>NW_023494792.1:27249199-29957898 GCF_904425465.1 Colossoma macropomum | reverse complement strand
TCAACAACAGCTTTAAACCAAACTCTTGTGTCATGTTTTGATGATGCTGGTGGAGGATTGATATCTAATGACTGCAAAGGTCATATGAAGCCTATCATTTACATAATTTTCATACTCATCAAACCATTCAGTGACCCCTCATGAGTTGTGGAAGGATGCCTTGTTATACTGGAAGAGACTCTCATCAGGATAGAAATACTGCATAACAGGATAACCGTGATCAGTCAGAATCACTTGTGTCAATCAATTAGATGGGCCTGCTTTAACAGGTAACTGCTTTTTCTCATATCCTCGTCCTGCACTTCCACTGTTCACTACATTATTTATATAATTTAATATTGCTAATCAGGGTTAAATTGGGTAGTTTCACAAGTTTTCTGTATAAACTCTTTTGTACTGTACTGCATTGTGAAAAAGAACTTGTTAAAATGAGGGGTGGATTATCCAAGCAAGTAAAAGGGCAGGAAGTGTTGTTGGTGTCAGATGGACAGGATTACTGATTGGAACATTTTGTTTTGCTAGTTCAAAGGCTTTAGTTTGACTTCGATTTCTGTCGGAGAGGAATCAGAAGATATCCTGATAGAAGTTTGATGCCAGAACTGACAAACAATGGCTACTTAAAACAGCCAAGTAAATGAACGGACTTAATTAAGCCATTAAGACAAAAACAGGCAGGCTGTTGTTTTTATTCACATTTTAATGATATTTCATAATGCAGGCATTGGTTGAATTCATTTCAAATGAGGATTAGTTGGATTTATTTAGAACATGCATTGGTTGGATTAATTGAGAGTGGGTGTTAAATACAAAGAAACTTTAAATCCATACCACATTTTTGTTTAAGTAGAAGAGGGTTTATTACAGTTTGAAATTGATATTATTTTTACAGTTTTTTTTTTTAATAGTTTTGCAATTCTAACAATTATTATTGTATTATGCATATGCTGCACGAGTAAATATATGAAATGTCTTGTTTTAGGGTGCAGGGGCTTGTAAAAGTTAAATGAGAAGCCAAAAAAGTGGGTAAGAAAAACAAAGGAAAAATGTTCAAGTTTGTAATATACGTATAATATATGTATATTTCATCTACATATGTGCACATATTTCAATATATTGACATACATATGCATATATTGGCATATATTTATATATAAAAAATGGTTAAACATCACATATATTGCAAATATATTTTAACACATCGCTGTCGTTGGTAGTAACCTTGTATCTCCAAAATGATAACCTTACAGGAAAAGGAAAAAACCTACTTTACTTTTAATGTAAGTCAATGGAACCAGACTTTTTTCCAAGTCACTTTGGGCTGTTTTTTCTTTTGGTTCCATTCACCATGAAATTGACACACTATGTAAAGGGCAACAGGCATTTTCAGATTATGTCGAAAACTGAAAAACGCGATATGTATGTGTACTTTTCTTCCATACGGGCAGAGTAACTTTCAAGCTTAAAGTTGGAGTTAAATCCAGTTTATGCAGATGTGAGACAGGACAGGACATACCAGGAGCTACATTTATAAATGAACAAATATTGGGATGTTTGACAAAATTTATCAACATTTTTGTCAACAGTATGACCAAGTGTTTGCTCATAAATAATTATGGTCTCGTATACTGTCTTCTATTTAGCTTAACAGTGTCAGATATCGCAGAACGTTGCAACCTCAAACCACAAGATGGTACCATTGCTCCTTTTCTGCTGATGGTGTAGGCCTTCATTCTTATTTGCGTTCTTTCTTCTGGACTTCAGTTCTAGTTTGTATGTGACTAAAAGCAGTCTCATGACCTCTGTGAAATAAAGGTTGGAGGCTTACCAAATGGCTGTCAAGCCTATCATAAAGACATCTAGACCAAATGCTTTCAGGTGCAAATAAACTCCTTTGCAGCTTCATGTGCTGCAGAATTTGCAATAAGAACCAAAGTTGTTTTACATATTTAGAGCTGACTCAAAACAAGGCCAGAGGCTAAAACAGATACCATATCTACTTCATGGTTGGCCCACTTTATCTGTTAACCTACATACAAGCAGTAGCGCCACCAGGGCAGCCAAGTGGGAGAGCGATGTCCTCCTCCAAATAGACATGCAGAAGTTAATATTAGTTTCCAGGCTACCCGCTCCTGTAGAGAATATGCCTCTGAAGACATCGATGAGAATGGACACACAGGGAAAAGCTGGCCCATTAACCCAAATATAGAGTTATGCTGTAGGCAATTCTATTTCATTTAATCACAGTATTCATAAAACTGTAAATTAAGAATGCATTTCAGTAATCTGACAGCCAGCAAGTAGCATTCAGATTGAACTGATGACCTAATAAAGCAGTTAGCACTACCTCACCATACAGACTGTAGTTAAATACACTATATGGACAAAAGTATTGGGACACACCTCTTATAATTAAATTCAGGTGTTTCATTCAGTCCCATTGCCACAGGTGTATGAAATCAAGCAGCTAGACATGCAGTCTGCCAGTACAAACATTTGTGAAAGAATGGGTCACTCTAAAGAGCTCACTGAATTTGGTACTGTAATTAGATGCCACCTTTGCAACAAGTCAGTTCGTGAAATTTCTTCCCTCCTAGATATTCCACGATTAACTGTAAGTGTTATTATTGAACAGTTGAAGCGTTCAGTAACCACAGCAACTCGAAGTGGTAGACCACGTTAAGTTACAGAGCAGGTCGCCGAGTGCTGAGGTTCACAGTGCATAAATGTCACCAGCGCTTTGCTGACTCAATAACTGAGTTCCAAACCCCCTCTGGCATTAACGTCAGCACAAAAACTGTGCACCAGGAGATTCATGACATGGGTTTCCATGGCCGAGCAGCTGAATGCAAGCCTTACATCACTAACCACAATGCCAAGTGTTGGATGGAGTGGTGCAAAGCACGCTGCCACTGGACTCTGAGTGGCGGAAACCTGTTCTGTGGATTGAAGAATCATGCTTCTCTATCTGGCAGTCTGATGGACAGGTCTGGATTTGGTAAATGCCAGAAGAACATTACCTGCCTGACTGCATTGTGCCATCATTAGTTCAGGCACCAGAAAGCTAACAAATTGTACACAGTCAATTCTAGACATGGCCTTTGTGTTTGGAGTCTGTTGCTGTTATCTCTCATCATGTAGCATCAATGCCAGTAAACCAGGCCAATCTGAAGTTAATCAGAATAATTAATTGAATACATTGGAATAAATCATAATAATGGGAGACTAAAACATAGGTGAGTCAAAATCAACTATTAAGTACATTGTTAAAAAGTAATAATGTAATAGTGAGTTTAGCAATAGCAGACATTCTGACAGATTGTGTAAGCACCCGACAGTTGATCCCAAACACGGCTTCAAGAACAGCAGGACATGGACAGATGAGATGAAGATTAACATATACCAGTGTGATTTAATGAGGGGAGAATCTAAGCTTGAATCTAAGCATATGGCCTGATCTTTGAAACATGGTGGCATGAACATGCATGATCCAACCAATGCTCCAAGCTCAGTGGATAGCAGAACAATAACCCAAACAAACTGCTAAAGCAACTACAGTTTTTAGAGAGTACAGGTTAGAATGTTCTGTTCTATCAAAATGTTGTGCACTGTTTAGCTTTTGTTTCTGGACTGAAAGAAAGGATTCTATATAGCACCAGATAGGGTTCTACTATTGTTACAAGCTTGGCATTGTGACAATAGCAGAACCCTTTTTGGTGCTATATAGAACCCTTTTCAAAAACATTCTAGAACCATATACAGCGCATTTTCCATCAATGTGAAGAACGAATTCCCCATGCAAAGAACGATTTAAGCAGGAAATGGTTCAATATAGAACTTAAGGCTCTAAATAGAACCATTGTCTTTACTAAAGAACACTGTTCTTGTTTCATTGTTAAGTTTTGGATGGAAACAAAAGGGTTAAATTCTTGAAATGCAGAGTGGAAAATCGGCCAGTGAGGAATTGTTTTTGTTCGTGGTATCTAGGTAGATATAGTTAAGTGAGCTCTATTGGTAAGGGCTTTAAAAGAGATGATCATCATAAGCATGATTATGGAGTGACAGAGGAATCGACCAATCATATTTTGATTTATAATAGGGGGCCAATTTGAGAAAAAAATGCCTTTTTCGAATTTCGATTTTTCGTTCCCTCTTAAATGCCTGAATGTGCCAGAAGGTAGCTACTGAATAAGTAGCTAACTTGATCCTTATCAGAAAGTTTTCATGTGAACCACGGTTAGCTTAGTGCTAACAAAATATTAAAATCCTATAGGGACACTAGCAGAAGTCAGCATCATTAAGGCCTTGCTCTAATAGTCACAGTTCACCACTGCTCCTAACAATTCAGTTTTTCACAGCTATGGAACTGGTAAGCATGGCTTATTTTCTAATAAGGGTTAAAAAGCTGTGCTCCACAAGCTTGGTCTCTGGACCCTTTGTTGAGCAGGAAACAGCAGATTATAGACCATTAAGAAGTTTTCTCTTCTTGGCTCACTATAGCAACTCGTGCAACAGCCACGCGCACACACACACACACACACACACACACACACACACACACACACATGTTAGTTAGTTTGACTCACTGGTCAAATGTTCTGAGTGCATGTGGTGCCAAACATTTGTATATTCGCAATGGAAATGGAAGCACTTCTTTTGAGGGAACGACAGCTACTTTTTCTGTGGAGATGGAAGCACTCGTGTTCTGACAGGAAGGTCTGCACCTTCACTACATCAGTTTAATTGGATGAGCACCAAGAAATACCAAAATAACGTTGGAACCCAGAAATGTGGAAAAAGTGTGGGAGTCTTATGTGACTGAGAATTTCAAAAGTTATTTCTGTGTTGCCAAAAGCAAACTTTACCTCTCTGAAGTTCTTCCTCAAGTATGAATGAGAGCTGTATTACATCATGAGTTTCTATAAAATAAATATATTAAATATACAGCAAGAAATATTTATTTTTCAGAAAGGAAATATGTATTTCAGGCCTGTTGCATTCACCTTTTGTTATTTATGTTTTGTGCTCTCAATATCTGCTACATATTTCTCACTGGAAGGGTCCTGCCAAATTCAACCTAATACAAATAGATACAAATTACGTGTATTAAATGGTGTCACATACAGTACTACTATATCTGACAACAGAGAGAAATAATGCGTGTGACAGGGTTATCATTATGGATGGATAAATTGCATTCATAACGGATAGATTATATTATGCTTGTACATGGGACTGTTTAATGGCATCTCCTCTGGTAAAAAAAAAAAAAGTTTAAAACAACACATTCACAAATCCTTTTATACGAGCTGGAATGTGTCTCTCATGCCCCCAAAATATTTGCCAGCAGCTAAAACACAAGAAAAAAATGTTTTTTTTCAGAAACATTTGGAATTTCTGCATGAATGGCATCTACAATGTGATATTTTTGTCAAAGCCACATTAAAAAACATAGTTTGAATTTGGTTGAACCAAAGCTGTTGTAAAACGCTCAATATAGATACATATATTACCACATATTAAGTGAGTTCTGTATTACCAGGCAAAGTTATTCAAAATCTTTATTGACCAGTATGTTGACTGGCAACCATAACTGTTTTCAACCATACTGCTGGTAACCATATCTTTAACAAACAGCACTGCTTGGCAGAAGAATTTGAAAAAGTTGGAAGAAAAAGTTATTTTGTGAATATTGGTATGTTTCATTGTATTGCTTCATGTCGTACATAACAACACCCCCTAACCATGGTAAAATCACTGTAATGCATGGCCTCTCGTGACGTAGGTATCCAGTGTTCTTTATTGCTTGGGTCAGGTGCATTGGGAAATAAGATAAAACAAAAAATCTAGACCATCTGAGACTTCCCAAGAACTGGATATGGAAACTCTTGAACAATCAAGGTCATTGATGGAAAAAGTATGTAAAGCTCTGGAGTAATGACCTCTTAAAAAAGGGTAATTGGAGTCAGGTGTTCCAGTCAGTTCAGCTTTGAACTGCACAGCAATATTAAAAAAAATCTGGTTATCTTGTAATACACTCTGTGTAGTTACTGCTTTTGCCCACTAGGAGTATTGTGATTTTTGTGAACCCTAAAGTTATCAAAGAGGAAGAGGGAAAACTTTTGGAGAAATCTACTGGTTTACATTTAGTATGAGCATTTTTACGGTTGGTTGTTTCTTTCTTCCTTAGTAGTTATTTTAAACAGCATTGGGGTTTATGTAGTAATTGTGTAAAACTATTTTTTGTTTTCTCATTCTGTTTATGCTTTGTTAGCAATATTTGTTTGGTTTCGTATGGTGTTGTTTTGTTTATATACAGAATATGCAGATATATACAGATTCTTTTTCTGTTTTTATTCCTGTTTCTGCTTGAAGTTACCTTTGATTGGGAAAACAATGACAAACACATGGAAGGAATCAAACTGGAGTTGCTTGTTTGGATTGCTGGAGCTTTAATCACCTAGTTCTAAACTGGATTATGTGGTGAGGTGATTGCTTTTTCTACACTCAGCTGAATTGCCTGAAGACCTTCGGGAACTCTGAACTGTTTCTTGAAAATAGGACTAATTCTGCAATGAGCTTAAACTGAAATGTGTAAATAGTGTGATCTTTGTATGTCCTTAAATAATGAGTTATAAAAAAACACTGGGCTTAACATAAATCTGTATATGACTGGTGCTGTGGCATTATCATACCTTTTAAGGAAAGTGAGCTTTATGTCATAGCTGTCATTTGGACTGTCATGACCGTTACAACCTGCTCACAACAAAATCCTATTCCTCTGGTTGAAGCTTATATGACTAGAACAGGTTACAAAAGATTTCAAAAGCCTCCATCAGTCCACAGTCAGGCAGATACACTGTGTTTAAAAGGTTGTAGGCACCTTCTCATCCACCATTTCTTCTAAAATAAAGAATATTAATAGGAAGTTTGTCTCTCTTTGCTGCAGTAGCAGCCTCTACTCTTCAGAGAAAGCTTTACACTAGATGTTGGAACATGGCTGTGAAGATTTGGAAATGTCAATCCTACTTATTCCAAAGGTATTTGATGGTGTTCCATCACTCCAGAGAACACAGTTCTGCTACTCACTAGCCCAGTGCTGGGGGGCTTTATACCCCTCTAGCTGACGCATGGCACTGGGCATGGTACTAATGTGCAGCTGCTCCAGAGCATCCTACTGACACTGTCTACCGATAAAGCTTTTATATGGAGATTCAGCTGTGAAGCATGGTGGAGTGAGTATTTTTAATAGGGGGTGGTTTGCAATCACAGGGGGACCAGTAAAATCCAAATTGTAACAGAGCTGGCCAAGGCTTCGATCTCTGATTTAAAACTCTAAGAAGCTGGATCATACAACATGACATTGATCTAAGGTGAAGCTTGAATAAATCAACAGTAGTGTCATTAAAATAGTATAAAGTTTAATAAAGTAGAATATAGCTGTTCTTTGAAAGGGCAAGTCAAATTCCTGACCACGATCTTTGAAATATGATGCTGTGATCTGAAGCAGGAATTTTACAGTGAAAAAAAGATCAACACTGATGTGGAAGAAATGTTATTCATTGAATTATATGGAGACTTGACCTACAAATTACCACAGTATTTTGCAATACAGAGTAAGGGCATTTTCAGTATGTTTTGAACATTGCTTTATTACAGGTTGAAAGCATGTATGCAGTGTACAATTTCAGGTAGAGCAACGTTAGAGCAGTTATCAGTGTTGAAATCTACTTGCTGCTTTCCGTAATCTGATCAAACTGATTTGCAGCTCAGCTGCATTTGGACTCTTAAACCTCTTTGTAAGGCTCTTCTGGCTTTTTATTAGCTGGTAGAAAGTATCCAAACCACTGCCAACCCAGCGAATGAGGCAATAATGTGGAATTAATTGGATCAGATACTCTCAATGGTATTAAAATTATACTTCAGATGTATTTATATTAAGCCATTCGTGTTTGGTAAATTACTCTTGTCTATATGTATGTATGTGTGTGTATGGTCAGTTTGGTGATTACCCTAGCACACCAACTAAACCTGGTAATTAGCTGACAAGTTGAATCAGGTGCGCTTGATCTGGCCTTCTAGGTCTGGAGTTCTGCACTACTGCTTTAGTACTACATACATATGTCTACTGATCGATGTTATCCAACACTGTATAAGCATGATTTAGGACGCTGGATATGTTCACATCCATGTGGTAAAATGTGTTTGTTATTCACAGTTTACAAACTTTGTCATGTGATTTAGCAAGAGAAATCAAAAAGCAACAATAGCAACTTCCAATAGGGACCTAAAATCTGTAAGATTTTCTAGCTATTTGTGCTGTTCTTCTGTAAACATGTAGCCTAAATATGGCAATAAACAAATACAGAGATAACTTTAGATTTGTTGTGTATTTACAGTAGGTTATATTTTGCAGCCAAAGCATTAATTAATTGAAGTTTTTATTAATTAATTAGAAGATTTTGAAATCTTGTTCACAAAGCTCACTGAATTTAATTCTGAAGTGTTGTTTTAATGGGGCCACAGTATTTCAGTGATAAATTTAGGACAATGATTTACAGTCCTGGTTCTGGCCTGTTCCCTGTTCTGCACATTTTGGTGTTTTCCTGTTCTACCACACCCACTTCAACTCAAGGAAGGGCTTGTTAATTAGCTGATGAGTTGAGTCAGATGTGTTTGGGTGTGGAGATGTGCAGGGAAGGGGTACACCAGGAGCAGGAATATGGAAGGACCATAGATATGAATAAATAGTAGCCGCATTATCTGTAGTTCTCAACCTGAGGCAATATGACTGCATGTCCGCCATGTTGGAGGGGTCAAGATCCTGATCCTCTTGTAAACATGAAGAGTTTGAAGAGTTCTCATTGTTTAATCAGCCACAACTTTCTTAGTACTCAACCGATTTTCATCAAATTTGTTGTGTTGTAATTATTAGACCTTTCTACATGCTGCTGATTACCTAAACATCCAATTTACGTTTTGCTATATTTGTAAAATACATCAATTACCAACAATTGACTGTGAATGAATTGTCAAAATTGAAATAAGGAACTTGATAATAGCCATAAGAAGTGTCTGAGTGCAGTAATATTTAGATTTACGTTTATGTATTTATCTAATGCTTACAGGTAGTGATGGGATCCCTCTGAGCAATAAAACCGCAGATCAAATACACTCAACATGTTTATGAACTAAATTTAAAAACAGTTCTTAAACATTATATTAAACTGTCATAAAAATCTGTTATTAACACAAACACATACCAGATTCAATCTAAGTTGCAGAAATGACCACAAAGTGCCAAGCAGATTTCTTTATTTTGACTATTTGTTTACATGTACAGTTTGAAGTGCTAAAAATTAAGGTAAAGAATACTAGGTAGCTATGTTGCATTGATGTCTGACATTTTGTCTGTTGCTTTAATTTCTATTTCATAAATGCATGTGCTAGTTAGCTTGCTGTCTTTAGCATTAAAGATGATACCACTGAGTTTAGGGTGAGCTCCGTTAGAAACTGTCACGCATCAGCAAACCCATCAATGTACAAATTACTTCCAAGCTTCATGCACATACAAATGTCCAGCATATAAAACCCACAAAGCACAGAAAGAAAGCTCTAATCTAATGAGTTACAATGCATATTTGTACAGTACTAACAATTAGTGTAAATAAAATAATATAACTAGAGATCACATCAAGTTAAGATACCCTGTATAAGTTATAAAGTGAAATAAACTTAATACAAAACCAGAGGAAAAATAATTACAGCAATGAGATCTGTGCTTCACCAACCTCATGGTTGTATCTATACATAAATATCATACAAACGAGTGCCAGTCACTGTGTCCCCCTCTTAATATAATCTTATCCAGCCTCCCGAGATGCAAGTTCTTTAAAACATGTAAATTTGGACTCTGCAGCTCTGTAATTGTACTGAATGCAGTCTGGCAGCAGTGTTGACCTTTATGGAGGAGCCTCATCATGTCAAGGAGAGCAAGTCAATTTCCAGGAGTGATCACCACGCCCAAACAAGCACTGAGCAACAGTTCCTTTCCTGCTGATGCTGCTGTTTGCCACTGCTATACCTAGAACTTAGAGGTAATGGTCAAATCTGTCTGGATGATCAGGATACAGCTGGAATGTGTTGCCGTTGGTTACCACTGTGCTTCCTTCAGACAGACAGACAGAGGAGGTCATTTGCTGTGTTGAGGTCCAGTGTGAACTTACAGGCATCTGTTGGGAATAAAACACTCCGTTAACAAGGTAACCTTTGTTTAAAGTATGTAAAACATAATGGGTCAAAAGAGCAGTCCAATGTGCTGAGTTGATTTGATGATTTGATTCGATTCTTGGTACACTAGAGCTGGGAGGCAGGAGGAGGCACTGCTAGAGTGAGGTGCTAATTGGTACTGATCCTTTGAACTTGAAAGTGTCCCAACAATACAACTACATTGCTTATCATGGTTAATGCAGTGGAAAGCTACAGCTGCGATGGATTAAAAGCTGGCAGTTCATGTTGTTGATTGGTGCTGATTTAAACGGTGGTGTTTAATTAATGCAACTGCATTGAGTGGCATAATTAACAGAATGTCCATTCTTCACGATACAAAATGTCACAGTTTTGCATTGTAATATCACAATGTCCCGATGCATTGTTGCTTCTGGATTGAGGACAGTCCACCAAGCAAAAATATCCAGTCAGCAGTGGTCCGTTGTTAGAATCTGACCACTGACAAAGGGCTAAAGAATGGCTAACACAAACTGTGCATAGAAAAAAGATGTGCTGTAGTTATTAACTGCATACCTCTAAGGAGTACTAACAAGTAGATCTAATAGGTGAATAATAGTGTGACCAAAATGTGTGTGTGTGTGTGTGTGTGTGTGTGCATACTCGCCTTGCTATCCTTGTAGGACAACATGACATTTTTTTCCATCACTAAGTAAGGCAATTAAATAAAACAAACATTTTGTTTTTCGTCTAAAGATGAGGTGACACTGGTCTTCAGTTATCCAACTTTAAGAAGTATGTTTCTCATTTGCTTTTGGTACCTTTGCACATTGTAATCTATTATTCTAAAAATGATGGAGAATGCAAAACTATGGAGACTATTTCTGTTAGTAGTACATACATTTAAATTTACATTCACATAATTTACTGCTGCTTTCTCTCTGTACAAACTCTTCATTACAGAACTGTTCTACTTTCTCCTACAGGAGACAAAGACTTTGCAGTATCCCTAAAAGAGAGGAGAGGACTGACAGTGATGGTGGGCAAAGCTGCAGGTACCAAGCATGACAGACAGAGACTTGAAACTCAGAAAACATGATAATGCAAAAAACACATTCAAAAATTCTCAGTAAAAGCTTTAAAAATCTCACTAAATCACCCTCTGTGCACTTCCACTCACTGGCCGTTTTTGTGAGTAGTCACAAGCCACAAGAGGACGGCTAACACAACTTCATCAACAAATGGGCTGCTGTCTCTAACGGTACACCAGCAAGATGGACTCACAAGGTAAAAGTGGCCAGTGTGCGAAAACTCGCTTCAATCCAGGGCTGGGATACCCAAGACCAAAAAACGAAGAAAACAGAGAGAAACCAAAAATGCTGGAACAAATACAGAACACTGATCACAAACTAGAAAATGAACCACAGAGACAAACAGCAACAGGGAACAGACATAGAAATCAAACAATGTAGGGAACAAAACAAAGCAATACATAAACACGGAAGACAGACAAGAAACACCTGGGAAGGATAATGGCCATGACAAACAAACACGCAAGTGACATCATTACAAGTGGGTGGAGCTAAAGTGACAAGGAGACAAGACGAGGGCGGAGCCTGACTGGGGAAACCATGAAAAGTACGTTGCGTTGCTAAAAACAGTAGTAGCAGCCATCTTAAAACCTCTCTTTTTTTTTTTTTTCCATTGTTACAGATGTAAAGGTAATCAAAACTGTTTCAGATTAGTTAACAATTCAGTGCAGTTTAAGGCAAGTGGGTGATGATTTAAGTGTGCAGTTAGCACAATATGAAGGACACAAGCTTTAATTATTTGTTAGCTACATTAGCCTCGTAGCTCTGGTGCAAAACTAACCCTTGCTGACTCCAAACATGGCTAATCAACTGCATTTGCGGTAAGAGAAAATGTAAATATTCCTTTAAAGAGTTATTTCATAGTACTCTAATCACTGGTCAGGGAAAGCTTCAGGTATTTGAATATTTGTTCCCATGATACAGATTTGGAATTGCTTGCTTAATAAGATAAAATATGTTGCATTTTTATTATTTGTCAAAAGCCTTCACTGAGGAGTCAACTAGTATGTGGAGTCAGAGCTTAATTACAAAAAGTTGCCAAAATAGGTTTTGTTGTAAATTACTTAAGTAAACTGTGTAATAAATTCCTGAACATCAGATGTATCACATGAAATGTATGTATGTGAATGCAGATGACTGGAATGAATGAGGATCAGCTCCTCCACTCTAAATTCACCCTGAGACTGCACAGCTTTCTCAGCTCCTGAACTTTCCGTTCTCTTCTGGGATTTCTTGTGTGTCTCCACCAACTGCTTCTGTAGAAACACAGTGTAATACTAAGTGTTGCTTGGAGTGTAGTTGGATTTGATATATGGTTCATATATATTTGGACAGTAAAGTATTTTTGTGATTTGGCTCAGCATGTTTGATTTAAAATTCAGCAGAGGGCATGATCATAGATTGCTGATCATATTACTATCATATTAATATCAGTTTTAGTATAAGATACATCCAGGTGGTTGAACAGTGTAGGTATTACAATTAGGGAGGCATCCATGTAGGAACTGTAGGCCAGTGCTGATATAGAAACTGGGACTACATCCCCCTGAATTACCACTGTAGAGAAACATACAGCAGCATTATAAATGCAGTAAAATGAACAAAATGCAGATATTTTAGCACAGTAGTCCAATGTCGCCTCAGCGCTCTCTTCTGGTCTTCTGGAGTGTAATATACATCAGTTTGAAATATCAGTCACATTGAAACATTTGTATGATGCCGATAATTTTTTTAAGCAAATATCTGCCAATATATTTCACTCCAAAATCATGCATCCTTAATTACAACCCTTGTAATTTCTGTATATTAAACGTAATTAGCCGTATTAACATCCTTGTATCTACACTCATTGTCCATTTTATCAGCTCCACTTACTATACAGGTGCACTTTGTAGTTTTACAAATACTTTCTCTGCATAAGTTGTTAGCCCTCTTTCACCCTGTCCAATGGTCAAGACCCCCACAGGACCACCACAGATCAGGTATTATTTGAGTGGTTGATCATTCTCAGCATTGCAATGACACTGACGTGGTGGTGAGTTATTTATATCATCATCATGACATAAAAATCAATGGGCCTCATTCACCAACCATTCTTAAGAAGAAATTTCTTCCTGAAACCCACTTTTGCAGTTTTCACGAAGATTCTGAGATTCACAGAATGTACACACACTCAAGAGCACAAAGGTGAGAACAGTTCTGTGGTTTAAGAACACGTCATGAATCTGATGTAGAACAGATTTCAGAAAAAAGAAACTGCTGAATGAAGCCCATTGTTTCATGAAGATAGCAATCAATGTGATGATGGCAAATATCTCAAAATCTAAAGAAAACATTTCATGATAATGTAAGTTTCTCAAGAGCTTTTATGCTGTGATAATGAAAACAGTGGAAAAAAACACATGAATCATGGACTTCTGTACAAATACCACATCTAAAAACTGCCACCAAAAACTCTGGATACAGTGGTTTTATTCAGATACTGTGCTGCACTAAATCTACTTAAACAGGGCCAATTATGCTCTCTTTTTGTAATGAAACATGCAGTTGCTCAGTACTGACGATATCCACCATATGCTCAGAAAAACATATTGTCTGTCACAATACAATTCATTATGATAATATAGCCCACCTCTAGTTTGACTGATTGGCTTCACTTGCGGTGATTAGCGAGAATGTGTCGGACTGCGCAGGTGCCTTAATGACACAAATACACTGTTAGAAATAAAGGTTCTGTGCAGGTACATTTTTTGTCCATCAAGGTACAAACAATGTAAATGCTCCCTCAAAGGTACAACAGTTTTTAAGGTCTAATTGTGAACTTTAAATAAGTTTTGTCAGGTAAAAATTATGTATTTATACCTTTTTATAACCTAAAGTTTTTAAACAGAACACTAAAATAAAAAGCCTGGAGACGAGACGGGGTGTGTGGAGTCAATACAATTTAGAAAATATCATTTCAGTGGATTATGATACAATTATGTTCCCTGACTAAAGGTACTGATATGTACCCTTGAGGTTACCACCCAGTGACAAGAGGGGTACTGCCCCAGTGGCAATTTCGTACCTTTATTTTTGAGAGTGTATAAAGCAAGTGGTGCAAATAACCAAACTATTTGAAGGAGAGTCACTCTACAAAACAGGTGCCATTGCCATTTTGCACTTTTTAAAATCTTCATGTAGACCTAACTTTTTTTTTAAATCCATGAAACATAGACATGAAAGATATGTTAATCCTCCAAAAAAATTTTTTTCCCCACCTCAGGCATAAAATCCTTATTAAAATTATCTTACCTTTTTGTTCTGACCTGGGAGCCATTCTTGTAACATCGAGTCACAGACAATACATAAACCATTTGAATAGTATTACATGGAATAAATTTAAAAATGTTTTCCTACTAGTAAAATGTTCTTTATGGAAAACCATCATTAGAAAGCATGTAATTTAATCCGTTTTTTCATTTTTAGATTTTTAGATTTTGAAATATGAATTTAACATGTCAGTGGCATTTCACTCCCTTTCTGAATCTTTTTAACAAAATGACCCTGTGGCAGGGTGGTTCACTGTGATGGGGCAGTACAAACAAACTGTCTCTATATGATTTGTCTATATGAACTGTCTCTACTTGATTTCATCTAGTATTAGAACCTTTTGTTAATGCTGGATATAAGTGTAGGCATGAGTTAATGATAAAAGATCCAAGCTGTGTATTGAAATTAGGCTTCATTAATACAACAGCATGCTAGAAAAACATGCAAATATATACACTTGTATTAAACTAAACAGATACTGACCATTCAAAATGTGAATAAAAACATCAGTAATTAAAATATGCGACATTGAAAATTTTGATTAAAAGAGCATTTCATTCTCATTAAGGTACTCTGAATGACCATATACTAATGAGAAATGATTAAAATAGTAATGTTACTCTTTAAGAATAACATTTTCTCATGTCAACAAGAACACTACAACAAAAGGTTTAAGCTTCGGAAACATTTTTGTTTGTTTTGGCTTTGGCACATTTTTGTGGTTATGCATCTCATCAAAAGCTGCAGACACAAATGGCAACTGTTTTGTAGAATGAACCAGGAGCTGCCCAGCACATTTTTGTGAACATGTTGAAGGGAACATAAATCATCACAACCATTCAGCCCGACAGTACGCTTTCACCACATCATAAATTTTAGTGACTACTTTCCTTCATCTTTAGTTGTTTGTGAAAAATATGTAGAATTAGAGATGAAAATAAGAGGAACAACACAATGAAAATAGCCTCTACATGTATTATAACACTGATCATTAGAAAATGAATAATAAATAAATAATGTTTATTGTAAATATTGTAAATTGTACTACTACTAATAATATAACAATTATGACTTCTATTATTATTATTAATACATTATTATTATTAATCTCAGCTTTATCACATCATTTTCTATACTATTGTTGATAAACATTTATTGTTGAAGCTATAAAGTGACGGTCAAGCCTGTGGATCAAATGACAGACAGTCCAGTCTCTCTAGAAGAGTGCAGGGCCATAAGGTGATCTGAAACGGCTCAATGTGTGCTTTATCTCTGGACTGAAAACAGCCCAAAATGAATGGAGAGTTCTCTCAAATGGTCCTCCCATGCCTAAACACTTCCGGGGACACGCATTGAAGGGCAAAGGCCAATTAAAGGCACCGAAGAGTTGGTTTACAACAGGGGTGTCCAACTCTGGTCTTAAAGATTCACCACCCTGCAGAGTTTAGTCTCAACACAACTGGCTCAAACATTCAGATGCATCTGATGGCCTCGACTAATTGGATCAGGTGTCTTAGATTAGGTTGGATCTAAACCTTGCAGGGTGGAAGGTCAGGACCAGGGCAGCCTCAGTTTACAATGTGTGGTTCATAAACGTTTGGACCATGACAGTTTTGGCTCTGTGGGTCAGGATGTTAGATCCATAATGAAACAAGCACTATAAAGAATGTATTTATGTCTATACGGGGCAAACTAGAGGTGGGCTATAAAATTATTTACATTGAGGACATCTGAAGATTTTAATGCCTCTAAAAGCTCCCTCACAAAGTTATTACATAAAATGGCATTCTCACAGAATTAGCCTATGTCCCTGTTTTGATAACTCTTGCAAGTCATGACCCCTAGGTTGAGAATGACTGGATTTAACACTGTATATTTTGGGAGAAGCTTGATCATTTATGCTGCGTGCCCCTTGTGAATTTAATAATCTGCAGTTATGTGTTTTACTTGTTTTCTTTGCAAAATAATGTATGATTAAACAATTTTTTTGAAAGTTTGAATATATTTCAATATTTGACAACCAACCAAGGGGGGGGATTTCTGATCCCTTCTGACAGCCCTGTTATGTAGTATTCTTACTGAATCATGACATGAAAGAGTCAGAGCACATCTGTAATAATTTCATATGGTAATCAGACCTAACTGTGCTTTTCAAAGATATATATATATCTGACATTAAAAAGTACATCTTTTAATACATTAACCTGCTGTAGAACTGTATCAACATGAACTCATTTGATTCACTGTGAAATACTATTCTTTGTCTTGTATTTATACCCAGATAATATTGCTGCTCTTTTCAGTCCTTCTGTAAGCAGTTAAACTGGAGATGATGCAAGTAAGAAACTAATGAGGCAAAATTTCATATTCAAATTCATAACCTTAAAAACTGATTACAGCACAGCTTTGAAATTATGCATAGTTGCATTAATTAAATTTACATATTTGCTTGTATTATTTATATTTTTGAAATCATGATGTGACTGGAGAGGACCTTGAAAATTCAAAGTAGACAAATTTTTATACAGGCATTACTGTTGTTAACCAGTGAATGAAGGAATAATTTACTGTGCTATAATTTGGTAATTATTAAAGCAAAAAGTACATAAACTATGTACGATGTATTACAATATATTCTGTTTTGAAGTATGTTAATCTGTGAATTGATTAATGTCATTAATAATTCTTGAGAACATGGAAACATTTAAGAACATAAATTCTTGAAATATGTTCATTTGATATTTCTCTATTTTATATAATGTAATATAAATCTCTTTTGTCTATATGTTTGTATATATTTTTAAATTATTTATATAATTAAATATTTTTTTTAATAATTATTGAACTTATTAGAAACATTATTGAAAATATGCTAATTTCATTTGGCATTATATTATAAAATGCTTTAAACAATTCATTTAAGTTCTGTTGTTCCTGTTGTGTCCTTACTATATTTATAAATAAATAAATAAATACATTTTTGGTTGGCTGCATGGAGCTAAAAGCAGTGTACTAATTAAGCTGAAGTGTGCGTACAAGCTGTGTTTGGCCATTTTTTAACCAACATATGCAGACATTCTTTTCCAAGACACATAATTTGTGAAGATGAATTCTTGGAAGTGACCTGCCAGGCTGAGGGTGGTCCTGTGAGATTCCTTCCTGTTGAACATTACCTGTATCACATCCTGTACCATCCATCCGGCGCAGAGGGGGGATTTGCTGATGTAATACTAGACCCCTCTGACCACTGTAACTCACCACAGTCTGACCTTGGGCATCAGTTTGCGTCATGCTCCGAGTTTGCGGTCAGACTGGAATAGTGGCCTCTTGTCCGCTCTGGCCGTGCTGTTTGACCTCTGAAAACGGGTGCACGCCCTCCCGCCTGTCTGCAGACTCTCGCACTGCAGTGAGATGTGTGCTAGCATACGAGGGGGTGCCACTGACGTAAATCTGCCCTCCTCTGCTCGGGGTTGTGGTGGGTGTGGAGGACGGGACGTTTCGCTGCAGGGTGAATCTGCTGATTTCCTGACCGCTGGCTCATGGAGGGATTTCCTTAGCACTTTAGTGAGGGATAGAGGATGTGAGAAGGAACTGACCTTTCACACTTGCGCTCATCTGAGAACAGTTTTGTAGTTTCTGTTAGGAGAATTTTATGTACTGTAGATAAAAACAGGGGAACCTACATCAGCATGAATGGGGTAGATGATGTCATAATTCAGTAACAGAGTAAGAGAGGAATATCAAACTCTACTGTGTCAATAATCAGATCCAATCAGACTCTGTCAACCACTGAGGCATAGTTTTTACCAGACACTCAGATTATGCTTACCATCCACTTACTTACAAACACCTGTCTTTTACTTCACTTAACATACAGGTGGTGCCAGTTATGGTGCAAACCACCGCGAACACAGAATCTTCATGCGGTGTCATTATTTGACCACTATTTAGAAAAAAAATAGCTAGCCAGAACCTCTATCTGTGATTCCCACATGCAGAGTTAAAGGTATATAGCTCCTCCATTGCTACTACTGTTTGTGTTTACTGTTAACACTAGATTTGTGTGAGAAATCATGTGACTACAC
Source organism: Colossoma macropomum (assembly GCF_904425465.1). Classification (NCBI taxonomy): domain Eukaryota; kingdom Metazoa; phylum Chordata; class Actinopteri; order Characiformes; family Serrasalmidae; genus Colossoma; species Colossoma macropomum. The sequence continues at coordinate 29,939,186 of NW_023494792.1, read as the reverse complement.
AAGCTAAAGAGAACTCTGCCTCTATTTTCACAGTTCTATCATTAGATGAGAAACAGACACAGGTACTAGACCACGATACAGATATTTCTGTGTTTGGATTTCTTGTAAATGAAGTGAGCCACACTGCCTGCTGGAAAAACACCGTTAGTAGCCATAAGCTGTTCCGACCTTATACACTCTTAAAAAGGTGGTTCTTCAAGGGTTTTTTAGAAAAGGAAATAGTTCTATATAAGACCATGAACACTCAATGAACCCACGATTAAAGGGTTCTTTGCATCATGAAAGGGTTTTACAGATTGATGGACAATGTGCATGCATGTGCTATAGATGGTTCTATATAGAACCTTTTTGAAAAGGGTTCTACATAGTACCCAAAAGAGTTCTTCTAGCTTTTGTTGCAAGCTTGACATTGTAAAAATAGAAGAACCCTTTTTGGGGGCTATATAGAACCATTTTCAAAAAGGTTCTACATAGAACCATACTACAACACATTCTCTATCGATCTGAGGAACCCTTTCATCATGCAAAGAACCCTTTAATGTTTTTTTTGAATGTTCATGGTCCCATATCGAACCATTTTCTTTGCCAAAGAACCATTGAAGAACCATCTTTTTTAAGGTCACTATAAGGGGTTCATGGACTGTAGTCCATCTCTTATTACAAATTTTGTCCACCTCCCTCTTTCCCTTTCCTCATTGGTCAGTTTCTGTTCACTGCACCACTTATGATTATTTATGCTTATATGATTTATATAGAGCAGTGGTTCCCAGACTGGTCTTTAGGGGGACCCCTGAGAACTGGGTGGGAACCACTGGACTAAAGGATGGCTTACACAAACTGTGTGTAACAACAAATGGGCTGATTTTTTTCTGAAATCAAGGGTATTAATTGTAAATTTGTCCCTCATTGCGGCAGTAACAGCCTCTACTCTTCTGGGAAGGCTTTACACTAGATGTTGGAACATTACTGTGAGGATTTGATTGCATTCAGCCAAAAGAGCATTAGTGAGGTCAGGTACTCCTGTTGGATGACTCCACTCCGACTCATCCTAAAGATATTAAGTGGAGCTCTGTCATTCTAGAGAACACAGTTTGATGACCTAAGACTCTTGTGTGGCTGCTTCAGATCTTTCCATTCTGTTGGTCAGTACTGTTCTAAGGAGATATGTGTCTAGAAACACCTATAAAGTTAACAAAATCTGATTTAAATGGACATTTAGGCAACAAGCAAGGCTTGTGCAAAAGTTTGTTTTTTTCACAATATGTTAAACTCTGCTAATGAACAGAAATTGTGTAATATAAAAATGTATGAAAATATATTTTATTTTTTACTGCAGAGGATATGTTAACTTATTTTCACTTAGAAAATTAACAAAATGTGGGGACTGTGGGTGTTGAAACATTTTTACTTACCCTTTGTCATTGCAAAATGTGGTACAGAGAAAGAGAGGGGGGAAAATGGGTGCAGAGAATAGGCAAGGCTTATGTATAAAAGGAAGGGAGTGAGCATGTGTGGGCAAAAGACTAAGTATTAGAGAGAAAGAAAGTGAGAAGAAATTTCTATCATGCTGTCAGGCGTGCGTTCCAGCTGAGTGGTGCAGGCCTGCAGCCGGTGGGAGTCTAAAGTCCAGCAGCTCTGAGGGAGGCCTGCTGCCTGGGAGGTCCGTCTGAACCACTCATTCACTCTCACATATGCCGGACAGCACACAGCAGATCATTTACAGAGCGGAGAAAGAGAAGGATGGGGTGAAGGAGAGCTAATGGAAGGAAATAGAAGGAGCTAGAGTGAGGTGTGGGTGGTGAGAGCTGTAGATTGTGGGAAAGTAAGTCCATGAAGTGCCCTGTGCAAGAAGACTGATGTGTTTCAGTGCTCGTGCATACCTCAGTCCCCATAACTCATCAGCTGGCCCATTTACAGACATGAAGGGCGTGGGGAAGCCTGTTTATCTGCAGCTCCTTGCTTCAAGCTCACCCTCGGGGTGTGTGAACAAGCAGTGTATGATGGGCATTCAGTCAACAGACCTCCTTTTTCCCCTTATTCATCTACCCACCTCCACCAAGACCAAAACAGCCAGAGGACGCAGCCGGAAAGCTGCTGAACATCACTGTCAAGCCTATAAGTGGGTCTTCAGCAATATATTTGAGGACTTAAAGGAATATTCCAAAGCTAATGTCTATCTGCTGCATCTGTAGCATAAAGTCATTACCATGGGTAATAATTTTGACATTTTCCCTGTGCGTAGTAAAAGAACACAGAACCTGATTGCTTAAAATGCACTTATAAGAGATATCAGTTGGCAGGTACTCATGTACAGTGGTCCCAAAAGGTATTTAGAGACTTTTACCCACTTATCAGTTGGTAAACTTTAGTGAAATTCTTTATGTTAGTTCATAAAATGTTTTAAAAAATGATATTTGTTTCAGAGAAAAAACACTTTTAGCACAGCATCAGACTGATGGTACTGCAGACTGCACTAAGAGTACTGTAAAGAACAGAGGTGGGGAAAAGTCAAAGTCTTGTTCTTACACTGTGAGCTTGTATTCAAAAGCCCATGTTTATCAGGCCTCTCAGTAAGAGCACAGATCTAAGATCAGGTCTAATTTTACTCAGTGTTAGATAGAAAGCATAAGCTGATCATAGATAGGTGTTATAACTCTAAGAAGTTTGATGAATATGGGATCAGGAATAGTACAAAGGCATTTTGGCTGCAAACTGCTCAAACAAAAAGAAAATGCCAATCTTACAATGGCCTGTTTCAAAATGTCTCCTGATTTGACATTTTGTTTCCAAACACATTGAACTTAATACTTTTATCAATGTAGCTCAAATGTCCAGGCACTTTTTGAGGCCACTGTATATTTTGTACAATATGGGTGTTCCGGGTCGTTTCTAAGTTCTGGAAAATTGTTGTCTGTGGTAATCAACCATATGCTATCGATGCGGCTGACCCAGATCAGGTTGAAAAACACTGGTGTATTCCTTTAGAAAGAAGGAAGAGTGAGGAAACTCAGGTGCAAGTCCCTCTGTGGTCATGGTTCCATAGTTCTGTTTCTTCAGCTGCAGCTTACACACATAAATATTATACACTGTGTGCACAACAGTATTAGGTTTTATACTAATTTAAGCAACTCAAAGCTCACATTTAGTTTGCACCAAGCCAAACAAGTAGTGTTCTTTTGTTTCATTAAGTAGGGATGCAAGTTAACAATTACATGACTAAATGTAATGTCCAAACACCGTTGGACAGTGTAGGGGAATACCATAAATATTTAATAAATTCTGCATAATTAAGTGGTTGAGATGTAAACAATGACAGTGTTTTGGTGTAAGATGTGCCATTCTAGAGAAACTTGGCAGGATAAATGTCTTTACAGTGGTGGTGATGGGAACCAGGGGTCACAATGTCACAAATAGAGCCTTTTTTTTTACTATCCAAAACCACCAGTGAACCTATATGTGTCTTCAGAGTTTTTATATCTAATGCTGATCATGATAAAACAGTGGTAGTTCTGGAAAAAATAAGTTTTCTTTGGGAACTATTTTGCCTTACAACACCCTGCATGTACCCCTCCACCATGAATTTTAAAAATATGTTTTAGGCCAAAACCTTCTCAGAACTAGCATAAAACAATGTGTCAGGCAGTGTATTCTTAACCACTTCACATAAGAACTTTCTGTGAGGGAGCTTTTAGAGGCAGTAAACTCTTCAGACATCTGGTTCATATCAACACCACTGTGAACAATTCTGACTCAGTAAGTTTCTCTAGAACGGAGTTTCTCACATAAAACCACTCTGAATGACTGCTTACATCTAAATGATCTAGTTACGTAGAAATTTGAAACATTTGTAGAATTTCCCTTTAAACTTGTAGCTCAGTTCTAATTATAATTCAGCTCTGCTTCATCTTGAAGCTTTTATGAACACAGTATGAATGAGCAGGGAATGTGTGTGTGAGGGAGTCTGAGCAGTTGACACATATTTTTCTCAATTTCTTTAGAGATTACAACAATAACCCAAGAGACATGTTCTAAAATAGCCTGTATGTAAGAATAGATATACTTATGTAAGTTCTAATTAGCTGACAAAGAGGACTCTGATCGTTCACTCTTCTTCTATGACTCAAATTAATGGTGCTTTTATGTATGACTCCTAAGCCTAAACCTCACATTTATAACCTATTAATAAAACAGCACATTATCAACAAGCAGTGGCATGTAAATTGGTGGCTGAGTGATAGATGGTGTACTTTTCAACTGAAAGGTATTTGTGCTACCAAATATAACAGAGTTAATGAGATGAGTTAGCCAACATGAGTCACTTTTAAACAATGTGTACAAGTTGTGCCTGTGCGTAAGTCACCAAAATACACCACATGTATTTCATTTTTACGTTTACGAATGCCATGATTGCACAGACCAGCGGTCACGCTAGCTCAGATGTTCACTTCCGAGAAATGGAGCTTGTATTCATCTTGATGACTGGCAGCCTTTGGATGCAAAACATCATTTCTGGTTTAATCTTGTTCAAATATAGGCCCTTTAATGGCTCTATAGAGTTTATTCATGTGATTTCAGCCCCTCCGTGTGTGTGTGTGTGTGCAGACTCATATAGGCCTGAACTTAAGTCCTGCTCTCTCACATGCCCCACTTCCAGAGGCAAAGCAGTAAAACAAACAGATGTAAGAGAAAACGGATTACTTTAGGACCACCAAGAGAGCCTTTCTCAAGAATACGCTCTCACATTCAAAAAGATGAGAGGGCTTTCTCTTGTAAGCGCGCTTTTTCACTTGAGTTAAGTCATGCTACACCGTTTCCACGTCTTTCCCTCAGTATTCCCGGCCTGTACATATAACTTTCTACCTCTGCTTTTCCATAAGTGTGTCTCACTCTCCTGTCTAACTGCAACTACACTGAATTACACCCCCTTAACAGCTTGGTTAAGATATTATAGCACATTGTGGTGCACACTGTGTTTTGGGCTGAAGAGGAAGCTTTAGCTGTGAACTGTCTGGGATTTAGGCCACCTCGTCAAACCCACAACCCTCTGATTTACTGTGTGAGAATGAGTATGAGTTTGTGTATTTTTGATAGGTGAAGCCAGACATCGTGTTTGATCTGCTCCTACAAACCTATGATAGTTTGTCACTGATTGCAGACAGTGAACTGAGTGTTTTCAATTCAAGCATAAATTTGGTAGTACTTTATTTGGATGGTCCAAAGTAGATGTTTTTTAGATCAACTTGTCTTTATTTTGCATTTAGCTAAATATCTAATAAATTCAACTGACTTTTTCCTAAATCTAATACTTTCTCTAAGCTTAAACTCAACCCCCAAAACTCTAATCCCAAGCCTGGTCCTAATCATGACCTTTACCATGATACTTTGTTTAGAAGTGAATTTTCCATAGAATGGAAAAAAGGAGAGTTTGGTGCTTGGTACTAACATACCACGAACTTCAAAATATGTTATCCTCTACTTCAAATGAAAATTCTGCATTTGTACAAGAAGGCAGTAAAATGGGCCAATTTCAAAATCTTACACTCATTAAAGTCTTGACACATTAATATTTTACGCCCCCAGAATTTACATAGACCAGCCCACATAATGAAAAAATGCAACAGAGTAAGAGCAATCAAAATGGCAGACGATGTGCAGAAACGTCCTATTGCAGGCTGTGAACAGGATGTCGGCTCTTTTCATTTCCTTCCCAAGAAACTGAAATGTCAATAGGCATGGCTGGTGTTCATCCTAATACTGGTGTTGGTGTTCCATCTTAAATACTACAGCTTCTACAGGTTCCAGAATGTAACTATGGCACTTTTTAAGGTGGAATGGGAAAACCTCAAAGCAAGCTGGCAAATAGGAAACCAACTTTCACTCCCACATCTTTAGCAGGATTCCAGTATAGGTAATGTTAGCTACTAGCAAGCTCCAAGTAACTAGCATAGCTAACTAAATAGTATGACGACTAATCTTATTTACATTTCCTGCCTGTGTGTATTTTGACATGTTGCTTCTGTGTGAGACATCATGATGCCTCACTGTAAACCAGCAAATCAGAGCAGAGCTCATCAAATTATTCATAATATATTATATAATATTCATAATATTAATCATAATATAGCACTAATATTGCTTGTATGTGTAAAGTCGACTTCCATCGTGGAAAAAATAAACATTCCTGAAAGTGGTCTCTAATGTATAGACAGTAATTACTAAACTCTTCAATTTGATCATGTAACAGAAGTAGAGGAATGCAGTGTTAGGAGTCTTGCTAAAAGACTTGTATTGGTATAGTGTGGCTTTCTAGGCAAGGTGGGGAATTAAACCCTTGTCTGCTGAGTGAGGAGTAGTGAGGTTACCCACTATGCTATACCAATCGCTCAGGGAATAAACTACTGTCCTTCTGAGGAAAATTACATGTACAGCTATGTATCTGGGCAGTAAACACAACATTTGAATACATGCAAGTATACAATATATTGTGATATTATTTATGTGAGTGTCTGAACCTCTCTTTGAGGAATTCCAGTATTTACAGTTACCATCCAATACTTAGTTTAGCTAATCGAGCCTTTCTTAAATTAAAGCTACACTATGTAAGATTTAGGGATTTGGGGACCTCTCTGGTGGAAATATGTAATTACACGCATCATGCTTCTCAACTCTTCCCCAAGCAGGTGAATCTGATGATTGTGAGTGCACTGAAAGAGTATTCTAAGAAAACTCAGTCAGGATGTGTCTTCTGAGAATGTAAGTGAATTATCTACAATAGTCATCATATCTTCATCAGTAAAATGTTGATTTTGCATTTGAGACCTAAACATTAAGTGGGACTTTCTTTTATATTTTTGTCCTCCTGACTCAGGAATGCTACTTCTTTCAATTTTAACAAAAAACATCTTACATAGTGCGGCTTTAGGTGTGCTGCTAATGAAGTACAACTATCCATACAATGACTGGAGAGCAGCAGAACCACACCTGCAACTGTATTCTTTTAATCAACATGTTAATGTAGTGTTTTTACTGGCAAGATTCACTTTTTGCCCAGGTGAATAGAGTTTTATAGAATTTTTATGAATGCCGAAGTCTTTTGTCCAGTTCTGTATGTGCAGGATAATGTGGATTTCATGCAACACTACAGAAGCGAAAGACCTTTGGTCCAAAAAAAACAGGTCTAGCCTAAACTTGGATGCCCCTCCAGGGTTTGTGTGTGTGTGTGTGTGTGTGTGTGTGTGTGTGTGTGTGTGTATAAGCATAGACACTCAGATAAGCATCAGCTCCCTGTCTCTTACCCAGATTTACAGTCGACCTACATGGCTGCAGCACTCATCTGTGTGTCCAGACTCTGTCTGAAGGCCGACATGTCTGCCGCCTTTTAGGTGGGGCAGCAGTGATTCATCACCTTTCCCAACCTTCCTCTCATCCCTTCTCAACTGCTTCTATTTCCATCTCTCTACTCTTCCTTTTGCTCTCTCTCATTTGCTCTCCCTTTATTTAGGTTTTCTGCAGCTTGCTGTCCTCCTGCTGCATTAAAACACATTAAAAAACTTGTTTTCATCCTCTGACGTATAATCCCATGCCTGTCTGCCCTGGTTTTAACCTCGCCACCCAGGTACAGATACTGAGTAATGCTGGATATAGCACTGCTAACACACACGCACAATAAGACAGTGTGTACAGAGACCTCTGGACAAACTGACGCATCGTTCACAGACTTGATAAGCGGTCATGCATCACTATTACTCATTTTGTGTGCTTAATTCTTTACCTTTTGAGAAATACCTAGACTGTGACAAGTCAGTGTATGCGTGTCGGCATGCCATTAAATGTTCGTACTGCTTTAATCATGAGACAAATTATTTACTATTTATTAATCAAGATTACAACTGATAAATTGGCAACTGAAGAACAAATAGGAAGAGTGAAGAAGAAGAAAAAATTCTGGAACTGGAAGCACCAGGATGATGTTTTCAAAACGTTTAACTTACTCTTCATTTACAATCCATTCATTCTATTGAAACATGTTTTCTTGTTACTTGATACTTTGTAAAAAGACAAAACAGAAAACGGTCTACACAGTAAAATTCTTACTGAATTGACTTCTTCATGCTTGGCCCACAAATGTGTTTTTTTCTAGGTACTGTTGGGAGGTTGGACAAAATATGCAGAAAAAAACAGACACATTGAACATAATGAGAGTTTTTGTCAAAATACATGAATTATTTATAGTGGTGCCTGAAAGTTTGTGAACCTTTTAGAATTTTCTATATTTCTGCATAAATATGCAAAAACAGACCTAAAACACAGATTTTCACACAAGTCCCAAAAGTAGATAAAAAGAACCTGATTGAGCAAATGAGACAAAAATATTATATTTGGTCATTTAGTTATTGAGGAAAATTATCCAATATATCTGTGAGTGGCAAAGGTAGGTAAACCTCTAGGATTAACAGTTAATTTGAAGGTGAAATTAGAGTCAGCTGTTTTCAATCAATTGGAAGACAATCAGGTTTAAGTGGCTGAACTTCAGAACACATGTTTGTGGAAGTGTATCAGGGCACAAACAAATGAGGACTTCATAAAATGAGTTGTTGATACTCATCAGGCTGGAACTGGTTACAAAACCATCTCTAAAGAGTTTGGACTCTACCAATGCACAATCAGACAGATTGTATACACATTAAGGAAATTCAAGACCATTACCCTCCCCAGGAGTGGCTGACCAATAAAGATCACTCCAAGAGCAAGGCATGTAAGTCTGCGAGGTCACAAAGGAACCCAGGGTAACTTTCAAGCCACTAAAGGCCTCCTTATAGTGACTAATGTTAATGTTCATGACTCCATCATCAGGAGAACACTGAACAACAATAGTATGCATGGCAGAGTTGCAAGGAGAAAGCTACTGCTCCCCAAAAAGAACATTGCTGCCCGTCTGCAGGTGCTAAAGGTCATATGGACAAAACCAGAAGGCTATTGGAAAAATGTTTTGTGGACAGATGAGACCAAAATAGAACTTTTTGGTTTAAATGAGAAACGTTATGTCAGGAGAAAGGAGAATCTTATCGCATCTGTGAAACATGGTGGTGGTAGTATCATGGTTTGGGCCTGGTTTACTGCATCTGGGACCAGGATGGCTTACCATCATTGATGGAACAATGAATTCTGAGTTATACCAGCAAATTCTAAAGGAAAACATCAGGAAGAAAATGTGGGTCTTGCCGCAAGATAACAACTTTAAGCACACAAGTCGTTCTACCAAAGAATGGTAAAAGAATAAAGAATAAAGTTAAATGTTTTTGGAATGACCAAGTCAAAGTCCTGATGTTAATGCTAAGTGAGCAGTTCATGTGGGGAAACCCAACAACACCCCAGAGTTGAGGCTGTTCTGTACAGAGGGCAGAAATTCCTCCAAGCTGATGTGCCAGACTGTTGCTGGAAATGTCTAGTTGGAGTTACTGCTGTACAAGAGGATCACACTAGATACTGAAAGCAAAGGTTAACGTACTTTTGCCACTTACAGATATGTATAATTTTTCTCAATAAATGACCAAGTATAATGTTTTGTCTCATTTGTTTAATCTTCTCTTTATCTACTTTCAGGACTTTTGTGAAAATCTGATTATTTTATATTTATGCAGAAATATAGAAAATTCTACAGGGTTCACAAACTTTCAAGCACCCAGTATATTAGATAGTGTGTATTTAGAGATGCTACATGATATTTACATCCCATTTAAAATGTTACCCTAAAAAATGCTATGTACACAATCCAAAATCACTACCTAATACATAGATAAACAGAGATAACAAATGAACAAATTGCTGAAAATGATATAAAGTGATATGTTGTAGAAACTATTTCACTTGTTTCTAAAGCTATCGGCGAATGCTACAGCAAGAACTGAAACCAGCAAATGAACAGTCAGTACTACAGATGACCAACATCACAGTATTAAAACATCCTAATTCTAAATTCAAAATCCAAATTGAAGGCTAAAAGTAGTACTGGGCCTCTCACTACCTGGCTAAGCCAAAACATTAACCTAACAAACATAAAACGCACTGAGCACAAATGACCAAAACAGCTGCCTGTGATGTATTACTTTCATGTTTACAAACTGTGATTTTGTCAGGGAAGGTATTATTATAGCTCTAACATGAATGAATGAAGGTGCTGAAAAGGTGGTCACTCCACTCATCAAATTATAAATGTTTGACTGGCAGTTTTCATGAAAATTTAAGGTGTTCAGTAATATTCTTAAAACACTATTATCAAACTCTCAAAATCTCAGTATCTTTTTGGTTATAAAAACAAAGGCAATTGAGGTGGAGCTGAAATGTTGCTACTCGCAGGACCACTAACATGACTGGCAGGCGGGTCAACCACCAGCCTTTCTGATGGTGAAGCAAGCAAGGTAGCATGCACACTCAAAACTGGCACCAGCAGTGCCTTAAAACTACAGGGTGTGACAAATCTGTCTCACAATCTGATTTCAGCTTCTGTAACAAAGGGAGGGCAAGAAAATCTCTAAGATCAAATTCCACAATACAAACATCCAATTACTCACGTTAACACCTCCCCCACAAAAAGAAAGCAATCGTTTAAAAAAATCAGCAAAGGACAAGCCCCCAGTTCTACTTCAATCTGGTCTAGGGTCAGGCCATAGCAGAAAATGAGAGGGCTCTCTCTCCAGACCTGCTGCCGGACTGAACACCAGACACCGCTGTAACCAAGTAACCAGCACAGCTTTATTTAAGTTGTTAACTGCTGTGGGGAAATGTAGCTTCAGGGACAAGCAAATGCCACAATAACAAACAAAAACAATTCATAGTTTTAAACTAAACCTGAAAAAAAAAACAATAATGCAAAAAGTCACCTTAACTCCCCACTTTAAAAAGAGGAGAAAAGTTAACCAAAATGACCCTACTTTTGCCATATTCACAAAGTCTAATAAAGCTTTCACAAATTTACCGATGAAAGCAAAGTGAAGCGGACTGAAGTCTGAGTGAAGACTGCTGGGCTGGTCTGGACAGGTGTACTTCCAGGTCACATCAGAAGGGTAAAGAGCTCTAAACGTCTTCCAGGTTGTGCTTTTTTGCTCTCTTATAATGCAAGCACCCCAGGGGCACACCGGAGAAATATTACAACCAAAGGTCATAACAGTACACACTTCCTTTGAAATATACAACTAAGGGACCCTCCAAAACAGGCCGAAATGGCATTTTATGATTGCTGTGAAAAGCAGTTAATGTAGATATTTTGACAGAATAACTAGTAGTGCAGTAGAATATTTTTATTAGGTTCAATCAGATTTTTGCCAGTATTTTGAACTTGCTCCAAAATGATAAAAGTAGCTACAAAAGAACACATTTATGGGTGGAGTATGGATATCTGTTGAATATACTTCTAAAGTTCTAAAAATTCTAAACCTACTGGAGATTTTACATAGTACTCTTTCCTCATTAATCAGGATGCAGAATGAATGTGAATAGGAGTGAAGGATGTTCAACCAAAAGGACCCAATAGACACTTATGCCTTTTGACAAACTTATGATATGATAGCTTATGAGCTGCGATGGGCTAAGAACAATACAAGAAACAAATGTGGCATTTTGTTTTAGTAATTGTGAATGTGCTTTTGTTACTTGGCATTCACTACTTTTCTCCAGTTTTTCAAAGCCTATTTCAGGTGGAGTTCTGATCACATTATCACTTTCGACCACCTTGGCCAAAGTGGTTGAAAGTGGTAATGTGATCAGTAATGAGACTTGGGCAGGAGGTAGAAAAGCTGTGACACACTTTCCGTGTGCCTCTCTCTCTACGGTCTCAAATTCTGTTCCGGCAGAGCACTCGCACCAACCGGCTGCTCAGACAGACGTATTGTTCTTTCACATGTGATAGTGTGCTTCTACATAGCTGACACAGAGCAGAGCTATTCATTTCATCAGGAACAAATTCGAGAAGCTCCTCACAAAGCCAAAGTAAGCTTGGTCCGTCACTGATACCGAATGGCACGTTTCGAGCTCCACTGGAATCTGGGGTGGCTCCCCGGTCTGTCTTCATTCAGGGCTTGGGAATTTTTCCACTCTGGCAATGGGAGATTCCACCAGGTGGACAGGGGCGGGGAGGGGGTGAAGAGTGGAGGTCATGGCCTCTCATGCATAGAGAGATAACACCTCACCTGTTAGCCCTGGATTGTGTCCCACTCTCTCTGAGCCATGGAGACATACCGCTCATTCCACAGAGGCAGCAAACACAGTTAGAAAAGAACTAGGAAGAGACTGAGGCCCGGATGTGCTGAGTGACATTCAGGCTTTTGACACGCTATGGATTGTGAATGACAGCGTAATGATTTCAGTTGTTTACAACATTCTTCCCTGTTTTTGCACAGAGAATCTTGGGAGTCACCTAGGGATCACTAACACAGAGACGTAAACACTTTCATGCCCACACTGACAATTTTGTAGTGATTATGTGTAATCTGGGTTCCTATTTACTTCACTTAACCCTGGCTTTACATGATGAAACTTTCACCACACAACTAGTTGCAGGTTATGAGTTGCATGCAATCTAATTTCCATACTTTCAACTTGCAACATGTTTGATTTTTCACATAGTGTATCATTCTGGCTTTGTAAAATCACCCATGATGTTATTTAGCTTATATTTGTCAGTTTTAAATCAAGAGAAGTGAAAATTAAAGGGCCCATATCCTACATTTACTTGTATTTTCCCTCTGGTCTACTTCTAAGATTTGTGTGAAGCAAAAACAGCCATAGTTCATTTGACATGTCCACTTTCAAACCCCTCTCAGAATTAAACATGTTTTTGTTACTGTGCTTTTAAGAGTGATATAGATAAATGATCTCTGTTCTGATTGGCTGCCTTGTACCATGCATAATTCAAAAAGCAGTCCAGACAGAAACACTCCTTATAACTTCAGCATGAGTGGGTGGGGCTAAAGGTTTTTGAAACTTTAAGTGTTAACATACATCAGACTCTTCATATATATATATATATATACCACGCAGAGGTAAAGTGTAGTTTATGTAGTCCCCTTTTACTTCTCAGTGAAGTAAGGCAAAGACCTTCTTCACATAAAACAATTACTTAATTGTCTGCAACTGTCAGTCAGTTTGATGTTCATCAAAGTGTCTTCCTTAGTATGAAGACCACGTTTTGTCTCTTATTGGTAAGGACTTAAGGAGCTAAAGAGAAGTCCTTTCACATTCGATTAACCATCAGCATAATTACGAAATGGCAGAGGAATCATGTTTTGATTTACAATACCAACAACCAATTTCGTGAAAAAAGTCACTCTAAACCTTCTGAAATTCCGTATACATCACTGACTGTGAATACAAACAGCAGCCTAATCAGTGCCAGAAATGGATATCGATTGTGTATACGATATCAGTAATGTGCTTGATGCTTCATAAAATGTTGTCTTTGTAACAAATATATTTAGAAATATTATAATTATGAGATAATTATGGAGCTCTTTGAACTTCAATGCATTTCTTTGTCTCCTGAACAGAAACTATGGTCCTAGTATTCCCCGAACTTAAAAAAAAATCTAAAATCATCACTGACAAATACTATTACAAATTATTGACTTGTGTTTGATGAAATAATATATTAAAATACATTTTATTAACTCTTAATTTGTTACTGCAAATATGTTAATGCAAACTTACAAGGAAATCATTCTCATTTGTGTTCAGAACAATTTGAAAATTTAGGCGTCCCCAGGCTTTTGACAGGCAGTGTAAGTGCAGTTTGAAGAGGAATGTGCCTTTTTTCATTTCGCTCGTTATGCAACTTAGATGCGTTATTGAAACTTTGATGCTGAACCGGAGGCCTGTCCGAAGAAGAACAGGACGTATCAACAAATTCCATTAAGGAACCCACTTCAATCCAGCATGATTACAACTAACTCAGTCTGTCAGGCCGAAATCCTGAGCACTGTCTCATCAGCGGTCATGAAAAAATGAGACAAGTCACCTCAGGACCTTCACATCATTTTTGACGTCAGAGTCTGACTGTGAGCCGTGTGTGTGAAGGCCAGAGGGCCTCAGTTCATTAAACCCGAACACAGCCTCAGTTAAACGCAGCGACAGGCCCAGCCAGGCTCACTCTCAGCAGGGCATGGGTGCAATGAATAAAGGCCTTTCTCCGCTTCTAATGAGGAATGGACTCTTTCTCCAGCCCATCAGACACTCAGAGAACGATCCTATCAGCCCCTCACGTGAGGCCTACAGGGACAGTGACTGTCCAAAACCCAGTGAATGCTGTTTTTAATTAAAGAGACATGCCACGCAAAATCCGTGATGCGATGTGTGATTACTTCTCACTGTGAAGTAGATTTAGAGGGGAATTTAGCAGCTGGAATCGAGCCAAGCACTCTGTAGCTGGATAGAATGCCCTAGCAGTGAATTAAGAGTCACATGACTTGATGGCATGTGGATATGGAAGTGAATAGTGCCCTTATGATGAAGTAATGCATTACTTTGACAGCTGCATGTACACTTCATACTCATTCTAACTGGTGAGAATATAGTACAAGTGGTAAAACAGACTCGTATGGCTGGACTAAGATTCTGAGATTTAGATTTTGCATCTTAAAATTTAATTTTGTTGTTTGACTAAATAAATATGACATCTAATTTGTGTCTGAAATATACAATATGTTACCTCTTGTGTGGAAGGCTTCTTCAGTCAAGGTTCTTAAGTGCAGCCAGGACTAAAAAATTGAAGTTTTTTTTAAATGTTGTTTATTACATGCTCTTATAAATGCTATAAACATTTGTTTTTTTCCCTTAACCACTTACATAGGCATGGGTCTGCCAGCGATCCCAAAGTTTCATTACACACTTCTATAACCTAAGAATAGTTTAACTAGTTTGCACTGAAGGCCCTGTAGTTACTGAATAATAAGCCTTAGTATTTAATAAGCTGGAGATTTTAAGGGGTTAATGCTATAAAGATGGTTTTGGTCTGTAACTTGTTAAAACAATTTTTTTAGTTATAAACTTAAATTACCACCCACTCACCCCCATTCACTGGTTGGATTGTCTGCCACCCCCCAAAAAAACTGCCAAATTTGGTCTGGACACCACACTGTACTGTAGTTTTGAGTGTGGTGTCAATGAAAACTGTATTGAAAGAGTATATAAAAAGAACTCTCAAGTCTAAACTTGGTGAAGGACATGTCTTCTGAGGATGTAAGTGAATTATCTACTGTTGTCATCGTATCTTCAGTAAATATGTTAATTTTTGCATTTAAGATCTAAACATCGAGCCGGACCTTCTTTTTGAGCCTGTGACATTAATACATAAAGACATATGATGTGGTCCAAAAAAATCCTGCGAAATCTGACCCGACTCCTCTGAGTATTAAATTATTATTTCAGGCTTTGCAGGGTGACTAGGAGCAAACACACGCACCATGTTTTGGCATGTGTTTTTTTCTCCTGACTCAGTAATGCTACTTTGTTCAATTTGAACAAAGAATCATTACATTGTGCAGCTTTAAATTCAGTGGTAATTCCAAAGTAGCATATAAAGAAAGCATTTTTTGGCATATGTTAGCATTGCAAGATTATTGTCCCATGATAGTACTAAACAGTGCTGTACAATAATATTCTGTGTAGTAACCTGATAAAATCATATACTATTAAGGTTAGCACACAGTACATACCTTGTAATATTAAAGTTTAGTATACAACTGGGTACAGCCATAGTCTCCCTCCCCAATGTTTTCCTAGCTTGTTTTTTTCCAGCTACATGAGTGGTTTTGCCTGTTCAAAAATGTTTTTTCTTAAAGTATATAAAAATAATTTACATCCTGCCTCTTCCACATTATATTTTTATAATGCTGTCTTATAGCATGCTGTGAACTGAACTGAACTAAACTGAGGCCCTTGTATAACCCTCTGCTTTCCTCTTCTGCTTCTGTGCTCAAACATGCAGAGAACTTTCACCTGGACCTTGCCCAACCAACCCCCACCATTCCACTTTTAGATGCAGAATGAGCTTTTATTCTCCGGCCTCAGCGAGATCATGAGCAATGTGCTTGAGAGGGTGCACCCCAGGATTAATGGACCAGGTCCAAATGGACAGCTTTGGCAGAGTTGTTTGAATGTGTGTAACTGTGTCTATACAAGCTATTGGTATTCACCCACATGCCATGCAATCTTACGGCCTGTTATGTGTGAACAATTGTTTAGCATCAGCAAAAAAGGAGCTGCAAGAAAGCATATGATTGGTTAATGTATATAAAACAAGCTTGTCCTGTGCAAATTCATATTAAAAAGGGTTTCACTAACCCTATATTACATAACGTATCAATGGCGATACATTCAGAGACTTTGGCCTTGTGTCCTGTAACTCATTAAAATCTGCCCCAGAGTAGTTGGGTCACTAGAATGTCCATTTTGGCTATATTAAAATGGATCACCATATGGAACTGGAGCTTTCTGCGTGATATGTTTTCTATCACTGTATAAAAGAAGCACCTTGCTTCCTTTGTTGTTGCAACACATTTGATTTGCTGTGATAGCGGGCGTGAACAGGTATTAAGAACAGAATTCAGACCCCCAAGTACTTATGGATTTGTTTCATCAGGGTAACAATAAAAGACTGTTAAAATGTCAAGTATACTATATGGGCAAAAGTATGTGGACACCTGACCATCACACCTATGAGAACTTGTTGGACATCCAATGCCAAAATTCTGAGCATTAATATGGAGTTGCCACCTCTTTTTGACTATAACTTCTTAAAGACTATAATTATTCTTCTCAAAAGATTTATGGTTCGCTAGTGTTTACCGAAAAGGTCTGGCTCACAATTGATATTCCAATGCATCCCAAAGGTATTGAGTTGAGGTCAGGACTCTGTGCAAGCCACTGCTGTTCCTCCATACCAAACTCAACAAACCATGTCTTGGTGGAACAGCAAAGAGCCTTCGCCAAACTGTTGTTATAAAGTTGGAAGCATATCCTTCACCAAATTTTACTGTTGCACTATACCATTAGTGGATGACAGTTGAACATTGCCTATCATGAGTTTAAGCACATAGCTATGCTATCTTACCGTGCTTAAACTCATGGAAGGTAACCTTCACCTGGCATCCACCAAAACCAAATTTGTCCATCAGACTGCTAGATAGTGAAGTGTGATTTATCACTTCAGAGAACATGTTTCCACTTCTCAAGAGTCCAGTGGGGATTTGCTTTACACCACTCCAGCTGTGGCTTGCCACTACACACAGTGAACCTAGGCTAGTGTGCAGCTGATTGGCCCTGGAAACCCCTTTCATAAAGCTCCTGATACACAGTCCTGGAAGTGATATTGCTTCCAGAGGCAGTTTGGAACTCTATAGTGAGTAGGGGAAGAAGTAGGGGAAGAAGTTTTTACACACTATGCACTTCAGCACTTGCTGGCCCCACTCTGATTTTGTGCGGTCTACCATTTTGTGGATGAACTGTTGTTGCTCCTAGACACTTCCATTTCACAATAATAGCACTTGCAGCTGACTGGGGCAGATTTAGCAGGGCAGAAAATTTCACAAACTGACTTGTGGCGAGGGGGCATCCTATGGCCGTGCCATGTATAAAGTCACTGAGCTTTGCAGTACAACGCATTCTACTGCCAGTGTTTGTCTATGAAGACTGTATAGCTGTCTGCTGAAATGCAATAATTAGCAGATGTCCACATACTTTTGGCCATATAGTGTATATTCCTATTCATGTATTGACTTGCTCAAAATGGTACTTTATAACACAAACCAAAAAAGAATCTACAAACTTTCAGCACTGTAAGAGCGTGCCATTTACATATAACAAATGCAACAGCAGCACTATGAAATTGTCATTAACCCCTTAAAATCCCAGGCTTATTACATACTAAGGCTTATTATTCAGTAACTACAGGGACTTCAGTGCAAACGCTGAGCTATTCTTAGATTATAAGAGCGTGTAATAAAACTTTGGGCCCACTGGCAGGCCCTGACCATTTTGTGGGTTAAAGGTGAAGAGTAGATTAAAAGGTTAAAATAACTGCATCAGTTGGTTAAATGAGGCCTTTCACTGTACATTGGTGATCCAGAATAAACTGGAGGTAAACAAAGAAGCCAGTCTCCATTCATGCACGTGAAACCAGATGATGTGAGGGAAGAAAATGTTAGTGTTTCGCAGTCCTGATTTAGAAATAACAGGAAGACAAAAGCACCTCTGCTTGTTGTATTTGTCACTACATAGCATGTAACGTTCTCATGTTTTCCATGGTCACAGTACATAATGCAATAAGAAGAAAGCATCTTTGCTTTCTTAGTAGTGGTCTCGGGGTACATGATGAGGTTCAGTATGTACTGAAAGAATGAAGAACAATGCACCTTGGAAAGAAGCTACGTAGGTATTACACAACATCATGCATGGTGTGTGTGTGTGTGCGTGTATGTGTGTGTGTGTGTGTGTGTGTGTGCGCGCATGTGTAAGTGAATATTTCTGAGCTTATTTCACTCCTCAGGGATAGAAATAATGTTACATTTAAACATGAACAGATGTCACACGCTAGAAGTGCACTTAGATTGTGTAAACAAATCAACACACAACCAAAAGTCCAAAAGTTTCACTGTGTCGTCATGTTCTTCTGGATTACATAACTATTTACTAATTTGCTCACACCACACACACACACACACACGCACACACAAAGCCCCTCTTTTTCACATAATCCTAAATGGCAGATGCCAGTCCTCAAGGTATTCTAGGCCTCTGAAGGCATAATGATCTGTGTGAAATAAAATACACGTCTGTAATTTTTAGTTCATTTTATTTACCAATAGTTATTATACTTGTTGAATTTATACTCTATTGTAGACATTGTCTTATTTCATTGTTACGTGTTGGTTATAAAGAGGGTTAAATTCCTAACAGAAAATGATCCAATCTGTGGTATCTAGGTAGATACAGCAAAGCAAGCTCTCCCATTGGTTTGGACTTCAGGAGCTGAACCTAAGGCCTAACACATCAATGAAATCATCCAATCATTTTGATTTCCACTGGGTGGGAATAAATTTGTAAGGGAGAAAAATTGCTATGATGTCAAGCTTATAATGATAGAAGAATCTTTTTGGGTACTATAAAGAACCCTTTTCAAGAAGGTTCAGTGTGAATGAAAAGAACATTCTAGAACAGCAGGAATAGCAACTTTCTAAAGTAGTGCAAATGGAAGAGAATGATCTAGTGTCCTCTGACATCTGAAGCAGTTATGTGGATGTGTGCTCTACAACTCTGAGGATAAGCACCTTTACGTTTGATGATCAGGCTCATGGAAATGCGGTCACATGGATTCAGTTAGCAATGGTGGAGCTGAAGCTTTAAAACATTACAGGAATGAACTGCTTATCTACTTAACAAGCCATTTACACTCTGTGTGCATGCATGTCTCTCTCCCTACACTACTCATCACTCTCTAATATGAGCTCAACAGCTGACAGCAGCCTTCCTGCTGCCTGTCAATCAGAGATGGAATACCACCTTCTTATCCGAGAGATTTATTGCTTTGAGTGACAGACATGTTTTCGTAAAAACACAGGAGTGCAATGGGCTATATGAAGATTCTGCAGGTTGTCATGTTGCATGAAAATATGCCTCTAATTTCCCTCAACATCAGATTCTCAGTCATGGACAGCTATGGACCAATGACCACAAACGGTGTATGTTACTGCAGTGGACTGAGCGAAAGGCAACCCAAGCGTTCGTATGTGCAGAAAACAGCTATTTGGCTTTGTCTTTCACGGCCGGCGGGCACAAACTGAAGAAGTGTTAGTGTAGCGCTTGGGTAAAAATAGCATGTGTTGAAAAATGCGCATTCCAATGTCTTGACTTTCACCCTGTTAGCAAAGCACTAGCTATTATGTAGATACGACAGTCAAAACAATGGTAAACAGAGAAAAAAGGGAAAGTTTGACCATTGCAATGCTGAGAGCAAAGGCAGTCTTTAGAAGTTTGATAGAATCTTGAATGTAAACGCCTGCATAGATCATTAAAATAAATAGATGGCTTAATTGAAGGAGTTTCAGGGGAATATCTCGCAAATGTGTTCGATGTTGTTGTCCTCACCAGCCTGTCCAGTTTTAATAAACTACAACACAATCCAGCTCAGTAGCATAGCATTTTAAACTAGAAACACAACATTATGTAATGACTTGAAACAAATATTATAGCACTCTGATGTAAATAATTTACAACACCATTTGCAAAAAAGTTGGGATGCTGTGCGGAATGTAAATAAAAATAGAATGCGATGATATGCAAATCATGTAAACCATATTTTTAAAGCACAATACTACAAAGACGACATATCAAATGTTAAACTGAGAAATTCTATTGTATAGAATATATGCCCATTCTGAATTTGATGCCAACAACACGTTCCAAAAAAGTTGGGACGGGGGCAAGTTTACCTCTGTGTTACATCACCTCTTCTTTTAGCAACACTCTGTAAGCGTTTGGGAACTGAAGGAGACCAACTGCTGTAGTTTTGAAAGTGATATGTTTTTACATTCATGTTTGATATAGGATTTCAGCTGCTGAACAGTTCAGGGGCTCATGTGTCATATTTCTCATTTCATAATGCACCAGTTTCCAGTGGTAACAGGTCTGGACTGCAGGCAGGTCAGTTTAGCACCCAGACTGTTTTAATTTGGAGCCATGCTGTTGTAATACATGCAGAATGTGCTTTTACATTGTCTTGCTGAAATAAGCAAGGCCTTCCCTGAAAAAGGCTTTCTGGATGGCAGCATATGTTGCCAAAACATGTATATATCGTTCAGCATTAATAGTGCCTTCACAGATGTGCACATCACCTATGCCATGTGCACTAAGGCACCTCAATACCATCATGAATACTGGCTTATGAAATGTGCACTGATAAGAAGCTGAGTGGTCTTAAGCCTGGAGGACACAGTGCCCATGATTTCCAAAATGAATTTCAAATGTTGATTCATCAGACCACAGGACACTTTTCCATTTCCCCTCAGTCCATTTTAAATGAGCTTGGGCCCAGAGAAGGTGTCAGTGTTTCTGTATCCTGTTTATGTACAGTTTCCTCTTTGCATTTTAGAGTTTTAATTTGCATTTGTGGATGCAGCGATTAACTGTTTTCACAGACAGTGGTTTTCAGAAGTGTTCCTGAGCCCGTTCAGTGATTTCCACTACAGACTCATGTCTGTTTTTAATTCAGTGCTGCCTGAGGGCCCAAAGATCATAGCCAGCAAATACTGGTTTTTGGCCTTGTCTCTTACATACAGATATTTCTCCAGATTCTCTGAATCTTTTAATGTTATTATGTATCATAGATGATAAAAAGCAAAAGTTCTTTGCTATTTTGTGTTGAGAAACAATATTCTTGAATTGTTGCGCTATTTGATCGTGCAGTCTTTCACAGGGTGGTGAACTTCTGAAAGACTCAGCCTCTCTGGGATGCTTTTTTATACTCAGTCATGTTACTGACCTGTTGCCAATCAACCACCAGGTGTTTTTTTTTAGCATTACACAAATTTACCAGCTTTTTGTTGCACCTGTCCCAACTTCTTTTGAACACGTTGTTGACATCAAATTCAAAATGGGTATAAACAATGGGTATTTGTTTGCTTTATGGAACACTGGCAAATGTGATGTTCTACCCTAATGAGAAACCATAATTGTAGTTTTTGTTAACATCCCAATATTTATGGGAGTGTTATTAATTTTAAATGATATTTATGGCTAATTGTATAGACCTGTCTGAAAGTGAAGGCTGCAGATGAGCTTGGAGAGATCTTTCTAGCACTGGTATACAAAGGCGCTCGATCATGTACATTCAAGACTGCCTGAGCAGTCTGTACCGACATTTCATGGCTTACTGATATAAGCAGTGTTATGTTTAAATCTTGTGTAAAAACATTACATATAAATTAAACATTATATGCATTTATATATGTATGTATGTATGTACGTTTAACGTAAATCTTATGTTTAAAAACATAATGTAATATATAACATTTTTGCTGTGGAATTATTGAAGGATTATGGGTGTCTGAAGGTCTTGAACGAGTTGATACACTGATTTCTCACAAACCACGGACGCATTTCTCTGCCACATTCAAAGCATTCAGCCTTCAGTGATGTAATAGCTGAGAAATGCAGCCTTTCTCTCCTGCATCCTTGGCTTATGTTATTTGTCCTTTCCAATCTGCCTAGATTCAGTTAGCTACAAGCAGGGTCGGGGGCACTGCCCGGGAATGAAAAGATATCACATTGGGCCCCACCACCCCATCACCACAAGCCACGGCATGCATACAACTTTCTGCATACAATGGATTTCACAATTTGATGTAAGACTGATACCCTCTATAAGAGATGTGCTGTCTTTACAGTTTAAATGTAATTCTAAACTTAAAATTAATAACAAAAAAAGAAATTCCCACAGACCGTCAGACACAAAGTTGCTCACCAGTTGGGAGTTGGGATGGTTTAGAAGGGGTGTGGAGATCTGTTGGGCCTGGCACCAAGCAAGGGCAGGGACAAATGGTTTCTTATTGTAATATGTACAAAAAATGTTCTTCATGTTAGTTTTGGGTAAGTGTGTTTAAGCACTGATTTCTCTATATTCTATAAGGACTCTTATTGTGAAGGCAGACTAACTGCTTTGTTCTGTTCTAATGCCTGTGCAACCAGAGAGTGCAGATGTGAGCTGAGGTAGAGCTAGCCATTAGTCTAACTCATTTGTACAGTGTGGCTGTGGCCAATACAGCCTTTAATAAAGCTCACGAATTGTGCAGTAAGCTGTGTGTCTCCTTTAATAGCGTAGAACGTTACAGTATGAATAGCTGTATGCTAAAAGTTTGCCTGCATTGATTTGAAAGTCAGCTAAAAGAGGAACAAAATGTAAACACTCAGAATTTCTGTGAAGATGTTAGCGAAGTAACTAATGTTAGCGGAGCAGAAGTGGCCTATTTTACTGTGGACTAAGCTAATTTCCACCACTCATGGACTACACCCACCTTGCTTTGCGTAAAATTGGGTAAAACATTTGGGTGGTATGAGGGAGAAATCTCTTTTCTCTCTGCTGTCTTTCTTTTTTTCTCTTTCAGAAGCCAGATTTTTCTCCTCACTTGCAATAAATTGCTAGCAATTACCGTTTGCACCTGGTTTGGACAGAACCATTTTTCGTAAATAGAGGTGGGTGGGCAATACAGAGGCTCTCTGTATGTTTGCCTTTTGCCAAAAACAAGAACAGGAAAAGAAACCGTTAGTTGTATACATTGTAAACAAAATATTCTTAGGTTAATAATTTGATATTTAAAAAAAAAAGTAGCAAATGTTCTAATACATTTTTAGGGCCCTTGTCAGTCACAGGCCCTTAGAATCATCCTAACCCCTCCCCATACGGTGCCCCTGACCAGGGTCACCAGTGTTATCCGCAAAGGGCCGGCGTGGCTGTTTTTATTCCATTCCCTGCAGCATCTAGCAGGAGCACACCTGATTCTACTTGTCAACTCAGCTGGTCTCAGTCTTCTGGTTAGTTATATGAGGTGAGCTCCTGCTTTTTTTGGAATGAAAACCTGCAGCCACACTGGCCCTTTGCAGATAAGATTAGAGACCCCTGAGTTACAACATCTAACAAAATCCAACTTGTTAGCTGTGTTCTTATTTAAGCCATTTGCCTTGACAACCATAAATCCACTTTGGCCTCCAGTCCAAAGGAAGTAGAGTAGAATCAGAGATGATGGAGTCGGATAGATAAAGCTTGTTACTGAAGTGTTTACTCTGACCTCTTTATCAGTAGATTTTGATCCTCTCTCTCTCTTTAAAGGTCAGGCCATTCGAGTGACCCACACACTGGCCACAGAGGAATGTCTGGAATTTGTTTTCCCCCCTCTCTGATCGCTGCAGGGCTGCATGGATGGTTTGGGAATTTTGGGTCAACTCCCATACATCCTGTGCTATCTTTGGACGTCTTGGAAATTTGGTTTTTTCCCCGTTCAGCATGTCCTTAGACCTGCCAGGAATGCAGGAGGTTCTTTATCCTGCCTGAGCTCCAGTGCCCATATTAGGACCATAAACACTATACAACTGTTAGTGCCACTGATTTCAGAGGCCAAGAATGCTGGGCCTTTGTTATTTTTGGCCACATCTAGGTTAAAATATCAATTGGAACACATTAGCGCCACAGAGCAGAATGAGCACCTCTTAAATGTGAAGCGAAGACCGCCCAATAAAATAAAACAGAGGAAGAGGGAGGAGGGTAAAACATGCATGAAAGAGTTTGGGAGGGCTGGCAGAAAGAGGGAAGTTTTTCCTTTCTTGGGCGTTTATTTTAGCCTCTCGATTCCCTGCGGCATTGCGAGACCATGAAACACACACGCGGCTGTTAAACAGACCCGCTGTCCAACTTCTTACACCCTCCACTGAACAGCCTGTTCAACAACATGCAGCAAACCCCAGAGAGCAAAGCATTAGCTTCAGTCTGACACTAGAGGTGTCTCACTGTGTCAGCAACTGAAGCCCTCATGCTCTTTTCACTTTTCCACAGTGCAGCAGTTGAATTGTTACAGTTTACACCAATACCTTAAATGTATTTTTGCAAAGTGTTGTCACAAAACACAAAACATGCTGTCGGTCTTGTGCAAATCCTACAAGTAGGAACACCTTCTGTAAAATGCTATGCTATCACAAAGTCAAAATGGTTGCATGTTTATAGCTCTGTATGTACTCTGCTTTCTAAAGCCCCCTCTATCCATGAGGTTGTCACTGTCCATAGTTTTATCAGTGGCGGATTGTGACTCTTACAGCTAGGCCTTCAGTTTGAGCCTTCAATGTCAAAACACATTCAAAAATTGAGGAAAATCTAATAATGCACTAATGCTAATTTCTGCTATTCCCTATGGGATTTCTAATAGCGTGTTATTGCTAAGCTTTTGCTGGTGCTCATGAGGATTTTTTGGCAGTTCCAGATTACTGACATTTAAAAGGACATTGCATGTTTTATTTGAATATTGTAACACACACATTAACATATTTTACCTTGTATGTTGCAGTTTTACTGTGACTCAGTAACAGAGCTTCTGATGCTGTTTTCCATTCTAACAACTGACTAAAATCTAATTACATTTTGTATCCGTGGTCAGGATCTTATCTTTGTCATCCAGAAGACCTTGAGTGACATAATTCTCATTAAATTTGCCCCCCACTGGAAATGAAAATGCGATTGGCTGATTCCATTGTCTTTTCCAAATTGTGTTAGTAGTTGTGTTTATCAGAAGTTGGTACATACCAGATTATTTTCAATACAACTTCACTCTGTTCAGGTATTTGTTGAAACATATGCCCACCATACAGAAAGCATGGAGGTCCAGAAAATATGTGCTCTGCTACATGCTTTGCTAAATTAAACAAACATATAGATCACACAGAAGCACATCAGGTGTATTTCTTTTTCATTTTTTTACATTAACTGGCAAGTTTACTATCTTTTACTGGTGGAAAAGGTGAACAGTTGCATTACATTTGGTAAACACATGTAGAACCCTGAGTTTCCCACTTATAAATACTACTTTGTAGGTTGTTCATGTGCAGTTTACAAGCTGGAAAGTTGGCATTTCCCAGTTTCTGACACCATTTGGAGGCAGCTTTAATATAACATGTAAGATCTTCAGTTCGGCTCCGGAAGCCTAACAAATGGAAGAGTTTGCTTGGCAGTTTGTACCTAGATGCCACAGAGGGAAAAAACATCCTGATTAGATAGTTTTCCTTTTGGTGATTCAAGATTTTAACCTTTTTGTTTCCAACAAAAACTTTATTTTTTTACTATTAGTATTACCATTATTAATACTTTTATTTAATACTTTTAAGCCTAATGATTACATTAAATAAAATTTAACAAAGAAAAAGTGTATTTTCCCAGAAATAATAATATAATAATAATAATAATAATAATAATAATTATTATTATATTATTATTATTATTATTATTATTATTGGTGTTGTTGGTGTGATGTGTAAAGTGTTAACTATTTTGAATATGCATATTTGCAGTAATAATCCTTTTTTTTCTGTCTCAGAGGCCGTGCCTTTTCATCACTCTCCCTGATTAACTTAAGCTCACTGTTATTAGAGCTGAAGAGCTCATCTCTTCTTCTCTTCAAACAAACTGTTAAAGACTGAAGGGCCTGAGAGCTTGGCTCTTTTCTTCACAGGTTGTTACTGTGAATCCTGCTTTCACTGCATGCACAGTGTGTATGTGAAAGTGTGTGGACACACAGAAGGTCAACATAGCGTTTGGTCTTCACATGCAGACCACCCAGATGCTTGGGTTTTTTGCTGTGTGTGATCTTGGCTCACCTGCTGCTGTGCTGTCAGTCGTTCCACAGCACTGTGAAAATGTCCATTAAGCCACACAGGCTCAAAGCTCCTCTCTCTGACACACCCAGCCACACAGATTACACACCACCTGCTCAGACCTTCCCACACAGAGGCAGCTTTCACCCATAGCTCAAGCAGACTGGCAGAAACCTGTTGTTAAAGAACCCATATCCTGTATTTTTCTTGTATTTTATTTTTCTCCCCTGAGCTTCACTTATAATGTATCTTTGCTTTCATGTAGCAAAAATAGTCATCATTCATTTTTACAGGATGATTTTCCAACCTTTCCTTATCCCTTAGAATTAAACAGGCTGATTTTGTTACTGTTACTGTTACTTTAAGGCTGATATTGTGCTTCATTCAAGAAGCAGTTGTCGGGACCAAGAGCTATTTTCTTCCTTACCTAAAGCCCCGACATATGATGGTTTTTAAAATCTAAGCTATTCTGTGCTGTGGTTTTGTTCTAATTATTGTCTTAATCACTTACAAAAATAAACAAAAATAAAATAAAGAAAAATAAAAAGGGTATTCAACCAAAAATAAAAGAAAGTAGAATTAAAGACTTCAGAGTTCTTGTGGAAGGGAGAAAAAGGCTTCTTCTTTATTTCAGCATCAGGTGGCACAGGGTCTCGAGAGACCCAACTGCGCAAATACAGTGTTCCAAACAACAGTTGATATACCATTTATCTGGGGTAATGTGATATCCCCCTGCCTTATTTCTCAAATTTTGATATTAGCTCATTCTCTAATAGGTGCAACTCTTCATCCATCAATTTGGCCATCGCATGATGAGCTCACTCCTCAAAACTGGCTTCAACAGGTTTTTACCAGTCTGCTCTACCTTTCAAGGTCAACTTGCCCCTCTCTTCACTGGGTCAGTAGGCCTCTCTGTGAACCCAGTGGCTTTCCAGTGTCTAGAATCTCCTATGCAGACAGACTAAGGCCGACCCTCTGTGAGAGAATTAATATTCTCTGTTAGGCAATACTCCCTATTTGGTTATTGATGAAAACATCTAATCTATTTGATTACTGATTAAGGGAATATTTATTCAAAATCTCCATCACAGTCCAGGCTAAAATACTCTTTATAATTTCAACATGAATGGGTGGAGCTAAACTGCTGTCGGCTAAATAGGTGAATGCATGTGTACAGTTTTAGTTTAGTTTTCATATGGACTGTATGGACTGTTGAGTGAATGGTATGTTTTAAAACTTAAACAATGCTTACATTCTACATCAAACTCTTATTTACATGATATTTTAAGATTCCAGTAAGATAAAAAATGTCATGTGTCACTGCTGTTTTGAGAGTGGCCCACCACCCAAATTATATGTGGTCAGCAGTGGTCCTGTGGTGATCTCTTTCTACTGATGGACAGAATAGAAAGTGGATGCATAGCAACCTACAAAGTGCACCTATAGCACATGTGTCAGGCTCCAGTCATTGTGGGCCAAAATGCTGCGGACTTCAGCACACTGACTCATTAAACGCATCTGATTCAGCTCACCAGCTAATTAGTAAGCCTTCATGAACTGAATTCAGAGAGTTATATTAAAGGGTTCTTTGAATGTTCAAGGTTCTATATAGAACCATTTTCTTTACTAAAGAACCCTTGAAGAATCACCATTTTAAGTGTGTATGGTATGGCTCTTGTGTCTTAGGTTATAGATTCTTGCATTTGCTAAATGACTTTAAAAATATTAAGACCTGGGATATTTACAAGGATAGTAAAAAGAGGAAATAGACAAAATCATCATTTATAAGGTAGTTTTATTGAGAGGCGTCTGTCCCAAACCCTAACTCTAACTTTCAGCTTGTGATTTTTTTTTCAGTGTTTTTAAAGATTATTTTGATGTCTTTTAAAGTGAAGTTGGAACATGTAGATTTACCATGAGTTTAATTTTTAGCTAAAAAAAATCGTTCAAAAATGCTGTCCCTTATTTTTATGTCACTACTGAAAGAGTTTTAGTCTGTAGGCAGAGCCTTATTTTAGCCACACCCCTG
Source organism: Colossoma macropomum (assembly GCF_904425465.1). Taxonomy (NCBI): domain Eukaryota; kingdom Metazoa; phylum Chordata; class Actinopteri; order Characiformes; family Serrasalmidae; genus Colossoma; species Colossoma macropomum. The sequence goes on along the minus strand of NW_023494792.1, from coordinate 29,910,763 downwards.
CATTGTATAGCAGGAAGTGAGACTGCATCCCTGTCCCTCATGGCCACGTGGTGAGCAGTTAGACCTCATTGTTTTGAAGTAAATATGTCCCAAAATCTGAAAATCAGAGTGTAACATCAAGAATTGTCACTACCAAAACACATTTTATGCAATTTAGTAAACTTTTTTGTTTTTTATGAAACAAAACATATGATTTTATGTGTGTACAGCTGTTCAAAGCTGTGTTTGCTAGTCATGTACTGGCTACCAATTTTGTATTCTGCTCAAAATTAGCTAAAATTGTCAATACTGAAACATTTAGTTTCAGTAGTGTTATGAACATTTTATTAGAGACAAAATGGAATGTTTGATCACTTGTATAGGGTCATTCAAAGCAAAAGGATTTTAGTTTGAGTACAAGTCAGTTAAAAGTCCAAAATGTGTTTTCAGCTCTGACTTTGAACCAATTCAGTGCAACAGTCCATTCATTCAGCTCCCCTTTTAAAACTGACCATAACATCAAAGGTAAGCATAAATGTACTGTTATGTACAGTTATAAAAAGTGTGCAGTGGATATAGTACGTACTTTTACATTAGAAGTGACTGGTGATCCTTGATTGGTGGTTGGATAGAGAGCCTAAAGCTGAGAGGTACAAGAGACTTAGGACAGATATTTTGAGATATTCAGGACTGAAAGCTTAATGACTCAACCGGTATCCATCCACTGCAACACTGGCACCAAGCCACTCTAGGTCTGAGTGATTTCAGTGATTGGAATGCACTACATGCAGAGAATTTGAGCAAATTTGTCCTTTTGAAGAAAAAAGGGGTGAATGCCAACTCAGCGCTAAAAGTACTCACTAATCCTGTTCAAATACTTGAATAATCCCATGATTAATCCCATGACTAGGGATGTTCTTTTAGACTAAAGAGCGAGGACCTGAGCGTCTTGTTCTTATGAACTGTGTGTTTTACTCTATGCCAGGGGTGCCCAAATGTTTTTGTCATTCAAGAGCAATGTTTGTGGTGGGCCGAGGACCAAAACCACTAGGTTTTAAATTGAGGTTTTTAAGAAGGTTTTATAACCATACACTACATTGTGTTGCTGAAATGCATCAAAATACAATTTTAAAAGGAGAATAAGAAATGAATATATTATGTATGCAATGATATGCAAAGGTTTGGGCACCCCTTGGCCATAAAATTCCATGTTGTGTTAATTTGCTAAGTGAAAATAAGTTAACACATCCCCTTCAGAGAACACACTTCTGCACATTTGCACATTTTAATGCACAGTTTATTTGCTGAATTTAACATATTGGGGAAAAAAACATAAAATGTGCCCTGTGCAAAAGTTATGGCTCATGGCTTCTCTATCTGGCAGTCTGATGGACGAGTCTGGGTTTGGCGAATACCAGGGGAATGTTCCCTGCCTGACTGCACTGTGCCAAATGTAAAGTTTGGTGGAGGAAGGATAATGCTATGTTGTTTTTCAGGGGTTGGTCTATACCCCTTAGTTCCAGTGAAAGGAAATCTTACTGCTTCAGCATACAAAGACATTTTGGACAATTGTACGCTTCCAACTTAGTGGGAACAGTTTAGGGAAGGTCCTTTTGACTGAACACCAGTGCACAAAGCAAGGTCCATAAAGGCATGGTTGGGAGAATTTAGTGTGGAAGAACTTGACTGGCCCACACAGAGCCCTGACCTCAACTCCATCAAACACCTTTGAGATGAACTAGAACGGAGATTGCGAGCCAGACCCTCTCGTCCAAAATCAGTGTCTGACCTCACAAATGCTCTTCTGGATGAATGGACAAAAATTCCCACAGACACTGCAAAATCTTGTAGAAAGAGAAGAGTGGAAGCTGTTATAGCTGCAAAGGTGGGACCAACTCCATATTAATGCCTATGGATTTAAAATGGGATTTCATAAAAACTCCTGTGGGTGTAATGTGTAGGTGTCCCAATACTTTTGTCCATATAGACTGTAGCACTCTGTCTCTTTGGAAGCAATACATGAGTAGCTGAATAAAGCATACAATGTACTACCTGCACCTACATGAAACATTTCCAGGGGTGAAAACAATCGAAATGTTGAAATAACAGAGATACAACACCAAACTCGCACTATTCACTCAGCCCACTGATAGAACATCTTGGCACTTGGCCAACAACAACCCCTTCCACTGTCTCCTAACTCAAGATTAATGGACCTGAGATCTCTTGTCCCGAATTTTTTTTTTTTTGCATACCTTCAACCAATGAAAACATAATCGCTGGGGGAATGTTAACGATTTTCCGGAGGGAAAGACAAAGCGTTGAGAGAAGAATGAGAAGTGGAGGAGAAATATTTGGAGAGGGGGTGGTGGTGTTGGGGGAGGAGGATGGCAGCACTTACGCTGTCTCCCCATCGTCTGTCTCACCTAAGAGGAGATCGCCCTTAAGCTCATAGATAAGAGCTGGCTGACACCATGAAGCATGCAAGAGGGGGCTTAGTATGATGATCACCACTGAACTCCAGAATGTCATGCTGTCTATGATCTGTTCTGCTTCTCTTACACTGTTTAAAGTTAAGATCTGGGTGGGTGAACGTGGTCCTACACTGCCTGTCCAGAGTTTGGGGACACTTTACATTCTTTTGAAGTTTTCTGATTCTTTAGAACCGTTACATTATATGAAGGCACTTTAAACTTCAAAGTCAAAGTGTATAAGATTCTCCTTCTATACTGTGACACATTTCTGAGTGAAATGCAGTATCTGTGAGGGTTTCTGAGCTAGCTGAGTGCTGCCTCTCGATAATGGGAGGGGGAGGTGAAATTGTATTTTTGGAAAAAGGCAGAAAAACAGAATTTTGTCTTTTAAAGCCTCCATATCCTATGAGACTTTTTAAATTATGTTTGTGTGGTTTAATGTATCAAAAACAGTCATAATTCATTTTTACATGATCATTTTCCAACCTCTCTTTATCCCTTACAACCATAAACCATAAGCATGCTGTTTTTATTACTGTGCCTTTAAGACTGTATATGTAAATGACCTTTCTCTGATTGGCTGCACTTTTCTTTGCCTTATTTAAAAAAACAGCCCAGTGCTGAAACACTCCTTGTAACTTCAGTGTGAGGGTGGAGCTAAACTGCTGTAGGCTGCACAGGTGGATGTAAATGAGTTTATTCTTGTGACTTCACAGAAACAGTGAATTCAAAGGGGACTGTGCATTTGCCATATTTGTACTGAGGAGTGGATGGCATATCTGCGAAATGTTCATAATGTTTACATATCCATTTCCACATATCTTTTCCATATCAAACTCTTCTATTAAAAAAAAAAAGTGGGGGAAATTTGGCTTTCCATGAAATGGACCCTTTAAGTTATATATGAACTATGGTTAATATGATCATGCACATCAACTAACAAAGTAAAAAAGGTCCATTTTGATTGTTTGACTGTTTCATCACACTTGCACATCTTTGTGGTTCTTTAGGGAACCAGCCTCACTTCAAAGAACCTTTTTTGGCACATTTATTGTTACGATGGTAAGAATAGAGTTTATTGAGGTTATAGAGGTTATGACATGATTTGTATAACAAGGGTATAAAAGGTATGAAGTATAGCATTATTCACAAGGCAGGACTTTTGTCACACAGCTTTCTATTTAATATGGTAAAGGGAAATTCCACTAATTTTCAACATTTCTAAATAATTTGGTAGTTGAGAGGTAAACAAAGTTATTTAGAGTGGTTTTATGTGAAGTGGTCTATTATAGACAAACTTACAGACTCAGGTTTCTTTACAGTGGTGGTGATAGGAATCAGGGATCACAAAGTCTACAGCGCAAATACAACCATTTTATTTACTGTCCAAACCACCAGTGAACCCACACGTCCTCTGAGTTTTATATGTAATGTTGATGCTGGCAAAATATCACTTTCTATTTTGCCTTATAACACCCTGCATGTACCCCTGCACCATAAAATGATTAAAAAATACATTTGAATTCAAAACCTTCTCAAAACTATCATAAAACAGTGTCTCGGGCATCAAGCAGCGTATTCAGAAACATTTTGTATAATAACTCTCTGTGAGGCAGCTTTTAGAGGCATTAAACTCTCCAGACGTCTGGTTCCTATCACCACCACTGTGAACAATTCTGACTAGTAAGTTTTTCTAGAACAGAGCATTTCACATCAAACTAATCTGAATGACTTTGATTACATCTTAACCATTCACTTATGCAGAAATGTTGAAAAGTAGATAAAACTCCCCCTTAAGTTACTGAAAACTGACAAAGAAAACATTAAGATATTTTGTGAAGCTAGGTGTTGTCTAACTACTGATGGGCAGTAAATGTCAGTATTGAAGTGCAGTTTAGCTTTGTGTAGTGGGTCACTGACTCTGGGAAAGGTGGTCTTATTGAATGCAGACCAGATGGACTGAGGGTCCGTTGAAGAGTACAAGAAAGGGAACGTTTTTTTTTTTTTCCTTTTTTTTCCTTTTTTTTCCAGAGCAACTGCAGCAAGTAGAATGCTAACCTTTTTCAGCCATGAGTTGTTCTGTTTGGGTGGCTCACACACAAACCTAAACACACGCACTTTGGCACAAAAGAGAAAGGAAAACATCTTCTCCTCATCTTCTCTTCTCCATGGTCTTTCTCTTTCACGCGTCTTGCCTGTCAGAAGAGGCTGGGTGAGGTCATTGTTCTAAAAGAGGCTGTGACATCAGTGAGCTGACTGGAAGTCATGTCACCTCTTTTGTCTGGACTTTCTGTTTGTCTCTCTTTTCCCTTTCTCGTGGCTTTGTAGTGGTTGTAGTGCGGGGGCCATGCATTCCTGCAAGGCTAGTATGCCAGACTTCCAGAAAAGTTCATAACTGCAGCCAAGAATACCCTCACGATGGATGGGAGAGGTGTGTGTGCATGCGTGTTTTTGTTTTTTGTACATTTTCAAATCAAATGTTTGTATATATATATATATATATATATATATATATATATATAGGAAAACCAGACTAATCCAGCAAAATAATCCTGACTTTGTAAAGTGCTTTGTACAAAAGCTACATGTTTAGTAAAACTTTTTAAAAACTGAACAGTTAAACCATAACTTCTTGGTTACTGAGGTTAAGATAAGTTTACATTTAGGGTTAGTCTTAGAAATGTTTTATCACATAAACATACTTATTTGTATGTTTATATATATATTCTATATGGGACATATTATAGCATATATTTATGCCGCAGCCAAATGATTTTTTTATTTGTTGATTTTTTTAAGTGAAAATGAGTTAACACGTCCTCTATAGAGAACACACTTAAGTATGGAATTTTTCTGCAAATGTTAGAGCAAAATTCCAGTAACACATACTTGCTTGAACAGGCTACAGTTAGCTTTTTTCCCAATATATTAAATTCAGTTAATAAACAGTAATTGTGCATTAAAATGTGCAGAAGTGTGTTCTCTGTGGAGAATGTGTTAACTTGTTATTACATACATACATGTATGTATATACATCGCTGCTGTGGGAACAAAACCTTGTATCTCCATTTTTCTTGTTTTTCAGTTACTGATGTAAAAAATTCCTGTTGCCCTTTACAATGTTTGTGAATTTCATGATGAATGGACCAAAAGAAATGGCTCAGAATTACTTAGAAAAAAAGTCTGGTTACACTGACTTAGTGAAGTAGGTAAAGTAGATATTTTCCATCTCCTGTAAAGTTGTCATTTTGGAGATACGAGGTTAGCAACAGCAATACATTATATATATATATATATATATATATATATATATATACACATACATACATACATCATCTAAACCGCTTATCCTTCTGGGTCGCGGTGGGGTGCTGGAGCCTATCCCAGCTGTCATTGGGCGAAAGGCAGGATACACCCTGGACAGGTCGCCAGTCCATCGCAGGGCAGACAGACAGACATACACATTCACACACTCACACCTTGGGGCAATTTAGCATGTCCAATTAGCTTAACTGCATGTTTTTGGACTGTGGGAGGAAACCGGAGTACCCGGAGGAAACCCACGCAGACACGGAACATGCAAACTCCACACAGAAATGACCCTGGTCGCCCGGCCGGGAATCGAACCCAGGCCCTTCTCACCGTGCTGCTCCATATATATAGTTCCGACATTGTCTGAAAACAAGCATGTATGTGCATGTGTCTGTCTCAGAACAGCAACAGAACAGATTTTAACCCACTCTCACTCTTTCTCTCTCACAGCCCTGTATTCACTCCTGCACCCAGTCAGTGCTGTTAACTGGGAATGGGCTGCTTGCATTTCCTCTATTCAACAGCTCTTAAACATCTGCATGTTTTCAGCTCTTCTTTACTCAGCTTCCTAAAGCCACCCCTATCCCTGCAGGTGTCCCTATCCACAGATATTTTATAGCCACTGCTCAGCCTTCTCATTGTTTACGATCATATGTGGGGAAGAGTCAAGCATAGAAATACACATGTGCCAGGAGAATGTCATTGCTGGGTGACAGATCTGTTTACGTAGCATCTTGTTTCATGCAGGCTGAACTGTCACTGGAAACAAACAAGCACGTAGCCTTACACAGCACAGTCTTCAGGCACACAGTGTACAAACACATCACATTCTGCACTCAGAACATATGGCAGCGGACCGTAGACTTTTATTAGAAGCCATAGTGTCTTGGATTGAGCAGGGACATCGTAGTCCCAAATACATCATTTATTTCCATAGCGAATGACAAAGAGAAGCTGTTTGTCCAATCTAAGACATATATCTAATCATACAACTTATTAACTTATACTTATACAACTTTATAAATTCATACATGTTCAATTAATATTCAGAATGTGGACAATCTTTTGTCAAAGAAGGCACAAAACAAGACATTCATAGGCTCAAGGTTAACAACTTCTGTATGCAATAAAAACAATGGAAACAGCAATAATTGAAATGGCCATAGCAATAATGTACAGTCATATAATACAAGGAAGATTAAATAACAGTAAATTTAAATACATATAAATACATACAGAATATCCAGTTAATTACTGCAATGTGAAACTTACCCTAGGTGATAAATATGCATTAACATTTTTTTTCCAGTTCAGCAGATAGAGAAGCATGGCATTCTTTTTTTATTCGATTGCTCACTTATATTCAGTCAGGCTATTCCCTGCCATGTGCTTCTTTCTGCGGCCTGTCATCTGTAAAGCACATTTTGTCTTTGAGTGTGGCTTTGAGCTTGTTAAAGCTCCGCTACTTCTCCACTAAGCCGAAACACTCTCACCCATTTGGATATTCAAACCCAAAAGCAGAATGTATCAAAAACAACAATACTAACATAGTATAACATTTACCACTGTGGATCCAGTTAAAGATAGTATTCCATGTCTGATAAACAGAAAAAAAAAACACTGCACAAACACAATACTCAGAGCGTCTACTGTCTGTTATTTCAACTCTGGAGCTCAAGCGTTCAGACCTGAACCTGACCTTTATTGCATTCATAAAACCTTGTTTTCATGACCTGTCACCTTTAAACTGTACAAACATTTCATTGCACTGATATTCAGTAAAAATGGTTTCGCCTATTCCCCTCTTTTCAACGGCTGTGTTGTTGAAACGCAGGGTGTTCCTGCACTGGATTTTTCTCCAGGTTACACCCTGTCCACCCACCACAAACAGCACATTTAAAAGGGTCGGAGTACAAGCAGCAGTGCTTGAGCCAAGCTACAGTCCTAATCACTTGGTGACGCAACCTCTGACCCTTATATGTGCCTTCTGTTATGCAAGTAAAACCAAGCCCACAGGACGCTGACAATCTAATACTGGACAGGTTCCCAACTCCTGGAGAACCCCATGTCCTACACATTTTTGTGTTTTCCTGCGCTAACACACCCACTTCAACTGAGGAAAGGCTTGGTAATTAGCTGATAAGTTGAATCTGGGGTCTTGCGAGCAGGAAAACACTAAAAATGCAGGGCAGGGGGTACTCCAGGACCAAGGTTGGGAACCACTGGTCTACAGATTCCTCATGTAAAGTTGCAAGACTAATCTGAGTGTGCAGGGTATTTTCTGACTACGTTCTTATTTTTAACACCTTCATACTGAATGTGAACAACAAAAATCTTAGGGCAGACACAGTCTATTTATCTGCTCAATGCTTTGGGAGGCACACTTTAACATCCTTCGCCTGTGTTCAGTGAGACATCTTTTGTAACATATTCAAGTATTATTTGATTTCTGGGTTTAAAATGGGCTCTTCCAAGAAAGGATTTAATACATGTACTATTATCAAGTTCTAGATACAAGATGGTATGTCACCTTGTTTCACAACATCTTTATAATGTATATTTGCAGCACTGCATGACCTGTACAGAGCATGAGTGATGACCAAACACTGATGTTCGTGGCCATGTTGTCTATGCCCACTGAAATTAAACCTAAATAATAAACATTTAATAGTCTACCAAAATATTCTATTTTTTGTGTGCTGTATATAATGACACTCATACCCAGACGTATCACGTTGAGGAGGACACTCAGTAAGGTGCTTGCTTCATTCTTTGTGGTCACTGAGTTGAAAGTGAGAACATCATGAATATTTACTAACACAAGCTGATGTGTTTTAAATCTAAAGCTTCTGATTTCCCTTCTCTCAGTGTGTAAACATAATGTCAGTGTCAGTGATTGGATGAATGGTCCATCAATCTGTCCTGACTGTCCGTTTCCAATTGTCCTTTCACATATGTTCATGTGTGGGTCAGCAATGCTTATCGGACAGGGGAGGAGAACATGCAGCCCACACTCTCTCAAACACACTCTCTCTCACTCTGTATCTACCCTCCTCTAGCTAAGCTGGCTGCTAATGCTCAGGGCCTGCTGGTACACTTGGGTCACATCGTCCAGGTCTCCGAGCAGTGAGAAGCTTCCGTTGTCTCCAGGAGATCCTGGGGGGCTGCGGTTCACCTTTGCACCGTGGAGAGGGGTGACTGTCTGGAGGCCCCTGAAGCCGGCCATCTGCAGCAGGTCCTCGGCCGAGAGGCAGCCCCTGATGTTGGGTTTTGGGGAAGAGTGTGGCCAGTCCACTCCCATAGAGAGCCCCATCTCTTCACCCACAATGCTGGAGGGTCTGCTTTGGCTCCGAGAAAGGCCTGAGTCCGCTGTGGAACCTTCCCCATGAACACCAGCGGTTGGGAGGGCACTGTGCGCAGAGTACTTCCCATTCCTCTTGAGTATGCCCTTCCTCGCCACCCTCTTAGGCGGTGAGCCATTTGGTGGGAGCACCACGCTGCCCCCAAGCAGTTCGGAGGACTCGCTGCGCTCAGGAGATGAGTAATAGCCTGACTCACGCTGCTGGCTGTTCTTCAGAATGCCCTTCTTGGGCAAGGAGGGCATTATTTTGGCTGGTGAGCCACCCAGAGTGTCCTCCCTCTCTGGACTGGAAGTAGACTCAACGTCTTGGTAGCAGATGGAGCGGCGCAGTTCCACTTCACACAAGCTCTGCGAGCGCTGGTCTCCACTGCTGGCCCGCGTCTTTAGGATGCCTTTAGGCCTCTTCAACCCCGGCTTCTCCTCTGGAACGGACCTGGTGCCTCCATCGTTCTCCTTTGAGGATTTCCGGAGGCGCCGAGCTGGAGTGAGTCCAGTGTTGTTGGCAGCAGGATCAGCGTGAGCTGCTTTGGTGGGCTGAGTTTCGGTGCGGTTTTGCCAGTCAATAAAACGGGCCAGCATGGGCGAGCTGTTCTCTCGCTGAGTCTGGCAGTCACACACACTCGTTTTCCAGCCCCAGTTCACCCACCAGTGGTTGGCGATGTCCTCCACTGTGGCTCGACGGTCCGGGTTTACCATCAGCATCCAGCGGATCAGGCCGCGAGCGTCTGATAGACAGACAGAGTAAACAGAGCTGAGATTAACAGACGGTACTGATCAAAGACCTTTGTAAACCTGTTATCTGCATGATGTTTTTACAACAGGCATGACCTTAACCTGCTCACCTGGCAAGCAAAGAGCTTTTATAAATAAATAATACAGGAGGCACAGAGCAAAATAAAACTTCTTAATGACATATTCAAACTTTTATTTAAGGCTATTATTATAGCTAGGCTAACTTGGAGACTGTTTTCTAGCTATGCTAAAGCTTCAGCCATGAGATTATCAAGAACACTGTAAATACAGGAGCATGTTACTCTGTCATAGCAAATCCAAGTTAATTTGTTCTTATTAAAATGGTAATGGTGAATATTTTGTCTTAGTATGAGGTAGTAGCGAGCACACACACCCGATGACTGTGGTGGTTCCCTGTACTCCCCTTTGCTGATTTGCCGTATGAGCCTTTTGTGGTCTCCTCCATCAAAAGGCATTGTGCCATACACCAGAGTGTACAGCAACACTCCAAGAGCCCAGCTGTCAACCTGCCCACACAGAAGAAAACATACAAGATCAATACATCTGTATAAAGAAAAAGACTAGGGCTGTTCACATTTATGTAATCTGGTTTATAAGACTATTAAAAATAGTTTGGGTCATTTAAACCAGCTGAAAGGCTGTCAAGCTTGTTTGTTTATCCAAAGGTCACTTGTATTTGAGTAAACGTTCTGGATCACTCCTCATGCTCTAAGGCCATAAACAATAAATCTGTGATTTGCAACTTGGCTAAATTCATTAAATGCAGACTGTTATTTAGTGTCTCCTCATATTTGACATAATCAACCCCACTTATCTTTATTAACCTTAAATCAAAGAGAACAATAGTACATAAAACCATATGCACACATAAATCGTCCTCATAATGTCCAGTCTCACTGCACTATGGCTTAAGTGTTTCTGATAGGGAGCGCCGTCTTTTGCCTTGCTGGCCCTCCGCTGATTAGTCAGAGGAACAGTCCAGCAATCAGTTGGTGTTAAAGGGAACAATAGCTGATTAGAGCACAGGAAGGTCCACTCCCATGACTGCTGACCTGTCTGACCCAGAGGAGATGAGAGGACCTCTGTGATTTTTGGCCCAGATCCACTGATCCCTGAGCGGGGACGAGAGCAGGACACAGCCTTTCCCATAGACCAATGAGACTGTTATGTAAGAACCACAAATAAGCCAGAGGCATGTAATGTGTGTGAGAGAGCAGGTATTGGATTGTACGCATTTTGCAGGTCTATAGTGTGTCTGAGTGTGAACATGTGTTTATGTCTGAAATAAGATAGGAAAGGCTAAGAATTCTGATATGCGTTGGATGCATTCCTGTTCTTGGACAAGCCTTTTCTTTTTAGCTACTCGCTGATGGAACAGAGGGACTATGCTTGGGTGCTGCATTACTGCTGACATCCTGAAAATAGTTGGGCGATTAGTCCTCATTCCGGCTGGCAAAGTCTCTGATTGTCTAAAATACAGGAAACTGATGCCTGACCGGGTCCTTAGACAAACTCCTCGCCTCCCCGTTCAGGGAAAGAGAGCGAGTTTGAGTATGTACACTTCCTCTGGGACACTATCAAGGAACAAACTCATTGTTGCCTTTGCTGCTCTTTCTTTTTTGGCCCTTATCACTCATGTTAATGTACAGTACTGTACGTCTGATTGGGATTTCCCGCTCTGAGTGGAAGTGGTGGAATGTGGTTATGATGTCTTATCTCAGAGTTGTTTGTTTTGATGTTCATTTTTAGAGAAGGCCAGCTCATAGTCTGGTTTGAAAATAGCAATCTTGTGTTAATGAAAAGGTCTGTGGTGACTAGCTGAAGTATATTTTGGATGTCCTTGGCATACGGTTACATATTTAAACACACATGGGTAGAACAGTCTGGGTGGAGTTAGGCTTACCTCTGGTCCTCGGTATGGCCTCCCATTTACAATTTCAGGTGAAGCATACAGTGGGCTGCCGCAGAAGGTTTGTAGAAGCTTGTCTTTGTGGTAGAGGTTGGACAAGCCAAAGTCGGCTATCTGGAAAAGGAAAGATTCTAAATGTAAGGGAACATTCTAAAATGGGAAAAACTAAATTCTCAGATATAAATATATACTTTGAGGCATTTATGTGAAATTGTTCTGAGCTTACCTTTATATTACAGTTGTCATCCAGTAACACGTTTTCCAGTTTTAGATCCCTGTGCACCACTCCATTCTGAAAGACATCACCAGCACCATAAACTCTTGTGTTTTTCACACAATCCTGTCAAACAACTGTCCAATCATGACCCAGACCATGTCTGGATATCATCGTCATGATGGCATATTTACTTTTTCATACTGACTTTTCCAAAATGCATGTGTCCCCCATTAAGATACATCTTTTGTTATGAACAAATGTTCTGATGCCCATTTCTGAATCTGGAGTGAATCTCTGAATGCACTGTAGAGCTTTATTTCACATGTGTCCCAGCAGAAAGGTCAAGGAAAAGTAGTTGTGTTTTGTGTGGGAAAGAGCAAAGATGCTTTTTGGCTGTTTAGCGAAACACTTTGTGTGTTTCAAATCAATTCACCAGGGTGACAGCATGTGTTCATGCAAGCACAAGCACACACAGACACATACTCCCTTTCCCACACATACGCACATGCTACACCAATCTGTATCTCGCACTTTCCCCGTTCTGTATAAAAACTGCTCTGCCTCGACCTCCCATCCGTCGCCCTGGCGACCTCTCAGCCAGATCTGATGTGCTGTGGTCAGCAGGGCCATGGTTGGAATCCCCCAGCTGAGGAGCTGATGACATCATTCGCCCAGCTGCACTGACGTTAAGAGCTTCTCTGTCCAGAACCTGCTATGACCTCCGTCTAGCAGACGTGGCACTTTTTTGCTGGGGTTTGCTCTAGTCACTTCTGACAAACTCCTAGCCCAGGGGTGCAGAACACCGGCACAGTTTGGTGATTTACCTGCTCAAACACACCTGATTACATTCATATGTTAATTGCCAGATTTAGTGGGTGTATTTGAGCACACTTCCACACTGTGCTGGACACCGGCCCTCCAGCACCTGAGTTGTGCACCCCTGTCCTATTATGATTTCAGTAAAACTGGTTTCTGATCAACATCTACCCACGTGGTCACTAACGTATGAGATGAGAATAAATTGATGAGGTCCATATGCTCCAGCGCAGTGGTCACCAACCATGGTTCTGGAGATCAACCTTCCTGCAGAGTTTAGTTACAGCCACAATCTGCCAGACCTGCTCTAGCTAATTAATTATTCTCTGAGCCGAAAGGGAACAAGAGCCCCCTCTCCCTGGCTCATCCACCATTATGGAACATGGGGCAAATTTAAAGTGGCCTTGCCACAAGCCAGAGGCGGTGCCCAGGAGGCGAGGCTTGGGACTCGCACGCTGTCCCCAACTCCCTCACAAATTTCGTCTGGGCTCCCACGGCCGTCATCGGGTCCCAGAGGATGGGTGCATGCCACAGTTACTTAACTATAAATTAAATTTCTAAAAATCATTAAACAATATAAATGCAACCTAATGTTCTCAAATAACATTAACGAAGTATCATGAGGAGCCAAAATTGTTTTAGATAATTGGACACAATGAGCTTAGCTCCTGTGCCACACACAAATGTGAGGCGACAGAATGACAGTTCCAGGCGGAGTCTTGCCGCTCACCTTGTGACAGTGGTGCACCGCTGAGACGATTTGTCTGAAGAAATGTCTCGTCTCTCTCTCGCTGAGTTTCCGCCGCTCGCTGATGTAGTCGTACAGCTCTCCTTTGCTGGCATACTCCATTACAATCACAATCTTATCCTTGTTCTCGAATACTGCGTGCAGAGACAGAGAGAAAGAAAATACGCACACTGTGATTACACTGCTTACATTCTTTACGCTTGATTATCACGTTAATCCTTTTCTAGCAGTCAAGCTGGGTTGAATACCAGACATGGGGAATCAGCCTAGGCAGCTTGTTTAAATGTGCCAGCTCCAGCCTTCATTTCCATTTGTAACTGATTGTCTCTTATCCGGGCTCATTCTAATTGATTCTGTGCTAGGTTTAAAGCAGGGCATTTCTGCTTCCTGCCGTGGCTAAGGGCCATGCTGCTGATGTGCCAGTGTATGGGGTGGCAGAGCTCCAGCCTGTCTGGCTTCAGTCATGGTCACACCGATTAGGAGCTGCCGCAGGCCTCGCGAGCTGCCAGAGTTAACAGGTGCGAGGTGCAGAGTGGGTGCGTGTTTGTGTGAGAGACAGAAAGAGACTAGTGAAAGTGGCTGCAGAGTGATGAGTACTTATGTAAGGCTGTCCTGGGACAAAAGTTATTGTACAGTGTATCACTAGACCACCACATCAGTCACGTCCGCTCATGTCGCATGACACACACACAGCGTTGTCCTTTGGCTTTACACATACAATTACCTCAGTACTGATCTGATTGAAGTGAAATCAAATGAAATATAATTTGGTAGAATCAGCTGTAAACAAACCCTGTTTTCTGTCACACATTTCTCATGAATAAAGATGCTTTACAATAGGGTCAACAGTATAAACATCACATAAACAAAGACAGAACATCAGTACAGTTTGGAATCAAAATAGGAAGACAAATCAAACCATAAAAAGATGAGGGCCATTTCATCAGGAGTGAGAATAGTGAAGGCATTAGCCAAAAACAGCATTTTGAGCATGGTCTTGAAAGAATCAGCAGAAAGATTATAGATTGCTCAGTTTGCACAGTTTAGGAGACCCCAAAAGCGTCAAAGCATGGACAGTGATGTGATCATTACCAAAAGACTTGAGAACTCCACATAAGTCCTGTAGGTAAAGTAAGTTCTCCATTCAATTATTTCCCCTTGCATGGACAAAGTGAGATCATCTCCACGGTGACTCGCTTTTGTTTACTGCTCGTGGGAAGCAGGTTCCCATGGCAGTGCTTGTTGGAGCGCACAGACAACAAGGATTCCCACTGATGAGGTGGACTTAAGCCTAGCACTAGTTGTTAGTGTGCAAACAGCTGGTCAGTGAAGAATTTCACCATCACACTGCTGCCTTGCAAAAAGCATTTAGATGGTCTGAGCATTGCTGACCAGTTGACAATCACATGTTGCAGTCTGTTTTGGGTCCAGGCGTCCAAGTATAGTTGGAGTATATCTCTGCACCTACACATTCACTTCTTCAGTCAATTCAGTGGGCATCTGTAGAGGTCCTCAGATCACCATCTGTTCAGCCTTGGGTAAAAGTCTTTTATCCCCTTAAACTGAAGTCCTATTATGCACTTTATTTTAAGCAAGATGCACCACAGTACTGTGTACCGAACATTTTATTTTGGCAGAGAGTAAAATAGTGAAAATATTGTTTTTTTTGTTTTTTTTTAATTAACTAGGCCTACAAAGAAAGTATCACAAACCACACTTGGCTCCCTTGGCTCTTCTTTTCCAGTCATTACTAATGCACTGAAACAGCAAATCAAACAGCAAAAAACAGACTAGTATGGTATAAGAGGGTTGTATGTTTTATAAAAAGCCAAATAACAAATCCAGTTTTTAGTCATGGTCCAGCACTTTCATTGTGATGCATCACTAACGTTAATAATTCAGTAACTACTTTGAACTGTTTAGTAACTACTATGAAACTGACATGTAAGATATGTAGTTATATTAAAGTGAGGATTTAAACTGTGCAGTTTAAGGGATTAATAACGGCAGCGGTTCTACTCTTTGACCTGTGGTAGCTGTCCAGCCCCCTCCACTGCACTGTGATTACCTCACTCAAGCTAATCTGTTTTAGCCACGGGTGAGTGGGCGCACTCTGTTTCGGCACCATCTCCTCCAGGGTCTCAGACTGACGCCAGATCAGTATAATGGCCCCTGACTGTGGGCACGGTGGGACTCCACAGCCACTGCGTCTCCCTCTCCTTCAACAGAGAGGCAGAGGAAGCCTTCAGCTTGGCCTTGCTTGGCAGATTCTACAGCGAAGTCCACCATTCAAAAGGCAGGATCTTTAGACATTCCATTCAGCATCCATTTCAAAATGCCCTAAATTAGGTGAAGGAAATATTTGTCACGGAAGATATACTGGCCTCTTATGTTTTGAGTGGTTCGCTCTTGTGAAGGTCAAGACTGGGTCATGTTCAATGGGGGTCTGATTTATGATTCAGTATTGCGCCCTTTTAAACATGCTGACGGCTAGAGGGCCTTAATGGGCCCGTTTCTACATCTGCCGCTGTTTTCACTCCCGCAAGACGTTTACACCATCAATTTGGATGTTGGTGGGTAAAGGTCTATGCCCATGGGCTCCCAGGCCTTTCCAAGACCCAGCCAGGCCACAGTAACACAAAACATACAACATAAAGACAGACATTTTGTGAAAGTTAGAGTGTCTTGAACAGATATAGTCATTTTAGATGTGATTACTAAAGCATGCTCAATTAGCCTGCAATTAATTTCCATAGAAAATCCTTTTCAGCCTGCATTTATTCTATCTTTAGAAAACTACCCACCTTACTAACAGTTATTTGATGAAGGCAGATGCAGTATTAACACAGGAAAGTGTTAGACCTTGAAGAGAACAGACCAGTCCTTTGTTCGACCCACTGTGCAGTGTGTGATTATTGTCAAGATGGTTCACTCCATGAGTTATGAATGGTGTAGCAAAATCATTTGAGTCATACAGACATACAATGTGCTATAAACATTACTGAACATCTTGAGAACACTAAACTGGGAAAGGAATTATGATGTACAAATGGTGACAAAGTTAATACATTAATTAATTACTATATATCTTTTTTGTAGTGTTACTCTTTGCACCATCTATAGCTGCAGCCTAAAGCCCAGCTGCTTGTGCTACTGTTCCGAGACTGTAGACCTAAATGGCAAGTTCCACTGTTACGTCTCTTGATAAAACCAGCTATTGTCATAGTAAATTTGTTTATCAGTGAAGGATGTAAAGTCTTAAGCAAGCAAACACACTACAGATGTGAGTAATACCAGTAACGTTAGCACAGCCTTTTGCCAGACTACACTAGACAGACAGTGGTTGTGGAAGAACAATGGATAAATCTTCCAGCACAAAACTAACAAATGCAACAACAAAATGGGAAGCTACAGAAGGTAGCATTCATAATATAACGTAGCGGTTTGGGAGTGAGAGGGCTCCTATTGCAGAGGGAGCTAAAACATGCAGCCACTGTTGCTTGTTTTCACCCTACTGCACGTCCACTCTATGTTCACATAAGGAAAAGAACGTTACTGAATTACTGAAAGTAAGAAATACGTTCTAATAAAGCTTGTTTTGTTCACTTTGTCCACTCATACAGCTGTAACAAAGTGTACTTATTTTTATAGTAAAGAAAACTTCCTTTAATTAATCGTCATTAGCTACACAAAATGATGTGTTTAATCACGATTGATTATTCGATATGTTTGACAGCCCTTACCAGTACACACCCATACTGATACAAAAACACATTCTCATACTGACCTTCGTATATTGAGATAATGTGTGGGTGGCGTAGGGAAGACATGATCTCGATCTCTCTGCGTATGTGAACCATGTCCTGTTCATCTTTGATCTTCTCCTTACGGATAGACTTAATTGCCACCTGAAAAGCAGAAAGAGAAACGACACCTTTAGCTTTCTATGTTGCTCACCTAAATAGCAATATTACACATAGAAGTTGCTATTTTCAGGTAGCCACTTCACATGTGAGTTTACATTATGGTCAGTTAGAATAAATCCAGAGAAAATTTTCATCCCATGTGTAACGATATAGATTCCTCCCTTCTGCTGTGCCGACACTCCTGCTGCCTCTTTTTGTTGATTAGATATTGACTGGTCCTTAAAGTAGCTGACTGATTGATCATCTTGACAGATGTGAAGTATAGAGTGATATTGATTACACCATCTGAGGTTAAACATTTCTGATGAAACATGTCTGTGTTTTAGGGGCTTCCCAGCTGAGCAGCACAGGGGTCATGGATCGACAAGGAAAGCCCCGTTCTCCAATAGCTTTACAGAAGATGCAAAAAGAGTGAGGTAAGGGCTTCCTGTCTCTAAACAGCATACTGGGTGACTCGTTGGCTTTGTCTTGCTTGGAATTCACCGGTCAACACTTTGCAACAGTTCAAACCAGACAATGCTGAGACTTTGTGGTAGCCAGATCACATATCAGAGATATGGTATGTTAACATTGGCCCACATTTATCAAGCATCTCAGAATAAGAGCACTCATCTAAGCTCGGGTCTTATCAGGTCATGGAATTTTATTCAGTGTTAGATAAAAAGCATAAGCTGATCCTAGAACAGTATTATTACTCCAAGGCGTTTGATAAACGTGGGCCGTTGTTTGGCTTCAATGACTCAGAACATTTGAATATGCTCTTTGTATTCTTTTCTAAATGTAGCAACCCAGTATCTCTAAATAGGCTGCAGAGCTGAAGTTTTGAAGTTGTAGCGAGAGCGTCTAACCTTGAGTGAAAGTAGGTTCCTGAAAGGACGAGGCGTCTCAGGAGACCGTGCGCCACGGAAGTTATTATTAGCCATTCCATTTCCACACTCCCTAAACTGAGGCTAGCACAGATCCACATCCAGCTACAATTCAGTGCGTCAGCCTCAGGCTCCTGTGGCTGCTTGCATAAAACATCTTCAATATTTATCTTATATACTTAAGGGATATATTTATCTATGCTAAGAGGTGTAGTTAAGTGCACTGCAATAAACATCTTAACAGACTTTTTTGTTTGAGGTTATACTTAAGTGTTTCACAGCACTGTGTTTTTGCAATTGTCAGTTTAAGTGATGATGTAAACTTAGGGTTTAAAACTTAACTTGGCCTTAAAGGTTTTCATTTTCTACTTGCGTATTTCCCTGAAGTAACTTTACCTAGCTCTGTTAAGGTAAAGTCATGTGTATGGAAAACACTTAAAGCCAAAAATGTCTTTATCGTCAGCTTCCTGTCAAATTTGTATGGTTGGCAATACGTGCCACTGAACTCTCTTACTGAGCTATAAGGGAGTGTTTCAACTTCAAGCCAAAGTGGGAATTCGGTGAGCTGGAAGGGTGAAAACCAGGGATTATGTCTACAGGAAGTCTGCTGCATGTTCCTGCGCTGACTCACAGAGCAGGCAGAGGGAAGTGGCACTCAGAGCGCAACTTCCTCTCCAGGCAGAGTCATTCACGACACTCCACCACTCCAGCCTTTTAGGGCAAAATTAGCACAGCTGACCAATGCCCACAAAAATGTGATTCTTTGGAAAAAGAACTGTGCTTGCGGTGGTGATTATATTGGTATGTTCATAATGTTCGGCATGCCTCAGGATGTGTGTAATAAGCTAAATGATTTTATAGGCTTATCAGTAGATAATGTACTCTATCTTTATGGCACAAACGCTGAGATAAGCCCAAATGTGTTCAAATCAGCACCTCAGAGACAATAACCTTCTGCAAACCTGGATTGCTAGAGTCAGTTGCTATTTTAGGCGCTGTTTGATGGACCTAATGTATGTGCATGTGTGTAAGCACATATACTGCGATTTAAAAGTCTGAAATATTATCAACTATTTTAAATATTATAAACTACACAGCAGAAAGTAATTTCGATAACCACCTTCAACCTTTTTTTGGGGGAAAACAAGAAATTATCAAACTATACAAAACGTACTATAAATCTTTTTCTAATGTTGCCTCAAGGTCACGTTTGAAATATCAGCTATTCCGTATTAATTTTATATTAATAATCATTCTCAGTGCACAGCTTTCCCAGTTACTATGGAATTAGAATCATTTTATACATGTGTCTGCAACAGAATTTGTATATTGAAATACAGTGACACTCAACTTTTAAATGGTTCTAAAAAATACAGTATGATAGAATAGCTGTCCCTTTTAGACCTGACCCTAATTACAGTGAAAGCATAAACTCATTAAAGTCACATTGCAGCCTGCAGCCAGGCCACGCTGAGGGAAGCAGACCCAGACACGCCCGCGCAGGGCTGTTAGCCTGGGCCAGCCAGGGCTACGGATCATTAAGCAGGGCTGCGTTTGATGAATATGCCAGCTGGCTTGAGGCTTCTCCCAGTTCTAAGCTCAGTCTAAAGGAAGGTACTATCACTCTTGCACAACAGACCAGTTCATTGTTTGAGCAAGACAGACAACAGGTGTGCTGTTTTTATCTGACTGGCAGTTCAGGAGAAAGACTATACGCTGATGCAGTGGGCCATGCAGGAAGAGTGGATTAAGCTTAGGGCAACCACGTCACACGAAATTACACACAATACATCTCCAGTGTGGATGTACAGAAAAGAATGGTCTCTTTCTCTCCCTCTATTTCTCCCTCCCTCTCTCTCTAATGCATGCACATACAGGCACAGATATACTTTAGGACTCGATACCTGGGAAGAGCAGTTTACAACAGGACAATATGATACTGTTATCATGATTAAATACAGTGTCATGTATGTGACATTATGATGTCGTAATAAAAAGTGTGATAATGTGCATCATGAGGATGTGACAATGGGTATAACAGCCTATCTGGTGCTTTTTAACATGAAAACTTAAAAGAACTTGTAAGAAAACATCATTGCATTCAGTTTTTAGCATCTTTATATGTGGCACTACTGTTGCATTGTGTGTTTGCATTTATAATAATGATGTCTTTAAAATGCTGCGGTATTAGATTTTAGCCATATCCTAGTTCCTTCATGTGTCCCTCTGTTGTCAGCCTGCTCCTCTCCTTCTCCTAGGAATCTAACACATATACAGGCTGTCCATGTTAGGTAGCACATAAATAGTGTAATTACTCTAGTTAATCCATGAGTTTGAGTCAAGTGCCTGTTAGGATGATTCCGTCATTCCTTAACCACCACTTAGACTGGAAGAGCACACTATGAGTCTGAGAATGCACTGTGTCTATTACCTCAGTCAGGTGAGTTTGCTTTGTTTATGCACATGCACGCACGTGTTAGAGCGTGCATTTTTTTGTGCTGCCCCCTTCTACAAAGTCACTCTGTTCTTATTTACACCAAAGAGCCTCTGAGTGAGAGGCATTAAGACAACAGGCATTTATTGGAACGTTCAACAAAGACTTGCTGCACTCTCTCACGATTCTCCCTCACATCAGCTTCTTAGCACACAGACGCCAGACAGACAGAAGACTCTCAGAGACATAAAGTGTTTGTAATTCCCCCCAGCATTCCAAACAAGTGGAAACTTTTTTTCCACCCTCTTACCATGCCAGCCCTGGGGCTGGACTGGAATAACAACAGAAGCATGTGGGCTTGTGCCCTTCAAAAGATGTACATCAACAAACTACAGGAGTCTCTCACAGAGTGACTGGTAGAGCACTCAGACCCTTCTTTGCGTTCACAACAACACTCTGTAATATGTTTGTGTATTTCGGCATCATGAATCTGGCATCAAACACTACCATCCAAATAATCACTGGTGACCAGTAGTTTGCAGGTAATGTTGCCTTAGACTCCTTGTTTGCAGCGCTGGTTTAAAGGAACAGCCCAGACACAAGCATTTTCAAAAAGAACTGTAAAGCAATAAAACCTCACACCTCAGCGCGAGCAGGTGCTGGCATTAGAAAAGACATAAAATCACTTGCACTCAAATCGACCCAACTCCGCGCTTCCCAAGATCCAGCCCTTTTCTTAGGATTAGTGTACTGACCTACTTTCGCTAAAGCCGAAGTGGGTTATCCCAGTTTTTGACCTATCTTTGCTTATGTCATTTCACAGGAGGCTTGTGCCTGAATCCTAATTCTGCATCAAGTGAAAGCAGTAAGCCGTGAACCTTTCAGAGGGGCTCAGAACACTTAGCTACAAAACACACATGTGTAACTGGCATTAACATATTCAGCATGCTTCACATAACAACCTTTGACCTCTCCTGTAAAACACATTGGTTGCCTGACCCTGGGACGGAAGAGCTCTTGCCCCGTGTAACTGCGCGTGTAACTGTAGTCATTAAAACTGCTTCCATAACATCATCCTATGTAGATCTGGACAACCAAAAAGCTGTGTGCTGTCCCCTACACCAGTGGCCAGTGGTTCCCGACTCTAGTCCTGGAGTATCGCTGAACGTTTTGGTATTTTCCCTATTTCAATACATCTGAATCCACCTTTCAGCTAATTAACAAGCACTTCATGAGTTCACGTGTGCGTGTGTGTGTGTGTGTGTGTGTGTGTTAAGAGCAGGAAAACACTATAATGTGCAGTCCAGGGGGGATTACAGGTTCAACTCTGAAGGGAGACATTTCTGCCAGAAAGTAAACACAAAAACGTGTTCTCAAAAGTCACGTCAATACTGGTATCTACATCTGTAAGCCCAACCGTTACAACACCACTACAGCCAGTGTGAGGAGATCCAGAATCTGCTGGTAAATGTAAAATGCAAGGGGAGTTGAAGTCCAGTGTTTTACAATCCTGGGCACATATTTATTAAACATCTCTGAGTAGGAATGCAGTTCTGGTAACAGCTTATGTCTTTTACATAAGACCTGAGGAGAAATAGATGAACTGATGACAACTAAAGATCCAGTCTTAGATACTCTTACTCCAAGATGCTTGATAAATATTAGGTCCTGTGGCCACTTGCATTAAACATCTTGCATATTTATCTTAAATTGCTATAGTATGGAGCCCCCAAGGTAACGTTGATTTATTTTTTAATGAGGCATGGATACGAACTTATATACTGAGGCCACAAATAACTATATTGAGGCCTTAAGTTAAGTTTTTCATAAACCGTAGCCTCAGTATATTTGTGGCCATTGCAAATGAAGTCTTCAATATAGTCATCTGTGGTCTCAATGTATTAATTTGTGGCCATGCCTTATGAAAAATAATCACCATGTCACCTTAAGGGCTCTGTACTTAACTTAAAATAAATACTTAAGTACTTAAGGGATCAGTTTGAAGCTGTGAATTTATGTTAAAACTTTTCAACAGTCAAAAAAGTGTTAAAACATACACTTCGAATCTGAAACGCAATTTACTTGAGGCATTTTACTTGAGAACAGGACCACTGGTCCTCACACTGTACAGTTCAGTGTTCTTCGTTTTCTAACACGCCCTCTTTCTCCTCATGAAGGATGGTTCAGGTGAGAAAACCTTCTATCTCCGAAACTGCAGCTCTACAGAGTTCAAATGTCTGTTAACGTAACGTGATTTTCAAGTTCATTCGTACTGAAATACTCACACAGCGCAAACACTCGTTTTGAACTGAGGTTTAAACGGAGTTCTCGTGACAGTGATGTGCGGTGCAGGTGGGCTGTATCTGTATCAGGTCTGTGAACGCGTGTCGCTGTAACTCACTCACCACTCGGCCGGTGTGTTTCTCCACAGCTTTCTTCACTTTCCCGTACGTGCCTCTGCCCAGCGTCTCCAGCAGCTCGTAGCGGTGCTTCAGGTTGTGTTTGTGGTGGTGTTTCTTCACGCTGGAGCCTCTCCTCAGCGCGAGGGCAGGCGGGACTTCACCCGGAGGAAGGTCCACAGGCAGCGGCGTGTCTGCGGCGGCCGGCTGCTGCTCTCCACAGCCCGGCTCCATTCCTCACTCACTCTCCTCTCCTCAGAGTCTGCTCCGCACTCACCGCCGACACGCCTCGCTCATGTGTGAATACGACGGAATATTCACTCCAAAAAGCGCTGAAAATACTCACTTCAGTGTCCTGAGGCTCGTCAAGCCGTGTGGTTATCTGTTCTAACCGTCCGTGCTGGTCTAAAGAAGTCAATGTCCTGTAGCCGTTCTGGCTAAACTCGTTTCTGTCTCTTTTTAACAGCTAAGAACAGCAAACGCGCTAGTTCGCCTTCGGACTCCGTAGTTGTGAATGTATAAAGTCCTCCTTCTGGCTAAAGCGGAGTCGCGTCCGGCAGCTCGAGCGCCTCAGCTCGGTGTGAGGGGAGCGGCTGCTGCTCGCATGTGGAGGGAAACAGTGGCACGCTGAGCAGCTTAACTCCAGCGGCCCGAAGCCCCCTCCCTCCTCAACTTCACTCTCCCCTCCTCTTCTCTACTCTCCAATGTAAATGAGAGGAAAGCTGGCTGAAGGCGGGCTTTACAGGCCCCACTTACCACACTGAAGTATGTCTGTGTGTGTGCGACTAGTCTTTCTGTGCTAGTGGGGATCTGCATGACATCTGCATGAACAGATGTCCTCACTAACAAACGCGCCTTTTACTTTTAAAGGGCTCATTTCATGGAAAATGCGACTTCCTTTGCCTTTTTAAATAAAAGTGTTTAATGTAGTAAAGTTTCAAAATGTACCATTTACTCCCCTGTCCATACCGTCCAGCTGCAAAAACAGACCCTTTTGAATCCATTGTTTTGTGATGTCACAAAAACTAACTTGTTTACATATATCACCCTATTCAGTCCACAGCAGCGTAGTCCGCCCACTGACACTGAAGTTATAAGGAGTTTTGGTTTTTGAATGGTTGCTCTGTGTTGTGCCTCAATTAGAACAGTGATAATTCACATATGTCTTATATGTGTCTTAAAGGTGCAGTAACAAAAGCCACCTGGTTAATTTTTAGGGGCTGGAAAATGGTCTTGAGGAAAATTTGTGGTATGTAAACCCGCACAAATGCCATAAGTGGACCTTGGGAATAATTAACACATACAAAAAAATCTAAGATACAGGCCCTTTAAATCTCTGTTTTGTGTATGTGTGTGTGTGTGGGCTACTTGTTCTGTACACCTACAAATGCACCCTTTTAACTTGGACTTTTAAATTGAACTGTGTTGTGTGTGTAAAAGTGAGGACCATATGACTTTGTCCTCACTTTGTCTGTCAGGATCAGGACATTTTAGCTGATGATTAATTGTGATTATGTAAATAAGTGCGGTTCACTATTTTTAATTTTTTGTTCATTTATTTACATATTAAAGTACATTTATTTACATATTAAAGTACAAGCCTAAAGTGGCTATATTAAATAACCTGCTAATTTTTCCTACTAGATATTGAGAGTAGCTCCGAACTGATAACAGACACAGCTCCAGCTCATATAAACAAACATTACTCACTGCTACCCTCCACAGGTGTTATAGCACCGGGCTGAAGTCATAGCTTTTGTTGCCTTCTTAAGAGCCATCTTAAATTCTGCATTCTTTTTGTTGTGATGTAAACACAATTGTGAAAGCTAATGACTGGAAAATCATTGCGGTCAGCTTTATGATCAGGTGATTTTATAACAGTTGTGAGAGGCCTCATCTTCACTTTCAAATATGCCTTTACTTTTAAATGTGTGTGTGTGTGGACTATTTGTCTTTCTGAATCAGTGCAGACCACAAAAAAATTCCTAGAAGCGAGGACATTTTCACTGGTCTTCAGGTTCTCATTTCAAAACATGTTTTTACTTTACAAAACTAACTGTGTGGTATGTCTGTGTATGGTTGTAGTTAGGCTTTGTGTGAGTGTGTGTGTTAGTGGGTGTATGATTGTGTGTGTGTTGGCCACTCTCTGTATTAGTGAGGACCAGATGTCTTCTAAAGAAGTAAAATTCTAAGAATCAAGGATATTTTGTTTGCACTCACTTGAAAACATATACTGGATACTGGTATTGGTACAACAGGAATGCAAGGTAACACCCTCACAATTGAATTAAAAGATGGTAAACAACGTGTGTCACTGAGGTGGCATCCTGAAAGGGCACTGGCATACTTCTGTACTTTTTTCAGATATCTGTGATTTACTGAAGTATTTCCATTTTTGATATTTTTACCTTCATTCTTGTACATTTCAAAGTCAAATATCCATTATACTCCACTACTTTCTATGGCAGTGTGTTGTTACATGATACTCTGAAGTGGGAGAAGACTTGATTTTTAAATCTCACAACCTCTCTGAAGAATTTGAAAGGAGGACCTTTTAACCCCATTTACTAAACCAAAAACAAATCTGGATTAAACAGTGTAGAAGACCACATTACCAATTAAACCTGTCAAAATCACCCAGAACACATGCTTCTGCAGAAAGATGATAAAATATTAAAATTCCAGATGCATATAATCAGACATTTACCCTCCCTGTGGTTCCATGTCCTTGATGGATTTTGATAAAGCTTTTCTGCAGGCTTTACCCTTTATCTTTGTCCTTTTAGTGCTTTTAGGCCGCTGTATGTAGCCTTCAAATGCATACATGAGACACTGAAAATTACTTTTCATCTATGCCTTTCTGAAATTTTACATATATTGACATAAAGTGCTGCCCTGTGATGGACTGGCGACCTGTCCAGGTTGTTTCTTGCCTTCCTCCCATTGAGCACTGGGATAGGCTCCAGCAGCCCCCGTGACTCAGGAGGATAAGCAGTTCAGATGATGAATGAATGTATGAATGATACATGTGTATATACATATGTGTGTGTGTGTGTGTGTGTGTGTGTGTGTGTGTGCGTGTGTACATATAATGTGTGTCTGTGCATATACACATACAGTACTTAACAGACTAAATTGGCTACCTTTGTCAATGTAAACTTAATCAACTCGAGTTCAGACATAGCAACAGTAACCAAGGCAGCTGGCTGCACACCGACAGTTTTTTGTTTGGAAAATATCAGATAGGTGTAATGCTGTTGCCGTGTGGACTGTTTACCAGTGTTGTGTGTATTTGCTCTTTTTCCATTTTATTGGACCTTAGTGGTGTTGCTGGTAAAGACGTGTAACTGGACATTTAGTCTTTACCAGTATTCAAGAGTAGCAGAAGCAGTATGCAGTATGAAATGTTTTACAATGTAAACTGTTTCTGGTTAACACCATTTCAATAAGAATGAAAGTTTGCTTATTTTTTAAACTCTCTGTATTGTGCCTCAAAGGTTAATAGAGATTGTCTTAAAAGAAATTGTCATCAAAATAATACTCCAGTTGTTCTATAAGAATAACTCACTTTTACTTTTATACTTGGGTATGTTTAAAAGCAAGTACTTGCTTTTTTGCAACTGAACTCAAGTAGACAGATACAGTGCCCTCCACAAATATTGGCACCCCTGGTGATCATGAGTAAAATGAGCTGTAAAAACATTCTTAATTGCTTATGCTTTTTTTTATCTTTCATTCAAAATATTAGCAAAATCTAACCTTTATTTAAGATATAATGATTGAAAAAACAAAATCTTGTAGTGATAAAAAATTCTTAAATCTATGTGTGCGATAGTCATTGGCACCCCTAGAAATTCTTAGGAGTGAAATGTAACTGAAGCAAATTCCCATTCATATTTTATGTTTTTAAGTTCGCCTGAGTGATAAGGAACACTTAAGTCCCTCAGTCATCCATCACTATGAGAAAGATGTGCGACAAAAAGTTGCTGAGATGCACAAATCAGGAAGTGACTAAAAGAATGCCCATTTCCACTATCAGGTCAATAATTAAGAAGTTTAAAACAACTGGAGATGTGAGGAATCTGCCGGGAAGAGCATGCATGTCTATATTGACCCCATGCACAGTGAGGAAGATGGTTTGTGTGGACAAGGAATCTCAGATGGGGAATGCAGACATTATTTAGGTCCAGGGGTCAGTATGGCTCCCAAATCACAATCAGACACAACCTATATAACCCCAAGTTGTTTGAGGTGGTTGCCAGAAGGAGGCCTCTGCTATCAAGGACCAACAAACTCAAGTTCCTACAGTTTGCCACAATGTTACTGGGACTTTCAGTGGGACAAATACAAATATCTACTTTTCCCTCGAATCTAGAATTTTGCGTAATTATCAGACTCATGTGAGGTACACAATTGGATTTTTAAAGGGACATTTACATTGTTTCTATCTTTGGGGACAAAAATATAAAAGTACAGTACTTTTTATGACAGTGTACTATTAAAATACATAACTAGTGCTTACTTGTCTTACTGTTGTAGTTAGTTTCAAGCTTAAGATGAAATTAAGTGCACAAACATTTAAACACTTGGTCCTCATAAATTTAATAATGTGTGGGTGTGCTAGAAGAATCATGAATTTCTGAAGAACTGTGGAATGGTATTTTGACAGGAAAGGCCTGCGCTTTTCTCTTGGGATATCGGTGTGTGTGTGTGTGTGTGTGTATTTATGGTCTGTTACAGAAACATTTGCTTTAGTTCAACAGCAGGTCCATTAGTTCCAGCATTCCCAGAGAGGAGACATAGATGTTTTTCTGATCTGTGTTCTGCAGCCTAAGTGCATCATGTCATATGTAGCCTGTGATTCACCTACACTCTGCTGCAAGTTCATGTAGATGCTTAGAGCAAAGTTACATTGAGCTTGCTCTTATATTCTCAAATGGTTAGGTTATTTACAAAGATGCAGTGTAGGGTCCATCAGGGTAAAGTTGAGCTGCACACAAGGACTGGCTTCAAGTGGTTTCATGCATTGTCTTTCTGGCCTCACTAGGTGGTGAATCAGCTGATTATTTATGTAGAAAAGTTGGGTGGCAGTGTATTTTGTAGTGAAGTGGTCCACACAATATTTAAGATCTACCCACTGATTTCCAATGATGTTTAATTCAGGGGACTGTGAGAGCCATTCCCAAAGCTTTAGACTGTCTTTCTTAAAGTAATTTATTGTGAATTTTGAGGCATGTTTTGGATCATCATCCTGTTGTAGAAGACAGCCTCTTTTCGGCTTCACATTCTTGACTCACTTTGTCATATTTGCTTCCAGAATTTGCTGATATTTAGTGGAATTAATTTTTCCATCTACTTATGCAATGTTTCTGGTGCCACAGGCTGCCACACAACTCCACAGCATAATACATTTAACTGCATGCTTAATATTTGGCAAGGTGTTCTTTTCATCAAATGCTGTTTTTTTTTCTCCAAACATTCCTTTGGTGATTGTGAGTTTGATTTTTTGCTTCATTAGTCCACAGGATTTGTTTCCAAAATGTCTCTGGCATATCTAGATGTTGTTGGCTTTTGTGATGAGGTACATTTTTTTCTGAAGCCACCTTTAAGCAGATCATGTTTGTGTAAGCTACAATGCACAGTTGAACACTGCACTACTGTTATGTTTTATCTGTCAGATATACCCTACTGCAGGTCCTTTGCTGTCATATGGGGGTTTTGCTTTGCCTTTCTGGCCAGCATATGAGCAGTTCTACTTGAGAGTTTTCTTTGTCCTCAAGATCTTGCCTTGACTTCCACAGTTCGGACATATCGGACATTGGAAACTGTGAGCTGGAAGCACCTTGCTTTCTTTTATAGCCTTCCCCTGTTTTGTAGACATCAGTTAGCTTCATTTTCAGATTCTCAGCCAGATGCCTAAAGGAGCCCATGGTTGTTGAGTGTTAGCACAAATTTGAAGAGTCAGAGAATTTATTATGCTCTGTAATAGTCATCAGCTAATAGCCTAATAGCAATTCTTGACTTGCCAGACCAGTCCTACAAAGTTGCACAAACTTTTGCATACAATTGAATGGCAACTCTTCTGAGTTTGTAAGTGAATTATGTGCTGTTGTCATCATATCTTCATTAGTATAATGTTAATTTTGCATTTGAGACCTAAACATCGAGCTGGACCTTCTTTTGGAGTCTGTGTGTGTGATGGTAATGCATAAAGATTTATGATCTGGTCCGAAAAACTGCCACCAAATCCGACATGACATCTATGACTTACAAATTATTATTTCAGGCTTTACAGGGTGACTCACAGCCATGCACACACACACTATATTTTAGAGTAATGTTTTTCCTCTGGTAATGATACCTCTTTCGATTTCTTTCAATTTTACCAAAAATATTGTACATAGTGTAACTTTAATAATGTGGATACAACAAATACTTGTTGGTCTAGTTGGTTCTTGGGCCTGTAGTGGTTTGATGCAGTGGTATGATGCATGCAAAAGTAGCCTGCGCCCTCTGAGAATGGTGATATAGTCACATTAGTGGAGTGGCCTACTTAGGAACTGGGAGTCAGTTACTACTAAATTTGGCAGAAATTAAAAATGCATTAATTTTGGTCCACATAGTTACTAATACAGATTTCTAACCTTACTTAGATCACAGACCCAACTCAAAAATAACTGCTTATCCTCCTCTTTCTGTTCCATGACTACTTGACATCCAGCCACCTTCACATGAACTTTTATGTCCTTTATTGTATACAGTTGAACTTATAAATGGAGCAGCTCTTTATGGAGCAGTGCCCTCAAGTTGCTCACCTGTTTTATGTTACCTCAAAACTGTGTCCAGGACCACAGGAACTGACCTCACATCCTCATGTTTTTCCTTCATTGCCTGTTGCCATGGTAAGACCATGTCTGGTTCCAGTTCTATGCTTACTTTTGTGTTTTGATGGTTAAGCATGTTTATGGGCATGGTGAAGTAAACGTTCTATGGTCATGCTGTTAATGAAAGCAGACTTCTCACATATTTCTGTCCAACAGTGTCCTCTAGTGAGTTAAGAAAGGTTTGCATAGTCTCACCTCCTTGACATCCACAAGCATTCTGTACTGCAATGGAGAATTGTTCGGGATTTGCTGCCATCCTTTGAGGAACCAACAGCAACACAAGAGTAGATCATATTTAGGGATATTTTTCCACCACTAGAGGCTGATGAAGGTGAGATGTAAGCCTCACACATTAAATAGATTGCTGGAATGAATAATATTCTGCTTATAATCATAATGTCTTGCACCTTTCTTCTTTTTTTCTTAATACGCACTTCCAGAGGCAGTTCTCATCAGATCTCTACCCTCCCTTTACCAAGGAGTCCAGTGTTTTGGTACTGGTCAGTGTGTGATGACACACTGGCCAAAGAGCTGCATGCATTCTTTATTGTTTATTTATTCACCAGAGACAATGCACATTAAAGTACATAAAGGAAATGTGCTAGAAATGTGTTGTCTGAACTGTTGTCCCTGAAACTTGATGCTATTAGCATAGAAACAATGAGCAACGTACAAAGATAGCACTAAAATCAATCAAATGCTAACAAAAAACACAATTAATCAATCAATCAATAGTTAAATAAAAATGCAGGCAAGAATATACCGATTAAGCCTTGGTAGGAAAAATAAACCTGAACTGTCGTGAATATATTGTAAACTGACAGAGATTAGAATCAAAAGTAATGTCTAAATATTTAATGTCAAACCCCACCTGATGCCTCCAGAGATGTGGCACCATCTTTGTTAAAAAAAGAAAGAAAGAAAGAAAGAAATAAAGATAAGCCCTCATGCAGGTGCAAACATGAATCTCCTGTCCATCTTGATACATTGGTAAATATGTTTAAGTGCAGCCTGTTCTTTGTTTTTGACATGTACACGCATTACTGCATTCTCAGTATATGTTTAAACTCAATCAATCAGCAGATAATTAATGTATAAACTAAACAGACAGAGGTCCTAGGATAGAGCCCTGAGGTACCCCAGGTACTGGATCTTTAAGGTATGATTTCATTCAACTTAAGGACTCTGGAGAAAAGTTCAATTTAGTTCACTTTTTGATCAAAACTTTATTAACAGAATCAAATAGCTTTCCTAAAGTCAGGAACGCAGCTCCTACACCTGCTTATCCATTTTACTTCTGACATTCTTGATAAAAAAAAGCTGTATCAGTAGAATGATTGGTGCCAAAACCAAAATGCATAGGATACAACCAATATGAAGAGTTACTGAGATGTGATGAATTGTTGTGCAACACTTTTGTCAGCAATTTTAAAACATGTAGGAAAATGCTGATGGGTTTATAGTTGGTTATATCAGTTGGACTCCTAGACTCCAGATTTCAGATAAATAAACGTTACTATAGCTGATTCCATCCCTTTGGAAAGACACCTGCCTAAGTGATTGATTTATAATGCTTGTAATGGGGCAGATCAATAATCAACAAATAATTCTTTGTGATAATTATGAAACACAGTGTCTATTCCAACTATGTCTTCAGATTTAGAGAACCTTAGAGTTCTTAAGTGATTTTACTTGCTTTGTAGCTGTAGAATCTAAAGAGCTAGTTCTAAGATATTATGATACAACTTTAACAGAATTTTAAAAATACTCATGGAAAGCTATTGAGTTTATTAAAGCATTGATTTTAACTGCATTTTTTTCATTACACAGATGATTACACTGTTTTTGCTTCCCTAAATTTTTGTTGTATTTACCCTTCAACTTCCCAAATTAATTTAAAATTACCATGTGCTTTGCCAATATTATTAATTAAAAAATAAATAAATTATCCAATTCCTCAACATTGTGAACCTCTTTGTCATTTTATAGTTTTGACTTGAGTGCTGTTTTTAGCACATGATCTTACTCTTTCAGTAGCCTCTAGATGTCTCCATTTAGTTAGGAAAGTGTTTTGTTTTGACCCTGTTTTATTCTTATTTTCTTGAGAAAGACATTTTTGTAGTTTGTATTTTGGATAAAATTGCGGCTTTCACCTTTCACTAATCACTAATCAGAGATTCCAGTCACCATATTGCAAAATCTAATAATTTGTTCTCTTCTACTGCTGAAACCCAAATCATTCTGTGACTCCCTGGGATGAATCGCTTATCCTCATAGGTCCTTTCACAAGCTGAGTTAGGCCAAATCTCCTAATTATTAGTGGTAACAGCCTTTTCCTTATCTTATCCTCCCAATTACCATCAAAGTATCCCGTTAAAATAACTTCTTTATCAAAGTCATTTTCTTTTGCTAGTCAAATACATCAA
Source organism: Colossoma macropomum (assembly GCF_904425465.1). Classification (NCBI taxonomy): domain Eukaryota; kingdom Metazoa; phylum Chordata; class Actinopteri; order Characiformes; family Serrasalmidae; genus Colossoma; species Colossoma macropomum. The sequence continues at coordinate 29,878,259 of NW_023494792.1, read as the reverse complement.
ATACAGTGGAATGCTAGGCAAATACATCAAACCCCCGTGCAGGTAACAATGCTAATTAGGTGGGTAGTGTTGGTTCACAGAAAAACTCATGGGAGCTCATTACAAGGAAAAACTGAACAGCAAAGAGACTCAACTTTTCTTGCAGCAGCAAATCAGTATGAACTGGATGCCAGTTGTTTATAGGCTTGGAACTTTGGAAACCTGGAAATGAAGCAGTTGAATTGCCTGTTATGGTCTGTTACAGAAGTTGAATTTTGGCTTTGAAGAGAACCACACTAAGTGTGCTCTATTGAGACAGAGGCTGTATCTAAGTATCTAATAAACGCCATGTATTCTACATGCTGTGTGTTGATGGGCATGAATGGGAGACAGATCTAAAGAGTAAAAAAATGAAAATGAACACTGAATCAGATTAATACCTGTTTATATAGTTTTGATATTTTTGGGTCGATACTGTGACATAGGGGAAAAGGCTAAAAAATACAAATTATGTTAAATAAGGAATACAAATTGCTCAGCTTTGTCTTTATGAAAGCTTTATTCTCCTGTTAATATGCCTGCACAGTCCTGAACAAAACCCTGATGGCTGTGGTTTGGAGAATGATGTCATCCTCTGTAGTCTCTATTGTTCAAGGCCAAAATGAAAGTGCGCAAGTCAGACTGAGAGCAGACAGATCACTGAAATGTCATGACTGGTCATGATCTGTAGATCCTGTGAATGTTCAAGTGTGTTTGTTTGACTCTGTCATCATGTCTCCTGTTTATTCCTCATTTGTGATTGTCTTTAAATGTTTTTTAAAAACGCTGTGTCATGCTGACCAAATTACTATCCGTTTGCTTGAAATTCAAGACAGAAAGTACAGATTTTGTTGCTTTTGACTGCTGAAGGCACTTTTGCCTGACCAGTTGCATCATCTCCAGCAATAAAATCATGCTTTCTCAGTTGACATGCACAGTTCCCCTCACAGTTTGACACCAAATGCCCAAAGCATCTAACTTAGCTTTGATAGCTTAGCAGAGACTGACTAGTATTAATAGTTTTCACTGTTTGTAGTACAGTCTCAACTTGCATTTGTGGACACAGCCAGTGTACAAAATACCCCCTCATATTTGGGGGCTCCCATGTTGGCTGACTACTCCAGCGTTGGCTGGCTGCTACCTCGCTTGCCATAGTGGTGCTAATGCTAGCCTCAATGGCAGCAAAAAGTTTTGGTTTAACAGTTCTTTTTCTGAAAATGTTCTGGTCTAGTTCTGCAATGCAGTCTTCCACATATTAATTAAGATCTCACACGTCTCCTCTTTTGTCTTTTGTCTGAAAAATGATTAACAATTCACTCTTTCCACCAAAAGGAATTGAGCAAGTTTTCAGATTTACTAATATGCTGCTGCATAACGTAAAGTTTTTTAGAGGTATCCTGGGTATAGTTACAATTCTTATGTTAAGAAGGACCAACTGGGTGAACCAGTTTGCTACAGTGCCACCTTGAGACAGACCAGTACTGCATTCGTAGTTAGTTAAGAATACCAAAGACAGAAGCTCACTGATTGTGGGTGAAGCAGCTAAACAGCAGGCTACAGTTATGAGATGTAGAGAGAAGAGATAGATAGGTTGCTTGATGTCATGTCAATGGTTTATTTTATATCCAGATATAAATATATCCCTGCATGTTCACACAACTATGAATTACACTCCTTTTTAAAAAGGAAATAACTCTGCCTTCACAATAGCAAGAGGTGTGTTAGTGTGTGTTGTGCTGGTACAAGTGGATCAGACACAGCAGTGCTGCTGGAGTTTTTAAACACCTCAGTATCACTGCTGGACTGAGAATAGTCCACCAACCAAAACTATCCAGCTAACAGCATCCTGTGACCACTGATGATGGACTAGAGGATGACTAACACAAACACAGACAGCGAGTGGACACAGTGTTTAAAACTCCAGCATCATGGCTGTGTCTGATCCACTTGTACCGGTGCAACACATACTCTAACACACCAACACTACGTCAGTGTCACGACAGTACTGAGAATGATCCACCACCCAAATATTACCTGCTCTGTGGTGGTCCTTCTGGGGGTCCTGACCACTGAAGGCCTACTTTGGAGTCAGCATATGTCTGTTCTTTTCTCAGCATGGAAACGTGTTGAAATCATTGCCTGTGGTAACTGACTGTACGCTACTGATGCAGCAGATTGAGATTAGGTTGAAAAATGCTGGAATATTCCTTCAAGCCGTTAATGTTCTGAATGAACAGGCAGAACACGTCCATTGTGCCTCAGTCTGAAAGACTCTGAAAGATAGTACACCATGCACACCACGTACCACTGAATCGAAGCGACAGGCAATGACTGGGGCCGTCCGTCTAGGAGCAGAAGTGCGCAATTCATACGCATTTCTGTACCTCAGCACTCCACACGTGCCAAACACACATGTGCCACACTCATGCGCACACACAGAAACCCTCAAGCAGTCTGAAGCTGCACTGAGTGCGTATTTTTTAAATAAACCAAGAAGAAAGTAGATGAATAAAATTATTGATATATATAAAATGCCATTTTTAAATGCCAATGACTGAGGTTTTACTAGAATCTTGATGACATTATTGCCTGTGTGCAATTATGTCCACTAATGATGCACCAAAACGACAATTCCTTATCAAAACTGAAATTAACGACACACCTGGCCAAAAAGTGGAAGACTTTTTGAAAATTTAAATTTGCAGTTTTATTTATGCTTTTGATTAAACATACCAAACATAAAAGCTACAAGGTAATAAAGGAAATACATTTTTATTTTTGCTAAAAATCAGTCCTTAATAGGGCAAACTTTATCTGACAACAAATAAAAAAGTTTACATGAAATAAACTTTCTAAAATTATTACAGTATGTAGGCTACGTTGTGTCCTGATAACATCCAATGTCCTTGACAATAGTGCAAAATGTACACAAACTGTAAAGAGCAGCTGTTCAAATTTAAAAATCTTGCAGCACAGAGATACTCCAGGACCGGTATTCAGAACCATTGATTTGATTAGTCAAAATGGCCCTTATATTCAATGTGGAGACTTTAAGCCTGTACAGTGATGGTAAACATATTCAGACACTTTTGTTTCTGTTTGTTTACTTAATATATATCCACTTCAAATAAGTTGAAGATATCAATGCTGTCAAAAAATTATAGATTTTATATATATATTGGTACAATTGGTTCGATAACATGCAAGTGCCAAAGTTCACGGAACCACAACTCATCATCTTTGGACAGGTGCACCATGCAGGATTTCACAACATGCTCTCAGACTAATAATAAGGAAGGTTAGAGAGAAGCCAGCGGCCACTCAACTAAACATAGTAATGGCTGTGGCTTCGCAGTTCAGAATGGCTAGTTCAGCTTTTGTGCTAACCTTACTGACAAGTCAGACTACCGGCTGGACAATTTCTGGTACTCCCAATGGGCAATCTGTGCCTGAAAGGGCCTAGTAATAATAATAATAATAATAATTCCAAGAGCACCACACCCACAGTGAAGTACAGAGATGGGAGCTTCATGATATGCTGCTGCTCCTCTGCAAACAGTACTGGGGCATTACATGGAAGGAAAAATGTATGGAGTGATGCGCTGGGACAGATTAGAAGAAAATTTAATGTCTTTGGCCAAGAAACTGAATCTGGGGAGAAGATGGGCAAGATAACAACTCCAAACATGCAGCCAAAATAACTCAAGACTGGTTTCTAAACAAAAGTTAAAGGTGTTTGCTTGGCCAGTCTTCTGGCTCGAATCCCACTGAACATTTATGGAGGATTTTGAAATTGTGAGTCCATCAGAGGGACCCTTGGGACCCTGGAGAATTGAAGAAGAAAAAGGTAATGGGAACCACGATGCTGCAAAAAGGAATTTAAACCACAATACTGCAAAAAGCTAATTACTTCTTACTGTAGACATGTAATTGCCAACAATGGCTTGGCAACAAAGTATTAATGTTATTAATTTGTCGTGTCTGAATAGTTCTTTCCTTAACAATTACTTTGTTTATGAATTTATACTTTTTTGTTCAGTTATAAGTACAAAGCCAAAGAAACAGTATGGGTGTAAATTTGAAGCAGACATGTGCACCTAAGGTATACTAAATAACAAAAAAGTGTCTGAATGCTTGTTTCCCCTCACTGTGATTGTTTTGTTCATGTTACATTTTCCACCAATAATAAAGTATGACTGGCTCTGTATGCCGACCATCACTTCTTGTGGTGAAACAACTGTACACGTGAAGCTCTGACTCTGTGCTAGAAATGTTAAAGGTTCAGACGGAGCAGATTGGAAGTTTGACCAGTGCCTTAGGCCGCTGCTGAACTGCGGTTCAACCTCCCTTGTCTTCTGCAAGCTTTTCACTGCACTATTCCAGCCACAAAGCTCTGCCTTCAGAAATTTAAATGGAACTAAATCATCTCCAAATTAATATTTAATCAAAGCATCTAATAGCAAACAGAAATCGTGCAGTGAATGAGCTTGCATTCCCGTCAACAATTTACTTGGTTTCTGGTTCTTAAATGATGGAAAATGTGTATAAAAAAATGCACTCTGACAGTATTTATCTGCTGAAGCATTGACCATTTTTATTTACTTGATTTCCAGTGCATTTTATTGTCATAAATAAAAACAAACATCTTCTTTAGCTCAGTGTCATTTCAGTCTTTCTCTGATTTTGTTCAGCCCTTTTTTAACTCAAATTTCTCAAAATTCTTCACAGTATCAAAGCTTAAGGAGGTCTGAAAGAAATTACTGTGATGACCTGTTTGAGCTGGATTAGTTTTACCAGGGAAAGTACTGTAATTGAAGTGATTTCCAACAAGATCCATGATTTTAATCCAGTACTAGAAGCTGGACTCAGAAACGGAACACAGGAAACAACTAGTTGACTCCAAGCTTGAGATTTTCCTAGACCATCTTGAATGCCTTATCCCAGAATATGAGCATTATCATTTTAATACCATTTCTAATTTCTTATGAAAGGTCAATCAAGCCATTGATCGGGAGTTCAGGAATTTTACAGGACTGAGATGGCAACCCTATTCTGAGCAGAACCAATATTTTTATTTACATTCTTGCAGTCCAACACTACCAGAATTATTTTATTCAGTTCCTCTTACATAGGCTGTATGTTGGTGCAATAAACTCTCATAAACAAAGGTACCAGAAAGATTGGAGGGATACTATGGAAGAACCACTTTTGGTGTCTGAAGCACCTTTAAATCGATGATCAAAGAATCATTTTTTAAAGAATTCTGAGATAATTGTGAAGAACCTTTTTAATATTTAAAGAACCTCCACATACAAACTCAATTGCAAAAAAGTTGGGACAGTAGATAAAATACAAATCAAAACAGAAAGCAGTGACATCACCATTAAAAATGAATACATTTTGGAGCAACATATGCTGCCTTTTAGATGCTCTCAACATGACAACACCAAGAAACATTCTGCAAGTGTTACAACAGCATGGCTGCATGATCAGAGAGTGTGGGTGCTGGACTGGCCTGCCTGCAGCCCAGAACTGTCTGCTACTGGTAACATTGCACAGCTGAAGACTTGTATAACTGATGAATGGCAAATATTCTACTTTCAAAATCAGGATTTGTTTGTGTCTTCAGTCTGAACTTTAAGTGCTATTCAAAGGATAGGTACTGTAAGACAGTGGTAAACAGCTTTTTTGGATGCATTTCAGTCATCAAATTTAGAATTAAATTTATAATGTAAAACATTAAATGTGCCTTTGTATAATTTTTAATTTAATACAGGTCAAACAGAATTTGCTTTCTGTGTTTATTAAGGTTTCACATACTGTCCCAACGTTTTGGAATTGGGCTGTAATATAAAGGTTCAATACCAATTACAAATTCTTTTTGGAACCATAAGTCCAACACAGGACCACTGTAAACCTTCACGTTTCAAGAGGGTATAAGAAAACAGTAGATTTGCAAAGTTGTTTTCTCTCATTCTCAAAAGAGCAGCGCAACAACAAACAAGCTTTTTCTGACTGTTTTTGTTTTCATTTCTTAAACTAGTTCAGAGCAAGCGTGCAAGTCCATCATGTAACGCTAACAGGTACATCCAGGCTATGACATATTTCCATCTGTGCTGTAGTAATTTGGAGAAATTACACAGATACTTTCAGTCAGCCGTTACAAACTACATTACAGAAGCTCCTGAGGTAAAACTAATCGACCTCAAGTGCTTTAGATTATCACATTAAGCCTTAAAAAACAGGTTCCCGGTTTCCTTCCTTTGATCTATAAGAATCAAATGTACACATAATTGGTGGAAGATCAAGAATTGACTTGATACGTGAAGTGCAACAAGCACATGTGCAGTCCAGCAGTGCAGATAGATGGTCCTCAGCAGCCGTGCTCAGGTACAATTCTGCATTTGAGGATCTTCAGGTAGTTCTGGACTTTGTCCGAATCGCGGCGGAAGCAGTAGACGAGCTCATAATCGCTCATAGCCTCTCCACTTTCAGAGGCAGGAAGCAGGGCTTCAGAAGATGAGAGGCCATTCACTGAGTTACTGATCATCCCCAGCAGCTGCATCTGCATTTGGTGGAGGGTGCAGATTCTCAGTTTGCATATAATTAACAGACATACATATACAGTCATATGCAATTACATTTACGTTGTTTGTACCTTGATGAATGAAAAATGTACCTGCACAGTACCTTTATTTCTAACAGTGTGCAGAGTTTAGCACAGATCCTAATCTAACACACCAGATCCAGGTAGTGCTACAGGGTAATATCCTGCAGGGTAATGTGAACATTGGAACCAGAACTTCTCATTTTTCTGCTAATTTTAGTGCACAATTTCTATTTACTATTTAAGAGTTTAACCCCTTAAAATCCCAGGCTTATTACATACTAAGATTTATTATTCTCTGACTACAGGGACTCCAATGCAAACTGGTGGAGCTATTCTTAGGTTGTAGAAGTGTGTAATAAAACTCTGGACGCACTGGCAGGCCCTGGCCATTTAAGGGCTGAACATATTGGAAAAAATATTAAACACAAAATAAAAAATGTGCCATAACTTTTGCACAGTAAATAAAAAAATATTTGTGCATTTAAACATGCAGAAGTCTTTTCCTAATAGAGCAGGGGTGTCCAATCCTGGTCCTGGAGATCTACTACCTTGCAGAGCTTAGCTCCAACCTTTACCCTAACACACCACATCCAGGTAATAAAGTCCTATGGGATCTTCTGAGCATTAGAACTACAACTTTCCAGGGTTGTAGTTCTCCAGAATCAGGATGTGTTAACTTATTTTCACTTAGAAAATCAACAAAACGTAATTTGACCAGGGACTGAATTATTTTGCACATTCCTTATTTCTTATCACTATATGCATTTACTACAAAAGAAGTGAAATAATTTTCATATCAAAGGTTTGTTTGTTTAATAAAGATGACCAATCCAAACTTGAAATAAATTGTTCAGGTTGCTTTATTTTCACTTATGTGTTTAGCCTTAAATGCCAGAAGCTGCACAGCCAGCAAAGTGAAATGTTACTTTGACATATGCCAGTAATGACTAACACTACAAACGTACTTTGAGCACGCCTCTAAAGAATGTCACTCACAGCAAGACCCCTGTCCATGACTACTGCTTAGTACGTGGCCTGTAAAAAAACCTTTGCTGACTAACAAAAGAGCATACTGCAGCAGTGGTACAGTTACCACTTCCGGTCTAAAATGTGCTTTCTTGAAAACTAATATGTGGCAAATATGATGTTGGCTGTCACTGCTGCTAATTAACAGGTGCTATCATTAAGAGTGTGGAGTTTAACTTGATCTCTGGTTAGTGATGTTTCAAGCTGCGCTCACACAAGATTTTGTCAGATTGTGGTCAGGCTCAGGCTTAAAACTTGGCATTTTTCAAATACTTGGTACTCTAGATACTAACTTTATTATAACTTATAACTTATAACTTTGCTTGCTTGCTTGCTTTCCGCTGACATGCTCATCCTACTCTGGGGAGAGCAGAATATAAACAGTTATAAAGAGAATATAAAGTTAAAGAGAGTCTGCTAGCTGCAACCACTTAAGTTCAACTTCCAATTGGTCATCTTGTCAGATTTAATGATTTCAGCGATAACAACTAGCTTTTTTAAGGAGTCATTCTGAAGCCACATTGTCTTCTAAAGCATAGCGCTTTTTTGAGAGGTTTATGCTCGTAACATTGCTGTTTTGCGGTACTTTCACCTTTCATACTTTCATAGTTACAGCTGCGAACAGTACATTGTCCCAGAATGTCTTAGAGACATTTAATGGGACATGAAACAATAACCAGATCATTTTTAAAGCAGTCACTCTTTGTCTGATCTGGCTAAAAACAAAAATGAATAACTCTTCTTTTCCCATCCAGCCAAAATCTTGAAATACAGTGATCTTGAACAGTAAAGCGGATAGAAAATAGTGATTACAAACTCAGCAATAACACACATGCAATGTAATGAGACTTTGTGAGTCTGGTACCTTCTCTGTAACTTTCTCCACTCCTTTCCTGAGCTCATGCACCATGTCACTCATCTCCAGAGCTTTGTTGCTGCTGAAGCTGTTATAGTCCTGCTGGTGGGCCATGCTTTGGTGCAGCTGGGACAGGGGATCCCTCCAGGCCGTTAGCAGCTTCAGAATCACCTCTGTCAACTCCTCACGCTGAGAGAGAAGGAAATGATGGAGAGTTTGAACATTCAGTTCAGGAAAATATTTCATGAGTAACTTAATACAAACAGAACAGGTTGTCTGTATTCAGTATGGACGTTGAGCAATAAGGTTGTGACATATTCTAAAAATGAGCAGCCGAAGCAACTGGACCATCGCGCTTCACAGTTATTTGGACATTTTCAGCCTTTAGAGATAGACAAAGCAGCAGAGAGGCCATAGACTGTCACAGAACATCATGACATTTCTCACACAGCAGACTGAGGATCGGCTTGCGACACAGCCCAAGCATGACTCACTGTTAGGTAGACAAGACTGACTGAAAAAAGCAAATACAGCAAAGAGGCAGAGAGGATCTGTCTGAACAGTGAACTCACGGCTAGTTTCTGTGCGTTCTCCTTGCCATTAGGAGTCAGTATGCTGGATGTGTGGCACTTGCGATAGACTCTGCCAATGTGGTTTTTGCTGGGGAGGAAGTACTGTTCCTTATGAATTAAGAGAGAGGAAAAAGAACACAGAATGTTAAGAGGGTTGTGCAGACTTTGCAGAAAAATTGCATATTTAAGTTTCTTCCCTGTAGGAGATGTGCTAACCTACTTTCAGTAGGAAAATCAACAAAACATGTCATTTGATTATACGATGCTAATAGTCTAGAGGTTTCAAATGTAAAAATGTATTCAATACATTTTCAATGAACAGAGCTGTGTGTAATTATTTATTATTTATTTATTATTTTGTTCAAAGAAATTATTATAAATAATTAGTTTCTTTTTTAACATGTCATTCTTGTTGTTCCAGAAATACTTTAAATGTTTAAACTGAAGTGAAAAACAAACACAATTGGAGTTGGTATTCTTTGTTCTTCCCATATTATGGTTGTTTGTTATATTTATTTAGGCAAAAACAGAGTAAAGGTTTCATATTATCACTTATTATATTACTATTTGAACAATGGCTTCTTTCTTATTCTTTTCCTTCCTCTTTATTTGCCTCTGATGAATTTTGCACCTGGTGTCAATAATTAGCTACATACTATTAGTGCAATCTGGTATTTACAGTCTGTGCGGAATGGATGGATTACACCATAAGAGACTGTGACCTATGCAGTGGACAGCATGTGTGAATAAAACTAAATTGATTTTGATTTCCAATCATGCTACATTTCATTTTTAATCTCAATAAGTATGTTTAATAATAACAACAGTCCTTCAGCCAACATTGTCCAGCTTTTTACTGCTGATTGCACTTTAAGTGCCAGGCTTGACTACAACAACTGCTGGAGTGCTCTTAATAACGTAATAGCTTATCAATGACTAGAAGCCAGTTCAAATCAAAAGGATCCAAGAAAAAGTGATAAATACTTACAAACTCTGAGTGCAAATCACTGGAGAGCCCGTGCAGTCTGGCTGAGTGCTGGATGACCCTGTCGAAGAGATCGGCCAGAGACAGGATGTGGCAGCCGGTGTGTCCATGGGGACAGATCGGAGCGGAGCCCACGTGGGTGCGCAGGTCCAGGCACAGCAGCGCCACAAAGAGCACGGCTACAGAGTGAAGGCAGACAGATAAGAGGAGAAGAAAGATGGGAAGAGAAGAAACCAGTGAGTCCCTCTTGAGGTTCCAGAGTTGGAAACAGATTAAAAAGAGGGAGAGGGATGAGATTAAGCAGCTAGAAAACAAATGTAAAGAGCGCATAAAGAGATGGAAAAGAGTGAGGAAAAAGTCCTAAAGCTTAGAGAAAAAGGAATAATATAAGCATCCATAGGCGGATGAGTGAGCTTGGCTTGGAAAAAGCATTTCATCCAGCCAGTGTTCCCTTTCTCTGCGTGCTCTGTCAGATCTTAGAAGTACCTTGCTTTCGGTTCCTAGACATTCTGAGACTGGCGTGGTGGTTGTGGTGCAGCCGAGGGTTGGGCAGCTATTTAAAGTGGCCCGGGTTCAAGGCAAGTGTCGTCTGTGGTGACTCTGGTCATTAAAGATATACTCGGGTCAGAGCAAAGGGAGGGGTGGGCAGATAACGTATGCATGCATGCTCCTGTCGGCGTCATAATCTGACATGTCTTCTTCTTGAATCAGCTTGTGACTAACATTTTTTTCCACACCCTTCAGCTTCATGCTGGAGGGCATCAACATCATTTCAGCAACTCTCAGACCTCTGCCCCAGAACATCTCTTGCATCACAGTAACATGTATGATATCCACTTGCGATGACATCTGTCACGACCCAGAGCTATCACCATTCAAGCTCATTCTAGATATTGATCTAGTCCAAAGAATTACATCTCAGTAGTTTTATACTCTGCAAACTTCTGCTAAATTCATACTCTTTTGGATTAGTCCATAATGGCTAAAGGTTATCACATAAAAACATAAGCCTACCACATAGTAGCTTGGTGACCAGTCCAGCAATTTGCAATTAAATGACAATTTTGCGTCTTAAAGAAAAAATGAATGCACTTGCTTACAGGCAATTAACACACTCATAGTTACATTACATAAATGATATCGATTACATAGATATAAGGTGAGTGTTTTATGCATAATAACTTACTTAAAATAATGAAATGCTAGGCTGCTGCTCTAAAGGTTAAATAAATGTTTTTTTAATAATGAATATGTAATAATGGGCATGACATCTGAAATAAGCAGACTACACAAAGCGATATATTTCATACAGTGCAAAAGTCAGAGAACATCCTTCATTTATTTAATTTCCAGTCAAAACAGACTTAAATACTTATAAAAGTTACATTTAGCAAATACTTTCCACAGTATCCCTGCAGATTTCTTTGAGAAACTGAAAGCAAGTCTTCTGAAAAAGCAAAGGATCGACACAGTAAATACTGAAAAAAAAAACATTTAGTATATTTAGTTGATGCTTTGGGTAAGGTCTTAGAAGTAGGGTGCATTTTTTGCTTCTCATGATTCAAATAATCATAAACACATTCAGTGATGTTGAGGTCTGGAATCTGGGGTGGTCTGTCCATTCCTCTGAGAACACCAGCAGCTTCATTGCTTGATTTGCAAATTTTCTTCTTTCTTGTCTGTTTTCTTTTCTTCATAACAGCTGCACATTCTTTCATACCTGTGGATTTTTTCAGATCTGAAGCAAGAATGGAGCTTCTGCCTCTCAAAGATGAAAGTTTTAAGTACTGTTTGTCTAATGGTGGCAGACTTAGTGGTCTACCAGGCCTTTTGTGGTTGTTAGGACTGTTATTTCTCTGTATTTTTTAATAAGTTTTTGACCATTTAGTTTTTGAGTCCTGTTTTACAGTCTTAGTTTAGTCTTTAGTACAGTTTTTTCACCTATTTTCCTTTCTCCTTCCTTATGCAAGTGGATTATCTTATATCTAATCTGCTCAGAAATGTCTCCGGAAATATGAAGAACTTGCACTTAATGGCTGTTTTGACTGGAAATTAAATAAATGAAAGCTGACTTTTTGCACATTTACTATGTATATTTTAGTTAATGTCTTTTTTTCTACAAAATTTGGCCATGTAATTTTGGTGCAAAATTTGGTGCCAACATTTTGGTATAAACATCAGGATTTTTGAGAATTCTGACATTAAAGTGATCTTTCTTCAATGAAACCCATCTTTAGGACTGAATGTTTTAGTACTAAAAATTATTGTCTAGTTGTTATTGTTTACTAATTGGAACTTATCACTATTGTTCATTTTTAGCCAATATCCAAACATTCCAGAATAATTTCCATTTGATTTCAATGTGAGAATGTTTTCATCTTAGATCTTTTTACTCATGGTGAGTAATCTAAACGTAAAGACAGAATAAGAACGTTGTCTGAAGAAGGGTCTAAGTGTCGTGAACCATATGTCATCCTTGCCCTATGACGCGTAGTGCCGGCGTCACTGAATGTGCGTGTGCATGATCTTTTTTGTGTGCATGCATGTCCCCAGGACTCTGCGTGGCCATCCACTTTTGGCAGATCTCTTGTATTTGTAGTTTCATGTGTGTGCAGGTTTGGGGCATTTGCATTCAGTTTACCCCCACATGCCACTCCACGCTCAGGCTCTGCATGTGTATGTAGATGACAAGGCCACATTGGGATGGCAGTGCCCTTGACAGTTCAACTTAAAAAACAAATACTGCACAGCAACTGACGACAGCAGTTTCACACTTATACAGTAACACAGACCTCCATACCTAATTTCTACCACTTGTATGGACTGACATAGACCTCCATACCTGAGTTCTACCACACTTATACAGTAACATAGACCTCCATACCTGAGTTCTACCCCACTTACACAGTAACATAGACCTCCATACCTGAGTTCTACCACACTTACACAGTAACATAGACCTCCATACCTGAGTTCTACCACACTTATACAGTAACATAGACCTCCATACCTGAGTTCTACCACACTTACACAGTAACATAGACCTCCATACCTGAGTTCTACCACACTTACACAGTAACATAGATCTCCATACCTGAGTTCTACCACACTTACACAGTAACATAGATCTCCATACCTGAGTTCTACCACACTTATACAGTAACATAGACCTCCATACCTGAGTTCTACCACACTTACACAGTAACATAGACCTCCATACCTGAGTTCTACCACACTTATACAGTAACATAGACCTCCATACCTGAGTTCTACCACACTTATACAGTAACATAGACCTCCATACCTGAGTTCTACCACACTTATACAGTAACATAGACATCCATACCTGAGTTCTACCACACTTATACAGTAACATAGACCTCCATACCTGAGTTCTACCACACTTGTACAGTAACATAGACATCCATACCTGAGTTCTACCACACTTACACAGTGACATAGACCTCCATACCTGAGTTCTACCACACTTATACAGTGACATAGACCTCCATACCTGAGTTCTACCACACTTATACAGTAACATAGACCTCCATACCTGGGTTCTACCACACTTGTACAGTAACATAGACCTCCATACCTGAGTTCTACCACACTTTTACAGTGACATAGACATCCATACCTGAGTTCTACCCCACTTATACAGTAACATAGATATCTATACCTGAGTTCTACCACACTTTTACAGTAACATAGACATCCATACCTAATTTCTACCACTTGTATGGAATGACATAGACCTCCATAGCTGAGGTCTACCACACTTTTACAGTGACATAGACATCCATACCTGAGTTCTACCACACTTACATAAATAAATAAATTAATGAACACCTACTCACAAGTGTACAAAAATATTTGCCAAAGGTCTTATTTTGAAAAAGTTTCAGCTCATTTCAGCTTTCACAGTTTATATCACATATATTTTCACAGTAAAGGGAGTTTTACGTGCATTTTCCACACTGGAAGCTAATATAAAGTTTCGAGTCATGTTTTAGGTGTTGTGATAGAATGCTCCACGTGAAGGTTTGGCAGAAACAATGTGACTCAGTCTGTCCATACACGCTACAACGTGGATGAATGAGCTGCTTTAAATGTCTTCCAGCGTTTGATGCACCAAACACAAATTATGCAATATTTTCTCATCTCTCTCTCCACTCTTGCACATGGCCTTTGCAAGACTTCAAATCAGCCTCTAATTGATGAAAGCCTGAGGTCTTCAAGATATTGGGCCATGTTTCTTAATCTCACATGTCTCGAGGTCTTTACTAAGATCCCTGTCAGATCCCACAGACATCTAAAAGGGGCACAGAATGAAACAAGTAAGATGAAATGTTTACCATCTCTCCACTTCGGTTATGTGACTGATAATCCAAGACCTTCATAACAAACACAAAATCTGTATAAAAATGTATAGTGTGTCTCTCATTATCGGTACTGCTTTCATGAAATCGCATAATACTTTTTAAAAGGAATAATTCAGTGACAAATCAAATTTACACAATTTCCACTTACCCTAGATGTAGTAAATCAGCCAAGACATGTAAATACATCCTTTTCTTCTTTTTGTTTACTAAGGTTGGACTTCCTGACTTGTTGATGTGGTTTAGGACATACTTACTGCAGTGTTAAGGATGTATTTACAAAAAATATTTGAGACTATTGACTTCTACTGTCTGTTAGCAATGTTAGCCTCATAGCTCTAATGCTAAACTAGAGAAGCAAAATTTGGACACCAAACATGTCTTGACCGATCAACTACATCTGAAGTAAGTAGAAAAAGTTTGATGATTTAGATTTTTAAGCTGATTGATTCCTTAGATTACTATTAGTGTTATTAGGAAGTAAAAATAACAGTTATTTATGCTGTACATGTAATTAAAGTATGAAGCAGAAGTACATAATGTTCATTTTATTTTCTAGATATGTGTGTTACTGTGGAATACTGTCACTTTTTCATAAGTTTGATGTAGCCATTTAACGCAAGCTATAGGGCTAATACTGCCTGTTATGCTGTTCATTAAACACTTTAAAGTTAAGTGGGAATTCCACTGTTTTTTGTGTTTTGATGTGAAAATGCTTACTTCTAGACAAACTAGCCAAATCAGAATTGTTCAGAGTGGTGGTGATAGGAATCAGATTTCTGAGTTTAATGCCTCTAAAACCTGCATCACTAGAACATACGCATATGCAGCCTGATGCCTGAGACATTGTCTTGTGATCATTTTGGACAGGTTTTGGCCTCATATGTATTTTTTACAGTATGTTCATGGTAAAGAGGTACATGCAGGGTGTTATAAGTCAGAATAGTACCCATAGAAAACATACAGTTTGCTATTACCAGATTTCATCATTATCAATATTACATATAAAAACTAAGAGGACACATTTGGGTTCAGTGGCGTTATTTGTTTTGTTTCTTTTTTATTTTCTCACTTTCACCTTATTTTCAATATCTATAACTGAAAGAATACCAGTATTCCAGGGCTTTTTTATACCACGTCTGCTATGAGAGGCTTTAGAACGTGATACATATCTCTGAATCTTCACATAGAAGCCATGTGTTGTGTTCTGACGTGAAACTGGCAAAGTAAGAGCGAGAGCAAAGAGATGCTGGCATTGACCTTCGACCCCTCAAATGCTCAATGTCACAGTAATGCAGGCATAGCTGCCTGAAGATGTGATACACTTAGACAGGAGGAGAGATCCAAGTGGTGTGTGTGCCTGTTTGTGAGCTCTAGTCCACATGTTTAACTCATACATTATGTGTCTATGTAAAGCAATAATACTGTAATTTTTTGTTGTGAATGACCAGTTGTGGAGTTTGCATGTGTGCCGTGTTCTCTGCATCATTTTTAGAGCCAAATGATGTTGATGTTTCATGACAGCACCCTGAATTAACATACAGCGTTTTTACATTCAGTAGACATCTTAGAAATTTCCAGAGAGTTATACCACATGTTAACCTCTGACATCTGCTTACATGCGCATCCACCAGAAACGCTCTCGTTTACACACACGCACACACACACACACACACACACACACACACACACACACACACACACACACACACGTGCCAGAGAAATTGCTCATGCCCAGTTTGCATGACTATGCTTGAGGATCCTTGAGGCTGTGGTGTGGATATGTTTCTGCTTCATTAAAGAAAGATAAATATCCTTCACTTTCTCTCTCTCTCTTTCTTTCTCTCTCGCTCTCTCTTTTTCTCTCTGTTTCTCTCTTTCTTTCTCTCTCTCACTCACTCTGTCTTACTCTCTCTCATTCTGCCCAAAGCCTGAAAAATATTCATATCATAGTTAATAGCACAAATAATAATGAGATATGGCAACGGCCTCAGTCACAAACACAGTCATCTCTATTTCAGAACTTAATTAAATAAATCCTGTGATAGTGACATACGTGACATACTGTATAGGAGACATTTTGAGCAGGGTCAAAGCTAACAGTTTGCTCAAGTGAGCTGCATATTTTTTAAGACTGAAGAAAACAGCAAAAAAAAAGTCATTTCAAAAATCTCTCAACAGAAAAGACAAACATCATTCTATCTCTACCAGTTCACTGTAAAAAATGTTTAAAGGGCAGGATTTCTGACATACTTTAATGGTCAGAGTGACACTGAACTTTCCTCTATTAAAATGTCATTTAGTCTCACAAATGAGGATGTATTACAACAGTAACATTTCAACAAACTCAGTATTCATTTTAGCATGAATTCTTTACTCTTTTCTTTATCACTGAACTTAAGGCTTGTAATGAATCTTTTTTTGTTTGAACAGGCAAAATCTTACCTGACCGACGTTTCTTGGAACTGACACTTCTTTACATAAACCTATCTACAGGTTGAATTTAAGCAATAAAACACACGATGGAGTGTTTCCATGAATAATATCGGAGCTGTGAATGGGTCTTAGGCGCAAACTGATGGTGATAAGCTTATTCATGCCTACAACACTAACATAGCTGGCCCGTCAGCTAGCTTTATCTAACGTTAACATTAGCGTTACATAGCCTACCTCACGCACACCTGAAGTTAGCTAACCAAGCTAACAAGCAACTGGGTAAAACTCGATAGCCAGCTATTCTGACCGGCTATATTTGTCATAAATGTATTTCCTAGGTAGTTATCTTCATTCTGTAACTACTTACTGTTTCACTCTGTATATCATGTATTTTAAATAAAGCGGAATGTTTGTTTTCACAACTTCAGCCATTACTGACTGACTGCAGGGCGAACACCACCTGAGCCCCTCCCGCAGGTCTGATATGATTGGCTAACAACTTACGAGGTGTGATATGATTGGCTGGGCTGGGTGTTCCGCTTCTCCTAGATGCTAAACAGCAGCTGTTTCTGGTTGCTCAGCTGAGGCAGCGCTGCATTGGAGCAGCAGCAGCCCCTCCTCCAGGTGGCACACTGCTATTACAGTTTATTGTGAATGTGGAGATAATGGCACAGTTAAAGAATGTTGAATGAACATGAAAAAATATTAATGATTTGAGTGGATGATGAATTCTGTTACCCTTCTTGCTGGAATACCAAGCCCAGCTGAGTCAGAATGTATAGGTGGAGCAAAAATGATTGGTCAATGGCAATGTTGGGGGTCCGAGTCTGATTCCAAGTGATATGAATCAATGGTGCCGATTCCACACAAATATTTTGATCCCCAAACCAATGCATAAAGAAGGACATCTGGCAAAAATAAAGAGTTGGGGATCTACTCCCAGTCCTAGTTGTCACTGCAGTCAGACGCTAGATAGAAACGCTGTCGGTGACTCTCACATAAAACCAAAATCAGAATAAACCATCTAGAAGCTCCTCTATATTGGCAACTATTGTTTGTGTGTAGCTACTGTTAACACAAGTGTCCCTTGACAAAGCATAAAATCAACCACCCCACAACCTTCAGAGGACTCTCTGAGGCCTACTTTCACAGCTATGCGATGGGAAATGGACAAAGGCGCTCAGGCAGGTTTACTGGGATAGTTCTGGGTTTGATTAGTAACATTGCCTGCTGTACTTCACTGCCTGTTGGAAAAATGTATAAAAATATGAGAAGACAACATCTTTTTGAAAACTGACTGAAAGATTAAATTTCAAAGGTGAAATGCAGCACAAAAATTTGTCTAACATAAAAATATATCCTCCAGTAAATGATCCTGGAATGTACTGAAACCAGCTGATTTAGAGAGAAATATTCTTTGTAATGTATTTGGATCCAGTTCAATCATTTTATAAGCTGTTTAATGTAATATTTAAGAAGATATGGATATTTTAGGCAAACGGTCGTATGCAAAGTGTGGGCAAATCACGTTTTTGTGTGTGTGTGTGTGTGTGTGTGTGTGTGAAAATGTGAATATTAAGTTAACATGTCCTCTACATAACACACATAAATGGCATTTTGCTGCCATTTTAGTGCACAATTTCTACTGAGTTTAACATATTACAAAAAATAACATAAAATGTGCTGTAACTTTTGCACAGGCCACATTTTATGTTTTGTGTTAACTCAGCAAATAAACAATAATTGTGCATTGAAATGTGCAGTAGTGTGTTCTCTGTAAAGGACGTGTTCACTTTAATTTTTAACAAAACATGTAATTTCAGGGGTGCCTAAACTTTTGCATATCACTGTATATACATTTTAGTTTAGCACCTTTTGTGTCCAAACTCTCCATTTTAGTAAAGCACCAGTACTGAGATGGCTGGCTAAAGTGCTGTTTTAATTAAAGTGGTAAAGCTGGTTCCAGTTGCACTGATTGGTTACAGCGCTGTGCACTCTTGGGTTTTCTGTTGTTGTCTTGTTCTTAGTAGGCAATAACAAACATGGAGAACAGGCACCTATTAAAGAACAGCAAGCATCTTTTACCATTAATCTGAAGAGTTTGAGTTTGCAGCCAAAGTAAATATTTGGACTCTCAGTATTTATGGAGGGCACAGTGTGACATAAATGAATAAAAACTTACTTGTATTTTTCTTTTTTTCAATAGTCTTGCAAAAATGCATGTTTTCCAGAATTTAAGGGGCATCATCTGTCTAGCTGTAATGGCTCTGCTTCACCACAAGATGACAACATTGGGTTTGTCACAATCTCTCTCTATTTCTATTTCCCATGCCTGCACTGTCCTCACTGCGAATAAGCTCATGGACTGTATCAACTGATATAATTACTGAGTTGACTTTATCACTGTAAACTCCCCTGTAAATAGAATGTAAATGAAATAGTAGAATGGCTTCCTATGAGATCTCCATTTGTATGCTATTTAATGCCTTTTGAGATGTTTATTTATTATTATTGTGACTGTCATTATAAGGCATTTAATGATGGACATACACTCTACACCAACCTGTCACTTCATTAAGTGCTCCTTTTTGTTTCTATACTCTTTGTAGTTCTACAGTTACAGACTGTAGCCCATCTGTTTCTCTGTATACTTTGATAGCCCCCTTTTACACTGTTCTTCTACGGCCAGGACCCCAACAGCAGGTATTATTTGGGTAGTGAATCATTCTCAACCAAAAATACCCAGCCAAAAGCATCCTGTGGGCAGCAACCTGTGACCACTGATGAAGGCCTAGACACAAACTGTACAGCAACATGTGAGCTTTCCTCTCTGACTTTACATCTACAAGTTGGACCAACAAGATTGGACGGTCTAATAGAGTGGACAGTCGGTGGACACAGTGTTTAAAGCTCCAGCAGCACTGCTGTGTGTGATCCACTTGTACCACAAAGTGCTCCTATATGGTAAATGGAGCTGATAAAATGGACAATGAGTGTAGAAACAAGGTAAGTGTACTTAATGAAGTGGCCAGTCGATATGTGACAAACCATTTATAGACGCCTGTTCATCCAATGTTTCTTCTGAAACCAAGAGTATTAATAGGGAGTTTGTGCTCCCTTCTGCAGTAACAACTTCTACTCTTCTGAGAAGGCTTTACACTAGATATTGGAATTGCTGTGAGGATTTGATTATATTCAGCCACAAGAGCATTAGTGAGGTCAGGTACTGATGTTGGGTGATTGGTCTGGATCTTAGACGTCACTCCAACTCATCCCAAAAGTACTGGATGGAGCTCCATTCACTCTAAAGAACACAGTTTTGAGATCAAGATTCAGTTCAGTTTTTGCTATTTGATATTTTAAAATAATAATAATAGTTAGGCATTCATTTCTAAGTGTTGTACATGTTGTCTATGCAATTCTGTAGCACAATGATGGAGTACTCAATTAAGCCCTTTTTCAACAGATAAAGCTTTACAGAAATCTGGGTCCAAACACATAAAGAACAAACTAAGGGCAACAGTAGCATGAGAATCTATCTAAGAGCACAAGGAAGAAATGAGAGTAGTGCAAGTTTATAATAAGGATATAAGAAGGATGCACACTTGCATCAGAGGAAAGATCTGTGACAGTCCAATTACGATTACAACTCAGTCAATTCAATTAGCTCAAGTGATCCTCCTGTGCTTTTGATGCTAGTGTAAGATCATGATGTTCCTGCTGGCCTACTCTCTGGACCACCTTTACCACCACAGAGCCACCTGAATGTGCTACTCACCCTCCCATAGTGCTTCAAATCCTCACCTGCTTGTGCCATTCACCCTTCTGTTGAACCAGAAAGCCTCACCTGCGTGCGCCATTCACCCTCCTGATGTGATTGGAAGCCTTCAGTACTGGATATGATTCAAAGCCTCGGCTGGGTGTCAAGGAGACTGTAGTAAACTGAACTGAATCTGATCATTTCATTCTCATTAATACTCTTTTTAGATGACCTTTAATAGTCTTCTACAGTCACTGGGATTTTATTGGCTCATAGAAATTCATTCTAATGATTAGACTCCTTGTGGTAAAGTGGGACAAAAGGTAAAGCTTGATCCTCTATATCTTTATGCAGTGTTTTAACTTAAAGGTAGTTACTAAGTTGGCTAAACATTTTGAAATAATGGAGCTTAAACAGATCTTCAAATGCAACGATTGTCTCTACAAACAAAGATCAGAACTGTCCAGTCTGTGGTCTTCTCTGTCGTTCTTTGTGGATGTTACAGCTGGACCATAAACAAGCAAGAGGAAAATATCGATGCCTTTGCACTTTGGTGTTGACTTTTGAGGGTTCCTCAAAGGAAATGAAAACAAACAAATGGATCACCAAAGAAAACAAACAAGTTGATCTTTGAACAAATCATTCCTCGCCTCTCACTCAAGGCCCAGATGACCAAATATCTTATTTTGGAACATATTCTGAGAAGAACTGATTCGTTGGAATAGACCATTATGCTGAGAAGAGTTGAAGATAAAAGAGAATGGGCATGACTAGCAACAAGGTGGATGGATACAATCAGAGCTGGCTTGAACCAGCCATTCAGAAGCCTGAGGACTAAAACAGAAGTTCAGTTTGAGTGTAGGGTAGGTTTGAAACATCAAGGAACAGGTCAGGAATTCGTGTTGGGGGTGGCAGTCATTAAACTCCTTGTAAATCATGACAGATTCTTTTTCTGTAAAGCCACAAAACATATTTCTCTTTACTTTAGTTGCCCAGGTTGGGAAAAGGTTTCATGTGTTTCATAAGATTCATCAGAATGTGAAAGGGTGAGGGCTTCAGAACAGCTTCTGTTTCACATTGAATTCAATTTAAAAAGGCACTTTATCACTCTTGTTACTGCTCAGCAGCCCGCACAACAGATCCTGCGTGCTTCTGATGTTCTTTAAAGCAGCGTTTGTTTGTTGCACTGTAATCCATAGGCAGGGCGTATCTGGCTGCTACTATGTGAGTGAGTAAGCAGGATGCTTGTTAGATAAGGAGACATGCTGTCTTCTTCCAGCAGGTGGTGAAGTGGAGAAGCCATCAAGTAGATTAATTAAAAACATAGACAAGCCACTGAAGCTTCTGCAATTGTGTCACCAGCCGCCTCCTGCTGTTCTAAAAGACTAGAAGAAAGGAACAAAAACTATTTACATTTTGATGGAATTCATGGACAGGCAAGCACACCTTCGTTTTCTTTTACACTCTTATCATGTCTTTATATTCTGTCAGGTGCAAAAGTTTGAATGCCCCCAGTCAAATGACATGTTTTGTTGATTTTCTAAGTGAAAATAAGTGAACACATCCTCTACAGAGAACACACTTTAATATGACATTGTTCTGCAAATTTTAGTGACAGTTCCTTTTTAATTAGTTGAACATATTGGAAAAAATAAACCCATGAAATATAAAATGCACATAACTTTTGCACAGGCCACATTTTATGTGTTATTATTTTTTAATTGTTAATTTCAGTAAAACAGTAACTGTGCATTAAAATGTGCTGAAATGTGATTTTGTAGAGGAGGTGTTCACTTATTTTCACTTAAAAAATCAGCATGCATGTTACTGTATTAACCCATTCATGTTGAACAACTAAATATAGTATGATGGTAAAACTGCCTCACTGTAAAAAAACATTGTGTTTCACTAAAAGTAAACTGGTTGTATCCTCTCAAAATTTTAAGGCACTCAGGTTTCTAACTTAAAACATTTTATTCATTTTACAGTGTAGAGAATTTGCTCAAATTGCTCTAGAGTGATGAAATTTTAAGCCATGCTTTGAATGAACATTTCCCCATTGAACCTTTTTTATGACATGTAATATTTATACTGACATGAAGCATATTGCAGTCTACCAAGGAGTTCATTTGAAAGAAAAACTGAGTCTCCAAATTTAAATCTAAATGAGCATCTATTTCAACTACTGAACTGTCAGAACACCCCCAAAACAAGCAAACACTAAGAAAGGCTGCTGTAAAGGCTTGGCAGAGAATTCCAAATGAAGTTATCAAGCATCTGATGACATCAGATTGATTTTCTTAAGTCTACTTCAGAGTTTGGGTTTGCGTAATATTATATCTTTTTCATTTGGTTTGGTTGGATTCACACTGCAACAGCTGGGGTGGACCATATTATACAAACTCTGGTCAGAAATTTAACAGTGATACAAGCACTGTGTTTCACATTTGCCACCATAAAAACAGAACATAGAGGTGCTAATCGTCTACATTTATCACAAACTTAGCAATAATACCCATAATAATAAACTTGATATCTGCTTCTTTATGATTGGTTTACCAATTAGAATTTAAATAAGGTCTCTGATGCTTGGACAAAAATACTAGATTTTGAGTGGTGCTTTTAGATGAAAGAACACTTCGGGTTGAGGTTAAGGTTAGGGTTAGGATTAGGACCAGAGTTAGGGTTAGGTTTTGGGTTAGGTTGAGTAAGGTTAGGTTTTGCATAATGAAAATAACATATTAACAACACATCTACTTAATATAAATAATGTATCAACAGAACATCTACAAGATATTTATTTCAATGAACTCAGATGCTTCACTACTGCTACTTCACTGATATGTTGTTAATGTGTTACTGATGATCTGTTAAGAGTTTATTAATCACCTACAAAGGACCACTCCAAATAAAGTGTTATCAAATACACTCTGCGGTCCATGTGCCAAAATCAGCTGCCTATCTTTTGCTATTATTTTATCGCTTCTCTGTCTGATATTAGCAGTAGCTTCTGCTGAAAGAACAATATGAGAGTAAAATGTTAAAACAGACAATTCAGCATTGATGTGCACTAAAAAAAGCATACTCTCTGCTGAATTCTGTCATTTGGTGTGAACCATTCCACCAGCAATGCACTGAAGCAGGGATCACTTAAGCACACTGAAATGCAAGATTTTTGCCGGAATGGTTTAGTTCTTTGGTGCGGACCTGAGTATGGGTGTTCACATGTCGAAAGGGACTGAACTAAAGAAAAAGTTTGACAGGCCCACACCAAACAAAGTAGGTGTGAAAGTGCCCTCATTTAAGAAAGTGTAGTAATATGAATGTGACCTGCAGCTCCTCTCACTAAGCATGAACTTACAAAGGCTTTACACTAAGCCCTGCTTTACACATCTTCATTTTGCCTCATTTATTTCTTCCTATACTTGTTCAGCTGAAATCGTCAAATGATATGTGTGTATGTATATATATATATATATATATATATATATATATATATATTATATATATATATATATATATATATATATATATTATACTCTGTTATCTATTGTCTATAGTTTTGAGCAAAAGAAACTGAGTGGACTGACCAGCAGGTCCTTAGAGTTTAAGCCTTAGAAGTCTTATGTTTGATGTGAGCCTGCACTCCCAACTTTTCTTGTTTTAAAAGTGAAAAAATGACAAAAATGTAAAAAAAAGGTGTTTTACTTTGCTCAAAAAATACTGTATACACAACAACAACTATGTAATCATATTCAATTTGTAATAAAATATCTCCTCTTTTTTCTGTGCAAACCCAGCTGTGGTACTGTGGAAATGTATCCATACTTTTGAGATAATTTCTTAGCTTGTTTCAAAGAGCTATAAGTGCCTGAGAAACAATAAATATACATCACTGTTTGTTATCACAGGTGATAATTAATGTTAATAAGGGTTAATTTGGTCTGGTATATGCAGAGAAGGTTGTTAAATCACAGGAAAATCACACAGCTCTCAAATGGCCTCTCTGTGGATTTGCTGTGCAGCCATACATCACAGAGACGCACACTTCATTCAGTCAGCCTGTGCTCCACAGCGCTGCTCCATGTGCTGCTTTATGAAGAGCTCCAGCCAGAATGGAGGACACGGCTCCCCCTGTGTATTGAGTTTTATGTTGCCATCTGTTTGACTGCAGCGCCTCCAGCAATAATGGCAGCTGCTGTAGGCTACAGATTGGTGAGACCAGTGATTAGAGATCAGGACAAGACTTATGTCTCTCTCTCTCTCTCTAAATATATATATATATATATATATTATATATATATATATATATATATAGATACATATATATATCACTCTCTGTTCCTCTCTCTCAATCTCCCTCTCTCTATGTCTCTTTCTCTATCTATCTCTCTTTCTGTCTCTCTTACTTTCCTTCCTTACTCTCCTCCTCTCTCTCTGCTCTGTCCCTTTGACTTTGTTTCTTTTATCATTCTCTCTTTTTATTTCTCTCTATATTTCTCTCTCCCTGTCTCTCTCTTTCTCTACCACTCCGTCTCTCCTTCTATTTTCCTTTGTCTCTCTCTTACTTTGTCTGCTCTCCTGTCTCCTTAATCTCCTTCTCTTCCTTTTTCTCTCTCTCTCTCTCTTTTGCTTTCTTTGTCTTTCTCGCTTCCTCTGCCAGTCTCCTTTACCTCATTTTTTCCTTCTCTCCTCTCTCTCTCTCTCTCTCTCTCTCTCTCTCTCTCTCTCTCTCTTGCCAGTGCAGTGTGATTGTAAATATTAGAGCTGTCATGCCTCTGCTCACAGTGTTAAATATATAATAACTTGCAGTGTTGTAAGATAGTAGTCTGAATTGGTGTGTGAAGTGTAGTACTTGCCCGTCTCTGGTGGTAAATAGGTGCAGACACAGTGTTGACAGAAGCTGCACCTACACAAGCATGCACACACCACTCACTAGCACCATCATCTTCATCACTGTCAGCATCGTGGTTAATTCTCTTTGTCCTCTTTGTTCAACATATACACAAGTTACAGATCATAATGAATTAGAAGCACCTTCAAATACAGAATCCTCAGACAGTGTACATCACCTCATTTATTCAAAGGACATCATAAAACAAATATGGAAACAATGCCATCTACACAATATTACAAAAATATGGACCTACTGACGAATATATGAGATTGTTTAAAGATATAGCTCAATTGTCGCTTAACATAGGGCTTAATCTAGTGGATATTGCACTGTATAGTATAATCACTCTAGGGTTTTTTTTTCCATCCCTCTGCGCTCTGTGCGGGTCAAGAGTGGACGGATATCGTAATTACAGTGTGAGAGAGGTCACAGGGTGGGGCAAAGCTCTACTGCCCTCATCTATCACTCCTCTGGAGGCCTTGCTGTTGAAGTGTTGAGTTGTTTGGAGGGACAAGTTGTGTGTGTGTGTGTATGTGTGTGTGTGCGTGTGTGTGTGTGTGTCTCCTGTGGAATGCCAATGAGGCTGGTGTGTTACTGCTGCAAGATCATCAGCAGGTAACAGATGTGAGCTTAATGCCATCTGACAGTGCTGGAAGCCAACAGTCGAGCCATGTATTAGATCTTCTTTAGATTGGGTTGAGGCTTCATCAATCATGTGGAATATATGGATTTGTACATTAATGACTTTTGCTATGCACTAAAGATCTACTGCAGGCCTTCAGGGCACAAAGGTCACAGCCATCGGAGCAAGGACACGTCATATATGATGTCAGATAATATCATAGTGTTGATGTTGTTATACTGAATTTCTCTCTCTCACTTAAATATGCATCGGCCCCAAATTGTATTAAGACATTTGTACCATGTTTAAACGTGTATTAAAGGGGAATTCCATTGATTTTTCCAAATTTCTGCATAATTCATTCGCTGAGATGTAAACAAAGTCATTCAGAGTGGTTTGATGTGAAATGGTTCATTGTAGAGAAACCTACTGACTGTGATTTCTTTACAGTGGTGGTGATAGGAACCAGGAGTCATGATGTCCAGAACGCAAATATAGACATTTTGTTTACTATCAAAACTGATCGGTGGACCTACACGTCTTGTGGGGTTTTAATATGTAATGATGATGAAGGTAAATTAGAAAGGTAAAACTGGAAAAATAAGTTTTCTTTGGGGACTATTGTACCTTATTACACCCTGCGTGTACCCCTTCACCATGAAATAAAGATATAAAGATATATAGATATATTGATATATGAAGCTTGCGTGCATCAGAGAAGCAGAGAGCTATGCGGCCTGGAGTTTAAACTTTCTTTCAGGGTCTTCCATGGTCTTAGCATGGTTGTCGCAAAGGTGCCAGAGGTGCCAGATTAATCCTACCACCTATATTAGGCAGCTGCAATATAGGACGATGTCAGAGGTGACAATAGCAAAGACATCAATTCAACTGCTGAGGGAAGAAGACAATGGTAAACCACTTCTGTACTTTACCAAGGAAACCACCTAGATAGACAGAACAGAATGATTGATAGATAGAGCCAGGAGATGGGACCCTCAACTCGGAGGGTACTCAACCTGTTACTGAGGAAAATGGAGTAGTACAGCTTGTGTGTATCACAATGTTGACCAAAGCCTTCACCATATCTAGTTGCTGAAGTTGGCAAGAAAGAAGTACAGAGCCCTGCTAGCAACATCCTGTGTAAATAAGAATAATGCATGGCCACGACTTAGTAAGGCATGGGAATGAAATAATTAAGCCTCGACCACAGATTAATAAGGCATGATTTCCTTTCTATGCCTTACTAAGTCGTTGCCATGACTTAATTATCTTGTTCCCACACCTTACTAAGTCATGGCCAAGCATTAGGATCTCATTCCAATGCTTTAATATGGCATTATTTTCATTTATAAGGGATGTGACCAGCAGGGCTCCATAGAAAAGAGGATTCAAAGCTGCAAAAACAAAATTACTGTATGAACTCAGAATGTACAAAGTATAAATAATGGCAGGCTGGAAGAAGTGAAGCTAGAAATTAATTGTCAACATTCTTGGGATCGACAAGCTAAAATGGGCCGGATTAGGACACTTTCAATCAGGGGAATGCACCATTTACTACTCAGGTCATAAAAAACAAAGAAGAAATGGAGTGGCTTTCATTGTCAACAAGGACGTCAACAAGAGTGTAATTGATATGGTGAATGATCATTCCAGTTTTAATGCACAGTCATTCAACATTACAGTCATCCAGGTTTATGCCCCAATAAGCAATGAAGAAATCTAAACGTTTTATGATCAAGCTCAGGCTGAAATTGACAAGACCTGCAAACAAGATGTATTTCTGGAATGCTAAGGTCAGAAATGAGAAGGAGAGAAACACGGCCTTGGAAGAGAAATACAGCAGGAGAACGACTAATCAACTTTTGCAAGTACATTTACTTTTTCATTACTAATACATATTTCAAGCAACCAAAACAACGTCTGTTCACCTGTATTACATCACCAGATGGCGTTCACAGAAACCACATAGGCCACATTTCTTTGCACTAAGAGATAAAAGAGCTCCATTTAATTGCCAAAACTTGGCCTGGGGCTGATTGTGGAACAGATCATGAGTTTCTAATGTGCAAGCTCCAACTAAAGTTGAGAAAAAACAATCAAACCATCATATCTCCAAAATATGACCTGGAGAACATGTCATCTGTCTTCAAAGAAAACATCAGGAATCGATTTCAAATGCTGGACACAACTATCAGAGAACCTGAAGAGCTAAGGATGGGACTCAAAGAGGTCATCGAAAAAGAATCTGAGAAAAACCTGAGAAGAATGAAAAGGAGAAAGAAATCAAAGTGGATGACTCATGTTACAGTTGAAACCGCAAAAAAGAGAAGAGAAAACAAAACCAAGAAGACCTCTTAAGAGAACGAAACTGTGAATTTCAGCGTGGTGCCAGGAAGGACAAGGACCAGCACTACAAAAATACCTGTAAGGATACTGAGAAGGTGAACAAACATGGAAAAAACAAGGACTGTTTTTCAGAAGATACAGGAGATCAGAAACAAATTTCAGCCATGAATGGATACTCTATGAGACATCAATGGACAAATGAAAACAGATGAAAAAAAAATAAAAAAAGGTGGAAAGCATATACAGATGAACACTACAAAAAAGATTTGCAAAGACAATTGCAAAGACACTTTTGTTGAGGTCAGCTACACAGAAGAACCTTTAGCGCTAGGAGATGAAGCCAGACAGGCCCTGAGACCGTTTCCAAAGAAGAAAGCCACAGGTTATTTCAAGATTCTGAAGAAGATTTCATTAAGGTACTGACCAAATTATGTCAACAAATCTGGAAAACAGCTCAATTGTAGGCAGATTAAAAGACGTCAGTTTGTTTCCAAACCAAAGAAAGGAGAAAAGAAAGAGTGCAAACTATTGCACAATTTCCTTAATATTATAAGCTAGTAAAATTATGCGTAAGATCATTCACTGTAGGCTACAGCCTTACATCAAAAGAGAACTGCCAGATGTACAAGCACAATTCAGGAAAGGCAGAGGAACAAGAGGCATCATTGCGGAGTTCAAGAAGGAAGTCAACATGTGTTTCATTGACTACATCAAAGCCTTTAACTGTGTTGGTCACAAAAAACTAATGGAATGTCCTCAGGAAAATAGGAATACAATGCACCTCATCATTCTAATGAGGAATCTCCACACTGTGCAACAAGCCATGGTCAGGACAGAAAATGGACAAAACTTATGATACAACACACATCTGCAAGACCTGAAGGCCTTTATAAGGAAGGTTAAGGAACAGAGTGAAAAGATGGGACTTCAGCTCAATATGAAGAAGACTAAGGCTGTGACAGCAAGAAAGACTTCTAACTTTTCCAATGAGAAGATGTGGAAGTGCCTGCTCGGATTAGTTATTAACAACAGAGTATCCAGCAGTCAAGAAATAGGACACAGATTGCCGCTTGATAGAACAAGGATGAAGGATCAGAATTGTCCAGGCTGTGGTCTCCTCTGTGGTTCTTTATGGATGTTAAAGCTGGACAATAAACAAGCAAGATTATAGAAAAAATATTGATGCCTTTGAACTTTGGTGTTGGCGAAGACTTTTTAGAGTATGACAAAGAAAACAAACAAATGGATCCTCAGACGAATCAAGCCTCACCTCTCACTCAAAGCCCAGAGAACCAAACTGAAGCTCTCTTATTTTGGAACAAATTCTGAGAAGAACTGATTCAATGGAAAAGACCATTATGCTTGGAAGTGTTGAAGGTAAAAAGGACGAGGACCACCAGCAAGAAGATGGATGGATATAATCAGAGCAGTCATGAACCAGCCATTCAGAAGACTGAAGAGCCAAAAAGAAGACAAGATATTCTGGAGGAATATGGTCGCCAGGAAAAACGGCTTGATAGTTATATAAAAGTCTGTAGACGACTGTTCATCCGGTGTTTCTCCCGAAATCAAGGGTACTGATAGGGAGCTTCTTCTTCTTTGCTGCAGTAACAGCCTCTACTCTTCTGAGAAGACTTTATATAGGATGTTGAAGCATTGCTGTGAGGATTTGATTGCATTCAGCCACAACAGCATTGGTGAGGTCAGGTACTGATGTTGGATGATCAGTTCTGGATTACAAACTCCACTCCAACTCATCCCAAAGGTATTGAATGGAGTTCCATCACTTCAGAGAATGTAGTTCCACTGCTCCACAACCTAGCAGGGGGGCTTGATACCCCTCTAGCCTAGTGGTTCCTAACCCTGTTCCTTTAGGACCCTCTGCCCTGCACATTGTAGTGCATTGTTTCCTCTGCTCTCAACACACCTAAGCCAACTAATCGGTTCATTAACAAGCCCTTCATGGCTTGAAATGGGTGTGCTGGGAGCTAAATACTAAAATGTGCAGGTTGAGAACCTGTGCTCTAGCCAACACTTGGCATTGGACGTGGAAACCTTAGGCCCATTGCTTAATACTTACTTTTGGGCACAAAGTGTAACATCCTGCTCTCAAACTTCATCTAGAACACTACATTTTTTTCATGATTGACACGAGGCTGCACTACAGGAAAATCTCTGATTGCGTGCATGTTTGTTTTCAGCCACTGGTTCCTAAATATTTCAAATTTAAAGTTACCATTCTGCTTTGACTCGTCTGTGTCTCTTCCATATGTGCACACCAGACATCTGATACCAAAGCAACATCAGCCCGTGAATAACATCCGCCCCTGAGTGCTTCTTCAAGGCCGTATTATCAGCACTGTGCGTACAGCCTAGAGCAACGTCACATGGATGCCTTTCCTTGTTGCGAAATTCAATGACACAAATTATCACTATTGACACACCAATGTGCATCATCTGCCAAACTGCTCTTTTCAGCGTTTTGCATTTTAAATTGAGTCGGTTGCAGCTTAGACCCTGAACAGGAAATCAGATTTCCGGTTAATTGAAAGTGAATTGTGTATTTTATTGTGGAAACAGGCAGATTTGGATGATCTGGGCTACCTTTTGACTCAAAACCTGCTTTTCATCCCGACCATATTAAAAATGTCTCAGACATCAGGCAGTGCATTTTATAACCATTTCATGTAATAACTTTCTGCGAGGAAGCTTTTAAAGGCATTAAACGTCTGGTTCCTATCACCAGTTCTGAATCTGTAAGTTTCTCTAGAACAGAGCATTTTCACACCAAACCACTCTGAATAAAATGTGTTTAATCTTAATCATTTGCTTATGCAGAACATTTGAAATTGGTGGAATTTCCCTATAAATTTAAAAGCTACACAACCAGGTTTGCTTTCATTAAACTCAAAACGTTAATGGCAATAGAAAACACATATTCCTAACTCGGTGAATGTGGAATTTGGTGACTTGGGAGGGAAAAAAAAATTCGGTTAAATTTTCTGTCCGTAAAAGACGAATGATTGTACCAGTGTCCACCAGAAGGGGGCAGCAGTGAGCAGGCTTTGGGGCGCGTCTCTCACGACTCCCTCTGACTGGCGTTGTTTTTTACCCACCGCTATTCCGACAAACAACGCCTCTGCGCCGTGATTGGCCAATAGTGTAAGATACTGTGCGGGGAGTATGGATTACTAGCCAATCCGAAGGCAAAGGGCGAGATGATACGGACCAATCATAGCACAGAAGGCAGGGCTTTCTGCAATACGGGTAGGGAAAACTAACCGTCTCAAGCTGTGGCGTCTCAATCCCCCTCTCTCCATCTCTCTCTCCTTCTGTCTCTCTTTCTCCCTCTCTCTTTCTCACCGAGAGAGATGATGCTCCTGCCGCCCTGCTGCTCTGACTGGTCTGTGTAAACTGGACACGTCTGTCCTGTTGCGCCGAAGTGGAGTATATACATTTGTCCTCTTTTTCTTCGTCCCGTCTGTGATTTCTAAAGTTTAAGCCGCCTGTAAAGACCCACCGTTCGGTCATGCGTAGTTCGGCGCGCCTCAGGATGTGTCAGTGATGCGAGCACACTCGCGAGGAGGAACAAATGGACTAACCGTTACTCTTCTCTTCTTCACCATGGGAGTGTTACAACTTTCTTTTCTCCTCGTAGTCGGTGTGCTGCCGGGTGAGTCCCACATTAATCGGGCTTCTGTCTGTCACACAGGCTGTTGTCAGTGTTGATGTGAGGTGGAGTTGGGGTTATTCACCATCTGTGGAGAACTGACGGTCTTCTGTTTAGTCCTCTACATGTTTGAGTGGCTTTAAGTGTTCTCTAACCTGCCGTCTTAACGCGGGGTTTCGTTTGTCTTTTTTTTAAGAACTCCACCTTTTGTGCCCCTGTTTTTTTCCATTTTAATGTGTGTTGTAATGTCTTGAAGTTCACTCTGTTTGTTTCCCAGCTTTGTGGTGTTGTCTTTCCCAGTCTCTGGTTTGGGGGCTGAATCTGCTCTGGTTTGCCTCCTGGTTGAACCTGCTTTCATTCATTCATTTTCGATTTTTTCATGTTCATTTTCAGTATTTTTGGGTTTACCATACTTTTTTTTTTTACATTTTCTCCCTGGTTGAAGGTTTGGGGATTCACCTTAATTTTCATTTTTTTCAGTCATAGGTTTTGTCAGTTTCCTTAATTTTCAGTTTCAGGTTTCAGGGATGACTCTGTTTCATGTTTTTGGTTTTAGGTTTGGTGGTTGACCCTGCTTTTCATTTTTTCAGTGTTAAGTTTCAAGGTTTGACCCTTCTTTTGATTTTTTTTTTTTGGTTTTAGGTTTGGTGGTTGACCCTACTTTTCATTTCTTCAGTTTCAGGTTTTGGGGTTGAGCCTTCCCTACGCATTGACATCTTTGAGGAGCTGAATATTGAGGAGTCTTATGCAGGAGTTTCTCAAGTCCAGGGCTTCCACAATGAGAGCAGGGCCTTTCTGTTTAAAGGTAGGACCTGGAGTTTTAATTCTTCCCCATAATGTGGTTATTAGCAAACAAGCCAGCGCTGCTCTCTGTAGAAATGTCCTGAGGGAGGTCACTGTTTCATTTTAAAAATGAATTTTAAAATGAGATTGAAGTGGTCAATCCACTGCGAACATCTGGTTGAAAAGCTGCCAGGCAGGCAGCGGTGTGCAGCTGCTTGGAACGGCATAGTTTCGCCCTCCACTTAATCTTAATCTCTCATGAAAAATGGATCAAAACAACAGCAAAACAGCAGGCAGCTTGGTAAACAGGTTAGCAGCTGCCCGTGCTGCTCCAGAAGGCCCATCCATTAATGCACTCAGTAACCACTACCATATGCAGGACATGTGGTACTGCAGGTCTAGCCCATAAACTCCATCTTGAGCCGTCATATATTTTTCTCCCAAGACATGTGAGATTGCCATTGCAGTTGTGAACACACATTTTGCTGTTTTATACAGACGAGGCTTTCTGTAATCAGTGAAAAGGTTCCACTACAGGTGCACAGTGTTTGCTAAGGGCTGATGTATTATTTATTTATGTATTATTGGGCCACTCCTTTTGCTTTACATTAGGGATGAAATGAAGTGCATAGGGAGCAGAAGGCAGATTTAGGACACCTTCATTGTTTGTGCATGTAAATTAGATGACATGTAAGTTAGACACATTCAGGGCACAATGAAATCTGTTTTATTTTTTCCCCATTTTCTGATGTGTTGATTTTTTGGATTTTTACTCATTTGTCTTTGGGAAAGTTGGTGTAAAATGACACAAATAACAGTGAAATGACTCTGTACATTCTTTTTATCTAATACAGTCACTAAAACAATATATTGAAAAAACATTCAGTAACAACAAGAACATTTTAGGATATAATGAATCAGTTAATTCATGGCTCACATTCGCTAATGTGTAGGAAGTAAAAGATTCTTCCCAAAAATGTGCTATTAGCACTCAGTGTTATGTGCCTCATTGAAAGAAAGAAAACTGGCATGAACTCACACCAGCAGGGTCTCATAAATTTATATTTTTCAGTCATTGTCAATCTCTTTTTGGTAGTGTATGACACACAAGACGTGAATCATATTCTATGTAAGTAAACAAACACAGAGTATACTTGTATTCAGTGGTCATGTTCCTGTGACAACTGATGAAGGACTAGAGGATGACCGACACAAACTGTGCAGCAACAAATGAGTTACTGTCACTGACCAACAGATCTGTCTAATCGAGTGGACAGTGAGTGGACACAGTGTTTAATAACTCTAGTAACACTGCTGTGTCTGATCGATTCATACCAGTGCAAAACTTGTTTGGACAAATATGAATAATGTAGGATATGATTACAATTGCAACTCTTGCAATTTAAAAAAATTACACTCTTTCATAGTGCGATTTCAGTAAAACAATTACTCGTTTAGCACTATGTAACAGAAAGTCAAGCCAGTCATCTTGTTGCTAAAGGCATACACAAGGACAGGCCATCTCTGTTGTGGACATATGCACATGTGTCATAGCCAAAACAACATGAAACAGCAAAATTGTCAGATGTGATTTTAAAAATGTTTTTTTAAAACACTCACCTGACAGTTTTAGGTTTGTAGGTCTTTCCCCAAGTAGATAGGATCCTGGTCTTAAAGGCTGGAAATAACTGCCAGGAGCAGTGCTAAGATAGCTGCCAAGTGGACAGACTTTGTACAGACTGAGTCTATATTCCTGGTTAGAGTTTCCCTGCACTCTGGACGTCACTGTGGAAGTGGCAGCGCCAGAAACGGGGCCTTGGAGGATTACGGCATTGATCCGTGCTGTGAGACGGATGGCCTGGTGGCAGAATTACACACGGGCTTTGGATGAAGTCAGCTGTCTGCAGAATGGAAATGAGAGACAACCAGTGGTTGCCCCCTCCCTGATGAGGTGTCCTAGTGTCCTGCTTATGCATGAGGAGAGTGGATGAAAAGGGAAAGAGTGTGAAGAGGAAAGAAGATGAGCTCCTGGACTGCTTCTGACTAGAGAGTGGAGACTGAGCTGTACAGCACACAAGGCTGTGAGTTAGAGGGTTATATCGTCGCTGTCATTAAAAAAAAAAAAAACTTGTAACTTCATAGAGATTACTTTTTTCATATTACTTTTTTAAACCATTTGAAACACTAGGCTCCTTCACATTAATTTCGAAAAGCAGACCTTTCACTTTTTCTTTATGTTGTATTACCAGTTCTTTTGAGTATGAGTATCATCAGTAATTTTAGAACTATGACCAAGTGCATATATCATAGAAATAGATTTAGACTAATTATAGAGAGACTGCAAACAACAACAACCAGTATACAGCAATTTCTGCAAAATAACAACTAGCTGATTGGATTTCAGCCCATTATGCTAGTATATTTCATTAATATTTTCATAATTTGTAAGTTATTTCTACCAATTCTTTGATTTTTTTTTCTGTATTGTTCCTACTTGGTTAATGTTGAACAGTATTTGTAGTTTTTTAAGCCTTTTTTGTGATGTGGTATGGCTATTTTTCTGGAGCAAATGTTCCAAACCTGTGAAAAATGCATTCAAGTATCATGATATTGCATATTAGCCATATCGCTCATCCTTACCATAAAGAGAGGGATGTGTACGGTTACTCGAGTACTCTGATAACTGTTTGAGTTGCCGGGTTCAAATACTGAAATGACTGTTTGGGTACTTGTCACAGTTCATCATGAGAAGACATAGAAAATATGCAGACTAACAATTCAGTGAAACAAGAGGGTTTAGCTTATGTTTGCAAATAAGTATGTTATGTAATTCTTTGCTACTCTAGTTTATGGATCTAGCTATGGATCCATAAACACTGAAAATATATTTCTCGGGCAAAAAACATGTTGGCACATCATCCACTGCAGAGAAAATAAGACAGCGTGTCGCCATCAATATCCAGTGTGACACTGGGTTAGCTCTTTTAACTCCTTAGTTCATGTAAAGAGGCAGCCTCTGTTACTCATCAAGGGACATCGGTAGGGAAACCTACCGATGTCCCTTGGCTCTTTTTGAAACATATTTTCATGTGTATTGCAATGCATGCGGCTATATTTTTGTGCAACACCTGTGCTGCCACCTACATTGCTTGCAAATGTATTCAACCTCCTCAAAAGTTAAGATAAATCTGAATTACATATGACACAGATGATTCCAGACAGTATTTTGATTGCAAACCAATATGCTCTTAAAGTAATGTAGTGATTTTCACCCAGTTTTCCTGGCAGATTTGTTTCAGGTTGTTCAGGTTGGTTGGTTGACGCTTGTGTACCACAGTTTTGAAATAGTGCCCCAAATTCTCAATTCGATCTGGACCTTGACTTGGACATTGTAGATCATTCACCTTTTTTTGTTCAGCCACTCCTGTGTTGTTTTGGCCTTGTGCTTGGAATCATTGTCCTGCTGAAAGGTGAAGTTTCTCCCAAGCCTTGTTGTCATTGCAGTATCTCTCTGTATTTTGCGCCATCCGTCTTTCAGTTTTAAGAAGATGCCAAGTCCCTGCTGAGGAAAAGCGTCCCTGCAGCATAATGCTGCCACCTCCATGCTTCACTGTTGAGATGGTGTTTGTTGAGGAATGAGCAGTGTTAGGTTAGTCACACATAGGGTTTTGAACTAATGGTGTCTTTATAGCTACCCTCCCTTACATGGTGGTCATATGCAAACTCTTGATATTAATGATTGGTGCACCTTCCCTCTGTTCTCAGCCACTGAACTCCTTCAAAGTGATTGCAAGAGTTTTGAGGTTAGAACCTTGTGTAGGCAATGCCTGGGTGGTATGATGCAGCTTCTATTTCCTCACAATTGATCCAAAAGTGTTATTATTTTGTGCATGTCTCTAACTTTCTCTCTGATATTATTTGGTCTTAATTTTCAGCTTTTCTTCAGATTTGCAGTCTGACGATATCCATGAAGTCTTACAGTTGCTTGATATCGACATTAGCAGGGATGCACATTATTAAACGTTATTGTTTTGGAGATGTGGGGCATTCTTACAGCAGCGGTGATATGCTGGTGTGTTATACGTATACCTGAGTTGAGTGGGTACATCACAGAAGGTAAAGGAGAGAGAAAGTTTGTCTGGCTGTTCCACTCTGCCTCTCTCATACTCAGTGCAGCCGCTCGACTGGCTCTAAGTGCTGGGATCGAATTGCTGCTAATTCGTCAGCTATTTGAGCACACTGACCCTGAGGCAGGACATTAGCTGAGTGTGTTTCCCCTATGTTGAGACTGTCTGAGACTTTTCCTGTCTCAACCTTACGTCTGCTCACCTGCAGTCAGGTTCCACTTTCTGCTGCATCCTCTCAGAGTGCGAGACTGCAACATCAGGTAACACCCACACACAGAGCAGTAGCTTTCCTCTCTTACACAGCTCCAAGGCAGTCACAGGGAACATGTAGCATTGGTATCTTGTGATTAATGTGATGTTAATTGGAGCTGAGACACTTGTTCGCTGTGTCATTGTAATTATGCATGAATTATTCATTTAATGTAAATGAGTGTAATTTTATGGGTAGATTGTGAAAGCATTGGTGGGGGTCCCACTGTTTTACATGTGAGTTGCAGCTGACAGGTCAGTCAAGCACAGCGACACAGCCTTTGTCAACCAACATTGGTGTTAGTTGGCTGCTTTTTTTTTACCGTGACTTTTTTTGCTCGATGCCGAGATTTGAACTGCTTTAATAGCTTTTAATGATCTAACTGCATTAAGCACCACCTTGTGAGTTTTACTTCAAAGTTCTTAATTTGGTATTAATTTGGAAAGTAAGTAAGTAATAAATAAATAAATATGAAGATGAAAATTCTGCCTAGATGCCGTATTATCTTCGACTAATTATTTTTGAAATGATGCTGCAAGCAACACTCAGTTCCAATTAAAATAAATAAATGAATGCATGAAATTAAAGGAACAGTTTGGTGAAAAAACAAATTTACATGATGATCTAGGTTTTGCTTCTTTAGTTTAGTACTGGAGCTAACACTGGAAATAAACAGTCACCAAAACCATTTCCACACATGCCATAAATGCCAGAATCTTCATATATATGCTTTGAATGATGTCTTTTTTACATGTTTAATTCAGAATTGGAACTACGTTATCGTCTGCATAATGTCCCACTTTCCGGTGCTATTGCACCGTCAAACTCTGGGAGACTGAAGCACAGGGACATGTTGTAAAACACAGGTATGTAGTGTTAGTGCAGTTAATGTAATACCTAATTAGCAGTAATACCTAAGGCTTACTTTCTGCAAGAGTGTTAGAAGTTGCATTTTGAATAACCTACAAAAACCTGCAAAAATCAGTGTTGAATTCCATTACTCAAAAACAGAACAAAGAAATATACCAGTGGTCTGGTATGTAACACTGATTTCCTATAGATAGATTCACATGCAGACTGCATTTTTTGGCAATAAACTACCACCTAGCAAGAGAGACATTGAGTTTCCCTGCAGAATCTTTGTGTATGTGGTGATCAGTTTTCACCTGACAATTACAATGAGGATCCCTAGTGGGATATTTTAAAATCTACAGCTGTACCAAGTCATTTTTTCCCATGATGCCTCAAAGAAGTGAATCCAAGGTATTCAGTGTTTACTATAGCTAGGCGGACTGTTGCTGAATTTCCCTCCTTCCTTCCTGCTAGGCAGTTTTTTTTTATTTGAATTTTTCTTTCCACCTTAAATGATGTAGCAGTCACATTCTGGTGCCTGAGGCACTAGTGAGTCGTACTGTGTTCTACTGTGTTCAATGTGTTTGCGCAACCTGAATGAAAACCTGGATGCGGATTGAGCAAATTGAGAGAAGTTTTATGCATGTGTTCACGGAAACAGTTTTGCGTAGTTTATTAGTGCCATTAGCCTCATATTGCCGGTGCTAAAATAAAGAATCAATATTTTGACACCAGTCTTGGCTCATTGACTGCATTTGGGGTAAGTAGAAAATCATGTAAATTGAATTATTTAGCTGAACTATTCTTTAATAACTTATCAAAAAATAAACTGTAAGAAAAATGTTCTAGTGAGATGCTGTGAAGTACATCATTCTGGTGCGGAGCGGGTAAGGCAGTACTCATCACACCCAAGAGATGCAGGCCTCTTGAACAGCATTCTTTGAGAGCAGTTAGATTAGCATCTAACTGCTCTTATCTTGATCCCAGTCACCAGCCTTCTTTTGTCTAGTCCTGTTCTGTTTGGATGGGCTTTTGTGCGTGGTGACAAGAGGTGATTGATCACAAATTCAGCCAATAAAAAAGCTGGTGACTCAATAGCTAGTGTGCGCTCACACTATTCACTTGATGCTGTGGATGAATTGGAAAATGAGACTGAGTTGGAAAAGTGTGATCGAGACAATTAAGGCTGGCTCAAAAAAAC
Organism: Colossoma macropomum; assembly: GCF_904425465.1. Classification (NCBI taxonomy): domain Eukaryota; kingdom Metazoa; phylum Chordata; class Actinopteri; order Characiformes; family Serrasalmidae; genus Colossoma; species Colossoma macropomum. The sequence continues at coordinate 29,838,866 of NW_023494792.1, read as the reverse complement.
AGTAGTCATACATGCGAACTCGTCACCGTTCAGTGAAATTTGCTATATTGAATGCTGAAAAGCCATTCATGTGACTTGTGTACATCTGATGAGGTTTTTAAATTTAGGAAGGGGGGGGGGACTGCAAGCAGAGAGTTCTGAGAGGGAATCCCTCACCTCCCTGACGCTCAAAAAATAAACCAACGGATCAGTGACTAAAAACTGTTTCAATGAAACCCAAATAAACTGAACTGAAATCTTTTAGGTTTGTTCCATCAGCAGTGGAACTTTATGTTGAAGTAACAAAGTCTGTATGTACTGATTCTAGTCTGTTTAATTGAATAGAAATGTGTGACATATTTGAATAAAGTTAATACAGGAAATTTATTTTCAGTTCAAACACAAAAGAATAGCAGTTCAGTAGTCATTATTAGGCCAACCAACAGATCGCTTGTTCAGATCTCTTGCAATAGCTTCCTAGCATGATTCTTCTTAGCAACCAAGACAGTCAACTTCTGTTTAGCCTGAAATTGATGTAGAACACATTTATTTCTTTGAACTGTAACTGCTATTAGAGCTAAACTGACCGTCTAAATCTCAAATGGCAACCATCGGGGTCCAAGCACCATGTGCTTTATGGAGCAAGTGGAACACAAATTCTGTGTTTTTTACAGTGGTCTTTATTTATAATAGATGTGGGGTCTGAAAGGAGATATTATACACACTTTTTTGGCCCTGCTAGAACTGGGCCTACTTAACCCTGATTTACCCCTGCTGACAAATTTCCACAATCTGAATCAATTTTCCAGGTCGGGAGCTCGATCTGATGCGACTGACGGCATAGATGCTCTGGTAGTGTGAGAGAGAAATGATATTTTCAAATGTTTGGTTTTCACTACTTACAAAAGTCCTGTAGTGTGAAATGGTCAAGGAAGTAATTGAACTAGTGATTCAGGCAACAGCCAATGTGAGAGCTAGAAGAGTTGCGAAAATAACACATTGCATGTACAGGGGACCGTGAAGATAGAGGAGCTGCTTGAACACAGGCAAAGAGTTACTGTCTTTACAATTTCAAGTGAGCTGCAAGTTTGTAGCCAGTGCATAAAAGCACTAACAGGTCCAGTCCAGCTTATCTTTGTTTTTATCGCTGGAGATTTAGGATTTTTTGCAGCCGAAACTAATGTGTTATACCCTCTTTTTGCTGTATCGTCTAGTATGCACTCCCTCACAACAAAATAACAAGAAATTCCGATATTAAGTGATACTCTCCATTTTTGAAATGGATTAAAAGTCATATAGTCTACTCCCAGCTTATGGTAACAGCAATGGTAGCACCACTCAAGTGGTCAGCCTGAGAAACCTCTGAGACACGGATTCATTAAGGTATGTAGTATGGTATGGACTTGTTCTCTGAAATCTTGGCCAATACTGATATAGATCTGATATTATTTCATTTTTACAATTTTTTTTGCAAAATTGTTAAGCTTTAAATGAGCCATTGAATTGAAGCCCATCTAATGATGTACTATCATGCTTACACTACTCAGACACTGCACCATCACAAAAGAAGAAGTGCACAATTGACAGCATCACATGACACAGTAGGGGTGGGAATCTCTAGGCACCTCACGATTCGATTCGATTACGATTCAGAGGCTGCGATGCGATTGTAAAACAATTATCGATGCATCTCGATGCATCTTTTTTTCTACACATGATCTCTATTTTCTTACTGTCTGAGGACTTGGTACTTTTAAAGCAAAGTATCTGTAATGATCCATAATGAATTTACTTCCAACATCTTTTATTAATAAAATAAATGGTAGTGATGTGGCAAGGAAACTAGAAGGCTCTCATTCGCTGCGGTCACTAAAATATTTTGTCAGTAAAATATCTTCAAGACTGGACGCTGTATCTCAGCTCCAAAGTGCGCAATACAGCGCGAAAGCCCTGGTTCTTAACGACTGAGAACCTGCGGTTGAGACTGCAGGTCACATAGCAACGCAGTCTCGCCTAGTTAGTAGCTAACAAAAAGGCAAAGAGAGAGATTTAAGACGAGCACTTGGAGACAAATGGACTTGTTCGCATTTATAAGCAGCGCAGTTGGTTTCCTGGTACGTTAAGTCTGCAGTGAGAGACCGTCAAGCACTCAAAAGTTGCGAAGATGAAGTCAGCTTCTCTTTCGAATTTCCCCAGTCCACCTTAAATGGTGTCACATTTATATTCTGGCGCCTCAGGCAGAATTTTAGGTGGAACAGAAAAATTCGAAGAAGAAGCTGACGAATAAGAAGCAACTTCGGCCTCGTAAGTCAGTCGAACATTGAGAGACATTTTACAATAAGCTGCTCTACTTTTGAGGAAAAGTTTTCTGGTGGAGATGGAAGGAAAGCGGCTATTGCTAAAGCTTAAAGCAGAGCAAAGTAAATCTAGCCTATACTAGGACATCAGCACATACTGAGACATACTGGACATAAAATGTTGTGGCTCCCAAGGTGGTTTGATTTTTGTTGAAAGGACAAAATGGCTCTTCTTAACATTTGTGTTGTTGACTCCTGACCTAACCTAGCTTTTAGGATTTCTCGCTCATCCAGATGTGTTTTTGTTATGTGCACGTTCCAAGTACTTTCTTTTGCGTTCCATCAACATTAAATTATAAATTAAATATTTCAAAAATCGGATTCGAATCGATTCAGAATCGTCCACATCCATATCGCAGTGCATCTTAGAATTGATTCCCCCCCCACCCCTATCACACAGTGTGAGTGTGTGCTGTTTCAGGATGTATCTGTTACAGGACTGGATCTGATTTGTTGTTTTTTCTTTTCTGATGTATCAAATCCAGCATTTTCTGCTGATATTGATCTGATACCAATACCCTGTATCAGATGGGTGCCATCTGTACTATGGGTGATTGAAGCATAACCTAAAATCTCACTGCTTCACCTGAAAGGTTTACCGCAGCTTTCTGAGCTTTTTGACAGCACATGTCTCTTCTAAGCCCATCTTTTAGGTACACTCTAAATTTTGGGGTCTGCACATGTTTTCTTCTGAGGTGAATGGAAAGATGTAACTGGATTTAATGGACTCCATTGTGTTGGGTGCATTCAATGGTGCAGTCATACTCTAAAAAGATTTTCAACAGAGAGCCCTAAGCTAGGATTATTCAATAATAAAAGCTGTCAATAACAACACTAAGAAACAGATTCAGTTGTGTTGCGTTCAGCTCGTAGCCAGTCTAGAACACAGTTAATTCAGTCCAGCCTAGATGAGCTCTGACTAATAAGAGCAGTCTTCATCCCTTTCATAAAACAGGCTTAGCACTGAAGCTTACAGCACCCCTGCAGTTCACAGCACAATAGCCAGAGAACATTAGGATGCACTGGCAGGCCTCTGTGTGTGTCTCTGTATGTGTGTGTGTGCACAGACTGCACTTTGTGCTTGTGTGTATTTACAGGATTTCAGGCCTCCGTTGTGTGTGTAAGTGTGTGTGGGGACAGGCAGAAGCCAGACGAATCTGATGTTTTCACAGGCCTGATTCAAACACATCTCCCTGAAGAGACAGTCAGCATCCTGCAGGCTAACTCATCTCTTCTACTACCTCTCTCTCTCTCTCGCTCTCTCTCTCTGCCTCTCTTTCTTCCTTTCTTGCTGCCTTACTTGTGTTGAATGTGTGTGTGTGTCTTTATTCTCTTCCTCACATAAGTTTGTGTTCTCTGTGTGACAAGATTGTGGGTGTGTGATGATTTGACCGAAGAGTTTTGCTGTAGCTGGGGACTCTAAATCAGGGATGCGTTAAACTTTTTGTTTTGGGGCCAAAGTGCAATGCTTGTGGTGAGGAAGGGCCAGTATAAAATAAAAAAAGATAGATAGGTTTCCAAATGGGTTTTAAAGAAAATCTTATAACATGTTAATATATAACTATATTTCACTAAAATACTTCATAAGATACCGTTTTAAAATAAGAATGATGAATGAATCATTCTGCCAAGTTGGTTTAAATTGAGTTGAAAACACATTTTGGATTTTAACTGAATTTGACTTTGGACTAAAATCATTTTTCTTTTAGTGACTCTATACCTCAACTATGTTCATTTTATTAAAATAACAAATTGAACATTTAATTTTGTTGCTACAAATACAATTAATTATGCCTCCAAAACTTTAACAAATGTTTCTGTAGTGACTTGCGGTAGTTTAAAGCAGAATTCAGAAACAATAGCTAGTGCATGACTAGCAAACACAGCTTTGTATCATAATATTATTCATTAAAACAGTTTAATAGTTTACTTTATTTTAGTGACAGTTGTTAATGTTGCACATTGATTTTCAGAGTGACAAGGATGCAGTCTTACTTCCTGTTCCAAAATGCAGGGGTGTGGATAAAATAATGCTTCGCCTATGGACTAAAGCTCTTTATGTTTTGGTAGTGACATGAAAACATAGGACAGCATTTTTTAAATACAAGTGTATTAAACAATTAAACACATGATAAATTTACATCTTTCAAATTTCACGTCTTCACTTTAGAAGAGAAGAAGGCCTTTAAATAAATTGGAAAAAAATACAAAAAATGTTGGAAGTGGAATTTAGGGATTAGGGTTTGGGACAGACAACAGAAGGTAGCCTATAAATTATGATTTTGTATATTTAGCTCATTACTATCTAAAGTAATAAATAGGTCAGACAACAGTTTGAACTAATTCAGTAGAATGATGCATATACTGTATAAAATATGTTTGTTCTCTTGGCGAAGAGGTGGGGTTAGGTTATTTTTCTGGTGGGCCAAATCAAACATCCTCACGGGCCACTCTATGATGTCACTCACAGGAACTAGGAATCGGCGAAGACTGAAATCAGCAGATTTTTTTCTCCAAACACGCAATCGGCAATCAGCCAATTTGTTACTTTGACTTTGTGTGAATCTGTGTGACAGTTTTATGAGGTAAATAATGTGAAGCACAGATCTCACACTGTACCAGAATGTTGGGGCTACACCTGTGCCAAAATATTGTTATTACTTTTGTTTCTACTTTCGATGTAACACTTTATTTGATTCATGTTCTTTAAAGTTTTTAAAATGACAATCTGGCCCGTTGAGGACATAATAATGTTATTTCTATTGTGACTGCCTAATAGAAAAAAACTGTTGGTGTGTTTCATATATTAATTTAACCAACACAACGTGAACTTTAAAAAAGGCAAATAAAATCAGCCATAAAAAATGTGATTTTTGCATCCCTACTAAAAACATTTTGATGCAGTTTTCGCTGATGAACTTCATTACGTATAGAAATGTCTGTTATTATGCTATTGATCTTTCTACAGCAGTGGTTCCCAACCCAATACTGTGAGTCAGGTTGGAGCAAAAAAATGTGGACTGTCTGGGGAGCCCTGAGCACTAGATTAGGAACCAGTGCTCTACAGTATCCACTGAGATACCAGAGAGGATCCAGTTAATGGGTGATGTTTAGGATATAGGACAGATGTTCAACTGGTGTTTAACACATGGGAAAAGCACTTGATTCAGTTGAACATTTGTCCTGTATCCTAAACATCACCCATGTGTTAAACACCAGCTGAACATGTTTAGGATACCGGACAAATGTTCAACTGGTGTTTAACACATGGGAAAAGCACTTGATTCAGTTTAAATACAGAAGCTAATATTATAATTATGATGAAAGGCTATATACTGTACATGGCATGATACCACTTTTTCTTTTCTGATGCTGGTGGCTATATTTAAAATTTTAAATATCGCCCGACAACGATACCAATCCAATATATCTTCTTTAAAACCTACAAAAAAACACTCTGCTACCCCGCAAAAAGAAATACACAGCACGCAATGTGCGTGTGAGTATTTCAGACTCATTACAGGATTGAATCAGATTCATTTTCTTTTTCCCTCCGATACCCATTCTTCTTTTTTTGTGATCATATGTTTTTATTTTTAAGATAGTGCTTCAATGTAATACAAAATACAGTAAGCAACAAAAGACATAGCAACAAATGAAGCACCCAACCACCCCAACACCCACATGGCACCCATAAACCCACCGCTGGTCAAAGAAGAAAATAATAGTGAAAAAATAAATAAATAAATAAATGATCTCTATGACATATCAAGTAATACAAAACAGGTTTCACAATAAATTGCCAATTTTCTTAGCTGCACTTTGAGCTCAAGGTCCTCCCGCTAGCTCCATGGATCCTTGCAGTTGAAAGTTCCATATTAATGATATCCACAAAGGTGAGGATCCATTGCCGCCAGCACAGAGAATGTGGAGGTTGCCAGCGCAAGGCTAACATTTTTTTTGCAGCTGTGAGACCAGCCAGCCAGATTCGCTTTTCAGCACAATTTAAATTACATTGAGTCATCAATCAAGAGCAAAGTTTGGACTGTATTTGGCATAGTTTTATTGAGAATATCTGATAATGTAAAAGAAACCTTAGTCCAAAACGTATGCACATTTAAACACTCCCAGTACATATGTAAAAATGTACCGTATGTACCATCAGAACAAAAATTACAAAGAGGAGATGGAGTAAGACGCATATGGTAGCGTCTGCAGGGAGTTAAATAGGATCTGTGGATAAAATTATAATGAATAAGCTGATGGTTAGGATTTTTAGAGGCTGATGTGATGTTATTCCCTATAGTACGCCAATCGATTTGACCATGGTCACTATTTAGCTCTTTTTCCAATACAGTTTGTAGGCCTAAAGGTTTATATACAGCATGTAGTATAATTCCTCCAATACCCATTCTAGCGTTTTCTGCTGATATTGTCATAATCCAGATAGCTATGTGGTATCTAATCAGTGCCATTGTTTGCTTAAGTTTTATGTTTGCTCTGGTTTTTACCACAAATGAACTGGTGCCAAAGTTGGATCTCACTAAAATGTATCATATTTGATACACTTGGTTAAGAAAACAAAGTTGGTGCTAAAGAAGGAGTGTTGTCTGTTCCAATGGTTTGTTTATGCTGGCTGTGAATTCATGTGTCCGGTTTGTTTGGTGATTTTAGAGTGTTGACATTTAAAATTTGAACAGTGAGTCATGAATTCAAACACACTTCCTTTCACTCATCAGAGCCAAGAGCTGCTATTGATATCTGTCCATCTGCTGCAGTTCCTTCATCTGAGCCCTTATTTACTCCAGCTTTAAGCCTTTGTTATTGAGAAAAACTGCATTCTAGCTGTCAGTTAAATCACTTTTGTGTTAAAGCCACAGCATTTTGTTCATTGAAGTCAATAGCCATTTGACCTTGAACTTAGGCGACTTGATGCTTAATCTAGTTCAGAGAAGTTTACAGAATAAAAGTCAGTGTGAAATAGATTTACTCTTTATAAGACATTGATAACTGGTCCTGGGATTTATAATAGGCATTAGAGAGTGACAGAGAAAAAGAGGCATTGTTTTAGACTGTTGCCCATGACATCGATTTTCTCTCACTCTCTCTTGTGTTGAGGGAGCAGCCTGGTTGTTTGATGGAATGAGAAGAAACCAGATCATCAGGATGTTCTTCACTGGAAATCTATTTAGTTGCATTGACCAGGAGTCCAGCTATGGCAGAGCTAAGAATAGAATTGTGGTGTTCCATGGATCTCACTCTCTCTCTCTCTCTCTCTCTCTCTCTCTCTCTCTGTCTCTCTTTCTCTCTCTCTCTCTCTCTCTCTCTCTCTCTCTCTCTGTCTCTCTTTCTCTCTCTCTCTCTCTCTCTCTCTCTCTCTCTCTCTGTCTCTCTTTCTCTCTCTCTCTCTTTCTCTCTCTGTCTCTCTCTCTCTCTTACAGACATGTGGAGGAGTGTGCGAGCCTCAGCAGGCGTTTCCGAACGGATGCTGCAGAAGCTCAGGGGCAGGGTGGAGTTCACCCTCCTGCTGACCCTCAAACAGGACAAATTCAACTCTGGGGTGATGCTGTCGATCCATCATGGAGAGCAGAGGTACACACGGGACTGAAATGAGACACATTGGCAGAATAGTGAACAGAAGTAGGAACAGTCTTGTCATTTTTTTACTGATTCTCTTTCACACATAGTATTGTACTTTTCATAAACATGGTTTGACAGAACAGACTGTTTGTTCTTTGAAGGAATGGTTTGGCAAAAAATCAAATTGGCAAAATCTTCCACTTAGGCATGTTTGGTGTCCTTGTAGATGGTTTAGGACACAGTGTGACTTACTGTGAACTATAACATATAGTCATACTTTAATAGATACCTGGGTTGCGGTTTAAGCGTCTTAAGAGAATTTTTGGAAATGTATGAACAGAAAAGATTTGGGTGACTATTGACTTTTAGTGTTTGTTAGCAACGTTAGCCTCTTAGTTCCAGCACTAAATGAAAGAAGCTAAATTTGGAAGTGAGTGGAAAATTGTGTACATTTGACTTTTTATGGAACCATTCCTTTAAAGACCTATTTGTTCATGTGGATTCACAGGAAACCCATAAGAATTACTAGTGTTCTTCCTTGTAAAAAAATGTATGGTTCTGTCCAGTTCAAGGGTTTTTTAATCATCATAAATCCACGTTTATCTGAAGGTTGTTCGGCGCTAACGTTTTTGCCATGATAATCTCTAGCATATCAACAGCATAATGTCAACAGCTGGCATCCCCTGAATAGATCACTGAGATCAGGCATAAGCCACAGCATATTAATTATGAGCTAAAGTTCAAGCTGTATTGCTATAACACAAGTGTCATTGTTTATCTCTTCCACACACAACACCACATTTGGTGCACTTAGAAGCACAATCTTGAAAGCCATGATCATATATTGGAATTTTCATCCACATAATATGAAAAAAAGCCATGAATGACAGCCTCTTCATTTCCTTTTGCTTTTACCTATCTTAATCCTAAAGAGAAGAAAGAGATAATCCACAAAGGCGTTCTGTGAAAATCCATCAGGGTATTGAAACGTTGTAGATGTGTTTGCTGTCCCTGACTTGTCACTCCATCATCTTTAGAATGCGTGCTGATGCATGGGCCACCCTGCTGATGGCGTGTGTGTAATGCCACTGAGTGTCCGGTGACATTTCTTAAACACATACTGTATTGATTATGTCTCCCCTTTAAGGTCAGCATGCTCACAACACGAGGGGGCTTACGGATCAGTGCTTTTCTCACCAACACACATATATTAGAGCTTAAACATTTATCCGAACCTGACTTGACTTGGCTGCTCACATCCAGTTCAGACGTCATTTTCAAGATATCTGTTGGGCTTGGGTTGGGTTCAAATTTTGTGTTGGGTTCTCCCGGCCTGCGCTTATATTAGTTTACACTCTCCCCTGCTTTAGTTTTTCTCCTTACTTTATTTTTCCACCCTACTTTCTTGACCTTAGATCTTAGACTGGTTTTTAATGTTGCATGATAGTCACCCACTTCTGAGTTTAGCACTGAGATCAACAAGTTCCATGTTGTGAGAAAATGGATGAGTAAAAGGTTTGGGCTGTATAACAGACATTAAGTGAATGAGTATACCATGGTATTTGAAAAATGATGACACTATTTCAAAATTATGACATGTCAAATTTACATTCCATTTTAAAATGACCAAATAAACACTTGCCACATATTTCTATTACAAAAACAAGCATAATAGTGGCTCAGCGATGGTGAAGAGCTACACGCCACAGAAAACATTCGATTTTGGCTTTAATGTTTGGCCTGCTAACTGAGCTACCATTAGCTACTGTTTGTCCCAAACAATACAAATCATTTCAGCATTCTGTCGCTCCAACACCGGTCACTTGACTCTCACAGACGCTAGTGCTAACCAGCTCCTCTCACCTAGTTATCAGCACTATTTAATATTTAGCAATTATTAAATAGATGGTTTGATATTTACTGAATGATGGCTTGGAAATCTTGTTTTGTGACCATATAAGCAAACTAGATCTTTTAATTATTTTAAAACATTGCAGGATGAGACGGCGCAAAAGAGACATAAAAACTTTTACATCATTTATGGCACTTTTACTACTACCTGTCGCTGTGGTGTAATTTAACCTATGCTATCCTGTCTGGTTTTGTTTGACACTTTGGGTGATGACGAGTTGGCTTGGGTCAGTTCAAACTGAATTTTATTGAGCTCTGGTCAGTCTCGGACTCGAAACTTGATCACATAGGTCAAGTTGGGTCAGATTCAGACAAAATTCTTGGGATCAGGTTCGGACTCAAAAGTTGATGATGTAACTGATGTAGTTCTGAGGCTGTATTCGGGTTTGGATAAAACTTTTAGGCCTGAAGTTGTAATGCATACACAGCACTAAATCCTCTTGCAATACTGGGAGACGCTTAAAATTGCTGCACAAAGCTAAACCACATGTTTCTAACACATATATCTTATTTTTATCATTACATTTGCAAATGAAGCAAAAGTTGAACAGATAATTAGCCACATATTCATGCTGATTGTGAGTTTGATGGATAATCTGATTATGATGGGTTATCTTATTGGATTACGTACTTGCTGTAGTCAAGATGGATAGCCAAATCAAACAGATGCATACTTAAATAGTCAGATACGCACAGTCAGTTTTTAGTAGATGGCAAATGTAATTGATTTGCACATAGAGGATTAATAAATAGTAAGACAGCAAGAGATTCCACATTCTCTGTGTTGATGATGAGTTCCATCCTTGAGTGAGTGAAAAACTGCTGTGTGTTCAGCTCTGGAAATGCAATCACAAATGTGAAGCTGGCACTGATTGATGTGTCTATGGTGAAGGCAGTTGCGTGTGAACACCCTGAGCAATGTTAATTGCTTTTGCCCCCTGCCCTTTCTATCCCATCTCATTGTGTTACTCATAGCTCATTTACATGGATAGAAAACTTGGTAGATTAATTTCCATGGTGAAAATATTGCTGCTGATCTCTAAATGTGGAGTTTGAACTCTGTTTGCTAATGTTCTGATACAGAATGTTTATGACATATACCTTGCCGACAAGAAGGACTATTCACTTTTAATCCTAAGTTATTTCCATTATTAGTGCCAGTAATTTCTTATTCCTGCAGATGAGATAAACACTAACACTACTTTGGATGCAACTTAAAACCCAATTGTGTAATACTTGTACATATAAAATTTAAAAACGAACCTGTGGGCTGTAGTACTGTATGTGGTGTATTCATTAAAGATATTAGCGGTGCGACAATATGTATATTTGATACGTATTGCCGTTTGCATCACAAAATAATATGTTTTCATTTGTTTTGTTTGTTTATCATTTTCTTAGAAGACATGCAGTAATTAAAAAACTAAAAACAAAAGTGCAAGATGTATATTACATGTTGCACATAGGCATTTGGCAAATGTTATTATGGCTCACAATAAAAGTAAACAAAAAAAATGTATAGACTGTAAGACTCAAAATTAAACAAACTGAGCTTTACCAGTTCATTTACAGTCAGATCTTGTGTTTATATAAAGTGTGGCTCTTTCCTTCGGGGTGAAGTGCGTGAGAGGGAATTTTCTAATGTGGCTCAATCACTCCCAGCAAATCCAGAACTCTCTATAGCCGAGCAGCTATCAGAAGCTATAAACATGCCTGTAAGTTCTTTTGCCCATTCAGTAGCAGCACACAACAGCTACTTGATGATGTTTCATCTGCTCTGGTAACTGAGACGTTTGGGTGATGTCTTCACAAATGAGTTAACAGGGTTGGGATGTAACAGAATACAAGTATTGGGAAATACATATTCAGAATACAGAAATTAAATTTTTATATTCAGTCCAAGTTATGTTTTGTTTTCTATTTTAATGTCAGTGTACATCATGTAGCGAACATGCTCATTAGACGAATTTTAAAGAGGATCTCAATTAACGGCCACTTTACAAACACTGAAGTTCCTACTAAAGCCTGAGCAGACTGATAAATCAAAGAGATGAGTTATTAGTCTCAGTGTTAATGAGCTTTTCTGAGGGATGATCAAATTAACATGAAATGTATTAACGATTTTCCTATATTCCTTACCAAGATGTGTTGTAAATGTATTCTGAATGTGATTTATATACATTACTTTTTATGTATTGTAAATGAAACACATTACTGGATACATTTAGGATTCAATATTCAGCCATCACTACTTTTTCAAAGTATTTTGCCCAACCGTGTGAGTTAAGATAATTGAGGTATTGGCCCTAGCGCAGTGTCGGCACTGTTCAGCCTACCACTCTTTAATAATAATAATAATAATAATGTATTATACATTATACTTATATAGTGCTTTTCAAGAACTCAAAGACGCTTACAGGTTTTCAAAATACAGAACAGTAAAGACAAACATGAGAACATGAAGCACATGTCATAACATTGCAAGCAAAAACATAGCAGGACTTGGCAAAAGGGCTGGTTTAAGATTGAGAATAGTTATAAGCAACACAAAAGGGATCAGTTTTTTTAAAACTTATGGTTTTAAGTTTAGATTTAAAAGTAGAAACAGAGTTGGTCTGTTGAATATGTGAGGGAAGAGAGTTCCAGAGTCGGGGAGCCAGCCTAGAGAAAGCACGATCACCGTACCCATGTAGGTTGGAAGGTGGGACAGTGAGTAAACCAGCAGAGGAAGACCTGAGAGTGCGAGTTGGTTTGTAGGGAATAAGGAGATCAGACAGGTAAGACGGAGCAAGTTTATGTAGAGCTTTGTATGTGAGGAGAAGAATTTTGAATTTTATGCAGTATTTTACAGGAAGCCAGTGTATGGCAGTGTATGTTGCAGCATGGGTGTAATATGCTGATGTGCACGGGTGCGGGTGAGAAGGCGAGCAGCAGAGTTCTGTACCATCTGGAGTTTGCATAAATGGGAGGAGTTAATACCAGCAAGTAGAGAGTTACAATAGTCTAGGTGACTAGAAATGAATGCATGAACAAGGGTTTCTGCAGCAGACTGAGAGAGTGACGATCGAATTTTTGCAGTGTTACGGAGATGGAAAAAAGACGTTTTAACTACAGAGTTGATGTGTGCACTGAATGAGAGAGTTGAGTCAAAGAGAACGCCCAGATTTCATACCAGAGGGGAAGGGGACAGAGTTACATTGTCGATGGAAAGAGAGAAAGAAGTTTTAGAGAGAGTCTAATTGGATCCTATAAGAATAAGTTCTGTTTTGTCACTATTTAACATGAGAAAGTTGTGCTTCATCCAGGTTTTAATTTCTGTTATGCAGTTTTCAAGCTGGGTGAGGGGTGGATTTTTAATAGATTGAGCGCTAATGTAAATCTGTGTGTCATCCGCATAACAGTGAAAGTTCAGCTTAAAACTACGTATTATGTGGCCAAGAGGAAGCATGTACACAATAAACAAAAGAGGTCCAAGGACTGAGCCTTGAGGGACCCCCTGAGTAACCACAGACATATGAGAAGTACGGCCACCGAGGGTGACAAACTGTTTTCTGCCAGTCAGATATGACTTAAACCACTCCAGGACAGTGCCCCTAATGCCCAGATCATGCAGCCTTGATAGGAGGATTGAGTGGCTCATTGTATCAAAGGCTGCATTTAAGTAGCAGAAGGATGCTAAGAGCACCAATATCTGCAGACACCAGGAGGTCATTAGTGACCTTTATTAAGGCAGTTTCTGTGCTATGAGAGGGACGAAATCCGGACTGGAATGGTTCAAACAGGCAGTTAGCTGATAAGTAATACCGGAGTTGGCTAGCCACAGTTCGTTCAAGTACTTTGGACAGGAAAGTGAGGTTAGAAGTTGGGCGTTAATTACTGAGTTCTAGTGGATCAAGGCCAGGTTTTTTAATTTTGGGTGTGATAGCAGCAGTCTTGTAAGCAGAGGGTACCTGTCCATAGAGAAGCGAGTTATTGATATGAGTTTACATAATTTGGTGACTGTTGAGAAAAGATGACGAGAGTTTGTGTTCGAATTATTAATGAGACCAGAGAGGTAGGCTGATTTAGCTGAATGCAGGGCATCTCTATAAGCTAATAGGTGTTGTTTGTAAGCCTCTGCATGAACAGAGAGCTTTGTTTTCCTGAAAAGCCTTTCCAACCGGCGACCACTTTGCTTCGTGGAGAGGAGTTCATTGGTATACCAGGGAGAGGAGGTGACAAAGTTTGCCCGTTATTTTTGCGCTCGACTGGGAAACCGAAGTTCTTTAACAGGAGTCCAGCTAAAGCTTGCTCTCTCTGCTGGCCATTTCAAACAGCTTGGCTAATCAACCAGCCAAGGTAGACAATGCTGAAATTAGCTTCTCACTTGAGTGCTGCATCGTTTAAGGTGGAGTGGAAAATATAAAAAATGTCAAATAAGTTAGCGTGAAATCTAATTTTATTTGATTCACAACGCATATCGTCTTTACCCCTGTATCAAAAAAATATATATATATTAACATGCGTCCCTTTAAAGAATATACAGTAATGCTCTAGAAGAATGTTGCATGTTTCTGTTTATGTCACAGTGAAGCAGATCACTTACCTCACAAACTTTTGGTCACTTTGTGAGTGGGTAGTGAAGAAGGTTCGCTATCTAGAGGGGAAAATGAATGCTGAGTTCTAGGGTAGTTCTGTGATCAGATGAAAAGCAGTTCAGGAAAGTTCTTATATTGTTTTAAAAATGTCAACCACTATGAAACTCTTCTGCTAACTTCTCCATCTTCTCAGCGTGTTGTTTGAATATAGACAAACCACATGACAAAAGTTTGCTGATCTCTGTAGAAAGCAACGGAAGGCAAATCAAAAATCGACGCACTCCTCTGTCACCTGATTACTAAGGGCTCACATCTGACTTGATTTGCTTCTCTTTCCCCAACTATTTATAAGCCCTGTGTTTGTTTTTTGTGAAGTCTTGTATGTTGCATTTATGCTTCGGAGTCTCCTGTTTGGTTTATTTCGCCTGGTTTATGTTTATAATTTGGTTTATCATTTCTGCTCTTTTTGATTATGGTTTAATCTACCTAGTTTGTTTTTTTTCTGTTTACAACCCTGCCTGATTTGACTGACTCTCATATCTGTTTCACGAATCCGCTTTTACATATTTTAAATAATAACTGACCTATTCTCCTTTTTTTACCCCGCTATGTCTCTGCTCCACTGGCCAAGCCAGAAAATGAGTGTTTTCAGATGTGAAACTAATTTTATGGCCATTGCCTGATTCAGGAAGGTCTTTTGTCTCATTTCATCTGTGTATTCTCTTTTTTCTGTCAGTGGCTATATAAAAGTGTTTGTCCTGCATATACTTAATGATAATCTTCAGTAATGTCCATAAACATTTGGATGTTGACAAAGTTTTTGTTATTTTAGCTGTCTACCACAGCATATTGGAATTGAAATTAAGTAATTAATATGAGCTCAAACTTTAGATGCTTAGCTTTAATTTGAGGGTATTTACATCCAGATTGGGTGTAGGAATAACAACCATTTTTGTACATAGCCACCCATTTTTGGGGGCTCAGAAGTAAGCATAAAAACAAGCATAATCAATTTTAATACTTCCTTGCAAATCCCCTTGCAAATACTTTGTAGTCAATGACTTTGTGAAGTTTGCCATAGACATCACCAGACACTGGGTTTCTTTCCTGGTGATGCTCTGCCAGGCCTTTACTGCAACTGTCTTCAGATCTTAGGGCATTCTACCTTCAGTTCTCCCCTAAGTAAGCAAATGACATGCTCGGTTGGGCTGAGGCAGGTGACTTGACCATTGCAAACATTCTACTTTTTTACCTTAAAAAAAGTCTTGGGTTGCTTTCACAGTATACTTTGTGTCATTGTCCATCTGTGCACTGTGAAGCACTGTGAAGCACTGTGAAGCACAGTTCAATGAGTTTTAAAGCACTGGTTAAATCTGAGCAGCCCTACACAGTTCAGAATTCATCCTGCAGCTTTTGTCAGCAGTCACATTATCAGTAAATACAAGGGAAGCAGTTTCACTGACAGCCATACATGTCCATTGTATAACACTACCTCCACCAAGCATGACAGACAATGTGATACGCTTTGGATCCTGAGCAGCTTCTTTCTTTTCACCATGCTCTTCTCTTCCCAACCTTGTAGTACAAGTTGACCCTTGTCTTATCTGTCTTGTCTCCGTAAGATGTTTCAGAACTGTACAGGCTTTTGTAGATATTTTTTGGCAAACAGATCTGATATTCCTGTTTTTGAGGCTTACAAATGGTTTACATCTTGTATTTTCTCTGGTGAAGTTTTCTCTTGATTGTTGACTTGGACACAGATGTGTCTGCCTCCTGGAGGTTGTTTTTAGCCTGGCCAACTGGTATAAAGGGATTTTTCTTCACCAGGGAAAGAATTCTTCTGTCATTTACCTCAGTTGTGTTTAAGTGGTCTTCTGGGCCTTTTGGTGTTTCTGAGCTCACCAGGGCATTCATTCTTTTTAGGAATGTACCAAATAGTTGATTTGGCCATACCTAATGTTTCTGCTATCTCTCTGATGGATTTGTTTTGATTTTTCAGCTAGTGATGGCTTCCTTCACAGCTCTTTGGACTTCATATTCATAGTTAACAGCAGCACATTCCAAGTGCCTTATGCAAGTGCTCTAGATCAACTGTAGACTTTTTTATCTGCTTACTTGTAAGGTGAAAGTGAAAAAAAAAGTTTATTTTATGTAAGGAGTTTTTTCTTTTAATACTATTATCTCTCAGATTTCTCTCATATTTCCAATGCAAGATCAAGCTGATAAGTCTACAAAGACATTCCTTTGTAGAGATAAACTACAAAGTGTTTCTTGCTCATCTTTACCAAGGGTGCCAATAATTCTGGAGGACCCTTTATGACTCAGCCGCTTCTGTAATGCTTTGCCAGTCACTGTTGTCATCTGCCTGATCCTGCTGTTTGAACCACATGAGTCTGGCAAGCTTTTCATTTGTATTTGTGTAATAATGCAGTAAAGTGGAACTGAACTGAATTTGCAGGTATTTGGAGCTGGAGAGCAGCGGGCAGCGCAGTGAGGTCCGGCTGCACTACTGGACAGCAGAGAAGCGCACCCACACTGAGGTGTTCCCCTACAGCCTGGCAGACGGCCGCTGGCACAGAGTGGCCCTGTCACTTAGTGCCTCACAGCTGGTGCTGTATGTGGACTGTAGCAGGTAAGAAAGACCTTTAGACTACTGCATTTTTCCATGTAGCTCAGCCAGTTTTTCTAGGCCAAGGACTTGTTTATTCTCATGTCAGAGAACATAATTGACTACATTTGAGTACACATAGACTACAAAAGACTGTGTTCTCTTTAAATGCTTCTTGTGTTTAGAATCTACGAGAGGCTTGTGGAAACGCCATCTATGGATGTTCCTGCAGGGACAACTGTGTGGCTAGGACAAAGAAATAATGCTCATGGATTCTTCAAGGTTAGTGTGTCTTTGAACGTTGCACTGATATGTTATTGTTACGTCTCATGTTCAGACATGATGGCTCTGGCTGAACACTGCTGTCCTTTCAAAGAAAGCTCATTTGTTCTGCTCATCAGGGGCTGTGATTGAGTCTGCTTCTGTCAAACTGATGGTGATAATAAATGAACAAAATTCTGCTAGACCTGTGGTGAATAGTTACTAGTTTGATTCATCTGTCTGTATGTTTAATTCTTGCTCTCTCTCTTCAGGGCATGATGCAGGATGTTCAGTTGCTGCTCATGCCTCAGGGGTACATTTCTCAATGTCCAGACCTCAACCGCAGTGAGTGCAGTTCATCAGCCAAGAACACACTCATATATTAGACATCTTATTAATATTGGATTAAGGTGTCGCCTAGATGGTTATGAATTAAAATGAATAAGAATTCATTCTAAATGTTCATTAAGCTGTCCTCTCAGTGATTTCTTTCCATTTCAGCTTGTCCCACATGCAACGATTTTCACGGTCTGGTGCAGAAGATCATGGAACTTCAGGATATTTTGGCCAAAACATCTGGAAAGGTAATAGTTTATACTGTACTGAGCATTGAAGAGAAGGTATGTGAAACTGTAAGCTGTGCATTACATTATAAAAAAAAGTGAATGTGAAAACCAGATGTATGAGTGTTGAACCTTAAACTTAACAGACTTTATTATTTTGTCATGCTTGTAAAACTCTAATACAAGGTGCAGGTATGTTGTAATTAGGCCTGTCATAATTATTACATACTCCTGATTGCAGTTATTTAAGGTGACCTCAGTCATTATCCTCAGTCGTTAGCTTTCACAACCGTATGTTGCCACAAACAGAAGGTGAATTTGTTGCATTTAATGCATATAAATAAAAGAAAGAGGAAAGCCCATTCATTGAGACCCATCACAAGTCTTATGAGCACAACAAGTTCTAACTTCTGACTGGTGCTATCACATGTTTAGAGAGCAATGATAAAGTAATGTTTGTTTACCTAATGTTTGTTAATAACTGCTTTAGAGTGCAGCAGTGAGTAATGATTGTTTATTTAAGCTTGAGCTGTTTATGTCATTGGATGCTAGTCAATATTGACAGCTAGGAAGTAAGGTTAGTTATTATCAGCTTTAGACTTATATATGCATATAATGAAGAACAATTCAGTTGTTAATCACAATTATTTGTACTGCAGTTAATCATCAGCTAATATTTCATATTTGTGACATGCTTAACTGGAATTACAATTTGGAGCAAAGAAAAATGTCATTTAATTGTCACATATAATTTTACTTATTATGACTGAAACTGTTAGAAAATCACATCAGTTACAGTTTTAGGCAATTAATGTAAAAGCCTTATAATCAAATCTGTGACCTTGTTTCTTTTCATGCTGTCATAAACTCCCTTCTGCTCTACTCCTCTCTTCACCTCTCCTCTCTTCTCCTCTCCTCTCCTCTCCTCTCCTCTCCTCTCTCCTTACCTCTCTCTTTACCTCACTTCTTCACTCTCTCCTCTCCTCTCCTCTCCTCTCCTCTCCTCTCCTCTCTCCTTACCTCTTTCTTTACCTCTCCTCTTCACTCTCTCATCTCTTTTCGGCTCTCTCCACATCTGTCTTTGTGTGTTCTGGTTGTAGCTTGCGCGAGCAGAGGAGAGGATGAGGGCTCTCGATGGATGTTATTGTGAGAGGACCTGCTCTCTGAATGGAGAGATCTACAGAGACGAGGAGGTCTGGATAGATGGGTGCAAGAACTGCACGTGTTCGGTAAGAGTTTTAGGCCGGCAATCTAAAGGAGACAAGAGCTTCTTTGCCTTCAGCTGTGCATTAGTGCACACAACACTGTAGCAGTGTTCGTTTAAGCTAACTGAGATGATGTGTTTGAGCTAACGGAGGTGTGTTTTCTTCCCGTTTGTCTTATAGAATGGTACTATTGAATGCGAGAGCATCTTCTGCCCTGCACCTCAGTGCCCTACGAACACTGCACCAGCCTACATTCCTGGAGCGTGCTGTAAAGAGTGTCAGCGTGAGTAAACACAAACACAGATACATGCATGCTAACTATGTCTATGTTGATGTTTTTGCTCATCCAGAAAGATCATTTTTAGTTCATCCAGAACAAGAGAGCAGGAGATGATTAAAAAATATATGTAAATATATGTGTTTGTATTAAAAATATAAGTGCAGTATATGTGATGTTTTAAAATATATGTGCTAAATATATTTGAAAGTGCAATTTTTAAATATGTAAATGCATGCCTTTATATTGAAATATATTGATGACCAACAAATTTACAGACTGTGCTTGGACATTGGTCAAACTACCTGTCTTAGTCAACAAGTATTTGAATAAAAAAATGTGTCTATACATGTTTTAATGTAGTCCGTACTTTCTGAGTTTTAGCCATTTCATTTATAACTCTCTGTAACTGTTCCAAACCCTTTGATGCTTTCCAAATCCCCTCACCCCCTTTGTGTTTCTCTGTATTCTGCCTAAGCCGTCTAATCAAAACCCAAGGCCAGTCACACACTTCGTTTTAAAAACAGTCCGATCGTACCCTTGTGTTACAAGGCTATCCTGGCAACAAATGGGAGTGCCCCCACAACCCCAGCCACCCACTCATGCAAATTCGAGCGCACACACAGACACATTCACTTGTATCATAAATAATTCAAGGCTGATTGCGAGCTGAGCAGTGGCATGTTTCAGTAAGCAGGGCTAATGGCTGTTTGACTAATGACTAAATCTGTTATTTAACTGGAGTGCTAACTAATCTAGTATGCTGATCAGATATTTCTGTCTCTGCCTGAATCTCTCTCTCTCTCTCTCTCTCTCTCTCTCTCTCTCTTTCTCTCTCTCTCTCTCTTTGTCTCTCTCTCTCTTTGTCTCTCTCTCTAGCGGTGTGTCTTTTCAGGGGGAGGGTTTATGTGGAAGGTGATCGTAAGAGTGTGCGTGACTCTACAGGGAACTGCCTGCTTTTTGAGTGCAGGGTAAGCAGAAGGCAATTGAAGTGATTGTGTCTAATCCTTTCCTGATTCATATCACATTGAGTTGGGAGGTGCTACAAGATTTAACTTATGGTTCTGATTTGAGAGGAGAGGTTTAAACAGTATTGTATTACAATTACTATTTACTCTATTAGAAACATGTGCCTTGTAATACTCACTGACCACTTCGTGAGCTACACCTATCCTATAGGTCACTCTGTAGTTGAACAATTACAGGCTGTAGCCCACCTGTTGTTGCATGATTTTTCAGTCCCCCTCCACTCCAGTCATCATCAGTTAGTTTCTGACCACAGGACTGCTGTTGTCCAGATTATATTTGGGGGGTGGATAATTCCAATGCACAGCAGTTAGCACTGGGGTCAGAAACTGACCATTGATGAAGAGCTAGAGGAGAGCTAAGACAAATTATATCAGCAGTCTCTAACTGTACACCAGCAGAATGGAGCTACAAAGTAGGGGTTTCTGATAAAGTGACTGGTGAAGATATTTTAATGGAATTGTTCACATTTTCTCAGGGTACAGTGTGGCACAATAATATAGAACATTTGCTTTAAAAAAAAAAAATCCTCTGTCTCATTTATTCATGTATGTGTGTGGACATGCATGTGGGTGGACAGGATCGTAGCATGCGAAGAGTTGAGAGCACGTCGTGTCCAGAGCTGACCTGCCCTGAGTCAGAGCAAATAACCCTCACGGACCGCTGCTGCACAGTTTGCCGTGGTGAGACACGAACATATACATATTTGCATACACAATTAAGACACAATTAAGAGTTCCAGCATGGGTGATGCTACTTACCAGGGGTTACCAGTCTTATGCACGTAGGGCTGGTGTGGCTGCAGGTTTTTATTCCAATCAAACAGAAACACCCATGATTCCACTTGTTTAATCAGGTGGTCTCGTGTCTTCAAACAACTGATTAGGTATATGAGGTGAGCTCCTGCTTGGTTGGAATGAAAACCTGCAGCCACACTGGCCCTTTGCCCTGCCGTGTAACATCATGTAAAAAAATCACGAAAGGAAGGATCTGGACTAGAAAGGTAGGATCTGGTCCAAGCCCATGTAAATCTGGAACAAGTAGCAAAAATATCAAAACTGAGCAAAATTTAACATTTATCATCAGAATATTAAGAACACTAATTATTGTTATTTCTATTTGTGCTCACTGATCATTATCTAAGGCTAATCGCAGTGAGTATAACGAAGCTGTTCCAGAGAAAATGTCATTGCTCAAATGTTGTTCTTTGATAGCTCAGGACACTCAATGGTGATTAAACCAAACATTTAATATCAGTCTTCTAAAGAATAGCTTGCCTTTTTTTTTCGTGAGGACGCTCACTAGACAGTAAGGCAAAAAGCGGTTATCACACACATAAGTTTTTCTGCCTCCACAATCCGTTTGTCACACTGCATGCGTTCATGCTTTTTTTTCTCTCTCTTAGCTCTCTCGTTCGCTGTTGCTTGAATCATTTGTTTTATGAGTTATTTTTTGAGTTATCATCTCACACTCCAGGACTTGTGAACGTCATAAAAAGTCATAAAGATCAGACGTGTTTGAAAATATTGGAAGGTTTCCGGTCACTCTGGACCTGGATCAGAAGGCTAAAGATTGCCTTGTTTCTCTTCTCACACTGACAGATCATCTACACAGCTTCCAATCAAGATCCCAACCTGGATTGTAAAAAAAAAATAGGTTGTGAAAATTTAACAGACAGGCCAAATCAAGGATCAAATCAGGCCAGAAATCCTGTAGGGTAGGAACAGCTTAAATGTCCTTATAGAAGAAATAGCCCTAGACCAGGGGTCTTCCACGGGCGGCTCTTTTACTGCCCTGTTGTGGCTCCATAGCAGAATTTGAGATTTTAAGATACAAAATAAAATAATCCTCCTTTGCAGTAAAATAAACCTTTGTTGATCATTCTAACACAGGTTTAACAATAAATAGTCTCAAACACGAGTTAATGTAGAACTACTAATGCACCAACCTTTAACCTTGAAGGTTGGCGTGCAGGGGCATAGCATAGCAACCATAGCAACGCAGACTACAATCTCACATAGCTAGTAGCTAGCAAAAAGGCAAAGAGAAAGATTTAAGACAAACGTTGATAATTTGGTGACAAATGGACTTTTATAAACACTCCAGCTAGTTTCCTTGTATGTTTAATCTGCAACAAAAACCTATCAAACACTAAAAAGTCACAAAGCTGATGTCAGCTTCTCGTTCGCCAGCTTCTTGTTAGAATTCTCCTGTTCCAACTTAAATGGTGCAGCAGTTACATTCTAACAAGAAGCTGGTGAATGAGAAGCTGACATCAACCTCATAAAAAGTTGAACGTTAAGAGACATTTACAAGAAGAAATTCTACTGTTCAGGAAAAGTTTCCTGCCAGAGATGCGAGGAAAGTAGCTATAGCTGAGCTAAAGCTGGAAGCAGAGCAAACGAAAGTGCGTTTTCGTTTATATTATATTTTGTAGCCTTTACTGGTACATTAGCACATACTTTATTAGCACATATTTACAGCCAATATGGGAAAATGGGCATAAAATTTTGTGGCTCCCAAAGTGGTTTGATTTTTGTTGATAGGACAAAATGGCTCTTCTTAACATTTGGGTTGCCAGCCCCTGCACTAGACAGAAAAAAGACACGAGATACAGGAGAGATGAAGGAGTGATGAGAGTTCAGTTGCAGATAAGTGAGTGTATTTTTTTCAGCAATGTGTGACTTTATTAAGATCTCTACCAAAACCCAAGTGAAAGACACTTGATATTACTGAAATATCTGAGCAGCAGGAGACTTGAGCTGAAGTCTCCTTGGTCTTTCTGTCTGATCTCACTGATGTCTAAGAGAACCTACACCGCAAAAAATGACTCATCAGATCAACCTAAAAAATGACTTAATGCGGTAACAAGCCATTAAACTAGTTTTATTTAACTCAAATAATTTGCTTTGTTTGTGCAAAGTATTTATTAGTTTGAATAAAACTAGTTTAATTTACTTGTTACCACATGAAGTAATTTTTTAGCTTCATCTGATGAGCCATTTTTTACAGTGTACAGAGATATTAAGGAGGCCTCTGTTGTATTTTTTCTTTCGTGTTCGGTTTGTTCAAGAGAGGAAACCAGTTAATCAGTGTATTCCTCACTGGGAGTCCGTCCATTCACTTCTATTAACGAAGAGTCCTGTTATGACGGAGCTAAGAATAGATGTCTGGTATACCAGGGAGCACAGCATTACTGTAAACAGTTTCACACATACACACACTTTCCCAAGTTTAAAAGGTGTACTTTATATCACTGTCTCCTGTGCTAATGAGTTCTCTCTTAAGGTTGCTACCTCTGCTCATTATACACATAAACAATAGACTCGGTCAACACTTACCCATGCATCTCCCTGACACCTCCGAGCTATTTTTATAACACATACAGAAGCCCACACTCTCTCTCTCTTTCTCTCTCTCACTCACTCACTCACTCACTCTCCTCTCTCCCCCTTTCTCTCTCTCTGTTAATGGGACATTGATGGGAGATGCCAGGAAGACACAGAGGTGCGATGTGTTTTGCCTATGTCTGTGTGTCTGTCACAGGACATGATTTCTGTGCGGAGGGCTACAGCAGCAGCTGTGTCGAGAACTCAGAGTGCGTGAATCTGGAGGCAGGAGCCTGCTGCAGCTGCAGAGACGGCTACCGAGCGCTGCGGGATGACAGCGCTTACTGTCAAGGTACTTCGCAGCTTTCAGACTCCTCTGGGCACAGACCTACAGAACTTGAATGATATGCTATGCACGTTTCAGTAGACTTCATGGAAATTAGTATGTACACTATCATTCCAAACTGTGGAACGTTCTGAGAGGTACATATTTAAAATGGTTCTTATAAAACAGATAATTCTTGTCCTGAAATCTGTTTGGCTGAGCCTGGCTGGAAGCCATTGTAAAATAGTTGCTGTACACACATCTATGATGGCCTCACAACAGTTGAGCTCTGTATAACTGCACCAAGTCACAAAAAATCCTTGTGCTGTAAATAAAATAAATTTTGACTGAAATGGTGCTCACACGGGCCACCAAGTGCATTGATGAAGTAAGAACCCAGATTTGTTTAAACTGAGGAACTAACAACTTATTTTCTTAACTCTTATTAGGCTGATTAGCTAGATAACAGACAAAAAGATAGCTCACAGGCTGAATAACACCTCCATCCATATCACAGGCTTTGAATTAAAGCACTTGCTGTATGATTTACTATATATGTGCTGTATGATCTGCCTTGAGTAGCATCAAACCAAGGCTCAATTTGCCAGACCTGTTGAATATAAACATCACTTAAACAGAACCTGTCTGGCAATGTGAAGCTGGCTAGAATTCCTCAAAAAGCAGCACATGATGCCACGTTCTAAAGAGATTTAAATACAGATGTGAAGTCATTGAAATCTACCAGTCTTGAAAGAGTTACAAAGCCATTGCTAAGATTCTGGGACTCCAGCGAACCAATGTGAGAGACATTATCCACAAATGGATAAAAACTTGGGACAGCAGTGAACCTTCTCAGGAGTGGCCAGCCTACCAAAATTTTACCAAGAGCACATTGACGACTCATCCAGACCCAGACGAACTGGAACCCAGATGAACATCTGAAGAACTGCAAGCCGCATGCGCCTCAGTTAAGGTCAATGTACACGATTTCACAAGAAGAAAGACACTGGGCAAAAATGGCATCCATGGGAGTATTGTAAGGCACAAACCACTGATGACCAAAAAGAAAACAAAGGCTCATCTTGCATTTGCCACAAAACATCTAGATGACCTCCAAGACTTTTGGAATAATAATCTGTGGACTGAGGAGTCAAAGGTAGAACTTTTTGGAAGACGTAGGTCCTGTTACATCTAGTGTAAAGCTAACATACACATTTTACTATAAGAACATCATACCAACAGTCAAACATGGTGGTGGTAGTCTGATGGTCTGGGGCTGCTGCTTTGTTAATCCCTGCATATAGTTTAATTCTGAGTTTACATGTTTATATGTACACTAAGGTAACTTGAGTAGTTGAGCAATTTAAAAAACACATTATCCTATAAACTGTTAACTAATTGTTGCTGATTTATTGAGAATGTAAATTCAGTAGACTTTGTTTAACGAGTAATTGGGTTTAAGAAATCGTGACAAGGTCACACAACACTTGACTTTCAGTGAGTGTTTTCAAAATATAGATACTTGCCTTGAGATCAGGACCTCTGTGGCACTATGTACAGGAATAGCAAGTGTTTTCCGTCAAGGTGATAGTCCTTAGTTCCTTTCTGGCCTTTAGCTTAACTTATAAAACAGTGTTGTGGGTGGATTTTCATTAAAATGTAGAAGATGGTAATTATTTCATGGTTTGTTTTTGAGTTACATTACAGCCTGTCAGGTGTAATGAATGCTGCAATGGTATAAATAGACTGTATAATATCATGCAGCCATGAGTTTATTTTAAAGTCACCAGATGCTTCTGTTAGGTACATGAGAAGGTGGATAAATTAACTGCTCAATAGATTACAGAGTGTAATATGTAACATAGCAATACTTATTTTGTTAAGGACATGATATCTTATGGAAAATGACAACAAATATCATGTTTTAGCCATCTGACTAAAGAATTCTACCTAAATAATTTAGTTTCAGCTCCAGTCAAATGCCTAATTCAGAGTTTTTGGTGAGCAACAGGTTATTGGGTGTTATTTTAGAAGGTTTAGAACAAACCTCTACAGACTGGTTATAGAGCCTTTCTCTGTAGTCAGATGGGTCATTCCAGTCATTGAATGTTTTGCTGTGTGCTGTCAGCATCCTGACCAATCACACATGTTCTCTGGGTGTGATGCCAAGGATTCACTGACAAGTTTTACATTGTATTGTATTGGAACATACACTATATGAACAAAGCTATTTGGACACCCCTCCTAGTTACTGACTTTAGCCACACCCATTGCTAACAAGTGTGTAAAATCAAATATGTAGCCATGCAGTCTCCATGGACAAACACAGTAGAGTGGGTTGTACTAAAGAGCTCAATGGCTTTAAACATGGCATTATCAAAGGGTGCCACCTTTGCCACAGGACAGTTTGTGAAATTTCAGTCATGCTAGATCTGCCCCGGTCAACTTTCATATTGTGAAATGGAAGCATCTAGGAGCAACAACAGCTCAGCCACAAAGTGGTAGACCATGCAAACTCACAGAGTAGGGCTACCGAGTGCTGAAGTGCATATTGCGTAAAAAATGCCTATGCCTGTTTCATCATTCACTACAGAGTTCCTGTTAGTGTGTGTTGCGCTGGTCTGAGTGGATCAGTGGTGCTGGAGTTTTTGGACACCTCAGTGTCACTGTTGGACTGATAATAACCAGCTAAAACCATCCAGCCAACAGCGTCCTGTGGGCACTGATAAAGGACTAGAAAATGACAAACACAATCTGTGCAGAAACAGATGAACTGTTGTCTCTGACTTTACATCTACAAAGTGGACCAACAAGGTACTAGTGTCTAATAAAGTGGACAGTGAATGGACACAGTGTTAAAAACTCCAGCAGCACTGCTGTGTCTGATCCACTCGTACCAGCACGACATGCACTAACAGACCACCACCACCCAGATAATACTTGTTCTGTGGGGGTCCTGACCATTGAAGATTAGGATAAAGGGGGGCTAATAAAGTATGCAGAGAAACAGATGGACTACAATCTGTAACTGTAGAACTACAAAGTGCACCTTTATGGTCAGGAGAGCTGATAAAATGGACAAAGAGTGTAGATACAGAGAGGTGTACTTAATGAAGTAGCCACTCATTGTATATTGCAATAGAACTTTTTACTGAACTACTGAAGTGACTGAACAGTGGAGTGGTTAAACATTAGCAGTCCAACAGTCTTTTAAACGTACAACCCCATTTCCAAAAAAGTTGGGATGCTGTGCAGAGTGTAAATAAAAATAGAATGCAATGATATGCAAATCATGTAAACCATATTTTTAAAGGAAAATAGTACAAAGACAACATATCAAATGTTGAAACTGAGAACTGTTATTGTTTTTTGAAAAATATATGCCAAATTTGATGCCAACAGTATGTTCCAAAAACATTGGGACGATGGCATGTTTACCACTGTGTTTCGTCACCTCTTCTTTTAACAACACTCTGAAAGCGTGAGACCAATTGCTGTAGTTTTGCTTTAGTTTTCCCATTCTTGTTTGATATTGGATTCAATATGTGCATTATGTGGTTTTACATTGTCTTGCTGAAATAAGCAAGGCCTTCCCTGAAAAAGATGTCTGAATGGCAGCATATGTTGCCAAAACATGTATATATCGTTCAGCATTAATGCTGCGTTCACAGATGTGCATGTCACCCATGCCATATGCACTAATACACCCCTACACCATCATGAATACTGGCTTTTGAACTGTGCACTTATAACAAGCTACGGTTTCTTCTTTGCATTTTAGAGTTTTAATTTGCATTTGTGGATGCAGCGACAAACTGTTTTCACAGACAGTGGTTTTCAGAAGTGTTCCTAAGTGTTCTTTGCTATTTTATGTTCTTGAATTGTTGCGCTATGTGATCGTGCAGTCTTTCACAGGTGAACTCCTCCTCATCTTTACTTCTGAAAGACTCAGCCTCTCTGGAATGCTTTTTTATACCCAGTCATGTTACTGACCTGTTGCCAGTCAACCACCAGGTGTTTTTTTAGCATTACACAACTTTACCAGCCTTTTCTTGCCCCCGTCCCAACTTTTTTGGAACATGTTGTTGGCATCAAATTCAAAATGGGCATATCTTTTTCCAAAAAACAGTAAAATTTCTCAGTTTCAACATTTGATATGTTGTCTTTGTACTATTTTCAATGAAATGTTGGGTGTAAAGGATTTGCACATCATTGCATTTTGTTTTTATGTACATTTTGCAAGGTGTCCCAACTTTTTTGGAAATGGGGTTGTATATACAACAGCAGAGGGGCGCAGAATTGTATTTACTTAAAAATTTACATGGACTTTTAAAATGTCTTGCAGATGTTTTACCTGCAAAATGCCTGTAATAACCATGTAACAGAAGCCCTGGTCAAATTTGGTATATATAAAATGGTACTTTGTCCATATTGTGTAATTAATTCCACATGAGAATAGTTTGTCTGAGTACATTTTTGACTTCTTTTTTTATTTTTTAATAAGGCAACAAATATTTGTCACAAAAACCTACAAAATTGCAATGTGACTTTTCCCAATACCATATAACCCTAGTATTTGATTTCGGGTCAAAGTGTAAGTAGTGCATTGTTTAGGGTGTCCAGGTGATTATGGGGATATTTGGTTTTCTTTTCCTCTGTGGAGTTTAGGCCAGGGCTTGTCTTACTGTATTTGTGACTTCTTACATTAGAATGTATAGAGTGTAGTGCCCCTGTTTGTTCTATAATATGCTTGGAAGCTGAATCCTTATGTACTGAAAGTCACGGAGTCCTAGAGAGTTTGTATTTATGTAATTAGAATGCACAGGCATCTTACATACATGTAGTATCAAGCAAACTAAGCAAAAAACAAAACAACACTTCTCTCAGACACTTGGAACACTAACAAGTGTCTTGATTGTTGTGCTAGTGCTGTCTGGAGGCTGATATGGTGTTAATATTAGACTGACTTGGTAAAGCAATAAAAATTTGATAGAGAAATTCATTTGATAAACACTTCAGATGGAAAAAAAGAGTGGGAGGACAGATGTATCAGAGAGTGTATGTAGGAAAGACAGAGAAAGCGGGAGAGAGACAGACTTTAATTAACCCAACTTTCAGCTCAAGCGCTGACCAACTAAATAAGACTGCCACTTTTTCCATCAGGACTAAATAAGGAAAAATGTAATTATAAACAAGAGAGGTCTGATTTTTTTTAATCATTCAAAGGAGACCAGATTAGGAACAGCAGCGCTAATTTTGGCCTTGCAGTATCTTTTCATTGTGTTCTTTGCCCTTGGGCACCCTCACAGAACAAGTGAGGCACTAAACATAGCAACTTTAAACTTTAAAGTAAACTTTCATAACTTTAAAGTTATGACTACAGAATTCAGTAAAACTTAGATTGTTAGGAAAGTAATACAAATATAGGTTCACATAGGGGGAGAAGCCCCTAATGCTAAGATACTCATCTGCATTTGAGTTACATCTACACCTAATTTGTTTTGTTATTTTTTTATTAGATGTTGAATGCTGTTGCTTAGTTAAATTGTTCCTTGATATAATAATAGTAATAAGAATAATCATAAAAGGATAGTTTGACTATCCTTTGTGATTTTACACATTATAACCTCATCATTATCAGAACATTTCTGATTGAAAAATATCCCAAAAGACACTCAGAACCCTTGAGTTTCCTAACGGTATCTGGCAACTACCAGCCAGCTAAAGAGCAACAGGCAACCACTGACTATTTTGGTTGTGCACCAGTGTCTGCAGAGGTAGGATCTATGTGCTGCAGCGAATTTACCCAGGCAGAAGTTTCTCAAACATCTCTTAGTAGTTCTGAAATTAAGGTTAAACAAGTAGTTAGTCATCACTCACTGAAAATAAAAAACCTTGTAATATGAACTGTTGCTATAGCATCCATTGCACATAGCAACACAGCATAGATGGATAGATGCTCAAAAATACTTAATAATGTGGAATGTTAGTCTTGCTGCTGATAAAGTTGGCCAACTAAATGTCAACCATTAAAAAAAAAAAGTAGTCCAAGCTAATTTGCTCTCCAGACTGGTGTGTTTTTTCAAGCAGTGTTAGGGATGCCAGTGGGTGGACCTTTCACGTTCCATAAACAGTGTGGGAATAGCAGTTTCTTTCACTTTACAAATGGGGGACAACTGTTTAACTCTGGATTTTAGGTTTAAATAGCCTGCAGCCACTGTAACTTGGTAAATAATGTCAGGCTATGCCTCTCACTTTCACACTCTGGTAACTTTTGCACTGCACAAACGGTCGGCACTGTTTTCAGGGATAGTTCGCAATTATCAAAGATTGCAAAACAAGCTCTTTTTCAGTGCCTGTATCTCACTCTGCACACTCAGAGGTAAACACCTCTTCCCCCTTTGGAGCATTGGGGTGTTACCTGGGAGTGTCTAAGTAGCTGGCTGCTGCAATATATCATGAAAATGATTGTTTTCAGAAATAAAGCTCACAAGACCTGGGAATAAATATGTTTATTTCTCAAACTGTGGTTCAGGGAGTCTAAATATTTGGACTGTATGTGTCAGCTGTGAATCACCCCTTGGAGACATACATTTCATTTTAAAATATGATGACACATATAAATTATACATTCTCTTAAACTTGGATGATTTGATGCAAGGTTAACTAACCAGGGGGGCTTCTTAGCCCAGCTACCCTGAGAGTGCAGCAGGATAACCCTTTCAAGATTTCCTTTTTTGTTGTACCAAAATGCTGTTTCAGTTTTTTTCCCCTTACTGTGAAAAGGTTAATGCATTGTCGTCCTATATATGCAGAACACGTACAGATATGGTTTAGCCTTACAGTAAATGACCGTTGTTCTCAAGGCTTTTTCTCCCATTTGTCCTACTCTGTCAATTCTCAGTCACTTTGTTACATCAGTGAAGGTCATACTGCTTGCGTAATAGCATATTGCTGAACGCTCCTTTTTGAACATATGGATTTCTAAGCTAATCCACTGCTAGCTTGTAAAATGATGATGGCTAAATTTTAGTAACAAATATTCGGTAAAAATATTCTCATAAAAAGGTTTATGGGAATTCGTGTGCAGTGCAGCACTGCTGCTGGCAACACTGTGGACAGTATGAAAATGTTATTTATTTTGATTATTATTCTTGTCAGACTTGTCTGAGTTTGTCCGTGTTTGGGTGTTGGGTTGCAGACATTGATGAGTGTGCGGAGGGGAAACACTACTGCAGGGAGAACACCGTGTGTGTGAACACGCCAGGATCCTTCATGTGCGTCTGCCAAACTGGCTACATCCGGATTGATGACTACTCCTGCACTGGTAAGTGGCTTTGCTGGGTCGTTTCTGTGAGCTTCCCAGAGAGACAGAGAGAGAAAGAGACTCAGAGAGTCTCAATGGAACTGGAAGGTTCAGATGGCACATACATATGATTCATTTCTATTAAAGGAATTGGTTATTGCTTGCTTTTTTATACGAGCAGATGCTGCAGGATTTTAACATGTGAGCACTTCCTACGCTCCTTTTCTTTTTCTTTTCATTTCTGGATTATCAATATAACCGATTCTGATTCTGATACAGTTATACTTTGCATACTAAAGATGTGTGTTTAGACTAATTTTGATATTCGAGTATCCATGAGGTTAATGAACAGATAATGAGTTAACACAAAAGGAAAAAAAAAACACACCAAAAGGCTTGGGATGACATTAATGTAGGGCTGTAGCCAAGATTTCTTCTGTTGGATGAGTAACAGAGGCTGCCTCTTCAGATGAGCTAACGAGCCAACAGAGCTAACCAGTGCAGTGCTGGATGCTAATAGAGGCTCGTCTTCTTCTTACAAGTGGTCTTTTCTCTTCAGTGGATGATGTACCAGCAGTAACCCTAACCCTAACCCTAGACAGAGCCAATGTGGAGTTTAATCATACATGCTTGTCCTCATATCATAATATATAAATTAGAGCTCATCGATCAGTAACTCTGGGAGGAAGTTCAAAAGGAATAAGTAGGTATGGGCCTAACATTTTGTGAACTTAAAAATATTCGTAAATAAATGCAGCACAGCTATTAGACAACTGGCCATGCTACCAGAGAATGTGTAGTGAGGAGAACTGCCACACAGTAATGTCTTCAGAGTTTGTCACCTGCTAGAGGGCGCGCTCGAGCGAGTCCAAAATGGCTGTTTTCCTATGGAGCCTTTGTGCAAAATCACAGTTTTGTAAATGCCTTATCATTTTTATATAGAAAACATTTTCTGGAAGAACAGCATAAAATATTTCAACACTACTGTTGTATTTCTGAGCGCTTTTGAACTCAAGTTATAAAACTCGGGTCCGGTCTCTCATAAACTAGTCTCATCTTGGTCTCAACCTCACTTGGACCCAGTCTTGTCTTGGCCTCGGGATAAGATGGACTCAGAAATTATTGTTGAGACCAGAGGTAACTGGAAACTGAATTATTACTGAATATCAGCAAAACCAGAATAAACAGAATAAAACAGTCCTTCATCAGGGATTCCCAAACCTTTGCTCGCACACAGAAACTTCCATGATCCACAAGATTTAACTGATCTAATTGTTTTTTCTGACTCGCCCCATGTGATGACTGATGTTTGGTAGCTACCAAGTGCTGCATGTCAGGCTTAAGAGTGGAAAGCTGAGGAGTTCTGGCTCCTGACAGGTTTAGATACCCATTCATATATTCATATACCTGTACCTATATGTTTAGTCTCCAAGTGACGGTGTAAATTGTTGGGTTTTAGAGCTTTAAAAGACCCCTGAGCAAACAGCACAGATAATCAACAGTATTTGTTATATTTAGAATTATTTGCTTAATAGTCTGTATTGTAACAAATATTTGGGGTTGAAAAACTCATGGTCAGTGGCCCCATAGCAGTACCACCATGGCCCACTGGTGTTGTACATGTTTAAATTAAATCTCTTGGTTGAGGATCTAACTGATCTTCTCCGGGTATAATTTGTTTGTTGATGTTCAAACGTACCCTGAGGGCAGACTGAAATCTTATTACATATTATTACACATATTTTCATTTAATAATAAAAATGGATGTTATTTGGTGTAAGTTAATTTTAGTTTATGTGATTCTTAGTAAATTGTAAAGAAGAAGGACAGAGAATAAACTAACCACTGCTTCCAGTTACAATGCAAAGTTGGACTAAGACTATAATATCATAATAATGAATAATGTTTTAGGCTATAAAGCATTTAATGTTATATTTTATGAAATATATTATAAAATATTAATGAATATGTGTGAATATATATCATGTATACTTAATGAGAATTAACCTAGTAGCAGTAATGCTAGCATCCTACTGCCCTAAACCTGTTTGCTGTAGAAAAAAATAAATATACTGTTAAGTTTTATTCGAATTTTTAGTGAAATACATCCTTCATCTTTTCATGCCTATCCCTACTGCATACAGGCTAAAATGTATGCAGTGTAAGTTTTCTGCTGTGCAGCGGAGTTTAATTGCAGCAAGCGATGCTGCAGACCTCTTCTGACATGCGTTTGCTCATTAGCTCCGGTGAGCAGATCAGTTCAGAGCTTTTCAGAAGCAAACAGTCCACTTGTTTACACCATTTGGCCCACGCAGGTCAGAGAGAGCATTCAGCATATGATGCTGTTGGTGTGTTTTTTGTATTATATGTTACCCCTTAATGGAGTCGACTGAGTAGGTGAATTAAGTGTTCAGGAAGCAGATATAGTCCTTCGCCTGCTACAGTGGAAAAGTATTTTGAGATGTTTTTTGTGTTTTGGAACTGTCCTCCAAAACAATTAGATACTTTCACTTAAGTAAAACTTATATTAGGTGTATTGATCTAAGATCATTTCCATTTTTGCACTGTAGTATCAGTCTTTGTAGAACAGCCAATAGGACTAAACCTTATTCTTT
The DNA here is from genome assembly GCF_904425465.1 of Colossoma macropomum. Taxonomy (NCBI): domain Eukaryota; kingdom Metazoa; phylum Chordata; class Actinopteri; order Characiformes; family Serrasalmidae; genus Colossoma; species Colossoma macropomum. The sequence goes on along the minus strand of NW_023494792.1, from coordinate 29,804,947 downwards.
TCTTCTCTTCTCTTCTCTTCTCTTCTCTTCTCTTCTCTTCTCTTCTCTTCTCTTCTCCCATTTGCTTTTATCTTCTCTCCTCCTCTCCACTTATTTCCTCTGTCTTGCTCTTTTCTCACCTCTTCTCTCCTCCCCTCTTTTTTCTTTTCCTTTACTTTTCTTTTCAGTCCTCCCCTCTCCTCCCTTCTTTTTAATTTATCTCCTCTCCTGCCTTTTCCTTTTCTCCTCTTTTCTCTCCTCTTCTCTCCTCTCCTCCCCTCTCTTTTTTCGTCTCTCTCCTTTTCATCCTCTCCTTTCGTCCGCTGTTTCTTTTCTCTCATTTCCTCCTCTCCTCTCCTCTCCTCTCTTACTCTGCTCTTCTGCTCTCTGTTCTCCTTCCTTTATTGAACAGATGAAGGCAGTTTATCACTAATTACAGCCAGTGTAACACTGACAGTGTTTATTACATTGTGCAAGAAGCAGGAAAACATTAGCATTTTCAATTATTTATGTGCATAATCACCCACAGTGAATGATGTCTATTTTTCTTCTGGGATAATAACAAGGTAATCCACAGGCTAGGATTTCATTGCTTTTTAGACTGGAAACCATTAGAAGAATTTTAATGGATTAAAATAGCATCACCTGTAACATATTATTTGCTCCAATGGTTAGTGTAAATTGTAATTTGAAACATTGAAGTGATGATTATTTTCCACATGTTTACATATTGTTAAGTAGATGACAACATCCTTAATTGGCATACTGATATTTCATATCATAACATAAACTGTAGTCCCAGGCCGTGCTCTCATAATGAGTTGTTTCCATTGCTACACTATTTTAATGATTGCATCTAGTATTTGCAACTTAATCTCAAATGAACTGTTACTCTTAAACTTTTAATGTAGAACAGAACAGCCATTATAATTGAATTAATGTGCATGTTAATGTGTATATATATATATATGTGTATATATATATATATATATATATATATATATATATATACACCGTGGTGTGAAAAAGTGTTTGCCCCCTTCCTGATTTCTTATTCTTTTGCATGTTTGTCACACTTAAATGTTTCAGATCACCAAACAAATTTAAATATTAGACAAAGATAACACAAGTAAGCACAAAATGCAGTTTATAAATGAAGGTCTTTATTATTAAGGGAAAAAGAAATCCAAACCTATAAGGCCTTGTGTGAAAAAGTGCCCCTAAACCTAATAACTGGTTGGGCCACCCTTAGCAGCAACAACAGCAATCAAGCGATTGCGATAACTGGCAATGAGTCTTTTACAGCGCTGTGGAGGAATTTTGGCCACTCATCTTTGCAGAATTGTTGTAATTCAGCCACATTTGAGGGTTTCCGAGCATGAACCGCCTTTTTAAGGTCATGCCACAGCATCTCAATCGGATTCAGGTCAGGACTTTGACTAGGCCATTCCAAAGTCTTAATTTTGTTTTTCTTAAGCCACTCAGAGGTGGACTTGCTGGTGTGTTTTGGATCATTGTCCTGCTGCAGAACCCAAGTGCTCAGCTTGAGGTCACGAACAGATGGCCAGACATTCTCCTTCAGGATTTTTTGGTAGACAGCAGAATTCATGGTTCCATTTGCCACAGCACGTCTTCCAGGTCCTGAAGCAGCAGCACAGCCCCAGACCATCACACTACCACCACCATATTTTACTGTTGGTATGATATTCCTTTTCTGAAATGCTGTGTTACTTCTACGCCAGATGTAAAGAGACATACATCTTCCAAAAAGTTAAACTTTTGTCTCATCAGTCCACAGAGTATTCTCCCAAAAGTCTTGGGGATCATCAAGATGTTTTCTGGCAAAACTGAGACAAGCCTTTATGTTCTTTTTGCTCAGTCTCTTTCTTATGGTGGAGTCATGAACACTGACCTTAACTGAGGCAAGTGAGGCCTGCAGTTCTTTGGATGTTGTTGTGGAGTCTTTTGTGACCTCTTGGATGAGTCGTTGCTGTGCTTTTAGGGTAATTTTGGTCTGCCGGCCACTCCTGGGAAGGTGCACCAAAGTTCCATGTTTTCGCCATTTGTGGATAATGGCTTTCACTGTGGTTCGCTGGAGTCCCAAAGCTTTAGAAATGGCTTTATAACCTTTTCCAGACTGATAGATCTCAATTACTTTGTTTCTCATTTGTTCCTGAATTTCTTGGGATCGCAGCATGATGCCTAGCTTTTGAAGATCTTTTGGTCTACTTCACTTTGTCAGGCAGGTCCTATTTAAGTGATTTCTTGATTGAAAACAGGTGTGGCAGTAATCAGGCCTGAGTGTGGCTAGGGAAATTGAACTCTGCTTTCCAAAGATGTGATAAACCACAGGGGGCAATCACTTTTTCACACAGGGCCCTGTAGGTTTGGATTTCTTTTTCCCTTAATAATAAAGACCTTCATTTATAAACTGCATTTTGTGCTTACTTGTGTTATCTTTGTCTAATATTTAAATTTGTTTGGTGATCTGAAACATTTAAGTGTGACAAACATGCAGAAGAATAAGAAATCAGGAAGAGGGCAAACACTTTTTCACACCACTGTATATGTGTGTGTGTGTGTGTGTGTGTTTGTGTATTGATTGCCTTGGCTTGTCTGTATAATCCACAAGGCCCAGTCCTGGTCCTGGGTATCTACCGTACCTGATCCTGGTAATGAAGGCCTTCAGGGGCATCTTACAGCCAGGTGTGTTAGGTCTGAACTCTCCAGGGTGGTAGATCTCCAGAACCAGGATTGGCCACCCCGGTGTAATCAGTTCATTAAGGCTGGGTGTTTTCCCCCTGTCTTTAGCCTACTTTCTGGGTATCTGCATGAAGGCATGGCAGTATCTGACTTTTAGTTTTCCCTACTGAGTGTGTTGAGGTGCTTGACAGTGCAGTGAGTTCAGCAGTTTCAGAAAATGTCATCACTCATTCAGATTTTTGACACTGTATTACACTGGAAAGCTGCTACACTTCAGTCAGTCTCACAGGACCAGATGTGATCTAGTAACAAGAATACATGTCTGGGGACAAATCGTTAAACTTTGTGAGCTGGATTGCCATAAAATCTTTCAAAAACGAACCTATGGTCCCTCCAAAACTCACCACGAATTTCTCTAGTCTGTGCTTGTTTAACGTCTGGAGTACAACCGCTAACAGAAGTGAAACAAACCAGCTGGATTGTTAATTAATAGAACTGTTTTTCCCTCGCAAGAGACACATATGCAATTATTTTCCAAACGTGTGACACACATCTACACACTTGCCTTTTTTCAAGTTTTTTGGGAGACTTTTTAACCATACTAGTTTATGTTACATCCATGGGCTAACAGAAGCCTTGTGAACCTGAAAGGGAGGCAGCTGCAAATGACCTGGTTCATCATCATGACCTGATTGGCTGAGCCATGTTCAAACTCATGGTAAAACACTCCAATCGCACAAAGCTATTAAAAAACATTAAATGGTTGGATAATTTCTGATCTAAAATTCTTTTGTAAGTAACACAGTATTTATTACATTGTATTTATATTTTTTGTTGCCATTTTATAAAAGCGAAAAGCCACTCAAGTCTGTTTTATATACATTTCAGTGTGGTTATGGAGTCATCTGCATGCCCCCGTCACACTTCAACCATGGTACAATCACTAAAAACACACAACCTCTTGTGGCTTATTGCTTCAGTATATTTGCCAGCACTGCTATTTATTTATGAGATCATAGGCAGCTGTGAAAATGCCCTCAGTTTGTTCCCACCATAATAAGTCTATGTTCCCACCTGCATTTATCCCAAAATTTCTCATGATTATCCCCAGACTTTCTCATTACAAGATCATGTCCGGCCCCATGAGACTTACCTTCAGTCAGAATTAGGTATAAATACATTTTTGAAAAAATGAGTTTAATAAAAGAGTCTACATTTTCAAAATGTGTCTGTGGAAAAGTCTTCAGCACAATGTTTATAATTCAGACTGGGAGCAGAACAGCTGTATTAATGTTAAACATTTTGTGCATTTACACACCAGTACGTCTAAGGCGTAAACATCTAGAACAGTTTCCTTAAGCAGAAATTGAGGGAAATGAACTGCATTTATTTTTATTAATGGAGGCGCCGTTTATCAAGTGTGACACTCCCTGACAGCACAAAATAAACAAATCTGTTTTGTATTCCAAGGACTGCATGTTTGTTAGCGAAGCACACACATATATTTTCCATTTCTCTCTCTCTCACTCGCTCTCTCTGTCACACACAAACACACACACACTCATGCTCCTCTGAGAGTGTTAAGAAAATCTGCTCTCTGATCGCTCTCTGCATAGCTCTTCATTAGTACCGGTTAAACAGGCGACAGATGTTGCATCCTGAAAGCTAGCTTGAGTCCAGTGAGCACTTTCGTTGCTTTCATCTTTAGCTCATTTTTCGCTTTTAAGCTTAATCTGCATGGGTACAGCGTAACTTCATGAGAGAAAAATAACTTTTAATTAGATGGAACTGATGAATTTGGGGGCAGTTAGTGTCACAGCCAGATGATTAGTGTTTTGTGTCTCTTCCATCAACCACTGAGGGCCAGACGTTGATATGACTGCAGTGTGCACTCACATTTGCACCTGAATTGAATGTTTGATTTAATGAAACTACAGCTTATCACACAAACTGTGTGTAGCCCCACCCACTAGCTACTCATGAGGCGCAACAGTGGAGCCATTAACAAAATTAAGACAAAAGAAAAAATCAAAGATGGGTCATAAAGTTTTTTTCCCACCAAAACATTCCATGTGGAGGTTACTTTACTATGGGTAAGACCATGAAAAGCACGCTCAAGTTGTGGCCGCTTCGTCAGTACATGATTGCAACAAATTCACAATGCTTGATGTGTCACAATATTTATTTTTCTGACATCTAATAAGCCAAATAGAAGCAGTGGTGCCACATATAAAAATACTATATAAATTATGAATGCAAATTATTTTATTCAGTGTTTCTCACAATGAGGTGGGCTAATTACAGTTAAACATAATTAAATATTCTTTATTTGTAGTGAATTGTGCAGTTGGTCAGTGTCCTTTAAGTACTGATGATATCCTATGCTCAGAAAAGCTTTTGTGATGTCATTTATCATGATAATGATAAATATTATCATATTGCCCAGACCTAGTTTGAACCCTACAATATTGATGCAAAGAGTGGAGGTTTAGATGAGTATAGCTGTGCAGGTAGGTTCATGACAATCTCTAAAAGGCGCAGCAAGTTTCTTGGTACGTTTTAAAAAATGTCTTGTTTTCAGAAAAAACAGAGGGTTTTTAGAGAGGAGTGACGTTTGCTTGGCTAGCTGTTTGATATGAAGCGCATGCTGTCTATAGCTTTTAAAAAGAGCTGCATTGAGCTGTCTTGTTTGGCATTTGTTTGTCACACAGCGAGATCATCTTGTTGTTGTACAAGATGCTTCTATGTCCATATATAATGTAGGATGTTATTTAAAAATAGGAAAAATGTTGTTTATTCCCTGAAAAAACGATAGAGTCTCATCAGCCCACTCATATCAGTGCTCTATTGACTTGTGTATGCCGTGCGGTGCACCGTGGGAACTCACTGTTATTAATATGAATCACTTATTAGGTTCATCTATAGGTTCCTTTTCTGTTTTCACACACTTGAGAAATGACTCCTCCAGAATTCTTCCTTTATTTCGCTTCGAGGAGCTCTACACCCATGGGCAGCCTTTAGGAGCTTTTCTGCCGAGTTGAAATGTTAATGAGCTCTTCTGCATCAGTAGGCGCAGTAAGGTGGTTGCTGACATTTGTAGCAGTTTTTATTCTAACTCACACAGTGACCTGGAGGGGTTATGGATATGCTGGTGTCAGCCGATCGCTTCCATAGCTATGACACCCAGCCATATCTGACTTCAGACTAGAGAGCTGCACGGGAAGATAGCAGTAACAGTTTTTTCCCTATGGTGTCAACTAGGGTCAGGCTGTATGACGGTGATATATACCCTGGTATTTAAAGGTGCAGTGTGTGAGGCCTGATTCACACATACTGCTTCTGCATGGCGTGAGTGACATGGAAAGTCTTGCTTTCCATTTCAGTGGCCACGTTAACTGGTCAGCACTTTCACACAGGCTGCGTGTTGGCAGAGTGTCCCAAATGCTGCACTGAAGCAACACGGTATTTCGAGGATAGACCTGGCGCAGATTTTTTCTAGCGCATCACACAGGAAAATACACTGAAATAAGTCATGAAAATGAATGAAAATTAAGCAAAGTGTCATATACAAACTTTTAATTTAATTTAATTTAAAACATGATGAAATACTAGTTAAATATTCCATGCTGCAGACAGATTTCCCGGTTGGTCGACCAGGCCTGAAACTTTTTCCTAATCACAAGTCAGAATGCTGTCAAGGACAAACAAATGTACCGTGCACTTTAATAAATTATATTTTTGTTGAGCAGAGTGACTGATGTGCCCATTTATCTGTCCGGAAAAAGGAATGTCTGTATAACATTCTCGCTGCTCTGCTCCACGGTAGCATGTGTGAATGAGATCCAAGATCTAGTGGCATCTAGCAGTGAGGTTGCAGATTGCAACCAACTCAGTACCCCTCTATCACTTTTCCCTTTCCAAGCGTGTAGTAGAACCTACAGTACCTGTTGCGTTTTCTGCCGATTTGCTTCTTTATGTTTTCACTGCTTCGACAACGAGGGTTTACCCTCTTTTGCTTTTTCTTGTGCTAAACAATAAGTTTGATCCTCATTTCTCATAATTTGGGTTCTCATGTTTCTCACAACACAGACTGGTTAGCCAGCACCTGCCGCAGCCATTGATTCTACTTCTTTCTGCGTCTTCCAGTTGGTGCTATAGAGCCCCAAAATTCAAGCTGTCGCTTCAACTTGGAAATGCGGAAGGCTTTCTGTAGAGACAGTGTTTGGTTTGTCTGTTCTGAGCTGCTGTAGAAATGTGGTGGTGCAACATGCCGGCCTCTGTTGGAAGAGGACCCACTCCCTATGTAGATATGAAGGGCTCATGCTAAGCTAACAAAAACACAATGATTCGTAGTTACAGGTAATTATGCACTGTTAAAACATGGTTTTGTATACTATATTCCATTTCTGCTAAAGGATCCCCCTAAATTTTACACACTGCACCTTTAAAAATGATGCCGTTATTTAAAAATGATGGTGACATTTTAAAATTATGCCACACCTGAATGGATGAATGAACACATTCCACCCGTTTATATTTTAGAGGGCCTCACTGATTGGTGGTGTAGGAGTTCACAGATAGGTGGTGCTAATAGAAAGAGGGGAAAACCCAGAGCCAAGAAAAACCTCAGAAACGCTAAGCAGGACATCAGCTCAGCTATAGCCAAGAGCTAGAATAGCCACAGAATACATTTGAATTTGCCTTTCTCTGTAACACCAGGTGCTCTCAGATATAGCCTAAATCAGTGTCATTTTAACATTAGTTAGCTGGAACCAAGCCTGTGCTGTGGTGTATGGCACGTTTGGCTTGCTAACTAAGCTCTTATTAGCTTAGTCAAAACGTTACAGTCCTAAACATCACAGAAGTTAATCATCACAGGCAACAGTCATAATCAAACCTGTACTGTGGTGTGTGGATCTGTCTTTAACCTGCTTGCTAATCTGCCAATAAGGCCAGATCCAAGCACCATGGTACAGATTCAGTTTCGCCTTTCTGTCTCTTGGTGACCATGTAAGTGTTTAACACAGGAAGATGCAGCAAAAAAGCATCACAAATACTTTGACATCACTTACGAGCCCCCCCCCCCACCATGGGTATAATGACGTATATTATGGTAGTATTTGGAGACGGTTTAAAAAAGGGATACCACCCAATCCTAGTGACATCTTGAATGAGGATACACTTCACAGTATTCCCATGAAAATGGTCAGGAAATATCTGTTAACACAGCGGGAATAGTAATGAAAAGACCAGTTTGTTTTTTTACAACAGCCAAGGTGAATTCATTCCATATGCTTAACCCACCATTCTCACTTTGACCGAGCGATCTCTCTCGCATACCGATCTCACTTGATTTTCTTCGTCCTCCTTCACTGCTTAGTAACATTGCTATCAAACTGCTTAGCAGTCCATGACTACCTTGAAGTTTTAGTTCTTTAGAGGGCGTTTCCTGTGTGTATATATTTTGAATGGAAAGCTCAAAATGCGGTCAGATGTGCCTGAGGGACACCTAACAGTCTGACAGACTGAATATTGTTTTCTATCCATTTTAAATGCCAAAACCAACTTTAAAGACATCTGGTTTAGATTTTTCTGTGTAGTACACCTCACCATCAGCTTAATGCAGACAGCAAAATGAACAAAATCCATGTTTGTTTAAAGGTGAGTCATTTCATTTGCTGTTTAGTTAGTAATATGTGATCATTTTTCTGAATAATAAGCTTTGAAGTGAGATTAAAATCTTTGAATGGAAAATGGGCATTTATGAAATTATTCCACAAAGTTTTGAAATAGTGGAAATTAGAAAAGTTCTAACGTGTGTCTCTTGCTCTTAAAATTAAGTCTAGCAGATGAAAAACTGTCCAAAAGTGTAGGGAGAAATATTTACATTTCAGGTTTACCGTTATATTTCCAATATCTTGCAAAACTGTATGACGCCCTTAAAAGTCATCAGATTTGTCTGGATTACAAATATCATTTATACACATTATTCCAGGTGATATGTTTGTTTAAAACAAACTTTCAAAGTCATGTTTCATTATTTGTCAGAACATCTTAAAAAATATGTACAACACTGAAAAATACTGTTTGCTTAAGTATTTAGACTAGTACTTGATAGAACCACCTTTTGCTGCAATAGCAGCTTCACGTCTGTTGTGGTGAGTTTCTACCAGCTTTGCGCACTGTGTCTAATTGAATTTGGCTTTATTTTTTCATTACAGTGCAGTGTGGAGGCATCAGAATGTGCTGTGTTCAGTTCTTCTAAATGGGATGTCGACTTTATATAATGCAATTCAGACGGAGTTACAAAAGCTAGAAAAACTTTATGAGGATATTTAGCCATAGCAACTAAACAACCCCATGGCTGCTTTCTTTTGCTTTTTTAAAGCTTTTGTTTCCTGGCAGAAATTGGAATATAAATCTGTCTTAAGTATTGAAATACAGAGGTTTGATGGCCTGCAAGTCATCACTTCATTAGAAAATCTCTGCCTTAGCTTTGCAGCGTACTCTTAAGTTTTGTGAAGTATGCATGCTCACAATGTTTTTGAGGCGTATGGCATGACATTTTAGGAGGTATTCTCGTTGGTATGCTTATGTGAGTGTTTTAAAGTTGTTTTTGCATTTAGTGTGTTGGAGTGGATGAACATTTTTTTTGAAAACAAAAAACTGGATTTGGATTTTAAAATATCCAGACACATTTGGATGAGGCCTTAGTTTGGCTCCACTCACGCTTCTTTCCTTATTTTGTCTAGGATTAAGAAATGTGAGCAATGTTATGAAAACTGAGAATTCTGTGAAAAACATACTCATGGTTCCTGTGTTTGTTTTCAGAGCATGATGAGTGTATAAGTGGACTACACAGCTGCGATGAGAATGCGCTGTGCTTCAATACGGTGGGAGGACACAGCTGCACCTGCAAGCCAGGATACATGGGTAATGGCACTGTCTGCAGAGGTGAGTGCACATGCATTACTATCCCCACTATTTCATTCTCTTAAATCTATGACTTGCGGTGCTGCGGCCCCTTATTTTCTCAGTTTATATTTACACTGACTTCTGCTGGCATTCGCAACCAGTTTTTCCAGTTCTTATAATGGAGAATTTATCAGCCCCCCCTCTACCCCGTACATCAATAGAAAGGGACCGCTATAGGACCACTGCTGACCAGATATTATTTGGACAGTGAATCGTTCTCAGCACAGCAGTAACAATGACATGTTACTGTGTGTTTCACTGGTACAAGAGTATCAGACACAGCAGTGTTGCTGGAGTTTAAACATCTATGTGTCCCTGCTGGGAAAGTCCACCCACCAAAACTATCCAGCCACAGTGGTCCTGCAGTCACTGTATGACTATTGATGGAAGGATAAAGGTCAACTGACAGAAATAGTGCATGGAAAAGATCAGGCAATGTCTATTTACACTAAGTGAAAACAGCATTAACTACAAAGCTTGGCTATTTGTACTAACTACGCCTGGTAAATCATGTGACAATAACACAAGAAAAAGCTTATTTTAGCTGTAAATTGCATATTTTCCAGGAACAAAAACAAGATAGCATTGGAGTAAATAAATCTTTTTATTTTTTTAATTTAAATTTATTTATTATTATATTTATTATTAATTAATTAAATAAATAAATAATTAAAATATCAATCTAACGGTAAGAATTGTTAAAGGTGAAACATTTGTGACAACAGAGTGATGCTAGTTGGTGTAGCGCTGTGGGTAACACCAAGGCCCTTCATGTTTAAAACTAGGGTTTGATTCACCATCTGGGTCAGAGGTCAGCAATATGCGACTCTTTTACTGCCCTGTTGCGGCTCCACAGCAGAATTAGATTTTTAGGTACAAATAAAATAATCCTCCTTTGCAGTAAAGTAAAGCTCTGCTAGTCGTTCTAACACAGTTTTAACAATAAATGGTCTGAAACGCTGGAGTTAACATATAACTGCTAATTCACCTTTAACCCTGGAGCTTGGCACTCAGACTGCTGGTCACATAGCAGCAACAACAATCTCACCTAGCTAGTAAATAACAAAACGGCAAAGAGAAAGATTTAAGACAAACATTGATCATTTGGAGATAAATGGACTTATTTGCAATTATAAACACTCAGCTGGTTTCCTGATATGTTTACCCTGCAACGAGAAACTGTCAAACACTAAAAAGTCGCAAAGCTGAAGTCAACTTCTCATTCAGCAGCTTCTTGTTTGAATTTTCTCGTTCTGCCTTAAATGGTGCAGCAGTTACATTCTGGCGCCTCAGGCACCATTTAAGGTGGAACAGGAAAATTCGAAAAAGAAGCTGGCAAATGAGAAGCTGCTTTAAGCCTAGTAAAAAGTTGTATACTGAGAGACATTTTACCAGGCACTGTTCGTACTTTTGAGGAAAGGTTTCCTGCCAGAGATGCGAGAAAATTGCTATAGTTGAGCTAAAGCTTAAAGCAGAGCAAAATCTGTGTTTTCGTTTATATTATAATTTTTAGCCTTTACTAGTGCATCAGCACATACTGAGACATATTTACAGCTAAGATGGTAAAATGGGCATAAAATGTTGTGGCTCCTAAGGTGGTTTGATTTTTGTTGAAAGTACAAAATGAGGCAATGAGAGAATTTGCACTCTGTTTTCAATAGTTGTTCTTTTGGCATTATAGCTTGTCAGTTAATGTTTTTTAAAATTTTAATTAAAGAGAGTTAAGGTCAAGAGAAGTGTCCATTGTTATTGTGTTAAACAAAATTAGTCCTTCAAATCAACTTAAATTTTTGCAGTCAAAATGAAAACGCACTTTTGATAGTCATTTGGACAAATTATTTATTTATTTTTTTTAAAAAATGCATACATGCTGTGTATAAGTAAGTGTAGATGTAATCAATAGAAGTAACAAGTCAAACAGGGATAATAACCCAAGAGAGTGTTTAGTAAGAATGACATCCGCACAGTACAGCTTAGAGGAAAAGCAGAATAATTTTTATTGCTGACATATAGGCTAACACTGCTGAATTAATACCAAGAAATAGAATAAAATAAGCGTATAATTAAGTAAATAGCATGATGTTACTTTGAATGCAGTTTATAATGTGTACATAGCAACATCATTCTATTTACACTTAAATAGCATCTCCCAAAAGATAAACTATAGTTATTAACTGTACAACTACAAGGAGCACAAACCAGGTAGTCTAGTGTGTCTAATAAAGTGGGCCGTAAGTGAGCACGGTTTAAAAAGTCGAGTAACACTGCTGAGCCTGATACGGTCATACCAGCGCAAAACACACTACCATGTTAGTATTACCACTGTGCCGAGAATCCACCACCCAAATAATATCTGGTCAGTGGTGTTCTTACGGTGGGCTCTTTCTGTTGGACAGGGTAGAAGGAGATAAAAAGTTGTGCAGTTACAGATGGACTGCAGTCAGTAATTGTATATGTGCGTATGTTTGTTTGCTCTGCAGCACAGTGTGATGGGCTGTGCCATAACGGAGGTTCCTGTGTGGCTCCTGACACTTGCATCTGCCAGCAGGGCTTCACTGGGAGGAGATGTGAAACAGGTAGGAGTGTATGATCTGCTGCTAGGCTCAGCTTGAAACCCAGAGCTCAAGTAGATTTATAGAATGTAAAAATATGTTATGGGGAATGTAACAAAGACTCAGTGGATGGCATATCAAAGGCAGTACAAATGCAATCAGATGCATATTGTTTTGCTTTGATGGTTGTGGTATGGGCATATAATGGTAAGGTAAAAATAAAAAAGAATTACTATAAGTTACAGTTATATGCAAAAGTTTGGGCACCCAGGTCAAGTTACATGTTTTGTTGATTCTCTAATCTACAGAGAACACACTTACGCACATTTAAATGCACAACTACTGTTTATTTACTGAATTCAACATATTTGACAAAAAAAGACATAAAAAGTGACTTGTGCAAAAGTTATGCCATATTTTAGGTTTTTTTTTTCTGTATGTTAAAAGCAAATTTAAGTGTGTTCTCCGTAGAGGATGTGTTAACTTATTTTCACTTCAAAAATCAACAAAAAATCAACAAAACATGTAACTTGACCAGGGGTGTTCAAACTTTTGCGTCAGACTGAGTGCCTCACCACACGATCCAATCTGAGAATTTGTCCATGTCCCCTTAAACTTGTTTAAATCTGCCACCAAAGGAGTTAAGACACGCAAATGTTCACGTTCAGCCAGAGTGAAACATTTCAGTATGTAGAATTAGAGCTTTCTGTGTACCGTGTTTTTCCTGTGTACCTCCGTATAAAAGATGTATGAGGCTTCCTTTATTGTTGGATGCGCTGTAATATTTTCTAACTGTGCACATAAGCTCACTCAGTGCGATTCTGATCAGTAAGCTTGATTATTGACTGGATTTATCAGAGTAACGATAAAACGTGACAGATATGAGACTCCTGTTCCTATTCACATGTTTTCTTATTCAAAATGGAGTTTTCCAAAATGTTAGATCGCTTACATATCAAATGAATGCAGCAACAGCACTGAGAAATCACATGATTCTCAGAGATGAGCAGATTAAACACCAGAAGTACAAGTAGTACAATACAAGAATAAAATACAAGAATAAGTTTTTAAAGCCTAAACAATAAAAATGGACTGAACAATAATAAACCACGCATAGCTTTTCAAATATTCCAAAATATTTTCTTGAAAAAGGAGACTTAGGAAGCCTTTAAAAGACTTCATTAAAAAAAACCACTTTTTTTTAACAATCCATATAAATGATAGCAGTAGGAGAATTTAAAGTTAGTTGGCAAACTGCCAACCAATTATTGCCATTTCATTGAGAGGGTACATTTTAATTTATATATATATTTTTTAAGTACTTGTGACAGCCCTACACCTAATGTAGAGTACTGTTCATTCAGCAGAATGGAAGTAGAGGCTCTTACCTGCACTCTTTTTTAAAGTGGGGGATGCTTTGTGCATGTGTATGTGTGTACATGTGTGTTGCCCATTGCGTAACAGTGCCACAGCAGGACATCTGGCTGGAGTCCTCAGCAGCATTTCAAGTGGCAGGACAACACCCACTCGCTCACCACTATGTGTGAGTGACAGCAGCATGAGCGAGAGAGAAAGAGAGAGAGAGATCCAAAGTGCTAGTGTGAAAGCAGCCAGGTTGTGTGAAGCTTGGTTAGTGAAGCTCCAGCATGATTGGCTGCCTGTCTCTGTGGTTGTGTAATTCTGGTGTTCTTGGAGAGAGCTGACAGTGACACTGATAAGGTGACAGTTACTTTTCTACCCTTGGCGGAAAGTGTGTGCCCGCAGACTCGTCACTCAGTGCACGCCGTTCACAGTGTGTATTTATTTTATCAAATAAATGCAATTCTGCTTCTTATCTTCCTCGTGATTCCTGTCATGCCAGGCCATTATGGAAATGTCACTGCTCAAGTGTTCAAATGATGACTTGATATTATTTTTACATATTGCACATCACTATTGGGCAGTATACTGGTTCATCTGGTATACCATTTGAAATTTGTTTCTAGTTCACTGTTTTGCCACAAATAAGCACAGTTAACTCAACATACATACAGTGCAAAAGATGCTAAAGCCCTAATCTCCTGTGTAATGAGTTGCAGTCTCAGGTGAGTTAGTCCAGTTTATTTTTAAGGTAGCTGACATTAGATATGTAATGTAATATAGAATATTAGTAATGACTTAAAGGGGGAAAAGAGGTGGGAGAAAAAGCTGCCACCTGCTTCAATACCAGTTTTTACAAGCCATCCTCCATTTGGCCTTGTTATTTTCCCTTGAGGGAATCCCGGTGATGTCTTAAAAGCTGTTCCATTACTGTATTAGCTCAAATGAATTGTGTCAGATAAGCCCTTTGAGGGGCAAGGGTCCAAGTGAACACAAGGGTTCACCTTAGCAGCAACACTTGTAAACTACTCTTATAGTCTCTTATACATTAATACTGGTACAACTTCACTATATTATCTGTGAAAACAGAAATTGGGGATTGGACGCAGTATCGGTTCATACCCACTGTTAAAGGCCTCGTACCAGAATGGCAGGTCAAAACACAAATTGGGACGTACTTAATTAAACTGTAAGTCATCTTGTATATTAAACTAATCCAGAATAGTCTTCTAGACAAAATAAAACCAAAAAATTTGTGCGTTATGTCCTAAATCCATATATTAAATAGCCTCCCGCAATGTTGTTCACCTTCGAGTTGCGAACGGTTGGAAAGGTTGTGCTGTAATGGCTGCATGCACCATTTCTGGTTTAAGACTGAGCTTAGTGGAAACATTAGCTTGTTTAGAGGTAAGAGAAAAGATGGTTATTTCACATAAGAAGCCCAAACTAAAGCTATCAGTTCAGAAAGGTATCATTTTTGTTATGCTGAGGTCCTAAAAAGGCACTAAAAAGTATTGAAGTTAAAAATTCTGCAGCTCTGGACAAGTCAAGAGGCTCTACAGTAATTGTTTTTCAACTCTCGTCCTGGTTTCAACACAATTTGCCCCACCTGCTCCAGCTAATCAACCTCTTCCCAAGTCGCTGATTTGCTGGATCAGAAGTATAGGAGTTAATTATGGAGCCAGGGAGTTTATTGGATACAGGTTGGAACTAAACTCTGCAGGAGCAGGATTGTTTGAAGACCATTGCTCTACAGCTTCTGAGCTAATGCTGACAGAGCGAAGGACTGTAATATTCACCAGATTCCAGCAGTATATGATGGATGGGCATCACTATGCACTTACATGTGCTCTCCTTTATTTTAGTAGTGTTAGACTAAAATATTGTTAGTGTTAGTGTTAGTTTATGTATCTTCTTCATGTGTTTTGCTATTTTGCGCAGATTCTCTTCAGTTGTTAAATATAGTTCTTATTGAAAGTGAAGGGACATTCCAGAATACACTGTTAGAAATAAAGGTTTTGTGCGGGTACATTTTTCGTTTATCGAGGTACAAACAATGTAAATGTGCCTTCGAAGGTATATCAGTGGTTTGAAGGTCCAATTGTGCACCTTAAGTATGTTTTTCCCAGTGGAAAAATAGATATTTGCACCTTTTCGTAACCTAATGTTTTAAAACAGAACAATACAATAAAAAGCCTGGAGATGCAACGTGGTGTGTGGAGTCAGTACAGCTTGGAAAATATAATTTCAATGGATTATGATACAATGATATATGTTCCCTGACTGAAGGTACTGAGATGTATCCTTGAGGGTATAACCCCAGTGACAAGAGGGGTACTGCCCCAGTGACAGTTTACTACCTTTTTTTCTGAGAGTGTAGTAAATCACTGTTAAACTACAAAAATAGGTTTACTTAAGCATCTTTTTTTAATTATTATTATGATGTGAGATTCACCAAAGCCAATAAAAATGTCAATTGTACATTTAATTGATTAAAATTTTTGGCCATTTCTACTGCATGTGCAAATATTCAAGAATGAAGTGCAAATCTGTGTTCAACTAAAACCTCTCTTTCTCTCTATTAGAAGGGATTCCATTATTAAACACACTGCCTTTGTCAGTGAACCTCTTTGTCAATTCTAGAAAATGTGCGGTGCTTATTGCCGACACGCTAATACCCCTGCTCAGATTAGAATAGAAAAAGCAATCCATTAGTTTCACTAGATCTTACATTTGCAGGTAAAGAAGAAAAGCATTTTGGGAGAACATTATTGTTATTCCACATGTGTGCTTAATGAAAAGCATCTACCAAGGCACAGTGTTATCTTCTCAATCAAATGTTCTCCTCAACCAGAGACAATTTGTGAATAAAACAGGCTGGAGGAGGAATTTCTCTCTCTCTCTCTCTCTCTCTCTCATTATGAGGCTGTAGGAAATGAAAGTGAGCGAGCGAGCGAGTGGGAACTCATGGTGCCTTTAATACCCTAGGCTTTAAAGCTGGAGAGATTGGCCCGTGTAAAAACCCTGAGGAGTGCCTTAGATCCTTAACAGACGTTCTGCTCATAAAGAAAACCCAATTACCGTAGGTCCCTAGGGTTAAACACCCGGGGCCAAATCTCTCCCTTTCCTCTTGAAGAAGACATTTGTGCACGCATACCGGACAATGCTTTCTACGATATGTGAACAGGAAAACACGCTAAGCTCTTGAGACCGATCTGGTTTGAATGCAATAAGCCCCAAGTTTTAGTTTTTACAATAAGGGCAGCACTCAGGCTCCTTCAATCACGGCGGTTCTCTTAGGAATGCTGTACTTAGGGAGACATTTGTTCATATGAAATGCCATAATGGAAAGCTACTGCTATCAAACTTTAATGAGGACGTCTTTGGAAGTGGGATCTCTCTGTGTAGTTAAGAAAGTCCCTCAGGAAGCAGGATAATGGTGTATATACAGAGACAGAAAAGAGCTTGCACTCTACTTGTTTAAGCTTGTTAAAATTTATTTTCGTTTCCAGTATGTATTCAGAGGCATTTCCCGTCATGTTCATTTAAGGTTGGTTAATTAGCATTTATAAACACGAGAGAGGATGGAGCGTTCTCATGCTTTGCACCGTAAATTGGTTCAACGCAGTGTTTCATGTAAGACAATCTCATTTCAGCAGAGATATTTACTCCACAAATCTCCCCAGGTGACAGGTGTAGTGTTGCTGTAGTCACAGTCTGTGCAGAGTTATTAAAAATCCTCTTCAGAAACTCACAGACTTCAACATTTGTTTCAAGTCAACTATAGTGTATAACTTTTGTTTGCTTATTATTCATTCCTGTTTCTTTTCCTGAAGGTATACATTTGATTTGATTCAGCTATATATACATACACACACATACACACACACACACACATATATATATATATATATATATATATATATATATATATATATATAAACACACCTATATGAGCTTGTTTAACATCACAAGGAGTGTGGAGTGTGTCTGTGGGAATTTTGACCATTCAGTCAAAAGAGCACTTGTGAGGTCAGGCTGATGTTGGAGAAGGCCTGGCTCACAATTCATCCCAAAGGTGTTCACTGGGGTTGAGGTCAGGACTCTGTAGGTCACTGGAGTTCTTCCACACCAAACTCATCAAACCATGCCTTATGGGCCTCACACAGTCTTTTTGGAACAAGAAAGGGCCTTCCCCAAACTTTTGCCACAAAGTTGGTAGCATATAATTGTCTAGCAGGGCAGAAATTTCACTGACTTGTGGCAAAGGTGGCATCCTATGACAGTGGAACATTTAAAGTCACTGTGCTCTTCAGTCTGACCCATTCTACTGCCAGTGTTTCTCTATGTTTGTTCATATTTGCTTAAGCAATGGGTGTGGCTAAAACACTTGAACTCAATAATTAGGAGGCATGTTCACATACTTTTGGACATATAGTGTATATACATACATTTGTCCCCATGTGATAAATATGATCTGACAGGGGCTGCAACAAAGTCCATGTTTCATTTTATATTTGAATTTTATCAAACAAGCTTTTCCAGTCAGATTTTGCTCTTTGCCTTTTTTCAGAATCAGCAGTCAAACCTGATCAAACAATAAATTTCATGGCAGGTTTCCCAGGCCAGGATTAAGCCTAGCTGTGAGCTAGAAAAAGCTTTTCAGTGCTGTAACCTCTGACAGTATAAATCAGTTCTGGACTAGACACATTTTTATCTGAAAAAGCCTTTTTGAATCAGTTTTATAGCCTAGGCTCCAGCCTATACCTAAAAGTCTACATATAGCAAAGTTTATAAATGATTGTACAGTCACAGTTTTTGTTGCTTTAGTTGAGTAGTTTAGTTTTACTTGATTTAAAATTAAACAATAACTGAGATTAAAATGCAGATTGTCAGTTCAAGAGTGCAAATGTCAGAGGCCCTCCATTTATTTAATTTCCAGTCAAAAAAGCCATGCAAGTTATACATTTTCAGAGATTAGGTACAAGAAAACCCACTTACAAAAAAAAGCAGGACTCCTGACAACTGTGCATGACCTGGTATACCACCAAAACTGTCACCGTCAGTTAAACAGTACTTAAAGCTTTCATCTTTGAGAGAGAGCAGAAGATCAAGCCCCATGTTTACTTCTGAAAAAATCCACAGGTGTTTCTGTCCATCCTTCCACTGAGAGAAGACAAGTCAACACTATGAGTCTGAAAGAATGTGTAGCTGTCAAGAACCTGTTACTGAGAAAAGACATTAGACAAAAAAGAAGGTGCAAACAAAGAAGCTGCTGGTGTTTTACAGAACAATGGAGTGACCACCCCAGAGTCCAGACCTCAACATTATTGAATGTTTAATAGATTTCTTGCATCGTGAAAAGCAGAAAATACAACCAACTTGTAAGACTGAACTTTGGAAGTGTGGAGAAATATCCCTACAGATTTCTTTGAAACACTAAAAGCAAGTCTCTTGAAAGCAAGGAAAGCTATAATCAAGTCAAAGGGTAGGTTGTTGAGACTTCTGTGTAATTTTCTTTTAAAAAAATGTTTCTACTTTTTTTGTTCTGACATTGAAAAATGAATAACTTGTACTTAATGGCCATTTTGACTGTAAAATTAAACAAATAGTCTCTGACTTTTACACAGTGCTGTATATGTCCATATCAGGTGAACAGCGTAAGAATAACAATACTTTACATATATTATTCTCCTAATTTAAGAGAGCCAAAAATTAGCTGCTGAGGGTCATTACATTATTATTCATTACTGAAGAGCTGACATTTGATGCTTCATTTGAATCTGGAGTTTGTTGCTGTTGTCTTTCAACCTGAAGAACAAAGAAGTGTCAGTGGGAGTAAAGCAGCCCATCGTAAGTCTGAAAAATCAGAATAAATCAGGCAGAGACAGCTAAAAGATTAGGTGAGCCAGAATCAATTGTTTGGTTTATCATGAAAAAGCAATAATGCTCTGCCATAGCAAATGACCTGGTAGAGCGCAGATGACAGCGGTAGTGGATGACTGAAGAAAACTTTCAATCATGAAGAAAAACTGTTGAGTGCATGCAGAACATTATGCAGGAAGATGGACATAGATTTATCAAAAACTACAATAAAGAGCAGAATATACCAGCATGACCTCCGAGAGTTTTTGGGAGGTATTTTATTTACTAGAGACAAAACTGAAGACAGGAAACACCCAAAACAAGCATGTACTCAAATCTCCGCATCATCTGAGAAGATACACTGTTGATGCTCACATCCAGAGCAGGTTAAAAAAGTATATTCTAGTGAGTCCAAAGTACCCTCGAGCTAAAACCCTGCAGAAAGAAAAGACAGAGCTGATACCTAGACAGAAAGATAAAAAACACAGAATTCAGATGTAGAACCAGTGCCATACAGTACATTTCAGTAAGTGCTAGATTAGTGTTCATTGAAGTGCTTCACAAAGAGATGGGTGTGATCTTTTCCGTCCAAGTACTAAACCTGACCATTTTCTTTAAGGTGATTGTTAATTTGTCCAGTTATTTGTGCTCTCTTTAAAAGATGGAGTAAATGTGTTACATTTTGAATTATGTAAATCATGTAGATTTGAAGAGGTTTTTAATTTGAGAATGGAAGGTGGGGGTCTTGTTCTGAAGAAGTCTCCCTCTTTCCCAATAGCAGATCATGGTCATGTTTTTGGCCAGTCCACTGATACGGTATTTTATTTTTTAATGAGTTAAAACCTTGCTGGAATTCATTGCCTTACGGTATGATAAATGGAAACTTTGTGGAACAGAAGGGATCTGAAATGTGAAAGGAAAGTGAAGATATTCATATTTCTTTCTTCAGCAACTTCCAAACAGTGGGTGCAAAAAGGTTAATATCTGTAAATTATCTTTATTTGCAACATTCAGCTACCATTTCGTTTGACTGAAATTTCTGTAGAACACATTGATTTTTGTGTACTTTCATAGCCACTGTGAGAGCTCAGCAACCATCTACAAGTTACATTGCATGCAGCGATAACTGGGGTCCAAGCATACCACTTCTTAAAGATAGATGCATACATTCATTTAAAAAAGGAGTCAGTACAGGCCTTTTAGCAGATAGAACACAAATGATGGGCAGGTTTTTAGAATGGCCTCTGCTTTTAAAAATTGTTGAGTGGGTGTTTCAAAAGAGAAATTGTCTGCCAATTTTCATACACATTGACCAGTTGACCTTGGTATGTTATGTAAAAGGTTTTTAACAAATAGCAGTACAGTTTTTGACAGAACTTATATTGACATAGTTGTTAAAGTATAATTGCTGAGTCTTTCTACAGTTACTTCTTAAGTACTTTATTCTCCGAACTTATCAGATTGCTTCATGTTCGTGTTAAAATCACTGTAATGTTCTCCCTGGGGACATAGCCTCCAAACCCCCCCTTACAGGGAAGTGGGATTCTGAACTTGTCACTTTTTTGCTGCTCATGAGTTGAATATCTGTAAAAGGAGCATGACTCCTATATGAATCATTCTGCTGTGTTGGTTCAAAGTCAGAGTTCAAAACACATTATAGATTTTTGAATGACTTAGACCCACATCCATTTGCTTTGAGTGACCCTATACCGTAATTATGTTTATATTGTTAAAATAAATGATGGAATATTCCATTTTGTCACTACCAAAACGATCATAATACTACTGAAACTTTATCAGATGTGCTATTTTTAAGCAGAACTCAAATGGTGGCCAGTACATGACTAGCAAACACAGCTTTGAACAGTTGTACACACATAAAATCATATTTTTTATTAAAACACACAAGTTCACTTAATTGCAGAAAATGTTTTTCAGTAGTGACAATTCTTAATGTTAAACACTGATTTTCAGATTTTGGGAACACATTTACTTCAAAACAATGAGATCTAACTGCTCACCATGCAGCCATGAGGGACAGGGATGCAGTCTTACTTCCTGCTCTAAAATGCAGGGGGGTGGCTAAAATAAGGCCCCGCCTACTGACTAAAACTCTTTGCTTTTTGGTAGTGAAGTGAAAACGTAGAGCATCACTTTTAGAAGGTTTTCTTTTTTTAATTTCGATTATATTCATGATAAATTTACAAATTTCAACTTCACTTTAAAAGAAAAAAAAAGAAATTTAGAGGTTTGGGTTTGGGACAGCCACCTCCTAATAGAAAGTACCCTATGAAAGGTGATTTTGTATATATTGGAACTGGGACTGCAGTTTGAACTAATTCAATAGAATGGTTCATATAGTTCAATGTAGATATAAATACCTTGTGTATAGTAGAGCTAACTGTACTGTTCCAGCTCTTCCAGGAATTATTTCTGCTAAATTGAGTTTTAGAGTGAAAAATTAAGATGTGTTCTTCTGGCTGGGGAGAAAGTTTCTTAGACATAAAAATTTTCATCTTCATGAAAACAGAAATCTTTTATCTCTAACGAAACCTGTACTTCAGAGCGGTAGTCTCTGCCTGCTGTGAGTGTGCACGTCTCAGACACAATCCAGACCATAAAACATTCATTACCACACTGCTTCACTGACAGATTTTCAGCTGAAGAAAAGTAAGCCTGTTTTGATAATAAGATATTATGGGAGCAAATCTTTTTGGGTAACTCAATCTAAACTTCATTCAGAAAGCTCCTGTTCTAAGATTTAAAACTATAACCAATTTTTTTAATGTGTGCATAAATGATGAGTTTTCCATTTGATTGAAGTGTTTAATCAGTAGATTTTGGTGTTTTATTCTTGCTTGCTGTTGTTCAACAGCAAAGCAAACTAAATGTTTCTTACCTCAAAGTGTATATTATACTTTATTTCAGTATCTCATAATGTTTTTGGTTTGCAACTAATGTAGGATGCTTAGCAACTAACAACATGGCAACAACGTGAACTCAAGGTTTCTTTAGCGCAAGACACAAGGTTTTAGCTCATAAAGCTCCTGGCCGGCTTCTTTTTAAGGTCCTCTGTGGTTTGGCTTTGCTCAAAGCATAAACAGGGTTTAGAGAAGTCGTAATCAGGCAGTTCTGAGTCTTTGATATGAGGCTCTTCCTCACAGTAAGACACAATGAAAGCATCATCTGCTGTTTTTTGATTTTCAATGAATGTTGATCTGATCTGAGCATAAAAGATTTCATATAAACATGTCTAATTAGACACCAATCCAATCAAGCCTTAAATGAAAAATGTTTCTGAGTGAAAGGCTTTGAATACCTTATAATAGGCTGTAGAAAAGAGAACCATTAGCATAGTTAATAGTAATGAAATGAACTACATGGCTGTTTCAAATCATTTTCCCTCAGTGCACAAGAGCGGTCAAGGAAATGGCATTTTTTCCCCAAAGTAAAACTAAACTGAAAGTGTTTTGTGCACTGAAAGTAGATTAATCTAGCTTTGGTTATTTGGTTATTGCACAATAATTCAAGGTAATAACCTTATTGTATCTTATTTATCTTATTTGCAATTACAAATGCTTAAGTAGGACTTCCTGACTCAAAAATAGTAAGTTAAGAAACAGGCACTAGTCTAAAGGTTAGATTTTTCAGAATATTTTTTTTCAGAATACTTCTGAAATAGTTTAGTTGTTAGTTCAGCATTACCTTTAGATGAGGACGACAGCTATCTTTACACTACTACTGACTGCAAGACACTGATTGTTCACGGCCTAAACCAGGGGTTGGCAACATGTGGCTCCACAGCAGAATTAGATTTGTAGGTAAACATAAAATAATCCTGTAGGTTGGCACACAGACTGCTGGTCACCATAGCAATGCAGATAAGGATCTGGCCTAGCTAGGAGCTAACGAAAAGGCAAAGAGAAAGATTTAAGACAAACATCGAAAATTTGGAGACAAATGGACTTATTTGCATTTGTAAGCACTCCAGCTGGTTTCCTTACATGTTTAATCTGCAACGAGAAACTGTCCAGCACTAAAAAGTTGCGAAGCTGAAGTTAGCTTCTCTTTGGCTAGCATCTTGTTGGAATTTTCCCATTCCACCTTAAATAGTGCAGCAGTTACATTCTGGCACCTCAGGCACCATTTAAGGTGGAACAGGAAAATTTGAACAAGAAGTTGAGAAATGAGAAGCGACTTAATAAAAAAAGTTTCTTGCCAGAGATGCGGGAAAAGCGGCAATAGCGGAGGAAAAACTTAAAGTGAAGTAAGTCTGCATTTTCGCTTATATTTTTTATACTGTACTGGTACATTAGCACATACTGAGTCATATTTACAGCCAAGATGGTAAAATGGACATAAAATGTTGTGGCTCCCAAGGTGGTTTGATTTTTTAACAAAATGCTCTTCTTAACATTTGGGTTGCCGACCCCTGGCCTAAACAATCACTGTTGGCTACTGTTTACAGTAAGAAAGACTATATAATAGAATTAGTCTACCTTTAAAGGAGAATTCCACTGATTTTTCAGAGTTAAGATGTTTTTCTGTATACTTAAAAAGACCTGATGCCCGAAATGTTTAATGCCTCTAAAAGGGTCTAAAAAGAGTGTTAGCACATGAAACAGTTGAGATGCTTGATCCCTGAGATATCGTTTTTTTATGTCTTAAGGAGAGTCTTGAGATAAGGTTTTAGCATAAAATGTATTTTAAGCCATTCATATTTCAGTTTTACTATTCACTATTTTACTATTACAATAATCTGGTTAAACTCATGTTCATGCAGTTAATTACATACCAAATGGAGAGCAAAGGATATGTTTGCTCCCCCCAGTAAAAATGTTGGTGTCCAGGTGCTCCACTTGCTCCATTGGTCCAGGTGCGTGTACCTCTGGCAGCTCACTGGATCACTGGCAGTGTGGAGAAGTGCTCAGATACTCACTGTAAATCTTTATAGGGATATAAAGTACAGCAGATCACATGTGCAAGCGTTGTGTGTGCGTGACTGACCTTTGAGGAGGTGGTTGTCAGCGTTTCCACATGCATACACGCTCTGACACACACTGGTGACACAACAAAGGCCCTGTGCTTCCTCGAGGGTCCCAGCACCGCACTCACTCTGTGGAGACTGAGCAGCGGGTGTGAATCTGTTCATTAGTGAGAAGAGAAGAGAGGAGGGAGGAGAAAAGGAGAGCAGGACAGATAAAGGAAATCTGTGTGGGATGAGGCAGCGCCCGCATTAAAGGGAATAAGAGGACTTGCTCTTTAAAGAATACTCACTGATGTTAATGATTTGACCCTGAGGCTCCACAGCCTCTAACATATAGAGACAAAGGAAGCTGCGTTGTTGTGTAATATGCCAGTCATTTGCCACTTGTAATCGGTGATTATGCTTTTTTTATGTTTACAGGCTAATTTGCTTAACATCTGTAAGCACAAACAAGAGCAGAGCATATGGTTTAACATATTCTCTACAGAGAAAATACTTCACCATGTTTACTGTTTATTTGCTGATTTTAACATGTGGGGATAAAAACTAAGTGTGCCCTGTGCAAAAGTTAGGGCATAATTATATTTTATGTTTTATTTGTTTCTGACATGTTAAACTCAGCAAATAAATAGAAATTGTGCATTAAAAGTTTGCTGTGTTTATGTGTATTTTCTGTGGAGGGTGTGTTAACTTATTTTCACTTAGAAAAACAACAAAACATGTCATTTACCCAGGAATGGTCAAACTTTTGCATACAACTGTACATACCACTGTTTTTAATTTCTGAAACCAATACTCAGAAGTGGGGTATTTGCTGATAGTAATACTAATGAGCTTTTTTTCATTAAAACAATATGAAGGTTTAAAGTGGGCTGTTTTTAATTGAAGCACCTCACTTAATGATACCATGTTCAGACTGCTCACACAAACATTCTGCTACTCAACATGGAAAAATATATAGCCAACAACTTTCACAAAAACACTGCACTTACAGTGCAAATGTGTACAGAACTAGTGAGCTTAAAGCTACAGTGTGTAATTTTTAGGGATTTGGAGCCCTCTCAGGTGGAAGCATGTAATTGAATCAGATGATTGCAAGCATATAGAAAGAATATTCGAAGAGAACTCAGTCCAAACTTCGTGAAGGATGTGTCTTTTGAGGATGTAAGTGTAGTATCCGCTATTATCTGTTGGCATCATATCTTTATCATATATTATATATAATGTTGATTTTGCATTTTAGAGCTAATCATCGTGCTGGATGTTCTTTTTGAGCCTCGGCTTGTAATATTATTATGTAAAGACAAATGACGTTCCAAGAAAACTGCCAAGAAATCTGTCCCGATGCCCCTGACTTTAAAATTATTACTTCAGGCTTTACAGGGCAAATCACAGCAGTGCACTCGCATATTTTTAGCAAGTCAGTAATGCTACTTTTTTCAGTTAGAAAAAAATCTTACAAAGCGCAGCTTCAGAGTAAATTAATAGTAATTCTGGCTCAATACTAAGGCTCCATAGTTATGTTGTGCTACAAGCAGTTCTGTAATAGTTCTGACAAGATTTGTTAAGAAATCAGTTCTGATTCATTCATTGTTTTCTCTGATATCTGGTCCAGTATTTTCTATTGGCCTGATACTGATTCTGGGTATCTGTGTCCAGTGACTGTAGGCTATTTCGTGTCATTCTGTCACTGTAGAACATCAAAAACACGCAGTACGTATTTCAGATTTTTTTGACTCAGAAATAATAAGTTAAAAACATGCATTTGAGATGTTAGTTTGAGTTCCTCTGGCTGGTGGTTTGCCGTAGTCAAGTCTTGTATGCCGTGTAGGTCAGTGTGCAATGTGTGTTTGTCACTATAGTGTCAAGGTACCTGAACAAAGGCAAACACAAAATAATTACTTCAGAGCTGGTTTTTACTCACTGAGAATAGAGGACTGTGTATCTCTTCTGATCTGGGCCCTGTGGGCTTCTCTTCCTTTTGTGTTGAATTAAGATGAAGATCATGCATTGTGCTGTCTAACCGTGACATTCCCTGACAAATTGGTGGCAAGACTGCAGGACAGCACTCGCTCTAGGGGCTCGACTGTGAATGCACACCCAATCGATAGTCCCTATCGCTTACTGACAGTGCAAATGCCAACCTCTCCTCTGAGGAAAGGTATGGGGTAGGGTGGGGTGTGGGATGAGGGTATTGAGGGAGGAAAATGAGTAAATGTCATCTGTTACACTTCCTAGATCTGTTTATTATTCAGTGTCATTTGTGTAGTGCTGTTTTTTTCTGGGTTTGGTGTTTTTTTTAGGCTCAGTTCTGTTTTGGTGGAGATTTGACATTCTAGGAGTGAAATCTTTGAGAACATCTTCGAGGAGAGAAGTTCTTCTACCACTACAAAGGAAACGTACAGCTCATTAAAGAAAAATGCCCTTTTCTTCTCTATAGATCGCAAAGGCTTTTCATCACTTGCAGAATTCATATGCGGCAGTTGAGGGCAGAGAGCTTCGGGATGTGCTGTTAGGATGTGTTGTCCTATTATTTTCCTGAAACAGGCACAGTTTCTTAAAGCAGTTAATGATTTTTCATAGCTAGTACCCCTTTTTCGAAGGCAGCCAGGGTTCCCAGAAGCCACTGTTGATATTTGCTGCTGTGCAGACGTGGGGTATATGATCACTGAGTGGAATGGTCTTTATAATGGGAACGTTAATGAGGATGCCCTTGCAGTGACTTCAGTAGCGACTGTGTCAATGTGAGCCACTTAAAAGTCCAGGAATGCACTAAAATATTCACCATTCAGCTTTAAAGAAGTATAAAGATGACGCATGCGCGGACGCACAAGGACACACAGAGACGGTATTCAGCTTCTGTACACCTTACACCGAATGGCCTTGAAGCTGTTTCAGTCAGCACAAAGAGAATGGCAGCTGCTGAAGTTTAGTGACTAAAATCAGCCAAAGGGAATGTGTCTATTGAAAAGAGACAAGCTGGATAGATTTGATTCAAAAACAGTGTCACGGTCAATGTTGCGGTAAATGCCAGGTCTGCCCAGAAACCACTCAGTTCCTCTCAAATGTTGAAAGGCTCTGTAATTGAAGTGTCACCCAATTGACGGATTCCATGAAGGGCATATAACATAGGCCTTTATGATGGCACAAAATCAGGAACGCAGAGGGAAAAGTTGAAAAGACCCTGAATATCTGTGTTTAATAGTGTTGTAAGCTTCAAGGTGTTGCTATTTGGCAAGATACCTTTTGTTTGGTTTTCAATTTTGCCTCACAATTTGTGTAGGGGGAGGAAATAGAGGCGAATCAGGTCTTTTGGGCTTTGGCTATGTTGGGGCAGGGAAGCTCAAAGACTCACGGTTTATTTGTGTTGGCAGTTTGGGTGCTACTTTGGCAAAGCACTAGCTTGAGCCAGAGCTCTGGCAAATGACATTGTGAAGTGTAAGTTCAGCAACAACTTAAATTTTGCCAATGTATCCATCTTTCTCTCTTTCTTATCACTGCTTCTCTCTCACTCATGTGGCAGACATTGACGAGTGTTCGGATGGCTTTGTGGAGTGTGACAGTAGAGCCACCTGTGTGAACCTGCCGGGCTGGTATCACTGTGAATGCCGCGATGGCTACCATGACAATGGGATGTTTTCAGCCAACGGGGAGTCGTGTGAAGGTAGGAGGAGCTAATTGTGAGTAAGAATTTAAATTAGAGTGTGGCTTACGTTAATTTCTCATCGTATTACGTTTGAGTCTCTCTGATTGGATTACTGGTCAGCTACTTTTTTGGGCAGTTTTCCTGAGGAAATGTGCAGCTATGCCAGTTGCTGTTACAAAACGTCAGAACATAATAGAATAAGTCATAAATGGAGACAGTACAAGGTATAAAAATTAATGTATATAACTTCCAAAAGTTCTGCAATGTTATCATGTGGTTGAACTAGAAGAAGAAAAAAAAAGAATTTCTTAGTGTTTGCCCCCTGAGCTGATCAAGTGACAAAAACCTCTCATGAGTAGATCAGATCCACCTGAGAGTCATCAGAACACATGTTACAATAGAAGAGATAAGACTCAAAAAAATGTTGACCATTTTATAGGTTTTGTAGGCTTCAAAATTGTCAGTGTTGCATTATTGAATTTACTTCAATTTGAATAGTGACCTAGAAATAGTACAGAATCATGAATATTTTTTCTTCATTTTACTTGTTATAACTTTTCTTTGTTTTATTATTGAAAAAAAATCCCATATTCTCAATGTGGTGTTAGACTTTTGACCTCCACTGTACATCCAAATGATCCTAAACTATTCAGCAATTTAATACTAGCGAGCTGCACGTTTTCAGTGTGAATTTCATTTGAGTGTTGCTGCCATCACCAGATTAGCTACTTGTGTGAAAGTTAGAGAGACTTCTCAGGGTTTTTTAATGCAAAGACTTTATTCCCACAATAATCCCAAGACCTGACATTTCTTTAGAGCTTCATATGGTTGCCACCATTGCACATTTTAAGGTGCATAGGGCAGAAAACAACCCGAATGCACATTACAAGCCCTCAAAGATCTATATATGCTATATATGCATGAAAATAGTGTCCATAAACAAATAGAGTAAATCTAATGTAAATATAGTCATTAACTAAATAGTTATGTAATTATTTATGTGTGTATGTTGTTGCTGTTTCACAGACATCGACGAGTGTGAGACGGGGAGGCACAACTGTGCTAACGACACAGTGTGTTTTAACATGGACGGAGGTTATGACTGCCGGTGCCCTCATGGGAAGAACTGCACCGGAGACTGCGTTCACGAAGGGAAGGTGAAGCACAATAGGCAGATTTGGGTGCTAGATGACGATAGGTGCTCCGTCTGCTCCTGCCAGGTGAGCGCAGCTAGCAGTACCCACTTAGGAGACATGTAGTGAATACAGTATAGAAATTAGAAAAGTAGTCTTGGGACACCTTTATTATCATCGCTTGTTTTTTTTTAGAATGATTTTAATTTGTTAATGAATCACATAGTTTCTGCAGTTAAATAAACTTTTGTTGGGTTTTATTGAAAAATATGAATTTATGTGTGTACACCTGTTCAAAGCGTGCATGCTGGTTATGTTTGCTAGCTTTTTTGAGTGATGATCAAAATTAGTTAAAATTGTCCCTACCGAGACATTTTTGGTAGTGTTATGATTGTTTTGTTTTTGTGTGTGGATTATGACTGTTTATTTTAGTTCTGTGACAATGGTGTAAATAAATTGCAGTGAGGTAAAAAAGAATTGGAATTTGATCAGACTTCAAGTAGCCAATACTGATACATTAAAATATCAAATTGAATTGGGACATCCCTAGATGGAAATAATGATCGCACTCATTCGTTCCGTCTCTTTAGACTGGTCTGGTGATGTGTAGGCGGATGGTGTGCGACTGCGAGAACCCGACAGTGGATGTGTCGTGTTGTCCAGAGTGTGACCCTCGCCTCACCTCTCAGTGTCTGCACCAGAATGGCCTTCTAACATACAACAATGGAGACACCTGGGTGGAGAATTGTCAGCAGTGCCAGTGCATGGTGAGTCCTTTATGCTACAACAAAGCCACGTGATTCTGATTATAGACACTAAGCAGTGTTTGGCAGAATTCTTTGAAAACGTAGTGATGGGTGAATACTACAAACAATTTTCTAAATGTGTTCCGTAACATAGTCCATTAGAGTACATAAAAAAGTAACATATTCAGAGTACATTTAGAATAGATATGAATATTCACGTGGAAAAAACTGCTGTTGTAATTTTTATTTAATTCACACTGTTCCTCACTATTACTTGTTGGCACTTTTCTACATGTAATTCATTTTATTAATGTGTAAAATTCACCTATTTAAATGAAGTTACAAAATTCTCAACATTATTTTGGCTCTCATTTAGCAGAGCCCAGTAACACTGAGATTGATAACTGATCATCACATTGATTTATCAGTCTACTCAGGCTTTAGCAGAGCCCAGTAACACTGAGATTGATAACTGATCATCACATTGATTTATCAGTCTACTCAGGCTTTAGCAGAGCTCAGTAACGCTGAGATTAATCACATATCATCACATTGATTTATCAGTCTACTCAGGCTTTAGCACAGCTTAGTAATGTTGATATTAATAACTGGCTTACCACATTAATTTATCAGTCTATTCAGGCTTTAGCATAAATTTCAGTGTTTGTAAAGAAGCCATTTTGAGCTCTTGTTTAGAGTATGTTTTTACATGCTATGTGCTAATTAAAAAAATACATATAGTTAAAAATTATAGTCAAACAAAATGTTAGGAAGGCTCACGAGGTGTAGGCTTTCATGTATTACATAGCCTAAAACACTGCCAAAGTAAACCTGTGTGTATAATGCGACCCTGTTAATATAGTATTAGTAGTAGTAATGTCAACTCATATTTTCTAACAGAAATTGTCTCACGGCTTCTGTTCTTTCCAGGAGCCTTCCTTTCAGTTTTTCACAGAACTGAAAACGTTTCGCACTTCTAGTCTTAGAAGTTGTATTTTCTTCTTCTCATGTTCCAAGTAATCCCAAACACATTCAGTAGTGTCGTTGACTCTGTGATGGTCAGTCTATTGTTCTGGGAACACCAGTAGTAGTCTGTGTTTGATAAATACGTCTTGATCTTCTCAGCAGTGTGGTTGGGGTTGTTATCTTGCTGTAGAACGAATTTCTTCTCAGTCAGATGTTTTCAAGAGGGAGTTGCATGATGTATTAAAATTTGTGCTTATCAGCGTTCATGGTGCCTTTAGTCAAAAAACAAATCACAAACACCAGATGTTTTACATCCCCAGACTTGCACAGAACAGTGGAATATCTCAGACTACGAATATGAGGCTCATCTGTAATAATTAAGTAAGACTAATTAAAAATTGTTTTATGTCAAAAATAAATGAGACTAAATAATGATCCATTTGCACTCGTGTTGTGAGCCCAACACTAAATGCAGAGGAAAAAGCTTAATTTCTGAAGGCTAAGGTGTTTAATGGAAACATTCAGCCTCATTGCTGTTTTATGTGAACAGAGTAAAAGAAGAACCAGCATTTTGCCCCAAAAAAGTGCAGGATTGGATGGTCAGTGTATACAAGAGCTAAAAAAAAGAAATCATTGTATGAATGAATATGTGTTCAGTAAGTGTAAGAGTAAGTCTCTGGTCATACATTAATTTTGGCCCAAGTACTTTTTTCCTGCTCACAGGTAACCAGATATTCGTTCATCAACTCTTGTTGAAACTTGAATATCAAAATTAATCACAATGCACATCCCTATCATAGATAAAACTTGGGAATACCTTATAAAGTGGCCAGTGTATGTTGAATTATGCATTTGTGCATTAGATGATGTTCCAGTGTTGATTACATTGCTACAATCGTAAATCAAGCTACCAAAAACCCAACAGGTTAGCTTTTAGAATGCACCAGGAGTAGGTTCACATAATAGTAATTAATGGAGCATACCCTTTCTTAGGAAATCCTGACCCAAGTGCAGAAATTCCTTTTGGAGGCTAGGTTTGTGTAGAGGCCATAGACGCTCTGATTTTCTCAGATTACCATGGCGAAGCTACTCGCATGCATATTGAGTGCTGCAGTCAAGATTTGGCAACAAATGTAACATGTTCTAGCATTTTAAATCTGTGCAAAAAATGTGAAAATTGTTGTGCTTTGAGGAGGTTCCTGTAAAATGCTCTAGAAACCATGCCATTAGTTATAAAATGTGTGAGGAAGGGCATGGCTGCTGGAGAGAGAGTGTGTACCACAGATCACAGGCTCAGATCTCCTGCAGATTGGGACCGCTCCAGCTCAGCCACCACCTCCTCCAGGGATTCGTTTTTTTTCTCGTTATCCAGGAACCTTTTCCCTTTTCGAGCGGAATTGAATCATAAAGTTCAGCTTACACAAGGCCACTAAATCTCAGCTGTTATATCGATCTGGGCACAGATACAGGTTCTACTCGTGCTTCTACTTTCTCATCTCGCACCACACTTGCTGAGGTTTCAGACCTGTCGGAGCATTACAGCCACCCGCTGTCCTCTCAGCAGGGGTCGGACCAGTATGAAAATTTTATGGCCAATACGACATCAGTTATTCAGGAGCTAAAACATACATGCAGTCTCATCGCATTTTGGTGAAATTTGGCCAACGAAAATGCCATTCAAGTGCCCTGCAGATTTGAAGACTTCTCATTTTTGGAAGCAAGAGTTTGAGGGGGGTGGAGAGAGAGAATCCCTGCTCAGCAGCAGTTCATGGACTTTATTCAGCTAACTCACAGATATAGTATTTCATTTTCATAGGCCAATAGTAGCTAAGGTAATGTTACCAAAATATGAGAAGAGAGGCATGTTTTGTGAGTGGTTAAGTTCCACTGTAAAAAAAAAAAAAAGATTCAGTATTTTAACTTAACATTTTGAGTTTATTGAACTTCTAATGGTAAGTTAACACAACAATAATCTGTTTTACATTCTGTTAACTTGCTAACAAGTTAAAAGATTAAATCATTTTTTACAGTATGGTTTCATTTTAGAAAGTTCAGTTTTCTTTCTGCAGTAGCTTTCAAATCATGGGTAAAAAGGTTTTAATAGGTGTAAAATATCATTTCTAGTGACTAACACAGTCAGCTTCCATTTAGTTCGTGTCTGAAATTGATGTAGAACATACTGATTTCTGTGTAATGTCATAAGACTGTGAGAGCTGAATGAGACAAAGTGGTAATTCTTATGTGTTCTACTTATGGAGGCAGTAGATGATGAAGTTTTTAAAATGGATTTTATTTATAATAGATGTGGGGTCTTAAACTGAGATGTCCTTACACAGATTATGTACACACTGACCTATAGACTTTGCTATGGTAAGCAACAGATTTTTAATAAATAAATACCTAGAAAACAGTGCAGTATTTGGAAATGACTTGTATTTGCATGGATTTTTAACTCAATGAACAAAATAATTCCACAGCAATTACTCCTGTATTTTAGCCTCAGAGTGCACCAGAGCATTATATTAAAATCACTAAACTTTTCTCCCAGGAGCAGTACTGCAGGACCCTGCTACAGGGGATTGTTTTCTGAACTTGTCATCTGTTTCACTGAGTTTTCATGTCTGTAAAAGTTCAGAAAACCAAAAAAGTCTGAAACAATGGAAATCGTTACAATATGAAACAAGTCACAAGCTGTTATTTGTGAGGCCCTATTCTCAGTTCACTCTTACAGCCTGCTTTAGAGGACAGTGTTTTAGCCTTGCACATAAACTGTGTGGCATTAGCTTTAATTTGTACCAAACCTGGTACCGCACTCATGAACATAAGTCATACAGATTTGATTTTGCCTTGTTCATTCCTGGAGACGCAAGACTCGCATCTAGCCTAATGCAACCCATCTCGTGCAATTTATATTTGCATACAGGCACTTTTTCATCAGATAAGCTTTGATTTTGCTTTCTTCCCATCTCGTTCTCTTTCTCATGCTGCGTGATTATGCCTCTCTTCATTACTTTTTTCTCTCCATCTCCACAACTGTGTTTTTCATTATATTACTTTTTTATCATTCCCTCGCAAGCAGAATAAACATGGAACACAGAACTTGAAAGACTAGTGGCGGCGGTGGGGCGAGTGACAGAGAGACAAAGAGGAAAGAGGGGGAGAGGTGCAGGGCGATGTGCACGGCCTACAGTGTCATGAAAAAGGGTTTGTAATGAGCGTGGAATAAAAGAATAAATACACTGCCTCAGAACCAGCAGGAACTAGAAAGAGAAACAGCGAGAGAGAGGGAGAGAGGGATCTCTGCCCTTGCATACATGTTACATCGAGGGATGTGCATGAGTAATCGAGTACTTGCTTTAATCTTCTGGTTGGCTGTATTCTAGTAATGAAATCACAGAGTGTTAATTATGCTGCAATTAAGTGAAATGGTGATTTTATGTTTTAACAGGGTGGTAAAGTGTGACTCTTTTGCTTTTATTTGGGATCATTTGCTATTGTTCAACGGTTAGTTTTGGCGGCACAATCTGATTGGTTGAGAAGTGTTCTAGCCATGCTGTTATCACAAACAACTGGTTGCTAACTAATGACTGCTAACCTTTAGTGCATTTCTACTTACCACATCAGACAACATGAATACATTAGATAACCTCTTTAAGATAATATTTGACCTGCAGTCCATTTGGTCAGTGTCTGAAGAGTATAACAGAGGACCCTGTTGTTGCCTCTCATCAAGTTTTCAGTTGGTAGGTGTGAGGGCGGAGCAAGAGACATTATAAAGGAGGAGACTGGTCACTGGTTGAAATATGAATGGGAAAGCTTGTCACGCTCAACATGGCGCCTGTTTGTGGAGAAACCCCCACCCTTCAGTATAAATAGCCAGTCAGCTTGCAGGTTATGCCGTGAGCAGGGAATGTTAGCGGTGGCTCATCTGGAGGGGCAGCCTCCTTTTATTAAAGTTCTTCCTCATCTGCTTTAACCTGCAGTGACTAAAAGGTTTCCCTTGGCTATTTTTTTAGTAACACATGCTTTCTAATGTACTCCTTTGTGTGCTGATATATTTTCCTTGGTGCTATTGAATGTTTAGTCTGCTAGAACCAGTGATCTGACTTCAAAGTAAGCATATTTTTCTCAATAATTATTCATGAGCAAAGTCAGTATGCACATCCCTACATACAACGAGTGACTTTGAGGCAAGCCTATCACTGGTAGATAGGTCTGCCAGAGAAGCCCTGCAGTGTGCGCTAAAACATGTTACTCTAATGGGAGATAAACCCTAAAGTAGAAAAGAGAAAGCCAACCTGATCCTTCCCATTTCACTCCCCAAAACCAGATATTGTTCGGAATGGTCCATGTCTTTGTCCTTGAGAATCCCATTGCATGTTTGCAAAGGGGAAAGCCGAGAGCAGAAATAATGAGATTTTGCTGGGAAGCATGTAATGAGATTTGTACGAGCTGTGTGTCCCGAGAGTACTATAACACATTAGCTGGAATTAGTACACCACCATAGACACAGAGTCCCATGTGTGGAAAATGTGTACCTCAATGAAAGGACTATAGATTAAAGAGACAAGCATCAGATTTGAAACAGAAACAGATTTTATCTGATACTGTATCTGATACAGAGGCCTCATATTGAATCTCTCTGACCACCACAACACATAACCGGTTTACAGTTCCACAGTCCCAGTGCTGTGTCATATTTTCCATGCAGCATGCTGTCCCAGAGGCATTTTGCCCTCTGACATGTTGCCATATTGGTCACAGAACATGAAGAACTTATGAAAAACGTATCTCATAATATAAACTTAATAATAAGAAGAAACTACTTATATGTAGTAATTATAATAAAAGAATGTCCCATATGTGGGGAAAGAAAGGGGGGAATGTCCCCTTTAAGAATAGTGGTTCATTAATTGTAAACATAAACTACTGAGGACAGAACAATGCTGCTGATCCTTATAGCTAGCCCCTTATGCTAATGCTAGCTATCCAGTGAAAAATTTGAGTGCTTGGGGCAGCAATATACAAACATACCCCACGGGGAAGTTAGCCAAATCACAAACATATAGTCCAAAATCAGCCTTTCAGGGTTTTAGCTGGACACACAGTCTGCTCCAAGAAGAACAAAAATATGATTATGCTCCAAAATAAGAAGCTGACCCATCACTGACCAGTTACTGTCTCTGTAATGGGATCACTTTACTTATTAATTCCAGGGAAACGTAATCTCACAATTCTCATTACTTCTATGTTACTTTCTAAACCCCAAATAAATCTTAAATATCCAATCTTACATCATTTCAAATTCCTCTCACTTTTAGCTGCCCACTGGGTGGGGAAAAAAGGCTACTTAAGTGACTATTTAAACAGAGAATCCAGTATTAACTACTATTTGTTCAATATTCACTTAAATAGCAAATAATGGGGCCACATTGAAAATCCTGTATTTTTTTCATTTAAACCTGGAAAATTCTGGAAAGAATTTTGAAAATTTTAAAACAAATA
This sequence comes from Colossoma macropomum, assembly GCF_904425465.1. Lineage (NCBI taxonomy): Eukaryota > Metazoa > Chordata > Actinopteri > Characiformes > Serrasalmidae > Colossoma > Colossoma macropomum. Next base: position 29,768,531 of record NW_023494792.1, on the reverse strand, counting down.
AAAGTAAAATGACAAGTAAAACGATTACTGACCCAGAACTACAAAAAAAATAATTAGCGTAAACTTACAGTAATTTACAGCAGTTTCTCAAGTTTTTTAAAGTACTCATTCATATGTGCTTTAATGTGCACCCACAGCTGTCTGGACCCTCTGGTTTACTACATTTTGTTGTACAACATGCAAAGAAGTAGACGAACAGGGCTAATTTGTCTAGGTAGCTCCTGGTAGCAAATGCTTGAGCATTCGTGTATGCTGTTTGATAGTTATGAGAACTGTTATGCTATTTTTCACAGCAGCATAGCACTGTATATCAATCACACCATGAACTGAACATCGCATTACAGCAGTTACTGCGCTTATACCAATTGTCACGACTACAAAAGTGGCAATTACCAAAAATCTGTTAATTATAACATTATGGGATGAACTGGAAAACAAAACTGCAAGGAATACTGAGAAAATACTGAGAAAATGCTACAACATTCAGAGACAGGCTGCTCAAGACTGCACAAAGTAGCAGTCACCAGTGCTTTACAAATAACAGCCAATTGCAAAATCCAACATTTTAACTTCTTTGTCAATAAGCTGGACCTGTTTCGCCTCGTCTGCTGTGTTTAAGGAATTCAGTACATCACTGAGGTGTTTCCACTGTAAATTTATAGAAGTTGTTTTGTGCTTGAATAGAGCTTTTCAACTGTGTCTCTCTGTCTCTCAGCGTGGCGAGGTGGACTGCTGGCCCGTGCCGTGCGCGCCTGTGCTGGACTGTGAGTTCCTGGTGGTTCCTGAGGGTGAGTGCTGTCCCCGTTGCGTTTCTGACCCGTGCCAGGCCGACACAGTGCGCAACGACATCACCAAAACCTGCGTGGATGAGTATGGCATCACACGCTTCAGTGGCTCCGCCTGGACCAAACACGGCACAGAGTGCTCGCTCTGCCAGTGCAAGGTAACACACACACTCACAGCTTACAGTCGTATGCCCAAGTTTAGACGCCCCGGTCAAATGACATGTTCTGTTGTTTTTCTAAGTGAAAATAAGTTACACATCCTCTACAGAAAACACACTTCTGCACATTATAATGCACAATTACTGTTTATTTTAAAAAAATATTGGAAAGTAAACTAAAACATCATTTGTGCACTAAAATGTGCAGATGTGTGTTCTCTGTAGAGGATGTGTGAACTTGCACTATATTGCCGAAAGTATTTGCTCGTCTACCTTCACATGCATATGAACTTGAGTGACATCTGATTCTTAATCCGTTTGGTTCTGGCAAGGCTGTCCACAAGGTTTAGGAGTGTGTTTATGGGAATTTTTGACCATTCTTCCAGAAGCACATTTGTGAGGTCAGACACTGATGTTGGACGAGAAGGCCTGGCTCACAGTCTCCACTCTAATTCATCCCAAAGGTGTTCTATTGGGTTGAGGTCAGGACTCTGTGCAGGCCAGTCAAGTTCTTCCACACCAAACTCGCTTATCCATGTCTTTATGGACCTTGCTTTGTGCACTGGTGCGCAGTCATGTTGGAACAGGAAGGGGCCATCCCCAAACTGTTCCCACAAAGTTGAGAGCATGAAATTGTCCAAAATCTCTTGGTCTGCTGAAGCATTAAGAGTTCCTTTCACTGGAACTAAAGGGGCCGAGCCCAACTCCTGAAATACAACCCCACACCATAATCCCCCCTCCACCAAACTTTACACTTGGCACAATGCAGTCAGACAAGTACCGTTCACCTGGCAACCGCCAAACCCAGACTCGTCCATCGGATTGCCAAATGACGACGCTTTACACCACTGCATTCAACGCTTTGCATTGCGCTTGGTGATGTAAGGCTTGGATGCAGCTGCTCAGCCATGGAAACCCATTCCATGAAGCTCTCTACGCTGTTCTTCAGCTAATCTGAAGGCCTGAAGTTTGGAGGTCTGTAGTGATTGACTCTGCAGAAAGTTGGTGACCTCTGCGCACTATGTGCCTCAGCATCCGCTGACCCCGCTCTGTCATTTTACGTGGCCGACCACTTTGTGGCTGAGTTGCTGTCGTTCCCAATCGCTTCCACTTTGTTGTAATTCCACTGACAGTTGACTGTGGAATATTTAGTAGCGAGGAAATTTCACGACTGGACTTGCACAGGTGGCATCCTATCACGGTACCACGCTGGAATTCACTGAGCTCCTGAGAGCGACCCATTCTTTCACTAATGTTTGTAAAAGCAGTCTGCATGCCTAGGTGCTTGGTTTTATACACCTGTGGCCATGGAAGTGATTGGAACACCTGATTTCAATGATTTGGATGAGTGAGTGAATACTTTTGGCAATATAGTGTATTTTCACTTAGAAAATCAACAAAACGTCATTTGACGGGGTGATCAAACATTTGTGTAGCTGTCTTTTACTACTAGATTTAGCAGAAGAATCTTTTATATTCAGATTCGAATATGATTACAAGGGGGATCTTATTGTCCCAGCTTAATACTTTGCGCTGTGATGGGGAAAGGCAAATACTTTCAGAGAAGAAGAACATCATTTTGAGATTTACAGGCAAAGATTAAGTGTAGGTCTAGAGCAGTGTTGGCATAATATAATTATACACAACCTGACAGGCAAAAGCCTTTTTTATTGTCAATTTATTTACTCTGTTTTATCTAATGCCATGTTTTGAAGGCAGTGGTCCTGGCAGTAATTCAGTAACATTATTTTCATCATGTGAACATGATCCTGAGCAAGAAAACTACATGATTTCACACAGTTTTCGGTTTGTATCACCAACATATAGTGAGAGAAACAGTGGCTGCATGTTCCAACCAATGAGTGTATACATCGACTGGCCAGTTCATTAAGTGGATCAGACACAGCAGTGCTGCTGGAGTTTTTAAACACCTCAGTGTCACTGCTGGACTGAGAATAGTCCACCAACCAAAAATATCCAGACAACAGCATTCTGTGACCACTGATGAAGCACTAGAGGATGACCAACACAAACCATGCAGCAGCAGATGAGCTACTCTGACTTTACATCTACAAGGTGGACCAGCGAGGTAACAGTGTCTAATCGAGTGGACAGTGAGCGGACACAGTGTTTAAAAACTCGAGCAGCACTGCTGTGTCTGAACCACTCGTACCAGCACAACACACACTACCACACCACCATGTCAGCGTCACTGCAGTGCTGAGAATGATCCACCACCCAAATAGTACCTGCTCTGTGAGGGTCCTGACCGTTGAATAACAGGGTGAAAGGGGGCTAACAAAGTATGCAGACAAACAGATGGACCGCAGTGTGTAATTGTAGAACTACCAGTCCACCTCTACTGTGGTAAGTGGAGCTGATATATAGACACATTTATACAAGGAAGTGTATTTAATGGAAGGGCCAGTAGGTGTAGATCATATATATCAAATATACAGTTAGTGGTTCAAGTCCTCTGCAAGGAGTACAGTCTTCTATTCTCAATCCTGGAAAGTTTCAAAATGATTTTGACCCACGTCTGGAAAAGCAGCTATGCGGGCCCGCAGCAGATGAAGCTTTGTGCATAGAGAAAAGCTAAGGCTGAACTGAAGCAGTGAAGGCCACAGTTAAGAAGCTGCTTTAAAATGGAGCAGAGGTCTCCAGAGTCAGAAAAGAAGAATTCCTCTGCCTATTGAGACACAAGCTGAATGGTTAGCCAAGGACACCAGTATCAGCTCCGCTGAAAAAGGAATCAGCAGAGAGACTGAATTGTGCAGGCTTTCTTACAATCACACACACATGCATAGAAAAACAGATACAGAAATGTTGCCTAGGTCAGGAGAGTGTGTTAATTAAGGTTGGGGTCAGTTTTCTATACTAACATTTTTCGGTTTCGTCTCTCCCCTTTTTCTTTCTCTTTCACTCTTTTTCTCTCTCTACAGAATGGTCATGTCTGTTGCTCTGTGGATCCTCTGTGCCTCTAGTGCCATCCAAAAGGCAACTCTCTCTGTTACAGCTCTTTTCTCTTTCTCTCTCTCTTTTCTTGCACTCTCACTGCTCCTTGCTCTCTCTCTCTGTCTTAATATCTCCTCTTATCTTGGTGTACAGTGTCATTTTTCATCATTTTTTTTTTTTCATTAATTTCATTTGTTTTGTTTTTTTTTGTTTTGTTTTTTTTTGTTGTTTTTTACTGATGTACCATAATGGAACACACATGACGCAGCTGTTGCTCAGCAGTGGATCGCATATGTCAGACTTCTCAGTCTAAGTAGGCAGACCTAGGAACAGCTTTTGCTTGTGATACTCTAACAAATCTAATTACTCAGACTAAAAGAAAGTTTCTTGGCATTCTTACTCTGAGATGCTTGATGCGTGTGTATCCCAGGCAGGAAGGCTTAATGGGACATTCCACTGATTTTTAACATTTTTACATGGTCAAATGGTTGAGATTTAGAGTAGTTTGATGTGAAATGGTTTATTATAGAGAAATGAACAGTCAAATTTGTTTACTATGGTAATGACAGGAACCAGGAGTCACAATGTCTATAACACAAATATAGCAATTTTTTTTTTACTGTCCAAAACCACCAGCGAACCTACACGTGGCTACTGAATTTTTATATGTATTGTTGATGGTGGTAAAATAGTGTTAAGTTTAAAAAGATAAGTTTTCTTTGGAAACTATTTTGCCTTGCCGCGCACCCTGTAAGTACCTCTCCTCCATTAATCAATTTAAAAAAATAGATTTCAGGCCAAAACTTTATCTCAGAACTATCCTAATACAGTGTTTTAAGCATCACACAATGTATTCATAACCATTACATTTAGCAACTTTCTTTGAGGGAGCTTTTAGTGGCATTAAATACTTCAGATGTCTGGTTCCTATCACCACCACTGTGAACTATTCTGACTCTGTATGTTTCTCTAGAACAGCTCATTTCACATTAACCCTCTCTGAATGACTTTGGATTTAATTATGAAGAAATTTCAGAGTCCCATGCAGTCAGTCCCACTGTAAATGAACCACATACATACCTCCATGGGCATGATTGTATCCAGTGTTGACTATTTTGCAGTATTGCAGATCGTTCTGTTCCAGAGAAAAGAAAGACCTTTGGTGTTTGGCTAGTTTACATTGTTTGAGTTTTCACGTCTTTTCAGAAATCTGTCTATACTTTGATGTTTTATGCTGTACATTTTTTTTGTTAAATTGATGTTTAATTTATTCAGTGGCTTGGTGTCGTGTGATGGTGAAATAAAGATTTCCATTAAAATTCTAATTCTGTTTCCTTTTGTTTTTGGCCAGAGAAGTTATTCTGTGCTTTCAAAGTAACTGCTTTTAATTTGTGTTGATTATTCAAATCCTTTGAAGATATACTCTGCTATTACTACTTCTATTTTTTTGCATTTTCTGCCAATGTTAGTCACTGCCAGTTCTCACTCACTGGGGGCCTCCGTTACAGCTCTATATCTTCCAACCTGGCAGAGCGATGGGTAACACGTGCTTCCTCCTTGACGTGTGTAGGCAGTCGCTGCATCTTCCAGAGCCTCCGCTCACGCATCAACGTAGGACAGCTGAACCTGCACTAACTGCTCAGTTCTGTATATGTGATCTAACAGATGCCCAACATGGTCTACCGTCATTTGTGCCACTCTGACAGGGAGAGAGAACCAAGCCATCCTACGGTGAAAAAAGAAAATGCATTAAATTTACTTGATTCAGATGTGTGCCTCATTTTCACGTAAAATATATTACATCAACACAGTAGCTGCTCAAAGTAAGTAAATCGAAAGGCAAAATTGTGTCCATGTACATGTACTGTTCAAACATCAGAGAACCACCCTTTATTTATTTAATTCCCAGTCAAGATGGTCACTAAATACAAGTTATTTATTTTACAACCTCAGGAAGAACAGCAGAAAACATGATCCCTTCAATCAAAAACAAATCACCAACTGCAGACGTTGATGTACTGATGTACTTGCACTGATCCTCCATCATGCTTGATTGAAGGTTGTAGATGGTTTGAAGAGTCTTATGTAACGTCCAAAGATCTCAACTTCAGACTCATTAGTCCCTAAAACTTTACTCCACATCTCAGATGTTCAGTTTTGATGTTCTAGTGCATTTTTCTTCCTTTTGTTTGTCTATGTCCTTTTCTCAGCAGTACCTTCTTGACAGCTACACATCCATTGTCTTCTCACTTGTGGACTCCTGGCTATGAGTGGTTGTGACATCACTGGGGTTCAAAACAGTTCCATTGGCTCATCTTGACCACTCGTGCTTTCTCAGATGTCCTTTTCCAATAAAAAAAAAAAATCAAAAAAATGTTGTTTTCAGTCCAATTATTTGAACAACATGCACCAATTTATTGTTGCTCTCATATTAACACTCTCTCATTTCAAGTGGGGTGCCAGCTGCTGGTCTTTAATTTGTATTACCATTTCATGACAGATGGTCAGTAGAAATGGGCAAAAATGACTTAGACTAAAATCTTGTTACATGAACACACATTAAAATTTAAAGTTATTTCCTTCTTCCTTTTGGAAATATGAGGTTTTGTTACAATTCTGAGGATATGCTGTTTTTTCTTTGTGGAAAATAAAGGTTTATTATGTCCAGTGCTGAGCATGTATTAATGCAGAATGAAGATTAGTAACAGTGATGATTAAATAAGTAATGAGACATAATAATCAAGAGAGAGGATCCATTAAACACATTGCCATGATCAACACCATTCCCAGCACAATGTTTTCTGCTAAAGTTTTTCTGCTGTCTTTGATGCCCTCTAGTTCTCTGCGGAGGTCAGTTTATCTCTGAGCCAAACTATCTTCTATCAGCCTGCTGTCTGTCGCAATCTTAAACCTCCTCCATACACACATATAGAGTCTAATCTGTGGTGCTACCATGCGCCACTTCACAGCAGTGCTATTGTTGGTCACTTCATTTACTTAGTAAATTGCTTCGGAACAGTTTTACGGGTGCTAAATGGTTGTTGCTGGCCTTGACTGTCCAGTAGATTGACTCAGCCTATTTCTCTCACGTGTGCTCTTTACCTTCTGTTTTTATCCAAGCACATTCCTCTACAGTAGTAGCCTAGAGTCAGGGAGAAGCAAACCAGCTTTCAGATCATTGACCGTGCAGGCTTGACCTCACAAACTGACATACACAGTTCCTTTGTGTGTGTGCGTGCATTTTTAGGGCTTAAAATTAGTTTTAAATACAGATAGTTGTGTGTAGTCACTGTAGATATAACTTTGTATCTCAGAAATGGTGAATTTATAGAAAAAGCAAAGAAAAAAATGTATGTAACCAGAATCTATAGGATATTGCACCATTTCTATTGGCCCATTCATCGTGAAATGTTCTCACAGTGTAACAAGCAGCTGGTGTTTTCAAATTGTGTAAAAAAGGGGAAAAAATGAAGTTATGAGAAGTGTCACAATTATTGACACCCCCACATTTAGTACTTTCTGTACAACCTCCTTTTGCCAACATAACAGCAGGGAGTCTTCTATAATATTTGATGAGATTGGAGAACACAGAGCAAGAAATCTGAGACCTCAATACACAATCTCTGCAGATCCTCCAGGGTTCTAGCTCCTCTGTTCTGTACTCTCCTCTTTAGCTTACCCCACATGATTTTAATGGGGATTAGGTCAGCAAAGTGGGATGGCCATGTCAGAAACTTGAAAATGTGGTCATTGAACCATTCTTGTATAGATTTGTATGTATACCTGATTTTGGATCATTGTTCTGCTAGAAGATCAGAACACGACCCAGTTTGAACTTTTTGGCAAAGGCAGCCTCATTTTCATTTAATATCTCCTGGTTTTTCATGGAATCCTTAAGGGCATATATCCTACCAAGGTTTACAGGGCTTTCTGAGGATAAACAGCCACAAAAAATCACAGATTCCTCACCATTTTTAACAGTGGGGATGAGGTGCTTTACTGTAAAGCCATCCCATTGCCAAAATGCTCAGTTTTTGTCTCATTTGACCATAGAACCTGTTTCCAGTAAAGGATCCAATAGTGCCTAGCAAACTTAAGTTACTTACTTTTGTGGTTGGATAAAAGAAAAGACTTTAATCTGGCGCACCTTTCAAATAGTTTGTTGGCATGGAGGTGCTGTCTGATTGTATTCTGGAGACCCAAAAATGCTGTTATCTTCCAAAAGTCTCCAACCATGAACCTTGGAGAACTGTTTGCGTCAGTAATCATCCTCCTCTCTGTGCGTAGGGTGAAATACTCTAGCATCCTCTTCCAGACTGGTTGACCACAGCTACAGGTGGTTTTAAACTTTTTAATTATTGCCCTAACAGTGTAATATGGGCATTTTCAAGCGAATGGTGTTTTATAGCCATCACCTGATTTATGAAGGTCAGGACACATCTCTTTTCATTTTTGTTTCCTCTAATCTTCCCCATGTTTATGAATGATTAAGGCTGTTTGGCATCTGTGTCACCTCATATTTAAACCCCAGTGAAAAAGGCCATAGATAGCCACATAAGAGGTCCTGACCCCACTGATGCTGCTGCTTCTGCTGCATGAACTGAACTATTCAAATTAATTGTTTCCTTCACGTTTTACCCTGTTTTTGTACTGTAATACTTTATACTAACAATGTTTACTATCCGGTGTCGACCAGAGGAGGATGGGTTCCCCTTCTGAGTCCTGGTTCCTCTCAAGGTTTCTTCCTGTTTCTCTTAGGGAGTTTTTCCTTGCCACTGTCGCCACTGGCTTGCTCATGGGGGCTCGGACCCGGACTTCTTTTTGTAATGCTCATTTCCTTGTAAAGCTGCTTTGTGACAACACCTGTTGTAAAAAGCGCTATATAAATAAACTTTACTTACTTACTTACTTACACTCAGAAATAGAAATAGAAATAGGAACGTGCTTCAGTTACATTTTGTTCACAAGAATTTCTATGGGTGCCAATAATGGTGACACGTGGGTTTGCTCATTTTTTGTATGATGGTTTTTGTAAACAATGCTTTCCATTGCTTGGATTTATGTGAATTCCCCTTAGTTGCTCTAATTCACTATATTTGCTCAGTATATTGTATCGCAAGTAGTTGTATTTATAAAGCCGTGTTTCCACTACATGGCACCGGCTCGACTCGATTTGACTTCACTTGCCTTTTTTGGTTTTCCAATAGGCAAATTTGGGACCTGGTACTGGGTACCATTTTTTTATTTTTTGTATCACCTCCATCGTGGTTCCAGACGAGCTAAACTGATTGGTCGGAAAGAATCACTACGCGAATATGCTAATATTAGCTACTAGGTTGCCATAGCCTCTTGCGATGCCTTTGAGCAACCAGAATCATCTTGTCATCTGAACTCTGATGTAGTATTTCTTTAACTCTCTGTTTGCTTCAAGGTCTTTTTTCTTACTGCCTTTTCTGAACAATATTTGTCTTGTTGATGTCATGGCAGTTTTATCCAGCATCGCTATGACGACCATCTACGTTGAGGGGGCTGCATCTGAAGTGGAAAGCAAAGTACTGGTACCAAAGAGTTGAATAAAGTCTAGCCATACTATGCAGTGGAAAAGCAGCTGAAATGACAGCTCAAATAAGCTCATGCGCTGAACGTCCATGCACTGTTTCAGTCAAAATGACAAATCAGGCTTTACACTATGCAGTGAATAGATGGCTAGGTGGTTTGCTTTTGTCTGTAACTTGTTTAAAGTGAAATTCTTTATTGCATCAGCGTTTGCTGTAGCCAAGGGCTCATTATTTCTCTCCCTTTGTCCTTCCCTGGCCGAGTAAATATCCTTTAATCATTTTGCCCTTTTCAACACAGTATGGAGTCTTGCTGAAGTGGTGAATCAGGTTCCTGCCAAACCCTGGCACTTAGTCCTTCCCCCAGTGACGCTAGAGCTCTTGGCACCGTATCTGTCTGCTCGTCTAGGCCGGGGACAGGAAACAGGCCTGGCGCCTGTCCAAGACTTCACCGGAAAGTGAATCCTGGACGAAAGTGGCCTATTTCAAATGATGGTGAAAGGGGGGAGAGTGGAATGGGGAGGTGGAGTGGAGAGGGGAGGAGATAAAAGGAGAGGAGAAGAGATGAGAGGGGGAAATGACAGAGGTCCATGTGGAGTGGACATCCTGCTGACTCCTAAGCACCCCCGGAACAGGGAGTGCCACTCTTCAGCACTAAGGAGAGCTCCTCTCACTGACTCTCTTACATCACGTGTTTTGGAGGAAGCATACTCAGAAAAGTCTAGTAATTATGAGGATCTATGCTGTAGATGACAGACTAAACAAAAGATGTTTCAATATATCCTTATGGCATTCTCTTGTACCAGTGATGGGGGAAAAACAGTGAAGGTTTTTATGTGTTTGGGTGATAGATGAATCAATCTCACTCCAAAATGATAAATTGCATTTATTACATTAGGAAGATTTCAGTCTGGTTGGAGAAGGCGTACTCCATTATTGTGGCCCAGCAGGAGTTGATGCGTGCATTATTTAGAACTTTAGCTCATGCAATAGCAGTGAAAAGTAAACATTAATGGCACCTAAGGACGTGCAGAGCCAATCCTGTGACGAGATTTATTGTTTAGCCTAGAATGAACTCATCAAACAGCAGCAGTAAAGAAAGAATAAATTTATAATAGCAAAGTAACAGAAGAGAAATAACAGACCCTACCATTTAAATAAGACTGTGTGTGACAGTGCGGGATATTTGCTGCAAACATCAAAATGTCAAGACATCCCCAGCTATACACAGTTGTGCTAATTTGGTGACACCTCAGGTGTTTCGGGGGAGTAGTAATTATAGCAGTTCATGCTCTTATGCTTAACCTGTAAATGCTTTACTTTATACATATTTAAGTAGTTTGAGAAATAAGGCACTAGACGCCTTGGTTTGTTGTTCATCATAAACGCCACGCATTCATGTGCATTAATCACAGCCTGAGTAGCTAAACCTGGAGTAACAGAGAAAGCTGTGTATTCTTTTCCTGAAGGGTACTGTTCATAAGGCTACATGACACCTACGTAAGCTTGTCATGACGACTGACATAACCTTACATAAATGTTCATAAATGCTTATTCCAATAGGCATCATTTGTCATAAAGATAGTTTAGCTAACTTTGATCAAAATTGGCAAACGTAACCTTTATACTGAATGATACCTATTGGAATAAGCATTTGTAAACATTTATGTAGGATTATATCAGTTGTCATGACATGCTTATGTAGGTGTCATGTAGCCTTATGAACAGTACCCTACAGTAAAGTGTTACCGAAAGTTGTTTGTCTTTGTAAAATGAATTAACCTCAGTTACATTTGTTAGCATTTGTGAATCTGAGTAAACTCTACCTAGCCCTTGCATCCTGCCTCCATGCCTATGTTACTCACATTTTGTTTTTATTTATTCATTAAAACACCATTAACTCACCATTAATAGCTATCAACAAATAATTAGTTTATCAGAATATGAATATTTAAAAATAACAATAACAATATAACAATAAACACAGTAAACAATAAAGCGCATGAAAACACAATGTGCAGTGACACTGACAGGACATGACCACTGTGTTTAGAGTGGTCTAGTCTTTCCAGTAAACTAGCCACTGGCTGTAATTTTAGTCTGTTGGTTTTATAGTTTTCTCGCTGAAACCTAGCAGATGACTTCCTGTAAATAGCAGGAAGATCAGGATATTCATTACTGGTAGATCAGGAGAGCATGCAGTGCACTTTCTTTTTGAGAAGAATTCCACTGTGCGAGAAGAGAGCTGCAGAGAGAGCCACGCTTCAAAAGCAGGCGGGTGAGGGAGGCTGGGAGACGCCAGTAGCACCAAACATCATTGCAGTACTTCTCCAAACCACATGCATTCAGAAAATACATGTAGAGTTCTTCTGTCAGCAGTTCCAATACATGTGTCTGTGAGAATCTGCAGGGACTTTCATTTTGGCTGGTGTAGGAGGAATAAGCTTGAAGTGCTTAGTGTTCAGGGCTTCTAAAGGGAGTGTTATCATACATATGAAAAGTAAGACCTGACTGATATATCATTTTGCTGATAAAATTAGCCAGTATTAAGCTTCCACAGCAAAATTGATATCAAACACATGTGGCTTGTTTTATATTTTGTAATGAACACGCTGCTCTAAAGAGTAGATTTTATGGCTTTGTGTTTTTGGGCCTAACTTTACAAAGACTGCAAGGCTAACAAACTTCTCAACCTCTTTACAGCAGTGCAAGCTGAACTGGTAAGTTTAAAGAAACGCAAAACACCATCATGGTTAAAATAAGACCAAGATGGTCTTGGTCCAAATCCAACCTTTAAGATAAAGATACAAGTCATAGTCATAAGACATGGTATACTCCCCAAAAAACGTTATGTGAAGAGAACCGATGAAAAATGACAAACTAATGGACACCAAACAAAGAACAAAGAATTCTGCAGAGCTCCACCCCCTGCACTACAATATTTACATTATTTTAGACTTTCTGCTGTTTACTGCTTTTAGGAACTTTGACAATTAGGATGTGATAATCAAATCAGTCAGTAAAGGCACTGTGTAAAGCGTTTTAATATTTTTAAATATAAAAACATTTTGGCTGATGTTGATTATTGAAGTTTTCAGTTATAAAATTCTATCGATATTTCAAGGTTCCTTTATAGTTCAGTCATTGAGATGTAAAGAAAGTCATTCAGAGTGGTTTGGTGTGGTTCATTTGTAGAGAAACTTACAGACTCATATTTCTTTAACCAGGGCCCACAATGTCTACAACACAAATATCTGTCTTCAGAGTTTTCATATGTCATTTTGATAATGGTAAAATAGTGGTGGAAGAATATTTTTTGGGGGGATTATTTTGCCTTACAACACCCTCCATGTATCTTTTCACCATGAATGGCTTAAAAAAAATAATCGTATAAGAATGTGTATTTATACCACCAGCACTATGAGCAATTCTGATTCTGTACGTTACTCTAGAATGGAGCATTTTACATCAAACCACTCTAAATGGCTTTCTTTACATCTTATTTTATTTATTGTGCAGGTTTTTTGATAAATCAGTGTAATTCCTAACTGTTAACAGTGACAAAATGTTCATATCAGTCAGGCCCTGCAGGAAAGGTTTGCGACTCTCAAAGTCCAACACAGTAACATCAGATTTATTTGTAAACTAAATCTGCTACAGATCAGGGGGGATTTCATTCACAGCAGGATTTCTCCATTAGCCTGATAACTTAGGCCAAAAAAGTAAGCCTGCCCAATAGCAGAAGAGCTAAGAAATGTTTCTGTTGGATAATCCTCAGCTTTTGGCTTAAGTTATCCAGCCTACTGAGAAATCCTACTTTATGAAATGCCACCCAGGCACTAAACTGCTGTGTACCGACAGCCTTAGTCTCGGACGGCCTTTAGGTAAGGGGCAGTTTTACAGAGTGTAACTGCATGTAATAAGGTGAGAGGAGTGTCGAGCTTTCACTTGAATTTCACACAGGCAGTGCTTCAGATCATATAATTCTTTCTGAAAAAGAAAATGTTCATTTGCTGGTAATGAGGGTGATGGTCTCACCAGCACGGCGGCTGCTTTACTGTACGAGAGAGGCGAAGCTTTGCTGTGATCTGAAAGAAGAAAAGGAATCATGTCCGCTTTGATCTCAACTGAATGAAGGAAGTCACTTTGTGAAATCTCTCTCTCTCTCTCTTTCTCTCTCTCTCTCTCTCTCTCTCTCTCTACCCATTACCACCCCTCCTCCCACCCTCTCTCTCTCTAGGCTTCCCCTGTTCTTGCCTTTTCGTCCAACTTCAAAGGTGTTTGAGTCGCAGTGATAGTGAAGACTGCAGGACTGAGCTTTGGTCTTTCTTCAGGAAGTCTGTTCCCCTGTTCTAAACTCATACCTCTCACCTCTCTTCCTCCCCATGTAAGATAGCGTACAAAAAAAAGGAAATCAATATCTCATTTCACAGCATAGACACAGACAGAGAAAGATTTCCCTTACATGCCATTTGCCTCATTCAGTTGTTCCACAGTTTGACTCCATGCCTTGTACTGTTTAGATTGCAGGGTCGTGTTGATGCCAGACCACTGAATTCACTGCATAAAGGGTCCAGTGGAGACACTAGGCTAGATGAAAGGAGCTGTGCAGGAAAGATGTGGATGTTGTGACTAATTAGAGTCATTGTCTGCAGGTATTTCTCATCAGGAGAATGTTCTTTATCCTTATTTCGAATGACCTTGTCGGAAATGACAGGACTAATAAGATTTGACTGAAGAATGTTTGGTATTTCCATGTTCCAGTCCTTGGCGGTGTATTCAAGGTCAGGACTGCAGGACCATGTAGAGTATTCTTCTGGTAAATAAGGGACAGCAGGCTTATTTTAAGTTTATTTCGTGAATTGCTTAAAAGACCCACATCTTGTTTTTTCACTCATTATGTTTGTTGTTGAATGGTTTTATGTAAAAACAGTCATCATTTTCACACAACCATCTTCCAAACTGTCTTCATGCTTTAGAATTACACAAGCTACCTTTTACTGTACCTAATTACTGTACCTTTTGATATATGTAAATGAGCTCTGTTCTGATGCCCTGTATTGTGCCTCATTCAAAAAGCGCTCAGAGCTGAATAGCTTCAGCATGATTGGGCAGAGCTAAACTGATGAAGGCTGTAAATGCAATTACATAGTTTATATGGAAACTAACATGCAAAAACAGCCTGTTTAGCGGACAGTTTTTAGCTTAGTTTATATATATATACACTGAGTTAACTGTAGAGTGAATGGTACGTTTTGAAACTTCTAACAGTGTTTACTAAGGTTGTAGTACTCCAGTCCGATTTTGGTCTTGAGACCGTTAATGTATGGTTTCTGTTTTATCTCGGTTTCGACGTCATTTTGATTCCGTCTTGTCTCAGTCTCTGGGTAAAGTACGCTTGGAAATTATCTTTGAGACCAGCTGAACGCCTGAGGTAACTGGAAGCTGAACTTGTTTCTGTCAGTTGAACTAAGATTGTAATATAATACTACTACTACTAATAATACTAATAATAACAATAATAATAATAACAATAATAATAATAACGATGATAATAATAATAATAATGAATAATTATTTAGGCTGTATCTTATTTAATGTTATATTTTACCTAATACATTATAAAATGTTATTTTTAGCATATATCATGTATCATGAATAATAATGAATTTACAAAGAACTACAACTGAATTCCAGTTTTTTCCCTCCCTTACTTCTTTTTAATTTTTATTATTCAGAAAAACCCTAATCTGGTTTTGGTCTCATCTCGGCTTCAGCTACTCCTGATCTTGGTCTTAACTCAGACTTGACTACTACAAAGTCTTGGTCTTGTCTCGGCCTTGGCTACTCCAGGTAGTGTTCATGTATTAAAAATGTGAAAAAATGATTCATTGTGCTTTGGGCCCTTTAAACTGATATAATTCAGTTCATATTTTCTGCTGTCTGGTCACACTGAATAATTGGAAGCCAACATTCATGTTGTCTTTTGAACAGAGAAGCTGTCCTTTACATTGTGTTAATATTTCAAAATGAGTAGACCAATAGAAATGCTTCAGAATCACTTGGTACAAGAAACACTAACATGGTATTTTCACTCACTGGACACTTTATTAGAAACACTAACACGATGCTTCCACTCATTGGCCACTTTATTAGAAACACTGCCATGATACTTTCACTCACTGGTTACTTTATTAGAAACACTACCTCGATTCTTCCGCTGAGTGGCCACTTTGAGCTCTATCCACTTTATAGGTCACTTTTGTTGCTAATTAATAATAATAATAATTAATAATAAATAAAAATTACCATAGCCCATTTGTTGCTGCAAAATTTATCAGTCCCTCCTATCCCATTCATCCTTGGTCAGTTTCTGACCACAGAACTGCTGTTCATTGGATATTATTTTGGGCTGGTGGATCATTCTCAACACAGCAGTAACACTGATGTGGTGGTTTGTGTGTGCTGGTACAAGATTATCAGGCATGTCAGTGTCACTGCTAGGTTGAAGTGGTCCACCAGCCAAGAGTGGCTGACCACTGATGAAGGGGTAGATTAATGGTGCTGAGTCCTGGTCCTGGAGCATCCCCTGCTCTGCCCATTTGAGTGTTTTCCTGGACCAGGATTGAGAATGTTCTGTTCTAGAGGATGACTAAGACAAATTGTGCATTAGAAAAAAAAAATAATCTGTAACAATAAACCAGCAAGGTGGATCTACAAGGTAGGGGGTTCTAATAAAGTGGCCAGTGGGTGCATGCTCTTATTTTAGGAATAACTGATTTGACTTTCCTTTTTTGAGAGCACTGATGAGGTCCAAAGCTCATGTATTCATCTCTCTCTCTCTCTCTCTCTCTCTCTCTCTCTCTCTCTCTCTTTTAATCACATGGGAGGGAATCAGCGATGAATATGAGAGTCCTTCTATTCTCCTGTTTCTGTAGATTAAATCAGCTCAAGTCATGCACTGGAGCAGAGCCCCCCCCACATGCTCTGAGTCTCTGAATGAGCTTGTGCGGTAGAGGCTTATCAATCATTACAACACAGTAATTGCGAAGGCCAAGCACTGAGAGAGCCTGTGGGAATATAGAGCTGCGCAAGATGGTTACGATAAAGGCTGTGCTTTCAAAACACAGCAGAATAAACTGAATGCGAGGGGCTCGCACTGATGATTGGATGATTATGGCAGCCTTGCATTAACTTGCACTGGGCTTCAAAGAGGCATGGGTCCCGGCTGACGCCACTGAAGAGCTGTGCTTTATTCAGCAAAATCATGCGATTTTGCACATCACTGTTTCTGCCTGCAGGCTATAGACGTCCATGAGCTTGATCTGATGAGTGATAGCAGTATTCATGCATTCTCAACAGAAGGGTAGGACTTCAAAGGTTGGATGCGAGACACAAGAGGCAGAACACGCATGTCCTTTCTTGGAGGTTGTGCTCAGCTGTGGTTCATCGATATAGGTCAGCCTTGAAATATTGGCAAGACTGGCATTTCGAAAGGTTATAGGGTGCAAAAGATAAACTTTAGACTGTATGTGCACATACACTCAGTACACATACTGTACTGTGCAAAAGTCAAAGACCATCCTTCATTTAATTTACTAGTCTAAACAGACATCATGTTTAAGCAATTCATTTTTCATAAACATATTTAACAGAAAATTGTGCAGAAGCACAATTGAATATAATATTAATAATATTAATTAACTACAACTGAATATAATATTATTTTTTTGCAGCAGTTAGTATGTACCACCTGTTTCCTTTATTACAACACACGATTTTTTTCATGTGTTTTATTTTTCAATTTTCCAAAGAAATCTTCAGGGATATTTTTCCACACCTCTGAAGTTCAGTCTTAAAAGTTGGTTGCGTTTTTCTCCTTCCCACAATCCAAATAATCCCAAACTCATTCAGTGATGTGGAGGTGGTCAGTCCATTGTTCAGCAGCTTCTTTGTTTGATTTGCAAATTTTCTTCCTTTTTGCTTTTTAGCTCCTTTTCTCAGTAACAGCTTCTTGTAAGCTACACATCTTTTCAGACTCATAGTGTTGAGTTGTTCTTCTCACAGTGGAAGGATGGACAGAAGCACATATGGATTTTTTCAGATCTGAAGCAAGAGTGGAGTTTGATTTTCTCCTCTCTCTCAAAGATGAAAGCTATAAGTACTGTTTATTAGAGGGGGACAGGTTTGGTGGTCTTGTACAGTTGTTAAGAGTCCCATTTTCTCTACATCTTTTAACCATTTTTTGAACTCCGGTTTTGTTTTTTTCTTCATTTATTTTCCTTTGGACTTGCTCCTTGCAAGTGGATTATCATATATCCAGTCTTCTCAGTAATCACTCCTTGTGCTTGAATAACTTAACTGTACTTAATGGCCATTTTGAATGCAAATTAAATGAAGGGTGGTCTCTGACTTTTGCACAGTGCTGTGTGAGATTGTGTCCTTCAGAGGATATAAGGATGGTTAGTCCAATCTCAATAGTTACTGACATACTGCAGCACCTGCTGAGCTCCAATCTTTTACTGTTGTAAGCCTGTGATCAGCTTCTGGGGTTTCACGAATAGAACACTGAATAGAGCATTTGCCTTCTATTTCTTTCTCATTCATTTTTGGCCGTCGTGATGTTCTTTCCTCGGCTGTGTGATTTGGCTTTCAAAGAAGCAACACTTCAACTGAGCAGTTTGCAATAGAGCAGCATGGAAGCCTTCACTGGCGACAGCGTAAATATATAAATGAGCAGCGAGAAGCTCCATCGTCATGCCGTCAGGGGAGAAAATGAGGGCTTTGATTGGTTCGTCCAAATGAAAATGTTTGTCATTTTAGGGAGGACGCCGTGACAGGACATTAATGTTATGCAGGAAGCACTCAGCTGAAGGTGAATAGGAGCGCAGAGGAAGAGAGGAGAGAGACGCAGCTATAATAGCTCAACTTGCCCTTCTGAAGCTGAAGGCTAATTGGTATTAGGTGTCGGTGAAGTGAATTTAGGGCTGGGGGGGATGCAGTGTACTCAGAGCAGAACTTTTAATCACAAAGAAAGCTATACTTCGGAATATTCAGTGCAATCCTGGGGCCCTAAGAGAATTCTGTTTGGGTATCCCTACCTGCCATGTCTCTGCAGTTGAAGTCTATTTAGCTAGCTAGCGAACGTAGCAGAGTCAAGGCCGAATTATACGTCTGCATCTGTGTATCTGCGAACATGAGCATTGCGCGTAGATCTTTGCATAGGAGTCTGCTAGCGTACTTTCACATAATATGAACGTGTGCACAAGGGGCTGTGTCCAAACCAGAACATACAGAAAATGAACTGAAAAGTCCTGTAAGCTGCTTATCCTTCTGGGTCGTAGGGAGAGCTAGAGACTATCCCAGCAGTCATTGGGTGAAAGGCAGAATACACCTTGGACAGGTCACCAGTCCATCGCAGGGCAGACAGACATATACATTAACACACACCCACACCTAAGGGCAATTTAGCATGTCTTTAGACTGTGGGAGGAAATCAGACCACCCTGAGGAATCCCACACAGAAAGGACCCGATCATCCAGCTGGGGAATCGAACCCAGGCCCTTCTTGCTGTGAAGATGACAGTGCTACTCACTGTGCCACTGTGCCACCCTGCTTCTCGACACAGAACAGCATAAAATATTTAAATGCCGCTCTCATATTTGTGAGCTCCAGTTATAGGACTTTCGAACAATGTTGGTATGTACATTCATGATGTCAGTGAGCATGAACCGCTTAACTCAGCCAGTAAGTTGATTAGCTCGCCAACCAATCAGCACTCAGTAGTGTGCTGTAGAAAAAGGTAAATATACGGTTCTTAGTTTTTTTTTGTTTGGTTTTTTTTAGTTTGATTGGATAAAAATCCTGCACCCAGGAATGTAATTCATACAACCAAATTCAAGAACAGTCCAGGAAAATCATAGACAGGAAGCTACCCTACAAATGAAGCCCTTTATGTCCATAAGTATGCAAACACAAATGAAAACACCCAGCCAATGCAATGAAGGGGCACCTATCCTGTAATACATACACAACATGCATTCTTGCATTACTGTTGTGGTTATAAATCAGTGTCTATAAATTGTACATTGAATCTCCTTTTATTCCAACAGCCATATCAACAATATGCACATCAACAGGAGAGGAGCTAAGTTTAGTTAGTTTCCACTCTTCATACCAATAGTGAACCTGGCAGCAGCAAGAAAAAAGGTGCTTTCTGGCATTTTTTGGAAAACTCAAAACAATATACTAACATACATGAATCCTGTTCTTATTTCACTCTCAAGAGGCTTTTTCAGTCTCTGTGTCTGACAGTTGGACATTCTGTTGCGTGTCTATCTGACGTTCCATATTTACAGGTGATGGAAAAAATAAAATAACAGTACCATTGTCACACTTTAATATAGCATATAACAAGGAGGAGACTCTGTTCAACTTGCATACCTTTCATAAAATAAGGATTAGCACTAGAGATCCAACACTGATACTGAGACTGAAACTTTGAGTAGCAGCTGACACTGACTGATTCAGTTTTTGTTCTTATTTTTATTGAAAGACAAATGTTAAATTATTTTAGTGTGTCAGGAAACAAGATTTTCATTTATTTTTCATGCTTCAGTGCTTTTATTGCATAAGCAAGCTAAGGCAAATTTATTAATATAGCACCTTTCATAAACTGCAGTCATTGAACGTGCTTTACAAATGAGAAAATACAAGGATAATTCACATTATGGATGGAGAAATATTCCTTCAAAAGATTTTCCCTCAATTAGTGTTTTGAGAATGGTAGTGGAGAGCACTGTCGGCGCAAAATCTTCTATAGGGGTTCAACTGGGTTAAGATGTGGTGACTGAGAAGCCCACAGTATATAATTTATATCATTTTAATACTCTTCAGTGGCTCCTCATGCCCTGTGGGTCAGAGCATTGTCATCCTGGAAGAGACCACTCTCATCAGTATAGAAGTGTTTCCTCACAGGATAAAGAAGATCTTTTCATTGTGCTGATCTAAGGGAACTAGTAGACACAAATCATGCCAGCAAAATATCCCCCACAGCATAACAGAGCCACCAGATCTGCCACCATTGCGGGGGTCAAACATTGAGGTCTATACTGTTCCCTTGGTGTAGGCCACACGTACGCTCTCCCACTTGTGGAGAATATGATGAAAGAAGACACAAATGACCAGATCACTTTTTTCTACATCTCTGTAAAGCAGTGCCTATGCACCACTGCTCACTGAGCTCTGACATGTCCGTTTGTGTATGAGGGCTTTATGCACTGCAGTCCTACTATAATGTCCATCTCTATGTAGTTGTGGATGGACCATTCTCGCAGACAGTCTGATTACATCCTGCATTGATATCGTCACTCACCTGAGGAACAGTCATTTGATTGTTTTTCCAAATATATTACACTAATGCACAAGCATCACACTCACAGTCACAATTTCCAGCCCTGTTTACTGATGTCTTTCCCATAAATCTAAATGCCGATCTCACTTCAGTCACTGTTCCTACTGAAACAGTGGAGCAGCGTTCATGACTAAAGCTGCTGCTATCTGCACCCCAATAATGTCATAAAATCATTTAGAAGTTTTCCTCTTCATTGTTAAAAATCAACTCAAAATGATATAGCAAATTATTTCATGGCTTTTCTTGAGTTGACTCAACTCAAACTTCTTAGTTGAGTCAAAAATTCTCTTATTTTTTTTTAGTTTGGCACCTCAGTTAGATAAATAAGATGAGCTTGTTTTTTCATAATCAGTTTCCCCACTAGCAAGGACTCATTCCATCACACAGTACTGCTAGACATTCTTCCTCTTGGGTACACATTTACGGATGGCTATGCCGTTGCTGTGGCTCAAACTCTTGGGATGTTGGCTTAGTCCACGGCACCACTCAGGAATGCATGAAGGAACTCAGATTTTGTGTCTACATATGTTTAATACACTGAAGAAAAAAATATTTGTTGTTTTCACTTAAAGACATGGCGTAGTCTCATGTGGTGCAACTGTCTAGTAATTCATCTCAACATCCGGAGATCGTGAGTTTGAATCCCAGTGATGCCATAGCTGTCCATATCCAAAACCCCAAAGAAAAATGTGCCAGATGGGACTGTGTGATAGAAGGAGTGTCCGCTAGCGGTAAAATTGAGGGAAAAGAATGCAAATTCAGTTTTGTTTATCGAAGTGAGATGCAGACCTAGAAACAGTAGCTGGGAGAATTTTTGACTCAACTAAGAAGTTTGAGTTGGGTGAACTGTGGTGTCCTCAAGTTCAGTCAACTCAAGAAAAGCCATGAAATCAGTTACTGTATCATTTTAAGTTGAGCTGTCTTCTCATTTTTTTACAGTGTTGCAGTCTTAATCCAAAATGGAGGCCAACTGGGCCCTGCATTTTATACCTGCCACACAGCATGGTAGGATGTTAGTTGTAGTCATATGATGCAATATCATGTCTTATGTTTTCCAGTCAGTTTTTTCTTTAATTTCTCACCCTCTGTAAACAGCCAACAACAATACTACTACTACTACTTATAATAATAATAATAACAATAATAATAATAATAAGAAGAAGAAGAATGCATTTTATTTACAATGCACCTTTAATTTAGGTGCTACAAAGGTAAATTCAATACAATAATAAAAGCATAATATTTAGACAAAAAAAGACAGTACACTGTAAAAATTGATTCATCAGATCTACTTAAAAATTAATGTGGTAACAAGCAATTGAACTAGTTTTATTTTACTTAAAAACTACATTGATTGAAAGAATCGTTCATGCAAAGCATTCATTTAGGTTGAATAAAACAAGTTACCACATGAAGTATTTTTTTAGGTTGATCTGACAAGCCACTTTTTACAGTGTGGTTAGTAAATAATAAACACAGCAAACCTCCATAACATTAGATTAGTATTTCTGAATAAAATAACATTTAAAAAAGGCCTTTCTAAATAAAAATGTCTTTAAGCTTGCCTTAAAAGAAGACAGTGTCAGTGGAGCCCTCAGCCAATCAGGCAGGATATTACAAAGGCGAGGGGCCACTGAACAAAAGGCATGATCACCCATCGTATGCAGTTCAGTTCTGGGAAGCTGGAGATGATTAGTGTTAGGCCTGAGATTGCGACTAGAATTACAGAGTGTAAGAAGTTCCTTGAGATAATCCAGTGTGGCTCCGTGAACACATTGAAAAGTTAGAAGGAGAATTTTATAGGCAGTTCTCTAATATTGGTGTAATGTGTTCATGTATGTCCTTAACAACATGATTTATACCAAACTTCAGCTTTTTTATTCAGTTAAACTCTCATTAAACAGCAATATCATTTACAATGCTAATGTGCACAAAGGGCTCATATAAATGTGATAGTCAGGTGTCCACATACTTTTGGCCATATAGTGTATTTCAAGACAACTGAATTTCATTTTAGCTTTTTTCTTCTTCTATCAAGTCCAGCACTTTCCGCTGATATCGACCCGATACTGACTCTGGGTTTGGAGTCAGTGGCATCTCTACTCTGGATATTTCTCCAAGTTCTGTCTGTGCTCACTGTCACGTGAGCATGTGCACTTGCTTTGAGACAGATTTTTTTTCTACAATGGAGCGCTGGAGCTTAAGGAAGAGATCAGCCCAGTCCTGTATATATGGATTTATTCTCTCATGAGAGAGTCAGAACCTGTCAGTCTTTTTTTTCTGGAAAAAGAAGATTAATCATTACTGTCATTTTTATCGATAGAGGCTGTCCATCTACAGGCATCAATCAGTGTCAAGGCAGTCAGACAATGAGACTGCATTAAAGTGTATTTCAGAGCAGCACTCCTCCAGCAGCACCTGATTTAAAGTGGTGGAGACTCTTTAAATAAGACTTTTTTAATAAGTACGCACTAAATCCTGCAGTGCAGTTTAACTTCACTGGCCAGGGGCATGCACTCTCAGCACACAGCTGAAAAATCTGGTGCTTAATAAGATCGCTGAAATAACTCAAGGTTGTTACTCTTAGCATCTTCGTTACTTGTTTGCTTCAGTTTACTCTTACTTCTTTTCTAGGGATGGTACTGATCTGATCGCAGGGATTGGTATCAGGCCAATATCAGCAGAAACTGCTGAATTGAATATCAGAGGGTAAAAAGAATGAATTTGACCAAATACTGCAACAAATCTGTGCTGAAATAGGCCACTTATACCCTGTGTGATGTGATGTTGTTAGCTGTGTGTTTCTTCCGGTTTGAGTAGCATGATAACATGATAGCCTACTTTTAGATGCTCATTTTAAAGCTTAGTATTTAAAAAAGAAAAATTAGATCAGTATCAGTTGGGAATGCACTGTTTATAATTTTCTGTCCAATTCTTATTTATTTACAGCCAAATAATGTTTTTAACTAGAAGCTCACACTGCTTGGGCTAAATGAACACATGAAGCATTTCCAGCACTTTCTGTCATCCAAAGTCACAATATAAAACACATTATTTGCTCATCATTGGGCCAAACTGGCATTTTATATTCATAAATGAAAAATCAGTAGCCTGAGGTCTTCAAATCTGGACCTTTAATCCAGTTTCCAGTCCTAGATTTTGTGATAACTCATAGTTAACTGAAGTGCAGATGTAATTGGCCACCTAGGGTGAATCTCATATCGTTAATCACTCCTCCTCATTTCCTTTCCTTTCCTCCTCTCCTCACATCTTAGCTCCTCCCACTGACGAAACAAGGAAAGCATGCAAGGAGGAGATGTGAGGACAGAGGAATCTATGCCAAACGTGTTTGTCAAATGAGATGTCCTTCAGTCACTTGTCTCTTTTATTACCTGTTACTGGATCTGCTCATAATAAACACTTACATCCTATTATATGACCACTTTTCACATCTGCTTTATTAAAATTCAAATACATCTACAGTTTAATTAACTCTCAGCAACCTTTCACAGTTCCCTCCCATTAACTGAAATCAACTGAAAAAAGGGGAGGCAGAGACTGCAGTACTACAGATCTCTGTCACGTGCTGCAATAAGAAGTCTTCTGTGCAGGATGCATGTTCATCCAAATGCATTTAAAGAACTGATAAGTTCTTAAAGATGGTGGATTCAATTGATTTCCAGGTCAGGAGCAAGAGGGAGGAGAGCAAGGACATAGCTAGATCTTTCAGAATGGGCTGACCAGAGAAGCTAGCTAGGGAAAACAAAGCTGAAAAAAAGAGTGCTACTGTATTAAAACTACGTTAAAAGTGTTGTTTTTTTCTCTGTACATGAATAAAACACATGAATAAAATATTACATCAATACAATCACTGCCAAAAGTAAACTGAAAGACAAAACTGTAATCATGTTTTGTCATGCATGAGGAAATGATGTATTCGAATCAAGTAAATTAAATGCATTACTTCAGTGGACAGCATTAACATTAAGTAAAACATTTCTTATGGACAGGCTTATACATGAGACTTATGATTAGAAAGCTAGCAGATAGCACTGTACAAGCTAACCTATGATTAGTCAGTATGATCAACAGTTATAGCTGACTCATTTTTGGTAGTTAACTTATCTTACCATCACATGATCTGCTTCATGAAGTGTAGCTCACAGAGCAGCACTAAAGGACGTAGTGCACATTCACTCACCTGTTTAAATTAGCCAATCACAGCAAGATATGCTAATTATTAAATGCCGCATCATCACACTCTCATAACTGATCGGCAGCTACCCTCATGGCAGACTTTCATCATAAAGTGTAATTGATGCCTTATTGAGGATGGCTGGCTGTCTCACTTTCCAGTACTAGGAAGGCCAGAATGCCATGCATGCTTCATGCTAGGGTGGCATTGACCCCCTCTGGACACTACCTGGCAACACATCTGCAGAGGAGAGAAGAATCAAGGAGACATCAATTAGAGGTTTGAGATCCACCCCTAGTGTCATATGTATTATTAATGATTATTATTAATAACTTTAAAATCCAGGACCAGAAACTGGATTCAAGGCTCAGATTTGAAAGAGTTTAAAAAAAAATATGAATCAATGTGTTACATCAAAATATGAGGGAACTGGCCCTTTTTGATGTCACATTATTTACAGTTTAAAGTTTAAAGTAATAGTAATAAACCGACCGATTGCCGGTCGCATGTTTGGAGCTGTGATTCTGATCATGCACCCCTAGTTACATTTTAACTTTGAGTGTAAGGTCGATGCATCACTTAATCTCCTTGGCTGGCAACATGCGCCTTGGAGGTGCCGTTTGAAGGAGAAGCGAACTATCAATCCTGCCTTTCATATGCACAATATTGAAATGTGCATTTTAATAAAGGTTTGGAACAAAGACAAAGTGCCGAGTGTTTGTCTCCCCTGGAGGCTAAGTGGACGGGGCAGGAGGGTTCTCACAAAGCAGCCTCTTTTGAATAATTTGTGCGCAAAGTCAGCTTGTAATGTCAGCAGGATACGGAACTCTGACTTGCCCTTACACACACACCCCACGCTGCTTTCTCTCGCTTTCTCTTTCTCTCTCTCTCTCTCTCTCTGTCTCTCTGTCACTGTCTCTCGCTCTCGATCTCTGTGCACTCTGAATACTAATGCTGGTGTAACACTGAGCTGTCAGGCCTTTTTCTCTGCAGCAGCATGTCAGATAGCTGGAAGATTGCAGTGTAAGGCATCTTGACAGATGGCTGCTCTCTCTTTCTGCTGCTCCAGGAAGAAAAGGGGGCTTTAAATGGACACTGTCAGAGTGCTTTCAGACCCAACACACCCGAAGCCCATCATTATCCCCAACCTTACAACCACACACTACTCTTTCCCCCTCTCTCTCTCTTTACTCTCTCACACACACTGCTCTACTTCACTCTCTCTCTTTACTCTTTGTTTCTCTCTTCTCTCCTCTGTCTCTCTCTTCTTTCTGTCTGTCTCTCGCTCTCACATTGGGCATCTGTCTTTGCCCTTTCTACAAACTTGCTCCTCTTTTGTCTCTTTTTTAATTCCTCCCTCCCTCTCTCTCTCTCTCTCTCTCTCTCTCTCTCTCTCTCTTTGCCTCTGTTTGCTCACTCTCTCTTTACTGTCTTCTCTCTTCCAATTCTTGCTCTTTTCTTTCTCTTTCTGTTCTCATCTCTCTCTCGTTCTTTAACTTGCTCCTCTCTCTCTCGCTCTCTCTTTCTCTCTCACTATCTGACTTGCTCCTCTCTCTCTTTCTCTCTCTCTCGCTATCTCTGACTTGCTCCCCTCCCTCTTCTCTCTCTCTATCTATCTGACTTACTCCTCTCTGTCCATGTCTCTTTCTCTCTCTCTATCTGACTTGCTCCTCTTTCTCTTTCTCTCTCTCCCTCTTACTATCTCTGACTCGCTCCTCTCTCCCTCCCTCTCTCTCTCTCTCTCTCTCTCTCTCTCCTTCTCGCTCTCTCTCTCTCTCTCTCTCTCTCTCTCTGTCTCCTGATGCTGCTGTTATCTTGGCCTGTGTGTTTGTAGAGTGGAGCTGAACAGCGTCAGTCTGAGATCAGAGATCATGCTTTATTTACAGCACTGCCTCTCCGCCTCATCCTCCATTAGATCTCTCTTCAGGGGGATGATGATCCAGCACGATCCTGGAAAAAGCAGAGCGAGCTGATCTTGGTGTACGCACACACACACACTGCTGTTTGCTTATTTATTTATATTTAATTCATTATTTGCTGTCCAAACAATAGGCACGGTTGGGAAGTGGGGGGGAAACAGTCAATTCTTTCGTTTTCATGAAAAATTAACAAAGCATTTTGCAGGTACAAGGTCAAGAGCAGTGTATATTAGACCCGGGGCCATTTTCCTGCTGCTGGAAGCTCCAACACAACAGCTTTTCAAGGCAACAAGGAAAATATGTGGGCTTACCACTGCTTCAGCCTAATTAGCGTGAAGTTTTGCAAAGCTCACTGGTGAGTTGTTTAACTTGCAGAGTGCACTGTCATGAAGCCAGAAAGTGGATTTAGCCCTAATGCTGTAGGCGTATTATTGACTTATTAACTTTAAAACTTATTTCTCAGTAATTAGTATGAAACTAATATGTATATAGTTTATGTATGATGAACTGAAGTATATGGACTCTCAAAGTTAAGAGTTAAACAGTCAAGTAATGGAATCACCTCTGGCAATAGTTTACGGACAGAGCAGCATATCCTAGATCTGGCATGAAGAGAGTCACAGGCACACTGGTCTCAGCCTCAGATGCTCCGCCCACATGTGCACCAGGGGTGCCCAAATTGGTGTGGCTGCAGTTTTCATTCCAAACAAGCAGAAGCTCACCTGATTCCACTTCTTTAATCAGTTAGTCTCTGTCTTCAAACAGCACTTCATGTGAGCTCCTGCTTTATGGGCATATAAAACCTGCAGACACATCGGCCCTTTGCGGATGAGACCAGACACTCCTGTCGCTACCTGATCTGTGGCCCCTGTCCAGTTTGCACTGCATATGTGCACCACTGTCATGCATGCATACACTGCTTTGCATTTTATGACGATCTGTACCTCACATGAACACATCTTTTTATGACATCATATTAGTGGATTAGTTTGGGCTGTTTAATGCTGAAACCACTACATAAGCAGTTTCAGTTTAACTAGGAAAGTACTGCGTTTCTTTCTATGTGTGAAAACATTCAAGCACAGGAAGACAAGAGGGATGTGGACAAAATCCTGCTCAGTTTTACTGCCATTTTGGTTTAGTATGAGAGCGAAACTGTTGCTAAATTTTAAATGACTCCTTACTCCCTATATAGTGCGCTGCATAGGTCATGAAACCATGGCTTCTACATCCAAATAGTGCACCTAATATTATACAAGACAAGTAGCTATGATTGAATTCAAATGGATTTTATTTAGAAATTTAATGCACTGTTTATGTCTAGAGGCCAAAAATGACGTAAATAGTGAGCACTACATAGAGACTAGGAAGCCATAAGAATGCTGCCTTAGAAAAAGCAAAACTGCTCAGGTTGATAATCACACCTTAAAACTATGTGTTGTCACTTGTTTTAAGCAGGTAGGATAGCCCTGCCAACCAAGCACAGAAGAGTGCAAAGTCCACATGTAGTTACTGCTGAAGAATATGGCTGTTTTGTTACAACTCAACTACAATTTTTAACTGCCAAAAAATACTAAAATGTATGTGGTGTAGACCAGGGAGTGCCCATAGTGCATATTTATATGCAGCACTTTACATAAAACTGTAGGTAGGATGGCCTAAATAATCCATTCAGGAAAAGCTGTCAGCATTGAAATGTATAGGTAGGATAGTTTGATAGCTTAAATGTCCTTATCAGAAAACATTACCAGCAATAAAAGAATAATTAGGATACTTAGAGAGCCTAGATTATCTTATCAGGGGTTAAATAGTAATATTAACCCCTTAAATGGCCAGGACCAGCTGACGGGTCCAGAGTTTTTTTACACACTGCTCTAACCTAAGAATAGCTCAGCCAGTTTGCATTAAAGTCCCTGTAGTTTCTAAATAATAAGCATGTAATAAGTATGCAATAAGCCTGAGAATTTAAGGGGTTAAGCTGAGTCTGTACTGAATTAACATTAATTAGCATTATAAAATGTTTGAACATTAAGTTACTATGCTATAGTAATGATATGCACATGCTCAGTAGGACCACTTGATGGGTAGAACAGTACCTGTAAATGTTCTCTACGTGTGCGTGACAGTGGTGCACTGTTGGTCAGAGGATGCACATCGGGTATTGACACCCCTTGATATACACGGAGCATCTGATACCTATAGTGGGCTAAGCTGGCCTCAACTGTTGTAATTTCGTGAGTTGCATTCTGATTGGCTGTCTGCACATCCATGTGTCCCTGTCTATTTTTATAGATACTAGTTTGAAAAAAGTTTACGGCATCAGGTAAAAGTTATTCAAGAGTTTTCTTTAAAGCTCTTAACGGGCTCATGTACAATTTTCTTGTATTTTATTTTTTCCACTGATGTCATTATATAAGGTTTGTGTAGATGTATGCATTATGACCGTCATTGTTCATTTTTACATGGTCATTTTTCATCGTCTCTTTATCCTTTACAGTTAAACTAGGTTTTTGTTATTGCGCCTTTAAGACTGGTATATGTAAGTGACTTCTTTTCTGATTGTGAGACTACAGTTGTGCAGATGAGTCTTACTGTACACACAGGTATCTACAAAACCAAAGACAATAGTACCCAGAAAAAAACCTACCCCAACTGTGATTCCCTGAAAAAAAATAGAAGAATGAAAAGACTTTGCAAAAGTGCAAATGAAAAGTTTCAGGCTGTATATAACATATTGTCAGGATTCTTTCTCTGAGCCACTTTACAGGTAAAAAATCCTCCACTGCCCAGCAGCCTATAGATTCAGAACTCTAGTACCTTGGACAGCGAGCATGTGGTCAAATCCAGGGTAAAAAAAATACTAAAACACAGCTACTACAATTCTGAATACAATCAGATTGCCTGCAAGTATTGAACATAAACATGAGCGAGACAGCTGCTTATCACCCTGTCATTTTAGCAATGCACTGTGAAGAAGCCAGAGTTCAAAAATAAAATCACTGCCATGTAACCTGCCATCATCAATCCACCCTCCATAGCTGCACTGGAAGCATTATGTAAACTAGCTATCACTGCAGATTGCAGACTGACAGTTGGTTGGTTGTCTTCTAAAAGTCAGTGCTTCTATCAGTCTGCTCATTGCCCTGTAGAGTTACTCTGCACAACGCTACATTTCAACCCACAGTTCTAGCCAAGACACACACCAATCCAGTCCCCATGACATTCAGCGTAAATGAGCCGTATAACTGGCCTTGCATGCCATATCACCCTATTCACTGCAACTCAGTCAAGTAAAGGACGATTTTACAATTACAAAGCTGTAACAATCTAATCTAATCTCACTTTCATTTGAATTATTCTGAGCTTCAGCAAAGGCCATAAAGCTCCTGATGATGAAGCTCATTTAGGTACATTGCAGCCCTGAGGTCATGTTTACGCTTAACTGGATTATGAAGGTTTCCTTTGCCACTATGTGCTAGGGTAAGACTAATAGGAGAGACAGAACCTCAGGTGTTTTTGGTTCTTTAAAGGGGCCAGTAAACATATTTTTCTTAATTTCATTATCCCCCTATTACTATTACTGCATACTGGCAGTAAATGCTTTTAGATCTTTAGACAAGAAGTAATATTAAACAGAGAGAAGCTTATCAAATACAAAACACACTTATTAAATGTTTTAAATATTTTTTTAAATATTTGTTTTAGGACTTTCCCATCAATTGACATCAGCCTTTCATATTGTTGTGGAGGGATTTGAGCCCATTTATCTTTGCAGAACTGCTTTAATTCAAATGTATTTTCCAGTATGAACTGCTCGTTTGAGGCCCTCCCACAACGTCTCTATTGGGTTGCAGTATGTGCAGCAAAGTCTTTATTTCATTAAAGCCAGAAAAAATTATTTCCATGATATGGGCTGAATCAATAATCTCAATCATCAATATGGGCTTAATTATCTGCACCTTCCTCTTTCAAGGCATCAATAAGCAAACAAGAGAAGAAAAAAGAAACGAAAAAAATCACGACAGTTTGGCCAGAAAGTAGACATTTCCTAGTGAGAGGCAGTTGCTATGGTTGGGTGTGATGATGGTTGCTGTCAGAGTCACTTTCAGTCTGTGTGTGTGTGTGTGTGTGAGTGTGTGTGTGAGTGTGTGTGTGTGTGTGTGTGTGTGTGTGTGTGTGTGTGTGTGTGTGTGTAGGACTGAGAAAATCACCCCTACTCACTTCCAGCCCACCATCCTGGACACCAGACTGCATTAACCCGAGCCAGAACTGTTACATAACGTAAACACTTATACAAACAGGCTGTGTTCTCTCCACAGGTCCAACACTGACCGGGTCAAAAGCCATTCCATTACCTCACTATCTGTGTTAAAAGCATACTGCCCTCGGCCTTTAGTCCTTTCACTGTAAAATAGAGTTCCATGAAAAAGTATTTTCCCCCTCCTGATTTCCACTATTTTTGCATATTTGTCACACTAAATGGTTTCAGATCTTCATACAAAATGTAATGTAATACTAGAAGAACATGAGGAAACATAAACACAGTTTTCAAATGGTCATTTCATTTATTGAAGGAAAAATGATTTGCCACACTTATATCACCCATCACTTCAGAACTGCCACCTTTGGCAGCAACAACTGCAACCAAGTGCTTCCAATAACTGGAGATCAGTCTTCCACATCGCTATGGAGGAATTTTCGTCCCAGTGTTTTTTTGCAGAATTGCTTTATTGGAGGGCTTTTGGAGGGCTTAAACTCCTGCCACAGCATCTCAATGAGGTTCAAGTCAGGACTTTAACTTGGCCACTCCAAAACGTTGAATTTGTTTCTTTAACACCATTCAGAGTAGAGGTCTGCGTAAGACTGTTTTTTCAGTCTCGCTGCCGCCCGCTCCCGCAAGATTTCCTGCTGCACCCGCCCACTCCCACAGAAAATCAGAATCATTTGTCCCGCTCCCACCAGCAATCGAAACATTTTGGCCCACTCCCACTCGTGCAGTTCCATCAAGGCGAGCTGACATCCAATATCTGACACAGACTATTCACAAATACATTATCCTCTGCAGAAATACAACGGTAGTCATGGTCTTCAGCTCACTGTGAAGTAACTTCACCAAATGCCTTTTATTCCCAGTAAATACAAAGCAAGAATTAAACCACTGTTTTTGGTATTTTGGTGGGCTCGGCAGCTGTGGCCGTTTGGCTGAAGGCTCCACCATGTCTGGAAGCTACAAGAATTTGCATGTTGTTTATGTGATCGGTTGCTCTTTAGAATGACATCATTCATTTAATTGTTTTACTCTTAGCATTTTATATTGTATATATACACATATGATTTAGTGACCATTCTACTTTATTTAGGATATTCATTAATTTGCATTGTTTTAAGGACTTTTAAATGCAAGGCCCTCCAATTATTAAAGCGGCAATATGTAGGATTGAGAAGAGAGTGGACTTGAAAATTTGAACGAGTACAGCTTCCAGGTCCCTCCCCCTCCCTCTCCACTGTGCTCCAGCCCTGTTTACAAAGCCCCTCCTCACAAAGGAGGCCGCCATGCACCATGGCTAGCAGGCTAGCAACCATGGCAACTGAAGAGGCCAGGTAAATAGCATAGAGCACACACCGGTGGGAACATGAACTAGCTTGCTTTTCCTCATTTGTCTTCTTCTGTTTACTTGTCTTTGTCATGTACACTGTTGTTGGCCAAAGAGGGATAGGTAGTTCGGTGGTTGTTTATCCGCTGTTGTGTTGGCAGTTCCTGAAGCCGCTCACTGAAGATGTTGAGCTTGATGGAGATGTTTATATTCCCACACACAAACGCGCAATAAATATTTAACACAAAAAGAAAAAATACATAATAATATAAATATAGAAATAAAATACACTTATATCATCAGAAGATTGCAAGTTAGATCCCTGGTGATGCTAGAGCCATCTGTGGCTGGGAGCCCAAGAGAGCACAATTAGCCTCACTCTCCCTCCATCACTCAGCATGA
Organism: Colossoma macropomum; assembly: GCF_904425465.1. Taxonomy (NCBI): domain Eukaryota; kingdom Metazoa; phylum Chordata; class Actinopteri; order Characiformes; family Serrasalmidae; genus Colossoma; species Colossoma macropomum. Next base: position 29,735,554 of record NW_023494792.1, on the reverse strand, counting down.
TGCTAGTTGGCGCAGGCGTCTGTTAGCTGACGTAACAGAACTGGCGGTTGGTGCTTTCCTCTGAGCACATTCAATGACGTTGCATTAGCAGCAGTTCGAAAAGATGCAGTGGCTGGTTTCACAGGTCTTGGAGGACTGCTGTGCTAGTCTTCGACCTCCTAGCACTGGTGGTATCATGTGACTGGGGGGAAGTCCTAACTAGTGCGTGGAATGTGGAATTGGAAACAGCTAAATTGGGGGGGGGGTGGTAAAAGAAATAATATACATTTAAAATAATAAAATAATAATTACAAAAAAAAAGACAAACTAATGAACCAAAAACTCTCTGGATAAAACATTAGTGATACAGTAGAAATGGCTGGAACTCATGCAGTCTTTACTAATGGTCACCTTCACTGCTTCTCACTCATCAGAGTTCATTTAAAAATTCACCACAAGTATTCACCTCTTTCTTCCCCCCTGCTGAGGAGAAGCAATGTGGGTTACCTGCTTTATGTCAAGAGATGAAGGAAGTATCCCAGGAGTGAGAGTGTGTGTGTGTGTGTGTGAGAGAGAGAGTGAGAGAGCATGACCTTATCTTTATTTATGCTTGCGTTGTAGATTCACACAAATGCACTGAAGTTTGAAAACCTGGATCAGCTTTTTCTGCTCTGTGAAGCACTTGTGAGAGAGTTTCAAAGCATTTCAAAGCAGGAAGTTCAGTAATACAAAATAGATGCAAATGCAGCTTCCCCGTTACTCAGCGCGCACGCCATTTCAACTTCCATCACATCTGACAACTGTGACAGGTGGCTAAGTGACTGAATCGACACACAAAGTCTTCTGGGCCTTTTTCTCCATGTCATGTTATTTGTGCCAGAGAGCAGCAGCTGACTGCAGCCCACACACACATTACACCTTCCACTGTGCCAGTGCAATGTGTTCCTTTACAGATCAAACACTCCTCTCCCTTTCTCCCTCCTCTTTCACCCTCTTCTTCCTCTCTCTCTCTTGCCATTAGTCATGCTCTCTGCTGCTCTCTCTCTCTCTGTCCCTTTTACCTGCTCACATGCATATGAACTGAGGAAGAGAGAATGGCCTGTGAAGAGGAGGTGGAAGTGGAGGGAGAGTTGGAGGAAGGGAGGGAATAAATCACAGATACCTCATTAAAACCTGCGAAAGGCTTGATAATTAGCGGATAAGTCGAGAGAGATCTGTTTGAGCAGGGATGTGGCTGTAGGATTAAGAACAGCTGCCTTAAAGGAGAATCCCTTTGACTTTAATTGGTCACTAATTCAGAAAATATGGGTCAGTTATGTGCAGTTTGTAGATTTCAGATTTGCACTCTACATACATACATTCACTGCTCTCTTTATTACTTCGGATGTCCAATGAGGTCCGCCTACCTTTTACAGTCATTTACGAATGTTTGAACACCCTTGGTCAAAAGACATGTTTAATTGATTTGCTAAGTGAAGACATCCTCAACAGCAAAAAGCATAAAATGTGCCCTAATTTGTTGCACAGGCATTTTTTTTTGTCCAATATTTTAAATTCATTAATTGTGTAAAATTAAAATGTCCAGAAGTGTGTTCTCTATAGAGGATGTGTTAACTTATTTTCACTTAGAAAATCAACAAAAATGTAATTTAACCAGGTTTAACCAAACTTTTGTACACAACTGTAGGTCACAACATACAATACTGTGCAAAAGTCACTTCATTTATTAAATTTCCAGTCAAAACAGCCATCAAATACAAGTTATTTATTTTTCAGAAGATATTTCTGAGGAGATCAAATGTAAGGTGATGCATAAAAGTAGGTTAAAGTCAAAGAAAAAGGTGAAAAAACAGGACTCTCCAAAACTAGAGTTCAGAAAATTATGATGAAGAGAAAATGGGACTCAAAATCAAGCTCCACTCTTATTTCAGATCAAAAATCCAGTGGTGTTTCTGTCCATCCTTCCACTGTGAGAAGAACAACTCAACACTATGAGTCTGAAAGGATGTGTAGCTGTAAAGAAGCCATTACTGAGAAAAGCAGATAAAGGACAAAAAAGAAGAACTTTTGCAAATCAAGCAAAGAAGCTGCTGGTGCTCTCAGAACAATGGACTGAGCACTCCAGAGTCCAGAGGTCAACATCACTGAATGTGTTTTAGATTAATTGGACCATAAAAAGAAGAAAATGCAACCAACTTCTAAGACTGAACTTTGGAAGTGTAGAAAATATCCCTGCAGATCTGAAAGCAAGTCTCCTGAATAGAAGCTGTAATAGAGGCAGAGAGTGGACACATTTAGTATTATATTTTGGTACTGAGGCTTTTGTGTAATTTTCTGTTAAATAAGTGTTCTGCTTTTTTCCTGACTGGAAATTAAACAAATGAAGGGTTGTCTCTGACTTTTGCACAGTACTGTATGAGAACATTTGTAGACTGGAGCCCATCTGTTCTTACTCACAATGTTCCCTATCCTTTCTCTATCATTGATCAGTTTCTTACAAGACTGCGGTCGTCCAGATATTATTTGGGTGGTGGACCATTCTCAGCACAGGAGTTTTACACACATCAGTGTCACTGATAGGTTAAGGGTGGTCCACCACCCAAAAGCATCCAGCCGAGGGGGGCTCTGTGGTCAGAAACTGACCACTGATGAAGGACTAGAGGATGACAAATGCTAACTGTGGATCAACAGATGAACAACAGTGTCTAACTATACACGTACAAAGTGGCGCTACAAGGGAGGGGGCTGTGATAAAGTGGCTGGTGATTAAGTATAAAAGACGTTGAAGTTGAATAGGTTTCTATGAGGAACAGAGCTATTACTGATTAGCGCACAAGCACATATGCGAAGTACACAAGTGTTAATGGCCCAAAGTGGATTTCCCCTCCAACCTGAACTGCCTCACTAGCTCACTGAACACCATCTGCTGCAACAGCAGAAAATTAGAAGTGGGAAACTCCTATTTTATTTATTTTCCAAAAGCTGTCACTTCCCTCTGTGTCCTATAGTTTTAAAGCTCCCCACTAAGCGCTTTAAAAATGACAAAAAGGGCTCTAAACATCTCAAAATGCACAATAATTAGATAAGCCCAGTGTGAAGTACATGGGAGTGGAAAGGGAAAACATGTCAGCTGTGACCCGCTCCCTCAGCCAGGACTAACACTGCAAACTCTTGCTCTTTTATTCATGCAGCTGAAACTTTAATGAGCCCACAGTGGTTGATGGGAGAGCTCGGTCTACGCCCTCACCTGCTCTGCCTCGATTAGAGGACAGAGGCACATAAAGAAGAGTCTTTCTTTGTCCTCCACAGTCCTTCAAGCCTTTGTCTTTGATCTATAATCTCTCTAATTCTCCTGCCTGTTAGATCTCTCTGGACTGCTCTGTACATATTGAAGTTGGAAGCATCCAGTTAATTTGCTTTTGTAGTAAGATGTTTTCACATCTGACAGGTTTTGAGTGCAGGTGGGAGTCAAAGCTGTGTGGACATGATTGTATAGTTCTGGCATGCTTTCTGGATCATTTGTTTCATTTGTAATCTACATCTGCAGTTCATCAACTGTGTCAGTGCTGTAACAAGTGGCAGTCTTATTGGCCCCAGTGCAAAAATAAGGTAATGGGGCCTCCCCATACACTTACAGTGAATAAAAAATGACAGTTAATTTGCTTTTTCACTCGCTGTTGTTATGTCTCAAAAAAGTTGATGCTCACAAGGCATTGAATCAGCGTGCATGTAACAGTAACATAGATGTTTACATTAGACTACATATTCAAGATTTTGAAGTTATAAATAATGGATATATCACATTGCAGTTTGTGAAGGTAAACCAGTTATGATGAATGAGATGCATTATGAAAAAGATCCAGATAAAAAGACAACAGGACTGTCTGTGTTGATGGAAGATAACTGGTGAGGTAGGTTGTTAAGAAACTGGACAGTAGTGGGTAGTGGTGTAGGTTTCATTTCAATTTTGGGGGACATGCATTGTGCATAGATTTATAAATAGCATTAAGGATATGTTACATTAGAAATGCACAATTTATCAGTTATGTCACTAGAAATATTCAGAGTTACATTGTAGTTGGTAAACCCAGGCAAATTATCGGACTGATTCTCTCTGTGTTAAAACACCTCCTTACTCTGGAGTGAGATTCAGCTGGACATTTGAAATGGTCATTGGTACCAAACATGTACTGGATTTCTAAACTGGATACCATTCACTCTTAAAAAAGATGGTTCTTTAAGGGTTCTTTAGTAAAGACAGTGGTTCTAAATAGAACCATGAACACTCAAACACCATTTGCATGCTTAAAGGGTTCTTTGGATGATTAACTGTTCTTCAGACTGATGGAGAATGTGTTGTATATGGTATATAGAACCAAAAAAGTTTCTTCTGACAATGTAACAATAGCAGAACCATTTTTGGAGCTATATAGAGCAATTTTCTAAAAGGCGTTCACTCAACAACTACAGTGAACATCTGGTCACATCGAACACCTGGAGAGAGCACCCTCATAGAGGCCGTCTGACTCTTACACATATGTCCAAGTACAGAGACTCTTAATGCTTCTTATGTGGAGCCACAAAAAGTATAAACTCTTGACTTCACACTCGTAATTCAAAGTCAGAAGTTTATACTGTGTGGCAAATGGTCTTGCTCTTTGTAATACTGAATTTTTCACTTTATTTGTATATACAATGCTAATATTTCAGTTTACGTAGACATTAAATAGTGCATCTTGGTGATCCCTTCGTTTTCTTTCCAGTAATTGTCCATTCTGATACATCACCTCAGCAACGCACCAGTGATCTTCTGTGCATATTATTCACTTAGAGTCAAATAATCTCTTCCAATGAACCCCTGCAGGGTTGGATTATCATATTAATGCAATAAGAGCAATTCAGAGAGGCCATTCACTGCCGTTTTGGTGTACCACCAAAATCAGCCTATGATTAAATCAGCTCCTGCGTTCGGATGGGTCATTCATCAACCCCTGCAGGCTGAGAAATGGCCACTTGTCTAAAGGACAAATCACGCACACCCAGAATAAGGTCATGTTTGCCCGTGAGAGGCGTCGACGTTCAGAGAGCAGGACTGATTTAGTGACGGTGATGGCGTTTATTCGTTTCCAGAATTGCAAATACTGCAGTACATGGGATAATACCCACTGGTCTGCAGTAAGTCTGAAATGGCAGTTGACCAGGCCTCTCTACTCCAATTCCCATCCAGATGTTTGGAGAGTGGATTAGAGATAGACTCTCACTAAACCGCTCTGTAGCCCCTACTTAGTATGGACTGCCAAGCCTCTCCACAGAGCTCTTATTCAGGAATATAAAACTGTCACGGGTGGCAGTCACTTTCATTTATTAACCATCCTCCACTCCCCTTCGTCTCGCGTTGAGGACAGGCTCAATATCTCTATCAGGAAGTCTCCCCATATGCCTGTAGGCCAGTGTGTAGAACCTCCATTAACTCGGTGTAGGGTTACGTTCCCAACCCTCTAATCGTTTCTCAGCGGCTTCCCCCGGCCTTCTCCTCGCGGGATGGAGCGGGTCCGTTCCGATGAGGCCGTGCATCACTCAGTAAGGCAGAACCCCTGGGGTCTTCATTAGGGCTACATTTCCTGACAGTGTGTGAAAAGCCTGGGCTGGAATACACAATGCGCCCCCTGCACAGAGCAGGAATAGACTGGCCTGATTATACGCACCAAGCCTGAGAAATTACATGGAATGGACTGTAGAGTCCTAGTTAGAGGCAGAATTGCGTAGATGTTCTATGTGGAAACAGAATTGGAAATGGATTAAATGAACCACAGGTGCCTCTCAAACAGCTCGCAGAGCCGTTGTAATATTCATAACATTGATACTCTTTCAAATGAAAGGGCTAAATTGTTTTAATGGAGCTAGTTTCATGGGCTCACATTAAGCCAAGCGTTAACATAAATCCACACTCCAGAATAAGGTCTCAAACACTCTAAAAAAAGAAAGGTTCAAAAATGGTCCTCAGCTTTAACATACACTTCTAGGGAAAGCCTGTAGTGTCTTTCTGCAGGCCCCCTAGTGGCCATTCTGCTGCCAGAATGAAAATCAATTAATATGTTTAATTTTTTTTTCCCTTGTAACTCTGTAATCATATTAACTAGGACATTGTTGGCTCTATGAGTTTGAAATGTTGTGACTCTGTGTTGAGCTGCTAGTGAGCAGTAAGAAAAAAGAGGGGTGAGAATATGGCATTGTTGACTTGCTTGATCATCTATGAAGACAAAATCCAGTTTGCTTCCAGTTTTGTAAATCAAACACATTTCTATCATACAAATATAATCCAGCACTGTTATTGAAGCCTCCAAGAAAAACACATTTTAAGGCCACTGTGGTAAAAGCATTCATTGCTATTGAACCTTTACATTATGTGACAGTTCTTTAAACTTTAAAAAGGTTCTTTAAATTCACACTTCATATAAAAAACAGGTTGTATCACTAATCATATCATTTTGCGTCCCCCCAAAGTTAAAATGAAATCTGTGCCACTGGCTCTAAAAAAAAAGCCTTTATTTTTCAGCATGTAGGTTTCACAAACCATAGCAGTGTATTGCCACCATGCAAGTTGAAAAAAGGATGGGGGATGAACAAGGAGGAGAGGAATCGAATGATGTGGGTCAGAGGGTATCATGCTCCATAACCAGCTGCAATCGTGCTAAACGCTAAAAAGGCATTTCTAATAGCTTTTATAGCTATCTTATCAGCTATACATACATCATCCCCCAACACCACTGAACATACATCCCTCAGCACCTCTCTGACACAGTCTCTCTCTCTCTCGCTCTCTCGCTCACACACCCAGCGAGCTGAAGCAGTAGGTGATGAATGGGCTGTGTGTAAATGGGCTGATGTTAATTAAATCTGTGTGAGGGATTAGAGCATGATTTATCCTGAAAGCTGCAGTATGAATAGGAGCTGTACAGTGCAGCAGGCTCCTTCACCATCAGGGTAGAAAAAGTTTAACAATATTTAATATTTTAATCTATAAATAGTAGAAATAGATGTATAGCAGTCCACTGAGGCTTCTGGGGTAAGGAAATGTGGACTTGAACTGAAAACAGCCAATGAAGATGAGGTAGAAAAAGAAAGTGATTGATGAAAGAAAGAAAGCTTGAACAAAGTAGAACTCTGCTGTTGTGTACCTGAATTTCCTTCAGCAGCTCACAGTTCCCACTATTGTAGCCTTTTCTTTCCTTTCTTCATTTAAGGACTGACACTGCTAAAGCCTGCTGCCATCTGCTGATTCCCCACCTGTTCTGGGTCTTATTCACATGCTGAGCAATTGTAATATAGACGTAGCAGGTAAAATCGATAACAAAAAAGGCCTCGCCCCCCCCATAAGACCTTGGTTCATGTCCTCCCTCATGATTCACTGATTCAGTAATAGAAAATCCAGGATTCTTAGTGTAGCAGCCAGATGGATGAATGTGATTATTTACCAAATGAAATGTTTATGCAAACAATGTTTCGCTGTGGTAGTATGTGTAGCCAGATACATCATAATTGGGCATTTCATAGATTTTTTTTCCTTGAGATGCCTCCCTAAACTGTAAGAAATCAGGGGCATGAGTTACATACTAGTTTCAAGTTAGGTACTAAATAATTCAGTAGTTTCTGAATAGAGTCTTAAAACTAAGCCTTAACCAAAGCTTAACTAAGTCTAGAGTTAGATTAACCCTCAGAATAGGATTAGGAATTAACATGTAAAACTTCATAAATGCAGGTGTTCTGGAAACTGAGAATTTTGGTTATCAATGTAAAGAAAAGATCATTTTGAGAAGATAAAGAATCAGCCTCAGAACTGCTTTACCCAGTGAGATCTCAGAAAACATGCATCATTTGTGCATGAGGCAAAGGTAATGCATATTCCAGGTAAATTTGTAGGAAAAAAGCTTTTCAGTGATAAAGGGCTTGACTTGGTTGTGCTGCTGTGCTGCTGAGTTTTGACATTTTTATCATAATAGTTTAAGAAAAAGCATGTTATACAGAGACGGTTTACTGACCGGGGCCTCCGTCTTCCAGGCCACAGAACACAGAGGACAGTCCACTGAAGATGCAAAAATGAAATGAGTAAGTGAAATAAAGGCCCCTAAATCCATAACCTGCCTTCGTATTTAAAATGACCGAAATGCACAAATGTAACTGTGGAAAAGATGCTATTGCACATTCATTGTGAATTAATTATTTAGTTTATATTACTTTTTAACAGCACTGTTCAGAGCCCACACAAACACAAGCTGTTTATTAAGGTTATTTTTCAGGTATAGTCTTCTTTCCATCGTGGTTATTTTGTAGTGTGGAGGTGCGCAGGCCTCCAAAAATGCTTGTGCCCAGGGGCCTCGTGAGACTGTTCCTGATGTTATAGATGCAATTGATCTAACAATCTGAAGGATAATCAACACAACCAGAACAATTTTTTTTGTGTGTAGAATCTTGCCTTATGCATAGTTGTGTATAGTAATTAATTATATAGTTACATAGTGAACTGCATTTTCATTCAATTTACATTGAATTGGCAGGTTTGAGTCTGCACTTCTGACCCTTTTGGTTTGTCAAGCAGTAACAAAAACTGAAAACGATGTTTTTTCTTTGTGCAAAACAACACTTTACATACAAAAATAACTTTTCATCAAATTCAAGTCATAATAAAATATCTCCTTCTCCTTACACAAATGTGGTCAACAGAATTTCTCGTTTCAATGAGTTTATCATACTAATTGACTACAATATGAATACAGAATAAACACTCCCTGTATGAGGAAGCAATTCATGTTTTCAGTTGAGAAGTTGTAGCGCCCTTGCGAGGCAGTTCCCTCAACCTCTCTATCACTCTGATACCTGTCGGAAGGGGGGACGGGGGGAGGACAGGCCCACCCCCTCTCATGATGAATGTATCCGGCTCCTTGGTGACCGGTGAGACAGATGAGCTGATTATGCACCCTCCCCCCCAAACAAACAAAAAAATGAAAGGAAAGAAAGGAGAAAAGAAAAATCATCTCTTCCTCCCAGAGTGGAACTAAACGTGTCTACCATCATCCATCGCTGGCAAACGTAATAGATGAGTATAATAACATGGACTGTGTTGCGTTGTGCCTGCACTCCGATGTCCTTCATCTCTTGATTCATGCATAAATCAGTGCTGTACAGAGTGAAGCCACATCAGTCTATCCAGAATATCACTTCATGGATCAGTAGATCACAAGTGTGGGCTTAATGTTGGCTTGCTTTCACTCCCACAACAAGAGCACGGTGAAAGGGATAGTTCAGTAAAGAATCAAATTTATATGTAGGCGAACAGGCAAGGCATTTTTGGCTTCTTTAGTTTTGCATTGCGGCTATGAGGCAAATGGAGCTAACAAGTAATGGAAGCATATGTACATCTATTAGCACTTGCCAAACTGCACGCCTAAATCATCATTCTGAATTCTAAATTAACCTCATGTAAACTTGCTTGTGTTGTTTTAGTCTTGCTAGGCCGGACGTCTGGGGACAACTTGTCAAACTTTTGGTGCCGGATCCACCGCCAACAAGTCTATACCCCCTCTGAAACCCACCCCAAATTACTCTAGTCCCAGTTCTTTTAATATTTCAAGTACAACTAATAACACAAGTAAAACAAGCTATGCTATCATTAGCTGATGGAAGTGTTCACCTTACAAGAGGTGGTGTGTATTTCTACTGTATGTTGTGTTCTCTGCACACGAGATATGTCTATATGCTTAACTGTAGTTTTTTGGGAAGACCTTTTTTTTTTGCCATTCTACCTTACGCCACATCTATGGGTTAACAACTCAAGCACACCATTGACTCCTACTGTGAGCTCTGCTGTCATAAGACATTTAAATGGTTTAGAAATTTCCCCCAGTTGAACCCCCAACTTACGTTTGTTGTCCCCAGACGTTCTTGTTACAAGATCATTTCTGGCCATTTAAGACTAAAGTCCTGTCAGACACAGACATCCCATTATCTATGAAAAAAATCAGGGTTCAAGATCACTGCTACGCCTGTTTTTTGCTATGCGATGTACTTTTTTTTATGGCTAATGGACTTAACAACCACTTAGCAAATCAGTTTTATTTGAAGCATGTGTGATGATGTAGGGAACCGTAATGGTGTTGGGGTATAAACCTCCATACAAACTAAATAGTCGAACCTCAGACACTAAACATTTCTTAAATTATCACCTACATTTGAGGTAAGTGGAAAACTGTGATGATTTCACTGAACTATTCCTTTAAGGGAGTAGAGAGAGAAAGAGTGTGTGTGATTCAAAAGAAAGTAGAAAAGTGCTGAAAATACAGTAGCTGAGGTACGAAGCACAGACAGCATATTTGGCATTTTGTATTAATATAAGTGCATATGTCACACATCATATCCGAATTGAAACCACAAAGTACTATGTAAAAGGCCTCAAAGCTGCTCTTTGCCCTTGATAGTGAAAGAATATAGGATAATAGTTGGTTACTGCCGCTTTCCTGATGGATTATGTGTTTGATTAAGCCCATCAAAAAGTGAGTGATGTTTTATATTCTGACTCTCACTGGAAGAATGAACCACCCTGACTGCATGCTCTCATGGCATATTATGCTAAGTACAGCATAGCATTTTCCTCTGACAAAGCAATGGAGCAAGACATTGATTCAGGCATTAGATCTCATTAGAAAGAATACAAAACACTGTTGCCCACAGTGCTCAAACACCATTCATGTTTTATTGAGCAGTTTTGCAGACTGCAGTTTAGTTGTTCATGCGCTTCGGCGCCAGATGTTTTGCCTCTAACCTGGACATTCAAGTGGTCCCTACAATCGTTTGCAAATTCCATCAGAAGCAATTAAAAGTGGCGCCCAATGTAGATGTTATAAAACGCTATTTTTGTGGCGGTCAAGGAATTTCAAACGGCTTATTTTTTCCCACCTGTTTTTAAACACGGTCGGCCTCCAATACAGTGATTGGCTAGTAGTTCTAGTAGTTTAGCTAGAGAGTCCAAGCACAGGAGGCCGGACAGTACTAGCTTGTAATAGCAGGTGGAGCTTGTCAGAATAAAGGTGGGGAAAAAAATACCAAAGCTTCCAGACGGCTGGTGCTAAAGCAAGTCCAGAAAAGCAGTGACAGATGGACGCGGGCACACTCACTGCTTTTCCACAGCCATAAAACCAAGAGGCAGCCATCCATTTTATGCCTCACTGCCTTTGCCCTTTTTTTAGGTATTTAATAAGCTTGACATCTGTTTGGTGGGGCTTGTGCACCTTGGATCAAGATATGTATATGATTTTCTGAATGTGATTAGCTGGCTTTATTCTAGAGTGTTGTTTATGTGACCTACACATGACCTTTAAAATGTGATCTCCTGTGTTCTGTTGTGATGCATGGTAAGGATTTAGAATGGTATTTATGACTGTTACTACCATCTGACACGTGATAATACACATATTTGGGGCTGAGAAATGTGTGTGGAGGCTCACACACACATACACACCTCCCCCCTCCTCTGAGGCAGACAGCTTGACTTATGGCCCCCTGTGCATAGCTTGATATGGCTTCTCAGTCTTGGACAAACACCTGATGGCAGCATTTGATTGGTCCATTTATTTTCTCATTAGAGGAAGGCCAACTGTCAGGGGGTAGCTGAAAGTGTGTGTGTAGAACAGCGCCTTTGGGGTGTTTTGTTTTTGTTTTTTTTGTTTTTTTGTTTTTGTTTTTTGTAGCTCAGTGTGTTGTGTCTGGGTGCAGTTTTAAAGGTGCAGTTTTAAAGGTGCAGTAAACCTCCCTTCATCCACCCAGCCCATGAAATTACACTGTAGTCCTGGACAGTCAGGAGATGGAGTAAACACACAGAGTGCTATCAGTTCTGTCTGTGTTAAAATGATCTTTTCTTTCTAACTGTAATAGGCCCTGTTTTAACATGGGTTGACCCAGGCCAAGAGCGGAGGTGCTCATTAAATAGTTTGGGATATAGCATCATCTAGTGGTTATCTGCTATAAACACCTACATGATGAATGCTAAAGGCATATCCAGTGATTTTCCACAATTCCTGCATAATTAAACCATTTAGATGTAAACAAAGTCATTCAGAGTGGTTTGATGTGAAAATGCTCATTTCTAAACAATCAAAAATAGTTCACAACATGGCGATAGAAGCGAGATATCCAAAGCTTCTAAAAGCCGCATCACAGGAAGTAATCACATGAAGAGGTTGTGAAAACGCTGCCTGATTCCTAAGACATGCAAAAATAAATTCATGATGGAGAGGTACATGCAGGGCATTGAAAGGCAAAATAGTCCCCAAAGAAAACTTATTTTACCAATGTTTTGCCATTATCAACATTATAACCCTGTCTCCAAAAAGTTGGGATGCTGTGCAAAATGTAAATAAAAACAGAATGCAATGATGTTGATTGCAATGATGCTATGAGAAATTTTATTGTTTTGTGAAAAATGTATGATCATTTTGAATTTGTTGCCAGGAACACATTTCAAAAACATTGGCACAGGGGTAGCAAAAGGCTGGTAAAGTTTTGTGTAATGCTTAAAAATAACACCTGGTGGTTAAGTGGCAACAGGCCAGTGACACAACTGGGTATAAAAAGAGCATCTTACAGAGGCTAAATCTTTCAGAAGTAAAGATTGGGAGGGGTTCACCACTCTGTGAAAGACTGTGCGGGCAAATAGTGCAACAATATAACGTTTATAGAATAACGTTTCTCAACATAAAATAGCAAAGAACTTGGGGATTTTCATCATCTAGGGTACACAGTATCATTAAAAGATTTAGAGAATCCAGAGAAATCTCTGTATGCAAGGGGACAAAGCTGAAAACCAGTATTGGCTGGCTGTGATCTTCGGGCTCTCAGGTGGCACTACATTAAAACTAGACATTGTTCTGTACTGGAAATCACTGCATGGGCTTAGGAACACTTCTGAAAACCACTGTCTGTGAACACAGTTCGTCGCTGCACCCACAAATGCAAGTTAAAACTCTAAAACGCAAAGAAGAAACCATATATAAACAGTATCCAGAAACACTGCCACCTTCTCTGGGCCCGAGCTCATTTAAGCGGAAAAGTCAAATCAAAATTTGAAATTCTTTTTGGAAATCATGGACACTGCATACTTTGGACTAAAGACCACCCAGCTTGTTATCAGCATACAGTTTAAAAGCAAGAATCCCTGATAGTATAGGGGTGCATTAATGCACATGACATGGGCAACATGCACATCTGTGAAGGCACCATTAATGCTGAACAATAAACAGGTTTTGGAGCAACGTATGCTGCCATTGAGATGACGTGTTTTTCAGGGAAGACCTTGCTTAGTTCAGCAAGACAAAGTCAAACCACATTCTGTACGTATTACAACAGCATGATTCTGCAGTAAAAGAGTCTGGGTGCTAAACTGGCTTGCCTGCAGTCCAGACCTGTCACCCATTGAAAACATTTGGCACGTAATGAAACAAAAAATATGGCAAAAGAGACCCTGAACTGTGAGCAGCTGAAATCCTTTATCAAACAAGAACAGAGAAACACTTCGCTTTTAAAACTACAGCAATCGGTCTCCTCAGTTCCCAAACACTTACAGAGTGTTATTAAAAGAAGAGGTGATGAAACACAGAGGTAAACATGCATATATTTTTCAAAAAACAATAAAATTTCTCAATTTCAACGTTTGATATGTTGTCTTTGTACTATTTATATAATGAAATATAGGGTTTAAATGATTTGCACATCATTGCATTCTGATTTCATTTACATTTTGGACAACTTTTTTGGAAACGGGTTGTACATAAAAAACTGAGGAGATGTGTAGGTTCACTGGTCATTTTGGATAGTAAATAAAATGACTATATTTGAGTTGTAGACATTGTGTCTCCGGGTCCCTATCACCATCATTGTAAAATACATATAAAAACAAATGATCTCCAACAATAATACTACAAGTTAATGGAATAGCAAACAAACAAAATATATGTATCCTCTACATTTGTAATCAGTGCCTTAGAAATGTATTCTGATTACTTTACGATGAAAAGACCATATAGTGAGGTCAGAATTATTCTGTCATTTTTAGTTGCATTTAGTTGAACTTTTTGTGCTTTAGTGTTAATTCTTGTTCATTTACTCCTGAGCAATGGGCCCAAAAATCTTAAACATGCAAATGTGCTATGGAATCTTATAACAATCCACTTTATTTTCCAAACATCCTTATAACTTGATTATTTTCAGGTCCTGTTGCTCAAACTGTAACTGTAACGGACACAGAAAAAGCTTCTTATTCTTATTCCAAAGTGAAGTAAGGCTGCCTTACTGTACAGGTTTTAGTCACAGACAGTCTTCAGTGTCCAGTACTTGAGTAACATGCAAGCATTTGATTGGATAAAAACTTGAATCTAACAACATCAAATCTATTATACTAGCGACAACAAAATGTTCACTGGTAGAATCGCAGGGGAGCATGTCCACCTCTGTTCTTCAGACTCTGTGCCATAGGGTGTGTTTCCTAGAAACCTCTAATCCACAGCAGTTAGTCCTCTCCTACCATGTCATTTCTTCCCTATAGTCTTGTGCCACACCTCTCTCCTAACTCTGTGGTTTCTTCAAACGCACACACACACAAAGCAGTTGAATCAACACCGCAGTCTGGCAGAGTATTTATATAGCCAGACTGTAGGGTGGAGTTCACAGCCCCACCCTGCACTTCACAAATTCCTGTAGCTGCAAGGTCCGATCAGGCCCCGCATGCAACATTCTCAACATTCTCAAACGTAGGCCTAGGTCAAGATTAAACTACACGCTCTGTCAGATTCTTCACTGAACCTTACTAAGCTTACTTAACCTGTTCTCCTATCAAGGGAACTAGTATCTTGAGTATTAATGCAAAACCTTAAGTACACCAGAGATATACTTCATCAAATGTTGACAGATTTCTACTTACTTGAAGATGTACTAAATGTTTGTTTGCTGTTCTTTAGGAACTCAGTACTTGATAGTGTTTTTTTTACTCCTCCCTTTGGTTTTAAATAGCTTCTAACAGCACCTACTTGAGAATGATTTTAGACTCCTCTACCCTTCTCAGCTCCCCACCACATAAACTCCCCATTCATTTTATCAGAAACAGAGCCACCTTGCTTCAATTGCAGACTGTAATCTGTCTGTTGCCATGTGCGAGTTGAGTAGCATCTAGGGCTGCCCAACATGGGGTCCGCAGGCCAAAGGTGGTCCACAAAGAGGTGGCAAGAAGGTTGCTTGTCCCCCCATTGCCTCAGCCAATGAGAGAACAAGTATTTTTATACACCTTCTTATTTTTTTTTTTTCATTTTTTACTACTTTTAGTAACAAATCATAAAGTGCAATGTTTTGATTGATTGTTGTATTATATCCAAAATAACATTCTATTATAAACTTTATTCTAACTATATATATATATATATATATATATATATATATATATATATATATATATATATATGTATATATATATATACATATACTTTATACTGTGTTATCAACCCATTAAAAAAAAAGCCAAAACACATTACACAACCATCATTATTATTATTATTATTATTATTATTATTATTATTATTATCATTAGTTTTGTTTGACCGATTGCGATTGTGTCTATGATTGTGTGTATTTTTGTGCTTTGTTGAACAATGCATTGCACTGTTGAAATATTACAATAAAAAAAAATAAAGAAAGAAAAGAAAAAGAAGCCGCTGTCATGTGACCGAAGGAGGGCCTGTGCTGTGACGTCACGCCAGAGGGCGGGGCCTGTGCCGCTCGCTCCGTTTCCGTGTTTGTGCTGCTCCGGTCGAAGAGAAGCTGAGCAGATCCGCGATGTCTCACCAAACCGGCATCCAAGGTAAAGCTGTGACCATCGCTAACTGACCATTTCACCGCCTGTAGGCAGGTAGACAGTCTCCGGCGCGGTACACGGTACTAAGGTCTCATTTACTGCCTGTTTGATAATCAGATCTGCTGCTGGAGCGCGTTGCTAAGCACAGACGGCGCAGCCTCGTTACCGGTGTTTCTGAAGCTTGTGTTAAAAGCTGAGCAGCACCAGAGCCGCAGAGAGAGAGAGAGAGAGAGAGAGAGAGAGAGAGAGACAGAGAGAGAGGAATCTGTGTCAAGTGCGATTTGGCTTTTATTGCTCTCGTGCGGCCATGCAAATGAACCGAGAGTTAACGTTAGCTCTGTTCATACAACCCGCAGAGTTATAGGACATTAAGGAGTCGCGAAGAAGCCAGCAGGTTTCAAAGGTCTTTCTAATGAAGTCCATAAAGGAAGTCTGGACTGGTTAGTCATTCAGATTCAGATGAGCTTCACTGTGCGCGGCGCCCTTTTAAACACAAAAGCAGTGATAGTTTTATAGTCAGGGTGATCTGAAGTGAGTAGTGACGAGTAATATTCACGTTTACGTTTGCAGTTCTGATGAATTAGTTCTTTTCTGAGGATTATTCAAACCTTTCCAAGTTTTCTCAGTTCATTTTAACTCTTTCACACCTGTTTCCTGATTATTTCTTAAGGTTTTGTTTGATTCTGTTCTGTTGGTTCGGCAGCACCTCGACTGTTCTGCTGTTTGTTCATACATCTCTCACATTGGACCTTCTCATAATAGAAAAAATAGTAATAATAATATTAGAATAAAAAAGTCTCTGTACTGATAGGTCAGAGCCCCGTAGCTCTGCTTCTGTAGGACCTGACACTTCTTTACTCCTACTCGACGTGTTTCTTTGGTAGCTAGGCTAAATTTACTCCTACTTTAGTGTTTAACTGAGGTAACAACACCTTTACTTAAAGACTGTTTAGGCTACTTCTGTTTCACTAAGCTCATGTATTATATAGCACGGTGTTCTTCGTGAATATCGCTCCTCCTTTTCTTCTGAGACAGTCTAGCCAGTCTAGCTGGGACTTTGAAGCTAAGAATGTGAAGTATTCTGCCTGTAGCGAAGCTCGGTTGTATCTTATAGCACTTTGGTGATGATTTCTGAGTGGCTGGTTCATCGCTAGAATGCTACCCGTGTTGTCCAAAGTCCCAACAAGACAAAGCCTCCTCAGAGACGCCGCTCACATTCATCGTCCAAATCTGCCTCAGTTGTTGCTCTGTCAGCTCAGATCTGCTCCTGACCAGCACTAAACGGCCTCTTTGTTGACTCTCTCTCCGCAGCCACGGCTGAAGTGAAGGACGTATTTGCGAAGGCACGAAACGGAGAGTATCGTCTGATTAAAGTCGTGATTGAAAATGGTAAGTTGGAGGTGAATAAAGCACCTCTGTAGGTTTTGTTCGTGCCTGTTGTTGTCTATATAAGGTGCTATGCTGGAGGTGAGTGTCTAGTTAGCGTTCAGGTTTGTTTATGACTGTAAGCATCCATATAAGGTGAGAGGTCCGTGGCTGTTCAGCTTGCCATCTCTGGTTTGTTCTTCAGAACAGCTTGTGCTGGGAGGAAGTAAACCAGCAGCCAAGAAGTGGGACCAGGAATGGGACAGCTATGTTCTCCCTCTGCTGGAGGATGATATGCCATCCTACCTCCTCTACAGGCTAGACACCACCAATAATCAGGGCTACGAGTGGATCTTCCTGGCGTGGTCACCAGACCACTCACCTGTGAGTAACGTTCACACTGTTGGTATTTTTCATGCAAATCATGGCTTGTTGGAAAGCCTGCGGACTGTTTTCAGCTACTTTATCTATGGAAATAAGCGATGAGATGAGATGAGATGAGATGAGCGAGGCTGCTCATAGTGTGTGTGTTTGTTCAGTTAGTATGTGTTTCTCTTAAAGCCATGGCCAAATTTACAGTTCTCCTCTTTCTCAAAACATCTTTGATTAGCAATGACATGGTGTTCAAAGTTTGTTCAAGGTTTGCACTAAAGCCCATGTGTCAAACACAAGGCCTGGGGCCAAGTCAGGCCCGTGACACAGTCCTGTTGAGCCTGCGAAATTATTTTAATTTTCTATTCTTAGTAGCCCGTTTCACCCTGAGATGCACTACAGTCCCCAGCATGCACTGCAACATAGTGACCCCCTTTTTTTTTTTTTCAGATTTGCTGATTTTTTTTTTTTATAAATATTTAGTGGTTGAGTTTGGCACCCCTGCGCTGGAGCTACAAGGTTAATGTAGTTAACAAACAATGGGAGCTTATACTCTACACACTTAGAAATTATGGTTCTTAGTGAAGGCAGTGGCTTCAGATTGATGGACTACGTGTTGTATATGTTTCTATTCAGAGCTTTTTTGAAAATGTTTCTGTATAGCACCAAAAAGTTCCGTATAGAACCATATACAACACATTCTCCATCAATCTGAAGAACCATATAAGCATGAAATGGTTCTATGTGGAACTCATGATTCTAAATAGAACCATTGCCTTTACTAAAGACCCCTTCAAGAACCGTCTTTTTAAATGTATACCAGTTAACACTGTACAAACTGCATACATAAATTGTGTTGAGTTGTTAAGTAGTCTCAAAAAGACTCAGTCATACCGTTTCTGACGCTGTATGTCATCTGTTTTCTATGAAATGGACCAAGATACAGACAAAACACATGTTTTTGTTAAGCTATGCAAAGCTATAGCTCTGATCTGCTTCTATTGGGATAAGAGGGAAAATTGTGTAAGTTGCATTTTGACTAAACTATCATTTTAAATTCAATAACTTAAGGGACCACATGTAATAAAGTGAAAGCATTGAAGTCCTTTCTTCACAGTCTGTATAGTGTAATGTTCCACTTGGTTTTAAAGATTATATTGTGCATGCTTGTCCTAAAATTTCATTATTTAGTAATACCGACATTGCAGTGATTTAACTGAACAAAAAAGCCTCTCTGAAAAGTCTGTTACTGTACACTGTCAGAATCAGTACTACAGTAGTGGTGTATTTCTCTCTTAGGTACAGTTGTAACTGTATCCTCAATGGCTCACTTTTGTTAAAAGGTTAGATGAGGTGTCAGTACACCTAGGGATAAAAAGCCTTACTTCTGAGCTTGTTTTTCTCCAAGAATGATATATTCACATGGATAAGTCAGACGGACACATGTACATCTAGACTTTGATAGAGCCACATGGAGTGTACATGTATAGAAACACTATAGGAAAATGTTAAATCATGTTCAGAATTTTGTGTTAAGAAATTATGGCTATTTTAATACGTGGGACTGAGCACGTGGAGCAGACACGAGTCATTAAGACTGTGTAATTACATGGGCGTATAGCTACACGTTTCCGTTCATGTTGGTTCTTTGTCTGTTAATGGTCTGCTCTTTGGCATTAAAAGCCTCACAGTAGTGTGCCGCCCCCCTCCACACCAATACATTGTGTTATAGTTTGTGAAGAGAAGAGAGGTCAAACACAGAAAATACACCGTCGTGTTTCGGGCTGGACTACTGTGGATAATTTGCAATTCTAATTATTTCCTGGGATGTTCAGTAACACTGTTGTGCCAGCCAAATGGCTGCAAACCCAAACACACACAGCATTTGTTTCTGATCATTCTTATGTAAAGGAATCAACGCATACATGGCATTTTCAGGTTCGGCAGAAGATGCTGTACGCTGCTACGAGGGCCACACTGAAGAAAGAATTTGGTGGTGGGCACATAAAAGAGGAGATTTTTGGCACTGCTAAGGTACGTTTAATGTCAGTGTGATTGCCTATTAGGTAATAGCGCTACACAGTATATCAGTTATGAACTGTTATTGCAATATTGCCCTTTGCAAAACTGCTACAAAATGCAAATGATACCACTAACCAATCACAGTAACTATATTTGCATGCACACCAGTGGTTGAATATTAGTCTGAATAATAAGAGTGCTTGTGTGACTAAGGCACAGTCATGTAAACAGCACGGTTCAGTTGTTATAGTCTGAGGTCTCAGTCAACCTAAACTAAGCCCAATTAAAACATGTAGTCCAGGCTGTTTTGCTGAGCTGTTCAAGATCAATTTAGACATACAAATGTAGATCATTTCACTGATAGCTCCATGCGTTTTTGCAATATTTTGTGACTTTTTGAGTAGTACCACAGCTTTATGGCACAAATGTAGAAGATGGTCTTTTGGGGAGAGGAAGAGACATAAATTGCAAGGCATATTGATCGCATGTATATAGTAATGCCAGTATTAACACTAAATATGAGTGCTAATATTTTGTCAACATCATGCAGCCCTATTACGGACCTGCTAACAGACCTCTTTTTGCCCAGGATGACATTTCTCTAAACGGGTATAAAAGGTACCTGACCTCCCTGGCTGCTCCACTCCCACTGACCGCTGCTGAGGAGGAACTGAGGCAAATCAAACTCAATGAGGTACCACTGCAGCTAGTCAAGTACACTGCCACCCACGCATGAAATATAGATTCACATGAAACAAGAATTACTTAAACAGTTTTGGCACTTTAGTATTGCTGACAGAAACAAATACTGCAGTTACTGATCTATATATAATAACTGAACCTGTGTGACAGAGAACACCATTTAGAACAGCTTTATCCATGTGCTCCAGAGGTGTAACAGCAACACATATTTTCAGGTCTAATACATTTTTCGATTCTAAAGCAAGATTCGGCTGATATTTCAAACTGGTATTTGATGGCATGTTTGTTGTACTCCAGAAGAACATGTTTTTGTGACGCTGGGCTGCTGCAATAAATCGGCAATATACCTGTATTTCATCCATTTGTAGCCCTACTGGAATAAATGCTAGATCGCAGTTATTTTCTGCAGCTGTTAACTTTCACAGTCTGCCAGCAGACGGATTGTGATGGGAATTTGAATGTTCATCCAGTGGTTTCAGACATATTCATGTAAATAAAAGAAATCAGAAAAACGCATTTATTCAGACACATCATTGGTCTTACGAAAACAAGAAAAAAACTTCTGGCTTGGTGCTACAACACATGTAGAGTGTGGCGGTGAGTAATGTTTGTTTATTTGAGCTTGAGCTCTCTGTCATCAGTCATCAGAGCTACTAAGTATTGGTAGCTAGGAAGAAAGAGAGCTCATCAGCCAACGTGGTCACTTTAGGCTTGTACTCTAATAGTTGCATACAATGAATTAAAGAAAGACAATCAAATTGTTTAATGATTATTATTTATGTAGATAAAGTTTTATGATCATGACAGGCCAATCGTCATAGGAGGCTGAGGGGTATATCAGTGATGCAGTTTTAGATTTTGGTACTCCAGTGGCATCTCTCAATTATTTTATTTTATTTTTGTTTTGATACAGTATTGAAATCATTTCACCCTTAATACGCTCTCCGTAAGTTGGTGAGTGAAGCTTCAAAATGCTGGCTGCTGTTGGTCATGTGACCTTGCTGGGTCTGTGTATGGCATTGATTTTTCACTGTGTGCTGAACAGATTAGAAACTGGCCTAGATCACTGTTTTACTCTCTGCTGTGGATCTCCCATCTGTCTCCACATCTCTGGTCCCTAGATATTATAGCCATGGAAGCCAGTGGTTTTGTCTGATTCATATATGCAGTGAAACTGTCTTCATAAACTGTGTGTGTTTATTGAATGAGTTTGGAATATCCCAAACCTCCTGTTCTAGGATGTAATTCTTCTTTATTATATGTAATTCTTCTTTATTCAGTCTTCAGCATATGCCAGTATATTTTTGGATGTCATTTAATGCAAGCTGACACATGTAGTTATAAATACTCTCTCAAACATATAGTTATAAATGCTCTTTCATTTAGACTACTTCATGTAACCAAATGTAGAACATGCTGTTTATGATGTATAGGCCGTATGCTTACTCTAAAACCACAAAAGCGTGGCCTGGCTCTCTTTAGCTGCCCGTTGGCTGTTTCAGAATGACAGCCTCCAAAAAGCAGCCAACTGCAAAGCAGCAGTCCCCCTCAGTAGATCAGCAGCTGCAGGAAGAAGATAATACCACACTAAGCTACATTTGTGGGCAGAGAGAAAAGAGGCTTTGAGATATTTACTATTCATTTTGTGAGAGACTGCATCTATTAAGTGGATGGATGCGAAAGCAGGTCCATCTCGTGGCGTCTCTGTGACTGGATAAGCCGTATGCTGTAAGTTTAGGTGAACAGGAGCCACCTCTGATGGAAAATAAAGGAGATGCCTCTTGCTTTTGAAAGTGTAGGGAATAAATACAACCTGCCATTGTGAACAAAACCGATCCCTTAACCTTTCATAGTCCCAGTTATCACTGGCGATAACAAAAACATGGTGAAATTATTATTCTGTCAAAAGTGCAGGTTCTAAACTTTCAATCAATGCCACGTTTGTGTTTGTAAGTAGAAGAGCAGATATTTTACTATGATATGAATTTGATGAAAAGTTGTTGTGTCTATGTTCTTTTCCAGGGAAAAAAACATCCTTTGAATTTTTGCCATGTTTTCGTCATTTCTTGACATTGTAACATCCGTAAAAAAGCCAGAATTGCAGACTGAAAACTGCTGATACAGAACATGAATATAAACGTATAATCGTGTAGTGCCTATGTAATTAGCTACACTTTGTAAGTTTTGGGGATTTGAGGATTTCTGGTGAAAATGTGTAATTGCATGCGACATGCGGAAGAACGGTTTGTAACACTGTTCAAGCTTGAGACCCCTATGTGGATGAATCAGATGATTGTGAGCACGTTCAAAGAATATTCAAAGACAACTCAGTCAAAATCTGGTGAGGATGTGAGTGAATTATCCACTGTTATCATAATATCTTCATCAGTATAATGTTGATTTTGCATTTGAGACCTAAACATTGAGCCGGATCTTCTTTTTGAGCCTGTGTGTGTGGGATGTTAATGCGTAAAGATGTATGATGTGCTTTGAAAAACTCCTGTGAACTCCTGACTTTTAATTATTATTTCAGGATTTACAGGGTGACTGACAGCAGCGTATACACACCATATTTTTGTGTGTTTTTTCCTGTTGTCTGGGTCAGTCACGATGATGAAATTTTAGCTGAGGAATAATTATCATATAAATAATTGCAATTAATGATTTGTCATTTCTTGTTCACTGTATGCAACTATTAAAGTACAAGCCAAGTTTGCCACTTTGCCACTAGTGTAGCCATCTTGCTTCCTTCCATGTTTACTTACTCTGGTTGTACTGTCGAAACAATGCCCTACTGCCCAAACACACTCACGCAGATGTCTATACTTACACAGAATCATGTGTAGTCATCTTTTTCTTGAGAGTGAAAATCTCCGGGTCGTACGTGTTAAAACATTAGAGACATGAGTCTCATGTCTCCTTTATTCACATTTTTTGCCTCAATCTAACACACCAAATTCACACTGTGCATGTTGCCGCATAATATAATTATGAAATCTAACTCTGTAATTATTAGTAATCTAATTATCAAATTGTAATTACATGTGAATATTGTAGCAGAATGAAAGTAATAACTTTCAACTCCTAAGGGTTACACTGTGTAGATGGATTAGGAGTTGTGAATGGATGAGCAGATCCAGGTCACAGCACAAACCAAGCTGGATTCGTTTTGCGACCCGCTGTGTCATTGCTAAGCATTCTAGCCAACAGCCGTATGTAGTAGTGTCCTCATCTGGCCTCTTGGAAAATGTGTTTTCCATGGCAACAGCCAGCACACTGAGGCCTGCAGCAACTTCAAGTCTAAAACATAGTGAAAACTATTACCTACATGTAGTCAAACTAATCACTAATAGGATCTAGACTGAGACTGCAAGCTTTATCTTTGTGACTGCATAAGCTCTGTCAGTTCCAGATGGTGCTGGGCAGTGTGTTGAAGAAATAAGTGTGCGTATGTGTGTCTTTCCAGGTGCAGACAGACATCCACGTGGACACAAAGCAGCAGACTCTGCAGGGTGTAGCTTTTCCCATGCAGAGAGAAGCTATTCAGGCCCTGGAGCAGTTCAGAGAGAAGAGAGTAAACTATGTTCAGCTTGTAAGTGATGCCTGATTACCAACCAAATGCAGTACTATCACTTAGAGGTGGGCAATATGATGATATTTTGTCATTACCGTGATACACAATCTGTTTTTTTCTGCTTTTCCTATTGTTAATACTGTCAGTGCTTAAAGGACACTGAGCAGCTGCATGTTTCATTAAAAAGAGAGCATCATTAGGCATGTTTAATTAGATGTACTGCAGTTCAGTGTGTAAAAGGTTGAATAAAAATCATTGTATCCAGAGTTTTTGATGGCAGCTTTTAAAATGGGGTTCTACTGGTGCATTGTGTGTCTATGTGTCATAATATTGTGGTGTGTGTTGTGAAAATGTCTTTAAATATCGTGGCATGGCGTTTTTGCTGTATCACC
This sequence comes from Colossoma macropomum, assembly GCF_904425465.1. NCBI lineage: Eukaryota > Metazoa > Chordata > Actinopteri > Characiformes > Serrasalmidae > Colossoma > Colossoma macropomum. The sequence goes on along the minus strand of NW_023494792.1, from coordinate 29,711,259 downwards.
CACCCCTGCTGTCATGTATCGTCATGTGCAGTGATCACTGTTCTTGAAAATTGTTATAGTTCTGCAACTGTACAATTTACAATTTTTCCCTTAACATAAGAGCTAAATTATTAAGTAGGTGGTGTTTTTTACACATGATGTATGCCACACAACTAAACTTGGAATTCACCCCTGCAGTGTCAGCTTGTGATAGAAATATCTCAGAGGGAGTCAATTAATTATGGGCAGTAATAGATTAAATGTGTTTGGATTCGCTTTAGGAAATTGATTTTCCGAGGGAATCCATCAAGTTGTCCAGCACAGCTCCGACAGAGTTGAAGGACCTGCCGAAAAGAATCCCTAAAGATGCTGCACGCTACCACTTCTTCCTCTACAAACATACACATGAAGGAGACTACCTGGAGTCCACAGGTAAAAGAATTTTTTTTTCTCATTGTAAAGAGAGAGAGAGAGAAAAAGGTGACTCCATATTCTTAAAGCTGTCCTTTTGCTGACAATAGATCTATGCAGCTTTAAAAAGCTAACCACATAATTTTAACTTCATGTACCGTGTTTTTCATTTCTGATGATTTTATTAAGCAAATCAGTCATATACTGTGTATCTTTACAGTGTTTATCTACTCCATGCCTGGCTATAAATGCAGCATTCGGGAGAGGATGTTGTACTCGAGCTGCAAAAACCCCCTCATAGACACGGTGGAGAAAAATCTGCACATTGAAATTGCCAAAAAGGTAAGATATTACACTTCAAAAGACTAATTAGGATGTTTTTTAGGAATAAAGTTGTAAAAATCAACCTTTTGGAAAAACTGTGTTCAGGCCACCATGCACCGGATACACCACGCCGCGTAGCGTCAGTTCACATAACAAAGTATATAGTTTTCAGTTCATTTTACACTCCATTATTAAGATTAGTAGTATTGTTATTATTATGTGCGTCCACACTTTGTCCTTAGTTTGGTTATCTGGGCTTCAAGCGAGGCTTGATTTGGTCAAGAATCCTTTTACATTGTTTTCTTAGCCTTCCAAGAAAGTTCAGAAGAATCAACATTTTGTACATGTCTCATTTTTCACTGTCCAGCTTTCACATCCATAAAGAACTGCAGAAAAAACCATAGCCTGGACAATTCTGATGTTTGTACCATTATGATCTTTTCAAGCTCCTTCATCATTGTTCTGCTGAGTGCCAATCTGTCGTTTTTCTTTACTGCTGGATACTTTGTTGTAAACAACTGATCCAAGTGAGCAAAAGCTGCCCATGATTCTGCATCTTCACTACCAATTCTAAAGTCTGCAGTCATTCCCATTCTCAAAACCTTGGTTTGCTTCGTAGAAAATCCTAAAATCCTCGTGTCATATAAGGATTTTACACTCTACTCTTACAGATTTAATGGAATAAAGCTACCTCTTCACAAAATCAGTGTTTGCCAGCAAAATAACACAAGGCACAAATAGACTAGGCTAGCAACATTAGCTGAGGAGACTTCAGATTGCCTTACTTGGTGTAAATTGTAAACCACAAATCACCTACTTCAGCTTTCTGTGGATGTGTTTTAGGTTTAACTTAATGCAGTAATAGCAAATAAGTGGTGTGTGGTGGTACTTAGAAAAACTGAGAAGTGCTGAGAGTCACTGAGCAGCATGTGTCGAATTTTTAGATGATGCAAGATGCAGTGCTGCATGTCTGGTTTGAGGTGGCCTTTACTGATTACTAATAACTGACTTGTTTACTTTTTTTTACAGCTGGAGATTGATAATGGTGAAGAACTCACCAGTGATTTCCTGTATGAAGAGGTGCACCCCAAGCAGCACGCGCACAAACAAGCTTTTGCCAAGCCCAAGGGTCCAACGGGGAAGAGGGGAGGGCGTAGAATCACACGTCCTCCAGGAGACGGGGATGACGATTAACTCCCTTCTTTGCTCGTTTAGAGTAGCAGTGGTACAGTGAGCCCTTGTTATAAATTACCTCCCAGTTTACCTTGAAACCTGTAGCCCACATCCCCATAGCTTTATCTATGCACAAGGAAAAACACTAATCTATGACCGTCTGAAAAGCGTTCAGGTGCATTTAGGAATGCTATCTGTGATAATAATGGTGAGGAACTTAACACTATTACACTGTTTAGCTGGAAAATGGACTCGCTTCTTAGACGCATACTAAACCCAACTTTGGATTGAAGGCCAGGACTATTCGTAGGCTGAGTTTAAGTAGCCCCTATGCAATTGTTTGACTCAGGAAGGCTGAACGGTCAGCTGTTTTTGTTCCATTTGTCTGCATCTTATTGATTAACTCGCTTGCTGTTTTAGTCAAATATCAGCCGTTGATTGCTTTTTGCCTAAACAACAACCTTATGACTCCGAGGTTGAGTTAATCAATAGTGTCCTGACATTTGAAACGTCTGAGCTGTGCAGCCCTCTTGCTTTGGAGTTGGATCATTTTAATGAAGGAGTTGCCGAGTGCAACAAATGATGAAGAAATCGTGATTTTTTTATGTGCATTTATTTGTAGGTCTTAACTCCTTTTGTGATTTGTAATGTAGAGGACTTTGATAATAGAGAGGAATTTTTTCTAAAGGACCCGTTTTGTCTGAGAAATCTGAATAAGTGATGCTCTCAGCATCGAAATCTTTTTCACATTCTTTAAGTGAAACCTAAACTCGTAGAAACACTATTTTTCTAAGCCTGAACGGCTGATATGTCCAGATCATGTTGTCTAACACCTCGGATCAAATGTGCTCTGTCTTAGTGGCCATCGCGTTCGTCTCGGAGAATGTTTCCCATGTAAAACAGTGGGTTGCTTCCATTCCCTGACATTCACTTCCACGTAACATGCATTGAGTTTACTCAGCACCTCTGAAGGAACCACTGAAGGAACAGTCCAATAGTCCATCCTTAAAGACTGTTTTCTTCCACTTTTCAGAGGATTTTTTTGTGAAATGTGTGCTTCTTACACAAGATGTGCACAGAAAGTGACATTGCAAATGCAAACATTCAATTATCAGAGTTCAAAATGGTCTAAAACCACTGGCATGTTCAGCAGTCCAATATCATCCTTATATCATTGTCATTTGAATCACGAATAAGTATCTTCACCAAAATGTTTTGCATAAAATTTTATTAGCTGTTAGCATTCTGACTCTGTTAGCTTCACTAATCTGTGTTCTTCCTCAGATTTTGGCATCGTATTGAAACAATAGCCCGGCTGTTGGAGAATATTGCACTATACTGTTTGTTAGCTTTTAGAAAAACACAGACTTGTTCTATGCCAATGGAAGCCTGGGGGGGATCACCAATTTTGCACCATATTTGACTTTAGAAAACACACATTCCACAAAAGCAATCTTTCTAAAAAAAAATATAAAAGTTGCACTACTCCTTTATAACCTCTCAGAAGGGAATGGACTACAAATAGCAGAATTCAGAGGAGAGCTCCATCTACTGAACAGGCAAACCACTGTTAACATTTCTCTTGTACAAGAGTGTTATGAAGTCTCAGAATGAATTGTCAACATCGTTGTTCAGTGTAAGTCTCTGTGTTTTTTTAACAAATCAAAATGTTTGAGATAGGGAAATTAAAATATTTAAATTGCACGTATCTGTTTGTCTTCATTTGTCTAAAGCGCATGGAATGTGAAAGAAAATTTGACTACCAAATTTGAGGGATAGTATACACACTGAGTTCTTTTCAAGCTTTAATTCGCAATGTGTTTTGCTTATGCTCAAATAAATCTACCTGCTTTTCGAGCAGATTGAACTCCCTAAGTGAAAAAGGGTGAAAAGTGAGGCTTCACTAAGATTAACCTACATACAAACTTTGATTCTAAAAAAGCTAGGGCTACTGAAACAGAAAGCAGTGATTAGTGAATTCTGTTTGACCTGTATTAAATAGAAAATAGTACAAGAACACAGTATGTGATGTTTTATGCAATTTTTTTGTAAATATACACTCATTCCAGATTTGATGCCTTCCAAAAGGAAGTTGGGACAAGAGCATGTTTACTGCTATATCACTTTTCCTTTTAACAACATTTAATAATCGTTCAGGGACTGAAGACACCTGTCAGTACAGTTTGAAAAGTGGAATGCTTTGCCATTCTTCTGCTATACAACTCCTCAGCTTAGTTTTTAATGGGAGACAGGTCTGGACTGCAGGCAGGCCAATCTAGCAGGCCCCAATTTCAGAATGAGTGTGAGGTAATGAGGTAAGTGTATGAATGTGTTGATAAGCAAGTACAAAACTTGTCTTTGTAGTGTTTTTGTTTAAATATAGTTCATTGTGTTTTTAGAAAATCACTGCTTTCTGTTTTTATTTGCATTTCACATACTGTCCCAATTTTTTGAAGTTTGTACATTCACATATATTTGTTGTGTTTTCAGTGGCATTGTATAATCAGTGACAAAGGTTTAATTATTTAAAGTGTGACTGACTTAGAAACTTAAAAACTAATTTGGATCTAAATGATTTGGGTTTTTTTTTTTCATCATTACTGTTATACATATACACAGTAGTCAGGTAGTCATTTTGAAAGTCCAATTTCTTCTCCTGTTTTATAACCAGCACCAGACCATCATAAACCAGCACAGATCAGCTGGTTCTCAGCACCAATACAGCCATTTTATTTACTTTCCAAAACCACCAGTTAACTTGCACGTCTTATGAGTTTTTATATGCAGTGTTAAAAACGGCAAAACAGCGGTGAATCTGAAAATAATACTTTTTTGGGGGGACTATTTTATATAATGCCCTACTTGTACTTTTCTGCTGTGAATGGATTAAAATACATGGCTTAAATTATATTTTAAGCAAAAACTTTATCACAAAACTACAATAAAACCATATATCAGACATCAGGCAGTGTATTTATAACCATTTCATGTCATAACTTTCTGTGAGGGAGTTCTTAGAGGTGGGCATCTGGTTCCTATCACCACCACTGTGAACAATTTTGACTCGTTAAGCCTCTCTAGAACAGAGCATTTCACACAAACCACTGTAAATGACTTGGTTTACATTTTAACCATTCAATTCAGAATTTTTGAGAATTCGGCGGAGTTCCCCTTTGAACTATTAAAATAGGTAAGCTCAAAATTGAGCGCATTTTTATGCCACATGTCATCATTTTTGCGCCGTATCTTAGTTTAGATTTCACACAACACCCAAAACATCTTTTAAAACTTACAGAATTGGAGCTTTTTTCGAGGTTTTTTTTAATAACTACTGCTTTAAGTCGCTTTTAGAGTCTCTGTGCCTTTAAGAGAGATGAGCTCCTCCTCTCGGGCTGCGCACGCGGGCCGGAACTTCTCCTCTGTTTACTGCATGTGGGTGGGTGAGTGTGGCGCGCTGTGTGTGTTGGACTTCGCGTTTTGGCTTTTGGTGAATAAAACAACTCCGAGAACAACGTGTTCAGTTCATATTTATGCGGCAGAAGATATTTAAAGAACATGACGTTTTAATAACTAAATTACTGCGTATCGTAATGTGAATATTGTGAAAATGTCGCCTCTTTGTACCGAGACCTCCGCTCTAAAGGACACGAGTGTTTAACAGTCCTGTCTTCAGTTAGCGAACCTAGAGTCGGAATGGAGAGGGACACTCAGCCCTGCTTTATGTCTGACCACGAAGGTTTCTGTGGCAGCATCAAAAACTCAACCCGAGACTTCGTGGTCATTGAATTAGACGTCCAAGGGCGACCTGTGAACAGGACAGATAGGCCAGAGGAACCCACAAAGTTGGCTAGTACTGAAGTCAGACAGTGTTCCCAAAAAGCATCCTTGGGTGAGGTCACTGCTGGTATGGCCAGCATGGTCCAGAATGGGGATGGAGTTTTGAGCCAGGAGGGGTTTGACCTGAATGTAATTCTGGGCTCTTCTGTCAATGAGGCACTAGAAGAGTTTGCCAGCAAAACTGTGGCATGTAGTGAGGAACAAAAAGAGGACACTGAGATGACCCTTGGCACTTTTCCTGACAAGCAGCAGCGAGCCAGTGTGCACAGAGCAGTGAGGCATAACTACCCCTTTCTAATGACCGTCACCCACCAGACGGAGATCCGGGTCAAAGTGGACCGAGACTTCAGAGAGCTTTCTCAGCTGGTCTCTGAGGAGGAAGCAGAGGACTTCTTCAGGTTCATAGATGCCAAAGTTCCTGGCTCTGCCTTCACCTTCTTGCCTGATGACAGCAAGGAGCACCGGACGTCCGTCCACCACTTCGTCAGCAGGAGGTTTGGGAAGCTGGTGGAGACGAAGAGCTTTGCAGAGCAGGACAAGACTGCCATTACAGTGAGGCTGAGAGAGAAAGGAAACCAGGGCAAGAAGAGCAGGAAGAGGACGGCTTCAGACAGTGAAGAGCAGGTGGAGACCTACACAGGTGAGAGAGAAAGAGGGAGGGTGAGTAGTACGTTCTTAAAAAAGGTGGTTCTTCAAGGGTTTTTTAAAAAGAGAGTAGATTTGTTTAGAACCGTTGGTGAAATGGTTCTTCAGATTGTTGGAGAATGTGTTGTATGTGGTTCTGTATAGCACCAAAAAGGGTTCTAATATTGTTACAATGCCAAGCTTCACTCTTAAGAAAGATGGTGCTTTGAGGGTTCTTTAGCAAAGAAAATGGTTCTATATGGAACTATGAACACTTAAAAAACACTTAGCATGACTAAAGGGTTCTTTGCATCACAGAAAGGTTCTTAGGCTTGATGGAAAATGTGCATGAATGTGCTATAGATGGGTCTGTATAGAACCTTTTTGAAAAGGGTTCTATATAGCACCCAAAAGGGTTTTTCTATTGTTACAAGCTTGGCACCATAACAATAGAAGAACCCTTTTGGGAGCTGTATAGAACCATTTTTTAAAAGGTGCTATATAGAACCATCTACAGCACATTCTCCATCCATCTGAACAACGCTTTCATGATGCAGAGGATCCTTTAATCATGCAAAGGGTTCTATGAGTGTTCGTGGTTTTATATAGAACCATTGAAGCACAATTTTTAAGAGTGTTCGAACAACAGAAGAACCCTTTTTGGTGCTATTTAGAACCATTTTCAAAAAGGTTCTGAATTGAACCATGTACAACACGTTCTCCATCAAACTCAGAAACCATTTCAGCATGCAAAGAACCATTTAAGCTTGAAATAGTTCTATATAGAGCCATTCCCTTTGCTAAAGAACCCTTGAAGAACTGTCTTTTTTTAAGAGTGTAGTCCTGTCACAGCTGCACTTCTCATCACCTGGTTAAAAAAAATCAAGAAGGGTTTTAGAACCAATGTTATGCTTCGTTTGTGACTATTAGAGGATCTGAAGTGGAGAACCAACATAAAGCACCTAGTTTAGAAGAAAACCAAATTTGTGTCATACAGTTTTCAGTGAAAGATCTCAATTGAAAAGTCTTAGAGATTTGTGAGAAATCAGACAAGCTGTAAAAACCAGTGAGAACTGACTGATTATTCATCTTTTCTTCTTGTTCTGTGATCTTCAGCATATACAGTCATATTCAAAGGTTTGAACATTACCAGTCCAAATTACATGTAACCATTACATGTAACTAATAAAAATAAGGCCTTTTTCATCAAATTTTAGTGCACAATTTCTACTTAATTTGCTAAGTTTAGCATAACAGAAAAAAAACAGAAAATACTGTATAAAATCTTCCATAACTTTTTCACAGGCCAAATTTCATGTTCACTTTTTCCCCCTAATATGTTAAATTCAACTAATTCAAATAATTCAACTAATTCAAATAATTAGTATCTGTGTGTTAAAATGTGTGCATTCTCTGTAGAGGATGTGGTAACTTATTTTCACTTAGAAAATTAATAAAACGTGTCATTTGACCAAAAGTTTGACCCAACTTTTGAATACGATTGTACCAATGTCTAATCCTCCTTTTCAAAAAGGTTTCACACTGAAAAAAGAAAACCTTGAAACTCTGGAGGCCATCAGCTACATGGCAGCAGTGCTTGGAGTTCTTCCATCTGATTTCTCCTATGCTGGCATCAAAGACAAAAGGGCCATCACCTACCAGTCCATGGTAGTGAAGAAGATCTCCACAGAGAGGTAATGGGCAGAACATACCCAGATATGACCATCAAGACTCATATTCTCCAAACATCATTTCTCTGCCATGTGTTCGTTTATCTGCCGTTGCCATCCATAAAGCCACTCCACTCTGCATGTCACTGATCTCACAGTTAAAAGGTTGTGCATCACATGCATCTAACGTGTATTTCTATGTGCAGTTCATGTTTCACTACTTGATATTATCAAAACATTTGTAGCCTCTTTCTGCAGGCCTTCTAGTAGCCATTCCTCTGGTGGGATGGAAATCGACTAATCATTTTTAATTCACATATATGTAACTAAAATGTTTGTTTTTCCCAATAACTGTATCAGATTAACTAGGGCACTGTTGGCTCTCTGTGTGTGAAATGTTGTGAACCTGTGCTGAACTGCTAGGCAACAATTATGAATAAAATGGAGGGATGAAAACCTCCCTGCTGTGAAAACAATTCACACTCCTCCACAAAGATGGTCACGCTGGGTTAAAACAGACAGCACAACTGCAGTTATCTAGATATAAAATGAAATGAAACAGCATTAAAACACAATAATAAACTTTTATAAATGTTGACTTACTTGCTAACTTCCAGTTTTGTACATTATACATATTTCCATTGAATTATATAAAAACAACAGAGGGACCTTCAAAACAGGATGTGTTTTATGATTTATAAAATTATACACTTTTAGCTAGGGCTGAAGGATTATTTCTTTTTTAATATTAAAATTGCAATTCAAAAGAGTGCAATTTTACTACTTTTTCAATCACAGCCTACATTATAAGCAACATAGTCAAGTTTTAAGTGAGGAAATTTAAACTAATAACATGAGCTTGTAAATTAGACCAATCAGAAGCAGCCAAAAACCCATGTGACATCACAACCATAACTAACCAACATTCTGGCAAAGTACATCCAGTGTTTAAGCCTCAAGCCAGAAAAGTAGATATTGTGGTCTTCTTGGCCAAAATAACATGTTTGGAGCTTATTTTATAGAAAATTGCGATTTAAATCGCCGTCGCAATATTTTTCAAGAAAGGTCACAATTAGTTTTCCCAAAATTGCTCAGCTCTACTTTTAGCTGTTTTACACCATACATTTCATATAAAGTCTCACCCCTTATAGTTCTGTTTCGATAAAGCCCTGTTGTTTAAATCATGCACCATCTTGCATTTAATTTTTCTGCTTTGTCGATGCATTTTAAAATATGTAAAAAAAAAGAGAAAAGCCTGATGTAACATTTTTGTGTGTATTGTGGTGTTTTTACAGTGTTTTGGGATTTGTCTGGTGGTAGGTTGCTGGAGAAGACGTCAGAGTTTGAGAGGAGAGGAATGCAGCTGTCTAATATCCATCCAGTGTCCGAACCACTTCGACTCGGGAGGCTACAGGGCAACCACTTTGACCTTGTCATCCGGGACCTGAAGCCTCATGGGAAATGTAGTTCATCAGACCTGGAAGTGCTTGTGAAAGAGGCTGTGGAGAATGTGAAGGTGAATCTAATTCATCAGTGAGCAGTTCATTTTGACTTCACATTATCACTGCTTGTCAGAGTGAACTCCAGATGAAATAACTCTGCTGACTTCTGGCAACACTCCTTGCAGGCTCGGGGCTTTGTGAATTATTACGGACCTCAGAGGTTTGGAAATAGCCAGACTGTTCAAGCTGACCAAGTTGGACTTGCACTTCTGAAGGAAGATACGGTAAGAGGACTTTTCAGTTTACTTTATTGATCTTTTTTGTTGTTAGCTGATGCACTCAGTGAAGTTTTTTTTCAGGTTCTGAGGACCTTTTTGTCAAGACTAGTGCTTCTAAGGAGTGACTGGCAATAGATGTATTCAATATATGGGGAAAATGGAGAATGGTGGATTGTTAAACAAATCTGATTGTTTTCATTTGTAGAAATCTGTACCGATTCCCCTGATTTTGAGACCTTGAATTTGTCAAATCTGATATATTTTTCTATGCAAGTGTGGCCCATCCACACACAGCGGACATGAGAACTTATTATACAGTGCTCATTTTGCCTGTGTTGTGGTCATTCCACTGATGTTTCTGCATCATAAATTCATTAAGATGTAAAGACATTAGATGATGTGAAATTTGAGGTGAAACTTTAATACTACCTAGAGAAACTTAACCGACAGAATTGTACACAGTGGTGGTGATAGGAACCAGACGTCTGAAAAGCTTAATGTTCACAGATTGTTTTGGATAGTAAATAAAATGGCTATATTTGTGTTGTAGACATTGTGACCCCTGGTTCCTATCACCAGCACTGTAAAGAAATCTGAGTTATAAAGATTCTCTATGATGAGCTTTTTCACATCAAACCACTTTGAATGACTGTTTATCTCTCAAAGATTAAGTTCTGGTGAAAATTTAAAAATCAGTGGAATTCCCCTTTAAGTAGGGCTGGGTTTAGAAATTTTAGACTTTTATGATACCAACCAGATTCCTTTTCATAGTACATAGTATTGACAATTTGGCATCATTCAATATCAAATTTCAGTACCTGTGCACACCATTGCACTTAATAGACTTCTTCAACTTAATGCGGCACTGATCTATCACTGCCTGGCTCAGTACAATGCATCCTGGTTAGATTTTTTTATCTGACCTGTGTCCTGATGACACAGGCCGTTATAATCTCATGAGAGTGAGACAGCTGCACTTTTCAGATCCAAGTGCGGAAGTTCCTTTCCAGCTGGCGGCTTGAGCAGAGAGACATATTTTTTTCACATGTAAAATAAAAATGATGTTCTTTAAAGGAACAATACACCTGCAGACGCCTTATGACCTGGCAGCTCACATGGGATGCAGCTGTTTAAACTGTCTGGCTTGTTCACTGGCTCCCTTAACTTCTCCCCCAGGTGTAACTGGCTACTCTCACCAACTGCCAAATTTAGAATAATGCACATTTATTTATGATTTTTCAAAATATCTGTGTAATTAAACCATTAAGATGTAAACAAAATCACTTACAGTGCTTTGATGTAAAATGCATGATTTTAGAGAAGCTTACTGAGTCAGAATTGTTCACAGTGGTGGTGAGAGGAAGCAGACATCTGAAGAGTTTAATGCCTCTAAAGGCTCCCTCTCAGAAAGGTATTACATAAAGTGGTTGGTAAAAACACATACATGCAGGGTGTTGTAAGGCAAAGTAGTCCCCAAAGAAGATTTCTTTTTTTTTTCAGATTTACCATTATTTTATCAATATCAACATTACATAAATTTAGAAAACACATAGATTTTGCGGTGGTTTTGGATAGTAAATAAAATTGTGTATTTGTGTTTTATCACCACTACTGTAAAGAAATCAAAGTCCAAGTTTCCCTAAAAAGCAGCAAAGTGATTTGATGCAAAAAGACTTTGTTTACATCTCAGTGATTGAATTATGAAGGAATTTAGAAATATCAGTGGAATTCCCCTTTAAACCACTCTTTCAGTTTGTATTTGTGGTTCAAAGACAGGAAAACGAGCCTTGAAATAGATGGTGTTATAATAATATGATGAAATATACTGGTAGTATAATCAGTTTGAATGAAGATGGAGTTTTGAGCCAGGAGGCACTTTCTCTGACAATCACTAGTGACACTGCGTGCTCAGGACAGCGAGCACGCTGGTATAGATAGAAGTATCATGCAGGAATCTGCATCAAAGTTAGGGTAGCGGTGTTGGTTAGGCCTGGGTGATGGGGCCTAACCTGGACATCAGTAATGATTGAAGAGTAAGCTCATGACGATGGGCTTAACTGACACCAATAATCACCGTGTTGAGAAAGAGAACTTAAAGAGGACCAAACTGCTGAATAACATTAAACAATATGTACAAACATTGTTTTATTGTCTTTTACAGTGAAACAGTGTGTTACTATGGGGTGGATTATTAATCTGATAAATTGTGACAGATTCAATTTTCCACTGTCTCAGGAAAATTACAACTGGGGAAAATTATAAGCATTCTGTGCACTGATTAAGTGTCGTGACGGTTCAGATGAGTTGTAAATTATGAAAATAAATTACTTCATGATTTCCCACAGGCGTCTATAGCTGAACTGCACAATGACTCTGCTGTAACGAAGGAAAACATCTCCTTTTTATAATTAGTGAAGCGCGTGACGTGGCTTTGCAGTGCACTCATTCAGAGCCCCTGTTGCAGTCTAGGTTTCTCCAGCAGGGGGCGATATTAGTGTGCAAGTCATCATGACCTCATAATATCAGGAGCATGTGATTGCAGTAACAACTTTCAAAATGAGAGGCAAAGTGGTTTCTAGAAAAAATCATTTGTTACTTAGTATTACATTATTAAATATGTGCTTTTCATGAAAACAGTTCATAAAATCTGCTCATGCTAAAACAGAATGTAAACAAGGTCTAAGCCGCAGCCAAGGGTGAGGCGATGTTATCGATTACCATGATTTTTTAACAACAAAATATTATGCTCATTGTTTCTGGATATTGCTCAAGCCGAGTATCAGTATTGACAAAAGTTACACAATACCCGGCCTTATACTTAAGCACTTGGCAAACCCACTACAGCAAAATGGTGTGTCTCTCTCAGGTTGCTGCTGTCAGGTTGTTCCTGAGCCCGGAGGAAGGCGAAGACCTCCAGAACAAAGCAAAGCGGCATTTTCTCCACACAGGCAAGTGGCCCACCATCACAACACACCTGTGTTCCCAGATATAAGATTTATTTCCATTGTTACTAGTCATTCAACTGGATGCAACTGCACCGTTGGTCAGATTACACATTTTGTCGATTTCTAAGTCAGTTACATATCCTCTACAGAGAGCACAACTACTGTTTATTTGCTGAATTTAACATACTGGGAGGAGATATTATATTTTATAAAACATTGATTTTTTTCCCCCCCCAATGTGTCAAGTTTAGCAAATAAATAGAAATTGTGCACTAAAATCTGCAGAAAATGAAACGTTGTTCCCTTTAAAGTGTGTGCACTTATTTTCTCTCAGAAAATTAAAAAGAAACAGGTATTTTATTCAGGGGTGCTCAGACTTTTGCACACAATTGTACACTGTTCTTCAGGCAATGCCAAAGAGAGCCTGCTGCTGATGCCTGCATATAAAGCTAGAGAGAGGCTGATGCTGCGGGCGCTGCACCGTTACGGCAGCGGTCAGGAGGGCTGCGGGCGAGCCTGGCTCAGCCTGCCCCACGGCATGAGGGTCTTCTACCTGCATGCCTACTGCAGCCGACTGTGGAACGAGGCAGCCTCCTACAGGCTGAATACACTGCCACACCGGCCTGTGCAGGGAGATCTGGTGTGCACCAGGCCCCAGAGAGATAACTCTGCAACAGAAGAATCTGACACAGCTCAGGTGAGTCCAGTCAAGATTTTTAGCTGAAGTGAAAACTGTTGTAGCACCGACTGAAGTACTGTTTAAAGAACAAGTAAGGACTGACTAGATAGGCATGTCAGTAATATGGCAGTTCCAGAGGTAAGTAAATAAAGGTTCCTGGAGCAGTGCCATTTTTTTGAAAAGAGATTTGTGATTGTGGAGAACCTTGTACAAGTTTAAAGAACCTTCAGATAATATAAGTTCTTTAACAACTTAACTCTTAATAGAACCTTTACATTGTGTGGAGATTTTTTAAACTTAAAGAACTAAAAAGGTTCATTTCTCACCCACATCACATTTACAAAAATGGCTCTTTGAAAAAGCAAAACTCTTTGAAAACCTTTTTAGGGAACCAAAAGTGGTTCTTCTGTAGCATCCTGCAAAGAACCCATTTTGGCACCTTTATTTTTAAGAATCTAGAGTAGCATAAAATGATACTAGGACTGCAGCTAATGATGATCTCCACCAGTTGACCAGTTCATTATGGCTTTGATCATGGGTGGGGGTTGGTGCAGCCAGTAGTCTGTCGAGAACTAACTATTAACTAAATAATGTTTCTTTTAACAAATTAAGCAAAGGATTATTCCTCCTTTTGCACAATCTCTCTTCAAACATAAAACACCTACACTACTTTCTGAATCGTACTTATAGCAAGTTTACCTGTGCCACAGGATGCCTTCTGCATTGCCCTCTAAAATGCTATTTTACTCAGTGTGCAGAAAGCAAAAAAAAAACAAAAAACAGTGCGTGAACAAATCGTACATGGCAGTCCAAGTACTGTTATGGAGGTAGTTGGATTCTACAAGAACTTCACATTGCTGTTCAAAATATTTCTCCTCTAATGATTGAAGCAAAGATAAATGCATTAGTTTGTGTGGCCTGTAACATCAGGTAAAGAAACCTGACATTAGCGAGTACACAGAGGCAGCCTGGTTATCAGCCATGTCAGGCATGCAGGGCCATAAAGCATGTTTACTACTCATCAAACAGCAGTAAACATACGCGTACCGTTAGCATTTTTAAAAAAAAAACATCCATCCACATGAAAACACAGAAAAGAAGTTTACAAATCTCCACACTGGACAACATTTTCTCATCATCGCAGGGGATTTTAATCAGACTGATTCCAGAACAGTGTTCTCCAAGTTCCATCAGCATGTCTCCTGTTTGACACAAGGTGAAAACATGCCGGATCATGTCTACACGAATGTCAGCACCACCCCCAGCCTCCATTCAGTAAGAGTGACCACGTTCATCTACTGAGGAAGCCCACATACCAGCAGCTGCTGAAATGGGTTAGAGCAACGGTTTGTGGCCTGAAGGGGCGGAGTCAGTGTTATGGTACTGCTTTCAGTGTACTGACGGGGACATGTTCAAAACGACAGCAAACAGAGACTCTGGTTGATGTAAATGAATATCTGTCACTGGATTCACCAAGAAGTGTGTGGATGATGTGACTCAAACAAAGCAAATTTGCACACTTCCAAACTAAAAACCGTGGACGAACAATGAAGTCCGCAATCTGCTGAAAGCATGCAATGCAAATCTGGCAACAGTGAGGAGCTTAAAACAGCCAGACACAGCCTAAAGGCTGGCATCTGGGATGCAGAACACAAGTACAGCACACAAATTGCAGCCTACTTCAACACCAACTTGGATCCCTGACGCTTGTGGCAGGGGATCCAAGCAATCACTGACTATAAGAGCAAAGTCAGTAATTCAGTGACCACAGATGCCTCCCTCCCTGCTGAACTGAACACTTTCTATGCCCGCTTTGAGACCACTGCTCAGGCTCAGCTAACCACCACTGCCCTGCCTCCCTCCACAGAGGAGTCGGCACTCATACTAGCTCCAGAGGAGAGCACTTGGAAAGCAGTGGGTTCAGCTAGCCTTCCAGGTCGTATCCTGAAAGCGTGTGACAACCAGCTGGCTGCCACCTTCACGGACATCTTCAACCTTTCCTTGGCTCAGTGGACCATTCCCGCCTGCTTTAAAGCCGCAACCATCATTCCAGTCCCAAAGAAGCCCATCATCTCAAGCATATATAACTACCGCCCCATCTCTCTCACACCCATAGTGATGATGTGCTTCATATGAAGCTGATATAGAGCAGTCTTCCGAGTTTGGACCCCCATCAGTTTGCCTACTGCGTGAACAGATCTACTAATGATGCGGTTTCCCTGGCGATGCAACCTCACTCAGCCACCTGGACTGATTGAACACCTGTGTCAGAATGCTGTTTACTGATTTCAGCTCTGCCTTTGATATCCTCATCTCCTCCAGACTGGTCTCCAAACTAAACACTTTTGGAATAAGTCACGCATTGGGCATATGGATTCTGGACATGCTCACCTGCAGACCACAGTCTGTTAGGATGCGGGACCACACCTTTCCCTCATATTTAGCACAGGACGCCCTCAAGACTGTCCTTTTACCCGTGTTCTACACACTGTACAACTACTGCATCACAAAACACGGTTCCAACACAATCATCAAGTTTGCTGACAACACAGCAGTAATCAGCAGCATCACCAACGTATGCGTATGAATGAGCAGGTCTGTATGCATTACCGCGTTAGCAGCAAGTAAGTGCAATTTAGCCATATTAGACAAAAATGCAGCTCATCTCTTCAGCCAGTATTTATTTTTGCTAAACCAAAATAGAGCTTGCTGGAAAGCAGACAAAATCATGCTGTTTTTAACTTTTGACTAGTTTTACTGCAGGTTACTCCACCATGTTGAGCTTTTATTTTTGTGTTTCTCTAGACCTTCACAAATGACATTCACACTGCTGTCAAATGTGAGCTCAGTTTTACACATTTTAGAAAAAACATCGTTTTAAATTATGCTAATGTGGTCTTTCCATGCATAACCCTGTACTGTAGTCTCTGCTGTCTGTTTTCACTCTTTTATTTAAGTGATGTAAATGAGGTGCACAAATGTCATTGTGACAACTAATTGATAAGATTTGTTGCCAGTGATTTTTCAACATTATCAATAATGTCTATTAGTTGTTTTGACCCTAAACCATATTCATATAAAGGCACATTGTTTTATATTGATTCAAGTACAATTAAAAGTAGCTACCAAAGAATCACTTGAGTAGAAGTAGTGAAGTTTGTGAAACTCTATTATTGTCTTTTTCAGATTATTTTGATGTAAAATAAAAAAAAAAATTTCTGAAGCTGGAAAGTGAGAGGTGTGAGTAACATCATAACAGTCCAGAATATCACAAAACAGAGCAGAATCATATTAAACCCAAAAATGAGTAAAAAAAAGTGTAAAAAGTAGATTATTCTCCTCGCAGGTACATTTGAGTATGAGTATACGTATTAGCATTAGAATAGAGAAGTACAGTGTTCTTAAGTGCCTGGTGCAGAGTAAATGGAATTTGTTACTACAACCTTTGGACAGTTCATAATAGTCTACTTTCAGTCTGAGATACAAGAAGATGTCATGTTTATTATTACATTTATCTTTCTTCAGGTCCATGTTGTTACACCTGCAGAAGAAAAAGACAATGTCTTCTCATTGGAACAGGTCCAGCTACTCTCTTCTCTTCTATTCCTCTTAAATTTAGATAAATATCTTTGTAAAATGATGTCAAGTAGGACAAATATTTTAACCGATACTCAAGTAACTTGAAAGGGAATTCCACGTATTTTTAAAAAAAATCAGCATAATTAAATCATTAAGATGTAAACAAATTCATTAAGAGTGGTTTGATGTGAAATGATCCGTTATGGAGAAACTTACAGAGTCAGAATTGTTCACAGTGGTGGTGATAGGAACCAGACGTCTGAAGCGTTTAATGCTTTGAAAGCTCCTTCACAGAAAGTTATTACATTAAGGGGTTATAAATAAACTGCCTGATGCTTGAGTTTTAAGATCAGGCATAGGCCTAAAATGCATTTTTTTTTCCAACTCAGACATGGCAAATGGATACATGAAGAATGTAAAAATGCAAAATAACCCTAAAGAATTTTTTGTTAAAGGTTTACTAATATTTTATTATTGTCAAATTTTCATAGAAGACTGATGTTGGTTTAGTGGTGGTTTTGGATTGTAAATAAAATTTATATTTGTGTTGTAGACATTGTTACCCCTGGTTCCTATCGCCACCACTGTAAAGAAGTCAGTAAGTTTCTCAACAGTAAACCATTTCACATCAAACCACTCTGAACAGACATTTTGAAAAATAGTTGGAATCCCCCTTTAAAAACATCATTTGCTGCTATTGTTAAAAAAGCTGCTGTTGTTAATTATGCGCTGTATATTCCCTGCCTTATCTATGCTTTTCTTGTCTGATTGCTTGTCTCTTTGTGTGTTCGATCATCCTTCAGGTGGTCCTCCCCATGCCAGGCAACAGTGTGAAGTATCCGGAGAACGTTCTTGGCAAGTGGTATCAGGACAGGCTGGCGCAGGACGGTCTGAGTGCATGCCGATTCAGAATCACCTCACTCAAACTCAACGTTCCTGGGTGCTACCGCCCACTATTGGCTTACCCTTATGACATCACCTATAGCCTCCATGTTAAAGAGGAGCCGCACGTCATGGGGCTATCACCCTCTCACTCCACAGCCAGCCTGACACTGTCTTTTGATTTGG
Source organism: Colossoma macropomum (assembly GCF_904425465.1). Lineage (NCBI taxonomy): Eukaryota > Metazoa > Chordata > Actinopteri > Characiformes > Serrasalmidae > Colossoma > Colossoma macropomum. Next base: position 29,693,250 of record NW_023494792.1, on the reverse strand, counting down.
ATTCGTCCTGCTACGCCACAGTCTGTCTCAGGGAAATCATGAAGTGTGAGCCTTAGGAACTTATAAAGACTGTTTTACTTTGTGTTTGTAATCTCAGACTGCAGACTGAGACTTCAGACGTTGGATTTGGGAAACAGCCCAACATCAAACACACTTGGAAGGACTGAATTCCTTCAATTTGATGCAATTTTATCCTATGGCCACTAGATGGGGTGAATGCATAACATGCCATTAGCAGAACTAGACCTGCTTTGAGTGAACAAGAGATTTTGAGCACATCTAAACACAGATTTGGAGTTTTTAGGATGTTTTTTGAGAGACATGTAAGCCAGTATAATACACAGTAAAAATTCCTTTGTTTTACTGTACAATACTCTTTTACTTGTCAGAAGCACTGTTCTACATATGAAACTCAGTGGTCCAACATTATTGTACTGATGCTGTCTACAAGTTAACATGGTCATGGCTTACATAGTCACTGGAGAAAAGGTATCAGATAGTAGTATACTGGATTATTTACCTACCCAGTCAAGAAATTGCTTTTCCCCCAAGAAGTACCACAGCTCCATTCTCTCAAAACGTACCTTCTTTAAAAGCGCACAGCAGTGTTTTAGTGGATAGGTCCTTAATTATAAAGTGTGTGGCCTGTAAAGAACAAGAACCCAATGTTCGGCACTGCTTATTAACATGGCCTCTGAAAAATTTGGCACCTAACCACTCCTGGCACCCAGTGTACAGGATGCCGCATGGATGGAGAGACAGAGGCATTGTAGTATCAGAATACCACACATTGCTTAACTGTTTACCAAGTACCTAAAATAGCACTGCTCAAAGTGAGTTCAGTGGATGATCTAATTTACAGGCTTCCTCTTACCCCAAATGTAGTCCCTCAGTCAAGACTTGTTTGGTGTCTGAAGTTTGCTTCTTGTTTTGCACTAAAGCTATAAGGCTAATCTAACTACCAAGTAATGGAAGTGAATACCCCACCATCATGCAAATCTCATGCTTAAATACACGCATTTGACTCAAACCATTAGGTTAAGAGGAATACCACCATTTTTTCAAAGTTTCCATAAGTGATTCTATTCAATTCACTGTAAGGCTGAAAGATTAATTACTTTATATCAGAAGTGCAAATCACAAGATCTGCAATTAAAAGTTTAGCCTGTATTCAACAACATTGTCTTCAGCAGGAGACATTTAACATGACGGAGATTTTAACCTGCCTGTTGGTGGGTTAGACCAACCAGAAGCAACCAAACACCCATATACTGTATTACATGACAACCGCAACTAATTGTCAGTCTGCCACAGTATGTCTAGTTTTCAAACCTTAAGTCAGGAAAAGTCATAATTCATTGGTTGAGATCACTGCTAGAAGAACTAGCACAGACCAGCATACCTGGTCTCCAGCAAAACCTGGTATTCAGGTCATCAGCAACGGAAGTTTTGCTGATCACCATCAAAACCATATGTTGACTTTTGGATGCTGGTATTTTGGCCAACCAGCATCCAAAACACCATGCTGGGTGAGCAGCTAAGCCAGCACCAGACCAGCATGGACTTTGTACAGAGCCCTGCTGGTGACGTCCCATATAAATACAAATAATGCATGGACACGGCTTATTAAGGAGTGGAAACGAAATCCTAATGTGTGACCACGACTTAGCAAGGCATAGGAAAGAGATACTTAAGTCATGGCCACGACTTAGTAAGGCATGGTAACGAGATCATGCCTTACTAAGTCGTGGCCACGCATTAGGATGTTGTTCTCACGCCTTACTAAGTCATGGCCATGACTTAATCCAGTCATTAGCCATACAGTCATTTTATTTTATTTGCTATCCAGAACAACTAGTGATCATACACGTGTCTTATGAGTTTTTATATGTAATGTTTATAGTGGCACAGTTGTGGAAAATATTGGTGAATCTGAAGAAAAAAAATGCCATGTTTAGCTTGTTCAGCTGAGTGTAAATTACTGACAATATCAGATGTTTTGCTGGATAGGTTCATGCTGTAGTGGACTTAGTAGTAGCAAAATGCGTGCTCGTTGTTTTCTTCATCTCATCTGAGTGAGCTCCAGAGCCACATCCTTTTCCTCTCATCATCTGTAATGTGCTCTGTCCCATGGAGGCTCAGCCCCAGGCTATAACTGTGCTGACAGCGCCTAACCTCAAATAGCTGCATATGGCTCTCTTGCCAGAGAGGAGCTGTTGCTTGTGTCCAGTTCAGCCCTGTTTGCTTCATCAGGGTGACAGGGCCCTGAGCTCGCTAACCTGCAGCTCTGTAGAGGCACAGCAGACTACAGCGACGAGCTCTGTGAGTGAATGAATGAATGAATGAAGACATGCCTGCAAGGATGTTTTCACTCTGGGTGCTAAGCAAAGCTAGACCAAGCTGATTTCTCCAAGCTCACTGCCAGTACAAGAGAGCAATGCAATGCATCTGTTTCACCACAGTGTGGCAGTAAACACTGAACACTGAACACAGAAGAAAAAGAGGCTAATGGATTTTAGTACTCATAGTTGTCTAGTTGTTTTTTAATCATGCACTGCGTATTTTACATGCAGTGAACACAAGTTATGAATTTTGTCTACATGTATTCATTTACACTCACTGCCCACTTTATTAGAAACCCCTACATTCTACTTCCACCTTATTGGTCTACGGTTAGAAACTGAAGCCCATCTGTTGGTGTTCAGTTTGTGTTAGCCATCCTCTAGTTTTTCATCAGCAGTCAGTTTCTGGCCACAGGAGCCGCCCTTGGTTGGACATTTTCGGGTGGTGGGCCCAGCAGTGACACTGACGTGTAAAACTCCAGGTGTGTCCAAAACACTCATACCAGCACCACACACACTACCACATCAGTGTCTCTGCTGAGCTGAGAGTGGTCCACCTCTCAGATCATATGTGTCTGCTGTAGTCTGCTGGTCAGAAACCAAAGATGAACGAGGTAGAGGGAGACTAACAAATCATACGTGACAACAGATAGTGACCTTTAAGGTAGGTGTAGCTCCTAAAGTGAACAAGGTTCATTCTTAAGTCACTGCAGTCAAAAAAATGTCTCCAAATTGGTAATGTAAGTTATTGTAAGAAAGTTTTATTGAAATGATTCTGGAGTATTCCTATTGGTCTATTCATCATTAATTGTTTTATACAATGTAAAATAGTAATTGTAAAAAAAAAACAGTAATTGCTTTTAAGGGTAAGTACCTTGAAAAGGTATGTAAAGTATAAAGAATGGCTAAAGTAAATGTATGACTTTTTAAATTTTGTGGCTACCCTGTATTAAAAAATAAATAATATGCATCTTGAGACACCTTAAGACTGTGTCTGTAAACATGCCTTATAGATGTCTTCATTTCTTAAGACCTGCCTTAAGAGGTATTTAATAAGTGTGTTTTCAGACATGTCTTAAGATATCTCAGGACATGGTGATAGCTGCATATAGCTGGCAGCTGCCATTTTTAAATTGTTTAGAAACATAAAAATCTTTAAAAATCGAGATGCATCATTATACTGTACGTTCAAAACTCTTGGACAAGAGTTTTTTAGATTTACCACTATTTTATTATTATTACCATCATATATAAAATCTTAGAAGACGTGTAGGTTTAGTTGAAGGTTTTGGATAGTAAGTAAAATGGCTATATTTTTGTGGTGGACATCATGACCCCTGGTTCCTATCACCACCACTGTAAAGAGTTTCTCTTCAAAGAAACATTTCACATCAGACCATTCTCAACGACTTTGTTTACATCTCAACCATTGAATTATATAGAAACTCGGACAAATCTGTGGAATTCCCCCAGCGTTCAGCTACATAGTCAAGCATTCCCTATCCTAAAGCACATCAGTAAGTCTGTGGAGGTTTAAGACCTGGATGCAGTTTGAGCAAGTTGAGAGAAGTTTCGAGAATGTATTTACAAAGAATTAGGTGACTACTGACTTCTAGTGTTTGTTAGCAACGTTAGCCTTGTGGCTCCAGTGCAAAACTAAAGAAGCAAAATTTGGACACTAGACATGTCTTGCCTGATCGACTACATCTGGGATGAGTAAAAACTGTGTACATTTGGTTTTTCACAAAAACGTTCTTTTATCTCCAGTTTAGCCAGAAAAACTCAATGAAGAAATACGCTTTTTGTTCCAGCTTTGCATGTCAAAGAATGACCAGCAGCAAATGAAACCATCTTCGATGTAGGCAATATTTGGAAAAATGTGTGAAAATGTGTGAAATTCTCCTTTAAAGGGGATTTTTCCTACTATTCATATATAAAACAATTGATTTAATCATCTCTTCACATGCAGGACCAAATGTGAAGGGCTGAGAGAGTGCAGTGCAGTGCAGTGAAGGAGGAAGTTCATGAAAGTACAGGCCCTCATTCATCACTAATATAAACACCCTTCTGATCTACCAGCTCTAAATATTCTCATTCTCTCTTCCCTCTACATTCTGTCTCCTTTCACTCTCCTCTAAATCCTTTTTTCTGAACACTCTGTTTGATATGCACATTAACTACGGCCGTGTTTTACAGCAATAGAGAAAGAATGAAGTTCATGAGTCATCACAATGTGCTGTTTTTAATAGAGAAGGGCTAGTTTGAAGGCCGGACGCAGGACCAAGGGGCATTCTAAACTATTTTGTTTACTGTCACGGTAGATCTGCATGTTTCTTCCTGATTAATTTTCTTGATTTAGTTTTCATCTGTTTATCCAAGTTCACTGCAGTAAACATGGAAAACATTAACATGCTGTCCATGTAAAGCGAGTCTGCTTTATCTGCATTAGGACAGCTAGATAAATATATACAGTAATTAAGACATTTACAACAGCAGCTCATGAAGCAGAAGACTGGAGGTGGACATCTTGGCCGCAGTGCTCAGGTCCAGCATGTAAATCTGACCTGACCGAGATCAGAGTGGTTAGTTCCATGTGACTGAGTGCAGTGTGGTGCTGAGAGGAGACTCTGTCCATAGTGATGTAGGAAAAAAACATACTGTAATAATGAGATAAATGAGATGTGTCATCTATATTTAAAATGCTTTCATTTGCCACTTTGCTGATTGTAACTGAGTGTCATACAGCGGAGAGACTAGATGAAACTGACATTAGCTTGTTATTCTCCATTCCCATTCCACCTTAAATGATGTAGCAGCTACATTCAGATGCCTGTAAGGTGAAACCTCCATAGATTAGCATATCAAATTCAGTGCGATGTTGTGAATCTGGTACTGGCTGACACGGTAGATTTTTTGCCTTAAGGATGCATTTTCTTATGTGAATCATAAAGATGGACATCAGTGGGAGCTGCACAAAAATCAAGGTGGCACCAAGAAGACAAGAATAAAAAAGCTACTTAAGGAGGATGAGGACATGTCCAAGCAGGTGGGCAGTGAGAAATATGAAACTAAACTTACTTAGCCAGCATTAATTTGCAGCATATTGAGTGTCATGAATGTCATATTTAAGATAAAAAGCATTCATTAGTTTTCAACTTATCACTCGCTAGTTAGTGGTTATCTTTGTGTAGCATAGAAATAATAAAGAGTAAGAACTGAAGATGGGGGGGAGGAGAGTTTGGGGTGGGCTGGTTCGAAAACAAGTCCCACTCTAGCCCTGGCTAGGCCAGTTTTGAGCATGGCAGAGAATGTGTGCCTGCAGGGAGAATCCTTATCGAACTGTGGAAACGACTTTTGTAGAGCAAACTAAAGAAATCAATAACATCATCCTGTGTTATTGAGTTATAATAGTCAGAATTAAGCAAAGCATTTTGAGTGATATAGTGTTTGAGCTGTACAAGAATTGAATCGAGCTGAATGAACAAACCACCAAGTGAATATTTGTCACTTAAACCTTTAGCATTCATATATTTTTATGGTGAAATGCAACCAGGACTTTCAGTGGGATGTTTACCTGGATGGTTAAAGATTAAAAGTAGCTGACAGTTGCTCTGCTTTGTTGTACTGTAGTGTTACCAGGGTTGTCATGGTTAAGAAAAGCTGTTTTTTGACACTGTCCCACTCCATTTTGAAAGAAGAACTGAAAAATAAAAAAGCCATGTAGTGATCTAGTGACTGTCCACCTTCCAGTGATCAGATTTTTTTCACTGTTTTTATAAGCGTATTCCTGAGGGATGGTTAAGGAGTGTCCAGATTTGTGTAATTTCACTAATTGGCTGCTGTTGTCTGGCCCCGTGTCTGACCTGAGATCAGGTGGAAGAGCGTGAAGGATGGAGTGATTGTACCCCAGCTGTCTGAGTGCTCACAGAGAGAGAGGCCTCAACACAATCAGAGTTAATCACTGTCCCTCAGAACCTGATCTGTAATCACTGAGCCTTCATCCATCATTCAGCTGACAAGCAGAGCATACGCACCACTCTCAGCACTCCTCCTCTCCTCTTTTCTTTCCTGTCTTCTTCTCTCTTCCCCTCTCTGCTTATATCCTTTACTTTCTTCTCTACTTGCCATTCCTGTTCTCTTTTCTTTTCCTCATCTCCTCTTCTAGCCTCTCTTGTTATTTTCTTTTCTGTCCTCTCCTCTTCACCTCCTCTTACCTCTCTTCTGTTCTCTTCTTGTCTCGTCTCCTCTTTTACTCTCCTCTTGTATCCTTTCTCCTTTTCTCTCATTTCATCTCCTTTATTCTTATCTTCTCACCTCTCTTTTCTTGTCCTCTTCTGTACTTTTCTCTCTCCTGTTTCCTCTTCTCTCCCTCATTTTCTCTCTACTCTTCTCTTCTTTCCTGAACATCTGTTTCATTTTCTCCTCCAAGCACTGATTAGCAACCATTCCACTGTCCTAAGATTTTTTCTGTTTTTTTCCATCAAGCTAATGTTCCTGTGAATATACTTTGAATTTGAAGCATCAGATATACAAAAGACTATATATATATATATATATATATATATATATATATATATATATATATATATATATACATATATATAGCTACCATACAGAAATATTTAATTCAAGGGGTTTGTTTCTACAGCCAATTAAAACCTGACTGTAAATAAGCCCAGCTTGGTCGGTCAGAACCAAACACTCTTTCAAAAAGAAAAAAAATAAAATAAAATACACACAGGTAAATGCATTCATAGGTGAGATGCATGACACTGTGGTTAGTACACTGCCATTGTGATGCTGCACAGCCCTCATGTAATCTGCTGAGATATCTTAAAAAATGCTTCACCACTGAAAAAGGTAACCACATTGAGCTGATTACTTGGTGATCTGGGCCTGCTGATCTTCTCTCCTCTCCTCTCCTCTCCTCTCCTCTCTCCTTTTCTCTCCGCTGCTTTTTTCTCTTCTCATCTCCTCTCCTTTCTCATCCTCTTCTCTCCTTTCATTTCTCATCTAATATCCTCTTTTCTTCTCTCTTCTCCTCTTCTCTCTCATCTAATCTTCTCTTCTTTGTGCAGCATCCTCCAGCACACATCGCTTGTATAACAAATCTCCTCTTTTCTGTTGTCATGCTGTTTTTAGGTCACATTAACACAGCGCGTCACATGAGGCTCTGTCAAGCTTTGGCTATTTCACAGCAGACCGAAGCCACTGTGGCTGACGCTCACTTCCCTCCCGACCCGATGCCCCAGGCACAGGACGTACGCCTTGAGTTCAAGCAGAAAACACTAGTTGTGTAACACGGTTCATTCCGCCCTGCGCCCATATGCCGTAGTGCTCCGGAACAGCAGCTGCGTCAGGCCGGCCGGCCTGGTGAGTGGGCAGAGAGGTTCAGGCTGATGGATGCACGGAGAGATCAGAGCTGAAGTCCTGTCTGTGGGGAGAGCAACTGCACTTGTATATGAATCCTGCCGCCTTTCCACTCATGCTCCACTACATTTCCGGTGAAAAGGAAAAAATACACAAAGTCTGATCAAATTGAATCATTTGCCCAACTGCTTAGGCCTGCTCAGTTTGCTCAGTTTAGTAAAGGAACTTTAAATCTGTCCACTGCTGTATTTACCCAAAAATATCAGGAACACAAAAATTAGGGGGTGATATGTGACCAAAAGTAACTTTCTGCAGGCGTTGATAACTGGGGCCCGCATCCGTGCCAGGGGCTCAGTCTTTTGTATCATAGCAGTCCACTCCCAGATTTGCACCCAAAATCCTATAATTATTTATCACTGTTTGGAGATAAAGGCCTGAGTACTTACACTTCAATCATCAGAATAAAACCATTTATTATTAGCTGATGTAGCCCAACAGAATTGCCAGGTATCACTCTCCTTTCACATTAAGCTGTCTCCAAGGGTGTCAAGCTGTCTAGGGACATTGCATTAGCGGTAGTTTGAAACAATGCGGTGGTGCTAACCAGCGGGTGGAAATGGACAGGACTAAATTGGGTAAAAAAACAGGTAGGCCTTTAATCTACTTTAAACATATCTGTTTTCATCTAAAAGAATGGGTGAGATAAGTTTATTGCAAGTGAATATGTGTGAGATACCTGTATATATATAAATTAATTGACTATTCGACTAATAACTCCAGGACAGTGTGTGAAATACAGCAGTGGTAAAAACTGCAGTGAAGAGGCAGGAGGTGAGAACAGAAACCAGTTTTCTGCTAAACATGATGCCTTAAGTTCTTTATTACAGTGGAAATGCTACACAAAATGATACCAATCAAAACAACTAATCACAGAGCGTTTAGCGCGACAAGCGCAACAAAAACAAACGTACCGGTGTTGCTTCTGATTCAGTTCCCTCTCAAATTCACGGTCGGCAAAGTATACCACGTTTACTTGTTATCTGCAGTTCCAAACATAATTCGGGAATAACTTGTTCAAATAGGATATCATGTTTCAGCGACTGTAGGCCTATAGCTCTCTCTGAAAGCCTTATTGGTGAGTTGGCTACTTGCTGCTTCCTACTGTCACTTATAATGATGCAGTCGTTTGTTTCCCGATGAGAAGCACTAGTGTCTGAGCGCGGCTCAGCTAGTTTGTGCTCCCTGTGAGAAGTGATTTTCTGAGAGCGGTGGTGATTTTAGCACACAGTTTTGTCTGTGTATTTCGGTGGAAACTCTGTTCCTGAGACTGAAACGTGCTGAAATACAACAAAGAAACTCTTCTACGGTGAACACTTCACACCTCAAACCACAGCATCTGCTGCTAGAGCCGGTGCTCTATCAATTTGTCCTAACCATCAAGCGGTCCTACTGAGCATGCGCATATTATTACTATAGTGTAGTAACTTAATGTTTCAAACGTTTTGTTGTGTTTTAACGTTAATTCAGTGCATATTTTCAATTAATATTATTACTTACTCCCCGATAAGTTGCTTTAGGCGATCACAATATCCTAATTATTCTTCTAATGCTGGTAACGTTTAACGTTACTGATAAGGAGATTTATGCTACCAAATGTTCATGTGTTTTTAATGTTAAATTAGAACAGACTCAGACTCACAATATCATAATTACTCTTTCAATACTGGTAACGTTTTCTACTAAGGAGATTTATGTAATCAATATATCCTACCAATACATTTTGGTGCTGGTATAGCATTTTCTGATGGGCTGATTTAGGCCATGAAAATATCATACCTGAAGCTTTGCTGCTGATAGCGTTATCTGATACGGTGAAATAGCCTATCAAAATGTCATACATACAGTTTTATGTGCTGCGCTACCTATAAGCGCTACGGTAGGACATTTCGTAATATCCTATCCAAGGTAGGATAATTCACTCATGTTTCTTTTAATGTTGTAATGATGACGAATGGACTACTCGACTGCTTTTTAAAATAACTAGTCGACCAGTAAAAATTAAATCGTGTAACCTCTAATTAATAAATTAATTGTCATGCAACCTTATATATATGACTTTGGTAGAACATACACTGTCAAATCATTTCTCAAGCTGTCACTGTTTGTGTCACTTCTGATTATTTTTCAGTGAGGGAGTTCATTATGCAGGACCTTTAGGGTTCAGATTTGTGTGAGTGGCTCTCATCCCAGACAGAGAGGAACAGAAATCTCTGCTGCAGAGATTTTTCTCTGGCTGCATAGTTAATTCTTTTAGACCTACATTAAGGCCTTTCTGCTTTTGTATGCCTTTGTGATTGCCTTCTGATTTTACCATCCACTGTGATTTACTATCCCAAGATTTAGCACAACCTCAGCTAATGAGTTGTCATTTAGTAAGTACTCCAGTGTACTGTAAGGGTACATGTTAGTCCTTAAACAACCTGCAAGAGCCAAAAGCAGGCAGTTGTTGATACACAAAACAGCAGGACAAACTATTAGTTTTTCTGCTAATTTACATAGTAGTTTAAAGGTGGAAAAAAAGGTCCATTTTCACAAAGTGGCTGTAGTTGTAAAAACATATTCTGTAATTAAACTTTCTTTAAAGTAAATTCACTGCTAAAACTGTACATTTTGGAGGTATGTTTTCAGTGCAAGCAACAGACAGTTGCGTCACTCTTCAGATGTGATCGTTAATGTCAGGATTTATTGCCAAAACATGAACATAACTGAGAAACTGTAGCACAAAACAAAAACATAAAACCGTAAAACCTCTAAAGCCAGAAGAAAGGGTCTCAAAATGCGAGATAACTTATCTACATAAGTGCTAGCTTTAGCTGAAGTTCAAGGTTTCTGCAAGCTATGAAGCAATGGTAAAACTAGCCAGCAAGCAACACATATTTGGAAATATAGATAAATTACAATTTAACACTCAAATGGAAAAATATCTGTTCATATTATATAGAAGAATAACTTATAAAAAGATGGTTAGTTTTACTGTGATAGCTCAGTGTTTTATTTCACTGGGAAAAAATGGTCTGATAGCCGGTCTGATAGGGTTAAAATGTACTTATGTAATGCCAGATACTGAAGGAGAGATAGGCTAAAGTATAACAAGTAGGAGCCTGAACAGTGAGTCAGCTGAGTTTCTGTTTGAGCCGTGATGTGAGGATGGCCATAAAAAGGCCTGACACCCAGTCGTTAACAGCGTTAACAGCGGACATGTCCAAGGATAAAACAAATAGGTGAGGAACAGGAAATGACGCCACGCTGTGGTATGCCGAACATGTTGAACATTGTGTCTGAAGACGTCTGATTGTTAGGGGTCAGAGGATTGTCTTTGATTGATTTGCTCATCGATCAAAAGCACTAACCGTAGCTTTACCTTGAAGACTCAGCATGAGAATGAAAGAGGACTCCCACGGAGGGAGATTTGGGCCACACATGCTGAGAACGCTCCTGTGGTAGATGCATGGCCTGATATGTTTCACCATCCTAACCACACACTGTGATGTGTAACAGTGTTCCTGCTCACCTCTGAAGAATCTGCTCATCTGGGGTCGTTGTTGATGCTGTTATCTTTAAATGCTCTGCAGCTCCTGTGAGGCCCTATTAACCACACTGTCCTTTTGTACCGAAGCTGACAAAGTACACAAACAAGGCCTACTGGAGTTGGAGAGAGAGAGAGACGCATAGAGAGCATGAATGAGAGAGAACCAAAAGCACCAATACCCATGTGGGATCATTTTAACCGGCTTTTCACTCATCCCACGTCACTGTCCCGCTACTGAAAATGAGTGTGGAGTGAAAGGCCAGGGTCGGGGCACTTCACCTAACCAAGCCTAGTCACGCACAGTGGGGGGGGTTGAAAATAATGATAATAAGAGGCCGCGGGCGAAGGGACCGTTTGATGTGTGCAGCCTGAGAACATTAAAGAGATGCAGGATGCTCATTATCAACAGCGCTGGAACATTTCTATACCTGTGATTTCCATCAGGTATAATCAGGCAAGCGTGAAGGTGATTTAACTCTCGCTCCGCTTAATTGAAGAGGAGCCATAAAGCGAGAATAATAACAGCACTTTATGGCCAGATGGGAAAAAAGAAAAAGTAGGCCTTGTCTAGACTTTTACTGCGGGACAGTTCAGATTGTTTCTGAGCATTAAAGTTTGGCGGAGGGTGAACAACCCAAACATGAAACCACGCGACCAGGAGGGGTCACAGAGGTTATCTGAGGTCACAACAAACACAGATAATCTGATAAACCACAAGAGAAGATAGCCATCCATTCACTAATTCTATTTTTCTCTTGACGCTGAGTATCAGGGAGTCTTTTTGCTCTTATGTAAGAGCTCTCTCTCACTGGAAAAAGGTATTGTGGTGTTATTTACTGTCTCTGGGAGCTGAGATAGACGAGCGTCGCCACAGGTTGTTTTGGAAACAGCGATCTTGTGAGGCATGTGAGACGCCTACTGCTTTTCCCTCCAGGGGTCATTAGATTTTCATACCATTACGATGTGGTGGCAGGGCACTTTTTTCTGCTGGGCCTGTTAGACATAACGCTGCTCCATACATTCAGGTGCATCACACCATCAAAGAACTATCATCCATTTCAAGGACACAGTGGGAGAATCTCATCTAAATTGTGGAACTTAAGATAAATTGACGGCACAGAAGGAGCACATGTCCAAAAGAAACATGCCTTTTCTTTCACTTGGCAGCTTCTGCAACTCTAAAAAGGCTGTGTAAGTTCCTTTAGCATTCAGTGGTAATTAAGTTTCAGTTAAAGGCTCGAACAAAGAAGCTCTTAGCAGAGATTACGATCTGCTGGAACACAGAGGGACCCCCAGCTCTTGCTCTCGTGCTCCTTTATTTGCTGGTTGCTGACAGACATGGACACAGTATCTCTGCACTAGCACTCTCCACTTGCCGCCACCAAAAAGAAAGTGGGATTATAAAGCTAGTGTGATAAATCCATACATGACGGGTCAGGAGGGGAATATGCTGGTCAACGCTAAGCCAATTTAAGGCCCTGATATGAGCTTTAAAGAGGCACTTTGGACAAAATTACAGTTTTGACCATTGCTGCATCTGTTGTAAACATGATTACTCACCCCCTACAGTGGTGTCCTCATAGGCCTGACTGATGTATCTTGAAGGTGGGAGGACCTTTTGAAAGCTGGCTAATGCAGAAGCAAGCCAGGTAACCATTGTTACTGTTAGGAAGCTGAATGTTTGTATTTATCAGCCTCTTCATCAGTGATACATGAGTAGATTTCTTTATCGTGATTGGGGGAATTCCCGTTGGTGGTTGTTTGACGTGTTTGTGCAGTGCTGGGTATTGTAGTGAGAAAACACTGATGTATGAAAACACAAAAAGGATACAAAAGTCTGTCAAACCAGTGAAGCTGAGGTACTGCTGAGCCAGTGCATATTATTTAACATGACAAACATTAAATGCTTGTTTTAGTCCAGAATGCCCCTTTAACTCCACTGATTACATTCATAACTCAAATAAGCTGTCTACTTACTTAACAATGCTTTATTATCATTTTTAGTATATCGCTGTTGTCGGAATAAAACCTTGTATCTCCAAAATGAAAACTTGACAGGAAAAGGAAAAAAATCTACTCTACTTTTAGTGTAAGTCAGTGGAACCAGACTTTTTTCCCCAAGTCATTTTGGGCCATTCTTCATAAAGGGCGACAGGCATTTTCAAATTATGCCAAAAACTGAAAAACGATAAGATGGAGATGGTTTTCTTCCGACAGCAGTGACATAAATGTACACTTAGTAGTCTACCAGATATTTCACTTTTAATATCAGTTATTGGTTTTTCTCTCACATTACTCTATAATTTGAGTGTACTACTATCATAACTTTATGAGGGGAGGATGGGTTCCTCTTTTGAGTCTTGGCTCCTCTCATTTTTGGTTCTTAATGCTCTGATAGAGTTTTGACTGCCACTGTTGCCCTCAGCTTCTTGGGGTCTGGACCTAACTTTCCATAGAGCTGTAACGATGTCTGTTATAAAATGCACTGCACCTATAAAACTGAACCGACATATTGATCTACATTGAAAGAGAAACTTAGACTTTAAATTATTTACTCAAACAAGTCATATGTCATGTTGTACTACAGCATTTGTAGCATCAGTTAGTATTCCACTGAACATTGAAATGGGCAAAACGTGACTTTAGTGACTTTGAACATAGCACAATAGCACTCATCTCTAGCATCTCCCAAATAGCAGTCATACTGGGAATAGCTGTTTTTTCAAGTACTAAGAATTGTGCAAAATGCAAAAACTTAACAGTGATCCTGCAGACAAAAACAGCACATGGATCAGAGGGCTCAAAGGAGAATGGCAAGAAACACATCTAGACAAATCACGTACAAATTCAGCAGTGGTGTGCAGAATGTCATTTCTGATATCACAACGTATTGGACTTGGTCTTAAATAGACTACAACAGCCAACTGTTGCCAGTGAAGAACAAGAAAGCCACTGAGAAATGGAGAAAGAGTTGCTGGTCAGACAAATCCAGGTTCCTTTTGCATCATGCAGATTGAAGGATCATAATTTGGCACAAACGAGTCATCCTGTTCAGAGTCAGCAATACAGACAAATAGTGGCTGTGTCTGCACTTTAGGGCCTGTGATACTTACTGAAGAATGTTTGAATGGCGCAATTACATAAACATTGCTGCCGACTAAGTTCAATCATGAATGTCTTCGGAATGAGCTGGAAAGGTCTGTGCAGCTGCCTAGTGTGCAGTAACTGCAGAACCCCTGTTCTGCTTATTTTAGTGTTTTCCCTGTTCCCAACACACCTGATACAACTAATCAGGACTGGGTTTTCCAAAGCATCTTAGCATAAAACTCATTGTTAAATGGTGGAGTGAGCATCACATTAAACATGTTCTCTAATAGTTAACATGATCTTAATAGTGTATATTGCATTAACATAAATAACCAGACTTCAAAAGGCAACATTTGCATGTATCTGACCTGCATAATGACAATACTATGTCCAATATCACCCTCAAACACCCAGTCAAATTCAGAGCACCGGTATCATAACCACTTTCTGGAAAAGCTCAATACACTCCCTCCTCATCTACATTTGGTCAGTACAAACTCCACAAAGCAGGTTGAGGCAAAGAGCAGATATAATCTAATGACACACATTCCCACACTGTCAGTCAGGCATTGCACAGGCCAGTATAGGCCCTACACACATAGGCACACACACGTGCCTCCGGTCGCACGCCCACCCACAAAATCAGTCTGGAATCTTGTGACTAGAGGACACGGTGCACATGAAGATGAGATCTGTGTGAGAACCAGGTGGAACTGGTCCCCAAGGAGAACAGCTGAGAGAGGGGCATGCTCTGCATTAGTGACATGGCCACAGTGAAACTCTAGCAGCTTCAGTCGCAGGAAGTGAAGAGAACACGGGATGTTACTCTTATTTCAGTTTAAGCATGCCTAATGCAGTATTTGGTTGGTAAAGTGAACATCATGATTTGTTGTCATTATCTGAACAGATTTAGATCTCATAATCAAATATTTTCTATTTCTTTGATGCTTTGCCAGTTCTGCAGCTAAATATGGTCATGGCAATAAACCATACTGAATTTCACTGAAGAGAGAGAGAAAGAGAGAGAGAGAGAAATTGACCCACTCTGTGGTTTCATTGTAAAAAGATGCTTCTCCATTATTGTGCCCATGTGGGCTTCCTTTACTGTGACAGAGGTTTACAGAGACTAGTCCCATGTCAGACTTCACTCTGGTCAGAGTTATATAGCATGGAACAACTGTTCCAACTCTATAGTTTGAAGAAAAGCAGACAGTGTAAATCTTGAGCCAATTTTTCCCTGATGCAGTGATTTGGCACTGGATGAAAATACATCTGATTGGTGTCACTGAAAAGATGAAAAGATGAGGACTCTGAACAGTAGAGTGTATTTAATACTCTGAAATGATCACTACAGCAACCAGCATAATCAAAATTCTAGTCATTAAAGACAAATTGAAATTGTGTATCCAGGATATCCAGGCTTTTACACAAGACTTGCAATAAAGTTTAATATTATACAATATTTGTTGGTTCAAATAGTAGACATTTGAACCAAAATGGAAAATGTAACCATCACTACCTGTGTTGTAAATATGATTTTTCACATCTTACAGTGGTTCTGCAGTGGGTCTTTAGGCAAGCCCGGATCATTCTGTGTCTTTTACAACTGAAAAAAGTTGCTGTGTTGTTGTCAACAGTGATCTGTGAACCATCTACTGCTGTGCATCAAAGGTAAGAAATAAATGGTCCATGTACATTTTCCATGCACGCCGTGGCAGTATGCTTTTGTTTAGGATGCTTGATGGTTTGGGTTTTTAAGTTTGCTGGTGTTGTGTTCTTTGTTTTTTGTTATGCACTTCACAGCTGTCTGATTTTAATTTATTGTAGTTTAATTCACAGGGATAACTGTTGTGCTTATCAAGAGTTATGAAAACTTCTTGGGTTTCTATTAATCTGAGTTCTCGCTAATGTTTATGTAATCTTGCTGTTGTTTTGTTTTTTTTACCACTATAGGGAGTTGAATTATATAGGATGATGATTGCACTGCTGTCAACAATAGGCTATAACCTCATATCATGCCAGAGGGTGTTTGGAAAATGTATTGTTTGGCAACTTAATATTGCTGACCAGAGCAGGTCAGCACAGTTCCTCCAGGACAACAGCAAATAAATGAGACATAATTTACCTTCACATCAGGCTACCACACTTAACAGAAATATGTCATTCAGGAGGTGTGAACCACTTAAATAACCTGATTTTAGTTGGTGTACCACATACTGCAGCTTAGTTGGAACATGCAATTACACTCAAATTAGGTGACCACCAGAAAAAAGGGTAGCCATGTAGGGGCCAACCAAGCATTTTACGCCCAGGGGCCTATAACATGATAATCTGGGCCTGTCTCTAAAGTGAAATTTTCCAGGCTGAATACTAGGAAACCCCCTTTCCAAAGAAGTATCTGAGACGTAGGAAGAATTTTTGAAACACTACAATTGCTTTGGGTTTGGGATTTTTGGTGAATTTTAGTGTTTTTGTTTTTGTTTTTTCTTTTTCGCTAGGAAGGAAGGGAGATAGCTAAGGTCAGTGCCAGGAAGCCAAATATCTTCTATCTATCTGCACTCATGTAATTATAATAATTATCTTTAAGTCATCATTACAGGTGATAGAATGTATTACTCGTCAGGTGAGAACAGAAAGCTACAAGCTAAAGTTAGCAAGGTAGTTATCTGGCTATCTAGACACCTTACCTCAGTTTGACTTCTTTTCTGAGGCTGAAAGTGTAAAAATGTGTCTCTGGTGTCCGTTATTTGTTCAATAAAGTCACAGACTTCTTTCCATTTTTCTATAGCTCAGTGGCTGGGTCACCAGTTAGGGTTGGTTGACACCACAGGGATTCCCATGTATGATGTATTCGAGTAGTGCATGCTGGGTGATGTAGTGAGAGAATTTTGATGAAAGAAAATGTAAACGATATGAAATTGTGAATTCTGTCGAACCGATGAGGCAGGTTTCTTCTCAAAAATATCAGTGAATATGATAGATTACTGAATGCATCTCAAGCTGAATACAGCCTGAATATTGGCTGATTGTGAAAAAGGATACCAGGCCAGAATATGCTCACATAATCAGAGATCATCTTTAACATGTGACTAAAACAAGGCTTTTCCAAGAGTCACAAAGACGTTGTATATGTTGGTGTTGTAACAGAAGCCTGAAATAAAAAATCCAGATATCCGAGAAAGATAGCGATGAAATTCAAACACAGTGCATGCATTGTACTCATTTAACACAACATTTCACTTCAGATTGAGAACTGAAAAGGAAAAATTACCCAGAAGAAGAGCTACCATTGAATGCGCATCGGTTTATTTAGACTCTTATTTGGACAAAATGGCTTTTTGTAGCAGAGGCATCTGTTGTTTATCAAGCTTATGGTTTCTGGCAATATCCAGTTCCATGTGAGAGGAATGGCTTTAATTGTGCTGCTGATGTCTGTGATGTAATCACGCACGCTGCTCCAGCCAAGGACCATAAACACGAGAAGAAACACGCTTGTTTATTGTAAGAGAAGAAGTGTTATGACAAAGTAGAAATAAAAATGCTAAGTTCTTGGTACAAGTTTGTTAAGCCTTGATAAAGGGGTTTGTGAGAAACCCCAACTGCCACCATGAAGTTTTTGTTCACATTTAAAAACTCGTCCAAGGACTGTATGCGGTCGTGTTTTTTGTTTATTTTTGTTTTCATGATTGATAAAACTGGCCTGCACATGTTAGCAGTAACTTTAAATAGTCATAGATGATGTAGTTTTGGGAATCCCAGTTGGCGCCCAGTGTGAGGAGGTAACAACATGGCGGATGGCCTGTTTGAAGTGCAGTGAATTGTGGTGGCTTAAATAAGATGTGTTGGTAGTGATTTGTTTGTAGAATAAAAATGAATGTTTACATTCCTCATCATCCACCAACCCCTGCGAATAAAACCACCACAGAGGTTCAATCTCCAGAATGTTTGCATGTAGTAGCCAGCTAGTGTTTCATTTCATCCAGTAAATGTGTCCATTTCTATCTTGATTCCTATTACAATAAGCATTTTTGACTTTGTGGTTTGTTTTATGCTTTTATGCCCTTCTGTTATCAGCATGTGTTCACTTTCTTATGTAATCCAACCTGTAATGCATGTTGAACAGTGTACTTGGAAAGGAAAGTACAGATCACCATTTGGTGATTCTACTTTAGATCAGCGTGAAATTGAATTTAGCTACATATACTGAATGAATAAGGATAACTAAACATGCTTTCAACACTTTCCTGTAGAAATGGCACATCAGCCCTCAATGTTGTCTGTGCATGGAGCACAGTTGAGCTGAAAAGGATGACCAAGGAGGCCTCAGGTCAGCTTGTGAGAGTATTAATGTCGCACCCAGTCACCCTCAAGCTCTCTTAAAGCACTTTAAAGCCTGTGAACAAAGAGGTGGTCTGTGCTTTGCCCTTTAAGATTTGAGGAAATGAGTCTGAATTAGCATGTGATAGAGATTTAATGCACCATACGTTCCCTTGCGGCGGTGTGAATCGACAGCCAGGCCAATTGCATGGAAAACCCCGTTATTAATATGCCATTACTTACTGGTGGTTTTAAGGACCTTATTGGCTGTGATTTTGTTAGGTATTACATTGAGTCTAGGGTACGGTATGTGAGAATGCAAAAAACTTTTGGAACCAGTCTGCTCAGGAGACTCATCTGAATGCACATAACTTTCTCACAGTTTTAAGTTAGAGCTCATCTATAACAGGTTTGGCCAGAATCTTCAGAGGGGAGTTTTTATTTATTGGCTTTTTAGCTCTCTATATTGTCGACACAGAGGTCATAAATTATATAGTGAGAGATGCTTGCAGTGAACTAACTTGTCAATGCTTTATCCCCAAGCATTTACATAGCTATGCTCACAGCAGTCCTGTAGGAAGGAGGATCTCACAGTGCTGGTCTCTTCCAGCTGGTGATGGCTTCTGTGCTAGGAGTCCTCATTTGGCAGTTTGGTGGTCATATAAATCCTAAAGTCATATGGAAAAGCAGGAAAGTTCATTTGAAGTACTCTACACTCTTAAAAATTGTTCCTCAAGGGTTATTTAGTACTATTTGGAACCATGAGTTCTATAAAGAACCATTTCATGTTTAAATGGTTCTTTGCATAGTGAAATGGGTCTCCAGATTGATGGAGAATGTGTTGACAATGGTTCTGTATAGCACTGAAAAGGGCTCTGCTATTGTTACAATGTCAAGATTGTAAGAGTAGAAGAACCCTTTTTGGTGTTATATAGAACAATTTTCTAGGTTCTATATAAGTCAATACAAAACACATTATTCATCAACCTGAAGAACCATTTCACCATGCAAAGAACCATTTAAACATGAAATGGTTCTATATAGAACTCATGGTTCTGAATAGAACCATTCCCTTTACTGAAGAATCCTTGAAGAACTATCTTTTTTTTTTACGAGTGGAAAGCCACAGGATTGGAGACTTTACCAGCCCAACAATGAGTTTGATCAAATGTACTCATGATCTTCAATTCCTATAATTATTTAATTGATGTGATAACACTTTTCTGCAAATGTCATTGCACTCACATTTTGCATCTGATTCGCTTAAAAATAGAAAACAAAAAAATAATTGTGGCATGTGCAAGTTGAGACACACTTCCAGTTGTAAGTCACAGAACTGAATGAAGTTGTTAGGCCTTAATGGACTCATTAGGGCTGATTGGGCAGGTCAAGAATTTTCATTAGGAATTGTAAGTTGATGAAAAATCCAGAGTGTAATAAATGCTCTAATTCTTGAAACCTTGTTTTAACACTTAATAGCCATGGGCTCCTCTAAACAGCTGACTGAGGATCTGAAAATGATGTTAATTGATGCCTACAAAGCAGAGGTAGATGGAAGAATAGATTCTACAAAATATCACATTCTGGAGGCAAATTTGACACAGTCAGTAGAGAGTATTTCACAAAATCCAAACTGAAGTTTTTGGAATGGCCCTCACAGTCCTCTGACTTAAACATCACTGACAATCTGTGGGTAGATCTTGTGAATTGTAAGGTCTTTGCGAATTCAAGACAACCCAGGAATATTGTTGAACTAGAAGCGTTCTGTATTGAAGAGTGGGTGAAAATTGCTAAATCAAGAACAGAAAGACCCCTAGATGACTACAAACAGCTTTTTATCTGCCAAATAGAGTGTTATTAAGTACTGTCTTAATAATGTTCAAACTTTTGCACATTCCACAATTACTATTTTTTAAGTTAATCAAATATAAACTGTGCATTAACATTTGCGTTTATTTCTTTTCACTTCAAAAATCAACGAAATGTCATTTGCCCAAACCTTTGCATACAACTGTATCATTCAATATGTGGTGTGCAGCATCTCAGAGTGTCTGCTGTGTTTTTGACCACTGTCAGTATACAATATGTGAACGAATCAGGGCTAATGTCTATATTGCCAGGGGCCTTTTTTTGGTCACTGAAATTTCTTGTGAACTCCTAAATCGCTCACTAAGACTAGCTCAGAAGGAGCAAGGGCAAGTGCATCCCTATTTAAAAAAATCCCTTGTATGACCTCTGGTGACGCCCAGGACCTTCACCATGACCTTGAAAACCCTTTAATAGATTTCCTTAATGCATCATATTGAGATTTAATGTGTCAAATAAAGAGCTGAGGGAAAGTACACTTCCAGTAAACCAAGGTACATTGACCTTTTTTGTCAGTGTCAATAAATCTTTTGTTAATTAGGCTAGCTATGCTAGCTAGTGATACAGCTATATGTTGGAGCAGTTACTGATTGGCAAATAGTACAGTTTCATAGCCTCTGTGTGTGTGTGTGTGTGTGTGTGTGAACACTCTAATTGCTAATAGCTTTGCAAACCCACTATTTAATTACATTAGGCTTACATGAACTGACCCTCTAGGACTTTTCCTATACTAAAGGCATATTGAAAAGTCAGCATTACTGTTAACAGGATCTCTAAGTAAGATGACTTTTATATGGATCAGTACACGTCAAATCTTGTGAATCCTCTGAAATTACTTTACATCGGATTAACCCTAACTTTTGTCAAAGATATGCATAAGTCTACATGTTGTCTCTGGCAATTTGGCCCTTCATGAACACAATGTGGTTATGATTAGAAAGTAAGCCAGTGTCAGGTCCACACTGTTTCCAATAAATTGTTCTGTGTAACCTGCAAGCAGTGAGCAATAACTTGGACTGTGACTGACTAAGCTAGGTGAAGTATGTAAATGACTTGGCAGCTGTATATGCAGCCCAGATAAATGTATGAGTCTTCAAAGCCTAATTTTGCTCTGTAGTGAGTATTAGAAGTCACTTAAATTAAAGGTAATTCATTATCTGTTGGCTTTGGAGAGAGAAGTGATCCAAGTATCATCACCTGTTAAAAGCAAATAAAATTCAAACAAATGACACACTGCTAATAATTTCCAGTTATATGTATTTAAATGCCCCAAAGAGTATCCGAATAACTGCCTTTGTTTATTACTGGCCAAAATGCTTCTTCTCTCACATATTTTAACCCTTGTGTGGTGTTCATGTTTTTGTTACTCAGTGGGTCTGGTGGACTAACAGCATTATTGTTTTTTGAATCAATACAGCCATAACAATTTATATAAATATACCAGATGTTTAAAATATCACAAGTGTTCAGCATAGGGTTCTCCTTTAGCAGCTGTAGCCAGTCAGCAGCCGGTCCATGTTGTCCACCCTCAAAAAAGTAAGCCAGAAGAAACTATTTCTTCTGCAAAGTAAAAGTAACGGCATTTGTCTTCACCTGCTATATCTCAGTCTTGGCGCTCAGTCTTAGCTCCTCCTCTCAAACACTGTTTGCACCTGTTTCTGGTTAGTTTCACCTGTGTCTAGTTCTTCTATGGCTGGATCGCAAATGTCTCCCTATTGGACATATATCGTGCTAGTTGGGTGTAGAAGCCATATTTCAGTGCATATGTAATGCACTGTATAGGGCATAAGGAACCTCTGGAGAGTCTTCCTGTGTCATTCTCTTGTTTATGTGCAGTCTTTGTGTGTTGTATATGTCTTTATGAATGCTTACCAACTTCACATCATATTTTTGAACTTTGTATTCCATCCACACTCATTATTGTTCCAGGCTTGACTTACTAAAGGTAGAGGTGGGCAATAAGGCAAAAATGAGTTAGAAAATGCAAAGTAGAGCCACATTAAACAAATCATCTAAAACTAGGAATATAACAATTTGTAGTCAACATTTCAAATACTGTGCTGCACTAAATCCAGTTAAACAGTCTAATTATGCTCTCTTTATAATCAAACAGGCAGTTGAGAAGTGCTTTTAAATACTGACGATATGCATGATATGCTCAGAAAAGCATATTGTGATGTAATTTTTCACAATAATGATAAATATTATCATACTGCCAAGTCCTAACTTAAGGCATTTTGCATTAGGCAATGCAGTACAGCATGGTTCAGTTACCAATCCTAACTGAGAACTATCCATTCCCTGGTTCACTACCTGTATCGATTTCACCGAACCATGAAAGTAGGATAGCAATTTTTTTTTAAATAGTGGTCATTTGACTTAAGTGATGATGCATGATGATTCTGTGATGTTTGCATCTACCCAATTTATCATCTTCACCATTTCAAGATCCACTCATTTGTTCCGGCTCTGTAGGCTTGGTACCCTGGCAAGAAGGGTAACTAAATTCATCACAGGTACTCAGGTACACACTTAAAGATGGTTTTTCAAGCGTTCTTTAGCAAAGAAAATAGTTCTATATAGACCGTTTGCATAGTTAAAGAGTTCTTTACTTTGTGAAAGCATTCTTTATATTGATGGAGAATATGTGTATATGCTTCTATATATTCTCTGTTCATGATTGAGTTTACCTGGTGTTGTGCACCTGTATTCTTACACTGGCTGTGGATTCAGAGAATTTTTAAACTTACATAATGAAGCTTGTCTGCATCTTCCTCTGCATTCTCAATGTTACACTGAAGTACCTTACTAGATATTTGTGATAAAGGACATCTCTCTCTACCTTAGTTGCTGTATTAAGTGAAAACTTGAAATGAAAATGAAAATGAAAAAAAAAAAAAACAGACCTCTAGTGTTACATTATGGGAGTTTAACCCTTCAAGGGTTTCATGGCCTATAGTTTGGTCACCCCTTTTCAAATTACAAAGTTAACACCACCTCTGCATGGAACAGACTTAAATATGACACACTGCTGCAACTTTTAATACACATTTTTTACTTATATACAAATTTAACATTTGGTTCAAAGCTGATTATGATGTATGTTTTGGGTTATGATCTTTTTGTAATCCAACCCCACCTTCAGTTTTTTCCACTGTGGGACATTAGTTTCCAGGATTTGTTAATATTTAGTAGAATCCTGTCTTCCCTTATCCTCACAACACTTCCTGTGCCACTGGCTGCCACACAAACCCAAAGCATAGCAGATATACCCCCATGCTGAACAGTCGACAAGGTGTTCTTTTCATTAAATGCTGCTTCTTTTTTTCCCCAAACATACCTTGTAGCTGAAGAGCTTGATTTATGTTTAATCAGTCTACAGCACTTGATTCCAAAATGCCTCTGGCTTATTTATGTGTTGTTTTGCATGCTTTGTGATGAGATCACAACCTCTGATGATCATGTTTGAGCAACAACACCGTGCAGTGGCCAGTACATCACATTTCCAGTGCTGGCCAAACATTGCTGTTTAGATATATTTTATAGTATTTTCTTGCTTTGTAAGAGTCACTTGTGTTTAGTTTCAGATCCTCAGTCAGCCATTTGGTGAACCCATAGCCTTTGAGGGTAAGCACAACACCCTGAGAGTTTTGAAAGGTTACATTATTGCTCGAAAATTGTCTATACCTGACTTGGATTAAGGCTTGTTGTAGATCTTTTTCTGTGCCAAATGAAGAGAGTCAGGAGACTGGATACATTGATGAAGTTCTTTATTCAAGAGCATATTGTGACCGACATTAGCACTGGCCCAGTCTGTTTGAACAGTGATTTATCCTTCTGCACTCGCAGCCTGCAGAGATCTTCCTAAGTCATCATGCCATACACCAGACTTTAAACCCTCCAGTCTGCCGACCTTTGCCTATCATGCTCTTGTCTGCAAATCCTGGTCTACAGACCTTGATCTAAAGACATTTTTGGATTGCCTGTTTATATCTATTGTTGATGGTACATAGCACACATGCAGAGACTTCTAGACTTCTAAGGGTTCAAACTGAGGTACAGACATGTATTGATATTTTTTCATAAAGTACAGATTGCTGGCATTCAGCATGAGTGCTCAAAAACATAACAGGAAAAATCATACTTGAAGCTGTTGTAGATGGAACAATGGTCACGGTTCAGTGTCTAGCCAGCAGCTCCACTTTCTTTTGTGTTTTGCTGTCTTGAGCCCATCTAAGTGGGGACTAATTGAAACCATGGAGCTCTGACTGCGTGAGGCAGCAGAGGAGATAACTGGCCCTCTTCCCTCTAGCACTGTTTTATTTTCATACAGCCCACGCAGGACAGCAGAGGGAGGTAGGACGGGGGAAAAGGCCTTCTCTTTGATGAAGAACTCACAGAGGTCACTTAACGCCTTCAGAATTGAGACACATGATGTCATGCCAGCGCTCTACAATGAAGTCTTTGGGCCTGGGTGTACTTTCGGAGTCAAGACACGTCATTCTATCATGAGGAATCTCATGATGACTTATTTGAAACATTACGTTAGACAGATCAACATGATGAGCAATGGAAAATGCAAGCAGCAATTTGCATGATTCTGATTTAAATTCCATGCTGACTCAACAATGCCAAATAACTGCAGTGGACCAAAGCCGGCTTAGTGTTTCCAATACTCTCTTATGTTTTCTTTTATGCCAAATTATTATAGTGATGTCATTTGGTTTCTTGGACGTTTACAAAGTAGGGAAGAAAATAAAGGGAAAATAAGGGAAAATCTGGGCTCTATAGCAAAATCGTATGACACTATACAAGACCATCAGCTTGCTTAAATGATTCCATTGTTGCCTATGCAACAATATCAGCCTCAATATCATCTTTATCTAGTGGAGAAAGGGCTTTTAATCAGTTCCACTTAATGTATAGATGCTTTCTGTAGTTCTACAATTCCAGATGTAGTCCATCTGTTTCTCTGCATACTCTGCATCTCTGTTCTTCAATGGTCAGGACCCCTACAGGACCACCACAGAGCAGGTACTATATGGGTGGTGGATCATTCTCAGCACTGCAGTAACACTGACGTGGTGGTGGTGTGTTAGTGTGTGTTGCGCTGGTCTGAGTGGATCAGACACAGCAGTGCTGCTGGAGTTTTTAAACACCTCAGTGTCACTGCTGGACTGAGAATAGTCCACCAACCAAAAATATCCAGACAGCAGCGTCCTGTGACGCACTGATGAAGGACAAGAAGATGACCGACACAAACTAGTGCAGCAGCAGATGAGCTACTGTCTCTGACTTTACATCTACAAGGTGGACCAACAAGGTAGGAGTGTCTAATATCGTTAACAGTGAGTGGACACAGTGTTTAAAAACTACAGCAGCACTGCTGTAGTCCACTCATGCTAGAATAATACTGGTGCAGTGTCACTACAGTGCTGAGAATGATTCACCACCCAAATAATACCTGCTCTTTGGTGGTCCTGTGGGGGTCCTGATCATTGAAGAGCAGAGTAAAACGGGGCTAACAAAGTATGAAGAGAAACAGACAGATTACAATCTAAGCCCGACCGACCAGGGTTTTTAAGACCGATACCGATTTTGATATTTGAGGATTAAAAATTCCAGTATATCCAATAAATATCGGCCAGTATTCTATTTTTCTTCAGAAATACATACATTTTTCCATAACATCTGTTTGTGTACTTATTCAATAATACTGTTTTAAAATACACTTGCAACTTGGGGAGTTCACATAAATAAATAACATAAATAAACATCCGTCATATCACTGAAAGAATTTCAGATTTGGATATATTGCTTTATCTGTTACCAAAAATGTAAAATGGTTTAGTTGTAACTGTACTGGTTCACATAGACATGTACATCACACAACCACCTGTCATAGTGGCTGAGTTGGCATCAGTTGCTTTATTGTGTCATTTCAACTGAATTCAGCTAGGGGGTCTGTAATGTCCTGATTTCCCTTCAAAAAAGAAACAGACATGTTTCAGCTCATGCTGTCCTCAACGCAATTTTCCATGAAATAAAAAGATTTAAGCAGCTATATCTCTTGCTCAGTTTATTGTTGAGTGTGGGCCTCCATGTTCTATGAGAAATATGTAATTTAAAATAAAACATTGTAAAAATTAAGTAAGTATTAAAAAATATAATTAAATAAAATGAATTCATTCATTTTTGACCAGATTCGACATGCACAGTATGCCTATGTTTCAATCACTAAAATACCCACCTGCGTGTTTTTTTGTGGACCACTGCTCTTGCACATATTCAGCTGTTTTGCATTCTGCCATTCTGGACTGTGTATGGACACGATTGTTCAATCTCTTTGAAAGCTTTCTGCCTTCGTCTTTGCTCGCCATCTCACCTGAGGTGTCCTGACTGAGGTTTTGAAATTACGTTATCGAGCCGCTTCGTTTGCCATTTACAGGAAAACAGCCCTGGGTTCTTCACATTAATGCATTCTCCAAGGATGCCTGCAGTCCAGCATAAAAGTCTGATAATGATCAATGAAAATTAGACTAACGAAGTGTAGCACCTGTCTTGGGGGAATGGAATGGTTTGACCTGGCTCCATTGCAAGTCTGTACAGTGCTATCTTTTTAATGCATCCATTTGCATAATGTGCAGTCATTTCCTTTTACATGCGTGCTGTATCTGCCCTCTCCACTTTAATCTTGTTAAAGGTTATTGGCTTTAAAGGCTTTATTGAAATTAGGTGGCTTGCGGTTTACTATTTCTGTTTTTAAAAAATCAAATCATAAGCAGATAAAAAGCAGCATTCTTGCAATTACTTGAAAACAAAAAGTATAACATGCAGTTGCATTGACTAATATGGTTCTGTACCTTTTATTGTCAGTCTATTTCCATTCATTTTGCCCAGTAAGTTAAACACACTAATTTAAGATTCAGTCTTTGCTACCTGAGGCATAATATTTATTGTTAAGTGATGGAACTAAAGCCATTTTGATGATTTAGATGATTCTGCTAATCATCTAGATGGGCATGTCATTTTTTCATAGACCCATAAACAATAGCGTTAGTTAAGCTCTGTTAGCATCACTGTATTTTTTTTTTTTATGCACAGAAATTTGATTTCTATTTCCATTTCTTAAAACTTCATAATAGTGCTGTAAAAGATTTTAATAGGCCCCAACAGTGGCTATAAAATATAGGAACAGTTTGCATCCTCTGTTTAATTCATATCAGCACAGTTCTGTGCCTCCGCTAGTTCTCCAGAGGGACTTTTCACAGATATTTTCACTAACAATCTTTAAAACAACTTCCATGAAAATCATGACTTAACTGATTACATAGTAACGTCCCTGACTAAAATTTCTAATGGAAAGAGTCCAATAGGTCAACTAACCACTGGGGACTGCTGAAAATGAACCCATATGCCCAGGCCCCAAGGTCCAAGAGTGAGCATGTGAGCAAGTGCGCATTTATTTGCAATTGGCTCGGTAAATTAGAGTTTCCCACTTAGTCATCACAGAGGCACATGTGAGCAGACTCCAAAGAGCCCCCAATGGCAGACTTGCCCTTGACCCCTCGGAGCAGAGGATTGTGGATGCCGAGGATGCCCCCCTGCAGCTCTCCAAATGGCTGACAGAAGGAACATGATTGATTGCACAGGGAGACTAATCCATCCCAGGCTACTCTGAGCCCAGTTCTCCAGGATTGCTATCAGAGAGAGAGAGAGAGAGAGAGAGAGAGAAAGAAAGGGGGGAAGAGTATGGCAGCCATACTGAAGAGCCATGACAATGGAATTTGGAGGGTGACCTCGAATACTTGCGCAAATGGTCAATAACACAGGTCCACATGATTGCTAGACTCTACAAGGTTATAGCTGTTCATTTCATTCAACACCAAAATTATGCTGTTTTTCTATCACAAACATTTATCTTGATTCCATGGCTCTTTTATAGTGAAGTTAGGATTTAATCAACAACTGCGGCAGGGATGGCTCCAGCGATTGGAGAAAAACTTGGGCCTTACTGGGCATACACAAATTTGAATGCTGCCTCTGTAACCTGCTGTAGTGGTGTTCAAAAACCACTGGTTTGACACAGTCACTAGAATTTTATTTACACTTGATTAGAACACTATTTCATCAACTTTCAGCACAAAAAAATCAAAGACACTGGTTAATTTGGTTGATATTCTTGTTTATCTGAAGATGCAGTGGCCCAAATAAGACACCTGAACACTTTAACCATTTAACCTTTGGTGAATGTAGATGACTGTCTTTAGATTACTTCATAAAATGTTAAACAAAAAATTATATTTGCTTCAGAGAAAAATACTTTTAGTACAACATCAACCTGCCCTGTGATGGACTGACGACCTGTCCAGGGTGTATCCTGCCTTCCGCCCAACGACAGCTGGGATAGGCTCCAGCACCCCACCGCGACCCAGAAGGATAAGTGGTTTAGATGATGGATGGATGGACAACATCAACCTAATCTCACTAGTAGACTCTGTCATTCAAAGTCTGGAGAACAATTCCAACCAGACTGCGCTCAGAGTACTGTGAAGCACAGAGTCTATACATTAAAGTCGCGGCCATTTTTTGTACAGCAGCATCACTGAGGCTGTGTTCAGTGATTGGATCAATAATTTAGAAGAGTACAAAGACATGCTGGATACAAACCTGTAGAAATCTGCAAAGATAATGACCAGAAACACGGCAGGCCAGCCACCTTCTCAAAGAACACTTTGCCAAAAAGAAAACGGTCTCAGGGTAATCTGTTTAAAATAAGTGCCACTTGCTTTGATGTTCCAAACACAATGAACCTAATACATTTTAAGCATGGCACAAATGTCCAAATACTTTTTGGAGATTCTGCCAACATGTTATGTTGTTGATTAGTAACTTTGGTATCCACGGCTACAGTGGCATAGTCTTCCCTTTAATCATCAAAGACCGTATTACCTAATTCATGTCTACCAAAGAGTTGTTTAGAGTGATTCTAAGTAAGGAAGCTTTCAATAGATGGTTCATTAAAGTAAAGCATTTTTTCGACATAATCTCTGTCTGTTGCATCTATAGCATATGGTTGCTTGGCATAGACAACAGTTGGTGTGTTGGTGTGTTTTTCTTTCTTGGAAACAAAAAGGAGTCTGATTTCAGAATTACTGTGAAATGTATGCTACCAACGTTTGAAAAGTTGAAGGCAAGGTGAACACTATAATGATCCGGAGTAATTAGAAGCAATTACTTGCCTATTATAGGGTGTTGAGTTATTAAAAATGTTTGAACACCCCCAGTCAAATGACGTGTTGTGTTGATTTTATAAGTGAAAATAAATCAACACATCCTCTACAAAGAACACACTTAAAAATGCAAATTGCTAATTTTATTGCATAATTTCTATTTATTTAAAGAGTTTAACATATATATAATATATAATAATAATATATGATATATAATAATGAACTGAGCGTGAAATTTCAAAACCTGTTCAACATAATAATATAACATAATAATAAATATAAAATATTTGCAAAATAAAATATGCAGTAACTTTTGCACAGAGCACATTTTGTTTTTTTTCCAATACATTCAACAACTAATCAGTAATTGTGCAATAAAGTGTGCAGAAGTGTTATCTCCATACAGAATGAACTTTAAAAATCAAAACATGATTTGACCAGTGGTCCCCAAACGTTTGCACAACACTGTATGTTTCTTTGACCAGGTCACAGTTTTGACCAGTGCATGAAGTCTACTGAAAGTATTTTAGAAAGAGTTGTTGCATCTGAACAAACAGAAGTTTTCCTTTTTCTATCAGTCAAAATAAAAAAAAACTTCACCACACTGGTGTAAATGGCTTCTGTGGTCATCTGGGCCTGTGCCTTTTCTCTCCTTTCCCAAGCCCTGTTCTCCACGGAGGGGCTGAAAAATCCCTCCCCAGGCATGCAGTCAGTCATGCTGTCTGTTTGGCTGCCAGCAGTGAGCTCCACACACACTCTGCTAGATCTTTATCTCTCTCTAAAGACTCGCAGAGTGCATGTTCTCAGCTCAAATGTGCTCTCTCTCTCTCTCTCTCTCTCTCTCTCTCTCTCGCTCTCTCTCATGCTCATGTCAGGGAGGGCTGCAGTCGTGTTTGCATTTCTTTGTTCTCCGGCTGCAGACTAATCGCCCTCAACGAAGCAGAACACAAACCCAGCAGCAGGCCCTGCCACCCCATGATGGATAAGATGTCTCGCGAGACCTTTATCAACTCATCTAAGGTGGATGTTCCCCTGCTGCGTGGAGGGCCACGTGCTTCAGTGGAGGGGGGCAGCTTTGGGTAACCCACATCCCCTTCTCTGCCCCCTCTCAACCTCCACTCGCTGTCTGGGTGCTTTCAAAATGCTCCAGCAGCTGCTTCCATCACTGAGGCAAAGGTCTCTCGTAAATCACATAAGCTGGTGCTGAGTATCCGCGGAACGTCGAAGGCCGTTTTTGGCTGTGCCTCTGCCACTTTACACCAGCCTAGAAGTTTAACAGTAAATGCAGAGCACCAAGTCAGTGTTTGTCAGTTTTTTTTGCAAATACTTGTATACAGGTATTTTAATATAATGCTACTACTGCACAATTTCACCAAACAGCTAATTTTACAGTGTTAAAAAGTGTTGAGTTAAAAGTTTAGTGGTAAGTAGTGTTGATTCTGGAGTTGCTTTAACACCCAGCGTGTGGATAAAACTCAGTATTTTAGGGAGGTGTAAGCACATCGCTCTTCCAAAGAGTTTATTAAATTTCCAGTTTTTTTTCTTGTAGTTGAAACATGTTCTTTTTACCATAAAGATTGCATTTACATACATGTTACATGTTTTGTTGTCCTGACCATGATAGTGTTCAGTGTTTTCATGATGGTTTTAAATGCAGTCTTTATGAAGACTGGTGTAAATGCATGTACCTACCCCAAGTTTTTCAGAAGTGATAGTTACAATGTTAAGTGATGAAAACTAGTATAATTCCAGTAGAAAGAACTAATAACAGTTCAGCGAACAGTTAAAATCAATGAAGTGAACTCTAATCAATTAAGTAACTTCAGTGCTGTGTGCAGTGTGCTTGTTTTGGTGTAATGTACAGAAGTTGAGTGGTGTAACAACACTGACAGTGCTACAATTTCTAACACTATAGCAAGTGCTGCAGCATACCAAGACTATACAAAGTGAGGTTTTAACTGTATTTGGTGTGGACTTACATATACACTGATAAAGTGTTCAACTGAACCCTCAGCGTTGATTTAACACTGGTAAATGTGCAGTGTAGACATGATCATTTAACAAGAACGTCTGGGGACAACCATGAGAAGATTTGGGCTAAATGTGGAATGATCTGAGTGTGAAATTTCGAAACCAGTCCAACACCTCTTGCAAAGAAGGGGATGTCAACATGGTCTGACTGACAACCAGCATGCAGTTAGTCCGTGGTTGTAATGTGAGTTAGCATGCTAAAAAAGTCCCCCAAAAACTCCACTTAAGCTTGTAGATGTGTCGTTGTGCGCAGAGCCCCTGCCCTTCTGCCCTCAGACTGTACGAGTGCCCTCTTTGTACGTGTATAATATTGTGTTTTATATGGCAATTTGTAAAGATCCAAATTAAATTTGTTTGCAGTCATGTTCAGGCTGCATCTACATGCATGTTCTTCCAGCGAGCCCCCGTCAATGAGTGCGTTTACATGCACTCATTGACAATAATCCGATAACTGCAGAAAATCAGATTTTGTCAGTAATCCCGATCAACGTGTTTACATGCATTTGAGTAATCAGATACTGTGAAAACTCCAGGTCTATGTGATTCAGGCAGTAATCGGATTTCTGCTTTGCAACCAGCCAATAAACTCACAGAAGAAGACGTGATGTAAACGTAATGTAAAACTCAAACTTCATGCCACGGCTTTTTTTTACCTGAAAATGTGAACTTGTATCATCTAGATGATGAAGAATATTTAAATTCATTTCATCAACCATTTAGCTGCTTTAAGCGTTGCTCCAAAAGTTTTTCTGCCCTCTCGCAGCAACTGTGCTTGCTTATTTTCGATAATGCCGTCTGTTTCACGCACTCGCAGACTGAGAATTGGAAAGAAATCAGAGTAAGTTTTTACATGTGCTGAGAAATCTGATTACTGAGCTAAAATCCAGCTCTGTTTATATGATTTCTTAATCGGATTTCCGTCAGACTCCAATCAAAGAAATCCGAGTATGCTATTTACATGACCATTTGAATAATCAGATAACTGCAAAAATTATCGATTATGAGTTTGTGCAGAATAATCAATGTACTGTATTCCCCAAAATTTGATATACTAAATGAAGCAGCTAAAATACTAAAATAATATACGTCAATGCTGCATATTTATCAATCTATTCAGTCTCTATATAGTTAATTTTGAATAAAAGTTTATTATTGATTACAGCGTAAATAAAGTAAATAAATACAAATTTTAAAAATATATTTTCACAATACACAATATATCACAATGTTTATTTATTCAGAGATCTGATAAGTTGGAATCAAACAGAACCAGTAGTGCCACATTTAAAAAGTACTGTGAAAAGTGTGAGTGTATATGATTTGTATTCAATATTTCACACACTGCACTGCGCTAAATCCAGGTAAATAGGACTAATTATGCTATCTGTAATGAAATATGTAGTTGGTCAGTATTCTAGAAGCACTAATAATATCTATGATAAGCTCAAAAAAGCATATTGTGACATATTGTGATGTAAATTAAAGCTGCAATATATAACTAACTGTCTGTGAACACAACGTGAAACAACAGTGTATTATTCTGTATTGTTTCAGCAAATATTTCACCACAAGTGGTTAAGAGGCTGCTGAAACAGTGCTGAGTTTAGTACAACAACTTTCCTTTCCTCCATCATTCGTCTTACCTCATTCCTTTCTGACAGTTTGACTTACTAGATTTTTTCCTCCTCTGCGCTATAAGTTCAGCTTAGCTTCGCTCTCCCATGTATCTGGTAGTTCCAGAAATGTTTCTGGAGTGGCTTTTTTTATTTTTTTTAAGTGTTATAAATTTCAGTGGGCAATGTAAATGTTTTATTCTAAAGGAAGTGCTTGCAGACGCTCATAAATTTCAGATTCTCAGCTTGCCTTGAGAGTGCAGCTTTTGTAGGTGCAGGAAATAGGCTTCTAATTCTTACTTGGAAGATTTTCCCTTACGGCTCTAATGCCAGGTACTAATACCAAAAATATTTAGGGTCATTGTGTTTAGAAACAGCTATTTGTTTTCCCCTTAAACCCTAGGCTTATTATTTGCTTATTAAACCTTATTATTATTCATTATTTAGTAATTCCAAAATCTCCAAAATGGTAACTGGAGCATTTCTACTGGTCCATTCATCTTTAAATTTTTACACAATGTAAAGGGTAGCAGCTGTGTTCAAGTCAAGGTCCCCGGACAAAAAATTTGTCACCTTGCATGTTTAAGGTGGTAGTAACTTGAGGCTCCTGCAGATGGCGTTGCACAATGCTATAAATACCTGAGGGGTGTGTGACAGGATTCATAGATTAAGAAAAGGTGGTACAGTGTAGTGAATGTGTGGAAAATGGGTTGCGAAGCAAATGTTAATGATCGGCAAAAAGGACTGATTGCATTTGGGTGTGCCAAAGGCCATCGTGTGAAGAAAGTAGCTGAATTTCAGGTGTATCGGCTGGAACATGAACCAGACAGAGAGGGACCACCAGCGTGTTTCACGGCTTGTGAATAAAGATCGCTTCGCTTCCAGGCAAGAATTGCTTCTAGAAGTCAAAGCAGGTCCTTCACAACCAATTTCTGAAAGAACACCATGAACATATGGAGCAGAGTGGCACACAAGAGGCCTTTGCTCACTTCTGCTCACAAAGTTGCCCGGTTACAGTGGATGAAGAGACAGAAAAATTGGACTGTTCATGACTGGAAACATGTTATCTGGTCAGATTTTGAATGTATATGAATGGTGCTAGGCGTCGTGTTCATTATAGACCTCAGCAAGCCTTCAATGAGGACTGCGTGCAAGGTTTGGTTCAAGTTGGAGGGGGCTCTGTGATGTTCTTGGGGAGTTTTAATTACTTGGAAATGGGTTTTTTGGTTGAGGTGACAGTAAATTTGAACCACTGTGCCTACATTGAGCTGCTGGACAACCAGGCCTTTTGCCTTTTGCCTTTTGCCTTTTGCCTTTTGCTCATCATCTTACTGAGGAACATAACATTCCTATACATCCTGTATTCCAAGATGACAGTTCTCACGTCCACAGAGCTACGAATGTGACTGATTGGTACGATGAACATTCAGGAGCATTCACACACCTGGACTGGCCAGCAAAATCCTCTTGAAAATCTGTGCGGCTTCCTGGAACAACAACGACTCTGGGGTGGTCAGTCCACTGTTCTGAGCATACCAGCAGCGTCTTTGTTTGATTTGCAAGTTTTCTTCTTTTTTGTCCATTTCCTTTTCTCAGTAACAGCTTCTTGGCAGCTACACATCCTTTCAGACTCATAGTGTTGAGTTGTTCTTCTCACAGTGGAAGGATGGACAGAAACACCTGTGAATTTTTTCAAATTTGAAGCAAAAGTGGAGAGTGATTTTCTCCTCTCTCTCAAAGATGAAAGTTTTAAGCACTGTTTATCTGATGGGGACAGTGTTGGTGGTCTACTAGGTATTGCAAGGTTGTAAGAAGTTTTAATCTTTTTTGGAACTCCAGTTTTGGAAACTTCTGTTTTTTTCACTTATTTTCCTTTGAACTTTCCCTTCCTCATGCAAGTAGATTTTCTTATGTCTTTACATCTAATGTCCTTACCAATAAATAAGTTGTCCTTAATGGTCTTGTCAGCAGTCAGGAGAAATACCCTAGAGGTTTTACACTGTCCTAATTTGTCACTGTATTTGAGTGATCGAACCAGCTACCCTGCAGTCACAGAGCTCTTTCCCACTGTGACACTGTAACACAATTGTAATTCCACTGCTTGAGGCCATTAATGCTCCCTGTGCACTGCTAATGCATGCATGCACACCCATCCACCCACACATAGTTTGGGACACCACTTCCATTCACACCCTGACAGCAGCTTTATAGTGAGAGTTACAAAGAGAATGCCTTTGTTTTTGCTAGTTTTACCTGTAATTTAACCACTGCATGTTCTTATTTACAGTGGTGGCCTGGCAAGCAGCAAAAACCACTTGAGGAAAAGGGAAATACAAAAAAGTAATAAAGTAACAGCAGAAAAGCAGCGTATATGTATATAGTACAAATACTCCCTGATGAATGATTTGGCTAGTGACCCTATTTGAACCACTTTACCTTCAAATGAACCCAGCATCAGGACTGCAGATCATCTTCATCGCCAGTGCAACCCTCTGGATGAGCACTTTGTCAAAAAACATAGAAGTGCTCTTTATTAAAGTCAGGGTGGAGACAGTGGCCCAGATGGCAGAATGAGAAATTGAAGACTTCATGTGCAGGAAAGTGAAGGAGGACTAAATTTATGAGAAGAAATCATGGATAACTGGGGAAAAATTGTACATGCATTTGAATGTAGACTTTCATTGGAGAAGACAGACTGAGAATGGTGAAGTCATTAGCAGGTTAGGTTACTGTCTAGAGGAAATGAATGTCACTGACTATTTTACTGCCTTCATTTGCTGAAACTTTCTCACCAGCCTGACTTTATGCCCCGCTCATCTCAAACCCAGTATACCTTTCGGAGACCATGGTGCTCTGACGGGTGACCGCAAAACGTTTTCCTCTTTTGGAATCCGTTTGTATTGTGCAGATGGACATAAATGCTATATATTTTTCCCATGTCAGGAAAAAAGGCCCTTGTATTTACATTAAGTCGACGTCCACACCTCATCAAAGCTCTCCAGGCCCCAGAGCTCTTTCTGGCCCAGACAGCAGAGCAAAAGGCTGGATGGCTCTTTATGTCTGCCTGTCTGTACAAGAGGTGGGTATGGCGTCAGGAATCTGCCCTTATATCCCCTTGAAGACCCTGCTGTCCTCTCTGCTTAGTTTTCCGGGCCAGCAACTGTCCTCACCTTCACTGAGGCCCATAAAGAAATGCTTCAAGGAAAAAAAACCCTACTCCACCACCATCTCCACTCAAGGTTCGGCCTTGAGCAATTTGCCAGAGTCAGCTCAGTGCTCGGGAACTAAGGCTCCAAGTAACTTTTCGCTGTTGATGTTATCTGCGTGCTGTATCCTTGAACTGATGACTCCACTGAGGCAGTATATCTGGCATTAGCTGGATGTGCGGTAAAGCTTGTCCAAGCGTATTTAGTCATGGTTCGGGATAGAGATCTAAGAGGTGATAAGACGGATAGAGTAAGATTATGCAGCGGAAAGTAGAAGCGTCTCAATGTTGAGGTATTATCTGGCCCCCTGCACACATTCCTCAGACGTTAAATGGAGGAAATTATTGCCCTAATACCTTCTATCAGATAACCTGAGTCTGCATAGACTATCAGCCCCTAAGGCCTCACACACTCAAGCCACAAGGTAAACACTGGTTAGATTTGGTAATTGAACATTATCTGTGTTAGTGAAATGGATGTTGACTCCATTTAAAAAGGATTTCCAGTGAGTTTTCAAACTTTCTATGTAATAAATGGTTAAGATGTAAGCCATTCAAAGTAGTTTGATGTGGAATGCTCTGTTCCAGAGAAACTTGCTGAGTAAGAATTGTTCACAGTGGTGGTGATAGGAATCAGATGTTTTAATGCCTCTAAAAGCTCCCCCACAGAGAGCTATGACATGAATTGGTCATGAATTTGCTGACTGGTGCCTGAAACACTGTTTTACAATAGTTTTATTGGAAGATTTTCATATCCATTCATGGTGGAGATGTACATGCAGCATGTTATATGGCAAAATAGTCCCCAAAGTCCCCCTTTTTTTCAGATTTATAACTATTTTAGCATCATCATCATTGCATTAAAAAACTCAGAAAATGTGTGGGTTCACTGATTATTTTGGATAGTAAATGAAATGGCTATATTTGTGTTATAAGCATTGTGACCTCTGGTTCCCATCACCACCACTGTAAAGAGATCTGAGTCCGTAAGTTTTTCTACAATTAACTATTTCACATTAATCCACTCGGAATGACTTTGTTCACATCTCAACCACTGAATTATGCAAACATTTTGAAAAATCAGAGGAATTCCTCTTCAAATAGGATGTGGCTGGTCTTTGTGTTGGTTCAGAAAGTTTGAAGGCACTTAAATAAAGGACAGCTTGAAGCATTTGCTCTTTTGGCATGCTGATAGTCTGTTGACGGGTTGTAAATCATGTTGCCATGTCGACTTGAGCAATAGTGTGTACGCTTTTACATTCCAGCCATACCAGACTGAGGCCCATATTTATGAAGCATCGAAGAGTAAAGGTTCTAACATCAGGTTTTCCTTGTTCATTTTATTTTATGTAAAATTCAGGGGTGTAGCCACAGGGGGCCTAAGGGCCAGGTGCCACCAGATTTCTGATTGCTAAAAATAGTTCTCTGATGGGAGTCAAAATATAGAAAATGTAAGGAAATGGGGTTCTCACATGCTCATGATGTTTTTGCATCTTAAAGCTGCACTATGTGAGATGTTTTTGTTAAAACTGAAAAAGTAACATTACTGAGTCAGAAGGAAAAAACACTGTAAATATACTAGATATACTGAAATATGTTGTTTGTGCGCTGCTGTGAGTCACTCTGTAAAGCCTGAAATGGTAATTCAAAAGTCAGAGGTGTCAGGGTGGATTTCACATCATATGTCTTTACGAATTAACATCACACCGACTTGATGTTTAGGACTCAAATACAAAATCAACATTATACTGATGAAGATATGATGACAATTGTAAATAATTCACTTACATCCTCAGACGACATCCTCAACTTTACCAAGTTTTGACCGCGTTCTCATTGAAAGCACACTCGCAATCATTAGATCATTCACTCGGGGAAGTGGTCTGAAGCATGAACCATGCTACAAAATGCTATTCCGCACATTGTGTGCAGTTACACATTTCCATCAGAGAGGTCTCCAAATACTTCAGTTTTACATAGTGCAGCTTTAAATAAATAAATGAGACTGACAAAGCTCTCTGTAGATCGTCAAAATCAGCAAATGCTACCATCATGGAAACATTTGCATGAGCATAAAAAGGAACAGATTGACACTTCTTTTCAATGCCAATGTATAAATACAGCATTACCTTGCTCCACTGTTTCTCCTGATAGTGAGAACTTAGCTGAGCTGTGCTAGCCCCTATGGGCTACTTAGCCTGGTAGTGAAGACATGTGCATCAAAGTTATGAAAACCAAGTTCAACACTGTGAAAACTTGATGAGAACATTGCTACCTTCAACCATTCACCCCAGACATCTACACCCAGTGCTGTAAAAGGTAGGACTGTAGGTAATTAGCCTTTAGCTGCTGACGTAATGGAGTGTTGTGTTTAATATTCAAAAATGAGTGAGCTCATGAATGAAGTGAATGAGTGAATTTTCTATTGATTTAGCTATAATGTCATCATTCTCACTCTAGCGATGTCTCTGGTCCTTAAAACGCCTTAAAGCGGATTTGTAGGTTTGCACAATTCAGTCACTGGAATGTGAACAGAGTGGTTTGATGTGAAATGATCAATTGTAGTGAAACTTACCAACCATGATTTCTTTACAGTGGTGATAGGAACCAGGGGTCGCAAAGCCATTTTATTTACTATCCAAACCCACCAGTGAACCTACACGTCTTCAGAGTTTGTATATGTGGTGATGATGGTAAAATAGTGGTAAATCTGAAAACATGTTTTCTTTTGGGACTACCTTGTCTTACAGTGCCCTGCATGTACTTCCCTGTCATGAATGTATACATTCAAGGCCAAAATCGTATCTCAAAACTATCATAACACAATGTCTTAGACATCAGGCAGCATATTCATAAGCATTTTTTGTAATACTTTTTCTGTGAGGAAGCTTTTTGAGGCATTAAATGCGTCAGACATCTGGTTCCTATCACCACCGCTGTGAACAATTCTGACTCAATAGATTTCTCTAGAACTGGGCATTTCACAAAAAAAAAACTCTGAATGACTTTCTTTACATCATAATGATCTAATTATGCAGAAATTTAGAAAAATCAGTGAAATTCACATTGAATGCTTGCTAGCTGGCAGGCCCAATCTGTAACCAGGCCCCCCGAAAATGAATTCTGTCTACGCCACTGGTCCAAGCACCACTGCATAAAAACATGATTCAGAACTGGTGTGTCTGTGTTGCTCTACGTGTGGGTGTGAGTGAGAGACATAGGGAGTCACAAGATGGGTCCAGGAAAGGCCACAGGCCTGAGTCAGACCAAACGTCTCTCACTGGAGGCCAAAAGAGCAGCCGAGAACATGTGACCACTCGTGTTCTTTCTTCATTGGTTAGTCTGGACCTCGTGCCCTGACCTCTGCCATGCTTTGGGCGGTTATGGCAGGAGTCAATGGGTGATGAGAGGGCGTGACCCTCGTGTTCGTCTACACCATGGTTACGTCTCAGGGTGCCGAGTGATCAAGAACATAAAGACACGGCAACTTAAACAAGGCCGTCAGCTCTCAGTGAACTGCAGAGGATATTGGTGTTAAGCCTCTCTACCCTCCGGCCCCTCGGCGTAACATCTTAAAACAATTACCAGCGAAAGAACTTTCCAGAGCGATGCTGTCAGAGAGGAGAGGAAACTAATGTGGCGCTGGCCAAGGAGTTGCCTGGCAACACAGATATGGATAGCAGAACCGAGGAAAACTGACTCCAAACAACATCCAAAATACAAATCTATCCCCAACCTGACCCGCATGTAACACAAACCAGAAACACTCCACGTTCTCATGATCAACAGAGCCGTTCTTCTCAGAAGGTAGATTTATTTGCTAGTCTCACGTTACATAGTGACAAATGACAGGACATACTTCTCTGATAGATAGAGCGATACGCCTCTGAACTGCAGAACTAAATGACTGACTATGCCAGTGATGTTAATATAAGCTGACAAACACAATTCACTGATCCCAGAGGAACATTTCATTGCTAAAATGTTGCTCTTTGATAGTTTGGGAGACTTAATGGTAATTCTCCTAAAATTCCTTAAGAGAACTAGCATTAGACAGAGAGGAGACATGAGATACTCTTGGCCCAGATAAAAATGATAGTTACTCGCAGCATCAAAACAGAAGGCTCTTAGTGTTGGATGAGAAATGGTTGAGTTCCTGTCCTTAGTTCAGTTGCAGATAAACATGAGTGTGATTATCTTGGCAAAGCTGAACACAGTGTGTGACATTACTGAGATCTGTAGGAAAACTCGAGAGGAGATTACTGGGCTCTTTTGAAAAACTACAGCAGTGTTGCCTCTACCTATTAAGCATCATAAGCAACTGTTTGGCTGCTGACAACTTATGGGTTATTACTTTACCATTATGGTCCAAGATGCTTGAGTGAGGGGTAAAAAGCAACGGGTTAATCATGTCTCAAAAAAGAACATTTGTTGAAAAATAGAAAAATGAAAAAAAGATGAAGAGGAGGAAACGTTAAAAGATTTTTTTTTTTTTACAGTTAACATTATGCTGTTTATTTTGGATTTTAGTTGAACAACAAGAAGTAGCTGGTCTGGATGGAGATTGCTGAGATGATTACCTGTAATTGACATTTCCTGTAAACTTATTGGAACCCCAAATGGGTGTTCATTTATCTATAATGCACAAATTAGCCATTTATGAATTTACATAAAAAAACCATTTGCTAACGTACTCCACAGGGTGCATTGTGCATTTAGCTTGTCAGAAAAATTCTCCTGTCGAAGAACAAATCGTATTTCTGCTTCTTAACTTTTAAAATCTTTTAAAAAGCATATTGCGCCATTCATTAAGCTGAAGTTGGCTTTTATCCATATTTCCATGCCACCTTAAATTGTGTAACAGCAACATTGAGATTTAAGAAGAGAAGAAGAGACTTACAGCTTCCTGCTTCATTCAGAATTGCTAGCTAACGATCTGTCGAATGTTTGTAAAATATTCCTGTACATATAAATACCTAATAACAGCCAAAAAAAGATTGTTTTCTTAAATTTTTTGCTCAGTCATAGCAGGCTTTTCAGTGCATTGTGGGTTGTGTAAACTTGCCATGTTTTTCACTCCTCTTGAGTTTTCGTGCCTAAAGAACATTCACATATTGCAAAGGTTCTATACCAATTTTAGGGGTGTTCTTAGAACCGTTCAATTAAGTGGAGGTTCTTAAAAACATTTAAAAGGATCTTCACTCACACATTTCGTTATTAAAAATGCTTCTCTAATGAACCTTCTACTACAGGTTTTCTAAGGAAAAGTGGTTCTTCTGTAGCATTGCACAGAGAACCTTTTCTGGCTCCTTTACTTTTCAGAGTGTGGTTGGTAACTTTAGCTTCACTAGTAGAAATTACACTCAGCACAGTTTGGAAATGTTTAAGTATATTGTTACTTTTCATGTTCATGTTCCTTATGGTTTCTGTCAACCAGAGAGGTCTTGTTTCTCCACACTTTCTGTATCTGCTAATTGATTTAAAGTACCCTCAGGTCCTCTGCTCACCCCAGCGGGTTGGCTAATAAAACCGTGCTGTCTTTCCAAAGGAATGAAAATCACCTCTTAAATCAAACCCATAAAAGTGGCTCTTTTATCTATAAATTTTCTTCATGCAACTTGTGAAGCATGAAGAAGGATATAATGTGCTAAAGTACGGTATTGGGTAAAAGTCAGACCACCATTCATTTATGACTTTTCCTGTCAAAAGTAATCAT
Organism: Colossoma macropomum; assembly: GCF_904425465.1. Lineage (NCBI taxonomy): Eukaryota > Metazoa > Chordata > Actinopteri > Characiformes > Serrasalmidae > Colossoma > Colossoma macropomum. The sequence goes on along the minus strand of NW_023494792.1, from coordinate 29,650,881 downwards.
TAACTACAAAGTTCATTTTTCAGGAGATATTTAGGATGGAATTAGATAGAAGATCCACTTAAGTAAGTATGCAGTATGTATGTTGCTTTTCTGCTGTTACTTTATGCCTGTTTTCCTCAAGTGGTTTTTGCTGCTTGCCAGGCCACCACTGTAAATAAGAACATGTTCTTAGGGATATGCAGTGGTTAAATTACAGGTAAAACTAGAAAAAACAAAGGCATTCTCTTTGTAACTCTCACTATAAAGCTGCTGCCAGGGTGTGAATGGAAGTGGTGTCCCAAACTATGTGTGGGTGGATGGGTGTGCATGCATGCATTAGCAGTGCACAGGGAGCATTAATGGCCTCAAGCAGTGGAATTACAGTTGTGTTACAGTGTCACAGTGGGAAAGAGCTCTGTGACTGCGGGGTAGCTGGTTCGATCACTCAAATACAGTGACAAATTAAAACCTCTAGGGTATTTCTCCTGACTGTTGACAAGACCTTTAAGTACTCCACTCTTACTTCAGATCTGAAAAAATCCACAGGTATTTCTGTCCATCCTTCCACTGTGAGAAGAACAACTCAACACTATGAGTCTGAAAGGATGTGTAGCTGTAAAGGAACTGTTAGTGAGAAAAGGAAATATACAAAAAAGAACATTAGCAAATGAAACAAAGAAGCTGCTGGTGTTCTTAGAACAATGGACTGACCACTTCATAGTCCAGACCTCAACATTGTTGTATTTGGATCATGAGAAGCAGAAAATGCAACCAGCTTCTAAGACTGAACTTTGGAGATGTAGAAAATTATCCCAGGAGAATTACTTGAAGAACTGAAAGCAAGTCTCCTGAAAACAACGGAAGCAGTAATATAGGTAAAGAGTGGACGCACCTCTATATCTTTCCTTTGTGACTGGAAATTAAACAAATAATGCACACTTTTGCACAGTGCCGTATTGCTCTTAAAACTGTCCTGATTATAACGGTCATTACAGTTTATTATTACAGTACAGTGTCGTTTCAGTTAGTTTAAAGAGTACATGAATTACTTTGCTTTTGTTTTTATTTATTTAGCTTCATTTTTAGTTTTGTGGGGGAATGTTTGATCAGAAACTGGTTTGTTAGCACAACAGCATACAGCGCTCAGCTTGAGCAAGATTTACGCAAAAGTATCTCCATTAGGGGTGAGGAAAAAAATCAATACAGTATAGTATCATGATATTTTGCATAGTGATATTGTACTGATACACTGATGCCAAGAGCTGATACTTTATTAAATACATAAGTTTTTATGACAGTGTTAGTCAGTATGTCTGCTTGCGAACACCATTTTGCTGCTAAAAAATGATTGATGGTGACTGAGATAAACAGATATAAACTATATCTCATTAGTTAAAACAGAAGTTGACAAAGTTTTCCTTTGGGGACATAATTTGCAGCTGAAAAAAGTAACAAATTGCAATATATCTCTTACTGTAACATAATATTCTTAAAATCTCAGTAATATTGTATCGTAAGTTAAATATAATGATGATATCATATTGTGGGGCCTTTTGTGATTCTTACCCCCAAAATCCCATCTCTTATGGCAATAAGGTTTAGAAAAAATCCACTTCTAGACCATCTGTGATGCATTTTGAAAATACAAAAACGAAAGTGTTTTCCATGTAAAGCTGTTTAGTTTTTGTGTGTTTTTGAAAACCTTTATTACTTTAACAAGAATGCTTTTTTACAGTAAGTTTCTGTTTTTGTAGATGTTTTCTTCATCTATAATAATCCTGGTCCTGGTAGAACTGGGGTGCCCAAACAAACTGTCCAGCACAGTAAGGTGATTTCCCTCATACTAAATCCATTGATGAACTGATGAGTTGAATCAGATGTGCTTGAGCAGTGACATCACCAAACTGGGCTGGACTCTGGTCCTTTCAGCTAGAAGGTCTTGGAAAGTATGTAAAGCCTGGTTGAGAAAATCTGCTCCACATTGTCTCTGAAATGCATCACTGGAAGCATTGTGATGGAATGGGTGTTTAAAGGGGATGACAGTTTTGGAAAAAGGCTTCATAAAAAGAACGAGCCTCCCCCATTTCCTGAACAATCACACGTGACTCAGGGCCCAAAAGCAGGAACATGGAACATGAGGAACGAAGACAAATGGAGCTCAGCTTTGCTTCAGGCCCTTTACAAAGTCATATCCAACTGCCCACCCCCTCTAAGAGCTCTGAGTTACTGCACTGCCCCACAGCCTTTTTAGACCCTTTTTTCTCTACTCTCATACAACAGCGCGGATCTGCCAGCAGCAGTCCTTCCTGACATCGGTTTCATTGGAACCATCTGGAAGCACCGCTGGGCGTGCGGGAGGAGGGATGGGGTGGAGGGCTGTGGCCTCTCCGTTTGACCTCTGTGACAGTGCAGATGATGTAGGTGTCTGCTGAAGGGAAAAATGATTATTGCTGTGATAACATCAGTCCCGTTCCCACAGCTGATAAGGACCTATTAGGACCGAACTCTTAGGGCTGGAACACTGAGACTCCTGACTGCTCATCACATATTTTCATACCTCAGACACTGACAACTATCTAGGCTCCAGGATACGTCTTCTTATCAGTGGATCCGTCAGCACTTCTGAAAAGGAGAGTGAGCGCAGATCATTCAGCACCCTAATGTCAGAGAGGATAACCATACCGTCGTGTGAAAAAGTTTAGGCGCCCCTGGACAAATGACGTGTTGACTTTCTAAATGAAAATGTTACACATCCTCTACAGAGAACACACTTCTGCAGATTTTAGTGCACAACAACTGTTTATGTGCTGAATTTAACATATTGGGGATGAATCATATTTTATATTTTTCCAATATAAACTCAGCAAATGCATAGAAATTGTGCAATACAATTTGCAAAATATTGTCATATTTACGTTTGTTCCCTGTAGAGGATTTTTTTTAACTTATCTTCACTTAGAAAGTCAACTAAACATGTCATTTGACATGGGGACCTGTATGTGGTAACAAATAAGCTTGGCCAAGGGAGTAGCTTTGCTATCACCTCTGTGATCGTAAGTGCTATTTGCTAACTATAGCAAATTCTTCTAAGTTCTAATACAAACCACTGAGAATATGACCACAACCTTTCTGTTCTATAAGAAATGGGGGAAAATACAGAGGAGGCATTTATTTTTTTGCAGGAGTTTATTCAATTTGAGTATAAGACAGAGTTTGACTCAAGATCTTTCTCCAGAACTGTTATTTTTTTCTTCCTGGTCTTTCAGCTAGTGATGGGCGGATCGATACTGAATATCCTTCAGCTATCCTTCAATTTCCTCACACCAGCAGTTGATGTTAACAAAAAGACAGCTGTTTGCAATAATTAGCCTCCTGTATTAGTCATTGCCATCATGAACCATGTGTGTTAAAATGCAGCATATTGGAGCGAGACATTGAAAAATGATGAGATGAAAATCAGGAGTTGAACTGAGGGAGCAGCGATGTTCCCACCTTTAGTTCAGGAGGGGTCTTGGTTGTCAAATATGGCTTAGAGTCCCTTTTATGTATAGGCCTCAATCTGATACCTGTGTGATTTTAAGATTCATGTGTTTTTTCCCCACTGTGTAACGTGCCAGAAGGAGTCAGACGCTCACGGTTAAAAGGGTCACATGAGGCTTTACTGATGAAGACAATATCCAAGTACGTAGTCACAAAACAAGCGTGGGTCAGATTCAGGAAGTACAACCAATACACACGAAGACAAACATACTACTAGGCAATCAGTCCAAAAAGGGGCAGGCAAAAGCAGCATAGAGAAAACAGGCAAAAAGGTCAAAAACAGTGGTCAAACGATAAGAGCAAACAATCAAAGGGTTAAGGCAAAAAGCAGAGTCGAAAAACAGGAAACAATGGTCATAAACAGGAATCTCACAGACAATATAACGCTCAGTAGATCAGTGATGATTCAATACCTCACAATTAGCCTACACTGAAGCCCGGGGCTTGTAAACCTAACTAATAAGGTCATATGACATATCACACAGGTGCATAGAATCAGTACTCCGGTGAGTGAGAGCGCTGATTGGAGTGTGAAGGGAGATCAGGAGTCATGTGATCTCCCAGAGGATTCACACTGCATGTACGAGTATTAAATATCAAAACTTGGTCAAAAATGGAAAACATAAAAAAAAAAACACCTCTACAAGAATCCTTAAAATAAACATTTGTGGCAGTTTGAGATTTACCACACTGACATTTGGACCTTGTATAAGACATTCCATGTCTGTAACACACATTAACGTATATTTTACCTTCTAGCAATTTTACACAGACTCCTTCAGTAAAGACTCATGGTGAAGAGCTGCTGCTGTTCTTCATTTCTAACATCTGACTGAAACGCATTGGTCAGGCTGCTACTAGTTAGGTTTTTTCTCACAAAATTGACCCCTCCCATTCATGTTAGGCCTTCAGTTCATATCCTAATTAATGGAAGAGGTCACTTGCTTGTATCTAAAGAGATCCAACAGAGAAAAACATCCTGACTGGGGACCCAGAACTTAACAATGGAATGAGAGCATTGCTACAACACTTGCACAGAAATAAATACAGTAAGCATGTTGATTATATTAAATAAAAATGAACTAACATTTACAGACATCTATTTTCTTAAATCTTTCTTTGAAGCCCTAGGAGGCACCCCACTAGCATGCACATATTATTGTCATCATCCTGTATTCACAGCATGGCAGTATAGTGGCTAACTTGATGTTTATGCTGTTAATCGCTACAAACTCTGTCCATTTCTCACTTTCTCTTACATGCGAATGAACTTTGTGATGAAGACTTGTGCTGCTAGTTCATTCCTTTAGTGTTGTTATTCATGATGCACATGGATCATTCACATGACATACTGATGAGGATGTGTGCATGCTGGTTGTTTAAGACACAGGCTTGTTCACACTGAAGACAGATATGGGTCACTTACAAACACAAATGTTTGTAAGTTAAAGCAGAAAGATCAGACAAAAACTGAATTGAGCAATAAGGCTTGCAATGTAAATGTAGTCATGATTTTTCCAAGTCCTTCAGAAGATTTCAGTGCATTTAAGGCACCACTGAACACTGAAGGATGTTTTTATCAGCGATATGCCTGGATACTTGAGTATTGGGCTAACCGTTTGAGATGCTAGTGTCACTGAATCTCACTATTTGGATATTCGTCATGGGAAGATGGAGAAAATATAAGGCCAATTTTATGTTTTAACAGGACTGTAGAAGTTATGTCATTCATTGCTTGTTCAAAAAGCGAGCATGTTAATGTAGGTGTGTTGCCAAGGGCGCATTGTTAAAGCTGTGGCAGAGCCTTTAGCGCTAAATAGGCTAGGCTAATTTTAGCCAGGTCCAGAAAGAGTTACAGTAGATTTTTCTGGCAAAACTAACATGTTGGCACATCGTTCAGTGAAGAGGAGAAAACACCTGTAGAAGTGAACGAGTCTTCATCAGCATCCAGTGTTGTACTGTTTTGCTGTAGCTTTACTTCAGTAACTCATCTGAGTTAGTCTCCGTTATGTTACTCATCCCACATGAAAACCTACCCTAGCAAAACAGGTTTTGAAATATATTGCTTTGCAAGGTGCATCAGAAGTCCTGTAACCTTAATGGCAAGCCACTCTACATTAAATTCTTTTTTCTTTTTCTTTCCTTCTCCACAGTTGACCGGATATCTGTTCTTACACATACCTGAATATCAAAATAGATCTTTCTCATAGTCACTGTGTCATCACATCTGGCTGTAAATAGTAGCGTTACTGAACTTCCACCTGCACCATTGAACAGAATGACAACGGAGGGTCATCAGTTTTCAGCCTCCCTCAAAAATCTTCCTTCAGTCAACACTGACGAACGGATAGTTTGACTTTTGTATGTTCAAACATTTGAACTTTGTCTGCCGCAGCAAACTCCAAATCTCCTGGTAAACAGAGGCTGTAGTGGGAGACGTCTGTGCCGCACATCCCGTTGGGAATAGTGCATTTGAAAGTCCATCTGAATCATATGCGTTCAGTGTCAAAACAGCTACATTGAGATGGTGGAGCGTGTTCAGCAAAAAATCTGCATCTGGACTGTGAGGAATCCGCCTGTGCAAGTTTCAGCAAAGCGGACAATTTGAGCAGGGCGTATGTTCATGTTCAACACCACATCACACATCCCTGAATGGACAGACTAAAGAAACTAGCATTTATTTCTCCTTCAAAATGAAGCACAAAAGTCCACCAGGTTTAATTCCTCCCATTCAGCCCCGTGTAAACATTAGCGACATTAGCCTTGAACACCACAACTAACAAAGAGAAACAACATCAAAATTCTACATCAACATTTTTAAGCAAACCTCTGTGACCTCATTTTTAATCACAAATAGGACAGTTCAACTATACAGTCTGCGTTGGCTCTCTGGATCAATTTTACCCACCCTCTTTTTTTTGGTTAAAAGTGACCCATGACGAGAGGAGCTTGAACATTTTTCAACTTTGAAAGAGTGGAAACTCAGGTAGGTCTGTTTAGTTGAATTACTGGTGCATGTATTGGTGCATTTGTGCATGGCTCCAGGCCGAATCAGCCATTATTCACAACACGAGCGGATGCCATTTAACGCGTTCCCATTAACGAACACAATTGTATGAGAATGGTGTGTTAGTCAGAACGAACATCCCTAGTTTTAACCAGTTAAAAGTTGATGTACTTGTACAAACGAAGCTTATTTTTCTCTTTTACTGCCAAAAACAACTCATGGACAAGGAAGGGCAAAATTTACGTTCACAGTAAAACTCTTGTTCTCACCAGCTATTCATGCGGGTATGTGAGTTATGAGGCTTGCTTCAGGGGGACTCCCACTGTTCTCTCCCACACATGGGCAACCTTGACATTGTTCACTGCTGTAGATGACGTGAGTGAAGCAGTGAAGGGCCCTGGGCTTCTTTCTGCGGGATACTTTTTTACAGTATTGTCGTTATAGACTGGTGTGTTGTGTAAAGGGAAGACTACAGTGAATTCATTGTTTATAGCTATGAATGAGAGACCAACAGTGGGACTTTGAGGGAAATATTACTGGAAGCCACAATGAGCGTTGTGGGTTTATGCCATAGTAATCGGATGGATCTGTTTAATTGAAGGAAAATTCCTCTTTTGTTGGCTGTTGAAATATGAATGGTTTAAGTAAATCTATATGACTGCGCACCCAGATGTGGACACACAAACTGTGTCCTAGTTCTTATAATGCTAATGCAATCTGACAATAAACCTCCCACTGGCTGCTGAATGGAGTACAGCACTGAGACAAGAGCATGAATCTGCAGCCCATGTGGACTGGAGTAAATGTATCTAGGTCAAAGATATACAGATAGGTGGCACATGCTCGTCTTCTCTGGCATCACAGGGGACACAGATTCTCCCCTTCTTCGCTGGCTGTGCATGTGAAAGACCTTTGTGTTTGGGCAAAACATCAGAAATGTTTTGGCTAAGGTCACTATATGCCCCACAGCTAATGAGACCTCCCCTGGAAATTGCAGATTTAACCGCCTAATCCAGCCCTTACTAATGTGGCTGTACTCCTGCTCTGCTCTGCTGGAGCTTCCTGTGCAGCAGACCAAAGCCTTAATTTAGCCCCCAGAAGGCCAGAGTTATTACTGTTCTTTCGCTGTGTCTTAATAACATAAGAGCATAATTAGCTAACTAATTGTACATTTTCTTACATAATTATACAGGCCTAGTTCTATGCATAGATAGTTACATAATAAATTAAAGGGTTTGCAAAATGCATTATAGACCACTTTTTAACAATGATATACATTGTTGGGGGTGGGCTTTCACATACACCAACTATCAGTGACACTTTATTTGGATGGTCCGCTATAGATGCTCTACAGGTACCTAGATCATTAACAAACCTTCTGGTGATGTTCAGTTGATTATCAACAACATTAAGGTTAGGGCTAGGTTTAGGAGTAGATGTAAGGTTTGCCTTGAGGTTAGGGTTAGAGATATTTTAATAAACTCTTTCACACAGAACTTGAAGTTCAGTTGCATTTAATATTTAGTTGAATGTTACTTAAGGACAGATTGAGCATCTACAAAGCACCTACAGGGGACCATCCAAATAAAGTGTTATTGAACTATCTTTGCTATATTGTCATTAATACCACCTTTATTATAGAAATGAAAAGTATTTTCCATTATACTTCAGCTGTTATAAACGTGTTATACCCAGGAACGTATAGAATGTAAAGTATCAACTGAAACTACATTTGATTCACATTGTGTTTGAGTCTGAACTTGTTATGCTTGTTTTACCGTCAAAAATGACAAAACACTTTTTTCTTTCTGCAAAACAACATTGTGGCTACAACAGTGTCTTTAAATAATATTCAAATCATAGTAAAATATCTGCTCTTCTACTTAACACAAATGTGGTTTCAATTGAAACTTTACAGTCTGCACTTTTAACAGAATTGTTGGCTGCATAGAGACTTCATAACATGCATAAGCATAAATGTATTTAAAAAGCAATATTTGTAACACTACTATGAACAACCTTTGCCAGCATCAGTTATTTTATGAAGTAAATGACATTTTATTGACATAAAATAAAAAATGACAGACGTATTATGTTTATAACGTGGTTATGACCTCATTCATAAGTATTGGAGCCAAAAACGCAGAAGCATAATTTACATAACTATATATCAGTTCTGTGACAGACTTAGACATCCTTTAACTAAAGTGATCATTTTCATATACATATATTTCCTGTATCATTTTAGATTGACGGTATCTTTCTTAGAACTGGTCTGTCTCTCTTAATTAGGCCTCTATAACTCATGAAGGCAGCTTCATAACTATGTTATAAATTGAACAAATTAAAGAAACTATGTCATCTTGCGCATACAGACTTAAACTGTTCATAAAAACTCAAATGTATGTACTATAAAGTCCTTGTGTTGGTAGCTTTCAAATACAGTGTTATCAAGTAATTAATATCATATGTCACCAAACCAAAGTTATTACCATCAATAACCTCTGAGGGTTTGGAGGTGACTACACAACAAATGCATGAAGAGATACTGATGTGGCACAGCCACTGCACATATCACTGATTCCTACATTGTACACCTACAGAACATGTTTTTGGCCAAGAAAATCACTATATAAAGTAAATTATGATGGCATTGAATTTAGTCTTTTGCACAGTGGCATACTGTCTAAATGACTATGTCTTTCAGCACAATAATCAGGCCAGTTTCTTTTTTATCTTGTGTAATATGTCCTTTCCCTGTGTGGACTGTTCTGTCAGCATCCATTAGTGACAGGTTCCATCATTTACTCTGAGTTGTCAAAGCCCCTTCAGCATGTGTTAAACTGAGTGTCACAAATGTGTCACATTTTTAATGCTGAGATTTGACTCTTTAACAAAATCTCTTTACATAATTCTCTGCTTTTTCACCACCTCACATAGCAGTGACCAAAGAACGAGTCAGGAATGGGCCAATAATGCATCATGCGTTAGAGATTGGATTTCCTGTCAGTAAACACTTGTTAAAATGGAGACATGGCCCAGATTTCAGACAGCTCACTCAGGCCAAATCGAAAACAGATTCTCTTCAGTGTGTAAAGAACACTTCTCAGTGTTTTTAAATTATATATTGGACTGTTTCTATGCTGGCTGACACGTTTCTCTTTTCTGGCAAAGAGGTGTTGCTTTGCTAACTCATGAGCCATAATGCAACGACTTACTAGGGGGTTTAAAGATGTTTTGATCTTGGGTGACTGCACTTCAATAGGAGTCTTTAATATGGACATGCAGCACAGCACAGACCTCTCTCACAGTTACTGCATCGTCAAATAGTTGCGTTATCAAATGTCCACTTGCACTGTCTAACAGCCAATTGAAGAGAAGTCGGCATGTATGTTATCTCCCTCCTACATGGATGAAAGGCTACTCTGACTTGGCCAAGGCATATTTCACAAGTTAAACATATAATCTCTGTATGACCCTGCATGGTGAGGGGTCTATTTATCAAGGTTTTTAAGCAAACCTCGGTGATGATAATTTCCAGGATGGTACATAAGCCACTAAATTAATATTTATCTATATTTGCATTGTTGGTTCAATTTACCACACCCTCCTTTTTGGCTGGTTACCTTGTTAAAAGTAATATGTGACATTCTCAGCTAAAATTGGACATTTTTCAGTGTGATCGAGTGGAAACTCATGTAAGCCTGTTTGGTTGAATTGTCAGTGCATTTAGGAATGCAGTAATGATTCCAGGCAGAAGTCTCAGCCATTGTTTACACCATGACCGGAGCTCATTTAGTGGTGCTAGTTATATACACTTACACATTAACAAACGCGGATGTGTGAGAATGGTCTATTGCCAATGAATGTAAAATAGTAATTGTAGCATGTGCAAACGTTTGTCAGTTGATGACAATTTCAGAGTATAATAAATTCTCTGACTCTTTAAATCATGTGCTACCTCTTACCAGTCATGGGCTCCTCTAAGCAGCTTGCCTAGAATCTAAAAATTGAGCAGCCAAAGGCTATAAAGTAAAATCACAACGCTTCCAGCTTGCACTTTTCTCTGTCTAAAATAGCATTAAGGAATGGCAGTTAAGGGGAACTGTGGAAGGAGTGGTTGGTCAAATGCCCAGCAGCCCTGAACCTGATCACAGAAGTCAGTGTCTGAAGTATGCAAAATAACATCTAGATAAGGCAGAGGCATTTTGAAAACAAGTGCTGTCAAACTGATGAAGTGAAAATGGAACTGGTATGTTTGGAAAAAAAGGAGGTGCATATGGTGAAAAGAACGCCTTGCCTAGGGGTGGATTTATTATGCTCTGGGGTTGTGTGGCAGCCAGATGCACAGGAAACAATGCACAGGTAGATGGAAGTATGCATTCCACTAAATATCAGCAAATTCTACAAGCAAAAGTGACAAGTGAAGAAAGTGTTAAAACCAGGCTTATACATGATAATGATCCAAATCCACCGTGAACTACTGCAAGAAACACAAGCTGAATCTTTTGGAATGTCCCTTACAGTCCCCTGACTTAAACGTCATTGATGGTCTTGTGGTAGATCTTAAACACACTGTGCATGTGAGATGGCCTAAGAATATCACAGAACTAGAGGTGTTCTGTAAGGAATTTCAAAAACAAAAATATGTACTAAAAGCTGTCATATCTGCCATGGAGCATGTTACTAAGGATTGACTTAACAGGGTGTCCAAATCTTTGCACATGCCACAATTTTTTATAATTGAATCAAATATGAAATGACTGTGCATTTATAAAATGTTATTTTATAAATAGTTTGCTGTAGAAGTTGTGGCAAAATCAACAAAATATATGGAATTTCACAGGAGGTGCCTAAACTTTTGCATACAACTATACATATATGCTCTGTGCATAGAATATAACCCTTCATAAGTTTGATGTGTGGATTTACAGAGATGTAAAAATAATCTATTTTAATAAGCTTGGCCTATTTGTTAACGTAATTCAGCTTCTGAAAAAATTAATTTCCAGTAAGGTTGAGGCTGAAAAAGGGATTGAAATGCCAATACTTGAACAACGAATGACTCTCTCTCAATCGTTTGTTTCTACCATCACTAGTTTTCACCATTTCTTTTCACCAAAAACCAGTGGACGTCATGGCCTGCACACTTTTGTTAATTGTGTTGCATCTTAAGAAAGTGTTCAACAACTGAAGTTAGTATTATCATGCAAATTTAAACAAGCAAAAAATAAAAACATTTAAAACTTACAAGAGAAAATAAATGATTGCATACAGTTGAAGAGTGAAGCAACTTCTCTGTGTAAAGGTACTACTAGCTAATTAATGACTACAAGGAGCATTTAGAAGTAGTTATCCTTGTCAAAGCATATGCAGATAAGTACTAGTTAAGAGTTGCCAGACATGCACAGATCCCACTCATCTGTCCTGACCTTTTTTAGCTTTCTAAACAAAGTCTGCTTTCTTAAGTGTGAGGTCTGAGAGGACTTTTTATGTAAGATATGATGGAAAGACACCGGGCCAGTAAATTTGGCGGTATGTACTATGTTGTCATGTTGTCAAACACTTTTCCTGGTTCACTTTCCTGTTTACAGGCAGACTGGCCAGACACAGAGGCTAGAGGTCGGTCATGTGCAACCTGACCCAGCCAGGACAAGAGGGTGTCATAAGCCACGGTGCCAGGGGTCACAACCTCCTATGACACGCTCTAATTAGGATTGTCACATTGATGGACCATAGACAGACTCTTAAAATGATTTGTGGGTAAACATTTACCCAAATGGAAGGTTTCAGATTTTAGGAAGCATGGTGGGTCAATTATGGTCATTTTTCTTAGAACTGGTGACCGCTTGCACACATATTACAAGTCCCACTCCATTAGGGCTCTACCTTTAAGCCCTGTATAATGTGGAGGTTGTTCAGACGTTTGAAAGATTCTTCACTCTCGCACATCAAATTTACTAAAATGGTTATTTTAAGAAACATTGAAAGGAAGGAAACCAAAGATGGTTCTTCTGTGGCAGGGGTCATCCACTGGCGGACTGCAGTCCGCACACTGACCCAGCAAAGTATTTCCAAGGACCAAACTCATAATTCTGTAGCAAAGCTGCTTAACGTATGTCATAAGTTGTGTATCAGTGGCATTCATGAAGATGAACCAGCACAGCTTCTGTAACAGTTCTGTGTTATAGTTTATCCAGTCTGATACTTTTATGTACACAACTTCAGTCGAAAGCAGCTTATCAGAATAGAGATTACAGGGCTACATATCGGGTAGAAAGCCAATAATTTGAAATGTTTTCGTAGATTTTTATTTACTATTTTTGTCTGAGTAGTGAATCAATAACATGGTTTGAATAAAAAAGAAAGTCAATGACAAAAGCAGAGTGTAAAAAAAATTGTTTTTCTCCATGTGTCCAGTTCAAAATTGATGTGTCTCATCTGTTCAGAGTCCGTGGTGCTCATCAAAAGTGGAAACGTTAAGCGATTAAGAACAAGTCACTTCAGATTAACCCACCCAAAAAAATCAGTTAGATGACAAATAAAATAAACCCGAAGCTCAACATGAAATATCCTCCACAGTGCTCTCTATAAAGAATAAAAGATATTTGTGTTTGTTAATTTAAATTTTTGTGGTTTTTTACCTTTTACTTAGTTTAGTTCTTACAAAAATATCCACTTATTTATTTATTTATTGTCTTACTTACTAATGAACCTATGGCCTTACAAATTTAAAATTCTCATTATATTATAAAAAATATGTTCAAAATAAAACAGCAAAATGTTATGAGTCTGATTTTATGCTATTAATTGCCTGGATATTAATAGTTAAGCATTTAAAGATATTTGTTGTCTCCTTTAGCTTATGACAGTCTGTTTATCTGGCTGTCTGATGTAACTGGACCTTCTCCAGTTCTGGTTGAATAGCCCTGCTCTATGGCTTCGCTCTAAAAACTCTTTTGGCAGTTATAGTTTTTAGACTCTAGGCCAGGCCACATGTGGATAGAGTGTCCACTCCCTAACAAAACTCTCCGTGATCCTTTCCTCTCAGATCACCTCCGGAATCCCTCTTTAAAGGCATGTGTGCCATGTCACGAATGAGACGGGGGAGGGATGATGGGGATCACTGCCATCTCCTCTTCATCTGAGGGCCACCTCTGCTCCCATCGGGATACTGTTTCCTCTCCCAGCGCCCGGCCTTGGAATTTACAGTCCGGAGCGCAGAGCTAATAAAACACATGTGCGGAGGGAGAGGAATGGGGGAGTGACCGTTTCTGGCCTAAAAGCTTGTACATCAAATGCTCTCTGTTCAGCTGAGGAGGAGGCTGAGGAGTCCAGATGAAACGAAGTGCAGGCTGAACTCATTTTTGCACAAATCAGCAAAGATGTAACCTCTTTGAGACGAACCCAGTCTCATCAGCTAGATTTGAGCGTTCTTGAGCACACAGAATGTTTTGACTTCCACAACACAATGACTTGAATTCACCAGATATAAGACCTCCACTGCTTCAAATAGTGACACAATATCAAACAGGAATTAACCCTTTCTGAAGTAAGGACAAACAAGCACTTAAATAATAACTCAGGGAAATGCTATCGTTACAGTGTTTTATTTTAGCTTTTTTACCCACAGAGTGGCAAGCTTCTGTCTTTGGTGTTCTTAACTTCCTGGAGCTAAGGCCCTGTGCCGGCTTGCATAACACATCTTAAGTATTAATGCTTAAATGCTCAATGCTCAGGATACATTTTGCAACCGTCAATTTATTTAACATGTAACATGGCAACATCAATAACCAGCAAGCTTTCTTAGTAGTTGCCTACAATTTGCATAGTTGGTATAATAGTGTTGAAGTAGCATATAGATTTCTTAGTAGCCTTACTTTCACATAACTTAGCGATGTCAGTTAAATGTGCTGAAGTGTTAGCTTGCTTGTAGCATGTACAGTTGTATGCAAAGGTTTGGGCACCCCTGGTCAAATTACATGTTCACAAGTGAAAATAAGCAACACATCCACTACAGAGAACATACTGCTGCACATTTTCATGCACAATTACTTTTTATTTATTTGTTCCAATGTGTTAAATTCAACAAATTAACAGAAATTATGCACTAAATTTTGCAGAAAAATGCTATATATAAGTGTGTTCTTTGTACAGGATTGCTATTTTCACTAGCTTCATTAGCATTTGTACTATTTAATGACTTTAAAATTCCAAGAATTCGGCAAGGGGTGGGGGTTGGGTACATGTACACAGGACAAATTTTATCAGCTTTTGAAACCTCATATCTCCATTTTTGTTGTGTTTCAGTTTTTGACATAATTTGGAAATGTCTGTTGCTCTTTACATTGTGTGTAAATTTCATGATGAATGGACCAAAAGAAACAACCCAAAATTACTTGGAAAAAGTCTGGTTCCATTGACTTACATTAAAAGTAGTATGTTTTTTCCTTATGTATGTATGTTCCTTTACACAATCTCAGAGATCTGTTATGTTTGTAAATAATGTGCAATGTGAGCATTCCACAGTTACCACTGTAGTTAGCTACAGTTTCACTTTTAACTACACTATTCTACCTACTCCATGTCTGTAATCTAATACTACACTATAAAACTATAATCCAAGCACTTCAAAGTCAAACACAGAGAGAAATCTCCACAATTCTAAATAGCAGATGTTTACGACAAAAAAACACACAGCTTTGTTGTGCAATGCCATTGGGATTAAGTGAAATTCAATATGTAGAATTTCTAAAGCAGATGATGGTGGGATTAGGGTACAAATAGCTGCCACATGTCATCGATTTTCAAAGTGCACAAGAGCTTCATCCTGAGCTGCAGTTTCTCTCCTTCAGCCTTCCTTTTTCCTTCTCTCATCACTGTATCAGTTTTCCCTGCATGGCAAGCGCAACAGTCCTTTGGATGTTATGAAGAGGGGTTTGTGTAGTTGTGGCATGTTCCCTCACTTCTCACAAGTACAGGCACTCCAAGAACAAACCAGTGGAAAGCAAGCTGATTCCTTTTCCATTTTCATCACACATCAGCTGCTGTCTAGTATGAAATACCTTTACAGGCACCTTTGTTCTGAGGTAGTATTTGGAAGAAGTAGCAGCTTTCAACACTGTCCTACAGAATAGTGAAGAGGAGGACACTCTGCCAAACTATGTATTTCATTGTTACTGGCTCTTTTTGAAAACTAAACTAGATATGGCTCCACTCTCAGCATCCTGTCCTGGTGGATAGCCTCTGTTCCACATGTTTGCCATGCAGTAAGTCCACCCAAAGTGACAGCATGGAGTTCTTCTCAAAACTACACACTTACAAAAAATGATTCTTCAAGGGTTTTTTTTAGTAAAGGCAAAGGTTCTATTTCAAACTATATAGAACCCTTTTTAGTAGGCTAGATGCTCCCCTGAAGTACAAAGAGAACATGAGAGAATTTATAACCTTAAACAATGTTTCCAATTCATAGTCCTGGAGTGCACATGTACAGCAAATTTTATAGCTTAGAGTCACACAAATCATCTCATAAGACTTTCATGAGGCAGCGGGATGGGGTAGAGGGTGGAAAGGGGAATGCTCCCTCATTTGGAATATTGTGCCGCTTTAGTTTTACATTCCAATTTTTTGACCTGCAAGCTGACCCACCCTTCAAACTGCTCTCCAGATTTATGTGGAAGCTGTGTATACGTGGTGGTCGATTGTCCCTGATATGAGTCTATCAGATATGTCTGTGTGCTGCTGTTCTTCCTGTAACTGATTCTGCCATCTGCCCTGGACCCTAACTTAACTATGTGCAAGTGGTGCAAAGAAACATCAGTCCAGTGCAATAATAGAATAATAGCAACACTCACAGCCTCTATGGAACAATCTGTCACTGCTAAAACGCTTTTATATTGAAAGGACCAATTGAAATCATCCAACATTACAAAATCGCATTACATTGTCTTACATTAAAAGTAAAAACATTTTGGCCTTCTCTTGTGAAGTTACCATTTTGGAAATACTTTGTATTTCGTAATTATTACTTGTGTTCTTATAATAATGAATTAGTGTGGCATAATTATGAGAACAAATATAGTTATTATGACATAGTTAGTAATTATTATGAGATCTTAAGTCATAATTATAACTTATTCTCAAATAGTTCTTAGGTCAAGAACACTTTTAACATCGCAAAGATCCACTGGACACTGGTTATGGAAAAATACCTATTTTATATCAAACATATCTGCATATATTCAGTGCATATCAAGTTAAAACACCATTGTTTTATTAGACAGTGTTTTTTTTTATATGGAATTTTTTAAAGTTTAAAGCATAAAAATTCTATTAGTATCATTTCTATTGGTATTGCTCCCTTTCTGTACCAGCATTTTAGATTTATATACAGTATTCTGAACTGTATTTGCAATGCCTGACATCTTCTGCCTGTGTTTTTCTTCCTGTGACTCCTCTGTTACATCTGAAGTCCCATATGAGATCTTTCAGCTGGATCTACTGCTGAAGACTGACTGTCAGTCACACGAGGAGTTCTCACATCTCCTTCATGCGAGGCTTCTCTTCACGCTCAAGTCATCCTTAGTAACCTAATCTAATGAGGACAGGAAGGACAGCTGTGCTCAAGGGCCCAGACACTCTGACTCACCATAATCTCTACACCAGACCAGTCACATTGTGTCAGGAGTCGTAAGCCACTGTAACGGTGTTAGGGAGACACTGTCCCACAAACATGACCTTCATTTGAACTCAAAAAAATAATGCAGCCTACTAAAGATATGCAAAGTTAATGTATGTCCAGTGAGGCCCAAATTATTTGCATTGGACCCCTATTACATAAAACATACATCAGTTTACATATGGGGCAAAGACATTACTTAGTCTTTTAACAGTGCTCAATGGAACAAAAGACTGAAATTGAGTTTCATTAACTTCATTAAATCTATTATTATTAGTATTAGGTGACTAATGTTTTCTGGGAACCAAAAAATACATGTCTGTAACTTCTATTTTTTATTATTACTATTATTTTTTAATAGAATCATGTTGCTTGCTGTATTTAAACTGCAAATATTGTCAGCCTACTTTTGTTCATCATTAAGTTTTGGTTGGAAACAAAAGAGATAAAATGCTGACACACCCAGTGGAAATTTGGCCAATCAGAGTTTTTTTTTCACTGTAGTTTCTGTGTAGATACCGCCAAACTAGCTGTTCCCTTGCTTAGGCCTTCAGGAGCAGGACAGAAGATCTTATGCATTAGATTAACTACCAACATAATTAGGAAATGATGACTCAGACAATAACATTTAGATTTTGATCATAACTCAAGGCCTTCAAGATGTCATAGATATGTCACTGACTATTAAAGCGAGTTGTGGTTTAACCAAGTTTCAGTCAGTTGTTTGAAATGGGCTCTTTACTGAGTCAGCTGGGGAACTGAAACATACAAGGCCAAATTTATGTTTAAAATTTATGTCTGTTGCGAGCTTCAAATCAAACGTATAGAATGTCTTTTTCACTAGATTCATGTTTAATCTTGAACAGGTAGAAATGCTTACTTACTATTACAAATTCCATAAGGGTGCTAGCAGATATGAGTAGTATCATAGAGGTGGTACTACTAGTAGTCATACTTCTTAAAAGACTACTACTAGTAGTAGTAGCAGTAGTAGTAGTAGTTTTCCGTACTGTAACTCTGAGTGAATCACATTATCAGGAAGGGTCTCTGAGCTAGCTGGGCGTTTTCGCTCAATTATAGGTGGGCGTGGTAGGAGAGGGAGGTGAAACATGATATTAATGGTTAATATTATTTTTCAATTATCTGTATCTTAGAAATAATCTCTTATAGATTTGGATTGATAGACTGGTCTTTATTTTACTATTGAGTGTCAACAACCTTTTCTAAGTATAATCAATATACCAGCGTGGGCAGAATGGTGTTTCCATTGGATGTGACTTTGTAAAAACAGTTCACTACATTGACCCCCCATCTCCAAAGGCAGGGATGATTGAGTCTATCTTAAGTGTGATAAAATATGATCAGAGTATGAATATGTTGGAAGAGTAGTCAGAGAGAAACATTAACATTCAAATGTTCCCCATCGGAGAGAGTTCATTCAAAAATGTGTGGAGCTGTTGGTTTAGGCTGTCCACAGATGTCTCAAGTGAGGAACATACATGAAACATTTAACAGGCAAAGAAAGCTCAAATGTACTGTGTTAAACCAGACTAAAACACTTCCACAAAACTAAGCTGACCTGCCAAACGGGGTCTGCCAAGAAGCATGAAAATATTTGTGCGCATGAGGCACATCCGATATTTATAGCTGTCTACTCACTTTTAGGTGTTATTTCATTGCTGTGCACTGTTTTTTGCATGTACACTCATTGCACACATGTATGTTTTAGTTCTAAAGAGAGAAGAAAAAGTGTTGCATATAAACTGTGGCTCATCAGTTGACAGTTTACATCCAACATAAATGTTAAGCCACTGAAGATCAGCTAATTTACAAACATATTTTAGTTATCATCGGAACAAACCTCATAACTTCACCATCCTTCAAAGAACATTGACATTGTGTCCTACTGTTGTAAGAATGTACCGTTTTTTACAAATACAGGATATAACCATAATTTAGTACATTTACAGTATAATACTGCTAGAGTTTAACAGTTCATTACTTATTTTGATGGGGATGCACTGACTTTCCTGACAGGTATAGCTACAGACTTCTTATTAGTCTTGCCAGAAACTAAACATGCTTGAAAGGGTTCATTATTTCAGTGAACAGTTGGCATGGTAGTTTAAATCATGTGAGTTAAAAAATGAGACAAATGCAGAGGTGTTTTAGCCACAGGTGTTTCTTATGTGTTCTTTTGTCTATTTATTCTCCTTGGTTTGTTCTGTTCCTTGCTTGGTGTTGTTTGTAGTATGTTTATAGTGTGTTTTGCTGATTCTTAGTTTGAGTAATTATTCCTGTGCATTTTGTCAGCTGTTATTTGCTTTTGGTTGTTCTTTTAATTTCTTTAGTGTTTGCCTCATTTTGCTTTTCTTTTGTTTCTGGTTCTTTCTTTGCTACTTTCTCCATGGACAACAATAAAATTGCTAGCTCACACAAGCATCCTGCCTTCTCGTCTCCCAAAACGTTACATCAGCTATGACTACTTTTACTTTTTTCTTCAGCTGGCTTTGTTAAGTCAACACAAAATTTGACCACAAATTTCCCTCTTCTAGTTTTACTTATTATTAACAGTAGACTAAATACTATTACTAGTAGACTGCTATTGGAGTGCACTTTGGGAGAGTGATGTCACGTGGTTGCATGGGACTTAGCACCTGGCTTCCTTCATTGATTGAGAAATGGCAAGCTAAAGACCTGGAAACAACTAAAAAAGTAGATTGGAGGAGAGCTTGCTATTTCTCCTTTAATAGGCAAGAACCAAGTGCAAGTTCCAGTGCAACCATATAAAACCCCACCGTGACAACAGTGATTCACTATTAGAGGCACTTTGAATAAATGTTCTTGTTCATTTGATCTATACAACATATTTAATACTACTGGACTGGACTAAACTATATAAAAGCCTAAAAGTTTCAATAGTCATGGTTCCATGTGAAATGGGTGTGAATACCTAACCTTTAAATGAATTTCAGTGTGCATGCGGCTTCTCTTTGATACTGAAGTTTGAAGCTGTGTGTAGAAAGCACAGAAGCAAATCTGGTTAAGAAAGTTGGCTGTATGCCCTTACAGATGATGTGTCCCTCACAACTGAACATACAGCATTCAATACAGCTTAACCACATGAAGAGTTAACCACTGGCAGCAAGGATAGTGTCATTTTGCTGAAATATAAAATTGTTGTTGACTGCAGATTCTTTATAAACATAGCTGGCAGTAGCAGCTGAGGAAATGCCAGTAGAGTGAGCATCCTCTTCACATTACATGCAGTGGCAAAAAACTAGAGCACACATCAATTTAATTTAATTTAATTTAATTTAATTTAGGCAGGATAACAACAGCATGCACCACACACATATATCTGTCCCTCACCGAAGTACGAGTATCACCACTGAACAGATTCATTCATTTCCCCTCTTCTGAGCAAGTTATATGAAATAGTCGAATGTCAACCATAGGCTAGCATGCTGCAAATGCTTTGAGACACCAACTAGCTAAAATTAGTGTGGTATTTTGTGCAGAGAGATGATGTAACGTTACTCATGCCAAACATTGCATATGTAAGACATTTTGTCTAACAAAATTGTGATTTCAGTTTTAAAAAACACTGACATGACCACAGAATTCAGTTGATAGCTAATTCAGTTAGCTACTTCTTAAATACTCCCTCTCTCTGAATTCTCCTATGTAAGTCAAGTTCAGCCAATACAAACCAAATATACCAAAAAACAGTTCTAGGGCAGTTGATATATTAACTACTAGACATTAATATAAAAGGAACTTACTTTGTCCAGTTTGCTCAGGAGGGAAAGGCAAGCTTAAGGGAAAATGCACTGCTAACACAGTGTTCAGTCTTGCCAGCAGTCGACGGCTAGTTGTTGAAGGTGCTAAAAGGACAAAAAAAATGCAGCCTTCTACAAAATGTTAATCCAGACAGTTGGAAATGTTGCAGATGTGTTTTGTATAATGTCATGCTATAATGTAGAACATAAGCGTGGATGAATATCACTAGGAATTGCCACAAGCTACTGCTACGCTAGCTTCATGTCACGCAACTCCTGTAATGCATTAGTTTTACAAGACATAACTGTTTTAACATGATGACATGATGATAATGCAAAAAAAAAGCTGTAAATTTACAGCCGCAATTCATTTTACAGTAAAGAGCTGTTTTTTGTGTATAACAGGATAATACCCTTGAAAACTGGCTGTTCATTTGCAGCAATTTTTTACAGTGTTTCTTCCAAAGATTTTATTTGCTCTTGGCTCCATTTATTTGCTTATTGGGCATGTTCCCTTGTTTTGCTTACCATCTCTGGGTTGTCTTTCTTCCTAAACTATCTTGACTTGGGAGTCTACTCACATTCTGTGTTTTAGTTAATGGCCTAATCTCGTTGTTGATGGCTGAAAGAGTGAGTTATCATATTGTCTATTGTGGTTATAAACTGACGGGGCACCAGTGACTACTTTTAAACCATCTCTAGTAAGATACGTTGGATCAAAAGAAGTTAACAATTGTAAATCAAGTTCAGTGAACTTTAATGACTTGAATTGGAAAGTAGCTAAGTATCTCCAAAATTGCCTAATTTTGAAATAAATCCATTAAATTGTGTGGAAATAATTTTCATAATTTAGAATTTAGTTCAAGTAAAGAATAATTTTGAGTGCAAAATAAAAAATGGGTAAAATGTTACCCAAGCACTTAATAACAACAGCAACAAAAATAATAATAATCATACATTTTACTTAAAAGTTCCCTTCAAAGCACTCAAAGACACTGTACAAAACAATATGAAAATAAAAGGTTTATGATAATAAAAAGCAGCTTTGCTGTTAGTCTAGTCTTTGTATTTCATTAATAATAACACAACTAACAGAAAGTATGTAGTTATATAATACGTTAGCCTTTGGCTAATAAAACTTTTCTTCTCAAATACGTCACTGTGCAGTCTGCATCCCAAGAACTTAAAATGTTTGTACACACACAGGAGTCACAGAGAGTTCACTCCAACACGTTAAACCTCCTGTCACTCAACATGGCCTTGAAGGCAGGTGAACTACCCTTCAGTGGCGCAGTGGCGTAAATGCGTGATCTCATTCCAAATCCACCATACAAGCCCTGCAAGCTCTCCTAAACTCATGTTTCATCTGAATGATAACCAACAATGCTGAGAGTCATGCTAATGAAATTATTTAGTTTAGAGGTGTTCCTGCAACTGAACAGCAACATTGACACTGTGCAGAAATGTTCATGGCTGTATCTGGGGGTGGTGGGCATGAATGACTGTAAAAATAAGCACCATAAAAACCTGATAATAACAAAACTCTGCAACAACGTCACTCCAGCACACGCTATGGTAAACAAAAATGATCGAAAGCTGACACATTTTGCGCTGTGCACATTTTCAGCCTGTTACTGGGTCCTCTAAAGTGATAGTACTGTTAGTAAAACCAGCATAGACCATCATGCCTGGTCACCAGCAAAACCAGCATACAGTTCCTGTTCCAAAAAAAATGGACAGACAAAAAGAATGATCCAACAAAAATGATCCAAACTGCTTGGAATAAAATCTCTTTACATTGACTTACATTGAAAATAAAAATGTTTTTGCTCTCTCCTGTGAAGTTACTATGCTGGTGAAACGATTTGCTGGTATGCTTGTCAACCAGCATGACCATGCTGGGTGAACGGCTAAGCCAGCACTAGACCAGCATAAACTATCTTAGACCAGCTTAGACCAGCATGTAATTCATGTTGGTCTGGGCTGTTTTTTCAGCAGGGCATACATGCTACAAGCATGCTAACACTGTACATTGAATTCCATAATTATAAACTACTTCAGCACTATTATGATACAACACTAGTCACTCAAACTGTGGGGTGAAGTTGCAGTCTTACTATGTCACTTACCCCTTAAAATACTACTACTACTACTTTTAATAATAATAATAATAATATTAATAATAATAAATAATATATTAAACAAGTTCATAATAGAAGTTCGGACCTGCTGACTGTTCCTGGCTATTTAGGGGGTTAAATGCACAGAAGTGCTAACATGCATGTAGCAAGTATGTACCAATATTTCTATTTTGAATATTTAACAACCTCATATTTCTAATGTCACAGTCATATTCTGGGGAGAAAGTCTGGTTTGTGAGTGTTCAAAAACGATCTCGGAGGTCTGTTTACATTTCATGTACTTTTCATGTAGTTGGCACTTTCTGTAACAGTGTTATAGCTATTCCAGTGTTGAACTGTACAGGTTGCTATTGCTTTATAAATTAGTAGGACAAGCAACAGAGTTCAGTAGTTTGTCATAATGGTGCTGTCATTACATTATCTGAGACCACACAAAGATTCACTACATAGAAGCCTCGCCAAGTATTAGCTTACAGCAAGTCTAGCAGAATTTTCCCCAGCAGAAGCATCGCCAAAAACTGCACTGTGATTTAAACCTTCCTAGCCTTGTGTCTGCCTCCATAACTGTACATCATTCATGAGGATGATAATAAAAAAAAAAAACCTGACCTAAAATAACACAACAACCTAAAGCCCACATGCTCAGTGCACATCGATTAAGCACTGCACTGGATTCCACTGTAAATACAGAGACAATAAATGTCTGAGTGCATCATGAGATAATAATCATGGTGCTGTACGCTGAACATAAAGGCTTCTATATAAGCCTGTGTTTGCATTGAATCCAAATCACAGCAGGAGGCCAAACATTGCGGCTTTAATCAATCTATAGTGTAGCCGTGACACAGATACATCAACATTGCTGTTCATGGTCAATCAAGCAAATGAGGTCAATTCCAGCCATTGTTTGAAAAAGCTGCAGCCCCGTTAATCCATTGTGTATGAGGTCAGCTTGATGAGGGTGACGCCTTTCATCCATGAAGCTGTCCAGTGTGACAACTGGCTCAAACCTCCAACACACACAAACAAACACACACACAGACAATCCATGCAATCAATGTTGTATCTCAAATCATTCTGAGGATGTTATGAGTACTGGATTCACCCAGGAGTGGAAAGAGTACTGAACTACGAGCTAACTCTGCTAACTATGCTAAAGAGTAGTGCTAACTCACTAACTAACTCACTCAGTCATAATAAAGGAAATGATGTAAGTATAGTAATGTAGTTAAGAGTACCTAAGTTGTTTAATTTTATTAGCTTCCTGTGTAGTGGCTAATATTAATGTACCTGCAGTGTTAGCTTACATTAGCTAATAGCTAGCTAATAGGTATTACCCAATACATATGAACAACACCTTTAATTGTCCTTGTTATTCTACAATAACAGAATAAAACCAAAATAATTAAAAGAGCAAGTTAAATACTTTATTAGAAACAGTAATTTTTGTAGTTATACTTAAAAAGTGCTGTTACAGAGAAAATCTATACCTTCTACCACTGAAAACACAGCCACTTAAGACAGCATGTCAGCATATCAGTGCCACACTCCCACACACAAGCACACACCCCTTCATCCACAGGCTGTAGGCAGGGATATGGCCTACTCCTATTGTGAATCAATGGTTTGCTAGTAATGGGCTCTGTTGTGTGGTGGTACATAGGCCTGAGGCAAGCATTAGCATCTATCACCCTGTAAGCAAAGAGAAACAGCCTCAGGAGACTGTTTGTTTTTGTGTGTGTGTGTTGGGGGGGGGGTTACACAGTAACATACTTACAGGATGCACTACTTAACACTATAAAGAACGCAGCTGTTTTAGGAGTTGTTTAATAGAAAGGACAACAAGCTGTAGAGCTAAATCATCCTGGTTGGTTCATCTCATTTACTTCGAATAACATATTTTTTTTGTAAAGTAAATCACTTTTCTAGGCCTTCTCTGTTAAGTAAACTCAGCATTTTTGCTAGTGTGACCCCCTTTAGTTTAATTTCTGTCGGTACATTTATGATGAAATGTAAACACAGTGTAAAAGTAAAAAAGGGCAAATATGGAGATAAAGTTTTTGTGTAACAGTGACAATATAATTTAATAGATATGTATGACATATATGTGCATATACTGGCATATCTAATATATTTAGAACCTGTATTTTGAAACATCATAAACATTGCACACATTTTAACATGAGCAAATATATGTACAAATACTCTTCTTCTGCATTGCTGTTTTATTTCATGTATAAATCATAGTAAAAGCAAACACAGTAACTTATCAGGCAAACTCCTCATCGTACTGATTACTAGCATAGAGCTTTTAAATAACCAGCCACCATTTAGTTAGCATAGTAGCATTTCATCTCTGAAAACAAATAAATGTTCTTTTAACAGAATTTGAGCCAGTTGTTTTATAGTTACTACACACGTTTTTATCTATATCTGAAGTTTATGACATGAATTATCTTGATACGACACAGCGAGAGATCTCCAGCACATCTAATAAAATTTGTGCCTGAAATGCAATTATTTAAAATGGTTTACGCTAATGGAGAGTTAAAGATGCAGATGTAGATTTGTGATTTGCCATGTGGCACTGCATTTAGATCTTTTAGCCACGCTTATCTGTGGCAAGCGACCAAATTGAAGCTAATAAAAATGATGTATGGTGGCATGTCAAATGGAGAGACTCTTTGCAGGAAGTGTTCATCCATCAAGCTAAATAGCCATCCATTTAACTCGACGTAACTTGAACAAAATGGCCTAATCCAATTGCTTGACACGAAAGGAGAAGTTTGGGGTGAATGGGGTGACCACTGTGGAAAGGACAGAGGCTTTGTGGTTGTGGTTTGACTAAATGGTGCTTCTTGAACATAATCATGTGTATATGGATGCATTTTACTCTCAGAAAAGTGCTTTGTCTGACATACAAACTAAAATTTGTTCACATTAAATTCAGTTGCATTGTATGTTTAGGTAACAAAGTTTATATATGGATCATTCTACCAAATTGCTTCATAGTTGAAAACCCATTGTAACACCACTAAAACCTTACAGAATATTTTGTTTTTTCACAAATGTAGCTAATTTTGAGCATAACTCAAAAATGATAGCAACAATTGAGCACATATAAAATCATAATATTTTTCACTAAAACACGAAACTGTGTTTTGGTAGTTTTGGTAGTGAACGTTCTCAACGTTACACACTGATTTTCAGACTTTGGGAAACATTTACTTCAAAATAATGGGATCTAACTGCTCACCATGTGGCCCTGAGGGACAGGGATGCAGGCTCAGTTCCTGCTCTAAAAAGCAGGGGTGTGGCTAAAATAAGGCTCTGCCTTAAGAAGCTCTTTGTGTTTCGGTAGTGACATGAAAACATAGGGCATCATTTTTGGGAATAAATCCATGAATAAGTTAATTACACAGTGTATTTTATGTGTGAGTTTTTTTGATTGATATTTCTTTTCCTTTTGCATCAAAGTAGTAGTTTAAACCATCAGTGAGTGAACCAGTGAAATCTAACTGAGAGCTAAGCAGGATCATGCTGAACAGGGCTGTAGCTGTTTTATGAGTATGTGTTGTGTGTTTGCACACATTCGCCCTCTTAATGATGGAGTCAGACCCCATTAGTCAACCGCATGCCCCCCGTCTCCCAAGCTCCTGGTGTGTCGCCGCTGCTTCCCCGCGGGACTGCAGACCTTTGACCTCTACAGCTTAGAGGTCGTCTCCGTGGTGAACCCTGGAGTACTGAGGGCACGTTCCTGCCGGCTAGAGAGAGGTGTGTCAATGCGCACTTGGACACCACTATAAAACGCTCATCTGAGAGAGCTGGAGGATTCAGCCTTTTCTCAGGGCTCAGAAAGCTTCAGGCGTGAAGGGCAGCTGGTCATATAGTGTAAAGTTCTTATTTAACTGCATCTAATTTTACCTAAAGTGTCATCACAATTAGATACGTTGGCTTTGTTCTTATTAAAATCGATCCCCGTAGTAGACTGTGTCTATGTTGGCCTCAGTAAAATGGATCAGCATGTGGAAGTGGAGCTTTCTGTGTGCTGCTGTTTTCTATCACTATGTGATAGAAGCACCATGCTGCCTTTATTGTTGGATGATAGCGAGCATGCAAGGGCTTAAGGCCAATTTATAGACTAGCAGATGTTACAGTGCAGTAGGCTTTCATAGTTCTGCGCCAGCGATAAAACGTTGGAATAGAGCATCATTATTGTATGACGATGCAACTAATGAAACAGCAGTGAAACCACACAGAACAGTCTGAAAACAGCTGTTGCAGTGAAACTGCATTAACAGTAGGGATTTCAAGCTACATGGGTCACTACGGCAACCAGAAATACTGCTTGTTTTCCACACGCATATGTTCTTTCTCCGACACTCGGGGTTGCCAGATGCATGTTTTTCCCAAAAATTCTGGTTAGTCTGAAAATGCAGTGCAGGGGGAAATTACACAGTCGCAGGGTTGCATTTTCTGCTTGGACTGCTTTTTAATTAATCACAGTGGCAGAAAAAGGTTGAAAACAAATCATCTAATAAATGTATATTGATCCTAGTTCTGAATAGCTGGCATCCTCTTCTGTTTCAGAAAGTAGCAGAGCAGCGAGAAAGTAAACACAGCCACACACCGTGACCACGGCAACAGTCCAGAACGTAGAACTTTGAGTTTCTATCCAATCAGAGTGCACGACAAGGTCTGCGACACCTTAGCAGACGCAAATTTTGTCTCTTTTATGTCATTTTTAGTTGAGCAGTTGTTGCCAGTACTATAAATTGGCCTTTATTATTGATTAACATTACAAGGTGAGTGAAGTATATTTCTGTTTGTATGCAGGGTTCCCACCTGAGCCCTGACACTAGATCAATGAATTCATTTTCACCTCCTATTGCCTAAATATCGCCAGCAAAGCACCTTTACCGAAAAGTTGTCCTGATGTTGAAGGTAATCTGGATGACTCTAACCCATTCTTTGTACAGAAATGTTTTGATTGTATAAAAGGAAGCAGTTTAAATATCACAAGATATACTAACATGAAAGTGTTTTTGTGTCCAGGAATGCACTTTTTCCAACATCTAGGACAATCCAGGGAAATCCTGAATGGGTAGCAAGCCTATTCATATGTTTGCTTGCTCAAAATTTTACTTTGTGCCACAAACTAAATAAAAAATTCCAATGTTCTTTACCTGTCTAAAGCACTGACAAATCAAGTTATTAATGGAAGAGAAGAGTAGAATCGAAAGCAGCAAGGGATGTCATTAAAAAGATTAATCTGATCATTCACTGTTGTTATCTTATTATGTGTATTCTTACAATTGTTCTCAATTGCTAAAACAAATTTACCTTAATCTTCATTGACACTTTCTTAGCAAAGCAGAAGTGACCACCTATAAACATATTAACTCATTCTCATTGCGTTCCATCATTTTTTTAAATGCATGTTTTCAAAACAGTTAACACAACTCTCACACAAAAACACAAACATTCATTGAATAACTAATCTCAAAGTTATATCTACCTTTAGCACCTGTGTGAACTGCATAGTGCACACTTGTTGACTCAGCAGTCAGTTGTCAACAGTTGCCAACTGTAAGCATGGATGAAGGAGAGTGTTATCGGATGAGAAACTGATAAAACCGTTTTACATAATGACAGATGTATCTATTGAGATAATATGACAGTGCTTTTTTTGCCAATTTACTGTACAGCCCCTCCACCCAAACCCCCCAAAACCCAGTTCAAGATATTCAGAAACATTCATTTCCGTTAATTGCCTTTTTCCCTAATCACTATAATATAATATAAAAAAAATATATATACCATGTTCCAAACCAGTGTTAGCAGTATTTGACAGTATTTGTCAGTAGTGGGATGTGCAATAGGCCAGTCTGTTATTCTGTAAGAATGATTTATGCAATTGCGGACAAACCTATTGATATTAAAATATTCCAGCTTCTAAACTGCACTTCTAAAATACTGGTATATAGTATCAACCTCAACTCCATCCTCTGAAACTACCATCTCAGACCAGTGTCTATTCTAGCATCTTACTTACCTGCCTTATTACCCCACTTATCTGACTGTCACCTCACTGATCCCTTTCTTTGCTACTATACACCCTTTAACTGCTGCTGCACTCAGCACTTTAACTTTAGACCCATATTTTGCACAATGTAAAGGTTACAGGTATGACTGTGTATGTCTGTGTGTGTGTGTGTGTATAAGTGAGTGATGGTAGGAATGCATGTTTTATTTTATTTTTTTGTATTGTATTTTATTTTATTGTATTTTATTCCATTTTATTTTATATTTATTTTATTCACTACATGTTAATGTCTGTCTGATATTGTGCACTGTGAGCTCCTGTAACCAAAACCAAATTCCTTGTATATGTAAGCATACCTGGCCAATAAAGCTTGATTCTGATTCTGATTCTGATATTAAAATGGTTACAATGGTTGCTAGATGGTAGCAACTTAGGTTCAAGTTGTATCCTTCTTCCACCTTCCATCACGAAAAAGGCATGATAGGTCTGTAGCTGTTTTGTCTGAATTTCACTGGAAATTTGAGTTCAGTATGGTATGTATGAAAGGCCTTCTGTTTGGGACCCTCTGACACAGTCTGTCTCTCTGCTGACTAATACTCAGACATCATTTGGGGCAGTGTTGCCCTCCACCTCTCTCACCTGTCTTGTTTGTTTCTGAATATTCTGCGTGAGATCTTTTTATGTTATTAGCACATTATTTACCTGTAAAATATCTATATAGAGCAGTATAGACACACAGGACTAATGAAGGCTCAATAGGAATTGTACTGTGTTTTGTTTTGGTTGTTGTTTATTGATGGATTGAAGGAATTTACTCACCTGATTATAAGTTGCAGTGTTTTATAGGATTTTAACTTTTGCAACGTGTTTAGAGTTTTGTGGGGCTTTGACCATTTTATAAAGACAGTGTATTACTTTGATCGGTAAGCTTCTGTTTTGTTTTGAGGCACTTCTGAATTAACAAATGTGTTCAAGCTAGTGAGAAAAACTGTATTGTAGCAACATAAGTGTGAAATTGTTGGATCGGCCCGAGCAGCCTACACTTTCCCACAGTCAGACACATGTTTCTGCTGGGAGACCTTAAACCACCTTGAGTCTTCTAAGACTGCTAAGACTTTAAAGTGAGTTTTTATTTTTTTATATTAGGTCTGTTACCACTCTTCTCCTGAGTTAGACACACAGCAGTGTTCTGTTATGCGTTGCCATCTGTGCCAAGATGTTTAACATGGCTTGCTCTTTAAAGTTGCTATTTTCATTGGACGTTGGATACGGCAAACAATCTGTCTGTCTCTCTCTCACTCACTCACTCACTTACTCACTCACTCACTCTCTCTCTCTCTGTCTCCTTGTCTGTCTAAAACTCTTCTTTGAGCCACCATTTCTTCTCTTTTTTCCATCAAAAGAGCTTTTTAAAGTTCTCCCAGAGTCAGGCAGTCTAGTCAAAGTGTTTTAATAATTAAATTAATGAGTAACGAGTGATTTATGGTGTATTCCTTTGGTGTCAAGTGCAGCAGAACACGTTTCATTAGGCCGCTCTTAAGTAGCGGCAGCGTAAACATAATGAAGCCTTTCATTTAAGAGCAGTAGGGGCAATCTTGCTGTAGGTGAAGGGGCCTGTTTATTCTTTGTTCGAGGCGCTCTCTCACACATTTTCTCGGCCCGGTTTGCTTTTCTTGGCACCAGAAAGCACGAAGGCCATCCTCTCCAAGATCCAAATACGACCCCTTTCCAACTCCTCTCTTGGCTTCATTCAAGTCCTGCATTTTTGGCAGGAGCATTGTGGAGGGAGGGGTGGAAAAAAAAAAGTGTATTGTAATGTGAAAAATACATCATGCAAAGGTTCAGCTTGGCTACGGTGAGGTTCACCCGGTTCGTATTTGTTCTGCTTGGGCTCTTTTAACGACCCCGACGTTCGGCGCTGATGCCGCTCGAGCCCCCATTGTGTATTGCAACATCGGCAGAGCCTGCAAGAGCAGTCTGCATTCTTGTGGTTATCCGTGGACTCATTGTCCTGCGCGAAACGCATATCTCTTTGTTTCAAGCGCATCTCATTTGTCATTTGTGAGTTTCAGATGGGGGGAGCGGGTTTGACAGGGCTGTAGTCATTAGGTCTGTGTAAACAATGACTGTGTAAGTATGGGGAAAGTAATATAAGGGCTCTTCTGTGGAAATGATAAGAGGGTGTTTATGCAATATTCATCAGCGACAGCAGGCCGGGTAACAGCAGTCATAATAGTGGATGTTGTTTCTTGTGTCTTGGCTTTTTTTTTTATAACGAGGCTGAATGTGGTTGTTTCAGGACTTTCATGCTGGGGTTTATTAGATGTGCATGCTTAATTAGACAGACCCCCTTACTTATCAAACCTCTTGAGGTTTTTAGCCCTGTAATGATCCCCCAGCTCACAGCTGAGCCTGGAGGGCATACTAGTTGCATGATTCTCTGATTTATCCCTGCATTTCACTTGATACTGTTGATGTTCACAGTAGCCATGAAATATTGTGCACTTTACAATAAGACTACCTTTATAAAGGGTTATGAGGTTATTAATGGTTATTAATTAGGTCATAAATACATTGAAAATCATAAACAGCTATAACACATTAATAAAAAGGGGAAATGATGATGATGATGAATATAAAAATAGGATGAAGCTGACAGATGGAGAAGACAAGATAACTAACCAGCATGATCTGAGGTTTGACCATATAGATGAATGTGGGTCCACTATTAGGCAAACAACAGGTCACTGTTTCTCTTTTGTAATTGTAACTGCTTATTAATGATTTAAGGCTGTTTATGACTTAATTAATAACCATCAATTCATAACACCATTCATAAACTCTTTACAATTGTATTCTTATTCTAAAGTAGTACTAATGTGATTTCTGTCTTTTTTGTACATCTCAGCTGCTCATCACCTTCTTTTTTCCATGCATTTATTTCTTCACTATTGTTGATTGAATATGTTTTGATTGAAATATGTTTGATTTGCAAAACTGGAAACAACCTGGGTTTTTGTCTTTGTGTCAAATCAACATTTCTAAAAGTGTTTTATTGTGTTTGAATGCTGTTTTTAGTATGTTGTACACAATTTTTAAAATATGAAGGAAGCTGCAGCTGTGTGTTTTATCTCAGTACGGTCATCTTTGTGGAGAGGTGTGAATTGTTCTCACCCCCCTTTCACTCCTCTTTGCTCACTAGCATCTCAATACAAAGTCACAACATTTCACACTCAGACAGTCAACAGTGTCTAGTTAATGTGATAACAGAGTTACAGGGAAAAATTATTTGATTATAATAAATACAAATATCCATGTTGATTTCCCTTATGCCAGCAGAATGGTCACTAGGGGTTATGCAGAAAGTGGTTAATGCAACTGAAACTCAGCTACATCCTTAAAAATAAAGCTTGTTAAATGGTTCTTGGCTTGAGCATACAGGTATTGGTGTATGCAGTGTTTGCCTGTCACAATTACTACATAATTACCTAATCACAGTTGTTTAAGAGGATCTCCATTTTTTCAGATGTTTGCAGTCATTTTCCACAGAACTTATATTTCACAATCATGTTAGGCTGCAGTTTCCTCTGGATGCTCTGCTTTCCTACACTGTTTTCTTTTTTTTTATATTTTTTGGGGATTTTTTCCAATTTTCTTCCGAATTTAGTCATATCCAATTCCACCCACTAGTTAGGACTCCCCCCAGTCACACAATACCACCAGTGCTAGGAGGGTGAAGACAAATGCAAGCTTCGTCCGAGTCATGGGAAGCCAGCCACTGCATCCTTTCGAACTGCATCTAATGAAACATCATTGGACAGCTGATCACGCTTGGAGGAGAACTCTAATCACCAGTTCTGTTATGTCAGCTAACGTTGTCTGCACTGGCCAACAGTGTGCTGAGTGATGCAGGGAAGTCGAAGGCCATCCTACCCACCCAGAGACAGCGAGGCCAGTTGTGCTCTCTTGAACTCGTATATCCTGGTGTTAAGGCCAAAGCTTAGATGGTTGCATCACTCGGGAGCCCAGCCTACACATAATGCATTTTAACTGGAGACATTTGTGTGAGTGTAGTGCATTATTTGGAAAGTACGACTAGTGTTAGCTACTTAGTAGACATAGCTTTAACCAGATAGATGGGTAACCAGCTAATTTGGCCATTTTGTACTTTAGTAGCTGCAGACAACAAACAAGAAAAGACAATTAAATCATTAATTGCAATTATTTATATGATGATTAATCGTCAGCTGAAATTTCACAATCTTGACAGCACTAGGTAGTTGTTTAAAAATGTTCATCACATTCTCGCATCTCATTTGGTTCTTGAAAGAGCCATCAACTGAAGAGTTCTATAAGAAACCTAATTTGGTTCTTCTATGGTACTGTTCCAAAAAAAAACCTTTTTTTAAAGAGTGAGCCATTTCCCTGGACACTTTGTCCATTTCAATCCAACTTTATACTTCAAAATCAATCCCTAAGGCTAGTCGTATCACAATGTCAGAAGAAGCTGAGTGTTTCGCCTTGACTGTTTATCACAATGAGTGCACCCACATAAAGAAAGTCAGGGAGGCGCCAGGAGTTTCACTTATATCCATGACTGCCAGCCCACTTGGCATGACCCAGCCTGGATTTATTTCATAGGGGCACTGCAGTACATGATGTGTGAGGGCACGTGTCTTTACAGATAGAGGTATGAGAACAGATACTATCCTGCTTAGGCTGAGTCATCTATTCTGCATGCCACAAGAAGACAGAGGTATAATGTATGATATAATATTTACAGTAAATATATTTAATATATATTCACTGAGTTGCCAATTTATGAGGTAGGTATCTCACTGACCATTTCATCTCTTACATACAGAAATAAAGGTGCCACAAAACTCTGAGCAATGCCATAGAAGAACCACTTCTGGTTCTCTAAAGAAACATGTTTGAAAAAGAGATGTTTCAGTGTGAAAGGTCTCGTAAAGGTTTAAAGAACTGTCATGTAATGTAAAGGTACAGTACTACATTAAGAGTTCTTCCTAGAATGTTTGCATCACTTTGAGATTTTCCCAACATTCTTTTTCAAAGCATGGTTCTTTAGGGAACCAGCAGTGTCTCTTACATCATAGCACTCATAATTCTAAAAAACCTTCACATAATTTAAATGGTCTATACCAAAATAAGGGTTCTTCTTTTAACCTTTACATTGTGTAACTTTCACATTATGTAAGGGTTCTGTACCAATTTAATGGTTCTTCCCAGGGCCTTTATACTGTGTGGTGCACTTTGTACACTCTTAAAAACAAAGGTGACACAAAAATGCCGTAAAAGAACTACTTTAGGTTCCCTAAAGAACCATGAATTTAAAAGAGATGTTTGAGTCTGAAGAACCTTGTAAAAGTTCTAGACCAATCTAAGGTTTCTTCCTAGTATCTTCACATTGTGTGGAGGTGCTTTAAACTTGAAAAAGGTTCTGCACACACATATCTCCTCAACAAAAATGGTTCTCTAAAGAACCATCCAATGGAAGGTTCTTTAGGGAACTAAAAGTGGTTCTTCTATGGTATCACACAGCTTTTAGACACCTTTATTGTATAATTACTGACTGTAGCTCATGTGTTACTCTGTTGCATCTGTAGCCCTATCCATCAATAGAAAGAGAACACCACAGGACAACTGCTGACCACACATTATTTGGGTGGTTGGTGATTCTCAGCACAGCAGTGATTCCAACATGGTTTTAACATGGTATTGTGTGTTGCATTAAAATCATGTGTTTAATCTCACCAGCATGAGCTGGAAGTAAGATTAGGGCACAAGCCTGTGGACGAAGGTTCATCTAAGTCCAGCATCACCTGTTGAAGCTGCAGATGAGCCCAGAGCAGAATCTGTCGTCTTGATTCCAGTCAACAGCATTCAGGCGAGGTTAAAAGCGGTCAACCAAGAACAGTAATGCCCATCGCTGTGCTTTTCATTCCTGATTCATGGTGTATCACTCTGCCACGTCACCCTTCACCAAGGCAAAGCTAGAGGGACAAAATGACATTATGCTGTCAAAGGACAACCAAGAGTTCCATCTGAATTAATGTTTCTTTATCTGTTTCTAACAGGATAAAAACATTGTAGTTTGGGTTTGAAGAGGACATTAGCACTACTTAAAGTGCTAGTTGAAATTCCCACTCATTTAAAGGAATGGAAGTGCACTGAGCATGCTTTAAGTGTTTACTCGTGCCTCCTCCAAATGTCAGAGAAGTGATTCATGAAGGAAATGAGTTACACTCCAAGAATTACAAGGCTTTATGACTTTTAAAGAATATATGCATTTACTTCGGTTAACTTATAATAGATCAATATTAATGATTAGCTGATCTGCAGTTAGGCAAAGTTGACGCCTTCCTCAAATAAAAATAATGACAAGGCTGCATGCTTTAATGTTATAAATATTTTTTTTGCTATTTGTCACACGAGGTCCCTGGGCAAGGAAGTCTTTGTAGGACCCCAACACTCCAACATTAACACATAAACAAAAGTGACATTAAACAGTATTTCACATATATGTGCACTTTATACAAGGCTGGATGGAAAAAATAAAATAGCCTTATTGATATGATGCATGCTTTTGTGTCTAAACAGTAACAGTTTGTGCGTTTTAAGATGTCTGTGTAAAATTTGAATTGGAAGAGTAAGTCTCAAGTCTTCACACTCAAGTGCCGAGTCAAGTCCCAAGTCAAGACAGTTGAGTCTCAATTCAAGTCCTGAGTCAGTACAGTCAAGTCCCAAGTCCTAAACATGTCAGTCTGCATTCTTCAACTAATTTAAGGCCATTTAAACAATGAACTCCAAAAATGATGGTTACGGTAGTACAACCTTTTAATGACAGCATGTTAGTAGTGTGTGGCTGTATATTCATTTGTATCATTTTTTCACCTTTCCAAATAAAATACAACATCCATGGTACACAGATAATTATGACAGACACACTGGTATACACAAAGAGTAGTGCAACTTCACATGAAAAGATTTTTCAAAGTACATACATTATTAAACATAATAAAAAATAATATTTTAAGATAACAATTTCTGATGACTTTTGGGAACAGTGGATGCATAGGATTAAAATAATGAGTAGCACAGCACTAAAACTAGCTCAGCAAACAAAAACCAGTTGCTAGTTTTAACTGAATTTAGACGACAACAGAAACCAAAACGATCAAGCTGAACAAAGTTTACAGAAAAGACGGCAAAAAAAAAAAACAGACAAAACTAAAGTAGACATTTTTTCGTCAGCTTCATATTCGAATTTGCCGTTCCACCTTAAAGGGTGCAGCAGTCAAGTGCCGGAATGTAAAAGCAGCACCCTTTAAGGTGGAACGGCAAATTTGAGTACTGTTGTACATCAAATTTACGCATTACCCATTCGCATAAACAGTAAGCAGCTGTGTAGAGTCCTGTCCACAGCCAGACTCTCTCCACGTTTCTTCCACTTTGGGTCTCAAGTCGTTCTGAGTCATGAGGCTAAAGACTGAGTCAAATTCTGAGTCATTGGTGTTTGAGTTAAAGTCGAGTTGCAAGTCTTTTTTGATTTTGTCGAGTTGAGTCTCAAGTCATCATATCCGTGACTCGAGTCAGACTCGAGTCCAAGTCATGTGACTTGAGTCCACACCTCCGGTAAATGCTACCAACAATATTGGACCATCTAAAACATCCCATTTGAATGGCAACAACACATTCCCAAGAGTGGATAATTTAACACTTGAGGGGCCTGAGAACTCATAGCATTTCTTTATTTTATACATTCATTTAGTCATTTGTACACATTCAAACGGCTGTTTGCTCATCTAATGCTTAGTGGATTGGCCAATGTATTTGGGCCACCTTGAGACTAATTGGTCTGGGCACTGGCCCCAATGGCCCAGTCAGTAATCCGTCCCGGATCATGTAGTATAAAGATAAGTAATGTAGAATAAAAGAAGGACAGTTTTCTACACTGTGATTAACCCTTCACAATGTCTACACACTTAAAAAAGGATGGTTCTTCAGTAAAGAAGATGGTTCTATATAGAACCATGAACACTCAGAGAACCCTTTGCATTGTAAAGGGTTCTTTCCATTATGAAATGTTCTTCAGATTGTTGGAGAACATGTTTTATATGGGTCTACGTAGAACTTTCTTGAAAAGGGTTCTATATAGCACCAAAAAGGGTTCTTCTATTGTTACAGGCTTGAAATTGTAACAGTAACAGAACCTTTTTGGTGCTATATAGAATCCTTTTCAAGAAGGTTCTATATAGAACCACCTGCAGTACATTCTCCATCAATTTGAAGAATATTTTACAATGCAAAGAACCCTTTAATCATGCAAAGGGCTCTTTGAGTGTTCACGGTATATAAAGAACCAGTTTCTTTACTAAAAAACCCTCTAAGAACCACCATTTTTCAGAGTATATTACTGGAAAATCTCTAGAGAAGTCGACAGCTGGACTTGGACTGAGAAACCAAACAAAACTGTTTATATGGAAAGATAGAGTTAAAGTGAGATTAAGTAGGTCATAAATAACACTCTTCTTTTTAAAATAACATATCAAATAAGACAAGATACTGATATTAAATAAGATACTAAATAAGATATTGGTTCTCCTGATATTCCTCAGCAAGCATAGTTGCACAGGTAAAAAAATCATTATTTCTCTCAAACTGTAATGGGATTATGTTATAAAAAATCTCACCAGTCTTTCTTTTACTTCTGTGTTACTTCTAAAACACACACAAATCTGCAGCAGTTGTTCAAAGGAAACCCAGTAGTTGTTTTCAGTATTTTTAGAAAGAAATAACCAGTCGCA
Organism: Colossoma macropomum; assembly: GCF_904425465.1. Classification (NCBI taxonomy): domain Eukaryota; kingdom Metazoa; phylum Chordata; class Actinopteri; order Characiformes; family Serrasalmidae; genus Colossoma; species Colossoma macropomum. The sequence goes on along the minus strand of NW_023494792.1, from coordinate 29,612,880 downwards.
TCATTTAAAAGGCTTGTCATTATTCCTGCCTTTGCTCTGAACAAGGTAGCTATGCTTGATAAAGTGAATGAATGGATAATAGTGTTTAAAACTGAGAAACAGTAGAAACAGAAAATAAAATCTTTATGAATAAAATAAAAGCTTACAGAGATATTTCTGAATGAAACTGAGTCTGTATCTTTATCCATCAGTTTTATCTTAGGATGATTATATTCACTGACAGGTTCCTTTCCAAGTTATGCACTCAAATTACATGCATGAACACAGATATGGGTAAGCTACATGGAGGAAACGTATGATTTAAATGCCCCGTGCATAATTCATATTATTTTATGATAGAATTCTGAGTAATGCAAGCAACATAATTCTTATTACATCAGTAACTGTAATGTGATTACAGAAGTCTTTCAAAGAAGCATTCTATTTAAGCTAATGATGTGCACAGGTACTCAAGTACTCAGTTAACTGTTCATTGTGCCAGTGTTCGAATACTGGAAACACTATTCGGATACTCATTCTGTTTGATCACAGAAAGATGGAGAAAATGTACCGACCAACAGTTCAGTGACATGGCACTTCTATGTTTTAAGGTCATGGTTTTGCTCATGGTAGTGAGTAAACATGTATATTACACTGTGTCGCTCTGCCTGAACATGAGCACAATCTGGAAAATGTGTTTTTAAGGCCGTGAATGAAGAGTCAGATGTAGTGTGGCTTTATTGCTAACTAGGCCAACTGCCGTAGCTGACATTAGCTAGATTCAGAAACAGTGGAAAAATATGTCTGTGACAAATGAACGTGCTGGCATATCATTCACTGAAGAGAAATCACCTTGTATACGTTTAGAGGAACTCGAACATCTCTAAAACGTTTTAACAGATAATTTTAGGATTCACAAAAACCTGAAATAGATACTATTAGATACTAATAGATACTGCCATGTTTTGTTTTTTTTTGATGTTCTACAGCAACAAATTGACAAGAAATAACCTACAGTCACTAGCTGCATGTTTTAAGGTCAGCAAGAAAGCTCCTTCTAGGTCCTAACTCCCTGAGGGCTTGTTCTGTGGACATGGGTTAAGCTTAGTATTGGACTAAATTGCAAAATCAATGGTGTTTTACCATTAAAACTCACATTTATTTAAAGTACATTTATTTGAAGTACATTTAAAGTTTGCAAATTACTGCCAAAAACGACACAGCAACTTTTGTCTTCGACTCAGTCTGGCATTTTTATTTTTGTTTGGTTTTGAAAATGGGCAGAGTTTCAGGTCTCGATAACAGATCTGGAGCTTCAAATTTAAAGTACATTCACAGGGACCCTAGCTCGATGTGAAAAAAACCCTGAAAGCAGAGGCAGAGGTAATGGCGGATAGTGGAACAGTTGCTAAGCGGTGATTAGAGGAGAAAATGAAGTGGATATTTTAGGATCAGGATTATGATTGACTGTAGGTTTAAAACTGGTTCATTTTTTTTCACTGTTCTGCTAGTAACGCTTGCACTGTGAGTCAAGCCAGCTTTTTAAATCCTGTCGTAATTACTCACGGGGGCCCCCTAGTAGTTTGGACATGTGCCCATAAAACGCAGTGGAATGTGCACAGTAGCATGAACAACTTATTTAAAAAGTGATTGGACAGATGCGCATTAATTTTTTTTCTGCAATAGTGTGAATATACCTGAAAGATGTCATCATCATCCAGTACTAGACTGGTTAGCTGTAGTATTAGCTCGCACCTGAAGAGGCAGCTTCCATTTCATCCAACACCAAAACTGTTAATTTCCTTCTGGGTGTTTTGAATGATAAAACATGTTTTCAAAGGTTTTCCCATACTTGCGGCAAATTTTTCGTGCTACTTATTTTTTAACCTCATAACACCAGAGCTATTACCTAAAAAGCAAGTATCCAGCTTTAGCTCTGTGTTAATTTTGGACAAAGTACTTTTATGCCATTTTTTCCTGCCCTGTGGTTAACCGGGATATCCATTCATGAACTCTTGCAGATGCTTGAATAACAGAATTAGTTGGAATGAACACCCCTACCTAAAGCCATTTAACATAAGTTCTCCACTAGTCTGTTAGAACTGCAATGGTTCTAACCACTTTCCAACAAAAACAGAGGCCTCAGCCGTCACGTATGAAATACAGGTCCATTCGAAATGGGGAATGCCTCACATCAACACAGCTGCTGAATGAACATGTGTTGAGAGCAGTCGAGTGGATTAGCATTTTGGTAGATTGTTTATCCACGCTCCACAACGACTTTACCGCATGTACCTTTTTTGTGGGGTAATTGCACGAGTGAGGCTGAGCAACACGACACAGCAGATTAGATTCTCCTCACGTTCAGCTAATCTTGCTGGCACAGTCTGGTGTTTACATAGTTGGGTAGACAGTGAGAGATGCCGTGCTATGATGTGGAAATCCACCATGCTTGTGGAAGAGTGCCTTCAGTCCTTGGCTTGTGAGCCCCTGCAACTTTATGATCAAACTTTCCCCATGAGAAATGTGCATCTGGTCACATCTCTTCATTATGATCTATCTGTGCCATATTTAAATATGGATCCTTCACCAGCTTGGAGTATAACCAACCCAGCAAAGACAGTAAAACACTTTTTTTTGGAATAGTAAGTTTAAATTTCATTTTTAAAGTACATTGACCAACATATAATTATTATTGCACATTATTAATATTCCAAACCTCATACTGACACACTAAATAGTAAATGAAAACAGTGCAGTACCATTAGAAGTGCACTCATCCACATGCTGGTTATGAAGAGAGAAGAGTCTCAATGGCAGAAAATAACAACAAATATGGGGGTTTATACAATTCATAAGTGATGCAGGAAGAGGGTGGCTGAAACCAGGGAGTTGGAGGGTTTGCAGACCGGGAGTTGCATGAAGACCAGCCCATCTTAAACTCACACATTGCCTTCATGAAAAATAACTCTTTCTAAAATCTGTGCATTTTCATCTTTATCGTTTATTATTCTTATCTCTTATTTATTATTTATATGCTTCACTGAGACCAAGGTGGCTATCTAGCGATAAAATGAAAACTGGCAAATGCCAGTCCATATGTTACCCACCAGCTAGCTAAGTAAGTTAAGGTCAATGTTTCTTACTGCCTTCCTGCTCGGGTATGTCCTCATCCTCCTTTTTCTTTTTTGTTTCCTCAGTGGCATCCTGGATCTTTTGTAGTTCTTCCTACTGCCATCCATCTTCACATGACTGATTTATGAAAGTTGTGAAAAAAGTAATGAACTCTAGAACACTGCCTGCTATGTCAGATTCAAACAGCTGCGCCGAATTGATGCGCTAATCTCTGGAGGCTGATGTTAGCTTCTTATTCGAATTTCTGTTCCACCTTAAATAGTGCAGCAGGTACATGCTAGTGCCCATACAGGTGCATGAATATAACATTATTTAAGGTGGAACGAGAAAAGAGGATAAGGAGCTAACATCAGCTTCATTTAATCTAATCTCTCTCCACTGTACAAGCAGGGTTGGGTAAAATAAATACTAAGTATACTGAAGTATACAAATACTTTGAAGTTGTGATGGCTGAGTACTGAATACACTGTCCAGTAATGAATTATGTTACAATATGTAAACAAGTAACACATTCAGAATACATTTAGAATAAGACACATGGGAAAATCTCTGCTGTAATCTTTATGTAATTCATACTTTTCCTAGCTCTTACTGGTTGATAGTTTTCTTCATGTAATTCTTCTTTTAACTTTTTTCTTTTCTCTCTCATCACCTGCTTCAGTTCAGTGCTGCTCCTACAGCCCCCTAAGCAGGAGTCCAGTACAACACTGATCCCAAACTTACTCACAAACATGTCACTACTGAGGAGATTATTAGTGTGATCATCCCTGAAAAGTGTTTATTAACACTGAGATTAATAACTGATCATCACATTGGTTTATCGGTCTACTCAGGCTTTAGCAGAGCTCGGTAACACTGAGATTAATGACTGATCTGAAAGATTAATAGCTGATCATCACACTAATTTTTCAGTCTACTCAGGCATTAGCAGGAACTTCAGTGTTTGTAAAGAGGCTCTTTAGAGTTTGTCTAATGAGCATATTTGCTACTTGCCATGTGCTGATTTTAAAACACTTAATAAACAAGCATTGATGGTGATTCTTTTCAAGATTTATTTTTTTAGTGGGTAAAAAATCTCCTAAAATGTAAAAAGTAACTGTATTCTGAATACTGCCTTTACAACATGTAACTTGGACCGAATACAGATACCAGATTACTGTATTCTGAATACGTTTTCCCAATACTTGTATTCCATTACATCTTTGTGTACGAGACACTACAATCAGCAATTCTCCTGATTCTCCGGGTTACCCACTCCGGAACTGACTGAAACAGAAAATATGATAGAAGACAGTTACTTTTACGATGATGACAAACTAAGATGTGCTGTCTACAAATGAATGGACAAGTAAACCTGTGGGAAAGTTGCTCCTATAGAACGTGTGGAACATGTTCAGGCATCTTTAACCAACTTAAGACATTTCCTTTAAACCTTTAAACCCCTAAACGCTGTGCTTATTATTCAGTTATCATTCAGAAGATCACATCCAGTTATTCCATAACTACTGTGAAATAATAGACAAATTATATATCCATGACCTTCAGCTTAAAAAAGGTCACCACTCAGGTATCCTAAAATCATACACCTTTAAATCTTTCCAAATTGAAGTTTTCCTATAATCTATGTGTTTGGCTGCGTTGTGCGAAAAGCAACAGACCATATGTTAAAAGGATGAAAATCTGGGCGAAGGAGGCACCTCAGTGATTAATTAGTGAAGTCTTGATGGCAAGGACAGGTGCAGTCTGCAGAAAGAGTGCAGAGAGTAATGAGCAGTCCTTGGGGAACAAAACACTTGCACACACACATACACACAGCAGTGCACTCAGGGAGGCCATGCATTTCACCTCAAATGTAAAACACATCACTAGATCCCACTAACCAATTAAGTGCATCTTGCGCATTGTGACCATATATGATTATATCTGAGATATATCAGTATCAGTAAGAGCTAAAACTGCAATTATTGAATCAGAATTTCATGCTAAAGCTTCAACACTGTAAAAATGGCAATGCCCTATCAGTACTGATTAATGCAGTGCGCAAAAGAATGAACACTGGGACTGGATCTGACTGGGTTTTCTTAGTTTACTTACCATCAGGTGGGTGCATAGGTGGTGGGTAGAGTAGCCTCAACACATACTTAAGAAAAAGTGAAAGAAACACCAGGTAGGAGTACAAAAAGCAGGTCAAAAAACAACAAAAGTAACTTGAACAACTTGTAACAAAGTAGCATAATGCATTACAGTTTAAATCATTTTTTCATTTTCATTACTTGCATTACTCAAATATTAATTTTGTGAAATGCATTTAAAACATACATTTTGTTCATATATTATCTCTGCTTGTCCCTGTATAGAATTTCTGGGCCGTCTACACAAGCATCTAATCTGTCTAAGCATCCGTCTGTTGAAGCATTGATCATGCTAATATATAGCTGTATGCAAAGGTTTAGGTGTCCCTGGTCAAATGACATGTTTTGTTGACTTTTTAAGTGAAAATAAGTTACATATCCTCTACAGTAAATACATGTCTGCACAATTTGCACAGTTACTGTTTATTTAGTGAGTTTATTATCATTTAATTGGATAAAAGAGACTGGCTTCTAAAACAGGATAATGATCCAAAACATGGCTTAAAATCCACATTGAACTGTTTCAAGAAATGCAAGATGAAGCTTTTAGATTTGCCCTCACAGTCCTCTGATTTGAACATCGCTCTCCACAAAATTTGTGGGTAGATCTTAAAGATGCTGTGGATGCAAAATGGCTCAAGAATATGAGTATTTATAACTAGTTACTACCCACCTCCTGTTCACCATTTGAAAGTACATTCATCATTCTAAATACTTTACTCAATCGAATTCCATATACTGTAAGCCTGTAGAAGTTGGTTCTCAGGGTTACTACCTTTCAATACAAAGCTTTTCCACTGACATCATCCATACAGCTGGTGAGAGAGTTTCTTTTCTAGATGTGCCAGCTGCCACTGTTTAGGCCCATAAAGCGTCTGAAAGGAAATATACTGATACTGGATCCAAAAACTGTAACATCCTGTTCACAGATGCAGTTATTATGATCTTCAGATCTGCTTTATAGAACTTATTCCAAAAGATGCTTGGTAAGTTTTTTAATTGATGTTTATAACAGCCAGTTGCCAAGGTTACATTCTATGCTATCATTTGACCCTCCAGAGAGAGATATAGCTGTGCAGTGACAGACAGATAGACGTGGATAGAGAGGTGTTTCTCTGGGGAGAGTGTGTGTGTGTGTGTGTGTGTGTGTGTGAGTGAGTGAGTGAGTGGGAGTGTGTCAGCTTGTCTCCAGCTGGGGCCAGTAATAGCAGCATGTGGGCTGAGGTGCAGTAAAACTGAGCTCAGGAGGGTTTCACATTAATGATGTAACACTATTCTCTCACCCCTGTGGTGTTTTAAATACTACTCACCCACCTGGGGTTGTGGTGCTGTCTTCAATTTGGACTCTTCTTGGTCCATCCTGTAGCCCCTCCTATTGCATGCTAGGGTGGCGATCTAGGAGAGGAGCTGATGTAAATGTGTGTGATATGCTATCAGTGACGCTGTCATTATGTCATTATGATTGAACATAATGAAGCACAGGTGTTCAGCTCCAGGATCATATTCACTACAGTGAACTTCAACACCTAATGTGACACCACTGAACTTAATGAAGCCTTTGATGAAGAGAGACTCCACTCATCAATTACACTGGAGAGAGAGACAGTGAGTCAGACAGAGAGAGAGTGAGAGACAGTGGGGTGAGAGAAAGAGAGAAAGAAGAAGAGAAAGGGACATCGAAAACAGTGGGGTAAGAGAGAGTCATTAAAAGACAGTGGGCTGAGAGAGAGAGAGAAAATAGAAAAGAAGAGGTTAGAGAGAAAGAGTTATTGAAAGGCAGTGGGTGAGAGAGAGATATCGAAAGACAGTGGGGTGAGAGAGAGAGATATTGAAAGACAGTGGGGTGAGAGAGAGATATCGAAAGACAGTGGGGTGAGAGAGACACATCGAAAGACAGTGGGGTGAGAGAGAGAGAGAGAGAGATATCGAAAGACAGTGGGGTAAGAGAGAGAGAGATATCGAAAGACAGTGGGGTGAGAGAGAGATATCGAAAGACAGTGGGGTGAGAGAGACACATCGAAAGACAGTGGGGTGAGAGAGAGAGAGAGAGATATCGAAAGACAGTGGGGTGAGAGAGAGAGATATTGAAAGACAGTGGGGTGAGAGAGAGATATCGAAAGACAGTGGGGTGAGAGAGACACATCGAAAGACAGTGGGGTGAGAGAGAGAGAGAGAGATATCGAAAGACAGTGGGGTAAGAGAGAGAGAGATATCGAAAGACAGTGGGGTAAGAGAGAGCAATATATCTAAAGACAGTAGGGTGAGAGAGAGATATCAAAAGACAGTGGGGTGAGGGACAGAGATATCGAAAGAAAGTGGGGTGAGAGAGAGACATCGAAAGACAGTGGGGTATGAGGGAGAGAGATTGAAAGACAGTGGGGTGAGAGAGAGAGAGAGAGAGAGAGAGAGAGAGAGAGAGAAGAAAAGAAAGACAGCAAAAGACAAGAGGTTAGAGAGAAAGAGTTATTGAAACACAGTGGGTGAGAGAGAGAAATATTGAAAGACAGTGGGGTAAGAGAGAGAGAGATATCGAAAGACAGTGGGGTGAGAGAGAGAGAGAAAGAAGAAAAGAAAGACAGCGAAAGACAAGAGGTTAGAGAGAAAGAGTTATTGAAAGACTGGGTGAGAGAGAGAGAGATATTGAAAGACAGTGGGGTAAGAGAGAGAGAGAAAGAAGAAAAGAAAGACAGCGAAAGACAAGAGGTTAGAGAGAAAGAGTTATTGAAAGACTGGGTGAGAGAGAGAGAGATATTGAAAGACAGTGGGGTGTGAGGGAGAGACATTGAAAGACAGTGGGATGAGAGAGGTAGAGATGGACAGAAAGAGGGGAAAGAGACAAAGAAAAAGCAAGACATTAAAAGACAGTAAGATGAGAGAGGGGAGAGGAACAGAGACAGAGAGAGAGAGAGATCAGGAAAGAGAGAGAGAAAGGCAGAGATGGGAGAGAGACATGGAAAGACATTGGTGTGAGAGTGAGAAAGGGGGAGAGGGAGAGAGAAAGAGAAAGTGCAAGAGAAAAGAAAACAGAAGCAAAGTGAGAGCGAGAAGTAAATATATACATCAAGACGGAGAGAGAGAAACAGAAAGAGAGAGGGGAGATGACAGAGAGAGAACGATGTATCAGGATAACAACAGGTCTAAACACAGACAGAGGTGTGTGGTTGAAGATTCACCACCGTTACACAGAGAGGACAGATTTATGAGAAGATGAGGGCTGACAGGAATGATAAGATTCGACGTGAGCTGGGGGAATGGATGGATAAGAAAGACCCAGACAGAGATAGAGAAAGAAAGGAGATAAAGAAAGAGAGAGAGAGAATGAGAGAGGCAGAGAAGACTTAGAGTGAGAGAGATAGCATAAGAGGGAGAGAGAGTAAGAGAGAAAGACACACTTCAGCAAGGGCTCATGAACTTGGATGAGCTCCAAGAATGCAGACAGGGGGTCAGGCTCAGGCCGGGCGAGCCCCGCGTGCAGAATGTTTCGGAGTGTGAGTGAGTGAGAGTGTTGTCTCTGAGCAGCCGTTACCCTCTCTCTCTCTCTCTCTCTCTCTCTCTCTCTCTGTCTCTCTCTCTCGGACACAGACAGACATTCTGGCACGTGCTCAGCCAATTGCTCTCCGGATACTAGCTTATAAGGACACAGAGCTGGACCCCGCTGAGCTGCCAACCAGCCTCCACCTCTGTCATTAACCCCTTAAACCTGTATGTGGCCCCCATTCAGTTCCTCATAACTACATAACTTATATATTAGTTTCATAGCAGTTACTGTATAATTCATAATACTTCCTGCATAATAAGCATTAACATTGAAAACTGAGTAATGCAGTTTTTGGGGTTAGCTTTCCTAGGTCCAAGATGAATAGCACCGTCTTACATGTTGTTCAGTTGTTTCTCACTTGAAGCTCACTGAAACAAGCCAAAAATGATGTCAAAAGTACAGATTCTAAACATTAAATCAATACCATGCTTATATTTGTAATTAGAAGAGGAGATATTTTTTGGTAACTTGCCAAGTCAGAATAGTTCACGGTAGTGGTGATAGGAACCAGACGTCTGAAGAGTTTAATGCCTCTAAAAGCTCGCCCCTCAGGAAAGGTGTTATATGAAATAGTTATAGTGAGACACAGTTTTATGATGGTTCTGCAATGAAGTGTTGTCTAAAATGATCTTTTAAAAGGCGTTCATGGTGGAAAAGTACATATAGTACATGCAGCCCCAAAAGAAAACGATTTATCACTGTTTTACCATAATCAACATTATATAGTTGTAGTCATATGCGAAGGTTTGATCCCCAGTCAAATGACATGCCTTGTTGATTTAAGTAGAAATAAATGATCACATTCTCTGCAGGGAACAAACTCAAATATGGCATTTTTCTACAAATATTATTTAGGTTAGCATGTTGGAAAAAAATAAAATTTAGCAAATGAACAGTAATTGTATATTAAAATGTGCATTAGTGAGTTCTCTGTGTGTGGGTTTATATTTGCATATTTTACTTATATATTTTCAAAACCTGCAGTAGCCACGCACTGTTTAAGTTCACACTGCATTTTCATTACAGTGAGCTGAATCACTTTCCCTCACCAACTGTGGCCGATTTGGGGCTGTGTCGCTCAAACAAAAGCAGGTTGAGGTGCAAAGAGGAAATGTATGCACAGTTATAGGCCGGTTCTGATTCCCAAAGTTACCAAATATTGTTTAGAAACTTAAAAAATGAATGTTGTGTATTAATAATGGTTTTATCAACCGTCTCTCACTTGGAGTGCATTCCAGTGTTAAATCAGTTTCTGTGCTACGTATCAGCAATCTGATTGGTCGCTGCTCAGCTAATTTGCATAGATGAGGAGAGAGCTGAGATTGGTTTGATGTATCAGTTATACAAACGTATATTGTTGTTTGTAAATATACATTAATTCCAAATTTGATGCCTGCAATGTTTCAAAAAAGACAGGAGCATGTTTACCACTGTGTTATATCACTTTTTCCTTTTAATAATCATTTCGAGGACTGTGGAATCAAACTGATCTAGTTTTGAAAGTGGAATTTTTCAACATTCTTCAGTTATACAAGTTTTCAGCTGCACAATCATATGAGGCTTTTGTTGGCATATTTTGCGCTTCATAATGTGCCACACATTTTCAAAAGGAGACAGGCAGGCCAGTCTAGCACCTGCACTCTTATTACACAGCCACACTGTTGTAACATGTGCAGAATATTTCTTGGTATTGCCATGTTTCAATACTAAGCATGGCTATCTCTGAAAAAGACATCATCTTAAAGAAGGCACCATATGCGGCATTAATGGTGCCTTCACAGATGTGCAAGTTACCCACTGATCACCCCCAGCACACACACACCATAACAGACCCTGGCTTTTCAACTTTATGCTGGTAAAAATCTGAATGGCCCTTTCCTTCTTTGGCCCAGAGAACATGATGTCCATTATTTCCATAAACAGTCTAAAAGGTGGACTCATCAGACCACGAAACATGCTTCCACTGTGCAGTTCATTTCAGATGAAATCAAGCCCAGAGAAGTTGGCAGCGTTTCTGGATGTTGTACACATATGGCTTCTGTTGTGCATAGTACAGTCTTAACTTGCATTTGTGGGTGTGGCGATAAACAGTGTTTATTGACAGCAGTTTGTCAAATAAACACTGAAGCACACCGGTTTTTGATGCAGTGCCATCTGAAGGGTCAAAGGTCTTTTCCTGAATGTTCCTTTAAATCCAGGAATGATTGCATCACCTCTTTTAAAATGTGTCTGAACATTTAACAACATTCCTAGTCTTAAACTGTTCCTGTCCCAGCTTTTTTGGAATGTGTTGCAGCCATCAATTTCAGAATGAGCTATATTTACAAAAGCAATGAAGATGACAAGATAAAACATTAAATGTCTTGTCTTTGTACTGCTTTTGTTTAAATACAAGTCAAAGTGGATTTACAAATTACTGCTTTCTTTATTTATTTGCATTTCACATACCATCCCACCTTTTTTGGAACTGGGTTAGTAAATATTGTCATCTCTCGCCCCATTATACCACAAAAAATTTACATCAGGGCTGCACAACTCTGTCCCTGAGGGCCAGTTTCCAGCACAGTTTGGTGACTGACCCACTCAAACACACTGGATTACACTTGACTATTAATTGGCAGGTTTAGTGGCTGTATTTGAGGAAGAAAACCTCCAAACTGTGCTGGGCACGAGACCTCCATGACCAGAGTTGTGCATCACTGATTTACATGTAAAAAGACAAATTGTTTTGCATGACATCATCGTTCATATCACATGCATGCTGCTTAGAATTTCAGCGCCACCAACTTAAAACATCTTCCCACATGCGTCCTTGATGAAAATTTTCAGAATGTGGGCAGCATTTCTTGGCTGCATTTGAAGGATTCTTGTGATTGGGACAGCCTATGATGGCAAAGCGGTCTAGAAATGCAGCCCACCTAGACCACAGACAGGAGTCAGTAAGCTTCTGTCCAAGGTACCATTTCACATCAAAGCATTCTGAATGACTTTGTTTACATCTCAACATTTGAATTATGCAGAAATTTTGAAAAATATGTGGAAATTCCCCTTTTAATTTTGCTGAAAATTGACTGCTGTGTTGTGTACAGTCTTCTTTTGCGGAGAGAAAGAACATCTATTATGTTTTTGGAATGTTGGTTCCTTCAGGAAGCTAGAGGCGTTGTTTTATGCCAAACAGAAGCCTGTTATTAGGTGTACAATAGTTATAAGAAGTCTCTAAGTTTATAACTGGCACTTCAGTCTTAAATGCTGCAGTGCGTGGTTTAAAAATCAGAAGAAAGGAATGGACAAACTTCATTGCCTTGTGCTACATGTAGTTAAAAAAAACGAAAACAACAGCCTGAGTGAGCAGCACTTCCATTAGCTAAAAGTTTTTGGAGTCTGTTTTCTTTTACCTGTCAGAAGGCGAGCTGAGCTATTTGTACAACTCCAGTACAAATGACTTTAGACTTCACTCCAGATAAAATCTGAGGTGTGCTCATCACCAGAGCCTTGCGTCATCATGCCTGCAGATGTTGACGGTTGAACTTACAGCAGGATCCTTTGATTAATTCCGGTACCACATCCAGCGTTGCTCACTGAAATATAGAACGCTAGAGTCTCGGTATATGCACATATGCGCGTACATGTGGTCTTCATGGGAACATTGTGTCAAATCAAGCAAGTTTCCCACCCAGCGTGAAGGCTTTATGTCATGCGAAGAAGTTGGAACAATCATCCATATGTGTGGTTTTTACTGAACGCTGGTGGGTCATGGCCAAAACAGCCTGGGCTTTGAACTCCATACACTGCTTTTGTTCATAAGTGACATGATGTCAACCTAAGGAAACAGAGGCTGGTAGAGACAATGAAGAAAGACAGAAGGAGGGACAGAAAAAAGGAAGAAATTAAGAAAAAAAAAAGACACTGGGCCCTATGTACATGATCAAGGATGTAATACTGACTGGGGCATAGGGTCCAGTATCCGTGGGCCTCTGACTGCCAGTGTCCTTTGGGGTCCTCAGGCCACAAAGCTAATCAAATACAAAAGGATCAAATGCTTGGGACAGTCCACTACAGATGGCATATAGCCATTGAATAAGTACAAATGATAAACGAAATCTTGATGATTTTTTTTTTTTTTGAAAATTACAGAACCGTAACAAGGCAGGAATGCTGTTATGATGACTGAATGACTGAATAAAACCATATAATCTAATTCCAATTCAGTCCAATAATTCTAGTCTATACTTTGAACTACAAATGCAAGCAGTGAAAGCGACACTGATAAATAGATACGTGGAGGATCGCATGGCTAAATTAGTTACTTAACAGCTTCTATTTGACCTTTTGACCTGGGCAGCAGTCTTTCTGCATACAACATGAGGCGCCATATGCACAAAAACTGCACACAAAGTAAACAAAGCTGGTCTCTAACATAAAAAACATACCTAAAAACATATATATTTATATATGTTGTATATGTGTGTGTTTGTGTGACTGTTTTCCTCTAATCTTACACAAAAGCTGTTACAATGTACACAATAAAAAATCTGTAGTGTTACTCCGAACAGGCTACAACATGCATATGAAATATTGTCTTATCTCACTGTGCACTATGTGTTTGTTTTTTTTGTTTTTTGAGTGTAAAGACTCTTGTGGCCAGGGGTCTCATAAGACCGTGATCTGTCCCTGTACGTGATCATGATGCAACTGCAAAAGAAATAGTGCAAGGTGACTATGCTGATGCGTGGCCATCAGTGCTAACGTGGCACACAGCAGCACAAAAAGGGCTGCATCAGACTTAATATATTATCAACAGGCGTGGTCAGGCATACTGCAGCAATCGAATCAACTGATCAGCAGTCATGCTTGTAATAGAGGAAAGCCAGACACCCAGTTTTCTCCCCAAACTTAGTCATGTCTAATTCTCCTTGCTAGTTAAGTCTTCCCATCACAAAATGCTACCCAGGCAGGGTGCCAACCCCCACCAACAGCTGCATATTTTTGAACTGCTGCTAACACAACATCACTGGACAAATCGGCACGCTTGAAGGAGAACAATAACTGCCAGTTCTGTCCGCTAACAGAATTGGCAATTGGTTTTTAATGGTAGTTTGTTATGGATCAATTCTGTTATGTCAGTTAACAGAGGCCCATGTTAGCTGGCATCATTCTGAGTGATGGGGGAAGAGGGAGGGCCATCCTTCCCCCCCAAAGAGAGCAAGGACAATTACACTTTTTTGTAATTTGTAATCTCCCAACAGCAAAGTCAGTAGGGTTGCATCACTTGGGAGCCGGGAATCTGGTTAGTTTTAGATTATACATTTTATTCAGTAAGTTTGTTCTGATTTGTTATGGATACAACTATAGTTTCCAGTTCAGTCAGTTGTACTTAGCTACTGGTTGGGTCAAGTAGTCTATTTAAATCAAAGGAGTTAAACAAATCCAGGTTGTAAGAGATGGAATAGAACGATTACCATTTTGCCTTTTGTTTTCTGTGCTAAAAGTGGGTTTAGAGAAGTGATAAGTGCAACTTTAGGTTGCAAAATGGTTTGGAAAATGACTGCATAACAGATTTTGAATGCTACACCCCTTGTTACAGCACTCCACGCATCACAGGTGCTATCAATCATTTATCGTACATAAAAATAGCAACTGAGCAAGATCATGGAAAACAATGGATTACACCTAACCGAATTAGCAAAATGGTAGTGTTATACCAGTAAGCTACGCGCCTGCACGAAAGTAGATCCCATTATCACAGCCTTCCCATTCTACAGATGTTCTCCATTCTTGGGTGGTCATAGGTATATGAGGGCGGATGGAAGTTCAAAGCTTCCAATTTCACGGCTGCCAACTGTGAGAGGAAAAGCCAAGTCTTCCTCTTGGAGTGTCCTGTGACGGCTGGGTGAGAGAGGGGTCAGGAGGCTGGGAGGATGGTGAGAGAAACTCAACCTGGAAGGGGTAAATGAGGAAAGCCCCTCTCCACCTCGTCCCCAGTGCAGTTAGCCAGGGTCAATAAGCTTTCTCAGGCCGGCTTATCTCAGCAACATGAGCAGGGCTGATTGTCTGGCAGGGGCTTTACCCTCTGAGTACCTCCCTCCAAAGAGTCTTGCTCAAATCTGATCTGAAGTCAGGGAGTTGATGCCTTGAGCTCTTTCACCTCCCAATGGTCTATATGGATACTGACGTATGCTTTCCCATGACTGAGCTCAACACCGAGGTTCATTTGAACTGCTTCAGTGGCAGAACTAATAAAACTCTTCACATCTGTGGTGAAAGTTGCAGGGAAACTTTCTGCCACTGAGCTCCAAAGGTGTTGAAAAAACAGTCAGGAGTAAAACGTTCCCTGAGAGTATGATGCGCCAAAATTCAAGAACTTCAGTGTGCAGCACAGGCCTGCAGGTGGGTGCCATGGTAAAGTCCCTTTGGACGAATGCCTATGTTTTGCTTTAGTCTACTAAATCTACACTTGTGGCTAACATTTCTGAAATGCATTTTCAACACCTTTTCAATGGGCAGTCCTCAAATTTCCAAAACCAACTGGGTCCCTCAGGCCTCACAGTTTCTAAGCTAGCATTTCTTTCATTCACCTCTCCTTTCTTTCTTTCATCTCCTCCATACCTCCCATTCCACTCAAGATTTCACCGTTTCTGCCCGGTTCTTTCCCCATTTCCCCCTCATTCTTTCATTCCCTCTTCTCTTTACTCCTCCTGTTACCATCCCCCTCTCCTGCAAGCAGACCGCCTTCCCTCTCTCCTGCCCTTGGCTCTCTTGGCCCTTGGGTGACTGTGACATTCCACAGCTTAACCCAAAGCTACGTGCTGCCCTGCACTTCCTTCACACCAGTGCTGTCCCCACTGAGAGGGGCAAGCACCCCTGCTGCCAGAATAAGGACTCTGTCCCCAACATATAAAGACCATTTCACCATTGCAACCCACTTGCTCTTCACACTGTGTAAAATTGTATTACTGTAGTGCAAAATTAATTGCTGTAAAATACTATTACATTAAAGCTACATTATGTAAGTTTTGGTCATTTGGAGACCTGTCTGGTGGAAAATACCACTGTTTTGTCAGTTGTGCTTCGGATCCCTTCCCTGCACAGATGAATCTGATGATTGTGATCGTGTTGAAGGAGTATTCAAAGAGAACTCGATGTGTCTTCTGAGGATGTAAGTGTATTATCTACGATTGTCCTCATATCTTCATCAGTATAATGCTGATTTTGCATTTGAGACCTAAATATCGAGGACAATCTTCTTTTTGAGTCTGTGCTTGTGATGTTAACATGTAAAAGAGGCCAACCCAATGTCTTTGACTTTTAAATGATTATTTCAGGCTATACAGGTCAACTCACAGCAGCACACACAAACCATATTTTAGCATGACTCAGTATGCTACTTCTTTCAATTTTAATAAAAACATCGAACATAGTGCAGCTTTAAAGCTTTGATATACATTTAACTGCAGGAAGCCTTAAAAATTCAGATTCAGAATAAAAAAAGTTATAATAAAATGAATATTCAGAATGACATAAAAAATTACATTCAAATCTCGAGGCAGATAATCTGAAAAAAAATCATGATTTACATGTATACACATACAAACAAATATTAAATACAAAATAAAAAAAAAAACATTTAATGTCTAGTTTATAATATTTAAACAATTAAACAATATTAACTAATATTAATTATATATCCATTATTTGTCATTATTGTGCATAAAGTAACAAAAATGATTAATATGACAAGTGATTTAGCTGTCCAGTAACATTACCATTTTGGAGATGGTTATGACAGGGATGTGAACCACTGAAGACCAGAATTCCCAATGGATTAACTTCCTTTTGATGTTTGATAGGACTTCTAAAGAGGCCTTGGCCTCTGGTGTCCCCTCTACTTGCATTTGGCAGTTGTTTGTTTCTTTGTCTCTCACATTTCCTCAGCAAACTTCAGCCCAGAGCAAGAGCCATTCCAACCAATCATTCTCCACAACTGCCCAAAACCAAGGAAACTACTATGAAATTTGTTGGATCCAGTGTTAAGAGCTGCTGAGCCTTTTTTTCTTTTCCTTCGAGTGCCATTACATTGCTCTGGTTGGTCATTAGAGTAGCACTAACTAGGACATTTAAAGTCACCCTGTTTGTTTTACTGGTTCCACAGCAGTCCTGGTAAATCCTTTGGGTTAATATTGGTTTATTGATTACCAGCGAAGGTAATAGCATTAATGAGCGATTCATCATTAACCTCTGGAATGAAGGTGATTACCTTTGAGAAGTGGAAGGAGGTGAAAGTGTTCAGGTCTAGAACAGCACCAGTCAGGTCTAGAACGGCACTTGTCACCACGCTGAGCCCACCCCCGCTTCAACCATAGAGCAGAAATGAGGTGTGACACTCAGTTATAGAGTGCTGTTATAGCATAACAAATATTTCCAGCAACACTTAACCCTGAACTCCCTGGAAAGACATCTCCAATTAAGTTCACTTCGCACTAAATATTGCTACATTTCAACTGCCATTTCAACTGTGGCAAACAAAACAAACTCTCAAGCCTGTTCCTGCACAGTTTGATTTTGCAATATTGTAGAGTGAAAAAGTTTAAATAAGCAAGTGTCGTATATGTGAGAAGGAATTCAGCTGAAATGGGTTACCTTATCATGTGTACTTTCACATACCTTAAACCAGGAATAGCAGAACAGTTTAATTACTTGGCCTGACTGGAGAGGTCCTTACAGGGGTGGGAAGTGTACAGACAATGTCTGCTTAAATAAGAGTACTGCTACTGTAGTGATAATTCACTTGAATAGAAATGAGAGTACTAATAAGGAGAAGTACTCAAGTGAGAATAAATGTGCTGTTTACTGAAAAACTATGCTTCAAACACTGGCTTACATTAGTTATATTAATAGCTAAAAGCTTTAGGTTGCATAACTTGCATTATTAAAATCACAAATACATGCTACAAGTGAGCTATCACTCCTGCACACTGGAATAATATTGCATGAAACAAGTCTACTATTAAATTTCAACACTGTTACTACTCAAACTGTACTCAAAACTGCTAAAGCCTCTAAATTATCAAATTTGCTTGATGGTTTATTTGGGGCATTTTGGTGAGGCTGCCAGTCTTATGATATCAGTTCAGTGCGCAGCACTGTTAGCTCACCTGTAGCAATTGTATTTCAGCTCCTTAATGACCTCATAATTCAGGGGGTCCAGCAACGTTTAGAGGAACAATATCTGCACTGCAGGATGTATTAGCTTTGGAACATTTTGATTTACCTCAGGACGCAATAGCG
The DNA here is from genome assembly GCF_904425465.1 of Colossoma macropomum. Taxonomy (NCBI): domain Eukaryota; kingdom Metazoa; phylum Chordata; class Actinopteri; order Characiformes; family Serrasalmidae; genus Colossoma; species Colossoma macropomum. The sequence continues at coordinate 29,594,811 of NW_023494792.1, read as the reverse complement.
GCAGCATGAAGCTGACTACCGAATCACCACACACCTTCAGAGGTCTATGTCAGTCAAATGGCCCCTTCCTGTCAAAGTAAGTGGTTCTTGGCCATGATAGGCAACAAAAACGCACTAAACTACTTGTTAATAGGCAGAAGTCTGGCTTGTCAGATTGAACCGAAAGCAAATGGTCTAGCTCAGACTGACAGTGACTCACTGAAATTACAGGCAGGACTTGGCTTATGTTCAGCCCTCCAAAGGAGCAGCTGACTTTTAGTAAGTGCAGGAAGCTTCCATTCAGTTAATTACGGCCAGAGAACGTCTCTAATAAGAACCTTACTGACAGGGCATTAGAGGGAACAATGCAAGTCAGTGTGATGGGCAAACTGGGCAGTCGAGTGCTTAAGTGTGCTTGTAATAGGGTCTCATTTGTTTTTGGAGCATGTCCGGATACAACACAAGAGCCTAATTAGAGCAGGGTGCTTTTGGAGTGGCCTCTGTGGGGGGGCAAACCAAAGCAACAAGGTTTCTAAAAGGGATTAAGGAGGAACAAGTGCACCCTGGTTTTCAGTCACAGCCCTGACGCAAATTGCGGATGACAGGAGGAGGCCAATCAGTGCGTGTGCGGAAGGACCTCTGTGTGTGCATATTTTGCGTTCACTGAATATCTCATGACCCCCATGGCACTTTGGCTGCTTTTACATTTTTCCAAGTGTATGTATATTTATGGTTTGTGTAGTTTCCTTTATGTGTAACACCATGAACAATGCCCACAGTTGTCTGACAGCAGTGTGTGAATATTTCAGTATGTGGGTGGGTGGGTGGGTATATGCAGGGGCTTGCCAGGCTTTGGAGTGAATCACTGTATTCCCTCTCATCTGTTCCTAAGAATAATACTGACTCTGCTCTGAGCATCAACGGGCTCTTTGTTGAGGTTGCTGGGCAGACTGCGAGTGCACAGGGCAGAGATGGACCCTGACTGGTCCATTAGTGAGCTTCATTTTTTGAGATTAGGCAGTTTTCTAAAGCTGACAGACAGTGTGCTTTCTTACTCTGTCATGTGCTGAGTGGGACCCGAGGAAATGGGAACTGACTAGAACTGGCTAGAATTAACTAGTTTCTCTGATTAGAGCTTTAATTGGGCTGGAAATTTTGGTTTGAACCAAAATGCAGCCAGACAAAGTTTCTATCTGAACTTGACCCAAATTACATCATGATATTTTGAGTCCAAAACTGACAAAACTGACCAAAACTGAGCACAACAAAAACTGACAAGAATTAGGTCTTTTTCACTCAAAGTGTTGAATTAAAGCTAACAGGGTAGCTCCGGTTATCATGTAGTGCTAATAATAGCCATCATTATATCAAGGACAAATAAAAAAAATATTTGTCCAAACACATGTATTTGTCAAATAATACTTTTCAAATGTTTTTGCTCTGGATAAACTTTCCATACTGCACTGTTCTTCTTGCTGGATTCAGATAAATATTTCAGACTCTCACACCTACTTTGTAAGCAGGAAAAAGGTCTAAAAAACCTCCAGCACCTGGCCAATACTTTGTTTTAAAATGGATATGAATTTAAGTTCATAACGCTGAGTGAAACATGGTATGGGTTGAGGGGGATCTCTGAGCTAGCTGAGCATTTTCACTCGATGATAGATAGGGTGGAGGTGAAACATGATATTATTGGTTCATATCATTTTCCTCGCCCACGTTTTTAAAAGGCTGTTCATACTTCATACTGTTCATACTACAATATCTTATTTACAAAAAATCATATTTAAAGAACCATACACAGCAGATTCCTCATCATGGAGAAGAGCCATTTAACCATGTAAAAAATATTTAAGCATTCCAATGGTTTTGAGTTGTCATGAGTCTATGTATGTCCATTACCTTTACTAAAGAGCCCTTTGAAGAAGCTCCTTTTTAAAGATGCATTCAGTGATATCTTCAAACATTCACTGAACATTTTGTTGTACATTATTGTAATACTATTGTTCTTATTTTACAGTGTTTTTATTGTTCTTTCTTAAACATAAAGGTTCCTGAATGGTTCTTTTCTTGGAGGTCTGGGTATAGTAAAAACCTTTCATTGGTATAGAGCCTTTACATTGAGCAGAGATTCTTTACATTTTAAGAAGTTCTTAACTCTGGATAACTCTGGCACTCAGGTTCCTCACTTCTTTAAAGAACCATCCATTGAAAGGTTCCTTGAGAGCCAAACGTGCGTATTCAATGGCATCACTCCAGCAAAACCCCTTTTTTAGCACCTTTATTTTTTTAAAAGAGTAGGTTATCTGGGTGCTGGGCACATTCCAGACACCTGTATTGGAATGGTAATAAATAATCTTGAATCTTCAGCAATCTGCTTGACTTTAGTATGGTTTTATGACCCAAGCAGGGAACCCTCTCTTTCTCATTGATGGGTTGCTGATAACATTGTGAGATGAAGGGACAGGTATAAACGTTTGAGGACACTTCAGCAATGTAGGACAAATCACCCCCGCCCCAGATTTGGTTAGTTTTGACTGAAATCAGAACCTCTGATCTGGAAGATGTATAAAGTCCCTCAGACATTCCAAACGAAAAACAAGAAACGGAGGTTATTGGGTCGCGACCCAAAGGAACCTCTGGCTATTTGTTAACCAGCAGACTCTGCCACACAGCATTATCACACAAATGGCATAACTCCCGTCACATCGCAGTACAGATCGGCTTGACGAACAGGTCATGTTTCCGCAAACCTGACATCTCAATGTAGATGTAATCAGATCACCTTCCTGTCTGGCATGATGTGATTTCTGTGTCGGATTGATTGAGTATTCAGCGTGGCTCATGCTTGTGGTTTCCTGTTTTTTCCCGAGCGTTGTTCTCCAAGACCACATATGCAAGGCAAACAGGACCACATCAACCTGGCACAGAATGGAGAGGGGATCGTTTTCAAAGCAAGCTCTGAACTACCACACGTTAAAAAAAAGAGAGGCCAGACTAGATCAACCACAAGATGGTTTGGAGTGAAGTTATGCTGTCGGTCTTAACACTGTGTGGGAAGCATCTGTGGCTGGTGCAGCAGATGCAGCAGAGAAAGTCAGTCAGGTACTGAGTCTTTGCTACAGTACAAATGTTGTTTTATCATTTGTGCCCCGCTGTAAACAGGATTAGGTCAGTGCAGCATAGTTGCTCCGGTTTCTGTATCTTTTCACGTGTGAGGTGTGTGTATTTGAGAAAGAGAAAGAGAAACTGAGCATGAGAGAATGAAAATGAGTCCCTAGAATTAAATGGGGCAGTGTGATGTGAAAGTGGAAAGTATCTGTTATCATCTCTGAGATACAAAGTAATCCGACAATACAAGAAAGGATGGAGAGCTGAAAGCTGAAGCAGGCCTACAATGGCCTCTTTTTCACTGTAAGGCCAAATGGTTCTGAGCATGGAGAGTATCCTTTATAGTGGCATTTCCACATGGACACAGTTCAACTCAGAATGACAGTATTGTGCTACCACACCTTGCCGAAACACGAAAACAATCAAATTTCATTTCATTCGCACAGTCATCAAAGAAGAGAGAGCAGTGCACAATTTTCAGTCCACCACACAATAAATGTTAAACCATGAATCTAGCAACAATTGTTAAATATTAAATGGCTCTGCAAGCTAGAAGAGAGGTGCTGGTTAGCATTAGCTTAACTAGAATGCTAACAGCTCCTCTCACCCCAACAATTCAATTCTGACTAACAGAAGCTACACTGATGCAAATTTAGATGATAAGAACTCTAACCTGTGGAAGCAAAGTCAAGCAGCTGGTGTTGGAGGGACAGAAACCCAAAATCAAACATGTTCCACGGTGTTTGGATCTGCAGGCTTCTAGCCAAGCTAATGCTAACCAGCTCCTGTAGCCTAGTTAGCTTATTTAGTGGCCTATAGATCCAAACACTACAGTACAGATTTGGCAATAAAACTCGTCTTCACATCTGAGAGAGCAAAGTTGATTGACTGGTGTTGGAGAGACAGAAAGCCCAAATCATCATCATCAGTCTTGATTCTTCTTGACCTCTCTGCAGCCTTTGACATGGTCTACCACAAGATCCTCCTGTCTGTCCTCACCAACCTTGAAATCACTGGCTTGGCACGGAAGTAGTCCTATCTAGAAGGACGTTCTTATCAGGTAATGTGGAGAAGGTCTACATCCGCTCCATGCATACTCTCCACTGGTCTCCCAAGCTTGGTGCTGGGTCTTCTCTTTTCACTTTACACTTGCTCTCTTGGTGATGTTATATCCTCTCATTGTTTTCATTACCATTGCTATGCTAATAACACCCAAGCAATCCTTTCCTGTCCCACCTTCTGACACTCAGGTTGCCTGTCGCATCTTGGCATGTCTGGCTGACATCTCTTCATAGATAACCACCTACCACCTGAAGCTGAATCCTAGCAAGACTGAGCTTCTATTCATCCCTGTAACTACAGGTCCTCACCATGATCTTGCCATCTCATTTGAGAACTCCTTGGTCTTTCCATCTGAAGATACAAGAAAGTGTGATTCTGAATGACCAGTTATCGTTCTCAGTTCATATTCCAAAACTAACAAATGGTCATGCGGATTTCTCTTAAACAACATCCAGAGGATTCGACCCTGTCTCTCTAGGGAGGCCACCCAGGTGATTGTTCACTCTCTTGTTATCTATGCAGGCCATCAGGCCCTTGCAACTGATTCAGAATGCAGCAGCACGGCTTGTCTTTCAACCTTCATAAGTTGTCTCATGTCAGCCCACTGCTGTGTTCCCTTCACTGGCTTCCTGTAGCTGCTTACACCAACTTTAATGATACTTGATGCTTTCCTATGAAGCCAAACATGGATCAGCTCCTCCTTGCCTGATGGCAATGGCAAAAACCCAGTCCGTACTGCAAGCCCTTTGAGCTTCAGGTGTGGCTCAACTTGGTTCACCATCCTTCAAGATACATGGCAGACAAGCATCAAGACTCTTCCCTGTCCTGGCATCCAGGTGGTGAAACAAAATTCCACTGGCTGTCCAAATAGCAAAGTTCATCACTGTCTTCAAAAGTTGACAGAAGACCCATTCTTTGTGAAGCACTTAAATTAACAGTAATCTAGAACTGATTGAAATATATGGTATTGCACTTGGTATGTCTTACTTCTGTGTTCTTTATCTTTCTTTTTAGGAATCAGCACTGGCGTTTGTTTCTGGCAGTATCTAAGCTTAAGGGTACTTTGGACTGTAACCTATTTGTACTAGCTAGCTAACATTCTCTGAGTGGACAAAAGCACTTTGTCACTTTGGATGAGAGCATCTGCTAAATGCCATAAATGTAAATGTAAATGAAATTTAACCTGTTGTATAGTGTTCTAAGCTGTATAGTGTTCTAAGCTGTCTATAATGTTCTAAGCCTGCTTTAAACCTAGTGTAACATTAGTAAGCAGGCTAAAGGTTCCACCTACAATAGTACAGGCTCAGTTCCAGCTAACTGATGATCATATAAACACCCATTCAAAAGATAAAACACAACACTGAGTGACTGACATCCTTTAAATGATGTAGATCCTTTACATTATGTGGCAATTCTTTAAACTTTAAAAAGGTTCTTCACACTCACACACCTCATTTGCAAAAAGATTCATCAACAGATAGCAACCAAAAAGTGTTTCTTCTGTTGCATTACTCCAAAATAAAAACCCTGTTGGCGCTAAAATAAACAAAGGCAACAAAGTCTTGGCGTACAGTTAGCTTTTTTAATGGTGATGTGAAGTAACTGCGCTTGCACATGTTGAAATCAACGCCACGCACTTCATACTAGGGCGCTTCTTTTTTTTCCCACCTGTATTCCGTCAGAACGCGCCTCCTGCACTTTGATTGGCTAACGTTAGACGCCACCTACGACAGGATTGGCTAACAGGTCCTCTAGTAAAACTACTACCCAATCCCAGCGCGGGAAGGAAAACGGGTGGGATTAAACAGGTAACTCTTTTGGACTCGTCTGTGAAGTGAGAGAGGAGGAGAACTAGCAGCGTCCGCGGAGCGCCAGTCCTGCGTGCTGATTGGTTACCTGGTTACTTGTTTCTAAGCCAATAGGCAGAGAGGAACGTTAATGTGTTTTTTAACGGCCGTGCACGCGCAGCGTCTTCGACTGTGGAGCTGAGCACAGCGGCGGTTTAAACTCTCCTGCGGCGGGGACTCAGACCCTCACTGTCTGCACACACACACCATGGTGGGCGCTTTGTCTGGATTCTGACTGCTCTGTTTCAACAAGGGGACGTTTTTTCTTGTTTTGTTGGACGGCCGGGGTCAAGCAGATGACACTGTGACGCTGTGATTATTTTCTAGCTTCAGAGGAAAATCTGCGGCTGTGGGTTCGCACTGAACTTAACCTGTGAGTATGAAAACATGGACTTACAGCCTGTTACTCGTTTCAGATAGTTTGCCAATGTTTTTTCTGCAGTAGAGTTTTCATCAAAAACCCGAGTCAGCCTGACAGGACTGAAAATGGCTTTTGCGTAAAATACGAGAAAACGAGTCTCTCTCGAGTCTCTCGTCACACATTATGGACTACGTTAGTTAGTACGCTGTAGTAATGAGAGAGAGAGAGAGAGCGAGCGCGAGAGAGCGAGCACTCTTTGAATACTGTGACTGAACGGAGGGCTGAGTACCTTTTACATTCGTTTCGTGAAAACAGAATTAAAGAGTTAAAGCAGTTTTCAGTCTGTCGCAGCCCGTTCGCAGTGGTCCGTGCAGGCGTTTCTGAGCAGTGTACAGATGTGTGGACTCAGCTGTTGCCTGTCACTCAGGTAAACGCTGACATGTCAGTCACTGTCCTGCAGTTGAGGAGGCTCGGCTGTGTGCGCATGCGCCGTTTTTCTGCCTAAACATGCCTTTCACTTCACTTTCACAACACCTGACTAACATGTAAGATGCAGGGTTATTCCTCTGATGTGGAAACCTCAGTTGTGCACTGTCTTCATTCCTAAAAAAAACACAAAAATGTATTATGTGAGCGCATTCTCAGCACCTCAGCTCTCTTTTCTTTTCAGACATTTTACATTTGACCTTATAAGCACGGGTCGCCACACAAGTGTGGAAGAGAAAAGCATGTTTTTTACAGCTGTAGTTCTCAGCTGAGCTGTTGGGATTTAAAGTGGTAACAGGGGAGGTGGTGTCACCTAGTGGTTAGACTGGTAAGCGCGGGTTCTGTGCTTCTCACAGAGATTAAAGAGTTTGTGGTGCGGCCAGTGTAGCTGAATATTAGTCCATGTCGAGAGTGATACCTGATAAGCTAATGAGCTAATTCCTCTCGCCCATTCCTATTTCTTAATGGCCCCATGTGGAGTGCACACTGCTGAATAAGAGTCAATGACAAACTAGTTAACCAGACCCAGGGGGGTGGTCAGGTGATGCCAGTGGAATATGTGGCAGGTGGCCAGACTGAGTCTTGAGATTTGAGAGCCATGGTAAGAGTGGGTTAATACATGAGCCATTAGGAGCCCATGTGAAGTGCAGTCTCAGCTGACTGGAATGTTGTGAATGAGTTGTTGGTTTTTTGGTTCCTGCTGCGTTGGTCCACATGACAGAGCTTTACCACTCAGGGGGGTATTGTGGCAGCTCAGGGAGGTCTTTTACTTTTTTGTTTTTCTTTCCTACATTGTTAAACTTGTACTCAGAATTTGCATGTATCTTTCCATCTACTGTATGTGGGTCAGATGGCAAAGGCAGAGTACAAGTCATTTTAGAGCATCTGAATGGTGGTTTTAAGTGATGTCCAATGGAGATTTAGTCTATGAATGTATCTGTGCCTGTGTGTGTATGTTTGTAAGGACAGAAATGGACCGAATGCCATCTTCAAAAACATTTCTCCCCTAGCATTCAGCACTTAAAGCCCCACTATGTTTTATGCACATCTGGATTTGGAAAGGGTTTAAATAAATGTGTTCACTACATGACAGAGGCGTGTCTGTGTGAGCGAGTATGTCTGTATGCGTATGTGTGTAAGAGGGATATTGTGCAACTCCAAAGCCACATCCAGCAGAGCAGTAGCGGTCAGGATATGTGGTGCCCAGGGGTGTGCGCGTATACGTAGCCGTGTTGATTTACTAGCCGGTAGTGGAGAGGCAACACAGAGGCCTATTTATGCTGGGAGGTGCTGAGTGTGTGCTAGCCTATGTAAATCAGGCAGTGCGCAGACACGTTTGGCAGCCTTTTAGCTCCTCAGGTCGTGAGTGGTGCCAAATCTGCGCAGGGGAGGCAGACAGTCCTTTGGCAGTCCTGAGAGAACTCAAAGTTATACGGCTGGAACTGGATCTGGCATTGCTGCCCCCAAATCAATCAAAGCATCCACTAAAGGTGAATTTGGAGCTATTTTCATGATAAACATCTAACATTACTGTGTAAATCAAGGTAAGTCAGCTTGTGCTAGAAGGAAGAGAAAGTAGAACATAGTGTTATTTGGCAATGGCAATAAGCAGTTTAGTCACCTCTGTAGCAGTCTTAATGGTTTGAACACCCATCAGTATGGCGTTAAGAGGAAGGTGAGATGCTGAAAAAGTTTTGCGACTGCCTTTTGTCAGTGGTCAGTTTGCTATTTTTGCTCTAACCCTTTCTCTACATAAAGCTATGGCACAGAAGCTTGGTTTTAAAACTATGTATTGTAGCTCTATGTAGTGCTTTTCATTGTATTGCCTATGCTGGTATATTATGATATTGACAAAGTGTGATATTGCTTTTTGGTTGTAGCAGTATATTTGATGTATAATGAGCACTGTATCCATGATAATGCCCATAAAATATCAGTGTCTCTGTTCTCAAGCAGTTGTTTTTCAGTTTTTACATCTGTTTTGTGAACATTACTCATAGTGTCTGGGACATGATGGTGCTTTAATTTTGAAAAAATCAGAACAAGCCATATCAGATTTGTAAGATATTCTTTCAACATAAGAATACCAGTATTCAGGAGGCGTAGACTCATTAACATAATTAATACAAACTTAAATATCATCTGATACTCTCATATATTTTGAAAATATTGTGCTGTTGAATTTTATTAGTATGGCCCAGCAAATGGACTGAATTCACCCTCTATAATAGAACTTAGTGAGTACCCCACAACTTGAATCAGTGATGTATTTGCAGTGGTTTTCTTTCTGAAATCCAACTAACAACGATTTGGCTGCACGGTAATTACCCTTGATAAGCAGTATCAGTGTGGAGATTAATGATGGCGATGATTTAGCACTGTTGGGCAGACAGCTGGGGGCTGCCTTGTTATTACACTTTAAAGATGAAACACAGGCAAACAGACTGGCAGACGCGCAGCAGATTCATGATGTGATAACCGCATCATAACGGCCGCGGAGCTGATCAAACTCTAGCTGTGACAGCTGAGAAGCAGCTTTATCTGTCAATGATGGCTTACTGTTTGGTTAGGGAGACGATATCATGTCTTTAGATCAACGCTATATACTACGTAACTACATATAGAATGCCATATATTGCAGGATGTACTATAGAATGTAGGCTGTATTTGAGATGTTATAACCTGTAGGACTTGAGGTGTGTTGCTAGGGGTGATTCAAAAATATTGGATTAGATTTGCTTTTTTGCGATTTTATTGTCATGACTAGAGTCAATCTTAAAGCCTAGAATAACACAGCTGTGTCCATCTCTCTCAAACACATGGTAGACAACAGTGCATTTTCCACAAAGAGTTAGCAGATTGTGCATCTATTTTTATTTCAAATAGCAATTATTGCTGCTTTCGTTTAGTTTTTTGCTGACATTTGAACCACTTCCCTTGGAAATGGAAAAAGCATGACAGAATCATAGTTACGTCTCTACTTTGTAAGGTTGCTTGTTCTGATCAGTTTTCGATTTTGATTAACATTTTTAGGGATATAATGTGCATAAAGCGTCTGGTCGGGTGGATATGTTCAAGTTTTTCTCTTGGCTTCCTTGAATCATTCTCATGTGCCTGTTATCACATTCTTAGGTCTAAAAAAAGCCAGCAGAGCTCTGAATGCACAGTCCCAAATCTAATCATGAGAGCACTCTTTTTCGCACACACGCACCAAACTGAATTAGCTGTAACAAGCAACCTCTTGGGCAGAATGTGATGCTGTGTTCCACTTGGATCTCCCATCAAAGCTGCTCTTCAGAGTGAAGCCCAGATTTGCATGGCAAAAAGGCTTCTCTAACCATCTAGCAGTGGTCCTTGTAAGATTGTATAGCATTTTTGCCAACTGCAGAGCTTTTAAGAGCATTTTAAATGTACAGTATGGCAATGCATTTACAGTGCAAAAGCCCACTAAAACAGATTACTCTCAGAGCCTCATCCACGATTACAATAGATGCCAGTCTCATCTCCTCTCACAAGTCTTACTTACAGAAATATTCATCAGCATAGCGCAGGAATGAAGAGACACTCATAAATTCACTGTGGTTTGTTAATGAATGCTTGGGGCTTTCCAGGTAGAAACATCCTAACAGAGATTTTATTGTGTACTTGTTTGCACTGGTAAAAGTATGAGAGTTTAATTGCTTGCATAGTAATGAGATTGTAAAGCAGCACCATATGTGTTTATATTCATGACCCCAGAAACCAGACTCTTCTGCTTTCTCCCAAAAATATTACATCAGGCCAAGCTTCGTTATTTTAAACCATTCAGCTGTGAAATGCAACATGTGAAGGCTCGTCTGTTTGTATGTGGTTGTATATCTCTCTCTCTCTCATGCACGTATGCGCGTTCCTACTGCTGTTAGGCTGTGTGGAATCCCCCTGAGGGCATCTGACATCTGGATGAAGGCCTAAAGCTTTTTACCTCTCAACAATACGCGTGTTAATCTTCAGAGACAACCTGATAGAGATTATTATGAATTACATTCCCGTGTCCTCCTTCTAAACACAATCTCAGAGTTCTCTTTCACTCTCACTGGGTCTTCATCCCTCTCTCTCTGGGTCTATCTGATTCTCTTGTTCCATCTGCATTAGATTAACAGATTTGTTTAAAGGTTCTTTGCAGAATGGACTCAAACAAATAAACTCCAGCTCACAGTCAAAATACACAGGAAGGTCATTTTTGGCTGAATCTCACAAACTGTGGCCTCAAGACTGCAAACAGTCTTCATGGATGTAGAACGATTTACTGTTATTTGGAATTAAACAGCCGACTAAGTTCAGTTTAAGCTCAAGCTTAAAATGATGTTGCTCTTGAGTGCACCGAAAACAGGCAAATAATTGGAATATTAGCGGGAATGTTTCTACTCAATCTACTCACAGTGTTTAATCCACCCCCTGCCCTGCTACCCTAACACTGTATGTAAATAGTGTTGGAAGTAGGGCAAAGCACATCCTGTCAGAGGGCCAAAAAAATTAGGGTTGGTCATCAGTTACTTGCAAATAGCATGTAAGTGGTTTATAAATGATGGGAAAGTGGCTGAATTGTGTGTGTGTAAGGGAGGGAGACAGAGAAAGAGAGATCTGCATGCCTGAGGGTACGGTGTCATTACAGCTGTATACCAGCCCCTGTTCCCTAAGCCCACATTTTTTCTTCGAGGAGAGGAGAGGCAATAATTACCGTCTAAATGGAGGTGATGCAAGATAGCAGACAGAGTTGCTTAGTGTGTCATGAAAAGCGATCCATATTTAGTCCTTAAACTCTAGAGAAAACTAACCATTGTTAATTCATGTTCATATTGTTTCCCTTACTGATGAAAGACGTATAATGAAATCTGTCATAAATCTTGAGATGAATCAATCACACCAGCAGAAGAGTAACTTCATCAGTATTCAGTTCACATGCACAAGGGCTCAAGGCCAAGACAAATATACTAATAACCTATCAAGAAGACTTCTACCTTCACTCCCACAGCCAAATATAATACATCCTCTCTCATAAACACAAATGACAGACTCATTCCTGTCTGGTTAGTTTCCTCCATGTGCTGGCTGTAGAGCAGTATATCGTTAATAATCAGAGTCATCAGGAGCAGATGGTTTGTGTTGTTTGGGAATTGCCTAAATGATTGCAATTAGCAGGAGTGGAAGTAAGAGCTGTTCTGCAAGGCTGAAGTCTGGTAGAGAGGGACCGGCTCCGGGGAAAGTTGCACTGGGTGGTCCCCGGACGCATTTTAGCCCACTACTTTGGTGTAAAATCAAGTTTTGAAAATCTTCCCCTTTACCCCAATGGTAGGCGTTTGAGCCAATGTTTGGTGTCTGAATTTTGCTTCTTTAATTTTGCAGTGGAGCCACAAGGCCAATGTAGCTAACAGGGAACGGAAGCTCATACCTCACCAATTAACAGTGAATGCCTAAATCATCACACACTTGCCTCAAGCATTAAGTTGTTAAGTAATTTCAAACAGACTTGCTTATGTAGTTTCTAACACTGTTTCAATGCTGATGACTATAAAAATGAATAACTATTGTTTTAAGCCATATGATACACATTGTCCATTTTAATAGACTATAGTTTGTCATGCAGTGCCAAAAACCACATAAGCATGTCTGTTTGTATTTCTATATTAGCTTCCAGCGCAAAACTAAAGAAAAAACTTCAGACACCAAACATGTCTGGGCTTATCGATATTTGGTATAAAGGGAAAACTGTGTAAAAGTGATTTCATGCTAAACTATTGCTTTAATATCTAGGGGGTTGGGGAAATAACACTAACACTTTCTAACATTAAAAGGCCCATAAACAATTTTTTTTGCATTTATTTTATTTCTTTTACAAAAACAGTCATAATTTACTTTTACGTGGCCATTTTCTGTCCTCTCTATCACTTAAACAGCCTGTTTCTGCTACTGTGCCTTTAAGGCTGATATATAATAAATTGACCTCTATTCAGATTGACTGTCATGTATTGCAGCTTATTCAAAAAGCAGTTCAGGCTAAAACAATCCTCATAACTTCAGTGGGAATGGGGCAGAGCTAAACTGCTGTAGGCAGAATAGACAGATATATGTAAAAGAATTGGCACTCGTGACATCACAGAAACAGTGAATTCAAAAGTTTCCATATGGCCTGTATGGACTGGGGACGGAATGGCATGAATTTTTTCATGTTTTTCATGACATAGTCCCTTTTAAATGTTTTTACAATTTCTGAGCAAGATACCGAGGGGCTTGTTATGCATGAGACATTTAAATAAAACAGAAGCAGTCTTACCTCTGATGTATGGAAAATGTGATATCAAATGCGTGGGCACACAGTGTATTGACTACAGCTGAATACGTATAGCTCAGCTTTCTCAGAGTAATCCCCAGTGCTCTCTTAAATTGAAATACATCAGTTAACAATATCAAATTAAGCCACCAGTAGGGCCCTCATGAAACAGGGTTCTGTATGAGCTTACACATACACACACACACACACACAGGCTAACTGGGGCAGCAGCTGAAGCCCTAGGGATGAAAGGCTAGACTCATGCAGTCACTGACCCATAGCTCCATCTCTACCACACAGCTCGCCCATACAAATCAAATGGAGTGTAGCACTGCATACCTCAAAGTGCAATATTACAGGGCTTATCCACAGTATATTCACATTGGTGTGCTATGGAAATGCTATGGTGATGGCTGAATGAGGTGTGTTTGTGTTTGCGAGTGAGAGAAAGAGAGAATAAAAGAGTTTGGATGTGCTTTCCTGTGCAGTGAAGTTGAGTGGGTACCTGTTGACAGATAACATGACCTGGCATAAAGACACTTCCTGTCTTTAACAACATAGCTATCTGTTTTACTCCTCCTGCTATTGTGCCTCTGCTGAGAGCAGGTTAACCAACAAGGGATAGTATATAAATGCCTCCCTGTTTGTTCTGCTGGGACTCTTTTCAGAAAAGTCCAGAATAATGCTTATAATTAGCCTGAAATGATCATCTAAAATAACCTTTCTGAAAGTAACAGCATTGTTCACTGGAAGCATGAGCACTTAATGGGACAAGCTTTTCCACAGTCCAGTCTTAAAGGGTTTAACATAAGATATGTCAAATTCAGAGGCATTTAAAATGATTTATCTCTGATCACACTAAGTAAATGCTGATGACTTCAGTGCCAAGACAATTATTTTGTTACACTTAACATAATTCAATTTTTGAATAAACCATTGAGAAGATTTCAGTCTTGAATCATGAATGGTAGGTTTAGTCAGACTAGACATATGAGAAAATGTCCACTGAGTCAAAAAGTCAAGCTTTATATCCCCTCTTTTTTCCACTGGCAAAAGCATTAAGAATGTTTAATCTTGCATTGGACACTTAGAGTGAGAAACTGTTAGTAGCATTTAGAGGATTTTAGTCTGCCTGTGTGAAAACTGTAAAAGTGGGTTAGATGTAGGTTAAGACGGCCCATGTGCATGACACAGGCGAGTCGCTGCACACAGCTGTTAAGTGTGGAAGCTCCCGGCTAATTTGGCCTTTTTTTTCCTGCTCTAAGGGCATTCAGGGCTGTGATTACAGAGGAACGTTGGGCTTTTTTTTATTAGGTTTTATGGCCTTGTTCTATTGTGGCGGAGGTGTCTTGATAACACCCCTTGGCAGTTATTAAGACTTGGCACGCAGTTTGACGTTTTACAACCCGGTATCTCACACAAGCCTGGTTATTATACTGTTCAGCGACTCTGAATATTAACACGGAGCTGCAAAAAGCAAGTGCCAGTCCCTCAAACACTTACTTTACACCTGGCAGCAATGTATGAAGAGGAGTGAAGTCTGTACCAACAGAGCCACTTTCAGGTGTGAATCATTAAACCCATTCAAATTCAGACTTCAGTAGTGAGGGGAGAATGCAGAGTGTGAATGGGCTCCTAATGGACATGCATTGAGGTTGTGTGAACTGTGCAGTGGTTGCTGATCTGAATTGCAACAGGTGACAAAAGTCACAGTGCAGCTAGAGATGTATACAGATCTTTGCTGGTCTGAGTGTATGTGCCTGGACATGTTGAGTGGTAAAGTTTAGTAACAGTAACATCTACCCAGAGTGATATTGTTGGCACTTTGTAACATTTGCTTGATTTATCTTTCTGTCAGAACAAGTTCACTTGTTCTGTTGTACAAAGTTTGTAAGATCAATGGTGCTTTTGCTTGGATTCAGTGCAGAGCATACACTAAGATGATTGTGCAGTCACTGTTGATGTAAATCTTGTCAAAGACTTAATGTTATTGCTGCTCACATGTGAAGTGCGTCATGTTCATCGTACTAAAGTAGCCTTGAAGCAGCAAGATTACTCTAAATCGACAGACCCTCAAGAAAATTTCTCCACTTTCATTTTTTCTGCTTGGATGCTTTATTTCCTTTTTAAGTTCAAAGGTATTCAAGATAAATGCTTTTGTCTACACAAATATACTTTGGAACTGTTAAACTATAGTAATTAAGCTTACACTATAAGAGTTGTTATATATCTGATAAATTCCTGTATGCGTTAAATGGAATATTAACATGGATTTACCGTAAATCCATGTCTAGTGCACAAACAGCCATGCTGGCTTTACAATAGAGATGACTGAGGGGTTAATTGAGGCTTAAGGCCTCAAGGATATTGGCCATCACAGTGTAAATGGTGCTTGTTTACAAAATTTCCTCAAGGATATAGACCTTTTCTGTTCATCTATCTTACTTACGAAGTTCTACAATTACGTGCAAAAGTTTAATCGAATGACGTTTTGTTGATTTTCTGAGTGAAAATAAGTTTATACATCCTCTACAGAGAACATACTTCTGCACATTTTAATGCATGATTACTGTTTATTGAATTTTCCATATTAGAAAAAAAATCATTTTTATATTGTATATTTTGTTTTTTTTTTCAATATGTGTAACTCAGCAAATACATACAAATTGTGCACTAAAATTACTGTTAATTTTTTTTTCACTTATAAAATCAAGAGATACATTGGCAAATGACTGTGTGTACCATATCGTCACTATCCAAAGGAAAACAAGTATCTCTCAATGGAGAGGGCAAAGAGGTTTCATTCCAAGCAATTTTGGAGCATTTCTATTGGACCGTTCATCATGAAAGTTTCACACATTGTAATGGGCAGCTGCTGTGCTCAAATGATTTCAAAAATGAAAATGGAAAACAAATGGAGATACTTGTCTAACAGTGGACTGAAACTCTGTCAAAAACATTGCCATTAAGTATGTTAATGTCTATAAAATGAATGATTTATTCCTCATGCTTCTTTTCCTGTGGGTATGGTGGTTCCAGCCATGAACACCAGGAGGTTTGAATTGAAGGGCTAAGAGAGATGGGCAAAGGGAACTCAGGGTGTGTGCAGGGGTCAAAGGTTGGTGGAAAAAAGCCTCATTAGTTAGATGGCACTGACATGTGAATGCAACAAGACAGCATCCATTCTTAAGCAGTTGTCAATTGGCGTGGCAATGTGGTGAAATATGTGTTATCATGTATAATGGCTTTGCTGGGGAAGGTCACCCCGTTTTACAATGGGAAGAAGAGGATGTCCACCCTAGGTGTTTAGCACGTAGCTTCCTCTTCCTTGAAGATAAAGCTAAAGTAGCCATGCAGTGCTGCTGGTGATAGTCTGGAACTTAAAGTTCTTGAAGGAAACAGGAAGGGCAGTGCTCTCCAATCAATTCAGAACACATTTAGACACACATACATACACACACACACACAGTCTTACAGAGATGCATCATTTATGGTGTATTCATTTGAAAGTCTCCATAGCTTTCCTGCTTTAGACATGCATCAAATGTAACTCTAAATTATATTTTTATTTTAACACAACTTATTAAAACACTTTATATATAGGACATGATCTCCTGAAGTTCACTGTGTTGGCATTTCAAAGGTGATAAGCATCTTTAGGAGAGAAGGGGCCGTAATGGAGTTCATGTATAATGTGAAAGTGGTCCAAGATTTCGGGTCTTCCTGTCGTCAGCACTGGTTTATGTTCTCTTTGCAAAGGTTCCTGTTTTCTGTCAGATCACACAGAGTGTGAAAGTGGTAAGTTCTAGAGCAGCCAGTTCTATCTGGCACAGTTTGGAGATTCCCCTACTCGCACACCAGCAGTTCACTGCATTGAATCAGATGCATTTGAGCAGGGAAATCACCAAATTTTGCTGGACACCAGCCCTCCAGGACCGAAGTTGAATACCCCTGTTCTAGCGCATGATTTGATCTGAGACTGCTTTTGCTGTCTGGCTTTTAAGCACAGACTCATTGAACATTCAGATGTGTTAGCCTAGAGTGTGAAAGTGCTCTGCATTGGTCTCCGTGGCAATTGCAGAGGGCAGCTTTTGTCCAGGAAACAATGATCAGAATACATTAGTCATGTGACTTCACATGAGCATTGAGGGGCCTTTTAGAGTCCATATCATGATCAGTGGCAGAAGCATACATCATCAAGGTCCTCACATCTTGGCCTCAAGCAAATTTGTTCAGTTTTTCTCATTCATATCATTGTTATTGGACGTTTCTTGAGGACTCCTAAAAGAGGAGAAAATCTTACAGCCTCTTCCTTTTGTGAGAGCATTTAGAGTGAATGATCACAATAAGAAGATCGTGGCTGAAGTGTAGAAGAGAGAAATGAACCAGAGGGGCCATTGTCACTATTAACACCCTTGGGTCTGACAGGAGAGGGAGGGGCTGATGGAAATGTCACTGAGCACTCATGAGAACTAACCAACTATAGAGATCTCAGTATCATTCACCATTCACCATACTGTTTTGTATTTCACCAAAAGTCATATACACTTACTTGATTTGGGAAGTTGTGTAGTTTGAACCCTTTGGGTTAATATGGAATACTTTTTAAACGCTTAATAGTAGGCTATTAACATTCTATTGGTTGAGTTCATCCCTTCACACCCTATCAGAGCAACGATAATAATACAGTAAGAGAGTGTAAGATTTTAAGTGTTTCTTAGTGAACTATAGTGAACACTTCTTTAATTTTGTTTTATATTTCCAAATACAGTAGCCCCAAAAGTATTCAGACTTTTATGCCATACTAGAAAATGCATTAAGTTTATTGTATTGGGAAGCAAAATCTCAAACCAACACATTTAATTTATATTCTGTAATTTTCTTTTTGATAAATTATTCTTTCAAAAATCAGCTGGCATGTTTTGAATCATTATCATTTGAGATGTTTGATGGGTTTAAAATGTTTTACAAAAGTGATTTTATTCAAATTATTTAAGTTCATCATTGGTTAAATTGCTATAGTTTCCAAATGGGGCCACTTTTTAGGGTCGCCGTAATATTCCTCCATGCAGTAAACTATAGTAATTGTACAAATTTACTCTTAAGGTTCTTATAGGAATCCTATTACATTAGGGGAACTTTTGTTTTAACTTCATTCTTTGACATGACAAGTGCTTTTAGCAAAAACAGGAAATTTGACCACCGGTGGAAAATAATACTCTCTCAAAATGTTATGTAACTGAAATCTTGCACCATGAATAAAGTGTTTTGATTGACTGAATGATCTTAAAGGTTTAAGAACAAACCTGTAAAGTCTGTCAGTTTGAGAGGGCTTGCTGCCTCTATATGTGGCCAATTCTGACAGAAGGAATGTATATGAGTGTATGTGTAGTGGTGAGGGGGCTAGTCTGGAGTGTGTGTTTGAAGTGCAGTGGGAGGGCTTGAGTGAGAGGGGGCTGGCCCCAGGGTCTTACTAGGGAGAGAGAGATGCAGGACCCACACTCACTTACAGAGGCAAAAAAGACAAACACAGTTTGTGTCATTCCATATTCAAATATTTGAGTGTTGAACGTGGGGAGGATTGAGATCGAGACTGCTGCTGATAGGCAAACTCTCCAGGATTCAGAGGAGCCCTGATGCCTTCAGTTAGGGACTTGAACTTTATCTTGTGAATATGTTTTAGAAGAACTGGATCTAGCACTTTCATTAGCTGTGGAGGAAATCACTGGATTTACTAATATGCATTACACTGAGGTAAGATGTTTCAGCATTAAGTCCTACACTCTGTGTAGTCTGAGAAAGTAGTATGAGGAGTTGTGCGTCCCCTTTGAGTCAGCTTGTTGTTGTACATGAAGAGCTTAGTTATATTGTGTGCGAGATGATTTTAAGGGCTAGAGATGTTACTGTTGTTCACTGTATTGTTTAAATGTAATTACATGTGTAAGTACTAGGGATGCATTATGATATTGTTATCGGCAGATATTTGCGTTAAAGTCTTGTTTGCATTTGACCAATATTTCAAACCAACGTTTTATGTATTTTTTGGAAGAGAAGAATGTTTAGGCGCTGCTGTGCTGTGTTATATTCATTTCGCTGCATTTTTAACCCTTTACAGATAAATGTTGCTTTTTCTGTAATGCTAATTCAGATAGATGTAATCCCAGTTTTGACTTAAAAAAAAAACAAAAAAACATTTATGTATCAGAAAAATGAGTACATGAAAAAATGTCAGATATCGGTCCACAGTTCCCATATTGGTGCATCCCTATTAATGACATATTCAGTTATAATTGATTAGATTTATATTTGGTTTACATTCTATATTGACAAGTCCAAGTGAGCACTTTTGACTTTTTGTTTCATTTGATTGAATCTCAACAAATAACAAATACATGGCAAAAATGAAAAAAATGTTTTTCTATATAAGTACAAATGTGGCGTGGATTGAAAGTTTGAGCCTGGCAGAATTTCTCTGCTCGTTTTAATGAACTACAAGCGTGAAATAGTTAATATAAAACCATGCTTTTAATATAAATGGCTATAACGAAGGATTTAATAGTAAAGTACATAGCTGAATCTTGATTTTGAAATATTGCCAGTGAGATGAAACTGAAGCATGATTTGTCTGTCAGACACTGTGGTGTGTGTGTTTCTGTGAGTTTGTCCCTTTCTTGAAAGATACAGATCCTTAGAATTGTTTGTTGGTGGTCTGTCCTTCTCTTTGATATCAGCTGGATGAGCCCATTTGGCCTTGGAATAACACATTAGGGTGAGCCTTTTGACCACTGTGGCCCATATGATCAGTCATAGTATTTTTTGGTTTACTAGGCTATGCAAACACGATTCCAAATCTATTAATATAAGTCGACTGTGGTATTAAATTATCCTATATCTTTAAATTTTCTGCAAGACTGTTAATTTTGGGCTAGAAGACGTCCTCAGAATACTCCAAGGGTGCTTTAGCAACAATCCACTTAATGTTTGGTTTCCTTTTGGGGAACATTAACTCCTGAATCCTAACCACAGCGGCTGCCGCGGAGCACGGGTTTGTTTAATATCCCCTTCAGGTGCAGCGCATATTAATCCAAGACTGAGGTGTTTTGATTTTCTAAGTGCTTTTTATTTGACTAAGCATATCCTGGCCTGTGCTGAGCACTTTCTCCCTCTTCAGATGTGCCACTCAAATTGCAGCTCCACATCTGGAAAGTGTTTACATTGCACAGTTGTTGTGACTCTTTTTAAAAGACGCCCTTCTCTTTAATGTTGCCTTCCTGCGGTGCCTGAGCTTTGGTGAGCAGGGCAGGGGAGAGAGCGGCCCTGTTTTTGTTTTGCCACAAAGCCACACATTGTGTCGGTGCCAGAGAGTGACAAGGTGTAACGTGAGTGGCTGTATATGTTGGCTCTGGAATTCACTGTGGCTGCTTCCTACGTACTGGAAGGAGAGAGGGAGGTAGAGGGAAAGGCAGACAGGGAGCAGTTATGAACAGAAAATGTCATGTTTTTTAAATATACCACACCTTAAGTTACAGGGCCAAATAAACAGTTAAACTCTCATGCTTTGGTTATTAAGCCTAATTTTTGAATACATCAGTAGTATTTTTGTTACAAATCTAAGAAAAGCATCCAGTCTGGTCTTAGCATCTTTTTAAAGGACTGGTGGAGTGCACTTAGTTGAATAATACTTCAGATCTGACTCTCAAACAATTAAAATTATGCAATTTTTTTCCCCAATTTCTGCATTCACTCTTTGCCATACATACATACGCCCATTGCCCTAGTCAGCACTGTACTTCTCTGACTGCTCAGTACAAAGGTTCCATATATGATTCTATACTGCCCTATCTGATAAGCTCATTTACATCCGAATGCAGTAATGTTGTGGTGAAGCAGTGAGGTAGGAAATGAGGTAGATCTGTGCAGCAGAATTTGCATTTCCATTTGACTCGGGTCACGGAAGGGCAGTTGCAGTGGGGTCAACTAGGGGGTTTAATTATGTGTTGCCAATATGAGAATGAGAAACCTTTGGAACTAAGGATATTTTTAGACTTGCTGAAGAACATCCTATAAAGCACTTGAAGCAAAGGCGAAAAGAAGCGATATGTCACTGATACTTTGAGCTAAGAAGCAAAACTTTCCATCTGATCAGCCCCAAGTAGCCTTGTGAAACTGTATGTTGGGCTCATTTGCAAATCAAAGGATTTGAATAGAACAGAAGTGTCTGTTTCAACACCTAGGGGGCAAAGCCTTGTTATCTGACAGAGAGCACTCTGTGGGGCTTCAGTACAAAGATAAGAAAAGACTGAAAGAGACAGAAGTGTTTAATCTCTCTCTTCTTGTGTGCCTCCGTCTTATCTGTGAGTAAAGACTGTTTGAATAGCAAACATGCTAAGACTTCCAAACGTAATCTCTCTTCAATCTAACGCACTGGTCATTCTCCATCCAAGTGCCTTAAAATTTGCACTATATTTACTTACATTTAAGTAAATTGTCATTGTTTTGAATAAAGACAGAAAACAACAACCCTCTTTGTGTTGTTCTTTCAATAGTGCCCCCATCTGATGAGTCTGGAGTCTGCATCTGTGTTCCGGCCTTTTGCCAGGACATTGGACATGGAACCGCGAGGAGCCAAGATAGCGCTGGGTTTCCAGAGGAGTTCCACTTCTGACGATGACTCTGGCTGTGCTCTGGAGGAATACACATGGGTCCCTCCGGGACTGAGACCTGACCAGGTGAGCAGGGCTTATTGAAGGGTTTTCACAGTAGAAATATAACAATATATTGTTTGTTGATAGTTGTTGCAGTACTGGCCACAAACGTATTTGTGTGCTTTGAGGACCCTGACCAATTACAGACATTTCTTGAGTGTTTCTTGGGCTGCACTGATGAAACCAAGGCATTTAACAAGTCCAACAAATATAAATAACATTCATGCAGGATAGTTTTTAACTTTAACATTATAGATACCTCGCAATCATGACAGGCAGAATTGCTATATGTAGCCCTGGACTGTTTGGAGGGCGTCACTAATCCTGTGTTTTTGATGCAGTTGTTCAATTGCTGACACTTCTCTGTGTATCTCACTTTTCTTTTTGTGGTTTATTCACCAGATTATTGGTAATTTCATGGTAATACTGACACTTTGTTTCACTACTACAGGAGTTTGTGTTGCTTTAAAAGTTGTCACATTTAGTCATGCAAGCACAAGCAGTGAAATAAAAAAGGAAACACAATCTATCATGAAATATGAAACATTTCCCAGGGAAGAGCTCTGGTTTTTAACACATAGGTGTTGAGAGGATTAGCTAAAGTGATGTATACTGCAGAATGCACACCATCACCCCACTGTAGACAGTGACACATACCAGACGAGTGTGCTTAGAGTGAAAATACTGCTGATGATAAGCTCCCACACATTTGAGTGGGTTTTGAAAGCATATATCTTTCTCACCAGATTCAACCTCGATCCAGCAGAACCAGATTTGAGTCTTAAAGTCTTAAATAAGTTGAATCCATTGTCTGTAGGAGTGGGAAAAGTATCAGTCTTGTTCTGCCTGAAGATACAGAAGTGTTTGACCTTGAGGACGGTGCAGATTTTTATCTAGCATGCACTCCTGAGCTGTGGCAGTTTTGGCAACCTGCCTGGACGCTAAGTACATGAATTGGAGAGTTCAGTTTGACTGACAGGCCATTGACAACCAACGTAAAAGCAGAAGTCAGCATGGAGCCTAGGTGTAGGTCAACTGGATAAAAAGGCGCATGTATCCTCAGGCAGAAAAGAGCTTGTTGACTTCCCTTTCTGGGAAGGTAGGGCTGAAGTAGGCACATCGGCTTGAATTCAACTACTGAGGTGAATTCAGGGACACCCATCATCGCTGTATTGGATTAGGGTAGCAAGCATGTTAAGAATGAAGACAGCAGTAATTTGCCCATATTTGTAATGCTGGAAAAGGTACATGTAAAAACAGAGACAATATCTCCGCCCCCCCATGGATGCCAACAGTCTGTTTCTATATTCCTCTGCTCTGTATCAGGCTGCAGAGAATGGCCTTGCAGTCATTTAGTTGCATTGCAGAGACCGGCCTGAGCGAGTGAAGTCATCCGTGGCAAAATGCTTAAATAGACTACTGCCATACGCCGGTTTTAAGGCCTAATGCCTCGTGTCCAAAAATACTTCAGCGTCAGCATTAAAGATCTGTCCTCCGGTGTCTCTTTGATCCTCAAGATAGGTTTATTAGTCTCTGCTCTTGGGAAAAAAGCTATAACTCTACTTCGAACCAATAGAAGCTACAATTCTCAAGGTTTGCTCTAGGTTTCTTTTTAGTTAATTAGCCCTTCAGTTGAACCATCAAGGAGGAAAAAATCATTTCTTACAGAAGATGGAAAAAACTGGTCATGGCAACTCGGTTGTTAATTAGTGCTGAGCGTCAGGCTTGGACTTGTGTGGTTCAGGCACTGTATGCAACGCAACCATTAAGATGAGCTCCTTTATACTCCTGCTGAGTGTAGTCAGCAAACAGAGCTCAGCCCATGTCTGGAGGCTACATGGCACTTTCCCAAAGCAAGGTGGGCGGGCCCCTCATACACATGGAAGCAATGAGGAGCACTAGGAGGAGAGGGGGAACGAGAAAGAACGAAGATTTGGATTCAAGCTTGATATCTGTTTTTCTAACCCCTCATCTTCTCTTCGTTTGTAGAAGTGTATGAAGTGCTGGACTTGTTTGTTGAAAGCATTTCCTTCAGTTATATAAGCCTGAAAAAATACGGAATTAAGCGGTGAAGAAATTGAAAAGGTCTTGGGTGTAGAAACAATTCAGAGTAGTACTTACAGCGATCAGACTGACACCACCACCCCCACACAAACAAGATTGTTGTAGAATTAACAGCCAGCATTCAGCATGAGGGTGACACGAGGGACATTCCAGAAGGCATGTATATCCACCTTTAATGGTCCCTGCCCCGTAAATATCCCTCAGGGTCACTGCTGACAATTGCTGATGTTTAACCTGCTTTACATAAGTAAATGATATACCTATAGCCCCCTTGTTGGGGAGACAATTGGAGGAAGCTTATATGTCAGCCTAAATAACACAGGACTGATGGATGCTGGTGTCGTTTCAAACCCCAGTTGCTGAAAGCACACACTAATGCTTCTTTCTTCTCTCTCTCTCTGTCTCATTGCCCTGTTCCTCAGGTCCAGCTCTACTTTTCCTGCTTGCCAGAAGAGAAGGTACCCTATGTCAACAGCCCTGGAGAGAAACACAGGATCAGACAGCTCTTGTATCAGCTTCCTCCCCATGACAATGAGGTACTGACCAGAGTCAGAACTTTAACATGTTCCAGAATTATGTTGTTAAAGCACTCAGGTATTTAAAATTATATTACTGTGCTACTGAGGCCAAAGTGTGGTTAAGTGTGCTTAACGATATTGTAAATGTTTGTCTGATGATCTCAGTTGGTCACTATTCCTGCAGAGCTTGTATGTGGAGATTTCAGGAGTATCATAGGGGGGGTTCTTTGTCCTCCCTTTAAGTGTACCCTTGAACAATAAATCATTTCTCAGTGTGATTTTTATGATGTTTGCTGTCAGACCCACTGTTTCATTCCACTGAGAATTCCTGGCATAACTGTGGTCTACACTCAAGGTTTGCATGGCTAGAAGCACCGCTCAAAGAGGCTTTATGCGTGACACTGCTATTTACTGCTGTGTGGTGCCAGTGAAACCTGATTGTTTGTCTCTTCTTCTTTTATCAGTCTGTTGGATCTTTTTTTTTAATAAACACTGGGCATGATTTGTATACTTTCCAGTTCTGTTGTTCCAGGTTGAAAAGAGAGGAAAAAAATACCATCAAAAGTGTTTTCACTCACGTTTAGAAAGACGTTTATTTGTGGTCAAAGTGACCTCTTTTATTCATCTGTTTCTGATCTGGGTAAATAAACCTTCTCCCTTTCCCTTCATTCCAGATCCGATATTGCCAGTCTCTCAATGAGGAAGAGAGGAGGGAGCTGCACATGTTCAGCATGCAGAGGAAGAAAGAAGCGCTGGGCAGAGGAACTCCCAAACTTCTACCTAGAGCTCTGCAGCACACCATTTGTGAACATGTATGTACTCCACAGAAATCTACATCTATACAGAAGTGTACACCAGTGTGTTGTGATCTGCTTGTTGTAAAGGTGCTTGCATACTTGGTTTTCTGACTCTCATCATGTTCAACTCTCTGTAGTCACTCAGGTAACCTGAGTGATAAATTAGTCGTGTTCATTAAAGGGACACTCCGTCCAAAATTGAAAATGTAAAAAGGTTGATCATTTAGTGCTCTGTTATTACTATTAGCACCCCAGTGATTTGTAAATTCTGTCAAACCGCTGCAATGATGCACTATAGAATACTACATAAATAACATACGAAATTAAAGTTTTTGGGCCAGAATGTCGAGGAGAACATAAAGATGTGTGATCAATTTCAGTGTGGATGTATTTAAAAAAAAATCATTTAGGGATATAAAAATAAATATTCTGTGTGGTTGTCATAGGGAATGAGACAGCTTGTACAAATGGGCAGAGTTAGGCCTGAGGATGGCCTTCAGAGGCTGTGATAAAACATACAGGCTGTCTATGCACAAAACTGGGCACTAATGTGTATGATGTTTTCTAAAGATTGTCAGTCTTGTGCGGTCTATTGTTGTACCATACTACCTCCTTGCAAGGCCTATTCTTTTGCAAAGACTCTATTTCATCTCAGCAACAAATGTGTCCTGTCATGAGCTGTCACATATGATATGGCAGGCCCGTGCTGATAGTCTGTAGTCTCCAGTTTCTGTTGCCACAAACTTGCAGGACATTCAACACCCCCATTTCCAAGGCCAAGTTTTAATAATGGGAAACAGCTGTTAAACATATACTGTGGCAGCAGCAGTTACTTGCGGCCTTACGTTTGGTCATGCACTGCTGAGTTGTAGATGCCACTTATTGTTTAAAGGGAAAAAAGGGGAATGAAAATTTGATGTCTGTTTTTCAGAATCAAAAACAAAGGACCCTTTTAAGTCTAATCCTTTGTGTACTGTGTTTGTAAACAATCAAATTTGCAGTAAGTATGCAGCCTTAGGCCACCTAGAACAAGTCTCATAATTTCTTGATGTGAATTGCAGTGTAAAGAAGGCATCAATGGGGGAGAGATGGCAGTATTTGCCTCGAGGGCTGGCTCTGGGCCTTGCTGGCACCCAGCATGCTTCAGCTGTTCCACCTGCCATGAGCTTTTGGTTGACCTCATCTACTTCTACCATAACGGCAAGATCTACTGTGGAAGGCATCACGCTGAGCTGTTGAAGCCAAGATGTTCAGCTTGTGATGAGGTAAGCATGGACCATTCTACATCTTGAGCATCTAGATGGTAGATAATTAATTTGAATGTGTATTTAATATGTACCTTTCTGTGTTTTCGTAGATCATCTTTGCTGATGAGTGCACAGAGGCTGAAGGTCGTCACTGGCACATGAATCACTTCTCTTGTTTTGAGTGCGAGACAGTTTTGGGTGGACAGAGGTATATTATGAAGGATGGCCGTCCCTTCTGCTGCGGCTGCTTTGAGTCCCTGTATGCAGAGTATTGCGAGGCCTGTGGGGAAAACATTGGTAAATGAAAGTGTACTTGCTTCATTTAATATTGCATTTAATGATTGTGGTATGTCATTTGATTTTCTTATACTTTCTCTTGCTCTTCTTCAGGAGTAGACCACGCTCAGATGACTTACGAGGGTGTGCACTGGCATGCTACCGACAAGTGCTTTTGCTGTGCCCAGTGCAAGACTTCTCTCCTTGGGTGCCCTTTCCTTCCGAAGGACGGACGGATCTACTGCTCCAAGGCCTGCAGCCTCGGTGAAGATATCCACGCATCCGACTCATCAGATTCTGCCTTCCAGTCTGCCAGGTCACGGGAGTCCCAACGTAGTGTGAGAATGGGAAAGAGTAGCCGGCCTGTAGGCCGGTACAAGCAGACACAGCTCTATGCACTAACACCAGAATACAGAAACCCAAGTCTTTGTGATGACAGCTCTGAGACCATGTGTCACCAGATAGAGCGCCTCAACTTTTCAGAGGACAGCTTTTGGAGGGACAGAGAGGAGCAGGAACCTGCAGAAGATCCTTTGGAGGAGTGGGCTGAGCATGAGGATTATATGACGCAACTGCTGTTGAAGTTTGGAGACCGTGGAGTCTTCCAGCAGGCAGAGGACGCCAGGCAGGAGAAATGGATGCTGACAGACTCAGACCCCAGCAGGGCCAAGCAAGACGTGAAGATGGGTGGCCATAATCTGGCCAGTAAAATACATCACACAGATACATACTGGACCCAGTCTCAGGATGGTCTTGGAGACTCTGCCTATGGGAGTCACCCAGGGCCAGCCAGTGCCAGGAAGATCCAGGAACTGGAGCTAGAACAAGGAGCAGGGGCTGGCTTTTGGTCAAAGCCTAGGCAGTGGTACGATGACTCTTTGGAGTGCATTACTGATGAACTGAGAAAGGCTGAACAGAATGTAGGCGACTCCATGGACTCACTAGCCCTCTCAAATATCACAGGTAAGAACATGCTTTCTCCTGAAAGATGTTTTCGGCAGCGCTGTAAAGTTTCAGAAATCCCTAACAGGTTCTCTAAACAACACGTTACTCGGCATTACAGCAGTATGAACAGCTTGCCGACAGTATTTGACCTCTTCTCAACTTTGTATTTCAGGTGCCTCAGTGGACAGAGAGAGCAAAGACAGACAGACCACCTACTCCCTCCAAAGCATCGGTCAACAGGAAGTGGAGGAGTGCGATAAAATGAGCAATATGGGCACGTTAAACTCCTCCATGCTACACAGGAGTGCCAACTCCCTCAAGAGCCTAAACTCTTTGCTGGACAATGAGGAGATACTAGGAGAAGATGAAATAGAACAGGAGGAGGAAGAGGAGCTTCCAGCCCATCTGACAGAGGAATCTCCTTCTCCTTTGCATCTCCCTGTGCTGAGAAGGACCAAGTCCCAGTCTCAACCTCAGTCGCGTTCTCAACAGGTGAAGTTCTCAGAAGATGTTGTGGATAACGGATATTACGGGGAACTGGCGATGCGACCGCCTCCAATGAGTGAGAGGACGCGCAGACGGACCTATCACATGGAGGAATCGCAGAGACGTCTTAGCCAACACCGGCACAACCACAGACGCCGGCAGGGTCGGAAAACATGCTCTGAAAACGCACTCCACCTGTCAGTCAAAGAGCAAACAGAGGTGCACTATGAAACTCAGATAACTTCTAATATCTCAGAGCCCAGGAAAGGGATTCTCCTGAACTCTCCTGGACATATGCCTTACCACCAGACCTCATCAGACTATGCGCTACAGAGCATGGTCCGAGTGGACCGCTCTCAAGGCTTTTTTGATGACGATGAAGACGACTGGTGTTCCACATGCTCATCCTCATCCTCAGAGTCTGAGGAAGAGGGATTCTTCCTAGGAAAACCCATTCCCAAACCCAGATCCCAAAGTTTTCATTATTACACCGAAGACTGCCAGACCCGTGTAACAGCATTACCATCTGTATATGGCTCACGGACCAAATCTAAAAAACGAGGCCATAAGGGCAAGAACTGCATCATTTCATAGAGCTTTCAGGATCACTCCTATGCCCATAATGAATTATTACACATGCTTGAATCTCTGTGACTCTGTACAGATACAGGCCACGAAGACCGAAGAGTACATATTGGTCTCTATAAAGTACGGTGCCACTACAAAAAGACGATTCCACCCCCCCTTAATTTTTTTTTTAAAAACACCTCCCATCAAAATTGGGCTGGATTTATTGGAACGTTGTATGAAATGATGTATAGCAGAAGCATTGTTAGTAGCATAGAGCCTAACTAAAATTATTTAATAGAGCAAACATTAATGTATATTTGTTAAATTAAGATTGAATTGATATTTTTTTATATCCCAATGTGAAAAAATGATTACCTAATCCTTTTCTGTTCTATTAAATGGTTATTAGAGTTTATTTCCTTCTTGCCATTTTGCTAACCAGGGTTTTGAAAACTGAAAACGTACTGTTCTTTCATATATCGGCCTTGTCACAGCACGGTACCTTGCGATTTAAGCAACTATGTTCTCGTCTCTCTGTCAACATGCTTATCCCCTTTTAATAAACGGGGAAAGGCACTTATTTTGTTGTATTGTATACATTTTATTGCAGGTAAGCATTCTGTTCAATTTAAACAATGTAATAAAGATTTAATAAATATGCTTTACTATCACCGGTTGTATCATTCTAGTGGATTGCGAAGGACTACTTGACTGCTATGTTTGCATACATCTTTATTTTTTATTTAATCACAGAAATAAATGATAGCACTGACAAAAAGCAACAAACAAAACATTTTAATACACCAGCAACAAATTTTGAACATTTGAAAATGACACAAAGTATTTTAAATTTATGTACCAGTATATTCAGACGTGGTGGCGCTGCAAAAATGGCACAAAGCACCCCAGGATCTCTGCTTCAAAAAATGTAACAATGATTATTCCAGAAAATATCTGCCAGAACTGCCTGTGCAACCTTCTGAATGAATACTCAGTCAGTACTATTGAGGTTTAATATCAAAATGAAAAGACCAAAAATTGACCCTTACGACACAAACTGTATGTATAAAGTAAACATTAATTCTTACTGTCAGTTTCAGACACATCAAGTCTTGCCTGTTGTTTTTTTTTCTTTTTCATACTCTCTCGGCGGTCCTCTTAGAAGACTAGTTTTATGTTGACCCTGGATTCATCACTGAAGTTCAACAGTCAACCTTTTTTTGTGATGAACAGGGAAGATAACATCTCGCTCTCACAGAGTCCCAAACCTCCAGACTACAGTCCTGAAGGTCCTCGCTCCAGCATTCACATCAAGCAGTGGGTTCTGGCTGCCGTACAACCTCGTCCAGTTCAGAGATGAAGTGCCGCAGGTCCTCGAGACACCGCTCGCGGATCTCACTCAAGTTCTCTTTCAGAGGGGTCTGCAGGTGCTTCTCCAGACTAGGCTCCTTGGCAACTAGCATCTTCACCACCATCCCAAATGTCTCACAGTCCTGACGATATACCTGGCCAACACAAAGACCAGCAACAGTATTAGAGTGCAGTCAAATCTGTAAATATCATTTTTTTTGTGCTGGTCAGAGTCCAGTTTCAACATTACAGAGATTCCTGATATACACAAACTAGCTTGGCGATGTTAAAAAAAGTTGTTATTAAGAATATTAAGTATGCACTGCCCAAACACAAAGAAGTCACAGTTTCTCTGTAATACTAAACCAAAATTTAAATATCTGTCTGTTGAAACTCACTCACTGAGCACATTATTAGCAACACTAATACAGGGTAGAGATCCCTTTGCTCTCAAAACAGGCTCAATCCTCCATGATGTTTCTTTGAGATTTTGGTCCATGTTGACATGATTGCATCATGCAATTCCAGGAGGTTTTTCAGACACACTTTATGCTGCGAATCTCCCGTTCTACCACATCCCAAAGGTGTTCTATTGGATTCAGATCTGGTATCCATTAGAAGAAGTAGCCATTATGGCTAAGATGGTTTAATTGTAACCATGAAGGGGTGCACATCGTCAGTAATAATACTCAGATAGGCTGTGGCATTCAAGAGATGACTGACTGGTATTACCAGGCCCAGAGTGTGCCAAGAAAACATTGCCCACACCATTACGCCACCTCCACCAGCCTGGACTATTGACACAAGGCAGGCCAGGTCCATGGGTTCATGCTGTTGGTGCCAAATTCTGACCCTACTATCCGTGTTCCTCAGCAGAAATTGAGATTCATCAGACCAGGCTATGTCTGTTCAGTCTTCAAATGTGGTCTTGCGTTTAATGTGTTCTGCACTCTGAGATGCTTCTCTGCTCACCAAAATTGTATGGTGTGGTTATGTGAGTTACCGTCGCCTTTTTGTCAACTTGAACCAATCCGGTCATTCTCTGCTGACCTCTCTCTCATCAACAAGGTGTTTCCGTTACTGGATGTTTTTTTTTTATTGCTCCATTCTGAGGAAACTCTAGAGACTGTTGTGAGTGAAAATCTCAGGAGATCAGCAGTTATAGAAACACTCAAACCAGCCCGTCTGGCACCAACAATCACGCCACAGTCGAAATCAATGAGATCACATTTCTTCCTCTTTCTGATGACTAATGAGAACATTACCTGAAGCCGCTGACCCGTATCTGCATCATTTTATGAATTGCACTGCTGCCCCAAGATTGGCTGATTAGATAACTGCATGAATAAGTAGGTGTACAGATGTTCCTAATAAAGTGCTCGGTGAGGGTATGTGAAGGAAATTCTAAGCACTACCAGCAGCATGTCAACATATTTATTAGATTAATATTGGATTTTTGTTTAGTTTTTTTATTTTGAATCTAACCTGGAAGAAGAATTCAATTTAAAACAGATTCAATGACGCTGATCAAGACGGGACACAGTCAACAATCAACAGTCATCACAACGATACTGCTCACCAAAGTAACCACCCTTTAATCTACTGCTTAACAGCCTAAGCTCCCTAATGACGATGGACAGAAATGAGAGGTTTTGTTGTGTGTTTGGGTGGAACCTGTAACCCCTGTGATCAAATGAGTCAAAGCCAGACTTTTTACAGCTCCCGTAAGCACCTTCTCCATTTCCCTGCTCGCACGCGGGGCCCCGAGGACATGAGCTGAAGCGTGGCTCTGCCAGCGTCTGAGAATGCAGTCCAACGCTAAGGTGCACGAGCAGACCGAGATAAAATCAGGCTCTACTTAAACAAATAGGCTCCAGGCTCGGATGGCTTCAAACTGATGCATCAGGTCATTTACACTGCCTGTGAAACAGGAGGGGACGACTACTAAATTTTTTATTTGTCAATTTGAAAGAACTTACCATATTTAAGGTGGTCAATAGAAAGATGCTTAGAAGTTATTTTTGTTTGCAAAGACTGCAAAACTGAAGGAGCAACTGAGTATGGAAGTATGGAAGCCCATTCCTGCCAGGTAGAGGACCAAAAAATAAATAAATAAATAAATAAATAAGACAAACAAACCAACAAAAATTCTTTGTTTTTGGCTGCAGTATGCCAAAACCTGGTTTTGGGTCTCAAAGTAATGACAATATGTTGAAATAATGACTTGTTTTCTCTAAATATTGACTTCCTATGTTGAAATGGCTTACCATGACTTCCTGTCTTGTCATTATGACTTGCTGTATCAAAAGAAAGACTTATTTTTGCCAAATATTGATTTACTATTTGAAATAATGACTCACTTTTACAACTATTACTAACTGAATAACTAATTTTTTCAACATAATATCTCAAGATTTTGAGATACTAAGTCAATATTTTGAGAACAAGTCATTATTTCGAGATGTTAAGTCAAAACAGGGTGATTCAAAAAGATTGATCTGATTTCAAAGCGCCATATTTTCACAACCGTGAAGCACCTAGGAACCAATCACATACCAATTGAAATAGGGGTTAACAGAGTTTCTGACTGTCAGTATGGCACTGAACCTCCAACAGCTCAGAGCATTCGTCGTTGGTTCCACAACACTGGATGATCTCTGAAATCGCATTGAAAGAGCCGTGAGTACAGTGACACCTGACATGCTCAATCCAGTATGGAATGAATCTGTCCGTACAGCTGAAGCAGGACGTATGGAGCACTTGTAAAATTACATAATAAACTATAAGCTCACTTAAACCATTTACAATTTACTGCATTGTTCTGTAACGATTTACAAGTTAAATAAATTATTCTGAAATCAGATGAATCTTTTTGAATCACGCTGTATTTTGAGAACAAGTCATTATGTTAAGATGTTAAGTCACAGAGACACACACACGCATCATCTAAACCGCTTATCCTTCTGGGTCGTGGTGAAGATGTTAAGTCAATATTTGCAAAAATAAATGATTATTTGAGACACTAAGTCAATATTTGCCATACTGCTGCCAGAGGCAGAGAAAAGGGAAAAAAATTCTTCTCTTCCTGGTGAGAATGGACTAGTTTGGAAAACTCTCAATATTTTTTTTTTAGCAAAACCTGCTTTTCATATCAAAGGAACACAATTTAATGAAGATGAAGTGGAGGATTGCAAAAAAATCAAGTATAAGTAAACAGCTGTTTTGGTAAGAAGACTTGTGCAGATATTTTCTCTCACTTAATTGAAAAGCAACAGTGCAAATGAATATTTAAAATAAGCAAGATGTCCCCAAACTTTTAACAGACAGTGTAGGTTAAGTATATGGAACTTTAAAACACTTCTGTCTGGAAAGCAATGCTACTGCAAGCATGTGGTCTGGCTTGGGGATAAATGGCTATAAAAGCTATTAACTTGATTCTAGATGTTGCCTAATCTACGAGTGACCTGCACATACATGTTCTCGAGCAGAAAACCAGTGACCACTTCTAATGATGCTGAATACAATGATCCAGTGGCTCTACATCCTGCCTTAGGCTTACAGAGGAATGAGGTAACCTGGTTCCAGGAATCAGCCTGGCCCACACACGGCGCTGTGCACATAATTGTAGTAGGTAATTAAGTGGAATTCAGAGTGGTTCCTGTAGTGCGTTCTGAGAGAGAGTCCATCAGAACATTCCAGAAGAGTCGAGCTGAATGATTCTGACAGATACAGGAAGCTCAGGAGCCCAAGGCAGCGCAGGAACACTTACAGAGTCACTCTGGAGGAATGCATTCAGCCTAGACTAATGGCCTATTAACCCTCTATGCACTGTTGCCATGGTCTTCATAATCTGTTTAGAAAACAAAGCACTGCCGATGCTGCTTCTCACAGCTCTGCTGATGCCAATGTCAGTCTTTAAATGAACACATTATATGTTAGGGAATGCAGACTACTAGGACTGTCACTACTGATTATATAACATTTAGTACTGTGCAAAAATTACTCATTTTTCAGTGTCAGAGAAAAACATATGGCATATATAATTTAACAGAACATTACACAGTACAGGCCTCAACAACTAAATATAATATTGAATCAGTTTTTTAATTTGTCCACTCTTCAATTTTAAGCACCAAGAAAGCCAAAAAAAAGTGAAAAAAAACATGAGTTTCCAAAATTAGGGTTCAAAAAATGAGTAAAAGAAACTGAAAAATGGGAGTCCTAACAACCATGCAAGACGTGGCAGGCCACCAGAACTATCACATATCAGATAAACAGCACTTAAAGCTTTCATCTTTGAGAGGGAGAAGAAAATCAAGCTCCACTCTTACTTCAGATTTGAAAAAAAATCCACAGGTGTTTCTGTCCATCCTTCCACTGTGAGAAGAACAACTCAACACTATGAGTCTGAAAGGATGTGTAGCTGTCAAGAAGCTGTTACTGAGACAAAAAAGAAGAAAATCAGCTGGACACCCAAGACGTGGAATAAGGTTAATAAGGTTTAATGGACTGATGAGCCAAAATTTGTTAGTGGTGTTGGATTGTAAGAGGCAGAAAACACAACCAACTTCTAAGACTGAACTTTGAAAGTATGGAAAAATATCCTTGCAGATTTCTTTGAAAAATACAAAAGGAAGTCTGAAAAAATGGAAGCAGTATTAAAAGCAAAGAGGGGACACACTACATACTAAAAAAAGTTTGTTCTGTTCATTTTTTGGAGGTCTGTGTAATTTTCTACAAAATGTGTTCTCTGCTTTTTGCCTGCTGATGAAAAATTAATAACTTGTATTAAAAAATAAAAATAAAAATTCATATAAAAAATTTTGTATTAAAAATTAAAAACTAAAAATTTCTTGAATTAAATGGTGGTCTATTTGCACAGTACTGTATATAATAAAACTAATAAAGCAAACAGTTGTATAAGAGGCCAACAAATAAAACAGCCTCGACAGTTACATATTATGCACAGTCGTTCAAATATTCCATACTGCTTTACTGAATAACTACAAAGTCTACATTTCATTTAAAAATATGTGGCCAAAAATGTATATGAATGGGAGTCTATGTGTCTATCAGACTCTGTTACTTATTGTAAGACAGACCAGTAGGAGAAATTAATATATGCATTATCATGCAGGCTGCCCACTAATCCCTAACAATTCTTTGTGAAGGCCACATCTGAACCTGTCCGTAATTTAAAGAGCAGTAAGAGGTAAGATGCTGGGTTTCTAGCTCAGCACTGCACTCCCTCAGGGAATGGCTGTATGTGTGGCCTACATTTACATGTTGTTTGTGTGGTGATTTGAGCAGAGAGGTAGTGTTACAGTATCACAATGTCTTCAGCACAGAAGAAGAATAGCCCTCTTCTCCGTGAGCAAAGTGCTAATTCAACAGGCTTCTTGAGTGGGTGGAGCCAGTACAGCTGTTCTGGCTCTCTGTAGCAAACTCAACCTCTCACACTCATCAAAGCATGCATGACTCTACATAAGCCTGAAATCAAGTGTTATTTGCATTTAGCACAGTTTATGCTTGTCATCCTCTAGTCCTTCATCAGTGGTCACAGGACACTGTTGGCTGGATATTTTTGGTTGGTGGACTATTCTCAGTCCAGCAGTGACACTGAGGTGTTTAAAAACTCCAGCAGCACTGCTGTGTCTGATCCACTCAGACCAGCGCAACACATGCTAACACACCACCACATCAGTGACACTGCAGTGCTGAGAATGATCCACCACACAGATAGTACCTGTAGGGGTCCTGACCATTGAAGAGCGGTGTAAAAGGGGGCTAACAAAGTATGCAGGAGCAGATGGACTACAGTCTGTAACTGAAGAACTACAAAGTGCACCTATATAGTAAGTCAATGATAATGATAAAGCTGATAAAATGGACAATGAGTGTAGAAACAAGGAGGTGGTTTTAACCAAGTGGCAGGTTGGTGTATACACTGTATGTAATGTTGAAGCAAAACCTTCTATCTCCATTTTTGTGTGTTTTTTCTAACATATTTTGAAAATTTTACACTGCATGAAAATTTCATGACAAGTGGACAGAGAAATGTTCCAACATTACTTCTGAAAAATCTTTTTACATTTACTTCCATTTTAAGATGAAAAATAAATAAAAATGAAAACGTAAAAATGTAAAATGAAAATATTCCAAGTGTATTACTGAGTCTAAGTTCCGGTGTACTTATTTTTTCTGCCTGTGTGACATATCAAAGATGGCCAAAAACATATTTAGCACCACTTGTACAATTTCAGCCACCAAAATATCCCTTAAATTTTTTTCCACAACTGTATGAAAAAAATTTGGCTAACACTTAGCATATTACACCAGCTTTGACCAGTAGGGGGCGGATTACCTTTCGTGAGCCACATAAAAAAATACTAACCGGCTAACAAATTCATTATTTTTGTCCACCTCGTTCACAAAGGGTAGGGGGGGTGCGTGAGGAGTGAGAACAGCTGTCCCTTTGCCGTCAAAGTTGGCATAGCATGCTGACTGTAAGTCACTTTATTTTTCCCAGTAATTTCTTTCCACCTGGTCCTTGAGGGGTAAAGGAAAAAAATAAATAATTAATTAATTACCAAAAAAAAACAAAAAAAAAACAGGCAGAAAAACGAAATAAAGTGGAACTCTCTCTCAGGAAGACACTTTTTATTCATGTTTTCCTCCAGGGCTTCTGTAGTTCCAAAGGTAAGGAAATTGTTTTAATTAGAAAAATTATCATGATACATATTTTGTACCATGACATTGCATTTTTTGCCATATCGTCCACCCCTATATGCAGTCAGGTATGTCCAAACTTCGGACCAGTGCCGGTCCCAGGCCCTGGCACACATTTCAAACCTTCCTAAGCCATAAAGCAGAGATAAACTAGTCAGGTCTGCAGGAATTACAGTCAATGTTTACTGTATGTTCGCTTTAATCAACATGCAGCAACATCTATTCTGGTGCTGATAATCAAAACAATGAGCTTTTCAAAGGGGCCAAGCAGATTAAAAGCGAACTCTCCCGAGACATAAACATGTAGACCGAAGTGGAAAAGCTCTTAACAATGCTGAGTATGCTGGGAAGGCTCTTCTGAGAGCACGCTGTACTTTCACGCACTTCCTGTAACCCCCCACCCCTGTTACCCAATCAAACAGGAAAGCTCCACTTGACTGTAGGTATGCACTCTCTACATGTCTGTTTTCTACCCAGCCTTTGTGTGCTCTAATTTACTTGGTAGATAGCACTGAGACAGTGAGGCAGGGCAAGAGGGTAAAAGGAAGTCAGTAGGAGTGAGGCAGAGAGGTCACATACACAGACATATATTGATAAAAAGTCTCATCAAGGCAAGAATCCACACCCACTTTATGATTACACAGAGTCATCCTCCTCAAAACGACAGGGGAAGAGAGGCCAGATCAGTGTAATATCTGGACAACAGATGGGGTGGAGGGCAACTGCAGGGCTGCCATGCTTCAGGAGTTAATTCTCTCTGTCAGGGTATGTTTTGGGCACACAGTAACAGGACGTTGTGTAAGAAACAGAAGTTAAATAAGCATTCCGAAAAGGAAACAGGAGAAGATAGCATCTCATAATTAGTATTCTGGAACATGCAGCTAGGGACTCATATTCCCCTTCAGTAGTAAAATAAAATAAAAAACATATTTGACCCTCGCTAAGCATCTGTGAATGGAATTCAGCCGAAAAAGTAAATGCCACGTAGCAGCATGGAAGCAGATAAAGGCTGGATGGCCTTTGGTTAATTGTGTATAACTCACTTCCTCTGCTTTCCTATTTTTCCCCCTCAACACTGACTCTGACATTTTCAAATCAGATATAAACCTTGTTTAAAAATCCCAGCAATCAAGTAAGGCCGTTTCTTCTAAAAGAACTTGTGAGATTTGTGCATAAGATGCAGTTTCTGGCTAATTGTGCACTGGAAAAGGAAAACAAATGTTACTTCCTATTGATTTTTTTTTTCATTAAATGCTTCATCTACAGTACTGTGTAAAACCAAAAGCCCACTCTTTGTTTATTTAAAATGGCTATCAAGTACAAGTTATTCATTTCCAAAAGATCTTTTGGAGTAGATTAGATACAAGATAATCCACTTGCATGAGGAAGGAGATAGTCAAAGTAAAGTAAGTGGAAAAACAGGGGTCTCCAAAACTGGAGTTCAAAAAAATGATTAAAAGCTATGGAGAAAATGGGATTGTGCAAGACCTGGTAAACCACCAAAACTGTTACCACCAGATAAACAGCACTTGAAGGAGAAAATCAAGCTCCACTCTGGCTTCAGATCTGGAAAAAATACACAGGTACCTCTTTCCATCCTTCCACTGTGAGAAGACAACTTAATGTTATGACCTGAAAGAATGTGCCAGAACAGAGAAAAGGAAATGAACAATAAAAGAAGAACCTGTGCTAATCAAACAAAGAGGCTGCTGGAGTTCTCAGAACAATGGACTAGGTAGAGCATTCTGGAAGTAAAAGTAGGGTGAAACATTTCTTAAACGAATACACAAAGACCCCTAACCGGCTACAAAAAGTGCTTGAAAGCTGTCATATATGCCAGAGAGGGTGCTACTTTTTTAATAGAATATAACAGTGGCTTAATATTTGCTGAGAAATAGTTTGGAGCAGAGGTTGCGTTTACCTTGTTTCACTTTAAAATTCCACAAAATATGTCGTCTGGACATAGTTAGTTGGTGAGGCTTCTGTGTAATTTTCTGGTAAATATATGTTCTGCTTTATTATTATTTATTAGATGATGGGTGGTCTCTGACTTTTGCATAGTACTTTAAATCAAAACAACATGGCTGCAAGTTAAATCAATTGCGAAATCAAAGCAATCGCTGAAAAAAACTTGTAGTGTCTTTTGATTTAATGGCCTGATGGGCATATTACAGTGCCTCCAAGAACATGTCGATGCTATTGTGAAAGGAAAAGTATGCAGTTGGACAATACAGCCACCATCTGAGGAATCAATGTGGTGCAGATGGAGAAAAGCTTTGCTGTCAAAACATATGAGCAATTTTTCTTTTCTTATCTTTCTGCTCTTATTTGAAAGCTGAAGTTGTACAGCCTTTATACTGAAGCGAAAAAAGTGGCATGTTTGAGAGGAGGGAGGTGAGAAAAACTGATGTAGAAGAACATGGTCAAAGCACTCTAGGTTGTTTATGCATGCCAGCTTAGGTATTTATCAAAAAACATGAAAAAAAATCTGGTGGCACAGAGTCTTCAGATGGCTAGACTAGATAAAAGCTCAGTCTAAACATGTGGTGGCCACCCGCTAAACAGTGAAACATTAGTGTCCATTAGACAGCCACACACGTCAAATGTCACACAAAATGTGAAATAACAGGCTTAGCCCCGAAAAGCACTCACACGCTATGGGTAACTATGGGATTAACCTACACTTAACAATTAATCAGAAGCGCAGCAAAAACACACAAATCCTACAAGCGAACCCAGAAAAAGAGTTTCCAAGTTTATGTAGGCATTCCTCTAGGCTTCAACTGATCCTGAATAAGACCAAACTGAAGGCAGAACCTTCTTACAGATCACCAATAATAGGTTCCACCCCATACTATGTATTTATGGAGCGTGCACAGGAGCACAGTCATGCTGGAACAGGAAAGGGTCTTCCCCAAACTCGTGTCACAAAGTTGGAAGTATATAATCATCTAAAATGTCTGGAACTAAGGGTCCCAAACCCTAAAAAAACAGCCCAGACCATTAACCCTCCTCCACCAAACTTTACTGTTGGCACTATGCATTCTGGTAGGTGTTCTCCTGGCATCTTCCAAACCCAGATTTCTCCATCAGACTGCCAGGTAGTGATTCAGTACTCGGCAGGCCTGCTCTCTGAGTTAATTTTTTGTGGGCTACTGCTTCATGGCTGAGCTGCTGTTGCTCAACAATAATAATAATAATAATAATAATAATAATAATAATAATAGGACTTACAGTTCACTGTGGCAGATCTAGCAGGGCAAAAAAAATTCACAAACTGATGTGTCAAAGGTAAAAGGTCCTATGACAGTGTTTAAAGTCACTAAGCTCTTCAGTACAAATCATTCTACCGCCAATGTTAGTCTATGGAAATAGCATGACTATGTGCTTGATTTTATACACCTGTTAGCAATGGGTGTTGCTGAAACAGCTGAACTCAATAATTAGTGTCCTTTTTATCTATAGAAATTAACAAAAGTAGGTCACATTCAGCTGAGCGAATTAGGTTTTTGTGGTACTATGAGCAAACTTGTCAGATAATTGTTTACAGCGTTTAAACATTAAAACATAGATCCTCTATGTAAATTTTTAAAAAGTTTCCTTTAAGCGTTCTGATCTGATTTAAAATAGTCGAGTTCCTGCAGTGTCAGCAGCTCCTGAAGTCAGTTTTAGGACTGGGGCTCTACAGGAGGGCTGAAGTTTTGCTCCTGGCTGTGAGCAGGAGGAGGAAAACACAGGAGAGCTCTGCAGAAAGGGCATGGGCGTAACTATAATGATCCTGAGCACGCACAGTCACCGCCCCCGCCCTCACTTCCCTTCTCTTTTTCTCTTTCATTTCATTTGGAATGGCCGGGCGTGGAGCTAACTTGCAGGGAAAAGCACCAACATGTGACATTCATTAGAGCTAAATCCGGTAAAGGCGAGGGAAAGTGAAAAAGGAAGAGGAGTTTGGAGAACAACACCTACAGGACACCATGCTGAAGAGTTTAGCGCATAAACCTATTAGGTTCTCACTTCGCTCTAATCCACACTAATGTGATCATACTGGATGCAAAGTTTCCTAAAAAGGTTGTGTAGAGACAAATTCCAGACTCATAAGAATTCTCTCAATACAAAAGGGAAAAACAGTCAAAGGCCCACATCCTGCAAATTTGAATTGTCCTCACTCTTTTCCTCAAGAGCTTATTTACCACTGTTAAAGGGCCCATATCCTACATTTTTCTTGTACTTAAATTTTTTCTCAAGTTCCACTTATGATGTTTGAGTTGTTTTATCCAACAAAATCAGTCATAATTAATTTTTACATGACCTTTTTTTCCCCCAACCCCTCTTAATGCCTTAGAATTATACAAGTTTTTGTTACTGTGCCTTCATATGTAAATAAGCTATCTTCTGATCAGCTGGCCTATATTGTGCCTCATTCAAAAAGCAGTCTGGGCTGAAACACACCTTATAACTTTAAAATAAATGAGTGGGGCTTTTATGCGTTTTAATACTTCAAAATGTACTATTCACTCCCCATGGCCTTTAAAGGAACACTAAGCAGCCTGTTTTGAATCCAAAGTTTTTGTGAAGTCACGAAAAACAATTTCTGCCCATACAGCATTTTATCAGGCCCACTAGCGCTGAATTTTTAAGGAGTGTTTTAGCTTGCAGTGCTTTCTGTATAAAGCACAGGGCAATCACAACATAAGGTTGTTTACTTATACTAATGATAAAGGCACAACAAAAACAGACTGTTCCATTTTAAGAGGTTAGAAAACGGTCATGTAAAAGTGGAAACCTTTAACGTATAACTGCAGAGACAAACCTTCTCGATTTCCCGAGCTTTGGCTGCGATGGCCTGAGATCGCCGCTCATGGAAGTCATCCATAATTGTGGAACCTTCATCCGTAGCAGCCAATGGTTCATCTGTCGGACCCTCCATCACTGGTATCTCCTCCTACGCAACACACAGAGCCTTTTCAGCTTACATAGTTCACAATGATCCAACAAATGCTGACATTCCTTAAACATGCACACATTTAGATTTATAAATATGAACTTTATGATGGAGAAAATCATTTTCCAAGTTGATAGGTTTCATGAAAGGTTCCTACAGCATTTTAGTTGACTTACAAATATTAGTATTTATTAATTTATTTCACCTACACAGAGATAAATTAGGGGCTAATATTCTGATTTTTAGAACATCGGAGATGTCCACCAGAACAGCTTACATTGAGTTTCTTTTGGATATTCATCTGCATGTAAACACCATCTATGATCACAGTTAAGCCTCAAGATGAGCACTGACGGGAGCTCAAAAACCCAAAGCAGAAGATTTTAAAAGGCCAAAGACAACCATCCACCCAAAAAGAAAGTAATGGAAAAGCAGCTGCATTGCACAATAAAGGAGTATCAATGTGGAAAAACAGGGCCAAAAGGGACCACTGGAGATGTTTCTTCTTTCAGGCTATGAGTAGCAGGCCAGAACATTGCTCATTAAACAAACACAGAGCTAGGGGTAGACATGGCTGGGACAAAGCCACATTTGCCTCCTTGTGTTCACCAAGAGCCAGAAAAAAGGCTGGAACAGAGAATGC
The DNA here is from genome assembly GCF_904425465.1 of Colossoma macropomum. Taxonomy (NCBI): domain Eukaryota; kingdom Metazoa; phylum Chordata; class Actinopteri; order Characiformes; family Serrasalmidae; genus Colossoma; species Colossoma macropomum. The sequence goes on along the minus strand of NW_023494792.1, from coordinate 29,552,386 downwards.
TCACATATCCTGATGTGCCATCCAATTATTCCTCATTCCATTCACCCTGACAGCACATTAGTAATGCATTCAGTGCGTGGACTGTTCTATATCTTTCATGGCTGAAATACAGCACGGCTATGGCTCGCAGAGGACTCATTACTAAGAAAACAGCCAGGACACAAAGGAGATTATTTAGAGAAATTATTAGCAAACTACATAGGGATTCTTAACAGCATTAGGGCTAGGATTACCAGGACCAGGGTGAGGGTTTATGTTTAGATTTTGGGTTAAGGGTAAGGATACGGTTAGGGTGACGTTTAGGGCAAATAAAAGTGAATTTAACAGATATTTAGTTTAAAGCAATTTAAAAGCATGATAAGCATCTACAAAGCATTTACAGGGGGCTATCTAAATAAAATGTTACCATCAGATTTTAACAATGTGAAACTACAGAATACAGGAATGATTAGTGAATTACTTTTATTCACAATACATCATCATGATACGTATTACTGAAGTGATATCATTAGCAGACATTATCAAACATAAAAAAAGAAACAAGATATTGTGCATTAACAAATATATATATAGAAAAACATGCGAAAAAACATCTAGATGACCCCTAAGACTTTTGGGGATAATATTCTGTGGACTGATTAGTCAAAAGTGGAACTTTTTGTAAGACATCATAAGAACATCATACCAACAGTCATACATCGTGGAAGTAGTGTGATGGTCTGGGCTGCTTTGCTCTGCATAACATGGACGACTTGTCATAACTAATGGACCTCTATCAGAAAATTCTGAGGAGAATGTCCGCCTGTCAGTACATGACCCAAGCGCAGCTGGGTTATGCAGCAGGACAATGATTCAAAGTACACAAGCAAGTCCACCTCTGAATGGCACAAAAGAAAAAAAAATGGAGTGGCCGAGTCAAAGTCCTGACTTGAATCCCATTGAGATGCTGTGGCAAGACCTTAAACGAGCAGCTCATGCTCAAAAACCCTCCAACGTAGCCAACTTAAAACAATTCTGCAAAGAAGAGTAGGGCTAAAATTCCTCCACAGTCAAGTAAAAGACTCATCACAAGTTATCGTAAACGTTCGACTGCAGTTGTTACTGCCAAGGGTGCCACAACAAGTTATTAGGTTTAGGGGGCAATTACCTTTTCATGGCTGATACAGGTCTTGAATAAATCTTTATCTTCAATAAATGGAATGATCATTTAAAAGCAGCATTTTGTGTTTACTCATTGTCTTTATCTGGTATTAAAATTAGTTGGATGACCTGAAACGTTTATATGTGACAAATTAGCCATAATGGAAGAAACTGAGTGAGGGGCAAACAATTTTTCTCAGCACTAAGTGTCTTCTCTGCACATAATGAGTTGACTTATTTTCACTCAATCAACAAAATATGACATTTGACCTGGGGTGCTCAAACTTTTGGTCGTATATACGTACAGTCTCGGAATTATTAAATTGTGCCGATATTTAATGATGAACAGACCAACAGAAAAACTCACTGACATACATCAATTGATATTAATAATACTTTGGTTTATTCTTTTACTGTATGTAAAAGTTATAGATTTTCCATGTTTCTTCCAATAGAATGCCAACAATAAAAAAGTAATCAAATAAAAATCATAATGAAATCTCAAACACAAATTTGTTATCAGTTTAGAATACATACTTTCAATGGAATTACTCTGTTTGAGTGAGCTTCGAATGACAGGTAGTACTAAATTACAAAGCTTTAGTTGTGAATGATTATAACAAATGCTAAGGGTTAGATGAGGACAAATAATCATGAACATGGATATTCAATAGAATTAAAATGATTCTGGTAGTCTTTCTATGCTAGGCAAAAAAAGGACATAACCACCCACTGGTCCAAGCTGGTCCAATCACAAAGCTCACATATTCTGCAGCATCATATTAAAACACATTCTTGACAGATACTTAAAGCCGGTGTGAGGTATGTTTGCTAGTGGGTGAGCGCTGAGTAGTTTCAGTCCATCTCTTCTTTGTTCTACAAACAATGAATCTCGAAAAAGCAAGAGTGTTTGTTGAACCTAAAAGGCCGCAAATTTAGAGAAGTTTACACTGGACCCAGCCTTTTCATCTTCACTACAAGGTTATGGGTTATGCCCCGTGAGCACGGTCATGTAGAGAGATCAAAAGATCAGAGAGTGCGCACAGTGTGTGTGTTTCGGGAGGCCGCAGATAATGCTATTTGGTTTGCTATATGGCACAGATTACAAAGAGCTTGCGCGTTGTTCACAAACTAGAAGGAAAAGTGGAACTGATGAACTGCAAAATCAAAGAAACTGCAACAACGCCCAGAATTGCAGAACCTTAAGCCCAAACTCAAATCAAAGTCAAATAACATGCAAGAATTGTGTTAAAACAAATACATCACTCATAGCAGTGACAATATGTTTCTATTTCCCAGCCATTACAGTGTAGAGAAGGAACTCTTTCTAAAGGCAGAGAGAAAATAAACTCACTCTGGGTTGTGAGAACTCCCTAGAGTGCGTCCAGAGTGCTCTGTGCATTTGATAAGATCATATGATAAAGCTAAGAGTCTGAGTTAATGAGTTTTTCCCTCTTTTCTCACCATGGATACGGCCTGGGTGGCCTGTCTGTCCTCTCAGCTCTCCCTCTGCATCCTCCTGCGTTTAGTGTGTGAACCCGGTTTACAGTGAGGGTAAACATGGCAGGGACAGTTAGCCTTTCATGTGCCAGGGCAGCACACGTTAAAATGTGTCCAAGATATTTAAGAAGCTTAAGCAAAACAGCTTTTTAAAGCTGCACTATGTAAGATACAGAGACTCGGAGACCACTCTGGTGAAAACGTTGTAGAATTGAACCCTCACTTGATGAATCGAAAACATCGAACTAGAGGACCAGCCTTGTGTCTGGAGAACAGACTTCATTTGCGTGCACAGTACCCAGACACTTCAGGCCAGCCCTTTGGACACTGGAGAGGGCCATGTTTATATAGGCCCAGGCACATAGCTGCCCTTGGACCATTGCCAAGTAGGTATAGAAGCAACAGCTGTTTCTAGTCTATATATAGACAGCCAGGAACAACTGTTCAGAATGTCCTATTGTCCTCAGATCCAGCACACAGAAATAATAGAGCAGATTCCTTCAATTCATAATTGCACGTAATGTGCCGAGAAACATTTTGTAACGGGGGTTGTTCTTTAGACCATTTCCCTAAGCAGATGAATCTGATGACTGCGAGCGCATTGAAAGAGCATTCATAGAGAACTGTGAATTATCTGCTATAGTCATCATATCGTCAACAACAGAATGCTGATTTTGCGTTTATGACCTGAAGATTGAGCTGGACCCTTGTGTGCGACATTAATACATTAAGAAGTATGACGTGGATTGAAATACTCCTGTTAAATCCAACCTGACTAGCAGAAGTGCAACACCACCAGATTTTAGAGTGACTTCTTAGAGTGATTCAGTAATGTTACTTCTTTCAATTTTGACAAATAATTCTTACATAGTGCAGATTTAATTAAAGAGGAAAATTTACTCATGATGACGAAGCAAATGCTGGCAGAATTCCAGGCAAACTGCACTATTATTTCAGTGATGTTGGCTATGTTCTAAAGTAGTAGGGGAAAAAAAGCTTTGCTATGTAAAGGCATTACCAGAACCCAGATCAGGATTCTTACTCTTATAAGACTGATAGTGGCCAACATTTTGAAAAAAGCCTTTCCATTCAGATTTGAGCCACATACATATGTGGCCCTAGATAAGATACATATCTGATGCGAACTGCGACTGCAAAGAGAATTATCAGATTGGACAGTTTACTTTTTTTCATCCCATTTCAAAATGCATGCATGCATGCAGGTTAATTCTGGACAGACTAGCGTATATACCTATGATAAATGTGTGGCTTACAAACAAAGACCTGAACTTCAGTTTGAAAGATCATCTCTGAAATAGAGTGGGTAACAAAACTTGAAATATTTGTCCGAACTCAACAGTACATGATTATCATCACATCAGGTTTGATTGGGTTTGGACATCATTTCTCAAATATTTATCAGACTTGGGTGGGGTTCAAATTTCACATTCACAAATTTCATAGTTCAACTCCCACCTTTAATAACGGATTCTAGCATGTATTTCACCCGCTTCAGTTTTTTAGCCTGTATTTACCACTGCTTCAGTTTGGTCGTACTGTATTCTTCCTGCTCACTTTTACTACCTTAAATAGTTTTTAAACATGGAACACAAGAGCCACTTATGTTTTGGCACCGTGGTCCATTAAGCTGTATTTGATAAAACTTTAGGAATGTGGAGTCTAGCTTAATTCCTTCTTCTTCCATCACACCCTCCCTCAATCATTCCCTCCCTCCCTATCACCTTCTCTCAATCATTCCCTCCCTCACTCAGTCCCTTAATTCCCTCCCTCAGTTCCTCACTCACCCACCCACATTAAGAAGGTTAAAAATACTCCAGTATCAATGACACTGTGTGTCCTTATGACCCTGTGTGTTCTTCTAAAAAATGAACGGAATAATCTAAAAAATCGAAATCCACATTTAAGTTAAAGGGCCTGTAATGTGAATGTAGCCTAAATGAAGGATGATGATGATGTCCTGGTAAGAACCTGCGCATGTGTGTCATGTCTTCCTAGATGTCACTCACCTTGGAGGCTGACACAGAGCTGTGGGGTGATCCATCTCGGGATGCGCTCACCGAGGGCCCTGGGGCTCTGTCCCTGTCTACACAAGATCAAAGAAAAGGAAAATAAAGAAGATGGGATGTGGGGGAAAAAAAGGATGAGACATCAGAAATAACATTCGCTAACAATGCTGCTTTGGTTTGAACATGCATCAAAAATCCTCCAGAACAGCAGTGTCTAGGGTCATCGTTGACTCAGTGGGTGCCATAAACGTTTGCACGTGTTGAGGCGGATGCTGCTGTGCCTGAGGGCTGCAGAAGCAGATGGTTCTCTCCATGATGAGCAGAGAACTGTCCTCCAGGCACACATAGCCTGGACCCTGCCGCTTCAGCACATAACTCACTATACTACACTGCACAGCCTAACTAGATTTTTAGAAGAGCGTTTCAAGAATTTAAGAGATTATGATCTAGAATCAGTCTAAAGGACACCGTTAAAGTCATTAAGTCTTGTTTAATAGAAACAAACACATTTTTGTCATTACTCTTGTCACAGAAGCAAGAAATTTCACAAACGCAGAACCTGATGGTAGAGGATGTACTTCAACACAATGTAAATGTCAATCAAATGTAAATGTAATTAAACACTAAAGTTTTTTTTATTTTTTGGAGGGGGGGATGGGGGTGTTACACAATTTTCTCCACAATTCAGCCACAGCCATAGGGCTAATGCCTAACCGCAACAAAAACATCTATTTTAGATTTGAGGTTTTCTGCAGGTACCCTCACCTTTTAGCCTGGTCTATGGCCTGCACTCACTGCATTACCAAACTAGCAGTAGGCTCTCTTGGGAAGCAAAGAGATACTGCAAATGCAATCTTTTAAAGAAACTTATTACTGAACAGTCCTCATTCACAACCAGTGGACAGGCTTTAGCGCATATTTCTGTCACTCATTCAGCAATGAAAGCATCAAAAATAGGCTCCATTCAGTGTGAGCTGAAATTTCAGAGTTCATCTTAACAAAAATCACCCCACTTATGTAGAAACAACAAAAGTATACACACTTTATTTTAACAAAGGTCAGGAGTGAAACGAAAATGACCCTGGCTGCCATAATGTAGCACCCATAAAGACTAAGAAACAACAACAGCAGGTTTTGTAATTAGATTCTATATTTGACTCCTTAACACAATCATTTTTACAATCCTTGTCCAAACAAGTGGCTGATTAGCAACGCTCTCTCTCTGGCTACTGTGACTGATGTGTGACCTTTCAGATACACGCAAACAGAAACAGAACCCCTCCAAAAGAAAAGCGTGTATGTTCATGTGAGTGTATGTTATAGCAGATGGAAGCTTCATTTAGCTGATTTGGATGCAATATTAGAGGGACGCAAGAACTCTTAGGCATTCCTTTTTTTTCCCCCAAATGTTATAAACTAATCACTGCTAGGATATGTTGCACTTACCAGCACTTCTGCTTGGGCCATACGGTTCTTCAAACCCTGAAAGAAACACAAGAAAATCAACTGTTTGTGTCACCTTGGAAAAAAACATTAAATAATGTTTCCAAAGATTTTAGCATGATGCGCTCCTGTTGATGTACTATTTTACAATTATCATAATACCATCCAAGCCATGCTCTGGATTGTTTCTGTGACCCTACACTGACATGCACAATATATATCGCTCTTGCCTGGCTGTAAGTAGGGGTTAATATGAATTAAGGAATAAAGGAATTTTATTAATGCTCCTTCTGAAAGGGTAAATTGAGGTTACAACTGACTGTTTCATGATTCTTCTTTTCTCGGTAAGAGCACTTATGAAACACAGCATTCATATTAGAGATGGTCCAATCACTCACACCAGTCATGCAGATCTACAGTCGACAATGGAGCTTAGTCTCGTTGAGAAAGCGGTCATGCACTCTAATGGTGTAAGAGAGGTAGCGGACCAGAAGAACTCAATTATTACCCACAAAAATGAAACCAAAAACGCATCCCAGCTGGCTTTTGCTTTGGGACTACTTAAGAAGAGAGTTGTAATACAAGAGAATTTGACTAGGTGGCACTAGCCTAAAACGGTAGGTGGGTAAGAGAGGGGGGTCTCTGGGTTTGAAGTAATTTTGAACATTATGTAATTAATACTTAAAAAATAATGGAAAAATTAATGGAAAAAAGGCCTTTGTGCATGTAGGTCAACAGCATGTTCATCCTATACATCCTATCCCAAATGTACAGTACAACATCTACAAGTTCTACATGTACTGACGATACAGACAATATTTATCATGATAACGACATATACTGTCATATTGCCCAGACCTAATTTCACCCCGTACATTTAGATTTAGAGATATTTCCTAGTAAATAACAACAAAACATGGCCCGCATGCTAAAATAGTCTGAAGCCTCTGAGGGCAATGGAAACCAAGTAAACCAAGCCACAGCTTGTAAGTGTCAGGATGGTTAAATTAATCTACCTGTAAGTGGGATATAGAACCGCATGACAAGTTGCGTCTCTTGCTTGAATTCTTTAGTTGTTAAAAGCACACACAAAAAGCATAAAACATCACAAGTGCAATTTGAGTGCTTTGGAACAGAGGTTTTCAAACCTTTCTTAGTATTTATTTAAAAATAAACTGGATTATTTAGAATCATCTCTCATCTCTTCGAGGCTTAACTTTCCTCAATTTAAAAAAAAAAAGAAGTGGTGTTTCAAAGAGCTGATCTTTCGGCATCTTTCATCAAAGCAAGAAAGATATTAAACAGCTGTATATTTTTAGTTGCAATAGTTTCAGACATGTCACACATGCATATACTGCTATTTCTGTTTGTGCAACATTGTCTGTAGCACAACCGACTACGTCCATTCTGCTGCAAAAGATTACACACTTGTGTAACCTTAATCAATCTAGGGTTTGAAAACCTGGGCTTAAAAAATATAACAAGGAAAAAGGTTATGATGCTTTATCAGGTCAAAGGTCACAATGCAACACAGCAAAGTGCACCACACACTGACCCCCTGCATAGTCTTTGGTTTGAGTGCAGGGAAATCCCCACCACTGAGCACTCTCCTTTGGAAAGACTGGATGATTATGAGGAAAATCCATACCTGCAGGAGCATAACATACTCAAACACTGATGAGCAGGCCTGAACAAAAAACAGCTTTCACTTTCATTCCGCTCCATAGTCAGTCTGGCAAATATCAATGAACAGGTCTGTAAATCAAGCCCCAGTCAGCCAAGAAAGCAGCAATAACGACTCCATAAAGAAAAGTAGCTGTCATTTTGTCCAGTTTTGCTATACCAATAACCCAAGCAGCACCGATCCTCAGAGCACTGGTCACATTTGTTGCTTTTTCTTTGATTTCTTCACATCTACAATGGCCATCAAAAGTTTAGCTTTTTCAAATGTTTAAGAGCATGTCATCTTTGTCAGCTTGCGATAACTTAAAGGGCCCATATCTTATATTTTTTGTGTTTGATTTTCTTCTCTGAGGCCCGCTCTTAACATTGAGAACATTTATGCGTTATTATTTACCAAATCTTCATCCTTTAGAAATAACCAGGCTGTTTTGTTATTGTGCCTTTAAGACATGAGATATGTAAATGAGCTCTGTTCTGACTGGCTGCCCTGTATTGTGCCTAGACATGTGCTGGTATTCGGTAATTCGGTATACCACGATACTCAACGCATGTGGAAACGTTTCGCAGACACTTTGAAATACCGTCACTGTAATTTAGTCAAACAAACTGAGATTTCTTAGACACGCAGAGCAGCTCTGCTTTAACAAACTCCTACTGCACTTTCTCAACATGTGATACAGTCCCTCCTCTGAGCGGAGCTTATAAACAATCACTACAGCCACAGCACGGCAGAAGGAGGAGCAGAGAGATAACTTTTGTCCTTGAGAAAGGTCTAAACGCACGACCCACCCAGCTTAGAGAAAGGAAACATGCTCAGTCTCACGAATACACTGCAGTCACAAACTTTGTGCATATCAAAGTAAAAGGCACAAAAGCATCTCTAAGTTAACCTTAGCAGTACAGCAGACTTCTAATTAGCTGAAAGGTGAATTCAGCAGTTTGGCCTCAAGTTAAGATATTCACTTACTCATTCACAGTGTATCTACAGCAGGAGCAGGCACTCCAGTCCTGGAGGGCCGGATTCCTGCACAGTTTGGTGATGTTTCTCCTTAAGCACATTTGATCAATCTTCTCAGTTAACTGCCTGCTTTAGGTGATGTACTAGAACAGGGAAATCACCAAGCTGCACTGGACTCTGGCCCTCAGTTCCCCACCCCACCCAGGTTACCCGAATGTCTGTTAAAAGCTTCGCTTGTCCGCAGTGCGTGTGTAGACTACACTGAACCCAGTGGTGGTGGGGCGGGGGATTCCACTGGCAGAAATAAGCACTCTCATTGTGTGCGCATTTGATAAACACAAGCTGCTAACAGAGTCAGAAAATCTCCCTGCTAGTCAGAAGTGTCCTCTTGCCTTCTTTTGAAACGACTGTTGAAGAAAGCAGCTTATTTGGCAACAGAACAGCTCAGTACTCTAGCTCTCCAGACACATGAAGAAAAATCACAAGGCTACCATGAACTGCTCTACAGCTGCTAATTTCAGTTACCAAGAAGGGATTAACATAAACTGGATATACAACTAAACCACCGCCCAGTCACCAGGAATGGCAGAATACTCTCTAGAACTATCTATAAGAGCAGGAAGAGAAGTCAGAGCCTACTTTTTCCCTGAGGAGGCTGGTACTGGTGGGTCTTGCCCCTGTCAGGGGAGTAGCTACGGCTGCTGATGCTGGATCCAGAGCGGCTGTGAGGGGAAGGGGGGACATCCCGCCGGACAGGGGAGCGGTCCCGCACTGGTGGAAAGGGCGCTTTACGCCGTAGACCTTCCCTCTCCTCCCTGCAGAAGAGACACAGAGAGACAGACAGACAAAAATCTAAATACAGATGTTTAGGTCAGACAGGTGGGTTACTGGATAAAGATGACTGATTTATATGGAAAAAATTCTCACTGAATGCTGATATTTAGCAGGATTGAACTGCAACTAAAACAACAAATACAAAACTAACTGCCTACAGAAACGAATAGTTTATAAGTTAAATAGGTAAGTGGGAATACTAGATGCTTGAACTAAATTTTCTGGAAAAAAATAAAAAGATCTGATTTGATTTGATGATCTATTCCTTGTTAAGAGATTTAATAACCTTCTTATTGTCCCTGTTCACAACAGACATGATTCATCGTAAGTAACTTGAAAGGCAAAATTCGTTTTACCATCAGCTTCTTTCGAAGTGTAATGTCTTTCTTGTCTCAAAAACATTATCTGAGTTTTGATTACATCAAACCAATCATACCATGTCTCACCTGCCCCTTCCACTCCTGTATAACAGCAAGAGAAAGACAAGCAAAAATACATCACGGTACAGAAGAAAAATTAGTTAGGATTTCTGATACACAATGTCTTTAAAATTGCAGCCCAGTCCAGAAAGACATCAGCATTCAGTGAGCAGTTAAACTCAATATTTAAGAGGCAAATCAGAACTTGACATGGGCAACATCTTTAAACTTTTTCCACGGAAACCCAGGACTTTCCAGCCCTTGGCTGAGTTGGGGTGGAATAATCTAGAGGGCAAAGAATGCTGTATACATTACAGTCTCTTTTACACAGTGCAAACAGTGTCCTTGAACCCTGCGTACTTATCCATTCTACACCATTACCGACTAAGACTTCATTCACACACAGTGTGTGTCCCAAAATGTGGTCTTTGGCAATATCATGGGATAAAAAGGGTATTTATAATGTGACCCTATGTTTAATCGAAGAAAAGCAAACTTGTAAATTTTATATGGAGATAAACTAAATACTTGAATAATACAGCACTGATCACATTATAGTTTTGCTTAGATGCCTAACATTTTATAATACTCTGTTCTGGACCATTAAAAAAATCCTACAAACAATATATTTAAGTGGATAACATACGTCTGACATGGGTTATCTACATACCCACGGTCCAGGTTCATAATGGCCTGTATTAGTGTGTCGTCTCCTGGGTCAGGGCCCAGAGCTGACAGGGATCTGGGAGCAGGGTAAGAGCCCTGTACTCGAGTGCTGGGAGGAGGACCCACTCGACTACTGCCTCTGTAAGAGAGAGGAGAAAAGCAAATGCTTAAAAATCATGGGTAAAATAAACACTGTAAGCTCAAGGTTTGACCAAAGAAAATCACATTTACACAATTTTCCTCTTACTCCCAATGTAGCCAATCAACCAACATACTTTTGTCCATTTGTATAGATAACAGCAAATCATACAGTCTCAGAAGTCACATAAGCAAGTCTACTTGAGATTACTTAAATACATGTACAAAGCCTCCATTACCTGTTAGCTACATTAGCCTCGCAGCTCCAGTACAGAACTGAAGAAACAAACTTCTAAGACCAAACAAGTCTTGGCTGATTACATTTGTATAGTGGAAAATTTGCTTTAACTTGTTTTCTGGACAAACCCTCACTTTAAGGGACATACAAGTAGGTTCATAAATGTTTGGACGCTGACAAAGTTGCATAAATGCTGCACCTTGAGCTCAATTTTAATTTAATTTCAACTCCAATAGCCAAAATAATTACATTTATAAAGGTTTAAATGAACAGTTTGGCAAAAAAATCAAGTTTACATAAACTTCCACCTACCCCAGATGTATTTGGCGTCCAAATGCGGCTTTTTTAGTTTAGAACTAGAGTGGCAAGGCTAAAATTGCTAACACTACAATGCAAATAGTCTAAATCATAACTTATAACTCTTAACCCTTAAGAAAATACATCACCAAAATGTCTTTAAAGAAGCTCAATCATCCAGGTATTCATTAAGGTTGCACAGACTCGACGATGGGATTTAGGGCACAGTATAACTGACTATGAGCAATAAAAATGAATGCAAATTCACTGCACAATATGAGCAGTGTGGACAACAACCTCAGACAACAAGGCCTCAACAAGGAATCCTTTTGTGACAAACTGCAACAATATAAATTCAGGGGAACCTGATCCAAGATTGATCCTGCTTCGTGAATACTGGCACTGGTGTCGTCTGAAATGGTGTTAACTTTTATAGCACAGAGTGAATCAAACTGTGTTCTAAACCACACTGACCAGTCTGTGCGACCTTAATGAAGACCTAGACACTATTTTTATATATACATACTTCGTATGTTTGTGTTCTAGTGTTTGTTAGCAATGTTATCTTTGTAGCCCCATTTCTAAACTAAAGAAGCAAAATTTGAACACCAAACTTGGCTGATCGACAACATCTGGGTAAGTGGAAAATAGGTTACATTAGATTTTTTCACCAAAATATTCCTTTAATCATTTCAGCAGAACTACTATCAGTAGTTATACATGCAAGATAGAATGAATTACCATCACAATTTAACCACTCAATAACAGATACCATATGCATTGCAGACTTTTTGTACTCAGTTATGGGTAAAAAAATCAAGGAATGAAACCAGCAGCACATTAAACTGTCCTGTTACGGAGTTCTTTCAGGATGTCCTACCAAGCTAGAGGAGAGAAATAACAGACTGGCCTCTTGTCCTGTATTTCTCACAGGTTAAGAGGGGGCTAAACGGGCCCCTTCAATAGTCTCCTTCACATAGCTTGTTTAGAGACCTCATGCCCCTTTCCTTTAGGGGTCAATGGTACAGGCTCTGTTTACGGGCTATTAGATAGGACGAAGGGAAGGCCACGTGTGTCTTCTACCTCCCAGCAGGGAGATGGTTTGATGGATTCTCTTCTAGTCTGACACAGGGAACACACCAGAAGTTGCAACAAATCTTCAAAAGGAAATGTAAGCACGGAGCAAGAGAGCTGTTCAAGCTCTGCCCATAAAGAGAAACCTTCAGGTTTACTTTCACACCTCCCTTTCACACCTCGCTCCTGTGGAAAAGGCCATAACTGTTCTCTCACGAGCTTTACTCCACTCACTCTTTTAACAGACAATGTGTAAAACACAAATATGCATAGAAATAATACAAGCTATAATTCTGAGACACTGTGGTAACAGCACATACTCGAAAAACACCTTTCTGAGAATGTGTGAACCTGTGTTCATTTGAAACTATGAGCTTCCAAACAAAAGAATTTCTAATGTTTATAAGATCAGTAAGTCAACCAGCTTAAAGGGCTCATACCATGGAAACGAAAACTGTTTTTGTGATGTCGCAAAACATACATATATTCATCTTTTCAGCCTACAGCAGTTTAATTGCACTCATTCACACTCAAGCTTTAAGCAGTGTTTCAGCTGTGAGTGCTTTCTGAATGATCCAGCCAATCAGAACAGAGCTCATTTACATAAAACAGTCTTAAAGGTACATCAGCAAAACAGCCTGTTGAGTGCTAAGGGGTAAAGAGAAAAATGGTCATATAAAAATGAGTTATGACTGTTTTTGGTACATAAAACCACACAAATGTTGGGGACCTCAGGAAAAAAAAAAGATAGGTTAAGCTAGATGTGGCTACCCTTACCATGTGACCTACTTAGTATATACTATTAGTATTATATTTAACATTATCCCAGCATTTTCTGCTGGTATCGGTCCGAGACTGCTGCAGGGTATCAGGATCAACGTCATCTCTAGTGACCACTGCCTTATAATGAGAATGCTAATGGAAAGGATTTTTCATCCCCCCACACTGCGGGAGCAACCCACCTCATTTAAGACTTAGCGTGTTTGTGTTAGTCACGCCAGAGGCTACACATCCTGCCTGTAAACTCCAGTTTGGTTTAAGCCACACAAAGAGCCATGGCCTCGTAAAAACAGCGCTGAGGAGCTAGCCTGCGTCCATGTCGTTCATTAACACACATCTGCACAAGGCGCAATAAAGGCCATAGTTTACACTGCCCTCAGCCTGCTTTCCCTGTTTGCTCCCTCCGGTTGCGCCGCTTATACGACTCACCGTACAGGTCCGGGGTGCAGGGGTGGGGAACGGCCAGGAACGAATTAAAGGCACCTGGTCTGGATGACCTCAGCACGAACTCTTAGCCATCTCTTGCACGCGCACACACAAATGACAAAAAAGGCCACTCATAGTGACCTCACAAAACTTTAATGACCCTGATTTTTGTTTGAAGTGTACATGACCCCGTCTGCCCCAGACCGACAGAGCAAATTACCACATGTCTGTCTTTACTACCAATATTATGCCTGAGGAAAAAAGGCTTTCAAAAAAACTTCACTTCTAAAACTCCAGTGAGTAACCAAAAGGTAATAATCACTGACCAATATATGAGACAGTGTTGAAGGTTTATAGTACGAGTTACACGCCTCCAATAGTGTCCAAACATACAGGCTTAAACTAAGTACTACCTTTAACCAGTTTTATAAGAATGAAAAGCACAGATTTTTATGCAGGCTGCCCACAGCAAAGTTAGCCTACAGCATGACTAAAATGATTAACAGACCGTGTGCATAAGTACAATAATTCCCAAGTCTACAGCTTCATCTGATGACTCCAGTGCCACCATGTGGCACAATGTGGTTATTCATTATTACTGCTTGGTTACTGCAAGCATGTGCAACACTCAACAGAACAACTGACTAATGGCTTCATTTTTCATCTGTTCACATCTGTGAGACAAAACAATGTTTTTCTTCTCTCAAAGGGCCTTTTCTGATCTGCTGCTAATCCTGACAACCGGGGAATCTCTACTGCAAGCTCTTTATTCCCTCCATGTTTTTCCAAGAATTGTTTAGTACTGTTAAGCATGGCATTTTACTGCAAATTTCAGTGCACAATTTCTATTTATTAGCTGAGGATAATATAATCATAAAAAAATCAAATGTAAAATACGAAATGTGCCATAACTTTAGCACAAGCCACGTTTTATGTTATTTTTCCAAATAATTTAAAGCAAATGTGCTTTAAAGTGCAGTAGTATGCTCTCTGTAGAGGATGTGTTATTTTATTTCTGGTAAATATTACAGTAAGAAAGAGTAGCTAGTTAGAAATTATACCAAAATTGCAATTACTTTATATTAAACGGTGAAACTTTGCACACATTTATACTGCAAATCATAATTTTTTTTGCAAAAGAGTTTAACAGAATAGAAAAAGTAGCAGTTTTGTTGCAAAACAGTTGTTAGCTGTGTTTGTTATCCTGTAGTAAGAGTTGTAGACAGCTGTCTTAAGTGAAGTGACTATAAAAAAAGCTTGTTTCAATAGAGACACTGATATGTGAACTGTGAGATGATGCCGGTACATGAATAATTCTACCAAACTGGTTCAAAGTCAGAGTGGAAACCACATTTTGGACTTTTAACGGACTTGGACTTCAGAATTATTTTGCCTAGAATGACCCTATACGACTTGGATGACCTCATACGACCCTAAGCGACCTAAGGTTTATTTTATCAAAACAACCAGTGACAGTTTTAGCTAATTTCGAGCAGAACTCAAAAATGCTATCTAGTACATGACTAGCAAACAGCTTTGAACAGTTAACTATACAATTTTTATTAAAACTGGGGATGTACTGATACCAATACCGGTATCGTCCCAATGCCACGTCATTTGCTTGTTCTCATACTCTTAAAAATGCACAGATACAAACATCCGATACCAGCTGATACCATGTGACAGAAGCCTGGTGTACGCTGCCTCGCTAATGGACAAACGACTCAAGCTGGCAGTGAGCAAGAATCTGCTTTAACAAGGATGTGTTTCTGAGCCATGGCAGTCGGACACAAAGTCGCAGGTCACTTTACACATTCCAGCTTTGGCATATTCCTGCCAGGCATACACTGTGTGACTTTTTTTAAGCACATACATACAAACATAATCACACTTAATCACTTCCTCAATACAGGTGAGACATGTAGACTAACAACACGGAGGCAAAACAGTCAACATTTGGTATGAAAGTCCGTATATGCTGACTTTACTCTGTTTGACTGAATAGAACTGCAAAGTGCTTTACAAACTTTAATATAGTGATTTTGGCTGTAGCACAGTTTTTCAGCGTGCTTGCTCAGTATGTGGGGGTGCAGCGTGTTATTTTGAATGAAACAGCTTTATTGATAGCCTGTAGACAGAGCTGTCAGTGGAGGCTGCGTTACACGTAGCATGTCAATCAGACTTTTTGTTTTAGTACATTGTGAAAATATAAATCGTAGGCTTCGCCCATAAACGATGGTCCACTGAAACGTACATTGTGAGTCACTAAAGAACAAGCCGTCTAAAATCGCACAGTGCATGTCTGGCTTTAGAAGACATCGAACTTTGATTTGACTCAACCAGCCACACAAAAGACTTCAAACGTTAAAAAAAGTCAGCTCCTCGGATTAGCCTTGGATATGACGTCACTGAGCCACAGAGACTGTTCTTGAAAGAGGAAGATGAGGATCAAAACTATGAAGTATTCTTTACTTAGCGCTTTTCTGATGTGGAACAAATTCCACTCTTCTCCACTGCAATGCTACTCGATCCAAGGTAACTAATATAGCATAGCTAGCTAATGCACATCATTTCTAATTGTAAGTAGGTTACTTAGTATGGTATCGGAAGCGGTGTCAGCAAGTAAAATGAAAACGTGTTCAGTCTGAAAAAAAATTGGTATCTATGCATAATTAAAACAATAATTTACTTAACTGTAGAAAATATGGGTTTTGGTAGTGACAATTCTGAAGGTTACAGAATAATTTTAAAACTTTAGGACACATTTACTTCAGAACAATCTGATCTCACTGCTCACCAGTGTGGCCATGACGATGAGAAGATCACTGAAAAAAATACAAAAATTAAATATTATTTTTACATGGTGAAATTTAGGTGTTAGGGTTTGGGACAGACACCTCCCAACAGAAAGTACTCTATAAATGATGATTTTGTATGTATTTAACTTGGTACTATCTTAACTACGTCTTGGGTTTAAATAGATCTTGACATAATCCTTATAAATATCTACAGTCTGAATACTTAACAGTTTTTTTTAACTGTGAGACTGTAGTTTAAGTAGAAATTGGTACTAGATTTAACTAAATTAATATCACAGAGTCACCTAAATGTTCTGCTTTTTTGGAGTACAATAAATACATCAACAAATATTAGTTTGAAATATTGATCAAATCTAAACATCTGTCCAACACTAATATTTGTTAAAGCAAACATCTGCTGACACCAATATGATTGACATTATTATGCATTCCTGCATTTCAGTTTAGTAGTAAAACAATAAATAAATAACATGTCGGATCGGCATTAGCTGAATTTAAGGTTTTACTATTGGGGCCAGAAAAAACAAGTGGTATGGTGCTTGAGAATCATCATAGCACTAAAGGCTGTTAGGTTTCAACGCATGCTCCACATGAACACGTTTACTGTTGTATTTGCCTGATCTTAAGGGGCTGCAATGGCTCCATATCTGATTTCAGAGCTTTTATTTTTAACGCTTAATAAAATAATCACACATTACGCAGATCTAGTCAATCTAAGAAACAGTAGGTATGAGTAAAACTACTAAACACTGTAAAGGAACTGAAAGGACTCTCCTTTAAGGAGACATGACAGCAACGTTTCTCTCATAGGTGCAAATGGGCACAGGTTAAACCCCCTAAAGCAAAGCAAAGCTGAAGAGAGAAAAAAAAGAGTGAATTTAATTACAGGAGACAGAGAGGGGTAACCTGGGAGGAAAAGAGAGAGATAAAGAGAAAGCCAAAATGAATCTCCCTAAACTAACCCTTCAACCCAGCAACTCTCTCCCAAGTGCGTTCCCATGAAAGCAAAGCCAAAAAAACACAGCTCTGGTATTAGCTTGACTCATGCTTCCTGTTAGGTTAAGACGTGTGTGTTAACATTTCTCTCTTTTTATGACTGAGACATACACACACACACACACACACACACACACACACACCGTTATTTTTATGTAATGTCAGGACGTCTCATCTCATATGTGTAACTTATATGTAAATATCTATGAGTAATGATAGTATTGACAGTAATGAGTAATGACTAATGGTCTACATGTAATACATACATAAATACCTATATGCAACAACTATACCCCATGCATACACACACACACACACACACACACACACACACACACACACACACACACACACAGACACACACACACAGACACACACACAGACACACACTATATTGGTTAGCCAATTACGCAGATCTAGCCAAGTTTTCACTATAAAGTCAGGACATTTTTGTCCCTGTAAATACATATACATACATACATGCACACAGTTGTAGAAAACTTTTAATGGCCGCATTACATGTTTTGTCGATATTCTAAATGAAAAATTAACACATCCTCTACAGAGAACATATTTAAATATGTAAATTTCTATTTAATTGCTGATTTTATTATGTTGGAACAAATAAAACATAAAATATAAAATGTCCCATAGCTTTCCCACAGGCCAGATTTTTTACAGAGAGAAATAAAGAGTAGCTGTGCAATAAAATGTACAGACATTCGAAACTTATTTTCAATTAGAAAAACAACAAAATATGTCATTTAACCAGGGGTGCCCAAACTTTTGCATACAACTGTGTAAACACTTCTTTAAGCATTACAATGGATTTGCACTTCCAATGGCTGAAGCAGTGCTGCCATCTGCTGAGGAAAGTGCTTAAATGTCTTTAAAAAGCTCAGGGCACTGCACTGAACATCCTGAAATAAGCCAGACAAGCTAACATTTCCTCATAAAGTCCAATGTTTACATCTTTCTAAGCTCATTTTCTGCTTAGGTCCACATGCAGACATTTAGGCTTAATACTGACAGTAAAGACAGACACATTACTTTTCCCTTGGAAAGTTAAGCTCACATGACATATAGTACAGCATGTTAATACCTGAAATCCACTTGGCGTCCGGAATGAGGCTCCTCTCTGGGCCCTCTGTAATACGGGTAGTCATCCTGCTGGGACATACAAATACAGATTTATGTCATATTTACAAGGACATACACGAGTTAAATGCGTACATATCTAAGTGAGAGGCGTGTCGTGGTTACATATTTTCTGTGGTCATGTTTCTGCAATCACTTAAGGGTTCTTTTGTGAACTGGTTCAACCAGTACCTGTGTAATTTTCGCTAGTGATTTGATTGTTGGGGCCTCTGCACTTACCCTCCGACCAGGTGGGCCACCTCTAGGTTCATTACTGAATGAATGATGGCTGTCACCATGATAACCCCTCTGATCTTCACCATGGTAGTTTCGGGGAGCACCATTTGGGTAAAAGCGAGGGCCGTCAAAGCCTCGACCATAGTCGTCATCAGGACGTCCGAAACCGGGTCTTCTTTCCCCACCAACTCCTCTTTGATATGGGGCCTGAAAAAAGGAAAATTAAGAAGGCTAGAATCAAAAGGGGAATTCCACCAATATTTAAAAAACTCTGCATAATGAAAGAGTGGTTTGTTATCCAGAGTGGTTCGATGTAAAATAATTCCATTCTAGAGACATACCCTGCCTGTAAAAGTAACTCTAGAGGAAGCTCTTATATTAAAACTTTTACAAATCCGCTGCCTGACGCCTGAGACATTGATCTACGATAAAGCATCGACCTAAAACATATATTTTTTAAAATTCGTTAATGGCGGAGACACACATGCAGTAGTACCCAAAGAAAACTTTACAATTTAGAAGACTTATCACTGTTGTACAATTATCAACTGGTGATTTTGGATAGTAAATAAAATGGTTATATTTGTGTTGCAGACATTGTGACTCCTGGTTCCTATCACCATCACTGTAAAGTAGGGGTGCGGGAAAAAAACGGTTCTTAGATGCATCGCGATGCAGACGTGAACGATTCTGAATCGATTCATAAATGTCAAAAATCGATTTTCTAAATATTTTATTTATTCCGTAATGTTGACGGAACGAAAAATGCGCAACTTGGAAGTGGGTAAGTGCAGTGCCCGGAGAGTCTGCACCATTTAAGGTGGAACGGGAGAGTTAGAAAGAGAAGTGACTTCATCTTCGCAACTTTTTAGTGTTTGACAGTCTCTCGTTGCAGATTTAACGTTACAGGAAACTGCGCCACTTATAAATGCAAAAAGTCCACTCGTCTCCAAATGTTTGTCTTAGCTAAATCTCTCTCTTTGCCTTTTCGTTCGCTACTAGCGAGGCAAGACTTCGCTGCTATGTGATCTGCAGTCTGCACGCCGTTTCTCAGTCGTGGAGAACCAGGGCTTTCGCGCTATGCTGCACACTTTGGAGCCGAGATTCAGCGTCCAGTCTTGAAAATATTTTACTGACACAGTGACCCCCCCTCTCTACAACGAGACCAAAACCGAAGTTATAAAATCACTGAATTAAACGGGTAGGGCGGCTGTATCGTGCTACGTGGACATCCATTACCAATGGATCTTATTTCACCCTAACAGCGCATTTTATCGCAGATGAGTGGCAGCAGCGTCTCAAACAAGAGCAGCGAATGAGTCTTCTAGATCACTTCCATTTGATTTATTAATAAAAGATATTGGAAGTAAATGCACTATGGATCATTACAAATACTTTGCTTTAAAACTACCAAGTCCTCAGACAGTAAGAAAATAGAAATCCTGTATAGAAAAAAAAAAAGATGCATCGATAATCGTTTTATAATCGCATCGCAGCCCTCTGAATCGTAATTGAATCGAATCGTGAGGTGCCTAAAGATTCCCACCCGTACTGTAAAGAGATCAGTACACTACACTCTATCATGAATTATTTCACATCAAACCACCCTGAATGACTGTTTACATCTCAACAACTGAACTATTCAAACTGTTTTAAATATCTGTGGAATTTCCTTTCAAAGCCTGTAGTCCTTTAAGTCAAAAAGAGATGCATGCAAAGACACCTGCACGCATGAAGACTTCAGAGAAATACAACCCCATTCCCAAAAAAGCTGGGATGCTGTGCAAAATGTAAATAAAAACAAAATGCAATGATGTGCAAATCATTTAAACCCTATATTTCATAGAAAATAGTACAAAGACAACATATCAAACAAAAGGCTGGTAAAGTTATGGAATGCTTAAAATACACCTGGTGGTTGATTGACAACAGGTCAGTAACATGACTGGGTATAAAAAACCATCCCAGAGAGGCTGAGTCTTTCAGAACTAAAGATGAGGAGGAGTTCACCACCCTGTGAAAGACTGCACGATCAAATAGTGCAACAATTCAAGAATAACGTTTCTCAACATTAAATAGCAAAGAATTTTGCTTTTCATCATCTACGGTACATAATAACATTAAAAGATTCAGAGAATCTGGAGAAGGCCAAAAACCAGTATTTGCTGGCCGTGATCATTGGGTCCTCAGGCAGCACTGCATTAAAAACAGACATGAGTCTGTAGTGGAAATCACTGCATGGTCTCAGAAAAACTTCTCAAAACCACTGTCTGTGAAAGCAGTTCATCACTGCATCCACAAATGCAAGTTAAAACTCTAAAACGCAAAGAAGAAACTGTATATAAACAGGATCCAGGAACGCTGTCGCCTTCCCTGGGCCTGAGCTCAAGTTGGTGAAGTGAAAAGTGCCCTGTGGGCCAACAAATCAAAATTTGAAATTCTTTTTGGAAATCATGGACACTGTGTCCTCCGGGCTAAAGTCCACTCAGCTTGTTATCAGTGCACAGTTCAAAAGCCAGTACTGATGATGGTATAGAGGGGCATTAGTGCCCATGGTATGGGTGACTGACACATCTGTTACATTATTTGCATATCATTGCATTCTATTTTTATTTACATTCTGCACAGCATCCCAACTGGAAATGGGGTTGTACATAAGCATGAGCTGGAAGCAGCATAAAAGTTCTTACAGCTCTTTCTGGATGGAAACGCTCCTCATACATCTCTCGGATGTTCCTATCTCTCCTGAACGCCACTAGAAGAAGGAAAAATAAACAAATAAAAAAACAACATGAGGAGTGCTGCAGTATCTCCCTGCTAAATGTTTTCACACTCACAACAAGAAAATTCATGTCAGAATGTTGCTTTTATGGTTAGACAGCAGGAAATAACAATTCTCTCAGAAAGGAATCATTGGAAAGATACAGGAATGCTGAATGCACTCAGGAAAGTGATTACAAAACATTAAAATGTAATGCAATTCAGGTTAAGACTACATAGAATTAAGTAGAATTAAATAAAAAATATTCCACCTACTTGCTTTTCTTAGGAAATGATCTTCAGCTCTATGACGCTGGCTACCTGAAAAAGAACGGCACAAAGATTTAACACCAGAAATCTTCAATTACTGAGGTTGAAGTGTCTCTATTACAGATGGAGATACATACCTTTTCTGAATTTTGAGACTTTGTCTTAGAGAAGATGGCTCAAAACAAACATCACTCCTACCTTATCCCCCAGCTTATCCCCCAAGTTCATCTCATGAATATACTGGGCTCTTCCTCTTGAGGATCCCAGTACTGATTTTTCACAACTTCTGCACAGTTCTATCTTTGGATGTAAACAGAGTCATTCAGTGTGGTTTGATGTGAAATGGTTCATTGTAGAGAAACTTACTAACTCAGATTTCCTTACAGCGGTGGTGAAAGGAACCAGTAGTCACAAAATCTACAACACAAATATAGCCATTTCATTTAACATCCAAAACAACCAGTGAACCAACACGTGTCTTCTGAGTTTTTATATAATGTTATATAATTGTAAAGTACTGGTGAATCAGGAAAAAAATGCATTTTTTGGATTATTTTGCCTCGGAGCACCCTGTATGTACTTCTTCACCTAGAATGCATTCAAAAAATATGTTTAAGGTCAAAATTTTCTCTCCAAACTATTGCAAAACTATGTTTCAGACTTAAGGCAGCATATTTTTAATTATTTCATGCAATAACCTCCTGTGAGGGAGCTTTTAGAGGCATTGTACGCTTCAGATGTCTGGTTCCTATCACGACCACATTGAACAATTCTGACTTGGTAAGTTTCTCTAGAACAGAGCATTTTACATCAAACCACTCTGAATGACTTTAACATCTTGACTGTTTAATTATGCAGAGATTTTGAAGTGGAAATCCACAACGCTAGAAATAAAGATTACAAAACTAACCACAAATGTAAGGTGATGTAGTAAAACCCCTAAAAAGGAAACAAAGTCAATCAGAGTGGTCTGATGTAAAATGCTTTGTTCTAGAGCAACATGAATTGTTCACAGTGGTGGTGATAGGAGCCAGACATCCACCTTTAAAAGCTCCCTTGCAGAAAGTGCATTGAAAGTTACATGAAAAGGTTACATATACACTGCGTTATACCTGAAACAAAATTTTTGATTCTATTAAGAGAAGGTTTTGGCCTAAAATATATTTTTAAGAGCCATTTATTGCAGAGAAGTACATGCTGTGCATTTAAGGCAAAAATACTCCCAAAAGAAAACATACTGTTTTAGTTTTACCACAATTTTACCTTTACAAAGAAAAACTCAGAAGACAGGTGTACATTCACTGGTGGTTATCGAAATTGTGACCCTTGGTTCCCATCACCACCACTGTAAAGAAATCTGAGTCTGTAAGTTTCTCTACAATAAACCATTTCACACCAAACCTGAATGACTGTTTACATCTCAAGCACAGAATTTGGTAATGCTGAACTATTGCTGTGTAAGGAAACACAGCTTTTCAGGAAGTTCAAAAGTGTGAGTCAATTTTTTTTTTAAATTTGTGCAGAGTCATCAGCACCATATGGCATCAGTTCTTATTTTCTTTTTTTCTCCTTTAGCTGTTGTAGAAAATGAAACCGTTTATCGCTACCAGCATTTAAACGTCTCTCTGTATTGATGAACACAAGAACAAAACCCAAGACCCTCTCTTTGATAGGGCCATGGTCGATATTAGGCACCATGCATACTGTTAAAAGCTAAAGTGTATTTATTAAATAAACACCGAATAGTTTTTTTCAGGATGAAACATTAAGACACAGTGTGCACCTTAGTCTCTGGTACAGCAGGGTCTGTGTAATTCTGTTTCATTTAGATTAGTGCTGATAGTGAGTGCACCATATATTTAACAGTTTAGTTCAGCTGTTCAACTGTGTTGACTTTACTGTTGTTTAGTACAACGGAGTTCAATACCTAGTTAGAAGTGGTTGATATTGCAAAAATATAACATAACAATACTTCGAGAAATTTTCACGAAACACTATATGTTTATTTTTCCAGACATCTGATCAGTTGGTTCAGAGAAAAAAGAACCAGTAACCTGTTTGGGCTACATTTTAACAAATACTATCAAAAACTGTGAAGGCAGTGTTTTCATTCAGTGTTTGGTATAGTGTTGCACTGAATCCAGGTAATGTGGACTAATTTTGCTCTCTTTATAATGAAACATGCAGTTAGCCAGTGTTTTACAAGCACTGATGATATATAGGTTAGTTACCATATGTACAGACATACTGCATTGTGAAACAACGTTTCACGGTAACGATAGGTTATATACTGTCATACCTCACACGTAGGTTCACAGGTGCGGAGTCCGTCAGCGTTGAGCCTTTACGTGCTCGGCCGCAGCAGGCGGCATGCCGCTCTTTCTCTCGCTCGCTGTGTCTGTCTGTCTCTCTCTCTCTCTCGCTGTGTCTGTCTCTCTCTCTCTCTCTCTCTCTCTCTCTCTCGCTGTGTCTGTCTCTGTCTCTCTCTCTCTCAGTCTGCTGCAGTAACACAGAGTGGCTGAAGCTACACAGCAGCAGCGGACCGCTGTTACCCAGGCAGCGAAAATAAACTATTTACAACGTCCAGTTTACAGCCACGGACAGATTCCAGATCGTGCATGAATAATTCTGCCCTTCACAGCGCTGTGAACTGTGCTCAGCTACAAAAGAACTAAAGGGAAAATATTCGTTTTGGCTAAAGCAGTTTACAAACACCACTGTGGCCACGAACGGAAAAAAGGCTCAGTCTACAACCAGCATTTCCAGTTCAAGTCACTATCAAAATAAGAGTCTCAGTCTCTCGTGTTACACACACTCGCGTACGGGGTGCGTCTTTCAAAAAAATCCTACCTTTCGAGAAGAAAGTAGATGCTGACTTCACCACCATGTTCAGTGGCTGATACCTTATATATTGTAAAATTTGTAAACTATATTTTTGTTTATATGTTTGAGAAATGGCTCAGTGTACCCCCTTTATTTGTTATTTTGTGTTTCTTTCTTCTCGAGTATGTTAATAAATAAAATAGTCTCAAGTGGGTCCCTGAACCTTATACAGTGCACTAACGTTACACCGGCCTTGAACTAATGGCTTCTACATCCAAATACTGCTATAAGAAATAACATAAAAACCAGTACTTTGGGTCCCTGCATTTAACAAACACTCACACGTAGTAAAACCTTTAGTGTCCTTTATAAGTTGCATTTGTGGTGATACAGTGTGAGGTTACCGTTGTAGTATCCAGAGTTCCATGTGTTTTCTGACTTTGCAGGTTTGGAATGTTTAAGTTAGGGGACCCCTGGTCCAAAGGCCCAAGGGTCAAGGTCCAATAGGGAATGGGCCCTTCTCTCTTCCTCTCTTAGTTCCAGATGGATGAGACTATTTTAAGTAGGACCATATGTTCTGTTCCCTTTTTCAACAACTACCACCCTATATAAGCAGCTGGTTATATTGTTCTGGAGGGGACACTTCAGAATTGGCACGGATACTTTATAGTGCTTGATACGATACTGTTTTACTTTGTAATAAACATCTTATACAAGCAAGACGGTGTCAGCGGAGACTTCTTCATCATCTTCACATCATAGCTATTTAATAAACAACAAGAATTTGGCATCACGGATTTCGGACGTGTTGTGGCTTGCTGCGTCGCCGACAGCCTTAGCGCACTTACTCCCACACCAAGCCGGCAAATAAGGTGAGCATTTCTCGTATGACTGGGCGCTGGTTCGTTCGTTGGGGCTGTTGTGTGTGTGTGTGTGTGTGTGTGTGTCGCTTGTCTTGGCTGTGTTCCAGCTGAGTCAATGGCTGCAAGTATGAATTAAACATGTTAAAACATATGAGCCTCTTGAGAGGATGTTTTTTTTATTTTATTAAATTAAATTTATGAGCCTTTTCTTTGGGGGACATTTTCAGATCTGTTAAAACCTATGACTTTATGAATTTACATAAAACATATGAGCCTCTTTCAGGTGATAAGATTTATGACCTATGACCTTTCGAGGGGGCTTTTTGAATTGGTTAAATTGTATGAGCCCCCAAGAAGGACGTTCATGATTTTGAAGAGAAGTGGAGAGAGCAGTGAGGATATTTGCATGGGTAAAGAAAAATTTATTTAATAAGTATTTAAGGTGTTATTAGAGTGAAACAAACTGAAATTTCTTTATTGATGATAACTTGGTGTTTAAAGGAGGAAAACATTTGCTGTAGATAAAAATGACTTAAGTGTTGGCAGATAACGTGCGCAAATCATATTGAATTGCTTATTGTGTTGTTAAAAATACCTAGTGGGTTCATTTGATACTTAGTTCTGATCTGTTTCTTCCTTTATCCACCTATGGTGTGGAAGAACCGAGGGTTTAAGAAAACGGATGGTTCTCCAATACAGCACCAGGCTCAGATAATGAAATTGTTGCATGCTATGATGAAGCCTAAAGAAATAGCGATAGCTAAATGCGCAGCACATAAAATGGATGTGTCGAAGGTCACACAAGGGAATAAAGCGGCTGATGAAGCTGCAAAAGCAGTTACAGGAGCAGATAAATTGGGCAACGTATTTCTGCTATAAGAAATAACATAAAAATCAGTACTTTGGGCCCCTTTATTTAACAAACACTCACACGTAGTAAAACCTTTAGTGTCCATTTGTGGTGATACAGTGTGAGGTTACCGTCACAACTAAGGTTAACTCACTCAAACTATATGCATTATATATATGAATACATAACAATGGACAGTAGTAAGTAAATTACTGTTAGTGTCAGTTTAAAGATGTTATTTTTTTTATTACTTACACAGTAAAACGTTCTGTGTCTGTTTCGGGCTTTTATTTTGAATGTGCCCTTTCCGGTGCTGCTGTGGAGAGGATGCTAACGCTGTGGCTCCAGTAGCTGTGGTATATGTGTTCATGTGAATGATGTGCCTGTTTTCACTGGGATGCTCGTTATCTTCATATAGCTACACACACTTTGACCTAACGCTGTAGCTGTTTGTTCGGTAAGAGGAAATGCTTTTCTGTGCTGAATTCTTGTGTGTTTGTATGAACTCGGGCAGTAGCCGAATGCTAGTAGTTGTCAGGTTGTAACAGTAAGACAGAGAAAGTTCGCGTTATTTGAAGCAGGTAAATCTACATTCCGCACATAACGGTGTATATTTAGATTCGGTTAGCTGGCAGAAGTCGAATCTTATTAGCTACGCATGCGTTTCTTCCCAGCCTGCATAAATACATCTCAAATTAATAAAATCACTTGAAATCAGAGACTGAAGTTTAGGAATCAAGTTACACGAAACCGAATAACGTTACTTCTGCACAGGTATGTTAACGAGCTGTACTGCTTGCCAAGCATAAACTCTTGTAGTGCTTGGAGATACTGACACAATTCAACATCACAATAGTTTTTAAACATAGGACTGTATCAGATGGTACTTAAGTTTTGCATTACTAAAGTCCCTGACCCCATGCGTCCTGAGTGCTGGTAGGCTACACGTTTAACTTCTTTTCTCTTAAGTCTTTTCCTAAAATAAAAAGTACTTACATAACCTCACACTTCAAAAAGATGGCTCGTCAATGGTTCTTTAGTAAAGGCAAAAGTTCTAGTTAGAGAGTTCCACATAGAACCATTTCATGCTTAAATGTTTTTTTGTTTTTTTTTTTGCATTGTGAACCATATACAACACATTTGCCTTTATTAAAGAACGCTTGAAGAACCATCTTTTTAAACTGTGTAGCATCTAAATAGTCTTAGGAACCCAACAAATGACATACGCTGCAATTAACAGGTCCTGGACATCATGAGTAAAATCCACAAAATAGGATTAAACATGAAAATAAACTGCTTAGCAAGTGGTTGCCATATATGGGCATTAACATAGATGTAATGCTCATTATCTAATATATCACTAAAACTGAAAAGCACTATCAAGGAATGGCAATATCAGTGTACTAGTGTAGACAATATATTGCACAGAATTATGTTTAAGTAATTACATTTCAAAATTAATATATTTTTCTGAAGTTCATGTCCTTGGTCATATTAAACATTATTAATCACATCATCTTGTTTAAAAGACAAAATTCTCGTTTTTCTATAATATTCCATCAAAATGTAACAACACGTCTGATTTTTGATTACTTCACTGTGCACTATCAGGCGGGAAAAGCTAATGTAGCTATATCATATCCTGCTCCCACCACTCCCACCCTTATGCTGTGTTTTGCTCAGAAATAAGTCACTGTGTGAAAGGAAAGTGTTATGATTTCTGATTCACATTCACTTTTGTTGACTTTTTGTACCTTGTAACTCGGCAGTAGTCAAATGTCTAATCCGCTGTTGATCCAGTTCGAAAAGTTCTTACTTCTCTCTTCATCTTTTCCAGGTGCAACATGAGTGGCGGCTTAGCACCAAGCAAAAGCACCGTTTATGTTTGCAATCTTCCCTTTTCTTTGACCAATAATGACTTGCATAAGGTAGGTTATTGCACATTATGTTTGACTACCCTGCTGTTGTGACTGTTGGAGCATTTGAACTTCACAGATTTTGCAGTTTGGGATTCAGTGGTCTTTATTATCAATACTACCTGTTTTTATATATGTTGATGTATGACTGCTGTGATAAAAACATTCACTCAGTTCAAACAGTTTGGTTGGATCTGTTGGGCTGTTCTCTGTTGCTCTCTTGAGTAGCCTTCATAACCCAGCAGTCATTCAAGCAAGATAAAGGGCTTTCTGAATTACAGAGAGTTTTTTGTATCCGTGTTAAAATCTTGCTCTAATGTTGCAATTCATTCAGCTCTTTCGCTCACTATGATTTTCACAAGAAAAAGAATGTGAGTTTCTTGTCAGTACTCATCAAGTGAAGAGAGTGGATTATGCACAAATACAAGTGGGGATAAAAGTAAACATGCAACCTTGACTTTGGCTATATAATAAAATTTTTCACTCATTAATGTAACAAAGTAACAAAACAAAATGTAATTCGATACGATACAGTGTACAATATATTTTTTGGTACAGCAAAAATAAGGGCTGCCTGAGTGTGTGCCTTGTCTTCATAATGTAAATGTTAATATGTTAATCAGTGCACCACAGGTGTAACAATGCATATATTTCCAAGTTCAAAACAATTTTCTATTTGGTTTTTAATATTTTGTGTGTTAAATGTGTCCTGACTGTACAGACTTCTGTTTCTGAAAACATTGTTTTGGCTTTGATAAATAAAAGTTCTCAAACAGAAATGTTTCAGTGCCTACCATCAGCTTTTTAACAAATTAAGCCACAAAAATCACAACCACATGAATTTAGAATTGATTTATAAAAAGTAAATTGAGCACAAGTGCATGCATGACATATCGCTGTTGTCTGAAGAAAAACTTGTATCTCCAAAATGATAACTTTACAGGAGAAGGAAAAACCTACTTTACTTTTAATGTAAGTCAGTGGAACAGGAATTTTTTCAAAGTCATTTTGGATCTTTTGTTTTAGTCCATTCATCATGAAGTTTACACACAATGTAAAGACGAACAGGCATTTTCAAATTACTCAAAAACTGAAAAACGTCAAAAATGGAGATACGAGGTTTTCTTCCGACAGTGATATGCTCCTCCCCTTCCCGCCAACTTAACTCTGATAGGATGGATAGTTTGACAGTGGTTTCCACAAAAGAAAGTAAATGATGGACAGAGGGGCATAGTAGTGATACAGTTTTAAATTCTGAGACACTTTTTCAAATTAGATTTTTCGATATGTATTGTTACACCCGTAGAAGAGACTGGCTAAAAGCACAGCAGCATGGAGTTTGAAATTTTAATGTTTTGCATTGTTTTACCTGAAATCTTTTGAACTGTTCTTATTTCTCCGTCAAGGTGTGCACTAAATATGGAAAAGTTGTTAAGTAAGTCCACCATCTCAGATTATACTCTGCTCTAAATATTAAATGATAAAACAAGTAGTTATGTGTCATCACATGCAATTTCTTTGTGATGTTTCAAGGGTGACCGTTGTGAAGGATAAACAGACACGGATGAGCAAAGGCGTTGCGTTCGTGCTGTTTCTGGACAGAGAGTCTGCCCATAATTGTGCTCGATCACTAAACAACAAACAAGTATGTTCATAATCAATAAATCATTGCTTATCCATTTACTAATATCAATTTGCAAGTTGTTTTTGCTATAATGTACTATACTGTCTGTTTATTTTGCAGTTGTTCGGTAGGACAGTGAAGGCCAGCATTGCCATCGATAATGGAAGAGCTGCTGAGTTTATTCGGAGGAGAAACTACTCGGACAAGTCCAGGTGTTATGAGTGTGGTGTAAGTTATCAGGAGTTCTCTAGTAAATCAGAGTTCTGTCATATATAGAACTTATGCAGCCTTTTTATCATCTTTCCTGCCTATTTTAGATTTCAATATTCAAAATAAACTTGTTGACTGTGATCATTACAGTTCTTCAGTGTTTCATACACATCTACAATACAAAACAATTCAAAACAATAGTTATGGACTCACTCACTCATCATATAAGCCGCCCGTCCTCCTGGGTCACGGGTGCTGAAGCCTATCCTATATTAGGGTATAGATTGGAGTATAGAGTGTTTGTTTTTTAACCTAAAGCTCATTCTCATGTTTTTTTTTTTTACTTCACCAGATGTTTCCCTTGTGAACAAAGCCAAAGTTCACCACAAAATACTACTTTTGTACTGCTCATGGATTATATGTACAGTCGTATGCAAAAGTTTGGGCGCTCCTGCTTAAATTACGTTTAGTTGATTTTCTAAATGAAAATAAGTTAACATGTTCCCTACAGACAAGACACTTGTGCACATTTTAAGGCACGATTACTGTTTTATTTGCTGAATTTGATAAATTGATGGGGAAAAAAACAAAACATACAATGTGGTTTTTACAACAGTAATGGGACATTTTATATTCTATGTTTTATTTTTAACCAAAACTCAACAAATAAACAGTCATTAAAACAGATACTTGAAAAGGATGTGTTAACTTAGAAAATCTTAGGAAAAAAGTGTTTCACTGAGAAAATGAACAAAACATGTCACATGACCAGGGGTGCCAAAATGTTTGTATATGACTGTATGTTATTTCTATGTAAGATAAAGCACTTCTGGGCCTGGCTTCATAACGTTTCTCAGAATAGGAGTGCTGATCTAGAATCTGTTCCTGTCTGTAAGGTCATTGTAAATATGAGGGGGGGAAAGGCATTTCATCTTAGAGTAACACTCCTACTCTGAGAAGCTGTCCTAAACTAGAAAAAGAAAGGAGAGGTTTTACTTCATCAGGCAAAATGCATTTAGAACATCTTTTCATTCACTTTATCCGAAGTGTAGAATAAAGGGCATGCCTGCATCCTTTACTCTGACTATCTTTTTTTAATGCTTACAATTATTAAGAGTAAACATGTTAAATCAGATGGGTCCTGCTGTGTGCTGGTTCTGGCTGTACAGAGGCATGAGCCTAACAGATAAATTACGATTGAAAATGAGATATAATCACCTGTTAATGCTGTTACTCATCACAGGAGGATGGTCACTTAAGCTACTCATGCCCAAAGAATTTGCTTGGAGAAAGAGAACCTCCCCCAAAAAAGGAAAAGAAGAAGAAGAAAAAGATAAAGCACACTGAAGAAGTGTAAGTAGCCTTCAATACATTAGTAATTATTTGCATATTTCTTCTCTTTGTTTACATAAAATGTATTTTGTACATACATGTTTTTTTTTATTTTCCCCATCAGTGAGCCAGAAGAAAGTGAAGATAAGGGAGAAGACCCTGCACTTGACAGTTTAAGTCAGGCAATTGCTTTCCAGGTCAGTGAACAAGAAGTGTCAGAGTGCTCCTCTAATATTTTTGTAGTTACACAGTTTCCACAGGGTTTGGCTTGTGCTGCTATAAATTATCATTGATTTTTAAGGCCGATTCTGCTTTCTTTGCAGCCAAATTGGCTGCTGGCCGATTTTTGACAGATTTTTAATAGATTTTTGATAGAAGCTCACACTGCGTGGGCTAAATGAACACATGAAACACACTGGCACATTTCCAGTACATTTTATTAGCCAGACTTACAATTTGAACAACCTTATTTGCTCTTTAAAGCAGCACTATAAAAATTTCTTTTCTAAAAAGCAAAAGAAGTAGCATTACTGAGTCAGGAGAAAAAAAGCACACTAAAATATGGTGTACGTGCACTGCTGCAAGTCGCCTAGTAAAGCCTAAAATAATAATTTAAAAGTCAAAGACGTCATAGGGCCAGATTTGGCATGAGTTTGTCTGACCATGTCTTTGCGTATTAACATCATTCACACCAGGTCCATCTCAATGTTTAGATCTCAAATGTAAATCAGCATTATACAAACGATATAATGACAGTAGTAGATACTTCACTTACGATCTTAGAAAACAATATTAGCAATATTGAAAATAATAAAAAATAATAATTAATAATAAACAAATTACATTCATCCACTTGTGGAGGTCCAACCCAAAACTGATATGTGCAATTTCCACCAAAGAGGTCCCCAAATCATACATAGAGTAGCTTTAATGGGCCAAACTGGCATTTAATTTTTTGCAATATTTGATCGGCTGCCTATTTAAATAACATGAATGACAGTAAAGTGGTACATGAGTCGTGCATAATTATACTGTGATATTTTGGTAACAGTTTAGCAGCAGCATTCAAATACAGCCTTGAGTGCACTTACCTGCCTCATGTTATTTATCTCATGCAATTGCAACACAGATTAGCCAAAATAAAAACAATAAATTGGCTGATTACCGATTTTGTACAAAGATTTGCCGATTCCTGTTGTGCATCTCTAATTGATATAATTATTATTGTTTCTTTAGAGTGTATGTAGAATGTCATCTTGTAATCTGAACTTAACGTCAATGTGAATCGGATATCATAACACATTTTCCTTCCGTGCTGTTTTTCCAAGTGTTTCAGGGAGGGTCTCTGACCTCTGATATGTGGGGGTTGGAGTGGAAGTTGAAACACAAGATAGTGGTTAATATGACTATTCCCCACTCGTTGGTGCATGGGGACGTAGCCAAAAACCAGAAACTATTTTACATTTACATGGAGGATTATGGGAAAACAAGAATTTTGCCATTGAATGATATACAATGAATCATGCTTAATCTGACCAGAGACATGAAATATTCAGGTAAAAAAGGTCAATTTTAACTGCCAGTTGATTTTACACAAACTAAAAAGCCAAAACTAAAGATTTTCACTGGTAAATCACTGAGCATTGCAGTTTAGTTGAAGACTAGGCTTATCCATGACAAAGAAATATTTATTTATTAATTTTTTGGGGGTAGGGTGCTGTTGCTTTTAAGCATGTTCACAAGCAGATCTTCATTCATTTCTTTTTTTTAACAGCAAGCTCGAATCGAGGAGGAAGAGAGACAAAGGAAACAGGCCACTGCAGACTCGAGCCAGGCTTCCACGTCAGAGGACTCTCATAAACCCAGGATCAAAAAGAGCACCTACTTCAGCGATGAGGAGGAGCTCAGTGACTGACGAGTATTTTGATGTTCTTGAGATGCAGTGAGGTTATACATCAGACAAAACTTATAAGGAGCTTCCTCAAAGGCTTATCAAGGTGATGGAGGTGAAATATCATTACGTTATTTTGTCACTTGGTGCAGTTCAAAGCTGTAGTTCAGAACACCTCAGCTTGGTTCCAGTGGTTGCAGGTAATATGATATTTTCTCACTTCTAACTTATGTATCACATGTACATTTTTCTTCATTATTATTAATAGTAGTAGTAGGAATAATTAAGGGAAAGTATCTAATTGTGATTTTTCTGGTCATTGTTACAATTGCAATTTATTTAGAGATTATTAAAATAAGCTACAGGCCTGTTTTTTGGAAAGAAAAACAGCATATCCACTTTTTCTGCCTTAAGGCTTGCTAAACATAGAGCACAAGACTGTTAGTTATGAGTGTGTTATGTACACAGCATGTGGATATTTGGTTGCTGACTGATCTAACTCAACGTAGTGCAGTTCACAAACTCTGTGTTATTAGGTTAAATTTACCCACTTAAAATTGAAGACGTTGTTAATAATACAGGCTATAATTTTAGAATTGAAACTGCATGTCAAAATTGCACCCCTTCAATCCCAGTTCCCAAAAAGTTGGTACAAATGCAAATAAAAACAGAAGTAAGTGCTTTGAAAATCCCATTTGTCCTGTCCTGTCTTTTAAAAAAAATAGTACAAAGAGGAGATGTTTTATGTTTCATCTTACTAACTTAATTGTTTTTCGTAAAATATCCACTCTGAAATTGATCCTTGTAACACATTCCAAAAAGGTTGGGACAGGGGCAATTTAAGACCAGGAACATTGTAAAACGTTCCAAAAACATTTTAAAGGAGGCAATATAATGGCCTAATCCTTTATGAGCAAGGATGAGTCGCGGCTTGCCAAGAAATGCATCAGCAAATAGTCTGGCTGTTTAAAAAAAAAAATATTCTTCAATGATCTTTTGCAAATAATTTAGGTATTTCACCCTCTTTGGGGCATAATATCATCAAACGGCATGCTTCTGCAATGGATATCACCTCATGGGCTCAGGATTACTTTGACAAACTGTTGTCAAACACTGTTCGTCACTGCATCCACAAATGCCAGTTAAGACTGTACTGGGCACAGCAACAGCCATACGTCAACTATGTCCAGAAACTTCTCTGGGATCAAGCTCATCTGACAAGGACTGATGCACGGTGGAAATGTGTTTTGTGGTCTGACGAGTCAACCTTTCAGATTGTTTATGGAAATAATGGATATTGTGTCCTTTGGGCCAAAGAAGAAAATGACCATCCATACTGTTAATAGTGTAAAGTTCAAAAGCCAGAGTCTGTCATGGTATTAGGGGTATTTGTGCCCATGGCATGGGTAACGTGCACATCTGTGAAAGCAACGTTAATGCTAAAGGATATTGCCCATTTTTGGAACAACATAGGTTGACTTTTAGATTAGTCTTTTTCGGGGACAGAGAAAGTGCGGGTGCTAGACTGCCCTGCCTGTGTCCCATTGAAAATGTGTGGCATGTTATCAGAATCACAATCACTTAATTTCACCAGGTATGTTACACACACTGAACAGACCGGACAAGTGTACAGACTGTTAACAAGTATTTAACGAAGAGACAAATAAGATAAAAATAGAATTAAGAA
This sequence comes from Colossoma macropomum, assembly GCF_904425465.1. Taxonomy (NCBI): domain Eukaryota; kingdom Metazoa; phylum Chordata; class Actinopteri; order Characiformes; family Serrasalmidae; genus Colossoma; species Colossoma macropomum. The sequence goes on along the minus strand of NW_023494792.1, from coordinate 29,517,348 downwards.
TAGAAATTAATAACAAAGAGGCAGTGTGAAAGGAGCTAAAGAGATGTGTGCATATCTCTACATATGCAGATACGAATATCTATTCACATGCAGGAGACATATAACTATTATATGCAGAATATTACATATTAATGATTATAAAGTGCAAAGGCCCAAAATGGTTGCACAGCTAAATACCTGTATAACTGAAGAATTGTAAAACAAATCCGCATTCAAAACTGGATCAATTGGAAAGAGTGAATATTTCCAAACTACAATGAAGTTCATAAATATTCATCAAATATTTTTGTACTGTTTTCAATTTAATACATATCAAACAGAATTTACTAATCACTGCTTTCTGTTTCTATAAAACATACAACATAGTCACCACCTTTGGGTTTGTAATAACTATTACTTGTTCAGCCCTACACCAAAGTGTTTTGACGAGGGTCAAACACGCATATAACAAGCCTGTCACAAAATCTTTCACATGTGGCAACCATACAACATTGTCAACTGCCTTGATGTGCTTGGAGGAGAATGTTAAACGTGTCATCTGACACACCCCTGGAAATCTGAAATGGTCACAAGTGAGATTTGTTCAAGGGACATTTTACCTAACTGTGTGTATTTGTGTTGTGCCCTCTTTAGTGGAAAGTCCTTTGCACATCATCATTCCATGGGATTAGTTAAGACTGCAAAACTGGTAGTCAGTGGCAGAATTGGAGTAAGTCTGATTTATAGGGCTGAGGCCACAGAAGACTCCAAAGAGCCTACTTCTGAACTGTGAGGTGGTGCAAGTTTAAGAACTGCATAATCTCTGAAAATAAAAATTGGGTTACAATATGTCTTCTTATTTGTCTTAACTCAAATTTCAGGTTACTGTGGCTTCAACCATGGGAAGATCGATTTTGTACAGGCTTCCCTTAATTCTTCTGTGGTTCCATGTAATTCCTGTCCAGTAAATACTTGCTTAGGGCAACTAGGGGCTCTCAAATAGCTCCATATTCCTTATATAGAACACTTTATACTGAATGGGAATTATATCTTCTACACCCATATGGTTAAAAAGGGGTCATTTGGGATTCAGCCCAGGTGGAATCAAGTTGCTGAGTGCAGAGGTGGGCAACATAACTAGTATTACTCGGTTGCGTGTCATACCGTTTTGATGGATTTGTACTCCAGTTTACTTTTATTTACTCAGTTCTGATTGAATCTTTCTCTTTTAGGTTGCTCATTTTTGTGTGCTTAAAGAGGAAATCCACCAACTTACAAAAAATCTGTATGTTCTAGAAATACTCTGTTCTAAAGAAACAGTCAGAATTGTTCACAGTGGTGGTGATAGGAACCAAAAGCACCCTCACAGAAAGTTACATTACATGAAATGGTTGTGAAAACACTGCCTTATGTCTGAGACAGTGCTTTATGGTAGTTCTGTGATAAAGATTTTGCTTAAAATGTATTTTAATCCATTCATGGCGGAGGGGTACATGCAGGGCGTTCTATGACAAAATAATCATGATAGAAAACTATTCATGCATATTTTACCATCATTAACATTACAAATAAAAACTCAGAAGACGTGTAGGTTCACTGGTGGTTTTGGATAGTAAATAAAATGGCTAGATTTGTGTTCGTGACCCCTGGTTCCTATCACCACCTCTGTAAAGAAACCAGAGTCTGTACGTTTCTCCAAAATTAAACATTTCACACCAAACCACTCTGAATGACTGTTTACGTCTCAATGACTGAATTCTGCCATTTTGGAGGTGAAATTCCCCTTTTTTCATTTATATTTCCTGTTGACAGCACCTGCACAGCTTTTCTGTTGCTCACACCTCTCACTTTCGAGTTTTATCGGGTCTCAAAAAGAGAAGAACAGAGCTTTCCTACGCCGACAGAAGCTGCTGTTCTACAGGGAACTGAGCACTTGAGGAGTTTTTGGACCTGGTACTTTTTAACTCCTACACAAGATTTTTTTTCTCTACTTTTAATTCTGCTCGAGTTATTTCAAAAGAAGCAACGAACCGATTCAGGGAGCGAGTTTAGTCTGGTCTGGTCTCAGTAGGTTTAGATTTAGGTTTGTTCTCAGACGCTGTTTTGGATTCGAACGCTTTCCTGAACCTAGCGACCCCGCTGGTCGCTGAAATCACCGCTGATTGGCTCTCCTCGGTCACGTGACCGCCGTCCTCGTAACTGGACTTTTCTCCGGCAGTGAGCTTCGGAGCTCCGCTGTCTCACAGAACAACAAACACAAACCGACCGAGCCGACAAACAGCGGACCAACGGACGAGAGTCTGACTAGCATGGGAGACAAGAGGAGCCCGACGAGGTAAATAAATAAATAAATAAAGACCACGCTCGCATGGCTATGGCCGCAGCTCACCTCACAGGAACCGCGCTGCTATGGTGAGGAGGAGGTGAGCTGCGGCCATGACGGCTCGCCGTTCACTCACAGAAACGAGAGCTCGTTAAAAAAAAACAGTCTCTTTTTTTCAGTTCAGACACGTGGTGTGTGTGTGTGTCTCTCTCTCTCTCCTCAGGCCGAAGCGGCAGTCCAAACCCTCATCCGACGACGCCTACTGGGACTGTAGTGTGTGCACGTTCAGGAACAGCGCCGAGGCGTTCAAATGCATGATGTGCGATGTCCGCAAGGGCACGTCGACGCGGTAAGTGATTGTTTAAGTCTAATTAGCCTCATTCGCTGCCTAAAACTGCGAGACGACAGACTTAACTGAAGCTTGGTGCAGTGCGAGTGTATGTTTTAAACGTAAGGGGCAGTAAACGCTTGTTCTCTGAGCGCGGAGCGACAGCACCACTGGCAGTTCTGCTGAAGAACATGAGCGCGCAGAGCCATCTATATTTAATAGCCGTAACCTCTGATGTGGCTGCTGCTGAGTGGCCTGATGAACGCTGGGCTGTGTAATGAAATTGCTTTAACAGTTTGCAAACACTGATGTAGCCGATCACATTTTCTTACTGAAGGTAGTGTCTGCCAGGAAATCCAGGACAATCTTAAGTGGTTCTTCTCTTTAGGTTAGGTTAGACATGAACTCTCCCCAGTTCTGTTAGATTGTGTGTATCTTCAATAAGGTGTTTAAAGACTTTTGGTCTGACTCTAGTTATGAAAGCGTAACTTATTATTAGGTCCCATTTACTGTCAGTATTAGCTGATCCATGATGAGAGTATCTGGCTATTTTGAATCAGCACCTGACTCTGACCTGCTGTCAGTAATATTTGCCTTAGCTGTAGAGAAATTGGCATGCTGTTTACCAGATTCAGGGCCTAACTTAGCCAGGGCCTTTGCTTTTCACTGCTCTGAAAACTGCTACTGACGTTGCATAGCAGACGAGCAGGTCCGTCCATTCCCATTTTCCTGTTTCTGAGTCTGTGTTGTTGTTTGTGTAGGGCAGTATGGCAGAGACAGAGTGGCTGTTATTCGGGTAAGCTTCAGTAGCAGCTGGCTCCCAGACATCCACAGCTCATTAGTATTCAACAGCTTAATCAGGCGCGGTGTCATCAGAGGCAGAAGCACCTCATCAGGACATTTAACCACTGACACGCACACAAACGCGGACATTCTCTCCCTCTCCCTCCGCCTCTGCCTCTTTTATGGTGCCCCTGAGATGGCCGTTGTTGATGGACTTTAATGATGATGTGCCCTTCTTTCTGTGACAGATACAGTCCATTAATTTATCAGATGCCGCACCACAGAAAGTGACTCCCTCACACAGAGTCTTCCAGAAGTGAAAGCTGCTTTATTTGTCTGTAGTCTTGACCTTATTCTCATCGGCCATGTTTCACTTCCACTTTAAGGTTTTGTCATCAGCTAATCCATTTTTTGTGTTTTCCATTGTCTGTTGGCTTTAATAACTGCCTTTGTCTCTTTTTCCGCTGGCCACGTCCTGCTGCAGAAATGGTGACGGGGTGCCGCTTTTGGTCACAGTTGTGTGCTGCCGTTAGCAGATGAAGATGAATGTTTTATGAGGCAGAGGTTTAACTGAGCCTGGCTGGCAGGTGTTGAAAAATAAAGTGATAATTGAAAGGACGTTTCGCGGGGCTGTTGGCCGGACACGTCAGTCAAGATGTTGGGCCTAAGAGGCAGCAGGACAGTCTGCGGGGGCTTTCCAACTGAGTGCAGTGATGATTTAGGCCATCTATGCGCAGCTTGCATTCATCAGGTCAGCACGAAATGTTTGGTAGCTTATGTACTTTGAGGCGTGCTCATTGAGTGCCTTTTCAACATTGGCTTTATTTGCCGTCGTTCTAAGAGTGGCATGTTTATCTAGTGTTGACAGACTGACAGGTCACTGATGAGGTACTGGTACCTCTTGCTGAGTGTTTGAGGCCAGTCCGCCTCTGCACCAGTCAGCGTTCCTGCTAATCTGAGTGCTCTGGCACTTTCTGCCCCCCAGCAAAAACACTCTGCTGAGCACATGATGCCAATCTGCTGCCACCAGTGTGGAAAAATATTCCCATGTACTTTGGAACAGGCTTAGTTCTTTACCCTACATGCAGGAAAGATTGTGTAGGATGTAGCAAGAAACAGTCACTTCAGTTATGGCCAAGTGGACATTTTTATGTATGTTTTTGTTGTCCTAACAAAATCAGACAGCTATAACGATCTTGTTTTCACAGTCTGTAGACAAATTCTTGAAACGATTTGTAATCATAACCAGTTATCTCTCCTGGAGAGATAATCACATGGATGCTTTGCCTTGATGATTCTAGAGTGAAAAGAGACCTGATCTGGTGCCAGACCCTGATTGTACATCATGATGTTAATGCTTTTAGCATGATTAAACTGGCATGCACTCGATAGAGTGTATCAGTATATTAAGGAGCAGTAAGATATATGTAAGTCACTATTAATCCTTTCTAACAGTGTGGGTGTGAAATTCTAAAGTGCCCTTCTGTGCTGAGCCAAAACTAATAGCGTGCAAAAGGTCTCTGCAAACAGCTCTATTCATGGAATCGGAAGACAGCACATTAGCTGCCTTATCCACTGAAATAATCTACCCTGAAAAAAGAGATAATACCACAGGCATGATACAGCTAGCCAGAGCATGACTAGTTCTGAGCTTGAATTTATGACAAATGCTGACCTAATTTTGACTAAGAGAGGCGAGGGGAATGAAGGAGAGTATGTGGGGGGGGCGATAGAAGGCTGTGAAAGAGAGAGAGCAGACAAGGGAAGGCAATGTAGACTGCAGGAGAACAGAAGAGAAGGAGGGAGAGGGCAGGAGAAAAGAAAAGGCAAGCAGAGGGGAAAGGAAAGGAGGTTAGGAAGCGAAAGTGTGGAGCGGCAGGAGGCTCAGGGCCATCTGTCAGACAGGGGGTTTGGCACTGGAGCGGAGGAGAGAGCAGCATGCTGATGGCATGCTCGCAAAGTGTAACACATTAATCATACTCTCAGTCTCCTGGCTTCACATTGCCTCACAGCACAGTCATCACGCCATCACACTAACACTTGACGTGATCACCGCTTAGCAGGGATAATAAAGGGTTTACCATGAGTGTATTTACAGTAGTGTGAATTAGAGCTGCACAAAACGCGTGTTAATCGTTATCGTGATAATGACTTCTGATGACTGATTTTGCAAAATGCTGCAATATGCAGATGTACCCACTGATTAGCCACTGTGTTTTTTTACTGCGTGCTGTTATCATCCTGACTAATTACACTTCCAGATAGGGGTGGGCGATATGTCAGTAGTGTAATATCACATTTTCACATTACACTATCTGCATCACAATATTTTGTTTTTCTGTTTATAGGTTTGTTTCTTTTTCAAAATTTTTGTTTGTCGGATGTTGGAACAGACAAAAAAGAACCAGTGATGCCCCGTTTAAAACCAATATACCGTCAAAAGTTATGAATGCAACATTTACAACATTTATTTATAATGATAAATATTGTCATATTGCTGGCCTCTATTACTAGATGACTGCCAGGCTGCCATTATGAATAAGAATTTGTTCTTAATGGCTTTTCTGGCTAAAGGTTCAGTTTTAAAAGTTGGGTGTTTTGGTGAATCAAGATATGCTTGTAACCGAACAGTGTTTTGGCCAAAGTGTCTTTCACATTATTAATTGACTGTTTTTTAATACATTGCAATGCATATCTCATAGTGTAATTGCAATATTAGTATGTTGATGTGTTCACCCTAATGTAAGTGTGTACTCAAAACTGGTGGAGTAATTTAAGTAGCGATGTATTGATTAGCTGTTTGCTGCCAGCAGAAGGAAGAGTGAGTGAGTGGTTATGTCCCACGTTACAGAGAAAGGGAGAGAGTTGGAGTGACTAACAGGCCTTAACATAAGTCAGTGGTGAGGTAATGTTTGTCTTCTTAGTTTACATGCTTTGTTGTTCAAGATCTTATTGCATCTTATATTTCAGAATGAGTTAATGTGTTGGTGTAAATGGATGCTAGAGCAGCTCTGATGTGGTGTCCTTTGTGGCTTCTCGGGTGAGAGCTGAGCTTCACATCAAAGTACAGATCTAATCGCTGCAGTGATGTCTGTGAATTTGTTGTGAAGACAGCTGTTTCTGTGCCTGTTAAAGTGGTTAAAAACAGGCCTGGATTTGGAAAGCTGGTCTTAGACCAATGCAAAACAGCACACTTCCTGGAATATGAACACAGTGTGTGGTCCACATTCTTCCATACTGACTTTAATCCCACAGATGATGGAACACTACGAAACTTCAGGGGTTTCATGCTAATATAACAAATGCTGTAGAAATAACTTTCAATTGCATCAGTTGTTAATTTGTGTTGTTTTGGTGGCAGCAGTACTTTGTTTTCACACACTGGATTGTGCAGCCACAAAGCCAGAGGTTGTAGAGCCAATAACCAGTAATAATATTGGGTTTCCGTGCAATTCCCAGTGCCAGTGTTTTCCCGCCTGTCTGCTGTAAGAGGGTTAAATGGTGAGCACGAATTAGCAGCCGCTCCTCGGTTCTGAAAGCGTTCTCACATTACAGTATGTGCATACTGGCTGGATTTCCCCACTGGCTTTGCACAAGCCTGTCTGAACTTGGTGTTTTTCTTGTTTTCAGGCTACACTCAGATGAGGTCAGCTTCTTTTGCATGTCTTGCATTTCTGGTTTTCTCGCTCAGTCTCTCATCTCACTCACTTTTTTTTTTCTTTTCCTGCAGGAAGCCTCGTCCTGTCTCCCAGCTGGTAGCACAGCAAGTAACGCAGCAGTTTGCTTCGCCCACTCATCCCAAGAAAGAGAAGAAAGAGAAGACGGATAAGGAGAAAAATGAGAAGGAACCCATGTTGAAAAGGAATAACCACAAGAAAATGAGGTGCATCCTTTTTTCCCCACCCATGTTTCTTGATTAGGGGACAAGTTTTCCCCTGCCATAGCCATAAAGTTACACAGTGTACAGTGCAGGGGTCTGTAAATCCAGACTTTGAATCCAGTTTCCGGTAGTTAATTTGATCTGAGCTGGACTTGAAAACCTCCACTTTAATGATTTCCCCACTTCAGTGTTGGTCATTTGATTAAAGCCTTGGCAGTTAGCTGGTAAGTGGAATAATGAGTGTGAGAACAGGGGAAACACTAAACTTCACAGTTTAGTGATTCTCAGGGATTAGAAAAATGGATTAAGGTGTATAATGTAATGCACATCAATTTCTTACATTACAGTAACTGTTTTTCAAGGATTCTTATTGAGCTTATAGCATCAGGACGAAGCCAGAGTAGCAGCAGCTAAGTAGATAGACAGTATGGATTGGCATTTCAGTCAAATTTGATATTTGAATTTGTAAGGCATTATTAGAAAAATATTTGATTAATGACAAAAAAATCTAGGACTTTTAAGGCTAGTAGGATGAAATTGCCACTCTGTATCTCTCTGTTATTGTACAGTATTAAAACCACAAGCAGACCACAAATCCCCAGTAGGTGACATGAATCTTAAAATTTACACTGAAAACGGTGTTTATCCAAAGTCTTTATGATAAACAGCTTTCACCTCAGCTAACGTTACTGGCCTGGCCAGGCTGCATTTCAACTCATACCTTTTAGCTGGAAAACCAGTTTCTGAAGGGTTAGTTAGCTGATGACTATTGATAAATTTATGCTGAAAATGTTGAAAAGTTTTAATCATTAAATCTACACGTGTAGAATGAAAAATGAACTGTAATTTGGTGTTTATCGCTCCTTTTCTGCATCGTTTCCTGTGTGCCCTAGCTGCGCTCTGTACTATCTGCTACCCAGCACCAGAGGGTCTCTGGCGCCATGATGCTTCTCGTCCGGTGTGTGGTAGCTGCAACACCTTTTCTCTGCCACCTTCTATGGACAGAACAGATAAGAAATTCTGAAAAAAATGTAAGATGTAGGCTCTACATTGCCCTCTGGTGGAGTGTACAGTACAGACAGCTGATGGTTCTGAACATGTAACGATAGAGATTCACAGAATTAGCTTAAAGATAGCTAATTTGCAAAATTTGATAAACTTGCATGACTTTCTAAACCATCCCTGATAGATAGCTAGGTTTGTTGTTGTCCTGGCATTTTTGTCTAATTTTTCAGCAACCTTACCTTCTTTATTGAATTTAAGCTACGTGGTCTGCCTTTGTGGTGTGCATACAACTGGATATAGTTTGGTTTCAGGTGAGTTGTGTTAGTGGTGTTTATGCTGCTTAGTCGGCTCAGTCTAGGCCAGCTCATGTGGTCGGAGTTTTTCCGGTTTTCTGGAATAAATGGGAGTACTACTCTGTTCTTGCTTCCCACAAGATAACTGTTATTTATTGTCTTCCTGGGGCTTTTGCCTTTTGTTACATTCAAAACCAGTTTCTCCATCCATAAAGACACGGTCCCATTGGATTGACGCTTTGTAATATTTTTCGCCAGGGTGGAGCAACAATCTGGCTGGTATGGGAGGTCTTGATGTATTGTTGTTTGTTGAAGAAATGTATAATTTGGCTTGCTATTTTTTATTCAGTTAGTTATTTAGTTGCAACTGGGAGCAGCAAGCAACATTATTTTGACTGAGGGGCGTTTTCTCCATTTATTTTTTAATTTTTTAAAGAAGATACAGTTTGAACACATGCTAACAGATGACACATTTGTGTACAAAACATTAAATATAAAATGTGCCTTTTGCACAGGCCACGTTGTATGTCTTTTTTCCAATATGTTACAGTGAAAAAATGAACCCCACAGAACATGTGATAAGTCTTTCCATGTCCCTGCTCCACAGGCCCAGGTTGAAAAACGTGGACAGGAGCAGTGCTCAGCACCTGGAGGTGACTGTGGGCGACCTGACAGTTATCATCACAGACTTTAAAGAGAAAACCAAGCCCTCGTCCAGCTCCTCTTCTAGCGCCACCTCAGCAGACCACCACAGCCAGAGCGGCTCCAGCTCCGACAACACAGAGAGGGGGTTCTCCCGCTCCTCGTCACCCCGGGGGGAGGCCTCTTCAGTTAATGGAGAGGCCCATTAAGAGCAGACCCTGTAGCAGACCCCTAACCCCCTCGCACCCGACTGTTCACTTTGCACCTCAACATGCACAGGAGTGTATGTGTGTGCACGCCAAGACTTACTGCAAGATACAGACCGACGCACCACCATCAAACAACCACCACCGCCACACCTACAGGATTAAAGCCCAGGAACTGCCAGGACTGAATGCTCCTGGTCTGTTACAACACAGTCCATATGTTACAACACCTACTAGGTCAGCTTCAATGAACTCTTGGCTACTTTTTACAGGACTTTGATGATGATGATGGTGAATTGCAACAAGTCCACACTTGACTGACGGTACAGCGCCAATATGACATGATAGTATTATGCATCAAACCAGTGTTACCTGTCAATTTGCATTTAAACACAGACATCCATCTACTTTTGTCTTATGTACTAATGTGGCATGGTTGGGTTACGTTTTTTTTGTTTTGTTTTCAGAAACCAGCGCGGGGGAGGAAGCGAAATGCCTTTCTGTAATTGTAACTAACTGTTGATAACTAACTGTGGTAGCAACAGGATTTTTTTTCTCACTTGTTTATTACACCTGCTGGCACTTGGTGTGGTTTTCATGTGGGGGAAAAAAAGTATTTTTGTTATTTGTTGTTTGTTTTTAATGTCTGATTTCGAGAGAATTGCAACAGCGTTTTAGTTCATCCTTACACCCACATGTACTGTAACGTGTTAGAACATTTTTGTTCTTCTCACGAGATGGTGAAACAAAACAAAAGAACATTTATTAGGAAAAATGGGAAATGTATTTGTAAAATGTTGACTTTGCTTATTCCCTCCTTTATAATGAGCAGTGGTATATAAATATATTGCAGTATAGGAATTATCTCTTAATAAAATGTAATATTTAGACTCCCTAATGTACGTGTTTCAGTTGATAGGGGTGTGCTGGGGGGTCACAACATGGAAGCCATGCATGGTTCTCATGTTTGCATGTATTTCTGGATGTTTTCGTGGGGTTCATTTTTCTCTCTAATTTGTTTCACTGCTCACCCTTTGAATAAATATAAAGAATGTTTTAAAATAATCATAAAAGCGGTAAGTAACTTAGGCCAAAAGAAAGGGGTATCCAATTTTGTCCTTTACTCCTCTGAATGGACAGGCTTGGCTTCGATAAAGGGAAATTTCACCCATTTTTTTTTTACATTCTGCGTAACTCTGTTGTAGACAGAGTCAGTGAGAGTGGTTTGATGTGAAGTGGTTCATTTTAGAGAATTGCACCAACCGATTTCTTTACAGTGGTGGAATCAGGGGTTGCGCTGTCTACAGCACAAATATAACAATTTTATTTACTGTCCAAAACCACCAGTGAACCTACACTCATGTGGGTGGAACACCGTCTTTTGAGGTTTAACGCATAATGTGGATGGTGGTTAACTCTAAAAAAAATTCTGTTTTCTTTGGGGACTATTTTGCCTTGAACCAACCTGTATGTACCTCTCCACGCGGAATGGATATAATAGATAACAATAGTTGTATCTCAAAAGGTTCCCTACTTTCTACATAGTGCACTATGTAAATCTTAATATAATGGCTGTTGCATCAAGACAGTGTACATATATATGCAACAAATAGCCATTTTGATTCAGCTATGTGCGCACAATTCCCTACTGGCATTGGAAGAATATGGAAGAACCCAAAATTTCAAATCTTGCCTAGCGCACTATACACTCTCAGAAATAAAGGTATTAAGCTGTCACCAGGACAGAACCCTCTTGTCACTGGGGTGATACCCTCAAGGGTACATCTCAGTACCCTTAGAACATAACTGTACCATAATCCACTGAAATGATATTTTCTAAATTGCATTTACTCCACACACCCCGTCTCGTCTCCAGGCTTTTTATTTTATTGGTCTGTTTTAAAACATTAGGTTATGAAAAGGTACAAATATGTTATTTCTCCACTAGGAAAAAATGAGGTACACATTTGGACCTTAAAACCACTGTTGTACTCTTGAGGGCACATTTACATTGTTTGTACCTTGATGAAAGAAAAATGTACCTGCACAGAACCTTTATTTCTAACAGCGTACAGGGAGTACAGAGCCGTTTGAGATTCAGAACACATCTGTCAAACTTAGAGGCATTAAAGGGGAAGTCTACTGACTTTTCAAAATTTCTGCATAATTAGATGGTGAAGATGTAAACAAAGTCATTCAGAGAGTTTTGATGTGAAATGCCCAGTTCTACAGAAATTTAAGTCAGAATTGTTCACACTGTTGGGGATAGGTGATTTATAGTGTTTATTGCTTCTAAAAGCTCCCTCACAAAACATTATTACACAAAATAGTTATGAATACAGTGCATGATACCTGAGATGTTTTATGGTAGGTTTGAGGTTATGATTTGGTCTTGAACATTTTTTTTAATTCATTCATGGCATGATAGGTACATGCAGGGTGTTCTAATGCAAAATATCTCAGATTTTTTTTCAGATTACTATTATTTTACTATTATTAACATGACATAAAATTTGTTGAAATTTAGAAAAAAAATCTGTGGAATTCCCCTTTAAGCACTTCAGATGTCTGAGTGCTATCACCACCACTGTGAACAATTCTCAGAGAATTTCTTTAGAACAGAGAATCGTATCAACCGCTATGAATCACTGCAGTGCGGAGAATTATATCTTAACCATTTAATCATGCAGAAACTTTGAAAAATTGGTGGAACTCCTTGTTAAGTCGTCTGCTTTGTGAAATACCCCTGGTGCATCTTCATGAGGCCTTTCAGTTAATCATGCAGGAGTGCTGTAGACTGACCTCTCTGTCCAGCAGCACTGCTGTGTCTAATCCACTCCCACCAGCACAGCACACACTAACACACCATGTCAGTGTCACTGCAGTGCTGAGAGTGATTCAGCACTCAAATAATACCTGCTCTGTGGTCTTGATCATTGAAGAACAGGGTAAAAGGGGGCTAACAAAGTATGCAGAGAAGATGGACTCCAGTCTGTAACTGTAGAACTACAAAGTGCACCTATATAGTAAGTGGAGCTGATAAAATGGACAAAGAGAGTACAAACAAGGATCATAATGTTATGGCTGATCAGAGTATCTGTGGACCAGCAGCCACAGTGGGGGACACCCCAAGTCTACTTGGGTCACAGGAGTGGGGGATGGTGCTGAAGTGAGGCGTGTAGCCGAGACTCTGCAGGGTGGAGTGTTAGCCACTTGGCGTGTGTTGTGTAGCCAAAGACGGACATGTAGTCTCTGCTGTGCAGGATTTTCAGGGTTTCAGGCTCGTGTGTGAGGAATAATGCGGAGATATGTGCGGGCTCTGGCCTTGTGCGCGGTGTTTGCCCTGCTCTCCGTCCTCTACGTGCTCAGTGAACTCCGTGCTAACAGAGCTGCAGCTCCTCCGCTGAGACTCTCCTCCTCACAGACCAACGGGCGAGATACGAAACAAACACACACTCACGCAGAGCCTCGCCGAGGTGTCAGGTAAGGTCATTTATCATCTGTGTGACCACAACTGCAGACCCACCGCTAAACCGGCGTTGTGTCTCTGTACTCGCAGTGCTCGGGAGCCGAGCTGAGAGTTGCTAACCCCGGCCCTGCAGTGAAAGCGCCTGAAAAGATGTGTGTTTTAATCGCGGCCTGCTGTGGTTCTGCTTTCATTTACTCTCTTAAAATGTCATGGTTTGAATAAGGCGAGGCTGCGACCGCATGTTGGCCATATTGTCTCTCACACAGGATGTGTTGAGGATTTTCTTCACCAGACTGTGAAACTTCTCTCTTCTGAGAGCAGCTTTGATGTGTGATCATGAGTCTGACTCCAGCACTGAGAGCGAAGATCTTACAAGAAGTTACGAGATAGCAAGTTCCTGCTCGGAGTAAAGTTAGGCTGACACTGACCTCCCTTACTCAACAATCACGGTTTCACATCCTTTTCCACATGTAGGCTTTTCACACGTTATCACGGTTTTTATTTTTTCATTTATTTGTGATTTTCGCACATCTTGATTCATTCATTTACACAACACGTGTAATTTCATGGTGTGATATGTTACATAGACCCACATTCACGTTGTCATGTAATCAATCACATTCACATCACGTGAACACATTTTCTCATTGCCACGTGATCACGTCATTCACATTGGCACATGATCACAATTTAGTCACATCCTCACATGTGATCACGTTCACACTGACACATTTATCAAATGTTAAGTTTGTCACTTGTGATCACATTATTACCAATGATGTGTGATCAGATTTCACATTGACACATGATCACATTCATGCTGGCATGTGATAAAATATTCAGATGGTCGTGTGATCACATCATTTACATTGGCACGTGCTCACAATTTAGTCACATTGTCACATGTGATCACATTCACATTGACATATTTATCACGTGTTCAGATTGTCATTTGTGGTCACATTATTACCATTGACACGTGATCATATTCACATTGACGCGTTATCGGATGTTAAGATTGTCACGTGATCACATTATTCACATTGACACATGATTACATTTCACATTGACACGTGGTCACATTTCACACTGGCACATGATCACATTCACGTTGGCATGTGATAAAATATTTAGATGGTCGTGTGATCACATCGTTCACGTTGTCATGTGTGATCACATCGTTCACATTGTCACATGATCACATTCACATGATGTCAGATTTTGACTTATGAATGTGGTTTTTAGACACTTAACATATGATCACATGTAAAAGGCCTGTGAGTTTTCTGTAAGGGCTGCATGCTGTAGTGGTCTCTCCTCTTTAACACACTTGGTTCACCTCAGGAACGGCTTATTGATTAGTTCATTACTTAGACCAGCTGTGTTGGAGCTGAAGAAACTGTTCAGGGCAGTTACTCCAGGACAACGATTGACCACTGGCCTAGACTCATTTTTGCTCTGCTTGTCTGATTGGTTGTGTTGTGCTTACAAACTTTGAAGAAAAAAAAAACAATGCAAATTTGGCAAAGGGAACCGTTCTGCAGGCACTGTGACATTGTTGTACAGCGCTGTGAAAAAGTATTTGTCCCCACACGATTTCTTCTATTTTTGCTAATTTGTCACATTTAAATGTTTCAGATCATCCCAATGATTTTAATACAAGATAAAGACAACATGAGTAAACACAAAATGCAGCTTTGAAATGATCATTTCATTTATTGAAGATTAAGATTTATTCAAAACCTGTATCACCCGTGTAATTGCCTCCTAAGCCTAATTACTGCTTGTGCCACCCTTGGCAGTAAAAACTGCAGTCTGTCGTTTGCGATAACTTGCGATGAGTCTTTTACTTTGCTGTGGAGGAAATTTGGCCCACTCTTCTTTGCAGAACTGTTTTAATTCGGCTACATTTGAGGGTTTTCAAGCATGTGCTGCCCATTTAAGGTCTTGTCACAGCATCTTAATTGGATTTAAGTCAGGACTTTGACTCGGCCAAAACTTTAGCCATACAGAGGTGGACTTGCTTGTGTGCTTCAGATCATTGTCCTGCTGCATAACCCAGCTACACTTGAGCTTCAGGTCACAAACTGACAGGCTGACATTCTCCTTCAGATTTTTCTGATAGAGAGCAAAGCAGCCCCAGACCATCAAACTACCACCACCATGTTTGACTTTTGGTATGATGTTCTTATGGTTAAATGCAATGTAGCTTTATGCCAGCTGTAACCCATGTCTTCCAAAAAGTTCTACTTTTGACTCATCAGTCCTCAAAATGTTATTTCAAAAGTCTTGAAGTCGTCTAGATGTTTAAGGCAAATGTGAGACGAGCCTTCTTTTTCTTTTTGGTCAGCAGTGGTTTGTGCCTTGCAGCTATCGCATGGATGCCAGTTTTGTCCAGTGTCTTTCTTATTGTGGAATCATGTACATTGACCTTAACTGAGGCAAATGAGGACTGCAGTTCTTTAGATATTTGTCTGGGTTCTTTTGTGACCTACTGGAAGAGTCGTCGATTCGCTCTTGGTGAAATTTTGTTAGGCTGGTGATGTCTAGGAAGGTTCACCACTGTTCCAAGTTTTCTCCATTTGTGGATGATGGTTCTTTTTGACTTACAGTAGTCAACTGAATTTGGTTAACCGGTTGATTACGTAACTAAGGGGGCAGTTACTTCTTCACACGGGCCAGATAGGGCTGAACAGCATTTTTCCTTCAATAAATGAAATCATCGTTTAAAAACAGCATTTTGTGTTTTCATTTGCGTTATCTTTGTCTAATGTTAAATGTAGTTTCATGATCTGAAACATTCAAGTGAGACGAATATGCAAAATAGAGGAAATTGGCAAATACTTATTCACAGCACTGTAAGATCTGTCTTAGCTGTTTTATCTGAAGTACTGCCAATCACTTCATTACAAGAACATAGTGAAGTAAAAGAGCCCCATTCATTGCCTTTAGGAGGAGCTGGGGTGGTGTTTGTGATCCACATCTAATCATCCAACAGCAGTGCCTGACTCACTAATGCTCTTGTGGCTGAACTCTGAAGTTTGCTTATTATGTTTGTGGATGACACCATCTTGGATGGTCTGCTACATGCTTGGAGGAAGTGAGACATCATGGTGTGGTCATGGTGTGAGCCGACAGCCTCACAAAAAACTGTAGAGAAGAGCTTTGCAGAATTAGGTGGGAACTATGGCAAAAATATTATATCACAATTCTTCAAGACATTTTAATTTTTCTGAAATTAATAAGTTGAGATCCACTATCACAGCTATGAAGAAGGCCCAGAAGCACCTGTGACAGCGCAAGAAATTTAGGTTCCCTCAAGCAGTGCTGGTCTATGGTATTTAATTATGGTACACCACCATAATGGAAGCATCTCCGTCTGGTTCAGCTGTGCATCTTCATGCACCAAGTAAAGCTACAGCTTATTGCTCAGAAAAAAACACTAACATTAGATTAAATACAAATAATAATAATACAGTAAGGAGTGGTTTTACGTGTGTCAGTGTGTTTGTCAAACCATTTCCATACCTCTCCTCTTGGCAGCCAGGTGTTACTTGTGTTTGTCATCTAGTAGCTGGGGGTTGTTGAGCAGTTCTTCGTTAAATTAAATCAAGTATGCTTGTGATGGAATTAAAAAAATCCATGTGATTAAGAAAAAAGGAGAAATCTGGAACTAAACTTAGTTCTTCAAAGCTCACAGCTACTTCTTGTTACTTTTTCCTGTATTTATGTTTATTTGCGTCTATTGTAATGATATGTGGTGTTTTTAAACTCCAGTTGCATGTTTTGTAGATTATATTGTGTATATTGTGTACATATTCTTTTTTAATATTTTTATTTTAACGCATGGTGACACCTGCGCCAAGAGAATTTTTTTGCACACTGTGTACTTGGCAAATACAGATTCTAATCCTCATGCTAAATGCAATAAAATCTTCACAGCAATGTTCCAACATCTGGTGTAAAGTCTTCGCAGAAGAATAGAGGCTGTAACTGCAGCAAAGAGGGACAAACTCTCTATTAATACCCTTGATTTCAGATGAAACACTGGATGATCTGTTACCATGCGTGGTTTATCAGGCTCCATCTACTTCATTCATCATTGGTCAGTATCTAACTACAGGACCACGACTTATGAACAGATGTTATTTGGGTGGTGTACCAGGCACAGTGGTGTTGGCTGGAGTTTTTACACACGTCAGTGTCACTGCTAGATTGAGACAGTGGTCCACCACCCAGAAATGTCCAGCAAAGTGTGGCGCTGTGGTCAAAAACTGATCACTGATGAAGGACTAGAGCAGAGGTGCACAACTCCAGTCTTGGAGGGCTGGTGTCCAATACAGTTTGATGATTAACCTACTTAAACACACCTGATTACACTTATCGGTAGTGGGTGTGTGAGGTGAGTAGGGAAACCTCCAAACCGTGCTGGACGCCAGCCATCCAGGACTGGAGTTGTGCACCGCTGGATCAAAGGAAGTTGAAACAATTTGTGCATGCAGATCTCCAACTGTACACCAGCAGTGTCGACCTACAAGTAGAGCTGGGCGATATGGCCAAAAACGTTATCACGATAAACAAAATTCATATTGTTCGATATCGATACATATCGCGATAAATGTCAAATCATGATTTCTTTCACGTTTGAAGGCTGATTTTGCTCCTGGGTGGTTAATTGTGGTTTTAAACTATCACTTATGGTCCGATCATGAC
This sequence comes from Colossoma macropomum, assembly GCF_904425465.1. Lineage (NCBI taxonomy): Eukaryota > Metazoa > Chordata > Actinopteri > Characiformes > Serrasalmidae > Colossoma > Colossoma macropomum. The sequence goes on along the minus strand of NW_023494792.1, from coordinate 29,499,727 downwards.
AAACATTTGGCAAACAGTGGAACATTTCACTAATCTGTCATGGAAGAGTGGGAGAAAGTTTCTGAGCTGTTTTTATCAGCTTGAAAAGCACAGCTGCAATTTTTGTAATAGTCAAGATTTAAGAAAGATTATTTTTAGCTGTGTGGTGACGAGCGCTCGGCTACCCCGTTACAAATGCTAAACAAGTGGCCAGCAACAGAGCTAATCTCTTTAGTTTCTCAACATCGTCAACTCGGTTCGGTAGGTCACTGCGGTCACTCCTACCACATCCATGTCAGAGCATATCACAGTATTCAGACACCAGCTAGACGACTGGGTTTCTCTATGCTGTCATAGCAGTTTAAGGGGTGAACTGCAGTATATCTGACGTTCACTGTGTAAAAGCATTATCTGCAGTGTGAATCTCTCACACCAGACAAACAGAGTCCTCCTTTTAGGCATGTTTAAACTGAAAGCGGTGATTTTGTGTCTTGTTTGATCTACCGTATCATCAGTTCACCGTGTTTTGCCGGAGCGCTGCTTCAAGTTAGCCAGCAGCTAAAAACAGCTAGCCTGCAAAGATGGCGCTCTCCCGCTCTCCAATGCCTCACAGCTTCCTCAGTTTACTTTCGAACATGAACCCACTTCTTTCTTTCACTTTTTTTCTTGCTTGAGAATGCACTAATACTAAAATATGACGGTTTGGCGCTGAAACACGGCGCTGCAGACGTGATTTAACACCGCTAAAGTTGTTAGGATGTACGGAAAGAGGTGAGTTCGCTGTAGGTCAGTACAGTTACACCACTGACCTCGTCACTCACACTCGGTCACAGGAGAACAGATCGCCGGTCGCTCCACTCAAACAGGGAATGTATAACTCCGCGTTTCAGCCGTTGCTAAAGTATATTTGGCGACCCTTTTTTTACTCGTGGCCCCCTCCCTCTCTAATCAAGTCGAAAAATTCGGAAGTGCGCCCTCTCCTGGCGACAGCAGAGTAGTGTCGCTTTCCTTGCAGTAGAAAACGCCACCAGGGCTTTCGGTAAAACGTGGAGGTGTGAGAACGGTGTATTATATCGAACATTTATCAAACCTGTCTTATCGCTCTATCGAGGAAAAGTTATATCGCGATACTTATCTTTATCGTTTTATCGCCCAGCCCTACCTACAAGTTAAGTGTTTGTAATGAAATGACTAAGAAGTGTGTTTTTGTTTGTCAACATACAATCGTGTGCACCAGTTTGGATGCTGTGACATGTTTTGTTGCTTTTGTAAGTCAAAATAAGTTAACATATCTCTACAGTGAACACACCTCTGCACATTTTAATGTACGATTCCTGTTTATTTGGTTAATCCAACTGGAAAAAAAAACAACATAAAATAAGAAATAAAATAAGCATCTGTGCAAAAATTATTGGGGGCAAAAAATAAAACATAAAATGTGCCACATGTTCAACCCGGCAAAAAAATAGAAATTGTGCTGTAAAATTTGCAGAAAAATGTCACATCTGTGTTCTCTGTAGAGAATGCGTTCACTCACTTTCACTTAGAAAATCAACAAACTGTGTATTTTTGACCAGAGGTGTTTAAAATTTTACTGTACACATGTATCCAGTGCATTTTAAATGCCTGGTGTTGGTAGGTATTAGTAGTTTACCCTCTGTCCCTTTTTGTTTTCAGCATAAAGCATGTGTCATAAACATAGGCCACCTCTTTTCAGAAATGCTGCACAGAGATCAGATTCAGCTGAAAAGCGAGGAGAGGAGATGATGCATCTGGCAGTGGTGGCTTGTGGGACGAGACAGGAGGAAGCTGTCAGCCTGCTGAAGTCTGCAGTCATACTGAGCCACAGAGCGATGAGGTTTCATATATTTGCTGAGGATCAGCTGCACAGCCGTATAAAGACAGTTGTGAGTAGCGTTTTATCTCCTTCTGTTTAAGCACATGTTAAACTATATCAACTGTTAATTATAAACACTACTGTAAACTTTATTCTACTCTTTATAACACATTCACGTTTTCACATTCAGTGCACGCTCTTCAGTCCATGACCTGTAGTCTGAGCAGAATCAGACAGTTCTGGCTCGGAAGTAACTCCTCCCCTAATATTCCTCATATGCAGCTGGATTCTTGGCCTGACTTTGTCAGGCAGAAGTTCAACTACACTGTGTATCCGGTCTCCTTCCCCAGCCAGCACCAGAGCGAGTGGAGTAAGCTTTTTAAGCCCTGTGCATCACAGAGACTTTTCCTGCCTGTAAGTCCACTTTCTATTTCTTGTGAGTGAAGCATGCATTGATTTTGTGGTGTTTGCAGTACAGTTGACAGCTTTCACTTTTTTTTTTATACTTACAGTACTGAGCAAAAGTGAGACCACTCTTCATTAATTCAATTTCCAAGCAAAATGACCATTAAGCACTTTTAGTTCTTCATTATTCATGAGATATTTCTGAGGAGTTAATATAATCATCCACTTTTATAAAGAAGGTTGAAAGTCAAAGGAAAATAAGTGAAAAAACTGGAGTTTCCAAAACTGGAGTTCCAAAAATGATGTAGAAGATGTAGAGAAAATTGGACTCCTAACAAACGTGCACCTTTTAGACCACCAAACCTGTCACCGTCAGCTAAACAGTACTTAAAGCTTTCATCTCTGAGAGAAAATCAAGCTCCACTCTTGTTTCAGATCTGAAAAAAAGTTCACAGCTGTTTCTGCCCATCCTTCCACTGTGAGTCTGAAAGGGAGGGTAGCTGAAAAGAAGCCTTAACTGTGGAAAAAAAAATAGACATGCAGAAGAAAATGTGCAAATCAAACAGAGGAGCTACTGTGGTCTGAGAATAACAGACTGACCACCCCAGAGTCCAGACCTCAACATCACTGAATGTGTTGGGGATTATTCGGATCATGAGAATCATAAAATGTAACCAACTTCTACAACGGAACTTTGGAGGTGTGGAAAAATATCCCTGCAGATTTCTTTGAAAAACTATAAGCGAGTCTCATGAAAAGAATGGAAGCTGTAATAAAGGCAAAGAGTGGACACACTAAATACTGAGAAATGCTCGTTTTACATTTAGTTGTTGAGACTTCTGCATCTGTAAATTATGTTTTGTGCTTTTATTCCTAACACTGAGAAACGAATAACTTGTACTTATTGCCCGTTTTAACTTAAAAAAAAAAAATAAAAGGCTTGTCTCTGACACTTGCATAGTATCTAACAAAGTGCACCTTTATGGTAAAGTAAAAAAATTGGCCAGTAAGTGTTGCTGAAAGGTGGGATCCTTTAGTCAAAGCCTTATCAAATATCAAACTGTAAACGTTCTGTATATTTATATGTTGAAAATCATGGGTTACACGTTTTTACTGGCTCCTCACTCTTGTCTTCATGCAGATGATTCTAAAAGAGGTGGACTCCCTGCTGTATGTGGACACAGACGTGCTGTTCCTGCGGCCTGTGGAGCTGCTGTGGGACCTTTTCATGCAGTTTAACTCCAGCCAGCTGGCGGCGATGGCCCCAGAGCATGAGGAGCCGCGCATTGCCTGGTACAACCGCTTCGCCCGCCATCCATATTACGGAATGACAGGCATCAACTCGGGTGTCATGCTGATGAACTTGACCCGAATGAGGCGGGTTCAGTTTAAGGTGAATGTTGTCAATGTCTTGTAACTACCACTAATATCCACAAGATGGTGATGGAGTTCAGTAGGAAGCAGTACTGCTAATCTGACGTTATGAAAAGCAGGGTCCAGACGTTATAACTGAAATGTGCTTATGATTTTAATACTCTGTTAAGTAAATAAATGTTTGGTGTAATCTCTGTGTGTGAACAGAATGACATGACAGCAATTGGTCTGCACTGGGAGGAACTCCTGGTGCCCCTGCTTCACAAATATAAACTAAACATCACCTGGGGAGACCAAGACCTCATTAACATCATCTTCCATCATAACCCTGGTAGGCCTCAGAATGCTTACATTGGAATTCCACTGATTTTTAAGAACAGTTCTGAGTAATTTAATCATAAAGTACACAAAGTAATTTGAAGTGATTTGACAATAAGCAACAGGAACCTGGGGCCGTATTACAGAAACTTCTTAAATCTGAAATCTCATCTGTTTAGTCACCATGACAACTTCAGTTAGGACTGAATTCAGGACAGAAGCTAAAACAGAACAGTTCTTAAGTTCATAATCTTATCCTAACTCCAGATAAGAGAGCAGTATTACAGAAACATCCTAACTAGCCTAGATTTTCTAAATTCTGTCCTACCTTTAAGACAACCCCAGAGCTGTCTTAACTTTCATTATAACTGGCTGTTAGTATCGTTTTATGCAGTGACAGGCAGCACAGTTGGCTATAACTAGCATAATGGTGCTACATTTATCTACATTAACAAAATGGTTGTTTGACTTATGAGGGTTTTTTTTTAATAGTGTTTTAAAAATCCCAGACACTGCAGACACGATCTCCACCGCCCCCTCCAATTACCTTTGTGTGTTAATGTTGATGAAAACTTGTTAGATTAAAATCTTACAGTGATGGTGGTGAATAATGAGGAGACAGAGCTGAGCATGTGGCTGTTTATTAGGAGGAATAATGTTAGTGTGCTCAGCTAAAACATTTGGGAAACTGAAACTGGGGAGCGGCGGCGCTCTGAAAACAGCATGAAGCACAGTCACAATATTCTTAATTTCAAGTGTATCTCGCTTTAGTTTTGTTTGACCTTTTTACATCAGTAAAGGTAGCTAACGTTTGCTGTCTGGCTAACTAACTTGATTATTTGGATTTCATGTTTACGTTTCAGCTGGGCGTGTATGGTCAGTTGCTAGGTGACAGACATGACAATTGATTGTCGACTCCGATCAAAGAAGATAAGATTAGATTCCTAAATGATGTAAGATAAGATTCCTAAATGATGATAAGATTTGCGTCTGTAATACGAATTTGTTAAAAATCTTATCTTGACCTGTCAGATCTTAACTTAAGTCAAAAAGATAGGACGTTTCTGGTAATAGGAATACATTTGCTGATGCCTGAGACATTGTTGTAATGATATATTTGAGAAGGATTTAGCCTCAAATGTATTTTTAAAAGCCATTCATGGTGAAGATGTACATGCATGGCTTTAAATACATTTTGTATTTGTCTTTCAGCAATGGACTTAAAAATCTGCTCCAGCTCAAGTTCATTTTATAAGTGTACTGTATGCTCCTGGATTGTACACAGTACTTAAAAATCTCTGCCTGAGCCACTCGTACCAGCACCACATACACATACTACCATGTCACTACTATGTCAGTGTTACTGCTGTGTTCAGAATGACCACCTGCACAGATTATATCTGATCAGCAGTGGTCCTGTGGTGGTCCCTTTCTATTGATACATAGAGGTGGAGTGGTGGCTGAGAAATTATGCATTAACAATAAGGTTACAGTCAGTACAAAGTGGTCAGTGAGGTACAGGGCAAACAGTTTGGTAGCAGTGTAATTTTAGATGCTCAGTCTGTCATTAACTAGCGCTTAACTAAATATGTATGTAACTGCAAATAAACATGGAGCTGAGTGTAATAGATTATATTAAATCTAACCCTGACCCTTACCATAGTGATGTTGACAATCAACTATCACCAGAAAGTTTGTTAATAAATAATGCATCTATAAATCATTTATAGGGGACCATCAAAATAAAGTGTGACCCAATATTTTAATTTACATTAATGGTGGCTAGCTGAAATTTAAGTCTTAATACTTAAGAAATGCCTTTTTTATCACAACAGAGAAGCTGCTGGTGTTCCCATGCCACTGGAACTATCGTCCTGATCACTGTATCTACGGCAGTAACTGCAGCCCAGCGGAACAGGAAGGGGTGTTTGTTCTTCATGGCAATAGGGGAGTGTTCCACAGTGAGAAACAGCCTGCATTCAGGGCTGTGTATGAAGCCATTAGACAGGTGAGAGATACACGGTCCTTTCTCAAGTTCTGCAGATTTGTGTATGATAGCAAGATAAGCAGTTGCTTTTAGAGCTTAGAATATTTGTCCATACAACTTATGTGTGTTTCATAGCTTATTTCTGCTTGCCCCATTGGCCCTTTTTAGGTATTTTTAAAATAGTTTTCTCATAACTGTTGTCAGATTAACCAGGACACAGTTGGCTCTCTGAGTGTGAAATGGCCATGTTGAGCTGCTAGCGAGCAATGGGGAGTGAAAGAGGTGGGATAAGAACCCCCCGCTGTAAAGTCACACCTCTTGACTTGCTTGCTAACCTGCGAAGAAGAAAATCCAGTTTGCTTCCAGTTTTGTAAATCATAAACATTTCCATTTAAATGTATTCCATCAAGGGCGGCACGGTGGCGCAGTGGGTAGCACTGTCACCTCACAGCAAGAATGGCCTGGGTTCGATTCCCGGCCGGGCGACCAGGAGTTTGCCTGTTCTCCCCGTGTCTGCGTGGGTTTCCTCCGGGTACTCCAGTTTCCTCCCACAGTCCAAAAACATGCAGTCAGGCCAATTGGACGAGCTAAAATTGCCCCAAGGTGTGAGTGTGTGTGAATGTGTATGTCTGTCTGTCTGCCCTGCGATGGACTGGCGACCTGTCCAGGGTGTATCCTGCCTTCCGCCCAATGACAGCTGGGATAGGCTCCAGCACCCCACCGCGACCCAGAAGGATAAGCGGTTTAGATGATGTATGTATGTATTCCATCAAAGTTATTGAAGGAAAAACAGGGCCTCCAAAACAGGCGGAGATTCCATTTTATGCTTGCTGTGAAAAAGGGTTAAACAGTTACGCTGTAGTTGAGGTGGTATTTAATTATATTCTTGTTTTCTTGTTTTCTCCCTGTAGTACTCCTTTGGAGAGGATTTGGTAAACTCATTCTGGTTGCCCCTGGAGGAGAAGCTGAATGAGACCACTCACACGTACTGTGGAAAAATCAGTCATCTCTTTACCAAGACGCTGAGCCAAACCCTAAGATCCACCCAGAGAACCACTTCACCAGACTACAGAAACAAAGCTTAATGTATGCTGCATTCTCTCAGTGGCTTACCATGTTAAAGACTGCACGTGCCTTTGGAATGGTGATTGAGACCTCTTGACATTATGAACTGGATTAATGACAGTGTTCAGGCCTGAACTTTGTACACCTACCTTAACATTAGATTAAATGGATCTGAATATGACGATGCACAATAAGCTCAGCACTACATCAGCAGTTATTTGGTTAAAGTCAGATGATCAACATTGACTTGATATTTGGATGTAACCTCATGAACCTCATATTTAGTAAAAGTAGCCTCAGTTACTGAACACAGAATGACAGATTTTGCCAGATTTTGTAAAACGTGAAGCAGATATTTCTTGAATACATCATATACTTTTAGATTTGCTCAGTTTGATCTGTTATCGTCTGTTTTTATGTTTAAATGTAAAACTGAATTTGGTGTAAGCATAATTGATTAAGCAGGAACAGAAAAATACTCAGGGATGTAAATTTGTATATTTTGTGCTAGATGATGTAAATAAAAAGATCTGAAAGTATTTTGGTAAAATTTCTGATGAGAATATGATATTGATTGTACTGTTGGTAGTCCTGTATATATACATGATGCTGGTCAAATGTTTAAAGACAGTTTGTTAACTTCTGAAATGCTCAGTGTTTTCAGTGATTTTTCACTGCTTCTTTTCAATTAAGTAAGAATGTATGTGCAAAGCTTTTGTTAACATACATTTTTTCTACTACATACAAAAATTAGTTCTTCAAGGGTTCTTTAGTAAAGATAGAACACTCAGAGAACCCTTTGCATGATTAAAGGGTTCTAAGCATCGTGAAAGGGTTCTTCAGATTGATTGAGAATGTACTGTAGATGGTTCTAATATCGAACTTTTTGAAAAGGGTTCTTCACTTTTGGACCATTGCTGTTGGCCTATTCATCATGAAATTTTAACACAATATAAAAGGCAACTGGAGTTTTCAAATTAGGCTAAAAAAAAAAAATATTAAACACAACAAAAATGGAGGTGCAAGGTTTTGTAGCGACAGCAGCGATATATTACTTCATACACTGGTGTGCATGTATGTTATACACTGATGTTAAGTAGCTAGCTTTGATGCGTTTATATGTTCAAGGAGGAAAACCACAACAAATGATGGATATTCTAACTACAGAGTGCAAGATGCCACACAGTTCATTCAGTGAAATTCAGGCATGATTTAAAGATCTTGTGAGGCTAAGCTGGGAAACGTATAGGGGAAAAAGCAGTGTGAGGTTATGTAAGGCTAGAAAACCTATAAAATGGTGATTAAACATGGAAAACTATGTCATTTTCTTATTTTGTTATTATTTTTCATTTTCTTTGTGTTTAATTTTCTTTGTGTTTCTTTGAGACTGTACTGAGGACCATAGAATGCCTGACACATGTTGTCGTAATCATCTCGAGGGTGCTGCTGTATTCTTTCTTTATCTGTTTTGTAGCTCCTCTAGTCTTGAAAACAGCCTCACACTTCATCATACTGTACTGAAGTTTTTAAAAACGATTTAAAGGAAATGCTTCCCACACATTCTTCACTCCACAGACCATCCATACATTTTGGAGTTTTCTACTCCACATATTTCCCAATGTAGCCTCGCAAGTTCTCAGTGGGTTTTAAATAGTGCCTCAATTTCACTTCATGAACTGTGAGGCATCTTGCATTGTCTCACTGGATTATCCATCGTTTGTTGTGCTTTTCCTTCTATAAGTGAACAGACACATAAAACACATCAAAACATTTACTAAACATCAGTGTATGGGTGCAGTTATTTTGGGCTGCTGGCGTATTTTACCTTTGATATAACAAAACCGTGCTGTAGTCTGGGAAACAACCACTAGAGGACAGCATGGGTTCACCTCACAATGACCTGTGCTTGAGAATCTTCACGCTGCTATGAAGACAATGACCACAGCTTTGCTCCGAAAACATGTGCCCTTGGAATGACCACGTCTAATCTAAATCAGTTAATCACCGAACAGTATCCCCTTATGTACTAGTAATAAAATTCTGTTTATGTTCTCTGAAAAACATTAGTGCTTCCATCAGTCTGTCCCTCATGATGTACACATGACATCACTTCACTGTGTGTTGCTCCTCTGAAAGAATGCATCGGTGTATAATCTGTGTGAATCCCCTGAGACACTGGATGCTCTGTAATGGTGAGCTTATCATAAACATAATGAGCAAAGCTTCTTGTAGAGGTGCTCGAACAACAGCAAGTGAGGAGAAACACTGCTTGTTGCACATCCAAAAGGATGTAATTTTGTGTAAGACGCACAGATACACACACACATAAGGAAGTGGTCTGAGTGTATAGGCACTATACACTATCATCTGTTCTTCAAAAAAGCTCCAACATACACTTAATATTTTTCTTGTGAAATGTATATCAAATATCTACAGGTGACTACTACATTAGGTATTTACAGTTTAATTCTGTAAATGAGAATTACAGTAGTATTCCTGTAAAATTACAATAAATGACTCAGATCACTGCAGGCAGCTGAACATAAATGTACAGAGTTTTTTTTTTACAGTATAGAAAAAAACATAAATATATACAATATATAAGAAATTTGTTATTTACCATTTGCTTGATAGATGAGCCTGTACTGAGTTACCTGTGTTTCTCTGTCTGAGAGTGAGGAAAGTGGAAAATCATGATCACATCAGAACTTATCATTACCCATAACTTTAAAATCACACATTTCACAAAACAACACCAACAACTGGAGAGAAAAAAAAAGAAAAAAGGAAGGTGGAAACAATGGAATATTTATTTCAACTTCAAGTTAAGTCCCATGTTGTTCTGTTAAATCATTTCTATTAATTTCATACTAGAGCTGCTAAAAACATCTAACCAACGTCAGAAGGCTACAAGCACACTAGCCGACTCAAAACCTTGACCAATTGGCATAAAGCTGCTTAAAAAAAGCTGTCATGATTGGTGCAATGACAGGAACGGCCCCTTGAAAACTGATTGGCTTTTGACACAAATGACGTTCATTTGTTTAAGTTTTGAGTGTAAAGAGGACCACTGAGCAGGTTTTCAGGTTTTGAGTGACGTACGACATCTGAAAAGATAAAAGCATTGTTGTGCAGATATTCAAGTTTTGAAAAAAGCCAGAGTGTTTTGTTCTGCGCCTTCCACCCAATGACTGCTGGGATAGGCTTCAGCTCCCTCCGTGACCCAGAAGGATAAGCGGCTTAGAAGAAGCGTTTTGTGTTTACTTGGGTTATCATTGTCTAATATTAAAAGTAGATTGATCAGAAACATTCAAGTGTGATAAATATGCAAAAATAGAAGAAATTGGGAATGGGGCAAATACTTTTTACAGCATGGTATACATGTATATATATATATTGTTCTGCAAATCCGAAGACGTTTACCTGCACACTCCATGCTTACAAGTGCATTCCAGTTCATTAGCTGGGCGCTCAGAGCACCGCTGTCCTTTCAAAGTGTAATATTCCTTAATATTACACTTTGATATTCATAATCTCCTCTCAAACATACTATGGAGTTAATTTAGCACCAAAATGTTTTAGAGAAGATTATGAAGTTTGAAAAATACACTTTCATGAAAATTGCAACACATGCACAGCATTTTACAAACATGCTGTACAGAAAGTATGTGCAACTGCAAAGTCATTCACATCACAGTCCAGAGGACACTCAAAGAGCACAGAGCCATTCAAACTTTTAAATCCAGTAGGATAACTTTTATTTGAGCAGATAATGATCAATGTATCATAGTGGTAAGTGGCTGTAGAGAGCTGTAAAATTTCACATACTAATACCAGATATGACATATCAGATAGCTAACTAGTCAGCCGAGTTAACAATGAACTCACTTTAACATGAGACTCTGATCATGACTCTGAACATGAGAAGTCTAATCGACTTCTGTCAGCGAGTTTTCCATCACAGATATTCCATCCCCTTTTGAAAGTCTTCCAGAAACATTTCCATTATGTTGTGACTCACTTTTGTTGTGACTGGCTTTGCAGCGTTTCTGAAGTTGCATGTGTTTTCTACATTTGCAGTGCATTTGTGAAATGTAGTTCCAGTTCCAAAAGATGGCTCAGAGGAAGCATGTGCTCTCCCTTCACTCTCCCAGCTTGGAAGCATCATGTAATAGGAAGAGATCTAACCAGCCACAACTAATATAATTTGCCATGACTGAATTGGGGGAAAAAATATATTAACACTGGAGGTGGAACTTCCCAGAATTCCTTGCCATTTTGGATGTTTGTTAGCTTTTATTTTTAAATCTACAGTTCATTTCTTATTAGCTTTTTCCCAGAACATTATTGTTACTATATATATGTTTAAATGCATTTTAAATGTTTTGTTATTCCAGTCATGGCCAATTTCACAGACTAGCATAAATGCATTCACCTATTGTAATGTCTTCTTTTGTATATTGTCGTTGTCTAAAGAAAATCAATTATCTCCAATTTTGGAGTATTTCTATTGGTCCATTCATAATGAAATTTTCACACAATGTAAAAGCAGCTGCTGAGCTCAAAAGATGTAGAAAAGTAATACCTGAAGCACATATTTTTCTTTGGACAGCGGCGATATGGTGTGCTTGCTGAACAGTATACTGCTATTGTATATAAAAGCTCAATCATGTTATTCCTCAAAAAGCTGTGAATAGTTGCAAATCTAACAACTTTGTTATCTGTATGTTTCTAAAAATTCATTAGGTATTTACAGTATTATTTTGTAAATCAGAATTACAGTAGTATCCCTGTAAAATTACAGTAAATGACTGGGATCACTGCTGGCAGCTGAATGTAAATATACAGAATTTTTTTTTGTTTACAGTAAAGAAGAAAATTGCTATTTAACTAATTGCTTGATACATGAGTCAGTACTGAGTTCCTCTGTCTGAGAGTGAGGAAAGGGGAAAATGGTGATCACATCAGAACTTACCATTACCGATAACTTTAAAATCAACATTTCACAAAACAGCACCAAAAACTGGAGAGAAAAAGGGAAAAAAAGGAAGGTGGAAACAATGGAATGTTTCTTTAAACTCCAAGTTATGTTGTCCGCCCATGTTATAGACAGGAGGAAAAAACACAGCCTGTTCTTTCTGACCTAACCAAACTGAAACATCCTATGGTGTGAGCTGCAAACACTTTAAAACAGAGCACATCCATCACCAGCCAAAAAAAAGGCAAGGTGATTGAGACATCTGAAGCCAGCTCGAAGTGTGAAGAATTGTCAGAGTTTCCTGCTGAATTATTAAAAAGAACCTGCTCGCTTTGACAGCTAGCCATCCTTGCCCTGGGAGATATTTCCATCCTTTGTAGCTGGAATATTGGAGAGAAGAAAATATTAGTGTCATTGTTACAGCTTCAGCTACGAAACATGAAAGAGAATATTTCCCAAGGACAATAAGGAGAAAAAAAACGTGTGCTCTTACTTTAGAGCTCACTGGTCAGCTACGCCTTTTAATAGAGGTGCAGTTGCTCCCTTTACATCAACAAATGTGTCAATAATGATTGTGAGAAAAGTAAATCACTGCTGTCATGTGAAAACCTTGTAACTTCGAAGCTTCGTAGTCTTTAATACTACATGAAAACATCAGCTGCCGTTTGCATTGTTTGAACACTTCATGATGAATGGACCAATAGAAATAAGCCATTATGACGTCTCATTATGTTAATGTACATTAACATACATTAGAACACACAAAGGTTGTTTACTTCTCCTACAAAATGACCATTTCAGAGATACAAAGTTGTCCTGCGACAGCGATGATCATTACATCATGGCCTTAGATGATTTCTTAAGAAAAAGATAGACTAATCTGCATTTGATTTGATCTTGCAGCAGCCTTAAATCACAGAACCTCATCACTGGTCCAAGTAGGGGGCTGCACTATTAAAAAAAAAAAGATTCCTAATTAGGAATCTTAGATGTGCAGTTTAAGGAACAATGACTTTTTACAAAATGAATACAGAAATGCCTTTCAGCCAGTCATAATCATCTTTAAATGCTACTTTCTACATGAAGCGAAGGAAACGCTATTCGTAACAAACCTGCAGTGAGAACGGTTGTGGTGGTAAATTAGTTTGAATTATTAGACTAAGAAATGGTGGAAAGACTGTACTGAGGAGCATAGAATGCCTGACACATGTTGTCGTAATCATCTGGAGGGTGCTGCTGTTTTTAATTCATTCCTGAAGCTAAAAAAGTTTGGATTATATTCTGTGGAAGACAGAACTCACAGCTCAGTGTCAAAACTGTTAACAGGCAGAATTATAGTGGAGGTTCTTAGAAGAACCTTCCTACATTATGTGGAGTTTTTTTTTCTAACAAGTTTCTTTACACTCACACATCTCATTTACAAAAATGGTTCCTTAAAGAACCAAATGTGTTCTTTTATGGCATCACTGTAAAGAACCCTTTATTTTTCCTATTTAAGAGTGAAGAAAGCACAATCATGAGGCTGAGCTGACTAATGCTGCCACGGTGTGCTGAAAGTGCTAGTTTTGTTGATCTTTTCACTGATCTTCTGTGGATCTCTAAGCCTCATCTTTGTAGCTTTAGTTCAGGTTCAGGGGAGAGGAAAGATGCACCATGGTCTTTGGTTCTTTTGGTTCTATTGTCTCATCTCTTCAGCCCTTTTACCTCCTTGGCTTCATTCTATTGAATCCTGCACGGCTCCACAATACCTTTCCAATTTCAGCTCGTCCTTCTCTGCTCCCCCACCACCCCAGCCCCCTACCTGGACAATATTTACCTCAAGCAGCATCAAATGGGTGGGTTTTGGATCAACAGAAAAGCAGGCCTGTGGCTGGGCGGTGAGAAATAGACCTTATCTCTTTCGCTCTCATTCTCCCCCAGCGAGCCTTTCAATTAGGTAATTACCAGTGTGTGAAAGGATTCTCGGAGGACAGCCCCCGCTGCATTGTAGGAGCACCTGTCCCCTGCAGATGCCAATTACTCGCCAAGCGAGCTGTCCCTTTGTGTGAGCGCTCGGACGGGTCCAGGACTGCAAGGAAGAGCGCACCAGGCCAATCTGGCTCCTGACCAACAAGTCAAACTCTCTCTGAGAGCCAGGTATGGAACCAAACAGTGCAGACAATTTGAAATGTGGGTGGAAATCAAGACAGGGTGGCTACTTTCTTAGCTGCTTTCCTGTCAGTGTTATTTGGCCATTTACTTCAAAGACAACATGTCAAATGTTGAAACTGAGAAATGTTATTGTTTTTTGGAAAATATATGCATATTTTGAATTTGATGCCAGCAACACATTCCAAAAAAGTTGGGACGGGGGCAACAAAAGGCTGGTAAAGTTATGTAATGTTTAAAAAAACACCTGGTAGTTAATTGGCAACAGGTCAGTAACATGATTGGGTATAAAAAAAGCACCCCAGACAGTTTTTCAGAACTAAAGATGAGGAGGAGTTCACCACCCTGTGAAAGACTGCACGATCAAATAGTGCAACAAGTCAAGAATAACATCTCTCAACATAAAATAGCAAAGAACTTTTGTTTTTTATCATCTACGGTACATAAAAAAAACATTAAAAGATTCAGAGAGTCTGGAGAAATCTCTGTATGTAAGGGACAAGGCCAAAAACCAGTATTTGTTGGCCATGATCTTTGGGCCCTCAGGTGGCACTGAATTAAAAACAGACATGATTCTATAGTGGAAATCACTGCATGGGCTCAGAAAAACTTCTGAACAATGCAAGTTAAAACTCTAAAACGCAAACAAGAAAACATATATAAACAAGCTGCCACTTTCTCTGGGCCTGGGCTCATTTAAAATAGACTGAAAAAGTGTTCTGTGGTCCGACGAATCAACATTTGAAATTCTTTTCGGGAATCATGGACACTGTGTCCTCCGGACTAAAGACCACTCAGCTTGTTATCAGTGCACAGTTCAGAAGCCAGTATTCATGATGGTATAGAGGTGCATTAGTGCACATGGCATGGGTGATGTGCACATCGGTGAAGGCGCCATTAATGCTGAACAATTTTGGCAACATATGCTGCCACCCAGATGACGTCTTTTTCAGGGAAGGCCTTGATTATTTCAGCAAGACAATGTCAAACCACATTCTGCATGTATTACAACAGCATGATTCTGGGTGTTAAACTGGCCTGCCTGCCTGCAGTCCAGACCTGTTATTAATTAGATTAATTTATCAGTCTACTCAGGCTTTAGCAGAGCTCAGTATCATCACATTGATTTATTAGTCTATTCAGGCTTTAGCAGAGCTCAGTATCATCACATTGATGTATTAGTCTATTCAGGCTTTAGCAGAGCTCAGTATCATCACATTGATGTATTAGTCTATTCAGGCTTTAGCAGAGCTCAGTATCATCACATTGATGTATTAGTCTATTCAGGCTTTAGCAGAGCTCAGTAACACTGAGACTAATTACTGATCACATTGATTTATCAGTCTACTCAGGCTTTAGCAGAGCTCAGTAACACTGAGACTAATTACTGATCACATTGATTTATCAGTCTACTCAGGCTTTAGCAGAGCTCAGTAACACTGAGACTAATTACTGATCACATTGATTTATCAGTCTACTCAGGCTTTAGCAGAGCTCAGTAACACTGAGATTAATAACTGATCATCACACTGATTTATCAGTCTACTCAGGCTTTAGCAGAGCTCAGTAACACTGAGATTAATTACTTATCACAGTGATTTATCAGTCTAATCAGGCTTTAGCAGAGCTCAGTAACACTGAGAATAATAACAGTCATCACAGTCCACTCAGGCTTTAGTGAGAAATTCAGTATTTGTGAAGAAGGCATTAATTGAGGTCCTCTTTAGAGTTCATCTAATGAGCTACATGCCATGCACTAAGTTTAATATAGTTAATAAACAAGCATTGATGGTGTTTCTTTGAAGATTATTTGAAGATTATTTGAAAGTTGTATGTTGTTTTTTTAATTCAGTGGGAAAAAAATCTAAAGATGTTCTTCTAAAAATGTAAAACATGTTACAAACCAGTTCATTTACACCCTCTTAAACAGGAGTTTTTCAAGGATTTTTTAGTAAAGGCAATGATTCTATGGAACTACGACAACTCAAAGAGCAATTTGAATGCTTGAGTATTATTATTATTATTATTATTATTATTATTATTATTATTAGTCTTTGTACTTTTTTTTACCTTTATTTAAAAGGTAACTGGACTGTCCAGGTGTTTGTAAACACTACACATAGAAACCTATTGTTGCTATTATATACAATCCTCTTTACTGTACTGATGCTGGTCTATTGTGCTCTGTTGACCATATTACATATGCATTGGGCAACTTTCTATTCATTACTGGGTTGTTGCAATACGTGCTCATTTTAATACTGTTAAACACTAATATATAGTAATTAATCTTGCTTATGATCCAGTAGTTATTATGAATTATTCACCATGAATCTGATGTTTAATGTATGTAGTGTGTATGAGAGTGAGAAATGGAAGCTAACAGTTCCCTTGGAGTTTAAAGGGTTAATCTGACTCATTTCTTGTGCTTGTGCTCCTGTCTTAATCAACAAAATTAGAACTCTACAGCACAAACAACATGGCACTCAATCAAAGGAAACCAACAAGCAGCCAGGGATTCTACCTTTTCTACCTCCTACAGCCCAATATAACCTTATCCTAACTTGACCATTTCACCTTCTTTACATTAAAGATGCATAAATATCAAAGTTCATGAAAGAATATTTAAGTTTGGCCTGAATAGAAAGTTCAGTGTGAAGTAATAGAGCAGCAAGTGCTCTGCCCTCAGCTTACTTGCTTGCATTGACTTTGTTGTGGGCAGCATTGATTTTGAGCTTGATCTGCCTGGCCTGGTTGGGGAGCTCAGCAAGCTCAGTACAGATGTTTTTCCAGGGCCAAACAGACAGGGGATTCATGGGAAAAGACAACATGTGAGCTATAACACAGGTTCACATTATATAAAAACGGTAGAATGAAGAGAGCATTGTAGAACAGGGTGAATGGGGAGAACATTCTGGAATAGTGTGAATGGGGAAAAAAATGTAAAAATATTGTGAATGGGGAGAATATTCTAGAATAACACGAATAGGGAAAACATTCTAGAACAACGTGAAAGGGGAGAATATTTTAGAATATTGTGAATGGGGAGAAGATTATAGAACAGCGTGAATAGTGAGAACATTCTACAATGATGTAAATTGGGAGAACATTCTAGAACAGGGTGAATGAGAAGAACATACTAAAATAGTATATATGGGGAGAAGATTCTAGAACAATGTGAATAGAAAGAGCTTTGTAGAATTTTGTGAATGGAGAAGAACATTCTAGAATCGGGTGAATGGGGAGAACTTTCTAGAACAGTGTCAATATGGAGAATATTGTGTAATAGAGGTAAATAGAGATAACTTTGTGGAACAGTGTGAATGGGTAGAACATTGTAGAACAGTACGAATGGGGAGAACTTTGTAGAACAGTGTGTATGAGGAGAACATTCTAGAACAGTGTCAATGTGGAGAATATTGTATAACAGTTTGAACAGAGATAACTTTGTGGAACAGTGTGAATGGTTAGAACATTTTAGAACAATGTTTGAATGGGGAAAACTTTATAAAATAGTGTGAATGGGGAGAGCATTGTAGAACAATGTGTATGGTGAGAACTTTGTAGAACAGTGTGAATGGGGAGAACTTTGTAGTATAGTGAATGGGGAGAACATTGCAGAACAGTATGAATTGGGAGAACTTTATGGAACAGTGTGAATGGGGAGAACATTATAGAACAGTGTGAATTGGGACTTAAGCATAAAGGTTCCTAAATGGTTCTTGGCCTAGACGTATGGTTCTAAGAAAAACATCATTAATTAGTATAAAACCTTCGAATTATGTGGTGGTTTTTAAACTTTAAAAAGATTTTTCTCATTCACACACGTCAATTACAAATATGGTTATTTAAGAAACCCAAATGGTTGTTCTATAATATAATTCCAAATAAACCTTTTTTCCTATTTATTATTAAGAGTGAAAATCGCGTGGTTTGAATAGAAATGCTATCAGACACAGAACATTTTATGTAAATTTATAGTTTTGTTTAAAATGTGAATGAAAAGTTCTCTCAAGTTTCCCTCAACCTGTGATGATGAAGGTGAATATGAGGGCAATGACAACTGTCAGTGAGGAAGATCAGACCAAGGTGAAGTGATCAGAAACATAGGAGACCCTCGGGGAGATATTCAGAACAGACACGCTTTGATCTGAGAGAAAATTTAAGCACTAGACTAGACAGGTTACATAACTAACGCACTGTGACTCTGGGGGTGTGTGTGTGCACATGGGAGAATGAGACAGAGAGCATAAACTCTTGCAATATATGACATGCATATTTTAATCTAAATTAGACCTCATTCAGCTTGTTTATTGAAAAAGTTAAGCCCTAAAATTCTCATTATTGGTTATGAAACCATTTACTTCAGTAAGAAAAACTCCTCCTTCATTCTAACTTTCTACATATTTCAGTTTCTTGTGACAAAATTTTCACACCCCACCTCTTCTGAATGGCTCCTGGCTTCAGGCTCCTCTCTCTCTCAGTTATGTTGTGGTCCCCCCTACCAAGCTGGTCGACCTTGTGTCATAGATCCTGTTCCATTGGCTGAAAACACCCTTACAGGGAATGCCACAGATTAAAAGGTTTAAACATTTATTTTATTATTACTAATATTTTTTTTGCTTGCCAAAGTGCTGCTATTTATGAAATGCAGTCAACTTGTAGAAACTTGCTATCAGATATTAGCTACTTTGGGCACAGTTGGGCTAAAAGTCAGCCACACAGACAGCTTGTGAAGAAACATATTTCCATCAAGTATTCATGAACATGCCATGGTAACACTAGGAATAAATTGACTTAATAAATAGCTGGGTAGTTTGTTGCTATCAGTCTATAAAATAAGCACAAATTCCCATAGACACACTCCAAAATGAACTCCCATGAAAAACCTTTCCAGAAGAGTGGAGGCCATCATAGACACAAAGAGGAGCCGACTCCATATTAATGCTCATGGTTATGGAATTGGATGTCCACCAGGCTCATAAAAGTGTGATGGTCAGGTGTTCCCATAAGATTATGTAAATATATATTTTTTTTCCACTGTTATGCTTTCTGAACACAATGCTCAGCCTCCGTGGAGAGAGGGTCCCTGAAAGCTTTTCTCCCCTTCTGGGCAGCCAACTACATATTTCAGATATTTTAGATGATTTAATGTCATATGTAAAGAGAAATAGTCATGAAAGTGTGTGTGTGTTAAAGCTCTTAATGTTCTTCAGCTCCAAGGTGCATGAATACCTCTTCTTCTTCTACCTTTCTCCAAGAAGTCATTTCATAAAGCCAATCAGATACATCATTTGCTTGTCATAACTTCCTTCCAATTCATGTTTTAATTAGCATTTGTAATGGAAAATCCTGAAATCTGCAGTTTCTCAGAGATATTTATGGATATGGGCATATGATACTGTTTGAGGCAGTCGCATTAAGATGAAAGACAAATCAGCCGCCTGTGCTCAACTGCTGCTGATTCCCTAACAAGTACAGCACGGACTCAGAGCTGATCAAACTTTTCTCCAGCAAGTTACAGTCCATTAATCAACTGCAGGCAAGAGTTTAAACCCACAAGTTGAGAGAAATGAATCTGATTAGTCTACTTTGGCAAGTAAAGTTAAATTCAATTTCAGTCAAGAAGTGCAGACTAAATATAACAGCACTTCTGTCAGCCATGGTAAGAGAGGGATCCAGGCTCCAGGTCTCATTTCTTTGCCTTTAATGGTAATGCATTTTCATGCTTGAACCATTTGAACATCTTAAATGGTTCTTGTTTCTTTTACCTATGTGAACATGTCAAATGAATTCAAACTTTTCAGAAAGGACTTCAAACCCCTCTAAACGGTGGTCTCGTATATGCTTCCTTTTGTGGTCCAATTGATTTGTGCACTGTGGAAACAAAATGGCCCCAGTCTGCTTTGTGTATTTTATAGTTAAAGAACCGTGAAGCTTAAGGTACACAGCCACAGTTGTCCACCAATTAGTGGGTATAAACAGACCCCTCAAGAGAATGACTGTGTGTGGGTCAGTGCATTATCAGCAAGATCCAGTAGCACTGGCATATTAGACCAATAAGCCATGAGAGGTCATGTGTTACAGTGATCTCACCGAGGTTAAAGAATGATGCATGATGCAATGCAGAATTAGACCCACCCATAGTAAAATCACTGTAATGCTAGGCCTCAAGTGGCTTATTGCAAGTGACATAATTTGGTTTTACTTTGTATGTTTTTTTTTTATATCAAGGACTTTATAACTGGTCATGCCATCCTTGGCAGTATCAACTGCAATCAACATTTGCGATAACTTAGTGTTAAATATCATTGTGGAGGATTTTTGGCCCACTTTTCTTTGTAGAATTGTTTTAATTTGGCTACATAGGAGGTTTTTTGAGAATGAGCTGCCTGTTTAAGGTCTGGCCACAGCTTTTAAATGGGATTCAAGTTAGGATTTTGACCTGGCCACTCCACAACTTCAATTTTGTTTCTTTTGAGCCATTCAGAGGTGGACTTGCTTGTGTTCTTTGGATCATTGTCCTGCTGCATAACCCAACTGAACTTGAGCTTTAGGTCACAAACTGATGGGCAGACATTCTCCTTCAGGATTTTCTGACAGAGAGCAGAATTCATGGTTCTATCAGTTATGACAGGTCGTCCAGGTCCTGCAGAAACAAAGAAGCCCCAGACCATCACACTGCCACCACCATGTTTGACTGTTGGTATGATGTTCTTATGGTGGAATGCGGTGTTAGCTTTACACCAGACATAACAGGACCAATGTCTTCCAAAAAGTTCCACCTTTGACTCACTAGTCCTCAAAGTATTCCACAGGTCTTGCAGGTCATCTAGATGTTTTGTAGCAAATGCTAGACAAGCCTTTGTTTTCTTTTTGGTCAGCAGTGGTTTGTGCCTTGCAACTCTCCCATTGATGCCATTTTTGCCCAGTGTCTTTCTTATTGTGGAATCATGTACATTGACCATAACTTCTGTGTACAGTTCTTTAGATGTTCATCCAGGTTCTTTTGTGACCTCCTGGATGAGTCGTCTGTGCGCTATTGGTGAAATTTTGGTAGGCTGGCCACTCCTGGGAAGGTTCACCAATGTTCACATTTGTAGATAATGGCTCTCACTGTGGTTCGCTGGAGCCCCAGAATCTTAGCAATGGCTTTGTAAGCCTTTCCAGACTGGTAGATTGATGACTCAATGACTTTGTTTCGTATCTGTATTTGAATCTCTTTAGAATGTGGCATCATGTGCTGCTTTTTGAGACCTTCAAGCTGCTACACATTGCCAGACAGGTTCTGTTTAAGTGATGTTTAGAGTCAGCAGGTCTGGCAGTAATCATGCCTGGGTATGGCTACTGAATTTTCACAAGGTCCAGATAGGGCTGAACAGCATTTTAATAAAAACATCAAATAAAATCATCATTTATAAACAGCGTTTTGTGTTTACTTGGGTTATCATTGTCTAATATTAAAAGTAGATTGATGATCAGAAACATTCAAGTGTGACAAATATGCAAAAATAGAAGAAATTGGGAATGGTGCAAATACTTTTTCACAGCATGGTATACATGTATATATATATATATATATATATATATATATATATATATATATATATATATATATATATATGTGTGTGTGTGTGTATATATGTGTGTGTGTGTGTGTGTGTGTATATATGTGTATATATATATATATAATTGAAAACATTATAACTTGCCGCTGCTAGAAGCTTTCCATGCACTACAAAGAGGGATCATATTACACTTATTCTTAAACCTCTCCACCGGCTACCTGAATCTTTTTGAACTTCCTGATTCTTCTCTTCTTTCTCCTCATCGCTCATTTTCCACCATGAACACATTTTATATTAGTGCAGTTTGGCAGCTAAACCCTGAGCAAAGTACCACACAGAGCTAATAAATTGGAGATTAGTCCATTGAGAAAATGGCGGAGAGTGAAATTATACTGTAATGACAAAAAATGAAATGTTTATGATAATCAAGGGATTTAAATAGAATAACTATTATGTACATACAGTGGCTTTTATTATTACCATTGCTTGTGTATTTATTATGTTTCATTTCATTTTTTCTTTTCTCCTTCTTTTAGGGGGGTGGGGGCTCCTTGTAAATGTCCACATGTGGGTTGTAAAAACATGCTTCTCAATGGTAATTTAGGCAAAAAAAGGCAAACAATAATATGATAATAATTTTGATCAAAGATAATTCTATGAAAATGGTAGAAATGTAATGATTTTTAATAGCTTGGCACTATCAGAGTCTTTTTCTCAGCCAGTCAGATTGAGTATGATTTGATATCTTGTTAATTTGAAATAAATGTTGTGTAAGCACTGTCTTACCTCATATGTGCATAGTTAATGCAAAGTACAATGCAAAACACAGAGGTTGTATCTGTAACCTTTGTGAAAACTACATATGAAAAAATATATATTGTTATAACAGATACAAATAAATGCTTTTTAAAAACATATTTAACAAATACATGTTTGGCCATTTTCATACATTACAAACATATATTTGATACTATCCAAATACATTTGAATAGTATTTTTTTTCAAAAGCAATAATAAAACCCAAACAGACAGTATTCTAGGTGTTTAGGAAAATAATCACACCATTCTACCAGCTTTAATAGAAAATATAGACATTTTTGTTCTTTTTACTTGGTTCTCTTTTCAATCATATTAATTTTAACACATTAAACAATTTCAGCCCTGACCAACAGAGGGAGCACCTGCTGCTGCTCACATACCCTTTTGCCTAAAGCTAATGATACTTATAAGCTGGCAAACCCTGGGATAAGGGTGTTTACCTGCCATTGCTGTTTGTGAAGTATACAGTTAAAAAAACCTGATAAATTTCCATATCTTCATATCTCCACACTGAAAAATGCACCTTCACATCCACTTTGTAAATAGGCCGAGCTTGCGGAGTCAAATTTGTTGCCTCCCCATCTCCATATTGGCCTAGAGTAATTAAACTGTCACTTTAAGATGACTGAGAATGCAGCAGCCACCACATCCCCCCGACATGGAGGGCTATTAGTCACTCGCAGATGACTTCTGAATGGCTTCATTTCCTCAGCCACACATTTGATTTGTACATTGACTTATGTGCCAGTGTCACTAATGTAGCTCTCTCTTTGTTCCATCTCGTGCGAGTCTTGTTGGAGCGCAACCTTAAAACGAGCAGAGCTTCAATCAGTCATTATGTGACCTATTGTTTACACTCACTTGCGGGAATCATGTCTATTCATGTGCATATTTTGCAATCTTTAGCATCGTAGTGGCAATCTAGCCCTGATTTATTATGCAGAAATAATCACATCTCTTAATTGTGCCTCATGATAAACTCATTATGATTTTGGCATTAGTTTTCCCGGAGTCACAGCTTCATCAAATTACACGACAGATTAAAGGTAGATTCATTTTTACTGAGATATGCTTGAGAAATACACTCACCATCCACTTCATAAAAACATCTAACTTGTACACACACTCACTGACCACTTTATGAGGTCCACCTCAGCAGGGCCTAATGATACTTGAGGGCATTCTCTCCTGTCTTTGGTAACATTTGCAGCTACGGTTAACAACAAATAAGTAAATTCTTTACTTTTCCAGGTGAAGATAAAGTCACCAAGCACTATTACATGACCAATACGTGCAAACCTATAATGGGTTGTTGATCTTTTGATGGCTATTTTTAGAATTATTACTTTGTAAAAACTTGCTACGGTGATATAAGCTAGTTAGGAAGTTAACTCATTCATGCTAGCCTCTACAGAATCAGTACTTTTGCTGATATTTTCACAACCTGAGGAAAAAATTGTTGTGTTTATTTCTACGCATGATTCTGTGTAAATGTAGGCATTTGTGTGAGCTCAGAATAGTGCAGTTTATCGTTTAATATCAGACAATAAGTTAGGCTAACTAGTATGCAAGATAAATTAGCTAATTAGCCAAATTAAATGCTTTAAGGTGGCATAAATCGACCAAAAAGACAAATTAATAATGGTTATATAGTAGTTTCGGCTGTTTCTCATGCTAGAACTAAAACAGTAAGTTTTACTGGTTCCCATTTGGGTCAGTTTTTGTTTTTGGAGTGTTCATCAGAAAAAACACCCTCAGTGACTTTTTCCTAAACAGTTTGTGTCTCTCCTGCTGAAGAAAACAGCGTAAAACAGCATGAAGTGCATGCTGGTCTTAGGTGCTTTGTGCTGGTCTGGTGCTGGTTTAGCTGGTCACCCAACATGGTCATGCTGATTGACCCGCACACCAGTATCCAAAAGCCAAACATATGCTGGTGTTGGCGGTGATCAGCACACCAGCATCCAAAGCACAACATATGCTGGTTTTGCTAGGGTTTCTAACATGGATCCCTCCACTCCATTCAGCAGTGGTGAGATTCTGACCCAAGCACCACTGCTGATGAGCATGTGTGACATAGTACAGTGTGTACTGCTGGTACAGTGGTGGTGCTGGAATTTTGAAATATTCGTGTCCCTTCTAGGTCGAGGGTGGTCCACCAGTCAAGAGCTACTCAGAAACTGACCACTGATGAAGGACTAAAAAGTGTATGTCAACTGAGTTTCAGTCTTTAACGGTAAACCAGCAAGATTGACCTTGGGGTATTCAATAATGTGGCCAAGGGGTTTTTGAAAACACTCGCTAAATAGGAGAACAAATTCAAAGGTTCCAAAATGAATTAAGATTGCTGTGCCATGGTTGTCATGATGATAGTTCAATACTCACACTTACCATCGTCAATCACTGGTAAACAAGACGAGATGCAAACCTCAGCTGTCCTTTGTTTCCCATATTTTCGGGGAGTGTCTTAATATTCATAGCTGTCCTTTTGTAGAACTGTGAACTGCTCCCTTTCTATCTCCATTCCCTGGAACTGGAAATCTTTGCGTCTCTCCACGTTTAATTATGGATGAATAGGGAACAATAGGCCTGTAATTGATGGACCTCTTCTCTCCGTCTCCTCACATTCCCGCTTTATCTACCGCACAGTGACAGAAATCACAAACGGCTTCTCCTGCCGCCACCTTTTCAGCTCATTCATGTAAGACTGGCTTTATTGTCCCAGCCGCTGCCTGAAAAGCCACTGATTATGTTAACTGGTTATCACATCTGCAGTAAAAAGGGCGAATAAAAGGACCTGCATTAGTGACTAGGATGAATTGTCTGTTTGAATGTTGGAGATTAGCACGGAGATTGGTGTTATTATTTTGCATTGCCATTTGGGAATGCCATTCATATCCCAAGCTTTTTAATGACCTTGGAGATTCCGTGTCTCTCTGGTTAACGCTACCCGTCCCCCATGATATTTTCGCTTTGAAATACATCTTATTACATTTTCAAAATACTTTTAAATTCTTCAAATTTTGCTGAAAGTGCAGATTCTACACTTTCAATACCACATTTGTGTGAAGGTAGAAAATGTGATATATTAATTTGATTTGAATTTCTTTACATTATGTTGGGGGAGGGGTCCTTAAGAACCATTTATTGAAAGATTATTTGGGGAACCAAAGTTAGTCCATTTTTGGTGCTTTGCGGTTTGAAATCAAAACAAATGGAAAAAAGTTGGAAGTGCCGACTCAAACCGGATGTAATGAATATATTTGTAATTCATTACATACAGTACTGTGCAAGTTATTCATATTTCTGAGGAGATATGATGTAAGATTATCCACTTGCATAAGAAAGAAGAAAGAGAAAAAACAAGAATTTTCAAGTTCAGAAAATGATTAAAAATACAACCATACAACCATACACACATGCTTTCATCTTTGAGAGAGAGACAACTCAAGACAACTCAACACTATGAGTGTGAAAGGATGTGTAGCTGCCAAGAAGCCATTATTTAGAAAAATAAATGAATAAAAAGAAGAAAATTTCCAATCAAACAAAGAAACTGCTGGTGAACAATGGACTTACCACTCCAGAGTCCAGACCTCAACATCACTGAATGTGTTTGGATTACTTGGATTGTGAGAAGCAGAAAATGTAAAACTTTGGAGGTGTGGAAAAATATCCCTGCAGATTTCTTTGAAAAGCTGAAAGCAAAGCTCTCAAAAAGAATGGAAGCTGTAATAAAGGTAAAGAGTGGACACATTAAATACTAAAAAATCTGATATATTTAGCTGTCAAGGCTTCTGTTAAATATGTTTTCTGCTTTTTTCTAAAAAAAATGAATAACTTGTACTTAATGGCTCTGGACTGGTGACTGGAAATGAAATAAATGATGGGCGTTGTACTTCATTCATCACATACTACTATTTACATTATTAACTATGTTGTTGTATAATAACACATAAAGAACTAGGAATATCACTCAAATGAGTAACATAGTGACTCTAAACTTACACTTAAGATGCCTTTCATTGAGAGGCACTGTTTCAGGAATCAAAGCTTCATTGGTGTCAGAAAGCTACATGTTTCTTCTCTGGAGAATACAGCCAAGACCTGATCAGGGCTGTGGGGGGATGTGCGTGTGATGCAGTTTGACAGTGGTAGCGTGTAAGTCTTCTCACCTGAAGCAGACAGAGTGTCCTTCAGACCCATCTGCCTGCCTTCCCACCAGCTAATTAATTTCCCCTTGGCTGCACGTTGCGGACTCTGACAGATGCCGAACAGTCCTGACGCTCTGGAAAGAGACGTGAGGCTGTCTGGAGAATAAAGCAGTGTCAAAAAAGTGATGTGTATCATCAGGAGAATACACCGACACCCTGCACAGACACTCAGTCTTATGCATGAGCACGAAGCGGAGTGTGAATAGACCATAAAGAGCCACTTATCTGTGCTAAATCTCAGCTCTTTCTCCACCTGCTGATGTACTTAATAAAAACAATCAAACACATTACAGTACAGTAGATTGCCCCGCAGCTCTGCAACACAAGCTCCAGTACGTTTCTCACTGGGTGTGCAAAATCTCAAATGTTGAATTAAGGCTGTGCAAAGAGGTAAAGGGGTAAGAGTCTCCTTGTGAGTTATTAAAGGAGTTCAAGACTCTAACATTCTCTGCACTATGAGTTATAATGTAAAAAAGTAGAGTGAAAAAAGCACAAAGAAAGTTTTTGGTAGAAACCAGAAGCAGTCTACATTAGGAAAGTAAAGGACTGAAATATTGTGACCCCTTCATCCCAGCAGATGTTTCTCAGTGAGGTGAGGAGGACCATTATTAATCTTGTAGGCCAGCATGCGCAGCGCAAGCTGACTTTTGTTTTGGTGCAATCTGTCATTGTCAGGCTGTCTAGAATAATAGCTATTAAATATTAACAGCAGTCCTGCTGCAAAATGAAGTTTTACACAAGATGTTTCCAATTAGGGTCAAGCACTCAGAGAACTCTCTACCGTAACCTGCATTCCAATAAGATGTAGAATGTCATTTGTACACTCACATGCTTTGCACTGCTATTATATCCTTGAAGTATATCTAAGTTTGAGGTTTGTCACAGGTCCACATCACATTACCCAGGGCTGTATGTAAACCTTTTGAGCATTTAGCACGGGTGCTACAAAAGTTGCAAGTGTTGTCGCACAAAATCAATTTTTGTAGCACTGAGAGAAAAATGACATCAAATGATTCTAAAAAAAAAACAGAAGCAGCATGTGAAAGGTTTATATTTTAATGTTCATGTTGTGAAATATATAGATAATTAATTTGCTCCCCAATAATTCAGATCCTCACAAGGGAATACTGCTAGCACTTAAGAAGTCTTTTGCATCGTTGAGTGTGAGGAAATCTGCACCAACAATAATGCATGTGTGGTTCTGACAGCAAATTCTGACAGCAGGGGTGCCAGAAAAAAACAGTAAAATTATATATTCTTAATAAAAAGTCTGTAATTCAGTGGTCAACGTGATATTGTAAAATACAGTATATTACCATACAACCAGACTTTTTTCCAAGTCATTTTGGGTCATTTCTTTTAGTCCATTCCATACAATGTAAAGGGTAACAGACATTTTCAAATTATGTCAAAAACGGGAAAACGTCAAAAATGGAGATAGGAGGTTTTCTTATGGTTTTCTATACCCCAAGGTTTTAAATATAACTGATTGTATGTATATTTATATACTTGCAATCGGTTAATTCTACATAATAGGTTGAAGATAGTATAGTGACTAAAAAAATTAAAGACAGCAGGCACAGCTAGCGGTGTCCCTGTGTCCAGAGACACATTTCAGCAGGCAAACTGTAAACCCTTAAATCATTACTGGCTTAAATATTACATTACACCCTTCAAACGAAACAAATTTTTGGCCATTTTCTTTACAAACATCTGGATTAGTTCTCTTGTGTTCGTATTACATGATGGACCACAACTACTGTTAAACACTACAACCCCTGAACCCCTTAAATGACCAGGGTCCACTGGCAGGCCCAAACTTCTATTACACACTTCTATATCCCAAGAATAGCTCAACCAGTTTGCATTGAAGTCCCTGTAGTTACTGAATAATAAAGCCTGGGATTTTAAGGGGTTAACCTGCACTGTAGTTCACACCTCTATGCTTGAGCAGCTCTCGAATAGCTGACTATGAATAACTGACTACAACTTGAATGAGTACTTACACTTGACACAATATTTAAATGGAGATGTACACACGTGCACACATGAAGGTCTAACACACTCATGTGACTCCTTTTTGTATTTGCACTGGATTAATTTCTCCTAGCAACAATACTGTCACATTGCACAGCCATGCTTAAGAATTACATTGATTTGAAATATACCCACAAACAGGCTGAGGTCAGAAAAGGTCAAGTGCTAATATTGATGTGAAAAAGTAAGTCATATAATCCATCAAGATTAACGAGAGATGAGCACAAATAGGGTTGATATAAGAAACACTTAGCTCTCCTAAGCCCCCAAGGAGAAGCTTTAAAGTTTAATGCATCTATTTTTTGCAGTGTGTGCAGGATGACCTGCCGCTAAGTATAGCAAAATGATTTAATTTGTAATTTCATGTGCAGTGTGATTCTTTTAGAAGCTACAAATCAGAGAGAGGACCAACTGTCATAGGAATCGTGTATGTTTATGACTAATTCAACTCATTGCTCTGCTGTAGTGTATAAGCACGGTAAGATGTAAAACCCACGAAGGAGATCACCCTGTACACAGCCTTCTTTGGTGCTATGTTTGTTCTGCAAATGTGTTGGCATCTGGCAGCCTGCACATACAGTTATATCATTTCTGAATAATAATTAATCACACTGCACATGATACAAACACCTACCTTGTCCCTACACTCATTGGCCATTTTGTCAGAAACGCCCACCACAGGGGTGCACTTTATAGGTTTACAATTTCTGACTGCAGCCCTTCTGCGGCACAATTTATCAGCCTCCTCTACCTCATACACCAATGGAAAGAGACTGCGGTATGACTACTGCTGACCATGTAACACATGGTAGTGTGTGTTGTGCTGGTACAAGTATATCAGGCACAGCAGTGTTACTGGAGTTTTTACACATCTTACTGTCATTGCTGAGTTTAGAATAGTCTGCCAACGAAAACTATTCAGCCAACAGTGGTCCTGTGATCAGAAACTAATCACTGTTGAAAGATTAGAGAATGACTAACACAAGATGTGCATGGAAAAAGATGAGTTATAGACTACCAAGAGGATGTGTTTCTAATAAAGTGGCCAATGACTGTAAGACAATGACAGAAGCATCAGGATTGAGCTTACACTGATCTTAAAGATGATTCCACCAATTTTTCAAAACGTTTGCATAATTCATTCATCAATATGTTAACAAAGTCATTCAGAGTGGTTTGATGTGAAACCACTCATGTTTAAGAGAAACTGGTGGTGATGGGAACCAGACTTAAGTATCTGATGCCTCTAAAAGCTCCCTAGCAGAAAATGATTACATGAAATGGTTATACATATGCTAGATGATGCCTGAAACATTGTTTGATGATAGTTTTACAAAGATTTTGGCCACAGACGTATTTTCTTTTGAATTCATTCAAGGCAGAAGGATACATGCAGGGTGTTGTGAAGCAAAATAGTCAAGTCAGGTCAAGTCAAAGTTTTTTTTTAGAGTGCTTTTTACAACTGGCATTATTGTAAAACAGCTTTATAGAAAAATCCAGGTGCAAGCCCCCAGAGCAAACCAATGGCAACACTGGCAAGGAAAAACTATCTAAGAGCAAGAGGAAGAAACCTTGAGAGTGACCAAGACTCAAAAGGGAAAACCCATCCTCCTCTGGTCAACACCAGATAGCAAACAATAACAAAAGAGGAATATGAACAGAGCATAAGGTTTTACCATTAGTATAAAATTTTTAAATGCACAAAATTGAAAAAGCAGAGTTCTTCGAGTGAAATAAAGATGCATGCAGATTCATGAAGGTCCTCAGACTAGGATTTATCATCTAGGGTCTATTCCTGTTAGTAAAGTCATCGTAAATAAGAGAGGAATCACTCCCACAGGCTACAGAACATTAAATGGCTATATCTGAATTGTGGACATTGTAACTCCTGGTTTCTATCACCACCACTGTAAAGAAATCTGAGTTTTATGACTTTATTTAGTTCAGTAACTTTGTTTACATCTCAGTGACATACAATTTGCCTTTCAATGATGTCAGATTATCCACCAGACATTTGCATTTATTTCACTGCATTTTCTCAACAAAGCAGATCAACAACAGCTAAAACTAAACAGGCCTTTCGGATTCAGCGACATCAGGATTCATGCTGAGAACAAGCCCAGCTCCCTCGGTGCCAAACTGAAGCATGTACAAATACGATCACAGCATGCGTTACCTATCAAAGCACGGATTGGTTAATTATAGAACAATGGCGGAGGAGGAGGCGTATCTATCACTGTGGGTGTGACCCACTAAACCAAATTGTTCAAAGCGTGTGCTGTCTTTTCAGTCTGTGTGTGAAGGAGAGGAGAAAGAACATGAGGAAGCTATGAAATAGACAAAGAACAGACAAAGAGTCGAGTCGATAAAGTAGGTGAAGAATATATAAAGAAAAGTGACATGCTACATTTTTATTGTGTTTCATTTTTTTTCCCCCTCAAGATCCACCAATAACATTTGTGTTGTTAAATGTACTGGAAACTGTCACCATTTATTTGTACATGACTATAAACCTCTGTTTGTCCCTTAGATGTGAACAGGTTATTTTTGTTACTGTCTCACTAAGACTAATGTATGTAAATACGCTCTGTTTTGATTGGCTGTCTTGTATTGTGCCTCATTCAAAAAGCTCTCAGAGCTGAAGTACTGCTTATAACTTCAGTATCAGCATCAGGATTTAGCTTACTCTGATCTTAAAGATGAATTCCACCAATTTTTCAAAATATTTGCATCATTCATCAATATGTTAACAAAGCCATTCATACTGTGAACTCCACCAGTATGAATGGGCGGAGCTAAACTGCTGTATATGTAAATGAGTTCACAGAAACAACAAATTCAAAACAAGCAGCTTAGTTTCCATGTATGGACTGTCTAGACTGAGAAGTGAAACTTTAGTAATGTTTACTTACTACTTTGAACTCTTTTATTTAAAAAAAGAGAGGGAAAGTCATTTTTCCATGATATGGGCCCTTTAAGTCACTGTGAACAAAATGAGCAGACCTTTTTTAGACTTTATTTAAAAAAATTAATGTAGAGAAATGCAATATCTCACATTTTTACAGCGGCATGTATCGAGTCACTTTCTTTGTTATGATTCAGAGCACAAACACAAGCTTGTGTTTCATTAATTAGCTAAATCGATAGCTTCATGCAGCCTTGTTTGTCTTGCTGTCAGATAATAAACTTAGGCCTCCCTCAGGGTGGCGGTGAGTTTGATTGTGATCTCACTTCCATTCTTCAAATGAATCTTTTATTGATCAGAGAGCGACTCAAGTGCACACTTTGCTTCGTATCACCCACTTGGAAGCTCATGCAAGTTTAGTGTGGTTCAATTCAATGCTGCAGAGATGGAGGAGGTGCAGTTAAAGAGGAGTTCAGTCTGCGTCATTCAGGTTACAGCCAGTGGACTGGCTGAGGATTCAAAATAGTGACGTAATGAGATTAAAAGAGAAAAGAGATCAGAATGAATGCAAATGTTATGGGCTAGGAAAAATGTCTTTATTGAAAGACAATTGTCCAGTGACAAATCAGATTTTTTGACACATTTTTTCATTTATTCCAGATGTTGTCGATCAGCCAAGATATGTTTGGAGTAAAAATTTTACTTACTTTAGTTTAGCACTAGATGTGTGAGGGGCTCACAAACAATAGAACTCAATAGTCACCCAAATAGACAAAAGCATAACTGTAAAAATCCATCACCAAAACCCCTCACACTGCATCCAGGTCTTCAATAAGGCCTGCACACTTGTGAATGTGGTTTAGGACACAATGTGACTTACAATGATCAATAAAAATGGAATACAACAGCAAGTCATGCCATGTTATAAACCACATCAAGCAGTCTGCGCAACCTTATTTAAAATGTGGTTGCAGTTTGAGCAGCTTAGAGAAGTTTTTCTGCATGTTTCAATACAGAAAATTTGGGCTATTTGGACGACTATTTAGTTCTGGTGTTTGTTAACAACATTTGCCTTGCAGCTCCAGTTCTAAACTAAATAATCAAAATTGGGACTCCAACATGCCATGGCTAATGGACTACATCTATGGTCAGTGGGAAATTATGTAATTTAGATTTTTCAGCTTTAAGAATGTCTAAGGAGAATTTAAGCAGATTTCAATATTGCATTAATGAAGGATCATTGATTTCAAAATTCTTGCCCCTAAAGGCTGCTTGGGTAACATTAGCATTTCATTGTAAGGAAATTGTGAAAAGCATGAGATGTCTTTCTGCACACATAGACTGCTGAATGAAAAACTCTCGGCTGAGAAGAAGCTCACGGCAGATACACAGAGATCTCCGAAATCAGACCAAGTTACAAGAGGTTATATATTCCCCAACTGGGGTGTTGTAACAGAGAACAAAGAAGCTACACTTCATTGGTTACACATAACTGTGATATGAATAAACGGGTGAGTGTTAACATATATGCATAATTAATGGCAAATAAGGAAGCTTTTATATGGTCCGCGAAGTCTTCTCACACCTGCTCTCTTTGAGACGGAGCTAGCCTGCAACCTCAAGGCCACGTAAACAATGATTCACTGTAGCTTCTAACAGCTAACTAGGCCTCGGGAGAGGAAAACAACAGATAATACCTAGACAGAGTGTAAGGAGTAGCTGTTATCTTTCCTTGCACCCAAAGAACAGTGACACTCCACCCTAAATTTAAGAGTAACATGCATATCACATGAAACATACATTTATCATGAGGATACAAGTAGTGTGACTGGCTATATGGATTTCATATATCATAAGTAAAATTACAGGACACATATATCATAGACGTTTTTATGAAAACCACAGAACACTTTTACTTGATAATAGTTTAGACTACTCAAGTCTGTAAGCAAGTAAACTAATGAATCAGAAGTGAGGCTTTGCTCTAAAACGCTAGACAACAAACCTCTAACAGCAGCAATGAAATGTTGGCAACTCAGCCTCCACATCTTGTAAAGCCCAAACAGGCTAGCGCAATCATCTTGAGTGGGTCCTTCCATTTGTTTTCATTTGCGCTTCATTTTTCAAAGCTTCAGGGGGATTTGTAAAGGATTTCTGAAAGAGGCGCCATCTGTGATCTTCAGGAAAAACAAGACCAGAGTAACAAGTCTCACGTTGCCGTAGAGATATCTGTAGCTGATAGAATAGCATGCCCAACCACGCTCCCATCCATAAAACCAATTTAGTTCCATCAGAGTAAATGACACTTAAAAAGTTAATGGTCAGAACAGAGAGAATATAAAGACTTGGGACACGGGGAAGTAATGGTCCATATGGCCAAATGCCACATGGAGTTTGATGTTGAAAGCACTTAGAATATTGGCCAGATCCAAGGCATTCCACTTGCTAAATGTACAAACGTGTTTAGAGGGAAAAGTAGAGGAAAAAAATCTCTCGTTTTCAAGAGCATATTGAAAAGCTCTCTATTGTTCAGAACAGCACTTTTCTGATATCGTCAGAACAACCACTGTAAAATATGTTGGAACTGAGGAAATCAAAGGTGTTTTTACCAAGAGAAGAATTGTAAAAGGTTAGCATTTATGGTAACCTGAGGGTTTTTAACAATTTAAAAATGTTCAGACTGTGGAATGGACGCTTAGAGGCATAAGGGGCATGTATATTAATGTATTTATCTTCAGGCCAGAAAGAACACGTGGAAGAAAAAACCTGGGCTGTGATCTGCAGTTTTCTTTTTCGAAGAAGTATTTACTCAGTGAGCGCACCACATGGTGTGGTGAGGACGACTCATTGGGGAGTGTTTTGTAGAGGTAAAAAAGCTTAGAGGCACAGCAGTAAATATGTTACCATGAATGAAGAAGCAGTGAAGAGTGCAGCCGAGGGAAAAGATAAGCCTGGAAACAGTGTTTGTGATATATCTGCTGCTTGGGCATCATTATAATCTTCTTTCCTGGGCATTTAGATTCCAAGAACATGCCCTTGTGCCACAAGACTGTTCTCTAACAAGGCAGGGTAAGCTGTTTGGGGTGATGATATAGGCTTGACTGCTCATAATAACAGCCATAGGCCATCTTAAACCCTCCAGGTCTTCCTCCAAGTCAGCACTTTGGTGTTGTCAACAACATGTGGATGTAGAGCACAAGAGTCCTCAAGACTGCTAGGTTTAAAATCTTGCATTTTGGACAGACTTGTATGATGTACAGACTATGCAGATACCATATCCGGTTATTTTATCATACTCAGCAGTGGCAAACTGTGCCTATTAGAGTTGGGCCTTCAATTCAGGCCATAAATATCAAAACATGGTCAAAAATGAGGAAAACAAACACCACTGCAATAAAGCATTTTTCCCTTTTTATTTAACCTTTAATTTGACCTTTAATTTCTGCTAACACCACTACAGTATTCTAGTAGTATGTTAGTGTTAAGGTACCATCGATTCAAGTGGACAATTTTTGGCCGTTCTATATTAAACACAAATATGTGAAGCGTGTAAAAGACATTCCATATTTTATTTGAAGCTTGTATCAGATATTAACATATTTTTTTAACCTGTAGCAGTTTTACAGTGACTTAGTATAGAGGCTTGGTACAGAGCTGCTGCCTCAGTTTTCCATTTCTAATGACAGACTGAAACACATTGGTCAGGCTACCACTCGTACTCTCAGTCAGTGATATATATAGGACTTCCAGAAGAACTGGAATGAGTTTTATTCTCACGTAAATGTTCCAAACCCTTTGCCAAGGAAAATTCGATTGGCTGATTCCACTGTCAGTTCGGTTAGACCTTCAATTCAGCTCTTGAACTCCTAACCAATGAAAGAACTTGCTTAGCTGCAGCTATCTAGATACAATGGGAAAAAAATTATGATTGGATAATTTTCCATTAAATGTTTCAGGAATATTTTTTCTCCACCATGTTGGTGGTAGCAAACTTGTCCACCGTGATTGGTCCTGTGGAATTTTGGGCAGCAGCTGTTGAGCCCATTGATGTGGGCTTTGTCAAGGGCCTAAGGACCCATAGAGAGTGCTAATGGCATGTGCAAATGAAGACCACATGACTGCAAGTGCACTAGTTGATACCAATAACCATACATTTTTGCATTTTGAAATGAGTTAAACAGAACAGAGTTGGTTAAACGGCTTCAGCGCAGAGTTAGCAGCTCCGCTAACAGGAATCAGTCAGTAACTTCGTTAACACACAGACTTTTACTGCTCGCTCTGCACTGAAGGACTTTTATTGACACTAAACTCTGTTAGAAACTCTAGATTTCTAGTTGGGGATGTGAGACTGACAGGATTAGCTTAGCTAACGTTAGCATGCTATAATGTTTGTTTACCCTGTCGTAGTCATAGATATACATACCGTGATGCCATGTCGTCTGTTGTTCTCTATCTGAGGTGATACGTATGTACATCCACCATGTTGGAGAGGTCAAGATCACTTCTGATCTTAATGCACATAAAAATAAAATAAACCCCCAAAAACAGTAAGAAGTATGAAGCTGAAGTTCCTATTTGCCAAATTTTCCTCTCTCTCTCTAAAAAAACAATACAAAACAAAACAATGTCTCAGGTGTCAAGCAACGCATTCGTAACCATTTTGTGTAACTTAACAGGATGTAGTTTTTAATGATATTAAATGCTTCGGACATCTGATCCCTAGTACTATAATGGTGAACAATTTTCACTCACTCATTTTCTCTAGAAAGGCGCATTTCACACCGACCCACTCTGAATGATTTTGTTTACATCTAAACCATTGAATGATTAAGTAATTTTGCAACATTGGTTCCCCTTCAATGCCATGTTACTGATCCCACAGCTCCCCAGACAAAACGTGGAGTCCGAACACCCAGTCTGATGGGTCATTTATACATTGTTTAGTTTTTGTATTATTTTATGTTTTATATTATTGTGAATGAGGCAGCCAATCAGAGCAGAGCTCGTTTACATATATATATCAGAATTAAAGACACAGTAAATAAAACAGCCTGTTTAACTGTAAGAGATAAAGAGAGTTTGGAAAACATTCATGTAAAAATGAATTATGACTGTTTTTGGTAAATAAAACTGCACAAAAGCTCTAAGTGGAGCTCAGAGAGGAAAATAAAACACAGACAAATGTAGGATATGGGCTCCTTAAGATGAGGCAGACTCACTAGTCTGGGTGAGGTAGAGCGAGATCAGCTGCTGCCGAGCACCGAAGTTAATTTAACATTAATAAATCAATAAAAATCACGAGCTGAATCTTCATTTTATCTATGAAAACATTCACTTTTCACTGTTCTGTACAGTGAGGCCCAAAACCCCACTGAGAAGCTCACTGAGAATCTGGGATTTCATCATGAAGCCTTTTGAATGAAGAAGAAAATTTGAAGGTTCTGCTCTGGTTGTAGCTCACTATTTGAACTGAAGCAGTTCTGAGACGCTGACCATGTTAAGCTCTTTGTGCTAAAAGCTCAGGTTTGGTTTTAGTCTCGTCTCTTTCAGTGAAGCTCGTGTTCAGTCAACTCTCAGGTGGATCTGATCTGCTCATCAGAGGCTTTTACACAGACTTGTGGACTTCATGCAGCTCGAGTGCACGCTGTCATTAAAGCTAGAGAGGGACACCCCACCAAATAGTGAGAAATTCTGAAATTTATGTTAAGATTCTACTGTTGCTGATTTGTAATGAAAAAGGTGCATTAAATTAGTAATGAATGCTAAACAGAAGCCTTTTTCTAGTGCTCTCAGACTTTTGGAGCCCCATTGTACTAATATTTAAATGTACAAATGATAATACAATAATTTGTATGAGGATGAGGATGAGGATGGCTGATGAAGATGAAGAAAGAACTGTAAAATATTATGATGATAACTAAAAAATATCATTTCCTGAAGAGCTCAAGCAGTTCTGGTGTTGCTTGGGCGTTTCTAGATAGTTGCTAGCGTATTGTAAGTGATTGTTAGGTGGTTGCTAGGGTGGTTTTCCAAATGGTTGCCAGGGTGTTGCTAAGGAGTTGATACGACGTCCAAAGTAGTTTGGTAGGATGATATTTTTTAGTTGTTCTAGTGTTTCCAGTCATTGCTACGGAGTGACCAGGCAGTTGCTATGTTATCCCAGATGGTTGCTAGTGTGTTGCTAATGGGTTAATATGTCATTCCAGGTTGTTGCTGTGGGGTTGCTGTGTGGGTGCTATGGTATTTCTGTGGGTTGCTATGGTGTTGCTAATAGGTTTCTGTGGTATCCCAAGTGGTCACTAGGGTGTTGCTAAGAGGTTGCTATGGTATCCCAAGTGGTCACAAGGTTGTTGCTAAGAGGTGGCTGTGGTATCCCAAGTGATTGCTAGGGTGTTGATAATAGGTTTCTGTGGTATCCCAAGTGTTTGCTATGGTGTTGCTAATAGGTTTCTGTGGTATCCCAAGTGGTTGCTAGGGTGTTGCTGAGAGGTTGCTATGGTATCCAAGTGGTTGCTAGGGTGGTGCGAAGAGGTTGCTGTGGTATCCCAAGTGGTCACTAGGTTGTTGCTAAGAGGTGGCTGTCGTATTCCAAGTGATTGCTAGCGTGTTGATAATAGGTTGCTGTGGTATCCCAAGTGTTTGCTATGGTGTTGCTAATAGGTTTCTGTGGTATCCAAGTGGTTGCTAGGGTGTTGCTAAGAGGTTGCTATGGTATCCCAAGTGGTCACTAGGTTGTTGCTAAGAGGTGGCTGTCGTATTCCAAGTGATTGCTAGCGTGTTGATAATAGGTTGCTGTGACATCTCAAGTGTTTGCTATGGTGTTGCTAATAGGTTTCTGTGGTATTCCAAGTGGTTGCTAGGGTGTTGCTGAGAGGTTGCTATGGTATCCCAAGTGGTCACTAGGTTGTTGCTAAGAGGTGGCTGTGGTGTCCCAAGTGATTGCTAGAGTGCTGCTAATAGGTTGCTGTGGTATCCCAAGTGGTTGCTAGGGTGTTGCGAAGAGGTTGCTATGGTATCCCAAGTGGTCACTAGGTTGTTGCTAAGAGGTGGCTGTCGTATTCCAAGTGATTGCTAGCGTGTTGATAATAGGTTGCTGTGGTATCCC
Source organism: Colossoma macropomum (assembly GCF_904425465.1). Taxonomy (NCBI): domain Eukaryota; kingdom Metazoa; phylum Chordata; class Actinopteri; order Characiformes; family Serrasalmidae; genus Colossoma; species Colossoma macropomum. The sequence goes on along the minus strand of NW_023494792.1, from coordinate 29,460,991 downwards.
AAGTGATTGCTAGGGTGTTGCTAAGAGTTTGTTATGGCAACCAAGTGGTTGCTCGGGTGTTGCTAAGAGGTTGCTATGGTATCCCAAGTGGTCACTAGGTTGTTGCTAAGAGGTGGCTGTAGTATTCCAAGTGGTTGTTAGGGTGTTGCTAAGAGTTTGTTATGGTGTGCGTCCAAAGTAGAAGCACATCTCTCACAATCAGAGTGAAAATTATTGAGTCGATTGGTGTTGAGTCTCAAAAACTGCGAGATGAGTCACAATAAATGTAGATATGACATTTAGACAAGCTGATTTGAAATATGTTGTAACTTAAATGCTGGCTACTATTTCTGTGCTCCGGGACAGACTATCACAGAAAAGCTTGGTTACTGATTTATCTAATTTTGTTCTCTAGCTGAAATGGATATAAAGAAAAACGACCATCCTGAGGAAGAAGCTGAGCCAAGGTCCCTAAACTAGTTATCTTTTAATACTAGTCATGGTCCCTAAATTGTGGATCTTTTAGTCCTAGTCATGGTCTCTAAACTATGGAGCTTTTGGTCCTTGTCATTGTCCTTAAACTGTGGATCTTTTAGTCCTATTCATGGTCCCTAAACTATGGATCATTTAGTCTTAGTCATGGTCATTAATCTGTGGATCTTTTAGTCCTAGTCTTGGTCCCTAAACTGTGAATCTTTTAGTCCTAGTCACGGTCACTAAACTATTAAACATGTTTTTTTATAGTGAACCCAACAAGTCTTTGTTCCAAGAGGTTCTTCTGGACAGAAGAATGACATAAAGAACTGCGGTGATGAACGCAGGCAGGTGTTCCGTCCCAGACGGGTGCAGGAACAGATGGATGGCAGATCTAATGCAGTGCCATACACCTTCACAGTCTGGAGGACAGGATGGAGAGAGGGAAGAACGAGAGAAGGTCCTAGAGTGGAGTCCACTCCTCCACGGACAGAGAGGAATGCTGATGGAGGAAGAGAGAGACGTGGAGGAGAACCGAGAGAGACAGAGAGAAGAACAATTGGAGAAACACAAAGTGGAAGAAGAAATCTGTGGGTGGCTGTTTACAATGAAATACACTGATACACTTGCACTCGCACACCCCACTGAAACACTCACACCCCACTGAAACACTCACACCCCACTGAAACACTCGCACACCCCACTGAAACACTCACACCCCACTGAAACACTCACACACGCCACTGACACACTCGCACACCACTGAAACACTCACACACCCCACTGAAACACTCACACACCACTGAAACACTCGCACACCACTGAAACACTCACACACCACTGAAACACTCACACACACCACTGAAACACTCACACACACCACTGACACACTCGCACACCACTGAAACACTCACACACACCACTGAAACACTCACACACCACTGAAACACTCGCACACACCACTGAAACACTCACACACACCACTGAAACACTCACACACACCACTGAAACACTCACACACCACTGAAACACTCACACACCACTGAAACACTCGCACACACCACTGAAACACTCACACACCACTGAAACACTCACACACACCACTGAAACACTCACACACCACTGAAACACTCGCACACACCACTGAAACACACACACACACCACTGAAACACTCACACACACCACTGAAACACTCACACACCACTGAAACACTCGCACACACCACTGAAACACTCACACACACCACTGAAACACTCACACACACCACTGAAACACTCACACACCACTGAAACACTCGCACACACCACTGAAACACACACACACACCACTGAAACACTCACAAACCCCACTGAAACACTCACACACACCACTGAAACACTCACACACCACTGAAACACTCACACACCACTGAAACACCACTGAAACACTCACACACCACTGAAACACTCACACACACCACTGAAACACCACTGAAACACTCACACACCACTGAAACACTCACACACCACTGAAACACCACTGAAACACTCACACACCACTGAAACACTCGCACACCACTGAAACACTCACACACACCACTGAAACACTCACACACCACTGAAACACTCGCACACACCACTGAAACACTCACACACCACTGAAACACTCACACACACCACTGAAACACTCACACATACCACTGAAACACTCACACACCACTGAAACACTTGCACACCACTGAAACACTCACACACCACTGAAACACTTGTGTGTGTGAGTGTTTCAACGGTGTGTGTGAATGTTCCAGTGGTGTGTGTGAGTGTTTCAGCAGCGTGTGCGGGTGTTTCAGTGGCATGTGTGAATGTTCTAGTGTATTTCACCCTAAACGGCCACCCATAGACATCACACACACACACACACACACACACACAGAAAAAAGAACTGACCCTCATACACCCAGAATAACACACATTTAAAAAGAAGAAATCATACACAGAAAAACAAGACACACACACAGAATAACACACTAACACACATTGAAAACATGAAATTACATACACAAAATGACACACACACTCACACACACCCAGAAAAAAGAAATCACATACACAAAATGACATACACAGACACACACGGAAGACAAAATGACACACACACACACCCACACAAACACGCATTGAAAAGAAATCACACACTCAAAATAACACACACACACACAGATAACAAGGAAATGACACACACTAAACCTGATACACATAAACACATTTAAAATAATAAATTGCACACACACTCACACACATATATTGAAAAAAATGGCACACACACCCACATACACAAGCATCAACAAAAACTTAAAAAATATATATATATATATTAAAATATCTTGCAGCCTTGCAGCCTCTTTATTCTTTATTGTTACTGTAATCCATTTTTCAGATATTTTATTGAATAACCTGCTGAGAGAATACAGGGTTACATAGAATACAGAGTTGTTATTTATTTAAAAGGTCCATATCATAAAAAAGCTTTTTCCTCACTTTTGAAAAACAAATTAGTTCAATGTTGTATATAAACACTGCTACAGTTTCAAAAGTCCAGCAGTCCATACAGTCCAAATATGTAAAATAAACTGCAATCTATTCATGTATGTATCCACGTATTCTGCCTACAGCAGTTTAGCCCCGCCCACTCAAAATTGAATTGAACTGGGTTTGGAACAATACAGGACAGCCAATCACAAGAGAGCTTATTTACATATAGATATCAGTACTAAAGGCACCGTAACAAAAAACAGCCTGTTTAATTGCAAGGAATAAGGAGAGGCTGGAAAATGGTAATGAAGAAATGAATTATGTAGAATATTTAAGAACAAAATCAAACTTCAGATTGTTTATCAGGAAAAACGTTGACCGATCACATGATCAGAGGTGTGTTTATTTGTTTAGTAATTAGTTACATTTTAAATACATGTACTTCAATAAAATACTGTGGTGGCTTATTATTAGTGTGGGAACAAACTCAAAGTGAAGTTCATAAAGGAAATGGTTTTATTTAGAACTATGAATTTTATATAAAACTGTTTGCCTGATTAAAAGGTTCTTTGGATGGTGAAAACGTTCTTCAGATTGATGGAGAATGTGTTGTATATGGTTCTATGTAGCACCAAAAAGCATTCTGCTACTGTAACGATGTCAAACTTGTATACAATAGCAGAACCCTTTTTGGTGCTACATAGAACCATTTACAAAAGGGTTCTTCAAAGAACCTTGTTCTCCATTAATCTGAAGAAGGATTTCATCCTTAAATGGTTCATTGCATAGTGAAATGCTTCTTCAGATTAATGGAGAACGTGTTGTTGGTTCTATGTAGCACCAAAAAGGGTTCTGCTATTGTATACAAGCTTGACATCATAACAGTAGCAGAATGCTTTTCGGTGCTATATAGAACCATATACAACACATTCTCCATCAATCTGAAGAACGTTTTGACCATTCAAAGAACCATTTAAAAAGGTTCTTCAGATACCTGATTTAGGAGTGATAAGTATGTTCCATAATCACTTTGACAGCTCCTTAGGGTCTGGCCACTTGCTGACAGCTCCTGAATGCCAGCTTCAACTCTTGAGGAACAGGCGCTTGCAGAGGGAGGTGAAGATGGACTCTGCATATGAGGCATTCCAGCTTCAACTCTTGAGGAACAGGTGCTTGCAGGAACTTGCAACTCTGTTACTGAGCCCTGGACATTTTCTGAGACAATCTTGATTTCTGCAAAATTTTCTGATAGCTCTGGTAAAAACTGAAGACAGATCTTCCTCTTCCAGGTCAGACTCATTTGAATCATCCTCTGAATCTGACCTTAAAACAGGCTTAAAGCGCAGTGGCAAAATTTAAATGTTATTTAAATATAAATACACTGTAAATACTATAAATCAGTTTTAGTAAATGTAACAATCATATTAATAAACTAGCCACCACCTCATACATTGGCCAAATTTGTGCACAGAATCTCCCTGAATCTTAATCAGTGTGCGTGCAAAAACTGCCCCTTAAAAAATGATTATTTAAGTAATTTAAGTGATTAGCCAGCTAACTAAGCATTTTCAGAATCATTTTACAGTGTGGGCTTATAAAGAAAAACCAATGCAATTTTTGGTAACACTTTAACACTTAAGGGTACATGAACTGGCATGAACGCATGTACTAATGAATGAAGATGAAGGTAATAAAGGCTTTATTCAGTGCCTGAATTAATTAGGAATTCATGTGTTAATGTTGTCACAAGATCCCCCTGAGACACAGTGCTCTGGAATATTATGCCTATCAAAGTCAACTGTTCTTTTTTTATAGCTCCATCCTCTCATCATCTTGTCCTTCTTCTTCATCATGTTGTGTTAGCAGCCCTTGTATTTGCCTGTTTCTATCTGTCAGGTCTTCAGTTTATTGTTTTTGATTTCTTACGTTACCTCATCTGTTTCTACCCACCTGGTGACTGTTTAGTAAAATTAAAAGCTTACACTGACATTGTTTTGCAGCTAGTCCTCATTTGTGACAGTTGCCATAGTTTTAATTCATCTTTCATGTTAATAATATGACATGTTTTAACTCCTGTATTGATACACAGAGCCTCATGAGGGAATAGTTTAGCCTACAGTTACCACTGAACTCAGAAATGAGTTCATTATTGGAGTGTCTTTCTCCTGGGGTCATAAGAATCCTTAATTGTATGCACATTTTTGTGCTTTCCCAGATCTCGTACACCTGATTGAACTCAACTGCTAATTTACAAGCTCCTGTTTTGCTGGTTGAGGTGTTTCAGAGTGAGAAAAATACAAAACTATGCAGAGTCAACTCTCAATTCACTATAAAGAAAGCAGTGATTACTGATGACTCATGATGAATTCATAATGTCTGTGCCCCCTAAAGTAAAGTGATGAACCAGTCACACTTTATTACTCATTAAATACTGATTCTTCATGATGAATTCATGTTTGTGCCCCTGAAAGTGATGAGCGAATCACAATTTATTACTGATTATATACTAATTCTTCATGATGAGTTCATGAGCTAATAAAATAGCAGGGGTTAATCACTTTACTTACCAAAATGACAGTCATTCTTTTGCCCTCTCAAAAACAGTGATGAATGACTTACAGGTGTCAAAACACTTCTCTCAATTGTATTTGCAATGGAGTTAATTAAAACAGGGGAACCAAGTTAATTACGCAGCAGTGCAGCAGCCTCTGTTGCGGCCAGGTTATTGCCCCCCAATAACAAGGTTTAGTTACGTTGTCCTTCGTGGCTAATTCGTCTTGAATAATGTTAACTTATTCCTTTTAGCTAAACGTTCAGAGTAGTTAACTAACGTTAGCTCGTGGTTAGCGGGTTAGCTCGGAGCTAGCGCGTTGTCTTGACAGCAGTTTTAAGTCCTCTCCTCTGCACACACATCACCCTTCTGTGTAAGTCAGTAAAACTAGAAGAAAACAGTAAAAACAGGTGCTGTGGTTGTTCACCCGAGGTGATATTTCCTAGTTCATATGAGGGTTCATTGTCAGGAGCGCTTTACATTAGTTCGACCTGTAAGTAGCTTATTATTGATTATGGGTTTCTTAATGTTTGGTAGAACAAAACCTTTCTTGTTGATTACAGATCTTGCAGTTGTGGAGTTCTTGCCTCATTATTCAGTTTCTAAAGTAGAACCCTCTGTTCCAGACGACCTGTTATTGGGGTTCTGTGACTGCTTACAGTGGAACAACTTACAAAGTGATAGAGCTCATTTAGTCTGTAGAGCGGGACTGTTGGAAATGCTGATTGTGGTGTTGCTCCAGATTGTCAGGTAAAGGGATTTGTTGTAAAGTGTAACATAAACTGTTATCTGGAAGTCAGTTAAAGAAGTAAATGATAGCTGAATGCTTTTCCTCTTTCCTCAGGCATCAGGAGGTGGACAGGTTTTGACCGATGTAGAATTTTAGGAATGTTTATAAATGGTAAGTTTTTACATTAGAACTATACTATTATACTATTATACTATTACTATTAGAAGTATTTTGAAAACTTTTATTATTATTATTATTATTATTATTATTATTAAGGTCACTGAATAACTGTCATTATCTAGTATTTTAAATACATTTTTGAACAACAAATCACTTCAAACTTAGATTATTTATTATGTTACTATGGGTTATGTAATTAACAAAAATCATACGTTGCTTGTTTTATCTTGTGTATTCAGTAGCCTTTGTGTGTTTGCTTCTGTGCATCAGTATTTTTTCTACTTTGAAAATGTTTCTAATTGTGATACAAAATAAACAGTCTGAATACATTCTAAATGTTTTTGCTTTTTGTTTTGTTTAAGGGATTCTGCACTGGTAAAAATTAATGTATGCAAAACGAAGCAAAATGATCATAATATACCCACGTAAGCTCATGATGGAGCAAATTTCTAAACCCACCTCTTACTGAACTGGGATCCAATGCAAATCCCAGAAAGGGTCCATGTTTAACATAATATAGAATAAAATCATGCATTTAAAATCATTAGTGATACAGCAGATTATCCAGTTTTGTATTTGTGTACTAAAAAAACTTTAGTAATTATTGCATACAGAATCAGAAAAAGTAGCTGTTGATCAAGTTAAATTGCAAAACAATGTGACATACACAGTTGGCTTGATCTCAGGAATGTATGTATTTTATAAAGACATACTGAATGGGTTGACACCTATGTTTTAGGGACGTACACAACTGTTTTGATTCCACAGACTGCTTATAATATTATAAAGTATAATTTTTCAGACATTTTTGTCATCGTTGATGTAAAATAAAATGTCTGAGAAATTACATTCTAAACCCGCTGAAACAGTACTCCAAGGAAGATGTAAGATGTATCCTCTATTTCAGTGGCCTCTCCACTTGACTCAAGAATTTTTCATCTGCCACTGTTTAGAATGAATGCAAAAATATTGTGAGAAATGTATTTATGAATGTGGAAAATATTATACTCTTTGACAAAAGGCAGATGGTCTGTGGAACGACTAGCAGTATATGTCCTTGAAGATGTGCACACAAAGACTGCAGATAATGACCTATCACAGAGGAGAAGCTTTGTTTTTATTTATTCAACCAAAATCAACATGGAGTTTTCATTCTGAAATGGCTGTTGTCAACACTTATCGATTATTAGGAAGAAATATTACTAAATTTTGCATGTTCTGCAATAAATGAGTGTGGCATCCTGCAAGGCCACTTCCGGGCCGGGGACCAAGGTGGGTAGTCAGCCATAACTGTGTGCCATATATGAGCCAGACCTTTTAAATATGGTCACTTTACAGTGTGTGGGCCAGATCTGGACCACAGCCATTAAACTTGCACACATTACAGTACATGGGCCAGAGCTGGGCCAGATCCTTGGTTCTACTCACTTTAGAGTACATAGGCCAGATCTGGGCCACATCCGTTAGTTCTACTGACTTTACAGTATATGGGCCAGAGCTGGGCCACATCCATTAGTTATACTAATTTCATAGTGTGTGGGCCTCATCTGGGCCGCATCCATTAGTTCTTCTCGTTTTACAGTATGTGGGCCAGATCTGGGCCGGGGACCCAGCCAGAACTGGGCCAGAACTCAACCAAGGATGTGGCCCACAAGTGGGCCAGATAAATTTTGCTGACTGGGAGTTTACCCGTTTATACAGCCTAGTTTAGCTGCTGTTTTTGAGATAAACAGCCGTGAACAGCTGTGAGACAAGAAATCTAGTCTAAGGCCCGAAACATACTTCACACAAGGATGCGAACGCAAATGACAGCGCTCAGCCAGCGCACTGCAAGCACTCGGTCCTTCTGTACAAACTAACCGCGCATTCTTACATTGCTGTGGAGGTTAAAACACTCAGTACTGAAGGGGGCGATAGAGGGCAAATCAAAGAGAGATCTACTGTTATTCCAGCAGCCTCAACAGCTAAACATGGGCAGTAGAGGAAAGTGAGCTGCTTTACCTCTTCTCTTGGATTGCAAATGCGATAATTAATCATATTTTTATGGCATCTTTGCGTGAGACTCGACTGCTCGTCTGCTATGGTAGTTGAGAAGCACACTGGTGGCACAGAACCACTTGATCAGGCTTGGCTGTCGTGCTAGCGCCCCCTGCTGTAATGCTCAGAATGCAGCTTGCGCTTGCGTCACGTTATGAAATGCACCATGACACATTTTTGAACGCAACTACGCATGAAACCCCGTCTGCGTAGCTTGAAGCGCCTGCGTTTGCGTCCTTGCGAGAAGTATGTTTCGGGCCCAATACAGGTTCTTCATCAACTCTGGACAATGATGATTCTGTCGCGTTGTTGTTGACTGGCCTGTTGTGACAGTGGAAATACGAAAAAGTAACTCAGTACTTAAGTAGTTTTTCAACGAACTACTCATTTACTCTTACTTGAGTAATTTTATTTACTAATACTTTTACTTCTACTTGAGCAAATTATCACTACAGTAACAGTACTTGTACTTGAGTAGAGATTTTCAGTACTCTTTACACCTCTGGAGTTAACACTATAATCTATATATAAAGTAGAGCGGAAAAAAGGTTAAACATCTAAAGAGTCAGCTGAAAATACTAGTTACATCTTATTTTTTGATAGTCCAAACGGCTAATTAGATCAGTGGTAGCATATATAAAGGACCTATGTCATGGAAAACCAAAATTGTCCTGCTTTTTATTTGAAACTATACGCAAACATTGTTAAAGTTTCAAAAAGTACTGTTCGTAATGTTTATACACTTTAAAAATGAAATTTAAAACAGTGATAAAAAATGTGTTTTACTACCTTTGCTTGATGGGTTGTGGCTTTGTTATCATTACAAACAGCTACAGCACTGCTGAATGGACTTCAAGTTGCCTACCAAAATGGTGGCAGCGTAATTGTGACATCCTCAGAATACTATCAACTTAGCCTACAGCAGTTTAGATCCACCCTTTTACTCTGAAGTTCTAAGGAGTGTTTCAGCTCTGAGTGCTTTCTGAATGAGGCACAATACAGGGTAATCTGAACATTAACATGTAGCAGCTGTAAAGGCACAGTTACAAAAACAGTAACAAAATATCCAATCCAAAAAATTCAAGAAAGGATGGTAGGATACAGGCCCTGAAGTCTTTTCCCGCTTGTTGTAGTGCAAATGTATCTTGGCTGAACGTTTGTCCACAACTCTGATGTTCACACCACTGACAGTTTAACTCTACAGCATTAGAGCATATAAGCATACTACAAATGTATTATTGTGTTATTGTTTTGCAGTTATAATTTCAGACGAATAATAATAAATACATTTTTAATTTATTGGTGAATGATATGTCAGCCCAGGATATACATTGTGTACCACTAGTCATAGTACAAAGCAGAGGAAAATGAATGCTTAGTAATCATGCAGTTCTGAATCTCATATGTCATAGTAATAAGGTTTTACATTAGTAAATCTCTCAGATATACACAGAGACGAATGATTTCTCATGATTGTTCCAGTGTGGGCTTTCCAAGTCTGTGAATCAGTCATTTGTGTTTGTAAGTCAGACCAGAGACGCTTTCTTTCTGCCAGTAGACAGAAAGAAATGCACACACACCAGGCACAAAGCCAGCAGCCCTGCCAAGATATACAGCTGTGCATCTTTCCACATCCCTCTTTTCTCAGCCTCCTTTGTCTCCCCCGTTATTTCTCCACCTCAACACGGTGATAATTATTCCTTTTGTTCTCAGAAACCCAGCTTCTGGAGGTTTTGTTCAACTAAGTCTGGAAAAATGAAAATTTAATGCAGCCTTCTGCACCAGGCGAGCAGGAACTGTGATGTTCGGAGTGTTTTATAGTAAATCTCAGGCTGAACTCTCTGTGACTGCATTTTAGCTGCTAAAACAGTGTCTCTCCCATGGATTAACTTCCATCGTTGCAACTGAACACAGACACTTCTGTCTCTTGGCACATACCCGTCAATTTGAAGGCATATTCTGCTGCGCTGGTTCCAAGCTATTCTCCTTCCCCACCGTGAAATCCACGTCTTACTGAGAGCCTCGTTAGAATCTGTCACCAAGCATGAGCTGCTGGAGCTAAGACACAAGAGAGAACTCTGCAGAGAAGGCGAGAAAGCATCTGTGAAAAAGTGCAAGAACATTTTGTTTGCAGATATAAAGAGATATAAATGAATTATAATTACAAATGTTTAGCTGCGCATTCCTTACTGAGGACAACTGGAAACAGGAATATTCTCAGAAGATTCACAAAGAGGACTTGCAGGTTTGTTGGAGAGTTGGAAAGATGAATCCCAGGACACTGTATGCATTCCAGACAATATTGTAAATGCAGCATCCAATGAACCATCTATTTAAAGAACCATTCATGAAATTAACTGTTCTTTAGGGAACCAAAGGGGTTCCTTTAAGACACCTCTCCTGAATCCATTTTGGCACTTTTGTTTTTAACCTTTATGTGTACTTTAACTATCTATATAGTTGTGGTTCTTGAGGGAATATTTAAAGACCATATGAACATATGACTGATATATTTCACCAGATCAAAAGGTTCAAAAAACCTTCACTTAATGTAAAGTTTCTGCACCAAGCAGAACCCTATGTCCAGTCCAAGAATCCTTTAGGAGCCTATAAATCAGTAAAAGAGCAAAATCCTAATCTGCCGAATATCCCAGCCATGCCATACATTCCCCACTAGTAACAAATAAAAGCTGAAAATCTTTTACCCAAAAACAGACACTTCAGACACTTTCAACATCAGGAAATATCTCCTAGAATAAGTGCTCTCATGATCACGTTTATGTCATGTTGTGCATTTGGGCCAACCAGCATGTTATGGAAGTGGTTGGCACGAAATTGAAAGGCAATCATTTCTATAAATTAAATAGCAAATATAAATAATTAGAGCAAAATATAAACAAATTTAAACATTTAGTGGCAACCTCTATCATTTTTACCTAGATTAGACTGAATGTGAACAAAGGTGAACAAAAATTGAAAAAAGGTGAACGGTGAACGAAGTGAACAAAGTACACAGTTCCTGTACTTGAGTGAAAGTATAGAGATCATTCATGAGATATTACCTGAGTAAAAGCAGATGCCCTGTATTTATATTTCATAAAAAAAGTTGTGCTATTTTCATCCTAAGATAGACCCACTTATTATGAAATGGCCTACAGCTTGTTACAAATTTAATGTAAATTTAACATACACACTGCTTTTTAGGTGTGTTCTTTAATATGCTATTTTGTACCTGTGCAGTGTGTAATATAAAATCGTACATATTTGTGATAACAGCTGGCCATATTCGTGCTACACTTTGCCAGGCACACGTGCCAACCGACCCCAAAATCAATATGCCAATCAACCCCACCCATGTAAGAACACACCTTTGTGTTTACTTCTTCACACTTAAAAACAATGGTTGTTCAAGGGTTCTTTAGTAAAGGCGGTGGTTCTATTTAGAACTATGAGTTCTATATAGAAACATTTCATGCTTAAATTTTAAGGGTTCTTCTAGTGTTACAAGCTTGACATTATAACAATAGCAGAATCTTTTTTGGTGATATGTAGAACTATCTTAAAAAGGCTCTATATAGAACCATGTACAACACATTGTCCATCAATAGGAAGAACCATTTCACTGTGCAGAGAACCATTTAAGCATGAAATGGTTTTATATAGAAGCCATGGTTCTAAACTGAATTGCCTTTACTAGAGAACCCCTAAATGTGTGTAGCTACGATGCTTTTAAATCATGTATCAATACCAATATTGTGTTTTGCGATATGTCTTTTCAAATCATTTCTATAAGCTATTTGTTTAGGGAGGCAGGAGGTTAACTAATGAAAACCAATGACAAAGTATTTAGATTAACCATTGTGACAGTGATGACCAGTGGAAACTGTTAGAAGCTTATCAGAGTGACAAAGAAACGTAGATCCATGAAAACCAGGGACAGTTGCATATTTGTTTGAGCTCCCCCTACTGAGCTGGAAGTTAACACTGTGCCAACCAACCCCTGTGTCAGCCAACTCCTGTGCCAACAACCCCCGTTCTCTGCTAAAATACCAGAAAGTCTCTTTCAGATGCAGCAGGAGGCTCTGTATTCTTTGTGAATATTAAAGTGAATGAAATATGTTCTCTAAGTGAATACAGCTCTGTTAGCGAGGCTACGCATTCTCTAATTTTCCCTCTATACCGTCTCCCCATCACAAACAAACACAAACTCACACACAAGCGCTTTTTCGCTTAGTGGCTCTTCATCTTCTGCTAAGTGGGTTCAGCTGTTCCAGTCATACGCCTAAAATCAATCAGACTCGCTGTTAATCAGTTACTCAGCCTCACCATATTGTGCATAGTCTTGAATAGACTTGCAGTACATATATGCATAAATCATATTGATGATGGCACAGAGGAGCATAAAACAATGCATTATCTTGTATTTTAAAAGCAGGTCTATTTTGCATTGTGCCAATTACATATGATGGCTTGTGTGTTCATCCTGAAAAAGTGTTTATAGTGTTATGGATTTGGTGCACAGACAAATTAATGAATATGAGTGTGTTAGTGATCATGTGTCCTAATGAACATTTTTCATTTGTAGTAGCTGTAAGTGTTGGGTACCTCTCAGTCCACACATAATGATGGATAGACAGTAAGCACTGTAATCTTACGGACCATACTTTTATTTGATGATATTAAGTTTATCATAATGTTAGTGATGGACGAGCCGAGCCATATCAGGTAAATGGCACATTATCGTAAGTCTTTTTTAGCAGAAATTCTGTACTTTGCAAAAGTCTCAGGGAACTATAAAAATATATGGATTTGTTAAATTCATTGTATGGATTAGTGACATTCCATCAGCAGCATATCTGATGTAATGTAATGAAGGATTGATTAGCTGAAGCAGGTACTGCATGGTAAATGTAAATACTGGACTTCTTTTAATGATAGCCTCGGAAAAATTTAAGCTTTGCACAAATGTTTGGAGAGCATGTGCACTTATTTTCACTTAGAAAATCATGTAATTTCACAAGGAGCACCTAAACCTTTGCACACAACTGTATTCTATTGTTGGTGTTTTTTGAATAAATTCATGCATCCTGTTTAGACACATGACATCCTCTACACAGTACTGTTTTCCCTATTCTAGCCCTGAAATAAAAATACACTACCAGAGTGTGGTGTTTTCCGAGCATTTCACTTGGCTTTCATCTAAACTTAGAACCTTGTCAACAGTTAGAATTCTCTGTTACTGTTGGCAATAAAAAACGGATGGAGTAATCCAATATTTATTATATCTTGCTCATAGCTCATTGAAACTAGCAAACACATTACACCAAAAATGACTTTCAGCATAAACACCACAACTGTGTTTGATTTTAGATGTTTAATTATGATTTAAATTTAATCAAAAGTTGTCTTGTTATGTGGAAAAAACACAACCTTTAACATTGGTAGCATCTTGTCGGCTGTAATTCCAACATTGAATAATAATAAGAACATTTTCAGTTTATTGGTGAATATCAGCCACTGATGTATATTGTGTACCTCTGGCTATAGTACAGAGTGGAGGAAAATAAAGGATTAGCAATCAAGCATTCATGCATCTTATATGTCCTTCTAATAAGGTTTTATGTTAGTAAATCTCTCAGATATATGCACAGACAAATGATTGTTCCAGGGTGGGCTTTTCAAGGATAAATCAGAGGTCATACACACACAAGCCAAAACGTTATGACCACTCACAGATGAAGCAAATAATGTTGATTATCTCATAACAATGGTGCACAAACTACTGAAAACTGCAAAATATACATAAAAATAAGAAATGCAATAAACAAAATCAAAATAAATTAGATGAATTTGAGCTTTTAGGAAAGGGGGCGCAGAGTTTACAACACTAGACAAAATGAGAGTTTTATTGCGAAATGGAACGAAGCACAATAATCGTTTTATCTTGATTATCTTGTTTTCATTATCATTGGAGCCAAAGGTGTAATTGAAAACAAAAGTTGATTCATCAAAATTTTAAATGATGGTTATGAGAGCAATGCATCACAACAGACAGGGCAAAAGCACCTGCAACAGGCTCACAAGTGTCTGAACTGCACTTTGGAAGGAGGTCACCTGGTCCAATGAGTCCCGTTTTATTTCATATCATGGAATACATTGGCACCATTTATGTGGGGAAGTGATGGAACCAGGATGCACTGTGTGAAGAAGACAAGTGATAGAGGGAGTGTGATTCTCTGAGCAGCAGTCTGCTGGGAGTCCAGGCATTTATGTTGATGTCAAGTTGACACATGCTACTTGCTAAATATCACTGCGGACCAGATACACCCCTTTGGTAGTGCAGTGGTATTCTGTAATGGCGGTGACCTCTTTCAATAAATTAATGCACCTGCCACACTGCACACACTGACCTGCATTCACAAAGCTTCTTAAAGTAGGAGTGCTGATTTAGGATCAGATTCTTCTCTTGTTTACTTTGACTTTACTGACTGGAACAGATCCTAGATCAGCACTCCTACTCTGAGATGCTTTGTGAATACGGACCATTGCTCAGAAATGGTTTGAGGAACACGACGAAGAGTTCAAGATGTTGCCCTGGCCTCCAAATTCCCCAGATCTCAAGCCAATCAAGCATCAGCAGAACAAGTGTGTTGGGGTGGGAATCCCATGGCACCTAATGATTTGATTTAGCATTTCTATTATGATTTTTTTCCTTTAATTGACATTTTGAAGTAGTCTTAGATTACTTGAATGTGGCCTACATTCTAAATGCTTCTGAAGTCTGCAGGCCGGTTTCATCATCTAATAGGTTTAAACTAAAATCTAAAAAATGAAAAGAGGAAACAACAATTTGCAGAGGTAGTTTTTTAACAATGCTGAGTTTCTATGTAGGGTATATTTACTATGGTTTTAGGACCTTTATTTCACACACATACACACACACACACACACACACACACATTTTCTAAGCCCTGGACACCCTGGACAGGTCACTTTTATTTCAAAAATATGAAAATTGTAAACATTTTGTGACTGGTTAACATGTGCACTAATGAGATTCTGTGTTTTTTCCTTTCTTCTTGCTGATTTGTGCCAAAGTATGCTACTTAGGTGTGATTATGCTGCTTTATGAATCAATCCAGAATCTTTAAATATAGAACTTTGATGCATTTAAGAGTGAATTATTTTTCCACCCCTAGTTCCTACGTTGTTGCTTTAGTAAATTCAGTCATGCTAAGCTTTTTTCACATTAAGAAATAATGCTCAGTTTCCCAGACAGGTATTTTGTTGATTCCTGGACTATACAGCATTCTGCCTGGAAATTCTACACTGAAAGGAAAAAAATAGCTCAAGATTAGGCTTAATCCCTGTCTTGGAAACTGACTCTAAGTGCATTATAATTTCAGTTTGTAACAAGTCCTTTTGGACTTCTTCACTGTCCTATAATCATACGCCAAGTTCAGTTTCCAAATAGACTAATTCAGGTAGCTATCACAGAGCTTCAAGAGCACAATATAAAGTGAGATATCTGAGCGATCTGGCCATTTTCTCTTTAAGAATCACTATATAAGGTTATTTTAACATTCAACACACAACAACCCTTCTCCTCTTGTCTGTCATAACTCTGTTCATATGCAAGTCCACTCAACTCTGCACCCTCCCTCAGCTAAAGCTTCAAACAGCATCATGAAAGAGAAAGCGCTGGTGCAGTTTGAGTTCAACTTCAGCATGTCAGCAACTCAAGAAGAATGCTATATGTCAGTTCCACAGAAAGTTTAATAGCTGTCTCACCAGTGGGGCAAAATTCAGTGTTGTTGTGTAGGAGTGTTGAGGGTTGATTGGTATATCTCATCAGCAGAGACTAGGTTTCCTGACCTTGTGACCTACCTTGTAGCTAAACTTGCTGGCCATTTTATCAGAAACACCTACCATATACATACATTTTTAAGATATACAGGTACTGACTGTAGCTCATCTGTTGCTGCACAGTTGATCAGCCCCCTAGACCCCATCTATCACTAGATAGCATAGCAGTGACCCTGACATGATGCCTAATAAACTGGCAACTCATTGTTTCATGGCTGTCAGAAGAACAGAAGTGAGCAGGCATTTAACCCACCACTTTTCAAGGTTTTGGGTCAATACCTCACCACATTCGGATTTGGTTCAGGGCACATATTATTAAAAATAACATCTCCGCTCTCACTGATCTATAGGGCGGGGTGGACATTTTCCCAACAGCGCTTGTGTTTATGCAAACGCAGCATGTCACTATTGCCTCACTCTGCTGATGCGTGTACTGTGATGGCAAACATGCTTGTCACTTAATGACACTCAAAAAGAGTAAAAATTTCTGACAAAAGATAGATTGGATAGCAGCAAAGTGGTTTACCAGAAATGTGGAGCTGTTTTCAATTTCACATGGAGGTTGCAACGATATTAATCAGCATATTCAAACAAACTAACAAACAAATACAAAGAACCTGACATTTTAGACAAAAAAGACATTTTAGGCATAGGCTGTTCTGCTCACATTGCACACAATCGTCTTCATCAGCTGCCTTAGATTGTCTTCTGATTGTTCTTTGAGAGTTTTGTGGAAAGTTTACAAGTTTTTCCACATCTACACAGAGCGTGTTGAGGAACTTAAAGGCTTTTTGCCATTTTGCTCAAGGTGAGCAAGCTAACCTTTTGTAACATGGCAGCACAGAGTTTCTCTCTTTAGGGCCATCTCTTGAGAGAATTCTGCTGTTGTTTGATGGACTAATGGCAGAAAAGTCTGAAGTCATGAAAAATTGCCTTTAACAAATAATTCCTCAAACCTCAGCTGCTTTGCATGAAGAACAGCCCAACACCTCCAGCTAACTGTGAGTAAGACACAAACTAATGTATTTGAAAAGCTGAGGTATATGTTGCCTGGATTTTGACAAAATGCATACAAATAATGTCAAACATATAGTACCCACAGTATTGCGTATTTCAGCGTCAAAAAATCTGGTCACCCCAATGTCACATGCTAGTTTTTTCGAAGTGTACTCTAGTTAGCCATCATGACATCAAACATTATGTCTCCTGTCATGACAATTAACAGAAATGGTAAGACCGGCTTTACATGATGAAACTTTCAGGCAAATAGTTGCATGTTTTGAGTTAGCTGTGACATAATTTCTGTGCAACTTGACAGCTGCATTTCAAAAACAAAGTTGCATGCAATACATTCAATTACTCTACAAGTTACCCAAGTTAGCAGCACCACATTGTTATCGCTATAAAGTCATCTGTGAGGTTTAATTTACAAATTTGCAGCATTTTATTGTTTTCGTATACCTTTTCCAGCTGTTACTGCTGTTCTTTTTTCCATATCTATAGCCTCTGACTTTTTCTATCTATCTATTGTTCTTTTCTATATATGAGGGTTTTTAGTTATGTGTATATTAAGCCTTTGAACATGAAAAAAGTAGTCACTATGGTTACAACTTAATTGATGCCTTACTCATTCTGTCCTAGAAACATAAGTTCATCATGGACCATGTCTTACTCTGCCCTTCAAATATTGGATCCTGAATAAATCTGCACTCTACGTAAAATAAGAGGGTGGCACAACCAGCTGTTTAGCCCCTTAAACAGCCCATTAAATGGCCAGAGCCCACTGGCAGGCCCAAAGTTTTACTACACACTTCCATAACCTAAAAACAGCTCAGCTAGTTTGCATTGTAGTCCATGTAGTTACTGAATAATAAGTCTTAGTAAGTAATAAGCCTGGAATTTTAGGGTTAAACAACTGTTCTCGTTAGCTGGCTAATTAATGCAGCTGGTTACAAAAACATTAGCTTCAAGAAACTCATGTTTGTCATCAGGAAGCTGAGTCAGTCCAGATGGGTCTCCTTTTCAGCTGGCCAATAACCCATCTTCTGTTTTTTATTTTCTTGTCCAATGATCCGGTGAAATCAATGGTTTGAAAGTACACTGATGACACTGTTATATTACTGAAAAAAATCTGTTAAGACAACTCAGGACTGGATTTGACATCTGCCATAACATGTTTACAGCATGGTTATGTCATTATGTAGCGGGTTCAAGTAAAATATTACCCAAAATTTGTCTTTTGTCAGTCAGTCAGCCACTGTTCCGCTAGTTTTATTTATTTATTAACTTATTTTTAGGACAAATAAATTCTGAAACCCTTGCAGTGGATCATGCTTGTTGTTACTGTGAAACATGCTAACATAAAACACAAATGCATGCAAAAACAGGAAGGCCTTAATGTAAGCCTTCAAGTTCAACCAAATGACATGAGTTGCAGTTGACCAATGAACAAATGACCTTGTCCACATGAATTTGTTTGAGTTGTCCAGTTGTCCAAGGGAATTCTTTTACATATATCTATCTTCAAGACTGATGTCTCAGTCATTTTCACTAGACTTTAAAGGGTCTTATGTAAAATGTTTTGGTGCTGCAACTTCGGCACCAAGAATCGTTGCAGCCTATTTGCAACCTCAGACACACCCAAAGGTGGGAATTCATGTATGTATCTGCTAAACATAACCCAATCTATGCAATATTGTAAATAACTTGCAAATGACAAATACTGCAAAAAGACTGATCAGCATATGATAATAGAACTCCAAAAGCAGAAGGCAATTTGTGGCATTTCATGTGGAGCCAGTGTGAGCTCTGAAGCACACACCTAGGCATCACTGAAACAGACAGCACTGAAGCACACTCGTCACTGTCACCCGTGCAAAATCCCAGTCTGGTGTGAAATCGCAGCGAGCCCGAGCTAAAGTGAAATTTATTCAATTATCTGTGGTGTGAAAGTCAGGATTAATCACATCCATAACAGAATAGTGCAATGAGAGAATGCCACGCTTTCATTACTCATTACCGCAGAGAGAGAGAGAGAGAGAGAGAGAGAGAGAGAGAGAGAGAGAGAGAGAGAGCGAGAGAGACCCTCCTTTGATTTCCCCCTCCCCATTCCAGCACTTCTCTCCTGTCAATCATTTTGAGTAGGTATGAATAAATGAATATGGAAGAGAGCAATAACGAGGTAAATGCCGATATTCTGATAAACCAGCATGCACAGATAAAACAGAGCCTAGCTTGCCATATTCCATTTGAAAAAGGAAATCTCTAAAACATTATTATTGTCCTGTAGCTTGTGCAAAGCTGTTTGTTATGGTCAGTGGTGGACAGATCTCGCAGTTTCACACTGATTTTAGGTTGATTTGAAAGATGCTGTTGGAATGATTTTGGTACTTTTTGATGGCGCTACATAAAACTCCAGACAGGGTTTTTGCTAATGTGGCTTTTTAACAACAACAACAACAACAACATGGCCATTAAAAAGTGTAAGAAGTAAATTTGTCAGAGTCGCTCTTGGTAAATTCAGAACTAGTTTTGCCTGTGATCTTGTTTTAGAAATTCTTGATTGCACTTTAAAAGTGTTAAACAAACTGTATACACTAAATTCTGACATAAGAGCATGTTTTGCATTTCTTCTGCTTCACAAAGCAGGGGGATGTTTCAGAAAGCAGGATTTCTTGATAAGCCTGATAACTTAGGCCAAAAAACAAGCATGTTCAATAGTAGAAGAGCTAAAGAACGTTGCAACACACAATCATCAATAATTATTTGGCTTAATCTATCCAGTTTACTGAGAATTCTTGCTTTGTGAAATACCGCCCAGGATTTCTCAACAACCAGCTAACTCAAAGGAATAATCCAGAATTTTTCAACCTAAAATTATGTAGCATGTGACAATTTGTGTGCTCACCAGTTTATTTATTTGGCATGATTGACGCAACTAAAACAGTTAACACTTTGTGGGTGAGGTTTGTATTTTAAAAGGCTGCAGATGATGCCGGTCTGGGGATACCCATCATCCCATGATGGCGGGCACACTGCAGGGGGATGAGAGTAATGTAATGTCAGTAGTAATGGATCCTACAGATACAGCAAATAGACATTAAGCCCAAAAATGCTGTTGTAGTCCAAAGACACTTTTTGGCTTAAGTTATCCAGTTAAGCTAAATATCTTCTGGGAAAACAGTGTTCCAAAAACTTGGCTGCAGTCAAGAAAGGTGGGTCCTCTGTAGGACTGTCATATGAAGGCTCCTCATTTGTATTTCAAAATGTAAAGTGGAACAGTCTACCAAAGCTGCTTTGTCATGTCATCAGAAAGGAGTCAAAATTTTATGCAGAAAATACTGATGATGTAAAAGATAGGCTGGCAAGCAAAACGCTGATGTAAGTGATATAATCTGTGGCAGGCAAAACATGCGTTTGTAATTTAATGCTGTCCAGGCAACAAGCAATAGCAGTATCTGACACCCTGCATTCAATTTACACCCTTTAAATCAGATATACAGCTACGCAAATAGTGTACTATACATGTTACTATAGATTGACTGGTCTTTTTAAACAATGTGTAGTAGCTGGTTTCATCTGCTGCTGTTCATCTTGAACTTTCTTTGGGTCAGATGTGTTCACAAAGGATTACAGACAGCAGAAGACTGTGAAGGATACTCTAGCGGCATCCTTGAAAAATATATGCTGCATTTCTCAAATGTATTCAAAGGATCCTTCTGATTCGAACGGCCTTGGATGACATAGCGGTCTGGAAATGCAGCCCACTTGGACCGCAGCCTAGCTTTTAGAGCACAGCTACTGTCAGACTTGGGGACCTAACTGCAGTCCACAGTTTTCTGCGCCAGCACATCTGATTCATGTCATGAAGGGCTTGCTAATTAGTTGAAAGCTAAAGCAGGGAAGTACACAACAATGCTGGTTAACAGTGGTTCCCAAAGTCAGTTATTTCCCCTACTCTAAAACACCTGACATAGCATGTGGAGCTTGTTAATTAGTTAATGAGCTGAATCAGGTGTGCTAGATGAGGGAATGTGCATATGTGGGGTCCCCAGGACTGAGATTGGAAACCCCTGAGTTAATACTAACACTAATACCTCTGTCATATTTGGCATAATCATTAGAGCGCATGACCACCAAGGAGTTCTTGGCCAAACAGCAAGCCATTAATTATGATGTATTATAGACCATTTTCATATTAGCGAGCAAAGCACCTGCTGTGTCCATCCAGTCTCATCCACATCAGCATGAGATGTTTTGATAGTTAATATTGAGCTAGTCAACAGACATTTAGCATGTTGCTTAATTAGTTTAGTATCTTTCCTGCAGTGAAGAGCAGGCTTTGTCCCTAGTCAGAAAAGCTTCTGTATGGCTGTAAGTAAAGTGTGTTTCATTAGTTTGAACCCTGATCTGTCTTTTTCAACAACACTCTCTGTTACTCAGTGACAGCAGGAATCACATCCGAGGAGCTGACTTGTGGAGTTTTGTGTTTGAAGTCTTTTGTTTGGCTGGTTGAACTGTGGTTGAATGTCCTCTAAATCCAGACCTGTGCAATTTTAGAAATCTTGTTCTTTGGTGAGTCACACTGACCATGTATGGACAGAGCCTCACACTGTACAAACACACTCAGTCCGTGCTGTGTGACATACATCCTCCACAGACAGAAGCTCTGTCTGTGTACAATTTCATATAAAGCTGTTTCATTCAAAGTAACACACTGTGCATCGAGGACAGAGAAACTGAGCAGGGCTGCTAACAGTACTGAAGCTAAAGCCAGGCTGTGATGTACATGGTAGGACAATATGATCTCTCTACAGCCAATTTTATGAAAAATCGTATTAAAGTTTATATCTCACTCTCTACTTTCTAGCCTACATGTCTCCACCCATACTGGTTAAAGCTGTTGTGATTGTGTCATACTGGGTAAAGCTGTTGTGATTGTGTCACACAGTGAAGGTCTGGTGGGAATATGCCAAAGTCAATAGTTTAAAGTGACCGGCAACTTTGGCTACGTTTACACAGCAGGTAAAAGTGGCCCGAATCTGATTTTCTCACCAAATCTGATTATTTGGTTTGGCTGTTCACATTATCTTTTAAATGTGACCTGTAAGCGACATTAGTCTGAACAGATCAGCTCCTAAACCGACCCGCATGCACAAAAGAACAGAGCTTCAGGTGGCGGGCTTGTCCAGAGGTTAACAATCATGACGGCCAGTGAACGATAGTCGCTCCCGCAGCTTTCAGTTTCGCCCTCGCCAGCATCGCAGGAGCGGGTATAAAGTTCCAGTGGTTGACACCCACAGTGTGTTCGAGCTCTCCGTAAAAGGGCTCGTTATTCGGCCATTTCTTTGGTTCGTGTCCTCGGATTCTTTAAACTGTTCTCTGACGCTGCAGCCTCGGGCTCCTCGGGCGTGTTCGTTCGAAACCTCTTCAAACACGGAGCGGTTTGATGAGTCTCTTCTAATGTTTTTGTACAGAAACATCAGACAAAATGTTTATGAGTCTCAGCAGCGCGAAATTCTGACGAGTGTCGATTTGGATTGACGTAAAAGTCGCATGAATTCCGATCTGGCTGTTCGGACTGAGTCGCATTGCTGCAGATCGGATACGTATCGGATTTCAGTACCGCATATGAAAGCGTCTCAAATCGCAATTGAAAATGTCAGATTCAGTGCGTTTTTTGCTGTTCACACTGCCACACAGATACACATCTGTGTCACATTTGAGGAAGAAGATCGGATTTGGGCCACTTTTACCTGCTGTGGAAACGTAGCCTTGTGTCTGACTGTCACAGAGTCAGAAATGCTTCTCTGTGTGAGCAGAGCCTCCTACACTGCATTTGTTTATTAGTGCAGCAGTGCACACTCGGCTTACATCTCACGGTATCAGCAGGTATCAGAATGTTGGTGTTATGAATTTTTATGAGTACGAGTAAATGAGCATGGTATCAGACCGATACCTGATACCAGCATCTGTATTGATGCATCCCTAGATGCATCCTAGCGTTTAATGCCCCTAAAAGCTCCGTCACCGAAAGTCATTACATGAAACTGAGACCATGTTGAAAAATAGCTGAGATGCAATGTATTTTTTTTAAATATATTAATGCTGGAAAGGTACATGCAGGGTGCTATAAGGCAAAGTAGTCTCCACCCTGCCAAAAAATACATTTAATTTACCATTATTTGAAAGGGCCTATATCCTACATTTGGATTTCTTTATTATGGTATTTGTGTGGGTTAATGTAGCAAAAGCATAATGACAATGAATCATTTTTACTTGACTATCACTAACCGCTCTTTATCACTAAGAATTGAACAGACTGATTTATGTAAATGACTTTTGTTCTGATTGGCTGCCCTGTTTTCTTCCTTCTTTAAAAAGCACTGAAAACTGCTGTAGGCTGAGCAGGCCGATACATGTCAATAAATTGGACATCACAAACACAGTTCCAACCATGTAGGAACTGTACGGACTGAGGAGTGAGCAGTATTTAGTTTTCTGTGATGTGGGCCCCATAACATGATCAATATTACATATTAAAACTCGTGTGGGTCCACTTGTTGTTTTGGATAGTAAATAAAATGGCTCTACTTGTGGTGTAGACGATCCCTGGTTCCTATCACATCATTTCACATCAAACCACTCTGAATCGCTCTGTTTACAAGTATTTTATCACAATCATTAGAATCTGCCATCAGCTGTTTTTATTTTACTTACTAACCTTGAGTTATGGTTTGATCTTGGTAGCCAGCTGGCTAAATATGTACAGTCCTACACATTTACCAAACCTCTCTGAACCTTCAAACAGTGTGGATCATGTTTAAATCACAGCTTGCATTAGACCTCATTATTTCCTGTATGCATTATCTGTACTGCTGTGCAAGAGAAAAAAGTTCATGAGTGGATGCTGGATCTTTGATCCTAGAGTTAAAAGTTCATCATCTTTATGCTAAATCAGACCAGAACGACACAAAAGAAATCTTTGAAGAGGGACAGTAGGGGAAAATCAGTGTTCTGGGGCAGCTTTCATAGAGCATGAGAGTCAACTTGCCTTGAGGGGTTTCTTTACATTCTTCAGACATCCATTCTGGACGTGCAAAATGGGATTTGTTTCAAAATCTTTGAATTGCCAGCCATGACAGTTTCCTCCCAAATAAACACTAGATCACACCCAACGAAAACAGGCACATTAAACCAGCCTTTCATTTATGTGGTTTATGATGTGCTTGAGCACATACGTTTCTGCTGTTTTAATTTGAGGTACTGAAGTAACTCTTCTGATGCAGGATTCAACAAACTGAGCCAGTCATTCCTCCCTTTAAGAATTCATGAGAGCCAAGCTCCTCCGCTTTCATCCATTCTAACCCAAAATAATGAGTGAGAGAATGGGCTCCTCGACTGGGGAATCCCTTTTATGATAAAAGACAGCCGTGCTCGATTGAATTTGTCGGGCGTGATGTGAGTTTGATGCTAGTGACATGGATGGCATTTTGGCAGAGGCAGGAATACAGCAAATGCCGAAGTCGTCATCGCTTCAGGTCATAATTGGAATGCTGTTAGGTGCTCTGGAGCTGGAGCTCCAGCTCAGTCAGTTCAATCAGGTAATCAACAAATGATTGACATGACTTGGTTCATCACATTTGCAGTAAATCAATAACGAAACTGTCTAGGATTACGTAAAATAATGCAACACGTCTTCGAGTTTTATACCAATAATTTATTATCCATTTTTTTTTTCCAAGTAGCACACTTAGAACATGTTGACCTGGCTGCAAAGTGGCCAGCTACACTGGAAATAGCTACATGTAGAGGATCAATAAGTTAGCAAAAATGCACATTTGTTCACCACAATGTATAGTAGAAAAATGAGTCATTGCAGACAGTGGAAAGCACCAGATCCTTAGGCACAACAACAGTGATAAAATTCAGAATTGCTAAAAAAAACCCTCAGAGACGTCTCAGTACCATCATTCGGTAATACAGCTAATTACCGTATTTGGCATCAAAGGTGGAATAAGGTATGGTAAGAGGAAATTCAGACAAACTATACTGTATGTAATCAATGTACATTAGCTATGGAAAAATGGGAAGTTATCATAAATACTGCATGATAATGGTATTGTCATACCATATGAAAAAGCCTTTGATCTTTGTAAACCATTCAAGTTCAAACAAAGAACTTCACTTACTTAGAAGTTAATATGAAGGAAAAAGGTGTATTTACAGGACGTTTGAGAGCGGCTGCATAAACCTATACTGAAAATTCAAGTACTTTGAAACACACAGGACTTTGTAAAGGGCAGTAACGTTAAGGTGCCAAACACTATACAGTAGTGTTTGAAACCCAATTTTTAAATGGCAGTCTTATGCACTTGTAGAAAAAAGACAGAGAGGTCTGTAGTGGTCAAATACTTCCAGTTAATATATAAAAAAAGCTTGAACATTCATCACAGTCATGTCTGATTTGAAACAAGGTACGAAATGTCTTTACAAGGTGTAATACAAAACATGAAAAATATCGCCTTTTGTACAATAGAAAACTGTCATTTGGAAGGAGGTCAGTACAAAAGATAGTAGCACAGAGTGAATGCGGAGCCTTAGTCTAGATCAGTCCTTTTTAACACTGGTCCTAGAGTTCCCCTGCTTTGCACATTTTAGCGTTTTCCTGATCTAACATACCCTCTTCTGCAAAGAAAGGGCTTGTTAATTAGCTGATTTGCAGGATCAGGTTAGAGCAACACTCAAAATGTACTTTGTACAATATGTGTCAGGGATACTCCGGCACCAGAGTTAGAAATCACTGATTCAGAGCTTTGACCCCTACACGGTGGTGACAGACAGGAAGGCGTTGTGCACTTTGGTGCCCTCGGGCGCTCTGGCCCCGTGACTCATCAGTTCCTGAATGGTCATCCAGTTGTCCAAGATTTTCCTGTTGCGCTTTTTCAGCATTTTCTTGTGGCTCAGTTCCAGGATGCTGACTTCTGCTCCTGACGTCCCGGCAGCCTCTCTCAGGCACTCCAGACGGCTGCGCTGCATGAACTCACGGCGGCGTCGCTGCTCCCTGGCCCTCGCCAGCTGCTGCTTTCGTTCTTCTTTGCTCCAGTAGCGGCCCATTTTCAGCTCACTGGCAGCATCGTCATCTGTCGTCATGCCACTGCTGCGCTCCTCGCGGATCCGCAGCGCCCGTTCCCTCAGGATCCGATCACGAGCAGGGCGCCGCGCCACGTACCTAGTCCCGTCTGCCCGGACCTTTACCTTCCATTCCAGCCTACCAGGCTGAGGAGGGGAGGGCCGTCCACGGAGGCTCAACAAACTTAGCTGGCTCTGAGAGTATTCTAGGGAGGAGGATGAGTGCTGCTGGAGGAGCTGCATGTAGCCCTGGTAGTGACTGGTGTTGGGGTGGTAAGGAGAGGGGTGGCTGCGTACGGGGGCTGCCCGGCTTCGGCTCCTCGTCCGATCATGCCGCTCGTCATCAGCCGGAAGGGCTGGGTCTGACTCAGATGGGTTGCTGGGACTTTGCTCCAGGCTGCTGGACAGAGCCTGGCCTGGACCTTGCGACCCAGGACTGGTGATTGGGGTCTGTAGTGGTGGAGTGGAGTTAGCATGAGTGGGTCTACTTTGAGAGGAGTTAGCAGGAGTAATATTACCAAAGGTGAGGTTGCCATGAGTGGGTGAGGTATGACTATAAGCAGGGCAGTTGTGGGAAGTTAAGGGGCTACCATAAGATACCCCTTGAGCATGAATTGCACTGCCACTGCGCAAGTTCCTTTGATTGGTTTGGTGGATGTGCCTTTGCAAAGAGTGGTCAGGTGAACCTTCGGTGCCCAAAGGAGTGGATCGTGAGCTTTCTGCTGTGTTGTATGCACTTGAGCTGTCCTTGTCCCTCAGCTTCTCACATTGCGTCCTCTCAGGCTGCTCATTGATATCTTCCAGCTTGGCCCGGCGAGTCCTACTATCCTTGTCTGCTCTAGGTACGTCCCGCTTGTTTCTGCGCAGTTGGTGGGCCTGCATGATGCTCTGGCACTTGCGCTCAATACTGCGTAGCTCCTCATTCAGCATACGTAGCTCACGCTCCACCCCTCCTCTGCCGGCCTGCTCTGTCAGACTGCACTCAATGGTGCTGCTGCGCCGGTACACCAGGCCGCACTCGCCTTCATTCCGGATCTGGCACTTCAGTTGCAGAAGCTGCTGGAAACTATCACATTCCACTCCAGCCTCACTCCGTTCACCTTCTTGGCTCAGCTCCTGATTGGCTGGGCTGGTGGGAACCAAATGTGGCTCCACCTCCCATTGGTGATGCATACGCTTAGGAGTCCTTTTTTGGACATGAGGTCCGGAGCACTCCTCACCTCCATGTCCCATCCCACTGCCTTTATCCTGCAAGGTGGATGAGCAGGTGGCTTGATCCTCATCTGGCATCTTGGACTACAAAAATACACACATGGGTGTGAGGTTCAGCTGGAAGGGTTCTTTAAAAAGAGACATGAATCATGTGCTCGGGTTCATGTACTGCTACTCACTTGCTTATCACATTTGGCTGTCTGAAAGATATCTTCTTTTCTCCGCTCCTCCAGAATTTCCATCTTTAGCTCCTCCAGGAAGTCATGGTGTTCTTCATCCAACCAGGCTTCATCCATCTGGAAGAAGAGACAATCACTAGATTAACTAATTGTCTGCGGGCCCTCTTGCTTTGAGCACTGCACCATATGTTGCTCTAGCATAATTGAGTAAATGTGAGTAAATATTGGATGAAAATGTTCCTAGCTTTGAATGAGAGATACCATTAAATGTTTTTATAAGGAACATTTATTTTACATGCTAAATGGTTGCAAGTTTGAACGCTTATAAATAGACAAGTGAGATAGAAGTAAGATGGAATAGACTACTGGGGACAATTTAAATGCTAATTGTGTTAACTATACCATTAATAGGATATGTTTGCATAAAACAGCAAGACAGTGTAAATAAGACAATGTCAGACAAAAATAGGATAACATTCAAATAAAGTTGTTTTTTGTTTAATGAAAATAAAAAGGTAGATAAAAATAGAAAATACATAAATAAGAAAAGAAAAGAAAAGAGAAAAAAGAAAAGAAATAACTGTACCATAACCCAACAGTAGCATGAACAATGAACAATGTAGTACACCATAAAGAAAATGGTCTCCAGAGACGTGTTTACCTAACTTAACTAATCAAAGCAATACCTTTATTAAATCGTTTTGAAATCTCTTGAACTCTTTACTGAAAAAAACGATTAACAGGGATTTGTTTTTAAGAAATGCCTGAATTTGAATGCAAATGCAAATTAATTTGTGTCAGAAGTGAATGTGATTTCCTTCAAGACAGGAATCATACAAAATGTAATCACTGTCCAATCAGAGCTGAACTCTGCTCTCTGCTAAACTCAGAGGCATGGTTGCAATCGGTCTCAGCATTCATGGGGAACTTCACCCAGGAGCTTTCAAGACTGATCACAATCGCTCCTGTTCCATGGAAGGAAGTACCAAGAGAGGTCATGGACATGGACAATGGCTGGTAGCTCACCTGTGCCTCTGGCCTGGTAACTAATAATACAATGTTCTTGGTGTCTTCATTAGAGAGAAGAGCCACAGCTTCCTGCCTGTCCTGCACATCACAGCCATTTATCTGGGAAAAAAAAAACACACACACTGAAAGGACTACCAACACTATGCAAAATGCACCACATCAGTGAGGGAAGTGGAACAAAGATTCACCCCTCACCCAAATAAACACACACTGACAAACACACACACACACATGCACACGCATACACGGCCCCCATCCTGAGATAAGAACCCACAGTCAATTATATATTTACAGGAAGAGTGGCTGTGCATCGATTAGAAGGAGCCACCTCAGCCTCGGGAGTCCGAGCATTCATAAAAGCATCCTAGCAGCGCAAGTTCAGACACACAATTAACCAAACCCTGACAGGTGGCGTTCATCTCTTCCTGTATAGAGTAATGGGACTGTCACAAAGAGATAATGGGGTGGGGAGCGAGAGCGAGCCAAAGAGAGAAAGAGTGAAAAAGAGAGAGGGAGAAATTCATGGGACCC
Organism: Colossoma macropomum; assembly: GCF_904425465.1. Taxonomy (NCBI): domain Eukaryota; kingdom Metazoa; phylum Chordata; class Actinopteri; order Characiformes; family Serrasalmidae; genus Colossoma; species Colossoma macropomum. Next base: position 29,431,581 of record NW_023494792.1, on the reverse strand, counting down.
ACAAGTCACTTCTACTCATCTTCCTTCAACGTAACAATCCTGCATCTCTCGCCTTCTCTCTCTTTTCTTATAATCACCCCATGCCATATATATCTTCTGCGTTTTCCTGAATATTTATGTACACCAGCTTGGTGCATTGAAGCGTCTACAGACTGAAACATTCAGAGAAATGAACAGCTGCAATTCATACATCCACAGCTTGCTGAACAACAGGATGTCTCAAATGTGCAATTGTGAGACACCCTTTGGAATATGGATTTCTGCATGAATGAGTTGTAAAATGTGATCTTTTCCTTATGAATTTGCTACAATAAATCAAGACAATTGTCTTCTTTAAGAAATAGCAAGTGATATATTTTGCTGAATTAATGTTTTTAATCCACTGACGGTAAAAGTATATGAAGCTTTGGAATCAGGAAGCAGTGATAAGAGGATACACTGGAGTCAAGTGTTCCAAACAGTTCAGGTGTGAGTTTGCCATATAAAATAAACCACACACAGTTTTAGTTACCTGCTCTTCAGAAAAGAACTAAATAAGTGCAATATGGCCAAAACAAAGGAGATTTCAGAGGACCTTAGAAGAAATGTTATTGCAAGCTGATAATACTTTACTGAAGTTACTGAAGGACTCCTAAAGACTTGGGTTTCCATTAATCAGGCTAACGTAATAAATTCAGCACTGTCAATACTCTCCCTATTAGAGGGTGTCCTACAAAGATCAGATGTAGGACCTTCAAATAAATGGCAGACAGCCAAGGATCTTCTGATAATGCAGAGAAATCCTGATAATTGCAAAGAGTTTACAAACCTTCTCTATAGTGTAGATGCAACAGATCACCAAGGTCATGTGTCACCATTTAGTCTGTAATATGTGTAAATAATGACTCTGGGTCTAAACTGTCTATCTACATGGGAAAAATGAATAACACGCTATCACACCCTGTGGTAAACACAAATGTACTGTTAATGACAGGGTACCCCTCCCCCACACACGGTGAGGTTCTCTGAATTACGACACTAATAGCCATTCTGCTGAAAGTTGATTTGGACAGTTGAAATTGAAAACAAAGTCGGATGCTTCACACTTTAGTGTAAAATGTTGCGACTGTGTTGGGCTGCTAGTGAGCAATGAGGGGCAAATGGGGAGGGGTGAAAAACCCCTGCTGTGAAAACAATTCAGCAAAAAATGGAAAATAACAGAATTTATGGGGGAAGATCATCTTTCTTCCAATCTAGCGCCTGATAAATTCCCATTTCTGTTTCATGTGATGTTTTGATAATTCTTACCACCACTCCATTTCCCCTCTATTCCTCAGACCTATGTCAGTCCTACCAGCATTCAAGGTGGGTTCTTTTCCTCAATCAGACTACACTCATACTATGACCATGCGTTCTGAACTTGCGAAAAACACATACAAATTGCCTTGCTCACCTACAAAGACAAAAATCCAGTTGTGTAGTTTTGTCAGACACATTTTCATCAATATATCATCACTGTCCAAAGAAAAACAAGAATGTCTGAAATAGTAACTTTACAGGAGAAGGCAAAAACGCTCTTAACTTTCAACGAAGGTCAATGTAAAAAGGTTTAATTTCAAGTAATTTTGGAGCATTTCTGCTGGTCCATTCATCATGAAACCTTTACGCAATATAACATACAGCTGCCATGATCCTGTCAAATGATGAAGAAAAACAGAAATAAACTAAAAAGGAGGTACATGTTTTTCTTTGGACAGAGACAATGTATTCCATCAATGAGTGCGTTTACATGCACTTGAGTAATCAGATAATGGGAAACTCCGGGTCTACATGAGTCAGGCTGTAATCAGATTTCTGTTTTGCAACCAGCCAATAAACTCACAGAAGCAGACGTGACGTAAACATAATGTAAAACTCCAACTTCATGTTGCAGCTTTTTTTAATCATTGCACCACTTTACCTGAAAATATGAACATAAATCATCTACAAGATGAAGAATATTTAAATCCTTAATTTGGTTAAGCATGTAGTTTCTTTCAGCGTGAGTGTTTTGCTGCCATCTCGCGGCAAAAACTGCTCGCTTATTTCTGGTACCGCCATCTGTTTTCGCACATGCGCAGACTGAGAAATCCGAAAGAAAACCAAGTAAGAGTTCACACGCACTGAGAAATCTGATTACTGCGTTGAAATCCAGCTCTCTTTATTGGATTTCTTAATCGAATTTCTAGACCTTACTCTGATCTAAGAAATCTGAGTATGCTGTTTACATGACCGTTTAACCAAACAGATAACTGCAGAAATCTGATTATGATCGGATTTTTGAGTGCATATAAACGCACTCAATATTTTTGAAAAAAAAAATGCATAGTGCAAAAATGGAGGGACCTCCAAATCAGACGGGAATTCAATTTTATGGCTGCTACGAAAGGGCTTAAGTAGTTTGAAAACAAATAATTGTGTATACATGTTACAAGCAAGCTAACATCTGTGCATTTCCTGTTATACCAGTAGGAGCTTTACCTGTAAAATTCGATCGCCCTCTCTGATGCGTCCATCTCTGGCGGCTATGCTGTTGGGGCCGACCTAGAAGAGACCGTAAAGCTCAGATCAGTTCATACGACCATTGTCCATTATCAACTCCCACTGAGAAACTGCCACACTCTGTGATAGTTTGAAAGCCTTTCATGGCATTTGCTTTATTATGATGTTTATTTTTAGGATCTGACACTGTGATCTGTACAGGTGTACTCCTTGCTTGCTCTGTTCTTCATGTTCAGTGGTGAAATATCACCTTTTATTAACAGACAATCTCAGCTGTTGCTTTGTGCATTGATCTTTCTTGGGGGAAAAAAGACACAGCTGATTGTTTTCTTCAAACAAATGAAAATCAGGCAAAGAGCATGATGAAAGAGACCAAAACATGCTGGCTGTCACACTTAATATAGGGCACAATTCGAGATTTGAATAAAATCAACATCTGTATTTTCACACATCCTAACGGAGATGCTTGTGAATTTTCTGTGTGTCTATTTGGCATCGGGCCCTGAAATGATCTCTATAATTCAGATCATGAAAGAGATACTGAAAAGTGCGGAAAAACAGAGAAAACCAGAGAACGGTGACATAAACATCATATCCATACATGCATTTTTAATGAGAAACATTAGCATATCCCCCGCTTTCCTCTCCCTTAGAGGTGTATAAATAGAATATCTCTGTAGGTTGGTAGGTTGTTTACGATCTGCCTTCTGCCAGGGATCTGAGAGAGTCGAAAAAACCTGTTTAGGTGCTGCCGGAGCCATTTTGATGTAAGATACGCTGTATTTACATATCTCAAAGAGATTTCGTTGGTGTAACAGCAAGCTATCTGAGCCCAACAAGAGACAAGTTCTTCCACTAGGCTGCATTTCCTACTCCTTTCCTCCTTTGTTCGTGGTTAATGTGTAGAAAATAGTGCCAAGGACCACCGCTCCATTTTGCCCACTGCTGGAGACGAGAGGGGTATCATTCTCGAGCAATTAAAATCATCAATTAAAACGCAGAAAGGGAAGGGGCGGGAATCGCATTTCAGACTTCACTTCCTCTCTCCACGCCTGGCTCTGTCTTAGCAGATAATTAGACTTCTGACTTTGAAAAACCAGGAACTGTTGCTGAGACTCACCAAATGAAGCCCCTTCAATTTTACTGTGCCGATGTGCTGTTTTGAAACAATAAGGTTGCATCAGACAGAACTACGGCTTATCTTTTAATTACCTGACTGGAGCGCAGAATCTCCGCTTGGATTAATTCAGTGGCTAGAAGTCATTTGATGGGTTGTGTTAGACCTCCCCCCCAACTATGCTGTTCACTATGGCTTGAAATAGTACCAAGACTTCCAAAATGCACCATATAATACAGATTCTCTGTCCTTATCTGTGGTGGTTGCCTGGTTTTCTCTGTTCTTTCTCACTGTTGATAAGCATGTGCCGTATCGCTTTCATGATCTAAATAATAAGGAAAAGAAGAGAGATGATTTCAGGGCCCGGAGAAACAATCAGACAGAAAATCATACTTTTATAAGACCTGCAGTGAGATGTGTGTTGATTATATTCAAATGCTGATTATATTTAAATCTGGAAGTGTAGTGCCTTTGCAGTCTAAATGAAATCTGACAGCTAATATATTTCAGATCCTTTCATCGTCTGCTGAGCTTGATTTTTATTTGTTTGATGAAAGCAATCAGTTGAGCAGATATGTATGAATGTCAGCCAGAGTTGGTCACCTGGCTGACGTAGATAGCTGTGTCCTCTTCATCATCCGTCCTGTAGCAGAGGGTGAGCCCCAACTTCTCCTGACTGTTCAGACGACACAACTCAACCTCCTGAAACAAAATGTACCACAAATAATCAGTCATTTATTCATCCATCCATCCATCCATCCATCCATCCAACCACTCATCTGCCCATCCTTCCACTCAACTATATATCTATCCATCCATTTTTTTATTTATCCACTCATCTGCCCATCCATCTTCTCATCCATCATCCATGTATCCACCTGCCCATCCATCCACTTATTTACCTACCCCTTCACTCATCCATCATCTACTCATCTTCTACCCATCCACTCATCTGTCATCTACTCATCTGTCATCTACTCATCCATCCATCCATCCATCCATCCTTCCATCCATTCATCCATCCACTCACTGTAGTCCATCCATCCATCCATCCATCTATCCATCCATTTTCGTATTCAACCACTTATCTGCCTGTGCATCTACTCATTCATCACTCAGGCATCCACCTGCCCATCCATCCACTTATCTAATTACCCATCCACTCATCCATCATCTACTCATCTTCTGTCCCTCCACTCATCTGTCATCCATCCATCCATCCATTCACTTATTCATCCATTTATCCATCTACCAATCATCTATACATCCACGTATCTACGTACCAATCTTCTCATCCTTCCACCCATCCACCCATCCACCCATCCATCCATCCATCCATCCACTCATCTGTCATCTACTCATCCACCCATTCATGCATCCATCCATCTATCCGTCCACTCAGGCATCATCTAATCGTCCATCCATTTATTCATCCATTCGTCCACTTATTGCAGTCCATGCATTCATCCATCCATTCACTCATCCATCATCTACTCATCCATCCATCCACTCATTGCAATCCATCCATCCATCCATCCATCCATCCATCCATCCATCCATCCACAAACCCTTTCATGTTTCAGTGAATGATTTTTAAATACACAGTTAAGCAGATTCAATAAGCATACAACAATTGAAATTAACTGAAGTATTAAAATTTGCCTAAAAAGATTGTAATGTGGGTTTGTGTTTACCTACTTTCACCATATTTCACTAAGACTTTGGACTTAACCAAACTTCTAAGTGGCAGCAGTGGGCGATGGTTAGATGCTGCGCGTACATTATAAATCACTTAATGAGCACGTTCATCATTTGCATGAGCGGTTAATAGGAATGAAACCATTTCCAACATGCTTAAAACCAGTGCCACAAGAGAGTCTCTTGAGAATAAAGCAGTAATGGCATTTAATCGCTTCTCGGTAGCGCAGAGAATTTTTGAAAAACACGGTGAACACAGTTTGATCATTCTGAGACTTTAATCTCATGATGAAAATCTTGAGATCTAAGAGCACAAAAAAAATCTGCATTAATAAAATGTGTACAGAATAAGATATGCAAGACAGCAGTTCCATCCTGCATTTTTTAGCCACAAATTAAATGGGTGCAATGAAAAGTTACAGCATGTCTGAGCACTGAATTAATCAGGCAGAGAAATGAGGGGGCATGTCAGCACTGCCATCCTCGTACTGAAGGGTAAGGACAGTGCTGTGTTTGAGTGACGTTCATTTGTCTTAGGACACCATTTAGTCACAGCTGACAGCTCTGGAGCGCTAACAACCCTGAGCTGCTGTTCACTGGACCAGAAACGACCCATTTACCACTCAGCAGTCTGACTGTACGACCATATATCAGCAGAACCAGCCGCCAGCACAGCACAATGAAACACATATGTGCTCTCTCTCACTCTCTCTCTCTCTCTCTCTCTCTCTCTCTCTCTCTCTGTATCTCTCACACACACACAGAAATGTATATACCAAATGTACACATGCATATACACGTACACTTGCTCATACATAAATATGCATGTATCCACACAAATGTATGCACACATACATTTGTATGCAAAAGTTTGGGCGCTCCAGTCAAATTACATTTTGTTTGATCTTTTAGGTGAAAATATACTCAAATAATAAAATAATCCTCTTAAAATAATGTTATATTAGAAGGTCCACCTGGTTACTTACTTTTTTTAGTTAGAAAAGTTGCAGCATTTTTACAGTGTAGCTGTGTATTTGTTCTGTTGGGGTAGTAGAGTGTTTGTGCAGTTTGATTATGACTTTTACTTTTAGATGCTCATCTTAAGTAAAGTAATTTAATTAAGCCTTTAAAATCCCAGGCTTATTCCATACTAAGGCTTATTATTCAGTAACTACAGGGACTTCAGTGCAAACTGGTTGAGCTGTTCTTAAGTTATAGACGTGTGTAATAAAACTTTGGGCCTGCTGGTGGGCCCTGACCATTGTAGGGGTTAAAACAACTTGTTTTATTAGTTTTAGTAGTACCTTAGTAGTTTTTAAAGAATATATTTCAGATTGGTATAGTAATCCGATCAGCCAAAACATCAGTGGATCCCTACTATCAGCTGAAAACAATACAATCCAATCCACTATTTTTTCTTTAAAAAAGAAAAAAAAATAATCTAGCCTAAGTGTCAAACTCTAAGGCTTTACAAATAATTTGATTAAAATGTTTATTCCCTTTGCTTCAACAGATGTCAGCCATGTGAAACCCTTTCACAGTTTCTACCACCTTAAAACACAAGATCCCACTCAATATGAAGAATACAGCAAAACAACAAAAGCAAAAAGGAAGGTCCCCACTAGCACATCGACAACATCTGTAGCCAGTTTTTGAAAACAAGAAAAAAATCACAAATGAGTCAAAGTGCAAAGTGTTACTAAATAATGGAATTCACTGTCTTGGATGACCAACTGTTCTCCACTGCTGAGGATATTTGCTTTCATGGCATATAGCGTTGCTTACATACTGTAATAAATTTATGTTCATTTAATGTAAACTGTGTTTATGTGATTTGTGCTGAATTTCAGTTTTGGCAAAGGATTATCATTTGCATCACTAGCCAGTACTCAGTGTTCAACATCCAATATCGGAAAAGAAAAAGTGGTGTCCTCTTTATGCAAAAAGCATTGCAAATGCTCCAATATGTTAAATTCAGTAAATAAACATTAATTGTGCATTAAAATGTGCAGAAGTTTGTTCTCCATAGAGGATGTGTTAACTTTTGTCTTTTGACTGGGGCGCCCAAACTTTTACATATAACTGTACATGTACATCATAAGATGTATCTAATAAATGTGGGGATGCAGCTTTTAAAAGTCAGTTCATCAAATGCATGGTAGTGCTGTGGTCATCATAAGTGGATGAAAAACACACCGCAGTACTAAGAGGTAGGATAATCTCAGGCTTACAGTGCTTTTGGAAAACTCTGATGTGCACCATGGCATTACTTTTTCATCTCTAAGGGGTAAGTATGAGAGCTGTTCTCTATTTCAGCTCCGGAGTGATGCCAATAATCACGCTGAAGGATATTCGTCATTGCCAGCTTTAATGTGGCTCAGTATTGATCTGTCTCCTAAGCTCAGCAATAACTCATAATCTCTTCAAAGCGTCCATTGTTTCAGGCTATGCATTCACTGACTGGTATTTCCTCAGCTGTTGGACAGAAAAGGATTAATAATACCCCTTAATCCCGAGCGTATTTTGTCTGTATTGCATCACAGCAATACTTCTTCACATACAATCTTAGATATAAGCTTCTATCAAAAATGCACTCACAAGAGGGACATTAGCGTCTCCTCAGCCCAGCAAGGAGAGAATATCCATGACAGACGGACTGAAGTACCATCATGCATGGAGGAAGCTTACTCACATGTGAAATAGCTCAGACTGATGAGGAAGACCCTGGAAGGGACTTTCTCCAAAAGATGGGAAAACTCCCATGTTTTTCAATCTCATCTCTGTTTGTTATCTACATGGCATCGATTTTTACAGACATTAACTCTGATGTGTTTCCCTGCATCTAGAAAAGAACAGAAATATGTTTACTCTAAATACACTTATAATAGTCATTGAGCAGTTGCTAACCAAGCTGGGAGAGTGAACTCTAGCAGGTGCTTCCTCTGAGACACTGAAGCATCACTGCATCTTTTCAAACTGTCGCTAACACAATGTCACTGGACGGCTCAACACGCTACCTGTTCTGTTTTGTCAGAAATGGAGAGGGCCATCCTACCCACCCAGAGAGACTGAGGCCAATTATGCTGTCTTGGACTCCTGACCACAGATGGCAGTGGCATCATTGGGGATCAAACTTGTGATCTCCTGATGACAGGTCTATCACTTAGACAGTTAGATGATAACCTTAAGTGAAGTGTTTCATTTTAATATGGCTTGTTCTAATAGTGTAAATAGTAGCTTAGTAGTAGGCTAGTAGTTTTTAAAGAAAAAATATCAGATCGGTAGCATTGTCAGCCAATGCTATGGATGTACTGGCACTGAAAATGGAGGAAAATTGCAAAAATTTTCAAATTTTGTATTTTTTTTTGGTAAACTAAAAGAATGGCTTTGTGACATCAAATTATTTAAGTTTAGTTTATTCAGTTTATTAAGTTTATTTTTTCGCTTACCCCACTTATCTTCTTTAGTTTAGAACTTGAGCGGCTTACAAAATGTATTTACATAAACGGTTTGAGGGACTATTCACTTCCAATGTTTGTTAGCACTGTTAGCCTTCCGTCTCTTTAGCTCTAGTGCTGAACTACAGAAGCAAAATTTGTACACTAAACATGTCTTGGTTGATCAACTGTTTATAGGGTGAGTAAAAAATCATATAAATCTGGTTGTCCTATTCCTGTTCCTTAAGCTTTAAATCTGTTTAGATTTAGATTTAGATCTGTTTTTAAATCTATTCTCAGTTCTTTTCTAAATACAGGAAAACACACTGAAATCGTTGTCCATAATAATAAACCATGCACTACAGATAGTGACTAAGTTGAAAATCGCTGGAATATTTGTACAATATATAGACATTAAACAGACATTAATTCTTCATTCAAAATCTTTACAGTGTTATGAGGGTGACTGGTGGATGCAACACATACCTCATACTCAAATTCATCTGCCCTTTCCACTTCTGCCCGAGGGTTGGACAAATATTCCGGACACTCAAAGTATTCATGCTCCATTGTCTGGATGGAATGACAGCTAGAGTGATAGACCAAAAAAAAAGAGATAATAAGAGAGAGTGCATAAGCAGTAGGTGACCCTCATGACCTTTTAGCCTTTCAGAAAAGCCTTAAGATTCTTGTTTTTAAGCTCTGAAGATATTGTAGTATTACTCTTATTATTTACCTCAAATCTATCTATCTATCTATCTATCTATCTATCTATCTATCTATCTATCTATCTATCTATCTGTCTATCTATCTATATCCCCAGCTTTTGTCCAATTCCATCCACTAGCTAGGTCTCACAATACTAATAGTGCTAGGTGAAGGTTAGCATGTGCAAAAAGGGTTGTTCTATTATTACAAGTTTGACATCGTAACAATAGTAGAACACTTTTTGGTGCTATATAGAACCATTTCCAAAGTATATATACACACACATCCTATGAGAATCTGAAGAGCCATTTCACCAAACAAAGAACCATTTTATCATGCAAGTGGTTCTTTAAGTGTTCATGGTTCAATATGGAACCACTGTCTTTTATTAAAGCAGCCTTGAAGAACCATCCTTTTAAAGAGTGTACTACTAGAATTCCATAGCGGTGCTAGAAAAAGTTAGCATTATTTTGGAGCTTTGCTACTGAATATAAGAAGCCTGTACAACGCTAAAGGGGTACAATGTGTACTATAAAACTACTATGAAAACATGAGTGTTATGCTGCATGTGCTTGTGCAGTTTTCCTCCAGTACTTAACCCCTTGAACCACAGGCCTACAGTTATTAATGTTAAGATCAATTATTCAGTTACTAACATTAATTTTTAAGTAAATATTATGCCATTTATATGTAATAACGTAAGTTATATAGTGAGCTACTTGAGTGGGCCACATACAGGAACTTAGATGAGGTTAAAATGCTAAACACCACCTACTTTAAAGATGCACTGATCAGAGGTCTGTTGGAAACACTACAATTACTGAAAAGATATTTCTCTTTTCCCAGGTCATGACTAAGAATGCTTCCTTACAGCATGGTCAGTTTAGAAGACAAACTGGTTCAGTCTGGCTGCTGTAGAAGGTTATAACCAGACCATGGATAAGTGTGCCTTGTTTGCCACTCCATTTTGCTTTTAATCACCTTGTAAACTCTTTATTAAAGACAATGAATAGAGCTAGCAGCAGCGGTAATTACATGCGGGGCATAATGCAGCTTTATCATATTAGCTGAGTGAAGGGGGGTATTACACATTAGAAAACGCTCCATAATGAAGGAATTCACAGCAAGATGGCAGGGCTTAAACAAAGGTCCATATTATTGATGGAAAATGTGCTGCTTTCAAAAATGGCTTGATGCAGCAGCGGAGTGGTGAAATTAAGATTCATTCAGTGGTTTTAACAAGCAAAGTGCTGAGTCTGTCAATTTATGAGCTATAAAAGCTGATGTGTCAGACTTTTCAGCTTTACCCTCACAGGCAGAGGTGTAGCAGCAAGGATCAGTGGCAATAATGATTTAAAGCAATAATAGAACAATAGAATATAAAAAAAACACATGTTGGCTTGTAAAGGCCCAAGATAAGGGAATATTTTGAGTTCTCTCCAAAGGCAAATGTTTCTCTGCAAAAAAGAGGCTTTAAGAGTACCTACAGTTGTAAATAGCCCCTTCAGCACAACCTCTTACAAAGTTTAAAGTTATGCATTGTAGGATAAATTCAGTAGGTTTCATTCTAAAGTCAGAGTAATGTTTGATGAATACACAGTGCTATGTAAAACTCAGAGACCACCCTTCATTTTTTAATTTCAATCAGACAATAAGTTCTTTAGTTTTTAAAATTAAAAAATGAAATTTCTCAGGAGACTTTTCTGATTAGATATATGATAATGATGATGTTTCCAAAACTGGAGTGGAACTGGAACTGAAAAGATCTAGAAAAGATGGGACTGAAAGACCTGGCAGACCACTAAAACTGTCACCATCACATAAACAGCACTTAAAGCTTTCATCTTTGAGAGAGAGGAGAAAATCAAGCTCCACTCTTGATTCAGATCTGAAAAAATCCACAGGTGTTTCTGTCCATCCTTCCACTGTGAGAAGAACAACTCAACACTATGAGTCTGAAAGGATGCTAAAAATGATATTTAGTTGTTGAGGCTTATGTATAATTTTCTGTTAAATACATGTTTTCTGCTTTTATCCTTGACACTGAAAGGTTAACAACTTGTATGCAAGTAAATGAAGAGTGGTCTCTGACTTTTGCACAGTACTTATAAGTGTAATGCGAGTGAGTACCTGTCCGACAGCAGAAAGGGGCAGATGTCAGGCACTGGTGGAGTAGCTGGCCTCATTTTGGCCAAAGCCATAATATGCTCGAACGTGATGTCTGTCTGAGTACACACATCCACCACGCAAACCTCTTGCAGGTTGCCATGGTTACTGGCTGCGGGACCCCGCCGTAATACCTGGACAACAATGGGCTCCTTCCGCATTGCTTCAACAGCCACTTCATGTCCAGATTTCGAAAAGTCACGCCCATTTACCTGCCAGAGAGAGATTGAGCTGCTTTAGAAAAGCCTCTACAACAGTGTAGTATTATTGATACAGTAAATCAAGCAGGTACTAGTTAAAGCAAGTGCAGTTTACCCAATGCTAAGTGATGGTCACAAGTTTCTATTACTTATTCGCTACATTAGCCTCATAGCTTTAGTGCAAAACTAAAAAAAACTAACTTCAGACATCAAACATTTCTTGACAGATTGCCTACATTTGGGGGGGGGGTTGTGTAAATATGATTTTTCTCTAAAGTATTCCATCAAATACAAACCTCAATTCCAGAAAAGTTGATACAGGTCATGCATCATGTCTGTGTTTAAAAAGAACATCCAGGGAAGACTGTGTAAGTGCAAGGACGAAGCAAAACATCATTATTAGACTAGCTAATTGAAAAAAATTCTGTGTGCAAACAGGCAAGGAAAAAAAAAAAACTTAACCGAACAATGACCTTCGAGCCCTCAGACAGCACTATGTTAAAAATTCAGTATGTGATATATATCACCACATTCAGTTCAGGAGATAAACTGAGTACTTAGACAAACTGCTGTCAATAAACGTCGCTCATTACTGCATCCACAAATGAAAGTGAAGTGGAAGTCATATAGCAACAATAACCAGAAATGCCATTGACCTCTCTGGGAACCAGCTCATCTGAAATGGACTGGTGCACAGTGGAAATGTGTACCAGATTGTTTATGGACGTTGTGTTCTCCGGGCCAAAGAAGAAATGGACCATCCAGATTGTTACCAGCATTAAGTTCAAAAGCCATGCTTTGTCATGGTCTGAGGGTGCATTAGTGCACATGGCATGGGTCACTTGCAAATCTGCAGAAGCATCATTAATGCTGAAAGATAAATGAATGCTGAAAGACACATATTCTGCCGTTTAGATGCTGTCTTTTTCAGAGACGTCCATGCTTATTGCTGCATGACAATGGCAAACCACATTCTGCACGTGTTACAACAGCATGGCTGTGTAATCTGTGAGTGTGGGCGCTAGACTGGCCTGTCTGCGGTCCAGACCTCAAGGCATCAAATTTAGAATTTACTGTGTATTTAAAAAAAAAAGGTAAAACATCATGTATTTTGTTGTTTTCAATTTAAAACAGAATTTACTAATCACTGCTTTCTGTTTTTATTATCATTTCACATACTTACACCTATCTTTTTTGGAAATGAGGTCTGTACATGCCAGTTCTAAAGCACTTCTGGTGATTAAATGTGTGTACATGTATCCACCCGATATATGAAACTCACAAGGGATCTGCCGTTCATAATCAAAGTGATGCCTGACACGAAACACCTGACACCTGTCAAAGACGCCCTATTGGCCTCCAATCAGCCAGAACAGAGGCTTCGCTGCCCAGCCAATTAAATGAGCCTCTTATATCTTCAGTGCAACCTGTATTTCAACCAATTTTCAATGTATTATTGATTTTCCAAAACACTTTTAAAAAAAAAATTCAGTTTAATTAAACTCTTAGGTTTTTGTGAAACCACACATCACACCTGAAATAAAGTGACAGAAAACAGAGTAACGAAGCTCCATTTTAAAAGTGAATTTATCTGCCTAAACATATTAACACTTACAGTATGCATGTGACAAAAAAAGACATGCTGGTGTGCAGATACACATAGACACACACCACACATAGCCAGCTTCTCTGCATGTAAGAACTCTCTCCCACAGAGATCAATGCATCCAAGATCAATAGTGACAGAATAGCGCTATTTAAAACCTAATTAAATCAGACTTATCCAAACATCAGCTACAGAGATGAAGACAGTTCTGCACCATTTCTCTCTTTAATGGGACCGAGTGTAAAATTTCCTATTACAGCATAATTTTACCACTTAACAAGGAATGCAACAGCAAAATACAACTTAAAATAAGTACTGCACAATTTATTCTGGGGTAACTAGAAATGATGTAGTATGCAGTGAGCACTCATACATTCCGGTTGCTGCATACTATTGAACAGAACCTTACATCACATATGTTTCTGCTGATCATTCAGGAAAGGTTTTCAGTTACTCACACAGCCCATATAACATACATCTGCATCAAGGGCATCAGGGCTTACTACTGAAATGCACTAATCACTACTAATATGAATGTATAGCTACCATCATACTATTGGTCTGCATAATGTCTATCAACATTTTTGTCATAATACATGCATTAGTGAAGAACTATAAAAGGAGCTGCTAAAAGCCATTTTATGGTGTCTCATAGAGCTCCCTAGACCAGTAGTTAAGACAATGCTCAGGGAATTAGCCATTTTGTTTCCTGAAAATTCCATCAATGCACTGTAATACCACTCAGGATCAGCTGTTAACTACACTCCCTGCCTGGAAGTAGTCTTATCAGTCACTAGTCTCTAGTTTGAAAATGGAGGACGAAAATGCCTCCCAAAAAACGTATAATATTTACATCTAAATGTCTAGAAAATGTATATATAAACATATATATATATGTATATATATATAGTCTATATATATATATATATATATATATATATAGACTACTGATGCCAACAATATCAGTAACACCAATAAAGCGCATTTACCACCGATCCACTCATACAGCTACTGCAAAATGCACAGCTTTTTAAATGGAAAAAAAATTTTATTAGTGTCAAATAAGAGCAAGTAATTGTGATTACTGCTCCGCTGCGTCAACTGCAACAAAGTAATGCAATCAATCACAATTATTCTCCCTAGTTTTTACTGTTTATGATTGTTGAGTTAGCTAGCTTGCTAACTACATCAAAATGGAGGATTTATGTTGTTGACATTAAGTCCAGCCTTGGCCACACAAACTGCAATTTTCTAGTGTGACTATAGCTTAATATCAAAAATCCTGGCTTTCTGCTCAAGCTCTGCATCTAGCCCTGACAGATCAGTTGAGCAAGGACATCCATAGAACGAACAATGCCACACCACGCCAATCAAATATCTTTTTGTTTCAATTTTCCAGAGTATGGGAATCCCTTGGGTCTCTTCAAAGTGCATCCATGGTGATATCATGCATACAAAAGCGTGTTAGTGAGATGCTTTAGGTCAGGCTGCATGTTCTAGAGTGACAGGCATGGCCATGAGAGAACAGCTGTGAGTGCTCAATGTGCATCCAGCAGCCCTCACTGCCAAACTGGCTCAGCCGGTCCTCCACAGCTCTCTCAGTGGGGCACCAAACCTGGAGCTCCCTGGCAAGAACACAACCTTGTGACGACCTTGCAGCAGGAGAGTCTGATCTCACTGTGAGCCAGGTTTGCATTCTGAGGCTTTGAAATTGGAGCTAAAGGAATCTGGGGCAAACTGAAGCTAATACTGAGCCACCAGTAACTTCAGGCTTCATGTGACTTGATGGCACGTCACCCAAAAAGTACTTTTAACAGCAGCTTTTGTTTCTAAAATGACAAAAGCCCCAGAATCAGAATCATGAATACTTTTAGCCAGCAGATTATG
Organism: Colossoma macropomum; assembly: GCF_904425465.1. Classification (NCBI taxonomy): domain Eukaryota; kingdom Metazoa; phylum Chordata; class Actinopteri; order Characiformes; family Serrasalmidae; genus Colossoma; species Colossoma macropomum. The sequence goes on along the minus strand of NW_023494792.1, from coordinate 29,416,242 downwards.
TGCTTACAAGATTCACAGACATGGAAATTTCCTTTGGTGTGGGTGAGAGCACGGCACAAACTAACATGGGGTAAAATGTAACATGGATATTTTATGTAGTTGAACAGGTAGAACATGCTTTTAGTCATCTTCTTTAATTCTCATAGCAACATTGTCTGCAAACTGAATAGATATTTCTCAACATTCACTCGGAAGATTATTTTTTATCCCATGAAAGTGACTTTTTTATTTTTAAAACTACTAAACTGTGTCTAAAAGACAAAAAATCACACCTATATTATTTTAATCACCCTCTTGGTGGCTATAGCTTAATTTCAAAGAGTGCAAAAGTTCACAGTGAAAGCTAGCCAGGCTAAAGAACAGCCTCCACACAGTTTTAGTGTTACACTGTGTTACAACTAAGCCTCTTATAGTAAGCAAAGAGTAAAGTCCATATACCCTCAAAACAGGTTATTTTTGGAACTTTTCTTTTGCAGAGGTTAATCGAAAATGTACTACAGATCTCATGTAAATAAAATGTATTTCAGTTTTATTTGATATTTGCTGTTCTAATTTGTGGCCAAAAATAAATTGCTGCTCTCTTTTCACTGATCACATATATTTTGATGAATATATTTTATGCATTTAGATTAGAACACTTCAAACAACAAAGTACTGAATTGAAATTAATTGTGTCTCTTACCAGACTTTTTAGCAACTATTACAACCAGCCCCTTACCTGTACAATTAACCCATCTATGGGATTAGATGTAATGTTTGCACTCGTGCCACTTTTGGCTGAATTGTTCACGAACAGTAGGTGCCTGGAACAAAGTTTCTGTTTGTAATTGTAGCAAAGCAGTGAAGGTTGCTCATATTAAAAAGGATAAATCTTGCTCAGATACCTTTAAACTTTATTATTATAATTAAGTGAAAGTCAAAATAGCTTGTGACCGACTCTCCCATACACTCTTCAAAATAAAGGTGCCAAAGAAGGCATACTGGGAGTGACGCCACAGAAGCACCATTTTGGTTGCCTAAAGAACTTTTCAATGGGTGGTCCTTTGGTGACACTTTATTTTGAGTGGTCTTTTTAAATGAAACAAACATTCAACAGATTCGGTAACATGTCAAAAACAATGAGGGTTAGAATTAGATTTTGGGTTGAGGTTAAGGTTAGGGTTAGGATTAGGGCCAGAGTTAGGGTTAGGTTCTGGGTAAGGTTGGTAAGGTTAGGTTTTGCGAAATGGAGGTAACATATTAAGGATACATCTACTTAATGTAAGTAATGTATCAACAGAACATCTACAAGATATTTACTTCAATGTATTCAGATGCTTCACTACTGCTACTTCACTGATATGTTGTTGATGTGTTACTGATAATCTGTTAAGAGTTTATTAATCACCTACAAAGGCGAACTCTAAATAAAGTGTTACCTATAATGTAAATGTTTTATACCAATTAAAGTTTTTCCTAGAACCATATGATAAAGCCTTGGACCATTTAGCAATCTTTCTTTCTAACAGTGGAATTGCATAAAGCAAATAATATTTAAGATACAAAGAACACTGAACAAGCAGGTGCATGAAGACATACGATGTAGAAAGTACAAACAGATACAGAAGGCTGTTGATGATTTTAGATAGTGTATTAAATGAATTACAATGAGTTCATAACCTCATGCACAACTGGTATGTGTTCTACTTTGCATCTGAATACAGTGCTTTATACTTTGGTTATCCAGAATAAACCATTTTTCTATTTTAACACCGTGATAATATCGCCTCAAATATGCAAGAATATGCTCTAAAAAGTCTGCTATAAATTAAAACTGTTATAAAACAAAAAACTTTATAAAACAAAACTGTTTGTGCTACCTAAAATTTAATGCCATTCGCAGTCGTACAGGTTATGCCACCTGCAAGCGCTGCACTCCCTCCCATCCTGATGTACGGTCCACCTGGTCTCGCACCTAAGGAGGTCCCTATTGTCCCGAACATGGCTGTCATTAATCAACGGGACCACATGCAGAGGGAGGAGAGGCACAATCAGCACTGCTGCGTGTCCTGACAGATGGGCCAATTAATCGAGCCTCAAGAAGTGAATAATAAACGATTGAATAATAAAGATAGGGAGACAGAGCGCTACTCTACCTGCTCCTAGCAAACCAGGAAGGCTCAACAGATGTGAGTGTCTGAGTGGAGCAAATAGGGGACAATGCATAAGAGAGAACATATCATGATCAAGGGTGTTGCTTTACAAACACTTGGAGGGAGAGGTCTGTGCGTGACTGTTTTTTCAGTCCCACTCCGGATCCTTTAAGATTTCATCCTAATCCTACAGAAAATCGCAATCATTTGTTCCACTCCTGCCCGCACAGTTCCATCAAGGCGAACTGACAACGAATACTCAACATAGTCTATTCACAAATGCATTATTCTCTTACTGCCAAGTAACTTCACCAAATGCCTTTTATTGCCAGTAAACATAAAACAAGAATTAACCCACAAAATGCCTATTTTTGGTATTTTGCTGGGCATAGCCAGTGTGGCTGTCAGACTGAAGGCTTCACCATCTCTACAAGCTACGAGAATTTGCATGTTGTTCACGTGATAGGTTGCTTTGCAACTGTTTAGAATGACTTCATTAATTAACGGTAATTTGTTTTACTGTTATCATTTTATATTGTTTGTATATATGATTCAGTGATTGTTCTACTTCATTTAGTTTACTCATTAATTAGCTCTTTGTCCTGCTTCCACCTGGAGTGGGCTGGTTACCAGCACTGCAAGATATTGTGGTGAGTCCTGCGGGCCCAGCCAGAAACTCATATAAGTGCAGACCTCAACTTGGAGGTGTAAGGCCCTCAGTTTAGCTCCTAAATTCCTAACGAATAGGAGAGCTCGCTTGACTGTAGATCATAATACTACCAAATATTGTTTCGGTAGTGACAATTTCTAATGTTATACACAGATTTTCAGACTTTGAGACACATTTACTTCAAAACAATGAGATCCAACTGCTCAACATGTGGCCATAAGGGACAGGGATGCAGTCTCACTTCCTGGTCTAAAATGTAGGAGGTTGGCTAAAATAAAGCTCCGCCTATGGACTAAAACTCTGTTTCTGTAGTGAAATGAGGACATGGCACAGCATTTTTGAATACAAATAAAAAAAAGATCTTAAAAAAACATGCATATTTACTTATGTTATTTAATTAATTTATTTATTTATTTTATATATATGTAGTTTGATACTATCTCAAGTAATGCCTTGATAGATGGCAATAGATCATAACATAAACCTTGTAAACACCAAAGGTCAGAATACTTCATTTTTTTTTGTAGTTCTGATATTGTTATGTACATGTCAGTTAATGCTGATGCTGAGGCTCATGCCATAGATGGTACCAAGTCAATTTATGCGCTGTGTGAGTCAGGTCTCGAGTCTCTGAGGTGTGAGCCTGAGCTGAGAGTTTTTAGTAGAGAATTTCAGTCTCATTTTTAGCTGCAGGCACTGGATTATGCAAAAATAAACCCTTACTGAAAACCTGTCAGTACTCATCATGGCGTCATTAATATTAGAAAAACCTTCAGTCTGACAGAACAAAGGCAGTACACGCAGTAAAAGGGGTGTTTGTAGATTGTATAGCATGTATGCTAGCCAGTTAGCTTAACAGCTAACCAGATAAAGTTTGCGTAAAGTTGAAAGGAACGTGATCACTGTGCATGTCTCGAAACTGACAAAGTCAAAGATGTATTTTGGAAAGAAAATGTTTTATGGCAGCATTTATATTGGTGGACCTAACTTAATCAGTTTCGTTTGTGTTTGTTTTTCAGGCTGAACTTGAGTCATGAGTCAATTAAGTGCGAGTCTGAGTCAAATTGCGATTTGAGTCCCCATCTCCCCGACTCATACATAAACATTTTTATATTTGGAAACTGTGTCTAGATTCTAGATTCAACTGATCAGCATTATGGAGAAATGGAACATTTATTTATAGAAAGTTATAAATGCAGTAAAATGTAGGCATTTTAACAAAGTAGCCCAGCCAACCACAGATTGGGGTTATTGGACCCAGGGCACAAATGTTTGAAGGGCCCCTACCAGGTTACTTTTGTTGGTGGTCATAATTCTTTTTATGATAACAGCAGGTTACATAAGGGCTGGGCACCTTCATGATGACAGCCTTCGGAACCATTAAATATGCATATTTACTTATGTTATTTAATTAATTCATGAATTTATTAATTCAACTGGGAAGAATGTTTTTGAATGTTCTGACTAAGCTGCATAGTCTTTGCTCTTTAGAAACATACCATCTAAGTGGTTCTAGAAACAAACCTCTTAAATTAAACGTTTATTATAATATGATAAAGTCATTTGGTTGTTGTTATCCAGTAGGAACTGTGTTGGCCTGCATTAGTTGCAAATAACAAACATTGCAAAAGACAATTGTAAGTTGCCAAACAAAGCATAAATTTATAGCATATATCCGTAGCAGCTGTGGAAAAAATTTTTTTTTCCCATTTATGTCTTACCTTTGATTTCTTTATACATAGAAGTAGACAGTTCATAGACCACTGCAGACAATGATGTGGCAGCTTTCAGTCAGGCTGACATTTGTATTTGTATTTGCATTTTGGGAATGTTCATCTTGCACACTGTGTTCGACTGTAACACAGTGACAAGGCTTAAATTTGTTCATTTTCTCCATGTGCTGTTAGTAAAGTCCCCACCATGAGTCAAGACAGCATTTTAGATTTTGTCACAATTGCTCACGGGGGCCCCCTAGTGGCTCGGACACCTGGGCACGCACCTATTAAACACACAGGCCTGAGCCCAGCATTGCCTAAATGTTCTTTCAGAGTACACAATTATCTGCTACATATAGATCTTAGTTATAAATAATGGTAATGTAAATGCGTCATCAAATATTGGTTTTAATTAAATAGTCAAATCTAAGGGCCGGTCTGAATCCAATAGGTTTTTTAAACAATCATCTGACAGTTATGTTTCTGATATTATCATGCATCCCTGGTTAATAAGGGACTTTAATATAGAGCAGAAGGAATACATTTATAATAGATTCAAAGGAAAAAAACAAAAGGTTCAGTTAATAACTCTTATACAGAGCAGTGGTGCCAAAATGGGGGTGGAAGTTGCTGCTGTCAGTCAAGCGTTAGTAATCCTACTGCATGACCATCTGATTGGTCACACCTAATCAGATTCTGCTCCTAGCCTCTGGTTTGTTCATTCGCGTAAACATGCTCAGGTTGAGTTTCACATCAACATTCATAACTGTCTATGTAGCCTGCCAGCGAGTTATAAGTTATAAATCATTTATGACGTCCTTCTGTAATAACCTTTAAATAAGATGTTAGCATTCACTTTCCAGCAATGTTTTTTCTTTGAAACGCTGCCCATTGAGAGACAACAGGGGAACCAGAGGAACAGTCACTTCCAGCTTCAACAGTGTGAAGTCAAAGGTCATTAATGTCAATAAAACATGGTTTCCACAGCCAGGCTTCTGTATTAGCTGTCATGTAGGTGTGTACTTGGCCTACAGCCTTCCTTTTCAAAACAGCAGCCTAAAAAGGTCAAGTATCATCTTCGTTTGGTAACAAGGTTTTTGCAGTGTACATGGGTTATGGCTTCAAAAGCACTTAACCCTCAAATGTCAGCCCTTCCTTTGTGACTGACAATGACCTGGAATTTGAATCTAACACAAACTACAAACTGCTATGCTAATGTAAAACTGTCAATCATTTTAATAATAAAAAATAAATAATAATAATAAATGTATCTATCTATCTATACACACACTTTACATTGTGTGTAAATGATGAATGGACTAAAAGAAATGACACAAAATGACTTGGAAAAAACTCTGGTTCCATTGACTTACATTAAAAGTAAAGTATGTTTTCTCCTTCTCCTGTAAAGTAACCAAAGATTTTCTTCTGACAACAGCAATATATATATATATATATATTTATATTTACAGAAAGTCTTTGTGTCCTCTACATTGCTTTGCTCAAAGTGGTTTTATTTATATATTAAACTGCACTGTGACTTATTCTCACCATTGCTTACTGATTTACCCCCTAAGGCATTATGTAAGCTGTTTTGTGCTGATATCGAATAACTACTGCCAGTTTAATGATGTGTTGAATTTATCCTGTTCCTGTGACTGTTGCTTTCTCAGTACAATTAAAATGTCTATCTTTTGAAAACACGTTAAATCTTTTATCTTCTGCTAATTGACAGAACTTTGTGAGCACAATGATAATGATAATTCACAATCAAGGTGTCAAAGTGAAAGAAACTGATTTTTATAGGCTGTAAAGATCAGTGTTTTGGGAGAGTTCTGGAGTGAGTGAGAGAGAAAGAGAGAGAGAGGGAAAGAGACAGAGACAGAGACACAGAAAGAAGGCATTGAAGGCCTTTAGGATTCCCCTCTGAATGCTGAGGTATGCACCAATATGGGCCCATGCTGAACATATCCTCATCAGAGAACACACTTAAATATGACATTTTTCTGAAATGTGTAATTTTGTTTGCTGGTTTTAACATATTGGGAAAAAAACATAAAGTACAAAATGTGTCCTAACTTTTGCACAGACCACATTTTTTGTTTTATTTCTTTCCCAATATGTTACGTTAAGTAAATAAATAGAAATAGTGCACTAAAATTTGCTGAAAAATACCATAATTAAGTGTGTTCTCTGTAGAGGATGTGTTAACTTATTAGTTCATTTATTATTTAAAAAATCAACAAATGCTATTTGTTGTACCTCCGAGGGTATATTTACACTGTTTGTACCTTGATGAACGACTTTTGTACCTTTTTTTCTGGCAGGGTATAAACGGTCACAACAAGCCTCTGTGGGTGTCATGTAACCTTAAGAACACTGCCCTACAATAACGTGTTACTAAGAATTTCAACTGTAAACTGGTAGACCACCCACCACTACTTCAGAGGATGCCGAGAAGCTGCATGCATACATTTGTGTGTTGTGTAAACGTGCAGATATAGCATTAAGAGCACAAACATTCATATCCATATGTAGGTCAGTTCTCCTCAGGTGACACACATCTTCAGAGTCATTATGTCCCTCCAGCTGTGCCATTTACACAGGTGAGATAAGCAAAGCTGGAGAGATAAGACTAAAGGCTCTGTGTGTGTGTGGCACGTCAAGATAAGAGCTGGACGAGAAGCTCTTGGCTGGGCAACCAGAGCATGGAGATAGCAACAAATGCGACAGCATGCCACATGGACGTCAGTTCAGAAAGAATTGTCCAGCCCCTTGAGGTTATTTGGACAACCCTCATTCAACAGCGTATTGTTTGCCTCTCCGCTGACTGCCGTAGGAATGAACAGGAACACAACAGAATGGTCCTGAGTCTCTCCCTGGAGAATTCTCCACTCTATTCCAGCTTCTCTTCAAGCGCGAGCCACAAAACAAGCCCACTTACACCAATCTCCCAAACCGATCTGGTTCATACTGATTCAATTGGCACTTTGCTTTTTAGCACTCTGAATATAGAACAGAAGAGTGAGCTCAGCTGGGAAAGGCCAAACAATCAGAAAATGTAATCTCCAGAGCTCTACAATGGGGGGGAAGTCTGGGAGACCTGCACTCTCATTCAAGACCCCCAGGACGACTCATTTCAATACTGAGTGTGCATCCGAAGACAGACACCACCGAATGGCATTTCATTCTGTGGAAGAAAAAAGAAGAAACCTAAAGCAGACTCAGATTTTTGCCACACTGCATATACAACACAGATGTGGCCTATAACTGCATTAAACGCTCTGGTATTTCCACAGGTTCTAGCTGGAGTAATGGGCTTGCCATTTACACAGTAGACCACCACAGAGACATTCCAATTTCCTGGAATGATCATCACTATATCAGTTTCTCTCTGAGCGGCATAGCTACTCTCGACCTTTAAGAATACACTATACTTGGCTTCTCCCTATCATAAACCTTTATTTCACTCTTTTTCTTAGCCTGCTATGCTATTTTCTCCTCCACAGGGCTGGAGATACTGAGAGGGAAAAGACGAATGATTTCATCAGTGGTTTGAATCTATAAGGTTGAATAGCAACACAAACAATCTTTACAAAAAGGTGTCACGAAGGGTTCTTTGAGGGATGGCTTAGAGGCAACCTCTTTTGCTATGTTTGATAAAGAGAATCCACTGAGAAAATGGTCCTTCTATGCCATCACTCGAAGATCCCTTTTTGGCACCATTATTTTTAAGAGTGTAGGAGCCCACGGAAAGACTGCTAGAAGTGGTTCCATAAACTGTTTATTGCATTCCACATAAGGTTATCGCACTAATGTTAACTGCAATGTAGGATTTATGCTGGAAAAAAAAAGCACCTTGTCTCCCCATGGAACACAACTCTTATTAGCGCGGTGTTTTGAAGTGCTAATGTAGCAAAAAATCCTTACCTCAAATGTATCTGATTAGCCAAGACGTGTCTGAAGTTTACCGCTTTAGTTGTGCACTGGAGCTATGAGGTTAATGTAGCTGCCATTAGTGAGACTACTTAAGTAATGGACACATACAGCAATGAGCTAATGTAGAATCATGCAGACTGCATGCATAAATCATCTGACACTGTGTGACATACTGTTAGCTATAAAAATGGACAAAAGTATGGTCAAAATTCAGGTTTCAAGATGGCTGCTACTACAAAATAGTTACAATATAGTTTTGTCCATTTTATCAATAACATTAAGTCATACAATGAGTGTGTTTACATGCACTAAATAATCTGATAACTGCAGAAAATCAGATTTTGTCAGTAATCCGATCAATGCGTTTACATTCACTTGGGTAGTTAGATAATGGGCAAACTCCAGGTCTATATGAGTCAGACAATAATAATATTTCTGCCTTGCAACCAGCCAATAAACTCATAGAAAAAAGACATGACGTAAATGTAAAGTAAAACTCAAACTTCATGCCGCAGCTTTTTTTTTCTTACCTAAAAACAAGCACAATCTAGAAGATGAACAATATTTATAGCGTTTATTTGGTCAAGCATGTAGCTGGTTTCAGCTTCGCTCCAAAAGTGTTTTGCTGCCATCTCGCGGCAACACTGCTTGCTAATTTCTGGTACCACTGTCAGTTGTCGCACATGCACAAACTGAGAAATATGAAAGAAATCAGAGTACGAGTACAGATGCACTGAGAAATCCAATTACTGTGGTAAAATCCAGCTCTCTTTATCAAATTTCTTAATCGGATTTCTAGACCTTACTCCGATCTAAGAAATCCGAGCATGCTGTTTACATGACTGTTTGAATAATCAGATGGCTGCAGAAATCCAATTATGATCAGATTATTGATCATAATCAGAATTACACACTCAATGTCAGAAACCACATAAGCAAGTTTTACTTAACAACATAAGAGATTAATTAACAACGCAATAGTCTGAGTAAAATATGTGATGATTTAGGCATGCAGTTCACTACTAGTTATAAGCTTCCACTAAATGTGAGCTACATTAGCCAAAAGAAAAATCGTGTAATCTTTCATTTAAATCAGACTATTGCTTTAACGCTGCATTTCAGTTCCACTATGTATGGATGGCTCGGCGCTGTTGCTTTGTGCCTTCAAGCCCATTTTAACCTTGCCATGCTGCACGCAGTGTGCTTCTGTGCTAGTCAGTGCAGCTTTTCACACTAGATGCATGCATCACACGGTGTCATGGTGGTACCACGTGGCTGGACCTTTCACAGGTGCAATGGTGTCATTGACGTGGTACCCTCAGAAGTATGACTTCAGTACCTTTAGTTAAGAAACAAAGTTGTACTATTTTTATGTTCTTCTGACTCCAGGGTTTTTATTATATTAACTGAAAAAGGTTAAGTTATGAAAAGATGTACCTATTTTCCCCTTGGAAAGTGAATGTAGTGAGCCGCATTTAAGGTAAACAATTGGACCTTATGGACCATGTTGTACATTTACAATAATTTTTTTGGAAAATTTACCAGGACAGTACATTTTTTTTCTGACAGTGTAGAAAAATATATATAAAGTATACAATTCAGTAATCTTGCTATAATGTGCAGTCTAGGAGCATAATCAAAACAGCAGGCAGCTACATTTGAAGTTGTAGGAGCATCATAGCACTAGTATAAAAGTCTGCTGGACTGATGAGGAAAATAACAGAGGAGTCAGCCAATCAAAACCCTTTTCAAACAGTTAATAACTAATAGCTACACTCAACTGTTGTGTACATAAAGTTTATTTAATATGTATGGGATACAGGTATATGGGATAAAGGTTCATCTTCAGGTTATATTAACTTATTTATTATTGGATGTACTTATTATTTATTTATTACTGGACTTATCATCGAATGTGGACAGAAAAACATGCGTGAATCACTTCCAGTGTGAATAGCAAGCATCAGTGTAAGCACAGTGTAGGCTTGCTCAGAGCTGGGCAATATGACAATATTTATCAATATTGTGATAAATAACATCACAATATGTCACAATATGCTTTGTTGAGCATATTGTGCTCATCACTGGTACATAAAAAGACTCCCAAACTGCATCTCTGATTAGAATCAGAGCATCCTTAGCGCTGTTTAAGTTGATTTAGTACAGCACAGTGTGAGAAATATTGCTTACAAATACTTGGATTCATAGTTTTTGATAGTACTTTACCAAATGTTGTACTATGTCATCTCATGAATATCTTGACATATTGTGTCAGTAAAAACTACCTGAAGTATCATGATGTCATTCTGTAATGTTGCCGATCTCTTGGCTTGCTGCACTGCATCGCTTCTGATGTAAAATTGGATATATTCTCGAAGCATGGTTACATGCCACTCTCAGGAACTTGGTGACTCCCTTAGAGTGTAGTGAGGTTCTTAGCACGACTGCACATCATAGCAACTGCCGTATGCACTGGAGGCATGTGTAACCTTTGATTAGTGGTAGAGCTGAGGGGTATGAGAGAAATGCTAATTTGGAAAAAAAAAACAAGGGATATATGAATTATGAAAAACCTTATATGTGCAGACCCACATACTCTACTACATGCAAAATTAAGCAGAGAGCATTGTAATAAATGAGAGGCGAAGGCCCTTGGCACACATCTACCTGAACTGTCCAAAATAAGCATTGGTCGGTGAGGGTCCACACAGGCTGCTCTATCCAATCACTCGCACAGCCTTTGTGTCCCATTGTTCTCTGTGTTTACCATTTTACCATCTCTGCTCTCTGTCTGGTAACCGACCACGTTTTCCAGTGTACTCACTTGCACATTAAAATATTCATACATTCTGAAAGAGACCATTAAGCATTTGCATAGAAGCTATTTTCCGTGGCCTCTCTGCACCAATTAATCAATGTGACAAGGAATTAATGAGAGGCAATTAGCACTTTAACAAAATGCATAGCACACACACATGCACACAGAGAGGTAAAGAGAGAGAGAGAGAGAGAGAGAGAGAGAGAGACACACACACACAGAGAGAGAGACAGAGAGAGAGAGAGAGAGAGAGAGAGAGAGAAAGAAAGAAAGAAAAGAAGTAAGTGTGTGGGAGCAGACAATGCAGGCCTGATAGAAAGAAATCTGTTTGCTAACAGAGTAAAGGTAAGCTTCATTACACATGCATCCGAACTCAGCAACGACGAGCCAGACTGCAAACAAAATCTGCATATGAATGGGGCTAACAGTGCTAGTTAGTGATTCATTAAACAAAATTTAATTTTCCATTTTCGTATTTCCTGTCTTTGCTCCATATTCCAGTGGATCGAGTTTTGAAACTGAGTTTGACAGCAACATTTGAACACATTAAAAGTTAGAGTAGGCACAAGGCGCTTGATGAGATATAATTTGGTCAATAAGAACTGGTTGAGATCAAGGTCACATGTGGGTTACTTAAGCTCATCAGTGTGTATATACATGCATTCTGTAGATTAAACAACGATTTTGACAAAAAAAAAATGATACAAATTTAAGAAAAATATGAGCTACTAAACAAAATCAACAAAAGAATACTATGATGCACTGCCCAAGCTAAAAAAGCCTTTATAAGTGCTTTCTAAGTGCGTCGCCTGGAGGAGTGTAAAGCACGCTGCCTACTAGACTTTACCTACTAGAATGCATGATGCCAACAGTAAAGTTTGGTGGAGGAGGGATAATAGTCTGGGCCGTTTTTCAGGGTTTGGGCCCCTTAGTTCTAGTGAAGGATAATGTGGCAACAGTTTGAGGAAGGCCATCTCCTTTTCCAGCATGACTGTGCCCCTGTACACACAAAAAGGTCTATAAAGGGCCCCAGCGGCCTGAACTCAACCCCACACCATTGGGATCAATTGGAACATCAAATGAGAGCCAGGCCTTCTCATCCAACATCAGTGACCTCACAAATTACCACAGATACACTTCTAATATATATATATTAGAAGTCTCTCTCTCTCTCTCTCTCTCTCTCTATATATATATATATATATATATAGAGAGAGAGAGAGAGAGAGAGAGATATGTCAGTATGCCAGCAATGCTGCTAATAACATACAAAAATGCAAAAAAAAAGGAAAAAAAAAAAAACTTACATTAAATAATAAATTAAATTAATATTGTTATTAATCAGTAATAGTCAATTTCTGGAGCAACTATATGTAAAGTGATGTGCATCCAATGCAGGATTACTGTCTGGGCTGAATTTAATCATAGCAGCTACACCAATATAATAAAGTTCCCCCTGCAGGCAAAGTACTACAGTATCTCACATTAGAATTAATTCCAGCTCCATTAACACTAACACAGCATCCATGCACTCCCCCTCCGAGGAAACGTCCTATCATACGCAACACACTCCTCAGTTTGTGCTCTCTAAATGAATAATGTATTTGGTCCAACGAGGACATATATCATAGCAGGCTAACATGTCTATCTGTGTGTGTAGAAGTAATGGGGCCTTCAGAGAGGCCGAGCCGTGGATGGCACAGGTTATGACAAACTACATCAACACACTATTTATTAATGAGGGCTCACAACACCTTACACCTACCCTGACACCAGCCTTCAAACAAACACCAGTTCACTCTTCAGGCCTTTGCTGCATTGCACTTGTCAGAGCCGCAATTAATGATTCATTTAAAAATGGATTGATCTAACAGCTATTATTTGATGAATAAACTACTTGAATCAAAATCATTTGAAGTTCAGGACCAGTCGTTAGCATCAATTTTACTTTGGTAAATGATTACAATCTTTCATTTCTAGTTTGTATGCATAACTTCACCTGTTTTGCTACAGTCTTGCGCAATCAGTAGTGCAATGCCGTTCTCTGCCAGCTTGCAGCAGTGTCAGAGTCGCTACAAATTCAAATAACAAATTTTACATTATAAAAAACCTTCAGTCTGACAGGCAGAACAAAGCACGAAATGCAGAAAATGTGCTGATCCCTTAAAATCCCAGGCTTATTACATATTAAGGTTCATTAGTACGTAACTACAGGGACTTTAATACTAACTGGTTGAGCTACTCTTAGATTATAGAAGTGTATAAAATAACTTTGGGCCCACTGGCGTGGCCTGGCCATTTAAGAGGTTAAAGGAAAGAGAGAAAAAACAACTTGGTTAACGTGTAGCTTAAATATCAGTTATGCTAGCTAGTGCAATAAACCTGGAAAAAGCGCCCCACAGCCATATTGTTGACGATCCATCAGCACAATGTGTATGAACAGTCAATGCCGGCTGTGGCTTCAACTCTTTCTCTCTCTCTTTCTCTCTTTTTGTCGATTTAGCAAGTAAGATTAAGGCAGTATTCTCAATGTGGTATTTATCCTATTTACAATATCTTGTAAACACATAGCCTCATCACATTATTCACTCAGTTGTAACGTATCTAAAATGACATAAACCCATCTGTGCTACCTTGAGGAGCATTGCTTAATATACTAGACTATATTTAACCTCTTAAAATCCCAGCCTTATTACATATGAGTGCTTATTATTCAGTAACTATAGGGAATGTATGCACACAGGTTAAGCTATTCATAGGTTATAGAAGGGTGTAATTAAACTTTGGGCCTGCCGGCAGGCCCATAGCCATATAAGGGGTTAAAAGTATAACGCCACACAGACTCTTAATGCTCTCCCGCTTCAATGCTAACAGTTTTCTGTCTCTTAGTCCTTTAAATACAGGTCAGTGTGAGATAGAACCAAAAACTGGCCTACACATGAAAAAGTCGGACCTGATTATGCATTATTGCACGCGATAACATATCCAGACATCTATAATTACCTTGTAAATGCTGCATTATCGGCTGCAATAAGATATCCAGTCACCTATAATTACCTTGTGAATACTGCATCAGCAAACACATCACAGGAGATAAAAGCATAAAAATCGCTAGAATCATGTAATTATTTAGTGTATAGTGTATATTAATATTCTGTCTTTGTTTCATCAACTACACCAGGAGTGCACAACATTAGCCCTGGAGGACCAGCGTCTAGCACAATTTGGTGAATTACCTGCTCAAACACACACCTGATCTCACTCATCTGTTGATTACTAGGTTTAGTGCGTATGTCTGAGTAGGGCAACCACTAAACTGTGCTGTACACTGGCCCTCCAGGACCAGAATTGTGCACGCCTGAACTATGTCATCAAACATCAACGTGACAAAAGTGAGTAATAGTTACATATCTGTGCTTGACAAGTTTATTCAGTGTTAGCTTCAGCCCTACTAATGTTCTGGCATTCTCTCAACTTCATTCATTGTCTAGCTAAAGCCTAAGAGACATAAATAGATTGCATAAATCAATCATCAATTAATATTAATGGTCAATCATGAGCAATTCTCAACACTCAAAAAACGAAGCAAGAGCAAAACTATAGGCTTCTCCCTTCACTTAACTGTCCAGCAGTGACAAAATGATGAGAGCAGACTTTAGTAGCATTATGGGGACATAGCTAAAAATTATTCCTTTATTAATTTTCACTATTCAAAGATTTCTCCACCGCTGGCTCAGCACTTCAGCACCTTTGGCCTCATGACACTGGAAGCTTACACTCAAGGTTTTGGATAAGGAAAGGCTTGTTATTTGAAGGTGTGTCACACCTGACAGGTAGGGATTTTGTAGAGGTTTACCTTTGCGCAATGCAATGTCTGCAGCTAATAATGAGGCTAAACCAAAATGCTTTAACAAAAGACTTGGACTCGAACCCCAGTGACTCAAAACTTGCATGAAGCAACTTGTGAACATCTCTGGTGGTTACGTACTTACAGTTGAATGGTATAGCAAAATGACTAAACAATATGTTGACTTTTTTCCATAGTCAGCAACATCGATAACTATATCAGAGAAATCATGAATTAAACGATGTAGTCCTGTGTTTGGCGAGCACTGAGTGTGAGGAACGTATCCGCATCACCCGTTTGGTGCTGAGGGTGTTTGTGAGTGTTAGATTACATGTGTTTGTTGATTGGACACTGCATTTGGGACTATGGAGACAGTTTCATGGTGTGATTATCTTTAAAAATGTTCTAAATATGGTCCCCAGTTGAGCGGAAAAGGGGCTAGTTGTAGGCTGTGGGGGTCACACATGAAGAGAGACTAATGGGAGCATAATTTAGGGTTTCGGTTCTCTTCAGTCATTAGCGAGCCCCTCTGCTCTGATAGGAGTGCACTACTGTGTCCCCTTAATGACTGTAATGAAGGACTCTTCTACCATGCTCCAGAGAAAGAGAGAAAGAGAGGGATGGGGGAGAGAGCGATAGAGATGTGGCACCAGAGGACAGAAGAGGAAACACGATCAACAAAGGAACAATATGGTCAGACAAGCGCTAAGTGATGAGATGGTCATAAACAGTGAGTGCAGTAGTGCTACGGACATTATTCTACTGGAGTTTGGTCCAGTCTCGCTGTCTGAGTGGGTAATGGATGTAGCATGTCTGGGGCCTCCTCCCACGCTCTTACAAACACATTAATCCCCCATCAACTATTACCATAACAAACAGCAGCTCTGCAAACAATAGCCCCACACACGCACACAGCAATCTATCTAAATTAGGCCCTTAGAGGAGCACATTAGCAAAGGCTGCTTTACAGTGTGAGTGTGGGTTCAGGAGGAGGTCAGTATATCAGACATCTTGAAGGACGATAAGAGATAACCATCTGGGATCAGCTGCCCCCAGCCCGTGTCATACGCTTCACTGAAATATTAACGCCAGCCACTGATCCAAGATCAGCACTCATGCTCAAAGAAATTGAATACGGAAGACCCCAGGTCTCAAAGCCACTGATAAATTATTTGGAGATGTTCCCACAGGGGCTGGAGAGCAAGTATTACCACATAGATTTCACATCACAGAAACATGGCCTAATGAAAGTAGCAGTAAGAGTCTGTTGAGCCTGTTGAAACAAAAACACTTTGATGGTATTCTGCAGGTGACCAGCATTGAAGGCACCATCTGGAACTTGGGAAGTTATTTTCAGTTCAAGTAACATTTCTACTGGATTTTAAAATTACACTTTTAATAAGCAATATTAACTAGATGCTAAATTCTCTCAAGACCAGTGGACCACAGTGCAAGCCAAAATAGAAGATGAGTTCTTCTCTTGCTTACAGACTATATACATATATTAGGATCATTCTCCCAAAAAGGTTCAAAGTCAGAGTTAAAAACATGTCAGACTTTTGACTGAAATTAGACAGAAATCCTTTGAGTGACCCTATACCTTATATATGTTCATTTTATTAAAATAAGTGACTGAACATTCTATTTTGTTACTACCAATAAGACAACAATGACCCTACTGAAACTTTACAAAATGATTCAGTAGAACGATTCTACACACATAAAATCAATATTTTCCATTAAAACACAAAAACATTACCTAATTGCAGAAAATCTGTGTTTCAATAGTGTCAGTTCTTAATGTTACACAATGATTTTCAGACTTTGGGACACATTTACTTTAAAACAATGAGATCTAACTGCTCACTGGCCCATCATCACCCAAAGTTAAGACAACAATGACTGTCATTAGATCAAGGATAAATAAAAAAATAAGTGTATAAGTTATTTTAGATCAACTAAACACTCAAACTTATCAACAACATATCAATGATGTAGCAGCAATGAATGTATTCAGTGGACTATCAAGAGACTTTTAATAACTGCGCACATAAAATATATTTATAATCTGCTGAATTCAGTTGTGCCTTCTGCCCAATGACCGCTGGTATAGGCTCCAGCTCCCCCCGTGACCCAGAAGGATAAGTGGCTTAGAAAATGTGTGTGTGTGAATTCAGTTGTTTTTCACTTTATTTAGTGTCCAGGTTCATATCTGTAGATGTTAACCCGAGATGTCACTGAACATGTAACAGGTCTAATACAGACCATCTCACCATCCTCAACAAGCTGTAACTGGATCATAACTGGATTAGGTTTTGGTTAAGGTTAGGATTTGGATTAGGGCCAGGGTGAGGGTTAGGATTAGGTTTTGGCTTAAGGTTAGGATTTCACTTTAACAAACGAATACATCAAGCAATGCTTTGAACATCATCCAAAATGTGTTTCAGTCTGAATAAATTTTCCACAAGTTTCCAGAAATTTACATAAACTATGTTATATATACACTATATTGCCGAAAGTATTCGTTCGCCTGCCTTCACACGCATATGAACTTGAGTGACATCCCATTCTTAATCCGTAGGATTTAATATGATGTCGGCCCAGGAAGGGGCCGTCCCCAAACTGTTCCCACAAAGTTGGCAGCATGAAATTGTCCAAAATCTCTTGGTCTGCTGAAGCATTAAGAGTTCCTTTCACTGGAACTAAGGGGCCGAGCCCAACTCCTGAAAAACAACCCCACGCCATAATCCCCCCTCCGCCAAACCCAGACTCGTCCATCAGATTGCCAGATGGAGAAGCGTGATCCGTCACTCCAAAGAACACGTCTCCACTGCTCTAGAGTCCAGTGGCGCTTTACACCACTGCATTCGACGCTTTGCATTGCGCTTGGTGATGTAAGGCTTGGATGCAGCTGCTCGGCCATGGAAACCCATTCCATGAAGCTCTCTACGCTGTTCTTCAGCTAATCTGAAGGCCACATGAAGTTTGGAGGTCTGTAGTGATTGACTCTGCAGAAAGTTGGTGACCTCTGCGCACTATGCGCCTCAGCATCCACTGACGCTCTGTCATTTTACGTGACCTACCACTTCGTGACTGAGTTGCTGTCGTTCCCAATCACTTCCACTTTGTTATAATACCACTGACAGTTGACTGTGGAATATTTAGTAGCGAGGAAATTTCACGACTGGACTTGTTGCACAGGTGGCATCCTATCACGGTACCATGCTGGAATTCACCGAGCCCATTCTTTCACTAATGTTTGTAGAAGCAGTCTGCATGGGTAGGTGCTTGGTTTTATACACCTGTGGCCATGGAAGTGATTGGAACACCTAAATTCAATGATTTGGATGGGTGAGTGAATACTTTTGGCAATATAGTGGCAATATATGTGCATATAGTGTTTCTCTGCATACTTTGTTAGCCCCCTTTTACCCTGTTCTTCAGTGGTCAGGACCCCCATGGACCCTCACAGAGCAGGTACTATTTGGGAGGTGGACCATTCTCAGCATTGCAGTAACACTGACGTGGTGGTGTGTTAGTGAGTGTTGTGCTGGTACGAGTGGATCAGACACAGCAGTGCTGCTGGAGTCTTTAAGTTTTTAAAGTGTCCACTCACTGTCCACTCTATTAGACACTCCTACCTTGTTGGTCCACCTTGTATATGTAAAGTCAGAAACGATAGCTCATCTGCTGCTGCTGTAGGTCATCCTCTAGTCCTTCATCAGTGGTCACAGGACGCTGCCCACAGGATGCTGTTGGCTGGATGTTTTTGGTTGGTGGACTATTCTCAGTCCAGCAGTGACACTGAGGTGTTTAAAAACTCCGGCAGCACTGCTGTGTCTGATCCACAATTATCAACTGTACGTGAAGAAACAACAATTTTGACATTACATCAAAGATGTCGGTATATCGTCTTGCAGAGATATCGACTGAACTTAGCATGCTATCCAGCTAGCACTGGCTCATCCTGCCTTGTAATACCACTTTGTACCTGAAGAGGCAATAGTGAGTCACTGTAGTGACGAGTTTGCCATCAGTCCAACATGAGAGGATGAAGATGTAGCAAACACATTGTGAGTAAAGGGATGGCGTTTGATGCTGAACTTGCAACGTTTCTTCTAGACAGGTAAGTAAACAGGGGAGGAGGAGGGACTGCATGGATCATGAATACGATTGGTTGCATCATCTTACATATTGCTCCTTTAACAGTCAAAATACGAATATTGCTACATACATGCTAAAAGCAAGCTAACATGCTTTGGAAAGATGTCACATGTAAGTAAGCTTACTATTAAAGTTACTTTTATTTAACAACACCAGCGACTCAAACTTTAGGTTTCTACTACTTAAGCTACTTGACTACCATATTTGGCAAAGCTGGCTGGTTTGAGTGGTGTGTTTTGGCAGGGTTGTCAGTATTATGATGTCAGTTCAATGCAGAGCAGCGTTAGGTTGCATACAACATGTGTTCATATTTCAACTACATAAGGAGCTCAGAATTCAGAGAATATAGTGATACTCAGAGGAAATATGTATGTATGGCAAAGTGTATCATCTTTGGAACATATTTGTTTATCACACGGTGAAAAAGCAGCCTTATTCAAAAACGCCATTCATTTTTCCCAAAGAGATATGTGCTTACACCCTGACTTCAGGCATGACAGGTCTACTAAGTAACCATCGTTGCTTATGTGATGCACGTTTGATGAAATAAAATCCTTCCTGTGTTTACAGCTCGCTAGGCATTGAGATTTAGTGTATATGACAGTGGTTCCTTGGCCTGCACTGGCACACAGTGGGGTTCTAATGTGCCACTACAGGTGGACACCACGACTGTGGCCAGTGCTCTGCCAAGCCGGGCATCTGCTCCTCATCACATTCAGGCTCATGATCTGAATAACCTGGCAGCTTAGAAGCAAAAACACACATTCTAACGTGTCCGCTTACCATGGCTGAAGCCAATCAAGCAACCGTGAGAACGAGAAATACATTTACATCAAATAACGATTTGCTTTTAATAAGCTCTCAACCTTCAGCCGAACATTTTTCCGCCTTTAACATGAACGTAATTGGCCGCTTTTCCTTTATTGCACCAACTAGCATTATTATTCATGAGGGGCGAGGAATTCAGCTCACTGACAGAGCAGAGACAAACACGGAAAACACACCTTCACACCTCGGCACACACCAACAGTGGAGGAGACGCACGCTCACACACACCCTCACAACCCTAAGAACACCTACACACACATGCATTACTGTGTTTACCAAGGTTTTAACTAGCTATAATCTCCAGCGCTGCTTAGGCCTTTCCCAATTATTACGTCCTCACTCGATCATGATAACTTAAGCTGACCTTAATTATTTTTCCACAGTTATTAGCTTCCACAAACACATGATACAGCAATAAGGGTGTTGCGATATGGATGTTAATATTAATTTTTGTCAGTATGGGGGATGCTGCTAATCTAATACAGTTAGATTTCATGCAATACAATGCATAACATTTGGAATGGGTTTATAGTTCTGTTTAACACAATCCATATTCCTAAAAGTGATAACCATCAATTTGAATTAAAAACACCACTGTGCAGCCCTCAGAATTAAAAAAGAAAATGTTATACTCCTGTTACTGAGAGTCCGCTGAGCGTTAGTTTAATCTAAAAAGGACCATTCAAAATAAAGCGTCGCCTGAAAATGTATCGTATCGTGATGCAAACTAGCAAAATGTATCATATCATGTAATTTGCATCTCATTACACTCCTACACAATAAGCAGAATGTGAACTGGGTTTGTTTTCCTCTGTTGGAGTGAAACAAATGATACATGTAATCAGAAAGAGCAGGGTGATACTTCAAGAGATCGACATGATAAACGTTACAATATTTATATATTTTCCGACATCTGGTAAGTCAGAACAGACAAAGTAGTGCCATATTTTTAAAAATACCATGAAAAATTATGAATCCAATTATAGTTAACATTTCACATACTGCACTACACTCAGTCTCATTAAACAGGGCTGATTATGCTTTCTTTGTAATCTAACATGCAGTCGGGGAGTGTTTTAAGTACTCAAGATATCCACAACATACTCAGAAAAGCATTCTGCCACACGCAGAGAATTTTTCACGATAACGATAAATACCGTCATATAGCCCACCCCTACTTCACACAAACATTCTAATTCAGCACTGGTGCTTGTTAATATCACCTCTAGAGGGCAGCAGTGAGTGATGTTTGTTTATTTGATGTTTGTTAAAATCACCTGTAGATGGCAGCAGTGAGTAATGTTTGTTTGGTGCTACTTAGTATTGACAGCTAAGAAGAACGCAAGCCAATCACCCAACTGGCTTGTACCAATTGGCCTACTTGCTATTGAACTGTCAATTATTTATATTTCTTGATTGTGGCAAGCCTATATATGTACCCCCCCTATATGTATATGTATATGTACCCACACCTACCTTCCTACAAAAACAGAAGAAATACACACCCTCGAGCACACTCTGCCTGACACTCTAGATAATTTAATACAAAGGTACCAGGATTGAGTTGCAGTGTAATTTAGTGCCATTTAAACCCATAGTCAATCAATGAGCTCTAGCTTTCTCATGTATTCTAAGTATGACTTCTTGATTGAAGTCATACTTAGAATAACTGGCTAATCAGACATTAGCATGACATGATTTCCTTAATTTCTTCAATATTACCCTGACAAATAAGACACAGCTATTTGAGCTATAACTGAACAGTAGAGGTCTTGTGTTCCAGGAAAAGGTCTGCTCTAGAGCGCGGCCCATGCTGATGACTCATAGCTCCTCTTTGGTTACAGTGAGGCGATACCAGCCACAGGCCACAGATGGTCTGTCTGTTACTCAATACTCAACTGAGCAGCACAGGGGGAATCTGAGGGCAGCTAATGACTTTTTGCGCATACACTTGGTAGTGCACCAATAACGACTTGCCTGTTTAAGTAAGCTTAAAGTCGGGACATGCAGACCAAGAATGACACAGAACATACAGCAACACTAGGCATACAAAATAGACTAGGGCTGCAGTCATAGGGAACATAGCACAATATCTAAAAAGTTGTATGATACTAAAACTGAGTGTTAATTAAACATTCAGCAAAGTGTATGAAATAAGATAAACTACCACTATAAAAAAACAAGCACTGATTAAACCTATTTGGTCCTAATACTCTGTTCTGCTTTGCTCATTGACAGAGGGATGTCAATCAGGCATGGCCCTAAGAGCACGCCTGACTGACCTCCCTCTGTCAATGAACAAAACAGAACAGAAGTAAAGGGAAATGAGTGAAATGGGCACTAATTATGTAGGTGGTGTAGGCCCTACTGGGTGCATGGTTGTTATTTACATTACTACTGGATCCAGGCAATGGACACGCACAGAATGGTAGCAAGGCTGGCTGGACGAACACACCAAACACACAACAGGCATGGAGACGAGCTAGTTTGATATCCTTGCTAGGTTAGCTTTCGCTTGGTTGCTAGCTTTTTGTCAGTAAGTTTTTCTGACTCAAACAGTGAGAAATAGATTGCGGAGGAACATCATTTTGCTAAAGCTGATATGGAAACCACATCAGTCTTGCATTTAAAGGCAAATTTTACCCAAAATTAGCACTTCCCAGTCTACACTTAAGGGGAAATGTTTGGTGAAATCTATGTCATTTAGTAGACTTTCAAAAGTTATTCATAGGACATACTTGTATGTGTATATTTTGTTCCCACAAGAGCGAGAATCACCAAATTATGAAGAAAATATGGGTTCCTTGTGGCATTTTTAAAACACATTTGTTGATCAATAATGTGGCACAGTTGAACACTGTCTTACACAACAATTGGCATTTTTTGTGATTAATTCATCAAAACATACATCACACAACACACAAAAACATTGTGATAGCCTAGAGGGTTCATTTGCATATTGCAGCCTTTTTATAACAGTATTTCAAAGGCTAATATCGTGATAATGACTAACAAGTGATATATTATGCAGCCCCACAGAGCACCTGCTCATAATTACACACAGATTACCATTTGATGCCACATACTCATACGATCACGCAGCAAGTTAACACTGTCCTGCATTTCTTAATGAAGGCCGCATTAAGCTGCTGAATGAATGATGGATGAGGTCAGTGTGGTGTGGGTTATTATCAGACACACACAGCCTCAGAGGAAGTAGAGTGTCCGAGCCAGGGTCTGTCAGTGGTCAGACAGGCTGTCACTCACCCAGGGGGCCGCGGCCAGCCAAGGGGAACAGACAGGAGCATTGACCCCTCAGTCTGCCACTGTCTGTGTGTGTGTGTGTGTGTGTGTGTGTGTGTGTGTGTCCACAGTAGCTCACTAGCTCATAATAAATAAACATACATGGCCAAGGTGACACACCGTACATTACCCTGTCTGTCACTGCCAGATACTTCACTGTATGTCACGCTGTCACACAAAGAGCTAAATCCATTTACATACCTCTTATACTTCACTGAATGTTTCTTTATTCATGCTTCCCTTGTCAAAGCCCCATTATAGACAGTGTTTGCAAATGGAAGGATAGCCCAGGGTGACACATGAGTGCAGGCTATTGTGGTTCTTTGCAAGACCATTTGAATTTGATCCAGCCAGATATAAGTGCGCTCCACAATACACTGCGTGAGAGGAAAAAAGACCCAGAATATAAAACAGACAGAGCTTTTCAATGCTTATCAGACCATATTGAGACATTATTATAGTCATTCTATGCACATTCAGAGTATGCTCCCTTTCAATAGAGGCCTCTCTTTAGCTCTGTGCTCTCAGGAACTTTCCATTTTCATCCTCACACTTGATACTGACACGTGTGACGACGTGTCTGTCTTTTCAGAGCTGCGGACAGACACATCAGGACCTGCCACATTTCCCACTGACCCTGTCCGTACACGAAACTCAATATCTCTGTTTCTCGCACAGACACACATCACCACCCTTCGCAGGCACTGTTGTTTCTCTGCTTCAAGCTTTCTCACCAGTCCTGTCACCAGTCTCCCATCAGTGGAACAATATAAGAAGGAGCCACCATCCTGCCATCCTGAGTATGTGTAAACTTATTTTCACTTAGAATAGTAGCAAAACATTGAATTATATCAGGAGTGCCCAAACTTTTACATACGAGTGTACGTATATTCACTCATTATCCAACTGAAAGTGGAATTCCACAGATGTCTTTAAAAAAAAAAATGCAGAATTCATTTGTTGAAATACAAAAGTCATTCAGACTTAAGGTAATGTGAAATGGTTCATTCTAGATAAATAAACCAGCTCAAAATTTTTTCTTTACAGTGGTGGTGATAGGAACCAGGGGTCGCAATATCTAAAACGCAAGTATAGCCTTTTATTTTCCATCCAAAACAACTAGTGAAACTACAGTCTTTGTATGTAATATTGATTATTGGAAATTGGTGAATGATAAAAAATGTTCTTTGGATATTTTGGAGGGCAAAACATTACCTCAAAACTATAGTAAAGAAATATCTCTGACATCAGGCAACATATTTGTAACCATTTTATATATTACCTTTCTGTAAGGGATCTTTTAAAGGCAATGCTTCAGATGTCTGGTTCCTATCACCAACATTGTGAACAAATCTGACCCTGCAAGTTTCTCTAGAAAGGAGCATTTCGCATCAAAACCCTCTGAATGACTGATTACATCTGAATTATTTAATTCACGATTTTAGAAAATCAGTACTAATCCCGTTTAATATTGTTTGTTGACAAAACATACAGTATACAAAATATTGGAGATCTAGAAATGATTCTGTAATACATCTGATAAGCAATATAAATGTTTCAATAATTGTAGATGTATAGAGAGATGACAGTCCATTGGGGCTAATTTCTGAAAGCAAGTACAAAAGTGTGAACACAAGCAAAAAAACAAGAATAATTTCTAAAGATCTTAAATAGCGGAACTGCGTGAGTTGTCGATGACTGTGGGAACTAATTAATATGCCGCTGAAGGTGATCTTTTGAGGAACAAAAACAATAAGTGATGAGTGCAAAAAGAATGGGTGAAAATAATCCAAACACATTCATTTGCACGTTGTCTGCAGCTGAAGGCTGTAAAGGCGTCACACATTGAGGAGGGAGGTGTAATGAGGCAATGCTGTTATTTAAAAGTCAGGCACGTAAGGGAGTACACGTTGAGTGTATTTACATTCACCCTACCGGTTTAGCAGCAAGCTCAACATCGTCCATTCTGAAAATTCCTGAAACACTGCTTTCTTTCTTGCCCAGCATCAAAAAGCCACAACCATATAAATGCTTATCAAACCCTTTCTTTTTCATTTATAACAGGAGGTTTTAGTGATATTAGAGTCATGATCATATTAAACCCACATTACTGTTTTGTTCAGTTCCACCTTTGAATAGAAGCACTGCATTCTTCCAATTCTCTGGCAGATTGTTTCTTAAGCTCTTTCATTTTCCCTCTTCCACACGCTGAAAACTGTGTTTTATGTTCCCCCATCCTTTCTCACATTCAGTGCTAGGAGCTATTTCCTCTCTTGGCTCAGAGCCAGCGGAGGTGTTACCCATGTGTCTTCTGTCCATATGGGCCTGTTAATCAGGTGATAATCACAATGGCTCACTTCACCATGCTGCCACACTGCTAAAAAACATGTCCTGCAGACTGTCGCTCTCCGTAGAGCAGACATTCACCACTACTACTTTTAGCAATCCTGTTTATGCAGTATTATACAACCTATGTGTTAGATATTTACATTTACAGTTACAATTTGTGCAACAGTGTGGTAGTTCAGTGACTGACATTACTAAAAAACTGAAAGAGTATGAAAAAATGGCACGATATTTGGATTATAATGGGGACAAATTGATGTTGCTCTTTAGGAGGGACAACATCAATAAGTGAATGAAATGAATGAAAAGAATTCATAGAGACTAGGTGAAAAATAGAGGGGAAGCTCCAGGGCCTTTTAAGCCTCCAGAGAAGGTCTAATGATTTCTGTGACATAAAAATATATAAGTCTGTAATTTTTAGTAATCTCGAAATGCATAATGGAAAATTATCCAATCAGAATTTTTTTCCTCTGGTACCTCGGTAGAAACGGGTAAGCGAGCTCTCTCATTGGTTAGGACTTCAGGATCTGAAATGAAGGCCTAATGCGTCAGAGTAACCACCCACATAATTAAAAACTGAAACTAATCAACATATTTTTTCAGTTGTTAGGAATGGAAAGCTGTGGGTCTTTACTGAAAGAGTCACTGTAAAACTGCTACAAACAAGGTCAAATATATGATAGCATGTCTTTTAAAACCTTCAAATTGTGTGTGTTTAGTCCAGAAAGGAGAAATGGATAGATTAGCAAACTACTAGAATCATTTAGGGACGCTAGCAGAAATTAGCATTATTGTAGAGGTATTTTTTTCCTCTTTTGACATTTATTTGAAGACCTAGCTCTAACAGTCATGGGGACTTATTTTTTAAGACACATTTTGCATGGCGTAGCGCTGTTACCACTGAGTTTTATGAATCTGGCCCCCTGCCTTTGCAGTTTAATTTACACACTGTCTGCAGTTTAAGGCTGTAAAGGCATCAGAGTGTTTCACTCATTGAGAAAGTAGGTGTAATCTGACATTGTACAATATTGAAACGTGAGCTACATCAGGCTTCGCCCACCATGGAGTATGGTAAACATCTAAATACATGCACCACTTGACCTAAAGATTCACAATTGTGATAACTGTTTTGGTTATTCTTGCTTTAAGTGAGCATCACTAAGAAAGATTCCTAACCATAGTTGTTGTGGTTCTTGTGGTTAAAACTCCTAACTGGTTCTAATACAAAATGCAACAAGCAGTAAAAATAAAAGAGCCATATAAGGTTCTTTAAAGTGATGCCATATCACTTTAGAGCAATGACACATCCACTTAAATAATAACTAGCATTAAATTAACTGCACTTTATTACATTTTTTGGATTTTGATTTTTGGGGTATTCTTTTTCTCGGTACCAGCATGCCAAAATTGCCATAATGAACCTCAGTCTAATCTTCTCAGTAAGTGGGACAACTCACAGAGGACTTGTGCAGGTAATGAAGGAGTCCTCTGCAGCTCAACTTCTCTTCATAATTACCAATCAGATTCCAAAGTGCTCAGGAGCCCCACACTAATTACACACACGCATGTGTCTGGAGGGGACAGTGGGGTCACTTTCTCTTCTGTCTGATTTGAGACAAAAGAGCATTTCATACCTCCTCACCTTAAAGCAGAACAAAAGAGGGAGTGGGCGCAATTCCCAGGGAAACAACTCACCATTATTCCGAGAGAAACACAGTTCCGGAAACACACAATGAGCTAACTCTGCTGGAACGGAAGGACACAAGTGTACATTATTGTGCCTTTTCTTTACACTTTATTTAGTGCTCAGAATCTGTGGTGGTCAACGCATATGACATCACGCGTACATTGTTAATTATCTGCCAAACACAAAACCACACACATTTGTGAATGTGCAACATTCTGTACAGTCAGCACCATCTTCTGCATGTATATACTCTTTTCTGGGTTCATCACATACACCTACCATATAGGTTTATAGGGACAGACTCTAGTCTGTTCCTGAACAATTTAACAGCCCCACTCTACCCCATCAATCAGTGGAACCATAGGACCTCTGCTGACCAGACAGTATTCAGCTGGTGGACCATTCTTAGCACAGCAGGAGACTGGCATGGTAGTGGTATGGTATAAGTAGACCTAAATCAGGTAGTCTCATAAGGCCTGTCTGGAGACAACTTGTTAAACTTGCTGCTGGATTGCAGCGAAATCCACCTTGCAAGAGGTAATGTTTATTTCTACCATCCGTAATGTGTTCTCTGCACAAGTAACACACATCTACATGCGTAACTGTTTGAAAGGCTTGTTGTCTGCTGGACAACACCTGTGTTCAAAAAGCTGGGCCGCAGCCAAGAAAGGTGGGTCCTCGGTAGGACCGTCATATGGAGGCTCTTCATCTGCATTTCACAAAGCAAAGCAGAACAGTCTACCCAGGCTGCTTTGTAACGGCCTCAGAAAGAAGACTTAATGGAGAAAATATTATTGATGTTAATACAAGCTGGCTAACAAAAAGTTAATGTGAAAGATGTAATATATGGCAGGCAAAACTATTTGTAATTAAACGCTGTCCTGCAAGTTCAAAACTGTTAAACTCACTGAATATGACTGCATTTCACACCTGCAGACGTTTCACTTGAATGTTCATTGGGTTGGATGTGTGCGCAAAGAATTATGGGCAGCAGAAGACGGTGAAGGATACTCTGACAGCGTCAGAGTGTATGCTGCATTTCTGCATTCCAATAATCTTTCTGACTGGATCAGCCTTGAATGACCCTTTAGCAAAGACAGTGACTCTATATAGAACCATGAACACTCAAAGAACCATTTACATGCTTAAATGGTTCATTGCATGTTGAATGGCTCTTCACTGATGGAGAATGAGTTGTACATCGTTCTATATAGAACCTTTTTGAAAATGTTTCTATATAGCGCCAAAACTGGTTCTGCTGTTGTTATGATGTCAAGCTTATAAGAACAGAAGAACTGCTATATAAAACCATATACAACACATTTTCATCAATCAGAAGAGCGATTTCACCATGAAAAGAACAATTTAAGCATGCAAATGGTTCTTTGAGTGTTCGTGGTTCTATAGAGGACCATTGTATTTACTAAAGAACTCTTGGAGAACCATCCAGTGTAGTCTTTGGAACTTAGAGATCAAGTCTGGCCCTGCAGAGCTACAGGTACAGCAGCACTGCAAATTTTTACACAACTCAATATCACTGCTGGCTGGAAAATGATGCATCAGGTTTCTGATAAACTGGTCAGTGTTCGTGGTGGCAGTGGGTGAGAGAATAGGACAGAGATGTGGAGAGATAAAATAAGGCATGCTGAAGAGCATCTGGACAGGGTTTGATAAACAGATGAAAAGGTCAAGCTCCATACTCTGTGGGATGAAAAACCAGAGGACTGGAAAAGGTCATTTGATTATTCCATACAGTAGGCTTTTGAAGCTGTCAAAGACCTGGCAAACAGCTGTGTAAAACCCAATGTAACACCAAACTGCAAACACTGTGTTAAAATATTCTGGGTGTTCTCATTGCTTTTTGCACACTGTTATCACCCTTTTGTATTGTTTATATCTGTACAATTATCTTCTGCTAAACACTTTCATTGGTATAGTTAATAAGAAACAGATGTGCTGTATTTAATGTGACAATACAGAACTACAGTCAATTATGTGGCACAACAAATGAAAGATAAAGTGGATAAAGTGGCTTCAATTTGAAAGAGAAAGCTTTTTTAAAAGTCTGCAGCTTGTCGTGATCGACAGTTTCCCATTTAAGTTGAATAGCACCTATTAAACCAGGTACTGTGCAATTTGGGCTTTGTTGGCTAACCAGATACAATGGAGAGAAGATAATGAGTGCATACACACACACACACACACACACACACACACCCACACACATACATACACACCTACACACACACACACACACACACACACACACACACACACACCTATCTTTGTGGACCATTTCCACTCACACTTGTTACTGTGTTACTGTAGCTAAATGCTGTTCCCAACCCAAACCATAACCCTAAAAGAATGGTCAGTGAAAAATCTAATGTACACAATTTCTGACTAGTCCATGGTGTGACATCGTGTCTTGGTTGATTGACTTGTTTGATGTCTAAAATTTAGCACAACACCTTTTATCTAAAGTGGCTGCCAGCAGTGACGTTTTTATAGTTGAAAAGTCATACTGTGTCCTATAACACACCAACCTCAGTGAAGACCTGGTCGCAGTTTGAGTGGGTTTAGAGGAGATCTGGGGATTATTTACAGAAAAGATTTGGGTGACTATTGACTTTTAGTGTTTTCAGCAACATTAGCCTCATTGCACCAGCGTCTTGGCTAATCGATTACAGCTGTGGTCAGTGTAAAATTGTGTTGATTTATTTTCCTGCTGAACTTCTCCTTTAAGCCCAGATCTTTTACTTTTTTCCTAATAAAAGTTTTTATTCTGGATTTTGTGTAAAAAGTAGTTTTCCTTAGAAGCATCGGCCAAATGTTCTTGCAGGGTCCAAATATTCATTTTTTCCATCATAATACAGAATATATATTTGGCCTACATGGTCTCACACACACTTAGACTCCAGCAGTTATAAATTATGTTTCTCGTCATTTCTCCTACCACAATGCATGTGGTCACACTGGTTTGTTTTGCATTCATATCATTACTATTGTTTTTTTTCTACTCATTGTGCTGTTCAACATTAAAATTGTTCAAACGCCAAGTAAAAAGCTCCAGACAGTGACGTGGACAAGGTCAGCATGTAGAGAAGTGGAAAAAGATGAACTCAGCAGCTTTGCTGTTACATCCTAATCTCTCACTTATACATTTGTAACATATGGTTGATTAACACAGACAGTAATTTCAGCATATTTCCTTGGTAAAAAGAAACCTAATAGAAACCCTATTGGCTTATAACAGAAGTTGGCGGGCAGTTGTTTTAGTGCCTTCCCATTGATTTCTATATTTTATGTCCAAACATTAGCAGACATCTGTTCATCCAATGTTTCTTCTGAAATCAAGGGTATTAATATAGCCTCTACTTTTCTGAGAAGGCTTTATTCTAGATGCTGGAACATTGCTGTGAGGATTTGATTGCATTCATCCACAAGAGCTACTGATGTTGGATGATAGTTCTGGATCACAAACATCACTCCAATTCATCCCAAAGATATTGGATGGAGCTCCATCACTCCAGAGAACACAGTTCCACTGCTCCACAGCCTAATGCTGGAGGGTCTTCATACCCCTCTAGCTGACGGTCAGCATTGAGCATGTTAATCTTAGGCTCATGTGCAGATGTTCCATTCTATTGCCAGTGTTTAACAGAGGTTATATAAGCTGTGTGGGCACAACTAAACATCTGTGTCAGCAAAGGGTGCACCTTAAGGTACCTGAATTCACTAATTAAAGGGGGTGTCTGGACACTTTTGGACATGCAGTGTATTATAAGTGTGTTTTAAGAAAACAAGTTTTCTGTTCTCTTCTAAGGACAGGCAATTGCTTTAAAATTACAGTGCATAGACTACAGATGGAATAGACAGAGGTTGGGTTAAAAAACACCAGAGTATTCATTTAAAGCACAGAATCACCCAAATGTGCTCCAGTGTAAAGAGAGCCCCAGAGAGAGGGAGGGGTTTTGACTGCCAATCAAAGCCGTTCTACCCCCATTAGAACAGAGGAATAACATATGTTTTAAACTAGATTCCCATGACAGATGAACATACACACACACAGACACACACATAGATGTTCCAGTGCTGTCTCGGCCTGTTTCAGAGACCCCTCTAGGGCGTGCGCATTCTGTCAGGCTTATCATCCTGGCCTGGACACAAGATCAATCAAAACAACACGCTTTTTTTCTCTCACACCCCTTCTTTTTCTTCTTCCCCCATTGTGTTTTATGGCAGAAGAGAATCAGTCAGAAAGCTGCTTAGAGACAGCAAGATGGATGACTACATTTGTGGTCGACAAACAGGGGTCTGGGGCCGGCAAAGATGATGCTGATAACTGCACACAAACATGAGTGCAAGCGGCCGACACATAAACCAAAGACACACAAGCACATATGCACGCAAGTTCACCCAACCCCTCTCACACACACACTGCTCAGTTTTTGTAAAGATCACTGACACACACACACACAAAAAGAACGTAAATATAGAAAATGCACAACTATTGTATTTTGTAGTTTTCTCTACTAGTTTCGATGACATCACACCATATTCTCATACTTTCTTATAAAAAATTGTTTCTTGCAAACTGCTTCTCACGCATTTCTTCCTCATACCTTTTCCAATATGGTCCCACAAGTTCTCGATGGAATTTTAATCTGGAAATTTTTTGGTCTCACTTTATTTAGATAGTCCACTCTTGCCCCTGTAGATTATCTACAGATGTTCAGATTGTTAACAAACTATCTGTTGAAGCACAGTTGATTCTAAACTGTGGTGGGGTTAGCGTTAGGATTTGGACCAGGATTAGGGCTAGGACCAGGGTGAGGTTTGGGTTTAGGTTTTGGTTAAGGTTTGGTTAAGGCTAGGGTTAGGATTAGAGCCAGGTTTAGAGTTGATCATAGTTGATAAATTATGGTCAATTTAGTAGATATTTAGTTGAATGTAACTTGAAAGTAAGTTAAGTATCTACAAAGCATCTAAGATGGACAAAAAAAGTGTTGCCAATTTTTTTGTCATCACCTGAATTTCTTCCTCCTCCTCCTTCAGCGGCTCCCTTACTTTACCATCGCTGTGGCATCTTGCATTGCCTTGAAGGGCAATTCCACTAACTTTTCAAAATTTCTGCATAATTCAATCATTGAGGAAACAGAGTAATTCTGAGCAGTTTGGTGTGAAGTTCTCTCTTTACAGTGGTGGTGATGGGAACCAGGGGTCACAATGTCTACAACACAAACATAGCCATTTTATTTACTATTCAAAACCACCTGTAAACCTACACGTGTCCTCTGAGTTTTCGTATAATGCTGATGATGGTAAAATAGTGGTATTGAAAAAATAAGCCTTCTTGAGAAAATTATTAGAGTCATTTTAGAGTCATTAAACAAACTGAATGTCTGATTCCACCACTGTGAACAATTCTGACTTAATATGTTTCTGTAAATTGGAGCTTTCACATGAAACCACTCTGAATGACTACGACTACAGGTTTACAATCTACTTATTATATGCTTTAAAAGAAAAAAAGTAGTTTTCTTGCTTCAGCCCTTTAAAGCTGTTATTACTTTTCTTTTGCTATAACTGTGAATTTCTTTCACAGTTGGTTTACATTTTGTATCGACAGGTTCAAGTCTGTATTTTTTATTTTATTACATTTATGTGTCAAGAAATGTCAAAAACATGGCAAAAAATGTAAAGGACACTTTCTTTCTGCAAAACAAAATTGTACACACAATTTTCATTAAATTCAGATCTTAAAATATTTCCAGTTTAGTTGATAGTTTAGTATCTTAGACTTTCTTACTACAGCTGCAAGTGAGAAATCATTAACATTGTATATCTACCAGCAATAACTGTGAAATCTAAGGGTTAAATGAGTAAAAAGGGCAGGTCAGAACAGCCGGTATGTATCAGCGTATGTTGTATGTGCACCTGAGTAATTCTTTCTGACTGCCAGTGAATACGCATATGCGTGCATGAACACTGACGCACATAAAAACAAAACAGTCCACCCATCTGGAGCCACATTAAAGACCAAGTTACTCAGAGTGACCACATTACTCCATATGGTCATCAGCACACACAGCAGCACTCCTTCTGCTGCTATTTGGCTTTCAGGGCCACAGTATTGCAGCGGAGGTGGACTGGCTACCTGCCCACTGGACAAAACAGGACAGAACTGGACTGTATAGATCTAACAAGTGTACTGTTCATGTACCCTGCATGTTAACTGCTGTGTTGTATCACTCTTTTCTCTTTAGCATGCTTTATAGTTGCTACAAGTAGTCTGTAGGTATGCACACTGTCTTTCCTTTTTTACATATTTGAATTGTTTATGTTTAATCACATCAGGCCTCAGGGACTACAGTTTTGTTCTC
The DNA here is from genome assembly GCF_904425465.1 of Colossoma macropomum. Classification (NCBI taxonomy): domain Eukaryota; kingdom Metazoa; phylum Chordata; class Actinopteri; order Characiformes; family Serrasalmidae; genus Colossoma; species Colossoma macropomum. The sequence continues at coordinate 29,382,407 of NW_023494792.1, read as the reverse complement.
ATACGTTTTTATGCATTCAAATGGCTCATGGTTCTGTACAGAACCACTGCCTTTACTAAAGAACTCTTGAAGAACCATTTTTCATGAGTGCAGTTATATCTTTATTTGTTTAGGTAATTAATATGGTTCCTTCCTTCTCTCAATAGTAAACAAATACTGGGTATGAAATATGCCGCTGTGCTCAGCAGGTAGGAAATGCGCCTCTGCCCACCCCAGTGCCACTCCACAGACAGGGCATGTGGTGGAGCATCTGTCCATACAGAGAACTGACCACGGCCAGAAGCTCCATCTTTCCCCTGGGAGCCGGACTCACAGCGCCACCTAGCACCACAACACCGGAACTAATCCATCACCTCAGGCTGCTGTAAAATACCGCTCATAAATCACAGCAATATTTGGTGATTTTAAAAAAAAATAAAGGAAATAAAGGAAAATAAACAGGGGATACCCAACAATGTGTCTGTACACTTGCAGAAAAAAGAGCTCTTATTAACCCACAATCACTTCTTTTTAAGTTTTGAATTATGCCTTTAGATGTTCTTTGTGGTGGTTAAAACAGAAGTAATTGTTATGAGGATCTGGAGGACATCAGTCACCATAACACCTTATATTTATAACAAAATAGAAGATATAGAGCAATATCTTTGGAACACAATCAAATCATACGCATTATTTCCAAAACTCAGCTAAAATGAGATCCATGTCAATTACAGTGCAATAAAATCAGACACAAGGAACAAATAACAGCACTTGTGAGAGGCAGAATGAAAGAGAGAGACAGAGAGAGGGAGAGGATGAGAGAGAGAGTGGTAGAGAGATGCTAATGTGTGCTCTTTGTGGTGAGAGTGGTGAATAGAGGAGAGCGGGTTTCTATGCCGAGCGCAGACAGAGCGAACACACACACTACACTCATAAATCATAAATCCCTCTTAGGCCTGCAGGGCTGCAGACCTGAGCTAACAGGAACACAGTCACAATCATCACACACAACCTAAATAGCGTATGTGTGTGTGTGTGCGTGTGTGTGTGTGTGTGTGAGGGGAACAAAGAGTGGACTTACATCCACAATCAAACACACAGACACACAAGCATAGACAGGCACATTAACAGGAAATTCCCACTTCTCCATATCTCTCCAGTTCTTATCATTATATCTGCTTGGTGCTTATTTAATTTCCGCTCCTTCAGCCTCATTACTGTTATTAATTTTTCCCATGTTTTCAAATAAATATTCTACTGTAGCCTGAAATCTGTAACCTGTAAATCTGCTACTACACTGTAAATACACTCCAACATCTGACTCCAATAAAAACACAGAACAGAGAGAGAGAGAGAGAGAGAGAGAGAGAGAGAGAGAGAGAGAGAGAGCAGGACAAAGAGGGAGAGAAAGAGGTTAAAAAAGAGAGAGACAAAGGAGAGACAAAGAGAGAGATGAGGAGAAAAAGAAAAACTGAAAGAAAACAAGACAGACAGAGACAGAAAGAAAGGCACTGAAGAAGTAACAGAATGAGTCAAGGTCAGAGTAAGAGACAGAAAGAAAGAGCAGGAGAGAGAGAGAAAGAAAAGGAAGGCAGATAGAGAGCAGGACAGACTGAGATAAAGAAAGAATGAGCAAAAAAGAGAGAAAGGCCCAATCCCATTTCACCCCTTGCCCCTACCACTTAGCCCTACCCCTCTGTTTTGCATGTTCATGTCTAAGGCTAGGGTGTCCCGATTTTCGTTGAGATTGAGGGGTAGGGCGTTTTTCAGAGGCACACTTCAAACTTGGTGTTATGGAAAAAAAAATAATAAACGGCAAGCAACCAAAAAACCCACAAATGTGAGTATTTTCTCTGTTAAAAATTATAATAACCATTGCCTCGTCTTAGTTTAATGTCATTTCAGTGTATTATGGTTCTTTTCTTCATAACAAGCATAAGAAATAGTATTGCTAATAGTACTTCATAGCTAATAGTATGCTAATGTCTTGGTAGCTAGCTAGCTAAAATTTCCCGTTCCACATTAAATAGTCCAGCAGTTCTGATGCCTGAAGTGCCAGAATGTAACTGCTGCTCCATTTAAGGTGGAACAGGAAAATTCAGCTAAATTCAGCTTCACATCACTAAAGGATTATGTGTGGGCAACAATAAATAATTGTCGCATCCCCCATCTCTGAAGGCATATGATTCCCTAAAGTAAACCAAAGCCCAGCAGCGAGGTGGCTGAACTTTACCCTCCTCTGGTATCACTGCAGACTGGCAGGGTCGCCTACAGAGCACCACTAGTAGCTGTTCATGAAGTAATGTTCTTTTTTATTTGAGGGTCTCATGTCATAGAGAAAGATTTCAACCCCTTCAACTTGTAACTCAGATCCAAGGGGCAAGGTGACACTCGAAAACAAGGGGTAGGGATAAAACTAAGAAATGGGATTGGGCCAAAGACTGAGAGAAATAGTGATAGAGGGACAGGAAAGTAAGAAAAGGAACGAGAGAGAAAGAATTATAGAGAAACAGAGAGAGAGGAAGAGACAGAGACAAAAGAGAGAGAAAGAGAGACTGAGACAGAAAGAGAGAATAAAGTGGGATAGAGAGAGCGAAAGAGAGAGCTAGAAAGAGACAGAGACTGAGAGAGCAAGGCTGACTGAGAGAAAGAGAGAGAGAGACAGAGAGAGAGAGGGAGAAGATTAGGCACAGACTCTTTGACACACTTTCTCTGTTTTGCCATGGAAATTCGCTCCACTGAGAGTTGCTGTAGAGTTCTACCCCCTCTCCCCTGTGGTACTGTACTGTAACTCTCTCCCTCTCTCTCTCTCTCTCTCTCTCTCTCTCTCTCTGTAGAGCATACTACCCACCCTTACATCTTTTCTTTGCCACAGACTCATAAGGATTAAACACACTCCACAGGATCAAAGGCGACACACGTACAAAACGGTTTCATGTCATTTGGGGAACACAAACAAAGCACAACAGACACACACATACACACACGTTTCCAGCAGCAGAACACACACACACAAATTAACCCAAGAGGTGCGTGAGCAGCAGACACGCTGGGGGCACAAAAGAGCAGAAATAAGAGAGGATGTGCCTCTTTGTTGTCTAACGGGGCACTCAGTGAAGGATAAAGCTGTTCAGCAGTCCCTCCTTTATTGCACTTCACTCCTCAACGCCCAGCCACAAAAGAGCCAGCAGTAGCCACACATCTGAATGACTGTGCTGTATCTCAGTCCACCAAGGACAACTGGGAATCAGACAGGGGCCAATATTAAACACTTCAACCCCAAGCTTGTTAATCTTAAGCCTTTAATCTTAAGACTTATTCAGTAATTACTATGCAGTTAACTACTACTGTGAAGCTAACGTAAGTAATGTAGTTATTAAAGTGAGAACTGAAGTGGAGGCCCATTAGGGTTGAAGAAGTTCACGTTTTTGTACACCAATCACTGTAAGTAAGACCCCGCTGTTCAGAGTTGCACACACACTCAGAGAAAACTTCCTATCACCCCCGGCCAGTCACCAGCAGGGATAATCTTTCCGATAGGCGTCCGTGCGAACAAAAAAGGGCCGTTTTTACATCTAATTAAAGCGCAAAGCAGCTTAATGAGGCCGCGATCAGAGCGGCGTGAAAATATTCATTAGTACACGCAGCGCTCAGGAGAGACACGACAGCCCTCCCACACCGACGAGGAGCGCAAGTAACTGGTCTGGAGGGAAAGGAGCAGAGCCAGGGGTCCTGGATTAGCCCCCGTACTCCACCAAATTCCAACCATAAAGCAATATAAGCAAGATAAAAAAGATATTTTCACAATTTACAATTTACTTTTACCTTAAGGGGCCCATATCTTACATTTTCCTTGTCTTTTATTTTTTCCCCGAGGTCCACTCAAAATATTAGTGTGGTTTTATGTGCCAGAAATGGTCATAATCCATTTTTACATGAACGTTTTCTAATCTCCCCTTATCCTTTAGAATCAAACATGCTGTTTTTGTTACTGTACCTTTAAGACTGATAGAAGAAAAATGACCTCTGTTCCGATTGGTTTTCATGTATTGTGCCTCATTCAAAGACTTGAAACACTCCCTATAACTTCAATATGAATGACATCACAAAAACAATGAACTCTGTATGGACTGAAAAGTGAACGATACATTTTAAAACTTTAACAATGTTTACATATTATGTCAAACTCTTTATTTCGAAAAGCAAGACAGTTGTGGCTTTCTATGATATGGGCCCCTTAAATGTAGTCAATCAGCATGTTTTAGGGCAGAACGATTCAGAGAATTGCCATTTTTCTGACCAATATTGTGACTGCAATTTAAATTGTGGCTATTTTCTATAAATTGAGGTCTAGCCCTGCTATTTCAGCCAAGACCACCATTATATCCACTTTTACCGCTTTGAGACTCAAATGCCGAATATAGGCTGTAATAAAACTGCACCACTAGCTATTTGAAAATTGCACTCTTTAAATCATGATTTTGAAATAAAAACGCTAAACCTTTCAGCTCTACATGTTTGGTGTCTAAAGATTGTTGTTTTGCTACTGAGCTAATGTACAGGGTGATTCAAAAAGATTCATCTGATTTCAAAATGATTTATTTCACTTGTAAATCGTTACAGAACAATGCAGTAAATTGTAAATGGTTTAAGTGAGCTTAAAGTTTATTATGTAATTTTACAAGTGCTCAATATGACCTCCTCTAGCTGTATGGACAACTTCAACGTGACAGTCAAATTCATCCCATACTCGATTGAGCATGTCAGGTGTCACTGTACTCACGGCTCTTTCAATGCAATTTCGGAGAGAGAGAGAGAGAGAGATCAGTGTTGTGGAACCAACGACGAACGCTCTGAGCTGTTAGAGGTTCACTGCCAACAAAAATCATGTTGCACAGTTATGACAGATTCACTCTTATTGAAGTGGAGAAAGCAAAACGCTTTCTGCTCAGGGGTCGCCATCTCCTCACAGACTGAAGGGAGCCAACTGCCGGTGACAGGCAGAAACTCTATGACCCCCTCTTTCAATTGGTATGTGATTTGTTCCTAGGCACCTCATGGTTGTAAAAATACGGTGCTTTGAAATCGGATGAATCTTATTGAATCACCCTGTACCTAATAAGTAATGAAAGTTTATAATCCCCACCAAACTGCATGCCTAAATTATCCCTTGCCTCATCTATATCTATAAAAATGTAAAGCATAACTAAAAACAGTAGCAGCAATCTTGAATCGATGACTGAGTTTTGTCTTTACCCTTGTCCATTTTTATAGATGACAGCATGCTATACCAGGCACCTGCAGAGATAGACCCCACAGCGTTACTGAGCTCCTGTCCCTTTTGCCCTCAGACTGTACAAGTGCCCTCTTGGTCAACATATATAATAATTGAAGTTGCCAGTCATCAGTATCAGTTTCAGTGTTGAATAGATCTAGTGTTGCTGAGGTTCTACAAGCTCATCACTCTTGGGTGCCCCCCCGGTGCAATACCAACTGCGTCTATTGACTGTCACAGATACGCGCATGACCACAGCGCTGGAAATACCACAGATAAAGGATAATATCTTTTACTGCATCACGTTATGAAAACATTTTGGCATGGAGCTTACACCATGCTAATTGGTTTAAATAAGTCCCCATTACTTGCTAGTTACATTAATCATAGGGCTCCAGTGTAAAACAAAAGAAGCAAACGTCTGACACCAAACATGTCTCACCTGATCAAACACAAGAAAACTGCCCAACTTACATTTTTCACCAAACTATCACTTTAACCCCTTAAAATCCCAGGCTTCTTACATACTGAGGCTTATTATTCAGTAACTACAGAGACTCTAATGCAAACTGGTTGAGTTATTCTTAGGTTACAGAAGTGTGTAATAAAACTTTGGCGGCCACTGGCCATTTAAGGGGTTCACTGTCTCAGCTAAAATGGGCTCAGGTCAGCATCTTCAATATCAGAGAGGAAACTCAGCTGGCAGCATGAAAAGGACACCCCAACGATCTTCGCTCCCTGCCTGCGTTCACATCAAACCTAGCATGAGAGACTTCAACTCCACCGATGCTGACCCTTCTGTAGTCTTAATCTGAATGAGACTGTGTAGGTTGGCACACAGAATGGGCAGCCACAACAGTGGACATGTGCTGCTACACAGCGCATTTCATTACCACCGCTGTCGAACAGTAACAAGTGAGGTTAAGACATCATGAAGTACAACCATCAATGACTAGCAGTAGAAGTGACGGTGACTGGGCTTCAAGATGTTTCACCACTAATTCAAGGCTTCGTTGGTGAAGCCTTTTAGATGAGCATGTCTTCAGCATTGTACCATTTACCTTGACCTACTACTACTAGACAATTCAATGACCTGCAGCAACCCCAAAAGTATTTAGACACTTTAACCATTCATACATTTTAATGACGTCTTTTGAGTTACTTCATAAAATGTTTAAGAAAATGACAATGGTTTCAGAGAAAATCACTTCTAACACAACATCAAACTGAGGGTAGAGTTTTGGAGATATCCTGGTGTTTTACGATAGTGTCAGTGAGCTTGTGTTCACATTTTGGATGCAAACCTGCAAATAAACTGCTCAACTGATAACAATCTGCAACCCACCAGCCACATTTTGAAAGAAAAGAAACTGACAGTCTTGGAATAATCTGTTTTAAATAAATGCCACTCTGACAGTTTGCTTTCTAACACAATGAGCTTAATGCATTTTTAAATGTGACAAAAAATGTCCTTTTTGGGACCACTGATGACTGAAACCTTCCCATATATCTCTTCTGTCAGAAGAAAACCTCGTATCTTTTTCAGTTTTTGACATATTTTGAAAATGCCTGTTGGCCTTTACATTGTGTGTAAATTTCATGATGAATGGACCAAATGAATCAGCCCAAAACGACTTGGAAAAAAGTCTGTTTCCATTGACTTACATTAAAAGTAAAAGTCCTCCTGTAAAGTTATCATTTTGGACTTTTTTCTTGGAGGTTTTCTTTCAACACCAATGATATACAAACACAAATGTGCAAGCATGATGTCCATGAAGATGCAACTACTGCCAGAGTGAAGGAGCAAAAAACTCATCCCACCACATTCAACACGTTCTATCAAAGAATACACAGACCACCTGAGTCCAACTCCAACAGACAGCAGTTTGCAAAGTGCACTGAATTCAAAATATGTACATCAGCTCCACATGAAAAAAAAAACATATTGCATGTAAAAATTGCAAAAGGTGCCAAGAAGTGTTCTATGAAACGATGCCATGGAAGAACCACTTTTGGTTCCCTAAAGAAATATTGGATGCTTCTTTGAAGAACCATATTGTAAATGAAATATGCAAGCATGAACAACCTTTTGAAGGTTTAAAGAACCTTTGCATAATGTAAAGTTTCTAAAAAGAGCCCTTTAAATTGGTAAAGAACCTTTATATTATGTGTAGATTCCCCAAACCTTTGAAAGGTTCTTTACAAATCTCTTTTTCATCTTTATTCTAAAGCGGCTCCACAAAAGTTTTCTTTGGAGCAATGCTATACAAGAACCACTATTGGTTCTTTCTCAATGGATGGTTCTTTATAGAGAAGATGAGATGTGGATGTGTAAAGTTTAAAGTTCAGAAATGTAAAGGTTCTATACCAGGGTATTTCCTAGAACTGCCCACTTTAGAACCCCTTGTCTTTCAGGAAGTATTGAGTGGTGATATGTTTTACTTAGATAGCAGCAACGCACACATGTGATTCAGGTGAGTTCAAGTCACTCTTTCTTTAAGGGTGATCTTCCAACAGAACAAACTCAAACAGGCAGGAGAGGGTTAAACTGACAAAGATAAGGCTCACCTGAGCGATCTCGTACAGCAGTTTGTAGTGCTCCTCTCTCTTCTGCAGCGTGCACAGGTTACAGCCCATCCTGGCGGAGCGCGAGAGGCGCCGCTCGCAGCCCCCCACGGACGTCTGGCAGTGGTACACACACCCGCACACACACCAGGGATCTCCCGCAAGTTCTGAGCGACGTCTCTCATCAGTGTCTCCCTCTTCTCTCTCTCCTGATCAGCAGCGAAGAAAAATAACCCAGAAGAAAAAAGAGAAAAACAAGAGAGAGCGAGCGGCAGAGCAGCAGACTGGAGCCAGCAGTGTTTCTGACCACCCTCCACTAGACTGTAAGCGTGTGGGAGTCAGCGTGTTTTCTCTCTCTCTCTCTCTCTCTCTCTCTCTCTCTCTCTCTCTCTTTCTCTCTATCTCTCTCTGTTCACCTCTCTCTCTCAGGCATACTACACTGCACATTCACACTCACATACACAAGCTGTAGTAGCTTCAGCTTCAAGACACACCCCCTTCTCTCTCTCTCTCTCTCTGTCTCTCTCTCTCTCTCTCTCTCTCTCTCTCTCTGTCAGTGAGTGGGGCTCAGTACACATGACTACATTCACTTGAGCTCATGAATAATAATGAACTCATTGGTTATTCATAAAAGGGGTAGTAGAACGCTGTTGTGTGCGTGTGTGTGTGTGTGTGCGAGTGTGTGTGTGTGTGTGTGTGTGTGTGTCTGTGTGCGTGTGTGTGTGTGTGTGTGTGTGTGTGTGTGTGCGTGTGTGTGTGTATGTGTGTTAGCATGTTAACATCTCAACACAGTGGATAGAATTAACAAGATGACTGTATCATTACGTCAATCCGATTTGAAATCTGATCGTTGTTTTATTTTCTTATTAAAATGTGGAGGCTGGGTCACTGATTAATACTTTAGATTGAAATGATATGACATTATAAAATTTCAAACTTATAAATAAACTTCAAATCATAAGAAATAATAGCCTATTCATTACATAACAGCTCTCTCTTTCTCCTCTCTCTCTCTCTCTGTCTGTGTATATATACACACATATGTTTAATAAAGGTGATACTAATCATCTATCGTTTATTGTATGTCAGTGTATGTAAGTCAGTGCATCTTCAGTTTTTTAAAAAAATTGAAAGTGCCATCTGTTCTTCAAATTGCATGCAATTTATTACTTTATTTGTATCATTAATTGGGATCAATAGCATTTGTCCAATGTACCAAACATCCAGTGTGAAGGAGGTGCTGAAGATATCAGTTTAAAAGTCAACTGAAAGCTGTATTTGAATGAGAGTGCTGAATGTTTTATCTTTATTCTGTAATATTTACAATCGTATGCAATAGTTTAGGCACCCCTGGTCAAATTACATGTTTTATTGATTGTCTAAGTGAAAATAAGTTAACACATCCTCTACAGAGAACACACTGCTGCACATTTCAACACACAGTTACTGTTTATTTGCTGAATTTAACACGTTTAGAAAGAAATAAAAAAAATGTGGCTTGTGCAAAAGTTCTATTTTTATTTTTCTAATATGTAAAATCATTTTTTTGGTTGAAGTTGTATATATTCAAATTAAAACAATATATACTGTATATGTTATGTAATGTCTCAAATCACTCGGTGAGATTGATCTTGGTTAAAAATTTAAGACATCAGGCACCTGCTTTACAACAGGAAGACACACAGACGACAATTGATTATCAACAAATTGGCTTCCTGGCTAAGTGCAGAGAGAGAGAGAGAGAGAGATTCATACAGTTAACTCTATAGTAGCAGGGCAGTTGTCTGCTGGCCACGGAGCTGTCCTCTTGGGAGGCGGTAATCCGATTAGCAGAGCTTTAATTTCACTCAGCAGGCCTGCAGGGAAGCAGGACAACCGCTGCTGCCCACATCAGGAGCCTCCCTCCACTCCACGCTCCTCCTACACAACACAACACAACACACACACACCCCACTGACACTCCTCCTGCCAGCCCGCCTGGCACCTTAAACCAGCCTGCTTTGGAAGAAAAGGGAAGGAAGAAATGATCATTTTGATTAGAATCAGTGCACATAAATATGGAGTTAATTTACTGTCAAAAGTTTTAAATGAAATAATACAATTCACAAGCAAAATATTAAGTATCAAAATGTCCAAATATGTTGTAAATACATACAACGAGAATTAAAATTTTTAAAATTTATGAAAATTTTCTTTTGACTTTTGGCACTTTTTAACAGGGGCAGAAGAGCTTTGCAGATGTTAAAATCAGTGTTTATTAGCCTTGCTTCTGGAGACCTGTGGCTCCACACAGTTTTAACCATTCCTTACCTTAAAATGCTGATTTCCACACTGTTCATTAGTTGATCAGGTGTGTTGGGTCAGGAAATCACTGAATCTGCAGGGCTGTGGTTTGAAGAAAATAATGTTAAGGTAGCGCTGGCAAGAACACAGTACTGGTCATGACTGGCCATTCCGTTCTGGGGGTTATAAAGGATGTGCTTTCAGTCTTTTCTTGTTTCTACCCACAGAGTGTCTCTGTCAGTCACTGAAACAGGCTTCCTATTTCAGCATGCCGATTCCAGATGCTGCTGCTCCAAATCACTGTTTTCACATTAATACAGTAACCAAACTTATTTCTAACATGACTAGCCTAGTTAGTCCTAGAGGACACTGCTAAGCTAGTTAGCTACAACATCTGAAAACTCAAAAGGTGGTGCAGTTTTCATTCATTCATAAACAACTAAGCTTTTGTTCATCAATGCCTAAAATAACAGTTATATCCTTTTATACAGGTAGACACAGGACCAATAAACATGTGTTACATTAATAATTTAAAAGAATATGACGAACATTGTTTGCCAGAACAGCGCTGCACTCAAATCACCACTCAGTATGACGAGTTCTGCCAAGCTGGGGACGGTTCTCGCTGAGCGGCTATGCGTCCAGAAGACCTGTCACTCCAAATCAGTTGACCAATCCAGACTGCAGGTGAACATCTTGTTCTAAGACCCAAAAGTCAGAGGCAAAAGAAACACTTCAGAAGCAAAACTGTATCAGCAAATAGAAAAAAATTTAAGCCAAACCGAGTAATGAGTAATAAAATTACATCAAAACGAATAATACATTTATTTCAAAATGAGAGAAAATGAATAGTAATCTATTTGAAAAAATAAGTTTGAATTAACTGTGTTTCCTGCCTTCTGTCCCATGACTGCTGGGATAGGCTTCAGCACCCCTCGCGACCCAGAAGGATAAGCGGCTTAGAAAATATATGTGTGTGTGTATTTGTATTTGCAACATATTTTGGACATTTTGACGCTCTGAATTTTAACATTTTATTTGAAACTTTTGACACAAAATCTGACTCCATACATAAACAGCATTCTTTTTTTTTACCTGCTGACCTCATACTGTTTTGATCAAACATGTAGGTCATGTAATTCATCAAAACATTCCTAAACCTTTTCCCTTAAAAATCTATAGCATTCAGTTCTGTTCTTCTGTTCTGCTCCAGAAAAGCAAGAAAAGGTCATTTGAGGAGATCTAAAGATGTTCTTCAGGATAACATGGGCAGATGTCATCACAGTGACCCTTTAAAGGTGGATAGACATGATCCAAGGTGCTACAGTGGGGGGTGACCTCATGTCTCTTTGTTACCTTGTGACTTCCTGAAACAGCAGTATGTTCAACACAGTCATACAGCTAAAGGTCAGAGATCAAGTAAAAATGAAACATGACACCTTGTGAAAGAAAAAAGGGCAGTAATTGTTATACAGCAGCAGTTATACAGTACCATTCAAAAGGCGTGCATACTCATGAAGAGTTTTTCTTTAGTTTTATTATTTTCTATTTCACACGTGGACTTGTGCAGCAATAAAAAAATGTTATAAAAAGTGTTATATTTCAGATAAAGCAGCGCCTTGATACAGTTTTGACTCTTGGCATTCTCTCAAGCAGCCTCATTAGGAGCATCAGGATGCTTTTCTAACAGGCCTGAAGAAGTTCCACATATGCTGAACACTTGTTGGGGAGCATTTATAAAACATTATATATCATTTATATTATACAGGCATCACCATTACTATTTATGTCGACTTAGAAACAAATGTACCCTCTTTCTACAGACCCCCTACAGTGGCCAATCTGCCAGCAAAATGGAAATATGCTCTGATATTTTTAGTTTTACCACAGTTTTTCCGACCTGGCAATGTGATTGGCTGAGAGGCATACTGTGAGTGCCAATATCTCCCGATGATGGCACCTCAGGCTAATCACTTCAAGTATCACCAGCGAGCCTCCCCCAGGCCATCCCTGGTGTAAAAAGCATTACGGGGTGCGAGCAGGAAGGCCAGAAACACTTTTGTCTGAAACTGCACCCTATTCACCATGCAGTGTGCTATTTTGGGGTTCTGCCATTTTGTAGTGGTGTCCAAAAGGGTAGTGCAGAAGATACAGTGCACTCAAACAATCCCACAGTTCACCGCAATAAGTAATGTACAACTGATGAACCTTGTCGACTAGGGGACACCCATAATGCACAGCGTTGTTTGGTTTGAAGATTCTTCGCTGAGGAGGATTACTGAGCCCAGCTACAATGGCGGTGTCTCTCTTCAGACCTGTTACAGATGTGAGTAAGCTCTTCTCATGTGTGCAGTCAAACTCAGTGGTCATAGAGGTCTGGTGGTATGATGTTTATAGTGTTTATGCGATGGAATCTGCTGTTGCACAGTAATGATGCAGTGTACAAGTTACTACCATCACAGATTCTGTTCCATATAGTAATGCTCTGTGTAATGTATAGTGATTATGGGGACCATTTTGGGATGAATGGAAGTAAACAGGAAAAATGCCCTGAACAACCTGCTGTTTTGAGGATACAGACTGTAATACAACAAACTTATTTATCCTTCAAAATGTTTTCTACCACATCCATTTTAAACAAGCCACGAATATCTAATCTGAAAAAATGAAGATTTGTGAGACCTGCAGATGCAAGCAAGCAAAGTTTATTTATATAGCGCTTTTTACAACAGGTGTTGTCACAAAGCAGCTTTACAAAAAAAAAATCAGCATTACAGAAAGAAATTCGGGTCCAAGCCCCCATGAGTGTCGCCAGTGGCGACAGTGGCAAGGAAAAACTCCCTAAGAGAAACAGGAAGAAACCTTGAGAGGAACCAAGACTCAGAAGGGGAACCCATCCTCTTCTGGTCGACACCGGATAGTAAAACATTGTTAGTACAAAAATGGGGAAAACAGGTGGAGCAAATGATTAATTCAATTAGTTTAGCTTATGCAGCAGCAGCAGCAGCATCAGTGGGGTCAGGATGTGAGGGTGAGGTTGCACGGCGTTGTACAGCATGAAGCTCAATGGTGGTCAAGCCGGTTCAGAGGGCTGGCAGCAGTGGCACCCGATCAAGGCAGAAGAGGCAGCAGCATCAGAAGCACAGGATGGGCAGCTGTTCAACTCGGCAAAGAAAAGAAAGAAAGGAAAAACACATAGAGAGTCAGTTCTGTAATGGGTGACTGATGACAGATTAAAGGGTTAGCAGAGCAGCGTCGACTCTGGCAGGTATAGAACTGACAGGGAAAACTAATTACCAAAGGCTTGACTATACAAGTATGTTTTTAGCTTTTTAGCTAAAGAGAACTGTCATAACACTTAGAAGAGCTTCTTTGACGTCAAGGTCTAATGTGATTGGCTTACAACTAGCAAGTTCTCCTTTGATTGGCCAAGCCAAGCGTTATGCTTTTCCCCAAAACCAAACAGCAGAGGATTACCATCTCCCCCATAAATTCTAATACTGCTCTTGAATATGTTGTTAATTATATTATCTGCAAAGCATTTTATTCATAAAAACAAATTTTGTAATTCGATTACTAGAATGTTGGTATTTAAAATAGAAATGAGGCATTGGATTACTTCCCTTAAAAATTTAGCTGTTTAGATTTGTTTGTTGGAATTTTAAAATCCTGTGTCAAGCAAATATGGGAAAACATTTCCCTTTCAAAACTACAGCAGTGTTGTTAAAAGAAGAGGTGATGAAACACAGTGGTAAACATGCCCCCGTCCCAACTTTTTTGGAATGTGTTGTTGGCATCAAATTCAAAATGGGCATATATTTTTCAAAAAACAATACAATTTCTCAGTTTCAGCATTTGATATGTTGTCTTTGTACTATTTGCAATGAAATAGATGATTTAAATGATTTGCACATAATTGAACTTTGTTTTTATATACATTTTGCACAGCGTCCCAACTTTTTTGGAGATGGGTTTGTAACTTGATTTTATTCCAAGCAGTTTTGTCCCATTTCTGTTGGTCCATTCGTCATGAAATTTTAACACAGTGCAAAGGGTAACTGAAGAGTTCAAACTGTGCAAAAATATATTGTGTTGTCATTCAGAAGACGAGTCGACTGAGACCATAATTTCTGCTCAAAATGCTCTTTATTAAAGGAAGAAGGCAGAAAAGCCACTCCAAGAAACAACCAAAATAGAGGCAGGTCACTCCTAGACATATGTTTTCTCTTTATGGTAAACACTAACCCACACAAACTGAGCAGACACCCCAAAACAATAAGCACATAAGACATATAAACACATTTCAGACCCAGCAAACAACAACATAAACAAGAATAACTGTCACTTCAAGCACGCCTCGCATGAGCCTCTTCTTCTGCATGCCTGCTATATATATATATATATATATATATATAGAGAGAGAGAGAGAGAGAGAGAGAGCGAGAGAGAGCTGTTATGAAATGAACAGGCTATGAATTTCTTATGCTATGAATATCTTATTGCAGTTTGTTTTAGGTACGCATGTAAAATATTTAAATTTTACATATTGATTTATGTAATGGTATTTCTTAAATAATATCCAAAAATTTTGTTCAGACAGTGATGACAAATTCTCCAAGGTGTGTCTAAACTTTTGACTGGTACTATATATTTACAAACACTCATTCCTCAAAAGCTCCTACATAACCTTGTCTGCAATGTCAGCTGACTAAACTATGAACAGACTCAACCCTGCATTCTCCTTTTAACAAGCTGCCAGAGGCTATATCAAGAGCAGCGCATCTTAATAAGTAGCTGATGGAAACTTCTCCTGAAAGTTTTTTTTCTTTTTCTCCACAAGGGGATGATGGGCATGGCTCCGGCAGAGGCAGCCTTTCATGTCCTCCACAGGGCACCTTGAGGGATCTCGGCTCAATAGTTTTTCATGAATGAGACTGAACGGAGATCTGAGACGCCCTTCTGAGAATCCTGCGCTGAGCCAGAGATTACTCGTTGCTTCGCAGCTTCAAATGCCCGCATGACTCTTCAAACATTCACACTCTCCCTGCACAGAGCGTTCAAGCTATGAGCAATACTTCTTGTCTTGGTTACAAAAATAAGTAAAGACATGGCGGACGATTACAGCAGCTGCAGCAAATGAGAGAAATTCTGTGGAAACAAAAAATAATGCTAAACTTTCTATCAACACTACATTTCTGTGTCAAAAAGGGGATATTTCATATGATTTGAATTTGATGAAAACTTGTTTTGGGTGAATTAACTATATAGTCGTATGCAAAAGTTTGAACACCCCCTGGTCAAATGTTTTGTTGATTTTCTAAGGGAAAATAAGTCAACACATCCTCTACAGAGAATAATAATCATTATTTGTCTGCAAATTTTAAAGCCTGATTTCTATTTATTTGCTAAATTTAACATTTTGGGAAAAAACATGACAAATTAAATGCCCATAACCTTTGTACATGTCACATTTTGTGTTTTTATTATTTCCCCAATATGAGGAATTCAGTAAATAGTGCATTAAAATTGACCAAATACCTGTTTAGTGCAAAACACTGGTGTTTGATTTAAGACAACACTACCCTATATGGTGTAAGGACACACTGCATTTCTTCCATTATAAGAAAGAAATAATACTCGTTGAGCAGTGGCATGAGCTCATGACTGAAGGAGCTCCTATATTGTTGACAGATTTTGGGGTTGGCCCACAGCCGCAGGCAGAACTAGCACAATTACCACCTACAGCAGGGTCACTAGCACAGCACACCTACTAAACCAGGCAATTAACAGAAGAGGTGAACTGATGAGTATGTTTGATTGAGAAAATGTGCTGGACTTAGTTACTTAGGCAAGTCTATATAAGATCAGTTAATTTGGAGAAGTCCTGCACACTGAAGAGTCTTGTGTCCAAAAAGCTTCCTGGCATTCTTAGTGGTTATGTCGGTTACAAATGCTTTCAGTTGGTAAAGCCAGATGAATTTTCAGATAAGACAGACTCATGTCTTATACATTTTTACATTGTTCTGAAAGAAGAAATGGATAAGACAGTATGTAGTGTGTATTGGATATACAGCCATTTGTTCATGAGTGTAAACAACCCATTTAAAATAATAATGGCTGATACTCATATTCATTTATATACATTCACACACACACCTAGGGGCAATTTAGCATCTTCAAGTCACCTGACTGCATGTCTTTGGACTGTGGGAGGAAACCCACACAGACACAGGGAGAACATGCAAACTCCACACAGAATGGATCCTGGGCCAGCCAGGGAATCGAACCCAGGCCCTTCTTGCTGTGAGGCGAAAGCGCCACCATGCCATAGTGCACACAATTTTTGCAACAAAGCACAATTTAAACCTCTCAATTAAATGAAAAGTTGGCCTTACTGCATCAAGAGTAAAGAGATCTCAAAAAGAGCACTGCCAGCTCTATTGAAACAATTCAAAATGATTGGGCTGTTTTATTTAACCTGACTTCTTGTAGACGTGTGAATCACTGAAAAACAGAAAGTACTCCTAACTTAAATATAACATTAGCCTGAACCTGTTAAGTAAACCTACTTATTTTTTTAGAGGTGATAAGTTTGCACAATTTTTTAAGTGAAGTTGACTAAGTTTACAGTGTTGGCTGCAGGAGGCTTAGAGCTTCAGAACTTATGCTTGGGAGATGATACAGTTAGATACAAAGACACAAAGTTAGAGTACGTACCAGTAAATGTACCAATTAATATGGAATGAGTCACTATATCACTATATATATAAAAAGATAGTAGGTACCCTGCCACATCTTTGTCACCGGTACTTGTAATCTACTCTTCTCTATCACATAGGCACATCTTTCCTAGAACAGCTTGGTAGAACTTGCCATGTAACTTAGCATTAAAAGCTGAAATATACCTCATATTTCTCACATTATTTACTCTGTACATATATATGAAACTTGCAAAGTATGCACCCAGTATTATTACAGTAAACACTACATATTTATCATTAAATTCCGAGTAAGTGCTGCTTTACATGCCT
Source organism: Colossoma macropomum (assembly GCF_904425465.1). NCBI lineage: Eukaryota > Metazoa > Chordata > Actinopteri > Characiformes > Serrasalmidae > Colossoma > Colossoma macropomum. Next base: position 29,365,274 of record NW_023494792.1, on the reverse strand, counting down.
GGCATGTACTATGTATGTGCAGGTATGTACCAGAAAATTACTTGTAAGTACTACATACTTATGTATTAAATACTAGCTACTTAGCGTACAATAAAATAAAGTGCTACCAAGCTTTCATCTTCGAGAGAGATGAGTAAAACCAGCTCCACTCTTGCTTCAGATCTGAAAAATCCACAAAATTCTGAAGTCTCCTGAAAAGAATGGAAGCTGTAATAGAGGTGAAGGGTGAACACACTAGATTATGAAAAAAAACATATTATATTTAGTTGTTGAGGCTTCTGTGTAATTTTCTGTATGTACACACACACATACATCTTTGTGTGTGTGTGTGTGTGTGTGTGTTTTCTGCTTTTTTCCTGATGCAGAAAAATGAATAACTTGCACTTAATGACTGTTTAAACTGGAAATTAAATAAACAAGGAGGGTCTCTTTTGGACTGCACATCACTATATAAGTGGGGGTTATTGTCTCTTGGCTGTGTCCATGTTAAGTTTGGCATGGCTTTCTGTAACCTTCAGCACATGCGGGAGACAAAGTGGGCACCAACACTCGAGATATATAATGAGGTAAGACACAAAACAAGGAACAAGAGTAGCACAGCCTGGCAAACTAATAAAAGCCAAACTGATTTGAGTTTATTTGTAAATACAGACTAATGGGGTCAGTAACAAAAAAAACCTGATGATCAGGATTCTGGGGAGGCAGAATGTTGTGAGTATGCTGCTGAGGACAAGGGTATTCAAGCCTCCAGAGCATCCAAGTGAGGCTTTTTATTGCACATCAATAGAAGTTATGAGTGAGCACTCACTGAAAGAAACGTCCCCCTTCAGACTCGTCCGTGTCTGAGCACAGCTCGCTGACCCAGGCTTGTCTTCACATCAGCTCAGAGGGATTAGCGGTCATCTGCCTCCCAGCTGAGTCACCGATATGATGGTGTCTCCATGGCCAGGCCCAGCAGTGACACTAAGACGTCTCAGATTCGCACTCACACTAACAGCTAACACCCACGGCTGGACCCGTCTCTGATGCGTTAACCCAATACAGCAGCCCCCATAAACTTGATTATGGGGCTTTCCCCCCTGGCAGTAAATTCTCTCTCTCTCTGGCTGTGGAGATGGAAACTGCTCCAAAGGGCCTCTTTAAAGCGCAGGAAGCATCTGGGCCAAATGTGAGATGCCTTCCATTAAGAGCCAAACCCAACAGCTACCAACTGCTCTCTATGGCAGGACTGGCTATAGTTACATTTGCACAGCAGGGGTACAGTAAACTAATGCCACCCATTCACTCTCCATCTCCTCTCTCTCTCTCCCTCTCTCTCTCTCTCTCTCTCTCCCTCGCCTTTGAGAGTCCAGTTGGTGTCAAGTTGCACTTAGCCAGCTGTCGGCAAGTGCTTTGTGTTGATTGTACATTCAGTGAGGGATCTCAGTTCGCTCCCTCTCTTTCTTATTCTCTCCCTCCCGTGCGCACGCTCTCTCACCCTGGCCCTCTGAGAGTGGATGTGTGTACGCATGCATGTGTGTACACAAGTGCACGTGAACGCCATGCCAGCTGTTGCACCATTGTGCAGGTGCTTAACTAGATTATGACATCAGAGAACAGTCCAAATGATCAGCCCTGAACTTGCTGCACAAGGGCATAGGATGTGAATCAACAAACACATGCACATATTTAAGTCTACTAATATTTTTAATTACTGAGATGTAATTTGGTTGAGATGTAAATAAAGTCATTCAGAGTGGTTTCATATGAAATGGTTTATTGTAGAGAAACTTAAAGACTCAATATTTCTTTATAGTGGTGGTGATAGGAACCAGGGGTCCTGGTTCCGCTTTATATACTATCCAAAACAACCAGTGAAGCTACAAATGTCTTCTGAGGTCTTATCAATATAAATCCATCAATATAAAATATTGATAATGGTGAAATCTGAAAGAAAATAAATCTGAAGCTAGTTTTCTTTGGGGACAATTTTGCCTTACAACATTCTGCTTGTACCTCTCCACCATTAAAAATACATTTTAGGCTAAAACTGTATCTCAAAACTGTCATAAAACAGTGTCTCAGGTAGTGTATTGGGATTCAGATTCTCTGAAGCCTTATTCAGGCGGGATTAGTTTTCCATGGGGAGTAGAAGTAATGTCATTTTACCACGGGCCGTCTGTAAAGTTTATGACCGATTTGCATGGGACAAGAAATCTCAGTATAAATGACAGAGATGGGAGTGGCTACTGGATTTATGCACTGCTTTACTCCAGAAACGAGCAGAAAACACAGCAAAACGTTTAATTTAGTCATTATTCCGTTTACCCTAACCATCTGTCTTGCTGTGCATGCGCTGCTCTATTAGTATTGTCATTAGCTTGGAAAATCACAGCCAACAGTCAACATCACCACATAAAATACAGTTTTTTTCCTGTAATTTTACTTTTTAATGTTGTGAGTTGTACACTTGAGGTAGGCCTGTAAATATCAAGTGCTTTGAGCGCTTCCATACTTAAGAAACTCTTTTCAGGATATGAAAGTATATTTACTGAAATGTCGATTCGTGTGGGATTAATATAATCTGCTGGTTTAGCTGGTTTTATAGAAAGTAAAAGGTGCAGGAATCTTACTGGTGCTAGAGCACAGAGTCTGTGAAAATGGCTGACATGGTCATGTCAGACAGGACCAAAATCACTGAGAAATGCTGGTAAAAAATATATATATTATCCCACGTCTCCAAGTAAAACTAATCCTGTCCAGATAGGGCTGAGGTTTCTCTAGAACTTGTTATCTGTATTATTATATGTTATATAATATTCTATAGCTCCTGTAGCCTCATTGGTTTGACAGAATTCACCATTTTTTGTGTTTTCATATATCAATGTTCTCTCAATACAATACCCAGCATGCATTATACAAATGCATCATACATAAATATAAAAAGTGTTGAGCTGCTAGCGAGCAGTGAGGGGTAAGACGGGAGGGGTGAGAACCGCCTAATGTGAAAACAATTCAAATTTCTATGCAAAGTCGTGGTGCCAAGATAAAACAGACAGCACAACTGTGGCTTGCACAACAACTGCAGACGTGTACAACTGCCGAACGCTTTTATACATGCTGACCTACTTGCTCACCTACAAACATGAAAATCCACTTCCAGTTTTGTAAATCATTTTGATCAAAACATATTCCAGAGACATTAGTGAAGAAAAAAATGCACCATTCAACCAAGGGAGCTCCGAAACAGGACAAAATTGAATTTTATGGCTAATGCGAAAGGGGGATGACCAGTTCGCAGGAAAAAAAAAAGATTTTCAACAGTCCACCCTCATGTATCCACCCCACTTGTAGTTTCTCAAATTTCCTCCCACTTTCAAGATCCATAATTAAAAGACTAGATTTCTAGTCTTTAAACTGGAAAGACTATTGTGGCACAACTGGAGAAGGTGAGTAGACAAGTAAACTTTAATTCTCTCTCTCTCTCTCTCTCTCTCCCTCTTTCTCTCTTTCCCTCTCTCAGTGTGGGCCTTTCACTTGCTACACACTCTGCGTTCAATCTTTATCTGTGCATCTAGTTAAAGGCCAGACAGCACGTTGCATCCTAATCTGGCCCTGCAGAGTGAAGCATTAGGCTGAGAGAGGGCAGATTTGACACGCTCCACTGAACTTCTCTTTTGGTTAGGGGCAAGACGTGAGATGGTCAGATGTTTCGCCTTCTTGCCAGTCCGATTTGACTCTTTCTCTTTGTAGCCACTGGATGCTGAGGTGTCTCGGTGGCCGAGATAAAGCTGCTTATGCTTCTCTTATCTCTTTTTCACTCCTCCTTGAACCCATTACATCCTCCATTCATTACCACATAAACCCCTGGAAGGTAGACGCCCCCTGTAAGCTGTGTATGCAAATCACTTTCGTACATTAGAAGAGTTCTGCTGAAGAAGAACACACGGAAAACACACACTGCCCATCAAAAGTTTGACAACACAGCATGCTTTCTTTGTCAGTTGTCAATAGTTCAACATATTGGGTCAGTTTTCCAGACAGAGATTGGGGATTAAGCCTAGTCCTGGACTGCATTTTCCTTTCAATGGAGAATCTCCATTCAGAGTGCTGTGTACTCCAGGACTTGGCTTTATGTCTGTTCAGAAAACTGACTCATTAAAGAATAAGCAGGTTTATTTTAAACAAAACAATACCACAAGTATTTGTGATAGTCCTATCTAGGGAATACTGCTCTTACCCACACAGTTCATGCACTTGTTGTGATGTAGCAGTCAAGACTTTTAGCTGTTTAAACATCTTTGGGACAAAAGTCTGCTTCTAACTATAAAAAAAGAAAAATGTGAAATTCTTATTTAGGCAGTATCTGCTCTTCATACCAAGGAAGACACTTTGAATAATACCCATTTTTACCCATTTTTCTCCGAAAGCTTGTTGGCCAATTCCAGGCTAGATCTCTTCCAATCACATGATGCTATCAAGCTGGGAGGTTAAAGGCTAGCATGTGCTTCTTCTGAGACATGCGAAGCCAGACACCACATCTTTTCCACCTGACACGTCTGCATAGGTTGTGTCAGTGGGGGGGAATGGCCACAGCAAAACTGGGGAGAAAAATTGGATAAAGGCTAAAGAGAAGAACAAAAATATTATAGACATTTATAATACAGTTTTTCTAACACATTCTTTTATCTAAGGTTTGTAAATAAAAACGAAAATCCACAGTTTCATTACACAGACACAACCTGCTCTTCATACCAAGGATGAACATGATACCTCAAGTCATACGTAAACGTTTGGACACCTCCAGTCAAACTGCATCTTGATTTTCTAAGTGAAAATAAGTTACACATCCTCTACAGAAAACACTTTTCTGCATATTTTAGTGCACAATTGCTGTTTATTTGCTGAATATTGGAAAATAATAAAGCATAAAATATAAACTATGCCATACCTTTAGCACAGGCCATATTCTACATATTTATTTTAATGTGCTTTGTAAACAGTAATTGTGCATTAAATTGTGAGGATGTGTTAACTTATTTTCACTTAGAAAATCAACAAAACGTCATTTGACCAGGGGCACCTAAACTTTTACATAGTAGCTGTTTTACGTTAACGAATCATTTGCAGATATTTTTACTTGCTTAACTAGCAACGATACTGATATGACGTTTCTTCTTTAAAAACTACTAAGCTTTAAAGTGAGCTGTTTTAACTGAAACACTTCACTTAAGACACTCTATTCTCCACAGGATGAAACTCACAGTTGACAACATCATATCACTCAATGTGGGCTGATACTAACAGCTGGTATCAGAAGCCTTATGTACCTGAAAGGAAATAACAATATTTCAAAAAATTGAATTTCAAAAGAAGTCCCCATAAGAAGCATACAATTGGTCATGGTCAACCTCATGTGACCAGCGGTGGATAGAGAGTAAGTAGTAACACTCACTGCATTGATCTCAGCTTCTGAGTCTCTACATGTCCCTCACTGGGGAGCAAGTCAATACTCTCAATAACAAACCAGATTGGAGCAACAGCTCTGGCCCTGTGGGCCAGGCTGAAACAGATCTATAAGACAAATTTGCACTGAGGACACTAAGGGGGACCTACTAAAACACACACACACACACACACACACACACACACACACACACACAAGCTGCAGTAACAACCCCATAAAACTTTTACTGGGCCAAGATTGGCCCATTCCCTGCGGGACGTGCAATCTAAAAGATGCCGTCATGTATTCTGACACATTTGTGATCCTATTTTACAGTCATTATAGAGAGCATTATAAGAGACCGTAAGAAGGAGTCTTCTTGAGGTCAATGCAAACTAGTTTTCTCCTTATTATGCTGAGGACTGAAGGCAATATGTTATATCACCATTTAAATGTTTCAGTTTCTTAATTCAGTTAGCCATGGCAGGGTTCCCCTTTGCTTAAAAAGTAAGCGTCTGTTCATTCACCTTCTTCTTCTGTCTCTTTCCTTCTGCTCTCCTTCTCTCTTTCTCATATGTTAAGAGATTATGAAAGAATTAAAACAAGAAGCCCAAGGGAAGGCATGTTATTTTCTCATTTTCTGATAACACCGCTTTCACTGGGATTTGGTTTGGTGGGTTGATTTTTGATGCAGCTGCAAGGATTAACAGTAATAAGTAAGTGCACTACTTGCTTTAACAGCCTCGTCTAATCCTAGCAGGAATATTGAACAAGGAAATTAAAAATAATCTTAAAATAAAATCTCATATATACATCCACTATCGCGGCTGTAGTAGGAAGATACCGCATACACAATTACTGCTTATTTGCTGAATTTAACACGTTGGGAAAAAAATACAAAATAAAAAAGTGGCTTTTATATTTTATGTTTTATTTTTTTTTACAATATGTAAAAAAATAGAAATGTGCACCAAAAATGCAGAAAAATGTCATATTTAAGTTTGTTCCCTACAAGTAAAAAATGGCTCTTCAGATGAACCTAAAAAATGAGGTAGCAAGTAAATTAACTAGTTTTTTCAACCTAAATAAATACTCTGCATGACAGATTCTTTCAATCAATTTTTTTGGAGTTGAATAAAACTAGTTCAATTGCTTGTTAGTACATGAATCATGATATCATGTTGGCACCAATGCTGGCACTTAAATGCAGTATCAGTATGGGCGATGGGGATACCGGCACCATTAAGCAATTTCTGAGTGACGCATACAGGTGGCAAAATCTCTAGTGCCAGTATTGCATGAAAAGGCAGCAGTAGTGAGTGATATACCAGTTAGAATTTTTCATAAGGTCTAAGCTTCACTAGGTATGCCACCAATAAGCCAGGTAACATAACAATCATACAGTGCACAGTAGAAAACAGAGCTAACGGTAGCTCTTTACCTGAATGCCTGAGTCAGGCTTTTTTCAGTAATCTCTTATCTCCCGCTGTGTCTCCTGAGGTGATGATAGCCTTTATCCTTGGTTTCCCCTTTAGCAAAGTTCTCCACTAGCTCTGCCTGTGGTGCACCTCCATCAGTAAGCAGTATCACACAGTAGCATGGTCTCGTAGCCTGGTGCTGCTAAAAAGCAGAGAAATCCACTGAAAACAGCAGCTGCTCATAGCGTGAATGACCGTAATATTTACTGAACTCCAGCAGAGTCTGACAGTCTGTACTAAACCATCACTGAGGTAGTACCTCAAGCATAAGTGTAACTGTATCTCTTTAATTAGGAAACATAAATATAAGTAGTATTGACTCTACACACTCTGTCTTGTTTCCAGTCTTTTTATTGTTCTGTTTTCAAACATTAGGTTATGTAGAGGTACAAATATGCAAAAAAAAAAAACTATATAATACAATTATACAATTCCCCCACAAGAAGTATTGTTGTACCTTTAGGGGTCCATTTACATTGCTTGTACCTTGATGTACCTACACAGTACCTTTTTTACCTTTTGGTATGTGACTGTATATATTCAATAAGCTGAGCACAGTGTGCCTCTAGTAGAATTCCACTGTAAGGTTAGTTAGTAAAGAGGGGTCCGCTGACCTTTTTAACACTTTGATGCTTTGTTTAATGGCATATTATCAGTAAGCAGGCCTTTCTAACCTACATTAACAAATTCATATGCATCCAACACAGCTTAAAGGGAGCGTAGCGATGGCCTGTGAACAAACCGAAATGCTCCCATAGATCCTTTTGTAATGTTATAAGGTACATAACAACAAAAAGAAAACAACAAGTAAAGAAAACGTTTTACTTACTGCTGTAATTTTATCAAACTGTTTTCAGAAGTGCATTGCAGTATATTGGCCTCTGAAAAAGATCAGCTTTCATTTGTCTTTCCTTCTTTTTCTTTATTTCTTTTACACTGCAGGCAACTATAACTCTATATCACAACTATATCCTGTAACCATATCTGCCTTAATCTGTACCTACACCATTTATTAGAACACAATTTCTCTTTTACACTTTTTTACAGCCCCATCTTGTAAAAAGTGGGAATTTAATGCGAGCTTTCCAGACACAACACTGTGAAAGCAACCAACTTTATTGTCATTAAGAGAGTCTTCAACCTGAACTGGAGCGAATTGCCTTTCGGCTGTTTTAAATGAGCAGCAAAGACAACACAGAAGGATCTACCCTCCCGCTAACCATCTTCCAGAGATGAACATTGATTTTCTAGGAAGGCTGAACAGGATGTATGCATGGAAATCCACTTGATGGAGTTGTGGTTGATCTACTTTTTCTCCTGCCTCTTCTTCTCTCCCCCCAACCTGAAATAGGTTCCCTGTCCTCTCCTTGGTTGTCATAGCAACCTCAGCGTGTGACGGAGTTCGTGACAAAGAGGTAGCGAGGTGAGATTCATCTCAGAAATAGGCGCTGTAGTGGCGCGGCTATACTTACCAGGCAGCCATGCGTGCCACATAACTCAGCTGCAAGCTGTATCCACACAATACAGAAATGTATTTATTCAAATGGGCCTTGACCTCAGCTAAGCATGACAGGCAATATGCATTTTGATGGCCATAGCTTTATATACTCAGTTGAATGCGCCACGGGTGGAAGAATGGATAGAGCTATGTGTATGAACTGGACAGCTGAGGGGAGAAACAGTATGTGTGGTGTGCAGCTGTGGCTCTGCTGATTTGTAGCTCTGAATAAGAGATGGCAATGGCGTAGTCATGAGCGAATTGTTCTTTCCAACCAAACTTTTTAAAAGTCCACCTAGATCTAACATTTTATTCAGCATCTACACAGTATTTGTGTTCTAGAGATTAAAGAATTCTTATAAAATTCGACACTGATGTTAGTGATGGCCGAATACTGAACACACTGTTCTAAATGTATTCAGTAATGTATTCAGTTACAATGCATGAAAGAGTGACATATTCAGAATATATTCAGAACACACAGTGATATGGCACAGGGGAAAAACTCTGTATTCTTCTGTTAATGTTTCATGAAAAATTCATTTATTTAAATGAAATGACAAAATTCTCATTATTATTTTGGCTCTTATCACCTGCTTCAGTCCACTGTTGCTCCCACAATCCCACTGCTGTCTAAGCAAACAAGCTAAGCAAACAATTTGTATATCTCAATAACAACAAATTTGACTATAAAGTGAGTAGCTATGTGATTTGATGAGGTATGTGTGTGAAGGAATCAGTTTGGTAAATCAAATTTCCCATCACTAATCAGAAAGAAAAGCAGAAACATTTACCTTGGCGTTTATTAGGGACTCTTTACCAGGGATATGGTGGAGGGTAAACATCTATAAAATACTGTTTGTGTACCTTTTTAAATTTAAAATGGTGTTTACTCGCCTTTTTTAATAATTAACCCAACTTTTTAGAGTTTACTAGTTTGTCTAAGTCAAAGTCATTTTATTGTCATTTCAAGTCAGTGTTCTGCAGTTTCTACAGAACACAGTGCTAAATTTAACACAGAATAGCAGCAGATAACAGTGCAAACATACAATAAATACAAATTATATACTGCAGAAAATGCACAAATAAAGTTGACTGTGCATATAAAGTGAATGAGAATTACTGGGATTTCTTCAAAAATTTCAAGCTGTCGTATCTCATTATCAGCAAACACAGATACAGACAGTTCCATTCTGTTTAAACGTTCTCCTGGTCCGCTGTCACTTCCTCCTCCAGCTCCCAGTTCACCAAATGTGAAAAAAGACAATGACAACATCGCATATCACTCATGATATGAGCTTACGCTAAACTTTTAATAAAGATGGCTCTCCAAGGGTTCTTTAGTAAAGAAAATGGCTCTAGACAGAACCATAAACATTTAAAGAACCCATTGCATGATTAAAGGGTTCTTTGTGTCATGAAAGGGTTCTTCAGATTGATGGAGATGGTTTCATATAGAACCCTTTTTGAAAAGGGTTCTTCTGTTATTACAAGTGTGACATCGTAACAATATAAGAACCCTTTTTGGTGCTAAATAAAACCATTTTCAGAAAGGTTCTATATAGAACTATATACAACACATTCTCCATTAATCTGAAGAGCTAGTTCATCATGAAGAACCATGTGAGCATAAAATGGTTCTATATAAATGTCATGGTTCTATATAGAACAATTCCCATTACTAAAGAGCCTAAGAGTGTATGCCTTTCACAAACTCCCTTAAAGAAAGCCACTAATGAGCCCAGCTTTTTATACTGACCATGCAAGTCTTTTTTCTGCTTGTTGTGAGCATCATGTTACTAGAAGCGTGCATCAAATACTGCTGCCACCCCCACAGACCACCCCACACATGCCACTACTATAGACATAAAATTAGAAAATATAGGTTTAATAGGATGTTTCACTAAAGCAACTTCAATTCTTAAAACGATGCTGGCCCTTATACCTCAAAGTTGTGTAAAACAGAGCACAAATTTGACAGCCTTTAATCACATACTCAGCATCTGATTAATGAAACTTTTGTACAATGTGAAAACAAGTGGAGATTGGAGAATACGATGGCATTCAGTAGCTTGTGAGCCACTAGCTTGAGGTCAAGCAGTGAGTTCACTGCTGCTCCAACTGACCAAACTTCATAGTGTTACATATATGATGGCTGAAAAGAATAAAATGTGAAAAAAACAAAGTATCTCAGTTTTTTTAGACTAAGGTTAAATAATGTATGTGTATAGTATGATTATTTTCCTAAAATAACCGATTTAATGCTGTGTAATTGCAGTGTATGAGATGCTTCTGCACTAGCTGTGTTTTGTATTATATATACATATTTTTCCTGCTTTTTCCTGATGCCAAAAAAGGCCAGAAATTAGACAAAGAAAGGGTGGTCTCTGGCTTTTGCACAATACTATATTTCACGACCCTCTTGCAATAAAATTCCACTTGCTCACTCACACGTGTGCAAACACACCCCATCTGACACAACCCCCTGGAGGTCGTTACAGTGTGAAGTCACGGGGGTCTTGTGAAAATCCTCTAGGCTGTGGCAGATAATGCTGGTGCTTAACTCTCCATCTCCAGTTCATCCGGCGCTCCATCTGCCCACTCACCCCTGGATTTGCAGCCCACCTTGCTGCCCCTTTACTTCTCAATGATTGTCCAGCAAGAGGGTCAGCAAGCCTGTTCTAAAAATCTCTGTGAGAGAGCTCTGACAGCACGGAGTGCTTTGAATCATGCTTCAAGTGCACCTATTCCCAAGCACTGAGATAGGAGGAGAGGTGTTTCAGGATTTCAGGCTAGGGCAAGGTTTCAGGCTCAAGAGCCAAACCCCTGTCTTTTTGCTAATGCTGGTGTTGAAATTGGTTTGACAGCTAGAGCTTGAGGCCTTCTTCAGCTCCAGAGCAGAGCGAGGTTACCAGCAAACCATCAGCACTTACTCTGCCAGTGAAAAGTTGGGGGGACACCTTGGCCTTTTTTAAAAATACTGTTTGACTTTTACTGTTTCTATTTAACCCTTAGATGTTACAGTTATTGCAAATTATGATAAAATCATGCAATTATTGAAATTTCTTTCCTGTAGCTTGTTAAATCAAGCTTAGAAATTCTGTCAAATGTGTGAATTCTACACTTTCAGTTGATATCACCTTTGTCTTTGTAGGTACATAAGGATAGATTTTATTATTCAAATTTGATTGAAAGGTGTTATTGTTGTAAGGAAGAAAATATTTTTTACATTTTTGTTATATTTTTATCATTTCTTTACATGAAACAAATAGAAAATTGACTCAAACTTGTTGACACAGGAATGTACATGTAATTCATACTATAATTACATAGTAAGTGCATAGTAGTACAACAAAATTATGATTAAAAACTAAAACTTTGGACTAATACTGTGGGCATGTTTTGCAACACTCTGCTTAGTCCTGCTTAGTATGAAACTATCATTAAAATCAAATATTGGCAATATTTTCGCCCAAAGATGGCTTAAACAGCTGAAAAGTTTGGGTGCTAACATCACAACAAAGGGATAGAATGCATGGGGTTTGGCATTATTCCTAAAATCCCAAAGCTTTTTTCAATTAATACTTCAGTTTTGCAATTTTTGCAAAGAAAAGAGGCGAGAGCTACTCAACATTTATTTAACATGTTATTGTAAATCAACAAAGAAAACATGCTCACTTTTTAAAAACACTTTAAAAAGCTTTGCAAACCTTTGACAGACAATGTACACATATTCTCTCATGTTAGCCAAGATCTCTTAACATATAACACAGAGGAAGCTTTAAGAATGAAAGGACACTGAGCCAGGGGTCAGCAGTCAGTCAGCTGGACAGAGAGGAATATAAGCCTGTAGTAAGATAGATTCATCCTGCTCTAATGAAATCATAATAGCGCCTGGTCTCAGTCACTCCTTCCTCATTAAGTGCTCAGGCTTGGAATTAATGTTTCCAGACATTCAGGAAATTCTGCGGTTCTTTTATTTATTTCTTCTTTTACTTTATCACTGATTAAAGCAATAGCTCAGCAAAACAACCTCTTAACCCAAACGTGGCCAAACAACCAAGACAGGTATTGTCTAAAGTTTTCTTTTTTTAGTTTTTGCACTGAAGCTACGAGTAGCTAACAAGTAATAGAGGCTTACAGCCAGCAAATAGGACTGTGCAAACTGCAGGCCTAAATGCCTGATCCCCATCCACCTGCACATTTTGCTGTTTAGCCTGTTCTACAGAGCAGCTCTTGACAGGCTTGACAGTTACCTGATGACTTGCATCAGCTATATAAACATAAAATGCTGTGCAGACTGGGCCTCACGCTGTTGTTGAGAAAGAAAAAGCAACAACCATCATATTGTCCAGCTTGGAATATCTTGAGGGCAGGAGGCATGAAGGCACTACCATTTAGAATCTCCTAATTTTTGTCAATTTAGCTGCCAACACCATCTTTCTAATAGGAAGTATTCTGGATATTAAATTTATTAGAAATTCATCTTTGATGCACAGCTTACTCTGTGACTATGGAATAATCAACAGCTCTATCTATCATTCTGAATACATCTAACATCAAAACATGTTTAAGTTTTTACAGCTTCCTTCGCAATGATTTGAGCTGATCATTAAAATATTTTATACTTCTATCAGTAAATAGATTTAATTATTTATTTATGTGATATTTACTTATTTGCTCAAAATTTTGCCCAACTGAATCTTTGCCAATTCCCTGCACTACATTTACGCCATTCGGATTTGGCATCCAGAGCAACTCTTATTGGTATAGTGTAGGGTGCTTACCCAGACAGGGGATTGAAGCCTAGTCTACAGTGTAGAAGGCAGAGGTGTTACCAAATACACTATAACAAGCCCTACTAGTTAGGTCTCCCTCCATCACATGATGGTACCAAGCTGGGAGGGTGAAGACTAGTGCATATCATCGCTATTCAAAGAAAAACAAGTATCTCCAAAATGTCGACTTTGCAGGAGAGGGCAAAACCATCCTTTAACTTTAACATAAGTTAAGTAAGTAATCCTTTAATTTTAACATAAGTTTAAGTGTAAAGAAATTTTATTCCAAACACTTTTGGAGCATTTCTATTGGTCCATTCATCATGAAAGTTTCACACACTGTAATAGGCAGCTTTTCTCAAATTGAGCAAAATCTTAAAAAACAAAAAACTACTTGTTTTTGGGTGATTTTTTGGGGAAAGTGATGATATGCTTCTTCTGAGAGAGGTGTGTTCTCTGTCAAGGATGTGTTTGAAAATCAACAAAACAAGGCATTTGATCAGGGTGCACAAACGTTTGCATACAGCTCTAAATATGCTAAATAATCTTACAGATAATTACTGGAAAGTGTATTTGGTTTAAACACAACAGAACTGTACTGAAACTACTGCATTTCCATAAATGCACCAGAGTTTTCTACTGAATGTTACAACTAGCCCTTCTGTCTAGTGCAATTAACCCCATCTTTGGAACATTTCCACTCTCTCCACTTTTGGAAACATTGAGCTGTTCACTAACACTAGGTAGGCTACAGGAAACAAAGTCTGCATTTATTATTTGTAGCAGACATGTGTAGGTTGCGTAAAAATATGAATCTTTTCATTATTATGTTATGTAGGAAAAATCAAAACAGTAACTGGTAAGCTTTGAGTTAGTCCTTCACAGCAAATTGGAAAAAAGATTTGATTAAAAAAAAGATTTAACACCTCACCAACAGTAAATTGGAGGTAAAGTGGTACTTTTGTACAGTCTATGCCAAAAGCAATTTCAGCCTTAAAACCCTCAAATACCCTTCAGCCATCAGGGTTTGTTCTGACCTATAAGCTAAAATCCAATCAGAACAATTCTGATCAACTGGCCTCCAGTGACAATTCAACACATAACCGCATGTGATTTCTCTCAGGTGTCCGTACCAGATTAGCCCCCAGTGTCCGGCCCTGGTGGCTGTGTGATGGCTCCAGCCACATCCATTATCTGCCCAGAGGCTCATTAAAAGCTGATTTACAGTACAGCACTGGTCTCAGGACTGATCTGCCTCGCAAGGTCAGCGGCGGTCAGTGGGCCACCGGTCAGACGGAGAGGGGAATGACTCATGTGGAAGCAGAGGGGGATGAGGGATCAGGTGTGTGGGGCTGAGCTGTACACGGAGCTATCTGTGCACCTACGCAGCCTCAGAGCAGCCCCAGAGCGGTCATTTGCTCACTGGCCTGTTACGACCAATAGAAGCTGTGGTAATTGGCTATTTGAGGCTGGTGAAGGTTGAGCTGACACAGATGGGAGAGAATAGGCAGACTGCCTGTCAGGGATGCGTATAAGAGCCATTCATCAATTATGATGACAATGTTTGAGTGATGGTAGATCACAGGCCACACATCTTATCAGGCAGTAACACCTACCAGCTCCAAACCAGCTCTACATGACATAATGTATGGCGTCTGGAATGTGGTGTCTGTATGTGTCTTTGTAAATTCTTTTTCCTCCTTATTATCTTTACCATTTATACCCTGTAACATCTTCTGAACTTTATAGCAGAACTCTTGTGTGTGGGTCTATTGGTTACACATCTGAGCAGAATTAACCAGATGACCGTATCATTAAGTAAATGGCATTAACATTTTTGAAAAAAAGAAAGAAAAATCAGGACAAGGTCATTGGATAATACCAGTTTATGTAATACCAGCGGATTTGCTGTCCAGGAAACAGAAGTGTTGCCAAATGAATGACTAAAAGGAGTCATGAGGGTATGATATGAATAGTGCACAAGGAAGTGCAAATCACTTTTTTTCCTTTTGTTTTCAGTCACAATGATACACACAGGATCAGGTGGAAAATTATAGCAATGCAGTTGTATGCAAAAGTTTGAACACCTCTGGTCAAATTCTATTCTATACTTTCTAAGCAAAAATAAATGGACACATCCTCTACAAAGAACACACTTATATGTATATGTCACTTTCTACAAATTCTAGAGCACCATTTCTTTTCATATTTCTTGACATATTCTTTAACATAAAATCTAAAACAGTGCCATAACTTTTGCACAGGCCAATTTTACATTTTATTTATTTATCCAGTACATTAAATTCAGTAAATAGGCAGTAGTTGTGCATTAAAACATGCAGAAGTGTGTTCTCTGTAGGACGTGTACACTTATTTTCACTTTGAAAATCAACAAAACATGTCATTTGAGCTGGTGCACCCAAACTTTTGCATACAACTGTGTGTGCCAGTTTATAAGTCTGATATATGCTGAGAGTCAAAAGTTTGGGAATACGTTGCCTTCTTTCACTGCTACTTTTCAGTGCAGAACAATACAATAAGAAAGGGAAATGGCTGGAGTTATAGGGTGGAAAGTATCAACACTAAATTTCGCATTTTTGAAATTGTAATGTGAAATTCCTCAAAGTGCCAGATAGTTTTACTGGGTAAAAAGGTCAAATAAATACGCACAGTTATGACAAATTTTACTATGTCCTTTATTAGTTTTAATAGTTAGAATCTGTCAGACATTTCAGTGTAATTTGTTTAGACTGTCTGGGTGTTTACAAACATTTTACCCCAAAATAAAGGCACAGTACTGTGGAATTTGTACTTAGCCAGTTAATATCTAGAATCTGTTAGACATTTCAGCTTAATTTAGTTAAACTGTATTTGAACTTAGCATTATGTTACCCACAATAATTACCTAGTGTTTTGGAGTTTGTACCTCACACTTATGTGATTAATACAGTTGGATGCAAAAGTTTGAGCACCCACAGTAAAATGGCACGTTTTGTTGATTTTCTAAGTGAAATTAAGTTACACATCCTCTGCAGAGAACTCACTTCTAAACAATTTACAATCATCATATATCAGTTTCAAATATTTTAAAGCAAATATCTGTTGATACCCATTTGATTGCAATATCATTGCACATCAGAGAAACATATACATGTCACATTGTTTTCCTCTAGTTTAGTTTTTAGTAGTTATTTCTATAAATTAAAAATAACTCGTTTTTTATAACTCAGTTTGCATTAAAGTGCCTCTAGTTGCTGAATAATGAGCCTTAGTATGTAATAAGCCTGGGATTTAAAGGGGTCAATTCATTGCCAGCTGATGAAGAATGAATGCTCATTTGTCCTTAAAGTGTTGATGACAGTATACAAATCTGCTTATGTAATGATAGCAGAGTTGTATATCACAAATTTACTGCGGTTCGATTTTTACTGCGGTTCACTCCTTTTTGTAGGTTGTGCAGTGAGAGTGGGGTTTGGGTGGGGTGATCAGTGGGCTGAATTTGCCCACAGTTCACTGATTCACCCAATTTGATCTGGCTGAGGCACTGAGAGAGGAAACTGTTCCATCTGAGCACCTCAGATCTGGTCAGGGAAGCGGGAAAGACACCTGATGTCCAAAATAAAGCACGCGTAAATGTAACTGCCGACCTTAATCATAGTGTAAAACCATCCTTACACAACGAGACCTTAGAGATAACCGTAATAATTAAATTCACAAGCAGTTCAAACAAAGACGGTTTCCATGCTTCTCGTTCAATTTAAAACCACTAATGTGCTGATGCGCAGTATTTTAAAGTAAACAGGAGAATGTAAAAGTGTTTGATGACGTGGGCCTAATGTGAATTTTAAAAGGCACAGTGAAGCTGTATCCATTAAAACCCGGCCAGATAAACTGGAGGTCCGAATTGTAGTGGCAAAATAAATTTCAATTACAGTCTCCATTATCTGAAATTGGATTTCTCTTGCACACCCACCCATACACCCACGCACATGTGTAAGCACACACACATACACACACATACACACACACTATCACACACTCATTAGAAGGTCAGCGGAAACCTAGGAATCATTACTTTGATGTGGACAACAAAGTCTGCCCTAATCAAATGAATTACACTAAACCTTATCTGCCAGAATCAATACTTTGAAGCTCCTTTGAAGATTAGGCCACTTCTCCAGCAGGCTACACATGTTGGTTCTAATTGTTGGGAGCATTGATGGGCTTCTGAGTCATTTTCCGACACACATTCTCTCCCTGAAAGAGCGTGGCGACGTGAAGGGATCAATACAGCAGTGACGAAACCAACAGCACTGTTACTGTTGGCAGCGCAAGTTAAGACCCCACTTTTGTTTTTTGAAGCAGGTGAGCCTAAGACAACTGAAGAGTCCATTAATGGAGTTCAGAACCTCTTTCGTTCAAAGACAACAGCGGTCCGAACATACATGCCACACAGCAATCACGTCTCTATAAATACAGCCCAGAGCTCTGAGAACAGGTGTAATTGTAGGTGTATGAGAAAAAAGGACACAGTGCGCTCAATAACCCAGTGGTGTAATTGTCTTTGTGAAGCTCAGAAGCTCCTCCTGGGCCCTCAAACAAGCGAGGGTTGTTTTTCTTTGCTCTACAAGGAGCAGATTCATAAAAGCTTATCCAGAGGAACAAATATATCCTCCTCAAGGATCCAGGACAGAATGGCTAATGTCACAGAGTACATCAGAGGCCTACTGTTGTTCCTTTTTTTGTACTTGA
Organism: Colossoma macropomum; assembly: GCF_904425465.1. Taxonomy (NCBI): domain Eukaryota; kingdom Metazoa; phylum Chordata; class Actinopteri; order Characiformes; family Serrasalmidae; genus Colossoma; species Colossoma macropomum. The sequence continues at coordinate 29,347,343 of NW_023494792.1, read as the reverse complement.
ACAAGTATAAATGCAATGAATGACATTGAGTGAAATGAAAAGAGTCGACAGATAAAATGAAAAGTATAAAAAACTCATCATTTTTGAGGAAGTTTTGAAAGAAGGCAAGGAAAAATAAAGAGGAATAACTAGAAAATAACAGAGCAAAACAAGAAAAAACAGAAAACAACACAACAGAGGAATAAAGCCAAACCAACAACAATGCACAGCAAACAGAACAAGACACATGCGACACATATCATACAGGAGGTTAACAAACAAGACACAGGTGAGTGGAGTGATAAAAGGGTGGAGTAAGACAAGCATATGGCTGGATCTATGGTGTCAATGACAAGAATGGGCCTTAAACAGAAACAGGACAGAAACAGAGAGAAACTCTGCTAACAAATAACAAAAACATGGCAAAAATGTTAAGGATGACTTTTTTTCTGCACAAAAGTTTGCAAAACAAGTGTTAGGAACTCCTAAATCAAACGTTATAACCTCAGGCAACTTTAGACACCAATCATGTTAAAACTGAGGCACTGAAAACTCCTCTGCAGCCTTGGTAACACATCTTAAGACTCCATACACCTGCAGTGCTAACTTGAAATTGGATGTGAGCTGTAGAGTCAATATACTCTTCAGTGGTTTTCACCACACATTGAAAAAGGAGTGCTTGCTTTTGAATGATCTAAAAACATGATGAATTGTTGAAATACGATGTGTCTGGAGCTACTTTTGTTATTTTATTTACTATTTGATTGTATTTACATAATTAATTACATAATTAATTGCATAGTTGTATACTGAAGTACACTGTATGTCCAAAAGCAACCAGACACTCCGTCTAATTAGTAACTTCAGCTACTTTAAGTTATTGACACAGGTGTTTAATTGCGCACAAACAGTTTGTGTAATCTCAACAGAAGAGTATTGAATTGGACACTCTGGAGCTACACATGAGCCTAAGATCACCATATCTAATGCCAAACATCAGCTAGAGGGGTGTAAAGCCCCCCCAGCAATGTGCTGTGGAGCAGTGAAACTGTGTTCTCTGGAGTGATGGAGCTCCATCCAATACTTTTTCAATGAGTTGGAGCGGAATTTGTGATCCAGAACTAATCACTCAACATCAGTAGCTGACCTCACTAATGCTCTTGGGTGTGACTGCAATCAAATCCTCACAGCAATGTTTCAAAATCTAGTGTAAAGCCATCCCAGAAAAGTAGAGGCTGTAACCACAGGAAGGAGGAACAAACTCCCTATTAATAACCTTGATTTCAGAGGAAATGCTGGATGAGCAGTTGTTTACAAACTTTTGGAGATATAGAGTGCATTTACATCCTGTATTGATGGCTGACAAACTGAATCTTAAACGTTTAAGCTTAAAAATGCAGCAAAAATGTACATTTTCTCTTTCCGTAAAACAGGACAGTATCTCTTCATTGACCCTTTTTATAGTGGCCATACAATCTATAGATTTTTCCTTTGATAACATTGATGAAATATACATTGATGGAAATGTGGATAATGATTAGAAAACTAGAAGTGAGCTGGACTTTTGTCTTTGTAGGTGATCAAGCAAGTCAACATTTATTTAAAATGTTTTTTATTTATTGTGGCAGTTTCTTATCACGAAGTAAGTTTGGCCTCAGCGTGGCTGTCTTTGTGGAGAGGTGTGAACTGTTTTCACAGCAGGTGGTTCTCATTCCTCCACTATTACTCTTCATTGCTTACTAGCAGCTCAACACAACATATCATACACAGAGCCAAAAGTGTTGGTTAATCTGATAACAGAGATACAGGGAAAATATTTTATTTGATCGTATTTGTCAAGGTCAGTTTCAATGTTGCTGGCAGAATCACTACTAGGGAGCCTGCATGAAGAGGTTAATTTTATAATTATCACAAATTATGTATTCTTCCACTTGCAATCACAAATTTGGTACTGAATGAAGTTTCAGCAGAATTTCATCACTTGTTTCAATGACCTAAGTGAGAAACAATTTAAAAGGGAATTCTGAACTTTCTGTACAGTTGTTAGATGTAAACAGTGCAATAATTAACAGCAGAAAAACTGACTGATTTCTTTACAGTGGTGGTGATAGGAACCAGGGGTTGCAATGTCTACAACACAAATTTAGCCATTTACTTTCTGTCCAAAATGACCAGGGAACCTACATATGACTTTTTTTTTATACAGTGTTGATTATGATCAAATAGAGATACATTACAACATGCTGCATGTACCTCTCCACCATTAATGGATTTTTAAAAAACACATTTCAGGCCAAAACCTTTTTAAAACTATCATAAAACAACCTCTCAGGCATCAGGCAGTGTATTCATTTATTTTTAATGTAAGAACTTTCTATGAGGGAGCTTTCAGAGGCGCTGAACTCTTCAGATGTCTGGTTTCTATCACTGATGCTGTAAACAGTTCTGTCTGAAGTTTCTCTAGAACAGAAAATTTCACATTGAACTACTCTGAATGACTTTGTTTGCATCCTAATGATTGAATTAAGCAACTTTTTTTAAAAAAAATCTTTAATAAATATTACACAGAGCTTTATATTGCTGGTAATAACTGTGACTTCTAAGGTTTACCATGAAGTGTTATGCTTAATTAAACGTATTACTCTTTCAGTTTACAAACAGAATACAATCACAAACCTAGCTGGATTGAGCAGTTAAAGATGATGATGATGGTCATGATGATGATGCATAAGCAACCCGACTATAGTGGAGGATGGCTGTTTTGTTGCTGATGAAAGAACGGCTGCATTTTCTTAGACAACATTTCAGGCATTTCTGACCTAATGTCATTGGCTTGCTTTGAGGCACTTAACGTACCTCACCAAATAAGTGCCATTTCACTTAGAGCAGTAAGTAGATCCAGCAGTTAGAGTTGATTAAAAGCTGATAAATGATAGCATGTCCAATGAGTCTGAAGTACAGCCTTGCTCATATGCATATGCAACACCCACTCAATAAAAAGGCCTCACTGTTCATTTTCAAAGTGCAGGTTGACCTTGTCACTCTTGGGGGGAAGAGAATGTGAGGAGAGTGGGGTGAAGCAGATGTCACCCCTCTCTCTAACTCATTCACTCTCACCCTGAAATCCCTGCAGAGGGTTCCGGGTCAGCCTGAGGTCAAAGGTCAGTGGATAACCCACACTGCTAATCTGCATTTTTGCATGTGCCACAAAAGTAGCGTGGGCGGCTGAACGCATGAATTAAAGGATGGATGGATGGGATGGGTGGATCAGATCAATATCAGGGGAAATCATACAGGCATTCTTATCAGAATGTCGCAAAAAATTATTTTAAATAAAATGTTAATGCTGGACAATATCACACTATTTAGTCCGTACAAGCTGGACCTTAATACTGATATGATGTCAATAACTCTACGTTATCCATACATAGTCTATTAGCTGGTGGGATGTACATGCTGAGAAGCACAGATGGGTCTTATATTGAGAAGAGGTCACTGTAATGTATCACTGTCTAACCCAATTAGCCTGACATGGAACCTATGACCTCTGTTTGATGTTCCTCCACACCCAGAGGTCACCTCAATACCTTCCTGGACTACAGGAACTTCCTTTTGTAAGCTGTTACATGCAGTGATGTAGTTCTAAAAGAAAGGGGCATACTGTGAATGTGTGCCAGCCCAGCACACACGGTCAACAAAAAAACTTTTGCACCGACAGTGCTTAAAAATCGCAAAATGTAAGGTTATAGCTGAAAATAAAATGAGCAATTTTTTAAAAAATTCTAACTTCAGTGACAGTCCTCAAGTTTGTAAATGTTTCTGAATATCTTTGGCCTTACTTTGAAGCCACCATCTGTTTTTTACAAAACTGCTAAGAGCCTACTTAGCTGCTGAAATGCTGCTAATTTCACAGAACTAGCTAGCAAACTTTACTTTAAGGTGAGGTAGCATGTTGCCAGGGAAGCGAGAAGGTGTTTTAAGTTGGGGGTGCTAAATTTTAAACAGCATATGGGATGTAAACAATAAAGTTGAGCAAAATGATTTGCCTTTTTTTGTATTTTACATTCTGCCCTGTGATGGACTGGCGGCCTGTCCAGGGTGTATCCTGCCTTCCGTCCCATGACCTCTGGGATAGGCTTCAGGACCACTGTGACCCAGAAGGATAAGTGGCTTAGAAAATGTGTGTGTGTGTGTGTGTGTGTGTGTGTGTATTTTACATCAAACAGGTTGTGTCATAATGTGATATAATGTGGCAAGAAGACAATATACACAACTGACACATCAAACCACTGATGTTCACCCTGCTCGCTCTCCTTCTGGAGGAACTTCATGCAAATAAGCTGAATGGCGACCAATCAAATAGTTGTTTTATGGCACAGTAACTGATATATGTTTGATAAATATGAATGTATTCAAAGCGGGACACTATTACATTAGATGTTTTAAGTTTAAAAACAATATGCTCTTTCTTTCCCGCACTGCTCCTCAACCTGCTTGTGTTTAAGCATTGCGCCCCTAAAACAGTGCAGTGCATGCCTACTGCAGATTTTGAAAATATGTGAATGAAACATACATAAAATATACACTCCACTCTAAAACAGCCTTACCTTACCTTAAAGTTCAAATTATTTTAAATTTCTGCAGTTGCAGTTAAACAGCTCCTCAGCACCACCGCTTCCCTCATACTACTACTATGATCATGTCTAATCATGCTAATATATTCACAGGAGTTTTCAATCATAATGTGTCTATTTTTAACTCAAATCATATCGGCTTGTCTATGACTGCAGGAGACTCCAGTATCCATGTTGGTATCTACGGTGTTGGGGTAACTCATTACTTTTACCCTCAAGAAATGCATTACATTAATCTGATTACTTTTTTCTGTAACAAAGTAATTTAACACATTAAAGTTACATATTTTGTAATCACATTACAGTTACTAACTTTATATAAAAAAGGTTACTTGCATTACTCATGGTTTTCTATAGAAACATTAATAAAATATTAATACACAAAATATAAACCCAAGCGTTTATGTTTTCTCCTAATTTGTGGATGGCACAGCTGGTCCTGTGACCACGAATGTGAGGAGCACAGCACAAACGCAGTTTGGCAACAATGGCAGAGGACCAGAGTGGACGTTCACACAAATGGAGATATTCTAATTATTCTGAATTTGTTTCACGCAAAGACAAACACAGTACCCTGATGTTTAAGCTATGTCCAAGCCAAAAGCACCTTTCAACTGCTGCAAACAATTTGTTGAAGCACTTAATCAGGATGCATGCTAAAACGAAACTTGTGGCTAAAGACCCCTGTACCAAAGGAGAGAGTGCCCCAACAACCAAACAAGATAAACTAGATTTTCTTTCAGTGCCAGGAATGAAGGTCACATGGCACGTTTTAAATTATTTTTCTCAGCAAATAAGTTGAAAGTGTGTGGAACAATTAGCAGAAAAAGCCATATTTAAAAAGCCGTGTTAACTTATTTTCACTTAGAAAATGAAAAAAACGTAATTTGATCTGGGGTGCTCAAACTTAGGCATTTGACCGTACTTTATCCTAAGACATACTAGCTGCAGTTGCAGTTTTTGACATCATTTTCTTGTTAAAAAGTGTTCTTCTCAGTGAAAAATGGCACAGCAGTCTAAATCAGCCACTCTGGGGTTTGTGAAGAGCTAACAGCATTTCTCTCTCTCTCTCTCTCTCTCTCTCTCTCTCTCTCTGTCTGTTTCCCCATTCCAGGGTAGATCATTAGCAAGCATAACAAATGACAACCCACAATGGCCCCACATAGACATAAGGCAGTCAGCTGAGCAATGCTTTACTAATTTGACTTCCAAAGACAAAGCAGGTTCACCCTTAACTTTGTATTATCCATCAAGCCGTAGCTTCTTTCTGCTGGCACCTTAGTAGCCATTCAACCAACAGATTAATATTTTTCATTAACTCTTTAAAGCTGAGGCAAAAACAGGCTCTTTCTTCCGTGTATTCTGCTCTTCTCCATTAATCACGTGATGTCTCAATACTACTACTGTATTTATTTGATATGTAAAGAACATGATCTAACAAAGCTGAAAATTCATACATTTTTGTTTGGTTTGTGTTGCAAATTACCCTTTTGAACAAAAGGAACAAAAGAATCAGAATGTCACACATCAGTAGCGTTTAATCCGTACTTGAGTAAAAAAATAAATAATGAGCTCTTACCCATCCAAGCTGAACTCTGAATGAGCCTGTGTGCTCACTCAAAAAATCATAGTGTAAAAACTATTAAGGAAGCCTCCTGCATGTTTTATGCAGTGATAGAAAACAGGCTAGAACATCAAAAAACTCTTCTTCTGATACGTCTCACTAGCCACGTTTACGTGCAGCCTAATAATTCATTAAAAATCCGACTAATAGTTAAATCGGAATAGAATACAGCCATGTATACACTTCAGAATAGACTAGTCCGATTGAGGCCGTTCGGAATCCAATTTCTATCAGTTTGAACACGGTGGGTAATCCTATAAATGATATTAAGAGTAACAGCCATGTAACCTGTATCTGATAACATTCCCAATCAGAAAGTTTAAGTGCGTTCTGTGCATGTGCGTTTGCGCCATAGCGAAAATTTACAACTTTCAACATGGCGGGAGCAGAAAATGGCCTTCAGAGGAGACTAAATTTATGCTTTGAACTTTAAAGGACGGTGGTGGGAGGAACGTCCAGCTTGTGTGTCTCTGAACATGACGTCTTCCTCTCGGCCTTCTTTATTAAGTACATGTGAAGTTCATTTTCCTGAGTCTGCCATAATTTTAAACCAGTTAAAAACACAAGCACTGCTTACTGCTGCTCATCTCACTCTGACTGGACTCACGTGATGCTCGTTGTTATGGTATCATCTACACTAAGTGATACTTTACGTATTCATGTAATTTTGGATCTGATTACTTGCAGTGGGCATGTAAAAGGAGATTTTCCCTCAGATTGTTGAATAGAGTGAGCATAAACACACCTCAGTCTTCATCTATAATCGGAATGTATTGAATTGCATTGCCAAAAATCTTTGCATGTAAACACAGCCTTTGTGGCCAATGTGGACATGTATGCATATGTACTCATCTGGCAACAGATTTAAAAGAGTTTTTTTCTTTTTCTGCATGCCAGCAGAATGGTAATTTACCTTGATATCAAATAAAATATGTTTTCAGTGTAACCGTAATCATATAGAGTAGGACGCTGTCATCTCTGTGTGTGTGTGAGTGTGAAATATTGTGACTCTGTGTTGAGCTGCTATTGAGCAATGAGGAGCGAAGGGGGAGGGGTGAGAACAATTCACATGCCTTGGGCCGTGCCCAGATAAAACAGACTGCTGCTTTGATGCCTCTCTCTCTCTTTCATATATCGAAGATTTTTACTTTACAGGAGAAGGAAAAACGTTCCATTTCTATTGGCTTGTTCATCATGAAACACAAGGTGAAGGGTAACTGGAGGTTTCAAATGATGCAAAAACTGAAAAACACCAAAAATTGAGATAGAATGTTTTTACTTGGCAGTGACAATATATGATACGATGTTCTGTATATTTATTGTATTTGCTGCATATTCTGTACTCCTTTCACACTGTTGTATATATGCACTCTATGTAATCCTGTGTAATGTGCTGCCGTTTTGGGGTCTAAAGAACATTTCACTCCACTGTATACCAGTTATATTGAGGAATGCCAATAAAAACCACTTGACAGCACAACTCCAGTTTCTTGACATCAAAAAATCATGTGTAACTGCCACAATGAAAAATTAAACACTTTAAACGTGTTAAACACAAGCACTTAAACATAATAAAAATGATAAAAATATGATAAATATAAATGTTGACTTGCTTGCTGACCTACGAAAACAAAATATATTCCATCAATGTTACTGAAGAAAACAATACATAGTCCAAGCTCTCTCTCTTTTCTCTTTTTCCCTCTCTATCTCTGTTTCTCACTCTCATGTTTTCTTTTTTTTTTTTACTTTCTCTCTCTCTCTGTGCCCCCCTCTGTGTCTCTCTCTCTCTTTCTCTCTCTGTCGACCCCCCTCTCTCTCCACCCTCAAACTTTAAAGTGCTGTACTTCAGAGCGCTAGTTAAGATGTGGACCCGTCGTGCCCCTCCACTCCTCCGGAGTCTCATTAGTCTTTTGATTATGAGCTGCAGAGCATGCTCTGCTTTTACCGTCCAGACACTGACACGCATATGTGTCTGCTCACCGCCCACTGCCCTCTGCATCACATCGCACATCCATCTCCATTTCAGCCCTTTGCAAATGCAACACAGAGCACAACAAACATGCACAATGAAAAAGCAACCAAACATACAAGCCCTCACAAAGCCATAGGATAAATATTTAATGCCACCTGCTCTCCGAGGCAATAATGAAGCGTTATGGATTGCCAGAACATTGCTTACACAGACATGAGATGAGATTAGGGTCACCAGGCTGTCTCCTTTAAGCATTCCTCTGGTCCACAGGGAGATTTTGTGTGTTGTTTCTCTAATTAGTGAAATGGAGAATAGCATGGTTAAGTAAAGCACAGTCTGCTGGGGCACAGTCATTAAACGATGCTGTCACTGCATTTAAAACGGCAAAGCATTGCAAAAATATTTTGGTTCTGGCTGAGTTGCCATGTGAAGCCTCGATCACTGAGGAGGCCTCAGAGCACCAACCTGTGTGTGTGTGTGTGTCTGAAACCCACAGACTGTGAAACGCTTTCCTCCTGTGCATTCCTCCAATGACAGATCTCAGTGGGAGGAAGCAAGAGTGTTTCATTAACTAATCCTAGAAGATAACACTACATGCTCCTCAGAAAGGGGAATTCCACCTATTTTTCAAAATTCGGAACTCAGAATGGTTTACAGTGGTGGTCATAGGAACCAGATGTCTGAAGAGTTTAATGCCTCTAAAAGCTCCCTTACAGAAAGTTATTACATTAAATGGTTATGAACACAGTGCCTGGTGCCTGAGACAAGCGTATCACAATAAGCTTTTCCGAGCTAATCATGGATATACTGTCAGTACCAAAAAACAGTTCCCCACATAAAATGTTAAATACAAATGACTGGTTTTACAGTTTTTGATACTTTGTTTTTAAATGTGTACTTTGTGTACTCCAACTTACCAGATCTAAGAAAAAGTGTCATCACGCCCTGTGTATTGTGGAAACCTCTTGTGATTTTATATTTTTTGCCATATTGCCCAGCTCTAGTTTTATTATAGTTTTGAGATTCAATTTTGACCTGACAGTTATATTTATAATTACATTCATGGTAGTCCGTGCAGTGTTGTAGAGCAAAACAGTCCCCAAAGAATTTTTTTTTTAATAGTGTTGTACCTTTAACAAAATGACATATAAACCTTAGAAGATATGCATGTTTACTGGTGGTTCTGAATAATAAATAAAATGACTTCAACTTTTCTAGTGTTTCTAAATGTTTTAATGCAAATTAATGTTTCAGTTTGCAGTAGAATGAATAATACTGAAGAGCTCAGTGACTTTAAAAGTACTAAGCACTCTCATAGGATACCATTTCTGCCCTGCTAGATCTGCCCTAGTCCACTGTAAGTGCTATTGTTGTAAAATGGAAGCTTCTATTAGCAACAACAGCTCAGATACAAATCAGCAGACCAAACTCACAGAGCAGGGTCATCGAGTGCTGAAACATAAAAATCACCTATACGCTGCTGCGTCACTCACAGCAGAGTTCCAAACTGCCTCTGGAAGCAACATCAGCACAAGAACAGTGCATTCAAAGCTTTCATGAAATGGGTTTCCATGGCTAAGCAGCCGCAAACAAGCCCAAGGTACAATGCCCATAAAGTTCGGTGGAGGAGGGATAATGATCTGGGACTGTTTTTTAGGGTTTGGGCTGAGCCCCTTAGTTCCAGTGAAGTAATGCTATAGCATACAAAAGCATACAAATGGCTATATTTGTGTCATAAATATAGCAGTCCCTGGTTCTTATCACCACCACTGTAAAGAAATCCAAATTGGTAGATTTGTCTACAACGAACCGCCTCATATCAAAACACTCTCAATATCTTTGTTTACATCTCAACCATCGAACTATACACAAATTTTGAGAAATTGGTGGAATTCTGCTTCAAACTCCCCACTCTCTCTCTCTCCTCCTCTGCCTTCCTTCCAGGGTGCTATTCAACTTTTTTTTATTCCTCCTTTTCAACCATGCACATTACCTGTGAGCCATCCACCAATCTCTGGAGATGTCCTTGGAGCTGTCACTTAAAAAATAAACACTTTGCTACCTGACACAAGGCAAAACTAGAGCAATCCAGTTGACAGCCCTCTCCTCTTGTCTTGCTGAATGCCAAAGAAAAAATCTCTTAGCATGACACAAAGCTCCTTGTTAAAGTACTAGCTTAGTTTAGCTTCAGTGTTTCTGTTTGGCATGTAAGACATATGTGGGCTTTTCAAAGACATATGCAAGTGTTTGACTGGAGAGAAAAGTGCTAATTATCCACAGATGAGTACAGCTCTCATTAAAATAGAGGAATTCCTTTACAATCAGAGGCTTTTAGAAATGCACAAATCTTCCCAGCAGATACGTCTCAAAAGATTAATTAAGAATCGGCATGTTTGAAGATGCGGTTCAGGTGAGCAGGTACTGATGAAATGCTAATCGAGGCATGGTTTCAGATCCAGATCAGTTACGTTCTTTCTCACTTTCATCTCTATCTACGTGTTTCTATTTCTGTCAGTCCATCGCTGAGCACTGTCCGTCAGTCCATCTCACTGCCCTATGTGCAGTCGTCTTATCTCTTGAGAGTTTTCGATTGAACTATGTAACTATGAATAATAAAACTAAATACTGCTACAGACACTGCCTGTCAAAATTCTGATGAACAAAATATTTTTAATACAAATTCATTCTCAATTTGTTGAGCCAAAACATTGTCAGATGAAGCAAATAACATTGATTATCTTGTAACAAGACAAACCAGTGGAGGGAGCGTGATGCTCTGGGCAGAGCTCTGCTGGGAAATCCTGGGTCCAGGCATTCATGTGGACAACACATACCACTTACCTAAAAATCACTGCGGACCAGGGTCACCCCTTCATGGCAGTGGTATTCCCTGATGGTCGTGGCATCTTTCAGCAGGATAATGCGCCCTATTTGTGATGTTTTGAAATATATGTGCTAAATGAAATGTGATAGATGAAATACATGTAATATTCTCAATTTTGAGTATTTACATATGTCTCAAATATATACGGAAACACACTATATTGCTGAAAGTATTTGCTCGTCTGCCTTCACACACATATGAACTTGAGTGACATTCCATTCTTAATCCGTAGGGTTTAATATGATGTCGGCCCACCCTTTGCAGCTATAACAGCTTCAACTCTTCTGGCAAGGCTGTCCACAAGGTTTAGGAGTGTGTTTATGGGAATTTTTGACCATTTGTCCAGAAGCGCATTTGTGAGGTCAGACACTGATGTTGGACGAGAAGGCCTGGCTCGCAGTCTCCACTCTAATTCATCCCAAAGGTGCTCTATTGGGTTGAGGTCAGGACTCTGTGCAGGCCAGTCAAGTTCTTCCACACCAAAATCGCTCATCCATGTCTTTATGGACCTTGCTTTGGGCACTGGTGCGCAGTCATGTTGGAACAGGAAGGGGCCGTCCACAAACTGTTCCCACAAAGTTGGGAGCATGAAATTGTCCAAAATCTCTTGGTCTGCTGAAGCATTAAGAGTTCCTTTCACTGGAACTAAGGGTCCGAGCCCAACTCCTGAAAAACAACCCCCCACCATAATCCCCCCTCCACCAAACTTCACACTTGGCACAGTGCAGTCAGACAAGTACCGTTCTCCTGGCAACCGCCAAACCCAGACTGAGGACGGAGAAGCGTGATTCGTCACTCCGGAGAAGCGTGATTCGAACACGTCTCCACTGCTCTAGAGTCCAGTGGCGGCACTTTACACCACTGCATTCGACGCTTTGCATTGCGCTTGGTGATGTAAGGCTTGGATGCAGCTGCTTGGCCATGGAAACCCATTCCATGAAGCTCTCTACGCTGTTCTTGAGCTAATCTGAAGGCCTGATGTTTGGAGGTCTGTAGAGATTGACTCTGCAGAAAGTTGGTGACCTCTGCGCACTATGTGCCTCAGCATCCGCTGTCATTTTACGTGGCCTACCACTTCGTGGCTGAGTTGCTGTCGTTCCCAATCGCTTCCACTTTGTTATAATACCACTGACAGTTGACAGTGGTATTATATTTTGTAGAAGCAGTCTGCATGCCTAGGTGCTTGGTTTTGTACACCTGTGGCCATGAAAGTGATTGGAACACCTAAATTCAATGATTTGGATGGGTGAGTGAATACTTTTGGCAATATAGTGTATATTTACTTTGCACATGGGTGGGAAATAATGCCATAAGGCACTTATTTTATCCACTTGTGATGTCAGCACTTATCAGCACTTAAACATTTCAGCTGTTTAAAACCATATTTAGGCCAATATTCAATCTGTGCTTTTAAGTTTGGGAAAGAAAACTTTCAAATAATTATTCATGCAAACCTGTTTTTCATACCAGGGAAGACACTTCAGTGAGGATGAAGGTGAGAGTTGCAAAATATACCCAAAGTATCACTACATAGTCATTTAATGATAGATTTAAAGCTTTCACCTTATGCTGTAATTATTGGCCTTAATCATCATTAAATAGCTACTTGTTGGAGTAATTAATCTGTATAGATGTTTTTGAAGATCCTCTTCATATTCAACCACAGAAAAACCCTAGTTTTGCCAGATTGTCATCTCAATGACATTTGTCATGCAGTTGTCAATTTAATACTGTTCTTCTGGAATTGATCCACAATAAACTCTTGCAGCTTCCTCACACTTTGCAGGCAAGAGAGCAGCAGGTGAAGCTGGGAAATTCTCATAAGTCATCCGCAGAGTCAGTACTGCTGCCCCCCAGGGATGTGTGCTCTCCACACCACTCTTCTCAGTGTTTACTAATGACTGCACCTCCACAGACCTGTCTGTCAAAATCCTAAAGTTTGCAGATGACACTACAGTCACTGGTCTCATCCGAGACAGTGACAAGTCTGCTCACAGACAGCTGGTCCTCTGGAGTGGTCACAATAACTTGGAGCTAACAAGCTGAAAAAATGTGGAGATGCTGGTGGACTTCAGGGGATGCCCACACAATGTAACCATTTTACAGTCCATCCTTACCAACTCCATAACAGTATGGTGAAGCTCTGCCAACAAATATGACATCCACATGCTTTTTGGCATCATAAGGTCTGCAGAACAGATTTTTGGTGTAAATTTAACCCACACTGCTTGATCTGCACACCTCCAGAACTAGGACACATAAAGAGAGAATCGTCGCTGACCCACCAAACCCAGGACCTTGTTTTGGCTGCTCCCCTTAGACAGGTGCTTCAGTTGAAACAGCAAGACTCCAGAAAACTTTCTTCCCTGATGTCAATATAATATAACACAATATTGGTGTGGTAGAACTCAGGTATGGAGGTCTATGTTACTGTGTAAGTGTGGTAGAACTCAGGTATGGAGGTCTATGTTACTGTGTAAGTGGGGTAGAACTCAGATATGGAGGTCTATGTTACTGTGTAAGTGGGGTAGAACTCAGGTATGGATGTCTATGTTACTGTGTAAGTGTGGTAGAACTCAGGTGTGGAGGTCTATGTCACTCTGTAAAAGTGTGGTAGAACTCAGGTATAGATGTCTACGTTACTGTGTAAAAGTGTGGTAGAACTCAGGTATGGAGGTCTACGTTACTGTGTAAGTGGGGTAGAACTCAGGTATGGAGGTCTATGTTACTGTGTAAGTGTGGTAGAACTCAGGTATGGAGGTCTATGTTACTGTGTAAGTGTGGTAAAACTCAGGTATGGAGGTCTACGTTACTGTGTAAGTGGGGTAGAACTCAGGTATGGAGGTCTATGTTACTGTGTAAGTGGGGTAGAACTCAGGTATGGAGGTCTATGTTATTGTGTAAGTGTGGTAGAACTCAGGTATGGAGGTCTATGTCACTGTGTAAGTGTGGTAGAACTCAGGTATGGAGATCTATGTTACTGTATCAGTGTGGATGAATTTAGGTACAGATGTCTATGTTACTGCGGTAGAACTCAGGTATGAATTTCAGATGATCTGTGCATGTTCTCTCTATTATGAGACACTATTCTGCTTCAAATAAATAATTTATTCAACTTTTGGTCTCCCTTAACTTTCTTATATGTAACACTTCAAATCCTCTATCATCTACGTGGCCAGCAAAACTTAAGGGTTTCCAAAGCCAGAATTATGAATTTAAGGAAAAATCTTAAAATAGCCTTTGTGAAGAGTGAGTTTAAGAACGTTTATGCAAATCATTTAGGTGTGAATTTCTTAAGATCTATGCTTACGTTGATGCCAACAATATACATTATTGTGAGCCTATCAACAAATTTTACATATTTCTTAAATTACTGGATGGTTTCATAGCAATAAAGAAGCAGACATGTTTAAAAAGCTTTTTCTTAAAATCTTTTACTTATTTAATAGAGGACATAAGTTATATCTGAACTTTTGGTGGACCAACCCAAATGGTATACTTGGCACTCGCAAGTCTTTTATTAGGCCACATTCTAAAGGTATACAGCATTAGAATTTGCATGTTTTCATTGTGACTGGGAGGATATTACAAAGTGAGTAAAAGGGACTTTTCTCTGCCTTTTTGAACAGATCCAGGCCAACAGCAAGCATCACAGAGCTCACTTGCTATTTCCCATCCTCATTAGAGGAAGGGCAGTGCTAAGCCGAGTGTCAGCGACAGGCAAGGACCAAGAGAGTCCATTTAGGCGAGCTGTGCCTGCAGCTAGCTTATTAGTGCTTTCCACGGGCTGGGCATATTTTAATGTCTCCTGTAGTTGATGAGGCAAGGCGGCGGCGGCTCAGCCATTAAAAATGCATCTGTCTCAATTAGGCCAAGCATTACAGCCTTTCCCACGCAAGGCGGCTCCATCTACAGAGCGGCAGACATCAGACACCTCAGATCGCAACCTAATAGCACTCACACAGACACATGTACATTCACACACTTCACAGGTGCGCTGTGTGTGGGTGTTACCCAGAGGAGGTCTTCCCACCATCTTGACTGAGGCCTAAATGAGAATCTGTTTTATAATTAAATAGAGAGAAAACAGCTAAAGTAACTTTAGACAGGCGCTAGAGTCACAAAAGACACACGACACGGAGATCATCATGAAGCTGCTCATGAGCTCAAGTATGTCCGTACCCCATAAATCGTCTATACGCTGAATCCTTTGTGTATGGTTCAAGTCCCAGGGAACCTAAATCCATGTTTACTTTCTAAGTAGGTTAATCTAGTTCTTGTGGGGGGAAAATATACACATACAAAGTATGTCCTATGAATAACTGTAGAAGTGAAAATGAGCTGTTTTAAATTGAAACATTTCATTTAAGACATACCTCCTGCCTGACAGACAAGGCAATGGAGATATGTTCACTTCCAGCACTACCCTCCCCTCACCTTTCTCTCTAGTTCTCCTGTCAGACCGGTTCTTAGCAATACATGTTGCAGTAATGTAGACTTAAGCATTCATACATCAGAAACAGGCCTATGCTGGCTGGACCTACTCGTAGGCCATTTCATCAAGCACACCTACCATGTAGGTGCACTTCATAGGTACTGGATATGCAGCTACTCAATGTTGCCCATCTGCTGCACAATTTATCAGCCCCTGTCTACATGAGGGGTCAGCAGTTCTGGTCCTGGAGGGACGAGATATATCAGGTGTGTTTGAGCAGTGAAACCACCAAATGGTGCTGGACTCCATCTTTCCAGGATCAGTATTCATGACCACTGCTCTACAGCATCTATCTACAGAAAGGGACCACCACAAGAAAGCTGCTGATCAGATACCATTTGGGTCTGGCCATTTTAATAGATGCACCAATCTTGTGCACCTTGCTGGTTAAAGACTTTGGCCCAATCCCATTTCACCCCTTGCCCCTACCACTTAGCCCTTAGCCCTCTGTTTTGCACGTTCACACCTAAGGGAAGGGTGTCTTAATTGGGGTAGGGTGAAGTGTTAGGGCTAGGTGTTTTCTCTGTTAAAAAATATGATTACCATTGGATTGTCTTAGTTGGATTGGATTGTCTATTGGATTGTCGCTAATACTATGCTTATGTCTCGGTAGGGTTGTCGCATTTCATAGGGGATGATTTCAACCATTACCACTTGTAACTCTGTTCCAGAGGGCAAGGTGACACTCAAAAATAAGGGGTGGGTGCTGTCTTAGGAGTCAGTGTCTAAGAAGGCCCTGCATTGATATGAAGGTACCTGTAAATTCAAAATTTGATACAAAGCAGCAGTATGCCACAGCATTGCCAAGATACCAACAACCGATTATTGGCTGTTGTAATTTCAACACAAACACATTTTGAGTAGGTGAGGACATGGCACCTTTTAACTCAAAATGTGGTACAATATCAAACATTGATTGTAACTGTAGAATTAAGTATGTTCATAATACTAAAACATATGTATTTCTACTGTTAAAGCAGCACTGTTTAATTTTCTGTTAAAACTGAAAGCGTCAGGAGACAAAAAACACACTTGAATATGGTGTGTGCTGCTGTGAGTCGCCAAGAAATGTTTAAAATAATTAAAAAGTCAGAGTTGTCGGTTTGGATTTGGTGAGAGTTTTTGGACCACGTCATATGTCTTTATGTATTAACATCACACACACCGTCTAAAAAGAAGGTCCAGCTTGATGTTTAGGTCTCCAATGGAAAATCAGCACACTGTTAGAAATAAAGGTTCTGTGCAGGAATATTTTTTGTTCATCGAGGTACAAACAATGGAAACGTACCCTTAAAGGTACAACAGTAGTTTTAAGGTCAAATGGTATGCCCTAAATAGGTTTTTCCCAGGGGGGAAGTATGTATTTTTACCTTTTAGTAATCTAATGTTTTAAAACAGAACAATAAGATAAAAAGCCTGGAGACGAGACGGGGTGTGTGGAGTCAATACAACTTAGAAAATATCACTTCAATGTATTATGGTACAATTATGTTCCCTGACTAAAGGTACTGAGATGTACCCTTGAGGATACCACCTCAGTGACAGTTTCATACCTTTATTTCTGAGAGTGTGTCTGATGAAGATAGAATAGTATGTAATTCACTTACATCCTCAAAAGAAACATCCTTCACCAAGTTTAGACTGAGCTCTCTTTGAATACTCTTTCAACATGCTCGCAATCATCAGATCTTCTCAGGGAAGGGGTCTGAAAATGTGCACTATGAATTTCATGAGTGTAGCTACCTAATAATCTGACGACTCAGTGTGTACTGTAACATATTTTGTGTATTTCAAATTAGTATTAGGAGGAGTTACAGTGATGTGGCGTACCCTTACTGTGGTTCTCTCCACTCCTGCCCTTTATTCTAGCAGGGTTGAAGAATGCACATCCCGATTCCGCTCCCAGCACGATGCAAAGCCACTTGAGCTTAGCTGTGTGTGGATATGCGGAAGGATGGAGAGCTGGTGAGAAGCTGCTAACTGAGAAAAGAATTCAGCTGAGGGAACAGAGATAAAGTCCATGACCTCATCTACTGAGCAGCAGGTCTCTCTCTCACTGTCTCTTTCCTAACATGAACATAATAATATGACTTCTCTTGCCACCAGCCATGTACCTAACATCAGTCCTGCAACCATAGCTCTCCTCCATCATTACAAACCGCAAGCAAAAGGTTCAGAAAGAACCCAGAACCTGAAGTCCATATGAAAAGGTTTTTTGACAGGTAAAAACAGCTGTAAAACTAAAGCTGTTGAGAAGCATCATGTCCATTATGTTACAGACGGAGAGCCTGACTGACAATAACTGCAAGGTGGTATAAAAATGATTCTGTACATAGAAGGTTGGCACAACAGCACTGCTTAGCAGCCTGGGTAATCCTTAATTAGACTCCGAGAAGACCGTGCCATCCATCTTCTGCCAGGAAGAGCCAGTCTCCCAGAAAGAGTCGGATTTGGTGGGATTGCCAAATCTGACCGGGAGTCTAAGGGAAGATAGTGGGAAGAAGAAACCAGCATAATGTTTACAAGGCAAAAGAAAAGCAACTGCATAACAAAGCAGTGCACACTGTAGAAGATTAAATCTAGCATAAGCAGAGAAACAGGTCTCTCTATTGGATGGCAAAAAATCTATTGGATTCAGTTTTATTAGCACTTTTTACAACAGAAATTGAAGACTTGCATTCCAAAAGGCACTGTGGTGTCACACATAAAACCCCATTTTACACAATAAAAGAACACAAAACATATTTTTCCTTTGCCAGTGGTGGCAGATAACAGCGAATATTGGAATTTCTTGCATGTGTAAAGCTAACTCCCAACAGCTAATTTCACTCGAAAGCAAAACTTGGGGAAAATGGCTTTTGACTGATCAAGCCAAAAAGTAGGAACAGCAGTAAAAACTACCTACTGGCTCTTAATTCATTCATCAAAGTTGCATAAAAAATTTGACTGTCTTTAGTACTGAATAAACTACTGTGCGTCTGATTCAACTTTCATATGATGTGGAAACGAGCAAAGATTGCAAATGATGATTCAGCTTCAGTGCGTGAAATCAAGCACCAGCCTACCAGCACTTCATTTACACATCATTTACATAAAGCACACAATAATTCATGCAGATTTTTCAGTAGGGAGCCAATAAAATGACAGCATGACTGCTCGTAAGCAGTGAACGTGCTGCTCCTCCTACCAACCAAACTGTATAGTGTTAAAATGATGAGGAAATGTGAAATAAACAAAACTAAAAGCTAATGTAAAATTATATGATTGTGTAGTGTGAAGTCTAGTGTAATTTTCCTAAAATAACATTTTTAAACATTGTGTTATTGCAGTGTTTGTGATGTTTCTGCACTGTGTTTTGTAATGTTTATTGTTTGGCTGATGTCAGTAGTATAAAAAAAGGCACAGCGTAATACGGCATTTGTTTATGACTGTGCATGTAAACTATGTACATTCATTTTGTACTGGTTTGTCATGTGCACAAATTATTATTATATTATTGTTATTTTCTACTTTTCTTATTATTGGAATAATAGACAATATTGATGGTTTTGGTTTGTTAACTGCAAATCAAGCATGTTTGTTTTTCAGGTTATGAAACTATTTTGCTTAAATGTACTTACACTCCTACCAGACATGAGTTTCTTTGTACAAATATGCCAAAGATGAAATTGATGAATAGCAAAACTGTTGATGAAATCTGTGTGTGCTCAATTTACAAATGAGTTTGACCATACATAACTTTGAGAAATATGGGGCGTCAAGAGAGACCAAAAGAGGAAAGAGGAACACATCCCTCTGTGGTCAACAAGGAAAGAGGAGTTACAGTTAGTGACTGTATGGAGGTAAAAGCTAGAAAAACTTCTCTGCCTGATCAGGGCATTTCAGGCTGCACAGCAACTGATAGTTGTGTCACCACTGCAACATAAACAACCTTTGTGAGATATCAGATTGTTTCACCAGTAGTGACTGCAGTAACCGCAGTGGTGAGTGTTAGTGACTACGACAAGAAAGAATTTGGCCAATCAACCAAACACAATTGGCGCTTTCTAAAGTAGTACTACGTAGCTACAACAGCACTTGGATCAAAAAGTGAAAAGATCAGTGATAAAACAATGACTAACATTAAATAATGTTAAACTCTGGCAAAGATCTTGACTACTGATTGTGTTGGATGCAGGGGCCCCCGGAAAACCTCTTGCCTCAGCTCATTTTCAAAATGCTACGTGCATCTTGCATCTAAAAGCAAAATTCTATGATGAACTGTTTTTGACTAGTATATACAAATATATGAATCAAATCTACAAAAACAGACCCATTTATCCAGCTATAGATCAAAAGAGAAAGAAGAGAAGAAGAATTGTTGCTAGCACTGTATCTAACACTAGGCTTTAATTATTATTGAATAAAGGTAGCATTTCAGTCACAAATCTTTCAGTAAGCATAAAAGTTTTATTCAAAGAACTTGAAATCATCCTAAACTTCCATCCACTTACAATGCCTCTGATTGGATATATGGACCACTCTACCAAAGTAGTTCAAACCGCAGTTCCAGTAAAAAAAAAAATAGTATTTAGACCTGAGATATTTAGAAGGATTATGTTATGATTTATTTAAAAAAAGATCTAGATTCATTACTTTCATTTTTAAATAAAAAGATTTTATTCAAACATTGCTGCCCCATGTTTTCAAGTCACTACTGCAACACAAAGAGTTTTAGTCTGTAAGCAGAGCCTTATTTTAGCCACACCCCTGCATTTTAGAGCAGGAAGTGAGACTGCATCCCTGTCCCTCATGGCCACATGGTGAGCAGTTAGATCCCATTGATTTGAAGTAAATGTGTCCCCAAGTCTGAAAATCAGTGTGTAATGTTAAGAACTGTCACTACCGAAACACATATTTTCTGCAATTAAGTAAACTGTTTTTGTGTTTTTAATGAAAAATATTTTGTTTATTTGCATACAACTGTTCAAAGCTGTGCTTGCTAGTCATGTACTGGCATAATGTTTTTCAGTCATGCTCAAAATTAGATTGTCACTATCTTTGGAGGTCACTCAAAGGAAAAGAATTTTAGTCTCAAGTTTGTAAAAAATAAGAAATCTCACCGCGAACAAAATGGTAGAATGAGCCATATACAGGATGCTACATATGAAAACATGGTAGGTAAGGCTCCTGTATGAGCATAAGGCAGGACCAGACCCTCAAGTTGAAAAAAGTGACAGAATTCAGAGCAGTGTTGGAAAGATCACAAAGGCCACAGGCGGGGTGTCACACTGCTATTCTTTATGGGTAAGCTGCGCAGTAAAAGTGTCCATGTAACAAGCAATTTCGATCATATATGACACCCCCCGCCATGCCAGTAAAACTGCAGGGGGCTTGACAGGCGAGGTAACACGATGACACACAACACTGTGTATTATGAATGACAAGCTGGATGAAATTGGCTCAGGAGAGTAGAACGTGTGTGTTTGCGCGGGTCTCCTCATCAAACCCCTTCTCTTCCCACACTTTCCACAAACCTATACCCAGGACGCAGCAGACGCCACAGGCCCTGCCATGTGTACAGTGATTGATGTCCTACTGTCATAGCCAGTACATGTAATTTCACATGCGTCCTGCTATAGGATAAGAGCATCCCCAGACTTTATGGCAGATTCAGATTATTCACACCACCCCCCTTTTGCTATAATAGCCCTACTAAATAATGGACAATGCACTTGCTGGACAAATTCAAAGAGCCTTATTGGGAGTAAAGATGGCCAGGGCTTTGCAGTCAAGGACATAGCTGTTTTATTTATCATTGGAAGTGAACAGTAATGGGTTGGCTGTTGAGGCATGGGATCAGTTACTCATATTTTTTTCTTAGGAATATGAACAAAATCTACCACACTGATAGCTGATAGGTTGATAGTGTTAGCTACCTTAAAAGCTCATTTAACTTAGCAAATTTTCTACAAAGAGAAATCTAAAGATTTGCAATTGACACATTAGCATATGGTTTGTATTTACATTGTAATGCACTGAATTTTGTTAGATGACTGAATCGGCTAATATCCATAAGTCTGATGGTTTCACTTGAATTGCATGTGTAAATAAAGATGGAGAACTTTCAACAGTTTGAGCTCAAACAGACAATCATTTTACTGCCCTCTAAAAGTGTTTTTGAAACTCGTATTAGAATTTACGAATGTCTCATGTGGGGAGCTGTAGACTAAATGGATTCTTTTCAGCATAAGAGAGAATAGGCATCCTTGCCTCTGCTTACATTTACATTAGAAACCTGAAATGGCAAGATTACGTTAACATTACAAGCCTTATTGCTGTGTTCTGATTTTTTGCTCAGATCTAATCTTTCTGCCTCAACAGTTCACAGTTGTGATTGTAAGTGCATCATGAACAACAACAACAGCAGCAACAAATAAATAAACTAGCAGATCAGAGTAAGAAAGTGATTGGGGGCGAAGGTGAAAAAGGTCAGATGCTTTAATGCTTTGGCAGTTAGCTGCTGCTGCCACATTGTTCAGTGGAATAAAAACATGAGAAATCCAATCTCATTGTTTTCATTGTGATTGCATGGTCATTAATCGGATAAGTATCTGATCTTAGGACCAAATGTGTAGCGCCGATTTGAAAAGGTCATATTATTTTGCATTCACACCACTGTAAAAACATCACATCTAAATAATGATGATAATGACTTTTATTTATATAACCCCCTTTTCAAACCCAAGGATGCCTCACAACAGTAAGAAAAACAACAAATCAACAGTAAAAAAACACACACTGTTCCCCATCTGGCAGGTGGGAAAATCCCCAGGCTGCAGTGGAAAGCTTTCAGCTGGCAGGCCCATGAAACGTCCTTAACCATGAGGGCCTGTTTCTAAGTTCACCCACAAACAATACAAAACAAATGAGATCAATGTGAAGCTGCACAGCATACTTACAAAGGAACTGATGACCCCTACACACCAGATCTGTGTCACATTGAAGAGGAATTCCACCGATTTTCCACCAAAATGTCTTTATGATTCAATCAATGAAACACATACAGAGTTATTCAGAGTGGTTTAATGTAAAATGGTTCATTGTAGAAAAACATGCAGACTCTTTATAGTGGTGGAGATAGAATATAACCATTTTATTTACAATTCAAAACAACCACTGAACTTACACGTCTTCTGAGTTTTTATATGTAATGGTGATGATGGTGAAATAGTGGTAAATCTGAAAAAACAATTATTTATTTGGGGACTATTTTGCCTTACAGTACCCTCTAATTAAATCTCAGTCATGAATAGATGAAAAAATACATATTAGGTTGAAACGTTATCATAAAAGCATCATAAAAAGTATCTCAAGCATTAGGCAATGTATTCATAACCATCGCATGTAATGAGGCATTAAGCTTTTCAGACGTCTGGTTCCTATAACCTCCACTGTGAACAGTTCTGACTCAGTAAGTTTCTCTGGAACGGAGCATTTCACATCAAACCACTCTGAATGACTTTGATTGCATCTTAGCAAATGTGCTCCACTTCAACCTGGTAATGTGAACAGCCAAAGATCAGATTTTACAGAGCTGTCTCAGCACAAAAAGCGGGTCTGTTCACATCATCAGATTTGAGCAGCTTTCACTCGTGGCCTTGGATTGGATACATATCAAAACTGTGCATTTTTTTACTTCATGCCTCTGACATCATTACCAGTGTTGGAAGTGCCAGCAGAGGCTAACTTGCCGATGAAATGTGCAGTTCCTTTCAGGGCAGAGGTGTGTTTGCACTAATGAAGGATAGGGGTCTCTTACAAACACAAATGTGAACAATCAGTTATGAGCAAAAAAATTGGAATTGAGCAATAAGGCGTGTGATGTGAATGCAGCCTTAGATCACGCATCTGTTCGCTGTGTGTTGGCATGGAAGTGGAGCATATTCATGCAAAGAGGCAGGAGCTTCTAAATACATGAAAGAGGAGAGAAATCACACGCTTTGAGCTGCTCCACTTCAATCACGCAACCAAATCAATCAGACTGACTATCTCCCTGTCTCGCTATGCTGTTAACCTGTCTGCTTGTGATGCCTGCAACAAGACAGAGTTGCTCAGATTAGCTCAAAGTCTCTATTGCTCACAAACAAGCAACACACAGTGCACAATTCCATCCTCAATTTCACAAATGAAATAATAATCGGAGCCTCAGGCCCACTGCTTAGCGATCCAGGGAGGCGATTTTAAAACTAATGAGGGCTCCCCTGCAGCGGTCAGAGCAGCACCTCCAGTCCCAGTCTTGATTGTTTACATACAAAGACCACATTGATTTCTTCCCTCTGGCTGGATGTAGTTTTTTTTGTTCTTTGGTGGGAGACAGTAAAGAGAGAGGCATCCTTCCTTCAATAAGAGAAAGAGATGGGGAGAAGTGCGCTCCCTTCATCCAAAACCTTTTCATCTCCCATCATCAGCAGGCTGCAGTGTTTTCTGACATTACGTCCTCTCCGCTACTCCCATCACAGAGCCCATTACTAGCAGCTATCACACATACTGATTTCAGACCTGCCACAGAATCAGAGGAAGCAGGACTGTATTCCCTTCACCTTTTCAAAAGCGGGAATCAGAATCCTTTTCTCCACTGCAAGGGCAACACTGGAACTTGTCACAGGCCGAGCTGGGAGAACAACGTCCCAGCAGGTGCCACACAGGCACTGTAAGAGATTGTGCCATGGAAGCAGCATGTGGAAGTAAATGTGACTACAGACTGTCAGTAATATCAGGCATTTTCTGACACAGAAAGCAAAACTATTCTATGTGTATCAGTTCCTGAATCGAAATAAAGACTCAGTAGTGATGTTTCATTGTGTTCTACTTTCCTCACAGTCATCTTCAATCTGTTTATATTTCATGATCTTATTTTTCTTGGACTTGATTGAGACCTACAGTACTGTGCCAACATCACAGTCTACCCTTCATTGAGTCATTTATTTATCAAGAGATGTTTCTGAGGAGATTAGATATAAAATAATCCACACATAAAGAAGAGTAAAGTAAAAGGGAAGTAAAAGAAGTTAAAAAGAGTTTATGAGATGTTTCGAAAGCGGGATAACTATTTTAAAGCTGGTAGACCACCAGAACTGTCATCATCAGATAAACAGTACTTAAAGCTTTAGTCTCTGAGAGAGAGTTGAAAATCAAGCTCCACTCTTACTTCAGATCTGAAAATATCCACTCAACACTGTGAGTCTGAAAGGATGTGTAGCTGCCAAGAAGATCTTACTGAGAAAAGAAAATAGACAAAAACAAGAATATCTGCAAATCAAACAAAGAAGCTGCTGGTGTTCTCAGAACAATGACCTGACCACCCCAGAGTCCAGACCTCAACATCACTGAATCATTATTGAATGTGTATGGATTACTTGGATACTTACTAAGACTGAATTTTGAATGTGTGGAAAAATATCCCTGCAGATTTCTTTGAAAAACTGAAAGCAAGTCTCCTGAAAAGAATGGAAGCTCTAATAAAGGCAAAGAGTGGACACTAAATACTGTAATGAATAACGTACTTAATGGCCATTTTGACTTTTATGACATTTTTCATTAGTATTGTACTTATTTGTTAATTCATTTGATAATACATCAACATTTGTTCATTGATGAGATTAACAATGATTTAAATTACAACTAAATCACTAAAAAATATGGCGCTGTGGGTGAATTTTCCAATGATATCGCTAATTAGTGATTTCTGACCCACATCGTCTGGAAAAAGTCTGATAATTCATGACAACAAATGAGAAGAGACAGGTTAGATGTGCCTAATCTAGCATGAAGGATGGCAGTACGTTTACGTGCACGCACACACATACACACACACACACACACACACACACACACACACACACACTCAAATATCCTAATGTTCACCGTGACAGTTAAAGCAGGTGTGTTTCTTCTTTGTGTCTTAAGAAGCTTTAAGAAAGCTCATTTTCACCTTTATCTTTTTTTCTTAACATTGGTTGAGACTTTTTGTGGATTATTTAAAAAGATATCCTGTCCACACTATATCACAATCTGCTACACCTACCCTATAAATGCACTTCAAAGGTTTACAGTTACAGATTGTAGCTGTTGTTCATTAGTGGAAAGGTACCACTATAGGACCACCATGGATATTATTTCTGTGTTGGATTGTTATCAGAACCATACCAGGGTAGTGTGTGTGGTGTTGGTAAAAGTGTATCAGGCAGAGAAGTGTTGGTGGAGTTTTATTCACCTCAGTGTCACTGCTGGGTTGAAAAGAGTCCAGAGTCCAGAAACAGACCACAGACTATGATGAATACAAATTGCACATTGAAAAAGATGAGCTATACTGTCCACCTACAAGCTGCACCAACAAAGTAGCCCTTAATGGATTTATGGAATAACAGACATTTGGAAGGAGGACCATGTCTGAAGCTTCTCCTTCCAACCTAACATTCTATAAACTTTTCGTAACTACCTTTCATTTTCTGTGAATAAATTGTCGCACCCATCTCCTCCCTTTTCCTCATCTGGTGTTCATACCTTTGTTCATCAATGGTGGTCTGGCCTTCTAGCTTAAAGCATAAGCCGCCCAGAACTCCAGCCCACGTTCTCAGAGTCTTCTGCCCTTCTACAGTCATATAGTCTTCTCACACTACAATCACACGTTGTACAAATATGCTGTATTCTATTTGTATTTTGGAAAATACTGACAATATATCACCGCTGTCCAAAGAAAAACAAGGATTTAAAAAAAAAAAGCAAATTTGCAGGAGTGGGCAAAACAGTCTTTACTTTAAGTGTAAGTTATTGTAAAGAGATTTTATTCTAAGCAATTTTGAATCATTTTTGTTGGTGATTCATCATGAAATTTTCACACAGTGTAAAGGACTGTTGTGCTTAAGTGATGTGGAAAAATAAAAATCACAAAAAACTGAGATATAAACAGTAAACTTCATCATACTTCATAGGGGTAACCCTTCTGATTCCTCTCCTCTTTGCTTTTTGATCCAATTTGAGCAAATTGATAGTGGCCTGGGAGTCACTTCTAATATTTTCCAATATTCTGAGTCTCATCTTAAGACTGCTGGCTTTTAAATATGCCACCCAATGCATGCTCTGAAATTATAGCTCAACACAAACTGTTTATTTGAGAGATATATTTGAAAAGTCTAAAGACACTGTGTGGAATAGCATCGAACATACTAATGTAAAGACACACAAAAATGGAAAACCCAAGAGTGGCTTCGATTACAATTAACACTTCACATGCCCACGTCCACACACGGGCCTACACTCCCACCTGTGCTTTAGCAACAGCAGTAAACAGTGGCTAGCTGATCATAGCTGCCAAAACATTTATTTTTTTTACCTTCATCGCACATCACTGCCTGTATCTAATGGCCACTGAGAAGTACTCGACTGTTCATAACAACACCCATCACTTCTCAAAGCACAGATGAGCACAGTGATACATCTGGAGATGTGGGTGGGTGGAAGACGCACTCCGTACCAAATCATCCCATCTGCCTCTTTCTGTGACACACAGTGTGAGTCTCCTTCCCACATGCTGTAGAAAGCGTATAATTATTCAAAGTATTATTCACTATGTCAGTGTATCAGTGGAGTAGTAATCTGTTTATCTGAGCATATCTGAAGTAAATGTCTTATGATGCATCAGCTCTATATGAAAACTGCATTATCTTCCCTTATTACCAAAACTTGGGAAGGTAAGACAAGTGAAATATGATTTAAATAAAGCCTGGGAAAATACAAATGCAAAGTTATGCTGCCATCTGCTGGTAGAACATGAGCAATGCAGTCCATGTGTAAAGGGCAGCAGAAGCCGAGGAAGATTTTCTAGTTTTTTTCTTAAAACTTAAGTCTAATGTATTCATGGTAATATCATATGCGCATATTTCAATTGGAGGTCAAATGCACATCCCTTCCATCTCTGTATGATTTCATTTGGGTAAGAAAAAGGTGACTTCAGCTTAAAAAATAAGATGCTCTGATTAAAAGAGCTTAAAAAGCATAAGAATTTGTATGTGTCAACTGTGGAACTCAGGCACAGGAAATCAGTTAAATAGTTCAGTTTAGTCAAATACTCAGCTCTTAATAATAATCCAGCCACAGGAGGAAGTGAGAATGTGCTCTTGTGCACAGATAAAAAGTCATTGATGAATTAACACCTAGAGTGTTCAAGAAGTCCAGCTGAACCCAGCTCGACATTGTAAGAGTGAATTCAGTGCTTAAGTGAGTGACCACAGCAAGTTTGTGTCAGGAACTTCAAACCCAAGTTCTTTCATCCTAAATACAAACTTTAATGAGGACAGAGCTTTATACAGATTGTGCTGCTGGATTTCCATACATCACATAGCTGTGAGTCATTTGCATGTGTGGGGTGAAAAACTTCAAAAACTAGTGCTGCACATAAGCAACCGCGATGTCGAGATGATTTTACAGTCATGATTAGAGTACTCTCTAATGTACAGCCAACTTTGCAGCATAAGCAACCAAAAACAATGCTTTCTTGTTCATATGAAGTGAAGGTAACAGAACTAGAGCCAGTGACTAAATGCAGGTCTTTTACTCTGTGCAATTATCAAACCTGGGTTCATACACTCCAATCCAAACCATAAAAAACGCAAATTATTTGGCTTTTTACAGAGCTAAAACATTAAAAATGAAAAAAGCATCCTTTTATAACCGTATGTTGTCAGTCTCGCACCAACAAAAGAAACAGATTGAAAATAAATACATGAAAAGGGGTTTTAAAAAATACATTTCACAACAAAATACAATTATTATAAATGTTCCATGTTATATGTTTTCATGTTGATCATATATGAATTCATCTCTCGCTCCAGTGGTAATAGTATGCCTATAATTTATGACTTGAATGATTGAGGACATTTCATAAGGCAAATCAAGAAACAGTTGGGATGGTGGTGGTTGTTTTTATTCTACAACCCCTGTTTCCAAAAAAGTTGGGACGCTGTACAAAATGTAAATAAAAGCAGAATGCAATGATGTTCAAATCAATTGAACCCTATATTTAACTGAAAATAGTACAAAGTCATATTTGCCAAATGTTCTCAATGGGTCACACATCTGGACTCTACACAGTTTAGAACCCGGACCTATGGAGCTATGCTGTTGTAATACATGGAGAATGTGGTTTGGAATTTGTCTTGCTGAAATAAGCATGGGCTTCCCTGAAAAAGACGTCCTCTGGACGGCAGCATATGTTGCTCGAAAGCCTGTTTATATCAGTCAGCATTAATGGTGGCTTTAACTTGAATTTGTGGATGCAGCAACAAAATGTTTTCATGTTCACAGACAGTGTTATTTGGAAGTGTTCCTGAGCCCATACAGTGATTTCCACTACAGAATCGTGCCTGCTTTTAATGCAGTGCCGTCGGAAAGCCCAAAGATCATGGCCAGCCAATATGGGTTTTTGGCCTTGTTCCCTGCATAAAGAGATTTCTCTGGATTCTCTAAATCTTGTAATGGTATAATGTACTGTACAAATTGATGATGAAATCTCCAAATTATAGTGTATATTTCATTGATGGATATTTTGTTATATATTTTCTACAATCTTATTCTTATTACCTTATTGCTTCATGTGAGCAGGCAGTTATCCAAGCATTTCACTGCTAGTTGTACCGTGTATGACTATGTATGTAACAAATAAAACTTTGAAACTGAAACTTTAAATGAAATTATTAAATTATTTTACTGTTTGCCCTGTGCAGTTTTTTACAGAGTGGTGAACCCCTTCCCATCTTTACTTCTGAAAGACTCGGTAGATCTTTCAGATCTCAGTAGATTTTTATACTTAGTGATGTTACTGAACTGTTGCTTATTAACCTAATTAGTTGTGAGATGTTGCCCCAGGTGTTTTTTTAGCATGACACAACTTTACCAGTCTTTTGTTGCCCTTGTTCCAACTTTTTTTAACATGTTGCTGGCATCAAACTCAAAATGAGCATATATTTTCCAAAAAAGAATAACATTTCTCAGCTTCAACATCTGACATGTTGACTTTGTACAATTTTCAATTAATATAGAGTTTAAGTGATTAGCACATCTTTGCATTCTGTTTTTATTTACATCTTTTTTGGAAACAGGGTTGTATAGTCCATCTGACCCAGGTAAAGCAGGATCTCCCTACAGACCAAGGTTCATCCAGGCAAGCACCAGCAGCAGGAGTGAGACAGCACCAAGAGATTGAGAGCCAAGTGCAGCTCGACCTGCATGGCAACACAACACACAGCAGACAATGAAATGAGGGCACTGCAATGCAGTCAGGTTAATGCAATAATTTTGCCAAATATCTAGTTTCCCCCTGACCTCAAAACCTCTACTAGCTACAAAGTGCTAATTAGTGAGACTTAAGTTTCCATTACCTGCTGGCTGCATTAGCCTTATAGCTCTGGTCCAAAACTAAAGATTCTTGGCTTATCAACTACATTTAAGGTAAGGGGTTCCTTTAAAGCTACAACCTATAAGATTCAGCTTTTGTTGCCTTTGTTGCCCTGTAATTCTAAGGAAGCAGGCTCATCTCACCTTGCACACGTATCTGTGATATAGGGCCATCTCCTCCCTCACAGCGAGCCCTTATTTCAATCACGTAATCGCCTGTCTCAGGCATAGGGGAAGTCAATGTAGTGCCTGCCGGTGGTGTACAGTTTCCCATAGCGCTCCCCTTCCTTCCTAAACAAGATCTTCACACAAGAAAGACAGGCAAGCTTAATTCCTAAACACTGAAAAAATGTGCATCTGTCATACTGATGCTATTTTAACTGGATACACAGACATTTAATGGACAGATAGGACAAAGAGCCCTAGCACTGATAAAACACTAATATGAGAGCAGGGGTGGCCAAACTTTTTGTCTTGAGGGGGCCAAAGTATACCACAAAAAGTATACAGGTAAAGAAAGCTGTATAACATTATATAACATTTTATACCTTTACATTATTATTATACACATAATTTGTTACCAAAAGTAGTGTTTCCCTTAAAATATAAACTCTTAAAAGAGTTAGGGTAAATTAGGGCAAAGGATATTGGCTAACTTAAACATCTTTGCAGGCCAAAGTCTGTGCAGTGGTCTCTGATATACAAAACACCCACCTTGTAACCCTCTACATAAGACTCATTCCAGTAATTGTAGATGTGATCCCAGTAGATATAGAGCCATTTGCGTGTAAAGCTGACATACTTGTACACCCTCAGACGACGATTTGGAGCTGGAAAATTAAATTTGAAAAAGTAAACTTAGTTGTGCATGTAGGATTTACGTAATACACAGTCAAAGTTTGAGTCTCGATTGACAAGATCTCACTGGCTACTTTAGATAGATAGATAGATAGATAGATAGATAGATAGATAGATAGATAGATAGATAGATAGATAGATAGGTAGGTAGATAGGTACAGACTTTATTAATCCCAGAGGTATATTCTAATATTGCAACAGTACAAAGCACAGTAAAGAGCAAAACAAGAGCAAAAGGAACAGGAGCAAAGTATTGCTGTACACTATTTACATATACATAAAAAGAAAGTAGAGATAAATAATAGTATACAATATACTAAAACAATAAACAATAAGAGTAATGTGCAGTACAAAAATACAAAAATACATTTGTGCTGCAAATTACCCTTACTGTTTATTGTTTTAGTATATTGTATACTATTATTTATTATAAATGGTAACAGTTGTGCAGTTTAAATGTAACAATTTGACATTTATGGATGCATAAACAAAGTGACCGTGCAATGTGCAGTATTAGTGGACAAAACCTAAATTCACAAGGATCCAACTACCTTGTAAGTCCATCATATAAGCATACTGACTGCAGTCCATCTACACTATTCATCAGTGGTCAGACCTTTGGTGAAAAGTGGTCTAGCACCCAAAATATCCAGTTCTGTGGTCAGAAACTGGCCACTGTGTTAGAG
The DNA here is from genome assembly GCF_904425465.1 of Colossoma macropomum. Classification (NCBI taxonomy): domain Eukaryota; kingdom Metazoa; phylum Chordata; class Actinopteri; order Characiformes; family Serrasalmidae; genus Colossoma; species Colossoma macropomum. The sequence goes on along the minus strand of NW_023494792.1, from coordinate 29,315,775 downwards.
AATGGCTAACACATCCACAATTGGCTCCAGTCTCTGTACAATGACAAAGTGGACCTACAAGGCAGGCGTTTCTAATAAAGTAACTGGACAGTGTATAAGTCCTTGTGAAATAAAGTCCTTGTATAATAAATACATGTGCATTACTGTCACAGTAAGTACACAGCCTTATAGAACTTCCGATCTAATAGTTTTCATATATTTAACTGATTTACAGTGTTTATATACCATCGTATTACATGAGGTATTGTGTGCAAAAAATGCAGAATGTAGTGTTGGTCTTACGTGGTCTCCTGGTGAACATCTCACAGTGCTCACTGGGTGGCCCGAGTCCGGCTCCATTGTAGGCCCGTACCTCTATAAGGTAGTGTGAGTCCGGCCGCATGTTCTCCAGGCGAGTCTGGTTAACCGAACTGTGCACCAGAACACGAGAGGCAGCCGCTTCGTTGTCATCATACTTCCTCCAGTAGCGAATCTGAAGGATAAGAATTTAGGTTGGCCTAAGTATTATTTAATAACCCTAACCCTTATTATGAACTGTGATATCTATAGAAAGTAGGAAGGAGCCAGGAGAAAACAGAAAAGTTCTGGAGTATGAAACATGCATTAGACGTACCTGGTAGCCATCCACCCAGTGAGGAGGAACCTGGTAGACAGGCAGCCACCACACAAGAGCCTCTGTAGAGGTGACCTGACGGGCATACACGTCCAGCGGTGCTTCAGTGGGCGCTGTGCAAGGAGGCCACAGGGGTCAGACCTGGAGTATTATATGGTGCAAGACTAACAGAAGCCAATGGAAAATGTGGCTGCATATTAGTGAAAATAGCTAAATTTGAAGAATTACCTCAGAAATAAACTATATATTGTACATTTCTCTGAACATTTTATTCTGACTTCTAATCTTAACACTAATCTTAACATGTATCCTCTTTTGTCTACTGAGACAGAAGCCAAGAAAGAAACCTCACCGCTTTCAGATGAGTACACTACTTTGGTCAAGCTGTATGGCCCCTCTCCTTTGCTGTTGTAGCCTTTCACTTTGACCTGGATCTCAGTGTTGGGGATGATGGTGTCCTTGTAAACAAAGCGTCTGGCCTCCGGATCTGCTACAGTTGACCACTTCCAGTCAAAGTCCTCATGGGGCTTAAACGCCACTACATAGCCAAACTTTTTACCAAAGAAGTACTGAGGTTTCATGGGCTGTAAAAGAGATGAGAACATGGTGAAAGTGTCCTTCAGATTGGTTGAACTTTTTGTACTTGAAAGAATTTGAATACATGCTTTGGTGTATACAGTTCAGTAAGAACACATACAGTCCAGGTGACGATGAGCTCCCCATTCAGGCCCACATAGCCATCGACATCAGTGGGAGACATGGTAGGAACTGAAAGCAGAACAGGCTGAGTTAGACTTCTTTTCTCTGCAGGCTTTGGCAGTTTGTAGTGAAACCATACATAAAGGTAAAGTAGAAGTGGTCTCCACTTAAGGACATCATAGAACATTTATAGCATGTATGTAAGTTACTTTTAAGGCATACAGTCATATGCAAAAGAGCCCCAGTCCAAATGACGTTTTGTTGATTTTCTAAGTAAAAGTAAGAATAAATCCTCTGCAGACAATACATTTCTGCACATTTTAATACACAGTTACAGTTTATTTGCTAAAAAAAACATAAAATGTGGCCTATGCAAATGTTAGGGCACATATTATATGTTACATTTTTTCCAGTATGTTAAACTCAAATAAACAGAAATTGTGCACTAAAGTTTGCAGAAAAAAAAACATATTTAAGTTTGTTCCCAGAAAAGTATGTGTTAACTTATCTTCACTTGAAATATATTCTCGATTTTGACTGAGGACACTGTGGCTACTGATGAGTGCTTATGTAGAAAAGCAAATGAAGTGTGGACAACCACTATATATATATATATATATATATATATATATATATATATATATATATATATATATATATATATATATATAGGCTTTATATGCACAGTATATGTACATAATATGAATGTGCCCCTAAGATCTTGAAGTAAATACATCTATTTAGTATAACCTCTATTTGGTTTACAATTAAAACTGTGTTCAGTAAATATGTTACAGTAAAAGAGTGCACTCACTAGCATCCCAGGTTTTGATTTTAATTGAGGGCAGGCTGCTCTCTCCTGCTCCCAGCTCATTGACGGCATACACACGAAATTCATATTCCATCCAGGGATACAGATCAACCACCTCTGCCGTCTCAGTTTTTCCATCCAAGAAAACAGGAGCTAAACAAGACAAACCTCTTATTAATAGTTTAGTTTTAATCTGAATCTCACTGAATCAAGTAATACAGCTTGCTACAGGTGTTTCACAGATGAGTGAGTGCTTTGCATTCTATTTGTTCCAATACTACAAATCTCAGCGTTGGCCTGGATAACACTACTGTATTAGAGATAACACAAGCATTATGAATTCTGTCTGTTTAATTTCCCCTATCAGAACAAGCCAAACTTAAACACCTTGCTGAGGCTTAATGTGAAGCAGCATGAATGTTTTTTTTAATAAATGTGTGCCCCCTAGTGGACTCACAGGTGACTGCAGTCTTCCAGTCCTCAGGATCAAGAGCATAGAAGTCTCGAGTCTGTACAACATGTTGAGTGAGGGGGCTGCCATGGTCTGAGCCCAAACTCCATACAAGCTTCACTGATGTGTCTCTGATTTCTTCCACTCGCACGCCGCCTGGAGGACCTGGCCGACCTGATACCAGCACAAATGCATTCACAATGAAGACTCTACATGCGTTTGTGTTTCTGTATATAACACATCAATATGGTGTTACAGAGCTCAGCTGCACTGTCTAATGTAGATTATTACATGTACATTCAATCACCTGGTAGACATTTTAGTCTCTGTTACAATCACTACCTGTTATTAACACATCTGCTGTTTCTGAAACAAATATTTAACTTTCTATTTCATACCCAGTAATGTAGTTTGTGTTAGTGTGTAATTTTGTTCTTACAATGTGACAGGATCACACAATCATTTGTTACTTTGTTTGCTTACTCCAGTTCACTCCATTAATTTGAGCTTTAATTTGAGGATCATCAAGACTAACCTTGGACAAAAACGTTAGCGGATGCAGTAGCATTGTCAACGATGGTCTGTGCTGTGCAGATATACTCCCCTGCATGACTGATCTGAATGTTTTTAATCAGCAGGTCTCCGCTGTTCTCCCGACCCTGCACACAAATAAACACATATCCAATTTAGCATCTGCACTACAATACTATATAACACTATAATACAGAATAATATAATTAAAGTTAGGACTTCATAATATGCACAAAATACCATATTGTGATTAGGTTTGCGATATGCAATGCATTAAAATATACTGGCAAATATTTGTAGTTAAAGACTCGTCTGCATATATGGTATTTAAAGATATCAGTACTGCAAAGGCCAATATTGTGATAAGACTTAACAAATGATCTATTGTGCAACCCTAACAGAGCTTAAGGTTTAATTGGGCCTAATTTTTTAGTCTGAAACCAAATACAACAAGAAACATTCTGTCCGAGTCCAACCTAACATGATCCACACACAAATTTTGCAGGTGAAACTGACCCAAGCTCAACAAATTTCGGTCTTGAACCAGCTTATCATCAAAGCGCATAATAAAACTTGATTGTGCTGGTTAACTGACCATGTAGTGACAAAACCAGCCATTAAATCATGGCTAAATCAAGAAACAAGAATTTAAAATAATATGACATAATGAAGTACCCAGCTGTCACAAAATTAGGTTTAGATTCCAATTTAAGGAATTAAAGAAAGTTTTTTTAGTCTGGATAAATTTCCCGTAATGCTGTTATTAGGGCTGAAAGACTAATCGTCTTTTTAACTAAATCACAATTTAAAACCTAGTAACATGGAGCTTATGAACTACCTGTAATTAAGTTAGACAAATCAGAAGCAAGCAAACACCAACATGCTGTGTGTATGACAACTAAAAACAACTAACTGGCTGTCTGGCAATCTACATTCAACATTCAAGCCTCAAGCCAGAAAAAGTGGATATTATGGTCTTCTTGGTCACAAAAAACAATAAAAACAACTGCGACACTGGTCAGAAAAATTACAATTAGTTATTTATTGCAAGTAGATGCAAGGTGCTGGCATAGCACGTCACTTCTTTAACCTATTATGGCCGAACAAATGAAATATATTATATCCTTCTGGCCACTAAACTGTCCTCTCCTGAATCGGTTTGATTTCCCATGTATCCAATTTCTCACAAGGGGCCTTGTAGACTGCCTATTCAGCCTGAGCCTGACACATACATCAACCAGCCACTTCATTAAGACCACCTCTTTGTTTCTACACTCTTTGTCCATGTTATCAGCTCCACTTACCATATAGATGCACTTTGTAATTCTGCAATTACAGACTGTAATTCATCTGTTTCTCTGTATACTTTACTAGCCTCCTTTTCACCCTGTTCTTCAGTGGTCAGGACCCCCACAGAACCACCAGAGAGCAGGTATTATTTGGGTGGTGGATCATTCTCATTCTCAGTGTGTTAGTGTGTGTTGCTGCTAGAGTTTTTAACACTGCGTCCACTCACTGTCCACTCTATTAGACATTCCACCTTGTAGATGTAAAGTCAGAGGCGATAGCTCATCTGTTGCTGCACAGTTTGTGTTGGTCATCCTCTAGTCCTTCACCAGTGGTCACAGGACGCTGTTGGCTGGATATTTTTGGTTGGTGGACTATTCTCAGTCCAGCAGTTACATGAGGTGTTTAAAAACTCCAGCAGCACTGCTGTATCTGACTCACTCGACATCAGTGTGACTGCAGCACTGAGAATGATCCACCACTAATAATAGCTGCTCTGTGGTGGTCCTGCCCATTGAATAACAGGGTGAAAGTGCACCTAAATGGTAAATAGAGCTGATAAAATGGACAGTGACCTCATATTCAGATTTGCTAGTGAACCTGGTTGTACCTGAACTATGTTGTAATGTATTTTGCTCTCAATAAATAAATCAACACTGTCTATTAGGAATAGCCATCATCTTACCATCATCTGCTCATAGTGTTCAAAGTCGGTGGCAAAGTTGATGATGTAAGAGTCCACTGTCCAGATGAAGGTGATGTCTAGGCTGGAGTCATATGAGGCAGAGCACTGAAGGACAGTAGTCTCTCCCACTATTACCTCCACATCCGAGGGGGGTACTGTGATCTTAGTAGCCTCTGAGACAAGAACGCACACATGCAAAGTTAAAATGAACTGGCGTTAGATAATAACTTGTGGATACGGATCACAACATGCTGCAATTATCAATTACTTGTGTCAAAATCAATCAAGTATACTAGACTTTCAACAGAAGTGACTGGCAAAAAATGTCACACCCCAGTGGGTTTATTACAGCTAAAATACTGCATTAAATGTCTGCATGTCCTCCTTAATCTAAGGATGTGTCAGATGTCAGCAGTTCAAGAACACTTTTACTAACCGGTGATGCTGAGGGTGCCTGTGCTGTTGGCCTTGCCACGGTCATTCTCAGCATAACACGTATACGAGCCCTCATCACTCTTTGTCGCGTTCAGTATCTCAAGACTCCCATCATCCCAGATAAACATACTATGACACACATCAGAGAGGACAGAGACTGGTTAGGTGCCCATAATTTAGTACCATAAGTGATATCGCCTAAAAATAACATGATAATGTATTTTTATGTTTTAATAATTATGATTATGCATTATATCATTTGACTATAAGTTTATAACACAATAGCTTTATGCTGTAAAAATGATTTAGTGATTTAACCAAATTTCTGTTTAAATTAAGTAAACTGGTTGTTTTAAAATTTTGATTTCACTGAACTTTATATAATAATTTAACTGAATGTAAAATGCATATTACTGTTCTGTTAACCTAACCTTCTGTTAATACTATTATAAGTTCAGTGAGCTTAAAATTTGAAGGCAACCAGTTTTCTTACTTTTCACAGTGTATTTATCTCAATAAGAGAGTACTCAAGGGTACTGCATAAACGTCAGAGGCTATGCTTCATTTATTTAATTTCCAAACAAAACAGTCACTAAGTACATCTCTGAGTTATTGGTTATATAATAATCCACTTGCACAATAAAGCCAAAAGTCAAATGAAAATAAGTCAAAAAACAGGCGTTTCCAAAACTAGACTTCAAAAATTGGCAAATGATACAGAGAAAATGGGACTTTAACAACCATGCAAGACCTGGTAGACCACCAAAACTGTCACCATCAGATTTAAGCTTTCTTCTTTGAGAGAAAGGAGAAAATCTAGCTCCACTCTGGCCACCCCAGAGTGCAGACCACAATGTTACTGAATGTGTTTGGATAATTTGAATTGTGAGAATCAGAAAATACTACCAACTTCTGAGACTGAACTTTAGAGTTGTGGAAAAACATCTCACTGAAAAACTGAAAGTAAGTCTCCTGAAAAAATGGAAGCTGTAATAAATTAGTGGACACTAAAAACTGAAACATTTAATATTATATTTAGTTGTCAAGCATTCTGTGTAATTTTCTTTTTTTCCTGACACTGAAACATGAATGACTTGTACATAATGGCTGTTTTGACTACAAATTACATAAATGAAGGGTGGACTCTGTGCTCCTAATGTATCAACAAAGAGGAGTAACTGCTTATGCAAACTAGTACAGATGTAAAACAGCACTGCTTAGTGATGACAGACCGGGAGGAGTTGGAGAGCAGTTCAGAGCCACGTTTCCAGATAAACCTGGGCTTCGGAGCCGCTCTGGGTTTACACTCGATAACCACACGGCCATTTTCAGCACCCAACAGAGTCTTCTTCACTGGGTTGTATATGAATGTGGGAGCACAAGCTGTGGAGAGTGCATTGAAACACAACTAAAATTGTGTTTTATTACAAATAATAAATTCAATGTATTGACTTTATAGATCATACTTTATGGAAACAAACATGTAAAGAAAATTGCATGCAGAGATTTTTACACACAGCAACAGTCAACTACTCCCTCATTTTACCTTCTTTTGAGCAGTGAAACGGGGAGCCTGCTAATGAAGCAAACACTTAAGCATGTGTGTGGATGTACTCACAGACCACCCGGAGCTCTGCATTGGCATAGATGGTTCCCCAGGTGTTCTCAGCAATGCACTGATACATGCCTGAATCTTCAAACGTGAGACTGGAGAACTTCAGCTCTCCTTTGCCATACTGGAATATAACAAGTTTGTGACTGATACACTACATTATCCACTGATTTACTCCAACTGCCTATTTTGATCTGCCGCAACAGAATGAAAGGGGAACTCACAGAGTAGCCATCCTTCAACCAGCGTATCCATGGTAGTGGCTTTCCCACAGCAGTGCAGGACAGAGTAAGCTCACTGCCAACATCTTTCTCAGTGTCGTTAATATGCTCCGCCCACTCTGGAGCACCTGTTTAGAGAGGCCACAATGAAGAAGAGAGAATAATAATGTGTATTATCTAAAGAGACCAGTGGAAACATAAGATCCACAAACTTGTTAACAGCATCACTGACTCAGGCTGGTTCCTGAGACCCTGGTCATCATAGACTCCATTTAACAGTGTATTCTTAAGTCAATTAAGCCTTTCACTAGGAGACTTAAACTGAGTCCATAAAATATTGTGTAAAATAGTGTAAAATATTTTAGCTCAGGTCAGTAACACAACTAGAATTCTGTGCAAAAAAAAATAAATGTGCCGAGCCCAAAAAATAAATGGTTTTATTGTTGGTTTTGGCTGGTCAGAGTCCAGATTTAAACCCAATAGAGAATATTTGGTCTCATATTAAACACATACTGTCTTGGCAATGTTATTCAACTGTTTGTAGCCATCAGTGCTGAGTGGAAAAATACCGATTCTTCTTTCTGTGAAAAGTTTGTCTGCAAGTTTAACCTCAAGACTTTCCACATTTAAAGAAATCCACAGTAAAAACTATCCTGTGCTAAGGAATTATATTTCCTTGTTTAATAATTTGTTGTTAACACCATTACAAGCTTAATGTTTTGCCATTTTGATCTTGGTTTTTTTTTTTTGCACAGGGGTGTAGTGATTTATTAAGGGGTGTGTAATAACTCAATCATCGCTCATGATACTGAAACTGCATGTTGGTCTTTTAACATCACCAATCGTTTTAGCACTCAGAAGTCTGGAGTTTGATTTGATTTACACCCTAGTTTGAGCCTAAACTTCCAACGTTTGTTTGTCTTTTTAATGTCAAGAAACAACAAAAACATAACAAAATGTAAAGGATTTTTTCTTTCCTCAAAGCAACACTGTACACACAACAATAACTTCTCATAAAGGCAGATGCTCATTTTTTTTTGTATATGTGTGTGTGTATGTGTGTGTGTGTGTGTGTGTGTGTGTGTGTGTGTGTGTGTGTGTGTGTGTAAGTGTGTGTGTGACAGTGACAATATGCTGCTTTTGTTATCACCAGCTATAACAATGGCCTTGGAGGCTAAATAATTGCTTTGCAGATCAGTAACAATGCCACAAGTATTGTAATGTGAAATTTACCCTCCACGTAGAGCCACTGCCGGTACCAGTCCATGCCTCTGACGTTGAGGGCCTCACACTCGTAGCTGCCCTCGTCCTCGTACTGCACGTTGATGAGGTGCAGCAGCGCCCCATTCATGCTCACCTCATAGTTGGGCGGCAGGTCGGCATCCAGTTTCCTCCAGCGGATGTGTGGGAGAGGACTGAATGGCACACAAGCACACTAAGTCAGGACTGAAACAGCTGAATAACCATGGTTAGTGCTTGAGACTAGTATCAAAATTTTGTCCTGATAAAACACTCCCTAATTTTATGAGGAGCGAGGAAAGTGACGATGAAGGAAAGACTTGAAATGTATGAACTACACCTGATGTTGATGGTAGGGGTGGGCAGTGTTATGATATTTATTGTTCTGGTGATAAATTTCATCACACTACTTCACAATATGCTTTTCTGAGCCTACTGTGAATATTGTCAGTAATTACAGAACAACTGCATGTTTCATTAAAAAAGAAAAAGAGCATCATTATTGGTCCTGCGTTTACATGCGCTCAATAATCTGATCATAATCGGATTTCTGCAGTGATCTGATTATTCAAATGGTCATGTAAACGGCATATTCCGATTTCTTAGACCGGAGTAAGGTCTAGAAATCCGATTAAGAAATCCGATAAAAAGAGCTGGACTTCAGCTCAGTAATCAGAGTCTTCAGGACATTTATACTCTTGCTCTGATTTCTTTCGGATTTCTCAGTCTGAACATGTGCTATAACAGACTGCAGTACCGTAAAATGACGCTGAAACCAACTACATGCTTGACGATATGAAGAATTTAATTACTCTTCACCTTCTAGATGATGTATGTTTATATTTTCAGGTAAAGTGGCACAATGTTTTTTTAAAAAAAATGCAGCATGGAGTTTTACATTACGTTTGCAAAGCAGAAATCACATTGTTGTCTGACTCATGTAGACCTGGAGTTTCTCATTATCTGATCACTCAAGTGCATGTAAACACGTTGATCGGATTTTCTGCAGTTATCGGATTAATAAGTGCATATAAATGCACCCATTGTCTACAAATCACTGTATTCATAGCGTATTCAGAGTCAAAGTATCTTCAAATGTGGCACTATGAAAAACTGTCCCTAAGTATCATGATATTATATTTTTGCCTTATCGCCCATCTCTACCTCCACCTCTAAATAGCTTACTTTCCCAAGGCAAAGCACTCGAGTGTCACGTTTTGCCCCACCAAAGCGTACGTCTTCGGAAATCTGACCCGGATGTCTGCAGGATATCGCTTCACCTCCTCTGAAAGGGGAGTTGAAAGTGTTAGACCATGGTTAATTTTGTATTTAAAGGCTTTAAAATTAAAATAAAAAATATGTACTGCTGCAACTGGAAATGTAGGTTGCAAGAACAGCATAAAACAAAAACAAATACTCTAACAATATATTCATTAACATTTACATTCAAAGTATTCTTTATTCAAATTTCAAATATTATAAGTGGCTTTATTGTATACAGACACACACTCACTCTCCGTCTGTGGCACTAAAGGGATAGGGGTGCTGAAGACACTCTTGCCGATGGTGGGGCTGGACACGAAGCAGGAGTAGTTGCCGACATCAGAAGCCTCCACTTTAGCAATATAGAGATTTCCAGTGCTCTGAGACACAAAGCGTCTCTGATCAGGGATAATGAAATTGGGGAAATCATTATAGATCCATCGGTACATCACCTCAGCTACGAAAGAGAGAGGAAAAAAAAGATGGCGAAAGAGAAAGAAACATTAGAGTCACGTCAACCAGCAATGATTTTGCCTAAATCAGTGGACTGTATAAAGTGAAAAGAAAATAGTTGTTCTATTCTTTCTGAATTTAGCACAATATAGAGCATGTAATTTAACACCAGTGCTTCTGCATCACAATCAAAATATGATTACACAAGCATTAAATATTTAAACAAATACAGCATTTTTAATAGTAAATAGGGAAAAGCTCTTACCTGGATAGCGAGAGGGTGGAGCACACAAGAGGACGGCCCCCTGTCCTTCTTTAACATACACAGCCTCTCTCTCATCAGTGGGAAACTGGTCCAGATCTGAGAAGAGATTAAATCAAACATGAAATATTGAACAGAAATACAGACATTGCCATCATGGTGGATCAACCATGGTACAGTCATCAAAATTAGTATGTGACAGAAACATCATTAACTGGAACTACTTGGCCAGTGATTGGTTACTGTTATCAATTTGCCACCGCAACTTAACCAGTTCTACTCACTTCAGTCAGAGTAAATGTGAATTCTGAAAGAATTATGCCTCAATAAAAGATTTTTGGGCTTCAGCTAGAACTACACTAGCAAAAAAAAATCTAAAAGCTATTCACTTACACCCAAATTTGACAGTAGCCTCTTTGCTGATGGTAGTGCCATAAACGTTCTTGGCCACACACACATATTTCCCAGCATGCTTGCTCTTTTCTGGGTTCGTGATGACCAGGTTTCCACCCACTAAACTGTAGTGCTCATCTGGCTGCTCCATCAGTTTAATCTCCCAGTTGTTATGCCACCACCTGCAAACACAGTCTTGCTTAAAACATACATACATGTAGCAACATAAGTTCTTCATTACATTTTCTTATTTTCAATATATGGCATGTAATATAATGAAAAGAATCGGTATGTCAATGCAAATGTTTGCAGGTACAACCTGATTGTCAACAAGTACGGATATTTTATGTTCTTCACTCATGCAATGACCAACAAGGCTAAGATTCAGTAAGTGCAGTTGAAGTCAAGGCAACAGACTGCACTTTTTTAAACAGAGTGGACATTTCTGGACCACAATGAGCTTGACTGAGTCACGGAATGGATCACTTTATTTAATCTGCATACTCACTGCGATAGCTTATGTAAAGTTGACATGAATCAGAAATTCTAACACAATTTCTTTCTGTAATGTAACACATTTCCAAGTGAAACATAAAATCTCAGAGGGTCTTCTGAGCTAGCTGAGCGTTTCTGTGTGATGGAAGGTCAGGTAATATGAGCCAGTCTGATGTGAAAATTAACCTTTTTTCTTGTTACTGATAACTCTCTTAATTCAAGTTATTTCCAGCTACTATCATAACGAATTTGTTTATCACTGAAGAACACTGACTCTGAACACTTACAAGCAAACATACCAGTAATACCTGTAACAACTGCTCTTGAAGATGCTCATAGACTACACTGGACAGTGTTCATAGGGAGACTACAATTACAGAGGAGTTGGAACTTGCAGTCACTGTTTCTTCACTTTCTTTAGGGTCAAATTTGTGCAAATAAGATGTGATTAATCTCAATTACCCACACAAAACAATGTGATTAATCATAATTATTTTTATTTGACAGCTATATGTTTTTCTTTTCTATATAGGCATCATTGTCATTCAAGTTTGTTGTGACAGTAGCCATTCCTGCTTCACACATTTTATCAAAAAGTTACCTCAGAGACCCTTCCAGACACTGTGTTTCACTCTGAGACACGTTACGATACGGAAGAAAAATGTTTTATGATTTCCGGTTCACGCTGACTTTAATACATAATAGGGAATGCTGTGAGGTATTATTAGCAGAATCTTTCTCAAATGGCATGCTACAGATTTAAATACTTAGAAGTTGTGCTAATCATGTGGAAGTCAAGGCTCTCAGTATATGATATATGACGCACTGCCAAATATTTTTTTGCTACCGATGCACACTTTCTACACATTTCATATGCAGCTGTATAGATGTTTTGTCCCTGCAAGTCCCCATGCTGATCTCTAATAAAACAGGGTGCTTTGGAACAAAAGCAGCTAAGTTGTTTACTTGATAGTGGCTGGTGGATTGGCGCGAACTCTGCAGTTCATGGAAATTTTGGCTTCAGGTGAATCCTCGGCGTACACTGTGTCAAGAGGCTCCTCCTCGAATATGGGCCCAAAACCTGTGGCCTCCTCTGAGACACAAAATGACATCATTATTGTCAAGACTTCATATGAGAACAAGTAGAAATGTAGATAAATTCATGTAGACCGTCCAATAATGTCTATCTATTACAATTCAGTCTTGAAGCAGAAACTGATGTGACTTACTGTCAAAGATTCTGGGCTCAAAGAACCTGGGCTTGATTGCATCTACAGGAAAAGGTTAACAGGAGATGTGATGTTTTCAGTTAGGCATTACCTGAGCACTGAATTAAAAGTAAACATCTGAAAAGTGTGCACAAACACCTCCACAACACAATCAGTGATTATCACCCACCAGCTGATAACAGCAAAGAGGAGAGGATCGACAGGAGCACCACTGGAGCAGCCATGGCGACGCCCCCTCCCATCACACAGTCCTGAGGATAAGACAGAAAGAGATCCCATTAATATAATTCATCCTATTAATGCCAAGCTCCATAAATCTGCTATAAAATGTCATTAGTTTGTTATCTCTGCTCTCTACTTAAATCTATTTATCTTCAGATGAAGGACAGGGACATCCAGTATGAGTCTCATTACCCTGCCACCTTTCTATTCAAGAACCCATATATATACCTCCCTGTATACATCCATCGGTACAGTGCACTGCCATCACTGTAGTAATGTGATATTTACAAAGTCAATTCTGTGCTGTGCTGTGTTGTTCTGGGGTTTAAATTTGCTTACTGTGGAAAGGGACAGAGCTGCATGCTTTTAGAATAGCATGCTCAGCAGGGGGCTGAGGTGCTCTCTGACAGAAACATGAATCATTTACCATGGCCTGACTCAGCAGAATGGATACTAGATATAGTCCAACTCCACACAAGAAATGCTGCAATCCAATTCGCTTGGGCATTTATTAATACAATGCCCAGCCACTTGATTAAGTACACCTCCTTGTAACATCAGCTGTGCTCCAGACCTCTTCATTTAGTGGATGATTGCGAGCACATTGAATGGGTATTAAAAGAGAACTCGGTCTTAACGAACAAGTCTTCTGAGGATGTCAGTGAATTATCTACTAATGTCATCATATCTCCATCAGCATAACTCAGTAATGCTATTTCTTTCAATTTCAACAAAAAATCTTACACAGTGCAGCTTTAACTTTCCTTATGATGACCTTTTGACCGTCTTGACCTTTCATTATGAGTGGTTTGCCAACCACATATCACATATCATGTAAGGTGATTGATGTTTCTTCCAACAGTCTTAAATCCTCTATCATTTTCTTCCAGTCTTGTGTATCTTACTATATGTTCAGAGTATAGTTTGAACAAGTAAGGTGATAGGATGCAGCCTCATTTTGGCCCAGGTATCAGCACTTAAATACAGCATTGTTATCCACAATAGAGAATACAGATACCATGGGTGACACTTACATGCATGCCAGTAGATGGACCTTAACTGAAGCAACATGTCAGCGGTGTGGGATTATTTCATACTTGAGATGCGCAATCGTAAAAATGCTCATTGCAAAATCAGTGGAGGCCTGACCAACAAGGACCTCATTGTTTATCAACTTGATTAAGCATTTAAAGATAAACCATGTCAAGACCACAGACAAATGCCATTTGTTTAAGCTTATTATGTTTCATTTGTGACACAGAACAATGTTTTACCCAAAATAAAGTATTTGAAAAATAGAATGGTACCATTTTTGGGGCATTAGAGGCCCTTTTTCAGTAGTTAGGTTACATAGAGTTAGCATCCGTACTTGGTATCTCAAGTGCTTAAATATCAGGTATCGGAAAGGAAAAAGTGGTAGTAGCACATCTCTACTGCATGCTGCTCTTTCAAATGCAGCACAGATACCACACACACACACACACACTGCAGTATAATGCAGCACTGGCGCTTCTTGCCTCCCTGAGTACTAAAGCATGACTCTGCAGAAAAGCATGCATGAAATGGAGGGGGAGCGAGTGGGTTACTGAGTAAATCTCAGTCTGAGCTCACATACACAGTTTTCTTGCATCAGAAGAGCTGAACAGAAACACACCCAGCCTGCCTCCCTCCCTCTAACAACCTGCTCTGCCTTTTCAGCACATCTGCACAGACTTTAAAGGACACACACTCCCTCCTGACTGAGGGACATGGGAGGGGGAGACTCTGGATGCCTCCTATGTGTCGATAGGATGGCATCTTATACTGTCCCTGCATCATTGCTCTATCCAAGCGTTTGTCCACATCAGTTTGTTTATCTCTCTCGTGCCGCGGTGGCATGGTCAGTTGATCCGAGAGCACGTTTATCCATAATCTTGTCCCGGTCTGTTGCTGCTGCCTCCTCTTTGACCAGCCTGCTCAGATTTAGGTCACTGTTTGCTTTAAGCTGACTATGGGTGAGGGAAAAAACAAATTGTATTCTCAGATAAGCTTCCAGGTCAGCCATGAACACCTACTGTACATAAACGCCTCTTTATCAACACAGTATAGCTCTGAAAAGCAGATGGCAAACACTGAGTCATTAATGGATGGATTATGGAAAAAGAGCCACTGAAAAATGTGACTATAAAATCTTCTGTCGAAATGTGAAGTGTGAAAGTTTCGGAGGTAATGTTTTCATGATCAAAAGGAAACTCCAATCCTGCTTCATTCCAAAAACCAAAGGTCACAGGATTTATTTCCTAGAGGAACCAAACAATATCCCCAGCCAATCTGAACCACCGTACAGGGTTCATGATTCTGTATAAAATTTGAATGAATAAAAATAAAAATGAGCACTAGAGCTGGGGGCAGGAGTGCAGGAGTGCAGCATGAGGTGTTAATTACAGCTGATCGTTTAAACTCTGGTGTTCAAACAGTGCAGTAGCATTAGAAACAGAACGTACATTCTCTACACACTTTAAAAAAAAAAAGATGGCTCAACGGTTCTTTAATACAGACAATGGTCCTATTTAGAAGCACGAGTCTTTTTTTTTAACTGTGTATGACGTTCCCTCTCACAGTCCGCACTGTAATGTCTCAATGTCATGAGGCTCTGTCACAGCCCTAGTTTCTCATATGAAACAATTTGTCTGTAATATTAAATTCATTATTTGCTACATGTAACACCTCAAGGGCAGCAAAGACGCTGCGATGCCAGCCCCACCTTTTTGGATGTAAGTCATCCCAAACTACTGCGTCACTGCTCACCCCCTCCCTCATTTAAAGTCCGAGAGGGTCTCTCTAACTTTACTGTCCGCTGATACGTCCAAATTACGTACAAGCCCGTGTTTTCTTATCAACTCCTCACTGAAATGTTAAAAAGACAGGGTCACTCAGAGCCAGACAACATTCTGACAGAGCCTCGACGGTTACACGCACACACACACACACACACACAGACACACACACACACAGACCGAAGCGCAGTTCTGCACTGCGGTACTCTCTCAGACACCCCTGAGTTGGGACGCGTTTAATGTGACAGAATATTTTCTACTACACAGAATTTTCAAGGTCATCTTTCACACACACACACACACGCGCGCGCGCCGCGCGAGAACGTACCTGCAGACTGAGTTTAATCTCCGCTCTCTCTCTCTCTCTCTCTCCCTGCAGCTCACTTGCTCGTGCCGCCGCCTCGACCCGCAGCGAACGGCCGCGAGACGCAGCGCGCTGCTATTGGACAAGAGCGAATGAGCTCGGGCTTCTATTGGTCCTCTGAGCGGATTGTAGCACAACTTGGGCTCCTATTGGTCGAGTAAGGAGCGTGGAGCGCAACTCGGGCTCCTATTGGACAGACCGTGGAGTGATGCGTAGTGCTGAGCGTAGCTTCACTCAGCTTTAAAGGGAAACTCTACCGTTTTTTTCCAATAGACCACTCTGAGTCTGACTGCGGTTTATATCTGAACTATTTAATTATAAGAACTTTATATGAAAAAATGGTAATAACTTTAATAACTTTCTGTGATGAAGCTTTTAGAGGCTATAAACTCTTTAGAATTGTTCACAGTGGTGGTGATAGGAACCAGATGTCCGAAAAGTTTTATGCCTCTAAAAGCTCCATCACAGAGAGTTATTACATGAAATGTTGTTAATGCACTGCCTGGTGTCTGAGACACTGTACAATAGTGTTAAGAGAAATGTTTGGTGTAAAGTGTACTATTAAATCCATTTATGGCAGAGTGGTACATGAAGTCTATTGTAAAAATAAATAGTACCTTTTCAGATTTATGACTATTTTACTATTATCAACACATAAAAACTTGAAAAAACACATGTAGGTTCACTAGTCACGGAAAATAAAATGGCTATGTTTATCTTGTGTTCACCAGCAGCGGAAAACAAACAAATAAAGGTGTGAAATGTAAAAAAAGTGATTGGCAGATTTACCACTATTGTACCATCATCACCATTGCAAATGTAAAAAAATGATTGGCAGATTTACCACTATTGTACCATCATCACCATTGCAATGTTCATGATTTCCATTATCCTGGGGACATTTGGTCCCCACAAAGAGCTGAACGCACACACACACACACACACACACACACACACACACACAGACACACACACACAAATCAGTGTAAATCCAGAGGATTGAGGATTAAACATCTGCAGTGGCTGATTTAGTCCACTCCTGTTTTGTATCACATCCATTAGCATCCAGTCAGGATGTGGCTCAATGCAGAAATTTCTTTAACAAATTTTACACTTCCAGTGATGCAGAGCTGATAATCAGAAATAGACTTTTATGCTGTTCTTTGTGAAAAGCATGATATAAGGGCAGCTGCTGAGCCTAATAATCAGAATAAATGCTAATCCTCTAAATCGCTGTCAAACAGATAAACAGGCTGAGTGATGGCTAGTCAGCCACACAGAACTGTGGGTAAAGGTGTCATAAGATGCGGGGTAGTGAGGTGTGTGTCTGCATAGGCACGTGTGTTTATTAGGTTTAACTTGTGCTAAATGTTACTGTAAACTGCTGTGTAGATACACAAACACAGTAGCATTTTGGACGTCTTTAGGATCTTTAGGCCTATAATAAGTGCAAGCTAACCTTCATCATGCTAATAGATATCATTCTGAAAGGATTGTCAAACTGAAAATATAGTCAGATCCACAATTATTGGCACCTTTGGTGTCACCTTTTATTTTAGCAAATTGGTCTAAGAAAACAAAATTTCCTATAAAAAATCTTTTTAACAAAACCCTGTGTCATAATTAAAGGCATCCTTGGAAATTCATATTCATAATTTCCATATTTTCAGGGTGAGATTCAGCTAATTAAGCGCAAAAACATTTTATGTGACAATTTACACCCATTTTTATTAGGGGTGCCAATAATTGTGGAACTGACCAACATATTGCAGAATAATGTTTCTGACACTGTTGAAATTTGTGTTGTTACTTAGAAACTTTACTAAGTTGCTCTAAGTTTATTAAGCCCTAATAAACCTTACATTTGATATACTGCATTATGTGCAGCTTTCATAAAACCCAGTTGCTTAGAGTTATGTGAAGGAGCTATTCAAGTTATATTGGGTGAAATGCTGCAATTCCAGTAGGGGTCTGAATCTAAAAATGTTCTTAATGCTATTCTGTAACACTCTGTTGACTTTACTGATGACTGTCATAAACGAAATGAGCAAAGCAGAATAAATTGAAAAACAAAGAGTTTGGTAGTGAAATCCTGAAACCAACATTTATTTTGTTTTTTTCTTCAGTTAAAATACAAAATATTTAGCAATTATAGAGAGTAAACCATTTTACAGCCTTTCATGCTTTTTTCCACGGCGCTTCAACATTGACCAGAATGTTATATATCATATTCTATCATATCTCATCATCAGTCACAAAAACATGTGCCCCAGATTATCTGCACACACACTGGTGTAGCTGTAGTCTTTGAGGAACTGCAATGTTTGCAGCATTGTTTTGTTTTCTCATATCTTTTACGACGAGTGAAAAAGTGCATGAACTGCAAGAGACAGACTGAGGGCAGATGATCACCTGACTCAACCTTCACCAGCTAGATAGACTGGGGAAAGACTGGGCTGAGAGGGCATCTAGCCAGAGGAACCTAAAACAACGTTCACAGCAAAAGGAGTGTTGATTTGCAAAGTGTCAGACATAACACATTATACTAGCCAGCAGCAACCTCCTACACACTAACGTGCAGGTGGAAGTCACACTTTTATGCTGATCAAAGTTAAGTTTTGCTGTACGTTTTCCAATAGCTGAGAAAAAAAGCTGGATAGGGGACACTGGTCCTGTATCAGCACTTAAGAGCAACTCATCAAATCCCATGGGTTTGAAACTCTTGTGGCGTGGATATTTACAAAGCAACGCAATATCTACACATTAAAAAGCAGACGATTCCAAACTAAAAAACTTGATGCAAGTTATGATGAGCTATATCATGAGTTCTAGGGCTCTTCCAAAAAAGGACAAACAAGCCCAAGCAGACCGCTACCATGCATACACGCCCACACACACACACATTTACTTTATACAAACTTCAGTTCCAAAAAAGTTGCGACCGCACGTGAAATGCTAATAAGAATAAAAAGCAGTGATTAGTTAATTCTATTTGACCTGTATTAAATTGAAAACAGTACAAAAACATGATATTTGATGTTTGAGCTTATGAACTTTATTGTTTTTTTGTAAATATACACTCATTCTAAATCTGATGCCTGCAACAAGTTGCAATAAAAGTTAAAACAGGAGCTTGTTTACCACTTTGTTACATCACCTTTCCTTTTAGCAGCACTTAATGAATGTTTGAAGGACTGAAGATACCAATCAGTCTTTTTTGCCATTCTTCTGTTCTACAAATCTTAAGCTGCACAACCGTACAGGGCCTTCAATGTCGTATTTTGTGCTTCATAATGCGCCCTATGTTTTCAGTGGGAGACAGGTCTGTACTGTAGTCGGACCAGTCTAGCATCCACACTCTCTTATTATGCAGCCAAGCTGTTGTAACGTGCAGAATGTTTTTGTTATGTCTTGTTGAAATAAGCATGGCTGTCCTTGAAAAAGATGTCATCTAGAAGGCAGCAAAATGTGTGCATATCTTTCAGTTTAAATGGTGCCTTCACAGATGTGCAAGTTATCTACGCCATGGGCATGAATACACTGTGTCTGTGACAGACACTGGCTTTTGAACTTTACGCTGGTAACAATCAGTGTGATCTGTTTTCTTTTGAACTCTTTCTTTGGAACACTGCCTTCATTACTTCCACAAACAATGTTGACTCTATCACTACACACGTTTTCATAATCTATTAGTCTATGTCAGATGAGCTCCAGTCCAGTGAAGCCAGCACATTTCTGGACATTGTTGACATATGGCTTCGGTTGTGCATAGTACAGTCTTAACCTGCTTAACTTGGATGCAGCAACGAACAGTGTTTACTGACAGCAGTTTGTCAAAGTAAACTCGAGCCAATGCGTTGATATCCATCACAGTATGCAGTACCATCTGAGGTATCGAAGGTCATGGGCGTTCAGTTGTGGATTTCAGCCTTGCCCTTTGTGCACAGAGATTTCTCTGGATTCCTTGAATCTTTTGATAGTATAATGCATTTAGGTAAAAATACCTAATACCTAAATACCTAATACCTAATACCTAAAATCCTTGCAATTGCTTGTTGAAGAATGTTGTTCTTCAACTACTAGATTGCACTGCACTGATGCATCTTTTGGTGAGCCTCAACCCAACCTTGCTCATAAAGGACTAGGCCTTTCCTAAATGCTCCCAAAGCATGATTGCATCACCTGTTTAAGATGTTTTTTGAGCATTTTGACAATGTTGCCAGTCTTAAATTGCCCCCGTCTCAACTTTTTTGGAACATGCTGCAGGGAATAATGATAAAATGAAGATGCATTTACAAAAACAGTGAAGTTGATAAGGTAAGACATTAAATATCTTTTCTTTGCACTGTTTAAGGTCAAAGTGGATTTACAGATCACTGCTTTCTGTTTTTATTTGCATGCTGTTCCAACTTTTCTGGAATTGAGGTCTATTAACATACACACGCACACACTCACATACACAAACATGCACATCTGTACATGCATGTTCACATAAATACACACACAGACACACTCGCACACTCAAACACTCGTGCACACACATTCCAACCACACTTGATGACAGCAGCACTGCGCACTGTGTGTGTTTTGTGAGCTTTCCATTGCACTACGACTCGACAGCTTGCAATACTCATTAACATGCAATAAAAAACATGGTTATGTGTGAAAAGGGTGTTTGTTTTTTTCCTCCTACTCGTTCTCACATACACTGAGATTTCTAACAACAGGTTACTGCAAGCTCCACATTCCTTATTTATTATAACATCCCCCATTTGTCCCCAGTGTGAAGGACCACCTGCTACTGGTCAGTAACTATGGCAGTTTACCTGCGAGAGTAGATTGGCAGTAATTTTAGCTGCTTCTCCGGATAATGTACAGCCCCTCCCTGTGGTGTGAGATGATTCAGTTGGTGCATTCTAGTATCCACCCAGCTCATGTAGCAGTTGTGATTTCAATTTATGGTGGTAGTATAAGAAGAGACTGTATGAGTGAAGGAGGGTGAGACCCTCACATTAGATGAACGGAGGTATGACTGACAGACAGAACTGAGGAAGAGGGAGGAGGTGGGTTGGTGGGATACAAAAATGTATAGGATGTTAGATTTGTTATAAATGCTAAGCTTATTATAGGATTATTTAACTTATTTCTAGACATTTTTTATTTGTTTTAAGTGATTTTAACAAGTCAAATTATCTCACTATATTGGCAGATAATTTTGCTCATTTTGAGAAATATGCTTGAAACAGATACAATTATCTGCCAATATGGTAAGAGAATTTGACTTAATTAAATCACTTAAACAAGTACAAAATCTAGAAATAAGTTAAATAATCCTATAATAAGCTTAAAACAATCTTAAAATGAGAAATATTAGACATATCAACTAGATTTAGATCATTTCACTTGACATGGTACTATTTTTTGCAGTGCAATGATCTTTATCTAACCCGTCGAAAGGCCACTTAACAATTTACGTAAGAGTCGGCAAAAGTGCTGACAGTTCATTTAAATGGGTTTCTCCGCCCTTGCTGCTACTTAAAAAAGCTAGCTAGAGCTCACCCAGTCATAATGACAGATCTGTTAAAATGTCACTAGAAGCTTTTGTAGCTGTTGTGGACAAATTTGTAGGTTCAGAAACACCTTTAAAATGTACCATTCTTTGTCAGAACTGGTGTTTGTTATGATAAGATGCAACTTTGCCAACTAAGCCAGATTTTTCGGCATACCTTGGTTCATGTGCCACCTATAAAGTGACAACCAGCACATGTGCCAGGCGGACACTGTCCGCACCCGGTGACAGAAGATGGATGACATCATCTCGTGTAGCAGGTGTGCGAATCAGATGATTGGGTGGTTAGTCCATGCTGGGCTCTGAAAGCTCCTCCCTTCTCAACCCTAGAGCTATCTGCAAGGCTGTGAGAAAACCTAGTGCTCTGAAGATAGGGACAGGCTGTGGAGGGTGCAGTAGTTGGTGTGTGACCACAGAACACTTCTACCAAGGCACTGAGGAACCGTGCTTAAGACTACATAGAGCACCCAGCTTTTTACCCACCAACACAGAGGGCGTATAACCAGCAGCCACTTAGCAGCTGTGTTATGGACCAATGGGGGCTTTACTCCATAATGTTGAGTGCCAGCAGTGACAGTAATGGTGTGAGATACAACCAACCTTGACGTTTTTCCTTCAGTAGTGCAACAGCAAAAAAGAGAGAGAGTTATCCAATGCAAACTGATGCAACATCTACAAAATGGCAAGTGCAAACAAAAATAACCCTTAAGAGAGCTAAAAAAAAACAGATGTAGTTATGGTCTAAGACAATTCGGGACAGTTTGAGCATTGAAAGCATGTCTGTAGGTGTGTCGAGAGTTTTCTACCCCACTTCTCTGGTATCCAGTCCGTAATCTTTTGCTGCAGCTCTTGCCTGGCACAAAAGACGTCAAATAATAAGAACTTTAACACGGAGTCACATGTTCCACAACAATGTCCACAAAGACATTGGTGCCTTTTAGCGTGAATAATACCGGTTTCAACACTTTTGACGAGGGAACTGAAGAAGGCAGCTGTGATGCGAAGCGTGAGCGTCCACCAGACACTGGTCCAAAGCTTCTCAAACGCTAGCTCACGCTGATCCACTGATTCACGGAGCAGATGGGGTGTGTGGTAGCAATGAGTCCATGCAGTGAGTCCATAGCACGGGCAGGGGGCAGGGGGAGGGGGCGAGATGGCGGGATTCAATGCCTACTGACTGCAAACAGACCCATGTTCAGAAAATAGAATTCTTATATATGTGTATATAATTTCTATATATTCCATATATACGTTTGCAAAAAAGATAATACAGCAGTTATCACATTAAGGTCCTCCTGCATTCGCTCTGACTAGCCGAGGAGACCAGGGCTGGTCTGCTAGTTACGGTACATTCCTCCTGTGTGTATTGCTTTCTCTCCCTACCTCTTTTTCTCTTTCTCTCTCTCTTTCTCTCTCACTCTTGCTCTCTCTCATGGTTATGACTGGGATGCTGTTGTCGGTTTTGTTTGTTGTAGCCATGTGATGTCAGGAGGGTCACAGTGAAGTAGGGACAGTCTGCTCTCCAGATGAAAGAAGTGTGACGAGATTGGGGGCGGGTGTTGGCGGGGGGCAAAGGTCACAAGGGCCCATTACACGAAGGAGTTCATAGCATTGACGGGAGACGGAGCCTCTGAGCTTTCGTTGCCCTCTGCCGTGTCCTTCTCCTTCTTGCCACTGTACTGACCGATGAAGGAGCCGTCCTCATTGAACTGCCCGTCGCCTCCCTCGCCGTAGTCCACCAGGCTGTCATCGCTGTCGTCCTTCTTCACTGTGCCATTGGAAGGTGTCCGGCTGCCCTTCAGGGGCTTGTGGTCCTCCGTGTCACTGAGATGAGGCACAGTAAGCAATACGTTAATAACTTTGAATTAAGATAAGATATTTCACTGTTACAAAGTACATGCATTTCAGTGCATGTGTAGTTTCACTATTCATATGCTTATTTCCCCGATAGGACAGCCGTGCACTCGGGGTTTGGGGACCTCAAAATGCAACTAATAGAACTTTGGAAACTAGTAAAATCATTATTTAAGAAAGTAAACGCAAGACATACAAAAAGGCAGACATACATTAGTCATATATGCAAAATCAAAGAGAGGACTGGGGATTTAAACTGAGGAGAATTAGATGCAGTTAGCAGGTAGCACTTTCCTTCATATGGATTTGTTCTTTTTTAAAATACAAAACAAGGGAGTTTTGGCGTGCAAGACTTGCAGTTTCCCTCTTACCTCTCCAAGGACCTACCCCAAACGTTCCCCCAAATACAAAGAACACATGAGGACTAATAAATAGGATATATTTCTAAAACATAAAACATTCAGTTTCTAATGACCAGTGAATTGAAATAAATCATCCTGCGTCATGGACAACTGACGAATAGTGACACTGCCAATCCCCAACACACAAAACACAGAAATGTGAGATTTAACAAAAGCAATGAGAAAAAAAAGTGAAATCATCTGAATTCTGGTGTATATATCTAATATTTCCATTTAAGCATTATTATGAGATGTTAAACCTATTTCTAGACATTTTTACTTGTTTTAAGTCATTGTGTCCTGTGAAATAATGTTGTGTATCTTGTGAGTTAATGTTGATTGTTTCAAGAATTATTTCTTAAAACAAACTAAATAATAGAATAAATAATAGAATGTGACACTTTAACTAAATGGAGTTATTCAATACACGTAGAAAAGTCTAGAAATAAGTTATAGAATAATCTTTTGATGTTCTCAGTACAATCTAAAAATGAGAAGTATATGTATACATAGACTAGATTTAATATATTTTCATTTGCGAAAATAATCTGTTGCACTGTAAAACTGAGGAGATTCTACTCCTCTCATTCCATGAATAATCTGACTGGATTACAAAAATATAACTCAAAGTAAAACACAGAAATCAGCTTGCACCTCAGTGCCCAATCTCATTCTTAATCTCAGCAGGGTGTTGCATTAATGGGCTTAATAACTTAATAAAAAATATCAGAGGGCAGTTAAAAAGCATTTTCATCAGATCACATCATAGTGAGCTCTGGTTAGGTTTGTTATACACAGAGCACAGACAGGATGGTTCAGGAACAGTCCTGCTTGCCTCAAGTTGTTTGAAAATGGAGTCAAGATGGAAAAGCTTCTGCTCAGAGGAAAATTATTTAAGTCCAAAAACCTGAGAGGGCAAGCAAAAACACATTATGCTTTTACAGCTTTTCTAAATTGTAATGACTACTGGGCTGTGAAGAAAGTTGTGCCTTTACACTGACTTTGTAAAGGATGTGGGTAGGCGGAACTGGTCTGCATCAATGGGCAACTTTGTTTACACAGTTTACAATTCACTCAAAAACCACTCGAACACTATTACCCTTCACACAAAAGCAAGTAGTTAATAATGTTGATGTGCACGCTAAAAATACATCTATGAAACACTATATCTTAATTTATCTCCTATCTCCATTTTGGTCATTTTATTTTTTAACATACTTTCAAAATGCCACTACGCTTTACACTGTGTGAAAATTTCATGATGAATTATGATTATTATTTAACACGGAAAGTTAAGAATGTTAATTCCTTCTCCTGTGAAGTTACTATGTTGGTGATACACTTTATGGCCAAAAGTATGTGGACACCTGACTATCACTTCTATAGGAGCTTGTTGGACATCCCATTCCTAAACCATGATCATTAATATGAAATTGGCCCCCTTTTGCAGATATAAAAGCCTACACTCTACTAGGAAATGTGATTTATCACTCCTGTCTAAAAAGGGCTCATCCTATGACAGTGCCACATTTCAATTCACTGAGCTCTTGAGTAGAACTCAGTGAATGGATGTGGCTAAAACACTCCAACTCAATCATTATGAGGGGCGTCCACATATTTTTGGCCATATAGTGTGGCAGGTTTGACAGCAACAATATATTTCTTTCTCTACTTCTATGATATTGCACTATGGTATTCAGTATACAGTTCATCATGCAACCTAGGGGGTGGCATTTTTGGACAAGTCTCTCCGGTCCTGAGGACCTCCTGCCCTGCACTGTTTAAAATGTAGCTCTTGAAGACAACAAACACCTGATGGACTGGATAAACAGGTGCACCGGAGAAGGGATCATGTGAAACTGAAGAGTAGGGGGTCCCCAGAACTGGTCTTGAGAACCACTGGGCTAGAGGACCTCACTAATGCTCTTGTGTCAGAATGCAATCAAATTCTGATTGCAACTTTCCAACACCTAGTGTAAAGCCTTCACAGAACAGTAGAGGCGGTTAATGCAGCAAAAGGAGTATAAACTCCCTATTAATACCCATGATTTCATTAGACATGCTAGACGAGCAGGTGTCTACAAAACTCTGGACATATAGGGCTAATTTTCCAGACCAAGATTAAGACCAATCCAAGACAAGTAAAAATCCTAATGTTTCACTGGAATTCACCACTGACATTTAGTGACATATTTAGTTTGGCTCAAAATGCCAAATTTCCAAAATCACCAAATTTCTGAATGTATTCAAATCCAGGTTGTGTTTGGTCACAAATGGTGGGCTCTGAACAGCTGTTTTGTATAAAATAATTCAGAAACTATCCAGACACGGTTTAAGTGTGGCTTGTTTGGTCTAATTATAACGTCTCTTTAGTACATACTCATGGATGCTTAACCGTTACTCTTACCTGTATTCTCCAAATGTGCCATCGTCCTCTTTCATAGGCTGGATCTCTGGGTCCTGATGAGCCTCTTCTTTTTCTTTCACTGTGTGCAAAAGAGACCAGTGAATTTATATATATATATATATATATATATATATATATATATATATATATATACATACATACGGAGTATAATTAGGTCCATGGTTGACAACATCAGACATTTTTTACATAATTTTTACATAAAAATAAAGGAATAGTGAGAAACATTAGATTCAGTTTTTCTCTTACCCCAAATCCTCTACTTACCCCAAAAAATGCCAAGATATTTTTGCTTAAGTTTGCTTCTTTATTGTCTTTAGCACTATTTAGACCAATTCAGGGAAAATATCCCATTTTTCCGACGAATATTACGATTGAGATTTAAATGCAATTATTTTTTATGAATTAAGCTTCAGGATTTTAATTTTCCAAGAAGAGAGGCACATTCATTTTTTTTAAGCCTGAGGCTTAAACACTGCATATAGTGTGCCAGACTACAAGTTCTGCCAGCGGAAACTTGTGAAAATGGCTATTTCACAAATACCAATATTCAGTGAAAGAATGAATTCAACAGTGCGTTGTGTAATACAGTTGCATGCAAAAGTTGAAACACTCTCGCCTAAATGACGTTTTGCTGATAACATCCTCTACAGTAAACAGATTTAAATATGCCATTTTTTCTGCTAATTTTCCTGCACAATTTCTATTTATTTGAATATTTTTTTGGAAAAACCCAATATATTAAATTCAGTAATTAAACAGTAGTTTTGGGGAGCCCAAACTTTTACCTATGGCTATATCATTTTTGAGCAACAGTTTCCTTTATGCCTATAAACACTCACACACACACACACACACACACACACACACACACACACACACACACACACAGACAGACACACACACACACACACACTCTCACCAGGATATTTGCCCCCTTTGTTCCTCTTGATGAAGCAGACGATGAGGAGGACCAGGATCAACAGAGCGATGGCACACATTAGACCGATGAACCAACCTTGAGTAGCTATATCAACCTGCCTGCTGGTCATAGCTGCACATACACACACAAAGATAGAGAACACAGCAGTTAAAACACCCTCAGTAACTTAGTTCTCTATTTTGCAGTCCACATACACACAAAACTCCAAATGAGGTTAAGCATGTGCAGAATCGCTACACATACACATGCCACTGTGTGTACTGAAACACTGAAGATCATAAGTAGTGTATAAACCTGCAAAGAGAATATGACCAGTGAGCACCACGTCACCACAAAAAAGAAAGAAAAACTGAGACGAGCAGTACACTGCTATGACATGGATGAATTTCTCTCTATTAATAACATGTGCAGTAAAGACACAAAAACAAAAAGACACAAAAATAACAGCAATAAAACAAATACAGAAAACTGCATGCCATGCCTCTACTTTTCAATTATGGTCCCTGGCCCTCCAGCATGCTTCTGGGTCATGATATTCTAGTGGAGTGGTTCTCAATTCTGGTCCTGAAGTACTACTAACCCTCACATTATAGAGTTTTTCCTGTTCATAACACACCTGATCTTACCAAAGAACTAATAAACAAGCCCTTCCTGAAGTGAACTGGGTGAAAACTCTACAATGTGCATTACAGTACTCCAGGACCAGGACTGGGGACCACTGTTCTAGTCTAATCTACAGGTGAACTACAGAAGATCTCATAGATGTCGACTGGACGGAGTCCCATGGACCACATCAATGTGGAACATTTTCTGCATTCGTGCTGCCTCACCTGGAACCGCAATCAGCAGTTCCTCTGTGCGTTGGACCGTTGCATCTGTGTGGTCATCGGCCACCACGCGAACCTTATAGGTCATGCCCGCCTTTAGACTCTTTAACTGATATGTCCGGGAGCCATTTACAGCCTCCCTTTTCCAGCCTTCTTTACCTGGGAAGAGGTGGGCAGGTGGACGTAGGGAGGTTATGATGATTTGAATCATGCAAATATTAAGAGTGATAGTGTCAGATTTGACCTTTTACATTTGTCTGTGCTTTTGTCCATTTTTATAGATAGAGTATGTCTGAAACTACATAAGCAAGCCAGTTTGACATAACTTAATAACTCACAGTCTGCTAAGTTTGGGGGAAATTACAATACTGTGCAAACGTTTCACTTAATTTCCAGTCAAAATGGCCATTAAATGTTATTCAGAAAAAAAAAAAACAACAGAATATCCCACAAAAGTCCCAACAACTAAATATAATATTATTTGTTATTTAGTGTGTTCACTCTTTGCCTTTATTACAGCTTCCATTCTTTTCAGGAGACTTGCTTTCAGCTTATTACAGAAATCTGCAGGGATATTTTTTACACCTGCAAAGTTCAGTCTTAGAAGTTGGTTGCATTTTCTGCTTCTCACCATTCAACTAATCCCAAACACATTCAGTGATGTTGAGGTCTGGGCTCTGGGGTGGTCAGTCCATTGTTTTGTGAGAAATAACTGCTTTTTTAGTGTTTAAAGTTTGTTAAAATGTTTTCTTTTGTCTGTTTTCTTTTTTGAGTAATGGCTTCTTTACAGCTTCACATCCATTCAGACTCATAGTGTTGAGTTGTCTTCTCACAGTGGAAGGATGGACAGAAGCACCTGTGGATTTTTTCAGATCTGAATCAAGAGTAGAGCTTGATTGTCTCCTCTCTCTCA
Source organism: Colossoma macropomum (assembly GCF_904425465.1). Classification (NCBI taxonomy): domain Eukaryota; kingdom Metazoa; phylum Chordata; class Actinopteri; order Characiformes; family Serrasalmidae; genus Colossoma; species Colossoma macropomum. The sequence continues at coordinate 29,286,762 of NW_023494792.1, read as the reverse complement.
AAGATGAAAGCTTTAAGTACTGTTTATCAGAAGGAACAGTGTTGGTGGTTTACGAGATCTTGCACAGTTGTTATGAGTCCCATTTTCTCTGTATCGTTTTTTTTTTTAATTTTTACCCAATTTTCCCCCAATTTAGTCGTCTCCAATTCCACCGAGTAGTTAGGACTCAATCACACGATATTATCAACACTGGGAGGGTGAAGGCTAACACAGGCTTCCTCCGAGACCTGTGAAGCGCCGCCACATCTTTTCGAACTGCCGCTCATGCAACGTCATTGGACAGCCGAACGCGCTCGGAGGAAAGCGCCAACTGCCAGATCTGTTACGTCAGCTAACAGACGCCTGCGCCGACTAGCATCGCATTGAGTGATGGGGGGAGAAGGAGGGGCCATCCTACCCACCCAGAGAGCGAGGCCAATTGTGCTCTCTAGGACTCCCGGCCACGGATGGCTGTAGCATCAGCAGGAATCAAACTTGCGATCTCCTGTTGATAGGGTCAACGCTTGGATGGTTGCGTCACACGGGAGCCCCCTTCTCTATATCTTCTAATCACTTTTTTTTCCACTTGTTTTTCTTTGACTTGTCCGTTTTGAACGCAAGTGGATTATTATATCTAATCTTCTCAGTATTACTACTACAAAAAATAAATAACTTGTAAATAATCGTCATTCTGACTGAAATCAATTACATGACTTTTGCACAGTGCTGTAGGTAAAGCTGATTTCTCTCCAAACTATTACTTTAACAAAGGACCTCCAAACAAAGTGTTGCCAGTAAGTTTTTAAACATTGGGATGGACTCTAGGTGGCTTATAGAACAGCTCTAGAAATATGCACGTGTTGAAGAAGCTGATTCATGTTTTTTTTTTTCTATATTCATTAAAAGGCATTAAAAGACTAAGCACTAATAACCACAAGTGAAGTGGCTATTCTGATCCGAAGTAATATGGTGTCATATGACGTCTGCTAATCTCAGAATGCAGGGGAATGACCAGAAACAAGGCATAGCTTACTGTTCTCTAACATATATTCCACATATACATTGTTTTCGTCGCCCGTGTATTCCCAGTTTAGTATGGCGTGGTCTTCCTCCAGGGAAAAGTTGACACTCCCGAACACTGGGCCTACTGGACGCGCTGCCCACAACATAGACACACACACACAGGAAGAGGGCTAAAGATTACTGTGGAACAACCAAGGAAAATGAAGAGATGTTTTGTGCTCAGACACACATCAGAGTCTGTCTAAACCCGTCCCACAAGAACATTCTGTACAGGACAGAATCCAGACAGTTAGGACTTGCACAATGCTTTTTTATCATTCAGTTTGTTACTCTGTTGTACAGTATCTTGCATCTGTGCAAAATGAATAGTCAAAAACTATTTCACACTCACAGACACACAAAATCACACTCATATACACAGATAGTTCTGTGGAAAGGGGGTGAGAGAGGTGGCTGTTTTATACCCTTGTAAAATGGGGGCTGCACAGACTGTGTGACAGGGGAGATTGGATGTGAAGGGGATTCTGTGCCTGAAAGAACATGGAGAAGAGTGAGACGCACAACATCATAACATCATACAATACTGAGACAGTGACAGACAGAAAGAGAGAGGGAGAGAGAGAGAGGGGGGAGAGAGAGAGTCACGCAGTTCAAGAAGTTATGCATGCAGCATCATGCAAGTTGCTAGTGTGGGATGGATCAGTTATGATGAGTAGGATAGCAAGAGGAGTAAAAAAAAGCAAAGGAAGAGAGAGAGACAGAGAGAGAGAGAGAGAGCAGAGAGAAAGGTACTGGAGCATTCATCTTATTTCATAAAGGAATACTCCAGTGTTTTTCAGTCTAAACTCTATTTCATCCTATTAAGAATAATAACAGAAGCCAGTGGACAGATGCTGAATTCCATCAGTTAACGATTGTAATACCATATAAGCATATAATCAGGGGTGCGGTGTGATTGTGCCAACAGGGAGGGTGGTGCCATTATTCATCACTCTAACACAGCGGCCAAGTCTAACATCAGACTCTGTGGTCTTGTCCTGTTCACACAATGCCACTGATACTCTTCTGATACTGATACTGAAGTTCCACTCTTCCACAGCAGATCTACTGCTTCTTTGTCTGTGGTCATCCACAATCTAGATGAAGAAATCAAACACTATAGGATACAATGCTCACCAAAACTGGTCTATGTCCAATGTAAACATACATTTTGTCCACCGAACATTTAATATTTAACATAAGTTCTCTCAAAAAGATATAAAATTAAATGTATTGACTAGCTATGTTGCATTAACCATGTTAACTAAACCTGGCACCTAACAATAGAAAATGTGGCAAACAGTTTTAAAGCAGTGTTAATTTTGTCTAGCTACGGCTACCGGATAGGCTAAGGGAGTCTTCTCCAGCGCTCTGAGTCAGTATTTTTCTGTGCTCCTGGCTCCTAACGGCAGTGCACCGAATCTGATGGAGAGTTTGGAATCCAAAGCACAAACAGGGACCACGACCACAGTTTCTAGCTGTTGTTTGCAAATGCAGACCACGCCTTGGCAAATGAGAGACGGGGATTAAACATCAAACACAGTCAGGTCCATATGTATTTGGACAGTGACACATTTTTTTATTTTTCCACTGCACACCACCACAATGGATTTGAAATGAAGCAGTCAAGATGTGATTGAAGTGCTGATGTTCAGCTTTAATTTAAAGGGGTTTAACACAAATATGCATTAACTGTTTAGGAATGACAGCCATTTTTACACAGTCCCTCCATTTTCACAGGCTCAAAAGTAATTGAACAACTGACTGAAAAGCAGTTTCATGCCAAGTGTGGCCTTCCTCATTATTTCATTTCAGATTAAGGAGAAAATGTCAGGAGTTATTTCCAAGTGCTAAATATACATTTGGTAGCTGTTCATGGGCCTAGAGAGGTGCCGATACAGGTGAAGGGGGCCATTATCAGGCTGAAAAAGCTAAATAAACCTACAGAGAGACAGCTGAAAGTGGCCAAATCAACAATTTGGTGCATTCTTTAAAAGAAAGAATGCCTTGGTGAGCTCAGCAACACCAAAAGACCTGGAAGACCAAGGAAAACAACTAAAGTGATGAAGAAAAAACCCTTTTGAATGCAGAAGCAATACAGTAATGAAGCACTTTCAGTCATGGTTAAGGTTGTATGTGATGTATGATCACTGATGAGGCAGAGCATATGAAAACTTTTGTAATGTATCACCACAAATTCTCCCCTCTGGAAAACTAGTTTTCAGTCTCTGAATAAATGATTGTACTGATTTACAGCTCACTTTAAGCAATGTTTGCTGACAGAATTCAGCATCTCTCCACTGGGTTCTATTATTAGTGTATTTCAAGTCAAAATATTGTCTGTAGTAAACAACTGTATGCTACAGATGTGGCAGACAGAGGTTTTTTGAAAAAATGCAGGAATATTCCTTTAAGGACATCAGGCCAGCAAACAAACTATAATATATATCTGAACCCTAAGCTTGATGATCAACATATTTCAGAGCTGCACCCTAATGAAAGCAGTGGGATGGAACTTTGACCCTGTCAGTGATACTCCTCCATGACAAGTATGGAGCAGATCTGTGGAAGGTGTTTTGCTCAGGGAGGTTCATGCGTGTGTGTCTACGTCTTCATGGTGCTAGTGGACAGTGGGCCAAGGCCTGGGCAACATGCATGCCTGATTTCAGGAGTTACCTTTACCCGCCTCTACTGCGGGCTGCCGTATTAACGCTTCACAAAAGAGACAGGAGAGAAGAGAGACACACAGAGCGACTGTAAGCACCAGGCAAGTACCACCATATGACAGAGAGGTTCTAGATAACTGTGTAGGTAAAGCTAGTGGAGGGAGATCCAGTCAAGCACAGTGCTGGTTTTATCACAAGAAACCAAATTCTGAAATGTTTGACATTAATCTGGTAAAGGTCATGTAATACCTGTTAATCTCAGGATATGGGCACAATAGGCCCAAAAGCTGGGCAAAAGATAACACAGGGAGAAAATAAATAGGACTGTGACACAAAAGTTAAGGTTATTAGAGCACAGATGGAATGACAGATACTCTACTGGACCACACATTCCCAAAATGAACAAGGCAAGTAAAGTAAATCATGTTGTGGCTCTTCTGCTTTCAAATTTTGTGTGTTGTTAGGTGAAACTCTTTCAAAGAAAAGAACTATCAGGATCAGGGGCTACCTTACTGTAACAAAATACAGCAAAAGGCAAAGGGTGTGTTTTGTTAGGGAACTGTACCAAAGATGCTGAAGAACATCAATGCCTCATACAGAAGTTCACCGAGAAGAAAATGACATCCTTCAGTTCCACAGGTTTTTTCAAAATTTCTGCACAGCTCATTATTGAGATGTTAAGTCATTCAACTTTATGTGAAATGGTGCATTGTAGAGAAACTTCCCAACAACCTAAGATCAATAAAACCAACATATATATGCATTTTCTTTGCTGAGAAAAAAACAGCACAGACCTGCATGAACTATGCTGGTGTAGAATTGGTTTAGCTAGAAACATCAGCATCCAAAACACAATATATAGTCACTCTCCAAAAACTGTCCTTAACAGTGTGTGAAAATTTCATAGTGATTGGACCAACAGAAATGAACTGCTTGGTCAAATCTCTTTACATTAACTTACACTGAAAGTAAAGAACGTTTTACCCTCCTGTAAAGTCACCATTTTAAAAATACTTGTTTTTCTGTGGACAGTGACAATACGCTGGTTTTGCTGGTGATCAGCATAGCAACTTCCATTGCTGCTGACAATCATACCAGTGTCTAAAACACAACATATGCTGGATTTGTTGGTGAGCTGATCATGCTGGCTTTTCTAGCAGGATTATTTACTATCCAAAATGATCAGTGAACCTACACATGTCTTATGAGTTTTTATATATAATATTGGTAATAGTAAAATACTGGTAAATCTGAGAAAAGTATTATTTTGCCTTACAAGGCTCTGCAAGTACTTCTCTGTCATGCAGCTACATGTAGGTTAATTCCGATAAGGAAAGATTTGGAAGCATTAAAGGCTTCAGATGTCTGATTCCAGTCATCACTGCACTGAACAATTCTGAATTGGTAATCATTTCACATCAAATCATTCTGAATGACTTTGTACATCTTAGCCATTCAAATTTAGAGAGGACGGTCTGGCAGCATTGCTGCTACTTTAAGAACCCTGCTAACTCACAAACTGGCTTTCTGAAATCCAAGTTCCAAATCTAGATGGCTAGTTCCAGTCAAGGCTTTAGAAAAGGTGGATGTTGAAATAAATTCCATTCTGGTCTATCATGCATGAAGTAACGGCTGCTTTCTACAATAGTTTTCTAAAAAAGTGTAATTGATTTAGAAGAGTGTCACCTCACAGCTGAGCCTCACCTTCATCCATGATTGTGATCGCAGTTGTCACAATAGGCCCTGAGCCCTTGATTGTCATGGCATTAAGGTAGAACTTGTAGCGCGTGCTGTACTTGAGATTTTCAAGAACGACACTGGTCTCGTTAGCCAGAAGGGTCATCTCTTTCAGCTCCTCTGTGCTATTAACTGAGAAGGAACAGAAAAGGAGGAAAAGAAATACAAACACAGTGTGGCAGCAGAAATACACAATGTAAAGACCATTATGCCCAATTTGCTATTCAACCATTTATCACTCAAATACGATTTAAAATTGAAACAGTCCTCCTCAGTTAGAAAACTGCACCATCTGAAACATTGTTTAAACTATAAAATTGATTTCAGAGTTGCTGTTCTCAAACTTAAGACTTACTGGGCTGGTATTTGAGAATGTAGCCAGTGAGGCGACCGTTATCATCCATAGGAGGGCCCCACTCCACTGTGAACGATTCCAAATTTGGATTTGTGATTCTGAGGAAAGTCGGAGGTCCAGGAACTTTCCACGACAACACAAAGAAATAAAAAAGTGAAATTCAATTTAATGATTATGTAATTATGTAATTTGTTGAATAAATATATGAAGATAGCATTATTTAAAAATTGCCTGGCAAAGTAAACACATGATGAAAATCAATAAGCTTCATGAGGATCAGTTTGGTCCTAATTTATTTTGGTCTTAATCTACAGCTTGTCTAAAAATGCTCCAATTAACAAAATGTCTGGTGAAATTCAGTTGATTGCCAACAGAATCAGTAGGATTAGGATTAGGTTTGAAGGAATAGTTTGGCAAAAACTTAAATTTACACAACTGTGTAAACTAACCCAGATGTAGTCAACCAGACATGTTTGGTGTTCAAATTGTGCTTCTATAGTTAAGCGCTCAAGCTACGCAGCTAGCATTGCTAATAAACACTAGAGTCTAAATCGTTTCTGTAAATTCACGTCCAAAATCTTCCCTCAACCTACTCAAACCACATCCAGGTCTTCACTAAGGTGTTGTTTAGGACACAGTATGACTAAATAGACACTGTAAGTTGTCTAAAGATCTGTTGTCTAAAATGTCTTCCCACTATTTTTTTAATATTACACTTAAGGATTAAGGTAGAGGTTAGGGGTTAGAGAAAGTGTTTGGTTTAGGCTCGGGGAAAGTTAAGTTGATATTTTGTTGAACGCCAGTTAAATGACATTATTAAAATAAAGTTCTAGCAGTTTTCTATCGCTGAGTTAGCAAACCCTTCCAAACCGTACCTCCCTCAGGTGTCTCGAATTTTTGGTCTGTACTGGGAGGTCCATCACCCTTCCCATTGAAGGCCCTGACATTGATGCTGTACTGGCTGTAGGGGTGCAGGTCAGGGAGGTGGCCCTCTGTCTCATTCCCACTGAAAATGAGCTTCTGAGGCTCTTCTGGCTTGGATTCCTCCTTCTGCAAACTCTTCTCCTTCCAGTAGTACACCTACCACACACCAAACACACAATACAGTCATCTCTACAGTCATATGCAAGCTTAAACATCCTCAGTCAAATTACATGTTTGGTTGGTTTTTTAAGTGCAAATCTGCAGGTTTGCCTTCATCTTATCATGGTAATATGAGGGGAGACTTTGAGTAACGGAGGGGAAAGAACTCTGAGAATTTTTGCTGAAGTTCTGGACAGTTTCTGCTTGAAGCAAGCAAGCCTACACATCCTCTACTGTGCTGAAAATCAACAAAACATGTCATTTTACCAGGGGCGCCCAAATTGTTGTATATAACTGTTTATATATATTTATCAACCCCTTAACATTCATAGACCTGCTGTATTTCACTCCTAGGAAATTTTGTGTGAGTGAATAATAAGCCTCAGGATGCGGGTCTTTAAGGTTAAAGGTACAGTGTGTAGTATTTAGTGGCATCTAGCGGTGAGGTTGCAGACTGCAACTAACTAAATACCCCTCCATCACTTTTTCCTTTCCATGTGTGTCAGGTTTTCTTCTTCATGTTTTCACTTCCTTGATGATGGGGATTCACCCTCCCTTGCTTTTTCTTGTGCTAAGTAATGATAAGTATGATCCTCCATTTGTCAAAATTTGGGTTCTCAAACTTCTCACAACACAGAATGCTTAGCCAGCAGCAGCAGCTACCACTGATTCTTCTTCTTTCTATATCTTCCAACTAGTGCTATAGCACTACCACATTCAAGTTGCTGCTTCAAGGTAAAAATGCGAAAACTTGCTCCCTTTGTAAATGTGAAGAGATCATTCTAAGCTAACAAAAACACAATGATTCATAGTTACAGGTGATTGTACACTAATGAAAACAAGGGTTTTATATACTATATTGCATTTCTGCTAATAGATCCCTCTAAATCTTACACACTGCACCTTTAAATCTGCAACAACAGCATACTGTATAACATTCAACACATCCCAAAGATCCCAAAACTGTATAGCAACTGTTTGAATCTCCCGTCTCACTCCATGGCGTACCTTGTATCCCAACATTTTCCCTTTGACTGTAGAAGGAGGAATGGGCTCCCAGTGAACCTCAGCCAGTGTGCTGTTCTGCACAAGCACCTTCACACTCTCTGGAGCCATTGTTGGCCCTGAAAGACCAAGAAAGAACATATAAATGCCTTGTTTAGCTCTGAGTAATGTAATCAATCAGATGTTGTATATTAAACTAAAGGGCTGTTATTTAACTTCGGCCATACTATACGGCTTAATAAAGCTGAAACTCTTTCAAAAAAGAGTCTTCACTAAGAAATCAATGGAAATCAATCACTGACCATGTCCATTTTGCACTTAAACTGTCTGTAATATCTGAAATATTCAAAAACAGATTTAGCACTTAAGAGGGCCATTTGTCACGTAGAAATGCACAGCTGACTCACGGTCTTCTCCTGAGTATCCAAGCACCACTTCCGGTTTGGGGCCGGACCCATAATCATTAATGGCCTGCACCATCACCTCATATGGGACAAAGGTGGGCGTCCCTGTCACTACATACTCCGAGACGTTAGCCACAATGATGGACGTCCAGTCTTCATCTGTATCTTTCTGTTTCCAGCTCACCTTATACTGAAGCCCAGGGCCGTTAGACTGCAGCCCTGTCATCTCCTGTTATTCAAACACAGAGACATCAGTCCGGTTTTACTGACGCCAAAAAGACACATCTGACTCAATGCACTTATGAATTTAGTGTTTTCAGCATAATAATCTTACATTCCAAGATATCACCATGTTGTCTGGTTCAGTTCCGGTCCCTTCAACATCAGAAGGATTTTTATCAGGTGCTGAGGATCAGAAGAGAGTCACTTTAAAAACCTTCAAAAATACTACCAGTGATGTATTAATGGCATTTTAATTAATAAAAGACTAACACATTGTTTTTTAATATCTTTAATCCATTCCCTAGTTTCACCAGCAGCTCAGCTGCTCACGCACTGTACATTACGATATGTGACTGTAGACCTCTCGCTGAAGCATAGCTTTTAAACGGCCTCTAAAGCAAATACCTTCAGCATACTATGCTCAACAGTGCTCACGGGAGAACGTGGATAAATCAACGCGCAGCAAACTAACAAACTCGTATCAATTTGGAAAGCTCCAGTTCCCTTTCAGAGCTTCCATTGTAACAATCACAAATGAGCTGGAATCATTAACTGTAAATATGATATAGAATTGTATGGAAAATTCTGGTCAAATGTTATGTTTTCATTTAAGTTTTCATCTAAGTTTCTCTTAGTTTAATACACCCTCTGCAGAAAACAAACTTTACCATATTTGAAAAAATAAAACATAAAATACAAACTTTTTCACAGGCTCCATTTTAGGTTTCTCTGAATAGATAAAATAAAGCAAACAAACAGTAATTATGCATTAAAATGTGCAGAATGTGTTCTCTGTAGAGGATGTGTGAACTTATTTTTACTTAGAAAATCAACAAAACGTGTCATTAGACCAGGGTCATCCAAACTATGGCATATGAATGTACATGGTATATAAGTAAGCAGTAAAGCATAAGAAAGTAATAAAGAAAGTATAAGAAAATAAAAACTTTCTGATTCTAAATTTTTTTCTACTCATATATAGCTACAACATAATGCACCACTTTTTAAATGGAAAAAGTTTCATCTTTTATCTTTCAGAAATTAATTGTGATAAACAAAAATGAATGTTATTAATTAGCAATAATCATCTGTATCATTTGACAGACTTTGTACTGTCACAACTCGCATCTCTTCAATGCATGGACTTTCACGTGCTGTGATTTATTTGTAAGTCCTGTTTGTATCAGTGATCTACTTGCCATGACCTCAGTGATCCATACACGAGGCCAAAGCCCTAAATGTGTACATATCAATATCCTTTACAGCTGCTTTTTGTTGAAATTAAAAGTAGCAGCATTACTGAGTCAGGAGAAATAAAACACATAATAAAATATGCTTTGCGTGTGCTGCTGCAAGTCACCCTGTAAAGCCTGAAATAATCATTTAAAACAGTTTGCTCCATCTGTCAGTCTAAGAATAAGTGGACTTACAACACTGTTATTAATTTTATCAGCTGCATCAGGCCCATTCAAACAGGCTCCCCCAGATTTCCTTTTATACATTTTCAAATTTAAATACTATTTATACTTTGGCTTTCCTGAAAACTTGATGGCTATTATTTACTGAGAAATGTGCATCCATAGTGCCCAGTATGCCCAGCTTTCGTGACCAGATGAATAGTTCCACTTCATCCACTCACTGAAGCTGTAAATAATAAGTATCTATGACGCAAGGGGGAGACGGGGCCCTTGCATAATTTGAGGGCCCTACGCAACATGCGTAGTGAATGTGTAGGGCTAACCCTACATTCTCTCTACATTCTCCAACTCCCCAAATCTTTCACAGTGCAGCTCTAACAAACAGGGCTGAGTATTTAAAAAGAGATCTGTGGTGTCACTTACAGGCAGGGTTGGTGCGATACTGGCTGGAAGGGATGCTAGGTTCACTCAGGCCCACGTCGTTGCGTGCCAACACCCTGAAGGAGTAGTACACATATGGGGAGAGATCCAGGTGAGCTGTGGTGCTCGTACCTGGTACCTCGGTCATATTATTCCACACATCTGGCTCATGGAGAGAGTCCTCGTACTGGATTAGAAACACTGGAGAGACACAGAATGCATTTAGCAAAGTCATTTGGTTTGATATGATTACACTTTTTTCACATTCTTTTCACTCTAATCCTTTCAATGCTTGAAAAATGTCATGTTTTACAAAGGAAAATTATTTCAAAGAACAATGAAAAAGGCAGAAATTTGCCAGATATTAAAGGTCTTTGAGAAAGCTCTTGCTGCACTCACACTGAATAGGGCTGTTATGTTCGTCTCCGGGGGTCCAGGTCAGCTGCACACTTCGCTCCCGCTGGTCTGTCAGCTCCAGGTCTCTGGGTGGGTCTGGACGCTCTGGAAGATCATGCATCATTATCATCATTATTACCAATCACCAACCAATGGCAGTCAAGAGCATCACAATCAAGATGACTGACATGCAAGTTTCTGAATAAAAGCACAAATAAAAGGAAGTGTAATAAATGAATGGCCCACGTATGACTTACCAACCAAAAAAAAAAATCATACATCACTTCACAAAAGAAAATTAAGGATTTAGGAATTCTATTAAAGAAATGGCCCATGTTTTAACCCACTTTTTGCACCATGGAGTGAACTAGGACATTATGGCAAAAAAACAAAAAATGAACAAAAAAATGAATGAATGATAAGAGTGAGTTGGGGGTTTGAGGGAGCTAAAGTCACATGCTTTACCGTAGATTATAGGTGGAGTTGGAGTGGCTTCTGCCCAGGGAAAAGCAGAAGGAGGAGAGTTCATTTTTAGTGTCACAAGTGCACTCTAAAATTAGCTCTTATTTCAGTAGTTACACACTTCATCAGGGATACTTTGTAAGTTTTTGTTTAAGACAAATTGTTTCAACAGCATGATACATGTCAAGCATAACAGGCTAATGCAAGGTTGCCCAATCCTGTTCCTTCAGATCTACCTGGATATCTGTGTAGTGAAGAGAACTGCCACTCAAAAATGTCTTCTGAGTTTGTCAGACGTAAGAAGGCGTTCCCAAGCCCAGTCCAAAATGAATGAGTTTCTATGGAACTTTTGTGCAAAATCACAGTTTGTAAATCTAGAGAACTGCACTAACTTTCTGAACACAGAACAGCATAACATATTTTAACACTACTGTTATATTTTCAGCCTTTCACCCAATGACAGCTGGGATAGGCTCCAGCACCCCACCGCGACCCAGAAGGATAAGCGGTTTAGATGATGTATGTATGTATGTATGTATGTATGTATGTTATATTTTCAAGTGTTTTTAAAGTCCAGTTATAGGACTTTCTTACAGGGACTCATGTACGTTTATGACGTCAGTGAGCACAAACTGCATCAGCGACCAATTAGCTGCAGTAATGCTAGCGTCCTACTGCCTAAATCCTGTTTGCTGTAGAAAAATGGAAATATGCTGGTAAAGTCTGTGATTTTTTAGTGAAATACTTCTTTCAACTTTCAAAATTAAAGGATGTTCAGTAGTAATCAGCACAAATGCTTCAGAAGAAGTTTTCATTTTCAGTCATTCAGTTCCACTCAGCCCCGTTCATTGAGCACCCGCTTATGGAGACCTTTTAAGCATTTTGCAGTCATGTTCTTGAATAATGGGAGAAACAAGAAGCGACCACGCTCCCCTTAAGCTGGCTCTGGATCTTCACCTTTCACCCTGGAGAGTTCTGATCCAACGCTCCTGAAGTCCTTCATAACCTGGATCAGGTGTTTTGGATTAGGGTTGGAGCTAAACTCTGTAGGATGGTAGATCTCCAGGACCAGGTTAAGGCACCCCTGTGCTAATGTATATGAAGACAGTTGGATTGCCCTGATCTATATGGAAGCTTTGCTGATTCAAAACCTAAAATCTGAACTACCAATCTGAAGAGAAGTCAGTGAAATGTTAAAGGTCAGCATTAAATTAGCCAGCATTAAAGCTAATTACTAAAGCTAGACATGTGCCCTGGGGACTGTCTCACAAAGCAAGTTTAACTTAGTCAGAGTTCCTGAGTAAGCTTAAGCTTCAATAAACCTAACAAATGCAGCCGTGTTTAACTTGCTTTATGATGGTGGTTAATAACTCTCTGTCTCTATTAGGTGCAGATACTAAAGTTGTGAATCTATGTGTGATTAATCTATTAATCATGCCTCAATGACAAAGAATTCAAATCTTACTACATAAATACGTTGAAAGAATGCATAATGATAAAAAGCAATGTTGTTGCCATTGCCACCTTGCAAGTGCTTATCAGAGTTAGAATTCCTATATATTTTAAAAGCTACACTACATAAAATTTGAGGATTTGGAGAGTGGAAAGGTAAAATTCAGAAGGGCCTCCAGAGAAGGCATAATGATTTCTGGGAACTAAAAATTGTGCGCCTGTAATTTTTTTTTTTTTTCAATAGAATCGTGCTTGTATTTAAACTGCAAGTACTATTGAAGTGCCAAGTGGAAAACTGGCCAATCAGGAATTGTTTTTCTCTCTGGTATCTAGGTAGATACAGCTATGGCTATACACATATAGCAAACTCTCCTATTGGTATAGACTTAGTTAACTATCTACATAATTACAAAGTGACAGAGGAAACAGCCAATCACATTTTGAATTACAATGGGTGGGACCAAGTCCTAGACACATCACTGTGAATATGAGCAGAAGGCTAATCAATTGGTTGTTAGAAATGGAAAACAGTGCTGGCAGCACTATACCAGAGTGCACTACAGAAAGAGTCATTGTGAAACAGCTAGAAGGTAAAATATACGCTAAATAAAGGCTAATATGTTTGTCACAAGCTTCATGTAAAACATGGAATGTCCTTCAAAAGCTTCAAGTGTCTGGTTCTTCACTTGACTCATGCCACAGGTTAGGTTGATCCCAGGCTAGACTAAACTAAGCTTTAAGTTAGCTAGCTAAAAAATCTGGTTTCGTGAAACAGGCCCCAGGAGAAGTCTCAAATGTTTATAGACTAACAAAAAAAGATCAAGATCGTACCGACTACAGTGAGCATGGCGCTGGCTGAGTCCTGGTCCAGAGTGGTGTTCATGATGCATGTGTACGTGCCTTCGTCCTCCTGCGTCACATCATTTATAGTCAGACTGTCTGAGTCCACCACAAACCTACAAACACACAAAAAGCTCTTATTAACATATGAACACACTTCACATATGAATGTACAATCAAAACAAAAACTGTCATGTATTCAAACCTAATCATAAGAATATTCATCCATGTAAATGTAGGAATGTAGTAAATTAATCAAAAGTGCAGCTGAAGTAAAGGAAAGAAGGACAACAAAATATCTATCATGATAATAACTGGTATGCAACATAAATAACATTATTTGGACACGTGTACTTGTAGAAAGTGAATGAAATACACATTAAAATTACTACAATCAAGCTTTCTAACAAATAGAGATATTTAGACCCAGCCTACATCATCACAACCGGGCATGTGCATTCTGACTACTAGTTATTTAAAACATTTAAGTATCTGTAAGAATTAATAAACTGATACTGGTTAACCACAGGGAAGATAACACAACAACAAAAAAGGGGAAAAAACAGACTTCAGACCAAAGTAACATGGGGCTGTAGACTTTTTAGATGACGGCACAGGAGATAAAAATTTTAAAACATCTTCTCTTACTCAAAAATTGCGATGGCATTTTAGGGCACCTGTCAATAAAAAAATCTTAGTAGACTTCGAGAATAAAGTCGTAAGATTTTGAGATGAAATGTCGTACATAATGACATTTCGTGAACAAAGTCGGAATGTTTTGAGTAAAAAAGGCATACTGTATGATATTTCGATAATAAAGTTATATTTTGAGAAAAAAGTCATATTTTTTAGAATAAAATCATAATATTTTGAGAAGAAAGTCATAATATTTTGATGATAATGTCGTAGAATTACAACATTAAAGTGGCATTAATTCAGGAAAGTTCACAATATTATGGCCAAAGCATTTGCAAAAGGAAGGCAGCACCTCCTCCTGTTAAAATGGAGGATGTTGAGGAGTTGATGGAGTTATACTTTCATATCAATTTCACCAATGAAGAAACACTGTCTCCCTGTCTCTCCTGGCACATCATCACCAGCCTGTTATTAGTATAAGAAGTGGCTGTGCAGGAAACTGTGTTTATCTAGAATTAAGACCCAGACGGACTCGGAGGAAACTGTCTGTTTTGTTGAAGGAGAATCGCAGGCAGGGTCGTCTACACGGCTATCAGTGGCTACATCGCCGTGTCATTCAAAGAGGGCATGTAGTTTCACAGACAGTGAGAATGATCATCAAAATGATCGATCCACAAGGAGACAGGATTGTGTGGAACTCCGGGGCACTCGGCGTCTTTTACCTCGCCAGTACAGCAACCGAGACCCCAACGCGTTATGGCAGCCCACCTACAGTTAGACACTTTATCCTCAAAATATGGCAAGTTTATTCTTGTAATTTTACGGCTTTATTCTTGAAATATTATGACTTTATTTTCAAAGTCTACTAGTTTTATTTTTATTAATAGTGGCCCTAAAATGCTGTCGTACAAAAATAGATGAGCAAAACTGGTGTTTTTTTCATGCTGTAAAGGATGAAGTAAAGGAATTAAGGGAATGAACAAACACTAACCAATCTGTTGCAATTTTATGAAGTAAACAATATGAGTGCTCTCACACTGTACTTGAACACTACTTGTAACCTGTACCAAAATATCACATCATAATTATGCATGACTCATTGTGCTAAATAGCCAGTTGTGTCTTCCTTTTGATGTAGTGCTTCATTTGATTCATGTTATTTAAATAGTCAGCTGATTTTTTATTTAATCCTTTTTCACAGTAGCCATAAAATGCATTTTGCACCTGCTCTGGAGGTCCCTCAGTTTTTGGATTTTCGTCTTTATAGGGGAGCCAACAAGTCAGCCTTTATAAAAGTGTTTCATTGTGGCAGTTGTGCATGATTTTTTTTTTATATAAAGGAAGTTGCAGTTGTGTCTGTCTTATCTCAGCCCAGCTGTTATGAGATAAGTTAACTGTTTTCACAGCAGGGGGTTCTCACCCCTCCCCCTTCACCCGTCATTGCTCACTAGCAGCTCAACACAGTGTCAAAAGTAAGGAACAACTTAGCACAATGAGCCATACATAATTATGGCACAATATTTTGGTAATGGTGTAGCACCATAATTGAAATACACATAAATATATTAATTTAGCCCACACAGTGTGAGCTTCAGGTTAAAAATATATGTATAATAAAATATAAATATAAAAGTAAAGAAATTGGAATCAGCCATAAATGATCAGTGCACCCCCACGTGGTAATTAGGATGACTGTGGACCTTCGACCTTACCGCTCATCATCAGGCAGCTCCCCGTTGTCTTTAAGCCAGGTCATGGTAGGGATAAGTGTGAGATCATGCTTCACTTTACACTCAAAGACAGCCTTGCTGCCCCTCTGCACCTCTTTATACTCAGGCTGCTTCAGGATCCGCGTGGGCTCTGAGAATAGAGAGAGAAAACGAAGGTCCGATTCTTTCTCTCTCTTTCACACTCATTCATTCGTTCTTTTCAGGTCCTCAGGCATTGTGATAGCCACCAGCACATGCAGTATTGTGTTCTAAGTGCTACTTAAAATGAAGGAACTCATGAGATCACTGTTGACTGTTTTTATTGCACAGTTAAATCAATTCAGTGCAGTATATAAACACAACAGAGATGTTATTCTGACCTTTCACTTCCAGATATACATGATTTTCTCTGTTGCCCTGGCTGTTGGTCGCCACACAGGTGTACTTTCCGCTGTTCAGTGGCTGTGCTACGTTTATCTGTAAAGTGCCGTTTTCGTGCAGGATATAGGAATCCCCATCCACTATAGCAGTCTGGCCATCTTTAAACCTACAGAAAACCAAATAAAGAAAAAGTCAATATGACAAAATTAACGGTGTGAGTGTTTGAGACACACTCTTTAAAGGTAGCCACTGGAAAAAAAACAACTAATAAAATCCTCAGTGCAGACATGGATTGTGTTCAGATACACTTACCAAGTGATCTTTGGTAAGGGTGATCCAAAAGAGGCACAATCCAGCATGGCTTGGCGATTGGAGATAACCTGGTACACGTAGTTTGGAGGTGTCAGCACCCTCGGAGGTTCAGCTAAAAGAAACAACATTGTAATGAAACTGCTTCTTACTTCTTACAGTGAACAAAAAAATGTAATTACCTTGTCGTAGAAGCTAATACTCACAAATTAGCATTCTGCAAACTGCATATATACAATTTATCATATACCACAAATGTGCGATGGTGATGATGAACTTTGCAGTACGTTTTGTAAAAACTTTTAAAACAAAAACTTTTACTTACAAATAATTGTTTTTGCTGTCAATTATTGATTATGCTTATTGATAGTGTTAAACAGAACTCACTATGGGGAGCAACACAGAACGTTATCTTCAGAGGTATAAGTAACAAATTACATTTACTCTCGTTACTGTAATTGGGTACAGTTTTCCTTGTAATGGTAATTTTTGGAGTAGAATTAAATCATAGAATTTTTACTCTTACTTGAGTTAATTTTTAATGAAATACTTTTACTTTGCTACTTTAATTTTCATAACGTTACAGAGTAAAAATAAATTATGAGCGTATCAGTTCAGAAACCTATAGGAACAAAGAGCAGTTAAATTTAAAAGGTTCACCAATCAAAAAACAGCAGGTCCAGCAGGAAAAACACTACAAAGATGTCCAGTTTAGTGGAGAAGGACAGAGGAGAACTGGACCAGCACATACGAGGAACAGACCACGTCCAAACGGTAACATGAACTAAAGAAAACGGCGTTATTATCAGCAGCCGAACACAAAACCTGCTGAGATCCGCTTTCACAACTCCACTCCAGCCTGAGAGAGCATTAGCTGAGCTAGCTGATCTAAACAGGTACTGTGTTTACGGTCTTCTCCTTTCCTTTATGTTTAAAATACAGCCTAGTTTAGCTGCTGTTCTGGAGATAAACGGTCATTAACGGCTGTGAGACAAGAAATCCGGTCTAATACAGGTTCTTCATCAACTCTGAGCTGTGATTCTGTCATGCTGTCATTGACTGGCCTGATCTGATCCCTCCCCACCTCTCCGCACTCTCTCTCTCCCTCTCTGTCTTCCTCTCTCTCTCTCTCTCTGCCTTGGCGTCTTTAACTGTGAGAGGCTGTGTAGCTGTTTAACTGTGAAATGCAGTAATAATGTCTGATTCTGTATGAAGTGATCAGCATGATTACTGGTGAAATATATTACAGTAAAAATCAAAGCTGGGTAAGTTGCTGATGTTGCCGCTGATTTTAATGGTGTAAATGTTCTGAACAGATATCAGTGAAAATATACAGTCTGAAGGCTGTGAATGTGTTTACTGTCTGTAGAGGTTCACACCTATTAACGTAAGATAGAGTCCAGGGATCTGATGGGCAGCAGGACTAAGATTATATCATTAATTAAGCAATTTACTCATAATTTTGACAGTTTTTCTTCTCTTAAATGAACTTAATTAAACAGTAACAACATCTGCACAGTCTTTCAGGGATTCTAAAACACTTTATTAGAAACAGATAAACTAGGACATCTTATATTATCATCTAACCATGAAATGCATGCAGTGTAATGTAAACCTTGTTCCTGACTCCGTTCACAGAAAGGTGTGTAACTGTGCTCTAGCAGAGTGGACTGTGATCAGTCTCAGCTCTCAGAACTTTAGCTTTAGTGTTTTTCTGTACAGATTATTTCCAGTGATGTAGCCGAGTCAGCTCAGAAATATGTTCAGATTGTGACAGCGGAAATAGGAAAAAGTAACTAAGTAACTCAGTACTTAAGTAGTTTTTCAGCGAACTACTTATTTACTCTTACTTGAGTAATTTTATTTACTAATACTTTTACTTATACCTAATTTTATACTTAAATTATCACTACAGTAACAGTACTTGTACTTGAGTAGGGATTTTCAGTACTCTTTACACCCCTAGTTATCTTGTACAACATGTAATGTCCAGCACCATCAATTCACCATGAAACAGGATTTTAAACCACACATCAGAGAGTAGTCCATCTTTATAAGCATCTTCTTTTCCATATAAAGGTTGGGTACATATGGCTCTTTTATTTATTTTATTCATCCTTTTTGCAAACAAATGTATTATCTATGTCAAATTACATTTTTTGCAGAACTATTCCTTTAATAAAGCCATCTATGCAATAGCTGAGGTTTCTATTTAAATCCATAGTTAGACTGATCATCACCTTAAATATTCTCAAGCCATTCACTAGTCAGTTTCACCCTAAGAGACAAAAACAGCAATGACTCACCAAGCACATTGACAAAGGCATTGGCCAGCAGGTAGCCGAACTCATTAGATGCATTGCACTGATAGACAGCACTGGAGCTGGTCTGCACATCACTCAGGGTAATGGTGTTGTCCTCTATTTTCCGTCTAGGATCTTTGGGCGAATCTATCAAGAAGAATAAGCTATATAAATACATACATTCACTCTACCATCCTTCTGAACATAGTTTACTGCTCCTGCTCATGGACGGAGATCAAATTTTGACTGAAGGATACTCACTCTCTATGGGGACACCATTGACCAGCCAGGTGATCGTGGGTTTGGGGTTGCCTCCCACATGGCAGATGAGCATGCCCATCTCTTTGGGGGCCAGGATGAGGTTGCGGGGAGCGCTGATCCAAAATGGAGCCGCTGTGTGGCCGAATAGAATCAAGCATCACAGTGTTCACTCTCCAAACAGCAGCAGTTTGCAATTTAATTTAACCCTTACACCATGTCCTAACAGCAAGTGAGCATTCAAAGGTAGAATCACATCGCATCACAAAGCCTTCAGGACATCTACACTGGAATTGTCAAGGGCACTCATCAAGTCAAAACACAAACAAACCACAGACCTATCAGATAAAAGTTCGAGACTTCAAGTAAAACGGGTGGTATCCTATTATCTATTATTATATATTATTATTATAATTAAAGCATATTTTTCCCTCATTTAAGAAAAAACAGTTTGTCTGGTTGTAAAGATCCCTCATTTTCTCCCCTTCATAGATTTATGCAATTTATGCAATTAACTATGTCATTCATCATATAATCATGTAATGACATTGAAATAATATTACAATATCACAGTAATAAACCTAGACTTCTAAGAGTTAATCACTAATCTGTTCCTGGTGCACAAGCCATGAGATTAATAAGAATCAGTAACTAGTGCAATGGGGCTTTGGGGTACTTTCACACCTACTTTGTTTGGTCCAGACCTTCTGACTTTTTGTTTTGGTCCGAACCAAAAAGCAGGTGTGAAAGGTACCTTGGACCTTGGTCCAGACCAAAGGACCAAAATTTGGTCCAACCAAAAAAGCGGTGGTCTTGGTCCAGATCAAACTGAATCATGGTTCGGGTTCGTTTGTAGTGTAAAAACGTTTGTTTTGGATGGTTCTGACTTTCTGACCGAGAACAGGAAGTTGAGGGAGGCTATTATAAGCCATTAAACAATATAAGAAGAAAAAAAAATCGGAAGAGAAATAAAATGACCGTAGCTGTGGTAGCAAATGGGGAGAGGAGGAAAGGAAATATTTAATTGCAATTTGGTTCAATTCACTAAACAAGCATATAGAATAAATAAAATATCACAGACATCTCCTTTCCTGACAACTCTGAAGCAAAATATCAGATTAACGGCTTAGGTTAAAATATTTTTACTAACAAATCTTTTTTGTGTATTCAAAGTTTCTAAACATTTCAGCTGAAATACAACATAAGGTCATTTTGGTATTTAAATTATGAAAATCAGTCCAGAAAAGCACAGACCTTTGACCACCACAGTGACGATGTGTTGAGCACTGCCTAAGCGATTCCTGGCCAAGCAGCGGTAATCTCCTCCATCCGCCTCCATCACCTCAGCAATCTTCAGCATCTTCTGGAAGTTATGGAAGGAGAAGCGGTCACTGGGCAGGTCCCCATTTACTTTAGTCCAGGAGATTTCTGGCGTTGGCCTGAAATGCAGAGGAAAAGAGGCAACAGGGTGAAAAAAGGTGACTTCCTTATCTTGCAGTACCCCATCAGTATCATTGTCAGGGCTCCTTCCTGTTTCAGCTCTGCACTTTTCTACATGATTAACAAGTTATCATAATTCATTTTTACATGACAATTTTTCAACCTATCTTTATCCCTTAGGTTTAAACAAGTTGTTTATGTTACTGTGTTTTTGAGACTTTGTGTAAATGAGCTCTGTTGTGAATGGCTGCCCTGTACTGAGCCTCATTCAAAAAGCAGTCCAGCCTGAAAATGACCCTAACAGCTGAAAATGAACTGGTTTTTGTGACATTGCAAAAACAGTAACTTCAAAACAGACTGTTTTTGCAGCTTAGTTTCCATATATAGATTGTATGGAGTGCAGAGTGAGTTTTCCATGATATGAGTCTCTTAAAAGCAAGTCTTTAAGTCACTGAACCACTCGCCTTACCGGTTGTGACAAAAAGATCCTTATGTTGGTTAAAGTGATGCATCAAATGAGTCATGTATAATACTTCAATAATAAAGAGTGGCAGACACACATCACTGTCTCAGCCTCTGCTGCGCTACTGTTGTCTGATGAACAAGTGTACATCTAGGCTGAAATTCAGATAATTCAGTTCACTGATTTATAAAATTCTGCATACTTAAATGGCCATGAATAAGTTTACTCCTTTAGCAAAAAGCTTAAACCTAAAAGGGGAATTCCGCCAATTTTCCAAAATGTCTGCACAATTAAAAGGATAATCTGTACAATAAGTCAATCAGAGTGGTTAGATGTGAAATGCTTTGTTTTAGAGAAACTTACAAAGTTAGAATTGTTGTGGTGGTGATAGGAACCAAGGAATTAAAGAGTTAATGCTATGACTAAGTTCTGAAGAAATTTTGTCAATAAATGACTTTGTACCTACATCTATCTACTGCTTCCTCATCACAATGGTCTACCACTCTCTTCTTCCAGATACTCACAGACCATCAGCGAAGCACTCCAGCTCTAGAGTTTCTCCTCTCAGGACTGAAACAGTGCTGCTGGCCCCTGACGGGTACATAAAGGAGGGTTTCCGCTCTCCTGCTGGACGGTCTTAAATGAAGATGAAAGTCAGTCAGATATTAGACACAGCCTGAATATGTAGCCAGTACACGAATGAAGAAAAACCTTGTAATGCAAATATTACCAGCCAAGATATACCAAAGTACAACTAAAGTACCTGGAAATGTTGACTGTAAATCAAGCACAATGTACCTGACTGGTGAACAACAGTGACGTAATGTATGTCTTTTCTCTGTCACTGTGATGGTAAAACTTAATCCTTTAGCAAAACGTTAAAGGGAAATTTAACCGATTTTCTCAAAATTTCTGCATAATTAAATCACTAAAATGTAAACAAAAGTCATTCGGAGTGTTTTGATATGAAATGGTCCGGTCTACAGAAATTCACTTGGTATTGTTTCACAGTGGTGGTGACAGGAACCAGACGTCTGATGGGTTTAATGCCTCTAAAAGCCCCCTCACAGAGAGTTATTACATGTGATGGTAACAATACATTGCTGGATGGCTGAGGCATTGTTTTACGATAGTTTTGCTTTAAGCTGAAAGGTCCTTTTTAAAGCCATTCATGGGGGGGGGCTTGTAAGGTAAAGTAGTACCCAAAGAAAATTAGATTTTTGTATTTTACTGCTATTTTATCATCATCAACACCTTTACATATACATATACAAACACTCAGAAGACACATGTAGACTGTGTAGTAAATGGCTGGCTGTGTAGTAAATAAAATGGCTATATTTGTATTGTAGACATCGCAACCCCTGGTTTGTATCACCACTGTAAAGAGTCTGAATAGGTTTGTCTTGAATAGAGCATTTCACAGCAAACCACTCTGAATGACTCTGTATGCCTCTCATTGACTGAATTCTGCAAACATTTTGAAAAATCGGTGGAATTCCCCTTTAACTTTGACTTGTTGGAATGTGCCTTATGCGTACAATCAAGTGAACCTCTTACTAGATAGCAGGCATTTCTGATTGGATGACAATTTCCTTCCATTGCCTCTTTTTACATTAGGTTTAAAAAGAGAATTGAAGGATTTAAGAAGAAGAAATCATGAAAATGGGACAGATAATCACATTTAACATTTAATCAAAGGTTGTACTGAGAACACTTAACTTCTTTCAAACACATAGACAAAGTTTAGTGGACAGTTATATTAGTATGTGACATAAATCTAGTACATCATCTAAATATTAAGGGAAATGCTATACTAACACTGACTGATGAAAAAGGACTGGTTACTGCCATCACTTTATGTCCATTACGTTATTAATTAATGTTCATTCTATGGAAATGTGCACAGAACAAACATGACTTGTAATGTCAGCCATAGTCTCTTTTTCATCCTTAAGTGACGGTGAAGAACGGTAGAGGTGTTGACATGATATTAATTCCAAGTGACTGAAATCAGAATCAGAGAGGATCTGGTGTAGATTATCTGAAGATGATGATGAAGAGTGAGGAGTGGGCAGAGGTTTAAGGGGGCTGTGTTAATTTACTGGTTAGATGGAACTACAGAGTAGGAAGCAGGGTTCACTTGGACGAAGTCTGCTAGAACTCACCACCCAAAAAATCAGTGTCATTCAAATAAGCTGCCAAGACTGTCTCATTCATTGCATCAACTGAAATACAATAAAAAATCATAAGCATGCAAAGCTAACAGAACGTAACAGAATAAAATGAATAAGGTGTATGAAAAAATGAAAATTAAGGGAATCAAGGTCTGCTTTTTCAATATCGTGCTGTTGATGTTATTACCATTTCATCAACTCTCAGAGTTTAGTTCCATTTCAGTTGCTGCTGTAGTTCACTAAACTCACTAAAGCTCATAACTCAAATCCACCTGTATCTTTATGAAGAAATATTCCACCTGTTAATTAGATTTAGTCCAAAACTTTATTCATAGGTATCCAAATACACAAAAGTCTGAACACCTCAGGTCAAATTACACGCTTTGTTGATTTTCTAAAGTAAGTTAACACATCCTCTATATGGGGCCTATTAGGACTACATTTAAATGTGGCATTTTTCTGTACAACTTCTGTTTGTTTTGCTGAGTTTAACATTTCAGAAAAAACATAAAATGGCACACGTTTTTTCTCAGGCTATATTTTTTGTTGAATGTTTTAAATTCAAGCAAATAAACAGTATTTGTGCATTAAAATGTGCAGAAGTGTGTTCTCTTCAGAGGATTTGTTAACTTAGTTTTTAATGACATCTAATTTAACAAATAATATAATATAATACAATATAATAAAAAATAAGTCTATTTGTTAATATTATCATATGTTTTCTACTCATACTGTATTCATTTTGACCGTAAATAAATAAATAATTAAAGAAAAAGTATGAGAAATGCTTCCAATATCATGCTACTTATGTTTTAGCATGAGCTACTGTCATCTACTATCACACTGAAGCACAACACTCTCAGATAAAGCAGAGTAACGTTCAACTTATTGATGAGATCCAACCTTGAAACTTTATTGTAGTCCTGAAATAAAATAAGATAAGCTACTGCAATAAAGGGATCTGAATTGGTGTCTTCAGCTGCAGCACTAGCTGGGTGGAGAACCTCACCGTTCAGCACGTTGACTGTGATGGGCTGCTTCTGCTGGATGGTCTGAGTGTGAGGGAAGCGGGCGTAGCAGATATAGTCATTTCTGGTGTCCTCCGCCAGCACATTAGAGAAGTACAAGTCTCCATTCAGCGCCTGAGACACGCGACTGTTCTGAGGCAGCCGTTGGAAATCTGCAGAACATGTTCACACTAAGAAGCAACCTTAACTTTTGTATGTTTGATTAGTGAATCTATCGGCCCAGAAGGTCCCCAGATTGACATGTCTGCATAAACTATTGTCAAAGGTACTCAAAGGTACTAGGTGATGAATGTGAGTGTGTTTTGGATGCTGTCTTGACTCACTGTTGTCCATCCAGAATATGATTGGTGGGGGGAGGCCAGCTGGAGGTCTGCAGTGCAAAATCAGAGACACGCCCACCTGTACTGTGATTGGCTCATTTCTCTCCTTCGACCACAAGGGGGACTCTGTGGAACAAAAGTCTCTTACTGAGAGAATCCTCATAATCTTTCAGCACAGCACATTTTCTTTCCTGGCAGGCCTACTACATGTGCCTGACATCGATAACAGAAGCAATTTCATATTAATCACTTATTACTTGTGGCTACTGAATCAAACAGATAAAAACATGCAGATTCAAAAGTGTAGATTCTAAACTTTAAACTGACACCACATTTGTGTTTGTAAATATAAGAGACATTATTATATAACCTTAAAAGGGACTTTTTCAAAATTTCCACACAATGGTTGAGGTGTAAATAAAGTCATTTAGACTGGTTTGATGTGAAAAAGTCCATTGTAGACTCTGAGATCCTTACAGTGGTGGTGATAGGAACCAGCGGGTCACATTATATACAACACAAATATTGCCATTTTATTTATTATCCAAAATGACCAGAGAACCAACACCAGTGTCTTCTGAGTTTTTATATGTAATGTTGATGATGCTAAAATAGAGTAGTAAATCGGAAAATAAGACATTTTCTATTGGGGGGCTATATTTCTTTATAATGTAGTATACATGTAGTTCTTCACCCTGCATGTAGGCCAAAGGCTTCTTTTAAAAGTACCATGAAACTCAGGTGTCTCAGGCATCAGGCAGCATCTTTATAAATATTTCATGTAACAGCTTTCTGTGAGGAAGCTTTAAGAGACATTAAACTCTTCAGACATCTGGTTCCTATCACCACCACTATGAACAATTCTGACTCAGAACGTTTCTCCTAAACAGAGCATTTCACAGCAAACCACTCTGAATGACTTTGTTTGTATCTTAACCATGTAATTATGCAGACATTTTGAAAAATCTGTGAAATTCTCCTTTAAGTATGCAATGATGTAAGTATATGTAAATGGTACAGCAAAACAACAGCAACGACTCTAGACTTCTAAGGGTTAAAGAATGAGAACAGCATTTTTTACACTCAGAATTTACATTAATCAAACAAAAATGCAGGTCTGGTCTTATTCGTTCAAGTGTGGGTTATGTAGCTTTACATTATGACTGCTGTTTGATATTGAAGGACTGAGTGGGCTCTTACTGGACTGTCGTATGACGATGTTGTTGGACACTGCTGTTCCGTGTTCATTTCGCGCCATGCACTGATACACTCCCTCATATGCCTCAGCTTTCTCCTCACTGATGTCTATCACCAGCGTGCCTGAGTTAGACCTGGTGATCACCTTAGGGTCTTTTTCCACATCGAAATGAGTGCCATTGCGCGTCCATGAAAAGCTGCAAGATGAGAGGAATTCAAAATAGTACAGTGTTACCAGGCCTGTGCATAAACTGGCCATTAAAAAGGTGGACACTTAGCTTTTCAAACAGCTTTTAATACAAATGTGTGTGTTTTTTTTGTTGTTGTTGTTGTTTTGAAATAACATATTAAAGACTAACCATATTATTTTGATACAGTGCTATGAAAAACTTGTGGCATTACCATATTGGGAATAACACCAAATCCCACAAATTTTATACACATGTTGAGTTGTCAGCACTCAAACCCTTCAGCTGTTTAAACCAGATTTGGGACAAATGATTGTTAGTATGTGTTTTTAACAGTAGCAAAGAAAAAAAAACTGTCAAATTATTATTAAGGAAAACTCTGAAAAACATGAAGCTGAACTGTTTAGTAAATTGCTGCTTCATGTTAACAAAATCTTTCCACATACACTACCTTTCAAAAGTTTTATATTCATTTGCATTTTTTTCAATAATAACTAACAATATACAATTAAATATAAAATCTTAGAAAGTAGACAATGAGCTGCATTTTCAGATGTTTTATTTCAATATTTCAAGGATTTTTAGTTATTACATACTGTAACTTATATACTGTAATCATCTATTTACAGTAATTACTGTCAAACTATCTACCTCAAGATTTGATAACCGAGTTCTGGATATTAATTTTATTACAACATTCATAATGCTATATAGCTTTCTCTGTCATTTTACAATCTCTAACACCTCCGTTCATCAATTTAGAAAAATCTAAACTTTCCTAACTTTTATTTATAGCTTCCTAGACTTTCAGAAGTCCTAGAATGACATTATCAATTGATTCCACTGTCAGTTCCTAATTACACTGGTGGTTAATCTGACACATTAGGCTTTCAGTTCAGCTACTGAAGCCCTAACCAATGGGAGACCTCACTACCAGCTATATTTATATTATTGATATAATTGATAACATTGATTCCAACCTTTTAGTTATTAGTGTATTTATTGTCTTACTTCATTGAAACACTTCAAAAGAAAGCAGGGTGTCCCCAAACTTTGGACATTGATCTGTTGGTGAAGTTGACACATTACACTGAAATAGATTACAGTCAGTGCCGGAGTGGGTAATCGGGAGAGTCGGGAGAATTCCAACTGAGTCAGTAGTATTTTGGGCCAATTACAGTGAGCTAATGTATAAACGCGCATTTAAGCACAAGAAAGCTCAGACAAACTATAAATGTTACATCCAAGTGAATATCTGAATTAATTTAGGGGTTAAAGCAGCAGCCCCCACCTCAAGTGGTGCAGTCCCAGTTTGTGGATTGTACCCGAGTCTCAAACAGTGGACAGATATTAGGTGAAGTTAAGTTATTCCCCCTTCTAATTCCTCATTCCTGTTCCACCTATACAGGCACTAGCATGTAACTGCTGCACTATTTAATGTGAAATGGAACATAGAACAAGAAGTCAACATCAGCTTTGTGAGATTAGCATATCAAAAAGTGTAATGGTATGAATCTGGTACTGGCTGACACAACAGGCACTCATTCTTTTTGCATTACTGATGTATTTTCAAATGTGAATCATGCAAAGATAGACAGCAGCGGCAAATACCGCAAAAAAGCCAAAGTGGCACCAAGAAGACAAGAAGGAAAAAGCTGCTTAAGGAGGATGAGGACATATCCGAGCAGGTGGGCAGTAAGAAATGCTGACCTTAACTTACTTAGCTAGCATTAGTTCATAGCACACTGACTGTCAAGATTATGTCACATTTAAGATAAAAGGTTTCAGCAGTTCATATTTTATCACTAGCTATCCACCTGGGTTATCTCAGTGAAGCATATACATAATAAATAAGAGTATGAATTGAAGAAGAGGAGAATGTGCA
Source organism: Colossoma macropomum (assembly GCF_904425465.1). NCBI lineage: Eukaryota > Metazoa > Chordata > Actinopteri > Characiformes > Serrasalmidae > Colossoma > Colossoma macropomum. The sequence continues at coordinate 29,258,967 of NW_023494792.1, read as the reverse complement.
GATCTTAGAAAAAGTTATTTTGCGACAAAAGGCAACAATGCGTGTGTGTGTGTGTGTGTGTGTTTGCGTGTGTATGTGTGTGTGTGTGTGTGTGTGTGTGTGTGTGTATGAGTGTGAGATAAAGGATCTTCAGTGACAGCATGTGTCAAGAAACAGTCGCTATGGTGATGGTAACCATGGGATTCCAACTGACACCCACCTGGGATGCGGGTTCCCTTTTGCTTCACAGTGGATGACAATGTTCTCTCGTGGGTCGATGATGTAATCCTTAGGGGATTGGTGGGTTATAGTGGGAGGCTGTGGCACTGGAGTGGAGAGAGTGAAGATGTATCAGAGAGACAGACAGAAACATATTCACATCCACACAAACATCCTTCTGCGCACTGGTACATTCCACACAGCTGCCCCACCTTTGCAGAATCTGGTTCAGCACAAAACAGCACAAACCACAGCACACAGCATGCGCCTAATTTAGGTCCAATTCTGCTACAACTAAGCAGCTGACTACAGTAAAACAAGAGGGACCGATAGCCAAAGTGCATACGACATGCAGTAAACTCACAGTCGTGACATTTCTCCTAATGCAATTTGCTTTCTGAGCGTTAAAATGTTAGCATGCAACAGTTTCCTGACACTGATGGAAAGGTGAAAGAAAGCTAGCGAGTCACACAACACCATGCATGTTCAAACCACTTCAAACGAAGAGAGAAAAGACGTTCCACAGCAAACATCATAGAGACGGTGCTCAAACTTACATCCTTCCAGAACTTTAGCTTTATTTATTTGTCCACATGAAACAGAAAGATGATGAGCAGAGAGTCAGAGAGCTCAGCATTAGTAGCAAGAAAAGAAGAGAGAGTCACTACAATTGCCTTTAACCTGCTAAATCAGGACATGCCACTCCCCTCATGCAGTCCCCATGCCTTTTCCCATTTAAAACTGAACACAAGTTCAAAGAACCCACAGTCAAATACAGGCTTTGTTGATTTTCTAAGTGAAAATAAGACACATCCTCTCAAGGGAACTTAAATATGGCATTTTTCTGATTTCACAATGTCTATTTATTTGCTGAGTTCAACATACTGGGAAAAAATGCAAATGCAAATTTTTTCAATATTGCTGCTGTCGGAACAAAACCTCCAAAATGGTAACTTTGCAGGAGAAGGACAAAACTGTTTTTATTTTTCATTTTGGGCCGTTTCTTTTGGTCCGTTTATCATGAAATTTACACACAATGTAAAGGCCAACGGGCATTTTCAAATTATGTCAAAAACTAAAAAACAACAAAAATGGAAATACAAGGCTTTGTTCCAGCAACAGCGATGTGTTAAATTCAGTAAATAAACAGTAACTGTGCATTACAATGTGCAGAGTTGTGTTCTCTGTAGAGGTTGTGTAGTTATTTTCACTTGGAAAATCAACAAAATGTCCTTTGCCTTTGCATTTGACTGTAAAAAGACTTTATTAAATTACAGTCAATACAAATAAACTTACGTATAGCAAAACATAGCAAAATGTTTTGTTTTTTCAAAGTTTTCAAAGTTTCTGATGTCTAAATTACAAGCACTGGATAAAAATGAGAGGCACTAGACAGATGTTAAAATTTGACCAGTGTTTCAAACCATATTTTGATGACATCTTTATTGTACACTGGAAGTAGAACATGCAACATTAAGGTGTGGAAAAATATCTCTGCAGATTTTTTTGAAAAACTGAAAGAAGGTCTCCTGAAAAGAATGGAAGCTGCAATAAAGGTAAAGGGTGGACTGACTGAATACTGAAAAGGCCGACATATTTAGTGTAGAAGGTTTAATTTAGAAGAGTGTTCTCTGACTTTTTATCAGTTTTGGTCCACTATTTTACATTCCCTAAATGTAAAGGGCAACTGGTGGTTTTAAAAAGTGTAAAAACGTAAAAGACAACATCAAAAGAGTTTTCATATGACACCAGTGGTATAGTTATTAACACGTGCAAAGTGTGCAAACATAGTGATTTCCCAAACCCTGTAACATAATCTTATGAGTCATTAGTTTTGTTATATTTTCTATTTATTCTACATTATTCTGTTCTATAAAAGCATTATATTCCTCTGAGACTACTTCAGCTGGTATAACAGAACACTGTCATTATCACTCTTAGAAGAGTTAAGTGGTTTTATAGCATAGGTGGCACTAGGTTATGCTCACTGTTACTGCGATTCTTCGCGCAGAGAGAGAGAGAGAGAGAGAGAGAGAGAGATATGTGCAAAAGTTTAGGCACCCCTGGTCAAATTACGTTTTATTTACTGAATTTAATTTAATGTTGGGAAATTTATATTTTTTGATAAACAGAAAAAAAACAGAAACTGTGCACTACAATTTGCAGACAAATGTCATATTATATATATGTTTGCTTCCTGTAGAGCCTATGTGTCAAACACAAGGCCCGCGGGCCAGATGAGGCCCTGCCACACAATCCTATCTGGCCCACAAAAATGTTTTAATTTTCTATTAACATTGGCTTGTTTCACAATGCACTACAGTCCCCAGCATGCACTGCAACGTAATGTGCTCCAACTCTCCTACCCCAACAACAGTCTATGGGACAGCAGTTACACCACAATTCTACACAATTCCACATTAGTCATGTCACCAAAATGCATTTCAGCTGCAGTTCAACCAATATAAACACCTAACGCCAGCTCAGCAGCTCAGAAACTGAGCCCAAGAATTAATGAACTTGCAGCAAAGAAAGGATTCCAGGTGTCTGGTTCAAGCAAATAGATAGGTTTAAAAGACTGAGCTCCTGGGGACATTTAAATGTTGAATATTTCAAGTGTCCTTGTAATATTTCAAGGTCTAGTTCAAGTGCCTGTATGTTACTGTTGAAGGTTTTGCATATTTTGAATAAACAGTGACCAGTTCAGGTTACAGCACAACAATAATTAAAGATAAAATAAAAACTTTTTTTCTCCAGCCCACAGATTTGATGAGATTTTTTAATATGGCTCTTTTACTGGTTGAGTTTGACACCCCTGCTGTAGAGGATGCCTTAACTTATTTTCGGGAAATCGACAACATGTAATTTAACTGGGGTGTCCAAACGTTTGCATACAACTGTATATTTAGTACAAAGCTATACTGATACTGCAAAAATAAAACAGTAGCTGAGAAAATGCAACAGAAACACCCAGACAGACCTAACAATGGCTTAAATAACAGACACTTTGCATTTTCTTGACTGAAAAAAATCAGTTTGTGAAGAGTCTGATGTTCTTTCATCTCGTGAATACAGTGACAGAGTTCTACTTTAAAAACCCTTGAATGCTTTAAAGGACATTAAGGATGCTAGTGGCAATGTTGTTCTAGAAAAACACATAACCTAATTAAACTGGCTCTAAAATCAAGATACTCTTGTCATTTACATGCGTTTTTCAAAATAAAAAATGTGTAAATATATGTCGCAGGACAGTCATTTTTTCAGACATTGGTTAGTGACGTGTGTAGCGTCAACTCAATACTCACAGTCCAGAGGCACTTCTAAGGCGAAGGTCATGTGACCCAGCAGCAGCACCATCACCGCACCTTCACAGAGTGTGGATTTCCTCTTCCAGTTCATGGTGGACATATCTGGCTGTGCACACTCAGAGCGAGCACTCGCACAAACAGGACGTCCACAATTCACCTACTGAACAGAGAGAGAGACAGAGAGAGGAGAGAGAGAGGAGAGAGAGAGAGAGAGAGAGAGAGTAGCATTAGACACAAAGTCTTTTACTCCACTACAAAAGCTCCTCTTTTATACTAAATTGTGCTCTGGCTGTTGAATTTCTGCTAGAAACAGTGTAGTGGATGTTTAACATTGTACAAAACTGCTGTGAGGAATCTTGAACATCATGATGTAACCCAAACTGTAGTTGTGCCTTTAGTTGCATCATCCTGACCCAAAATCAAGACTGTACTCGCCAGGCTTTAGTTTTGATGCCATCTAGGCTTTTTTCTTACAGCTGTACGAGCTAAAAATAAGTGCTAAAATAAAAGTTTCTGATGATTAGGCCAAAGATCAAAGTCTAGAAAAGTTTTTGCAGATAGCACCTGAGCTTTTTCACAATAAATACAGCATGAACATCTTGCATGTACTACAAAGCTTTCATACAGATCATTTCCAATCTGTTATATGCACATACGATATGAGCCGTTACTTTAAAATGTAATTTAATATCATGTTCAGACCATATTCAATAACAGTCAAAGGTCACAGTCTGAGCTGGAAAAGTGGGGGTCTCAAATTTCTGTCAAAGTTCCTGGCAGGTTCTCATCTGAAGTCATATTCTAGTTGGATTTTACCTTTTGAGTGATTATGATGAGATCTGTGATTTTAATAATAAGCAATTCCGGAACCTTCTATAATTCACAGAGCTCACTTTATAACAGAAGTCCTGTCTGAATTGATCTCTAATAATGTAGAAACAAGTAAAAAAACATATTTTTTGGGTGACCGGAACACAAGATTACCCTTACAGAAAAGCCACATGAATTTCACATGTGAATAAATATGTGGTTTTTGCACACTTTACATGTGAAATATATTGGACGTTCCTGTAAGGGTAACTGCTAAGATTTTGACTAAACGTCTACTTGGAACAGTTTATCCTCAAGTTCAAAATCGGACTACTGTAATTCACAAAATTTTGGTGATGGCCTATTTAGAAGGAGAAGGAAAATTAAATGTACCTCTCTATAGGCAATGAAAAGTCTGTCCCGTTAGCCAGGATTTGGAATGTTGACACTTAACTAGTTTAAAGTTTTTCTATTATTTAATAGAAGTTTTTTTTTTTGAATGTTTATTTTAAGAAATATTAATTTTATATTTTTTAACACATTTTAATTGGGACTATGTGTGGAAATTTGGTGAAATGACACAGAGACCTTATAGTGTATGAATTGGCCAATCAAATCCATTACAAACAACCTCCACTGCTAAAACTAATCCAGCTCAAACAGAGCAAAGCACTCATCAAAACTCAAATGCCTTGCCAATTATGAGTTGAATCAGTTGTGTTTCATTAGACAAAAGGTTAAAGGAGAATTTTGTCATTTCATAATGTGTTCATTTACATTTATGGCACTTGGCAGACGCTCTTATCCAGACCAACTTACCATTTGATCAGTTTACACAGGTAGGCAAAGGTAGTGTTAGGAGACTTGCACAAGGACTCTTATTGGTATAGTGTACGGTGCTTCCCCAGGCGGGGAATTGAACCCCACTCTAAAGCATAGAAGGCAGAGGTGTTACCCACTACACAATACCAACCATCATTAACCAGTTGTTCATCAGCGAACAAAGTACACCAAGTCAATTAGAGTGGTTTGATGTGAAATGCTCTGTTTTAGGGAAACCTACTGAGTCAGAATTGTTCCCTGTGGTGGTGATAGGAACCAGACGTCTGCAGAGTTGAATGTCTCCAAAATCACCCTCACAGAAACTTAACACATGAAATGGTTATGAATACTCTGCCTGATGACTGAGGCATTGCTTTACAATAGTTTTCATAGAAGATTTAGAAGACCTAAAACATATTTTTTTAATCTATTCATGGTGGATGGGTACATGCATGCCGTTGTAAGGCAAAATAGTGCGCAATGAAAACATTTTTTCAGAGTCACCACTATTTTACCATCATCAGCATCACATATACAAACTCACAAGACACATTTAGGTTCACTTGTTGTTTTGGATAGCAAATAAAATGGCTATATTTGTGTTGTAGACATTGTAACCCCTGGTTTCTGTACAATCAAGCCGCTCGAAATAACTCTGTTTACATCTCAACAATTGAATTATCCAGAATCTCAAAAAAGAAAATGGTTTATTACCCATTTATACTTTACAGAGCTGTGGACTACCAGCACTGGAGTCTGACAGTTTCTAAGGCAATGAGTCTCTTTAGTTACATTACAGTACAGGATGTTTTCCACATCGATGGAACAATAAACAAGAGTACGGACACTGAAAACAAATGATGGAAATACTGAAACAGGATTGCCAGCACAGTCGATTACTAATGGACAGCATGACATTATTGCTATTTTGCTATTATTACTGCTATGACTCAAAACTATAAGCCCTGCTAATTTCATCAGAGAAATCCCAAACTGAAAGTATAATATCATTCTAATGTGAGTTTAGAGCCGACAGCAGTGTGTGTGCCCAGCCTGACACGACCAGGCCCATGTGAGTGCACTCAGCTGGAAGAGGGGATGCTGCTGGGATGGCAACACATTCTGCACTGGCATATGGATCACAATACACATGACTGATGCTCCAAATTAAGCAGACTGTTGTCTGGTTCTTCAGAGATAACAAGAAAAACAACACGCTGACCCTTCTGGCCATTAAACCTCCTTCATTTACCATTTGGCTGTAACGCTGTGCACACCAAGAAAGCACTGCAAACTGAGTTTCATAAGGATTTATGAACTGCAACGGCTAAGGATTCTGTTATGATATTTTTTTTTTGTTAATGCACTCAGGAGAAATGAAGAACCATAAGCTATAACCACAATAACAACAGATGGTATACAGTTTATCAGAAACAACATAAGCACAAGCAGTATATCTGGGATTCATACTCAAGTCTATCATGGAGCAGAACATAAACAATAGTAACTTTATTACTTTGAATGCTTTAATGGAGGCTGAGAAAAGTGGAGCTGATAAAATGGACAATGAGCATAGAAACAAGGAGGTGGTCATAATGTTATGCCTGATCGGTGTGTATACAAGGATTATGATTAAAGAACTTAATTCAAAAAATGCTGTCCTACATTTTCACGTCACTACCGAAACACAAAGAGTTTTACTCCACAGGCGGAGCAAATTTTAGCCACACCCCTGCATTTTAGAGCAGGAAGTGAGACTGCATGCCTGTGCCTCATGGCCACATGGTGAGACATTAAGAATGTTGCACATGTGTAACAATAACAACTGTCACCATCAAAACACATATTCCCTGCAGTTAAGTAAATGTTTTTGTGTTTTAACAAAATGTTAAGATTTATGTGAGTACAATTGTTTAAAGCTGTGTTTGCTACACTTTAAAAAAACAGGTTTTAACCTAAAAAAGAACTATATGGGAAAACACCCATATGCTAAGTGCCTGCTAAACACAGCATGGAATTCTCCCTCCACTTCCTTTGCCAGTGCCTTGCAGCTTGAAAGCCTTGTCTGTTTATAACACCAGATGTGAATTAACCTGTCAATCCGTCGTGGATTTCAAATAAATTTAAAATAAATTCTCTTCTCAAGTAGGTTACTATCAGAAACTTAAAAAGCTCAGCACAGTTCAGTATATGTTGGCAACAAAACTGATATGTATTAGCCTGCCATGCCAATTCCGTGCAGTTTTTTTGACTCACCAGGAACACCAACAACGTTGGATATTTTCTGTTGTGCAGCATTTCTTTTATGTTTGTATTTGTAATACAATACAAAGAATAGAATAGAAGACTCAGAATAGAGAGCTGTAATTAACGTTCCTTCCATGTTGTTTAGATGAAACTATGCAGGCACATCCTCGTTGTGCATGGACAATGGAAAGTTGCTTTTGCCTGATTGGTTAGCGCAGCACAGCTGCCACGTGGAATTTGCATAAAGTTGAAGCCAACTCAGCTTTTCTTGCTGTGAGTCATGCTTGCTACTGAAAATGAATAGTGAAGTTTGGGATGCTGAATTTGTGTACAGTGGACAGCCCTGAAGGTGGGGGGGGGGGGCGTCTCTAAGTGAGCACTGCTTACTTTAGAAGTCTCTATCAGGTAAATGGTCCTTTGCATAATTCATGCAATCTGGAGTCTTCACTGACTTAGAGAGAGAGGGAGAGAGAGAAAGAGGGAGAGAGCATGCTGAGTTGACCTTGGCCCAAGATCACGGCATTGCCTTCTGTCTGTGCAATATCTAGCCTCTAGCAGTGACGACGTTTATAGAGCACAAAGAGAACACTGCCTCTGGCTTAATAACAGGGCTGCCACATGCACAATTAACCACATATTAATGGGAAATCATAATCTCAGTCTCTGCAATTAGTTCAGCCCACAATTAGGGACACAATTAATGAATTTGGTCTGCAGTAGACTACATAAAAAGCGCTATTTATCAAAAGCATACTGCAAGCGGAAAGTGCTGCAACTGTGCACTGAAATGTGCCTCTCGCCATTAATCACGGATGGCAATCACGATAACAATATCACTAAAAATAACTGCAGCTCCAACTGAAGAGTACAACTGCCGAGAGGAAGGCTTTCGTCCAGACACGCAGACACCATCTTACTGACTTCTTTCTTTTAAACCATGTAACAGGTAGTTTTAGACTGCTGCTATAGCAACAGCAGGTGTTCCATCTCTCCAAGGAAGAGCCTACATCCTTTGTTGAGGAAAAAAGGAAGACACTGACTTAAATGAAAACTGTCAGTTGCAAGACTTTGCTATTGACCTTACACTGGTAAGAAACCACAGGCATGATCTGCCCTGAAGTAGATGATGTGGAGAGATAAGAGGTTTCATAGAGAACATGTGAAGAGCCAAGGCTGCAGCAAACAGGGAACAGGCAGACTCAAACAGGGAACATTTCCATCTAGATGATTTTAAGCGGCGTGTTACACTAACCATCACATATTTACATTACAGTCACAATGATTTCAAGCATGAACTGCTTAAAGGGGAATTCCACTGACTTTTCAGAAATTCTACTTAATTAAATTGTTGAGATGTAAACAGAGTCATTCAGAGCGGATTGATGTGAAATGGTTCGTTATAGAGAAACATACTGATTCTGACTGATTTCTTTACAGTGGTGGTGATAGGAACCAGAGGTCATGATGTCTACAATGCAAATGTAGCGATTTTATTTACTATTCAAAACCACCAGCACTTGCCTTCTGAGGTCTTACATGTAATGTTGGTGGTAAAATAGCGGTAAATCTGAAAAAATACATTTTTCTTTGGGGCCTATTTTGCCTTATGTGCTGCTCTGCCATTCATGTGTTTTAATAGCAAGGTTTTAAGCCATAAGGTTATTTCAAAACTATCATAAAACAATGTCTTAGGCTTCAGGCAGTGCATTCATAACCCTTTCATGGAATACTTTTCTGTGAGGGAGCTTCAAGGGGCATTAAACTCTTCAGACGTCTGGTTAACAACTCTGACTCTGAATGACTTTTTTATTTGTTTACATCCGATTGTCAAGAGACATACAGAATATTCTGACTAATCGGTGGAATTCCTTTATATTCCTTTCATGTATTTTTCTCTAATCATATGAAAGAGCCCAATTCACTGATTCAAGAAGGAAGCTTTCTTTTTCCGAGGCAGAATTTTGCATCACAAGGCAATCACTGACACGAATACCAATCAGACGGAAATTGGGCCGCTCTGACTGGCTGGCTTCGACTGCACAAGTCATTAACTTACTGATGACTAATGAGAAGAGAAAAGAGAAAAGCGTCTTTTTAACATTAAGAGAACAACAACAACCTTTAACATGGGCTGAATAGCCTTCACAAGGCTGTTAATGTATAAAATCAAGATCTAGCTTGAATTTCTGCATAATGCAATTGTTGATGAAAACAAAGTCATTCAGAGTGGTTTGATGTAGAAAGTGAAATATACAGACACATACATAGAAACCAGTGATCACAAAGAGTTTTTATATATACTGTTGGTAATTGTAGAAAAGTAGTAAATCGGGGGGGGATAACTTTTCTTTTGGGACTAGTTTGCCTTATAACACCCTGCGTGTACCTCTTTATCATGAATGTGTTTTAAAATGATGCTTTAAGGCCAAAACTGTATCGTACAAAGCATTGTAAAACAATGTATCAGACATCAGGGAATGTATTCAAAATAATTTCATGTAGTGTTTTTCTGTGAGGAAGCTGGTCTGTGAGACGTCTGGTTCCATCACCACCACTGTAAACAATTCAGATTTTGTAACTTCGAAAAAAGTGAGCATTTCACATCAAACCACTCTGAATGACTTTGTTTACATCTTAACAATTAAGTTTAAGTTATTGAGTTTAACTGCTGGTGCCAGGCCGCACCTATCAAAAAAACACATCATGAGTTTCTGCCTTGAAATCATGCCATTTGTAAATGTTCATATCAGAAGCAGGAATCTGGGTCTAACAGTATCAAGAACTAACTTGGGGTGTAGCTTGCAGTAATCTTCCAAGAAATAGGAGAATATTCCAGCGTGCCGTCAAGGAGACAGCTGAGATCAACCACTGACAACACACTGAGGCTTCATACGCTGCAGGCAATGAAAACAGCAACAGCTAATCCTTAATCCCTCATGCCCACTCACCACTGCCACGTTACGCCTGATTATTACAATACAGTGCTGAACAACAACATGCAGGGAAAGAACCCGGAGGAAAGCACACACACACACTGACACACACATGCCAGAAAGGATAAGGCCTGTGCTCAGCAGGGAATGACAGTCAGCACTCCGAGTCCCATATGTGTACTCATCTATTTATTTGCACCTGTGTAATTTGGTGAAAACCCCCAAACACATACCTCGAGTGTGATAGAAGGGTGTGTGCTGGGTGGTCAATGTGTCAATGTAGCATCATTATCATAATACTTTACATCACAATAAGCTGTTTTGAGTATACCATTGATATTATCAGTACTTTAAAAAGCACTGAATAACTGAATGACTGCACATATCACAAAAAGTGTATGTAAAACTAGCATCTAAACAACAACAACAGATCCAGAACCAAAACGAATTTAACCAATGAATGAAATTTTGTTCATCCATTACCAAGATTGTTATTACATAATTTTTTTCTGTCTGTTTTTAAAATATAGACATTCAAATTTGTAATAAACAGCAAGGTATTGTTGGTAAAGCTTTAAAGAGAACTGGCATACCCCGCCCTTCAGTCAATTCTGTTTATACGCAGCACACTCCTAAGTGAGTAAAGCAAATAATTATGAAGTCCTCTCACCCAGCATACCATCTTTTTCAAATTCTTCCTTCTGGGAGGCAATATAAAACTTCAAAACTAAGAGAATCTGTTTCAGGAATAGCTTTTTTCCTAAGGTTACTAAAGCTCTTGTGAGTAGAGTGTATCATTATAGTCTGCTTGTAAGATTTCCAGCCTTTGTAAGAATGCATTGATGAAATTATTGTGCAATTTCCCACAGTGTCTCCTATCCTAAGATATTGTATATCATACTGTATACTGTTTACTGTATGTATGTGTTGCATTACATGTATGTTTATGTGTATTGTGCGACAAAATGTAACATTTGAAATGTTTTCAAACGTTACAAAGTTTTATTTTTGCCATATTAGGCACATTTGGAGGTTCTGTGTAGGGCTGGCAAAACCTATACAGTTAGATCTGTTAATTAGTTTATCAAGAATTATCCATAACGGCTATGGCCAACAGCTTTTTTGTCTTTCCTTTTCATACTCCAATCCAGCGAACCATGGTGTGAGTGAATGTCACACTGGAAAATGCCATCAGAACCAGTATTTTGCACTGCTGTGAGTTTCCCTAAAACACAACCAATGTTACCCAATGTTCTTCTACACGTTAAATGCAATTACACGTCTCCAAATCTTACATATTGTAGCTGCAGTTTTAGTTTAATGTTAAGTCACTCAAAGATCTTTTCAAGCCACTGCTTCAGCTCTGGGCATTATAACAAGCAAACCAACTACAGAAGCAAAGAAAAGCTTGTATGTAAAAGACACATTCGTTTTCATGTTTACATGTTTGAAACTTGTATTTTTGTCTGTAAAACTCAGTGTGAAAATGCCTCAGGACTTTATCATGACTGGAAGCTTTCCTAGATAAACATGTAAATATAAAATGCTTGTGGTTTTAAACAAAAAAGTGGATGTTTACTAATAATTTTGCCCCTTATTTATCAATTTTACAAAATTGCTCATTGCCCTAGTTGTGTGCGCACACCCTTTGGATGTCTGACTGTGTGTGTCCAGTGCTGGCGTTCTGCCCTTCCCCAAAACAACCCCACTTTTATACAATGCCAGAGGCAAACAAACAAAAAACAAACATTCAAAACTTGCTGATGTCTCCGCAACTTTAATTCAAACACACTGTGTTTGATGTCACAGTATGACCTGTAAAACAGGCACAGGTCATCATAGGTTATCTAACTGCATTCAGAGTAATTCGTCAGTTGGAGAGTTTCCCCCATCTTCTTATTTAGACTGACCAATCACAAGTCAGAGTGTTATAGCCAAAAAGAAGCATCATGAGCCAGACTAAATCTGCTGCACCACAAACACACACACACACATACAACAATCTCTGAGTCCTGAGTCGTCTTCTGAAGGCTGTGTTTATACTGGATGAGACAGCAGTGAGTAAGTGAGTGTGTGGGACTGTGTGAAAGCCATGCTGGCACTGCTCCGTGGTTTGAATAGGAAATGCCCTGGTACTCTTGGATTGGTTAGACAACCCCATAAACACAGTTTTATACTGCAATATGTTAAGAAAGGGATGTGCTATTAATACAAATTTATGCCGCTGCCATTGCAGTACACCAGCTATTCGTCGATATGGGAAACATTCAGCCAATCAGAGTAAGCATACATCAGCTAGGTGGACAAAGTCGGAATCAGAAGTGACCAGGTACAGTTGTATGTATGATATCTGTCTTGCTGCACAGACTAGGCCTGTGAAATGGTGTGCTATATATCATCGCCCCCTGGCCATCGGCAATTGACGACAGTATTGTGGGGGGCATGTGGTTTCAGGCAAGCAATTAACCTATAAATAAACCTGCTATTAACCTACAGACAGAGCGTTTCAGCTAGGGTTGCCACCTCAGCCTGCAAAATTGACACTCGATAAGTGGCTTAATTTTTTGGTAAATATGGTGGACGTGTAGCTGTGCTCACAAAGCAGTGAAGATACAGCGTTCAGCTATACAACCTCCTCAGTTATCAGTCTGCAGAGCTGCCTGGTACCTCCAACAGGGCACCTTTGCCAAAACAGCTGTCCCCACGTTGAGGGTAATCTAAACCAGTCAGGCTGAATCAGCCATTCTTTGTTTACAAATGGTTTGCTTGGATAAAGTTCATAAGAAATGATAACATATGAAAATGCTTAGATTCCAGAAATGGAATTATTTTTTTCCTGGACAGACTCCAGGAATCCAGGATGATCCGGGGAAATCCGGGACAGGTCGCAACACTACTCCTAGCTGAGATTTGATCTATCTATGGCAGATTTGCACTTTAACAGCCTATTAATTTCTTGTTAAAATAATAAAATGGCCAAAGCGTACCGTGTTAAGTCGTTCTTGTGGTGTGCAGTTGTTTTTAGACTCTGATACATGATATTTTCTTTGTTTACAGACAACTCTCACGGAACCACAACATCAGTCAGTTAAATGAAAATGAAATGAACCTTTTAGCCAACTGTGTCTGAACACATCGGAATTAGACATCCGCATTTAACCCATCCGTGCAGTGAAACACCACATACACACTAGTGAACACACACACTAGGAGGCAGTGAGCACTCTTGCTCGGAGCAGTGGGCAGCCCTATCCACGCCGCCCGGGGAGCAGTTGGGGGTTAGGTGCCTTGCTCAAGGGCACTTCAAACATGTACTGTCAGCTGAGGGAATCGAACCGGCGACAAGGCTGGTCCCCTAACCTCTAGCCCATGACTGCTCAGAACTATTATGTGCATGTTTCGTGAGGAAGGATGCTTCGTGTGTGGAAATAGTGCGGCTTTATATGTTTAGCACGCATGACCACAGTAAGAAAAAAGCCTGCTTAGATCGTTCTGTAGCCAGGCAACATATTAGCACTAATATAGGACACGGACCACACATGAAAAGAAAATACAGATTACTAAGGACAGGCTTTGCTTTGAGCATCTTAAAGTTGTGAACAATGCATATTCTGACATTTTAATTGACCAACTTTATAGTCATTGTGGTGCAATCTATCCGTGATATTATCTATGATATTATCTATCCCAATATTATCAAAGCAATAAGCCACGAGAGGCCGTGCATCACTGCGATTTTATCACAGGAGGGGTGTTTTAAGCATGACGTGAAGCAGAGTGCCTAAAACTCCCTTCCCTGTGATAAAATTGCAGTAACGCAAAGACTCAAGTGGCTTATTGCTTTTATAAAATGGCGGCCAACATAAAATATGATAAAATACATGACTTTTCAGAAAATTATTTAAGTTGTTAATAATAATAATCGACATAAACACGTATTCCGCCAAGAAATGTAGTTCCTTTAGAGTGTGGTATCGCAACCATGGACAGCTGAATGAGGAGAATGTTCGGTCGAATCTGAATCTCAAATGGCTCCCTGCTCACTTCATAGTGCACTACGTAGGAATTTAAATACTGGATCCTGCTCCCCAGCTGTGCTAAATACAGGTAAGCAATAGTCATTTGGGACTCAGCCACATCCACACTTGATAAATGATGCACTATTTGACTGTAGAGGCTAGAATTTCTTTCATAGCTAGCACACTAAGGGAGTACAGAGCCATTTGGGATTCAGCCTCAACAACTTCTGACTGAAACACGAACATTTGAAGCGCATAATCTATTCAGGTAACATTTTTTACAGTTTTTGTGAATTTTATACGGCCGTTTTACAGTAAATCATACGTACGCAGTTTAATTCAAGTCTGTGATTCTAATGACGGAGTTGTTTAGCATGTTTGCTATCTTGTAGCCTGTTAGCTAGCTGACCAGCCTAGTTCTAGTTAATAACATAAGTCACCCCTCAGTTTAAACAAAAACGAAGTAGGGTTCCTACTTCATCAATATACTCGGTGGTCCATGTGAGAAGCATGAGAGTCAAAGATTATTCTAGAGTAGAGTCTTACCAGAAGAGTAGAGGCTGATACTGCAACAAAGAGGGACAAACTCTTTCATAATACCCTGGATTTATGAGGAAACGTTGGATAACCGGGTGGACTTTTGGACATAACATGAATACAAAGATGCAGCAGAAAAGGTATAAACAAATATATAAGTGTCGAATGTACAGAATATTTACAACAATATGGCTGATATTGTATGGACTCATTCAAGTCTTGGATGTATCCAGTGTTTTCAGACGACCGGAAAATATACTGTCCAGTGGCATCCAAGGGCACACACAGTTCTGAAGCCGTGAGGGATGAGTGTGTGGGCTGTGTTCTCTCACAGTCCTGTGTCTGTTTCTCCATTTCTGCACGACATCAGCACAAGAGAGCCTTCACTGCTAACTTTGCTTCATTTGATCTGGGAACTTAATGAGGTGTCAGTATTGTCACTGGGCAGTTTCTCTGTTTGAATGAAAAGCTGGGATGAAAAAGGTTACAACGCAAAACAGCATAAAAAAGAAGCTTCACTACGTTAACCAGCTGACTAAACATTACGTGTCCTGCCTCTGTAACTAAAAACGTTCATAACTTTAATGTACATTAATGTAGCAACGGTTTTATTCGAAGTGATTTTGGAGCATTGCTATTAGTAAATTCATTATGAAATTAATTAATAAGTCAATAAATAAATGATAGTTACAAGGTTTTGATATGACAGGGTCATTATGATCATTTATAAATACAGTATATAAATTAATCTATGGAATATTTACAGTACTAGACATAATAAACAACAAAACAAGTGTTTTATTGTTTTTTGTAGGCATATATATACAAGACATACAATAATACACAATTATTATTTATTTGATGAATTTAACATACTGGAGAACTATATATATAGTATCCACAGTGGAACTTAACTTGCACAGTCCACATTTATATATGTATGTATATATATATATATACATGGACTGTGCAAGTTAAGTTCCACTGTGTTCCAATAAGTTAAACTCAATAAGTAAATAAAACTGTGCACTAAATTTGCAGAGGATGTGTAAACTTATTTTATACTTCAACCAACAAAACATGTAATTACATTAGATTACTGACAACAAAATAATTTTTACTTGTTGTACACCTAGTCAGAAACACAAAACTTAAATGATAATCATAATGTTCATATTCTCAAATCATAAAGGTAATATACATTTTATGGAACATCAGATTTTATAAACATATCGTGCAGCCCTATACAGTGTTTAGCTCCACAACTGTCATTTTAAAGGTGCTCTATAAACAAAACTTGCTACCTTAATAAGCTTCATGTGCAGTCAAAAAGAAGTCACGTTGCATACAATACGCAGGCCTGCTACAGCGGCTGGAATCCCCCTTAAGCTCCCCTCTTGCAGGAGATTATCATCGAATCATTTTTCCTCAGCGCTCATCTCTGCAACAGGCCCTGGCCCAGAATTCCTTCCTGCTCTGAGGGACAGTAACAGTGAAGGAGCATGAGGCCTGGCATCTGCCCCAAACCAGCACACTCTGCCTGTGGCAGCCTGGCCTGCTCACGCCTGCATCAACTCAAGAACAGTGCTGAGGAAATGGCTACAGGCAGCATGAGCTGCGGCCACCAGATAAACACGCTGTTCATGAGTCACACAGTCTGATGCACAGTCCAGTTTACAATCATCTGACCGAAAATATAGCCATTGTCACTGTGGTCAACTACTGTTTTCAGAAAGACTTTCAAATTCAATTCCAACATAATCCCTGCATTAATATATGCAACTGAGCTGTGTAATTTACATCTGAATGCGGCTATACAGTGAGGCTGAGTTAAAAATATACTGTACTGAACTGTGTTAATCTGTGTTAATCGTATTTGGTTAATTTTGGATTTTTTGTACACAAGCATGTTTAGAGCCAGAGTCTATTGGGGGGCAGAAAGCACCTGTCTTTTTTGGGGGTTTTTTTGGCCAATACGGCCAGTGTTTTTCTAGTTTGAGACTTGAACACTGGACACAGTGTGCAAGACTGTCAGATAGCTGTGGTCATGTTGTCAGGTAAACAGCACACCAATGCTTGGTCACTCATCTACAGGCAATTCACAATTCCAGTGTTATTTGGATAAATTTCCCCACTCAAAACATGTTGTGACAATATTGTTGATAATGTAGACTATGGTAAAAATCGCAGCCCTCATGATTTGAAAATTGCTCTCTTTGAAACTGTAATTTCGATATAACACTATCAGATATAAAACTACCTTTAAGCCCTATATATTAGGTCCACATATTATCTTTGTATGTATGTATGTCAGTAGTCATAGTACTAGTAGTTACAGTATTAGTAGTCATAATAATAGGGGTAGGAAGGTACTGGTGGGTAAGACAGACATGCAGTACAGCAGATATCTGTGGGCACACATTTGTGTTTGCAGAAGGACAAGTATTATGCATGTAAATGGGGCACTAAACAAACACAAACCAGCAGCATCCATGTACCAACATACAATACAATGCTGGAGAACCTACAGTCTTACGCAGTTTGTACAAACCTTGTCAAATTGCATGCTTTGTTGATGTTCTTAGTGAAAAAATGAACAAAGCTTGACCAGAGGTGCCCATATTTTTGCGCTGTACTCCAGTGTAGTACTATTAAGAGTTACGCTCCACTGAAGGTTTGGTTTGGTTGGTTTTCTCGAAAGGATCATCAATGAGCTTTATGCTGCCTTTACATGTTGGCATGGAACTTCCATGCCTCACAGCCACATGTGACTGACAGCAGCCTACAGCCTTGGAAAACCTGCCATTTTGACAGCATCACTGGTAAAAATGGAGGATTGACAGAGTAGAGCTTTAGTAGTGTCCATCCTGCATTTAAGATGAAAGTCAGATGCTAAGTACTCCTTTATTTTTTGTTGTATAACACTGGGTATGTCTGCACTTCAACAATGAGACATTTGGCATCCATGGCTCCCAAAAAAATCAACATCTGGTTTATTCCACTGCCATGCTTGACAGCAAAAGATGGGAAAATTGAATTCTTAAGAGAACAATCTACTGACCACTGATGGTAGAATTTTCCTTCACTGTTCCACTAAAAACAATGAAACATCCAGTTTGCCATCAATCATCTATCATTGTAATGTAAACGCAGCATCATACCTGGTGTTGAAAGGTTCCAAAAATAGCATCTATCCAGGTATCTGCCTAATGATGGCTCTTTAGACTACATAGCAACCATTCAGGAGGCAAAATATTTCTCAAATTTAAATAACTGAATCCAGAAGCTGTCAGCAGAGGGCAATTTAGCTAAGTATGACTGTGGAAATAGTTCAACTATGGGGAAATGTAGCTAAACCACTTAGTTTCTTTGAACTCAGAGTGCTGTCAGAGGGGGCTCCATCAGGGCTGCAGTTCTGCAAATATTTTCCTTCTTTCACTAATTTTGATGTTATCCATAAAAGTTCATGAACGGATATCTGGTGAACCGCAGAGCAGGATAAACAGAAAAAGGACTTGACTTGGCTGAAAATAATGTAGGGCTTTAGGCTTGCCTTTTAGATGACAGCGCTGGTTTGGACTGGGCAGTATGACACTGTCATTATTATTGTTATCATGATAATTTATGTCAAAATATGTCACAATATGCTTTTCTGATCATACCCTAGATATTGTCAGTACTTAACAACACTTCCCAACTGTATGTTTGATTACAAAGAGAGCATTATTTATGCTGTGAGTGGATTCAGTGCAGCACAGGATGTACAATGTCGAATATAAATTAATGTATTCATTGTTAATTTTTTAAACATGGCACTTCTTTGTCTTATATATATTGTGACATGTCATATATTGTGAAAACTCAAAGTATCATGATAGCACATTTTTGCTATATTGCCCACCTCTCACACTAGTGTTACCCAAAATATAGCAGCACACAGAGTAATGCTTTATCATTCTAAAACAGCAGTAGGTTTGCAGATGAGTAATGGACGCTGTTTCTTCAGATGAGCTAATGAACTAGCACAGCTAGCACAGTATTGGTTGCTGATGAGGACTGTTTGTCTACAACAGTCTTCCACACAACAAAGTTATTGTTTTCTCACTGTGCCACAATGTGACAACATGTTAGTTTATCGGGGAAATACTGTATATTTTCATAGTTTCTGGACCTAGCTAAATCAGCTAAAGTAGCTTGCCTAGTTAGTGATAACACCACGCCAGATCACTGGCTGTGCTATCTCTGCATTTTCAGTCACAACCTTAACAACACGGCCATGGCAACGCCTCACCTTCAAGCACTCATGTTTCAGAGAAGCAAAGTATAACATACTCATATTTGAGCAAAACTGCTGTGATTTCAGTACTCAAACACTGCCACCCCAAACAGTTAACCAAGTACTCAAGCACCCGTGCACATCCCTGTTTCTAACACTCTGAATTGAACTCATGAAGGCCTTGCTAGTTACTTGATGAGCTGAATCAGGTGTTTAATAAGGAGTCTTTAGTGCTGTGGCCTGGAAGGAACCCAGCCTGGCACCCCTATTTTAAACACAGTTAAGTCACAGGTAATCACGGGTGATAAAAAATGAAATGTGATATGAATTGTTTTGTACTCATAGCTCACTGAACCAAGCAGAGAAAACTGTCCGAACTGCAGATTCTCAACTTTTGCAATTATGCAATTAAGCACAAATAATTACACTGTAAGTCAAGTGTTTCGCAAAACGACAATAATACATCAAGACTTCTAAGGGTTAACTCAGCTACTCTCCGTCACTATTAAATTGCAGTCAGTTAGTCTTATTTCTACTACTGCTCAGTCCTAAACTGATCAAACACTAAGTTAACGGGCCTCTGGGAGAGAACACATGGGAAAGAACACACGGGTAAAATGTGTTCTTTCACTGTCTCTCTACAATAACACCTCCACTCCTCTAAAGACTCAAGGTCAAGAGATGAGACCAGCACTTCCCCGTCCACTCAGTATCCACAGCAACACACTCGTCTAACAAACCCAACACACTCTCACACACGCAAACACAGCCGAGAACGGCAAACAAAAGACACGCAGACCCATCCGTCATTTTAATGTAAATGTGCCAAGGGGACGGACACTACACAGAGACCCACTCGAGAGCTCTTTGCCGTCCTTGGGAACAGACCAGGGAGAACTATTCTTTACTTAACCACCGAGTGTCTTCAGGGCAAAGGAGCGCTCTTGATTAAATGTCTCTTTTCAGACCATCGTTTGGCATCCTAGAGTGTGGGGTCATAGAGGCAACACTACTGCATTCCATGAGAATACACCATTATCCCTCAGCCTTTCTTCAGCAACTTAAGTATTATTTACCAGCATACATTTGTTCTCAAGCCAAAATGGGTTTTGCCTTGCACAGCATAATAGAGAAGCTTAACTCTAGGTAGGGTATCACTTCTTCTCAGCAAACAAAGATATATCCAGTAATCCTAATTTTAGAGTTAAAGATGGGCAATGCTGGAAAAATATAATACCACAATATAGAATATATATCGAAATATTTTGGTTTTCTGAGGTTTTATAAGTAGGAAAGGAAAAATAAACAAGCAAAATGTGTCATGTTTAAAAATGATATTTTCTGACCCCCGACTAGAAAAAAAAACAAAGAAAACAGCCAATTAAAATGGGAATAAAACGGGAAAAACAGTTTGTTATTTGGGATTCCAAATATTTTTTTAAATTTCTGTGTAAGTGGTTGAGAAAAAAACAAAGTCATTTAGAGTGGTTTGATGTGAAATGCATCATTGTAGAGAAACTTACCAACTCTGATTTCTTTACAGTGGCGGTGATAGGAACCAGGGGTCACAATGTCTACAACACAAATACACAACATATATATTCTATTTATTAACCAAAACAACCAGTGAACCTACATGTGGCTTCTGAGTTTGATGTAATGATGATGGTAAAACAGTATTTCAGAAAAGACTGGACAACACCCTTCATGTACCTCTCCTCTACAAATGGATTAAAAAAATATATGCTTTCAATAAAAACTCTCAGAACTATTGGAAGCTAGTGTTTCAGCCATCAAGCAGCACATTCATATTCATTTCATGTAATAACTTTCCATGAACATTAAACTCCTCAGACGTCTGGATCCTATCACCACCACTTTCACATAAAGCCTTTTTGAATGACTGTTTACCTCTTATTGATTTAATTAGCTGACATTTTTTTAAAAATCAGTGGAATTCCTCTTTAAATCTATAACAGTGACCATAAAATTTGCTGAAAAGGCAAATACAAAACGGACATTAAAGATTTCACTTATATTTTTCATGTTAGCTGGCTGGCTGCTTGCTAACAGTACTCTTTCTCACTTATCCACTTAACTTATTGAACTACTCGAGGCAGCACTTCTTAAACCAACAACCAAGTCCAACAACCAGCTCCTGCGGAAACGAGACTATTCCCCACCCTCGCGTCTGCATTGTGTCAGGGATTCAGTCACTGGCTTTAGCGTGGCAACTCTATCCAAATAAATGAGCTCAACTCCTTTCACCCAACTGCGGCTTTCCGCAGCTAGAGGGGGGTCACCCATTCCAGCAGCGTCCGCAGAATGGTAGCGCCTTCTTTCTCTCCCGGGCTTTGGGAAGTTGCTGAGCATCAGCAGGCTCCCGGTTTGGCCGCTTCGGAGCTGCATTGTTGCAGAGGGGTGTTTACGATTTAGTCACACTGAAAGTGCGAGTGGAAAACAGGGCCTGGAGCCCTGAGCCATAGTGCCAGTCTGAGAATTAAACAGCTTTTTGTATCAAGACAAAACTGCTAACCTATCAATACTAGAAACCTATCTGATGACAACTATCATATCCAGTCCAGATAAACTTTTGGTCATCAAAATACTAAGATATTTGATCAGCGAATAAACCTGCCCATCAAAGTTTGGCTTTTAACAACATTTTAAAACAAATGAGCATGTTTTCTTTGTTGATTTGCAATAATTTAAAATATTAAAGACCAAGCAGGTTTATTTTGGGAAAAACTGTATTACAGATGTAAATATTTATTATTAGTACTACCTTAATAATGTCAAACTCCACACATTTATTTTCTTGTTGTGATGTCAGCACTCATCAGCATTTCAGCTGTTTAAATCACCTTCGGGCTAAAAGGGCTTCCAATATGTTCTTTTAACTATGGCATGAAGAAAGATGACTGTCAAATCATTATTTAGGCAAAACCTGCTCTTCATACCAAGGAAGACATGAAACCATTGCCTAAAGTATAGTCACCCAAAGTATTAGCAAATAGTGGTTTTGAATTAACAACATTTTGCAGGTTTTTCATAAATGAAAATGAACACTAAAAATCAAACCTTACTCTGAATATTTCAAACTTTTGATGGGCACTGTAGACGTCACATATGAGCAAAATTGATGATCAGCGTTTGGTGGATGCCAGGAGAACACGGCCTGCTTGAAAACATATTGCCCACTGTAAAGTATGGTGGAGGAGGAATAATGGTCTGTGGTTATTTTTCATACTTTGGGCCTCTTTGTTCTAGTGAAGGGAATGTTAATGCTACAGCATACAGAGACACTTTAGATGTGTGCTTACAACATTGTGATAACAGTTCGGGCTCCATAAAGAAACATTTGGTGTGGAAGGACTACTCAGAGCCCTGACTTCAACACCATCCAATACCTTTGTGATGAACTGCAAGGCCAACTGTGAACCAGGCCCTATCTCCCAACATCAGTTCCCAACTTCACTAAAGCTCTTGTGTCTAAATCCAAACAAATCCTCACAGCACTGTTCCAACATCTAGCGTAAAGCTTTCCTAGAAGAGTGGAGGCTGTTACTGCAGCAAAGTGGAGAGCAATTTCATATTATAATCCACAGTGTTGAAAGATCAACAAACGCTACAAGTACATGTGAAAATGGCAGAGCTTTTATGAAGTAGACTTTCCTACGCTACTTCCACTGAGCTAGTTTATGTGATTGAAAAAAAGAAAGAAAAATATCTGGCTAACGCCTCCAAAAACACTTTTATGGACCCATTAGGCACGTGGAAAGTAGTCAAAGTAGTGACAAAAGCTCCTTGTCCGTAACTAGTGTTCAATTCTCTGATTAAGGTGAAAGCCAATTATTTCCCCTACGTGGCTGTGAAGAGGCACCAGCCTCTGCTGCCAGGAAATGAGCACAGAGAACAGTACAGCAAGACAAATGGACATTCCAAAGAACGTCTCTCCTTCACTACATGAACTAAGACCAGGATATCAAAGTCCACTCATGTTTATTGAATTAAACTGTTCTCCAGCAATATTATGTCCTGTAATCTGTAAAGAAGCTTTGCGTAACATTGTTTCTCTATATTGCAGGGTTCTTCTTCAAGTGCATGGCCAAGTGGATGGAGTAATTCTGGTTTAACCCAACTCAGGCCTGACAAGTTTCAAGCAGAATTCCATAGGTTTTTCATATTTTGCATAAATTAATCATTGAGATGTAAACAAAGTAATTCAGAAACGGTGCGACTAGTTTTTCCTTACGGTGGTGGTGACAGAAACACAAATATAGCCGTTTTATTTGCTACCCTACATGGCCAGTGAACCTGTCTTCTGAGTTTTATATAAAATGTTGATAAAGGTAAAATAGTGATAAATCTAAAATAAACAAATTTATTTAGGGGACTATTTTGCCCTACAATGCCCTGTATGTACCATTCCAGCATAAATGGATTTAAATAAATACATTTTCAAAACTTTGTCTCAAAATTATTGTAAAACAGTGTCTCAGGCATCAGGCAGTGTATAAGCTTCCTCTGCGGGAGCTTATAAAGGCATTAAACTCTTCAGACTGTCTGGTTCCTATCACCACCACTGTGAACAATTCTGACTCTGTAAGTTTCTCTAGGATAGACCATTTCCACATCAAACCACTATACTTGATTTTGTTCATATCTCAAAGATGTATTTGAATTCAAAAAAAAAAACTGGTTGATTTCCAGTTTAACCCAATGTTAGTGTACCAACCCACTGATCAGGCTTTGTAAACCTTCCAAATCAGCCAGTCAAAAGTGACAGCTTGAAAACAGTTAAATAAAGCTGCTCGCTGAAAGACTGAATAATTTACTTGTTTTTAAATCAGTGGGTACAAGAATTTGATCTTTTAACTTGAGTTGAAAATTTAACTTAAGTGAACAGAAGACACGCTAGAAGACACTAGAAGACGCTAGAAGACACTAGCGTTCAGTCCAAGAACATCCAGAACAAAACAACGTACAGCTCTGCAGATGGATACAAGCAATACTTTGATGCTGTTGCTTTCTTTAGCACAGACAACACATCATACGTTTGATTTCTTATGCTCAGCTTTGGTTGCAGTGCTGCACTTGCTGTGCACAAAGGGAATAATGTGCTCCTGGCATCGGGCCTTGAACATAAGTGAGCATACAAATGTGATCCTATCAGTGCAC
The DNA here is from genome assembly GCF_904425465.1 of Colossoma macropomum. Taxonomy (NCBI): domain Eukaryota; kingdom Metazoa; phylum Chordata; class Actinopteri; order Characiformes; family Serrasalmidae; genus Colossoma; species Colossoma macropomum. Next base: position 29,234,636 of record NW_023494792.1, on the reverse strand, counting down.
TGGAGAAAGTCAGAGCTTCACAACTGCTTGCACTAAATGCAGCTGAAGTGGAGTTGAAGTGGAGTTGAAGTGAAGCTTGTGCTGCTGGATATGAACAGCAGAAATAGTGCATATGAACCAAAATGCCCACAAGCACTGAGTAACTCCTGGGGTGCATTAATATTTCAAAGGAAAAACCGGGATGACCAAAAATGATGCATGTTTACCGAAAGTTGCCACATCCAAAGTCTGACATCATCTCCCAAACCTTGCTCCAAAAACCATCTGTGACCCTGTGGGATAGAACATCATCTTTTATTCATCATCTTTTTATAAGCACTCATAAAAGAAATCTCATAGATCTATTGATTAACCAAAATAACTTTTTTTTTTCCATGGTGTGCTCTTTGTATCAAAATCAATACAGACATTCCCATCCTCTAAATGGAAAAGCACTATAAGCTTAGGGAGAGATCTCTTTTCATGGAACGCCTCGCACATAGCAATCCAATGCAACTTATTTGTATTCAGCAGGAACAGACTGCAGATGAGAAAGCCATCAATAAACAGATAAGGGTGTCAGGTCGGAGCCATGATGGTGTCAATCATGCGCACCCATCAATATGAAGAGGCAACATCTTGATTCTTGGATCGAATACAATGTCCTTCTTAGCATGGTTTATGGTCTGATCAGCTAATTGACTGTGTGATATATATGTTCTGTGCTACATAGATCTGATGAATCACACTGAATGTTAAAGGTGGTCCACTTGTATCTATAGTACTGTGCCAAAGTCAGAGACCACCTTTTATTTATTGAATTTCCAGTCAAATGGCCAACAGGTACAAGTTGTTCATTTTTCAGCGTCAGAAAAAATGAAAACACATATTGAAGAGAAAATTACACAGAAGCCGTAACAACTGAATAATAAATAAAATAATAGTAATTTCAATTGCAAGACTTGCTTTCAGTTTTTCAAATAAATTTGCAGGGATATATTTCCACACCTTCAAAGTTCAGTCTTAGAAGTTGGTTGCAATTTTTGTTTCTCACAATCCATGTAAACCCAAACACACTCAGTGATGAGGTCTAGACTAGGTGGTCAGTCCATTGTTCTGAGAACAACCGCAGCTTCTGTGTTTTATTTGCAAAATTTTCTTTTTGCCCATTTTCTTTTCTCAGTAACAGCTTCCTGACAGCTCCTTTCAAGAATGAAGCAAGAGTCAAAAATAACTCGTTGACTGAAAATAACTGTATGATCTGCAGTGACTCTTCTCTCTAAGGGAACAAGTGGACACAAAGCATGGCAGCAAAATATCCCCACAGCATATGTCTCACAACACACACGTCCTGTATTCTCAGTCACCTGAGGAACAGCTGCTCTTCTGTGTTTTCTTGAATACACGTCACTGAATGTGCACTTTCACTCCATCTCCAGTCCTATTTACTGATCCCATTAGATCTAAATACAATGTCACTTTAGTCACTGTTCCTACTGAAATCCTGCCATCTGTACCCTAATAATGAACCCTCTGTAAAAGAATACTCTGTCTTTTTCTCTTGTTATCTTTATCCAAAATCAAGCTCAGCTGGGCCTGTTCAGCATTTTATACACACCACAGAGCATCGTAGGAGGTTAATCACTTAATTGTTTTATGCAGTACTATTGTCTGGAAGTATCTGCACTTGTTATATTTCTCCACTCATGTATTCTGTTTTTTCCTTTAATTTATCACATTCTGCATGAATTATACACTTCAATTCTGCGTTATTTATTATTTCAGTGTTGGAAGTGAGTTTTACCTACTCATACTAGGTTCAAGAGGGCCTGTTCCAGAACACAACCTGCCTCCAGATCCAGAAGAGAAAGTATTGTGAATGAGGACCAGCATGTTCAAAAAAGTGTTTTTAAACATGTGAGTTTAGGGTATTAATTCTTCAGCATTTATTCATGAGTTACTTTTGATAAGGACTCTTATTGTGATGGTGGGGCCTAGCCGCCTGGGGGAATCTGTGTGTAGAGCAGGAAGAACAAGTCAAGAGACGATGGCTGAGAGAATAAGGCGTAGCTTAAGCTTTCTTTAATTGTTGCTTTTTAGGGCATTTTGCTTTTGTATGGCATTGCTGTGGCCAAAACAGCTGGATAATAAAGCATTACAACTTGTGCTAAAACTGTGTTTGGCTATATATATATTATATATATGCAGTTGATCGGCAATGGAAACCCCTTTTCATGAAGTTCCTGACGCACAGTTTTTGTGCTCATGTTGCTTGCAGAGGCAGTGTGGAACTCTGTAGGGGGTGATACAACAAAGGATGGGCAATTTTTACATGCTATGCCCTTAAGCACTCAACAGCCCCACTCTATGAAACTGTGTGTGTGTGTGTGTGTGTGTGTGTGTGTGTGTGTGTGTGTACAGCAGCAGTTCCTTTCTGCCATTTGTACATATGACTGAAACTGAACTGCTGCAGAATTTAAGGTGGAATACGAATTTCAAATAAGAAGCCAATACGTATGTGTGTCCCTATACACTTGTGCCTCTGACCATCAGACACTGCAGAAAATTGGAAAATACTGCAGCCGTTCAGTACGAGCTGGTCCATGGCTTGTTTCATGCACGCACCCAGGACCAGGTCACCCATCTGATGCAGCTGACCAAACTAGGAGGTTTCTCAGGTGTTACGAGAGGAATCGCTGCAATTGCTCTGGTGTCCATGTTAGGCTAGCGCCAACCCCAAAAAAATCAACCATGCCTTTATGTCCACTGACTCAAAAATTAAGTGGACTCCTTCAGATGAAACAGACTAAACAGGAGCAAGTGACTGAGGGTCAGCACTTTCATCTATGAACCAGCAACTCAGCTAAAGAGGCTAACATTAGCATGGTTAGCACTGCTTGTACGTCGTGTTATCTGAGCTTATTTTTGGCATACATTTACAACAGAACTCCTACGTGAGGAAGAATTTCACCTGGTATACTAGATGAACCCGCATATCGCCTGCTACTGGCCAGAGAGTGAAAGTACAAGGCAGACGTTTCTAATGAAGTGGATAGTGAATGTATCTCAATGTAAGGCTCTATGGTGCCACTTTAAAAGACGAAAGAGAAAACAGTAATGCAGAGCTTATATTCATGTCCTTCCCAATCTCAGTCAAAGCTGAGGTGACTCATTTGTTAACTAAGACTGCAGAGAGCTCTCTGCTGACCCATAATTGCCAAAGAGCTTCATACACAGAGATGACGAAGCAAAAGATGCCAGCTGAACACCAGACTCTGTAGCTTTGAATTAGTTCAGTATTCCCTGCAAAACCGAACTGCAAACAGATGTTTCCCTCATGATTTATTACCATCAAAGGAATAACCTGCAGATTACAGTAACCATGCACTAGTGAACTAAATAAAGAGTACATTATTTCTATTGTGTGGGAAGCAGCCTTTTTCCTCTTTAGATCAATCCCCAGAGCAAATATCAGTGCTGCAATTGTTTCTGTTAAATCTATGAAAGTTAATAAAATCTGATTTAAAGCATCTGATTTTTGCAGCTTTGGAAAAGGATCACATCACATTTAGGTAAAAAACATGGATTTGTGCTTCTCCTAGCCTGTAATGTTAACCTAATAAAGTGGCTGGAGGGTTTAAATTAGTTAGTTTTGTGCATTTTTAGCAGTTTTTGAGGTCCTGTGTTCTCGCATACAGTTGTATGCAAACGTTGGGTGCTCCTGGTCAAATTATGTTAATTTTCTAAATGAAAATAAGTGAAAACATCCTCCACAGAGAACACACTTCTGCACACTGTAATGCACAATTACTGTTAATTTGCTGAATTTCCAATATGTTCAACTCAGCAAATAAATAGAAACTATGCAGAAAAGTGCCATATTTAAGCGTGTTCTCTGTAGAGGATGTGTTAACTTATTTTCACTTAGAAAATCAACAAAACATGTCATTTTATCAGGAGTGATCAAACGTTTGCGTATGACTGTATATGTAGAAGTTATAGTACGGTCAGATAACAGCAGTCCTCACATTTTGTCTTCCCTATTTATTTTTATTTTTCCTTTTTAAACATAGAAATCTCCCCTAAGGTGTCTACTCACATGGTTATGCATGAGTGTTAATGTTATAGTTACAGTATCCCTGGTCTTTTCAGTCTCATCCTCTGTCCTGTCTCCATTTTTATATTCATCATTGATTACATCTGTGTCTACTTACCCACCTGTGTATTTATAGTCTTCCTTCTACTCGCCATGTAGGATCACTGTTGTTTGTACTTGTTCTTATGTTTCCTGGTTATATGTTTTTTTTGCCTGACCTTTTATTATTTTAATGATACCACTGTGCTCTGTGTTTCTGTTTGCTCATTTATTCCTGTTGTTAACCAAGACTTCAATAAAACAGGGTTGCAAGTGCATCCAGCTGTCACACTGCTTGCTGTGTTGTTAGAGACACTGTTACAGGTATTCGACACACACACACACACACACACACACACACACACACACACACACACACACATTTGCTGAAATTTGCTAAATTTATCATTTTTGGGAAAAAAAATAAAACATAAAAGGTGGCCTGTATAAAAGTTATGGCACTTTTTTATTTTATTTTTTATGTTTTTCAAATACATACAACTCAGCAAATAAAATTTGCAAAAAATGTCATATTTATGTTTGTTCCCAGTAGAGGCTGTGTTGACTTATCACAAAAACAACAAAACATGTACATCAGCGATTTAGTGTTGACTTCTCAAACGAATAGAGTTGATTCTTTCTTCTAGTCAGGAGGTTAAAAATGCATGAATCAATCTGTCATCATCAAAACATCACAATATGCAGTCTTCATAAATACGCTGCACTTATAATAGCCTTGCTTAATGCATTTATCACAAGTGATTGTAAAGATCTGATGCATCAGGCTAAATTTTATATACGCCAAAAATCAACAAGACCATTGAGAGAAAACACGACTTTACTGTATAGGCTGTGAGTGATTTTAAAGTGCGCTGTAAACTAGAGCCCTAATGATTTACCAGTAGGACAAAAAAAATTAACTGCCCACAGTTTTATCAGTGTCAGCAAAAATAACATGAATGATTCCTGATTAGGACAAAGGCTTAACTAGTTGTGCCACTGGGTACCCCAATGTGAGTCTCCCTTATTTACTTGTCTTACAGCCAGAACTGAAGAATCTGAAGTAAAATATCAAGCATGTAATATGCATATAAGCCAAACCTTTAGCATGAGCATAACATATTGTAACACAAATACATTTTAACACCCTTTTTATGAAGACAACTGATGAAAATGAGGAAAAGCAGAGCACAAAAAAACCCAAATTCCTAGTAACTCCACCCTGAGTATCACTTGAGTTTCTGCTGTTTGATTTTAAAAACAATTGAGAACTCCTAATCAAATCAGTCAGTAAATCACTGTTTACCTAAACTGATAAAGTATAAAAATTAAATCTAAATCTAAATATAAAATCATTTCATATTATCCCTTAAAATTAGTATCAGCCACAAAATCTTCATATCGGGCTCCACTTGTTTAGGCTTTAAACTCTTTTACTTTGACAGCTCCACTATATTTCCACAATATGCTCCTCTCTGCCGTTCTTTTCCAACATTACCAACTTGTGCTATGGAATAGCCTTGACATGTAAAACACTTCCAGTCATCTTTTAACAGCATCAACATCATTAACCCAGTTTTAGTGCCAGTTTGAATCATCGCTTCTTTCCTCGTGTCCTTCACTGATTTTTTTAATACATTAAAGTCGATGTGATTGAGATCAGAAGCTCTCCTCCAGATCAGTGAAGCAATCATGAAAAGAGACAATATAGGAGAGTGATGACGAGCGCTTTGACATTTGAAATATATTAGTACATATAGCACACAGGCTAATGAGTTATTGTAAGCCCTACTGGGATTTCTGAAATGTATTATCTAACGGCAAACACAAAGACTTGTCTTAAACCAACAGACAAAATGATTGAGGAACATGATTTCATTCACACACACTCACATGCGCGCACACACACACAGACAACCCACGTGCTGCTTCATGGCCCCGCATATATTAGCGTGCTCCCAAGGGACATGCGCATTAATTTCACATTAGCAGAAACACGACCAGCAGCCTCCACCACAGCCACTGCTTTGGCTTTTGATGGCTGAATGACAAAGGCAGGAGAAGGAAGACTACAAGAGAGTCGAATTTTAAGAATAAGACTTTTTCTGTGTGGCCTGTCAGAAACAGCTGAAGACAGAGGAGTGACAGTAAGAATACATCACAACGCTTTCAAGACATTTTCTTAAAACAACATGATATGGAATATTTAATTTTTCTGAGGTTTGTTAAGGTGGATCATGACAAAAAAAGAATCAGGAGTATATTATATGCCTTGTAACAATAGCAGAACCTAAGGTAGCGCTATAGAAAACTCTTTTTTTTTTGGAAACATATCATCGCTGCCGGAACAAAACTCCTACTCTCATTTCTGATGTTCTTATTTTTTAACTAAATATGATAAAGTTGCTGTTTAAAACAAAAAAGATTTCATGATAAATGGAGCAGAAGAAATACCTTAAAATGAAACCTTTATTAACTTTATCTTCCATTTAAAGTTAAACTCATCTAGATCACTGTACTGATGCCGGCACACTTCCGTCGAATCGTTTGCTTTCTTTTTTTATACATCATTTTTATGCATCAAATCATCCAACAAAACAGTGATGTAATATATTGTTAGAATGCTTGCTGCAAAGCATTTTATGATCTGTTCTATGATTCACAGCAATAATGACTGTCTCATTGCAAACATAAGCACCAAAAGAACACATGCCAGCAAATCTGTGGGTCCTTACATTCAAAGCCTTGCCACTCTCCACAGAGACATTATAATCCAAAACGTCGTCTTGATAACATGGCAAGAGTCAGAGATCAGTTTAGAGATCTATGAATCAGGCGGAAATAAACTCCGCCATTCCAGCCTCTGTTACTCTTTGTCAGTAATTCACACATTTATTCTTACAGTTGGGAAATAAACTTGGGAGTGTTACCTTTCAAATAAGATGAAGATCATGACTGTAGGTGGGAACAGTGCTCATTCTACTACAAACAACTACTGTAAAGCTTCCATTTAGGAGATTTAGGAGAGGTTTTGTTCTGACAGCAGCGACAGGTTTTCTGTCATAGAGAAGAACCATTTAACCATGTACCATTCACAACATAAGACCATTCATGGATTAAAATGTGGTCATATATATATATATATATACATCATTGTCAGTGCTGAAAAAACACTGGACAACTGCACTACTTCATTACAAAGAGGACATCATTAGTCATGTTGAACTTCTTCAAAGTATGTGAAAGGTTAAATAAAAATCATTGTATTCAGTTTTTGCATTCTGTCTGTGTTAAAATATTGTGATACATATCATGTATCGTGAAAATGTCTAAGTCTTGGAATATAATATTTGTTCCACATCACCCACCCCTGCTTTAAAGAGAGTGCATCAAAATAATGTCTCACAAACTGTGCTGCACTACATCCAATTAAACAGGACTAATTCTGCTCTTTTTGTAATCAAACAGGCAGTTGGTCAGTGTTGTTTAATACTGATGATATTCAAGATTTACTCAGAAAAGCTTATTGAGACATTAAAAAATGATCACAACAACAATAAGTATCTGCATATTACCCACTAGGCACAATACCACTTTTTCTTTTTATGATATTGATACTGAAACTGACATTTAAAAATTCCTAAGCTTTAAATGACCTATTTTATTTGATCAAAAAGACCAAATTGCTCAAACATTCTACTGTCTTACAGGAAAAAATACATCCAACATGACTTCTACAAAACTACTAAAAAAATCAATTCAACTCTTCCCAAAACAGACTATACAGGACATAGAAACCGTAATTCTACTATAATTCATAAATAGCTTCCCATTATTGTTATTAATGTTAGGCTACATGCAGCAACTGTTCACAGTTACATAACAATAGCAAAAGGCCTATTATGTCCCTTTACATTATGTTGCTCTCCAAGCAATGCTGTGATATTTCAGGCTACAACTGTTACAGAACCAGGCTAGATTCATCTGTTTTTATCTTCCAATATCTGATCCAGCTTCTTCTGCTGGTATCTGTTCCCTTTCTAGATCTGCTGATCCTCTCTCGCACTCTCGCAAAGCACACACATATACATACAGAGATACAGAAAGAGACAGACAGAGAGAAAGAAAGAGAGAGATGGAGAGCAAACACAGAAAATACTCTTGCTGGCCCTCTCCCACCTCACCAAAGCTGACCTGAGGCGTTGCCATGGAGACGGGGCAAATGCCGGCATGGGGGTGATGCTGGCAGATTCAAAAGAGCGCATCTATTATTGAGAGACTGAAAGGACAAAACCTGAAACTGCTACATCATCCTACAGCACAGAGAGAGAGGCAGCCGCAGAAAACAACCGTGAGGACATTCACCTCACACATCCAAATACCGGCTGCTGCAACCAGACAGAGAAACGAAGCTCACTCATAGAAAACACATTATAGATATCAGGACTCAACAGAGCTTCACGACACAGCCAGGTTCATTCTAAATATAACAAGTTTGAAATGTAAGAGAGACTGCAAGCAGGGATGCAGCGGTATGGGCATTGTAGGCTAATGCTGATATCTGATATTTTTATGCAAACAAAACAATAAATATTCATTAAATGTAGACTGTGAGAAGCACAGACAAAGGCAGTAAAATGAATATAATAAAGATATTTCAGCACATATATCCAGCACTGTCCAAACATTCTGCTTTTCAGCGGTACCATAAATACATGATCAAATCGAATCAAAATAGTCATCAGATCTTAACATCTGTTCGATGCCGGTATTTGGTTTTAGGCAAACATCTGCCGATAGTGACATGAATTCAACATCATCATGCATCCCTTACAGTAAGACTATATCATCACTGTTGTATATTCAAAAGGGTAACTTCACAGGAGAAGGACAAAAATATTCTTGGCTTCTAATGGAAATTCATGTAGTGTAAGTAATTTTGGACCATTTCTGTTGGTCCCTTCATCGTGAATTTCTAGCACAACGCAAATGGTAACTTTCAAATTATGTAAAAAGGTAAAAACAATAAGAAAAATGGAGGTACAATGTTTCTGCTGAACAGCAACAACAGTCCATATCATTCATAAGAATTTTTTTTGGCCTCTCCTCCCAAGGCACCATTTGGAAATTTCACCTTCATAGAACTTCATAGGTCTGTCCTGTTAGACATAGTACAATGTACACTGTCAGGACTTCCACAGCAAACTGATGCTTTTTTTAAATCAGAGAACCCAGAAAAACTGACACCAAGTATATAATATAATGTATCATAGCAGCAACATACAGAGTTTGCTCCTCACAGAAATGTAAAACGAGCCACAAAGAGAAGGACAAAAAGAGAAGAAGAGAAAGGATGTAGCCTGTGTAGCCTGAAGGAGCAACGCTGACCCGCGAGGTGTGACACTTTAAGATGGCGAGAAAACGAGCAGACCTCACACAGCCACTGTGACTGAGCACTAACAATAACAAGCCATTTACAATGAACAGTCGGTCCCCTTTAAATAAACACAGCTATTCTAAGTGAACAGGGAACAAAATCATTACCTTCCTCCTAAGCCAAGCTAATCACAGTCCAGCAGCGGTCTGAGTGAGTATCCGGCGTGTCTGTCTAACCATTCCCTGTGGCTGTATGAGCCTGTGATACTGTGCTGCATATGTGTGTGTGTGTGTGTGTGTGTGTGTGCGCATGGGGCCCGGTGAGCACTCTGACAGGCAGTGGCCTTACACACACTCACACACGCCCCTGCCTCCTCCCTCCATGAGATTAACATGCGCCTTTGTCGCCGTACAAAGGGGGTTTAACACGTTTCCTGGTGCTCATGCCGACAGCATCAGTAGAGGCTGAAGGATGTGGGGAGAGAGAGAGAGAGAGAAAAGAGAGAGACATAGAGATAGAGAACGTTCGAACTCCTATCTTTATATGCCTATAAACGTCAGTCCAAGCTCTATCTCAGAGCTCCAATCTCATCCGCCGTGGCTGCTTTTCATGCCATCAAGTGCTCTGTATTCAAACAGAACAAAGGCACTGATGAGCTGAAGATTTCAATGAAGCTCCTAATGGTCTAAAACAATGGCCCAGGATAACACACGTCCGCTGCTCAGTCATTCAACTTACAGTTAATGGCTTTTAACCCCGTAATACAGACACAAAAAACATTTCTGCCGTTTAATGCACTCTTCTCCAGTAACCCTTTAAGGCTGGTGCAAAAAAGTGCCCATTCTGCTGTTAAAGCTGCTCTTCTCCCTCATTCTACAATTTTCTTGTATTTTATTTCTGTTGCTGAGGTCCATTTCCACCCCCGCTGAATTAAACAGGCTGCCTTTAAGACTAATGTAAGATAAATGAGCTATGTCATAATCGGCTGTCCTGTATTGTGCCTTATTTAAACAGCACTCACAGCTGAAACACTGCTTATAACTTCAGTTCGAGTTGGCGGAGCTAACCTGCTGAATAGGGGGAAATATGTAATAAGAAACAATGAACTGGAATGAAATCAACAATGTTGCTTTAACAATATTTACATACTAAGAGGAATTAAATTCATTATTTTATTGTTCAAAAGGATTATAAGCGCATACACATCCAAACTGCACTCTGAATGAAAAAATCACACCATTATTGCATCTTTTATATAGAAACAATGTAGAACATGGAAAGTGTCGATTCTACATGATAGCTTGTATGTTTAGCTTGTAAATGACTGAAGTAAAAGAAACTCTCCATTTTGCTGCTGTACTGTGTAGCTTCTGGTTTCAAACAAGGTTGCTGTAACCTAATATGCACTGTTATTATATTATACTGTTATTATATTATTATATTATGTTCAGTGATACAAATCAAACAGGCAGCCATTACTGAGTCAGGAGAAAAAAAACATACTAAAATATGCTTTGCGTGTGCTGCTGCAAGTCACCCTGTAAAGCCTGAAATAATAAGTGAAATGTTGTTGGGTTTGAGTTTTTTAGAAAATATCATTAACGTCACATGCTAGGTTCAAAAAGAAGGTCTGGCTTGATGTTTAGGTCTCAAGCGCAAAATATGACGACAACAGTAGATAATTCGCTTACATCTTGGAAGACACTTCACCACTTTTTTTGAGTTTTCTTTGAATACTCTTCTAGCGCACTCCCAATCATCAGATTCATCCACTCTGGGAAGAGGTTAGAAGCATAACCTACATTACAAAATGTTCTTCTGCGCACTGCATGCAATTACCCACTTCCACCAGAGAGGTCTCCAAATCCCCAAAACTTACACAGTGCAGGTTTAGCCAAGTTAGCCTTATGTAAAGATATATGATATTTTCATATTGCGGTGGCATGCAGACACATATCAACATCTACATATCTACAATGAAAAGTGCACACAGATTGGCTAACGTGAGAAAAACAGGTTACTACTCTCTTCCCTCAATATTCGATCAATGAACACATTTGATGTTATTCAGTCTAACATTAAGAAGCACAGAGGGGACAGATCATCTTTTAACAACATCACTTGCTTCAAAAAGGCAGAATGCAGACAGGTTGATAAGCCAATTTATTCCTTTATGATTTATTATTTCTTCATTTATTATAGTATAATGTATAATTCTAATTAAAGTCAAATCAACTACAAATAAACTTCATGTTTTATGTTAGGTCTCAGTCTTAACTTGGACTTGAATACTACAAATTAGTGGTATTAACCAGGGATGTGCACAGGTAGGTACTCAAGTATTTAATTAGCTGTTTGAGGTGCCAGTACTTAAATACCAAAATCATTACTCAGGGAATTTGTTATGTTCTATTATGGCAATACAGAGAGAACACACAGACTAACAAATTTAGTCAAAGGAAATTTATGTTTTAAGGGTACAGTAAAATGCAGCAAATCTGCCTGCGTTTGCAAGTAATTGTATATTATACTTTATTACCATGAAACACAAGTGGCTTAACGTCAGTTGTGGTACACACAGATTTGAGCAACATATTTATTCAGGAATAGATTTAGGTTTTTCCTTTCATAAGGCACTGTAGCAACCACATACTAGGACCTGAACCACTGATCTCAGATCAGTGGAAGGAAGGAACCTCTACCACCACTGTGGAAGCTTCAATCAATAAAAACTGTTTATCACTGTTTTGACCAGCCCCCACTAAAACTGCCATGATACAAAAGGTTGGATCTGTAGCAAGCAGATGGTCCATGGTCAGTTGATATTTAGATGATGTCTGACTAATGGTTTTCACGGAGGCTGCTTCGTGTACAGCATCCACTGTGCGTGACAATGTTTTAACACCGCTTCTCAATGATTATCGTTTTCACTGTTTATAATTGTACTTCAGTGCATTAACATCTGTTAGTCACATCTAGTGTAATAATAGCAAATGGACACCGCAAGTACAGCTCTTGAAACCCTCATCTTTTCCATAAACTGTCTGGAGATGATTCTATGGTGGCTGAGACAACCCAAAGAACTGCAAAAAAAAATAAAACAAAAACAAAACAAAAAAAAAAACCTGCAAATGCAGAAAACACTTTCAACTCATATTCAAAGAGGACACGTAAAGTAGAAGGAGCCATTCGAAGTCGAGGAATAAACATTCACTGGTAAAAGTAAGTAAACTGGTAAGACTTAACAGGTAACATCACTGTATCCTAATGGGAATCAACTGTAGAGTGTAACTATAAGATTTCCAGGACTGAAAACTACTGTGGTATAGCTATGACATGTCAGATAGCTAACTAACCAGCCGATTTAACCACAAACGTCCTGAAATGTGAGTGTCTGCGATTTTCCATCACAGATCTCCTTTGAGCATATACCGGAAACATTTCCATTGTGTTGTGGTTTATTTCCATTTTGTTGTGACTGGCTTTGCAGCACTTATAAAGGTGCACATTGTCATTTTGATGAAAGTGTTTTCTGAATTTGCAGCGTGTTTGTAACTGCACTGTGCATAGAGTCTTGTTGGCCACCGTATGATTCCCTTGCTCAACAGTAAAATCTCACATTAACTCCATAGCTATTAAAAGGACAGAGGTATTCTGTCTCCACAAGAATTAAACTGTCCCCTGAGAGGAGGCCATTAAAACCCACTCCATGTCATTGCTGCTAGCATGACTGACCACACCAAAAGAAGACTCTCAGCAAATAACAGCTAGTGAATTCCTTAAAGGTACTATTTTCAAGCACCTACAGCCTGGTCGAATGACATGATTTGTTGTTTTTTCCTAATATGTTAAACTTAGCAAATAAATAGAACTTTGCTGAAAAATGCCATAGTGAAGTGTGTTCTCCATAGAGGATGCGTAACTTATTTTCACTTAGAAAATCAACAAAACATGCACCTGGACAGGGAGTATACGTTTGCATATGACTATGTCTCCCTAAACGGTAACTTTAAAGGGGAAGAAAAAAGAATTCCTAAACTTTATTACAGTTATAATGAGATTTTATTCCATGTCATTTTTGACCATTTCTATTGGCCCATTCAAATGTTCACATAATGTAAAGCAGGCATTACCAAAAACAAAGTTAATAAATGTAGTTATTATAAGACAGAGATGACATGCTTTTATGTAATCTGCATGAAAAAGTCATATTGCTGTGATGAAAGCTTGAGAGATGAAAGTGTGATTTTATAAATGACAGTAGTCATTTGGAACTGAGCTTTACACGTATAGCTGTGTGATGTGTACATATATCCTCCCTGAGCTCAGACTGTGAGTCTGTAGAATGGCACTAATGAGTTTCCACTCTGCTCAGCATTTTCATTTACACAGACGGAGTGTTAACATCCGTCAGACTGGGGGGCTTCACACACACAACACGCACACACACACGCACACACTCAGACACGCTGGGCAGTGGAGAGCTGCACAAAAGGGCACGCAGAGGCCTTTTTAATGCAGGAGATTTAGCGCTTTCCAGCTTGGCTTTCACCACAGAGAAAGCCCACCGCTGTCTTCTCTGCCATTTCCCCTTCAAATCTTGGGACAAAGTTATCAGTGATGGGAGACAATGAGGGATATACATCCCACCAGCCTCAGCTGCTTCTGCAAGGAGCACAGTGGTCAAAAGCAATCTGTCTTTTTAATCTGCTTCTTAGACTTCAATTCTTTTAAATTAATAACGGTGAGATGAACACTTCATGGTGTGTTTGACGCTGGAAATATTTTTTGTTCTGACCAGAAATACTTTGAGATACACAATTTAAAAAATCTTTTGCTCCGAGAACCAATGTTTTATGGTTTTCATTCCAACCCCAACAGAATCTTCGTAAACTAGTTAGAAGAAAATTAAAAATGGGTTAATTCTACTCTTTTACACAGGCTGTTCGTAAGCCTAACACAGTAACACAAGGACATATTCACACACATACAGGCTAAGGAGTACTTGACTACACAAGTAGATCCAAAATAGTTAGAACTGTCAGAATGTCCACTCTCAGTCTGAGTTAACTAATTAAGCTGTTTTACCTCTCATTCTAATAAGTGTAGTGTGACTGCAAACAGATTGTCTTTAATATAATGACATTTAACGTTGAGAAAACATTTATAGTAGGTTTAATTTATCTTTTCATTTCTTAGACCATGTAACTTTATGAAAGTATACATTAAATAAAATCACGTGAGATATAATGTTCATCTAAAACATTTTTGGACCTTATAAACAATAAGGTATTGGACAACACTGGACAAACAAAACAACATTATTAACCAGTGACTGATTTACATTGCAATTTCAAAACAGTTCCACTGATTTTTCTAAATTTCTGCATAAGATATAAACAGCATCATTCAAAGCATCTAATATCTCTGAAAGAAACCTCAAAGAAAATTATTATATAAAGTGGCTACAAACACACTGCCTGATGTCTGAGACACTGCTCTGCAAGTTTTGTGGAAAGCTTTTGCTGCCAGAGATGTAGATACAGGGCACTGTAAGGCAAAATAGTAACAAAAGAAAAAAAAAATCAGGATTTTCCCCAATTTTACCATCACTAAACATATAAAAACTCATAAGACACATGTAGGTTCACTGATCATTTCATATAGTACATACATGGCTAGATTTGTTGTAGACATTGTGACCCCTGGTCCCTGTCAACACCACTGTAAAGAAATCAGAGTTACCAAGTTTCTCTACAATAAACCATTTTACACCAAACCTCTCTGAATGAGTATGTTTACATCTCAACCACCAAATTACGCAAACATTTCCTTTTAAGGAGGATTACATTCCAAGTGACACCGTTGTTCCTAGCAAAATATTGTTTCCGGTTTTCATTTTCGTTCCTCAAAATGGTTGGAGCCCTGCTTTGGGGTAAGGAACCCAGTGGGGTAAGCAAACTATTTTCTAAGCACAGTAAAAAGCATTGACTGTGCTTAAGGAACCAAAAGTGACATCACTCCAAAGAGCCTTTCTGAGAGAAGATCTGATTCTGGGTTTAGAAATTTTTGGTTTTCAGATACAAAGGAGGAGAAGGACTGAGAATTCAAAGTGAGAGTGTAAGAGAGAGAGAGAGATGGGAAGGAAAGAAAGAGGGTTTGCGCATGAGTTGTATTCATTCGTGGGGTGGTTTCCTACTGGCCCCTACTGAGGCCACACGGAGCATCAAGAACAAGCTGTTTGATTTTTTCTTGGTAATGCAGCACATTGAATTAAGGCCTCCTGCCAGCAAGGACAGAGATGAAATCACAGCAGGGATCCATACCGTTCTGTGTGGGTTCCACCAGTTCCCTATTGATCCTTATGAGTCAGAGCACAGAACAAAGGCTCGTCCCCAAATTCAATCTGGAAAATTCTCAGTGACATGCATGGGCAGAACAATATTCTGTTTAGCACTGTGATTTTAAAATGAAGCTTTCTCCATTGATCTTTGGCTTTGTTGACTTTTGTGCCACAGCTAGCTTACTTGAATCCGAGGCCTGAACCCTCAGCATTAAGAAAAGTGTGAACAGGCATTAAGACAAGGGTCCGATAAGGCCTGAAAGCAGTGGATATTATGGCTTTGAGAGCTTACACTGTTGGGTCTGAATCCAAACATAGAGAGTTCATTTCATACGCTAATCTCTAGCTCCCGTATGGCAATCTAATAAGACATTTCTAAGGAGAAACACCCTTTGGGTTTGCAAAGCAGGCAGTAAACAATGAGTTGAGGAAATCAAATCAGAGACCTCTGATCTCTAAGCATCCACACGCTTCTATTCTCTCTCCACTCTTTCCGGGCACCATCGCCGCACAGCCCCTCGGAACTAACGGGCAGAACTAGCGGCGCAGTCACCATGGAGACCCACCACGGCAACAGGCCTAGACGAGGACTACGCCACCTCGCTGACCCCAGCCCTTCAGACACCAAAAACCAACACGCCAGACAGCACCTAATCTTGCGTAGGACACAAAGAGTAAGCAAGACGAGAAAAAAGGAAGAGAGCAAAGAAACAGTCAGACCAGAGGGAGACCAGACGGAAGCTAATGAGGTATGTATTCTTCTGCTGAATACGCCACAAGCTGGCTCTGATAAACAAAGAAGTTCGGAGAGCCTGGTGTCTAATGGACTTGCAGGGAGCGGAAATCTGTTTTGCTTCTAGCACAGCTCCATATCTGATGGAGGAGAACATAGGGAAGAAGGAATAGCCTAGCGCTGGGCTATTATTAGCTCCACTAGAGGGGAAAGATTTCCCCTAAGCCAGCCGGCTAACTCAGACGACTGAGAAATCCACTCAGCTCTGTATCCTGAGGCTCGTGAATCAAACTGGGCCAGACTGAACGTGCTCCCACACCTCGGCGACACAGAGCAGGGAGAAAAGCGAGAGAGTTGGCTTGAAGATATAACTGATATATGAGCCACTCTTGCATTGGGAGGTCATGAGAGCTCCGCATCAAAGGATATCAAATCCAATTTCGCAGAGAACTAGCTACCTTTTAGGAATTAAAAAAGGAATTCCACCGATTTTTCAAAACGTCTACATAATTAGCTCGTTAAGATGTAAACCAAGTCCGTCAGAGTGGTTTGATGTAAAATGTTTCTGTGGTGATACTAGACATCTAATTTAATCTAGTTAATCTAGTTTAACATCTAGTTTAATGCTCTCCCTCACAGGACGTTATCATGTGAAATGGTTATGAATATGCTGCCTGATGCCTGAGACAGTTTAAAGATAAATTGATGACCTAAAATAAATTTCACCAAAGGTACAGGGCGTTATAAAGAAAAATAAGTCCCCCATTTACATTTACCATTATTTTACCATCATCAACATTACATATAAAAACTCTTAATTTGTAGGTTCAGTGGACATCTTGGATAGTGAATAAAATGGCTACATTTGCACCATAGTCATTGTGCTCCCTGCTTCCTATCACCACCATCCTAAAGAAATCTGACTCTAGTTTCTCTGCATTGAACCATTTCACATCAAACCACTCTGAATGTCTTTGTTTATATCTCAATCACTGAATTACACAGCAATGTTCAAATTTTTGGAATTTTGGAAAAAAAAGAGGAATTTGTGGAATTCCTCTTTAATTCTATTCTACGATCTCACACAAATCTTTTAGAATCTCCACTGTTAACTACCTGTAAATGTTACAATGGTACAATATTCATATTTGACTTTTGATAGCCTTGTACTCCGTATGATTTGCTCTATGAATATCTAACTTGTCACACAGTACAGCAACAAAAATATGCTCTGGCTATTGCCATGCCAACCACACTGCCAGAAGCAGCAGGAGATCCAATATGCAGAGATGCTCCAGAGCCATTGCGGAAAAATAACAGCATTATCTGCGAGGCAGACGCTTCCCAGCATACGACCCCATCCGTGTGGCAACAGTAAAATCTAATTGAGTGTGATGTCTTGATGTTTGGTTGGAAACCAAAGGCAGTTATTGTGTAGTAAAGCTGACAAAACATGGTGCATCATCTTACAAGGTCACAAGTTGACTTTGAATAAACAACTCCATAGCCTGCACATTTGCATGCAAAGTAGGCAAATGGTACAACTTTGTTTAAATATTAAGTGCATCAAGTCAGCCAGAGTGGAAAGCGAAGCTGAAAGACTCAAAATACACACACAACCAGAAACACACAGATAATAGAAATAATATCTGTTCTCCACCTGCCGGAAATGACAAAAGGGATCGTGCCAGACAATAGCAGGCCCATTTAGCCCCATTTGTATCCAGTCAGGCTTGAGCAGGCAGCAATGTCATTTTCCGAAGCGCTGGCCCATGACCCCAAGGCCCCTGCTTGGGCCTGACATAAGGCAGGCATGCAAAAAAAATCTGAGCCTCCTGCCTTCATTTACATTAAGCAAAGTGACATTACAACACCATCAGTGACCCGTATTCAAATGCAGTCGTGTGATCTGGACCGGTGAAACAGGGCACCATAAATCAGCACAGCCTGAAAGACGACATGAGGAGGGAGATTGCAGAGCTGACTGCTGCTTCAAAATGCCTTCATATCATATGTGTGTGCGCAGGGCCACAGATGGAGGGCTAAAGTAGACTGACAGCGTTCCCCAAGTAACGGGGGAGTTTTCTACAGACTACAGCATTTGGTGCCTAATTGCAGTTTTCTAAAAGCACACAGAAGATAACTGGGTCACATGCACAGCTATTGCTCTCCTTTACAGCAGCTGTCATTATGAAAAATCTATTCAGGAGTTTGCAATTACTGTTCAGTCTGCAGAGGTGATATCTTGTTTTTTCAACCCAAGTTTCAACCTCATCACAATCACACATACAGTCGTATGGAAAGGCCTTGAACATTCCTGGTTAACAGCATGTTTTGATGATTTTTGTGAAATCTAAACAATCTTAAAATTTTTGCACACAAATTCTGTTTATTTCTAGAATTTAGAATATCTGAAAGAAATAAAACATAAAATATAAGATACACCATTACTTTTGTACAGGCCATAATTTGTTTTAATTTTCCCAATTTGTTACATTCGGCAAACTGAGTGATTGTGCTTTAAAACGTGTTCTGTGTAGAGAATATGTAGTTTATTTCACTAACAAAATCAACAAAAACATGTAATGTGACCACGGGTGCCCAAACTATTGCATATGTTTGTATTTCAATGGTCTTTCCAAGTATAGCCTCTGAATTCACAAGGAAATGGTGAACATCCCACCTGGTTTGCTATAAAATTAATAATAACAGCCACTAATCTTATTTTGCAGCCCAATATGTGAAAACAATGGAACCACATCCTTCATACACATAAAAGAAGCATGTAGGTCTATAAAGCATCTAAGAGGAAAGCTGTTAAAGACAATACGACGGGTGTAAAATCAGACAGTGTGGCTTTAAACTAGACCATGAAAACCATTCATTTATTTTCCTTACCCTTGAGCCTGGCTCTTGAATGAGAAATCCAGGCCCTAAAGGCATAGGTAAATTAACTTAGACTAGCTTGCCATGCTTAATTGATGAGGCTGGAGGAAGCCTGTGTGGTCCTGGCCCACCAGGAACATCAATCTCCAGAGAAAGAAAGAGGGAGACAGAGAGATTTCATTCAGGGACCACTGGTGCAATACATGCAAGCTGGGAGTGTGATGATAAATAGCCATTTTTTCAGACCAAGCTGTTTTTAACTGAGCTCAGGTGCTCTGCTGTTTTTGCTTAGCACTGTGCAACACAAGACGTGCACTGGAAGGATGCCATCTGATCACATCACCCCAAGCATTAAAGGAATACTCCAGCATTTTTCAACCTAATCTCTATCTGCTGCATCTATAGCATGCAACTGATTAGCAATAATGTCAAAGAACACCACTGGCTTCCATTGTAAGTGTGCTTTGAGTCAACAGTTTTCTGTTCTTTAACTAAGTACATAGCAATACATAACAATTATTGTCCACTGTGATCAGCTGTATGCTACAAATGCAGTAGAGGTACCTTTCTACAGCCCCCGTAGTGGCCATTCTACCAGATTAATGGAAATCAATATGATTTTAAATCAAAACATTTAATTAAAATAATCCAATAAAATATTTTCCCATAACTGTTATCAGATTAACTATGACACTGCTGTGTCTCTGAGTGTGAAATGTGACTCTGCGTTGAGCTGCTAGTGAGCAATAAGAGGTGAAAGGAGAGGGGTAAGAACCCCCTACTGTGAAAATAATTCACTTCTCTCCACAAAGATGGCCGTACCAAAGTAATGTACCACAATAAAAAATGCATTTAAACACAACAAAAACATGCTGACTTAAAAATCCATAGTTCAACTAACGGACCTCCACAACAAGCAGAAATCGCATTTTATGGCTACTGTGAAAAGGGATTAGCCGCAATTCTACTGCAAACATTTCTGTCTTTAAACTGCTCAAAGCCACACTCCAGCCCTAAAAGCAGAAAATAAATCATACCACTCTTTTAAGATAGCAGATCTGACTAAAACAGTCTGTGGTGATTATGCAGTGTGTTAGTGTTTATCACACTGGCTCTGAGCAACCTTTTTATTAGTCACAAACATGGCTGGAGGCCTGTCTCTCTCTCCAGGGTGTGAACATACTTTGTTGGTCATGGTTTATTCATATGTCGCCCTTTTAAACACACACTCATATTGCTAAGCTCTTCGGCAAATACACATGGCAAAGGCCACAGACAAAGCTGTTCCACCTACACCTCTTTATTTGACCAAAGGACTTCTTTCATATCTGAGCTGGCTACTCAGCAAACAGACCTCTGAACTCGTGCATCACTGTTTAGTAGGAGTCTTGCCCATATAAGGAACTCTGGTTCTAAGCAGTTTTTCTCTGTTTTCAAAAATCGCATCTGATTCTCTGAATTAGGTCACTTAGCAGATGAAATATGGAACAGGCTTTATATATGCTACAGGCAAGCTAACACTTGAAAGCTAACACTTAACACTGAAATGGTGTCACACGAAAGTAAGTCTACTGTTCTGGAGGATCCGACCCTTTCTCTCTCTCGAGAGGCCACCCAGCTAGTGCTAGTGCAGTCTCTTGTCATCTCAAGGCTTGACTACTGCAACTCACTCTTGGCTGGTCTTCCGATGCAGGCCATCAGGCCTCTGCAGCTCATCCAGAATGCAGCAGCAAGACTCATCTTCAATCTCCCAAAGATCAGCCACGCCACCCCACTGCTGCGCTCCCTTCACTGGCTTCCTTTAGCTGCACGCATCAGATTTAAAACCCTGATGCTTGCCTACAAAGCCAAAAATGGACCAGCCCCTCCCTACTTGATGGCAATGGTCAAATCTCGAACTGTACCACGAGCCCTTCGAGCTTCGAGCACAGCTCGGCTTGACCCGCCATCCTTCAAGGCGCGCGGAAGGCAAGCATCAAGACTGTTCTCTGTGCTGGCACCCAGGTGGTGGAACGAACTCCCACTGGCTGTCCGTACAGCAGAGTCTCTCACTGTCTTCAAACGCAAACTGAAGACTCACCTGTTTATTCAGCACTTAAATGAGCACTAAATTAAGTACTGATTGGAATGTATTGTACTGCACTTGTGTATTGTATTGTATTGTATTGCACTGTTCTGTGTTTAACTCTGTCCCTTTTTCACTAGGTGTCAATGACTTTCTGATTCTAGCAGTATCTGAGCTCAGGACTGGCTTTCTCTCTAACCTATTGGTAGCTAGCGAAGATTCTTTCTCTGGATAGACAAAGCACTTTTTGTAAGTCGCTCTGGATAAGAGCGTCTGCTAAATGCTGTAAATGTAAATGTACTGTTAAACTTCAACTATTAAACAACACTCAATGTGTTTACATGCACTTAACAATTCAATCGTTATTGGATTTCTGTAGTTATCTGATTATTCAAGTGGTCATGTAAACCATCGAAGTAAGGCCTAAAAATCAGATCAAGAAATCCAATAATGAGAGCTGGATTTTAGCTCAGTAATCAGGTTTTCTCAGTGCGTTTATATCCTTACCCTGATCTCTTTTGGTTTTCTCCGTCTGCGAAAACACAGCACCTGCGAGAGCAAGGTGAATGATTGTTTACATCTTGACCATTTAATTATGTAAAATTTCAGAAAAATTGGTGGAGCCCTCCTTTTTGGAATTCCAAAAGCTGCTATAAATACTATTAGGGATCCTGTGTGTTTGGTACTTCTTGCAGCTAAAGCCAACAATTTACTCTTCCAGATGAAGATGAAGTTGCAAAGCTCTATTCAGTGTGTGAAATGCCCCCTGGTTTTCGAGGGGTCCCATGTTGGCTCGCTTATCCAACATCGACTGGCTGCTCACTCGCCATAGCGGTGCTGATGCTAGCTTCAGAGGCAAAAAAAAAAAAACGTTTGGTTTAACAATTCTTCTTCTGGAAATGCTCTTTTCTAGTTTGGTAATGCGCTTCTTCCACATTAACTGAGATCTTACACATCTCTTCTTTCTTTAGCTTGTGAAATGAGTAACAATTCACTATTTCCTCCAGTCTCTTGAGAATCTGTGATGTACAAATATGTTACGGCATGTTGGAAAGTGTTTCAGAGGTATTCAGAGCATAGCTACAGTTACAGACTATGAAGGACCAGCTTGAACCAATTTGCAACAACGCCACCCCGAGGCAGACCAGTGCTGCATCTCTAGTCAGTTAAGAATTCCATCAAATAATTTTATTTTTTGGAGATTTTTTGGACCCCCCAGGACCCCCTGTATTACACACCTTGGCTCTATTACATCACTAAAAACAGCAACAGAATAAACTAGGATGATATGGTGATGTCTTGAATGCTATCTTGTGCGGCATACGCTAATTATGCTAGCAGCCACACAATAAATGTTTTTGCTCATATTTTCACACGACAGAGGAAAATTGAGGCTTTGTTTGATTCTACACATGATTCTGTGCAAATGTAGACATTTATGTGAGTGTGTGCACAGAACAGTGCAGCATATCAACTGATGTCAGCCAACAGGTTAAGCTAACTAGCAAGCAAGTTAGCTAGCCAAATCAGATGGAAGATACCACTGAAAATTGTTTCTGTTATTCTAATATCTTTCCTACTGAAAAACTGTAGAAACCATTAAAGGTTTCTGTTGGTTCCTGGTGGTGAAAGCCACTAATGGTGTGTTTTCCTGACGGGTCAACAGTGTAAAGATTTGTGCCGGTTTAACTGGTGTTCTGGGACTGATTCCAGTTGCATTTGATGGTTTCTGAATGGGATCTAAAGGCGTTCTACAGGAAACTAGTGGTCTCTAAAGATGCAATTAAGCCAAGTCCTATTAGAAAGAAAAATCATCAGGTTTTAATTCTAATGGTTTGAATGGTCTTTTCAGCAGCTTTGGTTAAATAAGTTTTAAGATTAGGACAAAATCTTGTTGTAGCAGTGCAGCACTACCTATATATCCGGAAGTAAGTTCTTTGCTGTTGTGACATAACACTGATTGGTCCTATATCAACACCAGCTACTCAAACTGCAGGTCACTACCGCCAAAGCAACTGACTAAGTTTGATGGTTTGTGTGGAGTTTATTGACCTCATAATTAAGAGGATCCAGCAACATTGGGAGGAAAAATGTATGTACGGCAAAACGTATCAGCTGTGGAACATTTTTGTTTACCACAGGAAACGACAGCAGCGATTTTCAAAAATGCCATTCAATTTTATCACAGAGAAAACCAGGCATGACGACTACAGAGTGACAACACAACTTCACACGGCCTAGTTTTAATGTCATACACCAACATTTACTTGTGAAGCAGGCCCTGTGTTGGTGCATAGCATCGTTGATTAAAGACCAGAGCCCCCTGCTGCTCTGGCGTTAGAATCCTATGTGCTGTGATATTGATCTGCAACGGCCACCACTTAAAGGTCAAACCTAATCCTGAGGTCAATGATTTGTCAATATATTGCCAATTTGTTGACTATGCGGATATGTACAGATTGACACGTCTACTCAATCATCCCCTAACTCTCAGCCATGATGTTTATTCACAACACAAGAGCTAGCATAGCCAGAGGAGCACTAGCAACATGGCAATGAAGAGTAAAAATAAATGGAAAAAAAAAAAACAATATCAAAATAAGACTATTTCTTTAGTCTAAGTATAAAATTCTTGCCCAAAGAGAAATGTACTGTCTATCAAACAAAGTCACCAAACGTGAGGGGCTTGCGACTTTGTGCGTCCGTGCTTATTTCTTGACAAAACAATATTGCATATTCATACCTCATTAATCAAACGCCTGGAACAGCTTGCTGTGTTATTGAATATCATTGTACTGATCTCTCTCACAGTATTGAATTCAATCACTCTGACCACCCCCTTTTCTTTGCATGCCTCCAGTCTCTGTTTGCCCTATTCAACTGCCCGATACCATTCAATTCACCAATTCATTCCAGCACAGCTAGCCTGGACACTTGCCAGTCACTGTCAATGAAAGCCGCACTCGCAGGAAGTAACAAGCTCATAAACACAGTTATAAATCAGTTGAATTTCTTTTGGACTAGTAAAATACATGGTTCAAACAAGAGCTTCTTGCTAGGAAAAATTCTCCACTGTAGATGGAGTACAGGGACAAGACACTAAAAAACATAGCAGTGGTCTCCAAAGGGCCTGGCAAGGTCTTACTGTTCCATTAACTTTACATAAAGAGTGTTCTACTGAATTGGTTCAAAGTCCAAGTTTAAACTGACTTGGACTTTAGACTAAAATCCCCTTGCTTTGACCCTATACCTTAATTATGATTATCTTATTAAAAAAACCAACTTAATGATTGAACATTCTATTTTGTCACTACTAAAACAATCATATCACTACGAAAACTTTACCAAAAGTTACGGTAGTGACCTAATATAGCTTATTTTGAGCAGAACACTAAAAAACGCTAGCCAGTACATGACTAGCAAAAACAGCTTTAAACAGTTGTACACACAGAAAATCATAATATTTTTCATTAAAACACAGAAAAGTTAAGTGCAATAAATATGTTTGGTAGTGACATTTTTTTATGTTACATACTGATACTATTTTGGACACACTTACATATAAATATAATCATGATAAAAGTCAATTGAACAAGGTTTTCGGTTCTATTTTCTATTTGCCACTATTACTGCCATTAGTTATGTCTAAATTTAGAAGAAAAGGGCGCAGGGCAGTAAGGAGAGGTAGTGAAGATTGCCACCAGTGTATTTTATAGTCGCAAAGTTCAGTCTCAACCTACTTATTTTGTCGATGCGCATTTAATTATGAATATAAGTACAGAAATGTAAAATCTAATGCATGTTCAGTTTTTAATGGTACTGGTACTGGTACCAGTAAAGATTTGTTGTGTTTGACGTGTACACAAAAGCAATCTTTTTAGTCCACCTAGTGACCTAAAGTCAGTCCCACTATTCCCCCAGCTAAGACAACCTCACTTAGAAAGAAACCATATTTTACAACATATTAGTTTTTACATTTAGTAAACATCATTAATGCAGCTGTACACCTTACAAATGCACTTCACTTCTACAGAAACAGATTAGGCTGGAGATGAAACAGAAGCAGCTTATTATAGTTTTATTGCATTCTGATCCAATCAGAGCTGCTGCCTGTGTATAATTCTGGACAGGACAAGTACGAGAGTGGAAGAGATGGGTGTAATCATGATGCATGGCTTTAATATGTAAAATATGTGACTATGTTGTCCTAAAGGAGAGCGAGAGAAGTCTCCTTATTTATTACTCTGACTATAAATCCAGACACCTACATCAGGGAAAAGCACATTTATTATCTACCAGAGAGAGAGAGAGAGAGAGAGAGAGAGAGAGAGAGAGAGAGAGATTTGTTTTGTGTCTGCCTAAAGGAAGGATATGAACCGCCCTTTTTCTCTCCCTGTAGCCTCAAATTGAGTGTGGATGGTGCCAAGAAGGGGGCGGGGCAGCAAGGAAAGGTGGGGAAGTTGGCCTCCAATTTTATCCATTTTATAGATGCAACATTCAGTCTCAACCTATTTTTGTCAATGTCTGTTTAGTTATGGCAATAATGGCTTAGACATTCTTCTTATCATCATCATCATCATCATCATCAAATGTTTGGTTTTTTTTTGGTATTGGTACTAGGACTGGTAAATATTTAATAAAAAAAACATACAGACACAACCAACTAGCAGTCTAGAATTGCTAAATTCAAGCCTCAAGCTAGAAAAAGTGGTACTTCTTGGCCAAAAAAAAAACAGGCCTGCACCTTAATTTTATAGAAAATAACCGCAATTTAAATCACAGTCACATTACTTGTCAGAAAAATGAGATATTTCCCACAAAAAACCAGGCCCTATTAGTTTATTCTTATTCAAACAACAGTAAGTTATTCAGATTGCGTCTGGAACATAGCTAAAATGTTGGCTATGCAAACAAGCACTGTGGGAAAATGCAGGCATGTAAATGTATTGTTCCCACTAAATTTAGCTGTTTCAGGTTTTTCTTGGTACTTCTACAGACTTCGAGGTAGCATCATCTACAAAGGCACTGTAGTCTAGTCTCCCGTGAGTGTAAGTGGGCCAAAGCTGGAGGCAAACGCAGCTAAATCAGAGATGGGATGAAGGAGCCGTACAAGGACTTCTGAGGAAAACAGATCACTCACTTCACGCATTCAAATTCTCCTCTTCTGATGTGCCTAGAAGGATAGAGTGGCTCTCTATTTCATATTAACTCTGATTCTACAAGCTATTCCAGCTCCTGGATCCACACACAAGGTTTTAGACGATTGCTTTCTAGATCATTGCAAACTACAGACAATCCACAACAGCTGATTCACTCACTGCTTGTTTTTTGAGGAAGGGAATGAGAAGGAGTTACGTCAAGACCAGAAGACCCATAAAGTCATAATGAGGGTGATAAAAAAATTGGTGATCTGAATAAACGTTCCTCATTCAGGAGCACAGTGCAAAGAGGCTTGTTGGGTCAGCAGCAGAGGCCTGTCTCAGGAGAGAGAGGTTCAGCACTGGGTTAACATGCGGCAGCATGTGGGCAAGTCAGCACACACATTTATCTGAAGAGGAGACTGAACCACTGACCACAGACCTCAAATCATAAATCACAGCGCCGCTTGACCCCAATTAAAATGTTTCACGTTTCTCTGACTGGTTAGGTTGGTCCATTTCATCACTCGTGGGAACAATGTCCATCTTTTGCCTTTAGTTTAGACCGCCTAATATTTAAGCTTCAGTGACCCCAAAATGTATTTGGACACTTTAACCATTGTTAAACTATGACTTTTTTTAGGTGTTGGTTTATTTGTTTAATTATATTAAAAATATATTTTTTTGGTATTTTTAGTATTCACTCTTTGCCTTTATTACAGCTTCTATTCTTTTCAGAAGACTTGTTTTCAGTTTTTCAAAGACATCTGCAGGAATATTTTTCCACTTCCCCGAAGTTCAGTCTTAGAGGTTTGTTGCATTTTCTGATTCTCACAATCAAAGTAACCCCAACACATTCAGTGATGTTGAGGTCTAGAAACCAATTTGATTTGCAAATGTTGTTATTTTTTTGTCCATTTATTTTTCACACATCTTCATCACATCTTCTCACAGTGGAAAGATGGTGACAGTTTTGCTGGTCTACCAGGTCTTTTACAGTTGTTAGGTGTGCCATTTTTTGAACTCCAGCTTTGTTTTTCACTTACTTTCATCACTTACTTTCATTACAAAGCCATTCAAACCTGGAGAAATAACGATCTGAAACACACCAGCCACATTTTGAAAGAACTTATCCAAAAAGAAAACTACAATGGAACAGCCTGTATAAATCTTACTCTTGGTTTGACACCTTATTACATATGACCTAGTTTATGCAACCTATATATTAAATTAGAAAAAAATCAATATTGCAGACTTTTCTGCTGCTATTATTGGTGTCCCTTAATCGCAACAGTGTTTTTGACTTTTCAAAGCTTTTAAGTGTGTATAAAAGGTGAGTCCAAACTTTTGTCCTGGGGGACCAAAGTGCAATGTTTGTGGCGGGCCAATGGCCAAAAAGAAAAACAATATACGAATAAAGAAAGTATTTTTTAAGTTTATATGAATTTAGTTAAAGTTTATATGAATTTAGTTAAAATGTATCTTAAAACATTACACTATATTTCATACTAACACACTTCAAAAATATGACATGTATATGTTGTATATAGTATAAACAAAAAAATTGTGGTAACACTTTATTTGGATGGTGCACTGTAGATGCTTTGTAGATGCTTATTCTATTTTTAACTAACTTTTAACTCAATATCTGTTAAATGCAACTGACCTTGAAGTTGTGTGTGAAGGATTCTTTTAAATCTGTCCCTAACCCTAAACCTGACCCTAACCCTAACCTCAAGGCAAAACATACACCTAATCTTAAACCTAACCCTAACCTTAAAGTTGTTGATAATCAACTGAGTATCACCAGAAAGTTTGTTAATAATATAAGTATCTGTAGATCATCTATAGGGGACCATCCAAATAAAGTGTGACCAATTTGCCGCTGGGGGGAGGGGTGGCGTAAGGGTAACTTTCTGCCAACTCGAATGCACTTGAAGGCCAACTTCGTGCCACAGGCCACACTTTGGGCAGATTTATGACATTCGATAAAGACACATTAGTGGACACAGTCTTGCCTGTTTTATAATGAGTTTTTGTATATTTGTATTCTGCTAAAAAACATGAACTGCAAATTCAGAAATTTGACTGGTCGCTTGTCTCTCTTAAATGGGCATAGAGTTATTCAGAATTTAGGAAGAAATATGAGAAGCTTCTCATATAGTAATGAGTGCGATAAAAGCAGTTTAACAGGCAGTTAAAAGCACCCAGCATGCCCTGCACCCAGAAATTACACTAATTAATGATGGTTGTTTTTTTGCAATACATGAGTTATATAAAGACGGGCCTGCTCTTCAGGCCACAAGGATGATGGTGCAGAGCCACAGCTATATCTCTCATTAAAAGGATGGGTTCTGTTTCTGATCACAGGGTGTCAGCAGCTGACATGAGCAATACTTTGTAACGGATGCAGAAGAACAAACTTGGGTGCAATGCAGCACATAAGCCACCCGCTCCAGCCTGCATGCAGAGAGCACTAAAAGACACCAAAACACAGCAGCCCTCATCAAACTGAGGGACACTGCTTATTAAAATATCCGGAGGCAATTTTGTATGAGTGGAAACTAGAGCCACAGCACGCTGGTGGTATGTCTTTTATAGCGCTTTTCTACTGGACAGTGCAGTACCCTGCTCAAGTACCTGTGTCCATTTCCACCCACATTATGGTACCCATGAAAGAAGGAGGAGTTCTGAGGAGTTCTCCTGATTCTGTGATGATTTGCTGGACCAATCCACTGTCTTCCTACCTCCAGCTCCACCCATATGTCCTAGTTTGATACTTGGTATCCTGGTAAGAAAGGTAGTACAGTTACAATACCTCTCATTTGGCAATAGGCGTGGGTGATATCTAAAAATAATATATCGCCCCCCCACACCTAAAAACATATGGGCCGCTGCAGCTGAGACCTACTTTCTATTCTGTGTTCAGTTTGAACATTTTCTGCCTTAATGTGAATCTTCAACAAATATCACATATTAAATAATACAACACTCAGTAACCCAAAATACATTGAAAAGTACTTCACCCACTGTAATAGTTGTTACTGCAAGCATGTGCACTCATACGCTTCTTCTGGTGGAGATTCATGGCCACTTACGTGCTAACAGCGCTCTCTGCTGGAGAAACTTCAGACTGCAAGTGATTTCCAAAGCCGTGTGCACATAGTACATATTGCAAAACAAGGTTTTCCGTTGTTATAATGGAGTCACTCTGGAATTCAGATATGAGGCTTTTAGAATTATATTTTCTGAATTCTCAGAATTTATTTTATTTAAGGCACCCAGACACTTAAGCTATACAGAAAAAATGCTGCAAATTTTACTGAGACAGTAAATCACAAGCAGCAGAGACAGTGTGGAATTTATTCTAGTGTAGCCTTTTAAAGGCCCCTTATAACTCTATGTTTTAATAGCAACAGTAAATGAAGTATTATGTGTACATATTATTAAATATTATTTGTTGCCTTTTTGCCCTTCTGATCCTGTTTCCCAACCATAGACAGGGATGATAGGAAGTTTCTCTGCTTCTAAAAGTTAGGGCTAGAGCTAGCCGCTGTATGGTAATACCCAGCCTCTTTAGCTTGTTGTTTTACTGCAGCGAGTCACACTGAAGCAAGTTGAAGTTCCACGTCTGAATTATTTTCAGTTCGATGCACTCAAGATAAACCTAATGTGAAGTAAAACATGTCATAAACTAGCAGTTCCCTTCTTAACAAACTCTCTCTCTCTCTCTCTCTCTCTCTCTCTCTCTCGTAAACAGAAAAAAAGTGTGTACTCCCACACACTTCTTAAAGGAATGTGAACCCCAATTTCCCAACATATTTAGCAAACTGTTTAACAGTAAATTAGTCTCCTCTAGTTCACTGTCAGTTTTCCAACACAGTGATTATCTCCTTTTAAACATCATCATTGGGTTATGTGTCAATTATCAATGATATCCTATATCAATGATATCCCACTAAGCAACTAAACTCCTATTGTGCTAAAAACTATTCCTTTAAAACCTCTCAGTACCCCACATTTTCATTTTCCTTCACACAGAATTGGATACAGGACAGCAAATGCTAGTCTTTTTTAAACAATCTCATACTGACATCAGATTTGATATTAGCACAAGGGCAGATTTAAATATCAATTCCTGCTAAAAATAAGACTATAACTAGCAGAAAAGCTGAAAGCAACAGCACGCCTGCTAGAGATATTCATAAAGTGTGTTTCTCCAACCCTACTCCAATCATCTCAGTGATAAATGATTGAGAGTGTGCATTATAGGCCTGAGTCAGACTTTTCAGCCAAGCTGAGAGAACAAATCGATTCATCATTTTGCATAAAAGCATTTCCCACGATAGGCAGACACTGTTAATTTCACATGTCTGTGGGCTCTCCATGACTCAAACGTCCATATTTCAGCAAGTGCTTCAAGAAGGAATAAGTGGCTCCACACAATCAAATAAACTGGTTGAGCCATTACGATAAGTGAATACAAAACTTCTACTAGAGTCTGATTGATGGACTGATGGATTCTATAAATTTGCCAACATTCTGCAATTTTCTGTAGTCTTTAATTCACT
This sequence comes from Colossoma macropomum, assembly GCF_904425465.1. Classification (NCBI taxonomy): domain Eukaryota; kingdom Metazoa; phylum Chordata; class Actinopteri; order Characiformes; family Serrasalmidae; genus Colossoma; species Colossoma macropomum. The sequence continues at coordinate 29,203,409 of NW_023494792.1, read as the reverse complement.
GCTTGAGAGGTAAACAAATTCATTCAGAGTGGTTTGATGTATAGTGGTTTAATAGAGAGACACTTAACGACCCTGATTTCTTTACAGTGGTGCTGATAGGAACCAGGAGTCATGATGTCTACAACACAAATATAGCCATATTATTTACAGATACATATATACTAAACCACCAATGAACCTACATGTGTTCATGATGATAAAATAGTATTAAATCTGAATAAATAAGTTTTCTTTGGGTACTATTTTGTCTTATAACGCCCTGTATGTACGTCTCTGTGATCTTATCTCAAAACTATCACAACAGTGTCTCAGACATCAGGCAGTGTATCTGTAACCATTTCATGCAACGACTTTCCATGAGGGAGCTTCCAGACATTTGGTTCCCATCACCACCACTGTAAAAAATTCTGAGAATGGAGCATTTCACATCACACCACTCTGAATTAATTTGTTTGGATCTAAATATTTAATTATGCATTTTGAAATATTGGTGGTATTCCCCTTTAAGTGATGCAACTACCTGAAAAATCCAGTAAAGCTTTCATTTAATAGAATCAGAGATTAAAATGTAAATCCTTTGAGTGTTTCTCTGGTCTGTCACGCAGAGAGAAAGTAGCTACCATATGCAGGATTCCCCTCCCAGAGGACTGCTGACGTGACCCTTTCAGCACTGCATGCTCATCACAGCTTCATAGAATCAATTACGCAAGCCCACAACATACACAATAATTATCTTCCAAGGCTCTGAACAGTCATTGGGCCTTCTGGATAATTCCGCCCATGTGACAGCAAACTCCCGCCACCATTGGCTGTTTGGCGAAGAAGCGCTGACATGTTGCAGTGAACATATTCTATAATTCTTGTGTTGTCTTTGACCTTAATCTCCTCTAATCGTTTGGTGGCCCAGAGAAAGAGTCTGATTATTTTTGTCTAAATTATTCCACGAATAAAGGAAGTGCTTCCTGTTGAAATTTAGGAGATAACATACCATTGCTGTCCAAAAAAAAACAAAAAAACAAGTAGATCCAAAAACAGAAACTTTACAGGAAAAGGCAAAAACATTCTTAAAGGGTAACTCCACCAAAAATTCTACATAATTAAATGATACAGATGTAAATAAAGTTATTCAGAGTGGTTTGGTCTGAAATGCTTAATTCTAGGGAAACTTGCCAAGCCAGAATTATTCACAGTGGTGGTGATAGGAACCACGTGTCTAAAGTTTATTGCCTCTAAAAACTCCCTCATAGAAAGTTATTATATGAAATGGTTATGAATACACTGTTCTTTGATAGTTTTGTGATAAAGTTTTGATTTAAAATGTATTTTAATCTATTTATTTTAATCCATTTATCACGGAGGGGTACATGCCAGGCATTGTAAGGTAAAATAGTCCCCAAAGAAATTATTCTTCCAGATTTATGACTATTTTACCATCATCGTCATTACATATAAAAACTGTAGGTTTACCGGAGGTTTTGAATAGTAAATAAAATGGTTATATTTTAGTTATAGACATTGTGATCCCTGGTTCCTATCACCACCACGGTAAAGAAATCTGAGTCAGTAAGTTTCTTTACAATGAACCATTTCACATCAAACCACTCTGAATGACTTTGCTTACATCTCAAGGACAAAACTGTTCAGAAATTTTGAAAAAAATTGGTTGAATCCCCCTTTAACTTTTAATGCAAGTTAATGTAAAAAGATTTTATTCTATTATTTCTTACATTTGGAAAGTGAAAAGAGAAAGAAAACAACGAAAGCAAATAAACTGTTACATTACGTGTAAGATGATCAGTTTCCCAGCAACTGCGAGATGTAAAAAGTGCTATCAACTAAGCAAACAGAGTTTACCCACTCTGTCAGAGCCAGTGAAGTGCTCTGAACTAAGCCGCCCAGGGCAAAAATCAGGCTTTAAATCTCTGATGCATTAAAAAAGCAGGACAGAAGCCACCAGTTTGCTGAGTAATTAAACTCGCACGGCCAGCTGACCTGCCAAAGACAGAAGAGAAGCAGAGGAGTGGTGATGTAAATGCAATGCTAATGTATGCTAACATTACAGTGTCCTCTGCTGAATCTGGTTCATGTTGTTCCCTCACATGGGGCCTACACATAAGGCTGAAAAATGAAGGACAATTAAGTCAGCAGTGGATCAGCTACCTTATTCCAGGAACAGGGCAGGCAGAGATGTCCATGTGGCCTTTAAAGTGATGAGAAATGAGATTCGCTGATTCTGGAATGAGTGTGACTCAGCAGAGTTCTCCCTCTTTACAGAAACAAAAGCCAGAGCAAAGAGGTGGGACAATTTCCAAGGTTACCAGAGACAGACGAATATCCGTCAAGGTCAAGTTGGGTTCGAAGATCATGTTTAAAATCCGCCTCACACCTTTAACAGATTCTAGCTAAAGCTGAATTTAAAGGCAATTTTGCATAGCAAATAATTAGGTTCAGTGGTGAACTGTGACTACCAGAGCTAGGCCTCCAATTTAGGCCATAAATGTCAAAACTTTATTAAACCATGAGGGGAAAAAACCTACCTCTACTATAATGCTAACGTCTGCTAGCATTCCTTCTACTGGGGGTCCTAGTTGTTTGTTAACTCTATGCTAACATTTTTTGGCAGAAGACAAAAGACATCTTTTATTTGAATCTTGTAACAAGACATATATGCATATATTTTGCTATGTAGCATTGTGACTCTTTCAGTAGAGAGGCCTGGTGGAGCTGCTGCTCTTTTCTGTTTCTAACAACCCATTAGTCTTCAGCTTGTATTCACAGTCTGTGCCATATCTTAGACTCTCAGAAGACCTAGAGTGATGCTTTTTCTCACAAAATTGGTCCCGCCTACTGCACATCAAAACATGATTGATTCCTCTGTTATTTCGTACTTATGCTGATGGTTTATCTAATGTGTTAGGCCTTCTCTTTAGCCCTTGAAATCCTAACCAATAGAAGAGCTTGATTATCTGTATCTATATCTACCTAGATACCAACAAGGTGCGGAATGCAGGGGGTTCTGTGGTATCTGGGACCCCCTAATTGACCTCTTGGACCCTCTGAATGTCGCAAAATCAAAATTCTCCTTCCCCGAAATTAAAATTCTTATGAAGTTATACTGTCCATTAGAGAAATAGATGCTCAAATACAAATTCAAGGAAAGACTGTTGTTTAGCTGCTTCACTCACAAAACAGAACTTCTGTCTTTGATATTCTTATCTAACTAGAGCTGCAGCACTGGTCTGCCTTAAGGTGGCACTGTAGCAAACTGGTTCACCCAGTTGGCCCTTCATAGTCTTGCAACTGTTACTATACCTGGGATACCTCTGAAAAACTTCACAATATGCAACAGCATTATTGTAAATTTGAAAACTAGCCCAGTTTCCCAAAAGACTGGAGGAAAGAAAAACTGTTACTCATTTCTCAAACCAAAGACAGAAGAGTAGATGTGTAAGATCTCATGTAAGGAAAACTAACTAGAAAAGAGCATTTTCAGAAGAATTGTTAAACCAATCAGCGCTGCTATGGCGAGTGAGTTAGAAGCCCGCCGACGCTCAAGAAGTCAGCCAACATGGGACCCCCTTGAATACCAGGGGGTATTTCGCACACTGAATACCACAGAGAAAAACAATTCCTGATTTTCCTTTTTGGCTCAGGGTTTCAAGAATTGAACCCTTTTGTTTCCATCCAAAGCACTGCAATGAAACAAGAATAGTGCCGTAATACTTGCAGAGTTTAAATACAGGCCTGATTCTATTGAATAAAAATGTAAAAATGTATTTTTTAAGATTCCAGACATCATTAGGCCATCTCTGAAGACATGAGGGTTCCTCACTGATTAGGATACATTCTTTAAAAAGTGTCATAAAAGGTTCATGAGTGATGCCATAAAAAAAACAACCTTTGGTTCCCTAAAGAGCCATGTTCGAAATAGATCTGTGAGTATGAGGAACCTTTTATCAATCAATTTAAGGGTTTTTCCTAGAATATTTACATTATGTGGAGGCTCTTTAAACTTTAAAATATTTGGGTTCACATTGGGATCAGATTTTTTGGTTCAGGTTAGCCTCGCAAGCCACATATCTGCCTATCAGCAGAGACTGTGGTGCTTTTCACAGCCTGCTGTTTCGGCACAGCATAAGGTAAGGCAGATATCATTTTTCGTCACACATGTGCCGTGCAAACAGCTGTTTGCTTTTGCTGACTAAAATTTTACAGAGAAAAACAAAGCATTACCTACATCCAAAACCGATTACTACTACTCTATACATACTACACTAAAAAATAGAATTCTAATAGTGGAGTACTGCTTTTGGCATACTATTATATATGTACACTGTTAGAAATAAAGGTACTGTGCAGGTATATTTTTCATCCATTAAGGTCCCCAAAGTACGCTCAAAGGTATAACAGTGGTTTTAAGGTCCAAATATAACCTTAAATAAGTTTTTCCCAGATGAAACGTATACACTTGTGCATTTTCATAACCTAATGTTTTAAAAGCAGAACAATAAAATAAAAAGCCTGGAGACGAGGCCGGGTGCGTGGAGTCAATACAACTTAGAAAATATCATTTCACTGAATTATGGCACAATTATGTTCCCTGACTAAAGGTACTAAGATGTACCCTTGAAGGTACCACCCCAGTGACAAGAGGGGTACTGCCCCAGCGACAATTTTGCATCTTTTTTCTGAGTGTATGGTAGTATGCGGTTTTGTACACAGCCTTTGTTTACGGTTCGGATGGCAAAAAACGCTGCACAGAAGTGCATACACAAGGACGTGTGGATAACCAATCAGAATACAACAGGCAAAATTGGTTGTGGCCAGCTTTGTGTGCAAACCTTTGTGGAAACAGAGTGTCTGAGACTAGGGTCAAGCTTGGATTCAAAACTTCGGAATCAAAACGTCGGAATCAAAGACAATAGCCCTGTTCACACTTATTATTAACATCCGTCATAAATGGAAGGTGAGATGTGCAGCCGTTCACACTTGGCATTTCCATGTGTCTCGAATGCCTCTTCACTGACCGGATTTTATGACTAGAGGAAAGATACCACACACATCTACTACATCAGTGTCTCGCTGCATTTGTTGTCAGGCAAAGATGTACCGCAAATCTGTTTTCGGTTAAATGAAAAGGCTGTTACAAACGTTTAGACCACATGAACTGCTAATGTGACTTTCAAGACGCTTCAGCGTTTACACTAGAAATCTTATGTCTCCAAGACGCAGTGTACCTCTATGTTCACACCTGTACTTATGATCGGAAACAGGTCCATTGAATCATGAAGTCAGGAGATGTAAGATAATGTCTTGCCTTACTCTCACTCATCATGTCCATTAGATCATCTTAGGCTAAAGCATGCTGCCACAGCAGGCATGAAAACGTCTCTTTACATCTTATCTTTGATGACTTGATGCACTGAAGTAGACATTTGCTTTGATATTTTGACACTGCCATCTTAGCTTTTGCAAAAAAGCACTCTAAGTGCCAGCAGACCACTGATGACAACAACGGTTTTAAATTTGCTTTTTCTTTGGAAATGGGCAGAAAATTACATGCTTTACTCTACTGGAGACGGGATCTCATTTTTACACATTACATTTTTAAACTGCAGCTTCAAATTCGAATTCAAACTTCAAGTTCAAACACTGGCACGATGATAAAGAACTGAAGGCTTGAGGCAATGATGGTTGCTAAGTAGTGACAGGAAGGCTGAGAAAAGAAGGAAGCTTAGCAGTGAGCGCAGTGGTTTTGACTGGCCATAATACAATGACAGCACTAACAAAAAACAAACCAAATTTTATCTTAAAAGTGGTGCTTTTTAAATATTTTGTGCTCATTTTATTAGGTGGGCCTGTGTTTAATCAAGGTAGGCCCAGCCCCAGGCTTACGTGTGGCTACCCCTCCCCCCAGGGACCACATTAAAAATACGCAAAAGGGAGATTATGGAGAAAATGTAGGTATAACACACATGGTTCTAAAGCAGTGGCTAATAGAGCTAAAGGTGGTTTCCATATTTATACCCTATGGCCAGCAGCAACAGAAAACATTGGCCCACATTTTCCGATCCATCAATTCTCATCCACTCACAGAAAGAGAACGAGGGTATCAATAACACAGTGGAAAATAAGCTACATAAACACAATAATATCATCATTACACACCCGATGAGACCTCAGACTGAAATACTGCTAGTGTGTGTGTGTGTGTGAATGTGCATGTACTTTAGTTTAACTTTCACACCTTTGTATGAACCTCAATATTACATTACCACCATGAGCTGAATGAGCCTCAGGCTTTAAAAACAGAACAGTCACACAGGATAACCTGAATCACACCACAGTTAGCCAGCCTTTAGGTCATATAAGGCAATAGAACCTGGGAATAAAGGCCCAGCAATGACTTTACTACACATGCCACACAAAGTAGAGCTTGCCTTGCAATTATAGCAATGAAAAAAACAGTACCCTATAGGATCAAAACCATACAGTATTTTTTGGAAAAATCTGTACAAAATATATATTTTTTCAGATATAAGGCAGAGAGATATTTCTATTTTGGTCAGTTGAGAAATCCTGGAGACGTCAGGCAGCCGGCTAGCTGAGAAACTGTGGCACGGTAATGCATTACACAGGATGGACAATAGACTCACTGGCCGGACTACATGCTTCAGTGAGAGAACAGGAGATGAGGTCAATAGCCGAATTCTTTTCTTACCCTGCTTACTTTGTTTGCCATGGAAGCCACTCGAGACATTTATCACCTTATATCACCACGTCACGTCACTGTTCAGAGAACAACGAATACACAGCAGAATAAAATCAGGGCATACCCTTTGCATCTAAACATCCAGATATCCGACTGTTGTCCAGTGCTGAGGCCCAACTGTGTCCAGATTTATGACTGGCCATACCACAATAACACACTGTCTCTATGGGCTGACCGAGACAGGTATGTCTCCAAAGGCAAATACAGCGCCACAGTATGTTTCCACATTACCTAAATCAGACAGATGCAGTGCTATTTCCCAGTGTGTCATACAATATTGCAAATAAAGGAGGCTGTATCATTATTTTCCCCATATGCACTGTATCACTAACGATGCACCTGCCCTCTACATCCCCATTCTAACAGGCACCAAGTCTCAGATAATGATGCCTCTCTCTGCTACCATCACTGCCTTGCAGACCACGATGGGAAGCTAAAGGACCAAAGCTGTGGATCAGGCAATCTGGCATACGGGCCGGTGACGCCTCGATGAGCAACATGGTCATCATCATCATCATCAGTCAGCACTGCAGCAGGCCTGTCTATCAATAATGCATCAACAATACAAGAACGCATTTCGATCCTACAGCCTGTGTATACATGGTTTCCTCGGCAGTCCCTCCCTCGCGGCGCAAACACCTGCCGTGGCCCCCTCATCACTATCTGCAACATCATCGGTTGCTATGGGGGAATGAGCGACCGCACGCCATCATCCTCCTCCTCCTCCTCCTCCTCATCGGCACATGCACTGCGCCAAACGCGCGACTCGCATATTGCAAATCCGCCTCTGCAGCGCGAGCGGAGCTGCGTGAGGAGAAACGACGGTTTGGCGTATCTCGCGTGTTGAGGCTAAAGCTGCCGCTCCGCCGCTCACTCACCCGCTGTCCGCTGACCGTCCAGCCTCCGCTCGCATCCAACTCAACAGCTCTTGCGGGGTCGAGTGGTCGCTGTCTGCGGTTCGTCTCCGGCCGGTAGACGCACTCCTGTTTTTATCCCCCTCAGCCTGAGAGCCTGAGAGCGCGCGCTGCCCCTCTCTCTCTCTCTGTCGCTCTCTCTCTCTCTCTCTTTCTCTCTCTCTCTCTCTCTGCCAGCTGTCCTGCGAGCAGCGACGCGGTATTTCTTTATCCACCCGTATTCAGACAAACTCCGCCCACTACTGTAAGTCATAAGTACATTCCCACCTGTATTCTCACAAAGCCACGCCTCCTACACTACACTCTTAAAAAGATGGTTCTTCAAGAGATCCTTAGTAAATGCAATGGTTCTATTCAGAACCATGAGTTCTATATAGAACCATTTCAAACGTTTCATGTTTTTTGCATGGTGAAATGGTCTTCAGATTGATGGAGAATGTGTTGTATATGGTTCTATATAGAACCTTTTGAAAACAGTTTTATACAGAACCAAGAAAGGCTGTTAAAAAGTCAAGCTTGTAACAATAAAAGAACCCTTTTTGGTGCTATATAGAACCATATACAACACATTCTCCATCAATATAGCTGATACATAGTATAGTTTATATAGTATAGATTGATTTATACACAAAATAGCCGTTTCGTGTCTGAGCTGTTGTTGCTCCTGGATGCTTCCATTTCACAATAATAGCACTTACAGTTGACTGGGGCAGATCTAGCAGGGCAGAAATTTCAGAAACTGACGTAGCATCCTGTGACAATGCCACGTTTAAAGTCACTGAGTTCTTCAATATGACCCATACAATGCCAGGGATGGAGATGGAGACAGCCAAAAACAGATGGAGACAGAAAGGGAGGAGAGGGTGGTAGAGGAGAGAAAGAAGAGAAAGAAAGAGCGGACGTTGCTGAGAGAGCAGAGGGAGAGAGAAAGAGAGGCAGGAAGCAGAACTCATGCAGAAGGAGGCTGAGAAGAAGGAAAGGAAAATGAAGAAAAAAGACAGAAGGAGACTGAGTGAGAGAAAGAGAATGATGGTGGAAAAGAGAGAGCAGAGATCGGTATTACAGATCACAGAATGCCCTTCAGTATGACCTGAAGGAATGTACTGTCGTGCTGTACTGCTGTTATATGCTATTATTTTCAGTATTTTGCGTGTATTTTTGTGAATCCCTACATGGGCATGTCTGTTACACCTGTCACTTGCCATGTATAGACTGGACCTAATCTCGACATCAGTCCAGCCTATATAAACGTGACCATCCATTGTTTAATGGGCTGGTGAAATGTCTGGATACCTGCGTGCAAGAAATAAAGATTATGTCCCCAGACATTAGACTGCTCCCTAGTTTGACAAGGGTTTGGATTCTTCCGACCCATTCTACTGGTAGTGTATCTATGGAGATTGTATGGTTTTGTACTTGATTTTATACACCTTTTAGCAATGGGTGTGGCTGAAACACCTGAACTCAATAATTAGGAAGGGTGCCCACATACTTTTATACAGTGTGTTTAGGTTTGACTCAAGATAGTGCTGAGCCCTAAAGGATCTGCATCAATGTAAATCCTTCAAGGTGTCCAGCACTCTCAGAAAAAAAGGTATAAAACTGTCACTGGGGCAGTACCCCTTTTGTCACTGGGGTGGTACATCTCAGTACCTTTAGTCAAGGAACATAACTGTACCATAATCCATTGAAATGATATTTTCTAAGTTCACACACCCCATCTCATCTCCAGGCTTTTTATTTTATTGTTCTGTTTTAAAACATTAGATTATGACAAGGTGCAAATATGTACTTTTCACCTTGGAAAAAACTTATTTAAGGTTTACAACTGGACCTTAAAACCACTGTTGTACCTTTAAGGGTACGTTTACGTCATTTGTAACTTGATGAACATAAATTGTACCTGCACAGAATCTTTAACAATGTGGAGTATCCCTGCTTTGCACGTTAGTGTTATCCCTGCTCCCTGGTCTTAAACCAAACTCAAAACAAAACGTGTCATTTATATGACTAAATATGTCCTAGTATGTGTGTATTTTATTCATATGTGTTTAAACATAAACAGAACTGCAAGCTCTGAGTCACAGCAGTGCATTTGGATTTAATGCATGACTAATTAATGGTTGTGTTTTGGCTGTGCAGGTGTGAACAAGCTTGTGACATAACACACACTCTGATCTCTACAATAGAACACCTGCATGTCAGATCTCCAGCCACGGCTTCACAACACTGTGAAGGAGCAGCCAGGTGTTTAATTTCATAACGTATCATAGAACTGCGGTCAGAAGTTGCTTTTTTGCCTTGACTTTGATGCGGCTTACATTTCCCAAATCTAAGCACAACTTATTATAAAAGTAGTCACAAAGAGGAGCAGAAAAGCATATACAACTGAATAACGAGCCTGTATTATATCATAGCAAAGCAAAATTTGAATTCACCTGTTATAGTTGAAAGTGGTGGAGGTGAGGGAAGAACTGAGGCAGCTCCAGAAGCAGAACAAGGAGCACTAGATGGTGCAGGAGGAATTTAGGAAGAGTGAGAGAGAGAGAGAGAGAGAGAGAGAGAGAGAGGGAGAGCGAATCAAGGCAGAAAAGACAGTGCTAGATAGAGAGACTGAGAGAGCAGAAAGAAAGGATGGAAAGAGATACAGGAAAGGACACTAGAGGAAGAGAGAAAGGTCTTGCACACAAGGAAAAGACAGAATAAGAAGGAACGGAATCTCATTTGGATAGAGACAATGAACATTGAGGCAGAAAAAGAGGCCATCAATAAAGAAAAGGAGATGGAGCAAGTGATGCAGGCCTACAGAGAGAGGCTGGCTGAAAAGGAAGCTAGATGTTGCTGGATGAGGATAAAGGAGAAGAGGAATGCTGTTGAAAGGGAGAAGAAGGTAGCTGAGAAGGAGATTAAGAGGCAGAAGAAGAAACCTGAGGAAGAGGAGGATGCAAGAAAGAGGAGAGAGCAGGATCCTTTGTTGAACAGAGAATGTTGTTTTAGCCATATTAAGAGAGGAGATAGTGGTGCAGAGGGAGAAAGCTGAGAAAGATCGGGTGGATTAGGGGACTGAGATCGAAGCTTGGGTTAAGGAAGAGGAGAAGGAGGAAAAGAGACTGGCCGAACTGAGCAGGAAGGAACAGAGGATGATGAAACTGAAGAGCTTTGAGAAAGAGCAAAGACAGAAAAGGATGAGAAAAGAGCAGAAGTGAGTGAAGATGGAGACAGAGGCAGCAAACAGACTGTTAGAAGGAGAGGAAAAATAAAATAGGGAAAAGCAAGAGAAAAGACCAGAAAAGAGTGAAAGTGGAGACGCATGGGCTCAGGAACACTTCAGAAAATCCACTGTCTGTGAGCAAAGTTCATCACTGCATCCATAAAGTTAAGTTAGAATTTAAACTCTACCATGCAGAGAAGAAACCATTTACCACAGCATCCAGAAACGCCGCCACCTTCGCTGGGCCTGAGCTCATTTAAGATGGACTAAGGTGAAGTGGAAGTGTCCTGTGGTCTGACAAATTTGAAATTCTTTCTGGAAATCATGGATGCTGCATCCTTCAGGACAAAGACTATCTGGCTTGTTATCAGAGTTCAAAGTTCTGTAGGTTGATGGCGGTAGAGGAGGTTAAGAGGGAGATGAGCAGAGAAGAAGAAGAAAAAGAGTGCGAAGACAAAGATGGAGACAGCCAGTCAACTGATGGAGACAGATAGGGAGGAGAGGATGGTAGAGGAGAAAAAGAAGAGAAAGGTGGAGCGGAAGCTGCTGGGAGAGCAGAGGGAGAGATGGAGACGTGGAGCTGAACTTCTGCAGAAGGAGGCTGAGAAGAAGGAAAGAAAAATGAAGAAGAAAAGACAGAAGAAGGCTGAGTTAGAGAATGGTGATGGAAAAGATAGAGCAGAGATGAGGACTAAGGAGGACAATGCTAATGCTAAGCTAATGGAGAGAGACGATGGGGTGAAGAAACACAACAAAAGCTGAGAGGGTGATGTTAAGTGATAACTAACTTTGCCTCCCTCTCTAAGGCAGGAGTCTGAAAATGAGGAATGCTTTTTTAATGAAACACCTGAGCAGAGAAACCTAAGAGAAACTGATGTGAAACCAGGCTCTGCATTGTTGTGCAAAGGCCTCTAATGAGTAGATCAAATCCAGATTAGTCTGAACCTGAGATTCAACAGAAGAGAAAAGACTCTGACCTTTCCGTACAGGCCTCAACATGGTCATTGTCACAAATTTGCTTCAGTTTGAATGACTTTTTATTTCTAGGTTTTAATGGAACAAAATCCAAGATTTGCAGTGTGGTCTTACACTTTTGGAGCCCACTCTAAACTATGTATGCTGTGTGCTATAATAGAGCTGTATAACTTTGTAGACTTAGCATGTATTCCAGTGCACAATGGAGCATATGTGATAATGTGATATACTAGTTGTGTAACATGAGTAGTGTTTTGAAAATAATTTGAGCACACTTTCATTGTGATTTACAAATGAATATACTTCAGATATTTCAGAAAAGTGTCCAAAACAACAGAGGACTATACCTAGTATGCATAAAGCATGGTTTTAAATAATCAGTAGAAAGCCATGAAGCTGACATTTTAGAAGTGTCAAGGAAAATAAAGAGAGCTGTAGATGATTCTGAAATGACTTATAAAGCTTCAGTGTATCAAGAATGAAGTTATAAATAAAATGAACATCCAGAATGCCTCTATTTTCAAAAGTTGTGATCGAAATTTGAGGCAGAAAACCTGACAAAAATGACAAAAATGAAAAGAGAATTAAAGTAATAATTCATCATTTAAAAACTGTTGATCTGAACATACTAGAAATGTTGTATTGAACATCTAAAAATACTTTTTGGTGATGTTTGTAATGTTTTATAAACCTAAAATATTAGTTTATGATATTTAAATGTACATTATTGTTATTGTGTACACAGTAATCAAGTAGAAAACTTCACACTTCATTGGTATGAGTGAGGGGATGCTTTCAAGGGAACACTTTTAGAGGCAGATCTGCGTTCCTTGGGGTCTTGTTGCTCCTAGCTGAAGCCTCGGTTACTGTGGCAACAGAAGACAGAAGGTTGGATTCAGTCACTACCAGGTAACTTCATTCATGAACATTCCTACATGCAAACACAATGCAATGTGCTTTAGTGTTTCTCTTCCATTTTGAAAGCAAGACAAAAAACAAAGCTCTTTTACCATATTTTATAGAAGCTAGGCAAACTATTAAATCAAACGCAGCTGATCAGGGTTGGTAATTGTACTCTGCGGCCTAGTGGTTGAGAATTGTGAAGCGCCCCTGAGTTAAATACACTACAAAAATGAAAATTTTATAATAATAACATGGTGACCAGATGTCCATTTTTCCAGGTCTCGTTTTTTGGGACCTAAAAAACATACTAGGCTGGGATTTCTAAAGTGCCTAAACAGTCTGGGATTTGGCTTTGCCTTCATGTTGACATTTGCCTCCAACAGAAGGATATATATACTCTTAAAAAAGGAGGGTTCTTCAGGGTAAAGACAATAGTATATAGAACCTTAAAAGAGAACTACATGCATGCTTAAAAGGTTCTTTGCATGGTGAACTGTTTTTTTAGATTGATGGTGTGTATGGTTCTATATAGCACCAAAAAGGGTTCTGTCTTTCCTGAAAAATGCTTGATAAACTCTTTTTTAAGAGTATATATATATATATATATATATGTATATATATATATATATGTATATATATATATATATATATATATATATATATATTATTGATACCAATGATATACCCAGAAATACATATTGCAAGTTATCACAATAACAACAGTATATCATCATATCGTCCACCCTTTTTGTCTAATGAATATTAGCAGCTACAGGTTTCTGCACTGACCTGCAGTTTCGGTCAGAGTGTTTATTTGTTGGAGCTGTAACTGCGCCGCAGTGCAAACTCCTCCAGGCTCCCCTCACACACATCTGCGGGATTTGTCACATCAGTGAATTTTTCCAGCCACGAATAAGACACATTCCTCATGGTCAATTAAGTTACAGCATCCCAGGTTCTGCTGGAAGAAAACCCACCTGCGTCACCTTTTGTACTGGAGTTACTCTCACAAACTGCTTCTTGAGCTGAAACAATCCAATCTGCAGTCTGTTTCACTGCTTTACATAAGCGGCTTTGTTACTTCTGAGGAGGAATCCGAGGAGAACTTCACATTAACAGTGTTGGGTTTTCTACTTCAGGTTCGTTTTTATAGACTAATGACCACTACAGCAATGTGAGGTAACAGGCAGGCAGAGTAAATCAATGCCCTAACAAGAAAAAGCTGTTCATTCCAGTAACACAGTCACCACCTTGCCTATTTGTAGTGCAGTGAATGGGATTAATGGTACTGCCTGCACTAAACACTGCAGTTAGCTTTCGGTTTCAATGTGATGTTTTCCTTCCCCTTTGGAATGAGGTTAAAAGGTTCACTATGAGGGCAGTCATCAGATTTTCTTGCTGTAACAAAGTATAATATAGATGTGGCCTATTACTTTTTATGTTATTTGAGGAATTAGGATGACACATCTTTTATATCTGGATATCTTCAAACTTAACCATTAAAATGATGTGGACTAAAATGATGTAGCCAAGGTACAGAACACAGCCAGCAACAGCTCATCACATCATCATAAGATGGTCAAGATCACAAAAACATGGCCTTAAGTCTCAGAAATAACTACAATAATTTGTAGTCTTGAAGTGAATTGTCACTGGGTTATGGTTATGGTCTTCACTGAACCTCTGATAGACTCACATAAGTAAAACAAAAAGCCTACTGTCTGGAATAACACAGTCTAACAGCAGCCTTCACAACTCTTGGTTAAATATGATGCTTTAATTTCGCCATCGTTCAGTAAAAGTTCAGTGTAGCATAGTGAAATAAGATGTGATCAAATCCAGCTTACTAAGCCACTAAAATTCTCATCCTTCCTGAGAAATCTTATTGGTTTGAATGAAGAAAGTAAAAAAAGTCTTTAGCTAGTACTAAGTTGCAGAGCTGTTGGCAAGTATAATAGCTTCTTCATGTTTCTCGTAGCCGTCAGTTAGCTTGTTGTTTTCCTGTATGGATGATTTTACCAAACTGGTTCAAAGTCAGAGTTGAAAACCATTTTAGGCTTCTAGCTGAATAAAAGCTTCTTGCTTTGAGTGACAATACAGCTTAATTATGTTTATTTTATGAAAATAAATGACTGAATATTCCATTTTGTCACTAACAATTATACCACCACCAAAACACCACTAAATGTTTCAGTTGTGACAATTTTAGCTCTTTTTGAGCAGAACTCAAAAGTGCTAGCAAGTACATGACTAGCAAACAGTTTTAAATAGTTGTACACACACAAATAAAAACTGCAGAAAATGTGTTTTAGTATTTGTTTGCAAATTCTTAATGTTGCAAACTGATTTTCAAGCTTTGGGACATTTTTACTTCAGAAACAATGAGATCTAACTGCTCACTATGTGGCTATGAGGGACAGGCATGCAGACTCACTTCCTGCTCTAACATGCAGGGGTGTGGCTATAATAAGGCTCCGCCTATGGACTAAAACAGCATTTTTTGAAGTTAGATTTTTATTTTAAAATGTAATTCATAATAAATCTGAATCTTCCAGAATTAAAAAATTCAAAAAGATCTTGTGTATTTAGCTTATTACTATCTCAGTTGATGCATTGAGTTTAAACAAATTCTAACAGTGTAAATATCTAAGGTCTGAATACTTGTTTGTTTTTTTTTTACGTGTGGCCACCTGCAACAAGAGAAGTGACTATTTTTTGCTTTCTAATCCTCTTAGGGACATTTTCGCTCTGCTGTCTTACACTCCATCTCAGACGCAGGATTCTTCAGTTTCAGTTTATTTCAGAAGATATAATAAAATTCATAGGGTGCCAAAGATGTGACAATGATAGGCATTCTGTAAGATAACGGGTGGATTAACACACTTATATTTCTCTGTGGAAACTGAGAAGGTGCATTTACAAAAGCACATTGAGTAAACAGAGCATTTGTAAACTGCAAAACGTTACTTACAAATGATCTACTGTTGACTGCTGTAGTAAACTCCATCAGGAATATGGTAATATTATGATGTCATTATTATTAAATTATTTAAGGATTTAGGATGAAACATCACTTACAGGATTTATGTACACAGTGTAATCACAATCCATGTTTTTCAGGTTCAAGGTTAACCAGGGAAAATTAACATTATCTGAAGAAACATCACAATTCAATATGGATTCTTGACACAACAAAACTGGACGTCTTATACAATAGCTTATTATACAATAGTCCACATAAGGTCAGTGTTAATTTGTGTTAGTTTGGCAATAACTTAACTGTATTACAAGCTGCTCTTAACAATTCTCAGTGACAAGGCCTTTATAATGTTAGAGAATTAAGAGTTCTTTATCCTTTTGTTCCCCCTCAGTAAAAAAACAGTATTAAACACGACTGATGATCATGATCTTCCTACTCATAGTGAACAAATTCTGTTTATAAAACAAAAAAGTTTGATTTCTAAATCTTTTAGCCCACAATTCACACAGAAATCATAAATGGTATCCTAGTGCATGCTAAAGGATTCAAGTTTAGGTCAATGCAACTTTTTGAATGCTTTTGAAACATTAAGAACCAACAAAAGGATGTGCAAACATTTGGTGAGACACAAACATGACTATTTCTAAAACTAGTCACCATAAAACAATTTTTACACAAAATTCTACTCATTCTTGTTACAACATGGTCACAAACACATAGAGCACATGTAATGTGTCAGGTAGGTATCAGTTGAAAGTGCCATCTCATGCAGGGAACCTGAAACCTTGCATTCTTAAGCTCCCGCTTAAAAGTCTTAAGCTCTTGCTTGAACTTTATTTAAATATTTAAACTTCTAATCTCCCTAAAAGTGCTTTCAGCATCTCACTCTCTAGCCCAAACCAGAGGCAGGGAAAAGGATGATCAACCTTCCAATAAACAGTAAAGATCAGTCAATATCCATGTTGAGCCTTTTCTTTTCTGTATGTACTCTAAAATACCAGAGGTGTGGTTCAACAGCACTGCTACTGAACAATTTCAGCAATAAAATACCTGCACAGCACCAATCTGTTAACCCAATCATGTAACGTTAGTTTCACAGAGATAAACCAACTGTGTCATGGTCTCGTGGTCATTTGCTTGTGCCGTGTT
This sequence comes from Colossoma macropomum, assembly GCF_904425465.1. Lineage (NCBI taxonomy): Eukaryota > Metazoa > Chordata > Actinopteri > Characiformes > Serrasalmidae > Colossoma > Colossoma macropomum. The sequence continues at coordinate 29,186,505 of NW_023494792.1, read as the reverse complement.
AGTGCTAAAGGTGCTTTTAAACATTTTATTCCACAGCTGCAGAGCGCTGCCTTGAAGTGTTAAAGTTTCGAGCGGAAAGGAAGGCCATCGTACATGTCAGCTTTCAGCTGAGCCCACTCCGCCAGCCTCTGGATGGTGCTCTTCTCTTGAGAAAGCATGCTCGCAGCTTTTTTCAGCTTGGTCTCGTTGCGCTCCAGGTAGCGTTGCCCCTCGGCCTGCAGGAAGTTCAGCCTTTCGGGCCGGTTCTCGTCCAGTGGGATATCCTCACTCATACAGGGGTTAAAGCGGAAGTAGGTATTTGGAGGGAGGAGGGCGTCCAACATCGTGTGCACCTCTGCAAAATATGAGAAAACATCAGCTGGTATTACATATTATAGGTGGACAGTGACCTTTTTGTTATAGCACAAGGCACATTGGATTTGCAATGAAACAAAAGGACAGTGTTAGAGCAGAGTAAATGTGCAGTGCACTGGCAGAATCAGAACTGAAGAACAAAGCTGTAGAGTTAAGAGTCTGGTGGACTGAGCCAGAGTGATGAAAAAAAAAGAAACTGCTGATGATCACCAGGGAACACCAGCTGGTCTGTGAAATATGGTGGCGTAAACATATGTAGCTGGCAGTGGAACTAGATCACTTGTCTTTACTGATGATGTAACTGCATCCTGTAAAGTGTACAGAATAGGGTGTGATGATCGTAACTGGCAGATTCATAAATTTTGGCTAATCTGTGTTACAGTTTTATGACAAGTAACGAAAGGCAGGTAAGTGAACTTATGTTGTTTTTAAATGCTGCTGATACACAACTAATTGTGCTAAATATCCAGCTGCCTTTTACTTTCAATGTAGCACTTTGTGATTTATGTCAAAGGATTCCGGCCTTTTACAACTCACAGCCCTTACAACTGACCACAAATGTTTCTGTGGCTGACGAGAACAGTTAACCGAGTGGATCATTTAAAATGTTAACAAATGTAAAATGTAAACATTGTAGCCTATCAAATTTCACTTGACTGTATGCAAGATAATAAATGCCAAAAAATATATGAAACATGTCCATTTATCCATAACGGATGATTTCCATACAATCAAAAAGAGAAACGTTTTGCATTGATTTGCATTGAAAATATAACTGTCAGTCACATCAGTCATTTTGCCAGACCAATTAACAAACTGAACCTAAATATTATGTTTTCTTTTTCACAAATAATTATCACAACAATAGTGTTTGTCATATTTAAAGTTGTTTTGTTAAATGTCTATATATCACAACAAGTTTTGGTAGTAAAACTAAAATAAAAAACCTGACAGCCAATGACCTTCTAGCAATACCACCGCCACCCACAGGATGAAAACCACAGATTTATTTGATTTAAATAGGCTAAAAAATAAAATTTTTCATTTACAAATTTAAAATGGCAATTTGGTTTATTAAAGATCAAATAAATGTTATTTATATTGCAACTTTGGCTAACTGTATTTTTTACATGTTTGTTTAGTCCACACAGACTTCTTTTCCAGAGTTTTGGGTTTAAAAAAAAAAACAAAAAAAAATGAATAAAGTTAATTTAAATCAACAATAAAAAATGGTCATCATGGCTGTAAAGGTCTCGCAATTAAAATGTTATCAGCCATAAACATTTACGACCAGTGCATTCCTGATACAGACCTATTTTTTCACTACTCATATCCAATAAAAATCCTCTAAAGGCTGACTAAACACTGATGGCAAAAATAAGCAGTAACTGAAAAAGACTATATTAAAGAGTTTAACAAGATGCCTCATTTCTTTTTAATAGGGACCAGAAATGAACCTGCGTTAGTGGTGTGGCTGTGGAAACCAAAGCAACAACTCCAAGACAAACTAATGACATATCTTCAAAAAAATAGAAGTTTCTGTGTCTCTGAAAAAACTGCACTGAATTAGGTAAAGGACAGGTGGAGTTATCTGGTGTAAATAAAATTCTAATTCAAAAGACAAAAAAAAACAAAACATGAAATTAACTCGCTCAAACCTCACATTTCAGCAACTACAGCAAGCTACGGCAGCACGACGCAGTGAGCTGCTGTAGCTGTTCCTGTTACCATAATTGCTTAAAGTCTCTACTGTCTGTGGGTTGCGTACTTAGGTCAGTCGCTGACTCCAAGGAATTGATAACCAAGAAATTAAAACTGTCATATTTAGTAAAGACTGTTTGCCTAGGGGGATGAAATATAAATATATTGTTTTATGTATGGTAGCTTGTAATTGGGGACTATGTGTAAAAGGGCTGTGATTTCTCTACGGTTTATCCAATACTGATGTAAATAGTCTTGATTGAAAGCTAACATTTTGCATTTTTGCTTTGCAACTCAAATCCAATGTGCTGGAGTACAGAGTCACAACAACAAAAACTGTGTCTCTGTCCATTTACGTACAGACTGCTTAAAACTGTGATAGTAGCACTTGAACAATTTCATGCGCCTGCTGCTATATGGTGGAAAACTACTCCTATAATATCCTGAGACAACATTCCACCAAAATGTCTATCAAAACTAATGAAATTAACATTCCGCAAGCTTAAGATGTCACGGAAAAGAAAAACATTAGGGCCTGAACGAGTGAGCAGAGGAGTGGCACTGTAGTAAGGTGACCTGCCATTTGGAGAGGATCCCAAAACCAGGCAACATAATCCCGATTAAAAATAACTGTAGAGGTTGAGTGACTGTTAATCTCAACCCGTGGACAGATGTGGAAGCGGATGCGGGCTGGGAAACTTCTGTCCCATCATTATACACTCTCGCACGCTCTCTCTCTCACCCTCAGTGTCTGTGGCGCTGCTGATGACGTGGGTGAGCTTGGTCTTCAGGCTGGTGTACGTTCCGGAGCTGCTCTTGCCGGCCGTCTCGTAGCGGCCCGTGCCCAGAGACACCACACACTGCACAGGAGTGTTGGGCCACAAGCACTTGCACTCGTGGATGGCCAGTGCTGTAGGGTTGTTGATCAGGAGACCGCCATCCTGCACACAAAAAAGATAAAGTAACCTAGATAGTAAACATGGCACAACCATTTGTCAACTTAATCCAGAATGCTGGGTTGCTGTGAACTGCACTAGAGTGAGGTGAAATGCCAAATATAGGCCCAATCCCATTTCACCCATCACCCCTACCACATAGCCCTTACCCTTTTGTTTTGGGCATTCACGCCTAGTGTTAGGGCTGCATGACCGTTCAAACGGAGGTTTTTCAGAAGCACACTTCAAACATAGAGTATTATAAGAAAAGAAAAAAAGATGGCTGTGCAAGCGACCAAAGAAACCTACAAAGTTTTTTCTCCATTAAAAAAAATTAGCTGGAATTCTGCTATAGATGGCTTTGGGAAATCATAAAGGATTATATTTTAATATTTTTAAATATTTTTACTTTTAATATTTAACGTGATTTAGCAAGCTGTTTAAAATTAAATCAGCCCAGCTCTTCCTCCCAATACACCAATTTTATTATGTTAATTCAAAAGGAGAAAAAAAAACTATACATAAAGTTATATATAAAAGAACTTTTTCATTTATTTTTCAGTTTTCAGTTTTCAGCTAAGTGCACCCTGAATTTTAGTTTTCAATTTTTGCTTTGGTGCATCACTCATGTACAGTCGTATTTTGGAGATAGAAAAATCATCCTTTACGTTTTTGAAATGTTTCTGTCATTATTTGACACCACAACTAGGACACCGTATTAAAGTACAAGTGACCAAACTGGCTGATATCTGATTAGCCATCTTGCTTCCTAGCTGCCCATACTTAGTAGCTCCCAAATGATGACAGACAAAGCTCAAAATATGTACTCACTGTGATCTCATCACAGCAAAGAAGTCAGAAATGCAGATTCTAACATGTTGATACACAATGTAAATTAATTTAAAAATGACTGATCATTTCGCTATGTAATTCAATAGATGTGCATAATTTTATTTAAATAATACAGCAAAATGATGACAGTGATGCCTTTTATGAGTTAATAAAAGCACCCGAAATCTCTGCCTGGATGAAAGCCTTTAGTTCACTGGCTAACAAAAGACCATGCAGACATTATGTGGCATGTGTCGCATAATATCCCAGCAGCCCTTCACATGGGACTGCTTGCTGACTGAGTGACAGACATCTCATATGCTTAGAGTTCTGCCAATTATGAATCCAGAAGCCTGAGGGTGAGCTGGCAGAGAGCCATTATATAGCAGCAGGTCTGGAGGGGCTGATGAGGGGGAAGTCTGGGGTTCAGACTGCAGGGAGGGGCTTGACTGCTCTCAGTACAGATCAAACAGCTCTGCAGTGCTACTCATTACAGAGGCAGTGTTAACAGTCCAGAACCACCTGCTCCCAGGAGACACCCAAGAGAGCCACAGGGGGTTATGGGTATCTGTATGTACGCATGTATGAGTGTGAGTAACAGAGAAAAGGAAAAGCCCTGGGTCTCTTTCACCCAGTCATATGTATTGCATGATGTGTGCGCGTACAACGTAGAGGTGGTACCGGTCTGACACCCAGTATCAGCACAGGACCAATTCCAGCAGTAAATTCTGGAACAGATATTGGGGATAAAAACAAAATTAAATCTGATACAACTCTGATCTGATTGTGCTTGGCATTTGTAGGTGTACTACACTAGAATCAGTATTCCAATTACTAGGGACGCACCAAAATATTGGAACGGAAAATGCCAGTTTTCAGCTGAAAGAAAAAAAAAGGCAGAAAATTTGGTCAAAAAAAAACAACAAAAAAAACAAACAAAAAAACCTTAAAATCAACAACAAAACATGAAATACGACTGCAATGAAGTGTCAAAACCTAACACTTAATAAACCACTTAAAACAAGAAACAGTGATTAAACATGCTGTCAGTTCTTTTCTCTCTCCTATGCTGGGTCAGTTCAGACAGGTTCAAACAGTTTGAGCAGCAGCAGATAAACAGCGGGGGGGTGGCCACGTGAAACCATTTCACAGTTTCTACGACGAACGTCAGACAAGAGATTTATAATCACTGTTCATATTGAGTATCAAGAGGGGATATAACACCCAAGAACTTTTCCACAACAGGTTTGAGACCAAAGTGCAAAAAGAGCCAAAGTGCAAACTACAAAAATAATGGAATTCACTGCCTTGAATGATCAACCATTCTCTGTTGTTGAGGACGTTTGATTTTGTGGCACATTCTGTAGCCCACATATTGCAATCATTTCAATTTATTTTGTGTAAACTGTTTTTATTTATTGTCAGCTCTGTTTTAGTACATAAAGCAGATTTTTATTAATACAAAGAGTGTATTTAGTGTTTTATTTATTACCTTGTAGGTTTTATGTTTAGTACATGTATTAAAATACATAAAAATGATGTAGGTCATTGCATTACCATAATCTTATTTTATCTGAAACAGTCCAATTTTGCACAAACTTGCACTGTAAGTGATATTTCTTTTATTGCAAGAGTTTAAATGGATGACAAAGCACCAGTTTGTTTATGTCACGTTGCTCGTTTTGTATTTCTTTTTTTTTTTTATTATATTTTTATTAGGAAATAGCTGTTTGATTTCACAGAAATATATTGACAAATTGCATCAATACTACCTTTACACATAAAAAAGGTGAGTATACAATCCTCAGTGCATCAAGTCCTGTCTGTGACACAGCTTTTCCAGTATTTTGAGAATATGTTCCTTTAAAACAAAACTATTTACAGCAGAACATAATAAGGGGAGCTTACATTCTAAAGATTTTACATAGCTCATCTTCACATATTCACATATTGTTCAGTCCAGCAGGAAAAAAAGGATCTGGCCTTATGGGTTTTATATACTCAATCCACTTTGCCCATATCTGGTTAAACAATTCCTTTTGCATATTGAGGGAGGCGGAGAGCTTTTCCATTATATAAATATCATGTATTACATCCATCCATTCATTCACGGTAGGTGGGTCTGGTTTTAACCATTTTCTAGTGATAGCCTTTTTATCTGGTTTTATATTTCATCTTGTATCGTAGTTTGTCCTGTGCAGTGTTTGTTGGAGCAGTCTGAGGATGGTGGTTTTAGATGTGTTTTTAATTTTTAAATTCTGTATTTTATTTCTTTCATAATGTTTTGGTTCTAGATGTCCATTGGTATTTGAAATAGAACAGAGAATTTTGAGAAAACTGAACTGTATTTTATTGTATTGTATTGTATTCTATTATCTACCTTTTCAGTGTCACTATTTTCTGCGTCAGATACAGTTCACTTCTAAGGCTTCTATGTTCCAAAGAACCCAGTTCCAAATGGAACCTTAAAAGCACTGCACTGGAATTTGGCTTTGATATGCAATAAACAAGTACTAGAAGGGAGAACTTGGTGCAAAGGTTTTTGGCCTGGGCCTCTAGGACCCCCAACTACTTCACCTTTTTGTTCTATTCCAGCTCCTGACACATTACAAACTAAACGCTTGATTACAGACTCAAGAAGTAAGTCAGTAGGTGGGCAAAACACTAAGCAGACAAAACACAGACAACAAAAAAATGACAGAATAAAGCTGGCCTATTCATTCACACACACCCCAGTACAATCTTTGGTAGAGGCATAAGCACTGGTAACTGGTAACTATTCTATATACTTAAATAAGGACTGAACTTTCTTTTTCTTCATTTTGTCCTCTTAGGTCACTTGGAATCAGTCCAACAGCTCATGCTATGATTCACCAGCTGAGCTATTTCTGGACTGGGCTAAGAACAAAGCACTAGATGGCAAACACAGTTACTGAGTCTGACACATAAGTGCCCATAACCAATCTGGCATCTGGTCAAAGATGAACAGTCAAAGACACAGACAGAAAGGGCGAACAAAGGCAAATTCATAATCATACAACTAAATAAGGCAGGCAAAAGTAACACTCAAACTCTGTACACAGTGGAAATGAGAAATGTATCTAGGTATTGGTAGCACAACAACGTTGCAAAACAAACAGGGAAAGACAGGGAGTACTTAAACACAAGAAGAGATGATGGAGTTAAGAAGACGCAGTTGCAGCTGAAGGGTGGACCTGATGGGCGGAAGACAGGAGCTGGAAGAGAAGACCACTCAAAAGCAGAGGAGGTGAGCAGAAGTGTCTTGTCGAGCAGAAACTCACTAGCCCTTATTCATCACAGCTGCGTTAATAAAGAGCACAAATCTGACTGCCTTTAATAACGTACGAACCACTCTGCATCAGATTCACGAAACCTTTACATGATGTGGAAGACTTGAGCGCAAATGATGAATCAGCTTCAGTGCATGAAATCAAGCACCAGCCTACCAGTACCTTATTTACATATCATTTACATGAAGCACGCCCTAATTCCTGCATACATTTTGGTGGGAAGCCAATAAAATGACACCATTCAGCAGCTTGTGAGCCAATGGCTGTGCTCATAGGTGGAGTATGAGGTCGAGCAGTGAGTGCACTGCTTCACCCACTGATCTTTATAGTGTTAAAATGATGAGGAAATGTGAAATAAACAAGCTTAGCTTTTTTGGGACTAAGGTAGAATGATGTGATTGTGTCCTAAATAGCATATTTAAGCTGTGTTATTGCAGTGGGTCAGCAGTATAAAACAAAAGCACAACATAATATGTCTTTGCAGCATTTGTTTATACCAATGTGCATGTAAAATAAGTGCATCCACTTTTGTACTGGGTTGTCATGTTCACAAATTATTATTTCTATTGTTATTTTCTATTTTTCTTCTTATTATTGGAAAAATAGATGATATTAAAGACATATTTGGCCTGTTAACTTTAAGGTTGTTAAACTGTTATGTGCAAACTTACACACATTCCTATCAGTCGTGAGTTAAATTGTACAGACATACCAATGATGAAACTGATGAATAACAAAACTGTCAAGGAAATTTGTGCTCATTTTACTGTCTGATGTGACTGTATGCAACTTTGATGAATAAGGGTCATTGCCTTATACGGACGCTGCCTATATATACACTTAAAAGACGAGTGTACCCACATTTATGATAAGAACGTGTTTTGGCTCCAGTTATCCTGACCTGCATAATGTTCTACAAATTGACAATTCTCACCCATCGCTACAGATTCTACAGATACTCCACACAATTAGTCTGTGTTGTTCATTTTAACTGCGCAAATGATAAAGAAGACTGCGTTAAAAGTATGTGCATTTGTTTATCCTCTGCAGTTTTCTGGCTTGTGATTAGACCATTACTTCAAGCCTACATCTACCGTAAAGAAGCCTCCATGCACTACAATCGGATTTCCATGTAATCTAAACTTCAAGCTTGGGCACCATCATGGTCTAACATCAAATGAGCTCCATTTTTTTCAGATTTACCGCTTTTTAATCAATATTACACATAAAAACTCAGAAGACACATGTAAATTCCCCTTTAAGCTATTAATATCATTAGAAAATGGAAGACACTCCAAAGACAGTTCAAATTTGAGCATAAGTGAGATGAAATGCATCCTAGAAAATGGAGAGATGACAGTGTGCAACCTAAATTTGAATGCAGTTATAGAAACATGGCAGTTTCGGTTCTAAAGCACAGATTATTTGCACCGACGCCACATTTGTCTGCTTTAAAAATTTTCGGTGGGAGTTTAGATCTGCTGCTGGACGTAGATTTGAAAAGGTTCTTGACTGGGTGATGATTTGGTGACAGGATGTTAATTCTAAGTGTACTTTTTTACTTTTTTTTGATACAATGTAATAACCTAGTACAGTGCTTTTAGTTCAATGTATATTTTACCCCAAATATACAGAATTTCTAATTAGGTGTCACAAAGGAAATTTACAAAAGACATACAATCAATATTTTAACAAAAAACCTACCAGTGCTTTGAGTTTGTTGTGCTTTTTGTGCATTTTCTTTTTGCCTTAGGCCAAGGAATTTAACCATCTGATGCTCTGTTATTATGCCTAATTTAAATCGTTCAAGTGGAAAATTAGGACCGAAATATGCTGCAGGTTCTTGGAAGATTCCATTATCTTGGAACAAACATGCATGAAGGGTTATGAGGAACGTGTATCTCTGCAACAATCTACAAATTCAATATGTTCTAGTTACTTTTTCAGCCATCCAGTCTACTCTTAGAAGGGATATGAAGAGAAAACTGCAAATGCCTGGCACATTAATATCTGCGCCTAAAATAAACCCTGAAGAACGGCATGATCAACACACAAAATGTGCGCTTCTTCAGTGTGAAACTGTGGGTGGACACGCGCATTTCACCTGAGGCACCAGAAATCCAATTTTATTTGCATCATCTCTTTCATTCCAAATGCTGGTAAACAAAGAGAAGCAATGCAAAAACATCAAACCCTCCCTGCTTATGTTCTTATGTGGCCTACATTTTTCCTGCATAGCCCATGTCTATATAATCAGAAGAAAACAAACTACAGGTTCTCAAATCGTTCTTGGCTTGGACATACGGTTCTAGGAAAAACTGTTACAGCTGTAGAAACTTTACATTATGTGGAGATTCATGAAGCTTTATAAAAGGTTCTTCACACTGATACATCTGATCCGTGGCCAGGAGTCCAAGAGAGCACCAATGGCCTCCCTCTCTCTGGGTGGGTAGGATGGCCCTTTCTGTCTCCCCCCACCACTCAGCCCGATGCTAGCCAGCGCAGGTGTCTGTTGGCTGACGTAACAGATCTGGCGGTTGGCATTTCCACTAAACGCGTTCGGCGGTCCAATTACGTTGCGTGAGCGGCAGTTTGAAAAGATGCAGTGGCTGGCTTCACAGGTATTGGAGAAAGTCTGTGCTAGCTTTCGTCCTCCTAGCACTGGTGGTGTTGTGTGATTGGGGGAGTCCTAACTAGTGGGTGGGATTGGATATGCCTAAATTAGAGAGAAAACTGGAAAAAAGGCACTGCAATCTTTACTGCAGCGGGAGCACACAGTCCACAAAATGACTGACATGTTGCTTCTGGACAGGACTAAAATCACTAAGAAGTGCTGGTAAAAATTATGTTATACCATCTCCCTATGTACACCAAATCTAGTTCGAATAGCACTGAAGTCACTTGCATGTGCAAGGCTAATCTAACCATATATCATCAATTCTTACACCAATTTATGCAGTTCATTCTGATTCTCCACTGTCACTCCAACTTAATACAGCCAAATGTATGTTTAGAAATTTGGGACCCAACTCTTCCACACAGTTTGAGTTGGCCTCGGGTGTGAGATTAGCTTCAGACCCCAAACACTCGCTGATAAAATGAAACAAAGAAACAGGGCTGACTTCTCATTGTGCGCAGTCCTCAAAGACGCTATGCATAACAGATTGCTGGCTTGGTATGAAGAGTATGCACTGAAGTGGTATTCAGAGCTGTGTCTGAAGACAGAGATGGGGAGCAGTCCTCTTAATACAGCATGGAATAAAGCATGGCATCAAGAGCCACCAGGAGCTTGGCCGTCAACAGGTTTTCGAGCCAAGAGCTTGCACCGCATTTACATTTTAATCTCCCCACCATTCATCCCACTACAGCACAACCATATTAAGCGCACCGTTAAATGGGGCACTAGACTGAGAAAAGTCTATTCACCATGCATTAGTGAGGTTAAGTTATCCTCCAGTCAGAAAACTAGATCTACCAACAAAAAGACAAAAGAGGGGGAAAATGATAGCAAGGACTATGCAGATAACGCAAGTGCTCCATTGTTTTAGAGGCTTGGAAACGAATACATAAAATATCTAAATTTATGGTCAAATAAATTCCCTGAAAAATACCACAGATTAGATAAAAGTCTTTTGATGCCTACAACATATGAGATTTAACCTAAAAACAAAAATCTGCCATTTCCTCTATTTTATCCAGCTTGATTTCCTTTAAATAGAGCACAAGAAATCCTAAAATCTGTCTGGTTATTTCAACCCTCCAATAGGATTCCCGATGGTGTTCATTTCAGCTGAAAGAACTTCTGAACCTTCTGAATCTACTGAACCCAAACAAGCGCTCAAATACTGACTTCTCGTCCCTCTGCAGCGGAGACATCAGTTATATGACCGTCTCTTCCATAGATCAATAGAAGCGACCTCTCCATTGAATTCAGATCTGGTGTGGTGTAGTGCTAGTCTGAATTGGCGCATTCATTCAGCACTGTGGCCGGCTGTTTCCTTGCCCTTTCCAGACAACAGGCACATTGAGGCGGTGTGGATGTGAACTCGGTGGGTGACACTACAGCTGGACAGTGTGGCGCTCTTCTCAAGCTACTACACACAGGCTGACAGCTTTCCTGAAGGACTCTCATGAGTGCAAAAGCAAAGCCTAGGGTGGATCACACACTCACTTCCATTTAGTGACAAGTCCAGTTGTAGCTAAACCCAGTACATGCTGTGTTGCATTAACAGCCTGTGATAATACTGCCCTCTTTCTGCACTGAATTATAGTGAATATTTTTTTCTCTCATCATGCTATTTGATAAATGACAAAGTATGTGAATACGCCATTAATGTCATTTCATGTTAGGGGAACAGTAAGAGAGAACAACAACTGAGTACATCCAGTGCTCTGTTTTGTGCTATATCAGATATTTAACTGCATCACATTGAATTTACGACTTCCTCCCACAGCCCAAAGACATGCAGCCAGGCCAGTTGTTTATGCTAAATTGCCCCTAGGTGTGAGTGTGTGTGTATGTGAATGTATATGTCTGTTTGTCTGCCCTGTGATGGACTGGCGACCTGTCCAGGGTGTATCCTGCCTTCTGGCCAATGACTGCTGGGATAGGCTCCAGCTCCCCCCCGCGACCCAGAAGGATAAGCGGCTTAGAAGATGTATGTGTGTGTGTGTGTGTGTGTGAATTTACAACATTAATATTTCATACTGACCACAACAGCTAGTTGACCAGTACTAATCTCAAAATTATCAAAAAATTAGACGACTGTCAGAGTTTGGTGCATTTTGTCATTTAACGTTGCTAAGATCTGCCTTCTTTGACAGGAAAGGCCATTTGACTGATGTGCAAAATAACCAATCACAGACCACGGTTTTAGAGTGACGTGTAGCAGGGCTGCAACAAAAACAAGCCTGAGGGAACCAAATGTGCAAACTCGCAACAATCTCTCTCTTAAAAGCTGCAAAATACTTTAAACAACTTTATTAATAATAATATTATTAATAAAATAATATTTACTATATTACTACCTCTAATAGCCTGGTACTTCTACTGCATACAGAGAGACTGGAAATGGTCATGTAAAAATTAGCTAAGTTTTTGGTACAAAAGAAATGTCACAAGTGTCAAAAGTGAAACTCACGAAACACAGAGAAAAGTAAAGTAAAACGCAAGAAAATGTAAAATATGGGCCCTTTAAAGCTTTTTAAAGCCATTAACTTCACAGACTCTTTTCAATTTAGCAGCTAATTTAAAACAGACCACTGACATCACCAGTGATGTAGTTTTAGGGCTGTAGTTAAGAGCTCAGCTGGAATGACTAAATTCAATCTCCACCCAATTCAACAGACAGGAACTAAAATGACAGTGTAACACATATTGCCAAATGTACCTGATGTAAGTCATGCCCAAGCACATATTCCTGAAAGTAGCCTGGGGCTGCAGATGATGCTCGAATAGCCTGCCACATCTTATGCTGGCAGCCGCCCAGGTAGTGAGAGCGCACTCCGGGAAGGAAGTTGTAGTTCCTGAAGACATAAGCCTTCAGAGGCAGCCCTCTGTTTACTATGGTGCTCACTGCTGCCACCTGGAGGATGGACAGAGGCATATTCAATGCTCATATGCAGAATGAGTAGGTATGAAACAGCGATTCTCAGTCCTGGTGCTGGAGTATCATTGCCCTGCAGATAGTGTTTTCCTTTCACCTCAGGAAAAGCTTTTTACTTAACTCGTTAGACAGATCATGTGTGTTGGCAGTAGGTACTGATTGCTTGTTAAAAAACATAATCCAAAGGATTACTATTTTAAAGAGACGTAATCAGATGACTTTTTATTCTTTTTGGATTACTTGCCTTTTTGAACTACTCATAAAAACAAACAAATTTCAATAAGGCATCTTTAAACAAGGCAAACAAGAAAACCGCACTGTTTTTCTGAACATGAATGACACAGGTGATATTTAAATGCTAAAATTATGCCAGTGGTGTAGCTAGGAAGCACAATAACACTGTTAAAGTGAAGCTGACAACTACCAAGTAAGCAACAACTACCAACAATTTCATTGTAGCTTTCACAAACAGAGAGAGAGAAAAAAAGAAAATTTAAACTGCAGCACACCTGGCTAATAAACCAGAGTCCTACCTTGTACAGGACTAGCCATTTTTTTTTACCTAGCCCACTATAGCTATGTAAGTAGAAGCCTACGCTAGGAACTAGCACAGCTCAGAAAAACACATTTTTCATATACTGTACATTTCTGAAACACTCTGTTACAGCCCCTGTGTCTTTAAGCCCCCCATCCCGACGAGCCCAGTGTCCCCTTATTGGGGGGCAAGTCAGCTTGCCCACTCTGTTCTAATTGGTCAACTGCCAGAGCAGTTGAAAGTGGGAGATGCATCCTGCTACAAGTTCTGCCCCAACACAAATTTCAATCACTGACTTCTTTATTGTTCTACCTACAAAGGGGATTTCCCTTCACAACGCAGAACACAGTGTCTCCTCGACATGGCTACAAAACTAAACAAACTCTTCCCAGCCTCCAGTAGTTGCTGTGTGTGGTGTGAGGGTGTGCCAAGCTTGCCGGTAGGCAGGCATTAAGGATTGTGTTACAAGATTGCATCATCTTGTAACAAAGGAAAAGGGCTGAAATTGAAACGAGACGTTTCAGGCAGCTCAGAAAAGTGTTTCTGTGGGAGTGAGTCACTCACTCTGGCGCGGACTTTGCAACTTTGCAAACCGTTTACATATACAAAAACCTATATTACACACTAAAGGAAAGGGAAAAAAGGGAAAGGTCCTCTTTAAATCTAACCACTCCCATTATCACATTATAACATGAAATCTAACTATCATCTTGCTACCACCAAATCAAAAACAATGAAGATTTACATGCATATTGTGACACATTTACTTTCTACTACGGAAAAGCTGGTTTTACAGTTTACAGGATTACAGTTATAGTTACCTTCTTTGTATCTTGATTACATTTATTCCGTTACTACCCAGAAACTCTAAAATATGCAGGGCAGTGGTACTCCAGGACAAGGACTGAGTGTTAATTGAAAGAACAGTTACTTGAAGGTCTATGTGAAACTCGCCTTTGGGCATTTTGGATCTTTGGCAGTGTCAATCATTAGACTAGGCCCCATTCTCTCTCTGTTGGGTAAAAGACATCACAAAACGAAATTACACATTTATTAACAAACGCATAACACATCTCACTGCAATAACACACAAGCAGCTTTTAATAAGATAAAAATCCAACAAGTTACTGGTCTCACTTAAGGATTTCCTCCCAGATCTGACTATCGTAGAAGGCGTGACTCCAGCCCATCTTCACTGTGCCCACGATAACGTTCTGTTTGAAGACGTCAGAGCCCAGCTTCCTGTACAGCTCCTCACACTCCGGCAGAGGAATCTGGAAAACCCCCAACATGAAGGCCAGTATGGCACCTGTGCAACAACCAGATTAGTTCACGACTAGCAAGAAAACATTTTACAGAAAACTGCCATCCAAAATTCTTTTACTACTATTACTATTAATGTAAGTGATTGTAAGAATAATAATATCAATACAAATCCAATTCCAAAAACATTGGGACAGCAGGTAAAATGCAAATAAAAACAGAAAGCAGTGATTTATGAATTTACTGAGTTGCAGCACATTCCAAAAAAAAAATAAAATCAAGCAGTTTAAGACAAGGAACATTGTAAAATGTTCAGAAGACGTCTTAAACTGGTCACAATTATACTCGGATATAAAATGAGTATCAAGGAAATGCCTAATCCTTAATGATCAAGGATGGGTCGAGACTTGCCACTTCACCAAAAACAAAGCCAGCGCCTGTCATGGTATGAGGGGTTATCAGTGGGTAACCTGTACATCAGTGTGAAAGCACTATTAACAATGAACACATTTTGGAGCAACCTATTTTGCCTTTAGGCGCCATCTTTTCCAGGGAGACCCATGCTTATTTCAGCATGACAATACCTAGCCGGATTCTGTAAGTGTTACAACAGCATGACTGTGTAATCAGAGAATGCGGGTGCTAGACTGTCCTACCTGCAGTCAAAAACTCCCACAGAAAATGTGTCTTATTAAGCTCAAAGTATGACAAAGTCCTGTATGGCTGCACAGCTAGGGACTTTGATAATAGAAGAATGGCAACTAATTCTGCTTTCAAACCTGGTTCAATTTCTGTCTTCAGTCCCCAAATGATTGAGTGCTGTTAAAGGGAATGATAATGTATCACAGAGGCAAACATGCTGCTGTCCCAACTTTTTTGGAATGAGCTGCAGGCATCAAATTTAGAACACACATATTGTAATGTTTTTAATTTAACACAGGTTTTATTAGCATCTCACATACTACCTCAACCTTTTCAGAATTGGGTTTGTAATTATAATAAGAGAGCACTGTTATTCATAATGTAATTCTAATGTAAACTAGATCAGATCAGTCTAGATCAGAGACTGGGGTTTTTAAGAACTGTGAAAAAGAGTTCAAGACATGCTCTTGGTAGTCAACTAACTTCTGAATACAACAATTAAGCCAAGAATGTGTGTAACAATTGATGGTGTACAGTATGACTGTCTAAAAAGCAAGCATCCCTAATATTTTGAACACTCATCCTATGCACACTTATTTCTTGAGGGTCACACTACACACTAGGGCTTAATCCAGTCAAACACACATCTATATACCAGCTACATTTAGTTGGTATCCAAAGTTAATATGCAAACAAGCCACCAAGTAAAGCTTCTATAACCATTATAATCAGCAGCTGATTTATTGGTAGACTACAACACTGCATCACTTTTCCTTCAAGCTCATGTTACAATGCCACAGTATTGAGGCAACATTTAGAGCCTTAAAATGCACCTTTGTGCCACAATATGGCACTTCTGAGTGTTTCTTTAGGTCACTTAATACTGGTTGTTGGTAGAGATGGCATATCTGTATCGATGGGTATCGTTATTGGGCTGATATCAGCAGAAAATACTGGAATGGATACTGGAGTATTAATCTGATCCAGTCCTGCAACAGATAGATCCTGAAATATCCAGAATCACTCTGTGGGATGTGATGTTGTCAGCTGAGCATTTCTTTCTGTGAGGTAGTAGAGCACTTGCGTAGTTTGTGATTGGCAGCCTAGTTTAAGATGCGCATCGTAAGTGAAGAGCTTATTAAAAACAGCTCATTTTAAAGCTTATAAGTTTATAAAAAACTTTTTTCAAACTTTCAATATTGGTATTAGCAAAGAAAGGTATTGTGCTGTCTTCTTGGAATCAGATTTCAGCTTCCTTCAGTGTGATAAATATAGAAACGTGAATGACTTCATTGTATTTAAATGTGGAGCTGTGAATTTCCTTCAATTAGTGTCGCTCTGGAATGTCAGATTGTGGCTTTCATTAGAACCTATATTTAATCTGTATAACAAAGCTGTTTGCTCAGACAACGCCAGGGCCATCCATGAATAGCATCAGAGGAGTTTCCTTGTTTTATGAGTGCACAAAGTAATCTAATAAAAGTTCACACTTTTTGAGAATTAAAGGAGTCGTAATATAGAGTTAGTAAACAAAAGAGACAATAATATCTATGGCTCTGTACCTGTGCTGACTCCACAGATGTAATCAAACAACTGGTAGATGGGCTTCCCAGTGAGGTTCTCCAGCTTATGCAAAGTCTGCAGCGCAACCAGACCTCTAAAATAAGAACAGCATGCAACATCAGAAAAAACAAACATTAACAAAAAGTTCCTTCATACCATTTAACCTCATTAAGAAAACTACATGACGCAGCATATACCTAGTGCCTCCCCCATCAATGGAGAGGACCCGAATGCCTCTGCCTTTGACCGGGTCAGTGTAGCCCACCAGGGCAAGGGCCTGCCTCACTGCTGCCTGTAGTCTGGGGTCCCGCGCCTGACGCAACCGTAATAGACATGGAATAACTTTCTCCTGCAAAGAGACGAAAACAGATGAACAGAAAGACAAAGAGAAAGAACAAGTGAGACAATGAGTTAAAGTCATTGTGAACTAGTAAGATAAACTTTTGGACAGGCTTAGTTCCAAAATGATGGGTTCAGTAATGTAGTTAATGCCAGAATATCTAAAGTCAATTTGATTCGGTTATGACAGTAATATTTAAAAGGAAAATTCCACAGACTTTTCAAAATTTCAATCTTTGAGATGTAAACAAAGTCAATCAGAGTAGTTGTACGCGTTTTTTACAGTGGTGGTGATAGGAAACAGGGGTCACAATGTCTAGAAGACAAATATAGTCATTTTGTGTACTATCCAGAACCACCAGTGAATCCACGTGTCCTATGAGCTTTTATATATAATGATTATAACAGTAAAATAGTGGTAATCTTAAACAACTTTTTTTCAGTTACTATTTTACCTTAAAACACCCAGCATGTTCCTCTCAGTAGAACTGGGTGATATGGGGAAAAACTTTCACGATACACGATTTGTTACAATATTTTTTTATGATATCTGATAAATTGGAATGACAGAATTATACAGACATTTTTAAATTGGTGGATGTCCCCTTTACAGGCTGTACATAACTGCATCTGCAAAGATTATGATGGTTTTTACTACAAAACGAACTGTAGAAAAACTCAGGTTACGTCAATCCTTTTTAAACTGAGTGATATATTCCCGTTTTTAAGTACAATGGGCCACATTTACCAACCATTCTAAAGACGAATTTCTTCTTAAAACCCACTTATGCAGTTTCACGAAGATTCCGACATTTACTAATGTTTTCTTATTTGGGATTTGTTCTTATGTAAGAACAGAATCTACACACTCAAGAGCACAAAGGTGAGAACAATTCTGTGGTTTAAGAACACGTCATGAATCTGATGCAGACTTTTTCTTAAGACTTTACTTAAGAACACATTTAAGGAAAGAAATCAGTGAATCAACAAATGTTAAAACATATATGGCAAAAAAATACCCTGCTGTTTGACTTTATGCGTTATAGTTTATCGTTAAAATAACAGAACTCACAATAAACTTTTTTTTTTAACAATAAACAATGTGTTAATTGAGTAGACATTCCCCTGTAATTTCTTATCCTGTGTAAACGGATCATTTTATGGTGACCATACTTCACTAAAAGAGAGTCTGAACAGTATAAACACAGAAACACATGGACACACTTACAGTGACAGCCACTCCTCTGGTCTCAGGGAACTCCAGCAGATGAAAGCTGAGTTCCTCCACTCTGCTGATGGTGATCTTCACATCGGTCACTCTCTTTATTGCCTGCACTAGTGCTCTGGTCCTGTTATCCACACTTACACGTGCTATGATCTACACACCAGATAACAGAACATGATTTATCATCTGTCAGATTATCATGACGGACGATATCTATCAAGATCATCATATTAAAAACTGAAGAGCAGTGCATAACACTGTGTGGCTTGTATCAACCTAAATTGATGTACTGATACATTCTGGCATCAGCAATTCATTCTATGTATTTGATGTCTTCAAAATGCCTCATTTAATCTATTGCCCAGCTGTGGTACCTTCTCCCTTTGAGACAGCAGCCGTTGGGCCTTCTCCTCCGCCTGTTTCCGCTCCTTGGTTTCTGCATCCTCTGTGTCTTGAGAAACCCCCTGAGCTGCTTCAGCAGCTTTGTCCTTTTCTGCATCCACACTCTTGGAATCAGCCCTGAACTTGGGGACCAGAGGGGCAATGTAACTTCCCACAAAAGCCTGCATGCTGGGCCTCTTGTATGACAGATACTGGCTGATGCCTTTCTTCTGTGGAGTGGGAGAGGGTGGTGTACTGCTCTCTGACTCTTGAAGACCAGGCTTATCTGAAGTTTTTGTGTTTGGTCTAGTCTGGTCGAGGGCAGGTGGAGCGGTGGGTGGCTCCAGGTCAGCTCTCTGAGCTACAGGTGAAAGCACAGGGAAGTGCTCCTTGGTCCCACTGAAGTGAGCAGTGCTTGATGGCACAAAGGCATCACTGCTCCTCTGCTGTGGCATCTTCTCCTCCTGGGTGTTGCTTCCAAAGTATGTGTTGACATGTTCGGCCAAGTGGCTATAGGTTTCGTCCATGTTTGTAGCAAAGGCTGAGGGCTGGAAACGCTGCAGTGTCTGTTTGGCTACTGCTGCGGATGCACCCCCCCGAGGTGTATTTGGGCTGACTTGAAGTTTGGGGGCATCTTTGCTGACTTCTTTACATTTCACTTCTTCATTTTTGGTCCTCAGTTGCTGAGGTGCTGCCACGGTCACAACTGAAGTGGGCTCCGACTCCGGGCACTCCAATTTGACCTCTATAGCTTTGTCCAAGGGGGCAGCATTGGGCCTGAGGCGAGTGATCTTGGAGAGCAGCTCGGTGTTCACTGTCCCGCTGACAGCTTTGGTGACAGTGTCCAGTGTATTCCGGATTCGCGACATGCGGTGAGGTCACTCGAAAGGACAGTGGGCAGTGTTGTTCAGGCGAAGTCTTTAGCTACTCAGCTCCCGGCCTTCCAAAGCCCTCATCTCACTCAAGCTTTCATGTTAATGTGTCCAGTACGATTTTTCATCCTATACAACACCTGAGAACAGAGGGCTCATTAGCAAAACAACACGCTAAACAAAACAAAATCAGGCTTTAATACACTTGTCCAGAATAAAAAAGTGTTTTTGGTTTGTTAGAATGACCTAGTGGCACAGCACATACAACTGTCTATTGATATTACTACTACTGAATAACCGACTTGTAAAACACGACATAAAACCATGACATCATACAAGCTCACTACAACAATAACTAATTTAAGAGCTTAAAATTTAAAATGTCTCCTAACATAAAAATTTCATGGATAAGTTCTGCAAAATTTCAGCAAAATTCTATCATTAAGACGTTAACAAAGGCAGAATCTTTACTATTCAAATAATTTACTATTCAAAATGACCACAGAGACTTTTGACTTTTTATATGTAATGTTAACAATGGTGAGATAGTGGCAAATAGGACAAAATAACTTTGGGTACTACTTTAAACCCTTGCATGTACCTCTCTGCCACAAATGTGTTTTAAAATACATTGTAGGCCAAAATCTTCTCGTTAAACTATCGTAAAACAAGATCTAAGGCACTGGACAGTGTATCTGTTACCATGTAACTGTAACGTTAATAACCTCTTGTGAGGGAACTTTTAGAGGCATTAAAGGGGAACTCCAATGATTTTTCAAAATAAGTTTTATAAGTATAGTATATAGTATGCATAAGTAAAGGGTCAATATGTAAAAAGTCATTCAGAGTGGTCTGGTGTGAAATGCTTTGTTCCAGAGCAGGCCTGTCCGATCTTGTCCGCAGAGGGCCGGTGTGGGTGCAGGTTTTCGTTTCATACAAGCAGAGCACACCTGACTCCACTTGTTTAATCATTCAGTCTCAGTCTTCAAATAACTGATCATGTGTGCTCCTGCTTTGCCGCACCACCTCTTTGTGGATAAGATTGGACAACCCTGTTCTAAAGAAACTTGAGAGTCAGAACTGTTCACAGTGGTGGTGATTGTAACCAGACATCTGAAGAGTTTTATGGCTTTGAACGCTCCCTCACAGAAAGTTATTATATTAAATGGTTATGAATACTTAGCCTGATGTCTAAGATACTGTTTCATAGTAGGTTTACGATAAAATTTTTGCCTAAAATGTATTTTAATCAATTTATTTTAATCTATTCGTGGTGGATGGGTACATGAAGGGTGTTCTAAGGCAAAATAGTCCTCAAAGAAATTTTTTTTTTTCAGATTTACCACTATTTTACCATCATCAACATTACATATAAAAACTCAGATGACACGTGTAGGTTCAATGATGGTTTTGGATAGTTAATAAAATGACCATATTTGTGTTGTAGGCATCGTGACCCCTGGTTCCTATCACCACCACTGTAATCTGAGCCTGTTTCTCTACAATGGACCATTTCACATCAAACCACTATGAATGACTCCGTTTACATCTCAACCACTGAATTATGTACATATTTTGAAAAATCAGTGGAATTCCCCTTTAAACTCTTCTGACGTCTGGTTCCTATCACTACCACTGAACAGTTCTGTCTCTGAGTTTGTCTAGAACAGAGCACTGAGCAATGATTTTACATCTTAACGACTGACTGGGCAGAAGTTTTGAAAAACCGGGTGGATCCCTCTTTATGGACGTACTTATGTAGAACAGTCAGGTTAAAGAACCTCTAATGCCAGTAAAAGTGTATTATGAAGTTTTCAACTATGTGGAGGACTCAAATACCCGGATGAAGCATCGGTCACCATGGAAACGAGCAACGTACTGACTGGAACAACACATTAAACTAACCAGCGTCTTTTTTTCGCGAAATCTGCTCAATAACTTTACCACCCAAAAAAAGAGACACAGTACCCACAATGGAGACGGAACCGGGCGACAGAGCGCTGGAAACGAAGGCGTGCGAGTTCGTGACGGCCGTGTTGGACAGCGCTCACAGCGCGCTGAGCTGCCCGAGCTCAGACAGCAACGATACAGAGCCCGGATACCAGACCACAAACATCGACTGGGTGTCCTGCGGAGAGTTCACCATCGAGCGGGGCAGAGCCCAGATCGAGGAGTACATGAGGACGTGGGAGGTGCACCCCAACTGGCTGTTCAGCGTCCAGTTCCTCCAGGAAAAGGAGCTGAAGTTTAAGAGGCAGTTCCACTACAGAGCCCTCTGGAGCCTCCCTACCCGCCGCAGCCCGGTCCCCAGAGGCACGGCGGCCGTCTACTTCATCATAGAGACCTCCAAAATCAAAGCCCAGACTCTGCCTGTGGAGGTGCGCTTTGTGGTCGAGTCGACCAGGACGCTACATGTGCCAGGGAAAACCAGATTCCGGGAAAAGTGGCTGAAAGATGTGATTGAAAGCAAAGCTTTGCTTCTAGACGCTGTCGACTTTTAAACGGACTGTTTGACGGTCTGGACGCTGATGTAAAACAAATATCAGTAAAGTCAAAGTTGAGCTGAAGTGCCTGCTCTTTTGAAAAGCTAACAGGTCTCGGTGTTTACTTTCTGCGGAGCAATAATAAACGTATAACAGGGATTGTCACATCTAATACAGGAAAGGTAAACGACACCCTTGCTAAAATTAACATTAAAAAGCACGTTTTACAAGTAATATTATGATAGCTGATGCTAACTTACAAGCTAGCGTTAACTTATTCGGTTTCGCCTGCTAAAGCAGTGAGTTAGCCGGACAACTGCGCTAAGCTGAAGTTGAGAGAGGGTTAGCCGTAAACAAACTCGGCAAAGTTTAGCTACCAAATACTGTTATATGAACAAATAAGTCTTCTTCGTGGTCTTCTGGTACCAAACTGTGCATGTCAGTGAGCAAAAAGCTCTCGAACAGATGTGTTTTGCATCGGCTAACTAGCTAACCTTAGCTAGTCCAGTGCTAGTATTGCGTTATGAATGGACAATTTGAACTTCATGTTATTTATTACGAGTTAAACACGCAAAGCGAGCATAACGTACCCGTGTCGCCCCGTCTGACTCGCTGTCATTCTGTGAATTAGTCCTAATGAAACAGCAGGGCTTTGAAAAAGCTCCGCTGACAGGACTGTTCACTACAAAGCACTGGGCGGTTTCTTTTTCTCCCTCTCTTCAGTTTGAGGAGGAAAATACATACTACCACCTACTGGAATAAGCATTAAACACGGTCTCCATCTGATGCTTTAAATGACTACCAAACTGCTGTAAATGGGGCTGTATTCTCAAATGAATAAATCAAGCAAAATACAAAGGAATATCAGTATACGAGGGTGCGGATTTAGAGGAGACCAACTTAGGGAGGAATTCAAACGTGGATTTCAAAAAAGGTGGTTCCTCCATGGAATCTGTGTCGTTTATGGTTTTATGAAGAACCTCTTTGAAAATAGTTTTATATAGCACCAAAAAGGGTTCCACTATTGTGACAATGTCAAGCTAGAATAACCCTTTGTTTTGTAGCACTGACACACAATAATCATGTAATGCTGATATAAGTAAAAGGTAATGGGGTTTGGCTGTTAAGGTAGCTGAGCACTGCTGCACACAGCCAGAGGGAATGTTTTACCTACAGCTCAGAAGGGCAAACAGTGCGTCTTCATTCACTCTGTTTCAGCTTAGCGACAGTGCAGTTTCATTTGGCGTGAGTTTTTATGGAAGCCACTCTCAAAAAAAAGTCATCAAAAATATACTGGGGGGTCCAAAATCCGAGACTCGTGAAAATGCTTCTATTTTGCATTCTTTTCTAATTGAAGAGAAAAATTCAATTCCAAATTCCAAATTAGTATAATAATTTGAGTGAAACGTAGAGTCTTTGAAATATTCACATGAATTTCAGAATTTCTTTTCCTCTGTCGAGTACATCGAATCCACCTGAGTGACACTGTCCGAACGTTTCAATGAAAGAGACTCAAAAATCTTTACAAAAGTGTTAACATGGTCGATGTCACAAATTTGCTTTTGACCTTGAAATAGTGCAGAATCTTGAACATTTCTTCATCATTTTAACTGTCTTTTACTTTTCCTTGTTTACATTTTTCCAAATTTGGCAAACTATTTGGCCAAAAGTATGTGGACTCCTGATAATCACACCTATATGAGCTTGTTGGACATCCCATTCCAACATCATGGATAATAATAATAGTCTCCACTCTTCTGGGAAGGCTTTCCACAAGACTTTGGAGTATGTCTGTGGGAATTTATGCCTATTCATTCAAAACAGCATTTGTAAGCTCAGGCACTGATGTTATACATAAAGGCCTGGATCACAATGAACGTTCCAATTCACCCCAAAGGTGTTCACAGGGGTTGCGGTCAGGGCTCTGTACAGGCCACTGAAGTTCCTCATCCTAATCTCTGCGAAATTTCCTGACTGACTTGTAGTAAAGGTGGCATCCTGTGACAGAATCAAGTTTAAAGTCACAGAGCTCTTCAGTATGACCAATTCTACTGCCAGTGTTTGCCTACAGGGATTGCCTGGCTATATGCTTGATTTTATACACCTGTTAGCAATGGGTGTTCATATGCTTTTGGCCATATCACTGTCATTAAAGTAAACCTAAATATTTTCATTGCATCAGTGCAATTATGGACCTTACATAAACAAACGTATGCAGAGACATACCTCCTAACTTTATATTTATTTACTAGTAGTTTGAATGCTTGTGCATGGAATGCAGAGCTCCGTAGAATTGAGGAGATCATGAGACTGGATAGTTCCTTGACTAGCCAATGGGCAGTGGTCTTCTGGGGCAGGTTCGGTGCCTGGATAGAGCCCATGCCTAAAGTCAAGAGGGGGCAGTCTAGCAGGCAGACTCCCTCTCCCTTCTACAAGCTTCTCCAGCATCTGAACTCGTCTCTCCTGTTGAAGCCAGTAGAGCATCTCAATGCGGTCCCAACGCATCTTTTCTCTGTATGGCCGTCCCTGCAACAGTGCCAAACCAAAAACTGCAGTGTGGATGCAGAGAACATTTGGCTTATAAAGTGTTGGATGGTTTTGAATACAGCTGCATGCTAGAGACTAGGTATGCAGAAGTGAATGACCGGCAATAGCATAGTGTGTAACTCACCTTATAGGTAACAGTGTCATTGAAGGCTGCTGATATGTGATGAATAGTCTTGGACAACACCTTCTCTAGAGCCGCAATCTGAGACTCGAGTTTCTGTCTGTGGTTTGCCTCTTCCATTCTGGCTGCAGAGGTGCCATGGTAACCTTGACACAGAGGGTATACAATCCATTGAGTTGCCAGTTTAGTAACTACCCTGTAGCTACGTTCATTGGCCATTTTATCAAGTAAATCCACCATATAGGTGCACTTTTACAATTATTGACTGTATCCTATATGTTGCTGCACAGTTTATTCACAGTTTACTCTGTCCATCACTAGAAAGGGACAATCACAAGACCACTGATGTTACTGGTACTAAAACCCTACATTTAAAAAGTAAAACCTATTAAAATGTCCAATCAGTGTAAATACAAGGTTAAGTAAGTGTACCTAATAAACTGGCAGCCCAGTCCTTGTGCGAGCAAGAAAAATGAAGGGAGAAGATAAAATGAAAAAGAAAAGGAAATATGACACATTATACATTCTTCTCACTGCTATGGTATACGTTAAAGCACAGCTATAAGATATTCACTCACGTTGTCATTGATTCTATTGGCATTTCATTGTGCTGTGTGGCGTGAATAAAATTCATGATACATGTACAAAAGTCTTCTTTAGTTTTACATTTTTGTGCTCAATTTCCACTTCCTTGTTGGAGAGGTAAAATGTATACCATGCTGGAAGAACCTGCTGGGGTCTGATGCCACCTTCTCAAACTGCTCCAGCTGAGATAGCACACGTTCCCTCTGCTGGATCAGCTGAGCAGCCTGCTCCCACGCTGCTGTCGCCTAACACAAACACACCAATGTGCCATTTTCATTTTAAAAATTATTTTGCACAAGTTATACCATTAGGGACTAGGAAGGTTATCATATTATTGTTAAAATATACTGTTTTAAAAAAAGCAGTAAGACATACTGGAATCACTTCACTACATGCGTTCTACTGAACTTTTAAACAACCTTTATTTTTTATAACATCAAAAACATTAGCATTTTATGCAGCCTCGGGCCAAAATGAAGAATGTGACCATCGCCACAGTTTTAAACATACTTATATGTATCCTACAATTGTGTCTCTAGAATGAGATTTCTACAGTGCTGTCTCTAAAGTGAGATTTTACAGTTTAAAGACAAGAAAAGCCCCATTCTGTAGGCATATCTTGAAGATGTGAGGAACTTTTCAAAAACTACAACTTTAGAGTTGATTTTTGGGAGCAAGCTGCTTGAAATTTTTGTTTGTTTGTTTTGGTGGTTGGTAAATTTAAAAGGAAGGCAGATGACTAAGGTCACTAATAAGAAGCAAAATATCTTACTGCAGACATACAACTTCATAGCTATCTAGATACCTCAGTTTGGCTTCTTTTTCTGGCTAAAAGGGTAAAACTTGATTCTGGCGCTCAATTTGTGCGGAATAAAGGTAGACTCGTGGTTGCTTCGATGACTGAGATAGGAGTTACACTGATACCAGCTTGGTTGTATTTATAGGCCTACAGATCAGTGGCTAGGCTAGCAGTTAGGACTGGTTGACACCACAGTGCTTTGCAACTGTTATGTGATGTATTTGTTTAATATGCAGGCTGAATATTGTAGTGAGAGAACTCTGACGAACGAAATTAAAGTGAGGGATTTTTACCAGGTAACTGGGCCCTGACTGTAAGTACGTAACTATGTGTTGTCCTGCCGTGGTCTTTGCAGGGAAACTGTGACAGTAGGCCATTTACTTCCACTGTGACATTTTAAAAAGGTGATGATTGTACATGGTTATCTAAATTAATAAAATTATTAAATGGTATGATTGCTGTTGGGTTTTATACCACAGTATATCATTCCAATCAGGGAGAGTTCCATCCCTATTAGTGACAAAAGAAAATATAGTTCCACTGTTCCATGGTGCTCTACCTCCTCCAGCTTGTCCCTGTGTGCATGAGAGCTGTACTTAATGGCCATGTCCAACCTCTGTGTCTCAGGCAGGCAAAGTATCGTCCAGATCTTCTCCAGCCTGGCCTGTACCTGCTCCCCATCTACAGGCTCTGCTACAGACACAGTGTGGTCTTCCCCTGTCCCCTGCACACACATACATTGACCATAATACACACACAGATTAATTCTTAGACATACCCATGAGGTGTTACTGCAGGTAATTCTAGCAAAACTAGTGTATCTGTGTAATTTTGCTTGTTAGACACTGAGGGACAATTCCTGGACACAGACGCCTTGTTTATTATCTAGGGTTTTCCAACAGAGGATTAGCATCTAAAGTGTTTAACAGTGTAAGCTTTCATCTGCGCCATGGGAACTCGTCATGAGAGTCACATAAAAGCAAAGTCAATTCAAACAAAAATAAAAAGCAAGATGTGCTGAAATTGCTGAACATTAGGAAACACATTAGGCTGTGCTGGTCAGTGAAGCAGCTTTTGATCACAAAGACAAAAAACACCAGCTCACCACATGCTGGATTTCCTTCTCCATGCCCTCCACCTCTGAAACACACAGCAAATCATGTTTTATCCACTTTCACGGTCATGTCTGAATTCATTCATTTCAGCTCATGAAAACTTATTTACAGTCAGGTTTGCAATCAGATGCTACAAACCTAATTCCAAACAAGTTGTAACAGTAGATAAAATGGACATAAAAACAGACAGCAATGATTTGCAAATCCCTTTTGACTGGTATTCAATTGAAAACAGTACAAAGACAACATATGTAACATTTAAACTAATTAAATTTATTGTATTTGCTTGTATATATACTCTTATTTTAAATTTGATGCCTGCTACATGCTACAAAAAAGTTATGAACAGGAGCTTGTTTACCACTTTTAACAATGTTCAGCAACCTTTGGGAAGACACCAGTTGTTGTAGTTGAGAAAGTGGATTTTTTTTTTTTAGCATTCTTGCTTGATATAACACTTAAGCTACTCCATACGTTTTCAATGGGATACAGGTCTGGCCAGGCAGGTCAGTCTAGCACCTGCACTCGTTTACTCCGAAGCCACACTGTTATAAAGTGTAGAATGTGGCTTGGCATTGTCTTGTTGAAACAAGTAGGGACATCCTTGAAAAAGACGTCATCTAGACGGCAACATATCGCTTCAAAATGTGTAGGTACTGAGCCTGCTGTGAATGCTCCTTTTATACCCAATCATGATAGCTTTACTTGTTACCCATTCACAAATTTACCTGTGGAAAATTCCAAAACAACTGTTTTTGATCAGTCTTTCCCAGTCTTACATTGTCCCTATACAAGCTTTTTTGGAATGTGTTGCAGGCATTAAATTTGGAATTAACGCATATGTACAAAAATCAACTAAGTTGATGAAATAAAATATTAAATATTTCTTCTTTGTGCTGTTTTCGATTAAATACAAGTAAAAGACATGTTTTCATTTGCTTTTTACTCACTATACTAAGTATATTAACTGTTTGGAGCAGGGGACACCATGTAATAAGATACTTCTGCTTGTTTGGAATTAAACCTGCAGCCACACTGGTCCAGTGCAGATAAGATTGGACACCCCTGGTTTAGAATGAACTTTATAAGTATATTTAATGCTATTATTTAGAGGATTCCATTATTGACCACTATTATTTTGAGGACACCTTGCGGAATTGATGCTGCACCCCGAAAATAATTTCAAGGCTATCAAGTGGAAGTACTGTCAAGTGGAAAGTTACACATTACGTGTGGATAAGAACAGACACTGACACCAGCATCGCTCAAATGAAAGATCCACCTGGAATTTGATGACATCCATATCAATGGTGTGGCTTAAAATAGGTTACTGTGGAAGCTGTAGCAGCAGGGGGAATAACTTACCATCTGGCACTGGCTCTTTCCACAGACCCCCCATCAGCACTGTGTTGACGTTCCAGAGTCCAGACTGATAGGCCTGCTTCTGCTTCTTCAGCGCATCCATCTTCTCTCGCTGCTTTCTGAAACAAGAGCACAACTAGGTCACTTAACATAATGTATAACAGGCTTGCACATTAAAAGCATCTCTAACGCCTGTGCCTCCTAATGAGTTTCTGATGAAACAACCTGGACGGACAAGAGAAGAAAACAAGATGCTAGCGCTAGCGAGTTAGCGCACTAATGAAAACACAGAAACTACATGCATTGTTGGCAGTGCTACATAAAAGAGGGCCTGTGTGCTTTCTAACCTATACAGCCAAGATAACAACACAGCTCCCCTGAAATTTCTGCATAAGCCAGTGGTTAAGTTGTAAACAAAGTCAGAGTGGTTTGCATGTGAAATGCTCCACTGACTCAAATTTTTTCATGATAGGAACCAGAGGGCACCCTGAGTGTGTTTACATGCACCCAATAATGAGATCATAATCAGATTTCTGCTGTTATCTGATTATTTAAATGGCCATCAAACACACACACACACATTTTCTAAGCCGCTCACCCTTCTGGGTTGCAGGGGGAGCTGGAGCTATCCCAGCAGTCAGTGGGTGGAAGGCAGGATACACCCTGAACAGGTGTCGTGTAAACAGATTACTCCAATTTCTTAGATCAGAGTAAGGCCTAGAAATCCAAAATAAAGAGAGCTGGATTTCAGCGCGGTAATCAGATTTCTCAGTGCATGTAAACTCGGACTTCTTTCTGATTTCAGACTGTTCATGTGCGAAAACAGACTTGGTACTGAAAATTAGCACGCAGCGTTTAACGCAGCATCTGTGAGATGGCAACAAAGCACTTTTGGAGCAACGCTGAAACCAAATACAGGGAGGCAAAAAATACAAGAAAAATGTAGGATATAAGCCCTTTACATTTTTCAGAGGTCTGGTTCCCATCTGTACCACTGTGAAGAATTTTGAGTTTCTCTAGAACAGAGCAGTTCACATTAAACCACTGTGGACGGTTGGTTTACATCTTAAATTTAATTATGCAGACAACTTTAACAATAGGAGACTCATGTGTTGAGTAAAAAACACACAAAAAACCCAAAGGAATCAGCATTTCTTTCTCTGACTGAATGACCTGATTTTCTCTCTCTGCAGCTGCAGCATCTTCCTTTTCTCGTCCTCTTCGTCGCTGTCATCACTGTTGTACAGGTGAAAAACTGCAGACAGGTAATCTGACTCCTTCATGTGTGAAGAAACAAGAACCAGTGAGGTGTGCATTATAAGCTCTTGCAGCATTAATCAAATTTCTCACATGCACTGATTAGGAATCACCTGGTTGGAAATGTAGTTGAGGTAATCATCCAGGGACAGGTTAGACTTCCACCACTGATGCCAAGCTACATAAGCTCGAGATGTCACCTCCGCTGGCCTCTTACGATCTGCAGCAAGCTTCATTCTCTTCCTGCTCTCAGAAAAAATACCAAAACCAAGAGCTGACTGCTAACTGTTTGGACACACTGTGGGATGTATCTTACAAAACCTCATGTTCAGTTTTTTGCAACTTTTTGTGTGAGTAGTTCAGGTCATGGAGCACCTTCACGTAACACTGTAGCCTCCTGCAGACTGAATGTGAAATGGCGTCTTAGTTGGTCTTTTCTGCTTTTGTTGACATTGTCTGTTAAGAGGGACTGAGAAAGAGAGAGAGAAAAAAAGGCGAGAGAACACAACCTGTGCGATATTCCACAAGGATTTGGCATCCGAAGTGAAGGGTTCATCAGCTTCTTTTCATGATTCCGTTTCAGGCCATGCAATAGTTCGGCATTGCTCAACGCAGGCTCTATCATAGGGTCCTTAAAAGGAAAAAAAAACCCACAAATACTTACTTTAATATGGAATTTGAAGAAAATTACTTTTAATGAGCAATTTCTGTATGCAATGAAAAGAAAATTAGGAGGCTTCTGTAGACAAAGGCTAATTACTAATTACTGTCAAACAACTTTAAGCTGCTAACAGACTTTAGTTCAACACAACATTCTAATGTTTGTACACAGTGAACTACACTATACGGTCAAACGTATGTGGGTACCTGACCATTACACCTATCTGAGCTTGATGGACATCCCATTCCAAAACCATGGTCATTAATATGAAGTTTCCCTCCTTTGCAGCTATAACAGCCTCCACTCTTCTGGGAAGGCTCAGTCAAAAGAAGGAATTTCAGTCAAAAGAAAATCTGTAAGGTTGGGCACTTGTGTTGGACAAAAAGGCCTGGCTCACAATCAACATTCATTCCAATTCATGGCAAAGGTGTTCAGTAGGGCTGAGGTCAGGGCTCTGTGCAGGCCACTGCACACCAAACGTGTCAAACCATGTCTTTATGGATCTCGCTGTGTGCACAGGGGTACAGTTATGCTGGAACTGAAAAGGTCCTCCCCCAAACTGTTGCCACAATGTTGGAAACATAACTGTCTAAAATATCTTTTTATGCTGTAGCATTAACAATACACTTCATTGGAACTAAAGTGCCCAAAACCTGAAAAACAGCCCCAGACCATTATCCCTCCTCCACCAAACTTTACTACTGTGTTTACTTCTTCCATCAGACTGCCAGATAGTGAAGTGTGATTCATCACTCCAGAGAACACATTTCCACTGCCCCAGAGTCCAGTGGCGACCTGCTTTGCACTACCCCAGCCAATGCTTGGCATTGCGCATAGCAATCTTAGGCCTGTGTGCAGCTGCTCGGCCATGGAAACCAATTTCATGAAGCTGCCGACACACAGTTCTTGTGCAGATGTTGCTTCCAAAGGCAGTTTGGGACTCTGTAGTGAGTGATGCAACAGAGGATAGACAATATTTGTAGTTACGTTCTATGAGTTGGTGTGATCTACCGCTTTAAGGCTGAGCTGTTGATGCTCCTAGATGCGTCCATTTCACAATAATGGCAGTTACAGTTGACCAGGGCAGATCTAGCACGGTAGAATTTTCACAAACTGATCTGTTGAAAGGTGGCATCCTATGACAGTGTCATGTTTACAGTTACTGAGCTCTTCAGTGTGACCCATTCTACTGTTGTTTGTCTACAGAGATTGCATGGCTAAGTGTCTGATTTTATACACTGTTAGCAATGGCCATGGCTGAAACACCTGGAGGGGTGTCCACATACTTCATATAGTTCATATGTGCTTTATCACACAAAATACATCATATATTCAAAAGTATCCAGACATCCCTTCTAACTTGTGAATTCAGCTGGTTTAAGGTGCCCTCGTTGCTAACACACGCGTTCAACTGTGCATGCACGGCTTGTATAATTTCCATAGTCAAGCACTGCAAATAGAATGGGACACACTCTGGGGCAGCCACAAATAAGTCTAAGCTCACTATGCCTAATTTCAAACGTCAGCTAGAGAGGATGCATTGGGCTGTGGAGCAGTGGAATTTAGTTTAAGTGGTGTTTCTGATCCAGAACTAATCATCCATCAATATCAGACCTCACTAATGTTATTGTGACTGAATGCAATTAAATCCTCACAGCAATGTTCCATCTAGTGTAAAGCTTCCCAGAAGAGTAGGGTCTGTTACTGCAGCAAAGCAGACAGTATAACTATCATTGATTTTGGAACAAATTACCAGTTGTCTACAAACCTTTGGCCATATAGTGTATAAGCTCATTTAATATGCCTAACTTGGAGTTTTAAGAATGCAGGCCAGCTACTGACCTCATCAAAGTGCAGGTACTCATCCGAAAGACTTTTGGATAGTTCTTTGTAGACTTCTTTTATTTCAGCCCCTCCAAACAGATTCCGATCAAGCCAAGTGACAGATGAAGGCTCAATCTAAAACACGTTTACAACAATTTGTGGTTGAGTTTTGAGTCTTGGTGTGCAATATTATACCAATGATGCCACTGTAGATTTAATGCCCATGCACCAGCGTGTTCCATGCTACAACATTTAAAAAAACATCCATACCCAACCAACTAGAACTGAAGAAGTGTCCCATCATGCTGTGCTCAATATTCAAAATATTTCTCAATAACCAATAACAACTCCTCCACATTTTCTTTATTATCATATCTCAAAAACTTTTCAGTCATTTATTTAATTTAATTCATTAATAGAGATTAAGGGGGCGAGCTTGTACTTACTAAACTGGTCTCAGCTCTGTGAGTTTGCCACCTTAAGTCTCTACCCAAAACATTAAACAGCAAGTTATAGGGCGGATAATATAATATAGACTGTTACTGCGCAGATCATAACATAAGCCTTATAGTTATCCCCAATTAGGTCAACTTTCCAAAACTGTATATCAGACAAATCACATTTCCATGTGCTTCACAAACACATACAGTACTGTGCAAAAACCCTAGTCATTTATCTGGGCAGTAAGCATTTATTTGTTCAAAAAACACCAGCAAAAACAAGAAAATGTGATTTTAAGTCTTGCAGTATGTTAGCTTAGGCATTGCCATGGAAGCCCAGTATATACAGTTATCATCCAGTACCTAGTTTATCTTCATTTAACCTTTATCTTTATTTAATCCTTCATTAAATGAAAACAGATACGCTGCTGATGGAATTTGACAAATCCATAGGATAACTGGAGGGTTTTACTGGCACAAACACACTTTCTGTCAAGAGAAACATTTTTGAACAGTTTTTTTGGTCTCCACATCTTTGGCACAGCAATACTAATGTGTTTAAATGTCTACGAACGTGCATGTGAGGTATATTAAGAAAGTTACTGTACCTCTCCAGTGAGGTCATTGTAGACAGGTGGGTACATGCTGATGTTGACAGTCTCAGTCAGAACCCTGTCGGACACGCGAGCCGCTGCTATACGTGCAACGCCCTGAGTGGATACCTTTACACTTTCCACGTCTGACTGAGGCGGCAGTGGCCTCGCCAATTCAAGCTGTTTCTTCAACATTTCCTCCTCTTCTTCCTCCAGTCTCTGTCAGACAGACACATAGAGAGGAGTGAGAACACTACAACACAAATGCCTCTACCTTACCTAGTCAATATTACTGTGTTCACACTATACACCACCCTGTTTAGCCTAAAGTCTCAATGACACAAATACACTGGGCAGAGGGTTTTCATTTACACGGACGCTCTAGTGTCATTATTTACTCTAGGACAGTCTCACGAGGTAAGTTCAACATAGACAGAGTTTTTTTTAACAAAGTTTCAGCTTCACAAAAGCTAGCAAATGGAAACACGGTTAATTTGCTTCACAAAGATGGTTAACAGCTTTCTCTGCTAATCTACATTTAGATACTCAAGCTATGATTAATCCTCATGCGCAAGAAAGCATGACCTTTATAACGAACTGCCAATCGCATGAAACATGAAGAGATGAGCAGAACAGAAATCTACATAAATATGTAGAAAGTAAATTATTTATAACACTGAAAAAAAAGCTGTCTCCACTGCCACCACATTAGTGCTTATCGGAGTAATACTTGATTGCTTTTTACTGTGCTACAATGCCACGGCAACTTATGTTGCACACATAACCTGCTCCAGATTACGTTCTAAACTTCAGATCCCAAACAGCCCTTTGACCAATCAGGGACACTGACATACATGGACCCCTCCCGTTATTTTCATCATACTTTTTTTTCTTTCAGATGTTTGTGGCGTCAGACATGTAAAAAATATCACTTTTCACTGAAGGAAACCAATCATACTACATACATATTAAAAAAAATATTAAACATTAAAAAAGTAACTGTTACTCCACTAAGCACTAACGGTGGCAGTGGTGACAGCATTACATTGTTCCATTATAAACTTTCTACATGTTAACACAGTATTTCTATTTTCTGAAAAGATATTTTACATGACTGGCCTTTCGTCATGAACATCACGCTTTCACATGCATAGGCATGAGGACTCAATCACAGTCTGAGTCTCTAAACCAGGATATACAGAGAAAGCTGTTAACTGCAGCTGCATTAGTTAGGTTTGTGAACGTGAAACTTAGTTAGGAACGCTGTCTAAGTTGAACATGCCTCAGGACCAGGGTTTGGAAGTCTTTTATAATCAACACACTGTGTACCGCACTGGTTTTAAGAGCACTTTCCTCATTACCCCTGTATCAGACATTCTATCTATTCATCCTGCTTTTCAGACAGTGGTCTGGTGGTGGTAATAGTGTTCCACGTGAATGTGAAGTGAGAGAGAGATAGAGAGATAGATAGAGATAGATAGAAATAGAGAGAGACAGATAGAGATAGATAGATAGATAGATAGATAGATAGAGATAGAGAGAAAGAGAGAGAGAGAGAGACTGTGTACCTGCAACACTTGTGTCAGCTTTTCCAGTTTGCTGGAGCCACTGCCAGCCAAAGCTCGTATTAAAGGAGGAATATCCGCCTCAGAATCAGCCAGCGCGGACGTATCCACCGCATCTGTGTCCTGTAACAATCTACAGACAAACACTGAGGCATTTTAGAGCTGTGTTGCTATAGTGAGGTCTGAAGATCTATAGGGAACCACAACAGCAATAAGAGTTATGTTCTCAAGACAGACATAAAGAAATGAAACATTGATATCGTCTACTTTCCTTTAACCATCTAACCATTCTTTACACATCCATACACTGGACTAGGGGTGTAAATCTCTGACCTCACAAGATTCAGTTAGATTAGGATACTTGAAATAAGAAATGATTCAGTGGAAGGACGGACAAAAACACCTGCAGACTTTTTCAGATCTAAAGCAAGAGTGGAGTTTGATTTTCTACTCTCTCACAAAGATGAAAGCTTTAAGTGCTGTTTATTCGATGGTGACAGTTTTGGTGGTCTAGCATATCTTATTAGCATGGTTTGACAGGAGCCCCAGTTTCTTTATATTGATGTATTTTTATTACTGATCAATTAAACAATTCCAAAATCGATGCAGTTAAACCGCCACCTTCAGATCAGTGCATCACAATGAATCAATACATTCATGTTTGTGTGTATTGCTGACCTCTTCAGATCCTCAGCAGGGTTTATATGCTTCTTAAGAGGGGAGCAGGAGTTGGTAGACAGAAGAACTGAAGGGGACAGAGGCCTTGCTGGCAGTGCTTCCATCTCCAGCTCCTCCAGCAGAGTCTCCCTCTGCAGGTCTGGCATAGAATTACACCCCTGAGAGAGCATTAGAATAAAAAAAAAAATGTTGTACCTCTACTAGACTCTGTCTACATTTCCAGCTCATTATTAAGGTTGAACACTTACCCTAGAAAAGAAAACAAGACAATAACTGGATGCTTTCTTTACACATTCGCAATTATCGAAATTGTTAAGGACCATCAGAAATCCAACTCTTAGCCCAGTCAGTGTATTCAGTTTGTTTACCTTCAGCCTGGTAACGTGGCTTTGGAAATGGCACCCATCTTCCTCTGCCTCATTAGGTACACTGGCAATACAGCCTAAAGCAAACGTCACAAACAGTGATTTTTCCAGTAACTGCAATATAACTCTCAATGAGTAAGAGTGGTGGGTGTCAGAAAAGGAGAGACACTAAGATGTACAGAAAGACTAGGAGAAAGATAGAAAAAAAATGTACAGTACAGTGTAAAAGTCAGAGACCATCCTTTATTTCATTCATTTTCAGTCAAAACAGACATTAAGAACAAGTCATTCATTTTTCAGTGTCAGGAAAAAAGTAAAACATACACTAAAACCTCAACAACTAAATATAATTAAAAATCTTTGCAGTATTTAGTGTCTCCACACTCCTTTATTACAGCTTCCCGTCTGTTCAGGAGACTTGCTTTCAGATTTTAAAGAAATCTGCAGGGATATTTTTCCACACCTCCAAAATTCAGTCTTAGAAGATGGCTTTATTCTCTACTTCTCATGATCCAAGTAATCCCAATTTCAAATTTTGACTTATCAGTCCATAAATTCTTACTCCACATCTAAGATGTCCAGTTTCTGTGTTCTAGTACAAATTTTCGTCTTTTTTGTCTATTTGCTTTTTTAGGGCTTCTTTACAGCTACACATACTTTTAGACTCATAGCGCTGAGTTGTCTTCTCACAGTGGGAGGATGGACAGAAACACCTGTGGATTTTTTCAGATCTGAAGCAAGAGTGGAGGTCGATTTTCTCCTCTCTCTCAAAGATGAAAGCTTAAAATACTGTTTATCTGATGGTGACAGTTTTGGTGGTCTAACAGATCTTGCAGAAATATCCTTAAAAAAAATAAAATTTGTACTGGACAATAAATGATGGGTGGTCTCTGACTTTTGCACAGTACTGTATGTGTATATATGCCATACACTGTCTGTCCATGTTGCTGGTTATCAGCTCCGGGTGACATGGCATTAGGTCATACACGCGCTCCAGATCCAACTCTCCTATTTTTTCTTGGATCTGAACGGAAAAAAGAAAAAGAAAAAGAAATGTTTCACTAATCTGTGCCCAGTTTCCCAAAAGCATCTTAGGGTCAAGATCATTTTAACTGATAAAGAGAGTGTTCAGGGAGATGCTCACTCTACCATTTAAGAATCATCTTTGAGCTAAGATGCTTTTGGAATTCCCAGCCCTGAGCTTTT
The DNA here is from genome assembly GCF_904425465.1 of Colossoma macropomum. Classification (NCBI taxonomy): domain Eukaryota; kingdom Metazoa; phylum Chordata; class Actinopteri; order Characiformes; family Serrasalmidae; genus Colossoma; species Colossoma macropomum. The sequence continues at coordinate 29,149,346 of NW_023494792.1, read as the reverse complement.
AAAACATCTTGCTCTCATATAAGCACATGGACACACACTCTTTTACAGGTGCTCACAGGAACACACAACAACCTCTGCAAGGTCTTCCTCTATCGTCGTCCTCATCCGCTGCTTGCTTGCCACACGCTTCTTAGGTTTGATGTGTGGGCAGATGTGCAGTCTGTGAGGAAAAACATGTGCAGGCACCTCTGGTGCCCCCTGCTCTCCGTCTCTCAGCTTCACAGTTCCCCGCATGGCCTTGATTCCCGCGGCTACACTGCGTTGTATCGAGTGAGCATTCAAACTGCAAACAGATACAGAGTGAGATGCCTTAAAATTTGCTCCCACTGGAAACCAGCGACTGGGTTGAGAACCACTGTACTACACAGTCTGGGGGTATTTCACAAAGAAGGATTTCTCAGTAAGATAGACACCTTTAATTAATCAATCTTCATTTAAACTCAGAGTACACTGAGGATGACCCTCATTTGCAATGTAGCAAAAAAGACAAAATGAAAAATAAACTAGTAAAAATTACTAAATTTAAAATAGATAAAATGAAAATAAATAATAAAAAAACAAAAATAAAAATACTATTAAAAACATGCTGAAAAATAATACTAAACAAAAGCAAAAATAATAAAACATCCTAAAATTAAATAAGAGCTAAGATCAAATAAAACAGGTACAGGCTGAGTGGAGGTGGTTTGAGATTAAAGGTTTAAAATGGGCGAGTGACACCAGCTTTAGAGTATCCTGTAATAAATTCCAGCCCGCTGGTTCGCTGTAGCTAAAGGCAGATTTTTCACAGTTCAGTAAAAACTCTCAGCACCTGAAGGGTGATCTAGTCACTGGAGCGAGTCCGATCATTTCAGTTTTTTTACAGTAAGCACAGATGTGATATATGATGGCATTTGACCGATGAGCGCTTTATAAATAAACAAAAGCTGGTGAGGACCAGACATGTTTTTCATAGAGTAAGCAGTGGTGAGTATTGTAGGGGTCACCAGTGAATAATCTGAGCCCATGGACTGACGTAGATAATAATGTTGCTTTAACAATACTTTTCCCAGGGTGCATCGGAAAACACAGTTTGTGGCACACCTATCCAATAGGAGAAGAAAAAAGGGTAAGAGGTAATCTTCAATTTTGGCTTACATTATCTGGCTAAACTGAAAAATTCTGCTTTGTGAAATAACCCCAATAGTTTAACAGTCACTCATCTACAGTGCTTATGGATTCACCTGTTTGAACAGCTGCACATGTAGTACGTGTCAGCCGAGATTCACAAATGCTAGCTCATTTACAGACTCGAGTTCAGTTTTCGTTCTATTGCTTTATATAGAAATTTAAAGGAGAACTAATGTGAACTTAAGTAATAACAGCACGAATCCTAACTGAGTTCACGTGTGAGCGCACAAAAAAGAGAATTAACTTCATGCACATAGACTGTACAAACGCGATACTTTCATGTTTGGTGTTCTAAGCTTACCTCTTTAGTTTTGTACTGGAACCATGGGCTAACATAGCCAATAAGTAATCATCACACTTGCTCAGTTTGTCAGATTGTTAAGTAATCTGAACTATATGTTTATGTTATTTCTAACATGATAGTAGCAACACCTGTTTTTCAATTATGTGATGTACTTTTGTCATTTTCACTGATTGCTTTAACGCCTCTTACAGGCGGCTGAGGTCCATGGCCATGTGAGCTGCCAGGCGGCTGCAGTTGATCTGGTGGCTGAAGACTTCACGCCTCGCCAGCGTCTCTAACAGATGGAGGTAATGCAGGTAGAGCTGCTCACAGATGCACAGCACTTCACCAAACGTCCGGCTGCGCAGCTGCTGATTCTCCTGTGAAGTCAGCGTGGGGTCAGCTGGTAGCCCGCGCAGGTCCTGCCAGATCAGACTCAACTCTGCCATTATTACTGTTGCCTGTGTGAAACCGAAACAGCAGACATTAAAGCTACTCGATCACGGTAGTCAATGAAATAGAGCATTTCCATACCAGCCACTTTCAGTCCAACTAAAAGCAACCAGAACATGTAGTGCACTATTAATATCTGGATGATGTACTAGAAGTAGGGATACACTACTATTTCTGTCTACCTAAATTTATGGCCTTTAAAGAATAAAAAAAATGTAAATTCCCCAAAGTACATCATGCATGTTTTAGTACAGGTGTGCCCAAACCTGGTCCTGATCTACCACCCTGCAGAGTTCAGATCCAACACACCTAGCTCTAATGTTCAGATGCCCCTGCAGGCCTTTATTACGTGGTTCAAGTGTGCAAGATTTGGGTTAGAGCTAAACTTTTGCAGGGTGGTAGATCTCCAGGACCAGGATTAAGCACCCCTGTCTTAGTATATTAGCGCCTCTCTCATATACACCTTTGGGCAAATAACATGTTTTGTGGATTTTCTTTCTGAAAATAAGTTAACACATCCTCTACAGCTTAAATATAGCGTGTTTCTGTTTTACGTTTGGAAAAAATAAAATAAAAACAAAAAATGTGCTTAAACTTTTGCACAGGACACATTTTATGTTTTATTTTTTTCAACAGGTTAAATTCAGCAAATAAACAGTAACTGTGCATTAAAAGAAGAAGTAGAAGTGTGTTCTCTGTAGAGGATGCTTGACATATGATTGACTGCCCGTGCCCTTATTTTTTTTTTTTACTCATTGTTGAATTTTTGCTCATTGAAGGAATCAAAATAGCATGTGGTGTGACTGTCTGTCTATTACTGCAATTCTGAAAACTATATATATATACATATATAAAGCTCATTTCCAGTCCTCACTCTGTGAGGTTAATAAAAGACTGACCAGGGTTTCATGGTCTTGAGAAGAAAAGGTAGGGAGTGACTGCTGTGTGATTCTGTTCCTCAACTGCTGGCAAAATTCAGACAGAGAGGCTGGAACATCTGTTATCTCCTCTGAGGCTGAAGTCTGAGCTCTTCCCTCCTGAGTCTTGTCTAAGAAACATGAATCATGTAATCAATTGGAGTAGAAAGGAACGCCTCCTGTTAACATATAAAGCTGCATTTCGAGAATGTACAAACAACTCAGATCATGTTATAGAACACTGATGTAACTCATTATAAACAAATATTAAATAATAGCTGCACACTATTGAAATATTTAAAGCTGTAACATTTTGCTGAAATGAAAAAGAAGCATTAAAGAGTCACAAGGATAAAAACACACTAAAATCATGTGCTGCTGCGAGTTACCCTGTAAAATCTGAAATAGTCAGAGGTGTCAAGTCGGATATTTAGAAGAAAACACTGGAGTTAAAAGGCAAAAAAAAAAATCAGTACCACACAAAATTTAGCAGCAAGCAGAAACATGTTTTATTAGGGTTTTTTTGGGGGGTTTTTTTCAAAAAAGCTAAGGAATTTTTTTTTTTTCGGATGAGTAACAGTTTTTGTAATGTGTGTTTTTGAGACTGCCTCTTCAGACGTCAGCTAAAACTAGAGCTAACTGATGTAACACTGAATGCTGAAGAGGACTAGTTACCTTACACAAGGTAAGATTCCTACTTCAGCATTTTTGAGTAAGTGGCTATTGCAACAAATAGGCCTAAAGATGTTTGGGCATTACTGCTCCAGTGCAAATTTGTAGGAAAAAGCACAGGCAGTTAGCTCGTCCCTGTCTCCGTAAGATAGTTTACACCAGTCCTTTGTAGAGTTTACAAGACACAAAGAAATTATGCTGGATAAATGATGTTCAGCAAGCAAAGTCACTGACTTTGAGTCGCTATGAGAGTTAATTTTGTTGGAAGAATTTAAGAACTGTTTGCCAGATCGTGTTGTAGTCTACGTAAATGAGACACATTCTGCACCTGAGGCTGTTGTGTTGGCTGATGAACTTGTTCTTACCCACATAAATGTGTTTAAGCAGGTTGGTGTAGGACCTCCTGGGCTGCCACATAGCCAGGCTAAATTGATTCTGTCAGATTGCTCAATTTTCCCTTTGCACCCAGAGGAATGTTTTTATTGCCAGAAAACTGATCATTTAATTGCCAAATATTCACCCTTAAAAAGAAAGGATGAAAAAACAGAGCTCTAGTCAAAGCCAGAGTGTTGCTTTAGTTAAAACAGTAGCTTCTGTCAGTTCTGTGTTGGAAACTGTGAACAGCTCCTCTGATCCGAACTACCAACCATTTGAAATGAAAGGCACGGTTTCATTGCCAGGTAAGGAGCAGATTCAAGTCCCTGTCACAATTTTGCGTGTTACTGGCACAGCACAGTCGCTCCTTCTAGCCGGAGTCTTGCCTTTATCCACCCAGGCCTTTTGTGGAACTTATGTGTTTTGGAAGCGAACAGCTATGCAATTTGTTAAAATTCCCTTGCCTTCACTAATACAAACAAAATTAAAAAAAAAACAGTCTTGATAAGAAGTCACACAGAAGTGGCATTTCACTGAATTGAATTCAGAACCATTAGCCAACTGTGTTTGCACACAGAGGAATTAGACCTCCGCATTTAACCCATCTGTGCAGTGAAACACCCACATACATGCACACTAGTGAACACACACACTAGGGGGCAGTAGATACACTTGCCCAGGGTGGTGGGCAGCCCTATCCACGGTGCCTGGGAAGCAGTTGGGGGTTGGTGCCTTGCTCAAGGGCACTTCAGTCACGTACTGTCAGCCAAGGGGATTGAACCAGCGACCTTCCGGTCACAGGGCTGGTTCCCTAAACTCCAGCCCACGACTGCCCCACTGAATTGTTAGTCTGCATATTTTCTCAGTCTTGCTGTGATGAACAAATACCCAAATAACCATTTCAGTACTCAAATACTGACACCTCGAACGGTTAACCGAATACTTGAGTATTCATTCACATTTAGCCCAAAGTACAACCAACATTACAAAATGTTCTTCTGTACATTGCATGCAATGACAAATTTCCACCAGAGAGGTCTCCAAATCCCACAAACTTACATAATGTAGCTTTAAGCTCTCAACTTACACTACATGGACAAAAATATTTGAGCATCATATCTTTATCCTTTACACCACTCTGTCCAACTGGTGGCATTGCACTTAGTCATCTTAGCTACCATAGGCACCATGGAAACCGAATCCATAACGCACCTGATGCATAGTTCATGAGCAGACAATACTTTTAGAGGCAGTTTGGAAAGTGATTAATGTACCTTGGGAGAGACTATTTTTCTGCGCTAAGCACATTCTGTGAGTTTGTAAGGTCTACCACTTGTGTTGCTCCTAGATGTTTCAATTTCACAACAACAGCACTTACGCCTCATTTACATGTTGGTAGTAGAGAAACGACAGCAAACCGGATTTCATTGTTTTCTACGGAGCTGTGACAATAGTATCGCCCTGCTGACTGCAGCGGTTCAATTTTCCCAAGTTTTGCTGCTGGACTGTTAAAGTCCAGGCGCAGCCAGTATTATACAACAAATCATGAACTAGTGCAAAGCATCCTCCTGATGTTTTCCATTAAACAATATACACTACTAAAGCTCTCCTCTTCGCTGGTAACTCTGTCCCCATGCCAAGGCTTTGCGTGGCTTCATGCTGCTGTCTCTCACATACCACTATAAGGCACTGTAAACGCAGCATTACAGTTGACCTGGGCAGCTCTAGCAGGGCAGAATTTTTATGAACTGAAAAGATGGAACAGTGGCATCCTGTGACAGTGCTACATACAAATTTACTGAGCTCTTCAGTGCAACCAATAAGGCCCACAATACTTTCAAGGCAATGCCATGTCAAGCATTTGGAAAGAGTGAAAAAAAACAAAAAAAAACAAAACAAAAAAAAAAAAACACAAACCTCTCTTCTTCACATTGTCCATGTCTGTGTGAGAGAAGAGTGACAGGGGACTTAGAATATTTTGGAAATGCTTCTGAGTCTCTTGTGTGTGGGTCACAATCTGGGACATGGAGAGCATCATGTCCATACGCTCAGCTTTCGGCCTTCGGCTCATGTCTCTGGCAGCGCTGTGTTTATTTATCATTCTGCCAGCCATCCTCACCCGCTCTGGAACTGTGGAACTGAATGAAAAAAGAGAGACCTGATTAAAGACAACAAAGAAAGTTTTAATACAACTGTATTGTTTTTAGAAAAAGAAACATCATCTGTATAACAACAAGTCTCTAAAAGGGATATATGGAGCACCAATGCAACACACACAGGAGTACCAAAGTATACAGTTGTATGAAAAACTTTGAACACCCCCATGCAAATTACATGCTTTGATGATTCTCTAAGTGAAAATAAGTAAACACATTCTCTACAGAGAACACATTTAAATATGATGTCTTCTGTAGACTGTGTTAACTTATTTTCACTCAGAAATCAACTCCAACGCGTTGTCAGGGAGCACCCAAACTTTTGCATATGCTGCACATAAACCACACAAACTGTGTCTTTAAAGTTACTTAAACTAGGATCTAGTTTGAACCATAACTCTCCTTTATTTTACAGATCAGTGTATTTTTTATAGATTACATAGAAAGGTCATGTTGTGTAGTATAGACTAAAATCATTTTAGTAAAATGGTGGTTACCAAGGGTTAAAAAGAAAAGATAAATGTTATGTGTTCTTTAAAGAAACTATCAGGTCTGTACTTGTGTCTATACACTGATCAGCCAGAGCATTAAAACCACCACCTTGTTTCTACACTCATTGTCCATTTTGTCAGCTCCACTTACCATACAGGTGCCCTTTATAGTTCTACAATTACAGACTGTAGTCCTTCTGTTTCTCTGCATACTTTCTTAGCCCCCTTTCACTCTGTTCTTCAATGATCAGGACCCCCACAGGACCACCACCGAGCAGGTACTATTTGGTTGGTGGATCATTCTCAGCACTGCAGTAACACTGACGTGGTGGTGGTGCTATGAGTGGATCAGACACAGGAGTGCTGCTGGAGTTTTAAACACTGTGTCCGCTCACTGTCCACTCTATTAGACACTCCTACCTTGTTGGTCCACCTTGTAGATGTAAAGTCAGAGGCGATAGCTCATCTGCTGCTGCATAGTTTGTGTTGGTCATCCTCTAGTCCTTCATCAGTGGTCACAGGACGCTGTTGGCTGGATATTTTTGGTTGGTGGACTATTCTCAGTCCAGCAGTGACACTGAGGTGTTTAAAAACTCCAGCTGCACTGCTGTGTCTGATCCACTCAGACCAGCGCAACACATGCTAACACACCATCACATCAGTGACACTGCAGTGCTGAGAATGATCCACCACACAGATAGCACCTGCTCTGTGAGGGTCCTGACCATATAAGAACAGAGTATGCAGAGAAACAGATGGACCTGGACCACAGTCCGTAACTGTAGAACTACAAAGTGCACCTATATAGTAAGTGGAGGTGATAAAATGGACAATGAGTGTAGAAACAAGGATTTACGAGGTTTTAATGTTATGGCTGATAGGTGTACATAACATTTGCCTCTTTATCCACAACTGTTTTAATATGAATATAAAAAGGTTTTTAGTCTATAAGCAGTCCTACATCAGTGTTAGTATAGCGTCCACACAGCAACTGCATATAAACACAAACCCTGACCAGTGGAGCAATGATTACAATAGCACGGTAACACAATAGCAAAATCTTAAGCAATACATTCTGTGAAGGAGTTCAAATACAGTGCGTTCGCCGGAGAACTCCTTCACCACATTAGCTACCCATTTCACAACTTCTTGTAGAAGCACTGTTGATCGTGATTAACGTAACCTAGTGTTCACAGCCGTGACTCAGCAGCCATTACTGCAGAGCTCAGCGTCAATTTTTTTGAGGATCTGTCTACCGTCACTCAAACCAAAGAACCGTTTAGAAATAACAGAAACTTTAATGACTACTTAGAAAACATTTTTCCTACTTTTGTAGTTCACGGTAGTTTAGAGGTACGAGGCGGTTAACACTAAACGCCCCCTCCACTCCGTCCTGCGCTGACCGAGCAGGTTCCGTTTCCTTAGAAACCATGACAAATCAGTGCCCAACACACACACACACACACACACACACACGCACGCACGCACGCACGCACACACACACACACACACACACACACACACCTGGGCTGTCAAGTTCATACACTTGATATTTGACAAGCTTTTTTATCAAGTAAATGTAAAATATAAACTGGCCTGCTCTGATTAATTTCCAGAAAAGTGACTGACAGAACCGAGTCTGAATCACCTCAGCTTTTTGACCGAACATTCTGTCGAAATTACATGATTTATTAAAGGATGCGTGCCACTAAACTCTGTAACTTTCTTAAAAACCAACGTTACTAGCTTGATTTAACTGAATGAAAAATGCTTAACGTTAACTAGCGTTAACTGACTAGTAGCTAGCATGAAAACTGTCATAATGCAAAACTGACAGTTTCCTTAGTATATGTGTGTGTATATATATATATATATATATATATATATAAATACATTTAAGAAATGGATAAAAACGACTAAATTTAAAGATTCTGGTTACCTCGTCATTGGATTTTTTATTCCTATTTTCATAAAAATCCGGTTTTTATCGAAACTGTCCGAATTATCGCTCAGTACGAGCTCCCAGCTGTACAGACTGCGCATGCGCCAGAGGTCCGGGCGCATCCCGCCCAGTGCTGGAGCTCAGCTCAGAGAACTTGAAGAGAAAACTAAATGAAAAAGAAATAAAATAAATAAATAAATAAATGAATGAATAAAAAATAAACCGGCTCTGTTTAGATTCTTCCGTGTTTGTCACAGTCACGGACACAAAGGCCGAGTCTGCATCAGCACTACTACTGAAGAGGAGAGACTCTGTATCAACACAGCCGGGCATGAAGAAACAGCGCTTTTACCTAAACAGTGTTCCCCGGAAACCTAGAGTTTGTGCCACAGAAGTAAACATGTACAGGACTGTAAATCTGAATGTACTTTATCAGTCTGTTTTGTACAGGTGTTTCTCAGATCAGGCATTTTCTGTGTCTCACCTGATGTTGGGCTCTTCAGTGAGCAACAGCGCCGTCTAGCGACAGCTTCAGCTTTCTGGCTGATTTTGAAGATCGTGTGGAAACTGAAGAAATCTGGCTTCCCGCTGTGACGAAAACAGTCGACGCGGTCAAAAGCCGACTGAGGTTCTCTGAGTGTCAACGTCTTACGTGTAAAACTGTAAATGTCAATGTAAACGGAGTTAACAAGTTTAGAGGGTGTTGAATGAAGTGGATGGTGAATAAATATTTATTGACTAAATTGTTGTGGTCTCTCTCACTGGATCAGTGGGGTTAAATGTATTGGTCCAACCTGAGAAGCCCATCACCCTGCTGAAAAAGAACCATGAGAAACCATCAGGACTAAAACCTAATGGTTTTACTTTATAATGGGAGGTGGAATTCTTTCCTTTTCCACATCCAACTTCAAGTTCATTCAGCAGTGCTGTGATTCTATTCAGAACCATGAGTTCTATATAGAAACACATGCATCCTTTTTGAAAACGGTTCTATATAGCACCAAAAGTATTCTACTATTGTGACAAGCTTGGCATCATAACAATAGTAGAGCCCTTTTGGTGCTTTATAGGACTACATATAGCAAATTTTCCATCAATCTGATGAACCACAAAAATTTCTGAAATGTTTTCTATTGTTATGTTCAGTAAATAAATTACATCCAGAAAAATAAGTGCTTTAAAGAACTTTTATTGAAGAAAATCCTTTATAAATGAAAAAAAAATCATTTATGAGACGTTATTTAAAGTTTCAGGTGTCCACATTCTCATTCCATCAGTTGTCCAGTCTTTAATGGTGATAACTGTCTGAGAGCTTAACTGTCCATACAGCCCGAACTGTCAGAATCTTCATCATTAGAGACCTGATCCACATCATGTTCTTCAGCTTGTTTTCTTCTGATAACTTTTCTGGTAAAGTTTCATTGATGGTTCACCACTTATTCATGTTGGCCCTTTGGAAGAGCTCTAAGGAGCCCAGCACACCTTCTCAGAGACATGTGCTTCGGTGGTATAGGGTTAAGCAGGACGAGCTGGCTGATTGATGGGAGAAGCATTGCTCTTATTTGTGCCACACCTTTAATCATGATGTCCAGGGAGCTCTCTGGTTTTGGGTGAAACAGAAGTTGCAGCTTTTGGAACTCTGCCAAATCCATTATTTTTTCCATTTTGACTGAGGTTTCAACCACTTTAACGAAATGTGTGGGTGAGCTGTCATTGGTCCTTGTCAGGCCTCGATCAGTGAAGGAATCTAAATGGAAAGCTAAATGGAGCAGTAGTTCCTGAACACCATGGTTTCTTCTCATGTCCTGTTTGTCTCTCTTGAAGATTCAGCAAGAGATGAGAGTTGGCGTCTCTTTGACCAAACGTCCAGCTCCCACCACAGGCTCTCTGGCTCTGTATCTTCGGAAAGTATGGAATCTGATGTTCCTTCATTTCCTGGTTGCTTCTTTATGTTTGTATGCTGTAGTATAGCTAACAAAATTAACAAGGCACCGATAATGAGAAAATTTCAATTACACTTAAAGATAAAGACATTTGTTAGAACATTTTAAAAATAGAATGAACACTGTTAAAGAAATAAAGGTGCCTGAAAGGGTTCTTCTTGTGGAACGCATAGAAGAACAATTTTCCCTATAGAAGCATGTTTGAAAAGAGATTTGTGAGTGTGAAAAAAAACTTTTAAGGATAAAAAAACCCTCAATTTAAGGGTTCTTCCTACAATTTATAAAAAGATGGTTCTTCGAGGGTTCTTTAGCAAAGATGCTGATTCATGCTTTGCAGGGTGAAATAGTTCTTCAAATTGATCGAGAATGTGTTGAAAATGCTTCTATATAGCACCAAAAGGGTTCTGCTATTGTTACGATATTAAGCTTGTATCAAAAGAAGAACTATTTTCAAGGTTCTATATAGAACCATATACAACACATTCTCCATCAACCTGAAGAACTATTTCACCCTGCAAAGAACCATTTGAGTATGAAATAGTTCAATCTAGAACTTATGGTTCTAAATAAAACCATTGCCTTTACTAAGGGAGCCTTGAATAACCATCTTTTGAAGTGTGTAGTATCTGAAGGTTCTTCAGTTTAAAAAAAGCTTCAAATTCACACATCTCATTTACAAAATGGGTTCTCTAGAGAACCCTCCCCTGAAAGTTTTTTTTAACAAAGTGATTCTTTTTTGGAACCGTGAAAAAGAACCCTTTCTAGTACCTTAATATTTTTAATAAAAAAGCCTTCTCTGTAGTTCTTTTTTTTTTGTGATCAATTTTTTTTTATTTGTTTCCTGTTAATCAAGCAGCATTTTATCACAACATTACAGAACTGCAGGAAATAAAAAAAAACAAAAAAAAACAACCCCCTTACCACCCCATCCCTCCCTGTCCCACTGGTTGATCCATCCCTATTTCCTGTACACACTTTATAATATTTACTAAGTAAGATTTAGACATCTCAAAAATAAAATGAAAAAGAGAGAAAAAAGAATGTTAGCTTACAAGATGTACCTCATAGCCTTTGTTCCAATCTTTTTGTCACATCACAACAAATCTGTTTCCATGTCTCAAGAGTAGATGTTTTAACTTTATTAATCCTAGCTGTGGCCAATTCTAACATAACTATGTCATGCAGTTGAAACAGCCAATGTCGTACACTTAGATTATGTGGGTGAAGCCACTTCTGTGCAATAATTTTTTTAGCCGACGTTAAACCAGCGAGCCACATCTTCCTTTGTTTGTCTGTTAAGTTTAAACTGGAATCATCATTTAGCAATAATACAGCTGGATCCACGGGAATTTCTTGTCCAACCAGAGCAGATAATATGGTAGTAACCTTTATCCAGAAGTCATTAACATCCCCACATTCCCACACCATGTGCAAAAAAGTTCCCATTGGTTGTTGTGGACAATAGTTGCCGTAGGGATGTACTGCAGTTTTTGTAAGAAAGCGTTTTCGTGGTGTCCAATATAACCTATGACAATATTTAAAATGGATCAGTTGCTGATTGGGGTTCTTTGATGCATGAAATATATTTCGCCATACTATGTTCCAATCAATTGAATTAACAGATAGTTCCTTTTCCCAGATAGACTGAATTGGGAGCTTCTTATACAAAGTTTCAGTAAGGTGAGAATATATAGTTGATACAAGACCATGTGGTGGCGCATTAACGAACCAGCTATAAATTGGATGTGGCTTGAGGCCTGTTCCCCATGGAATTCCGTATGCTTTAAGGGCTGAACGTAACTGTAAATACAAAAAGAAGGAAGATCTTGGTATATTAAAGTTTGTTACTAAATTTTCAAAGCTTAACATCCCCTCTGAATTAAATATATAATCAAGAGTTTTAATGTTCTGTCTTCTCCATTGCTCCAATGTAAAAGGTTTGGTACCAGATTTTATATTCCTATTATGCTAAAGTGGGTTTTGTAAATGACCTTGGTCACTATAACCAAGATATTTTTCCACGGCTTTGAAATTTGTGATAGTGTTGGTCATACTGGGACCAAAGTTTAGCGAACAGAATTTTATGGACAATCCGGAAAACAATACATCTTGAAGTCTGATAGGCACACTTAACTGTTCCTCAATTTGTCTCCAAGGAACATGAGAGAGTGGGTCGAACCAGGCCTTTAAGGCACGGAGTTGGAAAACTTTATGGTACATTATAAAATTAGGTAAGGATAAATCTCCTTTCATTTTAGAATAACACAATGTACCTAATTTCATTTTAGGTTGCCTGCCGTTCCAAATAAACTTGCGAATTACTGAATCAAGCTTTTTCCACCAGATTACCGGGGGTGACGGAGGAATCATCGCACTTAAAAAATGAATACGTGGCAGTATATTCAATTTTATGGTCGCAATTCTAGACTGTAATGAAGATGGTATATTTGCCCACCTAGCTATATAATTTTAAATTTCTCTCAGAGTTTTACCATGATTTTACCAAGAATACCTTGCAGAGAGGCCATTATGTCAATCCCAAGATAAGTAATCTGACTCTTTACAGAAATTAATGAGACCAATGCTGGTGATGTCTGAATCCAGTGTAGAGTAACTGGGCTCTTCATTCATGAACAGTGAGCGCCACCTGCCGACCGCAGGCTTAACTGCAGCACCTGCTTTGGCCTGTAAACACTACAGACAGCACTGTACTGCGCTGTACCATAACCGGACTAATCTCACTGCACAACTCTCACTATATACACCACGTTATATTTATAAAACCGTACAGTCCTCCTGAAGTCTCTCCCCGTTTAGTGTGTTTAAAAGGTGACAGTTACAGGTCTCTGATAAGAGGATTAGTTTGGTTAAACTGAGCTTGTGGATGAGCCTCGGTTTGTGTATGAAAATGAAGCGCTTCCGTCTCGCCTGTACATCATCCGGAAGGGTGGTACCTGTGGAAGTTCTGCAAATAACCTCGCGGCTCTCGGTATTCGTCTCCTGACGCTGAAGGAGAGGGTTTCTCTGCCTCCTCGTCGACTGAACAAGCGTCGTGGGTGCAAAAGTGTCCAGACTTGGCGGATGTGTGTGTTTTCCTGGGCCGGTAGGAGAGGTTTAGAGAGGCGCACCTGGCTCCATGTATGCTCCCTCCTCAGACTCAGACTCGGGCTGTGTGTGCGCTGTGTGTGTGTCCGAGGCAGCTGTGCTGCTCAGCTCCAGCTCCCTCTGAGGAAGGAGCTCTCTCTCCACTCTCCTCTGTGCAGGTAAGTCGGGATAATGTGCGGCTAATGTTGAGGCTGAATCGCCTGTCGTTTGGTCAGAGTGTGCGTTATTATTTAACCGAGTTTGAACACGGAGAGACCGACCTGAGTGTGTTCACTGTTTACCTGCCTCCTCCTGCTCGCACCGCTGCTAGTTTGGACTGTTTACTGTTCAGAGCAAACTGGAAAATGGCCCTTCTTGCGTTTTTTGGAGATCCAGTTAAACTTTCACAGTGCCTGTTGCTCTCTGAGCTCTGGCGCTATTTCAACACAGCTGCTGAAAAATGGGAAGTAGCTGGGTTAGCTGAGGTCGCTCACAACCCTAGTGGTTCTCTCACTAAACTGAACTGCTCAGATTTGACCCAGAAATCACGAAGCTGAAGTTATTCGAATTTTCCCGTTCCACCTTAAACGGTGCAGCAGTTATATTCTGGCGCCTCAGGAGTTAGAATTACAACTGCTGCACCGTTTAAGGTGGAACGGGAAAAGCTCAACAAGAAGCTGGCGGATAGGAAACCAAGTGTAGCCTCGTCCAGAAATCTGTATTTTGGAGTTTGTGCGTTCACTCATTCGTAGTCTGGGCTAGAAGTAATTTAGAACTGCTGAGTTGATCTGTTGAATAAATGTCACCTTTAAGGTTGTTTTAGAGAAAAAATATCGACAGGGATTTTGTGTTTATTTCCAAGTTAAACCTACAATTTCTTGTTTTTTTTTTTAAACCTACATTTCCTTTTTTTTCTTCTGTGATCCACTTAACAGGATTTTGTTAGTTTAAGTGCAAAAAACACTCATAATAAATTTATATGTAATCATTTTCCTCTTTTTGTTCGTGGTATTAAACAGGTTTTTTTTTGTTATTGTGCATTTTAAATTGATGTATATACGTCAATCAAAAAGCAGTCTGGACTGAAACACTCCTTATAACGTCAGTGTAAGTGGGCGGGGCTAAACTGCTGTGGACTGAATAGGCAGATATTTATAAATGTATTGGTTTTTACAACGTCACAAAAACAGAGAAATCAATATGGGCTGCTTTTGCTGCTTAGTTCCACAAATGGACTGTACAGGCTGAAAAGTGAACTGTCCAACGCCTTATTTTATATACGCAATGGAAAATTAGGTTTTACAGAGCCCTGATGATGACATCCTGGATGTCACCAGTGGGGCTCCAGAGGTTTTCCATTATACGTCATGATTAATAGTTAAATCTAGTGATGCACCCATGATCAGTTTTTAGGGCTGAGTCTGATTTTCTTACAAGCCAAATTATCTGATTTTTATTATTATTTTTTTTAATTAGCCTTTTTTTTTTACACAAAGACTCACGCTGGCCAAATTGCAAGTCATTTCAAATCATTAAATTAAAAATTAGTTGCATATTTAATTAACATGAATGAAACTAAGTGCTACATTGAAAGTAAGAGGCAACTGGGTGGGTAGCACAATGAGCTGGCAAAGTGGCATAAATGTGATATCATGGTACTCATAAGTAGAAGTATTCATAAGGGACAATATGTCAATATTTACTTTATCTGACATCTAAATAGTTGGATCAGACAAAGTAGTGTCGCAGTAAAAAAACTCTTGAAAACCTACGAATACAATGATTTATACACTGTAAAAATGAAGCAGCTTTTAAACTTAAAAAGTAGTAAGCAGGTTAACTTGAAATTTTGAGTTCATTGAACGTGTAAAGTTAACAGAAGAAGACTTTTTGTAGCAGAAGAAGAATCATTTTGTGTTAAACATTGTTAATGTAGTATTTGAAGTTAACCTGGTTGCCTACTTTTGACAGAATTTATCACAATAATGATGCACACTGTCAAACTGCCCTAATGAGTGAATAATTATGCTACCACATTTTGGTGCAGGTATAGTAGCAGCACTTAAATGCATTGCACGTGCATTTACCTGTCTTATGTTGTTTGTCTCATACAACTGCAAAACAGATCAGCCAAAATAACAATAATAAATTGCTTGATTACTGATTTACATGTTTGGAGCGAAAATCTTGGCCGATTCATGCATCCCTAGTAAAATCTCCCTTTTGTGATTTAAAGACGTTTTTTCATTAACTTTAATGGATATAATTATTCGTGTTGATTTACATTGGCCACCAGAAAAGTTACAACACAACCTTGGCTCTTTGTAAGACCAGGTGTAATTGGCTCAGTGTCCATCGTGAACCAGAATATGAGTATCTTTATTTCATGAGAATGTGAACATAGCATGTTTCATCTTCATGTTACTGGCTTTGGTTTTTTACACCATGTTGATTCAGTGGAGTTCAGCGGTCGTTTCAAACTAGAGCACATCAGCCAGAGGCAGCATTTTTAGTATTTTTATAATGAAAACGCTTAATGATTAACCTCTACAAGCTTTTATCTTCATGTTTAATAAAACACACTGTAATATTACATCACCTAACCCCAACTGACCTAAAACGCCTTTCAACCAGTCCCAGTCCTAATGTTACCCAGAGAAGACAGCTGAGAAGAAAATACTTACGTAAAATACTCTGGCCTTTGTTGTGTGGACTGAACACTGAAAATGTTAGAGGAACTTGCCTGGGAAATAAAAACCCAAAGAGTCATACAACTTCTCCAACTGTGTCGTATATGGCATACCTACGCATCGAACATTAGTAATCTTTCATATTTCTTTCGTTCCTCTTCGTATCAGCTCAGTGAATGAACTTGGGGCTATAATTAGTCATGGCTAACTTCCCCTACCTCGCATGCATGGATGCTGCTTTCGCAGCAGACCTGAGTTGTAAAATCACTTTGTACGTTGGAAGTCTTTCTTCTATGACGTTGCACTTCTAAGAACGAATGGCGGGATGCAAAATGTGCAAAAAAATATGCTGACTTCTGAAAGGCATATGAATTTCTTTGAAGAGATTTAGATGCACTAGAAGACAGGGAAGTGTCATTCTTTGACCTGGAGTTCTTGTCATGACTGCCTTGTATGTTACGACATGCAGTAGAAAGTGAGGGTGAAGTGTGAAGTGGGGAAGAGGCAATAGCAGGGCAGTGGCAGAGAAATGAAGCGGCAGCTCAACTTTGTAAGCCATTTTAAAAGGGGAATTCCACCCATGTTTCAGTATGTCTGTATAATTGTATCGTTGTGATGTAAACAAAGCATTTCGCATCAATCTGAATGCAAATCATTCAGAGTGGTTTGGTGTGCAGTGCTCTGTTGTAGAGAAGTTTTAGAGTCAGAATTGTTCACAGTAGTGGTGACAGGTGTTCAGTGCCTCTCAGGTATTTCACCGATATTTATTACATGAAATGGTTAGATATTATGCCTGATGCCTGAGATACTGTTTCGCGATGGTTTTGAGATAAAATTAAAAATGGCCTAAAACTTATGTTGTAAGGCAAAATAGTCCCTAAAGAAAACGATGTAAATCTGATATGTAAATGTTCAGTGGTCATTTTGGATAGTAAATAAAATGGCTGTGTTTGCCCTCTATACATTGCGACCCCAGGTTCCCATCACCACCACTGTAAAGAATTCACCATCATTACATTCATCTAGAATGAGCCATTTTTCATCTAACCATTCTGAATTCCCCTTTAAGCTGACAGGTAAAGATGGAATAGATGTTGCATCACATTGTATTGCCTAGATGCATTTTAATCAAGTCCATTTATTGAGCATTAATGGCAAGTGAAGGACATAAATGAAGCTTCTGTTCAGTGTATCAGTTTTAATGCATACCTAAACTATAATTTAGATATGTTGGAGTGATTCATTTTAGAGTAGTATGTGTTGTGGAGTGTTTCCAGTAGTGTTATCTGTAAATAATTGTATGCTTTAACAATCTTGGTTTTTATTTTGAATTATTGAGAGCTCGCCATAAGTGTTGGGATTTGGATGTCGAAATTAATTTTACTGTAGACTAAAGTGTTTGGATTAAAGAAAAAAGGTAACAAAATATGCTTTTTTATTTCAAAGTATATGTTGTTTTATTGTCAAGGGAGATTTTAGACGAACCAAACATCATTTTATCTAAATACTTGGACTGAAAAGAAACACTGTGTAGTAGTAAGTAGATTGATATAGTACCACACTTCTAGATGTTTCCTTTAGGGATGGAGATGGCCTACATCCCAGACTCAAGCTTTGTCGGCTAGTACATGCAGCCCACAACATCATAATGATTTTACCTCTGTTACTTTTAGTTTCTAGTTTTATATCATTACATCTGTAGTGTAACGTTAAATACTCTCATATTTAAGGGAATGGTTTGCAGAAAAATCAAATTTCCCGCTTATCTTAAAAGTTTTGCAGCCAAAACATGTGTGTAGTCCACATTTTGCTGCTTTAGTTTAGAACTGGGGTTATGAAGATAACATTGCTAACACTAGAACTCAACAGTCACCCAAATAGCCCAGTTTGATTCTGTAAAAATACATCCACAAAACTTTATTCAGCCCACTCAAACTGCGTCCACGTCTCTATTAAAGTCATGCAGACTTGCGAGTGTGGTTTAGGAAACAGTATGACTTACTGTGAGCTATAAAAATAAATTCACGCAAAAGCGTTGCCATTTCATATGACACAAGGACTAGTATTCACAAAGCAGACTGATCTTGGATCAAGATTCCTCTGTATTCATGATGTCATTATCATAAATACTGATTCTAGATCAGCACTGAGCCAAGCCAGTACAATACATAATTACACCTCTGTAACACATAAAACATCAAAAATTGAATTGATGTCAAAATTTGAAATTGTATTGAGACTGAAAGGAAATGTATCTTTACTTGTTCGTCTTCCTGACATGTCACTGGCAGCCTTTTTTATTGCTGTGGTAAAGGTATGTGTTTGCTGTGTGTGGTTGTTGTGCAGCACCTCATTTAACGTCTGGGGGGAAAAACCACTGCATTTCAGTGATGGTGTATCCTACATGTGTGCTTGCCAGTGTGCTTAGTCATGCTTTGTTGCATTTGGGGCAGTAATCTGACCCCTCTGTTAGTGAAAGGTGTAAACGAGGTGACCACCAACTATTGTGTAAAAAAAATCACCTGCTTTGGGAGTCTGTCAGTTAAAAGGTAAGTCAGGTGTCCCATGGCTCTCACAGTGATCATGTCACCCTATGTGGCTCAGGGTTTCAAATTTTGAGGCAGTTGTCTCCCAAAATGCATAGACTGTACTAAATATTAAGTCAAGTCACACCACCATTGATGACTTTGCTACTTTGAACATACTGATTATTTAGTGCTGTAGTATGTGACTTGAGACCATGTACAGGACAGTGCAGCGTAGAGATTGGCGAAGACTATGAGTCTGATATTTATTTACTTTGTTTTAAATGTAGTTTAGTTAGTTTCTGTCGAAACAGATAGGAACTTAAGGGTTCCTCTGAGAACCGAGAACTTGCAAAGCAACAGACCTAAGATTAAAAACTAAAAGAATTTCAAAGTACTGAATGTTTTCGCATTTTACATCAAAATGAAGTTATGAAAATTGGCTACAACAACAAAGATCTAATAGACCATCCAAATGTACATTCTACCAACTGAACTGACCTGAACTGTAAGTAAATATTTAGGAAATTAAAAGCACCACCTCAAATCTAGCTAACCTGCTCCAGGTAGCAAAGGCCTTCAGTTGCTTCTGAATATTAGACGCAGGTACGTTGGACCTGGACTTTCCAGGGTGTTAGAACTCCAGGATCAGGATTGAGCATCCAGTAGCACTGAGACTCTGAACTAATATGAACCCAGCAGTTAATGTGCTTTGCATCACCTAACAGTGCAAAAGCGTCCAGCATCTATATTGCTATGAAAGGTTTAACCACAGCAGTTGGAGCTGGCCACTGCTTGCCAAAGACGCGGAAAAGCAAATGTGCAGTTCAGAATGGAACTGATAATAACAACAGTTGTGGCAGCTTAGCGCAGATATCAGACGCTCCATCTATGCATCCGTCTATCAAACTGTGGCATAGAAGCAGCATGCGTCATTTTGAAGACACGTCACAGATTTCCATGTTTGGTGTACAGATAATGTAGTGATTGGACGAAATTGTGAGCTCTGGCAAAAGCTGTGAGGAGTGGTTGAATTTGTGTGAATTCATGCAATCGTAAAATTGCAAGTTTGTATTTATAGAAAATATGAAGAAACATGTTAAAATTAAAATAAACCGAAGACAATTATCAAACTGTTTTAAAGCACACAGAATAGAGCGGTGATAAGATCTCACTATGTACATGCTTGCCCTCCCCCAGTTGAACTATTAATATTATTATTATTGTTATTATTATTATTATTATTATTATACTGTGATACTTATTGATATGCATGGCTTTGCCAGTGACAGCCTACATTCAGACAATTTCTCTGTCTGAAGCAGATTTGTCTCTGGCACTGTGAGATTTTGCACATATCAGCATTACGTTAGGGCTGCTGTGGTTCCTCAGGTCTTACTTCCTCTGCCTGTATTTTTGAAACTGTCTCAATGTTGGCATTTCCCAGTCACTCTGCAGGGCTCACAGTCATTGACCCAGTCGTTGCCGTTTTAATTCACAGGCGCTGTGTTATTCTACTTTTCTGAAAGCACCAACAGGGAAAGAGACGCTTTCCCCCTTCCACCATGAGCGTCCAGCCCAGGAGGATCCGCTTGAAGCCATGGCTGCTGGCTCAGGTGAGCAGTGACCCTTTATCGTTCTGTGCCGGGTGAGAGAAAGTGCGTCATCCTATTAGCCGTTTTGGGCTGTACTGAGAAGTCAGAACAAGCTCAGGAGCCTTCAACAACGTGCAAACAGCTCAAGTGATTTTGACAGTAGCAGTCGTGTAAAGGTCAGCAATATGGACGGTTTAATCCAGTGTCAGATTGCAGTCTGTACTTTTTGAGATTAGTGCTTTACCTAAAAGAGTTAACAAACTAATCTAAAGTCACACTGTCAAACTTTTTACCAATGTGTGGTACACTTCTACACTTTTGATTTGAGAACTTATAAAGCTTGATTCCTGATGTCCCAGAGTTAATTTGGACTGGTGGGGGAACTGGCTCTATCTGCACTGCTCAGTATGGCCATGGCACCTCATCTACACAGGTCATTTAGCTTTGCAACTTTGTAAAGATTTATGATGTCTGTTGAATTGAGACGTTTTTACTCTGGGTTATTTAGTATGTCAACATGCTGTTGAATGTTGTGCATATTCGCACACCACTGAAAGACTGTGAACGAGATAACAGTTAAAAATTTGCTGCTGCTACAAATAACTCAAACTGCCTTCGTACTGAGGACGCATTTTCATGTGTTCAAAACCCTTCAAGCCAGACTGCTGCTTTCTATTGTTAGTTTGAAGTTGTGCATCAGTGGATGACTGACAAAAAACACCCTTTTTTCCCCAACCTGCAGGCCTAACGTGACTGTTCTCTTACAAGTTAATAGCTAATTACAAAACTCCTCATGATTTATTATTACAGTGGGGGAAACACTAAACCCTCCAATGTGTGATTTTGGTACCATTTCTTTACAAACATTAAAGCATTTTTTTCTCCCCCCCCAGGTGAACAGTGGGAAATATCCTGGCCTGCACTGGCTCAATAAGGAGCGACGCTTGTTCCAGATCCCCTGGAGACACGCCACACGCCACCTACCCACCCTGGAGGAGGAAAACACTATTTTCAAGGTGAGTGCTGCCAGGTCTTGTGTCTGTGTGTATTGTGATACACCCTAACTTTCAAACGTTTGGAATCATTTGTCATAGTTTTCATGACAGCATCCATCAGCAGGTCTTGTAATGTTATATGCAGTATTGACTTACATACTGTAAATGGACACCAAAATTATTAGATGTTTGACTCCATATTTCTAATATTTTGGAATGAGCAAGAATGTGTTAAATGATAAGTCATAGTTGTGTTTACGGTAATTTTAGTCAGGTTTTCAGTGCCAGCATTTGATCATTGCTTTGAAAAATCTGGGGCATTCTGGATACTAATTTTTTATTTCTTCATTTTGGATGCCTGAGTCATTTCAGAATCCCGCACAGCAGTGTTTATTATTCTGGTTACATCTAAATTAAAAAAAAATAAATAAATAAAAAATACATGTGTTTTATTTTATCCAGAACATCTATTCCAAACGTTTGAACATTGATTCCTAACTTGTGAACAGTCGCATACTTCTCATTTCATAAAGTCGAATGCCTTTGTAGTAGGACTGCGCCATTGATCATATTTTAATTGTAATCACAACGTTTGGTATCCTCGGTTAATTAAACATGATCAAGTGAATTAAAATGTTTTTTTTTTTTTATTATTTTTTTATTGACTCTATTCCGGCACATTTCTACTGATAATAATAGGAGTCCAATATCATTGTGCATCCATAAACAACAACAAAAAAAAAACCCTTGGACAGATGGTTACATTTTATCAATATTTCAGACTGAAGACACCTTAAATGTACTGAAGAAGAGTAGAATGTTCAGCCAGCGCTGGGATACTACACTAAAACATCTTCATTCGATTGTTTTTTAATGATTTATTTTTTACCCTACAGTAATAAATGTTATATTTGCTCTGAAATGCTAATTCAGTTGGAGGTCGTCTAAATGTCTACATTTTATAAATGTTCGTATCGACATCAGCCCACAGTTCTCAGGTCGATGCATCCCTAATTCACTCTGTTGAATCGATCATGTTCATGGGTTTGTGTTCTTGCCAGAAAAGCCTGTGTGGATAATGTCATTTTGTTTGTATACTGTAGTGGGACAGTGATTTATTTAATGTGTGTCTGATTTTGTTTATGGTTGACATTTAAGGTGCACCCAATTCATGTAAATCTTATTTTAATGCAAAAATGTATACATTTATGAAGGAAGGCTTATTATTTACATAAAATGTGTATAATGTGTGCTGGGAAAGATTTAAAGCAATGAAGTATCAAAACTATTTTGTTTCTGAATTGGCTGAATAATTGTGATATCATGATTTTAATATTGAGTAAAATAATTGCGATGATCATTTTAGCCATTATTGTGCAGCTTTACTTTAGAGCAAGGAGTAACACACTTGAAGCAAATCCAGAAGCAGTGCATGTTAAGTCTCTAGATGTTAGAGGATCAGCTCCCTCTGTGCAGTTAATTTAATAGGAAATAAAAGGCAGAATCTTATCCTGGATCAGCTGAGAGGTTTAATCCAGTCCTACCTGTTTAATACCGGTGATTCATCTTACTGTGCTACAAGACATTCTAGGAAAAGCAGTAATCTGGAAGTGGAACACACCTACGCACAATAGGATTACTCAAGTAATTAAACTTTGCGTCAGTTACACGAGATTACTCAATAAACATGTAAAGTTGGGAACCTGCATTCAGATCCAGGTTTCAGTGAATAAATGCAAATGAGAATGTATTTTATTTGAGGTTTGACACATTTTCAGTGACAAGAATCAACTGATTATGATCTTTCTCTCAGAGGTAGTTCATTTTAACTTCTATAGTCTAGTTTGATGATATTGCTGTAGATCTGGCCTAACAGGCTAACATTTATATAATCATTCAGGTATTTTCAGTTGCTAAAGTTTGATATCACTCATTACAGATTGTGGAGCTGCTGCAGCACAATCTGACCATGTGCTTGAATGAAAATGTTTACTGATTACAAAGAAAACTGCAGTTATGACAGCCAAATATGGCCACTTTATTTCCTTTTATTTCTCAGTAATTTCACTGCCATGGTTCTGATTTGGACCAGGCACAAATAACGACATCAAGAGAAGCACCTGACACCAAACAGGAATGGGCTTTGAGTCAAATTTGATATTTGAATTTTTGAGGCGATTTTGAATTTTTCATTAAAAAACACCCGCTGCTGGAAAAAAGGATAGGAATCTGAAGGCTACAGGTCTGTGACTGCCACTCAGCAGCTTTACTACTGCTGTAATATGTTAAATTCAGATGACAAATCCATAGTTCCGTAGCAGGTGACATATGACTTGAAATTTACTCCGAGTAAGGTGTCAGTCTAAAGTCTTTAAACTGAGCAGACTAATACTAATCATCTGCCTTCATCTCCACTAATGTTACTAGCCTAATCACATCGTATTTCGCTGTGCATTTAGCTGGAAAACTGTTAGTCAGCTGATACCAAACCTGCTAAATTAACTAAATGATGTTGAAGTTTTATTTCAGTACATCTATATGAAATAGAGTGTAAAATGAGCTTGGGCTTGATGTTTATCAGCATTTGTCTGCGATGCTTCCTTTGTGCTATTATCTGCTATCCGGCACCAGAGAGCCTCTGCTGGGGCAGCACAGAGCTTCTTGTCCAGTGTGCGGTAGTCTTCAGCCAGCTGCAGTGGTCTTTCTACAGTGTTTTCTTTGGACTAAACAGCTAAGAAGCTCTTCCCAAAACATAAGACCCAGCCTCCACTGCTCTCTGTTGGAGTATAGAGTATATAGGAGTATTCAAATAGAAATAAAAGTTGAAAAAAGGCATGAAAGTTAAAAAAAATAATAATGATGATTAGGTTTAGGTAAATAAAGTTAAAAAACAAATACAATAAATTAGGTTTAGGTAAATTTTCAATATGCAAATGAGCTTGTGTCAAACATACATTCCCATAACAACCAGGAGATCTGTAATGTAAGACAAAAGCTCTTTTGCATATTAGAAGGCCTAATTTAAAATAAATGTTCCTTTAGCTTTCATGACTGTTTGCACATTGACTCATGCCTAAAACTAAGTGCCATAGTGTCAGAATTTGACTGAACAGTATATATGTTGTTTTCTGTTATTGAAATGTTTTGCTTGCATAATTGTGTGATATTTGTTGTAAATAAAAAGTGTTCAAATTGTGTGTTTGACTTCATATTGTATCCTTTTATGCAGTGGTTTTAAGCCACCTCTCCGTAGGTCATTTACCCTTTTGCAGCCCTTTGAGTTTGCAAGCCTACCTGTTTGTTCAAGCTTGCTGTCAGGGGGCTTTTTAGTGATATTCTCATGAACAGCTTTGCAGAAGTAAAAGTGGCGTGAGTTTCAATTCCACTCAAAGTCTGTTCTGCAGGACTTTGGCATAAGAGGAAGTTCTGAGGGCCCCCAAACCACGAGCCTTTTCTAGAACATCTGCATAAGCTTCCTGGCTGCTCATGGCACATGCATGACATTTTAGCCTTGCCTTACATTTTCTTTTCCCATAACTTTTGTTTTCATTCCCAATTTCACATTTTACTTTCTAAACACATCTACGCTGCAGCCGCTGTGATGTGCAGTGTTGCAAAAACAATCAGAAACGTCCACGTCAGATGGTAACAGAGTCGAAAGTATTGTAGAGAAACACATCTAGGAAGAATAAAACTGCTCATTCAAGACCTGACAGCCCTTCCACTACTGACTTCATTCATTTTCATCTGTACAGGCCTGGGCTCTGGAGACTGGAAAGTACCAGGAGGGGGTAGATGAGCCAGATCCAGCCAAGTGGAAGGCCAACCTCCGTTGTGCCCTCAACAAGAGCCGGGAGTTCAGCCTGAAATATGATGGCACCAAGGAGACCCCCATGCAGCCATTCAAGATCTATGAGGTGTGCGACCAGCCAGTCAATGGAGGTAAGGGGTGGTAGAAGTAGTATGTCACTATTGTAAGAAAACCTCATAGCTGTGAACTGGTACATTAGGAGAGGCATTTTGGCCTAAAACTATAGTTTAATGTGCTATTGTTTATGCTACAGTATTATGTTATGCAGCATTATATCCCTCAGCCTCATTTGTTTTTTGATCACTTATATTTTCTTTCATCAACCAGCTACCTCAGTTGTCAAAAAGAAAACAATCAGTTATTCTGTCTTTACTCAGTACAAAATGGACACTAGAGTTTTTGCCCTTTCAGCCAGAGAAACTGAGCTAAGCTGCTCTATATGGCCAAAAGAATGCGGACACCTCTTCTAATTTTTGAGTTCAGGTTTTTCAGCTACACCCATTGCAAATTTCAAACAGGTGAATGAAATCGAGCACATAACCATGCAGTCTCCATAAACAGACACTGGCACTAGAATGGGTCAAACTGAAGAGCTCAGTGACTTTAAACATGGCACTCTTATAGGATGCCACAAGTCAGTTTGTGAGATTTCTGTCCTGCTCGATCTTCCCTGGTCAACTGTAAGTGCTATTATTGTGGAATGGAAGTGTCTAGGAGCATCAACAGCTTAGCTGGAAGCGGTAGATCACACAAACTCAGCAGAGCTGCAGAGGGCTGAAGCTTTTAGCGCGCAAAAATAGCCTATCCTCCCCTTCCTCCCACCTTCAAGATATTTCATCTGAAAGGGGGTTCCCTAGACTTTAAACTTGAAAATCTCACTCTAGAGACTTCTGCAGCAGTGCGATGAAATCAAGCATGTTTACAACAGGAGCATTGATGGTTCAATATTGGCTAGAGTCCCTTTAACATCTGTTAATATGACTTAAAAAGGTTTGCTTTTTCAAGTGGTGTCAAAAAATAAAAGCCAAAAAATGGTTATGGTAGCAACAATGGTAGATGTGTGAAAGTCACTTGCCATTTTGGGTCAGGCAGGTGTTGTTAATTCATAGTCTGCTATTCTCTTTCAGATGGAGGTGAGGATGACGAGGAAGAGGTAAGATTTACTAGCAGGGGGGGTAAAAATGGTATCCAGGATGTCGTTAGCACAAAAAAAAAACAGTAAAAAATTTAAATTATTTTCCTGTATGTGCAAGTGGTTCTGATTAACACGAAGCCCTGCTTTCATGTTCCTGTTTTTCTTTCTTTCAGCTACTAAACTTCGAGCAGCTCTCTATCAGTAAGCTTTTTCTTTTTCTTTTTTTTTTTCATTGAACAAAAGTGATACGCTTGAATTTAGTGCACCAACATTGAGCACTTTATGATATGCAGCATAAAATGTGAACTTTTGTAGGCATAGACAATACTGTCCAGAAGCCTCAGTCAGCCATGAAACCTGCCTATTTATCTAAATTGTGTGTTTTACCAGTAAAAGCACTATATAACATTTGAATAAATGCAAGTAAATATAAATAACTGTGTTTGGAGAGTAAAATTAGAGCATGCTTTTGTTATTTTTGTGTCATCCTTTGTATTTTTGCACCGGTTGACTGTCTGTTTCCTGTGACAGACCCTCGAATCGCCGAACCTCCAAGCTACCCAGCGTTCCAACCCAACCCTGTGGATCCGTTTCTCCAACCTATCATACCTCCTGAATTCCCTGGACATGGCCATTTAGCTCCTACTGTAAAACAGGAGGAATATATACTTGGGGATGGTCTCCCTAATGGACTTGGGATGGGTACTGGAGTCATACCGCCATCTGCTGTCCCCCATGCAGTCAGCATCCCAGGGGCCATAGTGGACAGTCCTATGCAAGAGGTGCCACCCCAAGCGGAGAGCCAGGTCCAGCCCTGCATCTCTGACCTGCTGAGCAGTCCTCATATGTTGCCCTGTAAGCAATGCATCTTTCTCTTTGTTGCTAACCTGAATGTGATCACAGTCTGATTAGATGAAAGAACAGTTCTTGTGGCACATGCACATTCTGGATGCTGCTATAGCTACTTAACACGTCAGTGTGTAAGTCATTTTATTTATTTATTTTTTTTAAAAAACACCTCCTCTACAGAGAACACACATTTTCTGCAGATGTTAGGGCACAGTTTGTATTTGCTGTGTTTAACTTTTTAGAAAAAAATAAAATATAAAATGTTTTATGGGGATAAAAATGTTAAATTCAGCAAATAAACAGTAATTGTGCATTAAAATGTGTAGAATTGTGTTCTCTGTAGAGGATTTGCAAGTATTTTCACTTAGAAAATCAGCAAAACATGTTATTTGGCTGATGGTGTTCAAACCTTTGCATACAGCTGTACCACAGAATAATAGTATGTACTGTATATGACGTATCTAGCATGCTACATTTTATATGTTATAGCCTAGATAAAGCAAATACCATAGAACTGAGACAGTCTTTAAAGAGCTGGTGTTGAGTGAAAGCTCATGTGACTAGCTGTTTAATAGCGTACCTTCGCTATGAGTCCCTTCTTCAAAGCTAAATGTGTTTTATTCAGTTCTAAGAGCCCAAAATTTCTATTACCTTGAGGCAACTCTGTGTAATAGTAGGTTAGAATTGCAGGTGCTTTAGTAGGATCTCTTAATGCTGTATTGTTTGTATGAAACAGAACGTCTAGAGTGCAGACATACCTGAGTAACTACTTTATTCCCTGTTATTGACATTAATGGACTTGCCACTAGACGTGTACATCATCACTTACCTGAGTGAAACTATTGTGACATGTCAACCGTTCTTCACCGCAGTTCATCAGTCCATTATTTTAACAATTAGTTTAAGGTGTTTGTTTTGCTGTTGAGGTGTTCCAGACTGACTCATTAGTATTCTTATAAGTGTGCTGTGTAGTATTACTGCATGAGAAATCTCATTGGAAATAATGTGTTGTTTTAGGTCACATTTCAAGCTGATTTGATTATCAGTTATGGTCTAATCATTGGGGCTAAAAAGTGTTCTTTATTTTAAACACTAGACTCACTGACTTAACTGTAAGAGATTATTGAACACATATAGTCAGAGTTGAAATTACATTTGGGACTTTTAACTGACCTTGTTAGACGAATCCTTGTGCTTCAAGTGACCTCATACTTAATGTTTATTTTATAAAAAATAAAAAAGCATGCCATTTTGCCACTACCAAAACAATCATAACACTATCAAAACGGCGCCAGTGTTTCGGTAGTGACTGTTTCGGTAATGACACTTTGAGTTCTGCTCAACATTAGCTAAAACACTAGCTAGTACATGACTAGCAAACACAGCTTTGAACAGTTGTACACACCTAAAATCATAATATTTTAAAGTTTACTTAATTGCAGAAAATATGTTTCGGTAGTGACAATTCGTAATGTTACACACTGATTTCTCAGTGAGATCTAACTGCTCACCATGTGGCCATGAGGGACAGGGATGCAGACTCACGTCCTGCTCTAAAATGCAGGGGTGTGGCTAAAATAAGGCTCCACTTATAGACTAAAACTGTTTGTGTTCTGGTAGTGATATGAAAATGGGGACTTTAAAAGGGATCAAAAAGTTGAGATTTAGGGATCAGCGTTTGGGACAGACGCCTCCCCATAGAAAGTAACTTGTAAATGATAATTTTGTATACATTTAACTTATTAATATCTCTTTTAATGCATTGAGTTTAAATAGATTAAAACAGAATTGTTGTAAAATTCAGAGGTCTGAGTACTTAACTGGTTTTTATAAATAGCTTTTTAACTGTGGGACCACAGTTGGAACTAATTCTGTAGAATGGTCCATATAGCACTGTTGAAAGATTTGACAAGACTTCAAGGTATTTAACAAGTAATAATGCCTGGATGTTGCCGTTGATGTTTAATGCTTTTCATTATCAGTGTTTGGGTAGTTACTCAAAATCTGTTACAAATTACTTTTCTTAAATTACAATTGGATTACTGTACTTACTGGAAAAAAGAAATTTCACTACTCACTACTTCTGTCAGAAACCCACACAAATCTGTACCAACTGGAAGAGAAAACCCAGTATCCAGTCATTTTATTTGAAAAGAAAAAGCCCGTCACAGTAAGGATCATCTGAAGGGCCGGCCACTATCCCTGCCTTTAATCTCAACACAGCCAGTTATACTAGATGAATATTGTTGAAAAAACAGAAACTAACCAGTAGAAATGCTCCAAAAACAACTGACTCAAAATAAAGTCTTTATGAATACAATACAACACTTACAGAGCTGTTTCTGAATGAAAACTGGGGCTGTTCAACGTTGAACACCTGCACGAAGAATAAATACAAAGATCGTGCATGACATTAAATGCATTACGCTGGATTAAAATTGCTCATTTAGAGATACACAGTACTCAGAAGTAGTTTTGGGACACAGCTATTATTTTTTTATTTTTTTTATTTTTTTGTGTTTTTTTAAAACATAACACCATATTAAAGCTATATTATGACTTGTCAATCAATACTTTATACTTTATGCAATACCCCAACTGAGCAGTAGCAAGCTAGAAAACATTAACCCCCCATTTTACTTAAAAAAAAAACAAATGTTGAGACAGTAAACCAAATGCACACATGTTCAAACCGGACATCTCCAATGTGCCGTCCAACACACATAGCTCTAAATTTCATTAAGATTCTGAAAGATGGAGAAAGTTTGAAAACTAAGAAAACTTGAATATTGAGTTGAATTAATGTGACATTACACTATTGTCTCTGAGAGAAAAGAAAATTCCAAAATCTAGAGTGAAAAATGTACTGAAATCATGTAAAGAGTCAGGATGTGTTTAAAAACTGCCAATAACTGTCTTCCAAAAGAAGCAACATGCAACAAAATACTGACCTAATTAAAGTACCAAGTGCTGATCTACATAAAGGAAAGGAACGCCTCATGTTTATCCCACAAGTGTTTCAGTACCTTTATTTGCCATATTTAAGTTTTCAGGTAATTACTGGGATCATTTTGGATTTCAGGTAGTAAATGTGGTCATTATTGCTAGTTGTTGTAGCTTTTGTGATGGATAAACATGAATAAATAATAAATTCATCCTGGAAAAAAAATAAACAAACAAGATAAATTGTATTCAGAGTATCCCAAGACTGCTTCTGAGCACTGTAGGAGTAACACAAGTATCATAATCATAAAGACAGTAACTGAAGTGTGATTACAAGAATTTATACTGTAACCTGTTGTGCTGCTGTTACAGGAAAAAGTAACTGCATTACTGTGATGTTACTTTGTACAGTGTTCCCTCAACACTGTTCCTTATCAATAATTCTCTATTATGCATTTTCACTTCTGTCTTTCTGTTGTAGTAACTGACCTTGACATCAAGTTCCAATACCGGGGGCGGTCAGTCGGCTCTCTGACGGTCAGTAACCCCCAGGGCTGTCGGCTCTATTACGGCAACTTGGCCCCAACGCCGGAGCAGGTGGAGCTGTTTGGGCCCGTCACTCTCCACCAGGTGCTTTTTCCTGGAACCGCCGAGATCCAGAACGAGAAACAGAGGTTCTACACGGAACACCTGCTGGACGTGATGGACAGGGGGCTGATCCTTGAGATCCGAGGGCAGGATATCTACGCCGTGCGTCTGTGTCAGTGTAAAGTGTTCTGGTCGGGGCCAGGGGTGCCTGAAGGGGGTCCACCCAACCCCATGGAGAGGGAGCGCAAGATCAACGTGTTCAGCCTCAACAATTTCCTGCAGGGTGAGTGGAGCTTCTAGTGTGCAGCTCTACAGGGAATCTGATAACTAATCTTTCAGTGGCGCTCCTTCGATCTAACTGTGAACTTTTTCAGTAGTCCTTATAGCAAATGGCTGTCATATACAAAAGTTTGGACACTCCTGGTCAACTTACATGTTTTGTTGCTTTGATAAGCGAAAATAAGGTAACACATTCTTTAAAGAGAACACACTTCTGCTCATTTTAATGCACAATTACTGTTTATTTGCTTCGTTTACCTTAAGGGGGGAGTGGGAATGTGACCTGTGCCAACGTTGTGGCACATTTTATATTACGTATTTATATTTACAATATGTTTAAATGTGCACTACACTTTGCAAAGAATTTTTATATTTACGCTTGTTCCCTGGAGAGGATAGTTAACTTATTTTTACGTAGAAAATCAACAAAACATAATTTGCCTGGGCCTGTTCAAACTTTTGCATACGACTGTACATATCTTTTTTTAACATAAACATAAAAGTTCACACAAAATGTGTCTTTAAGGACTACTGATCTCAGAATAGCTCTTGTTCTTCACAGGGCTGATCCTGTACCAGAAAGGGGAGGCGCCGACCCCTCCTCCCTTTGAGATTTACTTCTGCTTCGGGGAGGACTGGCCTGACCGTAAGCCCAAAGAGAAGAAGCTCATCATTGTCCAGGTGTGCGGTTTTAACTAAACTTGTAAGGTCACTTGTAAGTGCAAGAATTCCTGCTTTGTAACAGTTGAAACAGGCTGCATGTTATGTGCAGTGTGTTCATTGTGATTGTTGTATACGTGTTCACAAAAAAAAAAAAATAATAAGACTGTTTGTCAGACCACATTAATGACTATGACTCATCAGAGCAGTCATTGAGAATAGCTGCTGAGCTTATCTGCTGAATAGCATTGTTAACACTGCTTTTAATGCAGCACACCTGTTACTAAATGGACTGCGTCATTTTCGCGATCATAATGCAGTGACCGGGCAGTAATGATTAACCTTACTTCTTATGTTGACATGAAGTCGCTTGCCACGCTCAGAAGCACCTGAAGCTATGTGCTATGTGAGTAGGCCTGAAATAATGTCCTCAGTTGATTTTTTTTCATCGGGTGGAGACCAAGGCTGGGTTTACACTGTTTTTCTTCAGCTGCAGGTACATATTTTACAGAAATGGCCGGACTGCAGATGCTTTAAGTGCTGCCGCCATATTTTTTTCACATGATGGCAGGCTGCTTTCAGAAGTAGAAAAGCTAAAGGCAGAACCATTTTATTTTTATTATCTGACTAATCAAGTGAAATCTAGTGAAAGTAACCCTGGTGAAGGGCAGCTTGCCTTTGGTTTTAGAGGGAATATATGAGGCTTAGCACATTTCCTGAGCGTATCTGGTAAGTGCTGTCTTTGATCACACTTTCTGCTGTTTGGTAAACGTAGTGGTAACACCTTGTCTGAACACACAACCCAAAGTTGCCATTCGTGTTTGTCTAGTGTGCTAATTATGTTTACTCTACTTTATCCATACAAAACGTCTAGTAATTGCACAGACTAATAATCTAGAAATTTCAGTGTTGGTTTCTTTACTTACACTCTTATATATATATAAAGGGCTGCAAATGGTTCTTTGATGCCATAGAAGAACCAGTTTTGGTTTCCGAAGAACCTTGTTTGAAAGGAGATTTAAAGAAAAGAACATTTTTTTTAACTCTCACATAATATAAAGCTTACAGGTTATGTGTGGGTTCTTCTTATCACCTCATATGGAGGTTCTTTAAACTTGGAAAAGGTTCTTCATGCTAACGTTAACAAAAATGGTTGTGTAAAGAGCCATCCATTAAAAGGTTTTTCTATGGCATTTTGCAAGAAACCCATTTTGGCACCTTTAACAGTATATGATAGTCTTAATTCTGGGAATCTCGATTTCCAAAATTATGTTTAGAGGTAGGATAGTCGCACTACAATACTAAACGGGTTTAATCTGAAAACCAGAAATGTGCAGGAAATGCTTGACTTCGGATGATTCCACAGGGTGAAGTCACCTTGTCATTCATTATTAGATTTTTATATACTGACGTTTTCCAGTTCTGAAGTGCAGCGTCCTAGATTTTGAGTTTATGTCTCTAGTAAATACAGAAACTCTGTATTTCTCTTTTGTCTAGGTGGTGCCTGTGGTAGCGAGGATCCTCACCGAGATGTTCTCGGGCGAGCTCTCCTGGTCCACAGACAGCATCCGCCTGCAGATCTCCAACCCCGACCTGAAAGACCAAACTGTGGAGCAGTTTAAGGAGCTCCACAGACTGCTGCAGAATCAACACACTCAGGGCACATGGCCTCAAAACCTCCAGTAACTCAACCTCAGCAACACTCTGGACCACTCAGTGGAGGAGGAATGTAGCTGCCCTTGCATTTAGCGTAAAGGGTGCTTTTGGGATGAGCTTCATTTTGTGCACAACACAATGCTGGCCTAATAAGTGGCACAGATGCTCATACTTAACCCATTAGTACGTTTATGACTATACTTGGTTTGAAACTGGGCTTGATTGCTAGATTTCTGATTTCTGGATGTATGAAAGTAGCTCCCATGGATGCTGTTCAGGGAGTATAGTAGAAATGTTTTGAGCCCATAATGCACTGCAGCTGGGGTAGTGGGCAGGTAGCATAGTCTGCGTTTATTGTATTACATCATGTATTCCAACCGTTCCCATCAAAAGGTGCTCAGTTTGGTCAGTGCCGAAGTAATATGGTGATTAATCAGTACTTGGTATGAGCTTTTGTCCATGGTCCTTCAAGTCTTTGATCACATGGTGTAGATGCATGTAGTACTGCATTAAAAGAAAAAAACACAATGAACCCTCACTAACATGTCCATTTGGACTATCAGGGCTTGTTTCCATGTGATTTTAGGCCTAGACTTGGCCTCAATAACAGTGGCAAGTGCTAGAGTTATTTCTCCTACAAAAGCCTTCTAGCACCAGGTTTCTTTGAGAACCAGAGGACCCATATATCGTGCATCACTGAACGCTCCTGCAAAAAAGCCCTTTTGTTTTAACCTAATTTGAAATGTATGTAAATGTTTTTGTGCTTAAATTTGTTTCTTTTAACACTGTATTTCAATAAATACCATAGCAGTATTTTAGATGTAGGCATCATTCAGCTGATGCTCCTTGGTAATTCAGTTATTCCTTTGCTTTCTAATGTTGTTTTTTTTTTTTCCCCTCAGTGAATGTGTTTTGCCTAGAAACGTCTTGAACCATTCACCTGAATGTATAGAGGAACATAACCTGAACATACACTATTACCACAGTTGTACAAGTTTGAAATAAGCTTATCGTGCATCTCATGCAAATGTGGACTCTAAAGAAAGCCATGTGTTAATATCATACAATGATAAAGTAACATAGTTTCCATTAAATTTAGTATATTATCACCTTACAATTGACTGGAATTGTCATTTTTGAGAATCGAGAATAGGTTTTCCTCCGGATCTGTGGCTTCATCTGCTAGACCACTAGAGAGAAGGCTTAGCTGCGTCAGCGGCCTCCAGTTTGCAGAGGCTACAAAGTGCTGCAGTCAGTTTTGTACGCAGATTTACTTCAAGGTGTAAGATTTCATTGTACACAATGAACGGTATTTCTGTAAGGAGGGGCGTTCTTGTAGTAATCCCTGCATATTTAAACGGTCAGGGAAATCACTGTATTTAAAGGTTTTTCACGCAGGAAGCCACTGCCTGACTAGACTGGAGGTTAATCAGGTTACACAAGTAGAGCTCACACATCATTCCTGTCGTGCCTGTGGTAAACAAAAATGTCCAAACCCAATAAAATGTAGCACACAGACATCGTTTCCTCCAACCACCAAAATATGAACACTGAGTACCCTGAGAGTATATGAATATAGCTACACGCACACAAACAGTGCTGAGCACGGAACTTCACCAACACACCGTTCACAAACTAGCAAGCTTTGTTAAAAGTGGAATCCCACTGATTTTTCAAAATTTCTGGACAATTCCATCACTGACATGTAAAAGTCAGAGTAGTTTGATGTGAAATGGTTAACTGTAGAGAAATTTACTGTTCTACTCTGATTTCTTTACAGTGGCTGTGACAGGAACCAGGGGTTGTTATCTACAACACAAACATAGCCATTTTATTTACTATCCAAAATGACCAGTGAACACATCCTCTTAGTTTTTATATGTAACAGTGACAATGAACATTATTCGTTATTTTACCTGGTAAAATGGTGGCAGTTAAAAATATATTTTAGGCCAAAAGCATCGTAAAAGAAGGTGTTTGTAAGGTTTTGTGTAATGAATTTCTGTGAGGGAGCTTTTAGAGGCACTGAGCGCTTCAGATATCTGATTCCTATCACCACTTCTGTGACCAATTCTGATGTTATCTGAGTTTATCTAGAACGCCACATTCCACATCAAACCACTCTGAAGTGCTTTGTTTACATCTTTACTGTTTAGTTATACAGAAATGTTGAAAAATTGGAGGCCTCCTTCAATGGCAGTTAAAAGTGCAGTGTGTAACATTTAGTGGCATGTAGGGGTGATGGTGCAGATTGCAATCAACGGAATACCCACTCCATCCCTCCTCCCTGTCCAAGCATGTAGTAGAACCTACGGTGGCCATCAGGTTTTCACTTCTTAGAGGTCGAGAATTTACCCCCTTCTTTAGTTAGCCAGCACCTGCAGAACCTACTGATTCTTCAGTTTTATACCATGAAAGGCAATCTGTAGAGTCAGCATTTGATTGGTCTGTTCTGGGCTACTGTAGAAACCACGCAACTGCTGGAAAAGAACCCGCTCTCTATGTAGATATGAAGGGCTCATTCTGAGCTAATGAAAACACAATGATTCATAGTTACAGATAATTATACACGAATGAAAACATGGTTTTGTATACTATATTCCATTTTTTGCTAATAGATCCCCCTAAATCTTACACACTGCACCTTTTTGCTTTGGCAGTAGTAGCCTGTAGTTTGAGTAGCTGGTGCTACATTAAGAGTATGGAAGTTTAATAACAGACTTTTAGCATTTTTATAGCATTATTTTTATTTCGAATGCTAAATACACTCATAATCCAGAGGATCTGGTGACATTTGGGTGTGGAACAATTTAGTTTACCGCAGGACGTGGTACTGCTGATTGTCAAAAACAGCATTCATTATTCCCATAGAGAAAAACTGCTTTGAATCGGAGTTTCTAAATATGGACATGAGGATGATGAATGACTATGCATCAGCCAAAATTTACTTATCCATGCTCCACCCACTAATTCAGCTACTTTTGCTAGGGGGAAAATGACTTTCAACCTAATGAGGAAGCTCAACTCTGGTTTTCCTCAGTGTGTTACTGATTTCAGATATTATATTGTATTCATGTGAAATGTCGCACTGTACTCTAAGAATCCCTCCAGTTCCTCATTAGGCTGAATGGGTTTTTTGCCAGCTTTCTATAAAGCAGGGGTGTCAGACTCAACCACTAAAAGGGCCATTTTAAAAAAAAGCTTAGTAAAAATAGCTTCAAGCTTTATAGCCCATATGTCAAACTCAAGGCCCACGGGCCAAGTCAGGCCTGTGACAGTCCTATTCAGCCCGTGGGCCTTGTTTTTGACACATGGGCTATAAAGCTTGTACACCTGGTAGCAGCAGCTTTGACGGCCCATGTTTGTGGGCGGGGCATGGATAGGTTGATTATTAGCCAAATGTTGACCTTGCAAAGGTTACTTGCTCTTTTTCTAAACAGCTACAAACGGTACATTTCAGATTGGAAAGAAGACTGAACTGTGAGGCTCTTCACACATAGTGATTAGGATATTAAAGGCTTGTAATAAGTGAGTTTTTTTTAGCTCACTTGATTCACATACTTTAACATGAAAAAAGGTCAGATCTGACTGCATTTCTATATGGAGCTTCACTTTGACCCTACTGTTGGTGCCGGCTACATCAATGTGAACTTGTCTAACTTGAACTGGGAGATGAGTGCCGTAAGTGGCAGTGCTCCAAAAGTTGCATTAGCAAATGCAGCTTTAAAAGGAATGTATATGGTGGGTGTGTACTGATGAGAGATGCAACATTCTGGACAGTTCTCCCTCGGTCAGTAAGGGGTTTGTTATTTACTAGCAGTTTGGCCAAGTTCTGTGCTGACAAAAGTTCATATATGCTAGAGGTATTGACTCACAGCTATTTCATTAGGTTTCCACACACTGTCCATTTTATCAGCTCCACCTACCATATAGGTGCACTTTGTAGTTCTACAATTACAGACTGTAGTCCATCTGTTTCTCTGTATACTTTGTTAGCCCCCTTTTACCCCTGTTCTTCATTGTTCAGGACCCCCACAGAGCAGGTATTATTTGGGTGGTCATCATTCTCTGCCCACAGGACGCTGTTGCCTGGATATTTTTGGTTGGTGGACTATTCTGGGTCCAGCAGTGACACTGAGGTGTTTAAAAACTCAAGCAGCACTGCTGTGTCTGATCCACTCGTACCAGCGCAGCACACACTAACACACCACCACCACGTCAGTGTTACTGCAGTGCTGAGCATGATCCACCACCCAAATAGTACCTGCTCTGTGACATTTCACTTCATAGAATACTAGTTAGTATTGAGTTTCCATACAGGATTTAGCATGTTATGTAACTAAATCTGTGAACTGTTCAAGTAAAAATCAGCCCCACATCAACCACACATTGTTAGCGTACAGCCCTGAGGCACACAAATGCATGGCCTGTGTCCAGAACGGCTCTGTCATAATAAAAGCTGGTCAAACAGGTTCAGAGAGACAGAGACAGTTACAGAAAAAGACGGGAGGGAGAGAGGAGGAAACGGAAAGGGACAAGGCCAAGAAGAGAGAGGAAGAATGAGTTCCACTCTTAACTCTACAAGACAAACCGAAATGAAGCTCAGACGAGGCTCAGCGTTTGCTCCTCACTGCAGTTTTGCTTTTATTGTTCTTGAGATGGCTACACGCTTCCAGATGGTATCTGCCCTTCTCTAGGACAGGCAATGCCAAAAATGTGGAAGAACAAAAAAATATATATATAAATCCAACTGCCAGTCCATCTCATAGGTTTACCTTCATCTGGCAATTCATAAAGGTAAAACTCCAGCCAACGTTAAAAAGGTCAAAGGTGACGCTAAATCTTCAAACATTCCCCTTCCGCTGCCGTCCTCGTCTGCCGCTCGCACAGACTTCCACTGTCTGCGAGCATCCTCACTTCGCTATTCGTTTCTGACGGCATGACGGCAACATGCGTTCTGATTCCTAAAGACACGTTCATGAAAATAAATCTCTCCATTTCTCTGTTTAAAAACATACAAGTCTTTTTTTTCTCTACAGTGCATTATGATTTGCAACCAGGCACATCCTTGTTTTATTTTTTGGGTTTTTGTTTTATGGTCTTTCTGAAGACGGTTGTGTACTTTTTTCCCCTCACACTCTTCCCCCAGCAAGAAGGCTACCCTCCAAGCACCTTTCCATGGTAATGGTGGGCTCGGCGAGGGGGGCAAAGGGAGGGAATGGGCTTTTCCTTTCCTCAAGGCGTTTCCTGTGACCCTATCACTCCAAAGCTTGCGATGCCTCTTGGTGGTTTTTCCCCACCCGTCCTTCATTATAGGAGTTCCCTTTAGTTTCTCAAAAGCAGTCAATTTGACCCCTTTGCCGTCACCTCTCAATGAACAAAAGATTTGACCTGCAGTGGAAGAAGAAGAAAAAATGTTAGCAGGGTCAAAATGATCATAGTAGTATGTAGTTAGTTACATAGTTATGGTTCAAAAATCTGATCAGCTAATGCTAACTAATGCTATCAGCTAATGCTAGTGATACATGTCTATACTTCATGATCAAATGAATTCTGCATTACAAAGTTCTACATTTATATAAATAATCTTATCAATGTTGCACCAGCAAGAAGTTTATTCAATAATTCCAGTTTGTTTTTAATATGCTCGGGCAGCAGATCCGATTTCAGACAATTTTTTCCCTCAAACCTTGACATTTCATACCATTGGACGGCCATTTAAACGGATAATTTTCATATGTCTTGGGAAATGTATTTTTGGAAAGGGGTAAAGCCTCCCATTTTTCCAGTTCATGCTACAGCTTTGAATGTTTCTAAAGTCATTAATAATGTAACGACTGAACTGGTTTGCTTACTGTCAACATAAAAAGAAGCACAGTGAAATCAGTTTTGTTTTTTTGTTTTTTTTACCCAAATCCAACTTCATTATCTATGACCGATCCGGTCTGCACATTCTATTTCCAGAGATCTGGGAGCTTTGACTTTCGCTGCTCTGAAAAGTTGTAGTAGCAAGTGTCTGGAAACACATCACCTTCCTTTTGCCCCCTCTGGTACTCCATTAATGCTGACATTTTGTTGTCTAGAGCAGTTTTCCAGGTATTCCATATTATCATCTGCGAGGTAAAGCTGGCTTGCCACTGTGCTTATTTCATTCAATTTCCCCATGTTTTCTGCTCTGTCCTCAATGTTAGAAATTCCTCTGTTCGGTGTTTTTTGGGACTCTTAACTGTAATTTCAGTGTGTCCTTGATTTCACCAAGTTTGCTTAGGACAGCTTGAGAGTCGCTACTGGTGTCAGCGCCATCGTCTCTAGCATCAGCTCAGCTAGTTTGAAGTCTTTAACGCCGCCTGATTTTGCTGCTTTTGCCTTAAAATTTACTTTGACTGGGCTTGGAAATAGCTTAGACATTGTCTTATGTAAAATTTGAGATGAGGTAAGCGCCTTTTGCAGACATTTTCACAATTTCATCAATCACGGACTGGAGCCAACAGACTCACATCTTACTTTGGGCTACTGTTTTCTATCACTGTATAAAAGCTGAAAAAGGGTAGATAACACTACCTACCCTTTTGACTACATGCA
Organism: Colossoma macropomum; assembly: GCF_904425465.1. NCBI lineage: Eukaryota > Metazoa > Chordata > Actinopteri > Characiformes > Serrasalmidae > Colossoma > Colossoma macropomum. The sequence continues at coordinate 29,109,552 of NW_023494792.1, read as the reverse complement.
CTGTGAGTTTTTTCCTGAGTGAGCACGCAAACTCATTCAGAGTGCAGTTTAGATTGGTAAGAGCTTTTTATCATAGTAAAGATCAACTTCTCTTTTTCAGCTTTATTAGACCATGCTCCTTATGTAGCAAATAAATGCACATATATGTTTGTTTTTGTTATAACCTTAAAGGTTGAAAAACAATTAAATTATTAAAAACATTGTGCTGTTCATGGAATACTCTTTGTTTACGCTGACACTGCAGGTAAAAGTGGCCCAAATCTGATCTTTTTCTTCATATGTGACAGATTTGTTTCTTGTGCAACAGTGTAAACAGCAAAAACACACAATCTGTTTTCAATTCCAATTTGGGCCTCTTTCGTGTGTGGTACTTAAAACTGATAAACGTCTGAAATGTGAGTTTTACGTCAATCCAGCTTAGAGCTGGGCGATATGGCCAAAAATGTTATCACGATAAACAAAATTCATATCGTTCGATATCGATACATATCGTGATAAATGTCAAATCATGATTTTTTTCACGTTTGAAGGCTGATTTTGCTCCTGGGTGGTTAACTGTGGTTTTAAACTATCACTTATGGTCCGATCATGACAAACACTCGGCAAACAGTGGAACATTTCACTAATCTGTCATGGAAGAGTGGGAGAAAGTTTCTGAGCTGTTTTTATCAGCTTGAAATGCACAGCTGCAATTTTTGTAGTAGTCATGATTTAAGAAAGAAAACAGATTATTTTTAGCTGTCTGGTGTCGAGCGCTCGGCTATCCCGTTACAAATGCTAAACAAGTGGCCAACAACAGAGCTAAACTCTTTAGTTTCTCAACAACGTCGACTCGGTTCGGTAGGTCACTGAGGTCACTCCTACCACATCCATGTCAGAGCATATTACAGTATTCAGACACCAGCCAGCGACGACTGGGTTTCTCTATACTATCGTAGTAGTTTAAGGGGTGAATATATATCTGACGTTCGCTGTGTAAAAGCATTATCTGCAGTGTGAATCTCTCACACCAGACAAACGGAGTCCTCCTTTCAGGTATGTTTAAACTGAAAGCGGTGATTTTGTGTCTTGTTTGATCTACCGTATCATCAATTCACCGTGTTGTGCCGGAGCGCTGCTTCAAGTTAGCCAGCAGCTAAAATCAGCTTGCCTGGAAAGACAGCACTCTCCCGCTCTCCAATGCCTCACAGCTTCCTCAGTTTACTTTCGAACATGAACCCACTTCTTTCTTTCACTTTTTTTCTTGCTCGAGAATGCACTAATACTAAAATATGACGGTTTGGCGCTGAAACACGGCGCTGCAGACGTGATTTAACACCGCTAAAGCTTGTTAGGATGCACGGAAAGAGGTGAGTTCACTGTAGGACAGTACAGTTACACCACTGACCTCGTCACTCACACTCGGTCACAGGAGAACAGATCGCCGATAACATCCACTCAGACAGGGACTGTATAACTCCGCGTTTCAGCCGTTGCTAAAGTATATTTGGTGACCCTTTTTTTACTCGTGGCCCCCTCCCTCTCTAATCAAGTCGAAAAATTCGGAAGTGCGCCCTCTCCTGGCAACAGCAGAGTAGTGTCGCTTTCCTTGCAGTAGAAAACGCCACCAGGGCTTTCGGTAAAACGTGGAAGTGTGAGGTGTATTATATCGAACATTTATCGAACCTGTCTTATCGCTCTATCGAGGAAAAGTTATATCGCGATACTTATCTTTATCGTTTTATCGCCCAGCCCTAATCCAGCTCAAGCAGCACAGAACTTCAATATTTTTAATCCTTTTAGTAAACTTCAGTCAGCGTGGTCACTTTAGTGTCCACTGTTGGCCTGTAAGTTTAAAGGTGACAGCCTCACAGCTCAGTTTGGTGTTGGTGTTGTGTGAAGGGTCCATTAATCTTAAGGAAACACAGAGGATGACGGTGGTTGCTGGATGAGCGTTCTGGATGGATAGGTGTGCTTTTGCACATGCAGATCTGTTTAGGAGCGCGGCCTGTTCAGACTGATATCAGCTATCGGTCACACAACTGATCGATCGATCGACAACCAAACGACAAAATCAGATTTGGCCAGTAAAACGAATCTAGGTGGCTTTGATCTGCAGTCCGAACATATCTTTTGACTAATGTTGCTTGGTAACCATAGCCTGCTGTTACACTACATAGCTTTGTGGAGAACTGCTTGTGATTATTAGTAATAAATTACACTATTTATTGAAATTCGCTTCATCTTATCACATACCTTTAACAGTGATAAGACCACTGAAGTGAACGACCACCTACAGCTTATTGCTTTACTAGACAACTCTCTTATGACATGAGCACTGTTAGACAAGGTTTTCCTCTCTTACCTGGTGTTGCAGCACGAGTGGGTGAACGCAGCTATCGGTAAAGCCTGGTGAACTCTCTGACCGCCCAGCATACCTGTTTACACTCCTCCGCGCTGCAGACAGACCCAAGGGAGAGGGGATGACAAAACCATTCACAACATTAAATGGGTGAGCCAGGTGGTACTCTGCAGTGCATGCTGCTTACAAAACAGTTAATGCAATGTGGATTTCCAGACAAGCTCACGTTATGCACACATGCACATCACATTTTTGCGCAACTGTCATTCCGTGATGAGTAATCTGCATTTTGGTATTGTGAGGCTGAGTCATAGTGCTTTGTCAATGTATGTACAGCATCAAGTATGATCACTGCGTGTGTATGTCGGGGCCAAATCCTCATTATTAGCCCAAGCTGAGACTTGCCCAGCTGCCGCAGGCAGTTCCATGCTGCTCTGCTTGCTGAAGCCTGCCCTGGGCGAGCTCAGCTGAACAAGTAACCTGTGGTATTTCTCTACTCTTGCAACACTCAGCTGGCTCTAGGACCTATGTGTAACTACATTGTCATGAGCCCAGGGCCAAATGAGTGACACACCTTTTAGAAAATGTAATATATGAACTGTGTATTAAAAAAAAATAAATAAATAAAAATACTGCTTGCCTCAACTACAAAAGGAAGAACCTCATATTAGTAACCTTATGAATAGTCTGTCAGTGCATCTGTGCTTATGGGCACCCTCAGATGAGGCTGGGCCTAAACTCACCTTGTGACCTGCTTGTGGAAGTCTGTGAGCTGTTTATGAGTGACCGTTACAGCCCCACCCGACATTTCTTTGGGAAGTCCCTTCAGTGCAGCCTCTAGCCAGCGGCAAAATGTCTATAGGAGGAAGGAGAAACATCAAGAGGCTTTCAGGAAGATGTGTCTAATTACTCTGTACAAACAGATCTTGCGTCAATCATGACAACTATGCAGTCCAGTGCCGAATTCTTGCAATTGTGCATTGTGATCCTAGCAGAGAGAGAAGAGGGAGTGGAGGGGACCCCAAAAGGTAAACTTCAGTGACCTCTAGTGGCACCACACATATTTCACTTTTAAAAATGGTGAAAAATATAAAAATAAATTAACATAGTAACGTGATAAACATGGTAAAGATGCTGTTGAATGTGACATTTTTCTGCTAATTTTAGTGCACGATCTTCGTTCAACAGAAAATGTGCAAAAACTTTTGCACAGGCCACATTTTCTGTTTTATTTACCCCCCCGATATGTTTAATTCAGCAAATAAACACTAAATGTTTATTTTCTGAGTATTATAAATTAAAATGTGCATGAGTGTGTTCTATGGAAGCCCTAAAGAAACAAAACATGGATTTGCAGGTTTTTTATTTTACTGTCTGTCTGTGAAAATTAGTTTTCTTTTGTTTTCACGAGATCTTGTGATTTCATTAACATGTCATTAACACAGCAAAACAATTGTTTTACTGTTTTCTCAAGATCTCTAGCTACTCATATTAGTATCACAACATAAAGTATACTGTTTTATCAAGATAACATTCATTATGTTATGACAAATATCTCTAGATCTAAAGAAAAATGAGAATAACTTAAAAAAAAATAAAAGTACGTTAAGGGTGGATTTACATTTGCAAAAGTGAATGCATGACCCTTTAGGGCTTCCGTTGTGTTCTCTGTAGAGGATGTGTTAACTTGTTTTCACTTTTGTCTAATTTTGCATTTATGCGCTCCCTCACAAAGAACATACCGGTCGGTCAAAGACCATGATCTCCCAGAGAACTTCAGCTACATCAGGCAGTGTGTACGAAGGCAGACAGAAACAACAACTGTGTATGAGCTGAGTGACCAGCTGCTGCCCATGCTGCTCCATGGCTTGACCAATCAGGCGTTTGCGCACCTCAAAGTCATCCTCATGCTGTGGGAGGGAGAGGGGGAGAGAGAGAGAGAGAGAGAGAGAGAGAGAGAGAGAGAGAGAGAGAGAGAGAATATGAAAAAGTACATTAAAAATATGATATTGTTGCTCAATAATTAATGATGTACTGAATAGTGACTGAAGATCAGGCTGACTGAAGGATTTTTCCAGTTTTCATTAGGTCTTTGCTGATAACTGGCCACTCACGTCATTGGAGACACCCGTGTGAATAAGGTCTCTGACAAACTTCATAACGCTGCAGTTGGCATCTCGGTGGTCCAGGGTTGTGGCAGCAATGGCACACTGGATGATGTGGATGATGATGCTGCTGCTCAGCAACGTGACAGGACTGCGCTGGACAAACCTAAGAGACACAGGAGATATTTTTCAGTATTCAGTAAAGATCCAACAAATGAAAAATAAATAAATGATCCCACTAAATATCACTTTACAATATCACTAAACAAGTCAGCAGGTGAAGAAAATTTGTACAAGACGCTGCAGAAGTGGCAAACACTTCTGAGAGGACATAGTTCCAAAGCATGACTGTATTTCCTGATAAGACATCGCTTATTCTATTTTTTTTCCTCTCTCTTCATTTGTCCATCAACAAACCAATTTTCTGCCTCATCTAAACTTATTTAAGTATTTTTCCTCCAAATATCGAGCTTTTTTTTTTATCATATCTTTATGCACTGTTCAAAATTTGCTAGAAAAGAAAAAAAAAGGTTGATTGGAAACCCACCAATGTTATTGTTGCGTTTAATGTTTAAATGTGGATATTTTGGCCAACAATCAAAAACAAATGGTACCTAGTAACAAGTCTGAACAGGTCGTCCACAGTGTCAGGATGGTTGCGCAGGCCATTGGGCTGCTCCAGCAGCTGGAAGGTGGGCATACAGAGTGCCTGTGAAAGTCAAATTCATGTTATATCACAGCTCACTGACTCAGCCTCATCAGAATCAGATAAAAGCTTGTGAGGTTTTAAACAACGGAAATATGCATCGTTATGCAGTACTATGCAAGTCAAGGCAAGCCAAGAAAACTGTTTATGACCCATCTTAACCGGCACTCTGTTTTTCTTTTGGTAAATACACCATAAAACGCACTGATATCTTGTAAAATAGTTTCCTTATGACTGATGCAGCTCTAGACACTAGGGATGTACATTCTACTCATTTTGATATTCCAGTACCCCTGGGTTAATAAACAAGACTTTAGCTGATTATTTATGACAGCCCTGGAGTTGCACAAACATGTAGCGTGACCATGGTTATTATAGTTAACTAAAACTGCTATTTACTATTACTTTACGTAACAGTACTACTGTAGTATCTACTGTTTTCAAAATCACAAAACTAAATCAAATGTTCACTGTAAAACTAACTAAAATGAAACAGAATTACTGAGAAAAAAAAACTTTCATTTTTTAAGTGTGTGAATGAGAGTCTAGGAGTGGATGCCATCTGTGTTTTCTTTAGAGTAAGCAGTAGCTGAGCCGAGCTCTGTGTGTCTAATATATACTGTCACAGCGTTCATCAAATTACTAAAACTAAAATTGAAACTAAATAGCCACTACATTAAAACGCTTACTTTTCCTGAAAATGAAAAGAAAACTAAAACCATTAATGTTCTCTGAAGACTAAATAAAACTAAAGTCAAAATTCAAAATGAAAAACTAAATAAAAACCAAATGCAAATTTTTAAACTATAATAACCCTGAGTATAACATTTTTCAAATGTTTTATTATTCAAAAACAGCAGAGGGCAATTTTCATGTTGGATGAGTAACTGAATGAAAACTGCCTTATAGACTGCTTTAGCTAAAACTACAGAGCTAAATGAGCAAAAACTACACCTAAGTGGTACAACACTGGATGCAAATGAGGACTCCTCGTCTTCTGGACCAAATACCAAGCATATTTAGCAATAGAAGCTGCGCTAACTGCCCTCCTAGACGCGGCCATAACAACGCATCCTTGGCAACATGCTCTTGTTCGGCCACCGGCGTTTCATAACAGCAAAGTATAACGTACTTGCTCACAAATACATGTAAAACACAAAAACAGGGTTTCAGTGAATTGTTAGTCTGTATATTTTCTCCTTCTTTCTGTGATGAAACATTAATACCTGAATTGTGATTTCAGTATTCAAATACTGGCATCTCGAACGGTTAACTGAGTACTTGAGTACCCGTGCACATTCCCTGTAAGGGTTTAGTCAATTCCACCATTTGTACACTTAAAGAAGAATAACTTATAGACGTAATTGTTTAGTCAAGCCTGGTACTAGATGGAAACTACTCGGTGTAAATACTGGCCTTGTTTAAAGAACGGGTCTGGGAATGATTAAGCCCAATTATATTAACGTTTATTTCTTTTTACTCCAACAAAATCATCACTCTAAGCAAATAAGAATTTATTTCACAGATTTTGAATAGTATTTTCTCAGGTGGCTCTCTGCATAGTACTGTATACATACACAAAAACTGTGTGTGAGCAAGTGGCACCTGTAGCATGTCCAGCAGGCCTTGTCTGCAGCCCTCCTCCATACCATATTCATCCACCAGAATACTGCCCAGGTAAAGGAAGCAGGAGTGGGGGTAGACCTGATATACATTCACCATCTGAAACAGCACAGAACAGTGTTAAACACAAACACACACACACACACACACGTATGCGCAAACACTGTGACCCAGCAAAAACACACCCATTCACTTACCTGTGTGACAAGTGGCTGCAGCAGTGAGGCTGAGCCTTTCCCCACGCAGCGCACAGCAAACCTCAAACAGCGGCAGCAGCGCTCCACAATTCGATTATCTGCCTGGTGCGTGTTCAGCGTCTCAGACAACACAGGCCAGATCTAAATACAGACCCAAAGGAAGAGAGAAATGAAACCACATTGTCATCAGGCAAGATGAGAGAGTGAAAGTTTACATCACTTTTCTATTGATACGGCAAAAATATAATACTGCAATACTTTAATAAATGTTCACGAAACACAATGTCACTACATTTATTCTTTCAGAAAAAAAAACTGGACACAATGATTTTTAATCAATATTTGATATACTGTGTTTCACTAAATGGGACTAATTTTGCCCACTTTATGACAAAACATGAAGTTGGTCAGTGTTTTACAAGTCATGATGTGTTCAGAAACGCATATTGTATTGTATCATGATATCGATATATACTGTCATATTGCCCAGCCCTACTACTATACTGACAAAAATAGTTGTGAGGTAGATGAGTTTACCTCTTGGATGACTTTCTGACAGGGATGTGTCTGTCCGTTCTCTACGATGGGATTTGTGTGTCTATAAAGAGAAAAAAAATAAAAAATGATAAACATAAAGATAAACAGCTCTCGGAACAGATAACAGTACCAAATACTAACTGCACTGCACTGACTCAATTCATGTAATTTAAGGACAGCAACTCTCACTGTGGGTCACCGTCATGAAGCTGCCTCAAAACACATTCATAAACATTTGAGTGTCATAAGCATCACACAACAAATATTCATATCCTACAGTAGATCAGTTGGAGCTCTAAATAGCACCGCAAAACATTTGTAGAGATCATTTTTCATTTTAATTTACTTTTTTTTTTTTTTTACACCAACTCTTCTATATATGCATCATGTGTTTCTCATTACCAATATTTAATTTTATCATAACAATTTGTTTTTAATAGATTTAATCGCTGAATCTCTTCACTCCAATGTTTTCAATGTTGACTGCAATGATGTGAACCAAAATAAAATGTTATGTGGAATGAAAACAAAAAAAACATAGAAGTTTATTTTGAATTCTTCAACTAGGCATCATTGTTTGTATATGCAAAACAAGGAAATCAATATGTTTTTGTCATTTTTATTTTTTTTCCCAAGTTGGCTCCCTGTATTTCTTATATTTGTGAGAATAACCCCAGTGCTGCACCGATCTGACATACTGGAACAGTATCAGCACCGATCCTGACCTCATATGGATTGGTTATCACTCAGACATTGACTATAACTGGTTGTTGTAAAATCGCACAACAGACTGTCCAGTGGTCTACTGTGTCATACACTTTGTGCTATTTGTTTTTCTCTTTCATAACTGTGGTGTGTAGTTAGCTGCAGCCTCTTGTTACCTTACATACAGCAGAATGATAGTAAGCTAGTAAATGTAGATAAATTAGTGGTGTTCAAGCCTGACCTGAAGATAACTGCCAGTCTGTCCAGCCATACTGTGGGGTCTGATGATTTTCCATTACTGGAGTCCTGAGCCAGCAGCTGCGTGTACACACACACACACACACACACACACACACACACACTTATTCAAACCTGAACAGCAGCATTGCAGCAAATACAGTCAGTCAGACAAAGCTTTACTGTATCAGCCACTCAACCGCACACAATTACAAAAATCACAACACAAACCTTCTTCAGGGCCATAACCTGCACGGAGCACAGATCACTCAGACACTCCGCTATCTTCTCCAGAGGAAGCCGTGCCAACACCAGCGCTGTGCCTGAGAGAAGCCAATTACACTACATTATCTGCTGTGAACAGAACAATGCAGGAGCAGATCATTCATAATCCAGGTAGCGCATATACCAAAAGCACTGCATTTGGACATGGAGTTATAATGCAAAGACAAAATCAGTTTGGTTCAAACACAGTGGTGGGCGTTTCCACCATTCTCATAAGAAAGTAGCTTTCAAGCCAGCTACCTGCCTGATGTGAAATGTTCTGTTGGAGAAAAACGAAGTCAGAATTGTTCACAATGGTGGCGATGGGAACCAGACGTATGAAGAGTTTAAAGCCTCTAAAAGCTCCCTCAATTAAAGTTATAACATGAAAAAGTTATGGATGTTATCTGATGCCTGAGACATCATTCTACAATAGTTTTGAAAAGGTTTCAGTCAAAGACATATTTTTTAAAATTCATTCATAGCGGAGAAGCACATGCAGTACTTAAGGCAAAACAGTCGCCAAAGAAAACTTTGGGTCACATCACATTTACATTTAAAACCATGTTTTGAACAGTAAATAAAAAGGCTATATTTATGCTGATATCAATATCCCAAGATACTGGGACCCCTGGTTCCTATTAATACCACTGTAAGTAAGTATCTGGCTATGCAAATTTCTGTACAATAGAGTTCCCCTTTAAATTATGTTTACAATGATAACACTTTGAATGAAGGCAATTCAATATGATTAAACGTTTATGGTACATAAACAAAACTGAGCCTTGTACCTTTGAGCAGTCCGATGGCAGCTTCAGTAGACAGAGCAAAGGAGTCTAGTGAGCGGGCGATGTCCAGCAGGCCCTGGAAGTGCTGCGCCATGTGGTCTCTACACACTGAGCAGATGTTGTGGATGGCCTTGGCAGCAACAGAGGCCAGCGGCTTCTCCCGCAGCCCTTTCATCAGGTAGTTCAGCACAGGATCTGAGAACAGACAGCAATGAGACCAAGCAATGTTCATTACCGTATCTTTTAACTATTAAATATTTGCTAGATGTTTTTTGTTTAATTAATGTTTAATTTCTAATTATGATCCGCCGCAAATCCATGTGATGGAAAGGTCATGAAAATTGCTCTGGATTTAAACAACCAGGGCAGCTCAACAGCTGTGTTTCTAGAACTGTGCCATGTAAGGTTAATATAACAGATGTGGGATTAACGTAGAATATTATAATGCCCAACATGTTAAAAAGTTCCGTTATGTTCAAAGGTGGAAATAATAGTGTCTAGGCAGGGTTCAAAATATCAATACAGCAATATATCATGGATAAGTTTATGGTGATATACATATCGATACAGTGACTAGAGCTTGAAATATCCAAACCTGGACATCATTTGTCAAATTTGAGTCGGGTTCAAATTTCATGTTTAGGTTCTCACAGTCTGCCCCGACATTTTTAACAGACCCCGCCCCCTTCCCCCCTGCTTTCATTAGTTTTTAACAGGCATGCTGGAGTCACCCACAAAGCACTAAGCTCCATGAGGCCCTCACTCAAGAGAAAACAGGACAAACAGTGAACTCTGAAAAGTACTTATTAGTGCAAAAGAAAGTTTCATTTGTTTGGCCAAAGTATTTTTGTTATGTGTGATCTGTTCTATGTGTAGCAGTAGTTTCAGGATTAAACAAGTTAAAATCTCATTATATTAGGCCCACATAGTGAGCAAACAGCACAAAAAAAAAAGTTTAAAACCACTATTATTTCGAATAAATTTGTTAAAAGTTTATTCAAACATAATTTTAGACAGGTGATTATTGTATTCCAGCATTTTTTTTATGTAATGTATCTGTGACCTAATGACTACTATTATTGTCAGGATCGGACTCAAAACACGATGTGGTTCAGGTCAGGTCAGACACAAACAGTTAATTCTCAAGATGTACTGGGGTTCGGATCAAAATTTCAGGCCTGAATAAAGCTTGGAAAGTGATGGCTGCATAAATGTTTAGGAACTTATTTTTTGCACGGTGAACATGCTCTAATGTTTAGCTCTTCATTTATTATTTTTTGTATAAAAAGCTGTGTTAGAATAGAAAAAAACAACTCAGTTCCTTGTGTGTGTCGTGTGTTTTGGAGAAATGGAGCAGAGTGAAGTTCATTCATTAATTTATTAAGTGCTCTTGTGCAATGCGTGTTGTAGTGTTGCAACAGGCTAAACAAACGTTACTGTGTGATTTACATTCTTGTTGTTCAGCCACAGACTCTCACATAGGCATATGTGCTGCTGTCTGTGGTTACAAGTGCAGAAAGTTCAATTTTCTACTTCTGTGCCCTCTGACCAGCAGATCAGAGCGAACCACACCTATATTCTCATCACTAGGGATGTTACTACTACCGAGTAAAGGGCCAGGTCAAATGTTGTAGCTCGAAGCCTAACTAACCGTTACAACTAAGTTAACCTAAATTGCTTTCTTTAGACCAGCACTTGACCCCAAGAAACTATGAGATAGCTAAGCTTAGCTCTGATGTAGTTTGGGATAGTAACAACTGCCTCCCAATTATTGTGGCAACTCACCCAAGAAGCGCGGATTGCGGTCGACCACCTCACTCATCTCTCCCACCAGTTCAATGCTGGTGTAGCGCACGGCCATGTGCACTGTCTGAGGCAGAAGCACCACCTGCTCCAGCACCTCCGTCAGAGTAGGGTTATTCTCACTACACACAGAGCGAGAAACATTTCAGAACTACGCACTGTGTGATAAATAAACACTTTGAAGAAGTCACAGTATTTTTATAGTATCTCCAACTACATGGAAAACAATGCAAACTGGACAAGTTATTCCTAAAGTTATAGGTGTGAGAAATGGAAGCCTGAACCTGCCTGCAGCTCAAAGGACGTTTAAAAGGTCAAAATAGAAATCTGTATTATTCACCTATCTATACTCACAAAACAGGCCCCAAAAATATTGCCTTTTAAAAACTTACTGACTGTAGATATAAATAAGAATTTGACTAAAGACAAATAAAGATGTTGGATCTTTTAATAGTCCACTTTCAAAAGCCAACTTACGGATCTACACTCTTGGCAATTGAAGCCATGATGAAGAGTACAGCCTCCGTCACTTCCCACGGTGGGTTCCCCTCTTTCAGAGTAGAGTACAGCTGGACAAGAAACAAACAGAAAACAAGCAAATTCACAAAGAGTTAAACGTTTTGTGTATTTGTGACAAGATGGGTTTAATTTTCTAATGAAAAGCCTGTACCTGTGAGAAACACTCCATAGAGCCTACAAGGAAAATAACATCCTTAACGAGATCGGACACCCTCATCCTGAACTCTCCAAAGTCATCAGTGTCTTCTGGAATTCCTTCCTGCGCACACACACACAATTTAAGTTCTTATTTTATGATATGATGCATTAACCTCTTTATTTAAAAAAAACACCACACAACCGAGATGAAACACAACTGTTTGCATTTGCTGTTCTGCTCAGGGCCCACACAATATGCCATTAACCGGTTAAGCAAGAAAAATGAGTCAGTTTAATCAAGGGCCCACTTCATGAAAAACTAAATTTCTTCACTGTACTGAAACAAAATTGTTTGATGTCATATGTAAACTTTATTAAAGGATGTATTTCCCACATTTGACTTTATTATTTTTTTTTTCCCCTCGAGATCCACTCACAAAAAAGGTCATAATTATTTTTACATGACTGATTTCCAACCTCTCTTTGACCCTTAGAATGAAACAGGCTGTTTTTATCACTGTGCTTTTAAGAGTGAAATAACACAAATTATCTCTATTCTGACTGGCTGCACTGTATTGTGCCTCATTCAAAAAGAAAAGTTGGTTCTTGTAACATCACAGAAACGTTGAATGCAAACCGGGCTGACATATACATACTGAAGAGTGAAAGGTATGTTTGACATTCCCTATTCACACTTAAGTTCATAGAAGTGTTTAAGTGCAGCCAAGCAGAGGAGAGATCATACATCATTACATATCAGTCCTGAAAGCACAGTAACAAAAAACACAGCTTGTTAAATTCAAAGATATGAAGAGAGGTTGGAAAATGATCATGCTGAAATATTACAGAGGTAAATAAAACATGACTACACAAACACTGAAAGTGGATCTCCAGGTGCAAAAAAAACAATAAAATACAAAGAAAATACAACAGTATGTAAGCCTGGTCTCCAATGTAAAAAAAAAAATAATTAATTAAATTTAAAATGGGCCCTGGTGTACACAGGAAGTACTGCTCACATGGTCTGGGTCCAGCTGGCAGTGGCGGGCCAGGCTATGCAGCAGTCTCTGGATATATGGCCTGAAGACGCCATGCAGCGCTGGGTCATTCGTCTTATACAGGTGCTCGCCAAGACGATACCAGAAGTTGAAGGAGATCTCAACCACCTTAACAGAGAATGAAACACACAGAGAGAATTGATGCCATACAGTAGTTCAATGCACAACTGGGTTAAAATTGCAATAAGCTTATCAACACAATTTAAATTAAGAACAATGTCATTTCAGCGGCATTTGCACTCATACAACAAGTACATAAAACAGCATTCAACGACTGGGTTGTACTAAAGTTTGAGCGTTAGTCTTTACTAAGCCCTTCGTTAACACTAGTTCTTTTCAAACAGTTTATTTTACCAAATAAGGCTGCACAACAAACCCATAAATTTTGCGTGAACTAGTAATAATTAACATGGTGATTACATGTCCAGAACCAATCTATGAACGCGCTACCATGGTTTAACAATACTTGAATTAACAGTGCGTGAACTGAACTTAATAAATAATTGTTAGCTGATTTAATGTATATTTGAAAGCATTCAGAAAGCTAGTTATTTATAATGTGTGTGAAAAAAAAAAATGATGAGGCAACATGCGTGAGAGGTTGCTAATACTTCCCATTTATAACACAGTTCAGACATAGTTTGAACAGCACAACAGGACAGGTTCAATTAGGCTATTGCATAAGAAGAAAAGTAACAACGGCGCCCTTAATGTCCTAAGAAAAAGCGCTTATATCAGTAGTAGAGGCTTGCCAAAGGTGATATTATCCAGATTAAGGTCAAGATACTTAAGCATACACACAGAGTACTGTCCGGCTGTGTGCAAGTGTATATGATGGAGGTTACTAACCTCATACTGGGGGTGTCCTGCACAAATGAGCAGAAGCTCCAGGGTGCGCAAGTCTCCCATGCCTTGCCCAGGGCTCCTCACTGTAGTTTCCAGAAACGTCTCACACAACTCCGTGAAGATGCGGCAGTAGTTCAATACTCTGTGTGCATGGGTGAGAAAAAACGAAACGAGAAATATTACTAGGGATGCATGAGTATGTAAGAATGTAGTGGCAGATATGTACGCAAAAACAAAAATTTATTTAAAAATAAATAAATACATATTTTGTAAAGTCCAATGTTTAATGGAAAGCAAAGAACAAAATCTGTTAAAGTGGTGTATAATTCACTTTGGAACAAAACGCTTCTATTAAGAAAAAGAAAGAAAAATTAAAAATAAATAAATAAATAATAAAAAATACTACAGCATGCATTGTTTGTGAGACTGACATGTCTGTCAAGCCGCCTACAGGAAGGCAGACAGGAGAATACGGAATGCACAACATCTCATCTTACTTGTCGAGATCTTCTCGAGCCACGGCCATGTGGTATGCTGTTTCTAGCGTCAGAACTCCTTGGAAGAGCTGCACAGCCAGAGGCATGTGTGTGTCCACGTTCTCGATGGCATATAGTGCTGAACACACACAGTCAGACGCAGCCTCGTGTAGGTTAGTCGAGGTCTCGTCCCTTTGCTGCCATTAGAGAAGCAGAAGAGGTATAGACTTAAAAAGACAGAACACATCAACTAAAAACAAAATCAGAAAGGCAGGCAAGGTTCAAAATTAGTTTTTAAAATAACACCATATAAACGGTCAGAATAAGCTCACAATAAAACATCTGACTGTCTACTGAAATAATATCAAGCTTCTGTACTGTGCCCTCGGACTGTGAAAGTAGGTTTACAGTAATATTAAATCAGTGCTGAGTCAGTATCAACCGCAAGTTGTTCTCGTATCTCTATCAGTCAGGACATGACCATTTAAAACTGTCTGTCCATACAGATCAGTTCAAATCTGGACCTTAAACCCAGTTTCCAGTCTGGGATTTTGTAATCACTTGTAGGTATGACACTAGCTGGCCAATCAGTCACATTAGCAGCTCAGTTAACTATCAGTGATTATAAAATCCAGGACTGGGAAAGTGGATTCAAGGTCCAGATTTGACGACCTCTAACACAGACCATATTATTCTGAAATTAAGGGTATTAACGGAGACCAATTACCCCCTTTGCAGCACCTTAAAGTAGCTGAATTTACTAATTACAGGGGTGTCTGGATACACTATATGTTCAAAAGTATCTGTATCTGTCAGAACATGAGTTATAATTGAATCTAGTACACATACTCCACACATTCAAATGGTGGCACTCTGCCCAAGATCCACAGAGCTAGAACACAAAGGATTGTGTCTGCAGTGACTGAAATGGGAGGCAGAACTCACCAGCACTTGGAAGAGCACCATGAGCAGCTGATTACTCGCCATGAAGTTACTGTCCAGCACGCCTAGATTAAACCAGCTGCCAAGGCAGCGGAACACCTTAATCAGCATCTTCTCATCGCTCCCAGACTTCTCCACACACGACATCTGTTCGCAAACAGAGGAAAAGGTTAAGACAAAAGAAAGTGGCTATCTGGGTTCATGATGGAGGGTTTGTCAGACCTTTTAAAGCCACTCACTTCAAACCAAACATTAAACCAGATGTATTCAAACACTGTCCTTAAAGTGCTAATTTAATTCAATAGTGTTGGACACTGAACTGCTGCTGTCTCATCACATCTGTTCAGAGCACTGATCTTTGTAAAGAACAAAAAAATCTTAAATTGAATAGAACAGATGTGCGGTTTCAGAAGTGCTATTTTGGTGTAGCAATGAGCCTTGTGAAATTACCCAACAGCACTTGCCAAAGCCAGGAAGAAATTTGAATAAATCACCAGCCAAAATATCCAACATACTGGTAGGAGCGATTCCTGTTCATAACCCACAAAAGGAACAATCTTGGCATGTTTAACATTACCAACTGCCTAACTACCCTGGGTAAACACAATGCTAAGTTGGAAAAGCAGCGTTTAGAGGCCTGGTCAGGCAAGCTGATGTTCTGATGTTTTCAGAGACAAATGATCCAGTGGATGTGGAAACAAAACAGAATTGCAGATGTTCATATGGTGATTTTTTTTAAACTGTCTTTTCAACATAGGCTGTAGAGCAGTGGTCTCCAACCCTGGTCCTGGAGCACTCATCAATCTCTTCACAAGTCCCTGAATGGCTGGATCAGATGTATGACAGTTAAGTAAGGGTCAGGGCAGCTTATTGGATACAGGTACAACTAAACTCCGCAGGAATGTAGCACTCCAGCAGCAGGGTTGGTGACGACCGCTGAAGAGAGGCTGCATTGTCTTATGTACATCACCACCTCAATTTAGTTTCAGTTCACAGTGTGGTAAAAGTTAGCCGAGCTGCTGTTGCTAAGCTCTTCAGTGTGTTTGTTCAGTACTTGGTGCACAGCACATTATGAATGAAACAGCTTTATTTGAAATAGTTCTCAGACAGACCTTCATTTAATGCAGCACGTACTGAGCATCTTTGTACAGTGTATATAAATTGTAGGCTTTGTCTGTACACGACGGCCTGTTCAAACATACGGTGTGAGTCATCAAAGAACAAGATGTCTAAAATTGCACGGTGTATGCCTGGATTTAGAGGACACTCAACTACAGCTCAATCAGCCAAACAAAACACTTCAACAAGACAAACTCCACAAGCGAGCTCCTCAAAAGTGATTCCTGCTGTCGTTATGCTACAAAGACTGTTGTTGAAGGAGACAGATGAGGATCAAAACCATAAACCGTATTTTACCTGTACAGAAGCGCTTTTTTGACAAAGCTTGCTCTTCTCCGCTGCAGCACTACTCGATTTACGGCAAGTAATGGAACATAGCTAGTTAATACGCTTCACTTAAAATCAGCTACATTTTAATGATCTAATTTTTAAGGTAAATTGCATTCACACTCTAACAACTACTTCATTCTAAGAAGGTTACTCAGTATGGTATAGGACTGGGTATCAGCGAGTACCAAAAGTATGTACTAGTAAATATTATAAATGCATTCACTTTAATAATAATAATGATAACAATAATAATAATAATAATAATAATAATAATGATAACAACAACAATAATAATAATAATAATAATAATAATAGTAATAATAATCAAAGCAATAATGACAATACATAATAATAATAATAATAATTATTATTATTATTATTGTTATTATTATTATTGCTTTGATTATTATTCTTGTTATTATGATTACTATTATCTTAAGACAAAATGGATTACTCTAAATAAAAGTATTTCTTCAAAGTTAATTTTAAAAATGTTTTTAAAAAAATCTTGACAGAAGAACGTCTTTTCAGGACAGCCAGCTTGCTGTCCACCTGGGACGGAAGATAACATTGAACACTGTTTCCAAAATCAATCTAGGGTTTATCTATACCTCTGTACCTA
The DNA here is from genome assembly GCF_904425465.1 of Colossoma macropomum. NCBI lineage: Eukaryota > Metazoa > Chordata > Actinopteri > Characiformes > Serrasalmidae > Colossoma > Colossoma macropomum. The sequence continues at coordinate 29,092,196 of NW_023494792.1, read as the reverse complement.
TATCTCTAGTTAATTCTGATTAAAAAATAAATAAAAGACAAAAACAAAACCAAAAAAACAGCATTAAACCTGACCTGGATATGCTTTTCACTATAATGCTCTAATGCTTAAGAGTTGTCATTTATCAAGTCTCCCAGACAGAAAGAGAGATAAATAAGAGGTTTGAGACCAGTGGATTGACCGTTCCAAACGTGTTTCTTTGGTTAAGCATCAGGGCTTGTGAAATTACCCAACGGTAACTTGCACACCACAGCCAGGAAGCAACATGAATAAACATCAGCTCAATCAACTGCAGCTAAAAGTAAAGCGACAGAAGCTTTTGAGAAGTCTTTTACTACCCTTCCAAACTAAATCTGTGCAGCAATGGAAGGTGGATAAATGTGATAGTTTGTTGTCTTTATTAATTCAGAAAGAATGAGTGAGGCTCACCAGCAGAGTGATCACAGTGGTGGAGTAGTAGGCCAGGTCTTCTATGATCTCTGTTCGCCGGTTTGCACCGATCCTCAGAGAACGACTATGCACTTCCTCTGGCAGGACTGTGAGGATCTCAATCAGGAAAGGCATCGAGGTCACATCGTTACTGTACCTGGGTCGAGGTTGGGAGACAAAAAAGAACGATTGGGCTGCTGTGTAAATAAAGGGTGACAACTGGAATTTGGACACCACAAATCTCACTTTGGTCACTCTTTGATAGGCACTTATCACACTGCAACAGGACCACAATTACTGTGAAAATGGTTTGACCAAAGTCAGTCATGGTTTTCAAGACTTAGTAGTAAAGAAAAAAACAATATGCCAGACTGCTTTTCTATGTCTAGCTGCTTTAAACTGTCAACCACCAACACCTCAGGAGTCACAATCAACAAGTTTTCAAGTGAAGTCTTACTTTTCTATGAGGGTGTGGACACAGCCCTTCCATGAGGCCATCTGAAGGGCAAGATCAGCAATTGCCAGGGCAAGCTGGGAGAACAAGAACAAGATTAAGAGGAAAGGCTGAGGCACCAAGATGTAGCATTGTGCTGCCAAAAGAAGTCTGCTGACAGCAGACTGAACATCACATTTTGGGCAATACAGCACACAAATTAAAACCTGTGCTTTCATTACTTAAATAGATGAGAACTCCGGCCAGTAGGGTTGCCAAATATATTGTTTGTTAATCGTACTGCAATACTGACATAACAGACTGCAATATGCAAACGAGAACTCTCTCGCAATCACAAATTTGTTTATTATGGGTTGTGTGCATTTTAACCAATCACAGACGTTCCCTGATGGGTTTCTGTGGTTGTTTGGTTGAACAAAGGGATTCCCATTAATCAACAAATACTTCTGTTTGAAATTACGCAAGCCAGTCTTTAATCACATCACGTCAAGGGATCAGTGGGTTGTTAATGTATCACAAGGCTTATCACAATCACAGCATATAGCAATAGAATTGCAAAATATTTTGTCAATCTGAGAGTCTAATCTCTCCACACATTTCTGGATGACAAAGACGTGTAAACTGCAGAAGGCGGGTTACCTGTGTGACGATGATGGGCGAGAGGTCTTTGAGGTTCTGGATGTGGGAGAGCAGCGAGTCGCGCAGGGCGATGTGCGTCTCCTGAGGAAGCTCATAGAACGACGTCTGGATCTTCATCTTCATGGTCTGAGCTGCAAAGTAACAGGACTCCACATCCTGCTTCAGCTGCAGGAGCTGGTCTGATATCTCCCACGCATGCATCTGTATGGGTGATAGAAAGCAAATCATCTGAGGGATGATTCATAGAAGCCACATCTGATAACACAATCAGAGACTAGCAGCTAAGAAAAATACTTGCAGGAAGTAAATATTCTCACTCGATTCCTTTCTTGCAGCAATTTAAAACAAAACTATGGCTAGGAGGAGCCCAAATAAGTTAAAACACTGAACACACCAAGATCATGTTTGCAGGTCAACTTTTCAAGACACAGACAAAAGTGTTGAGAATTGTCATTAAACGTAAAGGGACATCATTAACGTAGCTTCCCCTGGAAAGACCTCAATCTTCAATCTTAATGCATCTCTAAGCCAGTAGTGTTTCAGGTGGTACTAGTGATGGAAGGGTGGGTGTAACCAGTGCTTCGTTTTATTCTCTGCTTATAAATAACAGAACTATGGAGTTTTCTTGTAAGCAATTTCGTATGTCCTGTAAAGGCCACCTCCTCAATAAAAAAAACAAGATCGTTATCGCACTGTCATGGAACTAGACTTATTTCTGTAGGCAACCTTCGCTGTGTTACTGTGAAACACTGTGGCTCCAAACCTGATGATTTGCATTTCAGAAAAAAACAAAAACAATAACAAAGGGACTGTTGTGCTAGTGCTGGAGATAAACGACACCCCTGATGCAAACAGCACAAAGACAGGTCATTTGAATGATGTCAGGCTATATGCAGGTATACAGATACAGGCCACTTCTCCTTCTCTTCCCTTTCATTACATGGCATGATAGCCAGTGGTCAGTCACACTCGACCCCTGTACCACAGACATCAGTGAGAGAATGGCTTTGGAGCTTCACACTGTCCTGTAAAACAATGCTTACAGGACAGATGCGCTACTTTACATTCATGAGCTTCATGAGTCATTCTAACACAGAGCTATAATGAAGTGATTCTGCATTTTCCAAACGCAACATTGCAGCTCAATACTGCAAACAAACGTGAGGAACTGTAAACAACCTGGGCTGTAATTCACTTCAGTTAACTACAACGTGAAATACGCAAAGTGAACGTGTAACCTTACGCTGCCCCTAAGTCTGACTACGCTAACTTTGCTGCTCAAATACACTCAAGGTGGGACTATCAGAACCAAACAAAGTAGCCCCTGAGACTCAGAGGCGGAAACCGAAACCTTAAACCGAGGGCAGCTCCTCGGCTAAACCCGCAAACACGCCAGGCCTTTCCGCAGTTCGGCGGGAGACACTTTCACCCTGAAACACTTCCATATTTTCTAAACGGATTTGCCAGTCATGCCTCATGTCCCACCGTCTCCACAACATCGCCGCTGCGCGCTTGCTTAGCAAACCTGCTAACAGGACCGAGACCGCGGAGCCAGGCGGCGCTTTAGCCTCAGCTCTGCTAACGCTAGCTGCACTCACTAAAGCTAAACCAGCTTACTCAGCTAACAGAACCAGCGCAGCTTCAGGGCGTTTTTGCTAGCACGTACAGTCCAAACCGAATCACCCTGTTTTGTAGCGTTAGCTAATCCACATGTGACAGAATGACTTAAAAACAAGCAAACTGTAACTACCTCTACCGCTGTAGCAGTTAGCCACGATAACGAGGCTGAAGTTGGCTTCCTATTTGCCAGTTTCTTGTTCGAATCTTCCCGTCCCACCTTAAATGTTGCAGCAGTTACATTCTGCCGCCTCAGAATGGCCTCAGGCGCCAGCATGTAACTGTTGCACCATTTAAGGTGGAACGGGAAATTTTTGAATAAGAAGCTGACTTCGGCTTCGTGCCACAATGGAGTCTGGCGTTGCTATCATTAGCTGCAAAGCTCCAGCCTTTCCTCTGTACACCGTCAGTTTTCGGCGCAGTGTTTCTGCTGAAATGTTTGTGTAAAGCCGTAGAGTTGAGGCCCGTTCACCCACCGATCTCTGCAGCTCTCCCAGCCACACCGAGGCCCGCTCCTTGCCGGCTGGGTCCGGGTCGTGGTAAAGCGCCTGAACGGCCTGGTAGACCAGCGCCAGGTTCGGTTTCCCCCCGTCCATCTCAGCGCTGCTCCCAGCCCCTCCACAAGCTGTGCGCGGACAGAAACGATCAACACGGCGCTGCGCTCCTGAAACACTGACGGACACACGGGCTGGTATTCACTCGGCCCTCCTGCTCGGCGATCTGACCGCCATCTCAAACACTCTCACACACAGAGCCCGACTAACCCGTCCGGGTGGAAACAGCTGAATGGAACTCAAGTTACTCCGACCTGTGAGCTTCTCTACAGAGAGAGAGGGAGAGAAAGATAGAGAGAGGGGGTAGATCAGATTCACTCATATTCTGCCGCGTGAAAATTAGTTTTTAAGATATAAAAGTACTACAAATACAAACAGTCACATTTGTGGGGTCTATTTTGAGGATACGGACAGTGAGGACACTCCTCCTTATTTCTTCAGGAAATTTCCACCAAACGTCCTCTAGGTGACGCCTTCATCACGAGGTGAACGAGACTTGCATTTCCTCCCTAGGCAAAGTCAGACCAGTCTTCTGTACAAGACACCGTTTTTCTTACATTTATACACTCCCCAGCTACGGTATTAAGTACACCTCCTTGTTTCTACACTCATTGTCCATTTTATCAGCTCCACTTACTATATAGGTGCACTTTGTAGTTCTACAGTTACAGACTGTAGTCCGTCTGTTTCTCTGCACACTTTGTTAGCCCCCTTTTTACCCTGCTCTTCAGCGATCAGGACCCTACAGAGCAGGTATTACTTGGGGGTGGGTCATTCTGAGCTGAGCAGTGACGCTGATGTGGTGGTGGAGGGTTAGTGTGGGGTGTTAGTTGACTTTGGGTTCACGTGAGGTAGCGTTAGCTAAATAAAGCGGTTAGGCTAACACCTCCATTAGCGGACTGACAGGCCAACTAGTTAAACAGTGTGAAGAAACTGCACTTCATATTGAAAGTGAACGAGCGACAGGGATAAAAAATAACGTTATTTTTCTTTTGACAGCTGCTTATATTCTTTGTTTCTATATTTCTCTTCAGTATTCGGAAACATTGACACCAGTACAACCAAAAATTGTTGTTTACAGTAAGTTAATGCCAGTAAAAAACCATATAGTGTTGATCAAAACGCAGTTTTATATCCCTCAAATCGTCAACTTGTAGATGATAAGAGAAGACAGCTCAGTTGAAGGCCAGTAAATGAGAACATATTCACGAGTTAAAAAATTAGATTAATTGATCATCATTTCCCTCTTGTGAATCTGAGTTTAATTAAATGAATGTATTACTAAACGCAGGAAGAGAGCGAGAGGGGGAGGGGGCTGAAGGAGCAGATCTGATGGAGGTTAGTGATCAAGAAGAAAGCGAGGATGAGTTGTATAAGCTTTCAATTAAAATTAATCGTGAATTTAATTGAGGACATATTTGTCACTATGACCATGAAATTCCTTCACTAGCTTATTAAACATGCTCACAGAATAAAATCCCCTTTTCTGAACCAAGACTGAACTGATCTACTGTCTGTGTATTTGAATGATATTCAATTTCTAACATCATGGTACCGTTTGCCGTCCCACGTGCGACTGCGTCTTTATTTGCAAAGTGATTATATATATATATATATATATATATATATATATATAAAGAATAAAGTACATTCATAAACTGAAAAGCAGATATCACATCTTGCATGAGGTGGTGTAACAAGTCTTCAAACAAAGTTGTATTTTCTCAATACGTTCATTAGTTTAGCTGTTCTTTTACAATACATATACTGGATTGAGGAGATATAATTGTAAAAGTCATTTTTAAATGCAGTGTAAGATGGGATTCTCTTTGTAAATTTCATTTTATGGGTAAAGTATTTACCAAGTAGAATGAACAGATTAAGCAAGTAGCAAATGCCCTTTATAATAAAATAAAATATCAAATATATCTATTCTTAATATAATGTTCATTTTTTGTCCAATATCCTTCATTGCATCATATCAAAAATTCTTAGAATGAATACAGTACAGAAGAAGATTACCACAAAAGTTACATATATTCTCTACTTGTAAGTTATATTTTGAGACTATACTGTTGCAGAGGTAATATTTATGAAGGATTTTGTATGTTACTTCTTTGACTTTGTTATTTAATGCATATTTGTTAGAGAGGGTCCATACTATGTTCAATCAATGACAAATTTTGATGTCCATTGAGCCAATGCCGTGGGAATACTTCTTGGGATCAGACTGTTTTTAGAAGCCAGATAACTAATGTTACTGCTAGGAAACTGAATACCTTCTTGCAAATGACCTGGCAGATGAGAACAACAAGCTAAAAGCTAAGGTTAGCAAGATAGCAACCTGTTTATCTCCATACCTCATCTCAGGTTGGCTTCTTTTCTCTGACATTCTTCTGTTGTATTGTCTTTAATAAAGAAAAAAGCTCTGTTGTTTGAAAACTCAGGTAATAGTTACACTGATGCAGCGTTATTTTTGTCAATGAAAACTATGACGAAAAATGATATAATAATAAAATAAATAAACCGGATGTTGTTTTTTGGACGCCAAACGCCTCATTGTTGGATTCCAAATGAACTCAGTATTGTACAATAAAGTAAAAGAGTACGTGTGTTACATGTTTGTAATGCAACAAATTTTAAGTTATTGTTTACAAAAAGTTAGAAATAAATAATACCTCTAAAACAGTAAAACCTTTAAAAATGAATGACTAAAATTAGACTAAATGTTTTAGACATTTAATTGACTTAAAACTAGATCAAAATGTTTTTAGTTTTCGTCGACTAAAACTAAATCAAAATCAGCTGCACAAATAAACACTGCACTGATGCTAGTTTGGTAGTATTTATTAGCCTGTGGTGGCTAGGCTAGCAGTCAGGATTGGTTGAGCAATACAGGGATTCCCAGTGACTTTGGGAATGACATATTTGTGTAAGTCCTGCTGGGTATTGTACTGAGTGGACATTGATGAAGGAAAACATAGAACAGATATAAAGCTATACATCTGTTGAATAGATGGGGCTGAGGGATGTAATTCTGAACTACACAGTACTGCAAAACATTACAAATAACATACTAAAGGGCCCATATCATTGGGAAACTTCATTTCCCTCACTTTTTTTTTTTGAAATAAAGGAGTTTGAAAATATGTTAATTTCAAAACGTGCCATTCACTACGAAGTCCATATGAGCCATATATGGAATCCATGCTGCAAAGAAACCCTGCTTTGAATCTACTGTTTCTGTAGTTACAACATTTACATATATCCACCAATTCAGCCTACAGCAGTTTAGCCACGCCCTTATCGAAGTTCTGAGTATTGTTTCAGCTCTGAGTGCTTTTTGAATGAATCACAATACAGAACAACAAGTCAGAACACAGTTTATCTTATATCTGTCTTAAAGCCACAGTAACAAAAAAGCCTACTTAATTCTAAGGGATAAAGTGAGCTTGGAAAAAGTTTACATACAAAAATATACACTTAAAAAGGATGGTTCTTTAGCAATGGTTCTACACTGAACCATGAACACTCAAATAACCAGGAGAATATGTTGTATAAGGTTCTAGATTTCTGCTAGTGTTTTCAAAAACACTTGAAAATCCATGATTTTCAAGCTTGTAACATTAAAAGAACCCTTCTTGGTGCAATATAGAACCATACACAACATATTCTCCATCAATCTTTCTCCGTAAGCCTTTCTAATGACACTTTAATAACATCAAGGGTCTAAAAAGTAATCTCAGTTTACATCGCAGTACAGTTTTAGGTGATAACTCAAACAGATGTGTTTCAGCAAGTAGCATCCAAAAGAAGTGGCACATGCTGATTTGGTGGTGAGGTGTGGGGGATAAATAACACCCTACTGTTAATTACTGCAGTGAAAAACAGGTGGTGCCTTCCCTTCAAGAAAGCTCAGTACTACCTGATATTCCCATGGATCGATCCTTTATGTTGTTCTGGATTAATCTAAAAGCCGCTGTGCTGTTAGCTACTATAAAGTCAAAGAAGCTTGCGCATTTATAAGTACATCTCATGCAAAACTTAGAATGAATATTACCTCCTGACATTTTATGTTTTATTTTGTTCCCAATATGTTAAATTCAGTAAAAATCTTAGTGGATTATCATGTGTTCTCTGTAGAAGACGCCAACTTATCTTCCTTTAGATAATCAACGCAACATTTCATTTGACCAGGAGTGCCCAAACTTATGCATATGACTGTATATACACACACCAGTACCAATATGTGAATGCACTGTTTACTTTAGACAGTGGATGGGTGAAGGCATAAGACAAGGATTCAAACCATCATTCTGTGTACTCATTGATGTTTTACTGAGAAACAGTTTAGAGATCATTTGAAATGTTAGGTGCTCATACAGGATATAAAAACTCCTCATTTGCGAGAAACCACAATACATACAGAACTGAAATGAAATACAGTGATTACGCTCATAGGACATAAGCGTAATCAGGGCCTGAATGAGCCAAAAAAGCAGCAAGGGATGCAACTCGTCTCTGTGGCTCCTTTAACAATCTAAACTCAAGTAAGAAGCTAGTGAAGGTTCTACAGCAGCTCTGAGTTTATCTGAACACATTATCTTTGGATTCAACTCAAAAAATTGAACCAGTTGCTAATCCAAATACCAACCTTGCCATACATTTCCTCAGGGGTGACAGTAACAGAACAGTACAGGGTGGGTTATATCCAGTTCCCTTTTTACAAACTGGATACCAAGTGAGCAGAATGAAAGGCACGAATTGCAACAAGGAGAAAATATCTGAATAACACAGGGGCCATCTCATGAAATATTCAAGGATGCAGATGGTAGAGGAAATCATTAGATACATATGAGTACAGCCTGAACATGGTCTTTTGTAGCATTAGTGTGACATGGACACTTTCCAAAAATTCCACTCACTGCTTTCGGAGAATAACAGTGAACAGCCCCAGAGTGCACCTATGACAGTCGTGCCTCTATACAGTACAAATCAATATACAATATTACTTCTTTGTAATATGAACATGTATACACATGTATGGTAGTTAATACATTGAAATTATGGAATATAGAAGCCATAAATCCAAGACTGAAGCAAAATCTCCCATTTCCAAAAATAACAACAACCAGAAACAAATGTAAAAAAAATAAAAGGAAGTATAAATGTGAGTGCACAACAAACAACAAACAGTATTATTCTGTGCTATCTGATGCTTTAGTGTTGAAAAATTATGCCATATAAAATAAATTATATTACTTACCAGCTCAAGTTAAAAAGTTCTTAGCTATTCAACTACAAAAAAAATATCTAAAACTCATCATGTCGTACTAATGCTTCACCAAAGTCAGTGGCTTGACTTCCCACAAACAAGTCATACTTGTTGATTATTTCCTCTTTGGTCAGTTTGCCATCCTGAAAGAAAAAGTGCAGCCCATTTAGTGAACATGAATAGTTAAAAGTTGGCAAAACAATAGAAAGAAAATGAAGTATGTGGAAATGACTACATTAGAAAGGTACAGTATTTACACACACAAAATAAATAAATAAATAAATAAACAAACTGTACTTGCTTTTCCACCCGTCTTAACCCACCTTGTTGGAATCAGACTCGTAGACCAGGTGCTTGGCCTCGGCTTCAGCATGGTCATAGTCAGCAGGCAGGATCCAGTCCATTGTCTCCTCTTTGTCCATCTTTCCGTCCTTGTTCTTGTCTCTGAATTCAGAGAACTGCTCGCGCTCTGTAGCTACCCATTCTGGTTCATCCATTTCATCTTCATGGTTGTACATATCACCTACCATTCAGAGACAAGCATGGAGAGTTGTGAATAAGACAATACACCCATCCTAGGTTTCCTTCCCTTTGCCTTCCTGTTTTTAACATTGCTAACAAATCCATTCTTGTCTAAAATATGGCTTCATATAGCACGAGTGAATGCAAGGAAATAGATAAACAATGTTACAGTTACTCACAGAGAAGAGAGAGCCTGTCGTTTTTTCAGTTTACTGCCATTGACAAACCATTTGCTAAAAAAGCCACCAACACACCTCACTACTCACCAATGTACTCTTCCAGATCAATAAATCCATCCCCATTCTTATCAATGTCCTCCATTGTTTCCTAATGAGAATAAAGATGAAGGGCACTGGTTAAAGTGGTGTTAAGAAGGCATAAGTGAAGGTTTATAATAATGTAAACAGAAGGCAAATTAGCATTCCAAACTCCTTACAGAACAGCATATAGCTATTCTACTACAGCCTTAATACTGATAACTGACATTTGAAACTACAGCCCTATTCAAGCTGGATAAGTTTTACCAGAAGAGGTCAGGGAATGTAATTTGTTACGCATTCAACTGGCCAGGTTGTGTAAGATAAAGTATGTGTGTAATTTCCCCATATTACAAGTAGCCTGGGTTGAAATGTCACAGCCTGGACATTCTCTTTAGCATTAAGATTAGAATTAAACAGATCCAAACAAACAACAAAAAACTCACTCCCAGTTAATACCAAATAGAATAGCATTAGGCTAGTGAATTGGGCTCATTCAACTTAACAAATGTCACCCAACAAGACAGAAACTGAAGTACCTTGGGAGAGAAAGAGATACATATTTAATTTCATTCTTCTTGGAATGAGCTTATATTGTTTTTTATTACAGTAGTCCTGTTTTGAAATTAAGGATACAGGAACTGTAGCCAAGAGCTCCATTTTAGCAGACAGCCTCATTTCCCGGTCACCAATAAAAGAGGTGCCAATGACCGTGAGGTCGATTCATACATACAGGACTGCTATTACTGAAGGAGCTCCGAATTTCATGAATTGAAGAACATAATTCACTACAGAATTATCACTTCGCAGACTTGTAAAGACTATGGACTAAATGACTGTTAGACCTACCAGCACCACAATCTCTTTCATGTGTTCATACTCCTCAGGATGAAGGAAAGCAGTGAACTCCTCTTTGTCTGCAATACTGTCACTATTTCTGTCTGCCATCTTAAAACGTCGCTCATCTCTGGCCATCATCTGCTTGTAGTTGTAGCCATCGTCCGGCTCGGGGTCATCTATGAGGGTATATAATTCACATCCACTAAAATAGCACTTACAATAGCCTAATGTAGAATTATAGAATGTTAAACTTATCCTGCCCTCTCAGAACTAGCATAACACTAAAAATGTCATATATTCAAACTTACCGAGGTAGGTGCCGTATGTGACGTTCTTGTACTCATCCCAAGAGATCTTGCCATCGTTGTTCATGTCGAAATCCTTCCACTGTCTGTCCACGTTGTCATAGATGTACTTCTTCTGGGCTTTTTTAATCCATTCCTTAAGCTCTTCCTCTGTCACAAAGCCATCCTGATCAGCATCTATCTTATCCACAATTTTGCTGAGGAACCCAGACAGAAAGAAGGCATCACATCGTGTGAAAGAGCACTATTTTACATACACACTGCTTTACTCAGAACATCTCTAGACCATCACCTCGAACATCTCAACAATTCCCAATCTTCCTTACCCGAGTCTCTCCTTGCTCTCTTCCGGGGTTAGGTCATCAAAGGATTTGGCCACGTCTTCTCCAAGGAAAGCGTCATGGTCATAGTCAAAGTTTTCAGCATCGTTGTGCTCCTTGCTGCTCAGTGGTGCCTCATGGTGCACACGGTCCTTCTTCTCTGTGGGCTTGCTGGTGGCGTAGACCACGCACAGCGCAAAGCACATGAACAGAGGTCTGACCTCCATCTTAATCACTGGATCTCTGTAACAAACGTGATCAGGATCAACGCACAAACATGTTCTCACCGTCAGAGCAAAACCTTGTATCTCAAAAATGGTAACTTTACACGTACTGTTTCTTTTTTTGGATATACGGATCACAGAGTCAGATTTAACTTGTAAAAGGAAAACTTCATCTCAGCCCTCTCAGCCCAACTACTTGCTGGTAGTGGTTGCAAGAAACTGCAAAAACATTTGGTAAAACTTGCAGTTGGAATAGCTAACTTCACCCTTTTTTTTCTTTATGTTTAATCATGGGGAAAGATCAATACAGTTGTTTGTTCTACTGCTCACCCTCACAAATTGGGGTAGCCTGTGGACTTCAAGGAAAATAGTTATTAATAGTTATTATTATTATAAAATAGCATTTTTTTATGATTGAAACCTAAAGTCACACATTTTTGTCAAATGTCAAACTGTCGAGGAAAGTTGGACAGCAGAGCTTGCTTACTGTCTTGAGTAATAACTTTGCAAGCCAGGGGGAAATAAATCATCAGTTTTGAATGGATCATCCCATTTTGTAATGCTCTATACAGTGGGAATGGGAAAACAGCATCACACCTCAAATTACAGCTAAACTGAGGAGGCCCTTGTGTTCAGCTTTGTAACAAGTTACACAGATACCAAAGAACAGCCAAATACAAGACTAACTTTAAGCTGCAGCAGACTGGACTATAACTTATTCCCCTAACGGCAATGCACGTCCTGTCCAGAACGCATGGTGTGATTACGACTAAACATAATACATTTTAAAGTCCCGATCTGAGGAACTTAGCCAACATAGCTTTTACTACACTTTGTACAAACAGCAGAAACGAAAGGGTCATCAGTCTGTCTATCATTTAGGGACAGCATCAAACGTGGCGTGGCAGGATTACATGTACCTCATAACGGATCGCGAAAGGAAAATATTCAGACTGAAACTAAACGAGAGGAATAAACTGAACAGGTCCTCGTAAAGTGGTTAGCCTGTTAGTAGCTAGTCAGCTAATTCAAGTGCTAGCACACCGTTATGTGACCCAGTATTTTAACATGAGATGAATCAGTTCAGAAACGTTTAAACAGTCAGCGTCACCACACATTTATCAAAAACTCAATGTGATCAAATGTAGACATGAATACTTACGAAGTTGAAAATCCGGACCACAGCAGGCAAAGATGTCCCACACACCCCTGAGTCCGCTGCACAGGAGAAAACCAGGCACCCAATCAGAGCGCAGAGTGTGTAGAGCTGCTCGCTCATTGGTCCACTTCAGCATGACGACACCGGGATGAAACGACCTCGCGGTGTTAAATGCAACGCAGGCTCCACGCGCTGCTTTTTGATTGGTCATTCTTTTTCGACCATCCAATCAAAATTCAAAACGGACACCGCGGTTAACAGCCATTGGCGGTCGCGTAGCAGTGTGCGCGCTGCTCAGAGACTCTCTGATTGGCGGCGACTTGCCACGTCCCCAAATTTGAGATGGCTACAGATGCCATCAGGCGGTTTGCTCGTCCTACCGTTATTCCGTGAGGCAATCGTCTTCTTATCTAAAGCAGACATTACAGAAGAGTTTCAGCGAGTTTGTCTGACGTTAATACCACGTCAGATTCTCGCTCATCTGAAACGCTTACTGTGCTTGACTGTCAAGAAAACGTGTGTGTTTAGTAACATTTATACAGGGCTGGACAGAAAAGGTAGAGATGGCTGAATTCGTCACACTGGTTTATCAGTCTACTCAGGCTTTAGCAGGAACTGCTAAATTTTACTGTTTGTAAAGAGGCCATTAATTGAGGTCCTCTTTAGAGTGCATTTAACGAGCATGTTTGCTACATGCCTTTTGGTGATTTTAAAACTGTTGTTGCCCAGTTTGTGTTGGTCATCCTCAAGTCCTTCATCAGTGGTCACAGGACGCTGTTGGCTGGATGTTTTTGGTTGGAAGACTATTCTGGGTCCAGCAGTGACACTGAGGTGTTTAATAACTCCAGCAGCGCTGCTGTGTCTGATCCACTCAGACCAGCGCAACACACACTAACACACCACCACCACGTCAGTGTTACTGCAGTGCTGCGAATGATCCACCACCCAAATAGTACCTGCTCTGTGGTGGAAGGGGGCTAATAATGTATGCAGAGAAACAGATGAACTACAGTCTGTAATTGTAGAACTACAAAGTGCTTCTATAGTAAATGGAGCTGTTAAAATGGACAGTGTAGAAACAAGAAGGTGGTTTTAATGTTATGGTTTAATATATATATATATGTAATATATATATATTTATATATATATATATATATATATATATATAGATATAGATATATACCTTTTCTTTTCTGGTCAGTCTCTAACCACTGGAAAAACTTTGGCAAACTTTGTCCTACGAGTTTTTAATAACATGTGTCTCAACACACTTTTGGTAATTCACTTGCTAGATATTTTTGCTAAAGGTGAATGTGTCTGAGTCATTGGTCATACTTTCAAATGTTTCTTTTTCTTAAGTAACAGCTGCACTTGATGTCGCTAGGATAAGACTCCTCTCTAGGTACTTTTGATTGCTTTCACTTCTCCCACATAAATATTGTTGTAAGTGATTTTAAGTACCAGCGTATCTACAAATGACTAAGTGTAACAGCATCCTGAGGGCGGAATTAAGTCCTGTGTTGAGCAATCTGAAGTTCTGAAGAAATGATCTACAGCACAGCTGACTAATCAGGAAGCAACAGTTTTTTATTGCACTGGTAGTCACATAAAGCCTCTCAGTCTGAGGCATTCTTAATTAAAGAGTTTCATTCCAAAATGCTGTATATCCATTTGTAACAATTTTGGATATGAGTGTCTGAAAAGAATAACAGCTGATGTATAATACAAAGCACATTTTTATTTCTCTAATAAAGGTGGCATTAACTGTAATTTAGCACTGACAGTTCTTGTATGTGTAAAGCCCACTCCAAACAATGTATATGATGGAAAAAAACAGCTTTTAACAGGCGAGACATTCTTGTTTTCTGGAAACATTGTGCCAAGACCAGTACTTGCTCCATGTCCTAACTGTTTCCAAAGTTAAGGGGAATTCCACTAGTTTTTCAAAACTTCTGCCAACTGCCAACTGTTGAAATGTAAACAAAGTCATCCAGGTTTGTTTGGAGTGAAATGCTCTGTTGTAGAGAAATCTGGTGAGTCAGAAATGTTCACAGCAGTTCTGATAGGAACCAGGTGTCTGAAGAGTTTATTGCCTGCAAAAGCTCCCTCAAAGGCTTTTTGGCTTAAAACTATAACTAAAACTAAATATTCTTTTTAGATACACTCATGGCGAAGAGATACATGTAGGGCGTTGTGAGGCAAAACACTCCACAATAAAACTGATGTTTTTTTTTCCAGAATTACTTATATTTTAGAATCATTGTTGCATTTAAAACAGGAGGATTTCCTGGGTCTTATCACCAGCACTGTAAAGAAATCCAAGTTGATAAGTTTCTCCACAGTGGAGCATTTCAAACAAACCACTCTGAGTAACTTCATTATTAATGACTGAACTGAGCAGAGGTTTTGAAAAATTGGTGGAATTCCCCTTCAACATGTAAAGTGACTTGCATGTCTAAGTGCGTTAATCACACATGCAGCAAAATTAGAGCTTGTAATTCTCTACGATTTAAAAGCACTTTTGAGATGAAATGTTTTGAAATACAGTAAGTGTAATGTAGTCGTAATCTTTTAATGTTGTGAACATAAAACAAAACAATGATCTTTTTGTTTAGATTTAAACGATTCTGTACAACAGACAGCTAACAAAACCCAACACAAGGAGTGATGTCTATTCTTAAGTTCAGACATGACAGCTTCTACAAGTTTAACAGGTTTTTTATACACTTTTTACAAAAAATAAAAAAAAAAATAACACTGGCTCTTAGTGTGCGTTTAAAAATCAGTAACTACGAAAACACGGTTTTTTGCCTTTCTATCAAGTAGGTAAGTCGCTATCTGATGACCAGCAGGTAGCTTTACGGCAGTCTTCCTCGGACAGACAGGTTTGTTTACAGGCTGAAACCCTGCAGCTCCACTCAGCGACTCTCACTGCAGCAGTTCAGTAAAGACTCGCAGCTCTTCCTGTTCATCCAGTGCAAATGTAGATCTGAGACCCACGGGTTTCAATAGCGGAACAGCGAGGAGAAGAAATCCGGAGGTTCATCTCTGTCCGATGTGTTTCTTAGCCGTGCTCCTGCCCGGAGAAGCTGCGGGGGCGTCTTTGACCGCCCACTCTACCTCCGTGTGGTGGCGAGTGGGGACAAACATCAGACCACCGACCGAGTCAACCAGACCGTAGAGAGCCAGCAGAACACCAAAGGCAGTGCCGATTAGGAAGTACATCTTCACCAGGCTGACTGCAGGCATGCTCGAGTCCAGGCCACGAGACCTGAAGAGTGCCAACACAAACACACGAGCTCGTTAGCTTATCGTACCGACTTTTACAGCGAAGACACAACGAGAGAGAAACTCGGCTCTTACCGACACTGTCCTTCTCCAGAGAGTCTGCTGTCGTGTTTTAGAGACTGAAGAAGCTGCTCGAGTCCCTCCAGTTCCAGTGTATCGTTAGTTCCTCAGTCTGAAGAAGTGGGCTGGCTGGGAATGAGCGCTTTCGCTTTCATGACAGATCACTAACCTAGTGATGTCCGGGAATTTCCGCGCTCTGACGAAGACTGGAAGAAAAAAACAATTTAACCGTTTAACGTCTGGAAAAAAGATGTAACGATTCAGGGACACCGTGGGGGTGTTGAGGGGGGCTGATTTAAGTCAAAGTCAAGTCAAAGTTTATTTATATAGGACTGCTAATGCTAAAACAACAACGACAACAACAACAATAATACAGAGATCTGAACTTTTAAATAGAGAGTAATAAATGCCCATGTGTGCTTGTTTTAGAGTGGAGTTTCTCTTTCTTTCTTTATGTGTTTTTAAAAATCTGCAGTAGTTGCACGTTTACCTCTGTATTTTCACCACAGGGAAATGAATCACTTCCCTCGACCACAGCTGGCCGCTGTGAGCTGCGACACTGAAACACAGGCGGGCTGAGGTTCAAAAAAACAAAGTGTATGTAGAGATAGAGGCCAGTGGTGAACACCACAGCAGCTTAATACTGTTTAAAAGTATCTAACGTAATAACAACGTTTTATCAACCGTTATGTCTCCCGCTCGGCGAAAGTTTCAGTGGTAAAACTCACAATGTGACCGTGGCCGTGACGCAACCGGTTGCCGCGTCACATAACAACAATCTGATTGGTCGCCGCTCAGCTCATTTGCATAAAGACGATCAGAGCATCAGCGGTCTGAGGGGTCAGTTATGGGTGTATGTTGTCGTCTCGCACCTCATTGTAGTGCAGTATGACACATTGTGTTTAAAGCGTCAAAACACCTTAAAACACCTTCTCGTGTCCCTGTAAGAGCTGCTAAGAATGTTAAAACTGTAGGCCTAAAAACCTAAAACTTTGAAACAGAGTGAGAAAGGATGAGTTTGAGAAAATGGTACTGTACTGCCACAGACAGGGAACGAATCAGAATAAGCATGTTTTCTCCTGGAAATGAAACTTGCATGCCCACCATCGTTTCACTGTGTGGTTTCTCAGTATGAGGAAGCTGACACAGCAGTAAATACTGCTGAACTCTTACACACTGGCCATTAATAAAAGGATTCAGTGTGAAGTGGGATTAAAATTATACACTGAAGGGAAACCTGTTTCCGGAAAAGGCGCAGTCTCCAATAATAAACAGGAAAAAATAAGGATTAAATTTAGTACATGGTCAACACTCAAAATGTACCTGAAAGGCTTTCACAGTTTGGTTATACGAATATTGATTGGACTAAATGTGCTTTTAACGTTAATGGGTAAAATATTTTAGTTATTGTTTACAACAAATCCCCAAACACCACACACGACCACTAGATGGAGACACCAGCTCAATCTCATATGGCTTCCTGGGGGGTGGTCCACGAAGCGAGCTAACCCAACACGCCCGGCTAATTTTCGTCAATTTCGGTTCCACGAAAGAGGCTAGTCTTACGCCCCGCTCAGTCACCATGACAAAATATACTTTTGGTCAGACCCGCTCTGTGTCAGGCTGAAGACGAGGCTTATAGCGCAGCGTGATCAGATTCATTGGACGAGCTGTGTAACGCCATAGGCTCGCCGGGTTGAAGCAGTACTCTAGAACAACGTTCCGCCTCAGTACTGTCCGCTATACTGCTGCACACGGAGCACATTATATTTAATATTTTATTATGAATGTCCCGTGGGGCCTAATAAGATTTGACATTAAAGGTATAATTACTCATACGATTAAAAAGCCAAATATAAACGAGTATAGGTTAATAAACTAATATGGAGAATATATATAAAAAGTCTGCATAGGTGATTCAAATCAGAGGTTTATTCAGGGCAAAGACATTACAGACCCCCAAAATATTAATTACTATTGCCTGTGTAAACGTAACTGTACTTACTACTTACTATTGTGTGTGTATTTTCTGGCCTACTGTGAGGAGTTAGTAATGTCTTTCTGCACACACCCGTTTCAGAACCTGCACTTAATCACTTAGAGTCCAGTTTTAACCAACTGCAGCATCTCGATCACCCCACAGAGAGCTTGTGACACAGCCTGTGCATTACTACACAGTGTGAATGATAATGATGTTTTTAGGTTCTTTCTGTGAAAGAGTTTCTGTGCCTTTTCAAGCTGATGTATTGCTTTATCTGCGCTCCACTCTCTGGGCTGCTTAAACATTGCGTGCACGAACAGGTCATATTTTGTTTGTCCTAGTCTGGGCATCTATCACTGTTAAAACACTTCAATCATAGGTATATAAACGGGGAATTCCACTGATTTTGTTTTTTTCAAAAGTTCTGCATTATGCAACAGTTAAGATGTGAACAAGGTCATTCAGAATGTTTTGATCCACTGTAGACAAACTTACCAGATCAGAATAGTTCACAGTGGTGGTGATAGGAAGCAGATGTCAGAGGCGTTTAATGCCTCTAAAAGATACATCACAGAAAGTTATTAGGTGTTTTATTAATACACTGCCTAATTCCTGCAACAGCATTTTACAATAGTTTTAAGATAAGCTTTTGGGCTGAGATATACTTACATGTTTATATATGGCACTGTAAGGCAAAACAGTACCCAAAGAAAACGTACTTTTCACTATTTATCAACATTACACACATCTTCTAAGCCGCTTCTCTTTCTGGGTCATGCTGGAGCCTATCCCAGTTGTCATCAGGTGGAAGGCAGGATACAGCCTGGACAAGTCGCCAGTCCATCGCAGGGCAGACAGACAGACATACACATTCATACACTCACACGCAGATACAGGGAGAACATGCACAAAGAAAGGACCCTGGTCGCTTCCCACTGCGCCACCGTGCCACCCTTATCAACGTTACATAAAATAAAACCTCAAAGGACATGTGTCTAGTCATTTTAAATTGTAAACAAAATGGCTAAATTTGTGTCTACAGACATCACAACCCCTGGTTCCTGTCACCAGCACTGTAAAGAAATCTGAATTTGGTAAGTTTCTCTTTAGTGAACCATTTCACATCAAACCACTATGACTGACTGTTTACATTTAAAAAATTAAATTCCATCACAAATCTTGAAAAATTGGTCCCCATATTCCATATTGTGGAAAACCAAATGTTCATCATTTTGAAATAAGAGTCTGATGTGTTATGTGAACACTGCTATGGTGTCAGAACATTCCATTCACTCCCCAGTCCATAGAGTCCATGTGTGAAAACTGTCAAAACAGACAATTTTGAATGAATTCTTTTTGTCATAAACCAGTGCATTTATATATATCCACATATCCAGCTTACAGTTTTTAGACTTGTCCATTCACACTGAAGGTATAAGATTGTTTCAGCCAGGAATGTTTTTTTTTTTTGTTTTGAATGATACACAATACAGGCAGCCAATCAGAGCAGAGGCCATTAACATGCAGAGTAACAAAAACAGCCTGTTTAACTCAAAAGGCATAAAATATGCCTCATAACTTTAAGAAAATCCCATTTGATTCTGTTCCACTATGAATTAAAGAAGCTCTTGAATTTAGCCATCAGGTCATTTATCATTAGTTTATGTGTAATAAAACACTGTCTTCTCACAGAGCATTAAAAAAAAAACAGTAGAATTATACATGATGCATCTTCCCTTTCAGGTTTAATGAGTGTGCTTGTAGTTACTTGCAGAATTTGGTGCTGAAGTCAGCTGACAAAGCACACTTCCACACTGCTGTGGGAGCAGTACACCATACACTAATACCTACACAGTCTCTTGCTCTTTTACTCTGTCTCTCTTTCTAAATAGGCGAAGACCTCCATGTCATATGCCTGCCTTTGACACGCTTCATTTAGGGAAAACCACTTTCCACATGAGACAAATTATCTTTACCACAACCATGTGAGGAATGAGGCGTAGAAGAATAAAGTTCACCAGCAATGAATCAAACTCTTTCAGGTTTTCCTCTAAACACAGTTTCATGGTCCTCAGTGCCTGCAGCCAACTTGTGGCAGCTCTTGCTCACTGTTATTAACGCTGATTGGGCAGTCGAGCAGTAGCAACCTCTCTAAACGGTTAAGAGGATTTTCCATGGCCGGAGTGCTTAAGACACTTCAGTGCTCTGTCACCTGCAGATGAGCTTCACAAGAGTCTGAGGACGAAGAGCAAAAGCAGTCACAGTTCTATATCTGTTAGTGAATATCTTGCCGTTTCATTATGTTGTTTTCAAAAGTGAGGTAAAGACACTGCTGTGGTTTATTGCAAGCTTTGCACCATTTGGGGCCGTTCCATTCTGACACTAGACCACTTGAAGCCAGTGCCAAGTATTCTCTGCTGGAAATAACCTCTGTGTTGTTGTGTAATTCTTCTCTACCCATCCACAAACCCCTAGGCACATCCACAATTAAAGGATATAGGAAGTGAGCGTATTTAAGTGCCCTTTCTAGGTTTACTCCACTTTACATTAATTCTCCAATCCTCTTTGTGAGAGTGACGTGTGCTCCTGACATAACCACAGCTGAGCAAGAGAGAGAGAGAGAGAGAGAGAGAGAGAGAGAGAGAGAGAGAGAGCCCCGTAAGTGAGCACTCAGCAGGACAAAAACACTCCGTCTCCTCCTTTCTCTTACTGTGTCCTACTCTGCAGCTCCCTCAGGCTCTTTTGCTATCTCTCTTTCTTTCCTCTGCCTACCTACAACACCCAGCACTTGCTCCCGCAGAGGCCAGAAGCTCGCAGAGGTGGAACTGTCTCCACGGCGACTCCCTTGTCTCCGTGAGAACAGGTGTGCAGGGCAGGGATCCTGAGAGCTGCTTGTGAGAACTCCGTCCAATCGGCCTACTTTGTTCAACACGCAGGAGAAATGGGTCGTGAATAACTGCTGTGGAATCAAAGGCAGCGATCCACGTCTGTTTTGCTGTGTATCAGCACTGGCACAGCTGTGAGTTTTGTGTTGTTGGGGTTGTTCTTTTTATTCCCCAGCTCCAGTCTGACTTTTGAATTCACTGCCAGGCTGATTTGAATGTGATTCTTTTGGTATTTGCATTCGCACTGAGCTGAGACCAGCCAGACGGACTCGGGCAAGCCAGTAGCGAAGAGGCGGTGCATTCTCCAGAGAATCCCCAGAAACATGACTGACGTGGACAGTGTTTTGGTAGTTTCAGAAGGGGACCTCAAGCAGGTGGACGGTCATAACATGGCAGACACTTCAGAGCATGTTTTGAACCACCATTTTTACTATGGGATCCCTCATGGAGGCTGGCATGGGCACCGACACGAGACCGCGGCCCAGCGCTACACAGCCACACGCATACAGGCCGGCTTTCCACCAAACAGGTGCGTCAAAGGGTCATGGGGGGTCACATACATCTATACATTGAGTTGGCACTTGATTATATACCTTATCCCTACACTCATTGGCCATTGTATCAGGTACTCGTGTGACTGTGGCGCATCGGTTGCCAACAACCACTACTCTAGAGGTGGACGATATGGCAAAAATGTAAGATCACAATATTTCAATATGTTTTCGTGATACACAATGTCCCGAATATTTATTTTTTTTTTGACATCTGATAATTTGGAAAAGACAAAGTAGCGCCACATTTAAAAAATACTATCAAAGGATTTAAGATTTATATTCAACATTTCACATACTGTGCTATAAGTGTGGGCTAATTATGTTCTCTTTGTAATCAAAATGTGTTTTTAAGTACTGAAGATGTCCACGATATGCTCAGAAAAGCATATTGACAATGATATATTGTCATATTTCCCAGCCCTACTTTAAATTGTCCATTAATTTAAAGGAACTACCACAGAACTACCGCTGACCAGACATTATTCAGGTGGTGGACAAGTTTCTGCCACTACCAACATGGTAGTGGCATTGGACTGTTTGCTGCGCTGGTACGAGCTTATCTGGTATAACCAACATTATCAGGATTTTTAACCATCTCAGCATGACTGCTGGGTAAAGAATAATCTACCAACCAAAAATATCTAGTCAACAGTGGTCCTGTAGTCAGAAACTGACCACCAACAAAGGGCTAAAGGATGGCTAACCAAACATGGAAAAAGATGGGTGATAGTCCCTTACTTTACATCTACAAGTTGTCTCAACAAAGTAAGTGTTTCTAATAAAGTGGCCATCTTGAAGTATCACTGTTCAAGCAGCTATGATTCTCCAGCAATATTTAGCAGCGCTTTCTTCTCTCTCTCTAAAATGATAGCACATACAGTCTGTATAACCAAACTTCAAGGTTGCCTGGCACCATGTTTTTCCAGTGTATTTTGAGTGGCAATGGCCTTCAACTCAAATCTCTTGTTTACTTTAAATAACTTGTTGAGACCCACTAATCACCAGTGATTTAAACACTAATAAAGATGGGCAGTGCATTCACAGCCTGGGCACAGCATAGAGGAGAAAAGAGTCATGTATAATTGAATGGCTTCAAATCTGATGCTGGGACAACAGAGTTGGCCTTTAAGAAGCCTCTGAGCTATTTTCGGGAGAACAGATCACACCCACCCCTACTGGTGCACACTCAGGCAGGAGCATACAAAGCCTGGGCAGGCAAAATCCAAATGAGTTAGAATCAATACTTAAAATAGCCCCATGTACAAGAGAAATCTCTGACCCATATATCTACTGACCCACATGTGGAGAGCCACACACACACAACCAGCGTGCATTGTGTCACCTTGCAGGGTTGATGGTGCACTGTGGGAAAGAGCCAGTGGACAGAATCAGCACTTTAATTCTGGACTGCTTCTGGGTTGTGCAGTAGTGCTTTTGGTTTCTTTCCAATGTATGTCAAGGAGCAACATCCATCTGAACTGCTGTGCCTGTAAATGGCCTTCTGTGAGAGCCTGTCATAAGTAAATAACTACTATGTTGTCCCTAGATAATATTTTTCATTTATTTTTAGACATTTTCATCGTATGATCACAACTGGTCACCACTCTCATACAGGATACAGAGATTTTAAAACCTTTCAGGAATTGCCTTTAGTGAAGATAACTGTGTGAGCTGCTTAATTTTAATCCGGCATTGCAGTCCTGGAAATGCCTATTTTTGTGTGTGCATGTTCAAGGGCGTGAATAAACAACCAGAACATACACCCATGAGCACCGTGTGTATGTGGTGTATATATGCTGTAGCCCATTTTTCTGCCTAGTGCATTTGCTCTTGGCTAAGGGAGGCATACAGTAAGTACTACAGCCAAGAATACTTGTTTACTTAATCTGTTTGGTCCCAGATGGACAAAAGGTTAAGAAGTGGTAAGAGGACTAGCGATGAAGAAATTGTTGATCTGAACAAAACAAATTTCAGCCTATTACTGTTATAGGTCAGCCAAAAACAGTATTTGTGGTAATGCTTACTATAGCTACTTTGGCCTGTTAGCTTCTATTCATGTTTAACTCCAGGGCCTAGAATTTCTGTCCATGCAACTAGTATACATTTGTTGTAGAGTTTGATACTGAGACTCAGGCATTTTTGTGCAAAACTGGGCCTTTTAGATTTTAATGGACATATATATTTATTGAAACATTGGAAATAACTCAGATTTTCTAAGATTCTCTAAGATTTTCAGTGCATTTTTCTTTTGTCTACATGAATACAGTCCATTAATTTAAAGGAACCACCACAGAACTACCGCTGACCAGATATTATTCAGGTGGTGGACAAAACTCAACACAACAGTAATGTGTGGACAAAACCTTGCATGTACCGGTTTTAGTTGTACACAGTATCATGTCACATGACATCTAAACCAAAAAGAGTGTTTTTTAGGACAAAGATTAAGGTTAGTGTTTGACTAAATTGTATGATTAATGGTGATTATGCATTGTGTGATTCTTTACTCTCCAACAAACATTCTGTACAAGACTAGAAGTAAGCCTATTAGGCATATTGTATAATTTTTAAAGTAGGACATTCTCAGCAAAACAAAACTTGGGAATAACCGGAAACCTTGAAATAACCAGAAACCTGGTTAGAACCTGAAACTTAATATAACAGAAAATTAAAGTGATCTACATTAGTTCGTGCAAGTTAACTCTGAAAATTACTGCACTGAGACAACCACCGATTTAAGATCAGAATGAAAAATAAATAAAACTGAGATATTGAGAAGGGAAAAGAGAACTTCAAGGTATTCTTTGGATTAAACTACAATCACAATTACAATCATAAACACATGGGGGGAGTGGCCATTGGGAAAAAATCCATACACAAAACATTAGGCCATTACCAGAATATGCTGAATAGAATATGCTGACACAAACTTGAGTAGGAGTAAAAGTAGCAAATCAAAAATACACCTTGAGTACTGAGTTTCTATAGAACTGCAGAGTATCTTCTTTGTAGGGCAGAGTGGGGCACAACCTAATTTTGTTTTTTGGTAAATAATTGTAAAAGAATCTGAGGATTTTTTTATACAAGCAACTAACACATTTCTGCTACAAATGAAAGCACAAACTTTGTGTGTACGCCTACTGATTATAAAGAATTCAGCCAAAAGCAGAGTTAGTACAATGTTAGGTGGGGTTAACTGTAACAGGTGGAGGAGCTGGTTTTGGCAGCTGCCGAAAAGTAAATCTTGGCAAAACACAATTAATTCAATACAGTTCTGCATTGTTTGAACCAGATGAGCTTTCCAAATCAACATATGATAAATATGATATCACAATAAATTGAAATATATTTAATTGACATCTGTAGTATGTTTTTGATTAATCTTTGCATAAAAACTTAAAAATATTAACTGTTTTGAATTTATGTGGCAGGATATAGACCTCTCTTGTTTACTTTACGAGGCAGTTGTAACACTAACCCCACCATATGGAGGCTGTACTTTAGCCTGGCTTGCTCTAACTGGGAGTTATTTACATGCTTCAAAACAGTGCTCTACTACAGCCACCAACAGTTTGATTAAAATAAAACAGGTGTAAATTCTGTAATTTATACACACAATGCAATAACTGAAAAATGCTTATAATAAAAAACACTTTTTTTAGTATAAAAACAGAGTAAAAAACAGTCTTCAGAGTAATATTATCTCTCTTGCTGACAAAATTTGCAGATTATGATGCAGTGAGAATACGACAACATAACTAAAAGCACATTCTACAGGAACCTTTTTAACTATATAAAGTTACGTTTTACTTTGTGTTAGTTATACCCTGTCCTCCCCTACAACCACCATCTTCCAACTATATTTGTTAAGTGCTTTTCCTCTCATTTTGGGATCCCTTTGGTTTCGAATAAAACACTGACGTTCTGAAGTGAGAGGTGTGAGATACAGCAAAATAGTCCAGGTAATCCTAGAACCAGGGTGGTCTTGCACTAGGCAAAGGGAGGCAGCCACCTAAGGGCCCCACAAGTCAAGAGCCCACTGAAAATACAAATAGATATACTGTATATATTCATGGTCTGGTCATAGTTATAATACACTATTCCATGTTGTGATGTAATAACACAACTGTGGAAAGACAGACCGGTATGAACAAGACAATTAAGCGATAATCTACATTATGAAGAAGAGATTCTTTTTTTTGGCCTTGAGAGAAAATCAAGTAAAGTCATCTAAGGGCAGCAGAAAAAAACACAAAAATAGAGGTGAAAGCAAAGGCTAACTTTTTTTCAGTCAGAACAGAGTGCTGAACATACTGCTAGCGTTAATGTTAGTATAGATCGCTCCAGTTTTGCAGTAATTACTCACAAAAGTAATCCCTTATAAGTTCCTTCTCTCAAAATGTAATGTACATATTACATCTTGGAAAAAGTGATCTCATTACTTCTACATTACTTTGTACCAAATTATGGCACTATTGACAGATCATTTTGCTTGTTGCAAATTTCTTAAAACAAGCAAAATCATCTGTCAATATAGTGTAGTAATTTCACTTATCTTGACATAAGTTCTTACACAATGTCAAGATGATAAATATTAGATGTACTGATTAGATCTAAGATAGCATTTTTGCAGTGTAGATGGTGGCACTACTAACGTGCATCCTGTCTTTTGCCTGTTGCCCCAGAATCACTAAATTAGCTGCTCTTGCTCATAACACAGTGAAATTAAACCCAAAAAGGAATTAGCAACTAAATAAGTAGGCCGACGTGATATTAAGGATAATTTCAAAATGCTGAGAAAAGAATAAATCCACCAAAACTGTACTTGAGTACATGGAACTAGACATAGCGTAGACCTGAGTGACTGGCCGGACGTTTGTAGGCCTGCAGGTGGAGGTGGTAGTGAAGTCTGTCTGAAATGCAGCACTGATTAGACTCTCTGTACGCGACGAATGTGGAGCTGCATCGAGTCGTGCGGCTCCTGTTTGACTCAACTGCTGTAAATGTGCCTGATAAGTCTAAAAGTTTGGGGAAAGCGTGTGTCTCCGGCTGTGTAAGGGTTAACTGCACCCCTCACCACGTGGATGCTGCTGCACTGCTAGCACGCGGGCGGAGGATGTGACGCGATCCGTCCAACCGCCTGTGCACATAAAGCCCAGCAGACGGACAGACAGACAGGCGGAGAGGAGAGAGAGCGGGACTCCGATAGAGAGAGACGGAGAGAGGAGTCAGTTGAGGAACAAAGACACAGTCAGAGTTCACTGATAGCCTAGTTAACCGAGAGGACAGTCATATTTATACACGTTTCTCCATCCAGCTCCAGCCCGCAAAGACGCGTGCAGCGCAGGACGCCGTGTGGTCTTCTTCATCCACTCTGAAGGTCTGAAGTCTCCAGATATGTGTAACTATATCTGTAACTGTGTCTGTACAGTGTTTTCATGGAGAGAGTGATAACCACAGAGAACGGAGACTCGGTCTGAACGAGAAGTAAACAGTGCAGAGCGAGTGAGCTTTGAAACGTTACCGGCTGTTTTTCATGCGGCTGCATTGGGAATCAGTCGTGTTTTTCCTGTTCAGTGTCCTCAGGATTTACTGGGTTTCAGAGTTCACCGATGGGAGCAGGAAGCTGTAATTTCTTTTAAAAGCCCACTCTAACTCTGACTTAGACTCGAGCCGAATATTTAGGCCACTGCTCCCGTTTTTAAAGCTGGTTTAGCCCCCGGTTGTGGCTGCTGGTGTGCTGAGAGCTTTGTTTGGCTCCTCAGATTATTAGCTAACGGTTACAGAAGTGATGGTGCCTGTTCTTCAGGTTGGTCACAGATCTCATCACGAGGCTGAAGTCAGTTTGTTCTTCGAATTTTCCCGTTCCACCTTAAATGGTGCAGCAGTTACATTCTGGCGCCTCATGCTGCTGCACCGTTTAAGGTGGAACGGGAAAGTTCGAACAACAAGCTGGTGAGTAGGGAGCCGACTTCAGCCTCGTGGTCTCCTCGGCCGCGTTTCAACGTCTCTGAGCGGCAGCCTGCGGTGATAACCGTCTCTCGGCCGTAAGCTCGGGGGCTCCTGGCTGTAGATCAACCTCGTGTCGGAGTTGGACTGGGGGTCGTCGACTGTCAACAGAGCCTAAATGTGTGAACGTCCCTGCGTGTGGTGTGTTTGTGTGTTTACAATATGTAGGTCACCGGGCCAGCAGTTGAGTAGGGAGGAAATGCGTCACTTGGTAAAAATCGTGTTTTCGTTTCGTTTTTAACGGAGCTGCAGACTGAAAACCGGAGGATTTATGTGCGGAGAGAGCCTGTCTCTGTTAGAGTAAGGTGTGTGTGCACGATAGTGTACCAGATGATAGCAGGAGTTGTGGAAATGGATCAGTAGTGAGTGATGACAGTCTCCCTCTCCCTCCCTCCCGTGTTTCTCTAACAGGAAGCTGAGGTGTCCTCGCGGTGCAGCCACTGGTTTTACACACAGCACGTTTTTGCTTTGTTTATTTTCATTGACCAGAACGAGATTCTTTAAAAGTGGTCGTGTTTTATGTGACAGAAAAATTTAAGGAGGATTGGACCTTTTTCTGTACATCAGTGAACGGTGCTGGCTCAGGTTCGTCCTCAGGACCACATTTCAGTCCAGTGCGCATAAATGATGGGCTTTTAAATAGAAGCAGGAGTCAGTAGGAAACTAACGCTTGGGTGTGTCAGTTGGGGCTGAGCAGTATGACAGTATTTACCCTTATTGCGATTAAATTACATCATGTTACAATAGGCTGTTTTGAGTATGTTGTGGATGTTGTCAGTACCTAAAGAACACTGAACTACTGTACGCTTTATTGCAAGGAGAGCATACTTGGTTATTTTCAGTTGGATTTAATGCAGCTGTGTGTGTGTGTGTGTGTGTGTGTGTGTGAGAGAGAGAGAGAGAGAGAGAGAGAGAGAGAGAAATTATTTGTATTTAAAAGTGAAAGAATTGTGATTTCCTGTACCATGAAAGTTTATCGAAATACCATAACAGTTGTTACAATATCGGCCGCCTACAACAATACGTTCAGTGCCCGGTTCACAAAAGTGTGTTCACAATTCAACATTCTCAAGATATTTTGAGTTAAATTTGATTATAGGAATCATTTTGCATTCAAACGTACTGGTTAGTGCTGATTGTTTGAACACTGCAGTAGCACACAATATCGCCACAATATACATTGTCAATTTGGCATTGCGAGGTCACACACTCACAATGCATCCCCTTTGACCCCTTGTTAAAACTGCTTTTTTTTTTTGCTTTCCAGCATGGCAGATTACCTAATAAGTGGAGGAACGGGTTACGTCCCGGAGGACGGGTTGTCTGCTCAGCAGCTTTTCTCAGTTGGAGATGGGCTCACCTACAAGTAAGTGTGGTCTGTCTCCACATCGTGAGTTTGTGTAACGCCTCGGCGTGTGTAATGGGCTGCCACGTTACGTTTTCAGCAGATCAGACCAGCAGTCTGTCCAAGACGGACTCACAGCGGAAGAGCTATGCTCTAAAGGGGACGGTATGACTTACAAGTGAGTAAAATGGCACTTCATTTGATTGTCACCACAGTGAAATCCTCAGTCTCTGTGTCATATGGGGAAGCAAATAGTTCTCGCCTCAACACAGATGATCTCCACAAGTCAGCTTGATATTGAGGATGCTTAACAAGCAGACTGTTTTGGTCTTGGGGAATTCCCTTAATCATAATCTAAAAGCTACAAGTAGAGAGACAGCTGTCTGCCTGTATCGGATACTGACTCATTCTCCCATATCATTTATTATCCTGATTTAGTACCGCTATTAGCGCGGATAAACGTCTCTTAACTTGTCTGAAACATTGCAGCTGAACGGGCAAGGAATTTATCATTTTTCCAGCCATTCCAATCATCTGTTTAATAGTGCAATTGAATATTCTAACAATTGTGCATTGCGCTAGTAGCTTTGCTAAATCAGTTCTTGTTTCTCACAGATTTGCACTTTTGAAACACTCTTGCTTTGAAATCACTGCCTGGTGATCAAAACTAATCATTCCCCTCCAGTATCCATGAATGGTATTTGCTTCCAGTAATAATATGACTGTATCCTGAGTGCTGGGAAGAACTATAATGCATGAAATCCTTCTGGATTCTTCTCGGTCAGTCTGTAAGTTGACCACTATCTTTCTTCTAGGTCTCATCTTGTCAGCCTTCACACTATCTAAACCATCTAATGAACCATTTGCAGATTTCATGGCTAGATACCAGTTTGCCTTATTAATCTCTCTTAACTTTGTAAAACATACTGACATGCTAACAAACATTCAGAAAGGGCTTTGGTAGCAGATGCAGATATTGAATGCAAACGTGGCAGCTCTGTTTGTGCTCTGCTACCGTTGTCAACTTTTTCAGCTTAGTAGATGAAGCTGGTCTTGGCAGAGGATGGCAAGCTGGTTTTAATGTGTCCTCGTAGTAAGACTAGCTTTGAATTTGGTAACTTGTCTGTGACGTCATGTCTGCTGTGAACCTGAGGCTGAAACCTTTTCCATAGAGGTGGAAACTTCCCAGGTCGGTATGTAGGATTTAGCAGGAAAAACGTCGTGCCCTTTGAGACAGCAGTAAACTGCTTTGTGTGATTCAAGTTTGTTTACTTAATGAGATGATTAGACAAGCGTCATGTGGTGAGTGGTTCAGTTGGTAAATGAATGTGTTCAAAATCAGAAATTATTTGCTTTAGTTCTGGACCCCCAGTCATGAGTTAATGATCAGACAAACACAGAAAGACAGCACTTCAGAGCGTTAGCATGTAGCAGTGAGTGAGGGGTAGGCTATGTAACAGTATCAGCATTGAGAGAGTGCAAAAGGGTAAGTGTGTGTGGTTAATTGAAAACCGAAGGCAGGAGTTGATGCATTTGGCCTGGTTTATAATGAAATGCATGCAGGGATGCAGTATGGGCCTCATGATTTTCCTTAGACTGGGTCATGTGATAATAGTTTGGGGGAGGGGAGTTGCACACCCAAGGTTTTGTACACGTGTATGAGTGAAATACACTTGCTGTGTGAGAGAGACAGAGAGGTATAGGGAATAACCACAGTGTGCCGAGGTAATAAATTAGAGGTGCACCAAACTGTTTTCTCTTTTTTATTTATTTATTTGAAAAGCTTGCACTGTGTGGGCTAAATGAAAACAATCACATTTCCAGTACTTTCATTAGACAAAGTCACAGTTTACATAACTTGAAGTTAAATTAAATAACATGAATCATATAAAGTGCAGCATTAGCAATAAGAGGCCACTGGCTGTTTAGCACAATGAGTTGTGTGTAATATGCTGCGGCTTTTTATTATAGGAGTTTCTGCAGCTAGTGTAGCGACTGCACTTACTTGGCTTATGTTATTTACTGTGTTAAAATTGCAACAGAGATCGGACAAAGAAAAACAATAAATTGGCTGATTGCATGTCTGAAATCTGCAGATGCTGGTTTTGTCTCTTGCAGATCATGCATCCCTAGTAATAAATGTAGAGGCTGAACATGTCTGGTGTAATACACAAAGTTTCTAAATGTCTTGTCTATATTTATAAGGTACAGTTATATGCAAAGGTTTGGGCACCCCTGGGCAAGTGACATGTTTTGTTGATTTAAGTGAGAGTAAGTTAACACATCCTCTGCAGAGACAACACTTTTGTACATTTTAATGCACATCTAATGTTTACTTGCTATGGCATGTTTAATATATTTTATATTTTCTGATATGATAAATCCAAGAAATAAAAAGAAAATGTGTACTAAAATTTGTAGGAAGATGGCATATTTAAGTGTGTTCTTGGTGGGGAGTGCTTTACCTTTTCACTTGGAAAATCAATAAAATATGTAATTTGACCGGGGGTGTTCATACTTTTGCGTATGACTGTGTATCTGACAGAGACTACGCTACTGTCTTTTCTGCCTGGCCTGTATGGGCCCCCATATGACGTTTGTGGATGACTGGTAATCATGTTAAATGTCTCATACAGGTGCCATGTAACTGTGCTTCGATGAAGCATGAGCAGAAGCTGTCTTCACCTGTTGGTTGTTTTTTGGCACTAGTGTTTTGAATCTCTAGAGGGTTATAGTGCTTTTTGCTGCAGTGTTGTGTGTTTTAGTTATGAAATGTGCTTTTTAGTTAGTATAGGGTATATTCTGTAAAGTTTGATGGGATTTTCAACTTTACCTGTACACCCTTAAACAAGGGGTTCTTCAGGGGTTCTTAAGTAATGAGAACAAGATATCACAGTGTATTGACCAAGTTATTTATAGCTGAAGTTTTAGACTGCTCACTACAGTTTCACTCTGTTCCCTGAAAGTGCTTAAATTATTTAATAATTTAATAATCCACCCTGAAGCAAGCCAGAAGTTTGTATAATATGTGCTGACAGAGGTTTTTCTTTTTGTATACGTGCTAAAAAATCAGATGAATTGAGGGAGCCAGTGATTGAAGTTTTCGTCATGCTCTACTCACTGATGACGAGAACACTTCCAATTCAAACCTGAACACACAAACCAACTAGGCCATTCTCAGCTGCATGGCCATGTGCAAATGGACTTCACCCACTGGCGAGTGAGATGATGATGATGATGATGATGATGATGATGATGAATGGCATAAATGAATAGCAAGTTATGCTGCACTGTTCTCCCAACCACAGGCAAGCCACTTCTAACTGTACAGTGGGCTCTAAAGGTGTTTGGGCATTAACCATTTAACCATTGGTAAACTTTTAATGAAGTTCTTTAGGTTACTTCATAAGATGTTTAACAAAATGATGTTTTTGAGGAAAAACATCCTTAGCTTAACATCAAACTGATGGCAGCCCCTTTTTCTGGAGAATTCCAACCAGACTAAGACTGCTGTGCAGCACAGAGATGGAAACGTCAGTTAGCTTGTAAGCGTTAACTAATGTAACATTTTACACTTTTAAACACAGATTTGAGAACATCCTGTGCATATCAGGTTCCTGTGAAGGATTATTGTTTAAAGATGGGATGATAGCCTTCAGTGATTCTGGATTCCTTTTTAGTTAATCATGAATTTTGCACTGGTGGCACAAACACATTGTGGTGCAGTTTTAAAACGCCTTAATATTAATATTATAAAATATTAATATGTAAGTGTTTTTTACAAAAATTTAAAAGTGACTGCTTTGAGTAGCAAAAGTGGGAGCACACATGCTCATTCGTTTGTAGACTGACAAACTGATTAGAAGAGTGGAATCAGGTGTGCTCCTGTTTGGAATGAAAACATATAGCCACATCAGCTGCAGATAAGATTGGACACCCCTGATCTAATACAAAGACATCAAATGGGTTAATTTGCTCTTAAATGAAAGTACTGTTTGTGTGACCCATGCAGTGAAGTGTTGGAAGTCCTGGAAGGCTTAAGGCCTCTGTATACTTCTTGTGGACATGATGTCCGCCTATCTTTGGCGAACAGTATGACACAATTGTGGAGAAAAATGAACAACTGCGGATGGTTTGCTCACGGTGTCGTGCACATGGTAGCTGGGCAAACTCTTTAGACTAACGCACTACGTAACAAAGTCTGTCATTGGATGGAGAAAAGAGGCTCATACACAATAGGAAATTTGAAACCACAGAGTGTGCAAGCCTGTAGTTAAACATTTAGGAAAAAAAAACTCACAAAGTTTGCACTAAGCTGAAATCACATTTGCGAACTTTTGTCGCCTAGATGTTCACGGCCCTGGTCACATTGTAGTTTTTGCTTATTTTTTGTGGTTTTGCTTCAGTGATCGCTTTAGAACTTTTATAAAAATTACTTTTTTTTTCTTTCTTCTCCCCCCGAACATTATACAACATTTTGTAACAACGTTATCGGATTGCTCAGAGTATGTAATTGTCCTATTCAGTTGTTCATTGTGGTCATGTATTCGAGCAATAGAAGTAAACAGGTATGAGACAAAACAGTAATGGGTAATTTTCATCCCTTTTCACTGCTTCACTGATTGATTGACCTTATTACACCTGTTAAAGTCCTAATGGCCTTCTCAGTCACTGAGGCTATTTTTGCCACTCTGTGACAGGCTCCGTAAAGAATGAGAGACTGAAACACTGAGTCAGGGAGATGAGCTGAGCCCACTGAGATGGGCTGGAGATTTATTTTACAGTGGAAACATGTTTTATATGGTCTGAGCTGTGAATGATCGTAGCTCAGGCTTTGAGCACTTTCTTCTGCTTTATTGGTCATATTTGGTCTAACAGGGAGCGCACATCAGTCTGAGATTAGTGTAATTGAAGGGTGTGTTTGTTATTCATCCCCCTTATGTGTGTGTGTGTGTGTGTGTGTGTGTGTGTGTGTGTGTGTGTGTGTGGTGTTTTTTAAATAATTAATCCTTTTATATAACCTTGACAGAGAGAGCGAGAACCTCTTACAAGGCAACAAGGTTTTATGACTAGTCCTCAGTAGACATAACAAATTTGGAAGTGCTATATTTAAAGTTTCGTTCCTTCAGCCAGACCAAAGATATTTGAAGTGTGTTTAGACTTGCTTGCGTGATAATTAAACATTTTAGAATGGCAACTGCTGACTGTGATTTTGAAGCCAGTGGATTTTATAAATCCGCTTCCTGCAGTACCTGGTAAGTAGTGAGTTATGCCATGTTGTTTGTATCTTGGGCAGCCTTGTGCATGTTTGATGCTTACCAGCATTTCCACTCAAGGTGCAATCGTGTTGCATGATGTTCACAATTTAATGCTTTGAAGCAAGAATTAAGGCACTTTTCCTTTTAAGCATAAATTAATACAAATTTTTGGGTAAACAGATTAAGATGTCTTTGGAATGAGTACATCTAAGATGGCATCCTGTCCAATCTTTGATTACATTCAGTACCCTTTATTTAATTTCCATTCAAAACAATCATTAAGTTAATTTTCAGGAGTTATGATAGAAGGTAATGCACTTGCATAAAAAAGGGAAAAATCAAAGGAAAAAGGTGGGGGGGTAGGATTTTCCAAGCTGGATTTCAAAAAATGATTAAAAGATGTTAAGAAAAGGGGAACCCTAACAACCTGGTGAGACCTAGTGGATCACGAAAACTGTCACCATCAGATAAACAGTACTTCACGCTTTCCCCTCTGGCTCCAGATCTTAAAAAAATCTACAGGTTTTTCGTGCTCTCTCCTTCCACTGCAAGAAGACGGCTCGAGGCTATGAGTCTGAAAGGATGTGTAGTTAATGTTACCAATAAAAGGATATAAAAGAAAAAGAAGAAAAACTGCCAGTTTGGTTGAGTAGTTTGTGAATGAATAACCTCTGGCTGGAAATTAAATAAATGATGGTTAGTCTCTGTCTTTTACACAGAACTGTATTTTTTAAACTAGCTTAAAACTAGGTTTTTTTTGTAATTGGGGAACCAGTTTATCCAGTGTTGGCCGTTTTCCACATGGTGTTTTCTTGCTCATGTAGGTAATAGCTTGATGGGCTTTGTTAAAGGAAAGTTGTTTCAGATTTAATTTTTTATTTTTTTTGCCTAGACTTGTTAATTGTGAATGCGCCGGTTATTGATTTTGCCCAGTCTCTTTGAAATGCTTCAGGCTTGAGTACGTGTCCATTTCAGAGTTTGAGGAAAACAGCAACACTTTTTCTGTCTCTCGTGTTGGTGTTTGTGAGTATGTGGTCAGTATGTTTGTGTGTAGACACACCCTTCACTTTCCCCTGTCGGAGCACCGGTTCCCATTTGAGCCTCAGTTTGCTCACCATGAGCGGAGGAGGACAGGGGAAGTCATTGGGATGTCTGAGTTATGTCAGACAGGGTTTGTCTTGCCCCTCTGTGGCTTAAACGCGAAAAAATTATGCCTATTCCCCTTTTTGGCCCTTGCTGCGTTCTTGCACTCGTCCGCCAAACCGCATTTTGACTGCGTGAGGAGCATGCTCGATTCCCTCTCTGTCTGTTCTTCCCTGCCACTGGCCAGTGTTGTTTATATAATCTGCTTGCTAAGGTCTGCTGAATTTATACTGTACATTCCTGTGGTTTTCAGGAGGCTGGTGAAGGCTGGTCTCTCATTTACTGGTAATGTACCCAACACCATGTCAGAAACAGGAAGATTTTGAACATGTCTAGACATGTGACCTCATCACTATTCTGGTCCTCTTGTAATAAGGGCCATGTGTGTTTTTCCTCTAGAGCCATGCTTGACCTTTTAGATGTCCAAGGTCAATTAAATCACTCATTAAGAGCCAGGTTCCCACTTGTCCTTTCATGTTCTCTTGATGAACCACCTTCTTGTGATATCACATGCTCCTCTTTGAGATGTAAGATGCAAACTAAATTGCACAGGGATCATATTGTGTACTAGTGCTCGGTGATGTATCTGTATATTTATATAGTAACAGTTTTGCTTTTTAGTATTGATGTATTGATTAGCAAAAAAGTGTGGATTACTGGGAGCTTCAGATTGTTCTGAAATAACACTGTAGAATCCATTAAAAACTAAATGGGTAGTAAAATTTCCATTGAATTGTGTTTTTGGGTAACATTTTAGAGGACTATGTAAGGTTGTCTTTGGTGTAAGTTTAAGAGAAGCAGAACAAAATGGTCCAATCAAAATAAGCCATGTCTGGTTTATAAGACATTCTTTGAGCATAGAGTAGCAGCACTAATGTGTTTATTAACGTCATTAATGCAGTTTAAAAATCATGTCGTGGTATAGTTGAGAAATATTGTGGTATTGGATTATGACCCGGCACTACTGGGTTTAAAATATCAGAACTTTGTATGTGATGGACCACCATATAATGTGATCTTTTTCTCTGTCTCTGCCTTACAGTGACTTCCTGATTCTGCCTGGCTTTATTGACTTTACCTCAGACGAAGTGGTGAGTCCCTCCCTCTGCTCTCTACTCACTTTATTTTTGCAGGGCTTGTCTTCAGTTTAACAGCCGCCTGTGGTTTGTCCATGTGCACTGTATATTTAGCCATGTGTGCCCTTCCTGTGGCTCTAGAGGGTGGTTGTCTACAGAGCTCAGTACTTCAGCTCTCACATGCACACACTCATACTTTCATGTACGCACTCACTATTTTAATTTATCTTATTTTTTTTTTTTAAGTCTGGCTTTTACTGTGTGGATTAGTCTGTGTCATCTGTCTGTACTTTTATCCAGAGAGTTGAATGTGAGTTTTCTGTACTAAACAGGATTACAGGGGAGTTGTTAATCGAAGTGCAGTATTTGTTGTGACATTTGTGCCTGAGCTTTGGAGAATCTCTTTTGGTTGGTTAGCATTAGAAAATGCTTTAAATCAGTAGATCATGTATATAATTTTCTGGCTAATATGGTGAGTTAAATTGGGTTTAGATTGAGGTGTGTGTGTGTGTGTGTGTGTGTGTGTGTGTGTGTGTGTGTGTCCACTTTTTCTGGCTTGAGGCTTGACCCCTGAATGTAGTGTGCCTTAAAGCCTGTAAGTTGTGGTATTTGTCACAACACATGGAGGTTATGTTGCTGCTGAGCATTTGAACTCTACAGGCAGTATACAGCTGTGTTATTAGGTTAAATTTCCCCTTTTTCCCCCATTTTTGATAGTGGAGGCTATAATTTCTAAAAAACTGAACTCTTTCAAATTGCGATTTCGATTAAAAAATGATTCATCTTTCAGCCCTAGCTCTGTTTAACACAGTCCATTATATTTCTAAAAGTAATACCATCAACTTAAAAATGCTGCTCAGCTCTCATAACTGGATAAAAATGGAGTTAGTTTCTCCAGCTTCTTATTCCAATTTTTTGTTCCATCTTTAATGGTGCAGCACCTGGCACCTGAGGAGAATTTGAATAAGAAGCTGGCGGATAAGAAGCTAACTTCAGCTTTGTCTACCTTTGCCAAGCTGTCTGAAATGGCAAGTGGAGAGAGCAAACCTGAGCTGGTACAAGTCATCCCCGCATTCATTGCCTGTTTGGAAACACTTTGGTTTCCCGGTCAAGTGCAATAATGACATGTAAACTGTGCCCAGTACTCATGTTCATAGCTCAAAGGTTCTAACTCCTTTGTGAAGACCTCACCCAAATATGTTACCGGAGAGAGGAGAAAACGCAGCAACTTCTTTTACAAAGAGGATTCGAACAGCCTCTGTGTGCCAGTTCTGGCAAAACGAATAACTCCACAGTGACGTTTACACGTTCAGATTTGCACCACTACTCCGCTGTAGAGAGTCTGCAGTTTGCTGGAAGTGATTGAGTACTCTCAGGCACAAGAACAACCTCGCTTTATATACAAAAACACAAGGTCTGACTGTAAATTTGTTAAACTTTTGTTTTACTTTTATTACTATGAGTCATAATAAGACACGTTTGGCAAATACATATGTGCAACATACACATCTTTTACTTTTGTATATACACCGATCAGGCATAACATTATGACCACCTCCTTGTTTCTACGCTCTTTGTCCATTTTATCAGCTCCACTTACTATATAGGTGCACTTTGTAGTTCTACTATTACAGACTGTAGTCCATCTGTTTCTCTGCATACTTTGTTAGCCCCCCTTTTTACCCTGTTCTTCAGGGGTCAGGACCCCCATGGACCCTCACAGAGCAGGTACTATTTGGGTGGTGGATCATTCTCAGCACTGCAGTAACACTGACATGGTGGTGCTGCTGTGTTAGTGTGTGTTGCGCTGATCTGAGTGGATCAGACGCAGCAGTGCTGCTAAATGAAAATAATGCGTGGCCACAACTTAGTAAGGCATGGGAACAAGATAATTAAGTCATGGCTACGACTTAGTAAGGCGTGTCTGGAAGGAGAATGGTTTATGATTTCTGACCAGGTGACCTTGAAACGTGCATTATTGTTGTGTAAGTCACCAGTCATTTCTGGCTCATTCAAATGGTGCGTTTTAGATGATATTTTCCTGCAAATTGTCACTGATAACCTTTCATGCATGTGTATGAGAGCGCCATCTGTTGAGATTGCTCATTCATTGGCTGGCCCATCGATGAATGACATGAATTCTTTATTGTGTAGAAATAATTATTCATTGTTGTCATTTTGGGGAATTTGAAACTCTCATTATCTCCCGTCTTCTCCATCTGACTGTGCATTGTCATGTTTTGGGAACTACGGATGGAGACGTGAGAAGCAGGTGGTGATGAGGAGAATGTTGAATGTTTCTGAGCTTATCTGAGTGAAAAGCATTTCTCAGGCCTGCCACTGTGTCTCTGTGAAGGTCACCAAGAGATGCAATGGGGTGTTTTTGTGATGTGTCAGGCATTTTCTGATGTTCCATTCATTACAAACATTACGTTCATTGCAATCAATCTAAAATGATATTTTATGTATTTTGTTTCAGCAGCTTTGTCAAAATTGAAGTCTTCTCTTTGCAAATTAAAGGTGCAGGTGTTTGATCATATGCAGTTCCTGATTTGCCAAGCATGATTAGGAGAGGGCCTCTACGCACCATCTGTTGTTGTCAGTTAGAATATAAATACCTCCACCTTAGTGCATGCCAGGTGATTCAGGAGCCCCTCCAGACGAAAGACTGTGAATATCTTGGGTTTGTTAACTAACCAGTGTCTGACACACCATGTGCTCGTGTCCTGTTGTATGCTAATCACCCAGTGGAGTTGGTCATTCTTATTGTCTGGCTATTGAAAAGGGTAACTGGCAGCAGGGCATGAATGCACACCTGTGCTTACAAGTTAATATGCCAGCTCAACTTTCACCCTTCTTCATTCCTTTGTCACTTGCAGTCTATTATTAGGCTATTATCATTTTTAAATGAGCTATGTTGCTTAAAGATAGTAAGAATCGCTACTGCCCTCTTATGGTAAAGTATATTACTGCACTTGTCATGACACCTGATAGAAAATGAGCTGTTAAGAAAATGTCAGGTGCCTGAAAGGTACGCATGAGAAGCTTTGTTCCTAAGATTTTATCTGTTAGTCATACGTTATTGCATTCCAACATTTGATCTTGTTGTATCAACAGGACTTGACTTCAGCCCTGACCAAAAAAATTACTCTGAAGACGCCTCTCATCTCCTCCCCCATGGATACTGTAACCGAGTCGTCGATGGCCATCGCCATGGCAGTAGGTTTTGGTCTTTATCACACACCTAATCTCATTGAATTGAACATTTGACTGTTGTTTAAAGTAACTGCTGTGCATTTGTTATCTAGCTCATGGGTGGGATCGGCATCATTCACCATAACTGCACCCCAGAGTTTCAGGCTAATGAGGTTCGCAAAGTGAAGGTATGGTTGCTAAAGGACTTAATAAATTATAAGTGACTCTGTATGCTTTATTTTTAGCTCTGTGAATGTGTGTTGTGCTGACATGTTGCTCCTGGTGAAAAATGAAGGACTGTAATAGTTTTTAAGTGTTTTAATGACTGATGTCACTGTTTTAGAAACTTGACAATTCAGAGTCTGACAGTCTTCATTATGTGGATTTGTAAGAGTTTCTATTAAAATTTTTTTCTCCCGAATGTTGTCCTTAATACAGGTTATGAACTGTAATGGTGTTTTGGGTTTACCAGTTCGGCCTGTATTGGTGTAATAGACCATTCTCACACTTCTGTGTTTGTTAATGTGGTAGAGTAAATGGTAGCGTTAAACGGCTTCTGGAGGCACTGTAAACAGTAGCTGATGCTGCCTGTAATCATTGCTGCGTTCTTAAATGCATCAATAATTGAACTACACAGCCTTACCTGTGTTTCCACTCGATCAAGTTTAATAATGTTCTAATTCAGCTGAGATGATGTTCTAGTCATGTTTCACTTTTAACAAGGTAACTGATCAAAAAACTGAACTGCAGAGCGAATGTGGGCTGTACAGTAGGAGACTTACTCACAATTGTGATTGAAAATTCTCAGTTCCAAGATAAATATTTATTCACTGGTGTATTTACAATCCTGGAGATTGTCATCACAGAGGCTTGCTTATAAACCTTGAGAAATGGACCTCTCACCACTGTAGCTTGGAAATAAGATGCGTCTCTGTGCTGGTTGTGCTGTTCAGGGCTTGCTAATGTTTACACGGGTTGAGTGCAAATCTGTTTAGGGATGTGTGATGTGGTGTTGACCATAAAGATCCGCTCAGCTTTTTTCCTGCTTGCAAAACATGTCTCAGGCAGATGCAGATTTTTTATTTTTTTGTGGAATCTGTTCTGCCGTCGAGTTCTGCTTTGAAACGGAGATGCGCTTTCAAACGTGGGATGCGTGGTACAGTCGTCTGCTGCGATGTACTCCATTTACCGGGTTCGCCCTGAGCTCTGCACAGCAGTAAACAGGGTCTGCAGAGTTCAAATGTCTTTGTTTTATGTGACACACTTTGGCCAAGTCAGACTAGCCTTTCTGCCGATGTTGGAGGAACTACCAGACATGCCTATTAAACGCGCTGAGGCGGAAAGAAAGTTTTCTTGGAGCGACCCTCCCTTGTCGCTCTGTTAAACGCTACAGGCGGAAGTTCAATAACACTACTATTTACAGCCGGATTTGATGACACAGTGACTGTGAGAAAGGTTTATACAACTCACCTATGTGAAGACTGCCTGAAAGATAGTTAAATTAGCATAATGATACAGGACTAATTTAGCTTTAGGATTGCAGTCATCAGAGGTGAGTAACTGTAAATTATTTGTCTGTATAGTATTAGTTTTTTATCAGCAGTGCTGTAGTGACGATCATATTTCTGGGATTCTGCTGGGCCTGTGACAACAAATATTATCATGATTATAGTTTAAGTTTAAATTAGAAAACAGGAACCGAGAGTTGATGGGTTGTATGTTTGTCTGTCACTTTGTCTGAAGCGAGTTTCGTATACTGTCTTCTGTAAACGTGTGTGTCTGTGTGTATGCATGTGTGTGTAGAGGTTTGAGCAGGGTTTCATCACAGATCCAGTGGTAATGAGCCCACGCCACACAGTGGGAGATGTGTTTGAGGCAAAGGTGCGACACGGCTTCTCTGGAATCCCTGTCACTGAGACCGGCAAGATGGGCAGCAAGCTGGTGGGCATAGTCACCTCCCGAGACATCGACTTTCTCTCTGAGAAGGACCATAACAGACCTCTGGAGGAGGTGAGTGACTGCGAGTGGGTGTGATGAAGGAGGAGAAAAAAAAGAGAAAAACTGGGTTAACCTGCAAAATTGTCTATACTTTGTGAAGGGCTATATTATTGGTTACTGATGTATAGGTTAGGTTTAGGCTTAGAAAATTAGAACTCCCCTTTTACAAAATTGTTGCAAAAACAAATAAGCAAGTAGAATTAAACATCAACTGGAGTAAATATTTTGAATGTTGTAATGTGGTTTAAAAAGTAAATGTAAAATTACTTGTGTAAAAATGCAGTGTGCTTGGAAATCATTCCAGGGCTCAAGCACATTTATCAGCATTAGGATTTCTTCATTCTCTACAATTTGAAATGAAATATAAATAAAACAGAACAGTGCTATATAAATAAATCTCTGAGGTAAAGGAGAGTTTGGCACCAAATATTGCTGGAAGCATTGGTTGTACTGTCAGTAGCATGTGCACTCTGTGAATAAAATGCAGAGCAGCATGCTCGGCAAGACAAAAAAAGACCATAGACTGCTGCAGCAAGAATAGTTAGCCACGTAGTTGAATCAGGTGTGTTGGTTGGGAAAATGTTAAACTGTGTATCACAGTAATAAGTTCAGGTTTCACTGCACTGTGTGTTTTACTTATCTCTGAGAATTATGATGGCATTAACTCATTGTGCCTGTCCTGTAGGCTATGACTAAAAGAGAAGAGTTGGTGGTTGCTCCTGCTGGTGTCACACTGAAAGAGGCCAATGACATTCTGCAACGCAGCAAAAAAGGTCAGAGGCTAGAGATCCTAATGGTGCCTTTTAGGCTACACACAACTTGTTATAAGCATAGTTCACACATTCACAAAAGGTTGTAGCTTGGCTTTATTGATTCCAGTAAGAAAGTCACTTGGCACATGAAATACAAATAACCTACTTTATGGGATAAAGTACCAGCTGTTTACCATAGTTTGTATGCCCACATGATGCATGCAGTATCTTCAGTGTGTTAACCATGAACTTTACCCCTAGGTAAGCTACCCATAGTAAATGATAACGATGAGCTGGTGGCTATAATTGCCCGCACTGACCTGAAGAAGAACAGGGACTACCCCTTGGCCTCCAAAGACTCTCGGAAGCAGCTGCTGTGTGGTGCGGCCATCGGCACCCGCGAGGACGACAAGTACCGGCTGGACCTGCTCACACAGGCTGGTGTAGATATGGTGGTTTTGGTGAGTTTTACAGCCGGGTTCATATATAAAATGTGCCTCACAGCATTTGTCTAAGATTTGACACTG
This sequence comes from Colossoma macropomum, assembly GCF_904425465.1. Classification (NCBI taxonomy): domain Eukaryota; kingdom Metazoa; phylum Chordata; class Actinopteri; order Characiformes; family Serrasalmidae; genus Colossoma; species Colossoma macropomum. The sequence continues at coordinate 29,049,530 of NW_023494792.1, read as the reverse complement.
TAAAATTAGGAGAAGTGCAAAACCTGATTTTGGGTCAGTGCTCTGATTATTTTGCATATCGTACAGATGGCTGAGGAAAAGTTCACATACTTGTGAGGATTTGCTTGCGCTCAGCCACAAGAGCATTAGTGAGATCAGGAACTGATGTTGGTGGTTTAGCTCTGTGTCTGAACACTTTTGGACATTTATACCTTGTGCCCTGCACCCATTGTGGCCATGTTAGCAGGTATACCTACCATATATGCACTACCAAATGTGCCCTTTGTAGGTTTAAGGTTACTGACTGTAGCTTAATGATGCTCGCTCCAAATCGTTCAGAACATTTGATCAAAATGTCAAAATCTGGGTTTTGCAGTGTGGCCATTGACAGTTTCGCGCACATTCCTTTTCGCTCGTGGTGTATGAGCACACTTGGGTTTTCTGTGCATGGAGTTACATATGTGCTAATGGAGATGTGAATAAAACTTCATCCTACTAAGCTTATTCACTCATGACCTTCTGCAGGTGCTGCTGAGACTTCGTCCTAAAATTGTAAACAAGGCAAACTTTATTACAAGTAATATGTGTATCATGGAAGTACCTGCTGCTTTCAGCAGTGCATTGTCCGTTATGCGCTAGAATAAGACGTGTATTCAGTGTTATTGTATCCTGAAACATCAGATGCACAGTTAACTTCTTACATGGTCAAGTTTTATTACACACTTCTATAACCTAAGAATAGTTCAACCAGTTTGCATTGAAGTCCCTGCAGTTATAAGTTGATAAGCTGGATAAGCTTTAGAATGTAATAAGCCTGTGATTTTAAAGGGTTAATTCGGATTGGTGCAAACTGAATCGAATATGTGATGGAGTAGAGAATGTGTGTTTTGAACTGTTTTAAAGCCCTCTGCTTAGAAACATCTGCATACCTTATCAGCCATCTTGTACATTGTAGTAGAAGTGAAGGGGACCTTTAGAAGTACAGGTTGTGTGTTTTTATTTTTTTATTTTTTTTGACTATTCTTGACACAGAGTGACCCTGCAAGTGATCCAATTAGTAACTGGTCTGAAGTAGTACTGTGATTGTCCACACACAGTTTAGCTGTCAGGTTACAGTGAGTAATTGTAAACCTACAAATGCACCTAATATTGTTCGTGTATCTGATAAAATGGCCAATGAATGTAGGTATAAAGTAGCTGCACCTACTGAGCTGTTGTATTTCAAATGTTAAGTTGTAGGAGTTGGATTCTGTGAGAACGGTTCAATGAAGAGGTGGCTGTGCTTGCTCTGTGAACATATGTAGTTATTGAAGGAGAACAAGATAAATCAATGTCTTGTTTCTTTCCTCAGGATTCCTCACAAGGCAACTCTGTATATCAGATCAACATGATTAACTACATCAAACAGAAATATCCTGATCTGCAGGTTGCGGGAGGGAACGGTGGGTCACTCTTCCTAGTACTTCTTGTTCATGCAAGTCCTTTTTGTACCATGATTACTTACTTTAAAGTGATGTTTGTGTGTGTGCAGTGGTGACAGCAGCACAGGCGAAGAATCTGATCGATGCAGGAGTCGACGCCCTGAGAGTGGGAATGGGTTGCGGCTCTATCTGCATTACTCAGGAGGGTCAGTGTGAAGCTTTTCACAGCAAGTAAAAGTGTAAAAGAGACTTGTGAAGTATTTCACTCTACAGCTGAAAACTGCTGCCGTTGTTAACACATCAGGCACCACAGTTTACTGTGCAGTAACTAACAGTTCATAAAGCATTATTTGGACCAGACTTTGTTTCATTGTGGCATAGTGCAAAATTCTTTCTACAGTTCTTTAATATTTCCTCTCTCTCTTTTGATTTGTAGTCATGGCATGTGGGAGGCCTCAGGGCACTTCAGTGTATAAGGTGGCAGAGTACGCTCGGCGGTTTGGAGTTCCAGTCATCGCCGACGGGGGCATACAGACTGTGGGCCACATTGTGAAAGCTTTATCACTGGGAGCATCCACAGGTGTGCTTTTTACTTGAAGGCCATGTTCACATTACCTAGTGTGTGACCCAGATCTGATGTCTTTGGAGCTGTGTGAAATGTGAAAACATCTGATCTCAAATCAGATCTGATCACTTTGTGGGTCTAGGTCAGGTAAATGTTCCAACAGATTTCTGCCCATGTGACCTTAATGAAACCAGTCAGATCATAATGTGTTTCTGTTTTTGTTTTCGTTAGGGGGTGTCACAATATGAATGTTTTTGTTTTTGTTTGTTTTAGAGAAGCTGCTCGCTGTGAATTGAATATGGTTGTTTTCATGATGAATGCGTGATAATAATGGTGGTCTTTTCTGTAGTTCTGTTTAACACAGTCCTTGGTAGTCCTGAAAAGTGATAACCACGAACATAAACTCCACTGCACAGCTCTCCAAACTGGAAAGGACGGCCTACCTTGGATGGTTGATTAGCTAAGCTGTTTGAAATCGTGCAGTTTGTTAGTTGAGTGCAGTAATGAAGTCCAAAGAGTGATGGTGTTGGGCAGCTTCTTATTCAAATTTTCTGTCCCACCTTAATTGGAGCAGCAGTAAAATGACACACAAGATCAGAGCCACACGTTATATACAAACACAAGATCAGGTTGTAAATGATCTTGAAATGCTCAGTTTAATATCGAGATGTAGCCCTACAGTTTACATTTTTTGGCTTGCTTTTATATAGATATTGAAATGTTGTTTATTTTTTATTATTTTGTCTTTTAAGAGAATTCTGTTAGAGAAGTTACAAAAGTAATGTTAGTTCTTTTTTTTGTTTTTTTTAATTTAAATTCTGTATAGAACATTTATGATGCAAATGACCATGCATCTTGAAAATATTCATTTCACCTCTTTCTCCTCATGTGGGTGGGGGGGTGTCATACATATATGTGTGTGTGTGTGTGTGTGTGTGTGTGTGTGTGTGTGTGTGTGTCTTGCTGCTGTTGGAACAAAACCTGATATCTCCAAATTGATGGCTTGAAAGGAGAAGGAAAAAACCTAGGTTACTTTTAATGTAAAGCTATGGAACCAGACTTTTTTCTGAAAAAAAAAATTGACAGTTTCTTTTGGTCCATTCATCTTGACATTTACACTCAGTGTAAAGGGTAACAGGCATGTTCAGATAGTCAAAAACTGAAAACTGACAAAAATGGAGATACGAGACAGCAGCGTTATGTATATATGATCTTTTTCTAATTATGTGGTCCTAAATGACTAGATCAGATACATGCCTTTGTGTCTGCAGTGAGAACGTGAATATTTTTTTTTTTTAGGCACACGTCCTCAGTAGTAGTATAAAGTGATCTCATTTTCCCCCATGTAAAAATAAGTCATGATCACCAGTCTTAAATCGATGAACTTTGTTTCCATAGTTATGATGGGGTCGTTGCTGGCAGCAACCACAGAGGCTCCTGGTGAGTACTTCTTCTCTGATGGAGTGAGGCTGAAGAAGTACAGAGGGATGGGCTCTCTTGACGCCATGGAGAAAAGCACCAGCAGCCAGAAACGCTACTTCAGGTGAGTGTATGTGCACAGATGTGGATGTGGAATAATTTAGACATTTTAGAGCAGGGAAAATATCGTTCTTTGGCTATGTGAAAGAGAATGCACAGTTATTTTTCAGGGAAAGCCTAGCATGTTATTAATGATTTGTTGTTTTTTCTGGCACCTGGTTGACAGTGAAGGGGATAAAGTGAAGGTTGCTCAGGGAGTATCGGGCTCAGTGCAGGACAAAGGCTCCATCCATAAATTTGTGCCCTATCTCATCGCTGGAATCCAACATGGCTGTCAGGACATTGGAGCCAAGAGCCTGTCCATGCTTCGGTGAGTTTTGCTAACAGTGCTTTGTTCATCTGTATAGTGATTGGATTTTTTCTTTTTTTTTTATTATTTATTCCATATTTCACTATTACTTCATTTAACATGCAAGCCACCAGTTTGGTGAACTTGCTGTGTGAATTGCAGGACAACAAAATAAACCTATTTTCATTTCAGTAGAAAATCTCCATTCAAAATCCTGTCCTGTTTTCTTTACAGCTTAAGTGTCCCTGTGGTTAGTTGAGTTATGAAGATGCTGCTGTAATGACAAAATGGAAAGTCTTGTTTTTTTTTTTTTAAGGGATCCCTGACTGTTAAGACACACAGGCATGTTGTGTACATGTCCAATACCATTCAAATACGTTGTATAAACCAAGCAAAATGCTTTTATTTATTATTAAAAATAGACAAAATCCCTTTACTTGTAGAAAATTTAGGCTGCCATTGTTGCCACATCAAATAGTTGCTCTCTCTTGTCCACTGAGCGAGGAACAGCAAGCTAAATATCTCATTTAACTGTAATATATCATTCAGCCTTTCCAGCTTTAGCTAGAGCATGACGTTAAACATTTTTGATCTTATTTTTCTGTAGGACGGACTGCACTGCAACCATATGGCATCACTGCGTGTTAATGGTGGCCTAGTAGTAGAAGAATTTTGTCCCTTTGTCAGGTTTTATTATAATAAACAAAACCTTTTCATTTGGCTTATGTCATATTTTAATAGTATTGGACATGTATGTCTTTAAAACAGTGTACAAGCCTTAAGTCAGGGTTCCCTTTAATATAGAAGCCATGTAAACATAGCTGCATTCAGTCTGAAGTTCCTCCAGCAGTGAGCGCTGTTAGCACGCAGTTCATGTTTATTCTGCACCTGTAGAAGCTCGTAAATGCACGTGTTTGTGGTAGCACCTATCATAACGACAGGTGCAGGTGAGGGGGTGGGCGTATAATTGATAATACAAAAGTAATTATCGCCCAGGAGTAGTGCAGTTTGAGCCTTTTGTGTTGATGTTCTAATTCGTGTGTGTGTGTGTGTGTGTGTGTGTTCTCTTAGCTCTATGATGTACTCTGGAGAGTTGAAGTTTGAGAAGAGGACCATGTCTGCACAGGTGGAGGGAGGAGTGCACGGTCTTCACTCGTGAGTAAACGGGACACCATAGCATACGTTACAGACTATAAACTAATATAATCAGCATTTCTAACATTCAGATTTGCTAAACTGAATCAGCTTTGCACTTCAGGTTTTAACTAGGGAAGTGCCCTCATATTCTAAGACAAGCGAAAGGAAATGTTTAATTTATGTAATGTTACATTTGATTACAATTGCATTACATTTGACTAGTGATGCACCAAAGAAAGAACAGAATTCAGACAATAATCATGTCGGGAAAAGAAAACTGACCGAGAACTAAAGGACCAATTTAATTGTAGTTTGCTAAAACAGTAGACAGTATAGTGATAATTTAATCCTTTGTGGTTTCATAAAGGCATCTAAAGCTGAATTTCAGTGTCTTTGCTAAAAGACACTTTGGTTTATGGGAACATTGTTTTTATTACCACTATTTCTTATTTTCAGTACCATCCAAATTATGATTTAGTATTTATTTTATGATGAAGTATTTATTTTGATACTTCATTGTAAACCTAGTTAATCTTTTTGGCCAAAAAAAAAAAAAAAAAATTTTTTTTGGGCTTTTTTTAAAACTGCCACTTTCAACCATTTTCAGACAAAAATTTTTGGTGGCCAAACTTTTGGTGTGTCCCTAGATTTGACATTGCTTCCAACTTCAGTGTTCTTAGTAAACAGTCTTTCTAATGATCATTTCTGGTGGTCAGTCTGTCTGTAATGTGACTGTTTATTACGTCTGACTGATTATTTTTTGTGTTTTTGTAGTTATGAGAAACGGCTTTACTGAAGTAGACGTACAGTGGTGGACAAGCGGAGGCCGGATGTTGTGACCCCGGCAGTGACCAAACAATTGCCCCAACTGACATCCCCAAACTAACACCCTATTAGCCAGCCCAACTCTGCCTTGCCGTCCTTCACTGTCACTGTCCTTCAGATAGAGAGAGATGAGGAGGAAGAAGGAGAGAGAGGTAGCGTTAACACAACTGGTTCTAACGAAATTAAAAAAAAATACAAAAACGCACAAAAAAACCTAACAAACAAAAAACACTTTGCACTCATGGAGTATCAAGGTTTACCAAAAACAAGATCTGACGCTGCATGTCCTCAATCTGCGTGTGTGTACGCAGTGGAAGTGAAGGAGGAGTGTAGAGAGTGTACTAGAGAGTAAAGACTCTCCTGCCTCAGCTGTGATATTGTGCTGTACCACACTGCGGACCCTGCTTCTGTCAGCAAGTCTGCGACTAAAGCTTCAAAGCCAGCATCCTCAACCATACTCCCTGTGCGAGAGCCTCCAAAAAAAAAAAACAGTGCGCTAGAACTATCGAGCCAATCTTTTGTGTAGTTTGATTTGTTACATTTTTTTATAAATTGATGAACAAGAGGTATGTTACTTCTAGATTCCATTTTTTGTGAATGAGTGCCCGTAATTATGCCCATTATTATTAGTGTGACACATTAGTGTGTTACTCTATTCTGCTGAAAAACTACTGTAATCTATTTGTCTACCAGTCAGTATTCCCAAGCCAGGATAATATAAATGATGGATGTCGTTTAGTGTCACCTAATCCTGTCACCTGTCACCCAAATCACCTAACTTTAACCATGATTATGACTTATTGCTGTTGAAGTTCGTTAGTGATTCGCTTGACATTAATTTGGACCAAAAGGTGGAACTGGTATGGAGCAGTGAGGTCAGTTACTAAGTACTGGTCATTTGTGACTGGAATTCTAATACAATGAATGATCAGTTTTGTACTGAATGCAAGTGTGACTCTGGGTGCTAAGCTTGCATGAAGGGTTTTGATATGCATGCTGTTTTTTTAAGCCATAACGTGGCTATATTTATACTTCTCTTTTTACAATTTACGTACTGCCAAGTGCATTTGCATTGTTTTGTTCCCTTCCCACCATGATATCTAATCTGTTACTAAAGCCAAAATAAATGTTTCCAGCACTGTTGGGCAATCAGGGCCCCAAAGTTTATGTTCCGACTGTGTCCGATCATCACCCACAGCTTTGCCTGTTGGTAAAACCAGTGATATGCCTTGAAGCAGGGAAAGTGATGAACTTGACCCAAAAAGCTCCATTTGTTAGATCCGCTCGCTCTGTCTGTATAGCTTCACGTTTCTTATCAGATTGAAATATAAAATTCAGATAATGTTTGACAAGTGTAATGTGTAATTTACTGTGTACTTCGGTTTATCTGGCTTTTGGTCTTTGTAGACTATTCTTGAATATGTCTAGCTCAATGCATACTATACTGTAAATCACTATCTGACATGAACACAACCTTGTTGTGAGGACAATTTACACTAAGATGTGCAAAGATGAAATCTGCATCCTTTCGTTAACTGGATGTTGCTTGTTTAGTCTCTTTGACCACTGTTGGAGCCCTTACACCTGAAGTCAGCTTTGTTTACTGCAGTATGCCCATACTGAGGTTGCTTATGCCATTGTTGAAGAAATAAATTGAAATAATCAATAATAAACAGAATATTTGTTTTTTTTCTGCTGTTTGTTTGAATGTAAGTGAAAAATGAATTTATCAATTTTTGGCAGGGGCCTCATTTATGAGATGTACTTGAATTACATTTTTAAATTGTTCTTGAAATAAGTTCTCAGCATTTGTGTATGACTGATTAATAAAAGCAGTTTTCATGAACTGCACGCTGCATTGCCTGTAGCACATGGACACTGCCATTCGTATGTCAGGTTGGAAACTTGCATTTATCCATGCACATTTTCATGTCAAATGAACATTTTATAAATCACAACTTGTACATGAATTTTCACATAAAATTAAGACAGTATGTACACATTTTACAAATGAGGCCCCAGTTGTATCAGGATGCAGGATGAATCAAACTATGCACTTCCAAATGTACAAAAAGTTATTTGCCTTTATTTTAAAATGCATGGAAGCAACGGCTTGAGACTCCACAGATAAATAAATTACTGAAATTCATATCAAACGTTTTAAATGAGAAAGATGGATGGCAGTCACTCAAGTGCTTAGTCAACTTGATGCTACAGAAAAGCTTTAAAAAAATGAGTTTTTACCTAAAGCTACCAGCAGAGGGTGCTGCATTGGCAGTATAGAATCCCCTGAAGGTATGGGGCTAGTTTTCTCCATCTAGACCTGCAATCCTCAAACCATGGCAAATTTTGTCACAGGTATTTGCTTCAGAATAACAAGATGAGAAAGCTGTACAAATGAAGGCTTAAAGCAAAACAGGCCTTCTCTAAGGATATTGGCTGTTGACGTGTTAATATATATTTCATATTTAACATCTGTAGTGCTATTACAGTTCAAAATACATGTATTATATTATGGTAGTCAGTAGTCTTATTTCACTCACAGTATATCCATATCGCCGAGGAGTCAATATTGTACAAATCTGTACAAACTTTCAAATTACTTCAGAAAATCCATAAAAGCTTTACAAATGTTCATGACCAATAATCTTGAGAAATATTGTACAAAAACCTCTTCATAGCTTTTGGCAGCTGATGGCACTTAGTTATTCAGAATGGAATAGTCCCATAAAGGTAGCTTATCCACTTATTGATAAATTCTTATCCATCAAACATTTGGCACGTTTCCATCTCACTGGACAACATTTGTTTTTAGGCCACAATCTGGAGCAGGCAAGATCAGCTATAGCACCTTAGTGACAATCATCAAACCTCTCGCTCATATACTTTCACTGTTACTCATTCAGTCCATTGCCATCAGTACGGTTCTATATCCAAAATGTGCTCTATATGAAGGTTTACTTTACAGATCAATGGTCTCACTGCAGACGCTGAGAGCATCTATCTGTCTGCACACACTGATAAACTCCTCTTGCACGGACTGATCAAGCTCAGGTTGCTGCTCTAAACGTTCCTGGGAGTTCTGAGTCCTGCAGTGTCTTTGCTGGCTGGCCCCCTGGGGGCCAGTTGTGGCAGGGCATCCAGAGCCATCACTGATCGTACAAAGGGCAGGGTTGTGTCCTTCTGGGCTGGAGCAAAGCTTCAGAGAAGAGCCTGCCAGAGATGGCCTGTAGAGGGAGCAAGAGCTGGAACTCCCTCTCCAGCGCTCTGCAGAAGAACAGCAGGACGATGTCAGGGATGGAGATGGAGAGGGAGGGAAGGCCAGGGATGGTGCATCCTGCTGGGCTTGAACAGGGAGAGGTGCTTGGGCCTGCATCTCCATGCAGGAGGAGGTCCGGTACAAGCCTGGATCAGATGGGTGGGTGTCTCTAAGGGTTGGGCCACTAGTAGAACCTGTGTCCCTGCCCTCCAGGGAGTGGTCACTGGAAGTGAAAGGCCTCATAGGGCTGAAAAGACTCATTGGGAAAAGTGCTTCGCTGAACAGAGCTTCGTCAATGCTGCGGCGCAGGTTGATGGGCGATGGAGGACGCAGGTCTGCTGTGGAGTCACTGGTGTATGAGGAGCCCACTGACGGAGCTCCGGTATTTGGCACAGTTTCAGGCAGATCCAGGTCCAAGTCCCGATACGCGAGAGCCCGGTTACTGTGGTATAAGAGGTCCAGTCCGTTCAGGCTGCCCATGCGGTCATCCACAAGTGTGTAGAGGGGCAGACATTCTATCTCACCATGTCCGATTGGGTCGCAAATAGCCAGCTTCTCCTGCTGCGTCAGGGTCCACTGGTAACTCCCAGGAATGATGGGCGACTTGGCAGCTAAGAGTTCCATCCAGCAGCTGCCAGGTTGCGGAAGGTGTTCAGAGCAGTAAACGGGCTGGGACACCACTAAGGCCAGTGTGAGACAGACTACAGCCTCACATACTCTGCAACTTAGCTGGAAGGCCCACCAGGGCCAGGGCTGGAAGACATCAGCCCCTCCAGCAACACCCAGAGCATGCAGCATGGCATAGAGCTGGAGGCCAGCACAGGCCAGAGAAAAGATGGCTGAAAGGAACATTGCAACTGCAGCTCGGTCCCAGTCCTGGCTCTCTGCGAAGGGACAACGGTTGTAGCGTTCGGCAGGGGGTTGGTGATGTGTTGTTCAGATGGTAAATATGCTTGGAGTCGGCACGTACGTAGCAGTAGAACACAAAGTAGGCAACAGATAAGAAAGTTGCTAGAGCCACAAAGGCACCTCTAGAGATCAGAGAGAGGAAGAGGCAGAGTGGTGCCCCCCGCTGGTCAACCCGGAGTAGCGTGACTGGACCGAAGGCAGCGGTGAAGTGCAGCAGAACCAGACAGGCCAGGAAGCAAGGCCTCTGGAAGGTGGAGTAGGAGAGCTGCATGCGGGAGCGCATGGACAGGAGCAGGAAAACCAGGCCGAAGGCTGCAGTCATGCAAGGGAATGGGGCCTCGTATAATAGCAGGGATGCCTCTGTGGAGGCCATGCGGTCCTGGTGTCCATAAGCATCGTAGAGCAGGGCAAAAGCTCTAGTGCAGCCAGCAGCCAACAGGAAGAGGCTGACCAGAGCAAAGTAACCACAACCCGATGGGCAGCACAGGGGCAGACAGAGAAGGTTTAGGGCGGAGGCCAAAGAGATCAGACAGAACACAGTGCCCAGGCCATAAATGTGAGCTTCCCATGCCAAACCCCAGGCTGCCATAGCACTGTTCCAATCAGAATATAGTGGCACAAACATGGGCAGGGATGGAAACAGCATGGGGGTCTGTGATTGGTTGGAGGAGCCGGTGGGTATGCTGTCATTGTTGCTGTTGTCAGGAGGGTAAGTAGGGGCCCAAGGTATGCTGTAGTTGCAGACTCCGGAATGTTCTGCATTGCAGTCTGGGAGAGCAGACTCTTGGGTCATATCTGGCAGCCAGTCTTCAGATACTGTGGTGGGCATCTCTGAAACAGAAAAAGAACTTGGGGTTAATCATGTAAACATACTGGATTTGTGTAATCCCCTGTACCTTGGCCTCATTATTTATTATCCATAGCCATTCAGTTTTGTTTTTTTTTTTTGTCTTTGTTTTGTTGTGACCTCTACTAGCTCAGCTAGCTAACATTGCTTGTGATGGGCTTATTAGGAATGGACTGTCTGGGTGATCATAAAGTTTATGAAGGGCTTTCTACCGACAGACGAGTGATGAAAGCCATCACAACCAACCAGATGCCAGTTCCACAGTAAAATATCTTAGTAACCAGATATTCTTATGGAACATGAGGCATCTGCTACCAAGATTAGGTTAATTATTAGGGAGGAAATCCACTAGTTTTTCAAAATACCCGCATTGCTCACTTGCTGAGATGTAAATGAAGTCCTTCAAAATTATTTTATGTTAAATGGTATCATTGTAGAGAAACTTACAGACGTGGATTTCTGTACAGTGATGGGAACCAGGGACCACCATATCTACAAAATAAACACGTTATAGGCCTCAAAACTATTGAAAAACAATGTATATGCAATGTAAGGTATCATGCAGCATATTAGTAAACATTTTATGTGATAACTGTCTAAAGGGGGCTTTTAGAGTCATTAAACTCTTTGGACGTCTGGTTCCTGTCACAACTACTGTGAATAAATATGACTTGATAAGTCTTTTGAAGAGTTGGGCATTTCACATCAAACAACTCTGAATGAGTTGGTTTACATCTTAATGAGTTATTTATGCAGCAATGTTGGAAAATCAGTGGAATTTCCCTTTAATACCAGTAACCTGTTTGAGTCATCAAAAATAAACCATTGGAGGGCAGTGTTGAGGCAGTGGTACACTTGAGACAACAAGATAACTGAGAATTCATGCTGAGACACAAGCTGGCAGGGGCTCAAAAGTGAGAGTGTGTGTTGCTGTCTAATGTGTTAATCCTGTATTAAAAGCAAAAGCTCTCGCAGGGCTGCTTTACACTGGAATATGGGGCAGTAGAGTGAGCAGAGACTGAAGAGAGCAAGGCTGTGGGTGGAGACCGCAAGCTCTTAGAGGAGAAGAGACATAACATCTGCTCTTTCCATATAAGTGTAATTGCGATTGTATCGTTCGTGTGACAGAAGGGTGTGGGAAGAGGTTGTAGTTTTGGATTTGGTGGCTTGGCTCAGCCGCTGAGGAGTGTTACATACATTAAGGCTCGCGAATGCTTTCAGCTGCATGTGACGGAGTGCTCAAATGATGTTATGATGGAGCACTAAGTGAGTTTTCTTATAGTCCAAACTAACATCCAGTGTCCCGTGCAACTGAGGAAGACCCACTCAAGCTCACTAAGTGCTGTCTCACTCTGAAGATGTAAATAAATCAGTACAAGCAAAGCAAGACACTTCAATGCATTTGTCTTCTGAAATGAATGGCATTCTGTTCTACAGTAGTATCTGTGATGTGCAAAGTGTTGGGAAATGGCTGTAATCCCCACAGAGACTGACACGTCTAATTATCTCCTTTACAAAGGAGATCAGAACTGTAACATATCCAGTTGCTGTCATATTAGACACCCTCTCCGGTGTCTTATACACCTCATTTCAGTGGTTAAGATGTAAACAAAGTCATTCAGAGTGGTTTGATGTGAAATGGTTTATTGTAGAGAAACCTGCAGACTCAGTGATGGTGATGGGAACCAGGGGTCGCATTATCTACAACACAAATATAATATAATATGTTTTATTCACTATCCAAAGCAGTGGTTCCCAACCCTGGTCCTAGAGTACCCCCTACCCTGAACATTTTAGTGTTTTCCCTGCTCTCAACACACCTGCTCCAACTTAATATGTAATTAACAAGCGCTTCCCTTGAAATGGGTGTGTTAGAGGAGGAAAACAGTAAAATGTCCAGGACATGGGGTATTCCAAGACCAGGGCTGGGAAACTGTGGTTCAAAAACAACCAGGGAACTTCTTTGTGTCCTCTGAGTTTGTATATGTAATGTTGATGGTGGTAAAATAATGGTAAATCTGAAAAAATATGATTTCTCAGGGGACTATTTTTCCTGACCATGCCCTGCATGCACTCCTCCACCACGAATGGATTTTTAAAAATACATTTTAGGCCAAAGTCCTCTCAAAATGATTGCAAAACAGGTTTCAGGCAGTGTATTTGTAACCATTTCATGTAATGACTTTGAGTGAGGGAGCTTTTAGAGACATTTAAAGGCCTGTATCCTATGTTTTACATGTATTTTATTTTTTCCTTGTTGTCCACTTACAACATTTGTGTGGTTTTATGTACCAAAAGCAGTCACATGGCCATTTTCCAACCTCTCTTTATCTCTTAGAATCAAACAGGCTGTTCTGCCTTTAAGACTGATATATGTAAGTGACCTCTGTTCTGATTGGCTGTCCTGCATTGTGCTTCATGAGCTGAAACACTATTTATAACTTCATGAATGGGCGGAGCTAAACTGCTGTAGGCTGAATATCTACTGCTGTAGATGGATGTAAATGTGCTGGTTGTTGTGACATCACGGAAACAATGAATTCAAATCCGGCTGTTATTGCAGCATAATTTCCATATATGGACTGAATGGATGGGGAGCGAATGGTACGTTTTGGAACTTTAGCAACATTTACATATGACTTCAAACTTCTTTATTAATCAAACTGGTAGAATTCTGCTTTAAAGCTTTTTACGGCTGGCAACATTAATCAGATGAGCAAAATAGAGAAAGAATAACCATATAAAGCTACTGTGGAACTAACATCTACAAGCCACAGCACAAAATGTGCTGTTTCCACTGAATACATCATGTCTGGACTTATTGTGTGCTGGTGAGACCCTGTCTCATTTTGAGCTGTTTATATGTTTTTTTATTTTTTTATTTATTTATTTTTTTTACACACATCCATTAGTGAGCCACTTCTTGCTACACCCAGAGCCAACTGCATTGCTTTGTTTATGACATTCTCTTTTTTTTAAAAAAGGAACCCTCCACACAGAGTCCCTCCCAGAGGTGGGTTTGTTATTTTTGCCCTGGCTTTAGCCTCCCTTGCTGATGACCACCACTTTCCCCAAAAATAACCAGTGAGCCTAGTCAGTGGTGAAAAGTGGCATCCATTAGAATGCAGTGTGGGTTGCTTTGAGGAGAAATGCATGCACCATGCTAGCAGAGCAGAGTGGGGATAATGAAGTCTGGCCCTTTCTGCGTGATTAATGGCTAGCCTGCATGTGCACATGAACACGTGTGTGGGCTGCACCTCTGAAGTACCTCCAAATCTGGCCAAACAGCGTATTTACTTTAATCAAGAACACCATAACATTACTTACTCAGAATGCACATCAGATCTTTAAGTTGGATGCTTCATGTCAAGAAGGCCATTTCTGTAGTAGGTTAAATATAGGTTACTGTAGAGCCCTTTCATCTGCTGGTCTCGTCAACTGGTGCGCTGCATGGCATAGCAAATGTAGTCAAATGTCTGGGGAGCTTCAAGGCCTTTGATTCTGTGACTTCTTTAATAAAACTGTCAAATGACAGAGATAACAACTGTACCAAAGGGCCTGTGGGAGAATTTATGCCAGAATTATATTTTTGTCTGTCATTTTTAAGCACACAGCATGAAGCGTGCTTATCTCTCCCCTGCGAGGTCTTTACTGAAGATGTCTGAGACGTGTTCTGATGTATTTTGATCGCCTGCTATATTTTTAATGATCACAAATGAGATGCAGTTAAGTCAGTCCCCTTGTGTGGCAATAGCATTATTACTGTGCGCTGTTATGATTGATGTTAAGAAGCAGCTTGAAATGATTATTTTACCCAAAGGATCTGCAAAGAGGTCTGTCGACATGGAAAAAATAGTACAAAACTGAGAAACAACAGAGACACTGATGAAAAAATATGTATTTGATTCTGTATCTGATTGCCAAAGCATAATGTAACTTAGTATTAGATAATCATATTAGTCCACTGCAGGAAAAAAGCTGTCTCATTTAGCAGACTTAGTGATGAATAATTACTCTCTGCGTGCTTTATCCTGTATGACTTGCTAAGGCCTGGGAGTAATTAAACCCAGCGGACTGGGAACATAAAGCCAGCACTGACAGGAAGAGGGTGGCGTGAAGGCCTGGCACCGATAAGAGGGAGTACATGCTGTGGCCTTTCTCCTTGTTTACTTTCGCCTGCTGATGGCCTCCAGCCTCGGTGATGTGGAAAACATGACCAGCCTCTGGACACAGGCCAGAAGTTCAGCCTAACAATCAATCAAACCTCAATGCTCTGATGCTTATTAGGGTATGAGCGTGAATTTCATCCAGTGTGGGCTGCTCGCCCACCGGTGTAACTATCTATCATGAAACAGATGAGGACGAAACGCCTCGGGACACCAATCAAAGCAGTCACGGATCACATGAGTCACAGCCAAATATCACATGAGCTGCTATCAGGGTCGAGCTGTGTTTTCTTTCCCGCCAACATTATTATTAGATGACTCTACAGAGCTAGGCTGGACGGGACAGAGAGGGGAGTGGACAGGAAACTAATTGGGGTAATGTCTCCACTTATCTACAGGGGGTTCTGTGGGCTTTTCCCTGTAATGTATACATAGAGGGACTATTGTTGTGTGTTGTCTGGGCGGGTCTTTGTGTACTTTTTGGTCTGAATACTTTTAGTGTGTATTTGAGTACATGATTCAGTTTTACTCAAGGGTTGATTTGGTGAAAAAACAAAATTACACAATTTTTCCTTACCCTAGGGGGTCGATTTGAGGGTGATGCCATGACCTCAAATACCGTCCCTTTTGAAAAACAAGAAACTTACACTTTGTGCCTTATAAACAAGTGGGTATTCTAATCACAATATAAGTTTAGAGATATAGTAATATGCAAAACTTTTAAAACCCCTGGTCAAATTACAAAATATATATAAAATGTGACAACTTCTGCACAGGCCATGTTTTGTGTTTGTTTTTTTCACTTAGAAAATCAACCGAACAAGTAATTTGACCAGGGGTGCCAAAACTACAACTGTAAACATTTGAATAAAAACATTACTTGCTAAAAAAAATTACTTGCTAAAAAAAGTAAAAAAAAACCAAAAAACCTATAGAACGTTCGCCTAGCACCCCCCACACAAACACACACTTACTTCTCCAAGTCCAACGTCATGAGAACCCAATATTTATTTTATGTCGGCTACTGCTCACCTAAAATGAAGTCAGTGAGCCAAAGCATGTTCAATGTTTTGTACTGGAGCAATATACAGTATATTGCCTAGCCTTGCTATTGGCTAAAAACAGTAGCAGTAGCCATCTTGAAGCCTGAATTTTGTCCACACTTTTGTACATTTTTGTAGTTAACAGTATGTCATACAGCCTCACAAACCACATAAGCTAGTTTATTTCAGATTACATCAAATTTGAAGTGGTTTGAGGCAAGTGTGTGATAATTTTGGCATACAGCTTGCTAACCTAGCGGCTACTACTTGTGAGCCTCGTTAGCCTTATAGCTCCTGTGAAAAACGTAAGAAGCTAACTTTGAGCACCAAACGTCTTCACTGAGTGACTACAGTTGATGGTTGGTCAAACTGTTGCTTTCAGTAAAGAATGATTTTATGGCTGGGGTATGGAAACCTGCTAAGACTTACAAGCTAGGAAAGTCTTCTCTTCAGTCAGAAGTTGTACGTTATTGTCAGGACTGGGCACTGTTTCACCATGAAATCATCCAGAGCCTGTCTTATTAGTTGTACTCCAAGCATGCAGCCTAGAGAACAAGAAACAAAGCCCACTTTTCCATTTTTTTTCATTTCACTCTTTACAAGAAAAAGACTGGGTTGGATTTGAAACACACTTTCTATACCTCATAGTGGTCGGGGCTGGTTCCATACTGTGGTGGTGCTGTATGCCCGGGCAGCACTGAATTTGGAATCAAGCCTAGGATTTTGGTTTGGAAGTCAAGATTAAGTTCTTATTGTACGTAGCACTGCCCAAAGTGTTCTTGCAGACTCAGTCTGCTCCCTGTTAACATAGCACGAGAGCCAAACCATTACCTAATGGTGCATTACTGTGTTTTTTTAATTTTGATTTTATTTGAAAAAGCAAGTTCCATAAGGCATCTTATTACATGACACATTACATAACCACACAGTGCTTTTCCGCTTTTCCAAAACATGTTTTGCACGGCCGCAGCGCTCGCTCCACAGCTGACTACTGAAGAGGAGGTCAGCTGTTCTGCTCTGGGCATAGTTCATCTGTACACTGAAAAGCTCAGAGTTTTGGGTTGGATTCCAGGAAACTAATGTATTCTAACGCTTCTATAGTCGCAGTTCTTTATCAGCTCTTCCCCTTTGGCTTAAGCAAGCCTTTTCAGGAGGTTTTTGGAGGGGCAAACAATGGTAATGGTAGGTGGTACCTGTAAAAAAACAGCTCACAAACTACTCTTGTTACAGTATACAAGAACATTTTCCCAAAAAACATGTTTATGTATAACATAATAGTAACTGTACTTTTATTTAAGTTTATTTCTAATGAGTATTAGCTTTTCATTTTTAACAATATTAGAGACCATATAGCAAGTTAACTCTGCTTCCAAACTGAGAATGAAAATAGCTGGCTGGCTATCAAATCTTAGTTAAAGAAGTACTGTTTTATTTACTATTTCCTTTTATTTAGTCATTTTACAATAATATACGTGAATGCTATTGATTAAATTTAACATTTAATGCATACATTATTCAATATACATACATTTTTTGTTTTTGTAATAGAAATTATATAAAAAATATATATTTTTAGGTGGGTGCTTTGCATTTAGTTGTTATATGGCAGCAATAGTATTTTATTGTTTTTATGAATAAAAATTTGTAACATTGTTTTTTTCATTTGTTTTTTTCATTTGTTGTGCATTGTAAATATCTAACTACGCACACACATGCAAAGGCTTCAAAGGCTTGGCCTCACCATGTGATATGTGTGTAAGGTGAAACTTAAGTAGTCAGGTGTGCGTCTGTAAAGCCTGAAATAATAATTTAAAAATCAGAAGCTTCAGATTTTGTGGGTGTTTTTTTTTTACCACATCTTTATGTGTTAACGTCACACACACAATGGCACAATGTTTAGGTCTCGAATGCAAAATCAACATTATACTGATGAAGATATGATGACTACAGTAGATAATTCACTTACATCCTAAGAAGACACGTCCTTCACTCAAGTTTTGAGTTCTCTTTCAACATTCAATGCATTTGCAAAAGTCAGGTTCATCAGCTTGGGGAAGGGGTCTCAAGCACAGCCGACATAACAGAATGCTCTTCCCCACGCACTGTGCAGTTCCACATTTCCACCAGAGAGGTCTCTAAATCCCCAAAACCTACATAGTGCTACTTGAAACTAACTTAAAGTAAGTGAGTAGTTTTGTAATGAACAAAATAATTACTCCTTGTTCATTCATACTTTTATCATACTCTTACACACTCTTAAGTAGAAACACTACTCTTTTTCAGTACTTGTCACTACCACTTCTTTCAGGACATTGTTTGAAAATAACTAAACTGCTTCCCTGTGCTAATCAGCGGTCTACGGGGAAAAGAATACAGCTGTCCAACCTCGCTGATGTGATATTGACAGTATTCTCTCCTTACTAAGGCGTCCACTGCTGTGGCATCTCACCAAGCGAAGGCTTGTTTAGTTTTTATCTGTGTGGCTTCACTTTCAATTTCCCCCCTCTCTATAATGGATGAGTGGACAGTGTGACAACCTCATACATATTGAGGAGGCGTATGCTGTGTTGGCTTACAGGAGCCATTGAAGAAACAGCCAGAACATCTAATCCAAAACCAACTCTTTCCCCTCAAAGCAGCTTATGTATCAAGGTCGAGTATGTACTAGTCTGTACTAGTCTACAAAGCTGTCTTTTGATATTTGTATCAAAAGTCTTAACTGCTACTTTTCCCAAATGCTGCTGTATGACGTCTTTGAAGCTTCATTCAAATAAAAATATACATCCACGAAACCTACATGCAGCATCCGTGAGGCACATTTGTCCATCTATTAATGGAATTTAGGTTAGCCCACTGAATGCGGATGGCAGAAAGTGGGTTAGGTGTCGCTACAGACTAACTGGGTCTGAGAGCTACCTCAGGAGGAGGCCTTTTAAAGTAACACACTTCTATCTGTATGCACAGAGCTTTGGTCTGATTGAAGAAAAGCTTGGCTTGGTGCCTCGACTAACGCTTTGTTCCTTGCTTAAGGTAACTGGGATGTGCGAAAACGATGCCTTCACCTACAATTTGCCTCTGTTCCCTCTGGAAGCAATTACAATCAGGCAAGAAATGCCGAGATTGGATTCAGTCAGCCAAATCGCAGAGATAGATTGCAGGTAGAGGTGCTGGAAATAGATATTTTCCTTTAACAGATGGGGAAAAGGGTAAGAAATGCCTGTAACTTTCTGTTTATTACCAGTTTCTGTTTATTACCCTTCTGTTTATTATCAGTGTTTTTTTCTAATCTGGATAACGAGAATTATTTAGTGCTATGTAGTTTGGAGCTCTTCAGGTCACATAACCTTGAATAGCTTGAGTATCAACTTAGCTGTACAAGAAAACCCACAATTGATCTGTCCATGCTTTGTTCCATGTGCTCTGCTCATCCAACATTTCTTCTGAAATCAAGGGTATTAAGAGGAAGTTTGTCCCTCTTGGCTGCATTAACAGCCTCTACCATTCTGAGAAGGCATTACTCTGGATGTTAGAACATTGCTGTGAGGACTTGATTGCATTCAGACACAAGAGCAGTAGTGAGGTCAGCTACTGATGTTGAATGATTAGCTCTGGTTCACAAACTCCACTCTAATTCATCCTAAAGGTATTGGTTGGAGCTCTATCACCATCTTTGAATTCACTAATTAGAAGGGGTGTCTGGATACTTTTGGATATCTAATGTGGTTATGTTGGCTTGAAAATGCCAACTCACGGTTTTCTTTTTGTTCTTAGTATTCCACAGTCAAAGTTTTTAACACTACTCCTACAGCTTTCAAGGCAGAACCATGAAACTATGCATCATACAAGTATGTTAACAACCACTTGGGATACCATAGCAATAGCCTGGCAGTACCTTAGCAACCAACTAACAACCACCAAGCAATGCCCTAACAACAAGCTACCATATCAACCTCAGAACAACACCACAGCAACTACCTGGAATTGCTATATAAACCCAAATAAGTTACCAAAAACAATCAACAGTGTTCTGCTACTGCTTTAACTTTTGAAGTGTTATTAACTGGCTTTGTCAAGCCAACTTCAGAGTTCATCTACAAACTTGCCCTCTCTAGTTTCACGTCATACGCTCCAGCTGACGTTAGGGTGGCGTCTACTTTATCATTATTTTCATATTGCCCTAGTTTGTATTAGCTACAATAACATAGCCTTATCTTAGTAGCACATCAGTTTAAACACAACACTGAAGCAATCCGATGATCTAATTTACATATTTTGTGTAGTACAATTTCTCATTAGGATTAAAGAGACTTTTGCCAATGTTCTGTAAATTCAATTAGCAGCTTTAAAACACACAGTATCTCATGATCACAGATGTGCTGAGGTCTAATACATTCCATAGCCTCAATTAGGTGATTTGTATTCCTAGCCTGAAGCTTCATAGGCTAGAGCAGGGTTTCTTAATCCTGCTTTCAGGGACCCACTGCCCTGCACAGCTTCGCCTATTCCCTGCCCCAGCACATTTGATCTAGCTCATTATCAAAGCCTTCATTGGATCAGGTGTGATGGGACAGGGAATAACAGATACTGTGCAGGGAAGACACACTGTGCTATAGTAATGATATAGACATGATTAGTTAAAGCTACACTATGTTAAAGCTACACAGTAGCATGCGCTACTGTGAGTCAGCCTGTAAAGTCTGAAATAATAATTTAAAATCAGAGGTATTGAGTTGGATTTCACAGGGATGAGGTCTCCGATGAAAAATCAACATTATACTGATGAAGATATGATGACAATAGTAGATCATTCACTTACATCCTTGCAAAACAGTTTTGAGTTCTCTTTGAATACTTTTTTGGTACACTCACAGTCATAAGATTCATTCACTTGGGGAAGAGGACCACACAAGATGTTCTTCTGTACATTGTGTGCAATCATACGTTTCCACCAGAGAGGTCTCCAAATCCCCAAAACTTACATAATGCAGCTTTAAGCATCTTTAAGCATGTCCAGTTGTGACCAACCGTCTTTGAATAGTTTTGGAATGATCTGGATTTCTGCATGATCTGCCTTGTTTAACAAACACATGCAACATTTCACAGCGCCATGTTCCATGGTGGGTAGTAACGGATTACATGTAATCTGGATTTCAATACAAAGATATTCTAACTGATCACCTTTATCCTTTGATGAAACATTTCTATTCTGATGAGGATGGTCTTCACTAAGATGGCAATGCCCCCATTCACATTTCATGAGGGGTCATTGAATTAGTATGAAAATGATATAAATCACATGTTATGGCCTCGACTGACGCAATATCTTTTGGAATAATGGTGTTCCGTCCCCTAGTACAGATGTTCTAGCAGCTCAACAGCTATTAGTTTTTCCTTTAATTTGTCATGTATTTGTAGTTTTTAAATCAATTACCTTGACTGTTTAAACCACTTGTTAAAACATTATATAGCACTGTAAAATGTTGTTTGTTAAACAAGACTTTCATTAGTAGTGATGCACCGAAAGGATAAATTGTTGACTGGAACCGAAATTCAGGGCACACTCGGCCAAAAACTGAAACACAGAAAGAATGTATTCTTTTATACATAATTTTATTTATGCCTCTGAATTTGTGTAAAATTGCTGATGGGGCATCAAAGGTGACAATGTTGTGAAAAAGAATTGGAAACCTACAGTACTAATTTAATTTTAAACAGCTTGCTAAATGATATTAAATATTTAGAGTTGTCAAATTTATGGATTCCCCAAACTATCTAAAGCTGAATTCCAGAGCACCTCCACTATAACATCAGAATTACCGTAATATGTTGTAATGTGTAAAGCATGTGGGCATGACTTTGGAACTCCCATCTAGCAGGCTGGAGTTTCTATTAGCTATTAGCACACACGTTACTTTAATTTGCCATTTAGTGAAAAACAGCTATGAAGCCCAGTAGGATCTAACAAACAGATGTGTGAAAAAAATTCATACCAAAAGACATTGATTGGATTATTATTTATGTGATTTCCAATAAAGAATATCATTAAATTACTACATGCTGAAAAGCATTTAAGCTAAAGACTGTATAGAGTGCAGCTGCAGCAGACTGTGTATGTGCATTTCACTGTTGATCTGCTGCTGCTCAAACTGTTTGAATGCATCTGTCCTGACTGGCGCAGGAGAGCAAAGGAAACAAACAGCATCTTTAATCACTGTTTCTCATATTCATTATCATCTCGATTAGAGTTTGACACGTCATTGTAGACGTACTTAATCTTTTGATTTTTTCAGCCAACACTTTCAGCCTTTTTTCTCTTTCTCTTTGACCATTTTCTGCTGAAAAATTTGGCAGCTGCAATTTCGCTGCATCCTTAGTCTTTATTTATTATCACAACTTAGATGAAGATCACATTTTAGAAGCCATTCATGCAGAAATCCAGATCATTCTAAAGTAAATATTAGACTGGGAAAGCTGAATCACCTGTAGTCTTCAGTGTTGTCTTCAGTGTTGTCATGCTGGTGAGCTCAGTGGGCTTTTCTGTGTTCGCTTCTGTCTTTTCCTTTTCTAAACCTGCGGGAGAAAACAGAGGACACGTGTCTCAAAACGTGGTGCTTTGAGACAATTGATTTCTTACAGGAAGCTGAATCTTATAACATGCAGGAGGGTTTGTAAGATGCAGTGAGCATAGGATGTTTTCTAACCCAGTTCTGTCAGGAGAGTCTCCCTTATGCACTTAAACAGATCCAGCCATCCGTAGCACCGGAGCGTTCCCACTGTCTAATTACCTTTACCTTTCCTATTCCGCTCTTATGTGTGTGGTGCTCTGCATTACAGATGGACATCATTATGTATCTGCAACTACTGACAATACAAGAGTTTGTTAACTATAACAAATTTATGGAGAACAGTAAAGTAGAGCAAGAAGAGATGCTGGGGTAGTTAGTCTGAAGGATGATGTGTGTTTGTGCATTTGTTCCTTCTGTTCCACTGAGGAAAACAATTTACTTCAGCCTTCATAACTGGACCGAATTTTGGAAAAATAATGAAAAGCATGGGTCCAGCCAATTGTCAACCTTCTCACTGCTTAGCTACACATTAGAAATGAAGTATATTTGTTATTTGAAAACTGAAGTTACATTTTCACATGATTTTCTAATGAAATGAGCTGAAAGTGTTGCCTCAGCATGGACAGTTAATTCTTGGTTGAGTGCGATATGACAGAGCCTCCAAATCTGGGTGAGTTCTCGCACACTGAAGAGAAGGCTGACACAATCATGACACGGTATTGTATAAGTTACCACCTGCTGGCCGCTGACCTCCACAGATATGGCTCTCAATGTGACTGCAGTACTGAGTCATTTACAGACATACAGACACACTACTGCGACATGCAGTGCTGTGCAAAAATATATATAAAGCCATTTATCTGGGCAGTAAACATGCAATTGTTAAAAAAACACTAACAATAGAATAAATACAAATAAACAAATTAACAATACATTAGGATTCTATGTCTTTCAGTGTGTTAGCTTAACTATTTCCAGACCTCTCCTCAAGGAAACACAGTATTTACAGTTACCATCCAGTACCTGCTTCAGCTAATCAATCCTTCACTAAATTAAATCAGATGCTGATGGAGTTTAACAAATCCGTTCGAAGGCTGGAGTTCACAGAGAAGTCTTATAAATAAACATATTTGCATTTATTTTAATTATATATTGTACATATTGGCACTGTCATGACAAAACCTCTTATCTCCAAAATGATTCTTACCTTTGAATGGAAGTTAATGTAAGAAGATCATTTGGGAGCATTTCTATTACTCCACTCATAAAACTCGAACACATTGTAATGAAGAGCTGGTGTTTTCCAAAAACAGCAAATATGGAGATACAAGGTTTTCTTCTGACTGCGACTATATAGTATAGAATTTTTACTGGCAAATACATACTGCCAAGATTTTTTGGGTGCTTTTTGAACACTACTGTATGTCTAGAAGCAGTCTACTGTGTAGACTTGATGGTTAAGATTATGTATTTGGTATTACAAAGGTTATGGACTTTCTGTCCTGTTCCTGAGAAATGTAAACAACACACACAAGCACACACAAACCATAAAACTGCAATAAACACCTATTCATCTGAACTGTCATGTAGAATTTCTGTGTGGATGGATATTTGTGATATGAACTATAAATAGCTTGATGTGTTTGGTCTGATCTCTGAAGCTTTCGCCTCTGCGGCGGCTCCTCTCTGTGCTTTAGCTCTCATTTGCATGAGTAACAAGCTCTGCACCAAGCCAGGCATGGAGGTAACGAGGTGTTGGTGTGTGTGCACGTGTGTGTGTGTGTGTGCGTTTGTGTGTGTGTGTGTGTGTGTGTGTGTGTCTCTATCTGCTCATCCTTTCCTGGCAGAGCTCCATGCTACAGCAACTAAACTGTCAAACACCGCTACAACCTCCTACTACACCTTGAAGCTCTCTCTCTCTGTGCACCAAAAACAGTGAGAATGTATCACAACATTTACACATTTTTGTATATGATTATTTTTTACACAATTAACAGGAGATCAGGGAAAATGGAAAAATGGACATCCACTCCTTTTATATACAGTTGTATGCATAAGTCTAAACACAAATTTTTAAAATTCAACAAATTTTAGCGCATTTATAGCATATGGAATGTACCATAACTCTTACACAGGCCACTTTTTGGTCAATATGTTAAATTTAGGCAATAAACAGCAATGGTGTATTAAACTGTGCAGAAGTGTGTTCTCTGTAGAGGATGTGTTCACCTACTTTCTCTTAGAAAATCAACAAAACGTTTACATTTACAATACATTTGTATTTGAAGACTTGAGTACGGTCAGCTGGATTCACCATGATCCTCCTAGCTCCTTACCAGTTTAATGGGCACACTTACTTTGTACCTACACTCATTGATCACTTTATCAGTTTTACAGTTATTGACTGTAGCCCATCATTTGCTGCACGATTTATCAGCCTCACTCTACCCTTTATATTGATGGGAATGGGGAACCATAGGACCACTGCTGACCAGATATTGGGTGGTGGCTTGTTCTCAATACAGCAGTGACACTGTTATGAGTTTACAAGGCACAGCAGTGTTGCTGGAGTGAACACCTTGGAGTCACTGCTGGACTGAGAATAGTCCACCAAGCAAAAATATTCCACCAGCAACATCCTGTGGTCAGAAACTGACCACTAAATAAAGGGTTTTGGGATGATTAAAACATTGTGTGTGGAAAAAAGATGAACTACAGGAAAATATGAGGATTATGCACCACCTACTCTGACAGGAAAGGGACGTTTGACTGACAACCAAAATAACCAATAACAGACTGGTGAGGGCAGCTGGGAAACAAATTGGTAAGTGCTGGCCAACATGCGAGGATATCACACCTAAAAGCTACTAAGTACTTCAACTAAAAAAGCTATGGAATATGTTTTAAACATGTTATGATGTGAACTTCATAAACTTTTTTCAATCCAACATCTATGTGGCTACAAAAGGCTCAGTCACAGCACACAGAACAGATCACTGTTGGCAAAAGACATAGAGAAGCGTTCACACGTACGTATAGATTCAGAATGGAACTCACCAAATCACAACAGTGGTGGCAGCTTAGCTTGGATTTTAGACACTCCGTCTATGTGTCAGTGAACTGACTGAGACTGTGGCTTCCCAGCACGTAGCATAGAAGCAGCCTGCTTCATTTAAAAGCACTTCACAGATTTACATGTTTAGTGTGAAAATAATGTGGTGATTGGACATTGTGAGTCAAATTTGGGTGAATTCCTGGAGGGTCTGCAAATTCATCACGTATTTCCACTGACAAGTACCATACCTGAGTACTTCTGCTGAATTTGGTTACGCTTCTCACTGGGGTACCAAGTGAGCCAAGCTGGAATGTAAAGCTAGTAGTGATGCAAATCGTAGATTGGTCAAACACTAGCTAGAATCACTGTCTGTGACTCTCACATAAAACAAATCCAGAGTAAAAGGTAAATCAGAGCTTGTAGCTCCTCCATTGTTGCTACAGCTGTTTCTGTTAATCCCTAGATTTACTTGAGAAATTACCAAGCTGAAGAGAACTCCACCTACTTTCATGGTTTTGTGATGTGATAACAGGTGATAACAATGCTGTACTGCACTGATGCTGTAAGTGCACATGATGGCAGCAGTGACTGTGTGTGACTGTGTCTAACACTAATGAGGCCTGCTTTGCATGATTTTGGGTGGGGGGCACTGAAATAGGTATTCTGCACCACTTGCATCATTATGCATTAATGCTTAATTTCTGCATGGCTCCTAGCGCTGACTGGAGAGCCTCTGAAGATCTTTTTTGGGCGACACTTTAAAAGCACATTCTGAACTGCTCTGTCACACACTGGAGGGATTAAGCATGTTAGCGAAGCGAGACAAGCAAGACAAGCGTTCCTTCCACTGCATTCCTTCAAGTCATTTGTGGACGATTGATTCTATGTGCATTTTTATGAACATGCATACAAAAAATCTGTGCCTTTGTCTGACAGCGGTCTTCTCTCTAATGTGAATCATTTGAGTATAGCATGGTTTTCTCAGGCAGGCTCTAAATGGGGCCCACTGTGACAGTGAAAAGGACACGGATCAGCAGCTTATCCTCATACAGTGAGTGCACGCTAGTGACGAAAGCACAGATACTCAAAGAAATTGTATTCGGGAGGAAAACATCACGTTACCCCTTTAGCTCTGTCAGATGTGACAACTCAGGCTCAAGGCAATGCTCTGACTGAGGACACTATACCAAAGCCTGCCTGAATAGTCTATGACAGGGGTCATCAGATAGATTTGATGTGCATTTTGACCCCCCAATTCCCATCACTTTTGTTATTTATAAGCATCAGGCACCCCACATGTCCAAAAGTATCCAGACACTTGCTTTCAAAAGCATTACAAATAGAACAGCACTCTGTGGAGCAGCTGCACGTGAGTCTAAGGTCGCCACGCCCAATACCAAGCATCAGCTACAGGGGTATAAAACCCCTCAGCATTGGGATGTGGAGCAGTGGGACTGTGTTCTCTGGAGTGATGGAGCTCCATCCAATACGTTTGGGATGAGTTAGAGCGAAATTTGTGATCCAGAGCTAATCATCAAACATCAGTATCTGACCTCATTAATGCTCTTTTGGCTGAATACAATCAAATCCTCACAGCAATGTTCCAACATCTAGAGTAAACCTTTCTCAGAAGAGTAGAGGCTGTTACTGCAGAAAAGAAGGACTCCCTATTAATACCCTTGATTTCAGAGGAAACACTGGATGAGCAGGTGTCAAAAGATTATGGGCAGGTCAATTGTGGGTTCATTTAAGGCAGCACTGAGTTCAGTTGTAATGTTCAGCTTATTGCTATCTATAGGTTGATTCCCCAGCTGTTCAAGGGTACACTATATGATCTGGAGCTCTTTAAACTAAATTCTGGTCTCATTATTCAGATCAGAGAATCACTGATTGGCATTACATACATTGTAAAAGATCTAGGTGTAAATGACAGTAAATTGTGGCTGCTAGTTGCATTAATTTCACTTTCACCATGTTTCGTGCTGTGCATGCATAGAATATCTCACATATGCCTTTTTAAATGCAAATTTAAAAACACTAATTTTACAGGTAGTTTAACTTTGCTTTTGATTTACATAAACATGACCAAAAATCATATCTGGCAATGCCAACACGTCAGTGTTTCAGCATTTAAACAATGAAAAAACAAACAAATAAAAAAATAATATTAAAAACAGCATACATGTCTTAAAACCACCAGAATCCGAATCGTCAGAATAAGGAATCTTAAAAAAGTTTTCATTAAAATGTTAAAAAAACACCTTTTTAACTCCCAGTTGCTGTCATATCCCATTATACTGTACAACTCACTGTCAACCTCACATTAATTTGCTGTTATTACAGAAAATGTTCAGATGTATAGGAGTTACCGCATAGTATAGTGAATAATGTATAGTAGTTAGTAGGGGTGCGGGAAAAAATCGGTTCTTAGATGCATCACGATGCGGACGTGCACGATTCTGAATCGATTCATTCAACGTCAAAAAGCGATTTTCTAAATATTTAGTTTCTAACGTAATGTTGACAGAACGCAAAGGGCAGAACTTGGAAGTGGGTAAGTGCAGCGCCCGGACAGTCTGTGCACATAACAAAAACACGAGTGGATGAGTGAGAAATCCGAGCGGCTCCCTCTGCATTAAAGCCAGGTTAGGTCAGGAGTCACAACACAAATGATAAGAAGAGCCATTTTGACCTTTCAACAAAAATCAAACCACCTTTGGAGCCACAACATTTAATGTCCAGTATGTCTCAGTGTGTGATAATGTCCTAGTATAGACTGAACAATATAAACGAAAATGCAGATTTACTTCGCTCTGCTTTAAGCTTTAGCTATAGCCGCTTTCCTCCCATCTCCGCCAGAAACCTTTTCCTCAGAAGTTGAATAGTTTCTTGTAAAATGTCTTTCATCTTTCGGCTGTTTTACGAGGCTGAAGTCGCTTCTCATTCGCCAGCTTCTTGCTGAACTTTCCCGTTCCACCTTAAATTCTGACTGAGGCGCTGAAGGTAAATGCGGCACCATTTAAGGTGGAACGGGAAATTTATAAAGAGAAGCGACTCCATCTTCGCAACTTTTTAGTGTTTGACAGTCTTTCATTGCAGATTTAACGTATCAGGAAACCAACTACGTTGCTTATAAATGCGAATAAGTCTGTTCGTCTCCACATGTTCGTCCGTCTTTCTCTTTTCCTTTTTCGTTCGCTACTAGCCAGACAAAACCTTGTTGCTGGGTGACCTGCAGTCTGCACGCCAATTCTCAGTCGTTGAGAACCAGGGCTTTCGCACTATGTTGCAGACGCCCCGTCTCAAAGATATTTTACTGACACAGCGACCCCCCCCCCGTCTCTACCACGAGACCAAAACCGAAGTTATAAAATCACTAAAGAAAACAGGCAGCGTCTCCAAACAAGAGCAGTGAATGAGAGCCTTCCAGTTCACTTGCCACGTCACTTCCATTTGTTTTATTAATAAAAGATATTGGACATAAATGCATTATGGATCATTACAAATACTTAGCTTTAAACGTACCAAGTCCTCAGACAGTAAGAAAATAGAAATCATGTATAGAAAAAAAAAGATGCATCGAGATACATCGATAATCGTTTTATAATCACATCGCAGCCTCTGAATTGTAATCGAATCGAATTGTGAGGTGCCTAGAGATTCCCACCCCTAGTATTTAGTAAACAATACACAGTAGTTAGTGAGAAATGAATAGTAGTTAGTGAATAACGAATAGTATTTACTGAAAATACATCTTAAGATTAATTACTGACTAACAAACCTGTAATTTGTGTCTGTAATGTAACCCACACATAAAAGCGTTTAGCAGCAGGGTCACTTCAGGTCATCTCATATTCAGAAATATCTCCTGCTTTTGGAGTGGTGAAAGCAAACAGTCTTTGAGGCATTATCTTCCGCCATGTGGCAACACTGTATGCAGCAGAGCGTCATCATATGATGAAGAATGTGCTCTGAGAGCTCATTTATCATTCCCGTTTCTCTCCTCTCGTTTCTCTTCCTTTCCTCTCCTCCCCCTATCCTATCTCCTCTCTTCATCAGCCTTTCCCCTCTCTATCCTTCTCTCTCTCTTGTCTTTCCTGTCCTCTCTCTTTTCCTCTTCATTAATAAGGTGGGGATTAGATCAGAATGTGTAATTACGTCCTCTGTACTGCAAGAGAAACACCGTGTAATCACTCTGTCTGTCCTCCATGTTCAAAAACACTGTGTGATATGAGCTGTGTTAGTGATCCAGGACAGCTGGATGACAGAGACAGATATTCATAATCTGAACTTTATTAAAATTTGATCTGGGTCCTGAATTACTGAAGTTTTTCCATAAGTTCCTTTACTGAAACTGTCTTCTCTTTTCAGCTGTGGGCAATCACACAAACCCCTCTATTCCTGACTTATTCTGTTAGCATAGGCCCTCTGGGAAGAATTAACTCTCTTTATTATGTTTTAAAGCATCTTAGTTTTTACAAATCACAGTGAATACAGTTTTCTGTCAGCAGTTCCTGATTTAAAGAGGAATTCCACTGATTTTTTCAAAATGTCTGCTTAATTCAGTCATTAAAATGTAAATAAAGTAATTCGGTGTGGTTTGATGTGAAAGACTCCATTCTAAAGAAACTTACCGGGTCAGAATAGTTCACAGTGGTGGTGATTGGAACCAGACGTCTGAAGTGTTTAATGCCTCTAAAAGCTCCCTCACAAGTATTACATGAAATGGAGGTGAGTGCACTGCCTGAAGACATTGTTTTTTCATTGTTTTGCCACAAGGTTTTGGTTTAAAATATGTTTTTGAAAATCCGTTCATAGTGGAGAGGTACATGCAAGGTGTTCCAGGGTCAAAGTATTCTGTACACTTTTTTTTGCAAATTGCTAATTTTTGAAATATGCAACAATTATCTACAATTGTCAACATTAAATCTACAATATATATATATATATATATATATATGTATATATATATATATATATATATAAAACTGGGGACAACTACTTTTGCCTACCTGTGTAAAATGATCAAATTGTAAGTTGCTCTGGATAAGAGCGTGTGCCAAATGCCATAAATGTAAATGCAAATATGTGTTGGTTCACTGGTGGATGGTAAATAAAAAGAGCCTATATTTGTGCTGTAGACATTGTGACCCCTGGTTCCTATCACCACCACTGTAAAGAAATCTGAGTTGGTAAGTTTCTCTACAACAAACCACTTCACAGCAAACCACTTTGAATGACTTGTGTTTACATCTAAACCACTGAATTACGCACATTAAAAAATCTATGGAATTCCTTTTTAATGTAATGTAGCACTGATTAGCCAAATCAGGTATTTGACGGTAACTACAAATTATATGGGCGACATTATATAAGGAGACATTTAAAAAAGGTTAGACAAAGAATTGACCTACATAAAATCACTTCTTATTGTATCAATATTATTTATGTTTATTTGAAAATGTATGTTTTTCTAAGCAAAAATGCTTACTGCACAGTTAAATCCTTTTTAATGTTTAATTATAACAGTCTCAGCTATTTGTACTGTACTGTATGTGCATGAATTCTGCTTAATATATCATTTGTTAATCATTATCGTGATATTGGCCTTTGAAGTACTGATATCAGGAGGGTGCAACATGCAAATGAGCCCTCTAACCAATCACAGTTTGACTTAGTGAGTGCTGTTTGTGTCAGAGTTTCAGTTCCAGTGTTTCTTTGCATGTTTTGATATTCATGTTATCCAACAAAACATATGCAAAGGAAACTTACTGCCATATGTGTTTCACAAAAAAGTAAAAATGGACACCATTACATGTATTTCATCTACATATCATACATGAGTATATATATTGGTATATATTTAAAAAGTCAAAATGGGCCCAATTAATTATATCTAGCACACATATTGTAAAACATCACATACTTCACACATCTTGCAGACACATTCTAATATGTGTAATTAAATGTACATATATTTTTCTTCCATATGGGAAAATTGAATTATTTTGGTAAAAACTGCATGAGAGAAAGTGAAACAAGGAAAGGAAAGTGTCCATAGCTTTGCTCTGTCTTCAGCCTCACACTCTGAATAACACGGCTACCGACCCTGTCGTAAGTGTTGTCATGACAACATCACAGCAGCCACTCAGCTGTACCTCTGATTCCATCGCAGTTCAAATGCATCATACATGCAGCATATCAGTTTCAGTTCTGATGTTTTTGAAGTGGTCAGGTGATATTTAATCATTCTGTGGCTAAGAACAACTGTGAAAAAAGTGTAAAATACAGTCAGTCATACAGTCACATGCTCGAAGAAATTAGTTACTGTCCAAGCAATTTTGGAGCATTTCTGTCGGTCCATTCATTGTGAAATTATCACACAATGTAAAGGACAGCTGCCGTGCTCAAATGCTGCAAAGAAGTAAAAATAATAAAAAAATTGGGATACTTGTTTTCCTTTGGACAGTGACAATATGTTGTGTTCTGGATGTTGGTATGCTGGCCAACCAGTATGACCATGCTGGGTGACCAGCTAAACCTGCACAAGCTTAGACCAGTGTGGAATTCATGGTTATGACACCAACTAACATCACATAAACTGCATCCCTAAATCATCTCACACTTGCCTGAAATCAAACTTTAAGTTCATTTCAGATGACTTGCTTATCCTGTATGATACACTGTTATCTACAAAATTGGGCAAATGTGTGGTGCATAGCATCCATCTGAACGCCTAAGACAGACAATCATGTCTTTTCTGATCGACTACATTTGTAATAAGGGGGAAAACTATGTAAATTTGATTTTTTGCTGAACTATCACTGTAAACTCTTAAATCTTTGCAGTGCAAGTGTTCTGCACACTGAATTCAAAACAACAGGAAAGAGGGTGCCACTCATCTGTGTTCTCTCCTCCCCCTCCTCATCTCTCCCTCTTTTTCACCTCCCCCTTCTTGGCTCTCTTCTATCGTCTTCCATCTCTCTCCTCTTCCAGACGACGCTCTTTCAGCCCGTGCCTGCTCCTTCCCCCTCTCCTCTGCTGTGGTAATTGACCTTGCTCAGACTGTGCCTTGGAGGAGGGGGACATGCAACGTGCTGCTGCTTACACCTCTGAAGAACAAGGTGACTCAAGCAGCAGTCAATAATTTGCTGTTTCACAGAGAGAAAGAACCAATCTGTTGAAAGGTTCTTTAAGGAAGCAAAAGAAAAACCATGGCAATGGTTACCAACCTGGTTCTCAGGGCCCCCCAGATGGTTGAGTTGGAGCAAAAAATGTGGATTGTTTGGAGGGCCCTGAGGACCGGGTTATGGGCTACTGTTCTATGGCATCACTTCAGAGAACGTTTTGGCAAAACCTGGAAAAAACGTCCAGTGGGCACACTGCTGACATTTCATCAGCAAAAGTAAGTATGAGAAGTCAGAGGTGGTAATCCATACCAGAATAATAAGTTATCCTTGGGTGAGATTATGCATTATTGCCCTAGATAACATATCCAGACATCTATAACTGCCTTGAAAACACTGCATCGGCAAACACATTGCAGAAGCTAAAAGCATACAAATCGCCAAAATCATATAATTAACATTATCTAGTGTGGAGCGGCCAGCAATATTTTGTCTTTTGTACCATCAGTTGCACCATCTAACATCGTCATGATAGCAAAAAACATAGATAGCTACGTATCTATGTTTGGGTCAGTCAGTGTTGACTTAACTTTAGCTTAAGCTAACATAAGCCCTGCTAATGTTCTAGTGTTAACTGCATTCATTGTCTAGCTAAAGCATAAGAGAGCTAGACAATAATAGCTAGACTGCGTAAGTCAATCATTATTCAACGTCACTTGAAAAATGATGAAAACTATAAATTCATCCTTCACCAACTGTCTACCGGTGAGAGACTGATGAGAGCAGACTCTAGTAATGTTATGAAGAGATGGCTGGAAGTTTTTCATGTTTGTTCTGTTTATTCTATCCATAGTTTTCTCCGCTTGTTCAGCTCTTTGGGCTGGGATGCTACAAAACCTTACACCATTTTGTTTTTTGTTGCTGTTTTCACTACAACCATGAACCATGCAGCACACCAGGGCTATATTTTGTCTGCCCAGATGCTTTATTAACCAACAGCGTACAAACGGTGACTCTACGAGCGCCTCTGTCATGACAAGTGTGATGTCAGTTGAATACTATCTATTGTTCATAGTCTCAGTCAGATGCTGTGTCTGTGCATAGCCATATATGTAGCTCTTTGTGGGGAACAAATGTCTGCAATCCAATTTGGATATTGTGAAGACATTTAACTGGTCCACATGATTTCTTATGTTTTTAGTTTTAGTTAAAAATGTAATATGTAAAGGAAATTACTGTTGGTTCCTGAGGTGAAGGTTAGGGTTAGTAGCATTAAGCTGTATTAATCCATTTAATCAATGACGACTTAAAAGGGAATCCACTGATTCTTTTCTTTGTAGGCTATTTTGCCTTAAAACACCTTGCATATACATAAAAAATACTAAAATCCTATTTCAAAACTATCATAAAACAATATTTTAGACATGGCGTAAGGTATTTGTAAGTATTTTGTTTAACAGCTTTCTGTGAGGGAGCATTCAGAGGCTTTAAACTCAGATGTCTGGTTTCTATCACCACCACTGTGAACAATTCTGATTTGGCACATTTCTCTAGAACGGAGCATCTTAACCATTTCAATCATGCAGAAATTTTGATAAATAAACAGAAATGGATCTCCATTTAATACATTTGGGATGAGCCGGAATGACGTTTGTGATCCAGAACTAATCACCCAACATCAGTAGCTTACTTCACTAATGCTTTTGTGTCAGAAAGCAATCAAATCCTCACAGCAATGTTCCAACGTCTGGTGTAAAGTCCTCTTAGAAAAGTAGAGGCTGTAACTGCAGTAAAGGGGGACAAACTCCCTATTAACACTTTTGATTTCAGATTTTTGAACATCAGATGAGTAGATGTCTACAAACTTTTGAACATATAGTTCGGCCTGTCACAATTATTACATAGCCACCTAATCACAGTTATTTAAGCAGTTTTGTTGGTTTGGGTTAAGACATATTAATGCAACTTCATTATGACACAGCATATCTCTGCTGTCGGAAGAAAATCTTGTATCTCCAGTTTTTGTTGTTTTTCAGTTTTTGTTGTAATTTAAAAAAAAATGCCTGTTGCTCTTTAAATAGTGTATAAATTTCATGATGAATGGACCAAAAGAAATGACCCAAAACTACAGAAAAAAGTATGGTTCCATTTACTTACATTAAACGTAAAGTAGGTTTTTTTCCTTCTCCTGTAAAGTTACCATTTTGGATGGTTTTCTTCCGACAACAGCGATACGTCTAGTGAAAACAAGACAAATTTGAACTTCTAACTCGGTGGTATAACATATTTAGAGCACAGTGTGAGTAAGATTTGTTTAGTTATGAGCTATGTAGCTAAGGCAAATGTTTTAGCATGGATGCTAAAAATGTGTGTTTCACTTGTATTTTTACTCTCATGAAAAAAAATGTAGCCTTTCTTGAGGCCAAGTAATTTGTGTTTGTGTGGGCACACAGCAGTGTAGTGTATCATTTAATGTCAGTACAACTTATGTTAACTACTAAGTGAACTAAGCTAAGAAGCAAGACAGAATCAGCCAATCTGGCCACTTTAGGCTTGAACTAGTTGCATACGATGAACAAAAAAAGACAATTAAATCTTCAATCATGATTATTTATATGGCAATTATTGTGAGCTAAAATTTCATGATTGTGGCAGGCCTACTTCATAAATATGAGAATGCCTGCTTTCTATGTTTGCGCATGCATTGATAAGAGCGGCTTTTCTGTTTCAATCTTTCCCCTTCAGCCAAGAGCGATATCTTAAACATACACATACTGACAAATCTTATCCTGTACATTGTTTGCGAAGCAGAATTAAATGGTATTGGAGAGAGGACTGAAGTGATAAAAAGGAGAAGAAAAAATAAATTGAAGAGAGGAGCACAGAATGGGCCGTAAATTCAAAGGGAGGTAGCAAAGCTTGAAGGGAAATAACAACACAGGAGTGGCAACAGAGGCTTACAGCCAGACAGCGAGGAATGAAGGAAACTAACTAAATCACAAGAAGGGTATATTACTGAGAGAGAGCGAGAACGAGAGAGCATCAGAGGCAGAGAGAGAGACTAAATGGCGAGAGCGGCATGTTCAGCATGTGTGAACAGGCTGGGGGGGAAAACAGATCGTCCCCCAGGATTCATTGTTGTACGGCTGACTCTGCCATCTGAATACTGATAACAGGCCTTTTGCTGAGCTATCCACAGATCCACACTCAAAAGCGCAGATACGCACACAACAAAGAGGGGGCGACTGGTCTTCAGCCCAGCTGCCTGCTGCCACAATACATGCCCTGATATATTTAGATCAAACCTGACACTTATAGTGCACATTCACACTACTATACAGTACATATAATCACAGAGACAGACAAGCACAATCAGAACTACTCAGTCACCTGTGACAAAAAAATTTGTGCTGCAGTATAAATGCATAAGCCATTATTCAAACAGCAAAGGCTTTCAGAGAAGGTGTAAGGATTTCAGAGAAGGTGTAAGGATTTCAGAGAAGGCCCAAAGATTTAGTCATGTCTGTGGCTTTCAGTTCATTTTTATATAGTAGAATCATGCTTGTATTTAAAGCCCTGTAAGTACTACAGTACTACTTGTGTTCCACTGTTATATTCTGGATGGAAACAAAAGGGTTAAATTCTTCAGTGGATAATTGACCAATCAGGAATTCTGTGGTTTCTAAGTAAATAAAGCTAAGCAAGCTCTCCCACTGAATTGGACCTCCAGAGCCACATAGAAGTCCTAACGTGTTAGATTAACAGCATAATTATGAAATTACAGATGAATCAACTAATCATGTTTTGATGTCTAATGGTTCAGACTCATTTTGTGAGGAAAAAAACATCACTCCAGTCACAGACTGTGAATATGTGGGGCAGTCTAATTGGTGGGTTGTCAGAAATGGAAAACAGCAGCAGCTCACTACTGAAAGAATCACTATGAGGCTGTCACAAGTTAACAATATATGCTTACATGCCCAGCACAAGCTCTAACTAAAACAAGTAATGTCTTTTAGAAGCTTGTAATGTCTGTGTTCAATCTAGTATCGCCAAAAACTGCTGCAAATGGGAGCTAAGAAGCTACTAGAATCCCATAGGGGTGCTAGTAGAAGACAGCATTACCATGGAGGTGTTTTTCCTCATGTTTTGACCAAAGACATCTAGAAGCTATATATCAAGCAGCATTACAGGATTAAATTGGTAGATTTTCTCCCTATGCCGAATGTTTGGTGTGACATACTGTTCTCTAATAAAATAAAATGTAAAAAGTACAGATGAATTCCAGGCTTCAAGGTGGCTGCTACTACTGTTTTATCTATGCAATGTACCTTTATCAATTTTTGTATACAACAGTATGCCATTCGGCATCAAAAAACAAGTCTATGTGAGAATACTTAAAGGGACAGTTCCACCATTTTTTCTAAATGTGTGCAAAACTCAATCATTGAGATGTAAACAAAGTTATTTAGAGTGGTTTGATGTGAAATGGTTAATTGTAGAGAAACCTGCTGACTCTGAGAAATCTTCACAGTGGTGGTGATAGAAACTACAGGTTGCAATATATACAATTGTAGCCATTATATTTACTATCCAAAATGACCAGTGAACCTGCATGTGTCTTTTGTGTTACATGTAATGTTTATAATGGTAAAATGGTGGTAAATAAATAAAAAAGTCTTTATTTAGTTTCTCTAGAACAGAGCATTTCACATCAAACCACTCTGAACGACTGTTTATATCTTAATGATTTAATTACGCAGAAATTCTCCTTTAACATGATTTGAAGAAAGTGTGTGATGTGAGACACACAGTCGTATGCAAAAGTTTGGGTGCCCCTAGTCAGATGATATGTGTTTGCTGATTTTCTAAGTGAAAATAAGTTCACACATTCACACATGAAAATAAATAACACATTCTCTACAGAGAACACACTTCTGCACAGTTTAACACAGTTACTGTTTATTTGCTAAATTTGACATCCTTGTGGGGAAAAGCAAACATAAAATGTGGCCTGTGCAAAAGTTTTTGTTTTTATATGTTTCATGTTAGCAAATACATAGAAATTGTTCAATAAAATCTGTAGAAAAAATACCATATTTAAGTGTCTTCTCTGTAGAGGATGTCTTACCTTATTTTTACTTACAAAATCAACAAAACATGGAATTTGACTGGGGTGTTTAAACTTTGGCATACAACTGTATAAGCTTCCATTAGCCTACTTGTTGGGTACGTGTGGCTCCAGTGCAAAACTAAAGAAGCAAATGCTGAACACCAAACGTCTTGGCTGATTAACTGCATTTGGAGTAAGAAAACAGTAAACACTTTAAATATGACTTTTTTTTGCCAAACTATTTACTTAACGTAGCTATGAGTCTTAAATGCCACAGTTGGCTAGACGATGAAGACACTGTGATCCTCTCTCGTGGGAAAGGCTGTCTGAGGTATAACTGACAAACTGCTTTGACATTTTGTGATGTATGTTTCTCCTCGTTTAGGGGGGAGGGGCACTCTCACACTCATTAAGCACACACGCATCAGATGAATGTACAAAGCGGCTGCGGGAGATAACATCACATAAATTATGCATTTTGCATGGATTGCTTTATTCATACTTGACGCATTGACTTTAAAATCTGTTGATCAAATGATCTCAGGTTGAAGTGATTACGGAATTCTAACCACTGCAGGCATTCAGATGGAAAGATGAAACGTTAGATGGAAAACCACTGTAAATGCTAAGTTTAATCACCTACAACTGAAACACCTATCAAGTAGGGCTGCACATATTGGCTTTTGGGATACTGATTTCACAAGAGGACAATATGCAAATGAGCCCTCTAAATTGGGGTTTCATAGGGGCGCAAGCTCTATTTTTCCATTGGTGTCAACAATGTGGGAACAATACTGTTTAATTTGTGTGGTACTATACAAAGTTCTCATTACTTATAAAAATGTGATTAAAACAAATAGCCTATTTGCTTTTGTCTTAACGGCTTAAAGGCAAGTGTCGCATGCCATCCAATCAGATTTGGAAACATGCTTCTACTGTAAACCCAGCCTTCCTACCTAATATAGATAACCAATTTAACTCTGTTCAGCTGATTGGCAATATCAACCTATTAACACTACTAACCAGCTAGCTGGGTGCTATTATAAGCCTTTAAGTACATACAGTAAAAATCTAGTCAGATAAAGCTGTCAAATTCAGTGAAAACAGATTTACATGGAATAGACCTACTGTACGAACAAATGTCTGATATAGCTACCTCTGTCATGACAGCTGTATCTGGCTATGCTGGCTACGTCCCTACACAGCAGAATACTTTACAACAGTGGTCTCCAACCCTGGTCCTGGAGAACTGCCTTCCTGCAGAGTCTAGTTCCAATCACAGTTTCCCACACCTGCTCCAGCTAATCAACCTCTTCCCAGGGCCCTGATTGGCTGGATCAGATGTATTAACATTAAGTAAGGGGTGGAGTAGCTTACTGGACACAGGTTGAAGCTAAACTCTACAGGATGGTAGATCTCCAGGACCAAGGTCGGAGACCACTGCTTTAGAATTACACTCTATGTCCAAAGGTTTGTAGACACCTGCTTATCCATCGTTTCTTTTGAAATCAAGGGTATTAATAGGGAGTTTGCTCCCCCTTCACTGCAGTAACAGCCTCTACTCTTCTGGGAAAGCTTTACACTAGATGTTAGAACATTGCTGTGAGGATTTGATTGCATTCAGACACAAGAGCATTAGTGAGGTCAGGTACTGTTGTTGAATGATTAGTTCTGGATCACAAACTCCACTCCATTCCAAAGGTACTGGATGGAGCTCCATCACTCCAGAGAACACAGTTTCACTGCCAGAGCTGGGGCTGATTAGTTGGGGCTGATTAGTTGGATCAGGTGTGTTGGGAGCAACACTAAAAAGTGCAGGGCAGTGGGCCTCCAGGACAGTGGCAGTGCTTTTCTATGGAGGTTATAGAAGATGTGCGTGTGCTAGTTGAATGCCAGTCTCAGCAATGGGTGCACTTTAAAGTAGTTGAATTAACTAATTAGACCAAGCGTCTGGATACTTTTAGACACACAGTGTAGGTTTTACAAGATAAATAACAACAAGTACTCTAGGCTACTTGAACAAATCATGAAATAGCAGGAAGAACTCAATGCTGGCTTACATGACTGTGAAATCTGGTAGAATGGTATAAGGAGGACATGCCACATGATAGTGTTACATTATTGATGCATTTCTAATATGTCGCAAGATGTAATATGTGGAAAAATAATCGCAATGCTACTGTTTTATCTATGTCGAGCAGCCCCTAACATCAAAACAATTCAACAGATGT
The DNA here is from genome assembly GCF_904425465.1 of Colossoma macropomum. Lineage (NCBI taxonomy): Eukaryota > Metazoa > Chordata > Actinopteri > Characiformes > Serrasalmidae > Colossoma > Colossoma macropomum. Next base: position 29,009,459 of record NW_023494792.1, on the reverse strand, counting down.
TCAAGCAGGTGGAAAAATGTTATCTGAAAGAAAACCCAAGCATTTCTTTAAAGTAGCCACTGCTAGCAAACAATAACCAAACAGTGTCATTTTTCAGCGCCATCAGCAATCAATAAATTCTCACATCAGACTCCCAGAGACAATTTCATGGGTCATTACTGTATTGACTCGGTATTGCGGTCACTTGGGCTCTATCACAATAACAGCCAGGGCAGGGCTGGATTATCTTGGCTTACCTCCTGCTGATGAGGCTGTGGTTAAGGCAGTGTGAGTTACATTCGGGATGCTGCCCAAGTGTCCCTCCTGTGGCTTGCTTGCACTCATCACCAACCATGGAAGTCTATCAGGAGGCCCGTTAGTAGCTTCAACCTCAGGAGTCTGCTGGGGAACAGGAGTCTCCTCCACAATTTGCGTGGTGCTGAGGGAACTCTCCGGAGTGGTGGTCAGACTAAGCTGCAGCTTCGTGGTGGGTTCAGTGGGCAACGATGTTGAAACAGCTGGCTGTTGTTGTGTAGTTGTTGACTTAATCACTTTTGGTTGAGAGGTCATCAGCCTGGGCTCTAATGATGTCAATGACTGGAAACCAGTGGTTGTGATTTGGTCATTTTTGAGGCTTTTTGTCTTAGCATTTTGAAATTCAACAGATTTTGTGGTCTGCTTGGTCCTCTGGTTTACCTGTGTAGAAGAGGTTGTTGTTTCCTGTGATGTTCCAATGACATATCCATTGGTTTTTTGTGTAGAGACTGGAGGAGGTGCAGTCTGTGGAGTTTTTTCTGAGTGTCTGCCTCTGTTGGAAGGCCAGAACTCGAGGTCAAAGTTGGGGTCAGGCTCGGACAAGGTCTTAGGCTTGTCTGTTTGCTGTCGTCCCCTGAGCAGATTATTTTTGGGAGGTTTGGTTCCCCTCTGTGGAAGCAGAGTGCCTATCTGCGCTGGGCTGGTTGGAGTTTCCTCCGGCCGGAGTGTGATTATCTGGTAGGTGGGACTAGTTGGAGCTTCCACAAACACTGCGTAGCCCTGTGAGGTGATATTTGAACTTGCTGGTGGCCTTTCACTTATTGGATTTCGCAGGGTCGTGGCAACCGGTGCCTCCACAGACACTGTGTGATCTTGTGTGGTGATGATGTTTGAACTTTCCGTTGTTGGATTTTGTATGGTTGTGGCAACCTGTGCCTCCACAGACACCGTGTGATCTTGTGTGGTGATGCTGTTTGAACTTTCCGTTGTTGGATTCTGTATGGTCGTGTCAACCTGTGCATCCACAGACACTGTGTCATCTTGTGTGGTGATGATCTCTGAACTTTTTGGTGGACTTTCTGTTGTTGGATTTTGCATGGTTGTGGCAACCTGCGCCTTCACATTTTGTGTCAAGAAAGGAAAGGGCAGCTTCAAAGATGGAATGGGCATATCCGGAATCCATTTTCCAAAGTCTGGTACTCCCCATGTGCCTGAGGCTCCTTTTGACTGTGTGGTGGGCTTCGGCCCGCTTCTGCCGAATAGCCCACCGCTGGCGGAGCTGAAGAACAAGAGTAAGAAGCAAACCACCAGTGTCCTCCGCAGAAGAAGCATGCTGCCTGCCTTTTTCTGGTGTTCTGCAGGTCACATGGTGTCCTCTGTCTAACAGCCCACTAGACTCAAAGTGACCTAAAAGACAGATTCATAAAATATAAGTCCACAGTCTTCAGTCTTCAACAGCCTGACTGTCACCTAGATTTCACCTTTAGAATTAAATAATATAATTTGATACTTGTTCACCACAGTAAACAGTCTAGGGAAATTTGGTCTACCTCTAGGTTATAAACCGACTGCTCAACCAGCCTCCCTGTGCTGAGTGAACAGTGATGATGTGAATCTACATTTTATCCTTGTTTATTTACCATATGGTCTGTCATTTGAAAATTATACCTCCTTTCATGTTGATGTTATGAAGAACACTGTTGACTGTGGGTTTGTTTTAGGTTGTAATCAACAATCCTAAGATTCCCAGTTAGAGGTTTCTGGCCCCATATCGTCTTTACTACTTCTTATTGACAAAAGGGCAGCTTCAGTGTTCTATTGAAGCTCTACTTATAGGGAGCTCTTTGAGAGTATGAATGGAGGAGTGGGGGCTCCTATGTGCATTTGGGGGTTGGGTTGGGGGCTTTTTTGGAGTGACGGGGTAATTTAGGGGTTCAAAGCCAATGGGCTGTTGCCTGAGTGAAGTGAGTGGAGCACCCCTGGAATTTCTCTCAGAACCTAGAGAGAAACCTGGGTGCTATAACTGGGCTTCCAACTCTCCAAAATTACCTCTTCCATCCGCTCTCCTCTCTCTCCCTCGTCTTTTCTCCCTCTTTCTTAAACACACAAGATTGATTTCTTCTTTAATCCAGGATAAACTGCCTGAACCCTCCTACTGGGAACAACATCAGTTTGTGCTCAGTCTGCCAACAGAGGAGCAGCCATTTTATATCTCACTTCTCCTCCACCTCTTCCCTCTCTCCTTCCGCCTCTTTCTCTCTCCAACTCTCTTGGTGGCCTCACTAACAGATATTCAGCCTGCACCCTTGGGCTTAATTCCAGTGTCTGTATGGTGTAGAGGGATATTGTAGCTCTCCTCATCATCCTCATCTCAGAGATGACCTTCCTTAAGGGTCTGATAAAGATTCAACTTTCTGACCACTGTCCTTCAGTTGGCCATATAAAGCCTCAGGGTGAAAAAAGAACAGAGAAATTATACTTGTGAAAGTAAGAGTACTGTGTCTAAATCGAATTTATGTAAAAGTGAAAGTGTGGGGAAAAATATACTTGAGTGAAAGTTATCCACATACTCAAGCATGTAATGGTGCATTACTGAAACATATTGTTATTTGATAAACAATACAAACACCTATTATTGGTGCTGTGGACCAACCGCTGGTCTATTTTCTCTACGGTCCTGTGCTTAATAGTAGTAAAGTTGTAGTTAGTGTAAAGTTGTAGTTGTAGTATATTTCGAGAAGAATTTATTGTGTAGTGTTGGTGTAGTTTGACTGCATTTATTAACGGCGTAATGATCAATACTGACCCTTTAAAAAGACAAATTAGCACAGTTGTAGGCAGTTTTATTTTACAGTGATGAATTTAGTGTAATGTTTTAATGAGCTTCTGGGTTTTAAGACCTAAATAAAAATGTAAGGGGCAAAAAGTATGCACATCTCTTGGAAATGTAAATCTGTAAAACTACATGTATTCAATTTCGAGTAAAATATAAAACTTCCATGACAATACTTTTGATTTTTGATACCGATTCCTGATGGATACTTTCCCCGATAGCTTCTTTGTAATTACAAACTAAAAGAGGGTCTGGCTTAAACCAGAAATGAGTGTGAAGTGGGTATATTTACTGACCACAATGGGCCACAGACTAATGAAGTAGCTCTGACATTAATAACACAGATACTGAAAGTAATTTAGACAGTCTAGATTTTAAAACAAGCATGTCTGTTGGGTCACAGATGCCAGGACCAACATTTAGGTGCTGAAATTTGGAACAGAATAAGATCGAGAATTTTTCCATACGTGGTCGTATTGAACTCATTCGGTCTATATGGAATTTTGGTATCCAGCCCTTGTCCTGCAAGACATTAACATTGTGTCATGTTAGCTATGCATTTCATACTGTGGGGTAGAACGCATGAAAGTCTACTCTTAGATGCTCATTTTAGGTGAAGTGCTTCAATTAAAACCAGCTAATGTTAAAGCTTAGAGGTTTTTAAAGAAATATCGGTATCAGTACAGGTTAAAAGCTAAGGGGCTTTAGCCTGGTGGGGGCACATTTAGATGAACAGATTCTGTCTTTCTGTGAACAGTACTAAATTGCTTTCACTGTGAACATAATTTAGGCCTCCTGTGGGGTTTTACAACTGAACAGTTCAAGGTTTTTGGATATTCGACAAGCCTTTCAGAAATCTGCTTTTTTTGTTATGGAGTGAATTAATTATTGAGGTTCAAGGTGATACTGCCCTGAAGCCTCACTGCGTTTTTATTCTGAGTAGGTGTACTCAAAGAACGTTTTATATGTGAAAGAAACAAGGCAAGATTCAATTGGAGTTCTCTATTTCTTTTACCACTGTCTCTCTCTCTCTGTACATACCTTTTTCATCCAATGCCCCCAAACCCTGAGATATAGGCCAAAGCACAAGCAGTCTGAGGTTATGTAGCTGCTTGTTTTTTTCTATTCTTAGTTAGGCTGTATGTTTAGAGCTGCTGATATAGGGCTGTTGAACTGTAGGCTACTGGAAGATTGTTCAGTCTGCAGGGAAACTGTGTATGAGTCCTCCACTGCTAGACTGAGTGAGTCAGAGTTTGATGCTCCCCGTAATTCTCCACTCATCCATACTCAAAGCAAAAGCATATGGTATAGCAGGGAGCTGGACAGTCGGGAGAGCTTCCTCACTGTAGGAAGCGCGGTATTTATGCAATGCGCTTCAGGAAAAGTATGAATAATATCTGGGACACTTCAGAACACGTCAGAATGTGACATGATATTGCCTGTGGAGAAGAGGAAATGGAGTCTAAATGAGTAATATTTACTACTGAAGCTCTCTCTTTATCTCTCTTTCTCTTTCTCTCTCCCTCTTTGCCCTTTCATTCTTTCACTGTCATTTAGTTGCACTATGACGGGCCCTATCATAATGAGATGTGTTCACTCAAGTGGAAAAAGACAGAAAGAGTGGGAGAGCATGATGAAGAGGGAGAAGAGGCCAGAAGACAAGTAAGAATCTAACAGCTGTGGAGGGAATAGTATACGGAGTAGTAAAGAGAGAGCTCCTGAAATTAATTTCATGAACTCTTAGATGTAAATCCCTCACTCTGCCTCTTTATATCGGATAGTGGGGTCTTGCTCTGTAAAGTCCGCATCCTTTGATTTTCTTCTTCTTTTGTGTCTTAGATTCCCTTTTCACTCTCGTAATCTCTTTATAATATGGATTAGCAGCTCTTTTCTTACAGTACTGTATTGTTTCCCGCATTGACGTCTTGCAAGAGCCATAGACTATAATGTAATAGCGTACAGTGCTATGCTGCTATATTCAGCCCTTCACCATGTTTGTTGAACTGCCTTTTAAATGCCCAACAATGAGGGCCAATCAATGATTATTGGGTTTGAGGGAATCGTTAATGGGTTTAGGGCAATCGATGATGATTAGAATAAGAAAAAAGGGAAGGTATGCGATATAAGACCATTAGAGGAGAGAAATGGAGGATTGTGGAAGAGGAGTGTGGGCCTTCACTATGTGGAGGGTTTCAGATGAATTTCTATCACTGAGGTGTATCGTAAATGTTGATGGATTAACTTGTCATGACACCGCTTACTTCTAACACGTCCCTATAAGTGCACAGAGGCGTTTGGAATCAATAGCCTACTCCTCTCAGTAATAGGCTGATTTATGGGCTGTGAGTCTTTCTCCTTGTGTGGGTTCTGGCTCATAAATACAGACATAGGAGTGCATTTGTGACCCTAAACATTGCCAATGGAAGGTGATCTTTTGAGATGATTTTACAGGGAAGGACTCTTAACACATTGCCATTTCAGCAACTCTAGCCTTGATACAGTCATATGCAAAAGTTTGTACACCCCCTGGTCAAATGACATGCTTTGCTGATTTTCTAAGTGAAAATAAGTCAACACATGTGTAAATGCTAGTGCACAATTTCTATGCAATTGCTATTTAATATATTGGAAAAAATAAAACAAAATATGAAATGTGTGGTAAAACATTTATTTGGATGGTCCACTGTAGATGCTTTGTAGATGCTCAGTATATCTTTAAGTAACAATGAGTATGGAAGATTCTATTAAATCTAACCATAAGCCTAAACCTAATCCTAACTCTAACCTCAAGGTAAAACCTACACCTACTCCCAAACCTAACCCTAACCATAATGTTGTTGATAATCAACTGAGTATCACCAGAAAGTTTGTTAATGATTTAAGTATCTGTAGATCATCTATAGGGGACCATCCAAATAAAGTGTGACTAAATCGTGCTCTCTGCAGAGGATATCTTAACTTATTGTCAATAAATCAACAAAACGTCATTTGACTGGGGCACCCAAGCTTTAGCATACAACTGCATGCCAGTTCCTATTTAACAGATTAACAATAAAACGTTAATTAAAAAGTTAATTTTTTCCATTTTTTCACTGTAACGTTAGACTGAATACTGCTAACAACATCACTTCGGCACCCTTTAGCTCTCAACAATCATGTTATCTAGAAGCCTTTTTCTTTAGGCCCCCTGGTGGCCATTCTGGAAATGAATCTGACTCAAATATTTTGGATTAAAATAATGAATTATACTATTTATTTTATCAGATTAACTAGGACAGTGTTGTCTCTCTATATGTGAAATGTTTTGACTCTGTGTTGAGCTGCTAGTGAGCAATTATGTGTGATAGGGGAGGGGTGAGAACCCCCTGCTGTGGCAACATTTCAAATGCCTAAACAAAAACAGCTGTGATGAGATAATCGAACAGCGCAAATGAAGCTTCCTTCATATGGCTGTTTACAATAAAACAAACACAATACAACACTTTTATAAATGTTGGCTTGCTTGCTCACCTATGAAGATGAAAATGTAGTTTGTTTCTGTTTTTTTACATCAAAATATACTCGATCAACGTTGAAAAAACGAAGCAAAAAAGCCAATCCAAATCCAAAAACAGGCTTTGCATTTTATGGCTACTGTGAAAAGGGGTTTAATGAATCGTGTCTATATCAGATCTATTTCTGCATGCATGTTGTTGATGGCAACATATTGCACTGTGCCAAACTGCCCTCAGCCATCGACTGATGCTGGCTGTCCTTGTTTATCTCACGCTGGGCTCTGCAGTGTCACAGTGCATAGATGGACCCCGAAGGTCACAGCTAGACTGATACCAAACATCCACCATTGACTTTAAAGCATCAATACATTAGTGGTACAGTATAACCTGTTGATTGGTTGACTGTGTTTATATTCAGCATCCTTGCAGCCTTTAGCTGAGCCTCTATCCTCTACACACATGTTGTGTTTTCTATCCTGAAACACACACACACACACACACACACCCACACACACACAGAAGCATGCAGTGCCACACCACAGCAAGCGAGTCAATTATGCCTGGCTGTGAAAGTGTGATTAATGAACTGTCACGTTAATGTTTTTATTGGGCGTTCGCTCGATGCATCTGGATCACCTGATTATTTCAAACGCTCCCTTCCAAAGCCAGCCTGCTCCGCTGGCCGCCTTCACCATGGTTACCGGCCGAGTATGTCTGGCTAAAGCATCCGACGGGGGCTCTTAATGCACATATATATAAATATGGCACCTTAAAGAGTCCTTTACTGCTGTACAAACATCTTTATCTGTTTTTCTGTCTCAAGAGTTATAGCCTGCATCACATTGATAGAGATGTCAATGAGCAGCAGTTAACAGGCACAAACACAAGCTTACTCACTGCTGACTGTACATGTTCGTGTCTGCAGGTTTAACCCTACCTGGTCATTCTACACATTAGCTGGCTGTGCTGAGTCTCTCTCCTCTCTCTCTTTAAATCCCCCTGTGTGTGTTGCCCTCCCCAGTGACCAGATCTTCTGTAGTAGTGTCCGAGCCGAGATACAGCGTGGGTCACTCACCCTTTCCAAGCTGGAGAATATGGAGTCCTGCACTAGAAGCTGCAGTAGTAGCAGTAGCAGCAGTGGCGCTCAGCTGCAGGAGAGATCAGTCTGCCTGTGCCTGTGGGAGAGAAACTGAGCTTCAGTCCGGCTCGCTCTCTCTCGCTCCCTCTCTCTATTCCTCCCTCCCTCACTCTCACTGACTATGCCTTCCTCACTCTCTCTTTCGCAAAAGCCGTGCCTCTCTCTCTCTCTCTTAAAAGCCATGCCTCTCTCTCCCTCCCACCCTTCCTCACTCTCACTAACTGTGCCTCTCTCTCTTTCTCCTTCTCTCTCTCCCTCTCACAGAAGACATGCCTCTTTCTCTCTCTCCCTCTCCCACACACACACACACACACTGACTGTCCCTCTCTAATTTTCTCCAAATGTATTTCGCACCCACGCATACATACTTTTATGAAATGGTAAGTTCATAGAATTAGGAAAGAAACACATTCTTCGTTTTTAATGCACATTAATTAACAACATTTTTTCCATGTAATTTGGAACATTTCTGTTCATTCATCCTGTAGTTCAATGGAAAAGGCAGATGGTGATTTCAGATGGTGAAAAAAATAAAAAGAGGTTTTACACTGCAAAAAGAAATAAGGGTCATCCCACATCTAGTAAATATGTATATATTATATACATAATATTTCTCATTCATTTTGTTTTGAGTCATTTTACCTAGAGTAATTGTCTTATTGCGCTGGCAGTTCATTTCACTTCCTTCAAACATTACTTCTTAAAACAAGCAAAAATATCCACTGAAGGAATGAAATAATTTCATTCAATAAAATTTCCTAAAACAACCAGAAATGTATTGAATTATCCATTAAAATCCTTTTCCTTTAAGAATCTTTTCCCCTCTTCTTATAAGAATCATATAAACAGAAACATTAGATATTACTGACTAGATTTAAGATTATTTTACTTGCCAAGATGTCATTTTTTGCCACATAATATAAGAAGCACTATATGTATCTATACATAAATGAGCTGAAACATTATGACCACTCACAGATGAAGCGAATAATGTTGATTAGCGTGTAACAATGGCGCATGCCAAGGTCAGGGATATAGAGGGTAAGTGAACAGTTGGTTCTCATAGTCGACATGTTGGATGTTGGACCTTGGAGTAATGGAAGAAGGTTGTTTGGTCCGATGAGTCCCATTCTCTCTTTTCATCATGTGGACGGCTGGGTACATGTGTGCCGTTTACCTGGGGAAGTGATGGAACCAGATTACAATGTAGGAAGAAGGCAAGCTGGTGAGGGGAGTGTGATGCTCTGGGCAATGGTCTTCTGGGAAATCCTGGGTCTAGGCCTTCATGTGGACACTACCTAATTTAACATTGTTGCAGACCAGGTACACCCCTTCATGGCAATGGTATTCCCTAATATTCCTCTTTCAGCAGAATCATGCGCCCTGCCACACTGCACACATTGAACATGATGAAGAGTTCAGAGTGTTGTCCTGGCCTCTAAAATCTCCAGCTCTCAATGCAGTCGATCATCTGTGAGATGTGCTGGTAAAACAAGTCTGGTTTTGGTGGCACACAGAGGACCAGTAGCATATTGGGCAGGTTTGGCTTATCAGTGTATATAAAGTACTGTGCAAATGTGCTGTTCAGAACTGTTTATCTCAGCAAGGACTGTGTGTTTGCCAGTAAAAACAACATATGGCTTTAGAATAAATACAAATAAACATAAACGCTATAAAATCTTTCTTTAAGATTGACTCCTCAGGATTCATTGGATAGAAACTGGACTTCCTCAAGGAGAGTTTTGGAAACTTTTTGCTTAAGCTAACACACTGTAAATTGTAGAATGTTTTTGTATTTTTTCTAATTTTTTATTAATTCTAATTAATGTGTTTGAACCATTAATCTCTCTGTGTCTCTCTCTCCCTTCTCCCTGTTAGCTCCTGCATCTGTAGTCTAGTGTCGGCTTCAGCCTCACAATAGCCAGGGTCACACCTCAGTGAGCAGATTGTTCATTTGCAGACGCAAGGCAGCAGAGCCGACTAGCGCATGGGCGAAACACTTTTACCCACAAACATTAGCATGCCATGCTCTTCACATGACTTTTGCCACATTTCAGTTCCCCATCAATAACACTATCCCCCACTTCTCAAGGCATTCTAATTTAGCTCCCCCCATTGTGTTCCCACAGAAATAGAAGGTTCTGGATCATAAATCTGCGATCCCCGGAATTCTCCACATTTAGAAACAATCCAAAGCACCCCTGCCCAAGGAAGTGTAATTTCCTGATTGGCTGTGTCGCCTCCATGCCAAATTCCTATCAAATCTCTCCAACTGGATGAGGCTTGCGAGTCTTAAAGTCAGTTTGACCTCTCACACACTCACACATACACCTGTTTTTACCTCTTCATCTTCATCCTGGATGACTAGATGCCAGGAAAGTGGTCAGGATGAGACCATTGTCTGAGAGTTTTGAGGTGGCTGGTATATTTTTGAATCTGAGAATATGAGTTAGGTCAATTTTATTCAACTGGAGATGCACTTTGGTACATAAACTGTAGCCAATGTCTCGAATTTATTTTTCAGTTCTTCATGGAAATCTTTCTCGCAAGTTGTCACCAGTATGAATGAAACTCACTATAGTGACAGAAGAGAATGCTAAGCACATATCATATACCCACCAGTATAGCTACCAGGTCGACTGGCTATTGAAGGAACACTTCAGCCAGGAAAACCCCCTTCTGATGACATTACTTGTAGGTGGGAGGAACTTTTGAAAACTATAACTACTTTAGGGTTGATATTTGGGGGCAGACTGAAATGTGCTTTCTAGCTCCTTGAGTAATGCTAAAGATGTTTGACTCTCCACAGGTTGAGAACCAGGTATTATCTTTTCACAACTGGATTTTCACATCTATCATAGTAGTGGGAAATACGTTAAGACATGTATATGTATCAAATGAAGTATGCATGTCACATATAGCAGTTAAGTAATGTGTTTTCTAGCTTCCAAGGAATAACATTAGCTATCTAGCGTACTTCAGAATTCGGCTAGTGAAAAAAGTAACCAAAAAACAAAACAAAACCTTTAAAAGGTTCGTCCCACCTTCAAGATACATCAGCAGGGATGGGTTTGCTAGCCTGGACAGAGTATTCCTTTAATGTATGTTGCATCATCCTTCAGTGAGAACAACACCAGCTGTACCATGGACTCTTTTTTTTGATAAACACTGCTTTTGATAGTGCTTTCAGGTTTTTATTTAAAGGTAACACCATTGCAATAGGATCTTTCTGCCAGAGCAGACATCTCCATGTTCCACAAGCTTCTACTGAGGACGATCATTTGGAACATCACCTCAGGGACCGCCTGTGCTGATGAAAATTGTTTATCATTTAGCTCAGCTCGGCAAATGGAGGCTCAGCACAAACCCTGCTGTTTCCGACGAATATGTGAATATTTCCCATGGGGGCCTACTTTCTGTCTGCGTGTTCTCCAACTCCTTTCAGTGTGTTCTTTACTCCTTTCAGTGTGTTCTGTTCCTACACCCATCGGAAAGCACAAAGCCTGCTCAGATCTTTACCTCATTTATCTGACATCAAACTGAGGCTCGTACATGAATGTACCAATAAAGCTGCTTTGATTATCGCTTATATTTGTAGTTGATCTGATTGGGCCACAGCATAGAGATTTCTGACAGTCTTTCTAACAGTGTCGTAGATTGTTAAGTAATGCTCCTGATGTTTGAGTGTCCACAGCTTGAGAATATATTCCACAGAGAACAGCCTTTTCAAGCAGGTATTGTCTTTTCACAACAGACCTTTCATGTCTTTTGTAGTAGTGGAAAGCATGATACGTCATTTACGTGCATCGAAAATAGTGTGTGTATCATGTGTAGCAGTTGGGAAAAAGGCAAGTTATTATGGACACACATAGCTGCCTCTGTCCTCATTACCCAACCAAGCCAATCTGCCTCCTATATTCAAAAAAAGCTAACAATGGCAAGTTATGTGGCACAGTTTGTAGGGAACAATGGCCTCTGACCGTTTACATAAGCACGGATATCAGAAAGACTGTTCTTTAATGCGTGAAATAAAATGAAAGGGCATGCGCATAAATCTTAAAACTCTAATTGTGGAAAGCATTGTAGACATAAGGGCCTACAGTGTTGTGCAAATGTCAGAGACCACTCTTTATATATTTAATCTCCAGTCAAAATGGTAATATACTATAATATATGAGTTATTCATATTTTTAGTGTCAGGAATAAAAGAGCAGAAACATTTGTTTTACACAAATTACACAGAAGCCTCAATAACTAAATGTAATATACATATTTGTTCAGTATGTAGTGTGTCCACTCTTTGCATCCATTACATCTTTAGCTCTTTTCAGGAGACTCGCTTTCAGCGTTTTAAAGAAATCTGCAGGGGTATTTTTCCACACCTCCAAAGTTCAGTCTTACAAGTTGGTTGCATTTTCTGCTTCTCACCATCCAAGTAATCCCAAACACATTCAGTGATCTTCTGGTGATATTCTGGTGGTGGTCAATTGTTTTGAGAATGCCAGCAGCTTCAACCAATGAACACCTAATTCACAATAAAAAATCCTTTTCAAAATGAACTATATTGATCACTTTTAGCTGTTTCATTCAAATTTCAACACCAGGGCAATGCTAATATCTATTTAATTTACAGACAAAATGGCCATTAAGTACAAGTTATTCATTTTCTAAGCATCAGGAAAGAAGCAGAAAGCATATATTTAAAAATATAATTCTGTAAAGGCCTGGGTCGCTTTTATAGGACTTTAAACATGAAATACCAAGATCATTAATGGGCTCTAAAGTGTGCTCAAAGAATTTACCGCTGTTTTTGTTGTTTTAGTGAAGCATTTGGAGGGCAGTGGATGCTGTTTTTGCCATGGCAGTGTAAAGTCATTGTGCCTCTGGTCCCTCCTAACGGCAGCTGGTGGCCTCCCTCTTGATATTTAATTAAGAAATTGCCAAAACTGTGAGCTCTGATTTTAAAAGAGCATAGTCAGCATACTGTTTGTTTTACTGCATGTGATCTTATAATGTTACTTGAAAGTCTCTGAGATGACATCATCAAAAACTTGCCTTCCAGTGGAAGTATTCTTTTAATATTTTTCTTGACTGTTTTGTTTGCAAATTTGCAAATATTTTTATTTTTGTTTAATTTCTTTTCTCAGTAAGGGCTTCTTGGCAGCTGCGCATCCTTTCAGACTCATAGTGTTGAGTTGTCTTCTCACAGTGGAAGGATGGACAGAAACAGCTGATTTGAAGTAAGAGTGGAGCTTGATTTTCTCCTCTCTCTCAAAGATGAAAGCTTTAAAGTGCTGTTTATCTGCTGGTGACAGTTTGGGTGGTCTACCAGGTCTTGCATGCTTGTTAGGGGTCACATTTTCCAAACATCTCATAATAATCGTTTGCACTCTTTTTACTTTTCTTTGACTTTATCCGTCCTTACGCAAGTGGATTATCTTATATCTAATCTCCTCAGAAATATCTCCTGAAAAATGAACATCTTACATTTAATGGATGTTTAAACTGGAAATTAACTAAATGAAAGGGGGTCTCTGACTTTTGCACAGTACTATACAAACACAAAAGCAATCATCTAAAGTAAAACGCACTCGACAAATATGCCGTGTAGCCTATACTAATCCTCAGAGGGGACTAGAAACAGAAATGTTCACACACTGTATATTGTCATAGTACAAACATGATGTTCTGTGGTAAGAATCAATATCAGTGTTGATCAGATCAATTGATTTACGCTTCGTCGTTTCTTCCTTTGTTTTTGAAAGCTTATGAAATAAGAACAAGGAGCTCATGGGACATCAGCCAATAGCTAGGAGTAAATTCTGTTTCTCTCACTTTCATCACCCTCTCTTTTCTCTCTCGCTCTCTCTCTGTACACTCACGGCAGATGGAGTATGAGGAAAAGCCTCCAACTTCAGCTGAGATATTAAATATAACCACCATGGCTCTGCATGGTCCCTGCTCACTTTGAAGCAGAGGCTGAATGTAGAAGTATGTGTGGGTGCTTTTCTAGGGATGGTTGTGCACTGCTTGTGTGAGAGGACCTTTACCCCCAGCATATGAATGTCACTAGAGATTATATATGTATCCAGTAGCATGCTTGTGGGCGACCAGCTGGTGAGTGTAAAACCTGTATGATCTCACATGTGATTGCGTGTACATTTTCCGTGAGTAGGCGTGTGGAAGCGTTGTATTAATGCAAGTGAAAACCCCCAGAGAGCTGTATAGCAGCTTTCTGCCAGGATTGTGTGCTAGATCGAAGACAGTATGCTGTTTTAGTGATCAGGGGCCGGATTCTCAGAACACAGTAGGACAAGCATTTCTTGCAAGCTTCGGTCATAACCGGCTTCTCCAGTGATTCTCAGATATATTATCACATCATCAGCCTTAGCTGGAGGCATGACTGTAAAACAGAGGCCCACCTCAGAGCAGTCCTAGTGGGATAAAACCAGGAAATATTCACAATATGAAGAAGACTTACACTTGTTGTAAACTGCACTAAAATCAACTAAAAAAAATCAAAACCTTCAAAGAATGATACATGAATTTAGCCTAAATGAATGAAGAATTGAATTTGCCTAATAGCAGTAAAAATGACAGGAGGATGAAGTTGTATTTATATCACAATATCACTTTTTGAAGAATGCAGTTAATGAAGCTGCTTAGAGAAGACAGTGATCAAAATAATATCTTTCAATAAACTGCGCGAAGAAAACTCATTTATGAAAAGGTCACATGTGCGGATCCCTGCTGTCCTGCAAAAATCCTTTTTTTGTTCATTGTCAAAAGCCAGTTACCCTTTGCTTTGTGTTGAAATTTCAATAGAAATGTTTCAGTATTACAGTATAAAAAATCTAGTTATATTGTCTTCCATTACAAGTTACATGTCAAGAAGTTACATTTTTTCCTTCTCCTGCAAAGTTACCATACCAGTTACAAGGCTGTGTTCTGACAGCGACAAAATAATCATGAATATTTTATTAAAATAAATAATTGAACATTCCATTTTGTCTCAACCAAAATAATCATAACACTATTAAAACTTTACTGATGTTTCAGCAGTGACTGTTTTGGTAGTGAAAGTTTTAGCTAATTTTGAGCATGAGTCAAAAATGCTAGCCAGTACATGACTAGCAAACACAGATTTTAATAGTCATAATATGCATTTTCTTTTAATTAAAACACAATAAATTTTATTTAACGGCAGGAAATATATGTTTTCGTAGTGTTACACACTGAGTTTCAGACTTTGGGACACGTCAAACCAATGGGTGTCATTCACCAATATCTTCCTAAGTTGTTTCTTAAGTTTGTTCTTGAGACATGTCCTAAGAAATATTCTACGTCAGGTTCATGATGTGTTCTTAAACCACAGAACTGTTCACACCTTTGTGCCCTTGAGTGTTTTTCCCTAATCCCAAGTAAGAAAACATTGGTGAATCAGAATCTTTGTAAAAAATGCGAACGCAGGTTTTAAGAAGAAATTTCTTCTTAGAATTGGTTGGTGAATGAGGCCCAAATCTAATTGCTCACCATGTGGCCATTAGGGACCGGGTTACAGGCTCACTTCCTGCTCTAAAATGCAGGGGTGTGGCTAAAATAAGGCTCCGCCTATAGACTAAAACTATGAAAATGTGGGTCATCATTTAGTTTTTTTGTTTTAAAAATTAAACTAATTTTAAATCTAAATCTTTCAACTTCACTTCATAAGAAATCAAAAAAATCTTTAAAAAGTGTTCAATACAGTATCATTTTCACAAACTGAAATTTAAGGGTTAGCGTTTGGGACAGACACCTCCCACTTTCTAACCCTAACCCATAAATTTCAACTTATGAAAATAATGGCTTCATCCCGCACATCCTATTGGCTGTAAACATGTTGGAATGCTGTCCTTGATAGATAGCAAAACAACTGATCTTTCAATTTCCCTTTTATGTTTAGCCCAATGTTGTGCCCAGTGACTATACCTTTCTGCTTTTCAGAATCACTCTAGGAAGTTGACGAGCTGGTTACAAAGCCGTCCTAGTTTAAGAGGGTCATTCGACCATTAGAATAGCCATTGTTAGTAACCTCCATGAAGCTTTGAGAATCCAGCCCCCTGGAAACATCATGGACGCATTATGCAATTATAAACATACATTCACATCACAAAGTTCTTTAAATGTCCAAGAAGATCAGTACTTATACACAGTTTCTCAGCCTAGTTCTCAGAGCCCATTGGATGGTCCACATTTGTGCTCTAACTCACCTCCCAAAACACCTGAACCAAGCCAAGAAACACACTGAATACCCGGCACAGGTGCACTGGGAGCCAGATTAGAGCAAAAAAGGGGATAATCTGGTTACATTTGGTCAACATAACGATACTAGAAACTTGCGATGAGCAGCATTTCAGGTGTTAAAGCTATATTTAAGCTATATTTTTCAAGGTTCGTGGCTGCTTTTCTCTGATGTCCTTTTTGTGCTTAGGATAGAGTCACTGTTTTCTTCACTGATGACTGGGTAAGAGTTACACTAATGCTAGCTTGGTTGTATTTATTACCCTATAGATCAGTGGCTAGGCTAGCAGTCAGCATTGGTTGATACCACAGAGATTCCCAATAGTTATATGACATATTTCCATAATGCAAGCTGGGTGTTTTAGTGAGATAACACTGATTAACGAAAACATGAAAAATTGTGAATTTTGTCAAACTGACGAGGCCGAGGGATATGATGCAGCACTACAGAACGCTAGATAATACAACAAATAACATATTAAATTCAAGTTTTGGGTCAAAATGCCCCTTTAAACATCTACCCAACACCAACGGTGGTACTAGTCATAAACCAACACCCCTAGTTTTGTTGAGAAACAACTTTGTGTCACAGCATTTGTAGGTTATCTATTATGGATTAACCAAATAGTGGGATGTGTGTGTGTGTGTGTGTGTGTGTGAGAGAGAGACAGAAAGAGAGAGAGAGAGAGAGAGAGAGAGCAGGAAGCTGTGAAGGAAGGTTGACCCCACTCTCATTTTCTGGCCCCAGTGTTGGACAATGGAGGCTCAAAGAAGAACAATGACCACAGGGTGGGCCATTTTTGCACAGAGGAACTGACGTGGGGTGCTTGATGGTACCCAGGGTCAACAATGTGAGCGAGGGGCTCTGCGTTTCTGAAATGCCTGTTAATCTGCCTCACTGCCTCTCAAAGTGAACCTGCTGAGCAAAGCTCTGGTTCTTAAAGAACGTCCCCCATACACACACATCAACATAAACCAGCACACACACACACACACACACACGCACACATGATTCCACTCAAAGCTGGGACGTGCTGGAGCAGCACCTCTGCAAAGCTGCATTAATTCTGGCAGAACTGCATTAATTCCCCTTAATGGATTCTTGCGCCCTCATTCACAAATACAAACATACATACATCAGAAGAGGACAGCACAGTAGCTTTTGCTGACAGCTGCATATGAATCCAATCAGTCCACAGCCACAGCAGCATTTTCTTCACAGTAGAGAAATGGAGGAGCAGGAGTAAGCCTTTACTGACCCCCTGTGGCACTTAGTGCTAGTTACACCTGAGAGTATGATCAAAGCTGAATTTGTGTATTTCATTGCTATAACAATACAATTCATTTATAATTGACACATTTTTGTCTTATTTGGTTAACTATTTACTGTGAGTTCTGCATCTTACATTTACTAGCAGTTGTTACACCTGAATGCATGATCACTTGTTTTTTTGTGTGTAATTCATTTCTAGAATTGTAGAGGGCGACATGGTGCATAGCATAACTAACTCGTTCTATGGGGTAACTGCTCCTACTCTCATCACATCTCCACCTGTATAATATTGATTTTGCATTTGAGACCCAAACATCAAGCCAGACCTTCTTTCTGAGTCTGCGTGTGTGATGTTAATATGTAATGGTGCATGATGTGGACTGAAAAACTGAATTCTAACCCGACACCTCTGACATTTAAATTACTATATCAAGCTTTCCAGGCAGCACATACATACCATATTTTAGTGTAATTTTTGCCATTTTCATCTAATTTGTCATGTCCAATACCACTTGCTAGCTAGGTCTCCCACCACAAAGCACAATACCACCAGTGCTAGGAGGGCAAAGGCTATCACATGCTCCCTGCTTGTCACATAAAGCCAGCCACCACATATTTTCAACTTCCACTAACACATCATTGGACAGCTAAGCATGCTTGGAGGAGAGCGCTAACTGACAGCTCTGTGGTGTTAGCCAACAACTGCTGCCCAGCATCATTCATGTTTTTTCTCCTGACTGCATAATACTACTACTTTGAATTTTATCCAAAAAAATCTGACGTAGTGCAGCTTTAATACTACCTTTTCCCTGTCTGCTGGTGCATGATGATGCAATCAAAAATGAAAAGACATTTTAGAGGCAGGCGAAAGTTACAAATTTGATTTCAGGTTGACTTTAAGAGAATGAAGTTGTCACTAATGTATTCTTACTCTTGGTTTTTACCCTCCAACGCAGGGTTTACAGACTATAATGGTTATAATATATGATGCTATAATAAGTGTGTTGTTTGGATTAGAAGCATTCATAGTGAGTGGACTTTGCACTTGGCACTTCATCTTCAGGTCCGGTATGTGTTATATTCCCACCAAGTTCTGGCTGTTACTGCTAACATACAAGGTCAGTTTGATTGTATGGCATTAGCAGGGAGGGCAGGGTGTATGCGTGACAAAGAAATCTCATGTAAGATCAAGAAGGTAAAACACTTGAAATATGTATACAGTTTTGGCCTTTAAAATTTTAGTTTATTTTGTTGGAAACAGATGCTGTTTCAGATACAAGCATGTGTTTAAACAATGGTTGCACCCACAATGATCAACCTTGAACTGGCCTACTTTATTAGTGACAAACATGTTGATACAAACCTGAAGGACACTGTGTTCCTCAGCCTTGGCATAGTGTTTGTGTATGTCTAGTGCACTGGCACCATCACATCCACGTTCACTAAAAAAAAAGAATTAAAAGGGAGAATATCCAGAAACAAAATGTTAAAATAAAATTAAAATGTTAAAGTACTGATAAAAATAGCCTTTCACTCAATCACATCACTAACTTGATCTGCCAGGAACATGTGTCAGTTTATGAAATCTCTATAAACCTCTCAACTAACTTTTTAAATCACCTCACAGCATCTTTTGCTGTTTTTCATACTATTTGCAGTGCCAGTGTTACCATCTGATACAGTCCCTGTCAGACCACTGAGGCAGACCCCCCCCCACCACCTCCCCCAAGCTGTCTATGGTTCCACTAGCCAGACATTCTCCCTGTCTTCCAGCAAACTATCATGAATCATAAACAGAGCTGAGAAAAGAAAACAACATTTCTGGTTTTGAATTATTGTGGAAAAAGTGAAGACGTGTCACATGACTGTTGTTGCTTCAAATGCTGCATTGCTGAAATATTGCGTAATGGAGTGTGTTTTTCTCCCATCCAATGTACAAGAACTGAAAACATGTGTGAAGAGCAAGCTATACAAATAAACACGTAGTCTAGTGTGTAGTGTTCCCTTATTGCCTGTAGTGTAGACAAGCTCCTTTTATCTGTTATTGTCATGCTTAACTTCGACATAATTATAAATGACACATTTATGAACGTAGCAGTGAGCCATAGTTTTGGCTTAATGGCTTAGTAAGTAAATTACATGCAAAATCCTTAAGTTCATATTTAATACAGAAAGCTTGCCAACTAGAAAATCAAGTCTGCTTTCCAAGAAGGTCCTCTGCTTTCTGTGAATGTTACAATGGGCTACTGCACCCTCTGCTGACTACAGAATGCACTTACAAAAACAAACTGGATGGCCTCCTCTTGCTATGCAATAAAGACAGGCCATAAAAGTTGTGTAAGAAAACCTGTGGTACATGTGTTTTTGTCATCAGTAGAAAAAGCACAGTAGAGTTCCAAGGTCAGGAGGGAGAAAGCTAGAACATATGTCAAAATTTTAGTCCTGTACCTCACTGAACTGTTTCATGTTTACCTTGTTCCATAAAGCCTTGATCAATAGTTTACGACTGAGCACAGTGGACTGCGAACTATGTAGGACAGCTCTGCTATACAACTATAGAACCATGGATGGGTTTCTGTGTAACATCATCACAGAGATGCGAGCGCAACAGAACTCTTCATGGCATAAAGCTACAATGACAAAGAGTTGTTGTGCAGTGAGCTGCACCAAACACAGAGAAGATGGTTGGAGAATGTTTAATATCCTCAGAGGATCACATCCCCTCTACACCGTAGAACATTATGGATCTTTTTTTGATGGGGTGATTGGCTATCAACACATCTGAACTGTAGTTTTAATACTGGTAGCATTTTCTGACATGGTGATTTAAACAAGGCTGTGGTCAAGTTCCCGTTAATCAGCTTCTTGTTTGAATTTTCCCGTTCCACCTTAAATGGGTGGGCAGCGGCCTGAGGCACCAGAATGTAACTACTGAATGGGAAAATTCAAATAAGAAGCTGGCGAGCAAGAAGCTGACTTCAGCTTTGTGTGGTCTACAGATCTATCTATCTAACCTATCTATCCTACCTACAGTTACCTGTAAATATGTGTTAAAGTCAAGACATTTCAACAAGGTTGCACAGTTCATCAGAACACCTGTACGTTTCTATTTGCTATCATTAACTAGTTAGATAGCTAATGAGTAAGTTAGCGCTGTGCGTGATTCATATCAATGATAGCTAAACTAAATAATATTGGTTTTTGTGATTTGGATAGCTCCTATTAGCTAAACATTGTGAATAGCAAACTCTTTGCGGTGTTCACAGAGACCTGATGTCTAGCCAATGCTGACAGTGAACAATGGCTAATGTTTTACATGATGTTATATTAATATGCAAAGGAAAGACAAACAAACAGATTCAACTCAGAAACGGCATTTCATATTTGAGTCAACAAGAATTCACAAACAATGCAAAACCAGAACGGGTCAGAACGGTTCATAGTGGTGGTGACGAAAACCAGACATCTGAAGGATCTGATGCCTCTAAAAGCTCCCTCACAAAAAGTTATTGCATAAAATTGTTAGAAATACACTGCCTGATGTCTGAGACATTGTTTTATGATAAGTAATCAGCTATTGGCCTAAATATACAGTGGTGTGAACAAGTGTTTGCCCCCTTCCTGATTTCTTATTCTTTTGCATGTTTGTCACACTTAAATGTTTCAGATCACCAAACAAATTTAAATATTAGACAAAGATAACACAAGTAAACACAAAATGCCGTTTATAAATGAAGGTCTTTATTATTAAGGGAAAAAAAAATCCAAACCTATAGTGCCCTGTGTGAAAAAGTGATTGCCCCCTAAACCTAATAACTGGTTGAGCCACCCTTAGCAGAAACAATAGCAATCAAGCGATTGCGATAACTGGCAATGAGTCTTTTACAGCGCTGTGGAGGAATTTTGGCCACTCATCTTTGCAGAATTGTTGTAATTCAGCCACATTGGAGGGTTTCCGAGCATGAACTGCCTTTTTAAGGTCATGCCACAGCATCTCAATCGGATTCAGGTCAGGACTTTGACTAGGCCATTCCAAAGTCTTAATTTTGTTTTTCTTAAGCCATTCAGAGGTGGACTTGCTGGTTTGTTTTGGATCATTGTCCTGCTGCAGAAACCAAGTGCGCTTCAGCTTGAGGTCACGGACAGATGGCCGGACATTCTCCTTCAGGATTTTTTGGTAGACAGCAGAATTCATGGTTCCATTAACCACAGCAAGTCTTCCAGGTCCTGAAGCAGCAAAACAGCCCCAGACCATCACACTACCACCACCATATTTTACTGTTGGTATGATGTTCCTTTTCTGAAATGCTGTATTACTTCTACGCCAGATGTAATGGGACATACACCTTCCAAAAAGTTCAACTTTTGCAATCACTTTTTCACACAGGGCCCTGTAGGTTTGGATTTCTTTTCCCTTAATAATAAAGACCTTCATTTGTAAACTGCATTTTGTGTTTACTTGTGTTATCTTTGTCTAATATATAGATTTGTTTGGTGATCTGAAACAATTAAGTGTGACAAACATGCAAAAGAATAAGAAATCAGGAAGGGGGCAAACACTTGTTCACACCACTGTATATACAGCTTTGAAAAGCATTCAGAGCAGATATGTGCTGAGAGGACGTTGTGAGGAAAAATAATCCCCGAAGATGTGTTTTTTCCTCGTTAGGGAAACGAGGGCTTGTTAAAAACGATGTTGAAACGGACCCTCAGCTAGAGACTAAACTGAACTAAACTGTATTAAAGTGAAACCGAACCGCTTCAGGCAAGTTTAATGTTCACTAACTGGAATTATTAGTGAATGTTTCCCTAAAAATAAAAGTATGTTATCGTTATTGGGATTATTTAACAATTTACGAATGGAAACTATTAACGTTTCACTTGGACGAGTTACGTTCACCGTTAGTCTGACTAAAGATCTGTGGGTAATGTTAGCTTAGCTAACCTAGCTAAGCTACCTAACCTAGCTAACAACTCAACGGTGTGCTTGTCTGTGTTAGCGGTAGCTGAAACGTTTCAGTCGGTGTAAGATAACTAGCAAACTAGCTGTTTTCTGTGTCTGTCCTATAGTGAAAGACGCTGGTAGAGTTGCGGTTAACTTCTGGGTTAACGTCAACAGCTTTTCTGAGAAACTGAGCCAGCGTTACCTGTAGCGCTAGTTTAAACTGACCAGAGCGGAGGGAACACGGCTCCAGTCAGTGAGTTATGTGGTAACGGTAAAGTGTCATAAACCATTTAATAATTCACATGTGAAGGAATACTAATGGAAGAAGGAGTTTTATGGATTTAGGGAAAATCTGTGTGGAATGGGTGACTGAAAATCAATGAGGCTAAAATCACAGGGGCAGATTGGGCACAAACGGGCTAATGAGCTAGTTTGCTTTTCGTCACCCAGCTGTAGACAAAACCGTCCACTCTGGTTTGGTGCCCAGCTGTGTCTCGCGGTGTTTTGGTTACAGACCTCTGCGTAGTCTCGGCTCTAATCGCAGCGGCTCATTTGATTTTATGAATAGTGCACTCAGGACAACAGCAGTTTTACTAAAATTACTGTCTAAAGCCTTTAGCTCGGGTTAGGAACCGAGCAGCCTCCATCTAAAAAGAGTCCAAAGCCTGTTCTTTCGTCACAGCCGCAGAACTGCCTTCTTTATCCGTGACTTGGGGTGACCAGGCGAGAGAGCCAAGCCGCCCTTCTACAGAAAATGTAGCGGCGAAATGTGTTTGTCTGCAGACGAACGTCTCTCTGTTGGACTGTTCATGTAGGGAATAGAGGCCACTTTGGTCTCGATCTGCGTTTCGTGTATCACAGCATCAAACATTAGATCACATCAGCGCGGGACTCGTCCAGTGGTCTGTTAACGCTGTATAGGAACACAAGGCTGCTGTATTCGGTGAAACAAGTCTGTATCCTGCTTTCCAGCTTTGTCTGTGTCTGTGTGTCCACGAGGCCCACATGACTTTCAGTAACCTTATTTTTCCCACTGCTCTTCTGACAAGCTCCGCCTGCTTTGCTGGGATTGGCTTGCAGTTCGGACTAAGAGGCGGTCCGCGGCGGGAGACTTTCCCCCAGTATGGGTAGAGAAAAGCGCTTTTACAGCTCAGAAACAGTCGCGCTGACTGAATATGAAAATGGATATTAAGGGTTGTGGTTTATGATGTTACAACATGAAGCAAGTCACGACAGAAATAATTCATTTTTATTGCTTAAATTGTGTTAGGAAGTACTAGATAACAGTGGGTTGGAATACACGTAATATATAAATATATATATATATATATATATATATATATATATATATATATATATACATATATATTATATTACACGTGTGTGTATATGTAATAATAATAATAATAATAATTAGTATTATTATTACTCAATTAAATAGCGATCATAGTAGGAAAACAATATGGAATAGATGATGATAAAATCCAATATGAATGAAGAAAAAGCGGAATTCTTTTTGGTCACTGCTTTTCTTCTCTGTTCTCCTTTAGAGACTATCCCCTCAGACAAAGAGTATCCCTGAACAAAAGGCGTGTAATAAATCATTTTGGATACCAGTGTTTTTGTTAGAAACAAACTTTTTATTCATAAGAGATCAAGCACTACAAAACATCAGTGAAGAGTGTTCCAACAAATATTTAGAAAACATTAATACATTTTTACAATTAAATACTTTATAACAATCACCAAATACTTTATGCCATAGTTTCATCAGTTGTAGAAAACCTTCAAAGACCCCTCAAAAAACATCTTAAATTACAAAATAAAGCAACAGTTTATCTGTAAACATAGTTATACAAATCATACCTCAGTGCCAAAATATCAATATGTGGATCAGAATGTAATCTATAAGGCAAGTGGCTTGCAATGCAAAACAAGTTCTTGTTTTATTTTAAAAAAAGTATAATGGAAGCGCTTTAACCTCACTATTTAGAGAACTGATCCTGTAGTGTGTGTGTGTGTGTGTGCGTGTGTATAGGTACGTGTATGTGTGTAAAATGTGTGTGTGTGTATGTTTACAGGGTGTAAATGTATGTATGTGTGTATTTGTGCATTCATGCTATGTGCAAGTATCTATGCATACCTTGAACGTTTCCAAAGCTTAACATGTGTGCTGCTACTTTGACTTTCAGCAAGATTTTAACTTGTCCAGGTTCAAGCAGAGCTTCTCCAGGTACCGCTGCAGCTCCAGCAGGCACAGGTAGTTGGATGTGATGGGGAACGCAGTCTCGTCTTTGTGTAGGTTACTTCCAGGCTTGGGCAGTGGGCAGCCCTGAGAGACGGCCATTCTCTCCAGATTATTGAGCAAAGTCTCTAGGTCTGCCTGGAGCTGCCTCAGGTGGTGGGCCGGGGGCACTTGGAGCCTCATCTGCAGGTAGCCGAGATGCGTCAAAATGGAGGTCAACCCCTCGATTGGTGTGTCAGTTTCAGGGCCAAAGTCAATTTCAGGTGACATCTGGAAGTGCTGAGAAGACAAAGCCGAGAAATGAGAAAAAAGTCGGTTTACTTTGGTTATTCGTGTGAAACACAATGGAAAAAATGGGGTTGGATCCCAAAACATGCTACAATTGTAAAGTGCCCTTTTTTCTCCGGGTATAATTGCCTGAATAGAGCAGAAATTAGGAACCTAGGTAAAATCAGCGCTATTAATGGATAGTGAGTTCCTTAATCACCATGGGGCATTACATGTGCATATGATTTTAATTTTACATCTCAGATAATCTGCTTGTATGGATCACTTAAAGGTCGCTAATACTACTCCATAAACACAACGTCTCAGCGATGCGAATTTCCTCAAACTTATAAACAGTTGTAATAAAGCTAATGAGGGGTTTTTTATTGTTCTCAGTTGGTTTATTAGATGACTGCAGCAAGTTGGGTGCTGTGTAAAACTGTTTTAGTCCGTTCGCTCTTTTAAATACTGACTGGATGGCATGCTGACCAGATGTCAGGTATATACCAAACCCATTGCATATTTTAGGTACTAAATCAAAACTTTTATAATACAGTCTATTTAACATATCAATTTTAACTTCTATCTTTTTATACTGCTTGTATGTCTGCTTAGACATATCTTTCATGGAAAATGTTGGTTTACTTCATGAAGCATCCGCTTAGACTATAGGCTTATTTATATGCTTATTCAGAAAAGGGTACATAAAGTATGACTTTTGCTTTAAAAACCTTCCAGGATTTCCAGTCACAGAATATATAAATGCTATTTCATACAGTTTAGAACTTGAAAGTTTCTTTAGTAGCTTAAAGCAGTGCCGGACAATTGATACCTCAGCTAAAGCCTGCAGACACAAGTTCTCTACGGTATTCAACCACTTTAAAAGTTCTGACATAGCTGTTAGTCATTGTTTATTAAGAATCAACTTCCATCCTTTATGCCGATCGACTGACAACCAACATGCATAGATCCAGAGAGGATGGCAAAGGAATGCTTACAAAAATTGTATACATAAAACATAAAGTACTACAGATAAAGTAACATAAAAAAAAAAAAATAACCAGAAACTTCTAAAGGTCAATTATCAGTGTTAAAATATTAACGGACTAAAGTTAAGCTAGAGATATGATTATATGTTATATTAGAAATGCTTCATTAAAATGTGTGGCTTTTGAAGCAGTAGAATTCTTCATGTTTTTGCGGTTTACCTCATCTTTGATCTTTTTGATTCTGCCCACAGCAGTCCTGGCCATGATCCGGACCGTGTCGGCGGTGATTGCAGGATAGCAGGCTGATAGTGCCACTATAGCTGCCATTAAGGTGCAGAGAAGAGCCAGAGAAGAATACACCTGCATTCTGCAATGAAGTAAATATCACTGTGAATGCATGTTTTACTTTACCATTGTGCCTGTATTAAATTTCTGAAGTCAACGAATTGAAAAAATTGAGACTTTTTTAAATTGAGACTTTTTTAAAAATTCAGAAAATCTTTACGAATCAAAAGCAGCAAGAGGGGAAAAAACACTGAAAAAAACATTCAACTTACAGAAATTTCGGCGCGCAGGTCTGTGTTGTCTGACAGCCTGTAAGTGAGGTGGCTTACCTCTGTGTGGAGCAGGACATTGAGAAACTAAACTTCAGGCTTGCTTTCTTTTATAGCCCCGTGATTGACTCATCGCCCGAGTGAATCACCCCCTGCACCAAGAAAGGCCTTTTGGAATCACCATGTTGCCCCCCCCAATTCATCCACCAACACATACACTCCTCCAAAGTCATTCCTCGAATGTACAGGTAAAATCACACCCGAACTGGGATGGAGAAGAGGTAAAATAGTTTTATTTACACTAAAAAGTAGTTGGTGGACATTTCCTTCTCTTTTTTTGACATTTTTTGGCTTTTTTTTGGTTATCTTTTTGGACCTAAGTTAACCCTTGAATGAATGAATACATTTCTGAATTTCCTTTTTTTGTTTTTTGATCATTACTGTGCATTAGCAGTGTAGGACTTGTATTAAAAACTGTAATCACACCAGTCTGATTACACTCTATAGTTTAAAGGGTTTATACTAGTAAGATTGGAGTTCTCTGTGAACTGAACTTCATTTACACTGCCCTTTCAAAAAGTGTGGCCACCTAACTTTTCAAAATGTTTATTTCAAGTGTGCATCTTTTCTTTGTTAGCTTATTGTATTGTATTAAAAAAAATCATGTTTGGTTGATCGCTTATGTATTAGTAAGACAAATTATTTTATTTCGGTGTAAGACGTCAATATGTGTGACAATATATATATGATAGTATTATCTAGGGAAAATTGCCAAATCCAACATTTTGTCCCCTTGTTACAATGTCTGCACTCATCAGCACTCAAACCTTTCAGCCGTTTAACTCACCGTTGTGCCAAGAGTTCTTGCTTCATTGAAAAATAACATTGAGACAATTCAAATGGCAAAAGGAAGCTCAGTACTAAGTACTATGAAACTACTATGTAGTCTACTAGGTGTGTGGTTATGAAATTGAAGAAATGTAGGCCTGAGTAGGTTAGAGAGTACCGTTTGAAATTAATAAGTGTTTTCATGTTCAGTTTATAGTGAAGGCAATATGTACAAAATGCTTATTTTACATTCTCCTTTTCCTTCATGAAGGAATTAGGATTGAAAGACATTAAAGACGATGCAGTTTGGCCCTGCAGCTCATTATCAATCCTGAAACACATTTACTTTTAATGAAGAAGGAAATTCAGTTGAAATGGTTTCATCAGTGCTATTTACTGTGATGATATACTTTGCAATTATGTTCACTTTATTTATGATTTCCAGTTTAGTCATAATTGAGATTATAACATAAATGATCATCAGTCATTAGTATAATTTATAGAGATGTTTAAGATGTAGAGAGATTAATATATAGATCTACAGGGAAAAGTTATATGGTTTTTGGTATATGTGTCAGTAGAGATAGTGGTGGCTGAGACACAAGATAATTGCATACTTGCATGATTTTTTTTTACTGTAGAATTTAAACAGTTTCATTTTTTAATGTATTTGCTATGAATTAAATGCAGCCTCCTTTGCCACATACCATCCTTGTAAGTATTTGATTTCATATGGGGCCTTGTCTCTGTTGCTCTAGTGCGCATTAAATAAAATCATAGATGTTGTAAAGCACTGTAAAAGAAACAAACGTATTATAGTGTTTTAGCTGTATGTATTACTGTGTACATTTCTAACACACTGAAGATTTATTATATCGTCTTTTTTTTACTCGTGCTTGTTGATCATGGCCTGTGTGATTCCTCATCGCTGTGCTCGATCCAGTGTCGTTCTTTTACTCATCTTCATTGAATGTGTGCTGTGTGATTCCTCATTGTTGTATGCGATACAGATGATTTAGTATTTGGTGATTCAGTGCATCTGCGCAAAGTGAGTTTTTTTTTAAAGAGTGTGATTTAGAGTGACGGTTCTGCGCATTTCAGTAGGAAAGATAGACAAGTTTAGCATATAACAGGGTTTTGTGGAGAAAAATGAATGTGAAGGTAGCAGCAAGCAGAAACTGGAACAGAGCGGCTTGGACGTATGGGGGGAAAGAGCTGCTCTTGAAAGAATTTGTCTTTGAAATTACTGAAAGATTTTGCATGACTTAAATACTTTGGAATTTTGCTCAAATGTGTTTTTAATAGATAGTGTGAATTTTACATTTGACGTCATTTACATTGCACATGTTTAGTGTCAGGCTAGGTATTTGGTTGCCCATACAGTATGACAAAGTGTACATGTTTGCGTGCTTGTGTAAGATGTGTTGGGTTTCACTGCTCTGCATTCCTCTGACTGCGTCTGAAAGGTGGCTCTTTGTGCTCCCTCTGCTGATGTTGGAGCACAGTATGACGCTCTAACGCTGATGAAGAAAGCAGACACGCACGGAGTACATGAAGTTTCTTGGCGTAAATTTATGTGACTGTGTGATTAGATGGCTTTGTGACAGTACAGTTGTGACTAATGTTGACTAGTTGTTTGTAAGCATCCTTTATGTAGTTAGCAGTTAAAGGGGAATTCCACTGATTAAAAAAATCTGCGTAATTAAATGGTTAAGATGTATACAAAATTCTTTTGGGTGTTTCCATGTGAAACGCACAACTCTAGAAAATCTTGCCAAGTCAGAATAGTTCACAGTGGTGAACCAGATATCTGAAGAGTTTAACACCTCTTAAAGCTACCTTGCAGAAATGTATTACTTGAAATGTGTTGCTTGATGTGTAAGACATTGCTTATGAAACAGATACAGATCATTTACATTGTTTACAATAGTTTTGAGAAGATTTTGGCCTAAAATATTTTTTTTTAAATTGATGAAGTGGTTGTAAGGCAAAATGTTTTATTTTATGTCTTCTGTGTTTCAGATTTAGCACCATTATCAACATTACATATAAACACACTCAGAAGACGTGTAGATTCACTCGTCATTTTGGATAATAAATAAAATGGCTATATTTGTGTTCAGGGTTGGGATATAACGTCATGTAAGTATTCGGAAAATGTATTTAAAATACAGAAATGAAATATCTGTATTCATTCAAAGTTTTTAGAGGAACATATTTTATATATGTAACTATATATATATAAAAGTACATACATCAAAACCGCTTATCCTTCTGGGTCGCGGTGGGGTGCTGGAGCCTATCCCAGCTGTCATTGGGCAGAAGGCAGGATACACCCTGGACAGGTCGCCAGTCCATCACAGGGCAGACAGACAGACATACACATTCACTCACACCTAGGGGCAATTTTAGCATGTCCAATCGGCCTGACCGCATGTTTTTGGACTGTGGGAGGAACCCGGAGTACCCCCACGCAGAGAACATGCAAACTCCACACAGAAATGACCCTGGTCACCCGGCCGGGAATCGAACCCAGGCCATTCTTGCTGTGAGGCGACAGCGCTACCCACTGCGCCACTGTGCCACCCTATATAAAAGTATAGATATATAAAATATGTATACTTAACTATATATATATTAACTAGTTTAAAATCAGCATGCAGTGTGTAAACGCATACTCTAAAGAAGAACTTAAATGGCTTCTTTACAAACACTGAACAACCTGCTAAAGCCTGATTAATCAATTTGATAAGCCAGATATTATTCTCAGTGTTACTGAGCTCTGCTAAAGCCTGAGTAGACTGATAAATCAATGTGATGATCAGTTATTAATCTCAGTGTTACTGAGCTCTGCTAAAGCCTGAGTAGACTGATAAATCAATGTGATGATCAGTTATTGATCTCAGTGTTACTGAGCTCTGCTAAAGCCTGAGTAGACTGATAAATCAATGTGATGATCAGTTATTAATCTCAGTGTTACTGAGCTCTGCTAAAGCCTGAGTAGACTAATAAATCAATGTGATGATCAGTTATTAATCTCAGTGTTACTGAGCTCTGCTAAAGCCTGAGTAGACTGATAAATCAATGTGATGATTAGTTATTAATTTCAGTGTTACTGACCTCATTGAGGGATGAGTTAATGAACATGGTAGTGAGTAATGAGCTTATCACTGGTGTGTGCTGGCATTTTGTGGCAAGTTATATATGTCATTAACTAAAAATCACATAGCTGCAACTTATAGTCAACTTTGTTATTGGAATATGGCAAATTGCCTGCTTAGCTTTTGAAATGTCATGGGAATTGTGGGAGCAGCAGTGGACTGAAGCAGGCGATAAGAGCCAAAAAAAAAAAAATTGTAACTTCATTTAAATAAGTGAATTTTTCAAGAAAAATATTAACAGAAAAAAAACATGAAGAAGACCAGTAACAGCAAGCAACAGTGTGAACTAAATTAAAAAATTATATGTATAGAGTTAGTGTTATGTTACTAAGTACATTCAGGACAGTGTATTCAGTATTCTCCCATCTGTACTATTTCAGTGTATTCTGCCCAAAAGTGTTTATGTTGTAGATATTGTGACCCTTGGATCTTATTATCAACATTGTAAAGAAATTGGAAGTAAGTTTCTCTACAATGTTTGTTTTCACAGAAAAGATTATGCAGAAATTTTGTAAAATCAGTGAAAACTTTTTAACTATGCTAAAAAGAAGACGATTTATGAATTTCCAATCAAATACTAAATGCTAACTGAATAATATTTAGTTTGTTATTCCAACAGAGTAGTAATTGTGATTGTGATAATGATTAGCATAATTACATGTGAACCTCACCCTATAGACAGTGCAGAGTGCATCATAGGTCGAAAACAAGACAAAACAAATGTTCTCTCTGCTATAAGATTCTAAGAAATGCATTATTTTTTTAGACTTCTAGAAAGTCTAAAATGTTGCGGTCTGGTTCTGTGGAAGTTTTACGATATAATGAATGAGCATCTACATTCAGCAGTTGGATGATGTAAAACGTAAAACATGTTGCACACTGTGGGACTACATCAGACCCAATTATACCAATTTTAGCTGCATTTTTGTGGTTTAGTCCAGGAAGAATTAGTTCATCGAAATCCTGCCATAAAAAACCTCCCTACAGTTAAAGAGTGAATAAATGAATGAATGAAAGAAGACTGAGGTTTCCTTTTTTCAACCCAATTTCTTAATACCTTCATTATAAAAAATATTATTATGCCAGACAAATCGGTCATCAAATGCTAATTATGTTGTAGACTGTTGATGGTGTACAAAAAACAGCCTAATGTGTCCACAGCCATTAGCCATTAACAGCCAGGGACTGATTGTCGTTGACCAAATGAGGGGTTCAGTTATTAGAAATGAGAGTTGTTCACTGTTGTCCCTAATCAAGAACAATGACTCTGTACTTTTAGGCCAAAAAAAAAGTTTAGTCACCAGGACACTTACTGGAAGGAACAATCTCTTACGTCAGCCCTGCTTTTATCAAAGTTCAGTCAGGCAGCAGACTAACTGTAAGCTAGAGAGATTTTTTGGGGGCTTGGGATTCGTTTGTTTTGGCTTGGATTGAGACTTTATATCCCTCATGACAATTCTGGGGTTCTACTGAGCCATGAGCATGTGAACTTATGACTGCGCAAGCATGCATGTGCACACAGACAGCACTAAATGGATGAGCTTGATGAGTTACTTATCTAATTGATGCCAGCCCACATGCCCATTCCGTTTTCCATTCTCTGTGTGTTGTTTTTAGGACTGTTAATATTATTCTCTGTGTTAATGAGGGAGTCAGCACTGACCCTTCACTTCCTCTTACCGTAAGTTGAGCTGGCATGGTGTTTCCTCGCATGGATTCATGCCTCGTTGAGACCTAGTTACGTGAAAGAGTTGTTGGCCAACGTGACATTCATACGAGGCAGCTGTCTCAGCTTTAGTCACTTGTTTTGTGCTCAGTACAGACGACCAATAAAGGAGTGAGTCTGTGATTGTGCATAGTCATAATTTGGCATGCGCATGGCTCAACGGCATGTCGCAACTGTCAAAATCTGAAATCAAACCAAGACATACTGGTCCGTACAGCTCGCATTCACACATATACGCATAGTTCTGTGTGTGCACAAGCACATGCACACATGGACGCCTGGCTGGCTGACTGCTGACACGGTACGTCACTGATGGTAATCATGTCTCAATCTTTTCTCGTAAGCTGATACTTCATAGAGCTTCAGGTTTTATTATTTTTTTCTTCAGTGCTGTACATGCTCGCTTCCTGACCAGCTTCCATTTTCACAGTCCAGCTTAAGCCACCTCAATTGGGGTGACTACCAAACGTGGAATCTACAGGGATTAGCGCAGTCATTCACAAGAGATCAAATATGTTATTCATTCCTCAAGGATGCCGTTGGCCATCATTACCTTACATTTAACCAACTAGTGTATTTGCCAACAAAAATGGAAAAGAGTAGCAGCAATTTCCTGTTTTTAACAGCCTATTAGACATGCGTTTATTAGATGATTTTGTCGAGACGCTCGCATCATAGCTAAGAAATGTAAATCCCCACTGGAAATGTTATGGGAAGAGTGTGAAGCATTCACGTAAAAGCCGTCATGGTCCATATCTCACTTATTTACAGTGTAGCATTTTCACACCACTCTTCTTACCCAAATTTAACAGCACACACAAAACGAACACTTGCAAAATCATTCATATGACTTTATTTTGTCCAGCTTTTGGGCTTTGTTCTCACTGGCTTTCACTTTTGGAAAAGTGAAAGTTGCCATGGCATTCTAATTCTGCACAGTCAGCTTGGACGAGGAGCTGTTTTATGAGTTGGACATTCATAAACGTATTAATCCTCATCTGGGAATGGTTAAGCAGTAGACAGGAAGAACAGGCTGCCAGTAGATTTCCACCAAAGCCTGTAGCTACAGCTGCCTGTGATCTCTAAACTTTCAGCCTGACATTTGACCTGCTTTAATGTTAAATAAGCATTCCAGTAGGGCCCAGGTTACGGGCAGGGAACGCATGTGTGTCTGCACAGCACATGGTTTAGTATCACGGAGGGAAAAGTAAAGTCATTTTGGCTGCCTAGCGTTTGATCACCAAACCACATGAAAGACTTTTTGACAGATTTTTTTCTTTTAGAATGGTTCTGGCCTTTTCTCTTTTTTTTTTAAAGTAATAGCTTGGAATTTTCTTCATTCTTTATCCATTCTTTTGATAATGACGTTTCTCCTCAGGTATACACTGTAATCCATCAATATGGGGTGATATTTAGTTTTAACAAAGTGAACCTCACTGTTTATTATTGAAGTCTTTCTAAATCAAATATCATTGTCAGAGTTGGACTTCTATCATGATCAGCAATAGTCAGTAGATCACACTCATATTGTTGCAGCTGGGACAAAACCTCATATTTCCATTTTTGTGTTTTTTTTTTTTGACAGCTCTATATGCTCACTACGCATGTTGAATAGGACCCCGCAAATTACGCAAGGGCCTTTCTCCACCTTGTATCAAAGCTACTTATTTTTTACAACTTCGATGAGAGGATGAAAAGGTACGTACTACGTAACCACCAACACCATGTTAATTTTGTGCAAGCACATATGAAAACTTGCGCTTTGCAGCAGTAGCCTCTGTGAAGACCAATCCAGTCCAGACAATTTATGGGCATGATGGCACCCCCCTCGTAGGTGCACATCATTTTAAAACAAAACAGTGGCCTCTTGTCTACTGCAGGGCTGAATATTTCTGAACATGGAGGGTAACAGTTTCACTGGCTTTTCCTCACGGACACGGTTCAGCACAGTTTTTTCGGCACGGTTAACTGTCCGCGCTCTGGGTCCAGAGCCCTTTAGTGGAATGATGTAACAACGTAGCTATTTGCTCATTAGTTCTATGTTTGTCGGTGGTGTGCCACAGCATCCTACTGCATTATTTCAAACCGGTAAATAAATCAAATAAGTTCAGTTCGCGGGCGGCACGGTGGCGCAGTGGGTGGCGCTGTCGCCTCACAGCAAGAAGGGCCTGGGTTCGATTCCTGGCCGGGTGACCAGGGTCATTTCTGTGTGGAGTTTGCCTGTTCTCCCCGTGTCTGCATGGGTTTCCTCCGGGTACTCCGGTTTCCTCCCACAGTCCAAAAACATGCAGTCAGGCCAATTGGACGTGCTAAAATTGCCCCTAGGTGTGAGTGTGTGTGTGAATGTGTATGTCTGTCTGTCTGTCTGCCCTGCGATGGACTGGCGACCCGTCCAGGGTGTATCCTGCCTTCCGCCCAATGACAGCTGGGATAGGCTCCAGCACCCCACTGCAACCCAGAAGGATAAGCGGTTTAGATGATGGATGGATGGAAGTTCAGTGTGCTTACTTGGACGCCAAATAAATGAAAGCAGTGCACGACTTTTTTTGTGTCAGTGTTTCCTGGTTCTGATTTAGCGGCACAACAGATGGAAAAAGAAACCATAATAAGTCTCACGAGTCCAGACCAGCACGGAAGAGCATAGTGCGGTCCTGAGAACCATTTTGGCTCGACAGTGGAAAAGAGGCCGATATTATCTAGTCTCTCAGTCAAGGTTTAGCTACAACTCTAGACTAATGTAAAATGGATTGCAATAGATATTGACTATTGATGAAATATTGAATTTAAAATGTTAATTAGCTGTGCATACTGGGCAATATGGATGCACATCTCTAAAAAAATAATAACCATCAAGTTTTCAGCCAAGCCATAGTATAAATAGTATTTTATATTTGAAAATGTATGAAAGAAAATCTGGGGGAGTCAGTTTGAATGGGCCTGATGCAGCTGATAAAATTAATGATAGTGTTATAGGTCTACTTATTCTTAGACCAACAGATGGAGCGAACTGTTTTAAAGGAGGGAGGATTGTAGTGGGAGAACTGGGCTGTCAGGGTGACTGTGTGGCAGTTGCAAATGGTTCACATAGCTCATGGGTCAGGTAGGAGGGCCCCTTTGCAGAAGTTTGCTTAGGGCCCCAGGAAGGTCAG
This sequence comes from Colossoma macropomum, assembly GCF_904425465.1. Lineage (NCBI taxonomy): Eukaryota > Metazoa > Chordata > Actinopteri > Characiformes > Serrasalmidae > Colossoma > Colossoma macropomum. The sequence goes on along the minus strand of NW_023494792.1, from coordinate 28,974,343 downwards.
GACCGGCTCTGATCAAAACTTGGCATCTTTCAGAGTAAAGTGGAAGGAAAGATTGAGGGGCTTATACTGTGCAAGACTGGACTTTTTGGCTGAAGAGCTTAAAAATTCAATAGTTTGTGATTTTTGAGGCTTATTTTATTAGAAGATGGTGCAGCAACACTGAACTTGCTGTCTGTGTTTTTCTCTATATTTCCACTGTTATGTAGAATCGACTGATGTACTTGACAAATGTAATGAACAGAGGTTCTGTATGCAAAAGTCAGAAATGATTCATTCTCTTGTTAAGTTGTTAATTGGAAGATAATTGGATGAAAACGCAGACTTAATTTCTGAAGTGGTTACAAGTAGTGATGTTCATTCCAAATCATTCGAAATGTTCAGGCTAAATTGATCAATTGCTCTGATCTGATCCAAAGTTTCGAAGCCCAGGATTCACATATGATCTGATGTTACATTGCTAATGTTATCAAGAATGTTACATGTGTGAACGGTATGAACTGTTTGATTTTATGCTTGAACATTATATACAGCCCCACTTATTTTGTGTGCATAGATCTTCTTCCAATATGTGTTGATTTATAGTGATATGTTTAAAAAAGATTCTGTTAACCTTGTGTATTAACATTCAGTAACTGCTCCTGAGAATTCGTCCTAAAAAGTAAAAAAAAAAAGTCCAAGGGAATACTAGTATTAACACTAGTATCAAAATGTTTGTATGATGTTAAAAAAGAGTTATAATAAACATTTGGCGAAATTTGATTGTAAAAACCAAGATAAATAAAATATGGCTTAAAAGTCACTTATCAGACTTGTCTGAGAACTGTTTTTGGTATGGTCCTTATACTCTGATGAGCATGTTTGACAGCCCTCACTCCACGACCCTCAGACTGCTACGACACTGAAGTAGAAGTTGAGACAAGTGCATTCAGTGGGCTGGAGGCGTAGTACGAAAATAAGTACAGGAGTTTCAAAACTAAAGTTTAAAAAAATGAATAAAGGTATAGAAAAATTGGACTTACAACCATTCAAGACCTGGTACAACAGTAATTTAAACTTTAAACCAAGAACAATAGACTAGGCCCGTCATAGTCCAGAACATCATTGAATGTGTTTGGATTATTTGGATCAGCAAAAGCAGAAAATGCAACCAACTTCTAAGACTGAACTTTGGATGTGTGGAAAAATAACCCTGCAGATTTCTTTGAAAACTGAAAGCAAGTCTCCCAAAGTGGAATGCAAGCTGTAGTAAAGGAATGGACACACTAAATACTGAAGAACATGCTACTGTGCTGATATTCTGTGCACTTTTTTGCACAGAACTGTATGTCATTAGTGAAGTGTAGTCTGTTTCAAGTGCTTGGCATGAGACGACTGGAGTTTCCCTTCATTATGAATCCCAAGTATTCAGTGCTGGGTTTCCCTGTACAGTTAAATTTACAATTTTGCCAACGGTTCCATGGAGGTTGGGGAGGTTCTTTTGAACCTTAAAGAAGGTTCTTCACACGCTCGCATCTCATTTACAAAAATAATTCTTTAAAGAGTCATCCACTGGCAGGTTGTTTAAGGAACCAAAAATGGTTCTTCTATAATGTTGCTCTAAAGAACCCAGTTGGCATCTTTATTTTTTTAAGACTGTACACTCTTAGGCAAAAAAATGGGCCAAGCCCAAGATGGAAAAACATGACGCTTTTAATGGTCTTAATAACAAATCAATAAACAAATAAAAAAGTAACTTAGTATGGGATATTTTTTCCCTATGATTTCTTTAAATGTTGACGTCTTGAGGGTAAACTAGCAGACAACCTTTTACAGACAGAAGAGTCAGTATTTTTCCACTTGGCACTGATGGCTACAAACAGCTGAAAAACACTGCTGAGCTAGTTTGTGTTTAATATGAGACCGAACATTCTCTATAGAGTTCAAATCTGGATTCTGACCAAGCCAAAACCATCAGTAAAAAACATTATATTTTGGCCCATGTTTTGGCTAAGGAGCGTATTTTAGTAGGGTTGGGTATAACAGGAGTAAGGTATTCTATGGTATTTAAAAGTGATTATTGGTATTTCAAAATTATGACATTTTAAAAAAATGATGAGAAATTTCTATTATATTTTAGAGGAGCTCACGGATTGGTGGTGTGGGAGCTCACTGGTAGGTAGTGCTAATAGAAAGAAAGGAAAATCAGAGCCAGAAAAACTAAGCATGATAGTGGCTCAGCACTACAGCGCTAAGAGCTACACTCACCACAGAACACGCTTAATTTCAGCCTTCAAAGGCCGTCAAATGCGAACATGATATAAATAAACAACACGTAAAATATAGACAATTCCATTTGAGATGCTTTTGGAAATACAGATCCACACAAGACGGGATACAAAACAAGCAAGGCCACATGTCTTCAAGGGCAAGTAAGACGGCCTTTGCTCCTCACCAAACGAGCAAATGACCATACTGGGCTACTTTCTGTTTTGGAAAAGTAAAAATAGCAAGCTTCATGTCTTCGTGTCAGCAGCTGAAGCTTTGAGTTCTGCCGTGTACAATTCAGATGTTTGTAGCTCAGTTTTAGCTGCTTTTGGGGTTTGTAATCTTTGTTACATGTGAGAAAAACTTCCTGTTGCTGAGACTTGATTGTCGCCAGCCAGTTGCTAGTTGGTTGTTAGCCAGTTAGCTTTAGTTAGGCAGAATCGAACATATTCTGTGGTAAGCAGAGCAGTTATCATGCCAGCTAAGCTAATCTAGTTAATGCTAACCAGTCAGCAGCACTGTTCAACATTTGTCAGCTATTAGATGGTTTGACATTTAATAAATGATGCCTTAAAATTGTGCACTGTGTATCTTGAAATAACGCAGGATGAGATGTCACCTAATAAGCCCCAACCCCACAGCCCTCCCCAACCCCTCCCCTCCGCATTATTGCCATATCGCTGTTGTCCAAAGAAAACCTTGTATCTCCAAAATGGTAACATTGCAGGAAAAGGAAAAAACCTGCATTATTTTTAATGTAAGTCAATGGAACCAGACCTTTTGGGCCATTTCTTTTGGTCCGTTCATCATGAAATTTACACACGAAGTAAAGGGCGACAGACATTTTCAAATTATGCCAAAAACTGAAAAATGTCAAAAATGGAGATACGAAGTTTTCTTCCGACAGCACTGATATACAGCTGTAATATTCGCAGACAGTTTGAAGGTATTTAAAAAAAAGGAGGTACCTTTTTTCACCGATATTATTTCCAGCATCCAAATTGCTTGCTTGACGCTTCTCACATCTTCACTGGATAATGGCCATGAATCTAAAGGCATGCATCAAAGTCAGCTGCTGGGCTTAATGCTGGAATACATGATGAGTGCCTTTTCAAGTAACTTAAGTGTATTTTGTTTCAGTATGTGTGTAAAATGTGAGGAGCTACCTAGACATTAGAGTTCTGTATCTTTGCCTTATCTTTTCACAATTGTATGCCCATGTGACTACCCCAGTTGCACTTTTTATAGTGTAAAGTAAATAACCCTTGACAATGTAGACAATTAAATAAATTTTAAAACTTAATGTAGACAATGAAATCTTGTTCCTGTTGCAACAAAATAATATTACGTTTAAGGAGCTTAATTTTTGTTGTCATTTATGTCTCATATCTTTTGAGTTGTTTACTCAGTACATTCAGTTAGTTGCATTAAATTTTCTTGAATGTGAAGTAGTGCAACCAAGTTGGATGTTTTATTCTTGTCAAAATCCATAGCATTTTTGTTAGTTTTTGTTAATTAAGTAAATTTTTCTTCAGTAGTCAAAGTTTTTTTGTGGTGTGATATGCTGTCTTCATGCTGAAGCTTAGATGCACTTGCTATTTTAACCAAGATGGTTAATTTTTTTTATATTGCATTTACCAGTACAGTGCAACTGGTTACTGAACTGGTTGCATTAATAGACAGATAATCTATATACAGATTAATATATAGATCCTGCCATACTATGATGTATTTATGAATGAAGCAATGTATCAGGGAGGATCTCTGAGCTTGCAAAGGACATTTAGAGGCAAGAGTCATTACATTTTAATGGAAGGTTAAGGGAAAACAAAAATTCTGTCTTTTAAATGACATGAATAATTGTGTTTACACAAAATATGACCTGAAACATAAACCACCGAGGTTAAAAAAGTCCATTCTGATTTTAGGTTGATTCAAAATCCACATTCGTTCTGAGAAAAGATGTGTTTAAATGTTGTAATATATTATAGGTCATTAATAAATATTTGCTGGTGGGGCTTTTGTTTGATAAATTCACAAATCTTCAAAAATGTCTGCTTCTTTGGCCCTTTAGTGGTTGGGCCCTACTGTGTAGAGTCCCCTTGACTTAAAAAATACTGCAGCCAATACAAAATGGTCTGTGCAAACTCTTGCCTTATTTATTTGTTAATAGGCTTAAGTGATAGGGGTAAATTATTTTATAACCAACACAGAAAGATCAGTGCAAACTGTTGCATTTTTTAAATAAATTGAACACTTTTTACAGCTAAAAAAATGAACTTAAGTGTTCCAATACAGATGAAGTGAACTATGTATCTTTGTAACAGGATACCCTGTTCTTATACAGTATATGAGGCCAGGATTACCAGACTGAACTGATTAGAGATTTCCTTTTTCCTTCCTTTAGGACCATAAAGTGAGCGGCCTTTTTGGGTGCAGTTCCCATCTTGACCTGTAGGAGGATCCAGTAGCTCAGGGTTAAAATGGGTGAGAATGTAAGCAGCTGGCAGAAGAAACACACAGTGTGTAAAAATGAAGATGCTGAGGAAGTACAGACTGCCCCTTTTTAGTAATAAATGGTTATTTGTTCTTATTATTTTCTCATTAAACGTCTAAAATTAAAGAATATGAGGTTAACAAAAAATATCAATATTAATATTTGTTTTTGCAGGCTGGTGTGATTTTTGACATTGTGACCAGTTAATTTATCCCCTGCCTCTCTTTTTTTAACTAGTCTGCACAAAGAGGTAAAAATCTCTGAACTCACAATGATTTGATTACATTATTATTCTGTATCTTGTCTTAAATTTCACCCTGATTTGATGGGGCAAATCAAAGTTATTCATTTTAAGCATTGAATGTTCAAATGTGACTGGGAAAGCTGTTACTGTATAGACAATAAAATACACCAGGCTTTTAAGGGGATTTTTTTATCCTGAAATTTTATTTTGGCCCATAAATAAGTGCATACTATATTGGATATTCTAATATTCGATCATAATTGAGTCTAACATTCCAAAGTCAATGCATCAAGATACATAAAAGCATAATTGTAGAGGAGAAGTCAAGTTTCTTGTATTTAGAATAAGCCACTGATAGGTCTGTTGCAATTTATACAGTCAGATGTAACATGTTTAACCCTTCACTGAATCCTTCCCTGGAATTCAAACTTGCTATGCTTTACAGATACACTGGTGGTATCTAAGACAAATACCAGCAATACTTCAAATACATCTACACATGGCAAACACCATGTTCACTATTTATTCATGTTTCTGTCAAAGGATGAAATGCACTGAAGATGCCTTTTCAGAATGAAGTCTGCAAGCTGCAACTGAATAGTATGTTGGGTATCGCTTCAGTTATGGGAAATTATCCAGTTTTCACTGCGCTTGATTGTATGTATGCCTTTGGCAAACAACCTATTTCAATGGTGCTAATTGATCCACGTTTGGCGGATGTATTAAAAATTGAGTTGCCAACCAAAGATCAACCAGTTCATAGCTTAAAGCCAATTTCAAAATGATTTATATTGATGAAGCTCTTTTAAACCAAATATCAACACCAGGTCAATGCTAATTCTGTTTTGCCAATGACATCGGAATCTACACTAAACCATTTTTTGAGGAGGTGAACAGTGTAGAACTGAATATGTTCTCATATCTGATGTTAGCATAGCACAGTGGAAATGTCAGAGACCGTCCTTCATCTATTTAACTTACAGTCAGAACGTCTGTTAAGTGCAGGTCATTCATTTTTCAGTGTCAGGGAAAAAAAGCAACATGTGTATCTACTTTTGTTGATTTTTATTTTTCTGCATCTTTTGAGCACAGCAGCTATTCTTTACATTGTGTGAACATTTCACGATGAGTGGATCAACAGAAGTGCTTCAAAATCGGTTGGAATAAAATCTTTTTATATTAACTTACATTAGTTAATGTTTTGCCTTCTCCTGTACCAATACTCTTTTTCAAAATACATGTTTTTCTTTAGGCAATGATGATATATTTAAACACGTAATTCCTACACAGACACCTTAACAGGTAAATATAATATAATATAATTTTTCAGTATTTATTGTCCACTCTTTGGCTTTATTACAGCTTCCATTTTTTTCAGGAGGCTCGCTTTCAGTTTTTAAAAGAAATGTGCAGGGATATTTTTTTCACAGCTCCAAAGTTCAGTCTTAGAAGCTGGTTCTAAGTGATGTTGAGGTCTGGACTCTGGATAAAGGATGTCTTCCTTTATTTTTCCTTTTCTCATAGTGTTGTTGTTCTTACAGTGGAAGGATGGACAGAAACACCTGTGGATTTGTTTCAGATCTGAAGCAAAAGTGGAGCTTAATTTTCTCCTCTCAAAGATGAAAGCTTTAAGTACTGTTTATCTGATGGCGACAGTTTTGGTGGGCTACCAGGGCTTGCATGCTTGTTAGCGGTCCAATTTTTGACTCATCTCATAATTTTTTAAACTCCTTTTTCTTTTCTTTGACTTTATCCTTCTGTATGCAAATGGATTATCGTATATCTAATCTGCTGAGAAATAACACCTAAAACTCCTAAAACTCCTAAAAAACTTGAACGGCTGTTTTGGAAATTAAGTAAACGTTGTTTTAAAAGTTTTGGAAACTCCTGCTTCTTTCCTTTTTTCCTTTGACCTGCCCCTTCTGCATACAAGTGCATCATTATATCTATTCTCCTCAGACATATTGGACTCTTCCTTTAGTAGATTATCTATAGATGTTCAAATAATTAACAGACCGTCTAGTGAAATTCAGTTGATTCTCAACAGGGTTGGGGTTATGATTATTGCCAGAGTTTAAGATCAGGGTGAAGGTTAGATCAAGGATTTGGGAAAAGGATGATTAAGATGAATCTAATTAATCATTTGATTTGAATGTAAATTAAATGCAAGATAAACGTCTACAAAGCATCTGCAGTGGACTAAATAAAGAAAGAAAAATCTCCTGAAAAATGAATAACTTGTATTTAATGGCTGTATTGACTGGAACTTTGATAAATGAAGGGTGGTCTTTGACTTTTGCACAGCATTATTTGTTTTAATGCTTATCCGAAATTAATTGATTATTTTAACCCCTTTAACTGAAAAAACTCGTCACCTGGTCTTTTCCATTCCTCACTCTCATAACTGCATAACTAACGTATTACTTAATAATTTACAGTAGTTTTGAATGAAAAGCCAAATAGTAAGTCTAGAGTGTAAGGGGTAATTACAAACATCCTGCCCCAAAAACATAGAATGCTTTCAGGATTTGCCTTGAAAATGTTAGTCGCGTATGTCTACACAAATGAGTGTGTGTTTATCATAAAAAGAAGAAAATCACATGAACGCCACATGAGAATAAATCCTGAGCTCACTACATAAACAGCTTTCATTTTTTTTTGCTCTTTGCCTTCGACATACTGCAGCTGCAACATTAGATCAGAAGCAACATGGAGGCCCAAAAAAATGCCTCTGCCATGGCGCCTCCCTCACTGATGACATCAGCTAAGCACTGCTCTATTTCCCAAGGCTACATGGTGACACATAAATTGTGTGCCATGTTCTTAGTTCATAATTCAAAGGGACTCCCCCCCCCGAAATCTAACATAAAGGTCAATTAACCATTCTATGTGCTCAGACTTTAGGGTGGCCAGAGTAAATTTGATTACATTTGCAACCATCCTTTTGCCTTAAGGTGAGTATTAGTGATTGTCAGTCTGCTTTACTGCATAAAGAGGGGTCTGTTAGACAAGTTTTGTGACTGTAGTGATTCTATTCTTACATTTTTTATCTTGTTTTATAGCAGATGGTCATGCATGTGCTGTAGCGCATTAGCACATGGAGGAAAGCCTGTGGACATTAGTGTCACATGACCAAAAGCACTCAGCTGGTGTCCCATTGAAAGGGTAGGAAGCAATAAGGATGAATGCTCTGGGCATATGTGCACAATAGCTAGAAGCCCGGAGATCTGGATGGATACTGAGCTTGCGTAACATACAGCTGTCACAAGGCCCAAAATGGAACCATTCATATTCTTTACCATGCAGCCACATATAGGAGGAATGCCTATAGGTAATGAAGTTTAGAATTTCAGAGTGTCTGTTATTTCAGAGGGTATACATTTGTAGTTTCAGTGCACCAAAAAAAAAGTGTTGTATTGAGTGTTTGATTCAGTTGTGTACATTATTTCCACATGAATAAAAAATATATTGTTACAGTTTGGCTTTTAGTTTACTTTTGGCAAAGACTGTGATGCGTTTCATTCATGTGGAAATGCTGTACTCATTTGAATCGACTCTTTTTTTTCAGTGTGTGTTTATTCCTTTTTTCACCTATAGACTAGAACTGACGTTCTCGTGCTGCCAAACATCAGTCAGTGGTGGGTTTAGAATTGGTTGAGCAGTACATGTAGTTAACTAATCAAGTGAATCATCTTAAAGGTAAATTTCATCAGTTTTTCACATTTTATTTATAGTGAAATAGTTGGGATGTAAATAAAATCATTTAGTGTGGTTTGATGTGAAATGACAGATTGTGGAGAAACGTAATGACTTGTTTTTCTTTATGGTGATAGAAACCAGGGGTCGCAGTGTCTACAGCACAACATATTAGTTAATTTTGTTCATTATCTAAAATAAACAGTGAATTGCCACATCTTTTTAGTTTCTAAATGTATGTTGCTAATGTTTAAATAGTGAAAACAAATTACAACAGCATGCATGTATCTTTCTGCCATTTAAGTCAAAAGCTTATCTCAAAACTATCATAAAATAATGTCTCAGACATCAGGCAATGTATTCACAACCATTTCACATAATAACTTTCTGTGACGTGGCTTTCAGAGTTATTTAACTCTTCTGACGTCTGGTTCCTATCACCACCACTATAGTGACTCAGTACGTTTCTGTAGAATGGAGCATTTCACATCAAACCACTCTGCACTCTCAGAAAAAGGTAGTGAACTGTCACTGGGGCAGTACCCCTCCTGTCACCGGGGTGGTACCCTCAAGGGTACATATCCTGTACCTTTAGTCAGGGAACATAATTGTACTCTAATCTATTGAAATTATGTATTTTTTTATTAGAAGTTGTACTGACTCCACACACCCCGTCTCTTCTCCAGGCCTTTTATTTTATTGTTCTGTTTAAAAATATTAGATTCTGAAAATATACAAATATGTACTTTTCCACTAGGAAAATGAAAGGCACATTAAAGCACACAAATGGACCTTAAAACCACTGTTGTACCTTTGAGGAAACATTTACATTGTTTGTAACTTGAACAAAAAAATGTACCTGCACAGAACCTTTATTTCTAACAGTGTGAATGACTTTGTTTACATCTTAACCATTTAATCATGCAGATATTTAAAAAAAAGCTGGTATTTATAACAGTCTCTCAAATTTTTGGGCGGTCGCAGTTTGGCATGACACCTGCTTTACATTTTTATGCCCTTTTTCTTATAAATGGTAATGTTACTGTCCTTCAGCTCTGTGTCCATGCTACCACTTCACCCTTTACATTTCTTGTCCTCTGATTTCTCTTACTGGGCCAAGTAATACTGTTCCTTTAAAGCAATGAGAGTTGATATTTCCCTGCTGGGTATCATAAATAAGAAATTGTTAGATTAGGATTAGGTTAGATTGGGATTAACATTTTTGCATAATTGTTTTTTGTTTTCCGTGGTAGGCATCACAGAGTGGAAATGTTCAGTAGACTGGAGGAGCTGTCCATAAGAGCTCATAACCTGAGTACACTGGCAGTAATCCTAATGGTCTGTGAATGTGTGGCCAGTATGATGGTAAATTCAGACCTGCTGTCACTTATAGGAAGTGAATTCAGCTTTTAAGGATGATCAGGGGCTTTTATTTAAACTGCGTGCTGTTTATTTTAGTTCAGTCCAAGATTTCACTTAATTGATCACAGTGAAAAAAATGGGCACAATGTTATTGAATTTGCATGAGGAAATCTGTTTGGATGTTATGGCCCTCTGCAGATACTTTTTGGGGTAAGGGCTTCCTGGCTACAGGTTCAAGGAACAGCAAGCCCAGACCGCAAAAAGACCTGAAAAGGACAAAGAGGGACTTGGATTTCACCCATCTAAAGAGAGAGAAAGGGAGAGAAAGAGAGAATTAGACAGAGATAGAGATAGAGAGAGAGAGAACGAATTAAATAGATAGAGAATAGAGAGAGAATTAGAGAGAATGGGAATTAGAGAGCGAGAGGGAAGCAGCTAGAGTTAAACACCAGCACAATTTCACCTACACTTTTGAAAATAAAGGTTCTTTAATGGTTCTTGGCCGTATAGTTCTAAAAAAACTTTAACTGCTGTAGAACATTCTCCAAAGAACCCTTTTTTGGAACCTGTATTTTTAAGAGTGTAATACACAAACATCACATCCAACATGCCGAGAGAGTCGCAGTGAGTGGAAACACAGTTGGCGTTGTGGTCTAAAGAGCGAGCGACGGAGCTATTGATTATTACAGCACTGTTCTATAAATAGAAATCAGAACTACTGTTATGGACACACTATGAATACATTTTTAATATTCAGGAAGTGTGTGAGTGAGAGAGAGACAGAGTGAGAGCGGCATGGATTGAAGGTTTTTTGTAGCTTATGACGCAAGAACTCCGTCAGTCGAGATAAAAGCGTCAGAAATGTTGGTTTGTAATAAAGGTGTGTTTGTTATCACAGCTATAAAGATCATACAGGCCGCTGCGCTGCTGTGTGTGTAAGACACGACGTGTAGACGCAGGCCACATTACGTTTTTGGATCCAGTGACGGGGGGGCAGGGTGCGGGGGGGGGTGCAAAGGTGGTTGGGCATCATCTTCCATTTTTTTCTTGTAAACCAAAAATGAAGATCGTGCTGTGAATTTTTTTCAGATTTCAGTTGTGAAGGTCAGGAGAGAAAGAAGTGTTCAGGTGAAGCGGAGCAGCGCGTTGGTGCCGCTGTTGTTCAGCTGTTCCTCAGTTCGAGCCCTGAGCGGCCCCCGGCCTCACACAGGCCTCCAGTAGACGTAGACGTAGGCATGAGTTCAGCTCACCTCATCAAGTGCGTCATGTGTGTAAAATCCCCTCCCTTCTCCTCTACGCGCCTCGGCCATCATCCCTCTTTACAGCCCCTCTCTTTGTCTTCCACATTAACCAACTACATTTAATGGCCTTTAATCGTTTTTTACATGGCGGGAAATTATTTTTATTTATGTTGGGTTTTTTTTTTAAAATCGCCATGAAATCTGTCCAGTTTATCCATCCACTTCTGATTGACTTTCCTCTCTTAAAAGGAGACTGTGGAGAGGCTCCCGCTGGGGTGTTGAGTGGTGTTGGAGCTGTCCGCGGTGCTGATGGAGCAGAGCGCTGTCCGCGGTGCTGAAAGCAGCCGCTCCACCCACCGCGGTGAACGCCCTGCGCTGAGGGCTTCACATGGAGCAGGAAACAGAGGTGCTGCTGATCATTTAAAGCGCGCCTACAGAAGAGTGAAAATGGGGGGACAGTTCATCTCAGCATTTTCTTCTCCAGCAAAAGCATTCTGGTCACTTTTAATAATGATTTGTCCAACCTCACTATGTGGAGTTTGTGTGAGTGTCTGTGTTGTATGTGTACATGTGTGTGTGTATATATATATATATATATATATATATATATATATATATATATATAGATGTATGTGTGTGATATATATATAGATGTATGTGTGTGATATATATGTGTAACACACTATCCACTATATACACGTCCACTACATGTGTTTGTGTGCATGCACCGCCTCTGAATCTTCCCGTACATATCGCAGATTCTCTCGGTACTTGTTGCTAACGCTTCTGCGATCTTCTTCCCGCGGCGTGCTGCTGCTGCTGCTTGTGCTTCATGTCACGGTCCATGAACACACACACTCCTGTCTTATCATTTCAACTCTCTTTTACACCTTCTCGTCTCGCTGAACGCCATCCGAACCCAAAAACAATCAACACAGCAGATGAACACAGCCTCGCTCTGTGAGAGATCCGTGTCCATCCACATACCCAAAGGGCTTTGCGCATGGAGCCTGTTCCACCTCACCAAGTTAAAGCCACAAATTCAGTCACGAGTCAGCGTTTAACAAACGCGGCTTGAATTTCAGCCACAGCGACTGGACCGTTCGGAGAAATGACGAGCCAGCGATGCCGAGCGAAACCCTTTTCGACGTCAGTAAGCGGACCAGATGCGTTTTTTTTTTCTAACGCGCGCACAGCGAGCCGTACGCGTTATAGCTGGTCTATATAGAGGCTTATAAACGCTGCTCACATACCCCACAGCCAGTTGAAGCGGAGGGGTCTCCTTCCTCCGTCCCTGCCGGAGAAGCGGACACAGCAACATCACGCGCACAGACGTCCGTCCACGCAGCCCACAGCATCCACAGGCGCGGCGCGCGGACCTCAAAGAAAACCCAGCCCGGGCTTCACCGTGCGTGCGTGTGTGTGCGTGTATGTGTGTGGAGGTGGGGGGGGGGCGCTCCGTTTGGCCATTTTAAACCACAATTCCCGTGAACCGGACCGAGCGCTTTTCACGGGCTCTTCTTCTTCTTCTCCTTCTTCTTCTTCTTCTTTTTCTTCTTCTACTCCATGAAATTCTCCAAAAACCCTCCGTTTTTAATATTTCTAGCTCTCTATCCGATTTTTTGTTCCCCCGCGTTTTCTGGAAAATGCTGCACACCGGAGTGTGCTCGCGCGCGGGGCGCCGCGCCGCTCTGACCCGCATTGACGTCATTGCGTCATCAGGTTTCCCCTGGAAACACGGCGGCGCCAAAAATAGCAGCGCCGTTTAATTCCGCTCTCCGGCCGGGGATGGAGCGGCCCCGCGCGCGCGCTTCGGATCAGACCCAAAGATCTTCGCATCAACGCCCCCCCCCCACACACACACATACACACGACCCTCCCAGTTTCTTTCTTTTTTTTCTTCCTCGCTGAAGCGCTCAAGGACGGGCTGCTCACGACACGCGCGGCTATTTTAAGGAGCTGGCCGAGTTAGAGAGAGAGAGGGAGAGAGGGAGAGAATGAGAGAGAGGAAAGAGAAAGGAGAGAGAGAGGTTTGGTTTTATTCAGGAGAGAGAGTCAGTTGTAAGAGCGCGAGCAGCGTGGGGACTAAAATAGAAAGTGGCGCTCGTGGTGGTGGTGGGGGGGGGGTGATCACGGGGAAAATCGCGAGAAAAGCAGTCGAGGTTTTGGCGTTCCGTGTTCAGTGGATGTGGATGGAAAGCGGCTGCAGCTGCTCAGCGGACTCCGCACAGTGACCGCGCCAACACATACGCGCGCGTACATATGATCAACGCATGCACTATTAAGGGGGATTTTGTTGTACTTGGCAACCCCAGCACTGTGGTCTGCTCAGCATTACTTCCATTCATGTCTTTTGTTTGTTGCCAGATTACCCCCTCCTCCACCTCCACCCAGTGCTGCACTGTATTCAGCTCAAACAGCCATTCACATCTCACTCATTCATTTATTCGCTTCATTCATTCATACAGTCTCAGCGAGCTGCTGCTGCTGCTGCTGCTGCTGCTCCGTGACGCAAATCCGCTCAAATCGGTTTAGGTGGACCTCAGAGCTCTTAACATTATTTAAAGCTGCATCGACATTTGTTCATATATTTATTTATTTCGACATCTATCCGCGTGCGCTGTGAATAGGCTGTGCGTTTTTTTCTGAGCATGTTTGCGCACGTGCACATACGTGTGTATAAAAACAAACATACCTATCATTACATTTATATATACACTCGTCATAAAGATGGTTCTCCAAAGGCTTTTAGTAAAGGCAATGGTTCTATTCGGAAATTTGAGTTCTGTATAGAACCATTTCATGCTTAAATGGTTCTTTGCATGGTGAAATAGTTCTTCAGATTGATGGAGAATGTGTTCTTTATGGTTCTGTATAGCACCAAAAAACGTTCTGCTAGTGTTGCGAAGCTTGTAACAATAAAAGAGCCCTTTTAGAACCATTTTCAAAAAGGTTTACCATGCAAAAGAACTATTTAAGCATGAAATGGCTCTAAATAGAACCATTGCCTTTGCTAAGGAAGGGTTCATTTACAACACATTCTACATCAGTCTGAAGAACCCTTTCACGGTGCAAAGAACCCTATATATACACTTTCTCTAAATATATAGGCCTATATTTCATTGATATTAAAAATCGCCCCTCTTTACAGTCGTGCTTTTCCCCTCTTGGTAAGCGTGACGGCCCCTGTACTGCATGTTTTCAGTTGTTTTATATTCCCCCTCTTTGTAAGCGTGTACGCACAGATGCTGCACATATATATTAATTCTTATTATTTTTCTCTCTTGGTGAGCGTGCGAGCACACATGCTGCATGCCCCTCCCCGCCTCGTGACTGAAACGCGCTGTTAGCACGTGAGCCCGAGCTGCGCGCGAGGCCGTCACGCAGCGTGTGTTTCTGTAGGTTGAGGGGTGCTGAGTGAAGCGCGTACTGCGCTCAGTCCAGCAGTAGCTGAAGGTCTGTTTTGGCCTGATGAGAGACGGACCTGCAGTGGCTTTAGGCCCTGCCATGAGACGCGCATGCGCCTTTAGTCCGGCGGTCCACACAACTTGCAGATGAAAGGCTGATAATGAAGGGTCACGAAGAAGAGGCGCACAAGGATGAATAGAACAAAACCCTAACAGATTGTGTAGCATTAGCAAAGCCAGGATTAGATCAGTTAAAAAGGAGTCAACCAAAAGGAGCTCTCACATCACATCACACCCGTCTTACTCAGGCTGCACTCATTACTTCATTCATTCACTGAACAATTTGAAACTAAATAGGAGAAGGAAGTAAGGTTTACTGTAGCTTGGTAAGTGTGGCGAAAGGGAAGACAGCAGATGGACACCAGCTGACCACACTGTAAACTTACAAAGTCAGATGTTTGTAGCACTTATAGGTTTAAGGTTACTCACTTACAGGATTAGTGTTACTTACAGGTTTAGTGTTACTTGCAGGTTTAGTGTTACAGGTTTAGTGTTACTTACAGGTTTAGTGTTACAGGTTTAGTGTTACTTACAGGTTTAGTGTTACTTACAGGTTTAGTGTTACAGGTTTAGTGTTACTTACAGGTTTAGTGTTACTTACAGGTTTAGTGTTACAGGTTTAGTGTTACTTACAGGTTTAGTGTTACAGGTTTAGTGTTACTTACAGGTTTAGTGTTACTTACAGGTTTAGTGTTACAGGTTTAGTGTTACTTACAGGTTTAGTGTTACAGGTTTAGTGTTACTTACAGGTTTAGTGTTACTTGCAGGTTTAGTGTTACAGGTTTAGTGTTACTTACAGGTTTAGTGTTACTTACAGGTTTAGTGTTACTTAAAGGTTTAGTGTTACTTACAGGTTTAGTGTTACAGGTTTAGTGTTACTTACAGGTTTAGTGTTACTTACAGGTTTAGTGTTACAGGTTTAGTGTTACTTACAGGTTTAGTGTTACAGGTTTAGTGTTACTTACAGGTTTAGTGTTACTTACAGGTTTAGTGTTACTTACAGGTTTAGTGTTACAGGTTTAGTGTTACTTGCAGGTTTAGTGTTACAGGTTTAGTGTTACTTGCAGGTTTAGTGTTACAGGTTTAGTGTTACAGGTTTAGTGTTACTTACAGGTTTAGTGTTACAGGTTTAGTGTTACAGGTTTAGTGTTACTTGCAGGTTTAGTGTTACTTACAGGTTTAGTGTTACTTACAGGTTTAGTGTTACAGGTTTAGTGTTACAGGTTTAGTGTTACTTACAGGTTTAGTGTTACGTACAGGTTTAGTGTTACTTGCAGGTTTAGTGTTACAGGTTTAATGTTACTTGCAGGTTTAGTGTTACAGGTTTAGTGTTACTTGCAGGTTTAGTGTTACAGGTTTAGTGTTACAGGTTTAGTGTTACTTACAGGTTTAGTGTTACAGGTTTAGTGTTACTTACAGGTTTAGTGTTACTTGCAGGTTTAGTGTTACAGGTTTAGTGTTACTTACAGGTTTAGTGTTACTTACAGGTTTAGTGTTACTTAAAGGTTTAGTGTTACTTACAGGTTTAGTGTTACAGGTTTAGTGTTACTTACAGGTTTAGTGTTACTTACAGGTTTAGTGTTACAGGTTTAGTGTTACTTACAGGTTTAGTGTTACAGGTTTAGTGTTACTTACAGGTTTAGTGTTACTTACAGGTTTAGTGTTACTTACAGGTTTAGTGTTACAGGTTTAGTGTTACTTGCAGGTTTAGTGTTACAGGTTTAGTGTTACTTGCAGGTTTAGTGTTACAGGTTTAGTGTTACAGGTTTAGTGTTACTTACAGGTTTAGTGTTACAGGTTTAGTGTTACAGGTTTAGTGTTACTTGCAGGTTTAGTGTTACTTACAGGTTTAGTGTTACTTACAGGTTTAGTGTTACAGGTTTAGTGTTACAGGTTTAGTGTTACTTACAGGTTTAGTGTTACGTACAGGTTTAGTGTTACTTGCAGGTTTAGTGTTACAGGTTTAATGTTACTTGCAGGTTTAGTGTTACAGGTTTAGTGTTACTTGCAGGTTTAGTGTTACAGGTTTAGTGTTACAGGTTTAGTGTTACTTGCAGGTTTAGTGTTACAGGTTTAGTGTTACAGGTTTAGTGTTACAGGTTTAGTGTTACTTGCAGGTGTAGTGTTACAGGTTTAGTGTTACTTACAGGTTTAGTGTTACAGATTTAGTGTTACAGGTTTAGTGTTACAGGTTTAGTGTTACTTACAGGTTTAGTGTTACTTACAGGTTTAGTGTTACTTACAGGTTTAGTGTTACTTGCAGGTTTAGTGTTACTTACAGGTTTAGTGTTACTTGCAGGTTTAGTGTTACTTGCAGGTTTAGGGTTCTTTACTAACAAGTTTTGTGTCACTTACTGAAAGTAATTTCACTTTAAATTTACACAAGTAACCACTGTATAATTTAGGGCCTCACCTTATTTGTGTAGCTCTCAATAAATTATATATCACTGCTGTTGGAATGAAACCTTCTGTCTCAATTTTTATGATTTTTAATTTGAAAATACGTGTTTCCCTTTACATAGTGTGTTAATTTCTTGATGAATGGTCCAAAAGAAATGGCCCAATATTACCTGGGAAAAATTCGTGTTCCAGAATTTACATGGTTGATTTGGTTGATTTACATTAAAAGTGATGTGTGTTTTTTCTATCTCCTGTGAAGTTATCATTTTGGAGATACAAGGTTTTGTTCAGACAGCAGTGACACAGATGGTCATATTTATTATCAAACCATATGTTGAAAGTCTCAACAGTGTTAGGGTTAGGACTTGGTTTAGAATTAGCCCCAGGGTGAGGATTAGGTTTAGGTTTATTAATGGATAATTTGATAATAAGTCCAAATCCAAATAAAGTGTCACCTTATTTTGTGGAAGCTTATTGACTCAAATGAACATGTACCACTAACAAGATACATGTCATGAATTGACATAGAACAACTTTCTCAGAACATTTAAGCTACTTAAATTTCTTTGCTTTGCTGACAACACTTAATGACAGCACTAGGTGGACATTGGCATCAAGGAACATAATAATGGGCTGATTCACAGGTAACAAACAGCTGGCTATAAAATGATTGGACCTCAGCCACTTTAACAGATTTCTGGTTTTAGTTTTATCAAAATCTGGACTCCAACTGTTTACCTTTATATTAGCAATACGTGCTGAACTGGTAACCCTGAACACAAAACACTCTCATGATAAATACCTGTAATAAAGATAGCATGTAGGTAACATGTAATAACCTAAATTAACTCTACTTAAAGATAACTGATAAAAAATAAAAGAAAAGTAAAAAGTGATAAACAAAAACAAACAAACCTAATAAGAATGCTGGGAGGCTGGCTTTTTACCAACATACAATGCATCCAAAAGACGATGCCATACTTTGGGGCTCTAAAGAGGATGGTATCCATATTTACATTTGTCCCGTGCCCCTTTGCATCCTATTTTGAGTTCCGTCACCACCACACATGGTGCAGCTCCCGTCTGTGTGTACAAAAAACCATCCTTAATTTACTCGTATGCAGTCATTTTACAATCAGGAAAAATATTCATAATAAAAGGTTAATACATTTTTTTAATACATTGTTTAAGGTAAATTATTATGTAATCAAATAATGGACAGTTGGGAAAATGTGTGTTACCTTAAAGCTACATTGTACCATTTGACTGTGTTTGTTAAGGTGAGACTTCACTATTTTAATAATTGCATTTTTGAAGTGATGAGGACCTCTAGTTTCTTGAGAAACACCACAAGTTGGTTCTTCAAGCGTTCTTTAGTAGGCAGTGGTTCTATTTAGAACCATGAGTTCTAGAACAGTTTCATGCTTAAATTGTTCTTTGCATGGTAAAATGGTTCTTAAGATTGATGGAGAATGTGTTGTATATGTCTCTATAAGGAACCTTTTTGAAAATGGTTCTATATAGCACCTAAAAGGGTTCTTTTATTTTTACAATGTCACACTTGTAATACTCAAAGAACCCTTTTTAATGCTACATAGAACCAAAAACTCTTGACATTAAACCAAATTTAACATCATAACAAACTTTGCCTTAATGCGCCCTAAATATGCTAAAAATCATTTCAGAGACCCAGTATAGCATGCAGTTGGAATCTGGTTAGGAATTTGGCTGCAGTAGTAGCTGCAGGCACAACAAGAGTTTTTCTGGAACAAAGTCTAAACATGGACTAAATTACAGTTTTATTGGTGACGGACACTGACAAACTTGTTTATCTGTGTCTGGTAAACAGTGATGACTTGCTTAGGTTGTTTTGCATACTTTAAATCATAACATTTTAAGTCATCATAAAGGATGTCAAGCTAAGTCAAATAAAAGTTTGTCATCTTGTTACTTGCAATAACAGCATGTTGAAAAAAAAATAAATAAAGGGCCTCCTTCACCAATATCTTCCTTAGTTTTTTCTTAAATTTGTTCTGGAGAAAGGTCCTAAGAACAAGTCTATGTCAGATCCATGACGTGTTTGTAAATGTGTTCAGAATTGTTTGCAGTCATGGGCTGGAGGGGGGCAGTCATGGGCTGGAGGTTAGGGAACCAGCCTTGTGACCGGAAGGTCGCCAGTTCGATTCCCCAAACCGACAGTACATGACTGAAGTGCCCTTGAGCAAGGCACCTAACCTGCTCCCCAGGCACCGTGGATAGGGCTGCCCACCGCTCCGGGCAAGTGTGCTCACTGCCCCCTAGTGTGTGTGTGCTCACTAGTGTGTATGTGGTGTTTCACTGCACGGATGGGTTAAATGTGGAGGTCTAATTCCGATGTGTTCAGACACAGTTGGCTAAAATGTTCATTTCATTTCATTTCATTCACCTTTGTGCTCTTGAGTGTTCTTACATAATCCCAAATAAGAAGACATTTGTGAATGTCAGAATCTCGTGAAAACTGTGTTAGTGGGTTTTTCTTTTTAAGAGCGGTTGGTGAATGAGACCCATTATTCCTCTGGAATTTGGTGCTACATTGAACACAGAGAAGTAGTGAACAGAAGGACAAGATGACAACAGTACAAAAAATAATTCATACAATAAATACAGACAGCAGTCAATACACTGTACAAAACACTGTACAGTGTACAGGGGAGTAAACAAAGAGGACTAAACTATGAAATGAAGAAAACAACTGTAGAGCTGTATGAGGCAATAATTACTTTAATATTACTCTAAAAACTAAAGTAAAGGTTAACTACTTATTTGTAAGATACAAATCCACATTTAAACAAAATGTCACAATGTAAAAGGAAGCACTGATTCCTTTATTAATATGAAACTGGCTGGATATATTAAAGGGGCCTAGTGTGGCAACAAGTGACGTCAAGACCCTTTTTAGCATCAGTGGTAATTTTATGAAGGTATTTGGCTTCACTTTTGCACATCAGAAAGGTTTTGAAATGTAATCGTTTAATTTTACTGCAAACATCAGCACTGTTGTCTGCACACTACACAGATCTCTTTTTGTCCATTTTATGATGCCTCACTCCAAACTCAGTATGTTGCCTAGGACAGCAAATTTCAATGCAAGATCAACAAAGACAATTTTTTGTCTTTTTTTTGCAAGAATTGTAGACAATATTGCATGTAATTATAAAAATAGGATTCTTCAATAGAAATTCACAGTCATATCACTAGATGATAAGTGGTGGAAAAATTCATATTCAAAATGTCAAAGTTATCAGACACTATAAACTCTTTTTGAAAAAAAGGTAACCATATTTCTTAATTTTTAAGCTTAAACAACTGATATTTTTTCCAGTGTATTATGTCAGAATTGCTAGTTACACATTAGTAGATTTATATACTTAAATTTGCATCAGGATTTACAGAGAACACTTCAGGTTTAAATGTATTTGCCTCAAATGCCAAACCTGAAAAGTAAACTTAACACATAAGTAAAAAGCTGAGAAATTGAGAAATCCTGTGTGACAAATGGCCGCTTGATGAAGTCCACATAAATTACAGGTCCAGTCTGGTGTACAATAACAGACACAACACTCTCTATTTTATTTTTCATTGGTCAGTTTCTGATCACTGGACCGCAATTGGCCAGACATTATTTGGTTGACAGTGACATGGTAGACACATGGTAGAGTTTGTGATGGTATGAAAGAATTAGGCACAGTGCTGTGGCTGGGAGAAGCTCATTCACTGCTGCTGGGTTGGAAGTGGTCCACCTCCCAAAAAAAATGGCTGGCTCTGTGGTCAGAAACTGATCACTGATGAAGGGCTATAGGATGGCTAACACAAACTGTACATCAGCTGACAAGCCATCATCTCTAGCTATACACCAGTAAGGTGGACCTACAGGGTAGTAGATTCTGTTTGCATGATGAGTTAAAACATTTAGCCAGTTAGCATGTCTGTGCTTTCTTAAACAAGGGAATTGCTAACAAGGGTGGCACAGTGGTGCAGTGGGTAGTGCTGTTGCTTCACAGGAAGTAGGGTTCGATTCCCTTTTTGGGTACCCAGGGTCCTTTCTGTGTGGAGTTTGTCTGTTCTACCAATGTCATGGGTTTCCTCCCACCTTGCAAAGACATGTAGTCATGCTAAATTGCCTCTAGGTGTGAATGTTTATGTCTGTGTGTCTACCTGTCCAGTGTTTCCTGCCTTCTGACCAATGACCACTTTGATAGGCTACAGCACCCCCCACAACCCAGAAGGATAAGCAGCATAGATAGTGTGTGTGTATGTGTGTGATCATACCCAGCCTCCAGTAAATTATTATGGGTTAATTTATAGCTACATATTGAAGCAGTTTACTGATTCACAAACAGTAAAATTCCACAGCTGGCTTGTGCGTTGACATGTGCTTATCAATACAAACACAACTAGCCATCAGCTTTACTGCTATTTTATTACATTAGACCTTAGCAGTGGGTTTTCGAGTGTTCATGGTT
Source organism: Colossoma macropomum (assembly GCF_904425465.1). Lineage (NCBI taxonomy): Eukaryota > Metazoa > Chordata > Actinopteri > Characiformes > Serrasalmidae > Colossoma > Colossoma macropomum. The sequence continues at coordinate 28,952,690 of NW_023494792.1, read as the reverse complement.
CTATACAAAACCGTTTTCTTTAGTAAAGAACCCTTGAAGAACCATCTTTGAACATAATCCAATTTCATTTATTTTCTTGCGAACTGGTTTGGAAACATTTTGTTGGGGTTGTAACATAAGAATAGAAATGTTAAAATACTGGTTCTGCTTGGAGCAAATTATTTTTTCTGTTTCTGAGTTTCTGTAAAGGGGATGGTGAGTGACCTTTATCATACTGAGCTTCTTATTGATTGAAACATGACTACACCTAACTGGAAATGACAGAGCATTAGTGAAGGTATTTAAATTTCTTTGAAATGTAGGTAATTTAGGGAAGTTACAACCTTTCTTTTGCTATATTAAAAGCTTTGACAAATCTTTGCCCTACAAAAAAATCACATTAATTTCACGTGAAAGAAATGTGTTTTTTGCACACTTCACATGTTAAAAAGGTGTTATCACGTGAAAAAATGTGTGATCACTTGTAAACATGCGATTAGACCATGCACACTCACAGAGCAGGGCTGCCTGGTGCTGAAGCACATGGCACATAAAGCACAACAGCTGTGAAATGGAATTCTGTGGTGGAGCAGCTGTACTTGTGATATGCACAATGCTAAACATCGTATGGAATCTGGTGTAAAGCACGCCACCATTTGACGCTGGAGAAGTGGAAATGTGTACTCTGAAATGATGAATCATGCTTTTCTATCTGTCAGTCTGATGGATGAATCTGGATTCAACACTACCTACTAGAATGCATAGTGCCAACAGTAAAGTTTGGTTTAGGAACGTTAATGGACTGGGGCTGTTTTTTAGGGGTTGGACTAGAACTCTTTGTACCAATGAAGGGTGATATTAATGCTACAGCATGTAAAGATACTTCACATAATTATATCCTTCCAACTTTGTGGCAACTGCTTGGGGAAGCCCCTTTCCTGTTCCAGCATGACTGTCCCTGTGTGCAAAGTGAGGTCTATGAAGACATGGTTTCATGAGTTTGGTGTGGAAGAACTCCAGTGACCTGCACAGAGCCCTGACTGCAGCCCAACTGAACACCTTTGAGAAGAACTGGAACATTTATTGTGAGCCAGACCTTCTTGTCTAACATCAGTGTCTGACCTCATAAACACTCTTTTCACTGAATGAGCACAAATTCCCACTGACACTCTACACAATGTTGTGGAGAGTTGTCCCGGGAGAGTGGAGGCTTGTATAGCTGCAAAAGGAGGGCAACTCCATATTAATGCTCATGATTTTGGAATAGGATGTCCAACAAACACAGATAGGTGTGATGGTCAGGTGTCCACATACCTTTGGCCACATTGTGATTTCTGTGTAGAAACAAGGATGGAGCACCACTCTTATGAACAGAGTTGTTGCACAATTTTTAAAATCAAATTCAATCCTTTTTAATACCTCGGCACACACACACTTCAACATGGCATGTATTTAGTATCTATTTTATCCAAATCTATTGATTGAAAAAAAAGATGGATTGAAAATAAAATGCTTTAAGATTGAATGACCCTCACATGATCTTTTCAGTGTGTTTGACATAGTAATATTGATCTTAACAAGATCAGAACCCTTGGTTGACAATCACAGGCCTATAGCTTGTTGTTGAATAGTGAATAGGTGTTTCCTGTTTATGCATGCCTCCTGCTGCAGTATATCAGTTCATCTGACAGCACCCATAGTTCTCAGTCAGAACCATGCTTTATGAAGCCCATAAAGGTGCATACCAACAAAGACTTGAGGTGTAAAAGCATGCTGCACTTCTTTCTCTGGTCTTATGATTGTTCTTTCCTTTCTTCTTTCTACTTTGTGTGAGAAACATGTTCAGTTGTGTCACCATAACTGCCATAACTGGTCACTATGTCCTAAGCATCTTTGTTCTAGGTCATGAATAGAATGGCTAAACAGTTGTATGCAACTGTGCACTTCTGTACATTTTAATGCACAATTACTATTTATTTAATATTAATATTATAAATATTATTAACATATTGGAAACAAAATGAAACATAAAATGTGGCCCGTGCAAAAGATATGTGTATTTATTTATTTATTCATTCATTTATGTCCAATATATTAAACTGCGCAAACAAATAGAAATTTTGCACTAAAGTTTCCATAAAAATGCCATATTTTAGCATGTTCCCTTTAGTGTATGTGTTTCCACTTAGTAGATCAACAAAACCTGTAATTTGGGAGTGTTAAAAAAAAAGGTGTTAATTTTTGGTTGGAGTGGTTCAGTTGAGCTCTTCTCTTCCTGGCTGACGGAGCTGATCTCCTTGCAAAGGTCAGATGCCAAAGGACCAGTCTAACCACAGATGCCCAACATTTTAAAGTGAGTACATCTTACCTTACAGACACTCTGTGCTGCTATTATTTAGTTCAGCAAGTGCTCCTAAATAGTGTCGCTGGAAAGTTTTCTTTACACATCAGAATCAGATCAGATTCATTCATGATAATGGCAGACGAACAATAAAATAATAGCAATGCCTTTGATTTTTGCTCCTGGATCACGGATTGTATTGCATCAGTGACTCAACTAGTTACATTCTAATTGGTAAACCAAAAATAAAGAAGCAGATATCAAGTAAGGTTTATTATAATTTGACTGTGAAACACATAGACATAAGCATCATTATTTCCATGCAGAGTAGTTTTGGTCTTAAATGGTGATATGACAGTGACAGAGCACTTGTATCCCTGCCAAATTTTTGACCAACGTACAAACACCCATGTGTATAATTTGGTGCACTTTAGCCGTTGCAGTGTGAGGCCAACCACACCAAATGAAAAGGATACAATGTCACAAAACCCAAATTCTGGTGAGGACTTTAGCAAATGAAGTTGTAAAAACAATTTAAAACGTTACGCATTCCCAATAACTTTCTGATTTAATCTGGGGTTTGAAAGTTAAGAAAGCTGGATTACTGTGATGTCTACCAAAGCAGACTGTAAAGAAAATGGTGATTCCATTTTTGCTCAACAGAAAATGGACGCCAGAGACCCAGTCCTGTTTGCTAGAGCAAAAGGAGCCAAACTGAGGTGTTTAGCAAGCTAGCTAACCTTTTAGCTATTCATCCTCATTGTCTGATGAGTCAAATCTGTTGTAATCCATTCTCTCCATTGTAATGATGGTTTGAAGACAGTTATACAATTGCAGTAAGTTATCTGGCTTCCTAGCAGTAAAGTTAGCTATCTGCTTTCATTCTAAATTAGCTTACTAGCATTAGCTAGTGAGCTAGCCAGCAAAGAAGATCAAAAAAGCAGTTGTAGTCCTCAAAATTTACTTCTATTTTCTAGACACAATGTCAGAGTTGCCCTAGTACATAAATCGAGAAATCTTACTGTAATGGCAGCTACACCACTGCTACAAGAGGTTTTCACTGGACAGAATTCTGCCCAGCCTGATTGGCGAGTATTACAGTATCACGAGCAGCAGCTACTAATGCACCAGAACCACCAATGTTCAGATTTTTCTTGTCACTTCCTCTTAAAACACACCCCACTAAAATGTCCCTCCAGACGTCCCGCCCACAGTGTTTAATTGACAATAAGCCAAGTTAAAATGCAGCTGCAAACAGGATTGCAAATACATTTTAATTTTGGTAGAGCTGAAGTGTGACGATGAGGAAATGCAATTACAAATTGGAGATTGTTGTTTCTTTTTTAATGTCAGAGTCAGACCGTTAAAACAATCAAAACGAAATGTCAAAAAGACTTTGCTTTTCCGCATTAGCTGTTTTTCAGCCATTATGCACAGAAATGCAAATACACGTTTTGCATTTGAATTTGGATTATGTCTATGATAATGCACACTTATATGGGAAATGCAATTGTAAACACACAATTGAATTAGCATTTTCAAATAGCATTTTAATTTGAAAAAAAAGCCTGGAATATGCCGCCATATGTTTACAACAGAAATATCAATGGTATATTTTTCATTTTAGTCTCATGAATTCAATGGCAATACTGCAAATTGTAATAAAAAATAATTTCTGATGCAGCAGTGGAGTTACTTTAACCCCTTCAAATTCCAGGCTTATTACATACTAAGGCCTATTATTCTGTATCTACAGGGACTTTAATCCAAAGAAAGTTTGGAATAAAACTTTGGTCTCGCCAGTGGGCCCTGGCCATTTAAGAGTTTAATACTGGTAATTTTGAAAAGTAGATTGGATTGTGAAAAAGAATCAAGAAGCACATCACAAAGTATATTAGGTCAGTATGAAATGAGAATGTTATCTAAATGTTTGGATTAAAAATAAAGTAAGTAGAGTAAATTAGGTCAGTTTTTTTTACCATAAACTGTCAGTGTTAATCATTTATGTTTTATTTCTTTTTGCATAAATACAGTGCTGTGAAAAAGTATTTACCCCTTCCCAATTTCTTTTATTTTTGCATACTTGTCACGCTAAAATGTTTCAGATCATCAAACTACTTTTAATATTAGACAATGATAACCCAAGTAAACACAAAATGCTGTTTTTAAATGATGCTTTCATTTATTGAAGGAAAAATGCTGTTCAGCCCTATCTGGACCTATGAGAAAAAGTAATTGCCCTCTTAAATCGACCAGTTAACCAAATTCAATTGACTGTTGGGTTCAATTTCACTAGCAACCCCCAGGCATGATTTCTGCCAGACCTGTTCAATGTAGTCACTTAAATGAAATTTGGTAATGTAAAGCAGACTAGAAGGTCTCAAAATGCAACACATGATGCCACATTCTAAAGAGATTCAAATACAGATGTGAAAGAAAGTAATTGAAATCTACCAGCCTGGAGAGGGTTACAAAGCCATTGCTAAGGCTCTGGGACTCCAATGAAGCACAGTAAGAACGATTATCTACAAATGGAGAAAACTTTGAACAGTGGTGAACCTTCCCAGGAGTGGCCTACCAAAATTTCACCAAGAGGGCATAGACGACTCATCCAGGAGGGCACGAATGAACCCAGACATACATCTAAAGAACTGCAGGTCTCCCTTGCCTCAGTTAAGGTCAATGAAAACAATTCCACAATAAGAAGGACACAGGCCAACAATGGTATCCATGGAAGAGTTGCAAGGCACAGCACCACTGCTGACCCAAAAAGGACACAAAGGCTCGTCTCACATTTGCCAAAAATAAAAAATAACGCTGTTACATCTGGCGTAAAGCTAACATCGCATTCCACCAACAGTCAAACATGGTGGTGGTAGTTTGATGGTCTGGGGCTTCTTTGTTTCTGCAGGACCTGGACGACCTGTCATAACTGATAGAACCATGAATTCTGCTCTCTATCAGAAAATCCTGAAGGAGAATGTCTGCCCGTCAGTGTGTGACCTAAAGCTCAAGCACAGTTGGGTTATGGAGCAGGACAATGATCTGAAGCACACAAGCAAGCCCACCTCTGAATGGCTAATAAGAAACAAAATTAAGGTTTTGGAGTGGTTGAGTCAAAGTCTAGAATTATATCCCATTTTAGATACACTGGCAAGACCTTAAACAGGCAGTTCATGCTCAAAAACCCTCCAGTGTAGCGAAATTAAAACAATTATGCAAAGAATAGTGGGAGTTTGATTGCAGTTGTTACTGCCAAAGGTGGCACAACCAGTTCATAAGTTTAGGGGGCAATTACTTTTTCACACAGGTGATGTAGTTTTGAGTAAATCTTTATCTTCAATAAATGAGTTGATCACTTAAAAGCTGCATTTTGTGTTTTCTCGTGTTGCCCTTATCTTGTATTAAAATTAGCTGGATGATCTGAAACATTTAAATGTGATAAATTAGCAACAATAGAAGAAATCAGGTGAGAGGCTAATACTTTTTCACAGCACTGTATAGTTTGCCTATAGGCGAATTTCACAGTCAATTTGTATGAGTGTTATTACTATAACACTATAAACTACGATATTAAACACATGCAAGCTTACACAGTAAAATTGCATGAGATCCAGATGTTTTTTCTTACTATCTACAACACTGTTCAACCATCACTGTTTGCAGTAATTCGAAACCAGTTTGTTGAGGATACATGCATAAAATGATTATAATATGGTAATAATACACAACTTTGTAGTTGTAAAAACCAAAACAAAAATAACATCAAGAAAGAAATTCATAATAAAAATAATATGCAGAATGCTAAGTATTTAAAAAGTGGTGATCTAATCTCAGAGCAGATGACTAAGAAAAAATGACTATAAATAAATAATTACAGTATTATTTATCAATTAACAACTTTGAATATTCCCAGAAACTTGCAATGTTGAACAGAACATCTTAAACCATCTTCTGGTATGTAACTGATAGTATTTCAATCCACTCCCTATAAGTTATTATTGTGTTATTATGATTAAGTGGTTCCCAATGTAAATGCTGTCTGTTGGTTGCCCTGTGTTGTGCTTCATTCAAAAAGTACTCTGGACTGAAGTGTACAGAACAAACTGTTGAGGAATAACAAAGTGTAAGGAGCAAACAGTTTTATTTGATTTAAATGCAGTAATAAAATCTGCAAGCAAAGTATTAAATAAACAATGTTAAAATGTTTCTAATACTGGTGATAATTAAATAAACTTAATTTGATATTCAGATCCTTTATTATTCAATTTCACAAGTATTTGCGTTCATTTTGTTCTGTTCGCAGATTGTGCAGCATGTGCTTTTGCTTCTGCAGTTGTTCCTTTTCTTCTGAGCTTTGATACATTTTAATGGGGATGGTTTTTACCTGAAGTGCCAACTGTATCATTTGGAGCCACACCCACCAGTCCTGTCCAGCCAATCCTGTCCTGTAACTTGCAGCGGTTTCAGGTTCAATATGGCATCATGTGGTGGAATGCACTGTAAGTGCAGATATACATATTAGAGACCTAGAGCTGACAGAGAGCATATTACTAGTGCTATTGCACCAGCGGCCAGCGCAAACTCTCAAGAGGTGGTGACTCAAGTCAGCGACTTGGACATGAATCGCAGTCTAGTCGCATTTGTTGACTGTCTCACGATTTGACTCGAACTCGTCCTTAAATGACTTGCTATCCAGACTACAGACTGAAATTTCAGCCTGTGAAAAAAACACGAACAAAACTGATTAAATTAGGGGAACCAACATTAATGTAGTAAATGAGTAAAACCTTTTATTTCCAATTTGATGTGACTTCAAGCATCAGTTTTGCTATGGTTGTGCGCCGTTATTACTGCAAAACCTCTTCTCCTGCAGCTTGCGATGGCTTCAGGTTCGCTATAGCATTAAATAACGAAGCTTTCATTACAGAAAAGCCTTCAGTCTGATGGACAGAAAGAAGCACTAAATGCAGAAGATGCTGTGTTTAAAAGAAAGAGGCAAAACAACTTGAAATGGTTTGCTAGCATGTAGTTAGCATAACAGCTATTATAGCTGAAGTAGTCAGCTAATCCAGCCGAGGTTTTAGTGAATTACGTTCCTTTCAAACTTAATAAAACTTCAGCTGGATTATCTACTGCTCTAGCTAGCTGGCATACACGCTATATAAACTACAGACTAACCAAATGTTTCAAGTTGTTCTGCCCTTTTTCTTTTGAACAGTGCATTTACTGCATGTAGCACTTCATTCTACTCAGCAGACTTGAGATTTTTCTATAATCAAATATAATTTTTTAAGTATGTTTCCCACACCTCTTTTAAATTATGAATGTGTCACCTGTTGTATTATTATAGTAGTGAACCCTATTTGTGTTTATGTAATAATAATTTAACACATCCCATGTCAAACGAAGTTTTGTAAATTGAAGTATATTAGGTAAACGTAGTTGTTAGACAAAGCTGTAACACCTTGTGGTTGTGCATTCTTAGTACTAACTAGGCTATAAGTGTTTGCTGAAGCAGTCTAACTAAAGATGGAATACACAGCTAGCTAACCATATGAATATGAAGAAAATTGACAGCAGCAATCATGTGAACTAGCACGTTTAAACATGTCAGCCTACTAGTATGTTACTCAAGACCAGCACAAATCACTGTCACATTGATCTTATTTCCTACCACAAGTAGTTTCCACAAGTTACTTCAGGTTTTGTATTTATTTAATTAGTTACATTAGTTGCTCTAAGTGGTATAAGAAGTCACTTAAGGTCCTATGAGTATGTAAGGTTTATTAAGCATTGTTTTAATCTTTTTCTTGATAAGAATAAATGGAGTATTCATTTGTTTTTCATTCTTGGATACTGAATAATATTAATGGGGCCTTCAAGTAAGATGCCACTTAGAGCTACTTGGCTGCAAAACCTATAGCAAAATATAACAAAATATGTAATTATGCAAAATACCCCTCCTGTTATCTTTGGGATCAACTCTAAATAAATGATTGACATCATTTTTTGGTTCATATTTCATTTAATGGGACAACTGGGTAAAGATTAAATAAACATTTTATCATTTATTGATTGGTATGTTTTCGATATCCTGTGCATGTTTTGTACACATTAGTGTTCTTTGTTGTCAGTTTGACTTCAGGCTGGTTTAGCTATATAAAACATAAGAAATATCAACATTTTACACACATTTGTTTTGGTTGTTTTGGATAGTATTGAGGCCAATATAACATGCAGTTCTATGATCTTCAAAATACTTCCCTCTGCTTTAGGGCCCTTACCTAACATAAACATATCTCTAGTAGTGCTAGAACCATGGTGTACATCACAAAGGGAGGGGAAAACATCGTTCCCACCAGAACTTCATATTTCCCGGAGGTTTAAATTGCTGGGGTCCAATTGACCCGAATGAGAACAGATGAAAATAACAGGAGGGAAACAGTGCCTTGCAAATGTATTCATCCCTGGTACACCTTCACTCCAGTCACTGCCACTGAATTCTGTAGCTCCTTCAGAGTGATTCTTGGACTCTCTAAGGCTTTCCTTACAAGTCCCCTTCTTACTCTGATGCTGAGATTTGAGGGATGGCCTTGTCTAGGCAGTGTCTGGGTGGTATGATGCAGCTTCTATATCCTCACAGTTGAACCAACAGCACTCACTGGGATTTCCAAACACTTGGTGTTGTAGCCTTTTCCTATCTTGTGCATGTCTTTATCTATAATTGCCTTAGAATGCACTTTGGTCTTATTCACAACTCTCATTCAGATTCATAGTCTGACCAGTGGAACTTGAGTTAAAGGGGTCTTTTATTCAGAAAAGGTGAACTTCTTCAGTGATTTGCAGGTAGAGGCCAATTGTAAGCCAACTGTGTCCTCATTAAGGCAATATATTTCATCTGTGTGAACTTGGAGCTTCCTTTTTAAAGTGGATTGGATATGTTTGTAAGGCACTGTACATTGTTTGACAGGCAGTCATGTTTTCTATTAATGAATTAAATGACATATAGGAAACATTGCCTTAAAATATGCCAGTGCAACACTACAACACTGCAACACTGGTTTGTGTGGTATGCAAGTGTCAAAGGACATGTCACTTCTAAATCAGATACTAATGTACCAATATACACTTAAGGTCAATGCTTTCTTCAAAGACCTCCTATTAGTAAAAATGAGTCAAACCTAAGAAGCAAAGACATTAAACCTTGAAGGACTGGCAAAATACTAGTGTAGATGAACTTAGTTTCACACAAGTTTGATCAAATTCCTATTATAATTTTATTTTTTACATTGTTGATATTAATATTATACACATTCTTGATATTAATGCTCTTTAATATACATGTTATATGTAAGGAACTTAGCAAGCATGCAAAGTAGCCTATACTTCTTAGCTAAAGCTGTTGCTGCTTGTTGTGCTGTGTGGTTCTGAGACTATGATTGGACTACCTCTTGTTCACAGCCAAGAACGCAACCATGAGCTCACTCATTCACGCTGAAGTGAAAAGGAGTGTTGTTACTGCCATCAGGCTGTGTTGAGGTTCATTAAACTCTTAAAGTGAAACAAGGAAAGTTAAGGCTTCCATATTTTTTCTTTGTGAGTCTATCGACCTGTGAGGACATTGGTAATCCACCACTCTAACAATGAGATTATCAGTGATGATTCCATATGTGTCTAAATCTCATAGTTTACTATTACATTTAAACATACTGCACGGTGCATGTAGTATTTGCACATAAACATAAGACTAGGTTTACAAAAAATGTTTAATGATGGGAAATTGCCAAGTCAGTCTCTCACCCAAATGCACATAAAAATGATAATCAGACTGTACCTGAAATAAATTGTCTTTTAGCCATTTCTTGGCTTTCCCAACGAAGACCCAATATATCTTCACACTCTGAAACCTTTGCAATGGATGTTACTGTAACAATATTTTTTTTTTGTTTTCTCTGATTTCGTTTTTGGTTTCTCTAATTTTCTTTTACAAAGTCAAGACTTTGTATGACACACACACACGACTCAGTGAAGAGCTGTTGTCAGTGAGCAGAACTGAATGGACTGTGGTTTGTTCTCCTCTTCTGCTTTTTAACTGTTGATGCCATCTACTGGTGGCAGGCAGAAACTGCACATACAAAAGCTACAAGCCTGTCTCTTCCGTTCCATCACTGTCTCTGCACTGCTCCAGCCATTACTGCAGCTTTTTAAAGACTATCAAGCTCAAAATGTTCAATTTGAAAAACACATTTTCTTCTTTTCCAAAGCTACAGTAGTTTTTTAGCTCCTTACCATTCATTGTATCGTATTATCCAGATCCACATTTGACTGGCATCAAGCAAGAAAGCTTCCATTTTTGTTAGAACAGCGCTAATCCACTACGTTTCACCTTCTGTTGTATGTAAGACGTGAAGCAGGATGAACAAAGCTGACAAAGGCCTGCATAGCTGAATAGTATACATGCTAACCGCTGCAATAAACAGTCCAGCTCCAGTTATACAATTACTAATCAAGATAAATATATTTGGTGAATTAGGTGCTGTCGGCCTTCGGTGAGTGAGAAAGAGAAGGGAAGAGTCAAGTCATCAGTGCTGATTTGAGGTCAGTTTTAAGCAGGACTGATTAGCATTAGGCCCAAAACAAAAAGAAAAAAGGTCAAGGGTGTCCATCTTTAGTACTGGAGGGCCAGAGTCCAGCTCAAACACACTGACTAAACTTAAATCAGGGTGTGACCAAACAGAAAAACCACTAAACTGTGCTGGACTAGCAGAGCCAGACCTGCAGCACTGTAGTAGAACATAGCTAGACAGTTTGTAGAGGATAATGCAGGGCAGCATTGACTTTGACTTTATCATGGCATTTGCAGCATTGAGTAACACGAATCTCTCTCTTTATCTATATGTCTATCTGTGATATCTAGCAGAGGGATATGGGGATATAATCACAGTTGAACAGCAGGGGGCAGGAGAGGTCATTAAGCAATGAGCCTGCTGTTTCTGTATCTCTACCAAGCACTTTCCTATCTTTTACTCTGCAGTGAAGGCTGGTTTCTCTCTCTCTCTCTCTCTCTCTCTCTCTCTCTCTCTCTCTCTCTTTCTCCCACATGCACATATTCACAAACTCACTGCAAAATCACATAGTGCTGCCTCACGGCTTTCTTTTGGGGCATTTACAGCTTAGATAAAGAGTCTGTGAATTGGAATGATGTGGAATTCTGCATGAAGGGCTTTAAAAATTTGATCTGATTGTCATCAAAGTCATCTAAGATTGCCATCTAATCACATGTGAAGACTACTGTATTTAATAAACAACATATGCATACAGTACTTACATAACATTTTTACTGAACAGTTATTAAACAGTGATCCTCAGTTCAGATTTGTTTAACCTGTATTGCCAATTCTAATCAAATGCAAATGCGTATGACCTCATCTAAAGAGATTTCAGAGCGTCTGAGAAGAAAATCAGTTGAAGCTCATAACACTGAATGTAGTTCTTGAAGGATTTCTTCTGAAGTCTTCTGTCAGTCCAGAGTTTACAAACAGAAAGACTGTTCAGCGCTGTTGCAGCTCTCACCGGGGTGGGGGTGCTAAAAGGTCAGTGCACCAGCACAGTGTAGAGTCTTCAAACTAGTTAGCAAAGAATTTCTTGCCCTTGAAATTGTCCGTTTTCATGACAAACACTGAAGACAAACACTGAAAAAGACTGGCGTTCGTGGGAGATGAGCACAGAGGAGATGACTGCTCTCCAGCAATGAGAAGAAATGAATAAAAATAAATCATTCCAGAATGTTGTGAATCATGTAATGAGTTCTTGATGTTTGCAAAGAGAGGTCAGAGACATGGCAAAAATATAATGTCTTGAGACTTGAAGACATTGTCATACTACACAATAATTATCAAAATATTTATCAAAAGTTTTTCTGAGGTTTGATAAGCTTAAATAGGTATGAAAAGTGCTGCCAAATTTTAAAAAACTGTATCAAAAACTATGAATACAATGACTTTTATTCAATATCCTATGTAGCTGTCAATCCAATTCTACAAGATCAATTATGTTTCTCTTATAGTGAAACATGCATTTCTGTGTTCTTTAAGTACTGACATCCACAGTATCCTTAGAAATGCATGTTGTGAAGTAATTTCTCATGATAACGATAAAACATGATTAAAGGGTTCTTTCCATCAGGAAAGCGTTCTTCAGATTGATGGAGAGTGTGCTGTAGATTGTTCTATAGAAAAACCTTATTGAAAAGGGTTATATATAGCACCAAAAGGGTTGTGCTATTGTTATGAGATTAAACTTGTTACAATAGAAGAAACCTTTTTGGTGCGATGTAGAACCCTTTTCAAAAAGCTTCTGTATAGAACCATGTACAACACAGTCTCCATCAGTCTGAAGAACCATTTCACTATGCAAAGAACCCTTTAATCATGCAAAGGGTTTTTTGAGTGTTAATGGTTCCACATAGAACCATTTTCTTCACTAAGAACCCTTGAAGAACCATGTTTTTTTTAAGAGTGTGCTTGTGTTGTGGCATGGTAACTAAAGTTCTGGCTTTAATCCATTCTGTAATGTGACAGATCCCCACTTATCTTTGTGCAGGAACAGTGAAATGAAGATTGATATTAATCCCTGTAACAGTGTAATAGGTTACTGTGTTACAACACAAACAGCGCACACCTATTTAAAGTTTAAAGTTACATTTTACACTGAGTGACATTTCTTGCGTAGTTGCTATGTAGTGATATTACAGATTGGCAATTCAGGCATTGCCTTTTGGGGTAGTATAATACAATATTAAAGCATATAAAAATAACAAATATAAAGTAACAAAAAAGTTACTTTTAAAGTGCTGATGCTGTTTACTACTGTCTATATATGGTTTGGTCACCATGTTACAACATGAGCACATCACTGCAGCTCGCTAAATGTTAGGAATGTTATTGTTTCCTTTGCAGATGCAATATAAACACTCTCACAATGTAGGTACTTACACTCCTATTATAATCACAAGAGTCTTGTTAGAAGTTGATACAAATGTAATTACATTCACCCTATTACAGCATGTATAATTACAAAAGAGAAAATATGCTGTTATGAATTACTTTCAAGACACATTTGTGTAATTGCATAAGTTGTATGACTGTAATCCATCTGTAACGGTGAATGCATTACCAGTAGTTACATTGCTGGTTGATGTAATGTTTATGTGTCACTACACAGTTATTAGAGACACAATATAAAGTGGGACCCAATTCCTCCTAACTGCCATACAAGACTGCTCAGGTATGGCAGAATTTGGTTGAGGCTATTGCTATTGAGGTTCTAGTAGTTACTAACTTGTTAATAATTAAGTTTTCCATCAACAAACCTGATACTTCAAAGCAGTAGCTCAGAAGAGATATGGTAATGGAAGATGTTGTGTGTCTTGTTGTTAAGTAAGGCTGTTCTTGTTTATTATTATGACTTGTATGAAGGTGAGATCACATTGTATGAGCCATTCATGCAGAAATCCATCTCATTCAGTAAAGAGTATTGGCTGTCACTCAGAGGTCTTTGGGTTTTCGAAGCATAATAGAAAAAGTAAGATGGGATTCAAAGATAAAACCTCTGATGATCTTTTCTGATCTCATTAGAGAAAGAGCAAGTTGTTAGTGTGCAATAATTAATATCTGTGCTACAACCTTCAAAGCCTCACTAATGGGTTTTTCAGTTAGGTTGTACGTTAATGTGTTTAAGAGGGCAGGGAGCGAGAGACAGAGAGAGAAAGAGGGAAAGAGAGGAAGAGAGAGAGAAGGAGAGAGAGAGAGAGAGAGAGAGCAGAGAAAAGAAAAGAGAGCATATCAAAGTTCCTTCCTTCCAGCCTCCCTCAGCTCAAAGATCAGAAAACATGGCGCAAAGACCTTGAAGACCTTGAGAGGGGAACTGAATGCTTACGAGGCAGAACTATATCTGCAAGGCCCTTTGCGACCAACTTCCTTTTTTCTATTATTAATTAATTCTTGTTAATTGCTGGATTAGGTGGAAAAAGGGCCCTGATCTTGTGGAACTAAGGGCCGCAATGAGCCTGCCCTTGGCCTGATAGGAAACGGGGGGTGGAGTGAGTGTCTGAGATCTCTTTAGCTTATAATGACAGTGGGACACTGCTGGAGTGGGGATTTTATGGAAAAATCCTGCTCTAACATACACTATATGGCCAAAAGTATGTGGAGACCTCTCTTAGCACGTAGCCGTGAAGTCTCCATAGACACACACTGGCAGTAGAATGGGTCATACTGAAGAGCTCAGTGACTTTAAACACACAGGATGCCACCTTTGCCACAAGTCACTTCATGAGATTTCTGCCGTGCTATATCTGCCCTAGTCAACTGTAAGTGCTGTTATTGTGAAATGAAAGCATCAGTTCAGCCGCAGAGCTTAGACCATGCAAATTTACAGAGCAGAGCAGAGTCTGTCCTCTGTTACAACACTCACTACAGAGTTCCACACTGCCTCTGGAAGCAACAACAGCACAATAACTGTGCATCAGAAGCCCCAAGAAATGGGTTTTACACAAGCTTAAGATCACTGTGTGCAATTATAAGGTCATTATAAGGTTAGATGTCTGGATATGTTATTGCAGACAATAATACATAATCAGGACTCAAAGATAATTTATTGATTTTTGGAATGGATCAACACCTTTGATGAGACTGACTTTTTCTTGATATCCTGTTTTGGAAGCCATGGCCAGCATTGACTGCTTATAGACATTGTGCTGATGAAATGTCAAAAATTGTCATTGTTTTTTTTTTTTTTGTATAGGGCTGTCCATTATTTTTATTCACACCTGGGCCCATAAGATCCTAGATACAGCATTGTTTAGTGGTGGTTGCGTGCTGGCGCTAACATAAACCAGCGCTGCAGAGTCAGGGCCTGCATTATAACCTCCTCTCCACTGTCACTGTTTAGAATTTGTCAGAGAGATTTTTGTAGTGTGTGTTTGTGCGCAAGAGTGTGGGAGAGCGAGGGAGAGAGAGTGATCGCTTTGGACAGGTATTAAAGTGTAATGTGTTGCGTCATGTCGCCTGCCCTGTCTCCTGTCGTTAGCGTCAGCGCTAATGCCCTGTTCAGTGGCGGTCCTGGCGGGTAATCCCGTCTCCCCCGGGCCGTCTGAAAAAGTGCACATCCAAAGGAAACGTCAGCATCATCTGACTGCGCTTCCAAACACAACCTACCTCTCTTTCTCTCTCCCTCTCTCGCTCTCTTTTCTTTGCTTGTCACCTGCTGGTACATGCAGAGCTCTCCAGCTCTATCCAAAGCTACGGCACAAATCAGCTCGAACGGGCCTCCGCTGGTCTTCAGCCATGATTATGACATGTTGTGTTAGTGCTGCATATCGTTTAGCTATGCGTTCTTATGTCTGTCTGTGGAAGTGCGGCCCACGCTGCTTGCCTGCTTTTATCTATGTATGTGTGAATTAAAGCTGGTTGCAAGTGTACGGGTGGGCCTATGTGTGTGTGGGAAGGGTTGCTTTTATGTATGATAGCGCCAACTGCTTTAATCTCTTTTAATATATATGTACAGCAGTGTCTGTTTGTATTTTGGGCTATTTTTGCCACAGCCTCATTGGTGCATCTGACCACTGTGTTCTGACCAATGCCTTTCAGTATGCCTTTCAGTCTTTTAAGATTCACTTTATTTTTCATTTAGAAGATGGAACCTCTGGTTGGCCCCCCAAACAGTTCAACCACACACAGCAGTATAACTAGTTAATCCCATATGACAATGACTTTCAACAACTAAATGAATAAATAATATAATTTGCCTATTTATTCACTATTCTTATCTCTCAAACAAGATACCCCTAAGGCACACCACTCCACCCACTAGCATCTAACATTGACCTAAATGTTGACTACCAATTTAAGATTTTAAGATTATAAATAATACATTTGACATATTGCAGGTTGTGAAGAATCTGTGTGAAAATGTTTATCATGGATGAGATGCATTATTAATAAGAAAGAGATAAAAGTGCTCTGTGCTGTTGATGGTAACTAGTGTGGTACTGTGCTGTGCAAAAGTCAGAGACCACCCTTTTTTTCTTGAATTTAGTGTCAAAATGGTCATTAAGTACAAGTTAATTTTTCAGGACATTTATGAAGAGATAAGACATAAGATAATTTACTTGCGTAAAGAAGGAGCAAGACAATGGAAAATAAGTGAAACACAAATGAAAAAAGCTGTTGTTTTTCTCAGAACAATGGACTGACCAGACTGAGTCTAGATCTCAACATCCCTGAATGTGTTTGGATTATTTGGATCACGAAGCAGAAAAAGCAACTTCTAAGACTGAACTTTAGAGGTGTGGAAAAATATCCCTGCAGATTTCTTTAAAAACCTGAAAGCAAGTCTCTTGTCTAGAGCTGTCAAGTCAGGTCTGGAGCTGTAATGAAGGTAAAGAGTGGACACACTGAATACTGGAAAAAAAGTAAAAATATTTAATTGTCTTTAGTTTTTATGTGTTTGGCTTTTCCTGACACTAAAAAATGAATAACTTGTATTTTGACTGGAAATGAAATACATGAAGGGTGCTCTCTGACTTTTACACAGCACTACAGTTTGTTAAAAAACTGGATCTTTCTGTGAGTCATGGATTCAGAGTTGAGTCAGTATGTAAATGAGGGGCCCAGTATGATTGCCCTCCTGCACCCCCGAGGGGGTTGTTTTGTTTTGTTTTCTTTATTTGCACATATGAAGATATTTAAAAAGAAAAATCATATTGTTTGTAAAGAAATGTGAACAAGAATTGCCAGAACCCTCCAGGGGCTTAATAAGTGGCATTCTCTGAACCTCAGATTGCAACAAAATAATTACAATGAGTAGTTTACACAATGTTTCTATGAAATAAAATTACACATAGAAAAAACACTACTAAAAACAGAAACAACATGCAACACTCATAATAGCCTTGCATAATAAGAACAATATATTAACTGGAGCCAGCTTATATAAGCAGACCATATGGGAAATATTGATTAATTAGAAGAAGTGATTTGATGGCAAAAGTGTAAAGGCAGACAATTCCAAACCTTATACCTTCTGTAGAGTATACTGACCTGAGAGTGGGAAATACAGAAGTTAGGACGTCCATGGAGACAGAAACCACATGTGGAATAACTATGAAATTGGTAAATGAGCACAAATATATCATGAAAAGAAGGGGAAGGATTCTTTTGAAGGAACTATGAACAAATAAACCAATCTGGAGATTCACTAGATACATACTGAGGACACCAAACTGAAATAACTGGCTGAAACGAATGCCTTTAATGCACACAACATATTATCATTAGTGCTTGTAACTGAAAATGGTATATGGGTTTGAGTTTAGTCTTTAGAGTACTAGCCCAAATTAATATACAGAAATACCGTTAGCCAGCCGTAGAGGCTACCTCAGTGTTGATCAAGTGGCAGCTTTTTTCTAGTATATTAATATGGCCATTTTCATGATTATGGCCCCAATATGAGGTTTCTAACATAAGAACTCATCAAGCAGAACACAAAGGAATCGGGTTGAACACACATTGGTTATAGGAAGGTTACGAATTTCAATTTTAAATGTGAACTTAAATATCTCTGATTGAAGACCAAAAAAAATATCAGCTTGTTTTTTGATGTTATAGATAGCTTGTTGGACTTGAGAAATGAGACAATTTGTTAAGTTCTTTACTCAACACCTATTTATGTCAGTGACCACATTAACGTTGATGTGATGCAAATCGTCTTTATGACACTGATCAAACGTGCACGTAGAAAAGTAGCCACAAGAAACTTTTCAAGGTCAAAAGCCATCACTACACAAACTACACTGCAGCATACCCCCATACACAAAAGGAAACTGCCAACAGTGACCCTACATAGAAAAAAAGGAGCAGCTAAAACAAAAGGATAAGCTCCCCAATTTATGTTCCATCCCGGTCTAGGTCGGGCCTCAACATATAAAGAAACATCCATGCCATCCTGTGATAGCAGAGGATGGTTTTTGATCTAACGACCTCTGGGTCACGGGCCCAGTACAATTACATTACAACATATTAACTTACATGATCATAGTAAAGTTACTGTATTGAGATAACTGATTGCTTTGAGTGCAAATGAATACTTTTCTTAGTCTATCTGAGTCAGGTTTTCTTAGCCTTTCTGTATAATTCATCATTGCTTCTCCATGAGGTTCAACTTTTCTTTCTCTTCCTTTTTTCTTTCTTTTTCTACTTGTTTCTTTTCTTTCTCTCTCTCTCTGTATCATTGACTTACTCACTTGCCCCTCTCACTCTTCTCTCGTGCCTCTCTGTGAGAACCTGTCAATCAATGACTCCTGTAATCTTTATTGGCTGCCTGTGCCAGGCTGCTGTGAGACAGATAAAGGGGAAGTCACAGGGTGGCCGATTTAGTGGCACAGCTGGACAGCTCTGTGTCCACGGTTCAGAGGTCCAGACCAGTCTGTAACCGAGGAAACAATGGAAATCATATTCCATAACCATGGCAATGAGCATTCTGTTCTACAGCCACTGTTCCATTAGTACGTTATTACAGTGGCCAGTCTGTTCTGTACCCATGGTTACGGCACTGGTGCTGATCTGTAACTGCTGCCATCGTGACACAGTGCGTTAGCTCCTTGCTCATTTTCATTAGTGTGCTTTCTGCAATATCTCCATCTCCATGTTATTTCAGCCATTATGTCAGGCGTGCTCATTCTTTTCTTAGAGGACAATGTCAGGTCTCCAGCTCCATTTAAACACGAAAAAGCAATCTCTTGATCTTTAGCTCGTTCCTGCCCACCTTTCTGCTTTTCCATATACACCTTATTTGAGGGAGCAAGGCAGAGATCTGAGATATTTCTTTCTTGTATAATGACGGGATTTGAACCTACAACACTGTGACTATGGGTTTGATGCAGTTTACTCCTGCAATCTTACAGTACTATCACTTCTATGCTGGCATGTTTTTCAGAATGCAAATAAGCCTTTCAAGGACCCAACGGAGAGGTAGAAAGATTAAATGGTTGTAACCTCTTTAAGAATGTATGCCTTGGGAACCTTGCAGTAAACATTGACAGCTAATAGAATGATGAAAGTAAACTATATGGACAAAATTATGTGTACACCTGACGATCCCACTTATATGAGCTATTTGGACCATCGAATTCCAAAAACATGGGCATTAATATGGAGTTGCCCCTCTTTGCGACAGCCTCCACTCTTCTGAGAAGGTGTGTCTGTAGGAATTTGTGCCCATTCAGACAAAAAAGCATTTGTGAGGTCAGACACTGATGTTGGATGAGAAGGCCTTGGTCTCAATCAACGTTCTAGTTCATCACAAAGGTATTCAGTGGGGTTGAGGTCAGGGCTCTGTGCAGGCCACTGGAGTTCCTCCACACCAAACTCGTCAAACCACATCTCTATAGAGTTCACTTTGTGCACAGGGGCACAGTCATGCTGGAACAGGAAACGGCCTTACTCAAACTGCTGCAACAAAGTTGGAAGCATGTAATTGTCTAAAATGTTTTCGTGTGGTTCTTGCACTGCTGCTGGTGACTCTGTAAAGCCCAAAGGAGTTATTCAAATAGCAGAGCTTTCAGGTTGCATTTGGTGGGACTACATTATATGTCCTCACAGAACAGTATCACAATCTTAGGCTCAAAAGAAAGTACAGCTGAATGGGCTGCGTACAGTATAGCTATAAGAAACATTACTTATTACAGAATAAGTATTCCTAAGTTCATCGTCTTATCCTAACTCCAGATAAGAAAAGAGTATTACCAAAACATCTCAACTAGACTAAATGTCCTAAATACAGTCAAAACTTTAAGGCAAAATTTGTTTCTACTGTTAGTTAATCTATTGAAAAAAGAAAGTTATTGTTGTTAGGCAGCTGTGGCAGACAACATAACATAATGGAGTTACATTTATTCATATTGCATAATGGCAGTTTTTGCAGTAAAAACAACCCATCAATGTCAATAAAAACTTGAGGAATGGAATCTGAGTGACGATGCCCTTTTAAACAGCTGGGGGTGCACTTGCAATATTATTAACATTTTCAAACTTCCAGTTCATTGCAGTTTAGTTTTAACCTTATATTTCTTACCTTATTGTCATGTATGTTGCACATTTTGTCGGTTGCTTGGTAATATATATATACACACATACACAGACACACATATTTTCTAAACCGCTTATTCTTCTGGGTCTTGGGGGGAGCTGGAGCCTATCCCAGCGGTCACTGCGCGGAAGGCAGGATACACCCTGGACAGGTCGCCCGCCAGTCGATCACAGTGCTTGGTGACATGGACATAACTAATTATCTACCTTGATCGAGTAGTTTAGGATTTCCTAACTTGAGACTAAGACCTTAAGATGCTGTAAGATGAGATGTCATTCTCAAATTGAGAAAAGATTTGCTTCTGTAACACAAATTTGTAAAATATCAGATCTTAACTTAGAACTAAAGACAGGAAGTTTCTGTAGTGCTCAGAACTGATGTTGCAAAAATATTTTTCCACAAGTTGTGTGCAATTCTGTATTTCCACCAGACAGTTCTTTACATCCTCACACTCACATACACTGCTGCTTTAAGAGTTTCTTTTGGAGAGTGTATTTGTATCATATTTAAATGCTAATTACACCCTCCTCAACTGACTGGATATCTATCCATATTTATGACCCAACGTAAACACTGCACTGTATTTCTCCTCCAGAAATGGCCAATAGTTTTTTTATACACTGTGGATGTACGTAGCCTTAGGCTATGCGCCAATAAGTTCTCCAGCACTTCAAATGTACACAGCACTCAAGTTTATGAGCATAGATAAGCACATAATGCACTCGAAATATATATACGCACTCTAAACATTAGACCTTCGAGTTAATCAAGCCAGTCTACAAACGCATAAGCTCTTTAAATGCAAATGACTCTATTGTGCAGAATGTCAGTGTGTTCTGTGGGAGAGAGTCTCTATGAAAATATGGGCTCTTTTTCAAAAGGCTCGCCGAGCATTGCTCTCCAGTTGAGTAATACTGCTCTCTAGTTACGCACTGCAACCTGTTTCATTCAGCAATGAATGTGGGTGTTGGAAGTCTGTTTGAAATGGGTCAAGACATCATTGTTTTCTTTTGCTGTTTACTGCTTGACACTCCTTGTAAGTTGAAAATCTAGAATTTTTCCTGTTTTTATTTTACTTTTTATCCAAGTGCCAGGCATTATGAGGAAATTCCATTTACTAAAGAACATTTCTTCTCATTTATTTTTCACTGTTTCTAGACTTTTTAAAGCCCAAGATGTCATTTTAGAGGTGGTTTAGAGCAGAACAGCTCCACCCATCAGCTTGTTAAATGTTTTTAAGATAGGAGAGATTAAAGACTGGGCGATAGAGAGAGAAAGATGGATAATGTGGCCACATTTTAGATACATCTAGCTCCAAATGGAGCTGCTTCTCATTCCCATGAATGACCATATCAGCTGTGAACAAAATGTTTTAATAGATTTCTTCATATACAGCATTTAGCCCATTAAAAGACCAAGACCTGCTGGAAGGTCCAGACTTTAAATGCACATTCCTTTCACTTAATGCATCAGTCGGCATTGCTTTCCATGTAGTTACTGAATAATAAGCCTTAGGATATAATCAGGCTGGGATGGCTAACCCTGGGATATTAGGGGTTAATGATAAATGTATTGTTTACTTGTTTAGCCTGCTAGCTTGTTGATGCACCAAAAACGTTCCGGTTGAGTTGGAGAAGATTACAGATAATTTTGCTTTCACTCTGCTTGCCAAACCGATAAAATTAATTGCACAGCCACTCAAGCTCATCAAGTTGCTCAGCTGGAGTTAAATTGAAGTTTCCACAAGTTTGTTTCTACACACAACCTGGTTTTAATTTATTTGCCCACCGCTGGAAACCTCACAGACTCATTCTCAGGTGACTTGTCTTTAGGGACCTCCGTGACAGTCTGGAAGGGGAAAGTATAAATGAGACTTTAGGCTGACAGAGGATGGTGTCTACACCACTTGTTGGTGTCAGAGACTTTAGTATTACCAATTAAAGTACATATATACACAAATATAGTCCATCTACTACATTAGAAACTCTTAGAAACTACGCAGTTAAAGACTGTTAGGCACTATTTGTGTTAGCTATGCTCTAGTCCAGTGGTTCCCATCCTGGTCTTCAAATCCCTCTAGACGGTCCACGTTTTTGCTCCAACTTAACTCACAACACACGGCGAAGCAGGAAAAATGTGGACTGTCTGGGGGACCCTGAGGACTGGGTAGGAAAACACTGCTCTACACTCTTAAATAAGATGTTTTTTCAAGGGTTCATTACTAAAGGCAGTAGTTCTGTGTAGAACTCTGAACACACAAAGAACCATTTGCATGCTTAAATGGTTATTTGCATGGTGAAATAGTTCTTCAGATTGATGATCAATGTGTTGTATCTGGTTCTATACAGAACCTTTCTGAAACTTCTGAAGAACCATCTTTTTTAAGAGTGTAGTTCTTCATCAGTGGTCAGAAACTGAGAGAAACAGAGATGCTGTTGGCTACCTATTTCTAGGTTGTCGACCATTCTCATCCCAGCTGTGACCTGACATGTAAAAACACCAGTAACTAAATGTAATATCACATTTTTCTTTATTACATTATTTCCATTCTTTTTAGGAGACTTGCTTTCATTTTTTTAAACAAATCTGCAGGGATATTTTTCCACACCTCCAAAGTTGAGTCTTAGAATTTGATTGCATTTTCTGCTTCTCACAGTTCAAGTAATCCCAAATGATTCAGTGATACTGAGGTCTGGACTTTGGGGTGACCAGTTCATTATTTTGAGAAACACAACAGCTTCTTTGTTCGATTTTCAAATTTTATCATCCTTTTCTCAGCAACAGCTTTGTGACAGCTACTCATCCTTTCAGACCCATAACGTTAAGTTGTCTCATCACAGTCAAAGGATGGACTGCGTCTTTCATGTAAGCTTTAAATGCTGTTTATTTGATGGTGACAGTGTTGGTGGTCTACCAGGTCTTGGATGGTTGTTATGAGTCCCATTTTCTCTATAACTTTTAATCATTTTTTGAACATTCATTTTTCTTTTACTTTTCTCTTTTTTGCAAGTGGATTATTTTATATCCAATCTCCTCTGAAATATTCTGAAAAATGGATAACTTGTACTTAATGGCTGTTTTGAATGAGGAGCGCTCTCTGGCTTTTGCACAGTACTGTATAAAGAGGTGGAGCTCATAAAGTGGCCACTTAGCGAAATATACGGTGGGTGTTTATAATACAGTTACCGTTGAGTGTATACACATACACACACACATACACACATACACACACACACACACACACACACACACACACACACACACACACATACACAAACTTTCCCCAAGCTCTGCCTCTCCTTTTTATTGCCAAGGTTGTTGCCAAGGTATTTAAAAGCTTGCTGCAGCAGACGTGATTGTTTTCCGTGGCACTGTGATCAACTTTTCTCCACTCTTTGCCAAATTTATGACAGTACGCCTCCCCCTCCCAAAAGCTGATTACGTAGAAATTAAGCAGGAGAGATAGTGAGGGTCAGGGGGGAGGGTAAAAAAGAGAGAAGAAAGATCAAAGAGAATCCTACTCCACTTTCTCTCCCAGCTCAAGTGATCAATACTTTAATGGGCCTGATTCTGCATGCCTGCTGGAGCCTTTTCCTCTTATCGCTCCTTCTTAATATGCAAACCTAATGACATAGGGGAAAAAATGCCTACCTTTACTTTCAATTAGCCACGGCCTCACGCAATGTGAGGGATGGGGGGGGTTAAGCGGTGGAAAGGCTGTTGCATTTGGAGAGAGAACAACTGGCCCAGATGGAGTGCTGCGTTTGCACATCATTGACATCACTGACCCAAAAAGTCACTCACCTAACAGCAGCCCAAGACACTGCAGGGAGCCTGAGAGAGGAAGCATTCACGCTTGATTTTCTTTCTCTCAGCAGAAGCTGGAAAAAAAGCCCTATAGTGAATAGACTTTGTAGCATACACTACAGTAGAATGTAATATACTATGTACTATATAACATAGAATGTTATTACAATATGGTGTGCTAAAAATGATCGTAAAAGATTGTATTGCAGGACGTTTGTACCATTTCTACTGTTCTATTTCTAAAAGAAGAGAAAAAAGGACTTACGAAGTTTTGATCTGGCGGTGACGATATATAGTACACACTGAAGTACAAATTATACACATTGTATTATACATTTACTATACATTTATAACTATGACACTTGATGTGTCTAAATGTCAAGGATGCAGTCCAGGTAGGCAAAATATATTAATAAAATAGTTATAATATGAACCTCTAAGTTGGAACATTGAGTACACTGGTGTTATTTACATTGCTTATGACAAAAAGCCATTACATGTCAGTACATGTCTACTAAGGTCCTTGTATGCATTGCTTGCTTACTTGCTTGCTTGCATGTATACCAGTGCTAGTTAGCTTCTCCTACTTCCTTTGCAACATGACACTGCTCCTTTCTGTCTCCACCCCTCTGGCTTGGCCCTAGCTCTGCCCCCACATCATTGCTGTCACCTATGTTGTGTTTAACCCCTCACATTAATTATTGCTCTCAGGTGTTTCTTGTTTAGGCTGCCAAAGCTCTACTTAGAGGGCTGGACATTTATGCTAGTCCAAGACAAATTAAACTTTGTGTTGGATAAGTGAATGATGAATTTAGACAAGTATGATTTGGACAAGTAAATACACAAGGTAAAAATAACAAAAAAGCTAACAAATTATTTTACAGAACAATGAATGTGTTCTGAGAGGAGTGAACACTCTTAGAACAATAATTTCGGCATATACCTTAAATGTGTAGGTTTGCTAGAAGTGTAGCCTACCGGGCTCTTCCATAATAAGTAATATCTTTGTAATATCTTCATCAGACCTGAGAGTTTTGCTTCAGCAGCAGCAGGTAAGCTAATCAGTCAGGGTGTTTTTGAAACCTCCACAGTCTGGCCAGGCGCTGACATATGTGAGACTTAAAGGGAACTAAAAGATACTCCCACTTGAAGGGATAAATTTGACTGGGCGTTCCATGACAAGGAATAAGGGACACTTTGTCTTTTCTGCCATGTACAACCCAATTTGCCTGAGAAGTATGTAGCTATGTTAGCTGCCAAAGTAGCCACCAAACCACAGGGCTTTCTCACATGATATCAGTGTGCTTTCTTGATAACATCAATGTTAAGAAGCAAGCCTTGGTTAATGCTATTGGTTGCTAAATGTTAATGATTAGTGATTTTTGTTGAATGTTAGCACTCAGTGCTAACTGATTTACCTCAGAAAATCATGTGGACGAATGAGTGGAGAGAGAGAGGAAGAGAGAAATAATGCTAACTGATGCTTAGTGACATGATGGTTGTGTAAAAAAACTGGGGAAACCATTTAAAAACATTTAAATAAGCTTACATGTCTCTCTCAAATTAGAAGTGCTGGAAGAAATGGAGGCCTGAATTATATTCTCTCCCTGTTTCCTCTCTCTTTCTCACACACACAGGGGGGCAGATGCATAAAACTCAGCAGTAACAGCTTTAAGCCATGCAAAATATGAGGCACAGTAAATGAGAGCTATTCATAAAGTCTCAGTAGCGGTGATTAGAGCACTGGTGTCTTTTTAATGCTGTTGGTTTTTTCACTGGTGTCCCAGGCAAGAGCCAATCAAGGTAAAATGGTCATACCATATTAAGACCCACCCACAATTCTCAGAAACACACATACACACACGCACACACACATCATCTAAACCGCTCATCCTTCTGGGTCGCGGTGGGGTGCTGGAGCCTATCCCAGCTTACATTGGGCGGAAGGCAGGATACACCCTGGACAGGTCGCCAGTCCATCGCAGGGCAGACAGACAGACATACACATTCACACACACATTCACAATTCTCAGAAACAGAGCTATGAATTTTAAAGGAAGAGCTTCTTTAGCTTTTATTACCTATTTTTCTTGATCTTAGAAACCTAATTTATACATGTGAAAATCAATTTCAACTACTAAATATTTGATTCTTGATTTGACTAGTAAAATTCAGTTTTAACTAGTAAGAAATGAATTTTTACTACTAAAATGTATTTTTTTACATGTGTATTGAATTCCTTTGTAATTGTACTCCTATTGTAACTGAAAAATCGTATTAAAACCTAAAACTGTTTACAATAAAATTAATTGAAACATGTTGTTAGAATGCCTTACATTTATGTGGATTACACCATTAAACCTGCTGGATTCACGAAACTTCAAATTTGATGTAGGAACAAGAGTCTGTTTTAAGTGCCAGTTAAATCTGCCTGTTTGAAATCCTGCTCAAGCAAGTCTTCTTCCTCCTCTGTACTCCTACAACAGCAGTTAGAACGTTTGCCATGTGACTCCATCCAAACAGATCAAAACATGTCTTTTAAATATATCAGTTAATCAGCTCAATGTGTGAATGTGCAATTTGTTGCCTGTGGGATCAAACATGTCTGGAAACTTTGTAGAATCCACATTGTCATCTTACCAGGAAAGCTACTGTCAGAGTGCTTCAGGTGTTATTTTTTGTGGGATTGTGTCATGTAGATCAGACACAGCTCTGCTGCTGGAGTTTTTAAACACTGTGTCCACTCACTGTCCACTCTATTAGACACTCCTACCTTGTTGGTCCACCTTGTAGATGTAAAGTCAGAGACGACAGCTCATCTGCTGCTGCATAGTTTGTGTTGGTCATCCTCTAGACCTTCATCAGTGGTCACAGGACACTGTTGGCTGAATATTTTTGGTTGGTGGACTATTCTCAGTGAGCAAAACATATGGTCCTTCTTAAAATAGTCTCATTCCTCTGGAACTAAAAGAGGAAGGGAACCTTGACTCTTGGACCTGTGGACCAGGGGCCCCCTAACTTAAACATTCCAAATGTCAGATAACACATGGAGCTTGGATACTACAAGGTGTTTAAAAACTCTGGCAGCACTGCTGTGTCTGATCCACTCAGACCAGCACAACACACACTAACACATCACCACCATGTCAGTGTCACTGCAGTGCTGAGAATAATCCACCACCCATATAATACCTGCTCTAGGGTGGTCCTGTGGGGGCCCTGAGAAGTAAAGAACAGGATAAAAGGGGCCTAATAAAATATGCAGGGAAACAGATGGACTACAGTCTGTAATTGTAGAACTAGTGCACCTATATAGTAAGTGGAGCTGATAAAATGGACAAAGAGAGCAGAAAAAAGGTTTTAATGTTATATTAATAATAATAATAATTATATTATGTATATTGTGTAAATCTATACACAAAAATATCAGTTTTGACACATATATTTATATGTGTTTATAAGGTATATGCTAAATGTGTAATGGTATATGGTTAGATTCATAGTCAGTTATGTGAGATACAGCCAGTCTGAACTATTTCTGAGGCTGCCGATGGACCCTCGTCCCGCGGAGCTTTACGGCCAGTCTTGTTAAACGGACATAACTGATGTCATATGATTATGACGATGATAATATCCAGCTGCCTTGTAATGAGACTGGATGTTACATTAGCTGACAGCGAGTAGTCAGGCGGAGTTATGGTGGGAAAAATTAGCCACAGCGAGAGATCCATTATTAATGCTGGAGTGGGCCGAGGCACTGGGAATCATGTTCATTTCAATCTATATGCAAACAGTTAATACTTAAAGCGCTCTGTCCCCGTTTCTATGGCAACTCGCAATGTCACAGTCCGTGGTCTCTGCAGTGGGTCCGTTCCTGAAGTCAACATCCACCCCCATCCTCCCCACCACCCCCATGCCCACCCACACCCGACTCTCTCTGTCTCTTTCCTTCTCCCAGTCTCTTTTTTCTATAGCTAAGCCAGGATCCTTCACATTGCATTTCTTCCTTTCCTCATAAAGAGGTTTGCTCTCTCTTGGGTACTTAAAAAGTGCACTGTATGCTATTCTCCCTCTCTATCTTCTTTTTCTTTTCCCTCTCCATCTGTAAGCACAAATATTTTGGGTCTCTGCAGTCAGATTGTGCTCTGGGTCTGTCAGCTGAATCATTCCGATGCTAATTTCCCTGGCATCTGCGCTAAATAAATTCACTGTGGCGAACACATTGTCGTCAGCTTTTGAGGATTTTGATTCTCCTCGTTCGCCTGAGCGCAGGGATCAGAGAGAAGCACTTTGATAAACACACATAAACAGGATCTTGGGGATATGCGCACACACACACACACAGCCTGACAGAATGTATTATCCACGTGGACCTGCCTCTGGAATTCATACATGTATATAGTATATGCAGTACTACGCAGAAGTCAGAGACCACCCTTCATTTATTTAATTTACTGTCAAAAAGGCCTCTAATTAGAATATGTTCATTTTTCAGTGGATATTTCTGAGAAGATTATATGTAAAATAATCCACTTGTATAAGAAAGCAGACAACAAAGGAAGACCAGTGAACAAAACAGGAGCTTCCTCCTCAGTGGAGTTCAAAAAATGATTAAAAGAGAAAAAGGGACTCCTAACAACAAGACCTGGTAGACCACCAAAACTATCACCATCAGATAAACTGCTTTCATCTTTGAGAGAGGGGCGAAGATCAAGTTCCACTCTTACTTCAGAAAAAATCCACAGGTGACAAAATAACTCAACACTATGGGTCTGAAAGGATGTGTAGCTATCAAGAAGGCCTTACTTTTCTGAGAAAAGAAAATAGACAAAAAAAGAAGAAGAAATTTTACAAATCAAAAAAGCTGCTGGTGTTCTCAGAACAATGGACTGACCACCCTAGAATCCTGACCTTAACATCACTGAATGTGTTGGGATTACTTATTACTATAATTACTTCGATTATGAGAAGCAGAAAATGCAACCGACTTCTAAGACTGAACTTTGGCAGTGTGGAAGAATATTCCTATAAAGCAAGTCTCCTGAAAAGAATGGAAGCTGTAATAAAGGCAAAGAGCGGACACACTAAATACGTGTAGTTGTTGAGGCGTCTGTGTAGTTTTCTGTTAAATATAAATGTTCTACTTCTGTCCTAACACTGCAAAGAGAAACAACTTGTACTCAATGGCCGTTTTTACTGGAAATTAAATAAATGAAGGCTGGTCTCTGACTTTTGCCCAGTATTGCATGTACAGACACTATATATGGATTATTTTAGCATATGTGCAGTGCGAGTTTCTCTCATTGATTTCTCACTCCTGCGCCCACTCTGAGGAAAAGGGAAAGCCTCCTCACTGCATTGCAGTGTTCCAACATAGGCGCAGGGGTTCACACACCCACGTGTTCCCTATCATATGCAATCAGTTTCACACACACACGAACACACACAGTTCCTATTTGGGCTGAATGCTCCTGTACCTGTGGGATGGGAATAGCAAATGTAATCCGTTCATCCGCAAAACTCAAGAAATTCAGCCTTCGGTCGATAAGTCTTGCCACATAAGCTGTTTTGTTGGAGGCTGACTGAGTGTGTGGGGTTCATGGCTGCTTGGAGTTTGCTGTTAGAGTGCTGCATGCTGGAGTATATGCCAAGTCCTCAGAGGCTGTAGAGTTGACCGAATTTTATGGGCTTTTGTGACCCTAGCTTAGCAGGAGGTGCAAGTGTTCAATGAGGCTGACAGATACCCACACCTCTGCAGAGCTACTCTGTGGAGACGACACTCATTTGCATCCGGTTCCTAAATGCCCATTGTTAGCTTTGCTTACTTTACTGTCTTTTCTTTTGTCCTGTCTATATGAATGTATGTATGGCAGTTTCCTGAGGAGGTCAGGTCCAGCTGTAAGGTCCAGCCTGGGGTCATTGTTAGTGTAGGGGTGTCATGCTAGCCCAGCAGGCTTGTTCCAGTGTGCTGAATTCTGCTGTCTGCAGCCAGATATGTGACCAGGCAAGCCAGGGTCAAGTCTCCACTGGCCAACGTAGCAGGGGGAGAGTGAGAAATTGTTAGATATTAAGGGAAATAGAAGAATCAAGTAAATAGGGCGTAGGCAGTCAGGGGTGTCATGTAAACAAAACAGACCACCTTGTCTCGTCTGCCATGTTTTATAGCATAGCTCTAATTTAATCTGCTTCACTCTGTCCTTGACCAGCCGTATAAACGGGGCTAATAAATCTCCCAGATTATCATGTAAAATTGTATTATTTTGTTAACATGGTCAATAGTGGAGGTACAGTCATATGCAAACGTTTGGGCACCCCTGGTTAAATGACGAGTAAAAATAAGTTAACACGTCCTCTACAGAGAACACCCTGAACATTTTAAAACACAATTGCTGTTGCTTATACAAGTTATGACACATTTTATGTTTTATGTTTTATTTTTCCACCTTATTCTTCCACCCCATAATGCTTTGAGTGACTTGTAAGTATAAACATGTTTAATACTAATAACATCCTAACATGATAGAAATGTGGGAATCAAAGCAATTGTAAATAATCTTTATTGTTGGGATGCTTGAATGCTTTTGTACTGATGTTTGTAATCAGTCTGTCATTAGAAACCTGAACTTGCATGAGATAAATGCTTTAGTTAGATGATTCTATTTATAGCCTACATGAATTACTCAAGCTAACAAAGGCATTTCGTTTGAACTTTTTAATTGTGTTTACACTGTCAGGTACATTAAACCATAAAGCAGTGCCATTACATAGTGATGTTAAATGGGCACAGATTTCAGCAATAACAACTGGGCTTTCTCAAGCAGTGAAGCCACATTTATGTGCCCTTTGAAGCACTGCGCTTTTCTAAAAGGTTTATATTATTAATATTGCTGTTCCTGATGTACATGTTAGTTTCTCACTGCTGTGGTGACCGCTGCAAACTGCATGTTGTCCTAGAAAGGTCGCTGAGACATTTAATGGGTCATGAAATGATAACCAGAAACTTGACTTAGCTAAAACTAAAAGTAACTTGACTTAAAAGATGAATAAACAACACTTCTGTTCCTCAATTATTTCGGATATTTCGGCCATGATCTCGAAATATAATGGTGACGTGAAAAATGAGCTAGACATGTTGGATGTGGGTATGTATGCAAATAAATAGAAAATGTGCACTAAAATTTGCAGAAAAATGACATATTTAATTGTGTTTTCTGGGCTTTTTCAAGCAGTGATTACATCCTCTAGAGAACACACTTAAATGTCATTTTTTGACAAATTTTAGTGCACATTTTCTATTTATTTGCATAAATATACATATCCAACATATCCAACTTATTTTTATCCCTTTTACCTTATTTTCACTTAGAAAATCAACCAAACGTCATTTGACTGGGGGTGTTCAAACTTTTGCATATGGCTGAGTTTTCAGACAGTGTGTTAAAGGCGTGGGAGGGGGCAATGTGGGAAGAGCCAATACCCAGTCACTTGTGCTGTCTCACTTCAAATGTCTATTTTAAGTGGGAGTCAATGGCTATGTAGTAATATCTGTAATTTAGGTCTGTTGACATTTAAGATGCAAGAACAGAGAAATAAAAGGAATGACAGGCTGTAAGAAGTAAACACAGCTTATTTTAACACAGAGACATGAGCAAAGCCTCTGTCATACAGTCACCTGTCTACAACACCTGTCAGGCCATCGGCTCCGCTGCCCTCTCGAGGTTGCTTGTTGAGTGCTGGTGTCTTCTAATAATTTTACGATTAATTAAGCACAGTCTGGCTTGGTTAGGGTGTGTTATGCAGAAGAGGAGCGCTGTGATCTGTCGATTGGTTTAAACTTGCTTTGGGCTTGCTTTTTGATGTTTTTTTTTCTTTTGCTCAAACAGCTGTCTCTTTCAGTTTTGTCTGTATTGTGAGGCTCCAGTAGAGTTGCAGTCTGGAGCAGTTAGACCAGCGTTCTGTACCCTTTTAATGGTGTTACTTTGTCTGTTTGTGTTTGTGCTTGCGCGGGTGTACGTCTGTGATTTAGTGTCTGCTTTTTACATCTAGACCACAGGATGTAACTTTGGCTGCTGTGGGCTTTCAGTGCCACGCTACATCAGTGTCAAAATGGCAGAGAGAGAGAGAGAGAGAGGGAGAGAGGACTTGTATATTTGTTTGTGTGGGCTGTGAGTAGTTTGTGGGGGATCTAATTCCTTTTTTTCATTTGTTTGTATCACTTTATGGTCTACTTCCTGCTGTTTCTGTCTTTATGATGATCAAAGTTTCAGTTAAGAACTGCCAAACAGCATCACAGTGCGCTCTGAGTTCACCCAGAAAGAGCACATGGTAAACGTACACGCTGCTCATTTCAGTAAGGGCATTCTTTATTATTCAAAAGCCTTTTGTTGTTGCAGTGCTAAAACTGCCCTGTGTGCTAAAACGATTCCCCAACTGCAGCTTTGATGAGAGCGCAGACATTTCACAAAGAGCTGAGATACTACAAGCTTAGTGAGGATCTTCAGGCCTCTCGTGTTTGACATTAGGGCGTTTCATAAATCAGGATTTCTGAGTTAGCCAACAACTCAAGCCTGTCCAATCAGAGAAGAGGTACTGAAAAAGAGCTCTTTGGCTTCTGTGAAAAAGCTTTAAATGGTATAGAAACATTACACTATGTGGAGGTTCTTTAAACCTTTAGAAAGTTCTTCACTCACACATCTCATTTACTAACATGGTTCTCAAAGAACCATCCAGTAAAAGGTTCAGTAACACTTTTAACACTAATTTAAGGCCCACTGCTAAACTATTTATAAGCAAGTAGTATGTAGCCATTTAACTATTTATATTTATTAATACTGTATAAGGTTCATTAATGTATATGCTAACATTAGTGAATACTTTACTTAGAGATGTGTTAATGCTTCATAAAATATTAAGCTTTAACATGCAGCTGGATGTTTATTAATATTTTACCATTTTTAAATTATGGTTGTTAAGTAGTTCAACACTTTATTAACTTTCCCACACTCCTGTTTAAAATTGATTAAATAATGTTTGTGAAACTACTAAATAATTTGATTATATATTAAAGTGAGTAATACACTCACTTTCACTAGCCACTATAGGAACACCTGATTTGGATATTCATCTTGCTTTACACTTACATTGAACTAAATACCTATTAAATTCACCATAATTTTCACTAACCCTTAATCTGGCTCTATCTATCAGTTTATCCTACTCTTACACTGGTCCTAACCCTAATCCTGGTGCTAATCCTAACCATAACTTTAAAACTGCTTCACAAGATAATTTGTTGTAATTTGTACATACCATCTATACATTATCAATTGGGGCTATCCAAATAGCATGGAACCACCACTTGTCTCAGTCAGGGTTGATTATAAATTAGACAGATTAGGCCTAATTAACACATTTAGGAATTTTTTTATTTATAATACTTAATAGGTCAGTTTCCCAGTCCTACGTTTACCTTTTAGTAGAGAATCTCATTTCGTAATGCTGTCCAGTAGGTTTTGGCCAAGTTGAGCATCAAAACCAGACATTCTATTAAATCCACTACACTAGTTTGTGAGAAGTCTGGCTTGCAAAACTAGCGATGATTATGCAGCGCTAGTGTTAATGTTAGATTCCAATGAGTTATCCAGGGGCAGGCTGGGAACTAGCTGGGAAATATTTAGCTTTCAACCTAACTGACAATATAGACCAGGGGTCGGCAACTCAAATGTTAAGAAAAGCCATTTTGTCCACGCAACAAAAATCTAACCACCTTGGAAGCCCTGACATATTTTGTCCATTTTATTGAAGTAACGTTTTACCTTCTTGGTTGTAAATATGTCTCAGTATGTGCTAATGTCCTAGTATAAGCTAAAAAATGTAAACGAAAACGCAGACTTACTGTGCTCTGCTTTAAGCTTTAGCTCAGCTATAACCACTTTTCTTGTATCTCCTGCAGGAAACTTTTCCTCAAAAGTAGATCAGTTTCTTGTAAAATGTCTCTCAACATTCAACGTTTTATGAGGCTGAAGTCAGCTTCTCATTCACCAGCTTCTTATTTGAATTGTCCCGTTCCACCTTAAATGGTGCCTGAGGCGCCAGAATGTAACTGGTGCACCATTTAAGATGCAACGGGAACATTCAAACAAGAAGCTGGCAAACAAGAAACTGACTTCAGCTTCTCAACATTTTAGTGCTTGACAGATTCTTGTTGCAGATTAAACATATCAGGAAACCAGATGAGTGCTTATAAATGCAAATAAGTCCATTCATCCAAATGATCAATGTTTGTCTTAAATCTGTCTCTTTGCCTTTTCATTAGCTACTAGCTATACACCATTGTGAGATATAGTGACCAGCAGTCTGCCCGCCAGTTTTCAGGGTTAAAGGGTGAAGTAGCAGTTATACATTTAAGACTATTTATTGTTTAAACTGTGTTAGAACAATCAGCAGAGCTTTGTTTTACTGCAAAGGAGGATTATTTTATTTTTATCTTAAAATCTAATTCTGCTGTGGAGAAGGAAAAGGGCAGTAAAAGAGCCGTATGTAGCTCTGGAGCCACATGTTGCCGATCCCTGCAACTCTTTGTCAGGGAGCAGTTAAAATGGTGCTGAAAGGAATGCGTGACTCAGTTACATTCCTCAAAGATTCATTTTTTTTTACTAAAACTATGCAGCAGAGCTAGCTAACTACAGTCGAGATGAATGACACTGAAGCCCAATGACTCTTGCTCTTTCTCCCATGTAACATTCCTGACTCAAAAATGAAACCAATCACTGATTAAAACATATTACTTTATTCTGTATTTAGTATACATCCTGACTGCAGTGTTGACCAGCAAAGAACCAAATTCACTAACATTTAGAACAATCAGCAAGCCACTTAGCTAATCCAGACACAGACATTCCCAGCTCTAACTGAACTGATTCACTCGTACAGAGCAGTTAACTGGCATGATCCTCAGAGCAGATGATTTAAGACCAGCACCAATGAACGGCAAGACTCTTTCAGTGAATCCGTGTGTGAAAGTGTGTAAGTCTGTGTTAGTGAGAGGATCAGAGAAGGTCAGTTTTCCCCTGTCCCAGTCCAGCTGCACTCTGATCCTCTGGACCTTCTGTGGCACTGAGAGGAGATGGGACGGCTCCGGTGAAGAACAGACTCCATATTTACCATTGTAATACCACATACTCCAAACACCACTTTTGGAGAATATCTCTCCGTTTCTCTGATTAGACTCTGCAATCACGCCCAGGTCCCAGGCTGTACTGTCTCCAACTCCAACATCCCAGCACTGTGTCCCTGAGCTGAAGCCTTCAGAGCCCAGGACAAATGGATATGCTTTAAACCTCTCTGGGTTTTCAGGAAGTGGCTGTTTCTCATCATTGAATGTCACACTGGTCAGATCTTCAGACAGGATGAGTTTAGAGTGAGCAGTGTTGGGGTCCAGAGTTACTGGAGCTGTAAAAAAAATATACAGTATTTAGCAAACATATGCATATGAACAGAGTGGGGCTGTCAAAGCGATTAAAATAAATAATCGCTTTGAATGTATGGTTCGCATTGAATTGCATTATTTTGTATGGTTACGTTACGCCTTGTTCTGAGGGGAACAGTAGCTTTCCACTTTGCTGTTGCTTTTGTTAGTTTGCTGCTCATTGATTTTTCTAGATTTCTCCTGTGAGCGCTGTCTAGCCCAGTCCGCTGAATTACTGGAATTCAGGCATCAAGGCTGTGCTCTGCTTGTAAATCATACTTCAGTCAGTACTTTGGTGATAAATTTATGGTATGACATTAGCTGAACATAACTTGTTATCAAGAGAGCCATCAATGGAACTTTAAAAGCTGTATTTGAACGAGAGGTCTACATGTCTAGAGTAATAGCAACATACAGTGCATGAGCAGCTGGGCTTCAGGCTGGAACTACAGATGGTTTGAAATGTCAAAGTGTGAAAATGCATTAATGGCATTCATGGTTGCCAGCGTAAGCATTGGGAGGGATCATAAAAAAAGCAGTTTGAATTTATGTCCTAATCCAGTGACAGGTGTTTTTGGCACCTCTACACCACCTACCATTACACTGCATATGGAGAAGAGACCACACATTAAATTCCACATGTGTCAGTTCAGGTTCAGCTTTGGCATTTTGCCTAATTTCTCCTGCCTGTTCAAAGTTACTCTAATAAAAAGCACCATCATTATTCTCCACCTTGGCTACAGAAGGGCCTTTAAGTTTCTACAGCTTTAGAGATCAGCAACAGGGACCTGAAAAACTTCATTAACGCCATAGCAGAATGAATCATAACTCCGACAGCAAATGAAGTAATATATTATGGAGTAATATCAAATGGATATCTTATATCAACTCATATTACTTGTGAATACTCTTATTGGTCTTGTAGGTCTTATAATTAATGATTGTCTATCTATAGATCTCTCTTTTTATACTACATGCTCACATGCCCTCCTTCTAGTTTAGAGGGAAGCTGGCTATCAGCCATGTGCCACCAAACATGCCACATTTTCCTGCCCTTTGTCTTACTGTATGTGTCTGTGTGTCCTGTCTGCCTGTGTAGCTTGCCAGCTATTCAACAGAATCATTCAAAAGATGATTTGTTTTCATTTTGTACTGTGTGTAATCAAAGTTTCAGACTTTTATGGAGGTCACAACATTTACACTTTCAAACTAGCCCAATTTGGTGAAAAAACTGTGAATCCGGCAACCCTAAAGTGCCTATTGCCATAGCAACCCTTATTGCATAGAATCCCTAGTGTTTCCCAACTGTAAAATGGAGTTTCAATACAGTAACTGTTTTCAGGGTGTTCTATGCAGTCGTTCACCCCCCCCGCCAGGCCTAAAGTCCATAACACACTGAACATGACGTGAATAAATGGCAGGAAAATGTGAAATATTCTGATACTACTGTATTTTTTTGATCGAAAACTATACGACCCGGTGCCACATGATTTTTTTTCTTGGAAATTTTGCTGTGCAGAACCTTCTATCACAAACATCTCCTTTGCTTCTCACGAAATGGGTAAACTGAACATGCAGGATGCTTTCCACTTAGGAAAAGCAAAAGGAGGACAGACAGTTTCTCGGCTTCATTCAGGAGCTGGAAATCTGAGTGCTTTTTGCAGATCCACACGAGACAAGGTACAAAACAAACAGGCCGAATGTCTTTAAGTGCAAATAAGACATCCTTTGCTCCTCACAGAATGAGCAAACTGCAACACTGGGCTACTACGTCAAAAATAGCACGGAGAGCTTCATTCAGCTCTTCATTCATTCAGAGTTCAACATGAAACTTATACGTTTGTTGCTGAGTTTGAGCTGCTTTTGGACATTCTAATCCTTAACACTTTTGTAGAAAAAAAGTTCCACACTGCCAAACGCTGCACACTCACTCTCTTCTCACTGCTCCTCCCTCACCTGTGGGCTAATGTACCCCTCTGTTTTTCCTTTCAGCTATTTAAACCAGGCTCAATAACACTTTCTTTAATCTTTTTGGTGCCATGGTACATTTTGAATGGAGTCCAAAATGAAAAAATGCAAAACTATCCTACTTTTGTTAAAGTGGCAGACATGGCGAGTGCTGTGGATCATCACATTGAGCTGATACATTGGAAAGCAGTCCATTGTGAGAGAAAACGGGTGAGAGTGAAATAATACTGTACTACCAAAATGAAATGTTAATGAATCAAGGGATTTACACAGAATATAAATGTTATGCACTTAAAGTACTTTATTATTCTCATTTATCAGTCATGCATTATTCTCTAATTTTTGCCAAAGGTTTTTGCTACATCTAGTTACCTCCTTCTTGTAGATTTCCACATACGGATTGTAAAAAACCTATTCCCCATGCTACTGAAGCTGTCACTTCACCGGAATTCATACTAGATGTATGCTACAGGATCCAGCACATTCAGCTGGTCCTCCTCTCTTTTAAGCCTAAGATTGAGATGTCAATCCATGCAGACATACGGATGGAGTCCAAAAACTCTCGCCAAATCCGACCTGACAGCTCTGAGTTTTGAATGAATACTTTACAGGACTTACAGAGTGACTTGCGACAGCAGAAGGACACCATGCTTTAGCTTCGTTTTTTTCTTTACTGACTCTCACATGTTTTGCTTGCAGCTAGTGTATAGTTTTATAGCTTTAATAGGTTTATATAAGCCATGAATGCCATGTTCCTCCAAAATTCATTAACAAAAATATCTGGAACTTGAATTGTTTGCAGTATAATTGTCTACATCAGATCTAACACCCTGCACAGTTTCAACCTTAGCTTTAACCTTAATCTAACACACCTGATCCAGGTAATGAAGGCCTTCAGGGCTTCTGAATATTAAAGCCAGGTGTGTTGAATCTAAAATGGTAAGTGTGGATTTGGCACCACTGGTCTACACTGTTAAAAATGAGAGGTCAGCTCAACTTAAAATGTTGACTTAACTTGAGGACACAAGAGTTTACCCATCTCAGCCTTCCTAGTTGAGTCCAAAGTTCTCTTAATTTTTCAGTTCTGCATCTCAGTTAGGTAAATAAAATATACTTGTTTTTTAATACCCAGTTTCCCCAATAACCAGGACTCTTTTCATCACACATCCTACTAGACATTTTGTCCTGTTGGGTAAACGCTTATGGTTGGCTATGGTGGGGTTCAAACTCACAACCTCCTGTTGGGGTGAGGGCTAAGTCCACTGCACCACTCAGGAACATATGAAGCAACTTAGACTTTGTGTCCATACATGTTTAATTCACTGTAGAAAATATTTGTTGTATTAACTTAACATGGCCTAGGCTCATGTGGTACAACTGTCTACTAAATCATCCTAACATCAGGAGATTGTGCGTTTGAATATCAGCAATGCCACAAGTGACCATATCTGGAAGCCCAACAGTAAAATGCCAGATGGAACCGTGTAAGATAAGGAGTGCCAGCTCCAACTCCTAAATTGAGTAAAAAATGCAATCTTGATTTTGTTTATCTACCTGAGATGCAAACCTAGAATCGGTAGCTGGGAGGATTTTGTGACTCAACTAACAAGTCTGAGTTGGGGGAACTCTGAAGAAAAGCCATGTTATCCGTTACTCAAAAATTTTAAGTTGAGCATACTTCTCATTTATTGCAGTGTACATGTTATCCTCATTTGTTAGTTTGGGCAGGTTTCTTTGAGCGTAGGGACATATGTTTTTTTTTCTTTAAAAACAGAGGCATCTAACATATGCCTCAACAACACTAATGATCACACACTCACACACCACACCATCACAAAATGAAAGAGAAGAGAGAAAGAAACTCACAAAATTGAACAATCTTCTGCATCTTCTCCCAGACTGTGAACGTCAGGTTCGCAAGATGTTTTGCCACATGTAGAAGCTTTCCTGAAGGCCTCTCTGGATCCTGTATGGTGCACTTGGCTCTGGAAGAACATTCAGGAGTCAGTTCTGCTTTGGCTTTGGGTTCAGATTCACAGAAAAAAGAGAAAGAGGAAAGAACACTCACCTTTTCATGGTTGCTTTGTAGGCCTGTGGAACAAAAAGAGAGAATATTAATACATTAGATTTCTATTGCAAAGACACTTTACATATGACATAGCTTATGCACAGTTGTTGTGCTTTATTAAAGACTGTAGTTGGCCACAGCTACACTGTACAAAAGGAATGTTTTGTCCAACAGTTTGCTCTATTTCTAGACACTTGATGGCTCTTCAAGTGTTCTTTAATAAAGAATTGCTTCTATACAGAACCATGAACACTCAAAGAAGTTAAGTTTCTCAGATTGATGGAGAATGTACTGTATTTGGCTCTATGTAGAACATACAGCTATATAGCACCAAAAATGGTTCTTCTATTGGTACAAGCTTGACATCATAACAATAGCAAAATCCTTTTTAGTGCTATATAGAACCCTTTTAAAAGGTAGCCAGTGATCTAACCCTTCCTTCACAGTAAGAGTCCTTATAGAATAACCCAACTAATAAACACGGCAGAACTAATACTTTAAAATTAACATAACGATAGTATTTTTGATGGTATGTAGAACAATTGGTTCTTTTTTGTCTGTGAAAAAGTAAATATCATAACGTATATTGCATATCATTAAACTTTTCTGATTGTGTTTTTGCCATATCGCCCATCTTTACATTACATTGATATGTAACTACTGATAAAAATATCCCACTTGTAAGAATGCAACATCTTTGGCTCCCATCTGCTCTTCTATGGCTCTAACTGTGTCCGAAAGTGATGATATCTCTCTGCTCATCTTCTCAATCTTCTCCTGCATCATCTGACTCTTCTGCTCCTCTTCCTCCCTCAATGCAGCTATCCTGGCTGCCTCTTCTTCTCGTAGAAACTGGTGAATCTTCTCAAACTCCTCCCGTATCTGCCTCTCTGTGTGTTGGGCCTGAGTCTGGAATGAAGAGTAAGTCAAATTTGACTAGTCAGGTAATGATATGAGTTCAACATCAGAATCTGTGTAGATTTCCATTCTAACCTTTATATGTTCTGCAGTCTGATCCCAGTTCACTTTAAACTCTTTAAACATCTTCAGTTTTTCCTGTAGTGGCTTCAGGGCATTTTTGAGTTCCTCCTGAAATAAATCAACACAAAGGCTGCGTTACAGCTTCTAATTTTACACATCAAGAAGAGTAAAGCACTGGTCACTGAGAGAACCTTACTGTACAGTGTTCACTACGGCTGATATTCAGAGCTGGCAACTTAGTTCATTCAAAAGATACATCAGTAAGCACACAGGGATTACCCATGCAGGGCAAAGGGCAAACTCGATATTCTGGCATATTCTGATTATTGAAATTTCCTGTGATCGGTTCATGCCTCAGAGATTGGCAGATTTTTCATGTGTAGTGACACATGTGAGCTTTTCAGTTACATGTAGGACACTCATTTTAGAACAAATGACAAAGAGGGCGAAACTGGGCAGAAGAAAATGTGGAATCTCACTTAATGGATG
This sequence comes from Colossoma macropomum, assembly GCF_904425465.1. Lineage (NCBI taxonomy): Eukaryota > Metazoa > Chordata > Actinopteri > Characiformes > Serrasalmidae > Colossoma > Colossoma macropomum. The sequence goes on along the minus strand of NW_023494792.1, from coordinate 28,911,440 downwards.
AAATATGTCCAACTCTAATTGAACTGATCCAGATGACTAGCCCACCTAATTAGTTGGTTCAGGTGTGTTAAATTTGAGCTGGATCTGAGTTTTCCTGGAAGACAGACACATCTGTGAAGCGTACGATGTGGGTTCAGTATCTGCACGACCTCATTTGAACATCTACAGATGTGCAAGAAAGGTTCAGTGACTAAACATCTGGATAGGATTTCTTTTGAACATCTGTGATATCTGGCTAGGCCCACATTCAAGACTGTCTCAATATGGATGTCTGGACTTAACCTACACCGTCTAATGCTTTTGTGTTAGCTTGTAATTTTTCATGTTAAATGAATCATGCTTTCATTAAATAAAAATAGCTTCTAAATAAAATGTTATTGTGAACATGACAACAATGACATACTAATAATTTGAGTTTCAATGAAACCTCAATGAAAAGTGTTTTTTTTTTTTTTTACAAATCCTTTGTTTGCTTGGACACTTTCTATGTATTCATACGACTATGTATACGCTGTTAAAAACGGTTTGTCAGATCAGCCTAAAAAGTACTTGATGTAGTAACAAGCAGTTTAACAGCTTTTAGTAACTCCATCAAATACTTTGAATGAAACATTATAAAGGAGGAGAAGACACATACAAAAAACGGTAAATGCAGAGCTGTTTATGTACAATTTCTTGCCCTGTAATCGGCTTGCTGGTAAAACCACAAGTGGGAACTGCCATTCCTCGTTAAGGAGATATGTGCACGTGCTGCAGCCAGAACAACCTGAAGAAACATTTTTGTGCGTTATTTGAGCCAAACTATTTATGATGTTTTTGTCAGATATTATCAATGATTTCAAATTTGTTTTTTTAATATTAATGTGTCTTTTATTTATGGGGTTTATAGATCTCATTCCCTCTCCTATCCCCATAGTAGGTCTTGTATGACTGGAAATAATTACCCAAGGGTGTTACCAAGATGACTGTCCAGTGGGCAGACTTTCCTATAAGGACTCTGGTGCACAAAGTAAGTCTAGTTTAGTTGAACAAAAGCAATATTTTACATTAATTCAAACCTCAAGAACCCTTCAAATCTGCCTTGCTAGACTTTTTTTTTACAACAATATGACATAACGTCATATTTCTATAGCTAACATTGGCATTAAATGGCTTTTCATAGTTATTTGGATGTATTTCACATTGGCCATCGACATGAATTTCAAGGTAAAACTAATAACAAATGCCCACACAGTGGTACTGAATGCAGCACAGCTCTTTGTAGGAGGAAATATTACACAAGAGAAAAGTCTGAATCATGAATAACTGAGACACACCTCTGTTTTGGGTAAACTGTGTTTGAGCACAGCTTAAGTCCATAGACAGTCCTGAACTTTAAATACTGATGTCTATAATTTTGGTATCATCTGCTCACTCACACTTAACTCCACTCTGAATACAGCCCAAAGTGTTTTAAAGGATATAAGTGGTCACACTCACTGGTATAAACCTTATTTTGTTTTAGTAAACCTATACACAGCAACAAATGTATTTGGAAGTGCATAATTCCTTAACTTGTTATAACAGGTGATAAGGAACTTAGTGACATTGGTTCTTTTGTTTAGGATCTGTAGAGTAGTTTGGTAAGTAAAATAAACTGTAGCGCTTTCTTTTACAGTCCCTTACAGTCCCAGGAAAAAAGTGAGGTACAAACTCAGATGTACTAGATAATTATTTTGGGCAGCATGATGGTAAGGTCTGAGATGGTTTAACTAAATTACACTTAAATGCCAAACAGGTTTGAGATATTGACTGAGTAAAATAAGAGTAAGTGTGGGGTACAATCTCAAAAGTTCTGTGTAGTTTTGGGTGAAATTTTGGGTGAAATGCCGCTAAGTGCTAAGACTTACTGAAAAGACTGACAGTTTCTAACTATTAAACTGTTAAAGTACATAGTAAAATATTTCAGAATTATTAAGAGTAATGAGGCTGGTACAAACATACTCACATTAAATTTCACTGTAATGTCACACATTTAAACAGGAAAGTAAATCAGAATTATACTTTTTACCTCAAACAGCTGCATATTACTGCTGAGCTTGTACTATAAACTTGCCTAGAACTTCTCCTTCAGTATAAGGTTTAGATGGACTACTTGGAACTTGATCATGATACTCAAAACAATTACCTAGTACTTTGGATTTTGTACCTCACTCTTACCTGGTTAATACCTAGAATATAACGGACTGTAAAAGAAAACGTTACTGAAAGTGTTATTTCTGTAAATTGACATTCAAAGTCTAAATGAAAACACAATACATTCTGCTGGATACACAATCTGCTCACCTTGTAGTCTGTTACAGCCTCATCAATGGGACGTAATTTGTGCTTGGTGTGTTGTCTTGAGGTCTGACACACCACACACACCGGCTGTTGATCATTCACACAGAAGAGTTTGAGTTTCTCACTGTGCAGACTGCACAGACTTTCCAACCCTGCTGAAGGTCTCTGACTTCTCTCCTGTAAGAAAGTCTCACACAGGTTCTTCAAAGCCAAGTTTCCAGGAGGCCGGTCCAGCGAAGACTTCCTCCTGCAAACTGGACATTCTCTGGATCCTTTGATCTTCCAGAACTGCTCCAGACAGGCTTTACACACACTGTGACTACAGTGCAGAAGAACAGGATGCTTGAAGATTTCACAGCACACAGGACACGAGAGATCCTCCTCTGAGAAAGTTCTAGAAGCCATTGTCTTTCACCGTTGGCCAGTGTGTCTTGTTTGCGGCAGACTTCTTGGTATTAACTCTGATCAAAGTCCTTCAGTCCAGCCAAAAACAAACAAATGAACAAACAAAAAAAGAGACCATGACCAACATAAGTTCAGAAAATTATTTTATAGATTTCATTCCTTGTGTTAAAAATCACTTTGTTGCAGCAGTAAGCTGTATTAAGGAGCACACAGGAGTGGTTAGACTTTGCACTTCCTTATGGAGGTTAAAGGTTTTCCGCAGGAGGAGTTTAAGTGGATATTGTTGTCTCTGGAATGTTGTTGAAATGTTAGTGTTTCTTTCTTTGGAGAGCGAGGTAGCCTACTGGTAAAATGAGCAAACCAGCAAACAAAAGGGTTGGTTTACTGGGTATTACTAGTTGGGGCTAAGCTGCAGACCAACCTGCAGTTTTGCCCTTGGGCAGGGCACTTAACCCCTCCTACCTCAGACATAGTTGTGCTGCTCCTAGTGTGGGTGTTATCAGGCGGTAACATGACAAAGATTCAGACCTTAGATATTTACAAGGATTATGTTTTGATGTATTTAAACCCAAGGCAATAATAGAGATAGTAATAAGCTAAATATGTACAAAACCGTCATTTATTGGATACTTTCTGTTATGAGGTGTCTGTCCCAAACCGTAACCCTTTAATTTCAACTTCTGAAAATAATACTTACGTTTTTGTATTTTTTCAATGTTTTATTGTTTTAAATTTGATTTGATTTCTTTTAAAGTGAAGTAGAAAAATCTGTTTTTATGTCACTACCGAAACAGAAAGAGTTTTAGTCTATGGGTGGAGCCTTATTATAGCCACACCCCTTCTTTTTAGAGCAGGAAGTGAGACTGCATCCCTGTCCCTCATGGCCACATGGTCAGCAGTTAGATCTCTTTGTTTTGAAGTAAATGTGTCCCAAAATCTGGGAATCAGTGTGTAACATTAAGAAATGTCACTAACAAAACACACATTTTCTGCAATAAAGTAACATTTTTGTGTTTTAATAAAAAGATTATGATTGTATGTGTGTACAACTGTTCAAAGCTGTGTTCGCTAGTCATGTACTGTCTAGCATTTTTGAGTTCTGCTCAAACTGACGTGAGCTGTTTATCTGTACGTTGATGTGCTTGATGCCCTATAATAGCCCTGTTCAGCTGTTTTGTGCTTTTTTGGCACCTTTATTTTTAAGAATGTAGGGGACGTTCTTATTGGGCAAGCCTCACTTTAGGCCTGTTATCCAGCTTTATGAAATCCCCCCTTCAGAGAGCCAGAGTTTGATGAACCCTTCCTCCACTGTCTCCAGAGCATGGGTCACAAAAGAGCCTCCCGGAAAGCTGATCCGTACTATTTCAGGAGCTTACATGAGCCAGCGGCAACACAAGGCTGAGGAAAGCGCTGACGGCGGACTCAGGGCGACGCAGCGATTTCAGTGTGAAAAATGGGCTTAATGAAGCACTTTAAACTCCCGCCATTATCAGCCCGAGAGGATCTGCAACTCCATAACTGGGAGCTTCGTGCTGATGGGGAGTGCAAAAAATGATCAAGAATAGGAAATGACTGTATTAATTTAGATCTTAAACATTTCTGGCAGGGAAGAAAAGAGATGAAGGAAGGGAGGGAGAGAGAAATTGAGTGAGATGAAATGCAGTGAGAGGCGGATTCTTATCTTAATCCCAGAGTTAGTGGCCTTCAGAGGTGATCCCGTGCTGCTGGAGCAAGCGTAGATCCAGAACCGCAGACAGGAGCAGAGGACGGTGATCAACAGGAAAGGCACAAATACACATGAAGTAGAGCAAGTGGTGTTTCATCAAGTGCATGAATGGCATCTAGCATAGGCTGATGGGTGAAGTAAAAGAATGACGTGGGAGGTGTATGCCTGCTCACACAGAGTTTGGTAATCCCTGGGGGTTTCTCCGGACAAATAAAATGAAGAATTTTTTGGGAGGAATCTTGCTGAGTTACCTTTCAGAACAAACTTAAGAGTGGAGAGATGTTTATAAGAGCTAGCTAAACAAAGCTAGATGATTGCTGGATAACTGAAGGCTCCTCTTTATGAAAGTCAGAACAAACTTTCATGTTAGACCTTGAACGTTTGTTCTGACCACCGCCAAAAAAAAAATAAGAATCCCGACTTGCCTCCTCCACCATCGCAATGATTATGGACTTTCAATGGATTTCCATTGACAAGTAAATATTAATTCATTCTGGTGTTTGGGTTGGATCCAGAACACCTCCATTCTTTATTTCCATTCTTCGGTGTAGGACCTTGGGTGCACTGTAAAAAGATGTATATTGTACCTTAAAAAAGTAACCTGGTTGTTTGTGCTTCTAATATTAGGTTAAAAGATTGGCAATCAAGTCTATCTCCCATATTCACCACCAGCTACACTTTGCCTTCTCATTCCTTAGTGAAAGTGTAATGTTCCCAGACATTACAGTGAGACTGTTTCAGTCATTAGTTCTAACCTACTGCCTCTCAAGTGGCACAGCAACATATTCTCAGCATAGAATGGACCCTAAAAAGATGTAGGAGTGCACATCCCATTACCCAAACACTGCACGAAGATGGTACACACAATGTAAATGTATGCTCAAAGGTACTACAATGGTCTTAAGGTCCAGCTGTATACCTTAAATAAGTTTTTCCCAGAGGAAAGGTGCATATTTGCAACCTAATGTTTTTTTAAAACAGAAGAATAAAATAAAAGGTTTGGAGTCAAAACAGAATGTATGGAGTAATAATATATCATTTCATATGGAACAAGGGTACAGTGATGTTTCCTAACTAAAGGTGCTGAAGACTTGAGGATACTTGAGGCTACCACCCCAGACGCATAACGGATACCATCACTGTGACCTTTTTTTTTTGAGAGTGTAGCAACAGCCATTTGCTAAAATACATAACATGGTAAAAACAGATTACAAGCCAGTTCTCCCTCTATAAACCAGGTGTCTTTCTGTTCCCCAGCCCCTCAGAGAGTGTTCAGTTCTTGTTCAGTGGCCACTGCTCTCAAAAAGACTTGCCAGCAGCCCTTATCCATCACTTATAGGCTGTAAAAGTCTGAACATCTGGTAGGTTCATAATTTATGGATTATTCATTACACATGCACGCTTACCAGCAAAGCATTCATTCATGTCACAACATGAAGTATTGCTCTGGTGAATTCACAGTAGTTTACATACATGTTCAGGGCCAGGCACAGACTGTTAGAGGAGCAAGTGCTCAAAGTTAAAAAGCATGAAGATTTGAAAACACCAACTACAGTTTATTGAACCAGTCAAAATTTTCTCTTGAAAAGGATCTCGAGCATAGCTTAAAAAAGAGTGTGTATGTGTAGATATATATATATATATATATATATATATATATATATATGTATGTATGTCGCTGTTGTCGGAACAAAATCTCCAAAATTTACAGTAACTTTACAGGAGAAGGAAAAAGCACACTTTACTTGTAATGTAAGTCAATGGAACCAGATATTTTTCCAAGTAATTTTGATCCGTTTTTTGGGGGCCATTCATCATGACATTTACACACAATGTAAAGGACAATAGGTAGTTTCAAATTAGGTCAAAAATTGAAAATTGATAAGAACGGAGATACGAGGTTTCGTTTCCGACAACAGCGATATATAAGGCAATATATAAATATGAACATCATGGGCTGAAAATGAAATCAAAAATGTATATATCAGACTGAGGTGGCCTTGGGTAGCAAACTTGTCCAAACGGTGGAATTCAGACTTACTGGATTAATTACTTAACAGTAAAGTTTTTTTCACTTGATTTGGTTAGAACTGTGTTTTTAAATAGATATCAGTACATTTGCCTCTTATAATCACCACAAGTGTGAAATATATAAATGGCTGCAATTTCAGCTTAGTTTTTAGCTCACACTGAATCCTGCCTCTAACAAGGCTTAGCCTGCAGGGAACTCACAATCAAGGAAGGTTTCATTTTGTGCTGCTGATTGAAGAAAGTTTGCCACAGCTTGTTTCAAGCTGATGAAAAGTTTAGAACACTGTGATCACCAGAGGACTCTTAGATGGAAGATCTTTATTTCTTTTGCCAGTTTAAATAGAATAAATTTATGCTCCACCGAAGGGGCTGGGCAGGGTCATAATAACACAACAGTGGATATGACAGATAGCTGGTAAGTTAACATACACTAATAAGTAGGTGGGAACCCTCATGGCCTTTGAGGCCTTTAGAAAAGCCTAATGATTTCTGTGAAATTCACTTCATTGTCAAGCTGTGGTTGGATTAATCTGAGCTGACAGCCATGTTGATTTCTAGCTCTTGGTTTTATTTTCATATTAAAGAGGCAGAACTTACTGTTATATTTGAACCTGACTTGTCAATTTTACCTGGTTTTATGATTAAACGTTTTGTCTAAAACAGAGATCAGTAAACCTCTAACTCTGAAAACTGTCAGGAATCCACAAGAGTGTTCTAGAAAGATGTTGGGGTCTAAAGTGTTAAGCATGGCACAAGCAAAGCTGCTCATTCTGTTCTGTTAAAAAAATCAAAGTCAAATCAATGAAATGAAATTTTCATTTGTAATGGCTGATACTGTTAAAAAGTGCTAAGTGTCGGTAAAGAGTCTAAAATAGTGCATTGTTAGTGGTGCTGGTAGAGTGAAGGTACAGCTGGTGTGGTGTGTGAGTGTGAGCTGAAGAGATAAGCTGCTGCAGAATTGTTTAATGAACTCATTAATGATTACTGAGATGTTAACCCAGCTGACAGAGCTGGACACATCATTAAAGCACAGCTTCACTGCAGGACGCGTGTGCTCCAGTAAGGGAGTAATGCTTTGGTTTGTTTGTCTGTGTGGGTGTGGGGGTGCGACTGTGGCTGTCAATTTTACACTGCCTATCAATGATTTTGGGGCCTCCTGAGCCTTTCAAAATGTTTTTATTACAAATGGACATTTTTTTATTTGTTGGTTTACGATAAAGACTGACCAGATGGCGAAAAGCATATCACACAATAAATATTTTTAACAGTTTTTGTGACAGTGCTATCTTGGTAATGATGCCAAACCCCACACATTTAATCCTCTTGTAGTGATATCTCAGCACACAAACCTATCAGCTGTTTAAACCACCGTTGAGGTGAAGGGTTTCAATATGTGTTTTTAACACTAATTTGGAAAAGAAAACCGTTAAATCATTATTTATGCAACACCTGCTCTTCATACCATGGAAGACACTTGAAGAACACATGAGCATGAAATGTTGACAAATATACCCAAATTATTAGTAGATTATGTTCATCTAACCTTTGCAGTAAAACATTACAGTTTTGGGGATTTGGAGACCTCTCTGGAGGAAATGTGTAATTGCATCTAATCTTGGTAAAGGATTAATTTTGCTTTGGAGACCTAAACATGGAGCTGGATCTTCTTTTTGGGTTGGTGTGTGTGACGTTAATATATAAAGATGTATGATGTGATCCGAAAAACTCAAAATTCTTACCTGACACCTCTGCATTTAAAAACATTATTTCAGGCTTTAGAGGGTGACTAGCAGCAGCGCAAGGTCACCACATTTTAGCGTGTTATTTTCTCCTGACTTGGTAAGCTCAGTAAATTGGACTTCTTTCACACACATTTTCTAAACCATTGGAGCCTATCCCAGCGGTCATTGGGCGGAAGGCAGGATACACCCTGGACAAGTCTTCAGTCCATAGCAGAGCACATAGACGTCCACACCAAAGGGCAATTTAGTTTGTCCAACTAACCTGACTGCATGTCTTTGGACTGTGGGAGAAAACCCATGCAGACACAGGGGGAAACTCCACACAGAAAGGACCCTGGCTGCCCACCCAGGCCCTTCTTGCTGTGAGGCAACAGTGCTACCCACTGTGCCACCGTGCTGCCCCTGGACTTCTGTGAGAGATTTCAGATGAGTAGAACAAGATTTTAAGAACTGATATAAGAATGAAACCATTAGGTTTAGTTGTTAGGATATCACACAACCATTCTACTGATAAGTCTAAGGTAGAATGTTTGCATGTTTTAACATCCTGTGCAGGGAGATTTTATTATGTGGGATGACAGATTCCATAGCTGTAATGAAATAGAAAGCACATGGACTCTCCCACTTTGCATTGGCTCTAACCAGCTCCAGTTCCACCCTGGCTCTGCCCACTCATAATCTCACACAGACGCACACCTGCAGCTAGCTTTTGGACTCATCAACTCCAGCATTTATACCTCCTTAGTTTGTCTTTGTCTTTGTCTTTGCAGAGCCTCGCTGTATTTCTCTGTGCATTTTGGAGCTGTTTCCTTCTCTCTAGTTTCCTCCTTATTTCTAGTGTTTTCTTGCTTTTTAGCTTTGCCTTGTTTTTGGATTATGGATTTGTCCTGTGTGTACCCATCTGCCTGATGACTGGCAGTGCTTATTCCATACCTTTCTAACTGTTCTAGTAATAGGAATCAATTGCTCTGATCTGATTTTAGGTCACACAGGCTAACATATCAGGAATGTTCATATATAGTGTGAACGAATCACCTTGATTGACAGCAAAATATGTTTAGTTTCACTCCTGAGCACCACAGCATGTCTATGTATACAATAGAGCCTCTTCATAAGACTGCTGGGTGGATTTATAGAGGACTAAAAGTAATCTATCCTACCAAGCTTAGTTTATTTATTCACATAACTGCTGCTAAGAATTTGTCCTAAAAAGTGAAGCTTCAGTAGAGTTGAGACCGAAAAAGTCAGAAGTGAATCAATCTCTTTCTGAAGCTTTCTCAAATGGATTGACAAAACCCTGCAAAACTTCTCAGTTGTAAAGCTTTGGTTTCTGTCTGTTCATTTCAGCACTCCGTTAACTTATACATGAGAATAAGACAAATGTAATTTAGTTCGAACACAAGAATCAAAATATCTTGTTTGTTTTTAATATTACTAGTTTTGCCTCTTACCTGCTTGTTCAATTACCCCTAATAATGTGTATGTATCTTGTTTAAACTCCCTGTCTGTTATGATAACAAGTTGGCACTGAATTATACTAGCATATGTCAACTATATCTCCAAAGGTTGGTAGACACCTACTCATCCAGCATTTCTTCTGGAATCAAGGGTATTAATAGAGAGTTTGTCCCTCTTTCTTGTAGTAACAGCATCTACTCTTCTGAGAAGGCTTTAGACTAGATGTTGGAACTTTGCTGTGAGGATGTGATTGCATTCAGTCACAAGAGCATCAGTGATGTACTGATGTTGGATGATTAGTTCTGCATCACAAACTCCCCTTGATCTAATACTGGCGGGCTTTATACCCCTCTAGCTGACATACTTCTAGGCATATAGTGTATCTGTATAGATTTGCCTGCTGCATTCAAAAAGTAATGTGCTTCATAACATTGAGAAACCTTTATTAAACATCTATTGGTCTAAACCTCACAGATAGTCTAAGAGTATTTGTGTACTTCATTGTTTCTTTTCTGGATTGTGTGTTAAGTGTCCTTTAAGTGTTTCTTACATTTGTTTGTGATGAAATGAATATCCAGAATTCATCATGTTTCAAAGGTGGAGATCAAATCTCAAGGCAGATAACTTTGACAAAATGAGTGTATGATGATGATGTAGATGATTGCAGCATATGATTTATCATTTTATCCACTTTCGGATTACTTGAAATATTGAATAAAATGTCTACAAATATCTTTTGGCACACAGTAACATTTAAATCCACAAGTTATTTTTGTTTAAAAATGAACAAAATGATCAATAAGACAAGTAATTCCAAACTGTTGAATGGCAGTGTAGTATGAGTGAGGTATAATAACTTTTCAGAACATATAGGATATATGATAGTGTAAACGGTGTGCTTGTAGAAGTATTGAAAGTTATAGATGTACACACGGGGAGAGCACTGTGAGCTGAGGTTTGAATCAGAAGAGAAATATACCTTTTTAGAGTGTGTGGGAGACTCTCACCAATTTTCTTTCTTGGCATCTCTCCCTCAACCCCTAACCCCCCGTGCTTCTCAACAGGATATGTGGGCACCCCAGGAGCAAGCAACCTTAAAAACAACAAACAAACAAATAAACAAAGAAAAAAACACCTTAGAATTCTCACACGCTCACTCTCTCTGGGAAAAAGTGCCTGAATGATGCTGGCACAGTGCCAGCAGGGCATGTACCTAAACTCCAGCTCCAGAGTTCCTGCTCTGTTGAGGCTGAACATCTCTTACAGCAGCAGCATCTCAACAGCACCTTTCTGCACTGCTCCACAACCCAACACCATGGAAGAAGAAGCACCTTTAGAACCCCAAATAAAACAGAAATCTCAGGTAAGACTGAAAGGTGCCTTAATGTTTACTTTCACCTGTGTTTTATGAGCAGCGGTGGACAAAGTACACAACTCCTGTACTAAAGTGAAAGTAGAGATAACCTTTGTAAAATATTACTGAAGTAAAAGTCCTCTATTATACTTTTAATTCACAACAAAAACTTTCAAGAAATATGCTTAAAACAAAGCAAAATGATCTGCCAATGTAATGAGAATTTCTCTCAAAACAAGCAAAATATAGAAATAATAGAATTAAGTTAAATAATGTCATTTTATTATGTTGCAGCTTATATACACCGATCAGGCATAACATTATGACCACCTCCTTGTTTCTACGCTCATTGTCCATTTTATCAGCTCCACTTACTATATAGGTGCACTTTGTAGTCCTACAATTACAGAATGTATACCATCTGTATCTCTGCATACTTTGTTAGCCCCCTTTTATCATGTAACACTGCTGTGTCTGATCCACTCAGACCAGCACAACACACACTAACACACCACCACTACATCAGTGTTACTGCAGTGCTGAGAATAATCCACCACCCAAATAGTACCTGCTCTGTGAGGCTCCATGGGGGTCCTGACCACTGAAGAACAAGCTTTGCTGTTCACTGTTCACTACTTTTTTAATATTTCAGATAATAATTTGTACTGATTTATATTTTATACGGCTTCTGTTACTTCTGTTACTGGTAAAGATCAATGGTTCAGTTCACAGTTCTTTCCCAGCAACAAAACACAACACAGCAGTTTGAAAAAGGATTGGCTCCTTTAGGTGAACATTGGGAGCCGAGTCGCATTGAGAGGCTTTTTTCTGTAAATTAAGATATAACAAATGGGTAGATCTTATGATGCTGTAGCTGAAAATCAAAGGACTCCTCTCCTGGATCTCCTTGCAACATTCTGGCCCCGTCCCCTCATTATCCCCAACACCTGTTGCTTGTTATTTTAGTGTTTTAGTTATTTTGTGTCTAGTTTTGTTCTTGGCAATTTTCATGTAGCTCTCAGCTGTGTTTCCAAGTGTGCCTCATTAGTTCTTCTGATTTTTTTCCCCTTTTACCTGCCTTTGCTTGTTGATAACTGGTTTGTGGATTTGTCTGCATTTTGCCCATCTGCTGATCCCTGCCTCTCAAAATTCATCCAGTCATACCACTTTTCAACATCTAACTTTAAAAAATGTAAAGAAATGTTTGTTGATTAGTAAATTAGAACATAGGCTAAGGTTTTATTGAAAATGAAATGAAACATAATATTGCTAATTTGGCTAACTAAAAAACTCAAAGTGCTACTGAATGAAGAGTTCTGGAGCCGAAAGAGTCGACTCTTATCTATGAGCTGAGCCAATTGGTTTGACTCATGGAAAAGAGCCAACATGTTACGCCCATCTGAATTTTTCTGTAGCTGTACAGCTACACTCATATAGGAACTAGAAAGATGGCAACTTAAAAAAAAAGTAGATTGTGTTTATGCTTCATTACTGTCCACCACTGTTTATGATTCTTTAATAGTGTGAAAATACATCAGACTTTTGACATCAGGCTGTCTTATTTGTACCACAGAAAACCATGTACTTCCACATCCAGAAAAGAAGTTACAAAGGGTGAAGGTTAAGGTTAAGCACTCGAGAAGGATGTAGTGGTAATAGTCTTTTTAACAGTGTTTGTAAAATACAGTGTATTTTGTAAGGAATCTACTCCTAATAGTCCCAAATTATTCATGAAAACAGGTTCACAGAATGTACCACATGAATTCTAACTAAACACAAAAGCCTGCAGTAAGAGAAGAGACACTGTGACCCAAAACCACTGAGTTCATTAGAATCAGAATCAAATGTTTTCCTGGAATAAAAATGTGAGCTCTGTGGAAGAAATCAAATTTGACTCCATTTAACTAAAAAAGCTGGCCTGCAGTGTGTCTGGGTCTCACAATGAATAGAGTCAAGGCCATAACTACTGAAAATAATATTACTTAGGATAAAATATTGAATATAAAAGAAGAGTTAAAGGGGCATTTTCAGGTTCAAATTCAATAGAAAGCCGAACTGTCAAATGCTCTTCTTCTTGTGGTTCATCACTTCTCGTCGTTGTAATTTCTGGAGGCAAAATGTGCAACTACAATGAAAAATGACGTGCTTTGGCTCAGCAACAAGCAGTTTTTTGGCATTTTCAGTAAAGTTACGAGGTGGTACAGTGTCCTTTCCTTAACCCTGGGCCTGAATAAAAGGGAAGAGAGAATAAGTAAAACAGAGATAAAGAAACAGTGAAAGAGTTTGTTTCTCTATGTCTGCTGCAAATGCCATGAAAATATTAAAGTCAAATCAAAATCAGATATGCACTAGCCCAGTTATTTGGAATCATCTGCAATTGCCCAGATATACCCCAAACCAGTGTTGCAGTTTTAATCGTGAAGGGCTTCAGTCCAGCACAGTTTGGTGGTGGCTTCAGTCCAGCACAGTCAGACCCTGATTTAACAGGTTTCATTACCAGGTTTAGTTGGTGTGTTTGAATAGAAATCATCATCATCTCATCATCATCAAAATATTCACATAAACACAAAGATTTAATTTACTCAAAATTGTGCCGTCACCAAATGGTAATTAATTAGTTATGTTTCTCTTGGATTTTCAGCTGGTAAATTTATTGTATGAACAATATTTACAGTTGAATGCAAAGGGTAAACACCCACAATCTGAAAAAATCCACAGCTGTTTCCGTCCATTCTTTCACTGTGAGAAGAAAAACTCAACACTATGGCCCAGTCCCATTTCACCCCTTGCAACTACCACTTAGCCTTTAGCCCTCAGTTTTGTGCGTTCATGCTTAGGGGTAGGGTGTCCCGATATTTGTTGAGATAGGCGGGTAGGGCAAAGTGTTAGGACTACATGGCCCATGAGTTTTTTTCAGAGCCACACTCCAAACGGAGTGTTTGGGAAAAAATAGAAAAAACATCAAGATGGCTGCACAGGTGACAAAAGAAACCCACAAATGTGAGTATTTTCTCTGTTAAAATTAAGATAACATTGTATTATCTTAGTTAATTTGATTTCAATGTATTATGATCCTTTTTTTCATAACAAGTGTAAAAAAATCCCTAGCAGTATGCTGATGTTTTGGTAGCTAGCTAGCTAAATTTCCCTTTCCACCTTAAATGGTGCAGCAGTTACATTCTGGTGCCTCAGGCATCAGAACTGCTGCACAATTTAAGGTGAAACAGGTAAGTTTGAACAAAAAGACAGCTTCATATAACTAAATAATTATCACATCCTCCCTCTTTGAAGGCATACGATGCCCTAAATCTAACTAAAGTCCAGCAGCGAGGTGGCTGAACTTTACCCTCCTCTGCTGTCACTGCTGACTGTCAGGGTCACCTACAGAGCATCATTTATAGCCTGTTAATGAAGTAATGTTCTTTTTTATTTGAGGGTCCCATTTCGTATGGGAAGATTTCAACAACTACCTCTTGTAACTCAGTTTCAAGGGGCAAAATGACACTCAAAAACAAGGGGTAGGGATAAGACTAAGAAATGGGATTGGGCCTATGAATCTGAAAGAATGTGTAGCTGTCAAGAAATCTTTACTGAGAAAAGAAAAAAGACAAAAAAGAAGAACTTTTGCAAATCAAAGAAACTGCTGGTGTTCTCAAAATAATGGACTGCCCACCCCAGAGTCCAGACCTCAACATCACTGAATGTGTTTGGATTATTTGGATTGTGAGAAGCAGAAAATATAACCAACTTCAAAGAGTGAACTTTGGTGGTGTGGAAAAACATCCCTGCAGCTGAAAGCAAGCCACCCAAAAAGGCAAAGAGAGGACACACAAACTCATGAAAAATTTCTTAATTAATTTAATGTGTTTTTTCCCTGATGCTGAAAAACAAATAACTTAATGATCTCATGGCAAAGATACTTGATAGCCATTTTGATTGAAAATGAACTAAATGAAAGGTGGTCACTGACTTTTGAACAGTGTATTTATATGGTATAAAATGAAAACTTTTTCAAGGTGTGCTACTGGGGCTGCTGAATCATTTTCACCTGGACCATAGTAGTGCAAAAAAATCTTAATCCTGAGGTTATGGGAAGGGACAGTATCCGTTTCTTGACCTTGGGCCGAGAGAGAGAGAGAGAGTGAGAGAGAGATTAATCACTTGCTGATTTCCTGTGAGCATACATCAGACACACTTCCTGAAGAGCAGAGAAAGCCGAGATGAAGAAAGGAATGGATTGAGGATGGGGGGGATGAAGAACAGAGCAGTGTGTGTGGATGTATGGGCACTCCCCTGCAGAGCTAACCTCGGGTTATTCAAAGAGCAGGATGCACTGTGTCTCTCCTTCTGCAGAGATACGGCGTGCACACAGAGAATTCACAAATACTTCACCAAGAGCCGCATTCAAACAGGCTGCGCGCGTGACTGCTAGTTTCTGAGGGAAAAAAGCGAAAACCCTCCATGGTACCGAGAAGGGAGCAAATTTGAAAGGATGCCGCCTAATTGTGCCGCTCCGTGATGCTCATGCGAAAGCTGTCAGCGCTTTGTGAAGGGAGAACATGACTGCAGGGCTTGAGTTCAGACAGCAAAGTGAGAACTCTGTTTGAATTCCCTCCTCTTCGGTACCTTTTCCAGATTTGTTTTGTTGAAATAACAATCTCTATAACAATGTGATTCAAAACAAGAAAGAAAGAAAAAAGAAAAAAGAGGAAAATGTCTTCCACTGAATGACTTTTAGCTGTAGAAACGTCAAATAAAAGAGCAGGAGGAAGTGTGATTTCACAATTAGCTAAGTAATCAAATTTACCCCAAATGAAGTCAGCTAAAGCCAAAGTTTGCTTCTTTTGCACTGGAACTATGAGGCTAAGGTAGCTAACGATAGGTTGTACTGCAGAACTTTGTGACATTAAATGTGGCACTGTCATAGGATGCCACAAGAGATTTCTGCCCTGCTAGATTTGCCCCGGTCAACTGTTAGTGGTGTTATTGTGAATGGAAGCATCTAGGAGCAACAACAGCTCAGCCATGAAGCAGTAGACACACATGCCTAAGATCACTATACACAGTGGCAAGCACCAGCTGGTGTGATGTAAAACACACCGTCACTGGACTCTGGAGCGGTTAAAATGTGTTCTCTGGAGTGATGAATCACATTTCACTAACTGGCAGTCTGAGGGATTAATCTGGGTTTGGCAGATGCCAGGAGAATGCGACCTGCCAATGGTAAAGTTGGGTGGAGGAGGGATAATGGTCTGGGGCTGTTTTTCAGGGTTTGGGCTAGAACCCTTATTTCCAGTAAACAATGATATTTATGCAATAGCATACAAAGACATTTCGGACAATTATATGCTTTGGAACGTCAATCCGAAGCCAGAGTGGAGCTTGATTTTCTCCTTTCTCTAAAAGATAAAAGCTTTAAGTACTGTTGATCTGATGGTGATAGTTTTGGTGGTCTACCAGCCTCCTGCATGGTTGTTAGGAGTCCCAATTTCTCTATGTCACACATACCTCCAGCAGGGACTCCAATTCCCATAACCCCTTGGATGATCATGTGATTCTGTCTCCAACGACACAGTCTGTCTGAGATCAGCCTCGCCTGAATCATTTTCACCCGTTCTATCATGTGATCTGTTTAGTTAGCTTTATAAGCCCAGGCTTTAGCTTAGACACTTTGTGAGGTATTGCTGCTGTTACCAGAGCTACTCTTTCTTTGTGCATTCTGATTGTTTTTTCTTGCTTATTGACCTCTTGCCTGTTTCTTACGACTCTGCCTTTCTGCCTTATCCCTTTGACTTTGTTATGACGGTGTTTTTCTGGTTTTGTACTGTTTTGGAACTGACCTTGGCCTGTTTTTTGACAATGACTTTGAAACTTCCTCAAACTAGTAAAGCCTCTTCATCTTCTTCTTGCTATAAGTGGTTGAGCAGCTGTTTGGGACCTCCAAGCTATAAGGGGCCCCACAAGTGAGTATTTTTTTCTGTTTGTTTGTCTGCATCAATCATAACATTGGCAGAATTAATATAATATGATGGCTTTGCTTCCAGAAAAGTCAAAAAAGCAGAAATTATGTCGATGCCACTTGAACACATACACTGTAAGTGATTTTATTTGTCTATTTATCTATTTCATTTCTTTAATTATTTATTTTATGTATTCATTTATTTCCAGGTAGGATGTTGCTTAGGGCCCCCAAATGCTGAGAAATGTCTGTGTATCATACAGTTCACTATATTTGAGTGGAGATGAGCTGTATCCTCTGACTGCCTGTGAATACTGTATGTAGCACGTGTTCCGCCATGTTCAACCTCTATATAGGCCAGTGTTTCCCCTGGGTGGGGCTGTGTACACACACACTCACACACCCATGTGCTGGGAATAGAGTGAGGCAGGTAATTAAGAGCGGGGGGTGTGCATCTGGCCGAAGAACAGGAGAACCCATATAGAGGTCTCATAAGGGACACGCACACGCGGAGTGCTACTGAGGATGGCATCAGCACATTTGAATGCTGACTTGCTTATGTAATCCGGTTAAGAGTGGGCAACGTGCCATGTCATTCCGCTCATTACCAGGAAGTACGCTAACATGGAAAATAAATAAATAAATAAAACAACTACACACTCATTTGTAGCACAGATGAGAGCAGAGGGTGGTGTGAAGGTGTAGCGATTACACAGTGAGTGTAGAGGAGCACACGCAGACACTGAGAGCCTCTCACGCGCTCTTCTGGAGTCGGCAGAAGGACCGCCACACTTTTACAGTCCCAGTGATGAAGGTGGCGGGGGGGGTAAGGGGCGGCCCCAGCCAATCAGTGCCTGCAATTAAACCCAATCAGGTAATGAAGTGTAATTAGGTGATTAACAGCCCTGTGAAAGAAATCTAAACACCTTCCTGCCTTCCTCCCGTTCCCTGCCCTCCTTCTCCTTCTGTCCTTCCTCCGCTTCCCGTTTGTCTGTTTTCACTGCCGCCTCTGCTCTGTTTGACTTCTCTCCCTCTTCCTCTCTCTGTGTTTTTCTCTCTCTCTCTCCTTCTTTCTTTTTCTCTCTCACCCCTTTCTGTATCCCTCTCTGTCTTTCTCCCGCTTTTCTTGTTCTCTCTTTCTCTCTTTTGCCCCTTTCTGCCTCTCTCTTTCTTTTTCTCTCTACCTCTTTCTTTCTTTCACCTTTTCTCTTTCCCTTTCTTTTTCACTTTCACCACTTCTCTCTCTGTCCTCCTCCTTTCTCTGCCTCTTTTACCCCTTACCTTTTCTCTCTCCACCCCCTTCTGTTTCTCTCTCTTTCTATTTCTCTCCCATTACTGTCTCCCCCCATTTCTGTCTCTCTCTTCCTTCCTCTTTCTGTTTCTTTCTCTTCCTCCATCTCCCCTTTCAGTTTCTTTCTCTCTCCCTCTCTCTCCTTTTTTTCTCTCTCTCTTTCTCACACTTTCTCTTCTTTGCCCTTTTTATTTCTCTCTCTCTTTGTTCCCACTCTCTTTATCTCTTTTCTCTCATCCACCTCTTTCTCTGTATCGCTTTTTCTCTCCCTCTTTCTGTTTCTTTCACTCAGCCTGTCTCTCTCTCTTTCTCTTTGATGTCTTTCTTCTCTCTCCCTCTCTCCCTTTCTGTTTGTCTCTCTCTTTCTCTGTTCGGCTGCTGTAGGCTATGGTCCTCAAAGTGCCAGTGCCACTCTAACAAAGAAAAATCACCGGTCTAATATTGACAAATTAGAACACGACCTCCGCAAACAAACAAACAAGCTACAGAATGAGCAATGCATCGCCGCTGCTTCGCTATTAACAATAGCCTGTAATTGTTTGTACTCTGTTCTCACATTAAAAATAATGGGTCTGATCACAAAACACCTTCAGGCAAACAAAGATTCACAAAGTGTGTGTGTTTGTACCTAAAAGTGAGTGGAGAGTGCTTATTATATATATATATATATATATATGTATATGTGTGTGTGTGTTGTATATGTGGATGTTCTTCATTTACCCTGTAGTTCCTTTATTTAGTGCTTTCGTTGTTTATTTCTCATTAAGCTTATAAGATGTGATAGAACATTTCATGCTCCTAAGAAGGACAAAACACTGTGTGTGTGGTTTTTATCTGTGATCCTGCATCTCTGTGCATATGTGCTTTTACATAAATGTGTGCATTTTACATCATATTTATAAATCTCACACTCATGTGTGCTTTGCTTATGTGTTTGTGAGAGTCTGCAAATCGTACTGTGCCTGGACTCCGTGTGTTTTAATGTCTGCCCGATTACGTAATTGCCTCTTTAAAAATGAGTACAGCAGCGCCAGCAAAAAAAAAAGAAAAAAGCCCTGCAAAAACTAGAAGAATGTGAAACACAAGCAGAAAAAACAGGCACTCGCTCTGAAATCTGCTGAAATAATGCACCTCCAAAAGAGCACACAGCAGCAACCCATTAGACGAACCAGATGTGAAGGCGTCAAGTGAAACATCACAAATGCTTTTCCTCTCTATAATGAGGGAGATGCTCTCTCCACACACGCACACACATCCAAATGTGGCCCGAGGAAGAGCTCATCTACGCACTGACGATGTGGTTATTACGTTAGCTCAGTGATTCTGCATGCAGTATATGGTTCAGACTGTTGGGTTTATTGTTATAGCTTGCAGTGCTGCAATTATGAATGTAGTCATTAAACATCGGAAATTGTGTGTCATTTTGTATTTTGGAACATGATCAAATAAGGAAATTGCGGTCTAAGCAGTTTTCTGAAAAAAATACAAATTTACAAAAATTGGCCTGGTTACACCCTGTGGTGAACAAAAATGTTACAAAGCTGTTATAGTGGCACTGGTATAGTGTAGCGGGTAATACTGCTGCCCCCTACACAGCAGAATAGGGTTAAATTGCCCACTTAGGCATGCGCACCTATAAGAGTCCTTGGGCAAGACTCCTAATGCTACATTCACCTACTGGTAGATTCATATAGGATTAGGTGTGATGAGTGTCTGCCAAATGCCATAAAACGTAAATGTAAGCTGTACTGGTTTGATTTCCCCCTTGGGCAAGAACTCCACAGTGTACCAATAAGAGTCCTTGGGCAAGATTCCTAATGCTACATTTGCCTACATGTGTAACATGATTAACCTGTAAGTCACTCTAGTAAAGAGTGACTGTAATATAATATTGCTATAAACAAACTCCTGTAAATATGATTCATGTCACTAAGTTATGTGAAAGTACGATCACTGCTAAAACTATAAAAAAAAGTCAATGCTATTATGCTATATTTCCAAAAATATCCAGACACTTCTTCCAGTGAGTGAAGTCAAGTACTTTAGCTTCTTTCTGCAGGCCCTCTATCAGCCATTTTGCTGATTAAATGGAAAAGGACTTCGATATTTAGAATGACGGTAATCAAATGAAATATCTAAAAAAATATATTTACTTTGTTATCAGATTAACTGAAACACTGTTGGCTCTCTGTATGTGAAATATTGTGACTGTGTGTTCAGCTGCTAGTGAGCAATGAGGCATAAAAGTGGAGGGATGAGAACCCTCTGCTGTTAAAACAACTCACACTACTCAGCAAAGACAACCATTGTGAAATACCATGAACAACACAAATCCAAAAAAAAATCCTGTACAAATTCCTCAATCATATATTCCATCAATGTTAATGAAGTAAATAATGCATAGGGACTTCCAGAAAAAAGCAAAAATTGTATTTTTTAGCTGCTATGGAAAAGGATTAAGATGCACCCATGGTTTACACAGGCGTTTAACTGTGCATACACAGCTTGCAAAACATTTAACCAAACAAAAACCTTTAAAAAAGCACTGACCAATAGAAGGGATGCTCTGGAGCACCAGCCCATGAGCCTAAGGTCACCATACCCATATGCCAAGTGTCAGCTAGAGGGGTATAAAGCCTCCCAGCATTGGGCTGTGGAGCAGTGGAACTGTATTCTTTGGAGTGATGGAGCTCCCTACAGTCTCTATGGGATGAGTTGGAGTGCAGTCAAATCCTCACAGCAATGTTCTAACATCCAGTGTAAAGACTTCCCAGAAGAGTAGATGCTGTTACTGCAAATGGGGACAAACTCTCTATTAATACCCTTGATTTTAGTAGAAACTCTGGATGAGCAGATGTCCTGGTGTGGTATTTTCTGGGGAAAATGTACATAAAACAAAACATTTATGCTTTGGAACTCAAACATAGAGCACAATAGCATCAATTCTCACTCACTTTTGCATAGAGAAAAGCAGCTTAAACCCATAGCTTGGATGCTGAATGCTTATGGCAAACTATAAAATAACACCACGTCCTCAGAGGTCATTTCTCAGTGCTGCTTTGGAAATATGCAGGCAGTAAAGCCTCAGCATTCAATTCTTAGAGCACTGCAATAAAATTGTGGATGGAATAATATATAATGATACTGACTGACGCAGTGCTGATCCTACAGATGAATATATGTGTTGTGTTTCTTTGCCTCTCTCTCTCTTTCTTTCTCTTTCTCCCTCCCTTCATGCCCTCTCACCGCCCCTTTCTCTGCGCTGTGGTTGGAGATAAGCAAAGATTTCTCCTTGCGTTCTGAAAAGGGAATAATAGGGGGGCGAGATTCGAGCCCCGGGCTTTTCTGCCAAAAAAAGATCCAAGCAAAGAGATAGTGAGGGATAGAAAAAAAAGGGAAATAAGAAACAGGTAGAGTCTGTAGGGGAGAGAGGCAGAGGGAAGGAATGAAGATATGAATAAAGAGAGTGAGAGAGAGAGCTACTAAGGAAGAGCTGCAGTTGCAGCTTCTGACCTGAGAGGGGCAGCAGAGATACAGCTCTACTTCTGCCACCATCTTAGTGCAGTGAGCACAGACTGCAGCAAAAGCACACGAGATGGACTTGCTCAGAAACCAGTGTCTGAAAACTACAATGAGAGAGTGAGAAAGATGCTGAGAAAGAACTGCATACTGAACACTGATTTTTTTAGCATATAGCGGGTAGTGAGTTCATGAGCTGAATATATTTTAAAAAATCCAACATGCATAATTGGAATAGCCTGATTTTTGGACAGTATATAATGCAGATGCATTGCCCCACAATGCCATGAGCCTCCAATGTCATGTTTGTCAGTGTCATATTAAAAATGAGTGCCTTTTCAAAAATTGCCACTATTGAGCACCAGGGTAAACAAAAATGTTCCAAATTAATGTTTTTCCCCCCAAATGTTACTGCATTACAAAGCTGTTTAGCAGTTTAAATATGAATATTGCTAAGCTACATGCAAGTTTACACTGCTGCACAATTAGTTAATATAAGACAGCCAACCTCACCAAAATATCCCATACAAAACCAATAAGCGTGGTAGTTAAGTTGCTTTAGCAGTGGTAGCCAACACTTTGAGGAGCTGATGTTGTTATGAAATAGGGTTGAAGTACAGTATTGAGCCCTATTTGAGCTGGATTAGTTTTAACACACACACAACAAAAACTTTCAATTAATCTCAAGAGCAATAAGCTAGTAAAATGGGCTCATTAAACCTAAAATGCTGCCCAACACGATGCATTTCCATGCGAGATGTACTTTCAAGATGTTTCATTTTCATTCTCCTTCTTATTAGGCTATCACGAAAAATTGTTGTACATTGTTGTGCTTTCACTAAAAAGGATTTGTTATTACATTATTGTGACATTGGTTTGAACAGCACTATTATTACTGAAGGAGCTCCAGGTTCAGCAAGTTATAGAATTTGCTCTGAAATTATTAGCTCTGTTGGATTAGTTTATCAGAGGGGCGTGTGTCGTAACTTTTACAAGTCTACTCCGTGATAATGCTTTCGCATCCAGACAACAATAACATTGCCTCAGGACAGTGGGCCTCATTCACCAATAAAAGTTGATGTAGCATGTTCAAGAAATGTTTTGGCATGTTAGTTTTAGGTTATGTGTTCTTCAGCATTTATTGCACTTGGTTCACTTTGCTATGGACTTTGATTGCAGGGGGGTGGCTAGGAACTGCCCCAGGGGTGTGTTAGTGCTTGTGTGAAGAGGGAAATGTGAGCTGGGTGAGAGAACGAGTTGTTAGAGAGAGAAAAGCTTTTCTTGTGTACAGCATGGCTGTGGCCAACAACAGCTGGCAAATAAAGCACCATGGCTTGTGTGGAAGCAGTGTCTCTTTGAATAGCGCTGAACATTCAAATATCAACATTGTGCATATGTGAACATAAAGTAATGTATTATACTTGTAGCTGCCTCTGTAGTTGCCCCTTTAACGAGCCTGCAGAATCTTGCTTTTTCATTGATTTTATTTTCTTTCTGCTCCTGATTATGCTCTGCAAGGTAGCATATGGAGTCGAGGTTTTACCAAGGCTAAGTGATACATCAAAAGCATCTGTTTTTCGTTTCGTTTTTCAGAAAGTGTTTCATATTTGGAGGAGAATCTCTGATACGCACTAGGGGAATAAACACAGTGAAAAGCAGCTATCAAAAATCTTTTTTTCCAATGTTGTCTGGAAAAACATGAAGATGTGAATCCGGACGAGACTAAAATTAACAGAGCACCACTGAGTTTGGTGGAAAAAAGTATGTAATTCAGCCTGAAATTTCCTCAGGGGAGGAGGGTAAAATATACTGACGTGGCCAATCTGGACCGTTCAGAGAGTAGGAACTATAAAAGAGGAAATTACCCCAGGACCCTAGGCAAATTTAATCCTGTCTGAATAGTGCTTTAGCAGATCCATAAAAACTACAGAAATTGCAGATTCTTACTACATTAAAATCACAGATTTTGATGGTAATAACTCAAAGTACAGCACCTCCACAGGTGCTAATCTAGCACAAATAGGACTTCAGACTCATTTTTATGTGACATCACTTGAGCTTAAACTTGTCTACTGAAATGGTGGCAGCATGATTGTGTGACATCACCGCAATACTGTGAATTACATTGGTATGGTTTTATGTACCAAGACGCTATAAATTTATTGTGAAGTTCTGCAGGCTGAATGGGCAGATATACAAGCCTGTGCAGCCCTGGTTAAATTACAATAGAAAATATATACGTTATTGTCTTTATATGACCCACTATACGATTTGAGCTGCACTCAGTTAAACAAAACTGAAGCACTGCAGTGTAGTTTAGAGAACACATTCCACTGTCTTACACACACTGATGTATTTTCAAATGAACCACGTTAATAAGGAGGGTCTTTGAGCTAGCTGAGTGTTTCACTTGATAGCAGGAGGGGTGGTTAGAGTGGAAGGTATTATTTTTGTTGATCTTCTAAGTGAAAATATGTTTAGACATCCTCTACAGAGAACACACTTCTGAACATTTGAAAGCACAATTACTGTTTATTTGCTGTATTTGATGTACTGAGGGAAAAGATACAACATGTGCAAAGGTTATGGCACGCTTAATGTGTTTTTTCCATGTTGCGTTCAGCAAATGAATGGAAATTGATTATGGTAGAGGATTTGCTAACTCATTTGCAAATGGACACTCAATAAAATGTAGATAGATATTGGATTGGATTGGATAGAAATTGTATTCTGAATGGCCTCAATCGGACTAGTCTATTCCAATTGAGGTGTACATATGGACATATTCTATTCCGATTGAGCAATGGCTAATGTTTACATGCTACTCTTTATTTCAAAAAAGCAGAGAAAATATGTTTATGATATAGGATCTTTAATATCACTATCACCTTATTGTAGTGTTTGGGACACAGCAAGAGAGTTTGGGAGAGAAATAGAGGAGCACTGTTGACAGATGTACTTGAAAGAAAGAGTAATGAATACACACGTCTGCTGTATTCAACTTATCACTCTCCTTCACTGTTTACAGCCAAAATGAAGAAGCAGTACAGAGGGCTGGGGCTTTAGACCACTGCTACTGCTGCTGAGAAAGATCGCAGATAGATCAGAACGAGGATTCAGAAGCATTTTCCAGGTCTCAGGAAGAAAGCAGAGGAAATGGAAAGCTCTTTTGAGTGTTCTTTCAGCCTCATATCTGATTTTTCTCCGGCACTGTCTCACTCTGAACCATGATATCTGGGCTATCATGGGCATACTTTGCTTCAGTCATAAATCAACTTTCAGTCTTTGACGTGTGCGATCTGTGGACTCTATTACCATCCATTATTTAACACTGGCTTTGTTCTTTTGCTGAGAGAAGAACAATAGCAAATGTGTAGGATTTAAAAAAGATGGTTCTTCAAGGGTTCTTTAGTAAAGACAATGGTTCTATATAAAGCAATGAACACTCAAAGAACTAGTGATGGAGCTCCATCCAGTATCTATGAGATAAGATGGAGTGCAATGAAATCCTCACAGCAATGTTCCAACATTTACTCTTAAAAAAGACAGTTATTCAAGGGCTTTTTAGTAAAAGGGAAGGTTCTATGTACAACACTATTTCAAAATGTAAATAAAAACAAATGCAATTATGTGCAATTCATTTAAATTTTCATTTAATATTTCATTGAAAATACTACAACGACAACAAATCAAATGTTGAAACTGAGAAATTTTTGTTTTTGAAAATGATATGCCCATTTTGAATTTGATGCCAACAACACAATCAAAAAATTTGGGATGGGGGCCTGTTTACCACTGTGTTTCATCACCTCTTCTTTTAACAACACTCAAGCGTTTGAGAACTGAGGAGACTCTGCTGTAGTTTTGAAAGTGAAATGTTTTATCCCATTCTTGTTTGATATAGGATTTCAGCTGCTCAACAGTTCGGGGTCTCATTTGTCGCATTTTTCATTTAAAACGTTCACAAAAATGTGCACAAGATGTTAAAGGAGCACCGACTAGAGGAATTTAGAGAGGGTGATACCTTGTTATAAGCAAAATCATCAGCACCAAAAATTGAACAAATTTGATCTACTGATCAGGGGCTTTTGCACAAACTTGTGGAGTCCAATGCATGATTGTACAGCATCATTAAAACTAAAGAAGGACATACCAAAAACTAAGAAATTCTGAAATCCACGTAAACATTCAAAGATTCTGCTTGTCACTCGATTTGTTATGCCGACAATATAATTTGTAATGAAAAAACATTACACTAAATTTAAAAGGAATGCATAATAGAAGCATTTCAGACCATCACAGTCCCACTACATTTAATAAATATTTTCCAAAGACTTTGAATGTGACTCCATTGACAAATCTCCATGTGACTCCATGAGCCAATCAGATTTTAGAAAGATAACTATCAGTTTAGTAATATGGCTTGTAATATAGGCTGTAACAAACACAGACACAAATGACAATGCACACACACTCACAGGCACACACATATACACAAACAAACAAGCAAACAAACAAACCATGGCAGTGCCTCTGACATTTGTAAAAGGTCTTTGTGATTTTGTCACTTTTGAGAGCAGACACATGGGGCCCTGGAGGCTTGTGTGCGTGTGTGTGTGTATATGTGTGTGTGTATGTGTGCGTGTGTATGTGCACATGTTGACTCACAGACCTGAAGCTCATGTAGCATGAGGCTGCATTGCCTTTTACAGGTTTCTTCCCCTCAGGCTGGTCAACTACACACAAATAGAAACAAATAAACACACATTCACTCCTCATGCCCTGGAGAAAGGAACAGTTGTACACCTGTCAGGACCTGGAAATTGAGTTTGGGATTGTATTTCTGACAGAATGCAGCATCTAGATCATGGTCACATGCCATGCCACCCTTATCGACCCTGCTTTAACCCAGCTCTGAAATAGAATATATATTTTTGTCACTTCCAAGGAATACCAAGGGAAAGCGGAATTCCTCTGATTTGTCTAAATTTCTGCCGGATTCATTGTTAAAATGTAAGAGTTTGATGTGAAATGTGGCATTTAAGAGAAGCGGTGCAGAATTGTTCACAGTGGTCGTGATAGGAACCAGACATCTAAAGAGTTTAATGCCTCTAAAAGCTCCCTAAAGTTATAGCAGGAAACAGTTATGAATACACTGCTTGATGTCTGAAGCACAGTTTTCTGATAGTTTTGGAGTAAGGTTGACCCTAAAGGTATTTTTAAAAATCCATTAATAGTGGAGAGGTATATGCAGGACCTGTACGCTAATATATAAGGTAAAACAACCCCTAACAACTTACATTTTCACATTTACCACTATTTTACATACAAAAACTCATGGTGATTTTGAATACTACATAAAATTCTATATTTGTGCTGTAGGCATCATGACCTCTGGTTCCTATCAACGCAACCACTGTGAGGAAAACAGTAAGTTCCTTGACAACGTGCCATTTCACGTTAAAGCATTCCCGATGTCTGTTCATATCTTAGTGATTTTGTATGAAATGTGAAAAGTCTTAACAAGAAGAAGAAGAAGAAGAAAAAGAAGAAGAAGAAGAGAAGAAGAAGAAGAAAGAAGGGGTCTGCAGTGCTTATCTAACGAAAGTCCAACAAATGCTCATATTGCTTGAATGATTTGTTGCTTATTTTAGCCACCTGGCCACAGTGCTACTTTAGCAAGTGCTAACAGTGTTTGGATCATTGGCAAGTTCATACTTGCATTTGTCAACTACCACCACAGTTATAAGAGTAGTCACTCATTGTTGAATGTAACTTCACATCCATAATCCGATCTCACACAGATTGAGAGTCTAACTTCTGACAGAAAAATAGCTGAAAAAAAGCCAGAAATGGAGGTTATTTATGTTGCTGGTGCTACACTACTGTCAGAAATCCTGCATTCTAAAATGCCCATACAGTCCCAATCAATCAGACAAACATTTTTCACTCCATTTGACACACATTTTTCTTTTATTCTGGCTTTGGTTAATGAAGATCAAGTTGCAAATCTTTAGGACCACTGAGACTGATAGGTTTTAGTATTCCAGCCCCTTTAAAATTTCGTTATTGTAGTTGTGAACCATTTTGGACACATTTGGAAATTTAAAAGTCTGAGCATTCTCAGGAGATCAGGACCTGGAATTCCAGTGATGCCGCAGCCTTTCATGACTGGTGGTCCAAGAGGATGAAGCATGTGCTTATTCCCTGTGCAAGGCAACATTGCACAAAATCCCCCTCACAAAAAAATCTAGGAAATGTGAAGTAGGTGAACTTTTGCAGTAGAAGTTAGTTGCCTGCAAATTTTAAGTTGATTTGACTTCAAATTTTTCACTGTAAATGAAATGACACAGGGATGTCTAGAAATGCTAGATTACATTTCAACTGAAGCATAACTACAGGATATTTCTCAAAATGAAATGTGCCTCCGAGCCCCGAATGTGGATTTGATGGGTTGCTAGATGACTGTACACGCGTTGCTTGGATACGTTCATTACCTGGGAGATGTCCTGGTACCAGAGCAGTTTAGAAGATTATTTCTCATTGGCAGAGCAGACAATGAAGAGAGGTAAAAGGAGAGAGACTCATGAGAAAGCAGAAAGAGAGTGAGGTGAAGAGGGACAGAGCTACAGAGGAAGAAAACACATTTTGAAAAAAACACTTGTGACCTATGCGAGGAACCCAATCAGAGAAGGACAAGGTGATTTTGATAAAGAGAGTTTGATAAACTGAGTTTTTAAATGGAGCAGGATGTTGGAAAGCTTCTCTCAGACCTAGCAAGCTAATCTCTTGGGTTGGCTCTGACCTCCATTTGACCTGTGAGCCCTGCTTTTCTTTGCTTCTCCACCTTCAAGCAAATTTAGGCTGGCCTTTCTCATTCTCTCCGAGCCTGGGTAGGATCACCTGTGTCAAACAAACTCAAACAGTGTAGGATTTCATTTAATAGTGTTGATTTAACTATTTGACATTTTCACCCATGCTCATCTGATGGGAGAGGGTTGGAGTAGTCTCTGCTCTTTGACAAGCTTTACCTCCTCAGCAGTTACCTTTTCCCACCATTTTCCTCTTTCTTTCAAGTTTAACATCCTCTCATGCAGATCCTAAACAACAGAAAGTATTTTCACTGTCAGAGTACTGTAAATTCAGTGGTCAGTACCTGTTTTTTTAAACAGTATTCCAACACTGCTGTTTCTATTTTACAGAAATAGAATGTAAATTCACAGAAACAACTATCATCTTTATTTCACAGACATTTGCATTTGTGTCATTGTACAGTATCATTATGATAAAATACTGTGTGTAGAATAAGTAGTTGAATGAATGAAGTTGTTGAATTACAGTAAAAAGCAGTACTTTTAAGAAATGAAATAGCTGTAATTGTACAGATTTTTACTATCATAGAGAAAATCTACTTTTACTGTTAATTAATTGTTGATGTTTTACTTAGCTAGACACATGAAACTAGCATTTCATGTGTCATTTGTCATCAACTCGGACTGACGTTTTTTATTTGTGTTTGTCTTGGTCATCCTCTACTTTATCAGAGTATCAGGTCTTGCTTTTACAGATCCCCAAGGAATACTAATTTGCTTAAAAAAAGTGGAGGAAGCTGAGGTTAAAGTTGAGGCTATAGATGGGAGTGGTTATTTGAATATATGTATATCCAAACTCATCTTAGTAGCCTAAGAGCTTTAGAATGAGTTGGAGTGCCGTTTGTGATCCAGAACTATTCATACAACTTCACTACCTGATGTCACTAATGCTCTTGTGGCTGAATGCAATCAAATCCATAAGCAGCAACGTTCCAACCTCCAGTGTAAAACCTTCCCAGAAGGGTACAGGCTGATGCTGCAGGAAAGAGGGACAAACTCCCTATTAATACCCTTGATTTCAGAGGAAATGTTACATCAGCAGGTGTCTACAAACTTTTGGAAAGACAGTGTATGATATTCCCAGCAATGGTACCAAATTTGTACATAGTTATTGGTCCGTAGATATATATAGTACCCTAAATTACAGTACCTTAAGTCTGAAACACAAAGAAAAATCAGCATACAAAAAGAAAATCTGTTTTTTTTCTTCAATATTTTATTCATGACGATATAAAATATTTTGTTATTGGGATATTCCAATGCTGTTTGTTTGAAAATGCAGATGTTTGAATAGAAAAATACCTAAATAAGTTTTATGCAGGGAATATGCAGAGATTTCCTGGTGATGCTGTTGGTGCTGTTGCATAACACAATCCAGCTTGGTTTCTCTGAGTCAGGCATGTTTTTTCTGAGGCAGATGCAGTTTCTCTGAGGCAGACATGGTTTCTCTGAGGCAGACATACTTTCTCTGAGAATGTGAGTTCTCATAGGCAAATGCCGATTCTCAGGGGTAAACACAGATTATTAGACGTAGACATGGTTTCTCTGAGGCAGATGAAGTTTCTCTGAGGCAGATGTGGTTTCTGAAAGGCAGACATGGTTTCGCCAAGGCAGATCTGATTTCTCTGAGGCAGACGTGGTTTCTCTGAGGCAAATGCAGATTCTCAGAGGCAGATACGGTTTCTCTGAGGCAGATGTGGGTTCTCAGAGGCAGACACAGTTTCTCTAAGGCAGATGGAGGTTCTCAGAGGCAGACGTAGTTTCTCTGAGACAGATGCGGTTTATTCGAGGCAGATGCAGTTTGTCTGAGGTAGATGTTGATCCTCAGATGCAGACATGGATTTTCTGAGGCAGACGTGGTTTGTCTGAGGCAGGGGTTGGCAGGCCTGAGCCCGGCTGCGCTGAGCCGGAGGCAGCAGGCGGCCGCGGAGCCGCGTCTTCCCCAGCTGGTGTGCTAATTGACGGTGGGGTGTGGAGCTGCCAGATGGACTGAGGGTGGTGTAAATTGATTCCTTGCATTCGTCTTCATTAAGGCGCCAGGCTCTGGGGCCTGACTGTGCAGGGCTTTCCAGAGAAAAGTTGCGAGGGAGGAGAGACACAGACGAACGAGTATGTGTGAGTATGTGCATGTGTATCAGAGAATGTGTCACGTACCAGACTTAGAAAGGAACAGAAAAGCTTTAGGATGAGTGAAAAGGTGCACAGAGTCAGTGAGTCAAATGCAATCGTTTGGTCTGCTGCACTTTTTTTATTTGTCTGTGTATCTGAGAGAGAAATCATCAAAGAAAGAGTCAGAGTCAGAGAATGTGGGTGAGAGAGAGCAAGTGAGAAAGCTTGAGAAAGCCAAAGTGAAACAAAAAGGAAAAGAGAGAGAGAAAATGAGAAGTGACAGAGAGTGATGGTGAGAGAATGAGAGAGAAAAAGGGAGAGAGTTAGAGAACGAGAGAGGATGACAGAATTAGAGCGTGAGTGAGAGAGAAAGCAAGAGATAATGAAACAAGAGAATGAGAGTGAGAAAAATAGAGAGAGAGAATGAGGAGAGAAAGAGTTAGATATAAAGAAGAGAGACTGAAAAGGTGAGTGAATGCAAGAAAGAGAGAATGAGGAGAGAAAGAGAATGAGGAAGAGAGAGATAGAATGTGAGTGAGACAGAAAAAGCAAAAGAAAGAATGAGAGCGAGATAGAGAGAGAAAAAGAGAACCGGAGAGAGAAAGAGAGAGGGTGAGAGAGTGAGTTGGTGAGGGGGAGAGAGAGAGAGGGAGAAGTGTGGTCATACATCAGTGAGTTTTTTCAGAGAGTAGCGAGGGGGTTTACTCACAGGCGGCTGTGAGGTCGCCCCCCAGCCTGAGAGGAAGTGTGCTGCTGGAGCAGTGTGGGGTGGCTACAATCATAAAGCTCATCTTCACTCTCTCACCGCCTCCCCCCTTCACACACTCAGTGCCACACAGACTGCTCTGTGTCAGCATCCATCTGACATGGGTCAGGCCCTCTCTCTACCACCCCTCACTTCCTGTAGGCTGTCGGAGTTTCTGGCAAGGGCAATCAGTCGACCCCCCCGTCACTCGCTGCCTCTCTCTAACTGTCCCCCTGTTTCTCTCTCTAGCCTTAAGGTATTTGAACACAGCATGTTCACACAGTTTGACATGAACATGCTCTACTCTATGCCTTCATTTTAAATGCATGTATTTTTTGTTCTGTTTTCTGTATTTTTTTACCCAATTTTCTCCCAAATTTTAGTCCAATTTCACCCCCTAGTTAGGTCTCCCCTAATCTCAACCTCAAAGGCTCTGGCCTCACATTGGCAGAGCATTTGCTATATATTGCCACAGTTATCAGGAATTTGTTAGTTGTATTTTGATTGGCTACTTGCACCCTTCATTTCTGTACACAGGGTGGTAAGCAAGTAATTGTGAGCAGTTTCCCGATCTGTGTGTGACTTTTTTTTTTGGAGCTAATAATAATTGCTGGAATAAAAAAAAGTTTGTGACGTTCATCTTTGAAGGTTATTGAAGAGTTTCCTTCAAAGCAATTACTAAGTGAGATATCCTCACAAGTATACTTATGTATTTGTTTTCCACAAGTTTATTTTGGCTACATCCCTGTTTTGACAAATCCCCTGTCCCTATGCTTCCAGAGTCTCTGACAACAGGCAGACGTCCAGCTTGTGAGACTAGGACTCTCCATCACATGATGATAGCAAACTGATGGGGGAGTGAAGGCTAACATGAAATCAAAAATAATATGATGGAGCTGTATAAACAGAACCTCATGCTCTACTGCAAATTTACCGTGTTTTCAGTGTTCCCCTCATAAATTAATAGTGCAACACAGCCTCCTTTTTATGTTAAAATGTCATGTTCTCTTGACCACTGAAATGTAAAAGTTTAACTTGAAAGCAAAGTTGCAGTGGACTTAAGTCTTCCAGTCTGGTTTAAGAGTGAATTAGAGCAAGAAATATGTCTATTATTTCAAGACTAAATTTCATGATCTTTAGCTGCTTAAAGAAGGATTTGAATAATGTTCTATGATCTGTTCTATACTAGTCAAAACAATTCATTATAGAGTTTTGTTTTGACAAGCAAGACGATGATTGAGAAGCATTTCAAAATTTTGGCCTGTTGTGTATAGTATATTGATACACAGTCATGTTGTGTAAGGTTCTGCTAAAGGAAATGAGGTGAGCCCATACATAAAGTTTTAAAAATTCCTACTGGCACCCCTGAACGAGAGCAAGTTAAAAAACTATTGAAAAAAATAATATTGAAACAAAGAGCATGTCAGCTCACCAAGTCTGAAATGCCATTCTGTGTCATTGTAAAAGGTGAACCAAGGAGGCAAAAAAAAGAAAAACGCGCTCTTAAGATGTGACTGCTGACGGGCTAATTGTGTTTATTTCTGACAATGAAGAATTGTAGAATAAAATCAGAGATTAAAAAAACAGTGAACAGAAGAACAAGATTTGGCAGGGAATTGCTGAAAAACCCAGCAGTCCAAACGGTGGATCTTTTTTCTATCGCTGTCAATATCTAGCGTGGGCCTATAGCCTACGTAGTTGCTAAAAAGGCTACAGCTTATGAAGGCTATATGTATGTGGGTCCAATATAGGAGCAGATTCTCTCTCTCTCTCTTTCTCTTTCTATGTCTCTGCAAAATCACGACACCTGCAAACCTGTCTTTACGGTAACTGCAAGGATCTCAGGAAGAAGGTTGTCTTTTTGTCATTGGCACATCTGTATAAAAAGTAATATACTGAAAATAGATTACAACATATTCTATAGACATCTGTCTACTATCTACATAATTTATGTAAGATCTGGGCATTTGGAGACCTTTCTGATGGAAATGTGCAACATGCGGAAGAACATTGTGTTACATGGGTTGTGCTTCGGACCCCTTCCCTGAGTGGATGAAGCCCGTTGAAAGAGTACTCAAGGAAAACTTGGGCAAGGTCGGGTCTTCTGAGGACTAAGTGAATGATCTACTATTGTCATCATATCTTCATCAGTATAATGTTGATTTTGCATTTGAGACCTAAATGTCAAACCAGACCCTCTTTTTGAGTCTGTGTGTGTGACGTTAATACATAAAGACAGGTCTGAAAAACCTGACACCTCTGACTTTTAAATTATTAAATTTGATTAAAGTCGTAATGCGACTTCTTTCAATTTTAGCATCTTAACATTGTGTAGCTTTAGCAGTATATTTCAGTTTCATGCGTTTTTCCCATCAAAAACACATCGAATTTGATGCACAAAGGCCCTCTCTCTCTCTCTCTCTCTCTCTCTCTCTCTCTCTCTCTATCTCTCTCTCTCTTTCTCTATCTCTCTCTTTCTCTGTCTCTCTCCTCCAAGCTGCAGTCCTACGCATTCTGCTCACGCCATCCTGTCACTCACTGCCTGTAACTCCCTGACACAAATTAAATGGACGCAAGGAGAAATCATCCACCACCGGTCACATGGCAGACCCTTATGAAATGAGCATTTATGGAATGGCCAATGCTTTGGCTCTCTGCTAAAAGAGAGGACAGCTACAGCTGACATGAAGAACCAGTTCAGTTCACCTGGACTGGCAGCTTCTGTTGAGATTAAAGTAAATTAATAAATAAAGGTAGTGATGTTTGCTTTGCATGCATCCTAATGAAGGATTTGTCAACACAGATAAGGGGTTTGATGTGGGATGATGACATCAAACACTCTCCTGCAGCGGCAGCGGCATGTGGTGGGTCAGATTCTGGTACAGCAGATTCCACAGCTTCTGCTCACCTCACACCATGCTACCTGGATTACACGCTCAGCCAAAAGCCACGTGGCAAAGCCCTCACTTAGTCCTGTGACAGGATCTCTCTCTCTCTCTCTCTCTTCCTCTTCTTCCTTTACAACACCCCCGTCCACTTTTCTCTCTCCCTTTCCTTTTTTTTCCTCCATTCCCTTCTTCGCCTGCTTTGGGGACTTTAAGGAGCTTATAGTGTGTTATTGCGCTGGATGCTTGTGTTGGTCTCAAATCCCTGGAGAGCTCTTGACTGTCACTCCAAATATAGCGCATTTTTATGATTCAGTATCCACAGTGCAGCAGTGGGTGCCCTGCTGCCAGCATTTCCCAGCTTAAACACACACACACACATACTCATGTATTCACTATATTTTTCCTTTGCACATCCTTTACCTAGGGCTGTCCATGCCTGGTCTTCAGAATCACAGCAGAAAGATGATTTAAGAACTGCTAACTGGTTTGTTAATCTGTATAGGTTGTAGGAGTGTGAATAATTGAGCTGGCAGTAAATTGTTTTGATTCACATTTCATTGGATTTAGATTAGATTTAAAAAACTACTTTTTTGTAAATTAAGAGTGATTTGATTAAGCACCACAAGAATTATTATAATTAATTAAAAATACTGACAAAAATGAACTAAAAGGCTTCTCCTAATATGTCTTAAGTAAAGCCAGAATCAGTCAAATGACTTACAAATTACTGCATCAAGTGCTATATTAAGTAAATCAAATGTTGACTAATGATGACACAAGTTAATGATGGCATGGAAAAAACTCACCTGTATGAGCCTGGTGGACATCCCATTCCAAAACCATGGGGATTAATATGGATTTGGCCCCCCTTTGCAGCTATAATAGCCTAAACTCTTCTGGGAAGGCTTTGATTTCGATGCATGAGATAATCTGGCTCACAATCAATGTTCCAAATCATCCAAAAGGTGTTCAGCAGGGTTGAGGTCAGGACTCTGTGCAGGCCACTGGAGTTCCTCCACACCAAACTTGTCTAACCATGTCTTTATGGACTATTATCCCTCCTCCACCAAACTTTACTGTTAATACTGTGCATTCTCATATTCTTTACCATCATTCCTACAATGTCATATTATCTAAGTGAAAACTGAGTGACTGGTGTGTGAGTTAATGTGCAACTACACAGAGTTAAAGAAAAAAGTCACTGACTGACACAGCTAATTTCATAGCTGTCTATGTATAAAAGCATTATGTAATTACTAGTTAACTACACTACACAGCATTCATATAGACTGATGGCTTGTCAAAGTGTGATAAAATTAAATTAAAACCAAAATAGACAAAATAGGTTCACGTGTTTGCGGTAGACAAATGACCGCAAACCGGATGTTCCATTATCTTTAATTGAGCTGCGACGGAAAATGTTGGTGCTGCAAGCGGCAACAGTCCGCAGCGGTGAGCACAGTGATCTGTCAAGAGCTCAATTTTCCCAACTTTTGTTATTGAGCACTGTGGTGGAATAAACCAGATGTTGTTGTTTTTCAACTCAAACATGTGAACACAGCCTAACTATAACAAAGAGCAGTAGGAAAATTTAAAATATACATAGTTCACTAAGAAGGTCAATTTTAATTGATTATTTTTTGACCAACTAATCAAGTTAAATGATCCAGGCAGGCCTGGTTGTTTTTTATCAATAAATATATTCAGATTAGACCTGTTTGTCTTCATCGCAGCCACTGGGGACTTTGTAGTGTCCAGTATTCATTTATTATGTTTATCATGTCTGTTTTGAATTACTGCTTTCTTCATCGCACTACAGAGACAAAGTTTTCATTTAGGCACAACACCAGCAAGCTGAGTTGAAACAGTCTGCATTTGTACCAAATTCAAAAACATGCAGAGGTCATGCATTCAAAATAGTGAACAGTGTGAAAAAGAGATAGAGGCGAGTCAGCGGGCAAACTGATTGCTTCCTTGTCTCTACATTTGTCTGGAAGGCATGAAATACTGATGCTGTGGTGTAGTGGAGCAGTCTGGCTCAACTGCCTGTCCTACAGCCCTCCCACTCTCCCCACTTGCTGTTTGCCATGCTGCTCGCATCAGCACTAAAGCTTTGCCTCAGGCAAAGACAGATGCTGTAACTCGCTCTTGGTCATGCATGTATCTACATGTTGATCTTACATCAAAATAGGGTAGCCTCTCATTTCATTTGGTTACTGCTAATTACTTTCTGAAACAGGCCTCTTCAACTGTTGTTTATTCATCCCTTAGATATTGAAAGTTATTATTCTTGTTTTCTGCACTAGTTCAATATAAATATACAGTTACAGCTCAAGAAAAGTAGAGGATTTGATAGGCTAAATAATTGAGGCTGATGTTAGCTGCTTATTTAAATTTGAATTTCAATTCCTTCTCGAACGGTGCAGCAGTTACATGCTAGCGCCAACATAGGGATCTGAATATGTCTGCTACATCATTTAAGGCAGAACGGGAATGGAGAATAAGAAGCTAACTTCAGCTTTATTTAATCTCCACCCACTGTACGAGACTCAGTTACAGTCAGCAATTCAGGGCTGCACAGCTTGAGGTGGGGGCTGCTGGTTTTCCCCCCGAAATTACTACAGATATTCACTTGGATGTAACATTTAGTTTGTCTGAGTGTTCTTGTGCTTCGCTCAGATTAGCTCACACTAACCAGCCCAAAACTCCACCGGCCCCTTGTGAATTCTCTTGACACTCCCAGTTACCCACTCCGGCATTTTGATTCAAATGCTAATCTCATTTTAGAATGTAACTGTAATGTATGGAGCTAATT
The DNA here is from genome assembly GCF_904425465.1 of Colossoma macropomum. Taxonomy (NCBI): domain Eukaryota; kingdom Metazoa; phylum Chordata; class Actinopteri; order Characiformes; family Serrasalmidae; genus Colossoma; species Colossoma macropomum. The sequence goes on along the minus strand of NW_023494792.1, from coordinate 28,874,204 downwards.
TTGTGCCTAAAGTTCCAAATAAAATAATAAAATCCTAAAGCAAAACTATACTATCATACTGTCAAAAAATGCTGCAAATACATAAAATCAAAAATGTAATTTCCACAAAGATTACTACATATTTACACTCATTTTTTAGTATTAACTGACTTTGCTGATACATTTTTTGGAATCACTCTTTTGCTTCTGGAATCTTTTTTTTTGCTTCTGACTTTGGGCACATTTTCACCGAGGATGGGTCTTTGAAGAGGTTGTTTGCCTGCAGTATATAGTGGTCAACTGATTTAGAGTGACAGGTCTTTTGCCACTTAGCCATGCCCACTCTGTGACTCAGAAATCACCTAAACAATGGCATAACACATTGTACTGAGTGTTTTCTTTTCAAACTGTTAATGTAACACGTTTGGGGTCCCGTGTAACCCTGTATGAAATGATATTGGACACAGAAGAACATAAATTGAGTTGCCGAGCAAAGCAGTACCCCCTTTTGCGTTTGCGGTTGCTAGTGCCTACTAGTCTATTAGTGTCATCCAGGGCTAAGCTAGTTATACTGGTAAAGGAACTGAATTGATTGAATATCTAACCTTAGTTCGCTGTAATAAAGTGAAGGCAAGTGGTGTGGAGAAGCAGCATTGTGTAAATTGGTGTGCTGAAATGGAAAGCCAGTTTCAATCACTGACACGGACAGATTTTCTGGATAGAGACAAGACAGAGGTCTAGCAGCTCTCATGACGTGATCACTTACCATGACGTCAACTTTATTCCTCCTTGTAGTGGTCAAACATGACCACATGTAGTTGGCAGAAATCAGTGGTTCCACACTTCATTGTGTTCATGGCAGTGCTACGTTAACGTTAGTTCCTTCGACTCACAGCACTCACTACTGATTCAATGATTTCCTGCCCCAAAACACCTGATCTAGCATGGGGCTCAATAATCAGTTAATGAGCAAAATCAGGTGTTTTAGGGGTTTAGAACTTTAATGGTTAAGAAATTTAAGCAGCTGGAAAGCTCATCTAGCTAGCCCTTTTGTGGACACTGCCAGGCTAGTAGTAGCTACAAACTCAAACAGAGGTACAGGCTTGTTAAACAAATAAGTTTACCTAATAATCTACAATTTCCAAAAAGATGTTCCAGAAACATGTTGCATTAACAGTTTAAAAAGAAATGAACAATGCTCATGATGTTGGATATGCCAGTGTAGTACTGCAGTCAGTACATGACAGATTGCGCCATTGTTTAGGCAATTCCCGAGTCACAGAGTGGGCATGGCTAAGTGCCTGAAGACCTGCCACTCTAAATCAGTTGATCAGTAGATACTGCGAGTAAACAGCCTCTTCTGAAACCTGCCCCCTGTTGTGCCTAAAGTCAGAAGCAAAAGAAAGATTCCAGAAGCCAAAAATATGTCAGAAAAATCTATTAATAGAAAAAAGTCAAAGCAAAAACTTTTAATATTAAACTTTTGAGAAAAAAAAAGTTGAATTTAAATCAATTTTTTGGTAACACTTTATAATAAGGGTACATGAATGGCAGTAATTAAGGCATTTACTAATGAATAATTAATCAGAAAGTAATGAGTCATTAATCAGGAACAAATGCATAAGTCATATATTAACAACCACATGACTAAATTACTAACGCATGTACTAATGAATGAAGATGAAGGTAATAAAGACTTTATTCAGTGCTTGAATTAATTAGGAATTCATGTGTTAATTAAGCATACATAAAGAATGTTAGTACACATTGGTGAGCTGCCAGAAGCTCTATTAGTTTCATTCTCTTCATGCAATTTATGATTACCTATGTCATACTGCAATGTCATACTGTTACAACAGAAACATTAACTGTTGTATGTTTAATAAACTGTGAACTAGTTTATTTACTGAAAATAGGCTTTTGATTTAATTAAAACTGTGAATTATCTTAATATATGCCACAGTTATTCTGAGAAATACCACCTTCAGAAAATGAAAATGTGTTTACTGTATTATATACGTAATTTACATCGCAGATAAAATATTTACACGTGGTATTGTTGTCTGAGTGTTGTGAGTGCTAGTATGTTCGTGCCTCACCTCTTTTTAGACTAAGGTGTAAAACATGCAGCTGTTATCTGTGGTGAAACAGAACGGATTTGCAGGAACTATTATTTCTAAATTCGTTATAAAGTAGCTTAAATATTTGGTTTGCTGCTTACTTATTTGCAGTAAACCTTTTTGGATTTAATAGTAAGGTGTTTGTGTTTCTCATGAGCGTCGTGTGATTGTAGTAGTAATATGTGGCGTCAGGCACTATTCTGTCTGGTTAAAATCACTTAATAATACACATAATTTTATGCTGCTTGGTTCATTTGTTATTCCTCCTTTGACAGGGACTCTTATTGTGAAGGGCTGTGTGTGCGGTGGCAGGGCTTCACAGGGCCCAGTAGTAAACAGACTGAGTCGAGACGGCGAGAGGGCACGCTAACTGCGCTTAGCCGAGCGCTAACCTAGCGCCATATTCTCCCCTTTCTTTTGTGCTCCGTTCTGAGTTTTTCAGTAAAGCTGAGTCTCAGACTCGATCTTCAGCTTGTGTGAGTTATTTGGAAACACAGTATGAATATCTTTGTGACTTTAATTAGCTAGCAGTTCTGTCCGGTTTACAGATGTTTGTGGAACTACAGAACCAGTATGTATTGGTTTCTCTTCACTGTCCGTGTTACAGTGACAGATTCACGTGCTCTAGTTCTGTGTATTGTGTAGAAGTCATAAGATGATAATAAAATATGTTTTTTATTCCTGTGAATTTCATCAATGTCATGTTTTCATATGAGCCATATTGTAGCTACTTATCCTTCTTCACTGTTCTTGAGAGGACAAAAGAATGACTGTCATTTTGGTAAGTAAAATGATTAACCCCTACTATTTTATTAGCTCATGACCTCATCATGAAGAATTAGTATATAATCAGTAATAAATTGTGATTCGCTCATCACTTTCAGGGGCACAAACATGAATTCATCATGAAGAATCAGTATTTAATGAGTAATAAAGTGTGACTGGTTCATCACTTTACTTTAGGGGGCACAAACATTATGAATTCATCATGAGTTATCAGTAATCACTGCTTTCTTTGTAGTGAATTGAGAATTGACACTGCATAGTTTTGTATTTTTCTCACTCTGACACACCTCAACCAGCACAACAGGAGCTTGTAAACTAGCAGTTGAGTTCAATCAGGTTTACTAGATTTGGGAAAGCACAAAAATGTGCATACAATTAAGGATTCTTATGACCCCAGGAGAAAGACACTCCAATAATGAACTCATTAATTAAATTAAAACTATGGTAACTCACAAGTGAGGACTAATTGCAAAACAATGTCAGTGTAAGCTTTTAATTTTACTAAACAGTCACCAGGTGGGTAGAAACAGATGAGGTAACATAAGACATCAAAAACAATAAACTGAAGACCTGACAGATAGAAACAGGCAAATACAAGGGCTGCTTACACAACATGATGAAGAAGAAGAACAAGATGATGAGAGGATGGAGCTACAAAAAAAGAACAGTTGACTTTGATAGGCATAATATTCCAGAGCACTGTGTCTCAGGGGGATCTTGTGACAACATTAATTAACACATGAATTCCTAATTAATTCAGGCACTGAATAAAGCCTTTATTACCTTCATCTTCATTCATTAGTACATGTGTTAGTAATTCAGTCTTGTGGTTGTTAATATATGACTTATTCATTTGTTCCTGATTAATGACTCATTACTTTCTGATTAGTTATTCATTAGTAAATGCCTTAATTACTGCCAGTTCATGTACCCTTATTATAAAGTGTTACCAATTTTTTTTGTATTTGCAACATACTTTAGACATTTTGATAGATTTTATTATTTTATTTTAAACCTTTGGCACAAAATTAACTCCATAGTGATGAGGCAAAATCAGGGCTCATCATGGAGATGGCACCCTTTGTTGAATGTCATGGCCCTGTTTCATCTCTAAAGTTCCCTTATAATGTGGGCTGCTTGTTGTTTTATTGGTTTAATTGCATTGGTTATTTGACATCTGGAACTGTTTGCTTTTAAACATACACTTGTTGTGTTTAAGGGTTAGATCATGGATGCTGTAGGCGGTGGTAATGACTAATGAGCTGGTAATGGTAATGGGCTAATAGGCACCTGGTGTACTCACTGATTTGCAGGGAGGACCTCAGCTATTTATAGGGACACAAAACACTTGCAGAGCTTCCACTTCACCTATTGAACCCATGACCTTCTTTAACCCTTAAACCCCAGGACATTTATTATATCCTTTTCATTTATTCTTAAGTTATTCATCTGTTTCAGTCATGTGACTTTTTTGTGCAGCCTCCAGATTAATAAACGTCTCCTGCTGTGCCTTTGGGAGTGATGATAGAGAGTTAAAAAGAAAAGTGAATACCAGTCCTGAAAAAACAGTAACATGTTTGAACAACAAAAATAATTGGTCTTGATTCATATTTAGTTTCAATTTGTTACTGATTTAAAGTCTTTAACATTGTAGTGGACATGCTGCCTTACAGATGGGAGTCTTTTCCTGTTTAGATATGAACACTAACATTACAATGTTATATGTAATGTATGTTATATTATATGTAATAATCTGTATTCATTCTTTTGTTGACTTAACCTTAGTTACAGAGATTGCCTGAGTTTTTATTATAATGTGACCTAACAAGGCAAGCGAAGGCAAGAAAAGCCTCGAAAATAATACCAAAACTGGGTAATTATTGGCTTTGTGGCACACATATTGCCCTCATAGAGCTGGAGAAATGCGCACAGCAATGCCAATCAGGTGTCATTGATGCCAACAATAGATAAAATGCAGCCAAACAATAGCAGCATCCGATATAAAAGAGTCAAAAAAGGTTCCTTGTCCCAGTGTGAATGTCCCTGCCATTGCAGAAATTATTTCAATACTCACCTCAGAATCCACGACAGTGCACAAGGTGTCGTTGTCAGAATCGACAGACTACTACACAGTATTTTTTAGTTTTTGCTTTTAGCTGTTTTTGTTTCTATTGCACCTGGAATCATTTAGATAAGAAGTCTTCACAGTTTTGATGTTACTCTAATTGCAAGCCATATTTTATGGTCTCTGTCCAGCTGTTGTAGGCACCCTCTTTTAGTAACATAAGCATAAATGTGGCCAATCATGAAACGGAGAATGGCTTTTAAAAGACAATGCCCATCTGTGAGACACCACACCAGAAACACTTTCTAAACAACAACTGCGCCTGCTCATCTGGGATGCAGAATATCAGAGATGTCTCGCCTTATTTTCATGAGAAAGAAGAAGCATGATCTATATATTTGCAATGAGAACAGCTGGGTGCGTATGCCTCGTTACACAGCTGGCCAGAGACAACAGTGTGTGATAGGAATGTCACAGACTGAGCCATTCCCCTAAGAGATGATTAAATTGAGAATATATTCTGCATGTGCTATCATGCCATGTGTGGTCTTGTTTAGCAGCTTGTGTTTTGATTAGTAGAGCGGTTTGTTTAAAACTCAACAGATCTTTGCTCACAAGTGATCTGAAGGCTGGCATGAAAACGTACTCAACCCCCCAAGGAAGTTAGCTCTGGTCAACCCAGGTTGATTGTTTTCCTTTGATTATGCCACTGCCCATATGGTCTCTTCAGCACTCACTCATCTCATTCCATCCGATGATGGCATTATTTTTGAAAAGCAAAAAGAACAATATTGTGGGAGTCAAACTGAAGATTTGCATCCCCAACTTTCAGTGGGGAGCGGGCATATTCACGATAAAACCTGACAGACAGCTCAGTGCTTTAAGCATTCTGATCATAATCTTTATTTAAAAAACAGACAGTTCTCACCTGTGTCACCAAGATTGATCGGTGCACTCGGCCACAGCCTTGGGCAGTAACACACTGAATATCATATTTCTACCCACTGAATATGCTACGGCTTGCTATCAAATCCCAGAAAAGGCTAGCATTTATTATTACTTTAAGTATCTTAGCTTTTTAGTAGAGTACAATTCTGTGTTGACTTAGTAATAAAATAGTTTTGGTTATAATTCAGTATTTATTTAGGTTCCCTTACAGAAAAGTCACATGAATTTCACAAGTTGTGTTTTTTGCACGCTTTACATGTTAACAACGTGTTATTGCATGTGAAAAACGTGATCACATGCGACAAAATGTGTGATCACACGTGAAAACTTGTCACTTGTAAACGTGGTTTTTGCACCACCTGTGAAATGCATGTGACATCCCTGTAAGGGTTAGTATAGTGTATTAGCCTACTAGCAATTACAGTATGCTAACCCTTACATACTAACCCTTACTAGCATGGCACCTTTGGTTAACATACTTTATTTTCTTACTAACATACTGTTAGTTAGCATCCTACATTACATTGCTAATTTGGCTGCTTTGATTAGCATGCTTCCTGTTAGAAAAGCCAGCATAGCTTGTCAGCAAAACCAGCATATTGTGGCATTGACTTAGAGTAAGATGCCAGAAACATTGCACTTTAAGGCAAATGCTCTTTAATTGAAGAAACAAAACTCACCTGGCTTTGTTGCTTTGATTAGCATTCATAACTACATTACTAACATGATAACTTTGGTTATAATTCAGGGCCTTAGTTGCCTTGGTTAGCATACTGTATTGAGTCATTCTATGAAAAGAGTGCCATCACCTGATATATAAGGGACAAAAAGCAGTGTTTTCTAAGTGTACATGATTAAATCCCAGTCCATTTTTAGCATGGTGCATGACCAATTGTTTTGCAAGCAAAAAAAGAATGTTTCTATTTATCTATTTATTAGGAACATTGGGATTTTACACATTGGTGGAGCCATTGAAGTTCGATAAAGTAAACCGAAACTTTGCCGTGCTCAAATGTGTTTCCCGTTAACATAATATATATTAACTGAGCATAAAACATTTAGATACAAAATACTACAGGTACAGTACTAAGGTACTGTGACATTAAACTACATGATAAAGGGCAAGTGACATCATTTAAGCCTCTAGGGAAGCTAATAAATTGTGTTGATGCATTAAATTACATTGACAATTTGTTGTTTTCTGCATCTTCAGCTGAGCGTCCACCTGATCACACAAAATAGACAGATTGAACTCTATTATGACTTTTAGCTCATCCATTTGTCACCAATCTTATAAATGACAGTTGTGAGAAATCGGTGTTATTTTACTAGCATGACAGCTTTTATAAGCATTCCCTATCTCTAGGATGAAGCCTCCAAGGGTAAAGACTACATTTCCTGTTGGATGCTTCTGTTGTGGTCATGCATATGCTGTGAGAGAATGATCTTCCTGCAGCAGGCTGCTAGTCTATTGTTCTGATGGTTGCATCTGTCTGGGGCCATGGTGAGTGACTCCCTCTGGTTGTGCTTCTGCTTGCTGATCTACACGGCCATATGCAGAGAGCATGCACAGCTGAGCATGGCTAAGACCCAAGGCTGGAACGGCACCGGCGCGTCTGCTTTACTGCACCTCGCCAAGCTGCTTCAATCTGCCTCCAACTTTCAGGTAGAACCCACTCATTGAGTGCAGTGCTCTGGTCATCATCTGTTAGCCTGCTCATTCCTGATTTGATTCTGACTTCACATTCCATGTGTACTGGGGCAAAGCTGTGTCTAGGGTAAGCACTAAGCAATGAAGGGACACGATTCTATAAACCAGGAGATGCAGTATATGGCCAAAAGTATGTGGACAACTGACTATCACATTTACATGACTTGTTGGACATCCCATCTCCAATCCTGGATATAATGTGGAGTTTTAATGAAGTATTTTGATGACTAAGGTTGCATTCAGATGGCAGAGCATATTTTTTCAAAAAAACAAAAAAAGCGTCTGAAAGACAACAACATTTGTAAATCGCAGAAGGAGCAGAGCAGATCTTTATGGGTGGTGTTGGAGCCAGAAGTTCAGCACCTTATCATACATCAACCTAAATGATTCATACAGCTTTTGGTTGCACTTTACCAGCCCACTTTTTTGATTGGTTACCTCCTTTTGATTGGTTTTCACTGAAGTTGAACATTTTTCAACTAGAGAAAGTGGAACGAGCAGATCTTACAGAATCCATATCCTGATATAGGATATAATGGGCAGAATATTGTCTGCAGTCTGAGCGCAGCCTAAAAGCAAACTTATTGTGGCCAGAATAAAGAAGACTAGATGAGTGAGTGGTGAGGGGAAACTGACCTCTAGTTTCATTCAGTCAGTCTACTCATTCAAAGAGTTATTTAGTCATGTGCAAAAATTTGGGCACCCCTGGTTAAAACGTAAGAAAGTAACGTTAGGAGTCTTGACCAAGGATTCTTATTGGTGTAGGGTAGTTGCCTGGGTGGAGGATCGAACCCCAGTCTAAAGCGTGGCAGACAGTGTCATCCACTACACTATACCAGCCACACTAACCAAAGGTTGCAGGTTGAAATTCCGGGAGTGACTGGGTATTCCTAGTTGTGCCCTTGGGCAAGGCACTTAACCCCCCCACTGGCAATGCTGTGCTGCTCCCAGACTGGGTATAGCTTACAAAATAACAAAGTTCCCTTACAGGATCAATAACATGCATAACAGGTACACAGACAACCTGATGTCTATTGTACACTAAGATGGCCACAACTCTTAAAGTAGTTCATGTTGGATTTTAAGGTATGTTAGTTCAGTTACACTCCCATTGACCACCTGCACATCCATGTTTTATTTTTCCATTGAGAAACAAAATTTTGCAAGCACTTACCTGCTCTGCGCACTGTGATAACAATGCGTCTCAGATGTAATCATGAGATTCAAAAGTAGAGTTGGTGAAGTGCATAACATCGCATCTTTAAATGTTATTGCTTATTTGAAGCAATTAGTAAGTAAAAATGACGCAGTTTTAAAGCAATTAGGAAGTAAAAACTGACTGAAAAGCATAACAATGAATGGTAAAAAAATAAAGAGCATGAATTATCCTGAGTTCTAAGTTTACATCCACAGATTTACTAAATGACACTACAAGAGTGATAAATGTAGTGTGTGGGAGTGTATGAGAGTGTCTATACTACATACTGTACATTTACAGTACACTGAGCTATGAAAGAGTGATATGAAAGCAATGAAGATCATAGGTTACTCTTCCATCCCTGTTATGCTCTATTTTACCACTCTTTCTTCCTCCTCTCACCTACGCCACTCACTTTTTTGTTGCCATGTGTCCGGTCACATTGTCCGGACAGAATCAAAAGGTGACTTCCCTCTCATCTCAGACACAGAATCAAAGGCAGCCTGCTGACATTTTGGGAAAATACCAGCGTGTGGTGTGTATATGAGAGAGACTGAGAGAAAGAGAGGAACTCTTGTGTCCCCTAAAGGCCCCCTCCCAGCAGCTCTGAAATGACTAGATCATCCATGTGGATCAGACGGCTGTCTGCGTCTCTGTCTGTGCTCAAAGCGGAGAAGAAACCTGAACACTTTGATCCAACAGAGGCAACAAACTACGCAGCCCTATCTTCCTCAACCTTGGGATTAGTAAGCGTCTGACACAGGGGTGTGCATATGGATGTGAACCTACTATGTGTGAAATGGGAGAAGGACAAATGACATATTTCGTTGATTTATGAAGTGAAAAGAAGTGAACACAACCTCTGCAGCACAACTATTTTAAAAATATTTTTTTCTGCAAATGTTAAAAGTTAGTTTTACTGTATTTGATTAACTTGTTAAACAGAAAAAATAGAACAGTAATTGTGGCATGTGCAAAAGTTTGGACTCAAAAGTGAATATTTAGTAACACCACCTTTGGCGGATATCACAGCTGAGGAACGCCTGTACCTTCCTTGCCTTCCCAGTGCAGAATCTAAGCACTCTGCATTGGGAAGGTTCAGGTGTACCCCAAACCTAAACAATAGACAAGGGCTCTCACGATTAATCGATTAAGCTCAAGTACTTGGTTAAAAAATATAATCAATTAAAATGTTCTTTCTCCCTGAAACAAATATAATCACGATGATGTACATATTTTAAATTTCCCTACTGTTCTCTTTTACAGTAAGATGAACATAAGCCACTTACAGTGGCGCCTAAGGTCTGAGGCCACTAGTGAAAATGCTTTACTTTGCATTCTTTTCTAATTTCATACAGTGTTTTTCATCACAAATTATATTATTTGTATAATAATTTGAGTGAAAAGTAGAGTCGTGAGGTATTCACTAGAATTTCTCAGTACTATGTCCTTCATTTGCTTGAATGACTACACACTCCAGCTGGCTTGGACTCTTTGTGCAGAAGCCTCTATGAGTAGATCAAATCCACATGAGAGTCGTCTGAACACAAGCTTCAGTGGAAGAGATAAGACTCTGACCTTTTTGTACAATGGCCTCGACAAGGTCAGTCTCTCAAATTTGCTTACATTTGCATAGTGAGCAAGGAATAGTGCAGGTTCTTCAATGTTTTTTTCTCATTTTACTTCTTATAACTTTTCTTAAAATTCTAAAGCTCTCTGTTTGAGGACTAAATAAAACAAAAAATGATTTTTCAGTGTGGTCTCTTTAGGTCCCCATTGTATTTTCATTGTATGTATTTTCCTGTTTTTCTGTTTTCTGGGGAATGCATGGTTTGTTATTGTTCAGTCTAGTTTTGTTTTGTCTGTAGCTTGATTAATCGTCAAAATTATTAATACATTACTAGATTACTAATTTACACTAATGGTCTAAAGTGTGGACACTCCTCCTAATTATTGAATTGTGTTTTTTGCCACACCCATTGCTAACACATGTATAGCATAACGCACGTAACCATGTAATCTCCATTGACAAACATTGGAAATAGAATGAGTTGTACTAAAGAAACCCAGGAACTTTAAACATGGTGTTGTCACAGAATGCCACCTTTACCACAAGTCAGGCACAAAGTGGCAGACCACTCAAACTCAGAGAGCAGGGCCACAGGGTGCTGAAAAGCTGAAACTGGGCAAATTTGTTGCAACAGTTTGGGGAAGGTCCTTTCCTGTTCTAGCATGACTGTGTCGCTGAGATCCATAAAGACATGATTTGATGTGTTTAGTGTGGAGGAACTCCAGTGGCCTTCACAGAGCCCTGACCTAAACCCCACTGAAGAACTTTGGAGCACTGAATGTGAGCCAGGCCTTCTCGTCCAACATAAGTGTCTGACCTCACAAATGCTCTTTTGACTGAATAGGCACAAATTTCCACAGACACACTTCATATTTTGGAAAGCTTTCCCAGAAGAGTGGCGGCTGTTATAGCCATAAAGGAGGGGGAGAGGGCCACATTAATGCCTATGTTTTTGGAATGGGATGTAGAACGAGCTCATGTGGGTGTGATGGTCAGGTGTCCACATACTTTTGGGCGATGTAGTGAATGTGCTTGTGACAGCCTTGCAATAGGCAGAGGCAATATGCATAGAAATGAGGGAGGATATGGAAATTGGGTGGGAGGAAAGAAGATTTGTCAGAGTGGCTGCATAAATATGAGGTAACATGGTTGATGGTTGGCAGGAACAAAGTAATCCTTTAAAATGTTCCTTTTGAAGTTTCACTATCAGATTCATATCTTGAGGAAAACCATGAATCATATTGAAACACTTGAACAGCAATAAGAGTGGCTATGCAGACCTGTTAAGGCAACTTAATGTTGATTTAGTGTGATGGATAGCAGGTTGTTATGAATGTCTGAGTGCCCAACCAGCCAAAAGAAGAGGTGATGCTAGGTTCAGCTGAGAGAATGGAGCTTTGATTCTAATGTCAGACATTTATCTTTGCCAAATTGCCTGAGTACTGTGGGCATACAGGACCCTCAGTGAGATGTTTTGAGATGTGTATGTGTGTGTTTGAGAGACATAGCTTAGGTCAAGCAATACTAGAGCCGGTGTGTGAGCCTGTATTTCACGGAAGAGGCAGGTTAACTGTAGCTGGTCAGTGAATCACTACAGGATGTGATAGGTGTGGAGGAGGTAGCCATTTAAAAAGCTCTCATTTGATGCCATTCTGCATGCTGGTCTTGGCATACTTGTACTAACACCCTGTCCGAATAGATGCATCACCTTTCACTGCCATTGCCTGAATGAAGTCCGCCTCCGCTCACACCCTAATGGACCTACAGTCACCCTCTGTAATAGTGAAGGATAAACAGCAGAGTCATACAGAGATACACACTAGAGCTTTAACTGGACCTGAAATTTTAGTCCAGACCCAATTATAGCCCGAGAACATTCTGTCTGACCCACAGTACCGAGATTTGAGTTTAAAAACCTGACCCAAGCCTGACCTGAACACCACCATCCCAGCGACATAATAAAACTCCACATTCCTAATGATGGCAACTGATTAGTAGGTTTGGTCAGGTTTGGACAAATGTCAAGCTTTATCACACATAAAGATATGAGGGATGTGCATATAAAGCTATATAGAAACATAATATAGTAAGTTTGAAAACCACGTCATTTGACCAGATGTGCCTAAACTTTGCATGCGACTAGAAATTTTTTTACCTCACTTTCAGTAGTTATGTATGTATGTAAGTGTTTTTCTTTACAGTTTTACTTTAAAGTTTTAGGCTGGGCCTTGAAGGATATGAGTTCTAGCTTTCTCGTTTTGCTTCAAAATCAAGAAAGTAGAAAGATTTTGATTAATTTAAAACCCACTGAAGTTTTCCAACATGTACTATTCGTTCTCCTCCATGGCAAAGTACAGCCCCTATGCTCATGTAACAGGGTTTGTCTGAACATGCAAGCCTGAGAAGCTGAGCCATCTCATGAGGTGTATGGAGCTCAGTGTTTCCATCTATAGTTTACTGACTAGCAAAACTGACTCCAGATTCCAGGATTCTACAGACTTTGAGGGTTTGATGTGTAGCTCTGTCAGTGAGATAGAGGATGTACAGGCACCCAGCTGCTGTTGGAACAGTTCTGTGTATCTTCTTCATAGTTGAGGGTTCAGAAAAAGAGCTCACTCTGATCTCTTGATCCTGCTTTTAGAGCTTGTATAGACGTATAAGCAAACAATTAAAGGTGCGCTGCATAATCACTTTAATTTACACTTGTGTAATGATGGATTAAACCTAGCAATCTTAAATGATAAACAAACAGGATAATGCAGGACCAAGCAGATTTATACTTTCAACAAGGCATCGTAATGGTCTTACATTTGTCTCAGTCTCGCTAGTCCATACCTGTAAGCTTATTGGCTAACTACTAGTCACAGGACCTAAAGTCAATGAACAGGAAATAACTAAACTAGCTCACATACTGGTGTTATTACCATGATATGTTCCATCATATAATTCATACCTCAGTATATTTCTCAGTACAGTGTTTTTACTTTTTCCTTTTCTCACATTTGAATTATACTTTATACATTTAATCAAGCCTAAACCTAATCACACTGATAATAGTGAAAACTCAGATGTAACACATGTTGTGATATAAGCTCAAATTTGTGGATGGTAATTCCTTTAAGCAGTCAATTCTGTTGAACATTGGAGTGTGTTGTGTGGAATTACTAGCCCGGATAACTCCTTCAGCCTGGGCATGGTTTCCTCTGTAGTAGGCCCTGCCAAAGTGTTTCACTGTAATTCACTTCCATGCGTAAGCAGCAAAAAGACCCCCACTAGCGCAATGCGCAGAACACAATACAGCTGTAATCCAATCACAGACAATAGGAGGTACAGCCTATCTATCTGCAAAGCTATACATTGTTTCTGAGACCAGCATAAGTACCAGCATAGTAATACACCATAAGCTTATTAGGAGAGAAAGAGAGAGAAGGAGACATCACACTGTGTGTGCATGTGTGTGTGTCTGTGTGCATGAGCGGGCTAGTGTTGGTTAGTTTGTGCCTCACTAAGTGATTGATTGAAACTTCCCTGCTCCATAACAGTGACCAGCATGATGATAAAATGACCAGAAAGCTTTGGATCATCTGTATGTGTCTTAGCCTTGTGTATGTGAGTGTGTGATGAAGAGACATCCATCACAAAAAGATGCCTGGAGGCCTTAGCAACAAACACTGTGTGTGTGTGTGTGTGTGTATGTGAGAGTGTGTGTGAAAGTGTGAATGTTTATATGTGTGTTCATGTTTATGACATATCATTATTGCACATTTGGGACATGTAATTATTATTGCCACATGTGGCCCTTGAACGTTAGATTTGACTCATAAGTATATTACCCCAAAATCACGTGCTCAAAAAGAGAATAAACACATTTGGTACTGTATAGATTATCTCATTGAAGAATTATATTATTGTAGTATTAAATTCTGATTTTAAATTTATAAACTTTGGTCCCAAAGACAAAAGGTTTGGGCACCCCTAATCTACATAATACATATATTACGTATGCATGACCCTGCATCCTGACAGCGTATAAAAACAGTCTGTTTCTGTGTTTGTTTGTGTGTGTTTAAGACAAAGAAAAAGAGAGAGAGAGAGGGTGAAAGGGTTTGACATGTTTGGCCTCCACTGTCTCTGTCGCTGGTTGAAGTGAAATGGATGTAACAGCGAGCAGCATTTCCAATCATAGAAAACAAACAGGCTAAGTTGCCATGGTGAGAGACAGTCAGTGACACGCTGTTCAACACACTGCCAGAGCTCCAGCAGCCACCTAAGAGCAGGACGAAGACCTCTCCCTCTCTCTCTCTCCCCCGCCGTCTCCCTCTCTCTCTCTCTATGTGTGTGTGTGTGTGTGTATTATAGTACAGGTGACACAGTGAGACCATGACAACAAACAGCAGTATTGACCCTCTATTCACAAAACACTTTTCAGTTTTGTGTGTTTGTTTTCATACATTTTCAGGACAAAAATATCCTAAAAAACAGGAGAAGCTTACCATGGCTCCCAAAACCACAGGGATGATCAGGCATTTGATCCACCATATTTTTATTGAGTTCAGGTTGCATGCACCAGAAAAAAGCATTCTGAGGAAGAGAGAGAGAGAGAGATTTATTTATCAGTATTCAGACCTTAGATATTTACATTTATTTACATAATTATTGAATGATCTGTTTAAACGCAAGGCATTAATATAGATAGTAATAAGATAAATGTACCTCCTAAATTTCAGCTTGCAACAATAATACTTACCTTTTTTTTCAAATGTTTTAAGAGATCCTTTTGATTCCTTTTAAAGGGATGTTGAATATTTAGATTCATCATGAATTTAAAATTTAAATAAAAAGGGCTTCATTCAAAAAATGCTGTCCTAATGCTGTTTCATGAATCTACTGAAACACAAAGTTTTAGTCTGTAGGTGGAGCCTTATTTTAGCCACACCCCTGCATTGTATAGCAGGAAGCAAGACTGCATCCCTGTTCATCACGGCCACATGGTGAGCAGTTAGATCTCATTGTTTTGAAGTAAATGTGTCCCCAAGTCTGAAAATCAGTGTGTAACATCAAGAACTGTCACCACTGAATCACATAACTTCTTTAAATTCTGCAACTTTTTGTGTTTGTAAACATCAATTAAAAATAAACATTTATTTATGAAACAATATTATGATTTAATGTGTGTGCAACTGTTCAAAGCTGTGGTTGCTAGGCATGTACTGGCTTTTGAGTTCTGCTCAAAATGAGCCAAAATTGTTACTACTGAAGCAGTCACTACCGAATTGGTAGTAAAAAATTTTAGTCTGAGTCTCTTAGCCCTTCTCTCTCTGTCTCTCTCTCTCTTTCTATCTCTCTCTCTCTCTGTCTGTTCTTCTTAGACTGTCCTTTTCTGCTTCATTAATCAGCAGTAAGCTCTTGCCTGTAACTTTAATGTACCCTGTTGTCAGACTGAGGCCTTCACCTCTTGTGACTTGTTGAAGGGCAATCTAGTCCTCCCTGCTCTCAGTGGACGCACACACACAAACACACGTACACCCCCCCACACACACACACAAAAGTCTGTTCCATTCAGAAAGCTCACCTTCAATGCCAAATTAACAGCGCAGAGGGATCGATCAGGCTTTATTTTAGGGACAAACACAGCACTGGACTTGTGTGTTGTTTTCTGTATTTTCTTCCTTCTCTCTTTCTCAGAGTTTAAGTAGCTTGCATTAGAAATAAAAATAGTCAGATCCAGATAGAGCCCTTGTAAGACATGGGGTTAGGCAGTCTATTAAAGGCCCTGCCTAATGGAAATGCACTATTTCTAGCGGAAGTCGAATATGAGAGTTAGATTGTATTTTATGCATGACTCGTAAAGCCACATAGCTTCTAAATCAACTCCACATACATTAGGTTGCAAGTGGAGCATATTGTGTAAATGACCATTTTTAAATATTAATTTTATTCTGTGCATGAATTCACGCTGGACATACTTGACACAGTATATTTTTTCAATGAGTGCGTTTACATGCACTTAATAATCTGATAACTGCAGAAAATCAGATTTTGTCAGCAATCCGATCGATGCTTTAACATGCAGATAATGGGAAAACTCCAGGTCTATATGAGTCAGGCAGTAATTGGATTTCTGCTTTGCAACCAGCCAATAAACTCACAGAAGAAGACGTGACGTAAACGTAATGTAAAACTCAAACCTCATGCCGCATGAACACTTTACCTGAAAATATGACCACACATCATCTAGAAGATGAAAAATATTTCAGTTCTTAATTTCGTCAAGGATGTGTTTGGTTTCAGCATTGCTCCAAAAGTCTTTTGCTGCCATCTCGCAGCAATGCCACTTGCTAGTTTCTGGTAACAGCGTCTGTTTTTGCAAATGCGCAGACTGAGAAATCTGAAAGAAATCTGAGTAAGAGCACACATGCACTGAGAAATCTGATTACTGAGCTAAAATCCAGCTTTCTTTATTAGCTTTCTTAATCAAATTTCTAGACCTTACTATGATCTAAGAAATCGGAGTGTGCTGTCCATGACCATTTGAATAATCAGATAACTGCAGAAATCTGATTATGATTGGATTATTGAGTGCATGTAAACACACTCATTTTATGGTTCATGAGCAAAAGTTGCAATATATATCATATCAGTAACATTATGTGCTCTTTAACCCCTTTTCACGGTACCTATAAAATGCAGTTTCAGCCTGTTATGGAGGTCTCTCAGTTCAGCCTTAAATTTATTTGTTTTTTAATTGAATTAGACATTTTTAAAATGCTTCAATTAAACTTTATGTTTTGAATTACACTATTTTATTTGTTTATATTAGTAAAGAGTCTATTTCCATTCTACTGGTGGAATGTCCATTAGGAACAAACAACAAATTAGTTGCCCATTTAAATAACAAGAAGCAAATAAAATGGTACATCAAAAGTAAGAGGCTACTTAGCACAATGAGTCATGTATCATTATGCTAAGCTATTTAGTACAGATGTAGCAGCAGCATTCAGGTACAGTGCATGTGCACTTACCTGCCTCATGTTATTTCCCTCTGCAACACAGATCAAAATCAAAATAATCAATTGCCAACTACACGTTTGGTGACAAAATCTCCAGTTGCCATCTTGACCAGTTCTGACTGTGCAGCCTTAGTTACTACACAATAACACTGATTTAAATCCTTATATACCACACTTGTGTCAGAATGTGCCAATGTTGCTCAATAACAGAAAACAGGGTATTGGCAGCTGAGAGTTGCAAAAGGAAGACGTAGCTGGTCTTTACAGACAGAATTTATTTTTCATATTGAACTTCATCAGTTCTAATTCAATTTTAACAATAGTTTCAAAGACTGTGTCTTCAAAACAGCTTTGAAACCTTTCACATCAACAGAAGAAAGCATCACATTTTCTACTGAATCGCACGTCACAGCAGATGTTACATGGCTGACCTAACTGCCTCCATTTCTTTGTGTAGAAAAATGGAACTTACACGTTTGGCAACTGACACATCCCAAGAGCCTTATGCCAAACTGATCATGCAATAATGTTATCATGCAACATGGCATTTAAGATGTTTTCATTTTGCTTATTTTAGTTAATAATTATTCATTGCGGGAGGAAGTTTGAAGGCTTCTTTTCATGGAAATGGAGAAATGAACTCAACTGATCACCAAAACATGGTGAGTGGGTGCTGAAATAGCAAGTAGAATGAATGTGGATATAATTAAAGCCTTTTAATCTCAAGGGTAAAATGTTCTGTTTTGTTTGGAGAAGTTTGTGTTTGTGGTCCTATTTTCAGCTTTTTGAATGCCAGTGCGTCATCAGGGCAGATATAAACAGGGACATGCAGTACAGGGTTGTTATTAAAACTAATTGAAAAAGTCATTCCGCAAAATATCACAAACTATATTTAGCGTTCTCTTCATTCCCTGCCGCCAAGGAATCTTGAATGTTTTTTTTAAGAAAAGAACCAAATCACTTTGGAGGAAAGACTGTACAGTGACTTTGTGCGTATCGTCACTTTCTAAAGAAAAACATGTATAACCAGAGTAGAAGTAGAAGAAGGCCAAAACGTTCCTAACTTTCAATGTTGATTAATGTAAAGAGTTTATTATTTCAAGCAATTTTGGAGCACTTTTTTTTCTTTTGGACAGTGATCATATCTTGGTCACCAGTCATTTATTTTGCTGCTGATATCCATTCATCCATCCATTCTCAATACACAACATGGCCTATTTGTAAGACTCAACATTTAAAAATGCCTGTATAGGTGTCTGAAGTGATTCGCAGTCAGTGAGTAAAGTGGTCCTCAGGTGCAGTAGCTGAACAATTATGTGGAACGAATGCACACAGTCCAAAATGTGAAATAATGAAGGTGACTTTGAGTCACTGTAGCCCCTGGTTACGCTCTTCCATGCTGCTGTGTATTAACATTAGCTCAGCTCCACTGCTGTGCTACAGCCGTGTTGGTGTCCACAGAGAGTGAGTGTGGGACTGTCAGACTCTCAGATTGCTGAGGTTGGTCTCAGAGATTTAAAACATCATTAACAATTGACCATCTTCTGAGGACGCGGCTGGTAAAACACTGTTTAAAAGGCTGGAGGTAAGCTCAGTCACTGAGGCCCAATTTAACGTTTTATGCTCCTTTATACAAACATATACAAAAATTTCAAAATGGTCAAAATACATGTTTTATTGATTTTCTAAATGAAAATAAGTTACCACATGCTCTACAGAGAAAGCACTTAAATATGGCAAAAATTTCTAAGGAATTTCTATGTATTTGCCAAGTTTAACACATTAGAACACACCAAAAAAAGAAAATATAAGTGATATTGTGTTAAATTTACATGACAAATGGACCAATAAAAATGGTGCAAATTTGGAATAATATCTTTTTACATTTTTTAATGTTGAGAGTTAAGGACGTCCCTCTCCTGTAAAGTTATAATTTCAGAGATGCACTTATTTTTTTCTAGTATGTTAAATTCATCAATAATCATGCATTAAAATGTGCAAAAGTGTGTTCTCTGTATAGAATGTGTACTTATTGTGCTATGTGTCATGAGGTCACCAGTAATGGAGTTGAATGTATCAGTGCAAGGCTTTCATTGCTAAATTCCATTGTTTTTGTTCAGATCTAGTCTTTCTAACTTGATGGTTCACATTCTTGTGATAAGTGACTGTATCTCTGTCATTAAAGAAAGAACTTGTGTTCTCATATGACCTGCACATGTTCTTCCAACTTTAATAATGGCACATAAATAAACCGCATGTGTCATGAACAACAACAAACAAATTATCTTGAAGATAATTTGTTTTCAACAGCACTTAGCTGTTCTTTATTAGAGCAAGATGAAGGCAAAAACAGGTGAGATCCACTGCTTTTGCATCATTTACTGGCATTAACATAAAAACCTAATTTGGGCCTCTTCAACTTGGTAATGTGAATGTAACACAAGAGTCACCAAAGAAAACCATTTCAAACTATCTTAACAATATGCTTTTGTTAGAAAACTCTATAATAGAGAATAGAATAAATACAAATAATCTTGAATACAGTAGATATTAATATGTTGGTTTGAAGAACATAGGTTTGGTCCCTGACTTCTCACTGCACTCCAGTCATTGTGAGCATTTGCTAAATTCCACCTGATTTAATTTAATAAAAAGACTGATTAGCTGAAGCAGGTATTGGATAGTAACCGTAAATACTGTATCTCCTTGTGGAGAGCTTTGGAAATGGTTAAGCTAACACACACACATCAAATCACAGTGTGCTCTTTATGTGTATTTAATCTGTTAGTGTTTGAACAAGTAAATACTTACTAACCAGATAAACAACCTTACGTCTCATTTTCTAAGATGCCTAAAACTTTTACACAGTACTATATTTGCCAGCATATGAATGGTCAACATTCCCGTAACATTCCCCTCAGAGTTTATCAAGCAGCTAAGCAAACTTGCAGGGTGAGACATTTGGGAAGATTGAGTTCAATTCTATTCAATTCATTTCAAATGTATTTAGGTAGAACTTTTTATAATAGGTGATGTCACAAAGTCACCTCACAGAAAATCCAGGTCCAGGCCCCAAATGAGCAAACCCCGGGCAACAGTGACAAGAAAAACTCTATAAGAGAAAGGACACAAGAGCAAAATTCAATACAGATTTGACAATGAATGCTCAATAGTGAATATTAAATAAAGAAAAGAAATGAGGCTGTTGTTGGACAGAAGTGTTTAGATTAACCTCTGATAACTGATGAATACTGTTAGAGGCCTACACAATGAGAAGCAGATGTATAAAAACCAATGATTCCTGTTGGAAGCCTATCACATACATACATACATACATACATACATACATACATCATCTAAACCACTTATCCTTCTGGGTCGTGGTGGGGTGCTGGAGCCTATCCCAGCTGTCATTGGACGGAAGGCAGGATACACCCTGGACAGGTCGCCAGTCCATCGCAGGGCGCCTATCACATTGAAAATGAAAATGAAATCCGTCAAATCAGTGGCTGCTGTTACAAACCTATCATGATGACATGTTAATGTGAATATGTGAAGAACACAGCATAGTGTGAAGCAGGTGGAAAATGGCCAAGATTGAAAAGTTTGAGTTTGAGTCAATTCATCACTATAGTTGTTGTTTTTACGTTGTCCAAAGAAAAACATCCAAAAAATGGTAACTTTACAGGTGTAAGTGTAAGTTAATGAGAAGAGATTTTATTCCAAGTCATTTTTGCATTCATTTTAAAAATGAAAAAAAGGAGATGCTTTTTTTTGGACATACATATTATTATCCTGGGGAACAACAAAAGCATATATATATATATATATATATATGTGTGTGTGTGTCTCTGTGATGATGACAAACTTTGCAGCTTTACAGAAATCCAGGTTTGGGCACAAAATAAGTAAGCTGTGAGTGACAGTGGCATGTAAACCTCCCTAACATTCCTGACTTCATGATGAAGAAACACTGAGAGCAACCCAGACTTAAGAAGGAGCCCATCCTCCTCTGGTTCTGCAGCGCATAGTGGAATTGCTGCTGATGATCCTTATAACGCTGATAAAAACCTGCTATATTTATACTGAAAAGGACCCTTCCATCAGCCGTGACTGGTCAGTTTTCTTCAGTAAAAAGCCCCTGTCTGTTCCATGGCTCAGTCTTTTGTCATTAGAGATGCTTGAACAATAGTCGACAGGGAGGCGAAAAGTGGGCAGCTCAAAGGACGCCTGCAGTTCATAGCTAATTAAAGAGCCATTCCTCCGAGCCCGGTGCCAACAGGGGTCGCCATCCCAATTGTTTCGCCACTTGCTTTATTTTGAACAACGTTACGAAAAGTGTTTCTACTTTTGTTCACTCAAATCATGAATGTGAAATGGATTTGCAAGGGAGAGTATTTGCCGGCACAATTGTATCAGCTACGCTTCCGTGGCGTTCAAACGTAACCTCTCAATCAGAGACTTCACACATTACACACGCCGGGCTTTTCTTTCTAAAGCTGCTGGTCCCCACAGTTAAAATTGTTCAATTCTGAAAATGGAATACTCATACAGAGTACGACACACAGCATAAACTATTGTAGACACATTTTCAAGCACGTACACATACACACACACACAAACACACACGTCCACACAGCACTGCATAAACAAATCTGTTTGTTTGTGGCTAATGTAATTTTTTCATGAGGCTGCAGCGTAAGCAAGGGAGGAATCATCTGAGGACAAAATGTTTCTCTTTGTCCTAGAAAATGTTGTTTGTTTGAGCAGATCCAGATTAAAAGATGAAAGAAATACAGACTGCCTCTCTCATTTTCCTAGCAAGAGAATTCACACACACACACACCCCTAGGTGCTGCAGAGGACTGTCAAAACACACCCTTAGCCCACACTGTCCCCACATGAACCACACACACAAAATGGCAACTCAGATTCAGCCCAAATGTTTGCTTTAGCTGTTTGAGTGAGGTCACGTTAGCCACATTCTCAAAGTTGGAACTAAACAGCCCGGAATCAAAGGTTATAGTCCTCCTTGCTCACTACTGCATTACGCCTCCCAACTGTGCTCGGCCTGAGGCTAACTTCATCATTTCTGTAAAACACTTTCCATCCAGGTTAGACCCATGAGGTTCTGTGTTCTGACAGCAGAACTCTAAGTATTAAGAAACAGGGTGCTTAGTTTGAGTGATGATGTCTGGCCTTCCAGAGAGGAGCCAGGTAGTCTAAAAGATTCAAAAATACAGGCTGCTTCTTAAATTTTCCTAGCAAAAGTAGTGATGTAGTTATTTTGTGGTAATGTAGTATGTATAAATGTAGTTATTATTCATTTTGCTGCACTGTTCAAATGTAATTGTGCAGTTGCATGATGTAAGACATGAGAGTTTTTCATCCACCTCTGTTATGCAGATTTTGAAAATGCACATATAGCATTTGGATGAGGTTGCATTATTGGTTTATCAATAAAGGCAAAACCTGAAAAAGTATAACAGAAACAGTTTTTTTAAAAATATGTAATGGTAAAGTTGTCAACCTCCAGAAACAGTGAACCTTATGTTCACAGCTTTAAAACTGTATGCATTCCCTTATACTCTTAAAACGTTACTAGCATTAATGCCATTATCATCAACAGCAATTGGTCCAGTTTTGATTCTCATTTTGTGATATATTTCTCTGGTAAGCATACTAATTACTAAATACTGAATCAGAATTTTTATTAAAGTTATTTAACAATTGATCAGCTTTTACACAGTTAAATACATATACAGGCAACTACAGTCACAAGAAGACTGAGAGAGTGAGAGTCAGATTGTATTCTCCTATGAACTGACTGAACAAAGGTCTGTGACAATGTAACATCATCTGCAAGACAATAACAAGAAGTACATGTGCTGAATGCGTATTTTGGTCATATTTAACCCTATTAAATCCCAGGCAGACATTTATTACTTAGTAATTAAGACTTATTACATAGTAATTACTCAGACTACAATGCAAACTGGATGAGTTGTTCCTAGACTGTAGAAGTGTGTAGTAAAACTTTGGATCCGCCAGTGGGTCCTGGTCATTTAAGGGGTTAAGTGGGTTATACTGTAGATGCAGGCTTTAATGTTTTTTTCTACAAACAACAACAAATACAGAAAACTCTGGTTCTTTTGGGCAACAATCTGATTGTTATAGCACAGCATGGCTTGTCTTGTTTTCTGACCTGTGGCAATATCTGTTTACAGCAAATATCAGTGTACAACATGCGCGCAATGGCAACATTTCACATAAATCCGTATTACACTCCCCGAAGCATGAGCACATCACTTAGGCTAGTATGTGTAAAGCATAGGTGGAAAACAAACCTCAATGCAAGAGAATTATTGATGTTACTTGGTCGAAGTTTAGATGGGAGACTGTGTTAGATTAGATTTCCTGTATTCCATTCACTTATTTTATACGGGTAAACCGTATGTCTGGACACCTGTGTTATGTTGTAGTGGCTTGGCGCACTGCCTAATGGTGAACTGTCATTATGCTTATGCCATTGGACTATACTCAGCACAACTGGTCAGCTTGTATTGTATAGCGTGATAGCAGTTCACTGATCAGTTGAGACTGCTGGCCGGTGGCTAGAATTCTGTGGCCCTAAGGTCTAATCATGACACACAGATCCTCAAACACTGTTCCTCAACATTCAAAGCTTAGCTGCAAAATGATTAGCAAAATTGTTGTTATTTTCAGCCACTGTATTATTAGACCTCGTTATTGATGTATATGTTTTTGCTCAGTAGAGGACTCATAATTATTACTTCTTGGATAACTCTCAAATCATGTGACGGATCTAAACCGTAATGGGCCTACTATGTCACCTGATGTTGCTTTCAATTTCTGCCAATGTTTTGACATTTTGAGATATAATTGACATGGCTTAATAAATTCAACTTCATTTAAGGATATGGTCTGCGCTCAACCTTATACCGATGGGAGTGCTCTCATGAGTTGAGTTTTTGAGACTGCAGCCATTATTTGGCTTCTACTTGGTTGTTTGTGCATCCAGTTTACTTTACAAATTTTAGTTTCATTGAGAGTGAGGGTACCATTCACAAGGCTACATGACACCTACATAATGCTTATTTCAGTAGACATCATCTATCGACTACTTTAGTTAACTTTGATCAAAAATAGCAAATGTAAACTTTATAGCGAATGATGCCTATTTGAATAAGCATTTATAAACATTTATGTAGGGTAATGTCAGTTGTCATGACAAGCTTATGTAGGTATCATGTAGCCTGTGACTTCTAAGGATAAAAAAGTTCACTCAGAGGTGTTTGTAAAGTCAGTCAGTGAGGGCTAGACTGCATTCATGTCCACACACAACTGTATGGAACTCCCAAAACTACTTTGGGGATCCAGAAAATGCACAGTCACTCTCACTGGCTTTTTCCTTTTCTTGCAGCTCCCAAACAGGCCCAGAACCCTCAGCCAAAGCTGCTGAGGTGTGCTCTCCAATCAAACGCATCACCAAAGACACAAGCATGAAATCTCTGAAGGGAGAGCGAGGGGACGGGGTACGAGGAGAGAGAACGAGGGAGAGCGCGTGAATCGATCCGGATACACACTCTGAAACGGCCAGAATCCTCACCCGTGAAATGTGTGAGTGTCCCATGAGTCTGCAGCACTCTACTGCGAGCTCAGCTGGGCTCCACTCTGCCACAACTTTCAGGAGCTCTGGCAAAAGCAGAAGACATTTAGTATTCTTAAAGACAGGATTAAAGTTTTATAGTGCCTTAAAACGGGAAGTTTTATTTATGACATCATTCTGTTGCTGACTAACAGAGTTGGCACAACAGGTCTAAACAGCACTGGCGTTAATTAGATAGAGCACATAATTCTGGGCTGTTTAATTTCCCCTGAATTGATCAGTTTGGTGGATGACATGCCTGTGTGTTCACACTGAAAGCACCTACTGCTTTAATAATAACAGTGGGTTGGAGGCCTGCTGGCCCCCTCAGATTAATATACTCTTAAATATTGAGAAAAATGAAGTGATGCCAAAGAAGAATCACTTTGTTTCTGTCAAGAACAATGTTTGATAAAGAGATTTGTGAGTGTGAAGAACCTTTCAAAGGTCCAATTACAAGTTTTGTTGATTTTCTTAACACATCCTCTACAGGGACCAATTTAAATGTGGTATTTGCTAATTATAGTGCACAATTTCTGTTTATTTGTTGAGTTTAACATAGTGAGGGAAAAAAAAATATAATATAAAATGTGCCATAACCTCTGCACATGCAACATTTTATGTTTTTTTTTCCCACTATGGTGAATAAACAGTAATTGTGCATTAAAATATGCACAGATGTGTTCTCTGTAAGGGACGTGTTCACTTATTTTCACTTAGAAAATCAACAAAATGTGGGGTGCTCAAACTTATGCAAACAAATGTATATCAAAATCAAGGGTACTTCCTAGAACCGTTATATTATGTGGAGGTACTTTAGGTTTGAAAAAGGTTACACACTTAAACATCTCATTTACAAAAATGGTTATATAAAGAACCATCTACTGAAAGGTTCTTTAGGGAACCAAAAGTTGTTCTTCTTTGGCATTGTGTAAAGAATAATTGTTGGCCCTTTATTTTTATACTCCAGATACAATCACAATAGTAAGCACAATTGTTGCTAAAATACTCTCCAAAACAAAGTGTGTGACCTCTCTCTTGACCTACTAAGGTTTATGATCATTCTGCATTTGTAATGCAGAGACATTATTTAACAATATTGAAAAGTTGAATTTTCACAGGACCTGTATAACATCCTGTAACATGTCATATATTGTTTGTGTCATGATATCATTGTATGAATACATCATTCATTCTTTTCTCTGATTTTTATGTGAAATATACAGAGCATGCCGTGTTTCATCTCAAGTTAAATGATTTTTTAAAGTTGTAGGATGCACCAGTTGCATGCTTGGATATGTTATGAACTTGATATGTATGATATGTACAGTCATCACAGGACAAGCCTGGTAAAATGGGAATAATCACTCCCACCTGGAAGGACAACTGATCAGCACTGAGGACCAGACAGGGCAGGGACCTGGACACTCCCCATGCCTAAGTCACAAGTTTCTCTTTGAGTTGTGAATTGGGGAATTTCTGAGTCATATTTTCAGCTCAAATTTTCTGTTTGATCCCATTTTGAACTCACTTAGTATCTTATCACATAACACGTGGTAACATATGGGCTTTTCCCAGAGAAAAATTAACCAAAGACTCTTCGCCCTTTGCCATATTATGTCCAAAAGTGATATCTGCTGCTCACCAACGATCTTGCTGGCAACCAAAGTGCAAAATATAGGTGGTCCTGGGGGGGTCTGGGATCCTCTAATTAACCTCCTGGACACTTAAAAGTCTCAAAATCAAAATTCTTACAAAAACATATTTATAAATCTGAAAACCTGCCCAATTTCCCAAGAGTTTGGTGGAAAGAGTGAATTGTTACTCATTTCTTAAAATTTTTAGATACGTTATGGCGTGGAAGTCATTGTCAAACTAGAAAAGAGCATTTCGAGAAGAAGAATTGTTAAACCAAACATTTTGCTGCCATTGCAGCAAGCATCAGCACTGCTATGGCGAGTGAGTTTTATAAAATTAATAACTTTGACCAACTCATTTTTTTCAGTTTCAGATTGCTATACCAGACTTTAAGATCAAATGTTAAAACAGACTTAATACAAGCTCTAAAATATGTCATAAGTTTTTTTTATAAATGTTAAAACATTAAGCCACCTTAAAATATACAATCTCTGATTGCAACTGTTCACAAATTTCACCCCCAATCTCAGTTTCTGCAAGCGGATGAGGTGCTGCTCCAAAGTCAATGATCATGTCTTTGGTTTTGGAGACATTTAACTTCAGATATGTCAGCGTGGTGGTATGCCTTGAGAAGCTGTATCACTCTAGAACCCAATTTGGTGCAACGATAAGTTAAATAAGTTTGTTGTTATTGTGTGCCATCTTTCATCATGATACCCTTTATCACCGTTTACACTACGGGTATGTTGAAATTCCAGCACAGTTCTCAGTCAAACAAATAAATACACAACTATAAACAATGCAACAGCACATAAATGACAGTAACACAGAAGACAATATTGTCGCTCGGTTATGTAGAAATGTAGATAATGTAATGAATAGGTAAATAATTATTGAACAAATTAGTGTAGAAATTAATACATTTAAAAAAGTTCTTCATGGGTTCTTTAGTAAAGAAAATAGGGTAACACTCTCTATGAATGTCACCTTTGTAAGGATCTATAAACACATTCATAACATGTTATAATGCATTCATAAGACATTATAAATATAGATATAAATATTTATAAAAATGCATTATACGTTATAGCCATGTTTATTATGCATTATGAATTGTTAACATAATACATTATAAGCACTGTTCATAACAAATTATAAGAGCTCATAAGTCGTATTTGTCCGCTCTAAGTAAAGTGAAGCGTACTGTACTAAAGCCTCCTCCAGTGTTAAGAGTGAGGCTTCACGTTGAAGTATTTACTGAAGGATTTACTGAAACACTAAAACATAGACAGTAAAGCACATTACAGGCTTCAAATGTCAGAGTTTAAACTAGAGCTGGCATCAGTGTTTTACCCAATGTGGGAAAGTCAATGTACACCACCGTTAGCTTGGTATTTGTCTTTACTTTACGCTCTCCAAGCTGGGACTGACTTCTTTGGCACTGACATTATAACATGTTATTAACACTATTTATAATGCATTATTTTGACAATTCACAATGTATAATAAACATGGCTATAAAGTGTAATTCAGTGTAATTCTTTTTTATAAATATTTATAACCACATTTATAATGCCTTATGAATACATTATAACATGTTATAAATGTGTTTATAGATGCTTACAAATGCAACATTCATAGAAAGTTGAACCATAAACACTTAAAGAGCCCTTTGCATGATTAACGGGTTCTTTGCATCATGAAAGGGTTTTTCAGATTAACAGATTTTCACATTAGAACCTTTTTTAAAAGGGATCTATGTAGCTTAATATCGTAACAATAGAAGAACCCTTTTGGGTGCTATATATAACCATTTTCAAAAAGGTTCTATATAGAACTGTCTACAGCTCATTCATGCACATTCTCCATTAATCTGAAAAAACCCTTTCATGATGCAAAGAACCCTTTAATCATGGTTCTATATAGAACTATTTTTTTTTTTCTAAAGAACCCTTGAAGAACCATCTTTGTGTAGGGTATATGGTGATATTACACCAGAGCCCAGAAATATATATAAGTATTGCACTTTGAGAAGGAGTGAATACATTTATGAGAAAGTCTTACAAGACTTAGACGTACAGACGTTACACAAGACAAGGAGAAAAAACTTTATACATGGTTAAACAGCTCATGTTGGTGTGAACATGAGTGAATTAGTGTGTGTTGATAGTTTTATATGGAGTGATTGAATGGTCCTGAGTGTCTGTGAGGCTCAGTGTGAATTATTTCTTTTAAGGCCATTCGAATTGAGCTGGATTTTCTGGGGTAGAAACTGATGATGCTCTCAGGTCTGTGGCACCTGAGATTTTATTCAGTGTTGTGCTGGGCAAACAGATTATGATGTGTGATCGCCAAAGATCGCGCTCTGTGTCCAGAGTCTCCACTGTCTGGATTTCTACTCTGATGATCCTCTAGGCTACCTTCACAATTGGAGGGCTTGTTTGTCTTTTTGTGTGATGTTGCCGAACCAAACAGTAATCCCACCAGTCAGAACACTCTCCATGGTCCCTCTGTTAAAAACTAGTGCGTGCACTTTTGTGGAGTTTAAATCACCTTAAAAAGTGCAAACATTGTTGTTCTTTCTTTGCAATGTTGCTCGTATTTGCTGTCCAGCTTGGGTTATTGGAGATTCGGAGCCCCTGAAATTGTACACTTTTCACCTGTTCTATT
This sequence comes from Colossoma macropomum, assembly GCF_904425465.1. NCBI lineage: Eukaryota > Metazoa > Chordata > Actinopteri > Characiformes > Serrasalmidae > Colossoma > Colossoma macropomum. The sequence continues at coordinate 28,844,840 of NW_023494792.1, read as the reverse complement.
TCTGTGCCATTGATGTGTATTGAGTGGAAGGGACTTGGACTTCCCCTGAAGTCCAGAATGAGTTCTTCTGTCTTGGAGACATTGGTGATGAGGTCATTGTCTTGGCCATTTTCTGTCAGGTAGCTCACAAGATGCCAGTATGAAGGCTCATCATTATCTGAAATGAGACCCAGGGCAGTTGTATCATCTGCAAATGGAAATATTAAGTTGTTGTTGTCTGCTACTATCTATCTATCTGTGTATTTACTATCCTAATTAGTACTAATTTGCCTACAACTTCTACCTGGGAATGGCAATGTACACCACAACTGTACATCACTGAACTGTAGAGGAAAAGATATACATATACTGACTTATGCTGCATTACTCAGAACTCTTGAGGTCCTCAAAATGAGTTATCTTCAAGAGTTAATATAAATTACACCACATTGATGTGAATATAAATATGATGAAAAATATCAGGATGCATCTGTGAGTCAGGTCTTATGGGCAGGTTTAATCTAAATCTTGCAGTATTGACCTTACCGCCCTGCTTTTCACAGCAGGTGAGTTCTGCAGTTTAGTATGATGCAGATGCCCTTGGGGGAAAGAGAAGGGAAAATTATGTCTAAAAAGAACAGGTAATCTTCTAGCAGCACACGCTCTGTGAATGAGTCATCCCGGCACAATGTGCTGCTAAACCTAATAATTGACGTCTCAATGGTACTCGTGTGCTTCTTGCTATTCCACAGCAATCTCAATGCAGACTGTAATAAGGTAATGAGCGTGCTGGGGTGTGGACTACTGGTTCAGCATAGGTCATGATGTCACGCAGTGCTGATAACTATTGGCAGAAATATTTGATTAGATGTCAGATTGGAAAGATTGGCTGCTGGTTCCTCTTCTAAACCCCTTAAACTGCGTTCAGTCCTCCTTTCTCGTTCCTCCATTCTCAAAGGTCAATGCACTGGACATTTTATTTTCAATCAATTAAGGTGATTTATTGTAAATGTGAGGAACTGCTGGAGGAGAAGGCTCCTTAGGCCCGGGCTTTATAAATGTATTTATTCTTGGAGCTGTCAGCGCTTTCCCTACAGTCAACTCATAGTTATTCATGTCATTGTGTTATAGAAATTACAGTGGCAAATGGTTGAATGATTCTCTGGTGTGCTTTTCATTAAAATAAATCCATCAGAAAGTGGAAAGGAGAGAGACGGAGAGGATAAATAAGAGGGGGAAAAAATCAGACAATGCGGGGAGAGAAAGAGAGGGGGAGAGAATGAGTGAAGGACAGAAAGGTGAAATAGGCTTTTCCGTTAAGAGAAGGCCTCATAAATATTGTAATTGTCCAGTTGTAGAAGGAGAAGAGATTGACTGAAGGTGAATGGAATCTGGCTCTTTTTGAGTAGAAGAACATGAACACTTGCAGGAAAAAGAAGGCCTTTGAATATGACATGGCAGTTTTATGTGGTACATTTCCTGGAAAAGGCAGGTACATATAATACAGCTATTTCCAGAGAAAATGTTCTGGTTTGACTCTTCTGTGACTGTATATTAGGGTTGGGTAGCATTCACATTTGAACCAGTACCAGCACAGGTACCCAACAGTATTTTTTTCAGTACTTTACCCTCTCTGTAATAACAAAAAATGTCATTTCAGTTGTAAAACATGCCACATAATACAACCTGTTGAGTACCTATGCACCCACCTACACGCACAAGAAGTTATACTGTGGTGCAGCTTTCATGTAACTTGCAAGTCTCATGTTTTTCTGAATGTATTATGTTTATTCATTGCTTCTTTGATCAGTTCCTGCTTACACAGGAACAGGGACTTTTAAGTTGGATATAGGTGCAAGTAAAGAGGAGAAGGGAAGTAGCCGTCATCTTGAAGGAGAACAAAGACTGTAGAAAAACTTTGATGGAAGCCTAAATGCCAGCCTGAAAAGAAAATAATACTCCATTTTTTCCTATCTTCATTTCACATCATTGTTCTTGGATTAATTTTCATATCTGGGATCAAGCCAAGAAGCTGGGTGAGACCTGTCTTTTTTGTGCTATACTGGTCCTTTTTCTTTTTTTCAAACAGTTTGGTGTTTTTTGGCTTTTTGCTTGTTTTGCTTGTCTTTTTTTGGCCATAGCAGTTTTACTGTAGGACTTGTGGACTACTCTCTGGGGAACTGTAGTCTCTCTGAAAAAGTTATGGACATGTTTGGAGATAGGAACTTTGGTTTACCACTCATCTAAACCCAATCTAAGTGTTTGGTTTGAGTGCTGGCTTTGGTTGGCTTGTCTGATTGTTTTGTTTTCTCTGAGTTTAAAAGGGTGCTCAACTTGGTAAAGGTCAAACCTGAGGTATTCTATTTTGCTTAACTTGCCAAGCTGTTACAAACAGTTCAAAATTCTCAATTTCAACATTTTGTTTATTTATTTAGAACATTTTACACACAAAGTACAACCCCTCTTTACCTCCCACTCTCCTCCCAAAACCATCACTACAACCTCTGGTCTGTCACAGCCTTTTACCATGGCATAGTGTGAGCACACTGTCATGTGAGGAAGTGCATGTGATATACCTCCAAAAATCTTGGGAGTCATAGCAGCAACTCCTAGATTTGTTTGTGATGTTGTTGTCATCACCATCTCAGTGTTTGCATACTCTAATATTTCCCCAAAAATAGTACTACTGGTTTCATACTAAGGTTTCGGACAAAAAATCTCACGTTTCTCACATATCACACTGTTTTCTCCAACATCAACTTATCCATCTAGCTAATGAATTACCTGAAGATTATTCAAATTTGTCGATGCCTCACTTAAAGTTTGTTATCCATGGGGGTGCAACTTCTTAAGTGCTGGCTGCAGGTGTGCTCCCAATGTTAGCTGCAGCTGCTACGGGGGAACTGGCTTTTAGGCTATCAAATACGGTACACTCTTCAGCTTTCAGATGCATTTTGTGTTTCCTCAGGTTGGATGTGTTGCCATGACCAGCTTTGCTTTTCTCATTCCAAACATTGTAGAGAGCATTATCTGCTTCAGGTTCACTTAAGATCGTTTTTGCATTGCCCTGACTGTGTGTTAGGCTTGAACCAAAATTTGGCACTGATTGGTTTAACGTGAATTGGTACTCAGTAGTACCAACGTAATTCGGTTGGTACCCTTATATATACCCTTGTACCCTTGTATACCAAGTACAAAGTTCAGTATACAACCCTACTGTATAATACTATTTTACATCTGTCACTATCAAATTCATGTAACATTTTTCAATTCTTGAATTGCCAAAACACCAGCTGCTCCTTACATTGTATGAACATTTCATGAAAATGGGCCAATAGAAATGGTTCAGAGTTAAGCCGGGCCCACACTACAGGATAATCAGGCCGGATTTTAAGGCTGCTTTGCTCCTCCTAACAATCCCAAAAGGTCAGGGTGATCTTAAACAATAATCTTCCCAGATTATCCTGTGGTGTGGGGTGTCTATAATCTAATTATTTACTCCTCCAATCTACTCCCAGTCCAGCGGAGGGCTGCCCTGATTGTGAATTGTAAAAATATGTTCAACATTTATGACTCCTGTATCCTGTAGTGTGGGGTGGACACCGATTCTTTGGTGTGAAATGCAATGTTGACATCATGCCTGAAAGACAACCATTGCCGTCAACCAACCATTTTATTTTGACCTGTAAAAAACTGAATTTACAATATATAAATTTTCACTTTGTTGGAGTTAGAAACTACTTATTGAAATCCATGTAAGCACACACGTGTACATATGCCTCACATTTCATTCAATTTTTAGCACAAATAATTGATAATAATGTTACTATTGCACTGCATCTCACAGTAAAGGCAGTACTGTGTTTCTTTGACACAGTGATAGAACACAGAGTAGTACACTAAAAGCTCAGATTCCACATGCTGATACAATTTATTGCCCGGCCCAGCTACTCAAGTTTAGGAGGACAAAGTTAAAGTATCTAAAATGTATCTCAAACAGCATGATAAGTAAGATTTCAGGCTTTTAACATCCTAATGATTATTAGTTCATAACATACTAGATTACAGTGCAATCTTGCTGATTTACTTTTAAATAGTGAAGTGTATAATAGAAGTTTAATCCTGCTGGCAAGTGCTTACCTTGTAACTCTTGAACTTGAACTTTAACTATATGGGCCCATATTTTTTTTTTTTCAACTACATAACTACATCACCTACTTGCTCCATATTAGTTACTCCCCAATTTATAGAAATTACTGACACATGTTTTTTCATGTTTTCCTTCATATTCAGGGCATTATTACAATTAATAAAGATGATAAGCCTAAGGTTCAAATGATTAAGGGGTTAACATGGTTCCCCTCTGCTATAAAGTTAACATTTAGGGGTTTGTTACAGCAGCAACGATTTGTCTCATACAGTCAACTACAGTAAAGGATTTATTCAATATTCCTCCATAAACTGTACCATTTTGTACTTTTCTTGTATGTGCTATACTGGACTTCTTTATAGATGTTGCACTTTATTTCCTCAAGCATTTGACCGCAGTGAACAACTCCCATCAGCGCTGACGTGTGCCCTATATAGACTCTCATTTCAGAAAGGTTTCCTTTAGCTGCTTGCGCGTGGTTCTCGTTTATGTGCGACAGTGTAGCAGACCTGGCGGAGGAGGAGGAGGGGCAGGGGGTCAGCTGTGCTCCCCTTGGGCCTGGCTCTTAATTGGAATGACGATTGGAGCATTGGGCGCTGGATGGCTGGAGCGCTTCAGGCTTGAGTGAGCCAGTGACTGAGAGTTTAATCTCAGCCGTGGGAGCCTGCAGGAACATGACCCCGCTCTGCTGCTGAAAATGACTGGCACTTCAGCATACTCACAGCCTGCATTCAAAATATAACTTTCCTTGCTGTGAAAATGCATCCATTTATAACATTTCTTCCCGTCTCCTGATCTTGCTACTTCCACTTTGTCCTTATCTGAGGAAGGTTTTATTGTGTTTTTATATCTTTTTTATTGCCAGCCTTCCAAAAAGACAAAAGTTTCTTTAAGTTCAGTCAATGAAAAGGGCTATTTTGAGAATATAGCTCCTTTTATTTAACATTTTGTCCTCCTTTCTCAACAAAGTGATCGAGTCAAAGGTAACTGATGATGTCAGGTGCTTCCAAAAAGAGAGTGAAACCCTGTCTGCAGACAGCACTAGTGCTAAACGCTAATTAACCGAAAAGATTTAGCGAGAGGGTTGATTCTCTTGCACAGAGTTTCTTCATGGGTGTCTCGTCTGGACACCAAAGAACGTGACAGAATGATCTCTACAAATTGACTTTCAAAGCAATTAAAATTGCTGTTTAATATTCACTCTATAGTCTGCAATTCTCTTTGAGCTCAGTGCTCATTAGTGTCCCTTTGCTTTAAAATTAGCATTTCTCATTCTAGTGGACACTTTAACGCCACCCAAGCTGATGCACAATCCTTGCTCACAGCTCCGTGCTAATGAAAGCCAATTACTAACGAAATCAACAAAAAAAAAAATCGTATGAATATTTAAACCACTAACAGTTTTTTTTTGTTGTTATGCTCTTGCCTTTGAGAATGTGACGGCTTGATTGCTGGGGGAGTTGGTGGGATTAGCATGCCGTGACTTTGATAGCGAAGGTCTGTGATTTTTAAATCTTTAATGGCATGCCGGCTCATGCATGATGCAGTTGGAAGCATGTAGGAGGGGGATTCTCCGCTGCTCTGTCAGCCTGCGGCTCGCAGGCCTTCATCTGCTCCCCTCATTAATCCCTCACATCGGGGCTGCTGTTGCACGTGGCTTACTCTACGTTGCAAAGGCTCACGGGGAAATTCCCATAATGCCCCGTCGCCATTACTGATGTTTACATTGCAGCCCGTGAATTAAGGATCCGATTTTTTTTGCCGGCCACGGTTATTATTATGACTTTTTTGTAGCTGGCGGTGGAGAAGACAGGGTCTGCGACAGGCTTGCAGCATGATAATTAGGCTAACGGCTGGGGAAGAGCGATATCAGGGTGAAATGGAGGAATGGTGGAGCTTCTGTAGGAATGCGCTTGGCCTTGATTTGCTCTCCACTCTCGAATGAGGGCCTCTGGACCAATCAGCAGCAGCAGTCCTGCTTTAATCATTGCTAGTATTGGGAACTTCAACTTATCAAATTGAACTCTCCATTTCAGGGAATCGAATGACTGCACATCTTCATTTTCATTCAGTGAAAATGATTAGCATACATGGTTTATGCTTTATGCCACTAAAGCCAAAAGGTTTTGCTTAGTAGTTGGGCCTACTTACTAGTCGTCTTACAACGTCCACTTACCCCTATGCTAACCCTCCCTTATGGTTTCATGCTGTCTCTACTGTCTGACACATACTGTCTATATAACTACATATATATATCTACTTTTGGTGCCTAAGAAAGAAGTTCACTTTGTGTGATAATTGTAGCCTATGGCTCAAAACCACATTTGCAATTCAAAATCCAGTATAACTGCTAATAATACATACTGTATAACCACATTATCTTTAATAGTCGGTGCTCTATAAGTCAAGCACAAAAACATGGAAAAAAAAGACATGGGAATAAAAATGAGGCAACATTGTCATTGCATAGTTGCATGTGATTGCATCTTGCTGTGCTAAATTAAGCTCTTGTCCTGGGTTAAAAGCTCAGAATAACTGTCAACAGCACAGTACTTTTGGGATTGTTGTGCAAGAAATCTTTAGATGTTTAGATGTTTTAGATGTCCGATTTTGAGCTTTATATGAGTTGAGCTGTCCACTGATGTTGCGGTAATGGCAGTTTCAAAAAATACAGTGGTGCTTTATGTGTCTCAGAGGAAGCACATGCTAGCCTTCACCCTCCCAGCTTGGTAGCAACATGACTATTGAAGAGAGGAGAAAAAATCATTTAAAATGGGTTTTCTAGCCTTTTTTGTCCTTGTGAATTGAAAAGAGAGAGTTGTTCAAAAGATGATTATGAATCAAGCAGGAAGACTGACGACAATCCTCTGTTAAAGAGATGTTTAAAGTTTGACGTTTGAAGCATTTTGGGAGAACACTGCATTTCAGAAGGCCAAGCAGTGTTATGACCTTAGCATTACACTGAACATTACAGAAAACATATCGTTGTTGTCCACAGAAAAACATGTATTTCCATTTTTGCTAGTTTAATTTTTCTGCATCATTTAAACATGGCAACTGTCCTTTAAATTGTGTGAAAGTTTCATGATGAATGGACCAATAAAATGCTCCAGAACACTTGGAATAAAACCTTTTACATTAACGGCTATTATAAGTAAGAACATAGACCATTTTGGAGATACTTGTTGTTCTTTGCACAGCGACGTGGTAATTACTGAATGGTGAATTCATTGGAAGCCGTGTAGCTTAAAACAGTACCTCTCTCTTTTGTTTCTGACCGCTGTATTACACTGTTGTAAAAGTCAAAGCTGACCGAACTGAATTGGTTAGAAGTCCAGAACTGCTCATCAGTGAGAAAAGAAACTCTGTGGGCACTCTGAGCTGCTGTCAGTAGAGAATGGTTGGAGAACAGTGTTGGGCAGTTTGACGGTTGCCAACTGTGACTGTTCTGAAGACTCACTTATCCTTTCAGGAGAATCCCAAAGAGTTTGAACAGAAGTAGTCTAATTGCCTCAAGTCAGTTTGAGGCACATTGTGTGTGCGTGAGTGTGTCTTTGTGTGTATGAGTGTGTGCATCAGAAATAGAGGGAAAAAAAGAGAGAGAGAGGCTGAAATTCCTATACCCACTGCTGTGCAGTGCCTGGATTGGATTTATCTGGCAGGGCGGATTTGTAGTGAGTTAAAGATCAAAGATAAATGGTAACTACTCAAGGACACAGCCCTGAGAACATGGTTAACAAGAACACATTTGTTTGCAATTTAGCATCAGAACCGGAGAGGACTTCCTTCTGAGAACTATGATCGATTGTTCCATTTCAAAGGGGAAAAGAATGGCTGCTGCAGTGTTTTAAAGCACTCCTCTCTTTAAGTAATGCGCTCTCTAAACGTTTTCACACATTTTGATATAAAAGGAACATAATCTGCCAATGAGAAAACTTCCAAGATTTGTCTTATGAGTCTCTACTAAGAGCAGATATATATGAATATACCTTACACTTTTGCTGTTACTCTGAACTGAATGTTCATGGTATAAAAGCTATTTATGACTTGTATTCTGTTTTCAATGTATTTTGGTATTCAGAGCCTGTTCTGTACTATATCCAGCAAGGACAGCAGCAGGCTGAGGTGCCTCCTGCTCCTTTAGGGCTACATTCACATTGTCAGGTTGAAATGGCACAAACCTGATTTTTTTGTCTTAATGTGACAAACATCTAATTTTCATTCATTTTTATTAATCCTCATTGTTCAATTCCAATACTTTGCTCAGATCAGAGAAAAAAAAAAGGAATTCTGATCTGAATTTGATATGTATCCAATCTAGGACCACATATGAAAGTGGAATTTTAAGAGAAAAATAAGAAGTTATGAAATATAGAAATAAATGTTCTCTCATTGGCTGAAGGAGAAGGGATGAGATCCAGATGAATTGGTGCGTTTGATGTCAGCAGCCTTGGATTGGTTGTTTTGCATGTCAGTCAAACGACCTTTTCCTGACAATGTAGGTGGTTCTTGGCCACGTTATGGCTTGTGAGACTAGGGCTCGGGCAATTTTCTAGTGGGCCCAAATCATACGGACCCCACTTTGTGCAGCCCTGCTTTAAATGTTTCATTAGATGTTACTTGAACATCACATCTCCACCACAAGAGACCTCAGTGTAGATGTTGAATGAATGCAGGCACTGCTACTGCAGTTTCAAAGTGATTATAATGGAATCATTTTAATAAAAATAACTGAAAAAAAACTGCTATTGCTTTGAATTGCATAAGTGAGAAGTGCATAAAGTGAGATAATGGACACATAAGCAGATATGATAGAACAGTGCTGTATTATTTTAGTGCTAAATTACTACTTTGCTAATTCACCCAACCATTTACAAGAAGGACAACATTAGTGTTCAAATACTGAGATTTGCTCTCATTTGACTCCTTTTGTGGAAAAGCAGGCCAGTTATCTGGATCGTTATTTGCATTCATTTGCAGAAATAGCAGTTAGCAGTTAGTCGTAATAATTCTTTGCTTTCATATTCACTCAGAATTATTGACTCTATTACTGTGTTTTCTCACTGTTTTTATTACTGATGTATTTTTATTTACTTGTTTGCCCTTAAAAGTCTGTAATAACCAAAGCATGCTTTTTACTCATAGCTCATTGAAACAGGCACAGACATTTTGTGGAAAGTGCAGATACTAAACTTTCAATTCCACATTTGTGATTATAAGTAGAAGAGGAGATTTTATTATGATTTGTATTTGGTAAAAAAAATGTTGTTGTGTGTACAATCATTTGCTGCAGAGAGGAAAAAAACATCTTGTACATTTTTGCCATGTTTGTCATTGTTTATCATTAAAACAAATAAAAAAGATGTAAATGCAGACTCAGAGCTGACAGCACACAATGTAAATCGAATGTAGTGCATTGTATTGTGTGACTAACTGTGTAATTCAGTAAATACATTTGACATGATTGTATAGCAAAATGAAAAATAAATAAACTAGTTAACAGACTTCTGAGGGTTCATCAGTTTATTTGCTTTGTTTTAGCTTTGACTCAACTCATTTGGAATGTAAGTCACAGCCAGTGTGTTCACAAATGCTGGATTAATGTAGTTTATATACTCTCCAAGCAATTTATTAAGAACATTGTATTAATAATGTTTAGGGCCTCCCTTTTCTTTCAAAACAGTCTCAGTTGTTCATGGCAGGGATTCCACAAGATGTTGGAAATGCTTTGAGATTCTGGTCCAAGCTGATATGATTGCATCATGCAATTCCTGCAGATTTTTCAGGCTTTTGCATGCTGAGATGCTTTTCTGCTCACCACAATTGTACAGAGTGGTTTTCTGAGTTACCGCAGCCTGCCTGTCAGCATGAACCAGTCTGGCCATTCTCTGTAGACCTCTCTTATCAACAAGGCGCTTTCATCCACAGAACTGCCATTCACTGGATGTTTTTTACTTTATTGCATCATTCTGAGTAAACTCTAAAGACTGTCGTGTGTGAAAATCTCAGGAGCTCGGCAGTTATAGAAATACTCAAACCAGCTCGTCTGGCACCAATGCCATAGTCAAAATCACTGATTTCCCTATTCTGATGGCTGATGTGAACATTACCTGAAGCTGCTGGTCCATATTTCCGTGATTTTATGAACTGCACTGGTTCCACATTAATGGCTGATTAGATAATGAGTAGGTGTACAGGTGTTCTTAATGAAGTGCTCTGATATTAATGACTGCACACATATGAACCTGAAGGATGATGGTGGCTGACATATCGGCACGGTTGCATATTTTCTGCTGGAAAGGGGGGGGCCATATACTTTATTTTTTGTCGACATGACCATAAATTTAAACTTTTTAGCAAACTATAAAAATGTGTCAAAGTATAACAGTATTTTAGTAGTACTCAAGCATACACGCTAATAGCATTCCGAGCAAACACTTTAATCAGTCTAAAAATAGAAGTCGTCCATACAAATGTACTTTTCATTCTACATCACATAGTATCAATGTAATAGTGCTGGTCCTCATTAGAAAGAGTAAATAATTTTCTAAGCTGTGACATCAGCTTCAACTGCAAATGATAGCCAGTGCTGGGATGTAATGGAATACAAGTATTGGGAATACATGTGCAGAATACAGAAATAAAATATCTGTATTCAGTCCAAGTTACAATTTGTAAAGGCAGTATTCAGAATACAGTTACCATTTACATTTTTAAGAGAATATTTTTTATATATTTACCCACTAAATATAAGAAAAAAATCACAATTAAGATGAAACACCATCAAACATGCTTGTTTAACTATTAAATATTAACTATGGCGTGTAGCAGACATACTCATTAGATGAATTTTAAAGAGGACCTAAATTAAAGGCTTCTTTACAAACACTGAAATTTCTGCTAAAGCCACAAAAGGCTGCGTATGCAAACAAGCCCTCTAACTAATAAGAATGTTTTAACTGTGTGATCTGAACTTCCTGACAAACCAAATTCCAGATGAGCACTGTAAAAATGGACCTGTAAAATGGCCATAATTCATTGCCAGCAGTTTCTTCAGTACATTGCTCTTAATGATCATTACTGACACAATCTTATAACTGAACTTTCAAACATGTTGGGTGATCCACCATTAATACCCTATTTATTTTACCTAACATAGAGGAGATTGTTATAGAAAGCTGTCCTGCTTGAACACGTTTTGTGCTGGTACAGTGTGCATTTTAAGATATCCTCACAACACAGCATCAGTTTTCAGACATCAGACAAAACAGCTTCAGTCTCTGGAAAAACATTTGATTAAAATCATGTCTCAGCTCTTGTACATCAGGCAACATGGGCCGTTTCAAATAACCTCAGTCGAAATGGCTTCAGAGAAGAAGGCATCAGGCTAAGTGGCTTCATATGAAGTTGTGTGACAATGTGACATTTACAGTTCAGTTCTTTATTTCTAGATTAATTACAGTTTTGTGTAAAACCATTTCTCCTACTGAACAGCGCTTCAGTGCCAGGGATCATCTCAAAGTTATATGTGTAACAGCAGTTGTTGTTGTTGATATGGTGTGATCTACTTTGGTTCCAGATTTCTCCTTGACGCATCCAGCTATTGTGTAGATTTGTTAAATTCCATCACCAGCACAGTTAATTTAAAGGAGAACAAGTAAAAAAACAGCATTTTCCTTGCCAGTACACACATGTTACTTGTCACTGTGTATTCCATTTGAGAAATTGTGAACTGCTGTTCTGGCATATTCTCTCTTTTTTAAGAAAAGTGCATGAGTTTCAAAAGGCTGTTGGAATTTTCTTTCCATTTCTACATCACAGCAAAGTAGTACTTCCATCTCCACTAGAATAAACACATCCACCAACCCCTCCTTCATGCCATGGCTTCTGCCGTTTCCAACGTGATTTCACAAAAGACACCATAGAGGATGTAGCTAAATAAGAATAAATGCGCCGTCATTGATGCTAGATTTCCAGTGGGTCATGTTTTTAGGCTCTAGCTTGTACAGGTGAGTAAACACATTTTGTTTTTTACTTCAGTTTGGAATTACTAAGCTAAATGTCACTAAGTGACTTCTAAACTAGAAGGACTCAGTGTTCTGACTTCAATCAGACTAGTGATACAAAACTGAGATATTTTTGAGCCTTACACAACAGCGCAAAGATGACCCCACCCCAGCACATATTCTGCCTAGTGAAAACGATTAAGTATTCAGACTTTAGATATTTACAAGAATTATGTTATGATCTATTTAAACTCATTGTTTTGAAGTAAATGTGTCCCAAAGCCTGAAAATCTGTGAATAACATTAAAAGTTGTCACTACCGAAACACATATTTTTTGCAATTAAGTAAACCTGTCTGTGTTACAATGAAAAATATTGAGATATTATTTGTGTCCAGATATTTTGTAAGGCTGTATTTAAGGATATTGTAGATTACTGCCAGATTTCCTAGTTTTGTGAGTTCTTCAATGAATTAAGGTATTGAGATCAAAATAATGCAGGCAAGTCTTTATCCATGTCACATTATCGATTCACCATAATTGATTTTTATATTGCATGCTGTATCACAGTAGCAATACTGGTGTTTTGTCTTTTTTTGAGCAGCTCTATCATAACTCTTCACAGATGGCTCATGGATGTTAGAGCTGAATCTTGGTTGCAGGTCTCAAGCTGTGCATTTTGAAGTGTGTGGTTACTTTCCAATGATTCCACAAAAAAACTGAGAGGCATTGCTCCATAACTTTGTGAGTCTGGTGTGGGTGAGTGCTCAAGAATGTTTGTTTCCTGCTGCTATCTGTTCCACCTGAGACTGAGACACTGGTCTTTCAGCAAAGCCAGACATTCTGTACCTCTGTATCTGATTCAACTCCTTTTTCTTCTGTTCTGTACTCCAAGCATTAACTCAGATTCAGATACAGATAGCCTAATTGTACTATTTCTGAAATAGACTTGAAGCAAAAAGCGAAACGTAGTTTGAACATTAGTATTCAAAGCTGCTTCTCTTCGCTGCATTTGAAATGACGACCACTAGCTGACTGCTCCAGGTTCCAAAATTGGCTCAGTAAAGTTAAAGTCACAGAGTTAGTCTTTCATCTTTGAAAATCTCAGTCAAAACATTGAATGAACTTCCATGCAGCCATAATATTTGGTTTCACAGAGGGTAGCGGTGGGTTCAGTCTACAAAAACGGTGCTTTGAGCTCAGTGTCAGGGACATTTGCCAAAGAAACATAAAAGGAATAAAAGAATGTGCTTTTAATTGAACATTTTCCAAAGCCAGGCTTTCAGATGTTCTTGAGCTTGAACATTTGGCTGCTGTAGTTTACACTTTGACTTGCTTAGACACAAACTTGTTTTCTCTGCTGTCTATTTCAGAGGAGCTGATAAGTGACTGCAGCATAAGGACAGACAGGACTCAGAGTGCTAAATACAAACATGCACACACATACACACCATAGGATAATGTGTGAACTCTCTATTCTATCTTTCCCCCATCCCTCTCTCTCATCTCCCACTTCTCTCTTCCCATCTCTTTTTCTCCACATCTTTTTTCTCTTTCCTCATCTTTGCCTCTCTCCTCATGTATCTCCCTCTCTTTCTCCCAATCTCTTTTTCTCTCATTTCTTTTTTCTTTTGCTTTCCCCATCTCTCTCTCCCTCATCTTTCTCTCACTTTCTTTCTGCATCTCTCTTTATATATCTCTCTCTCCCTCCCCATCTCTTTCTCCTTCCCTCATCTTTCTCTGAACCTTTCTGCATATCTCTCCCTCATCCTTCTCACTCTCTCTCTCTCTCTCTCTCTCTCTCTCTCTCTCTCTCTCTCTCTCTCTCTCTCTCTCTCTTTTCCTCTTTAATATCAGTCAGAATGAGAATATTAGGCTCCTACAAAGCAGCAGGCACCAAAGGCAAGGCAAAGCTGCACTACAAAGACAGAAAAAAACAGCACAAACAACTTCCCTCTGGCTGCTGGCCTATGAGTGCTGTCTCCTCTGCTCTCTCACACTGCAGTATAATCCCAACAGATGGCCTCTGCACCCTCTTCATCCTGCCAACAGTAAAATTCTCATTTACAGAGGAAGAGTCTGCAGCCATACATTCATACTCCGTACCCGACCTGCACTGTAAAAAAGATTCAATGTTTTAAAAGTCAGTAACATAGTTACCTTAAAATGTTTAAGTTTATTGCACATCTATTAGTAAGTTACCAGAACAAATGTGTTTTACATTCTGTTAACCTATAATTAGTATTTTTATAAGTTCAATGAATTAAAAATTATAAGGCAACCAGGTTGCTTACTTTTTTAAGTTAAATTACTGAATCATTTTTTACAGTGTGAAGGAGAAGAGAAGAGAAGAGAAGAGAAGAGAAGAGGACACAAGGATAGAAAAGGAGAAGAGAAGAGAAAAGTAGAAGAGAAGAGAAGAGGACACGAATATAAAAAGAGAAGAGAAGAGAAGAGAAGAGAAGAGAAGAGAAGAAGACACAAGAATAGAAAAGGACACAAGAAGAGAAAAGGAGGAGAGAAGAGGACACAAGAATAGAAAAGGACATGAGAAGAGAAGAGGAGATGAAAAGAGAAGTAGAAAGAAAAAAGAAAGAAGGAAAGAAGCAAAGAAAGACATGAGAATAAGAAAGCAAAGGAGAGGATAAATTCAGAAGAGAGGAGAAGTGAAATGGAGTATTGATAAGAATGGAAAAAGAGTAAAGATCAGAAGACATGAGAAGAAAGAAAGAAAAAAGGAGAAATAAGATGAAAGAAGATGAGGAGAAGAGATAAGAGAGAAAAAGAAGTGGAAAATGATGAGAAAAAAAGGACAGACAAGGACAGAATAAGAGAACAGAAGAGGACAGAAAAGAAGAATAGAGAAGAGAATAGGGGAAAGGGGAGGAGTAGAGAGGAAAGACAAAAAAAGAAAAGATATAAGACAAAGAAGATGAGGAGAAAAGAGAGGAAAGGAGAGCAGAAGAGAAGAATACTGCAGAGAAAAAGAGAAAAGTGAACGCTTTTGTAACTGAAGCTTTGAAAGCCAAAACCTGCTGAATTAGTTCAAGACATATTATCATGCTTTAATTTATGCCTCCCCATTTGCAATGCACATTTCATGTTAATCACTCTTTAATTGATATACCATTTGATATGCGCATCTCTAAAATGCCTCTGGGTAATTGATTGAGATCTGATGACTTGTCAGGCGATTCCAGCAGGCTGATATGGCCGGGACACATGCCAGAGGTTTCCGGCTCTTCACCTTCACCATCCTCTTTCTCTCTGACGGGGCTGATAGGGCCTTTCCTACAAAACAGCCGCTGTTGTCTTCAGCACGAGCGGCAGCTCGATGGTATAATTTCCTCCTCCTGTGAAGAAATGACCCACCCTGCAGGGTGGCAGATCAAAGGCAGTTTATTTGCGATTACATAATGGGAGAAAAATGGCTGATGTAGAGATAGACCAGCAGGATAAAGCAGGGGAAGGTGCTGCTTGACATTGGTGCGGTAACATTAGCCAAAATCTGATGTGTGTCTACACGGTCAAAGATTATCACCAGAAGTGATGCATTATGTCTTTATCTGGTTTAGGCTTGTTTTTTTATTATTTTGCTGGGGGGGGTGGGGGCTCAGCTCAGGCCTAAATAGACTTCTTTTGATATTGCGGATGAAATTCTGAGCTTTATTATCCCTCAAGGCTGGGCTGTTTGGTAAACAGATGTTAATGAGCATTGTGCAGATGAATAAAAGCTAGTATTTATGAGGCTCTCCACGCTACTGTTCTGATGGCATGATGTGATGACTCATTACTTATCTAATTGAATGAGCAATGTCCAACGAAAGATGAAAAAGGGAAGTGGGTCGAGAAAGAGAGAGGGAGGTGATCTGGTAAATTGTGTTGACTAATACAGTTGTCATAACTGAGGTATTCATATTTTAGCCCTGTTGCGTCATACAGCACGTAACCATGGCAGTGGAGTACAGTGAGTGCACTCTAGACCCACTATCTCTAAATGCCAGTTTATTATTATTTTAATGGTTAGAAATGAAAATACATAAAGATATAATTTAAAACAAAATCATTTGTTGTCCTAATAGCCTCCACATAGGAGCTTTAGATGTCCTTAGAAACAGCCTTTAAATGAATGTGTTAGGCATTAAAATTCACAAATATGCTACATTTTTCTTGGATTGAAGGTCCACTTATATCTTTTATGTAACAAAATCGATCATAATTCATTTTTACATGATCATTTTCCAACCCCTCTTTATCCCTTAGGATTAAAGAGACTGTGCCTTTAATACTGACATATGTAAATGAGCTCTGTTTTGACTGACTGTCCTGCATTGTGCATCATTCAAAAAGCACTCAGTGCTGAAGCACTCCTCATAACTTCAGCTTGAATGAAAATAGGGGGATACACATAAATGCTTTGGTTTTTGTGACATCACACAAACAATGAATTCGAAACAGGCTGTTTTTGCAACATGGACTGTATGGACTGTGGAGTAAATGGTACATTTAGAAACTTTAACAATATTTACATACTACATCAAACTTTTTTATCTCCATAACGTTTGATCATATGGGCCCTTCACATGAATAATATTAAAACAATGTGCATGTAATTCAGACTCCCATATCCTGCCTGAAGGAAAATGCTGACAGTTTTCACATTTCTTTTGAAATAGTTTTGCAATAAATGCAGATTAGCACTTAGCACAGGTTTTTCTGTGAGACGTTTATCAAAGTAGGTCATCTCCCTCATGTATTATTGTGGTGAGTGAGTGCATTGACTTCCAATGAAAAAACGAATTGTGAAGCGTTCTGTGGAGTTTCACATCTTCAGAATTTATACTCACTTAATGATTATTTGGTTATAATGATTATTTGGTTCAGGTCTAAATGTTTTTCTCTTTTCTTAATTAAAGAGTTTGATGTAACATCTAAACATTGATACATTCCAAAACTTTATCATTCACTCCCTGGACCATACAGTGCATAAATGGAAACTAAGCTGCGAAAACAGTCTCCTTTGAATTCAATGTCCCTGTGACTGTAGGAGTGTTTCAGCTTGACCTGCTTTTTAAAAGAGGCAGCCAGTCAGAACAGAGGCCATTTACATATATCAGTCTTAAAGACCAGTAACAGAAAAAGTCTGTTTAAGAAAAGTAGGATATGGGTCCTTTAAGTAAGTGCAAAGTTGCCTTAAGAGGTGGGCAGTTACTATTTACATTTACCCAAATGTAAAATTTTGGCAAAAATGGCAAAAATTGTCACTACCGAAACAGCAACTACTGAAACATTTAGTAAAATTCTGGTAGTGTTAAGACTCTATTGGTAGTGACAAAATGGAATCATTTACTTTAATAAACATAATAAAGGTATAAGATTGTGCAAAGCAAAAGTATTTTAGTCTAAAGTCCAAGTTAATAAAAAAAAACGAATGTATTTTCAACTTTGACTTTGAACCAGTTCAGTAGAATGATGCACAATTTTTGTTGACCCTTGTCTTTCATGAGTGATCGGTTTCTGAACCCAGAGCTGCTTTTGGCTGGATATTTTTGGGTGGTGAATCACTACCAGCCTAGCAGTGACACTGATGTGTGGAAAAACTCCAGTAACACCACTGTGCCTGATACATTGATACAGTGCCACTTGCCACTACTATGTCAGTAGTCTCACAGGGCCAGACATGATCTCATAATGAGATTGTCTGGGAGACAGCCATGAGAAAATATGGGCTGAATGTGAGTACGAATGTAGACTTTTAGGGTGGGAACAAACTGAGTGTGAAGTTTCTAAACTAATCCAACATGTTGTGAAATGGAGCTCAAAGTAATAGGAGTAACAGGTGCATTCATCAACATCATCCAACAGACAATCCTGTCAGTAGCCCATGGATGTAATGTAATTTAGGGTGGCTAAAAAGTCCCCCCAAAACAAGCTGCTGGGAATGGCGCTTCATAACAGCGGTATAAAAGGATCAAATGGTCATTTAGTTTAAGGGCCCTTATGTCAGTACAATGTGATTTACTTCATAAAATATCTTATGTCATCTTGCAACACTTACTGTTATACACTTTTAAGTGTTCTTTTATCAATGTATTATTAAATGCTTATACATGTGTAATGAAGGGCTTATGTAAAACGTCTTCAAATAAAGTCTTACAAAATAAGTATCACCTCTTGCCGGGGAAAAATAGTTTCATTGAGTAAGACCATACTTTAGCTTTAGAAGATATCACTGGGTTTGTGATAAAAGTTGACGATGGGTTACCAGTAGCTCTATGTATCCAGATTAAATGTGATGTGGAAGAAATTGGCAGCTATGTTTGGGAAAAGATGATTCAATTTGTATTTGAGTTAAATGGCTATGCTCCAGATCTTAAAAGAACATGCACTAGAGGAATTTGGGGCAGGTTTTAAGGTGGTGTACCCTTAAAATACACTTCGTTGGATTTCATTGCACCAAAAACACCAAGTCAGAGTCACGGCTTTGCTGAGAATGATCCACCACTCAGATAATATCAGTAACTGACCAATGATGGCGGGAACAGAGGGCAGCTGATTCATTGTGCAGGACAACAGATGACTGCAGTCTTTATACCTATATATCTCTGTGTAGTTAATGGACGTTCCGCAGTGTCCTCAGATCCTCTAAACTGCTTTTAAACTGCAAATGCCTCGACCCAGAGCTCTGACCCGTCTGCTGCCGACGCTTACGCCAGGCCCAGACACACACACACACACACACACACACACACACACACACACACACACACACACACATACACACACAGAAGTTAAATTAATCTGTAACTGTCAAGGGTCATTCCTCTTGCCAAAGAGGCTCTCAAATCGGATCACGGCGTCCAGTGACGAAAGCCCTTGAAGGAATTTCAAATTGCCTCAACCTTCCTCTGGCTGTTTCTCTGTCCTCTCAGCCCCAGTAGAGTGCACTGCCAGACTCCATTTGTCTTCTCACAGTAATGTGACATTAGCATGAGAGCCTGCGTTTCTCTCGCCATCTCCTCACTAGGGGGCTAAAGTGCTTTTCTTTTCTCGGGCCTTTTGCTCACAATACCTTGCAGCTTTTCTCAAATGGGCTGAAAGCAGTGAGTCCCCACTCCTAAGGCCTGCTATCCTCTTTCAGCTGAAGGAATGAAGGGTAAAGTCACACAGAGCAGCCCTGACACTAGCTAAGAGCACCACGGTTATGCAACAAGCCTTTTTTTTCTTTTTTCTTTTTTTTCTTGCAAACTAGTGACAATTTTAATGCTTTGCCTAGGCACACACACAGATTCACATACCCACACCAATGCATACACATTCTACCACACAAACACAGAGGGCTGTCACAATTAATCGAGTAAACTCCATTATTAATTAGAATTTAAAATGAAAATTTTTGAAGATTCTCAATTAATCAGGAAAGATCAGTTAATAATTTGCATTTAAATTTAAATTCTCCATCTGTTCTTTCATACAGTAAGGAACAAAGCCTGATGGACACACCTATGTATGCCCATTTTTGCCATATAATTTTTTTTAATATTTTTATATGTGTAGTTTTCGGTTCTTGTTTGTTTGGTTCAGTGAGTGAGCCTGACCCAGTCATTTCAGCATCGGCACAGAGTTGAAATCAGTCACTCAGCTCACAGTCTGTCCAAACTCAGGAAGCTTGTTAGTAGTTTGGCATGCACACAACGCTAACACACAGCAAAAGAAAGCTACAGGCACCAGTCTCCAGAGAGAAACAATATAAATGAATTAAAAGAGGTAGTTCCTAATAGACCACCAAGGTTTTGTTGTCATTCTGTAGTCGCCCTCATGCCCATAAAAGAAACTCTGAGTTTAAGAAGGTTTTCTCTGTGGCAAAAAATGAATGGGATTTTTAGAAAATCGCCACTATTGCATCCAGAGGTTAACAAAAAGGTTTCAAATTCTATATGTTTAATCACATTATTCCACTGAATGTCACTGGATCCTATGGATTGTGAGGTTGTTACATGTAAGCTAACACTGCTGTGCACTGAATTGATAAGCAGATAAGACATAAGACAGGCCGGTACTCAGAAGTAGCCCAAGCAAACCATTAAACTTTCATAAGTTGCTTTGGCTGTCGTAAAGTACATTAGAAATCATTGATGTTGAAGTGTAATCACAGAATTACTTTAATGCAATGTCATTACAGTGTGCAGGAGTAGTAGCATGACGTTAGCACGAATGTAGCAATGTTCATGTTTCGACTGCATGATGTCCTCATAATTCAGAGGATCCAGTGACATTCAGTGGAAAAATGTTAGTTGGACAGAATATATCGGGTTTGGAAACAGCGATTTTTGAAAATCAGTCATTTTTGCCATGGAGAAATCCAGCTTAGACCCAGAGTTACTAATATGGGCATGACACTCATTACAGAATGATACGTAACTTCAGAGGTCTACATGTAGAGTTATGTTATAATTTTATCATTTTAACATTCTTCAGCACAGGTGTACATGTCAGTGGTGGACAACATTCACATAATTTGTTAGTGTACAAATATCAAGTGTCTGAATTAACTATGTTATTCTCATTTTCTGAGACTTTTTACTTTCACTCCACTACATTTCAAAGTGAAATATCCGAGCTTTCACCCCACTCTACTTTTTGCAGTATTTTTGCACCACTTTTTGCAAGTATCATTACTCTGAAATGGGTGAAAACTTTCTAAAATAGCTGAAAGAATATGATGCATTTTTTAAGCTAAAGCAAACCAATCATAACATGGTCTACCTTTTAATTGGCTGAGTTGTTTGACTTGTTGCAGAAGCTATAAAGTTAAAACTATACAACTCTGGTTCTAATAAAGCAAAAGGGCTGCCATTTAACACAAGCAGAAACATAAATAAAAGACTTCAACTTTTACTTGAGCAAAAGTTTGATTTAGTTGGACTGAATCAGCTGGCTAGCTCTCAATGTGAATTGTTTATATGCTTCAAAATTCTAGTGTTACATTACAGACACCAAGAGGGTGATTAAAAAAATGTTGGTGTAAATTCTGTGTGAATTCTGTTTTTGAAAAACTGAAAAAATAACATCCCAAAAGAGGCTTCAGAGTGAATCTTGAGAAATATCTGTCATAGCTGTGAAAATCTGAAGATAGCTGTGAAAATTGCTGTGAAAATTGCAAGATGATATTGCTATGGGAATACAAGACGGTGACCAAAAGCACATTCTATTTGAATCTGTTTAGCTAAGAAAAATGTGTGTACATTTCGTCCCACTTTAAGTTGTGCCCCTTTCTTCTGTACTTTCCCTTTACAAAGTAGAGAATTTAATTAGTGAAAGTGGTTCTTGGGACATGGTTGGAAGAAATACAGTATATGGCCGAAAGTATGACACCTTACCATCACACCTATATGAGCTTGACATCCCAACTCCAAAACCATATGCATTAATATGGAGTTGCCGCTTTGCTGCTATAATAGCCTCCTCTCTTTTGGAAATGCTTTCCACAAGATTTTGGAGTGTGTCTGTGGAAATTTGTGCTCATTCAGTCAAAAGAGCATTTGTGAGGTCACTTTAGTTCATCCTAAACATGTTCAGTGGGGTTGAGGTGTAGGCCCCTGAAGTTCCTCCACACCAAACTCGTCCAGCTATGTCTTTATGGGCCTTTCTCGCACAGTCATGCTGGAACAGGAAAGGACCTTCCTCAAACTGTTGCCACACAGTTAGACGCATATAGTTTTCTAAAATGGCTTAGCATACTGTAGCATTAACATCAAACTTCACTGGAACTAAGGGGGCACAATCCCTGAAAAACAGCCCCAGACCATAATCCCTCCTCCACCAAACTTTACTGTTAGCACTATGAATTCTGGTAGGTAGCATTCATCCATCATACCACCAGATAGTGAAGCATCATTCATTACTCCAAAGAACACATTCTCACTGCTCCAGAGTCCAGTGGGAATGTGCTCTTTGGAGTAGCTGATGCTTGGCATTGAGCATAGTGATCTTAGGCTTGTGTGCAGCTGCTTGGCCATGGAAACTCATTTCATGAAGCTCCTGAAGCACAGTTTTTCTGCTGATGTTGCTTCCTGAGCCAGTTTGGAACTGTTGAGTAACTGTGAGTAATTCAACAGATAATATGCCATTTTTACTCATTACACATTTCAGCAGTCAGTGGCCCTGCTCTGTAATTTGTGTGGTCCACCACTTCGTGGCTGAGCTGTTGTTACTACTTGACAGTTCCATTTCACAATAATAGCACTTACAGTTGACTGGGGCAGATCTAGCAGGGCAGAAATCTTACAAACTGACTTGTGGCAAGATGGCATCTTATAACAGTGCCACGTTTAAAGTCACTGAGCTCTTCAGTATGACTCATTTTACTGACATCATCTATGAAGATTGCATGGCTGTGTGCTTGATTTTTACACCTCTTAGGCTTCTACACCTCTTGGGACACCTGAACTCAATAAACAGGAGGGGTGTCCACATACTTTTGGCTATATTGTGTACCTGTGGACACCACAGCCTTCAGTCAGTTGAACTGTGCTATATAATCTAGAAGAATTATCAAATACAGAATGTGACACATCTCTCCTTTGATGCGAAGACTGGATATGACCTATTTTGATATGTTTCTCACATGGAACAAACTAATGTTGATGGACAATTTGCATTTTTTTGCAATTTGATGGACAATTTGCATTTTTTTGTTTTAAGCAAAATATAAAAGGAAAACTCCAGCATTGCTCTTTAGGGGAGGACACAAGCAGTGTTTGAATTACAAGCTTTACATTCTTTTAATGATTTAGGCTCATTCTAAATTCAGTCTATGACAGATTATTGAACTAAATGTACCATTTTCTGTAGAAAGTAAGATGACAATAGCAGAGGCCTCGAGGCACTGAGTTCATTATCACATACACACACATACACTAAACACACAGAGACACACTCTAACCTGTCATAAATCTCTCAACAGCTATTATAATAATGAATATTACAAGCAGCATCTACCCTGAGAGCTGCGAGGAACCGGTAATCAAATATTCATCCTAATTAAAGGCAGACTCTTCCAGAAGAGCAGGTGATGATCCTCATGGTTGTAATGTTATTACTGAAGATTCTCACAGGTGTAATTTTATTACTGAAGATCATCGCTGGTGCAGCGCCAACATTGTTATTAACCTAAGCATTATTAACCTAAGATCTTTCATGAGCAGCAAAGCACAGACTTGACAGTGGAAAATAAATTCTATTTTATTTTCTTTTATTGGTTTATTATTATCTTCTCTAGAAAAGATCTGGATAAATACCCTGAAACATAAACAGATACTTTACCATACTCTTTGGAGTGTGCATGTGTTTGATCTGTTGAGGAATATGCCTTTGGTGGTTTATGAGGATCAAAATCAAGTAATTTATCAAGTATTTTGAAGATTTATAGAGCAATCAGAGTTTCAGAGACTCAAAGTCAGAGACTGCCCTTCATCTCTGTAACTTCCAGTCAAAACGGCTATTTAGTAAAAGTTACTTATTTTTCTTAAGACATTTCTGAGGAGACAAAATATGAAAAACATGAGAGTTTCCAGAACTGGAGCTCAAATAATTATTAAAAGAGAAATGCTCCTAACAACTGTACAAGACCTGTAAGACTACCAAACGTGTCACCATCAGATAAACAGTTCTTAAAGCTTTCATCTTTGAGAGGAGAAAATCAAGCTCCACTCTTGATTCAGATCTTAAATTAAGGTGTTTCTGTCCATTCTTCCACTGTGAGAAGAACAACTCAACACTATGAGTCCTTAAAGGATGTGTAGCTGTCAAGAAGCTGTTACTGAGAAAAGGAAACAGATAAGAAACAAGTGAATGTGTAAACCAAATAAAGAAGCTGCTGATGAACTGACCACCGCCGAGTCCAGACCTCAACATCACTGAATGTGTTTGGATTACTTGGATTGTGAGAAGCAGAAAATGCAACCAACTTGTGAGACTGAACTTTGGAGGTGTGGAAAAGAATGGAAGCTGGTAAAGCTGATGATGAATAAATTAAAAGAAGGCTGCTTACTGACTTTTGGTGGAAACGGCAAACATAAACTGACATTAAGGGATACCATTCATAAACAGTACAACAAATATACTGAAATGCACAGCCACTTAAAAAGGTGCCACAAAGGGTTGTTTGAGTGATGCCCTAAAAGAGATGCTTTTCTTTCCCTGAAGAAGGTTTGAAAATAGATTTGTGAAATGTGAATGTAAAGCTTTAAAGAAACTTTACATAATGTAAAGGTTCTATAACAATTTAAGCGTCCTTTCTACAACCTTTACATTATGTTGATGTTCTTTAAACTTTAAACTGTAAAAAGTTTCTTCCCACTCACACATCTCAATTACAAAAATGATCTCTAATGAATCATCCAGTGAAAGATGTTTTAGGAAACCAAAAGTGGTGGCTTCTTTAATGAGCTGAATCTCAGAGCCATTGCAGTGGTAACTGAGTGAAGCCTTCTCAAACATGTTTGACTCACTCACTCAGTCAAACTAGTTAGATTTCTACAATGTTCGTCTAGAAATGAGTCAAAAACTCGTACGTTCCGATCCCATAGAGCACTGCGACCTTTACCAAGAGCTGGGCAGAGACTCAGGCTGATGTAGAAGTATGCAAACATGAAATAAAGGGTAGGACATTGCAGTCATTTCATTAACTTTTTCATTTTATTTACACTGAGAGATCAGCACTGTCATAAAATGTTTAGTGTTTAAACTTTTTAATGTGCTTCATATGTGGCCTTTGTTCATCCACTAGCACAATGCTTATTTCTGCTGGTGCCCCCATGAGATTCTTAAGCTATATCAGCTCCAAGCTATTAGCATTAGCATTTAGGCTCTGGCTCAAACACAGACATTTAGAGCTTCTAACAAATATTCGGGTAACATTTTATTTTTTTATAATATTCATATACAAGTAGAGATAAATGTAGGTTGCTTGTATATTAAAAAAAATTCCAAAGCATATTAGATTGCTCTCTATCAGTCATTAGTGGAAAGTTAGTGTTTAGCCTTTAACAGGCTGCTCCACTGCATGGTTACACACATTTCATGTTGTAATTTGCAGCACAGGGGATCACAAATCCTTCTCCAACTTTACTTATTATTTCATGTGATTGAAATGAGCATGGCAGTCAAGACTTATCCACAAGGAGGCATCTGTATTGTGTGATTTGTGTGACCGTGCAGTGGAGAAGCCTGTTAAAGGTAAGTAGCCTACAGGTGTAGAGTGCTACACAAACTCCTTCCAGTCCACCAGGCTATGTAGATGATAAATATGACCATGATTAGCTGAGTGTTTTATGTCTGTTCACGTTAGCTTGTGTTCCGGGTTTCTTGTTTTTCATTTAGGCTCATCTTGCTCCTCTCATTAGTGGATGCAAGAGGTTAAATTATATTGTAATTTCAATATATAAGCACATGGACATTTTTACAACTAATATTTTTCAGTTTTTGTGGTTGCACTTGTAAAACTGTGATACTGCAGGGCTGGACTCTGGAACTACATTTTCGAACTACAATATTCATGGTTCATAGCGTGAACACATCAAAGATGCTTTAGCTTGGTTGGGAACTGGAGTATCTGCTAGTTAGCTGGCTAGTTAATTGGCCAGTGTGTGGCAGTACATTAAAATAATAGCCATCTGTAGCCTTAGTGTACAAGTAGACTGGATGAACTGGCTAACTTACCCCTTCTGCACTTTGACCCATCAGTTCCTCAGTCTGATATGCAAACAACTTTCAATTCTTCATTTCTTTGCATCCTGTTTAAGTAACTGTTTTTTTGTCATACTTTTTGGTGGTGTTCTCCATCTCTTTCTGGCTAGCCTTAATGGTTTAACTTCTTGGTTGTTATCACTATGTTTTATTCTGTGGGTGGTGGCATTTGTGTGATTGGCCAAAGGCACAATGACACACTGAGAATGAAGAGGACCACTAACATCTCTAGATAGGTGCACTACTATTCACTCTGTGTTTTGACGAATTGTGCTACCTTGCTCCTACCATAATGCATATTTATAGGTAGCGCTCTACATAAAACTGTAGGTTGGATGTTTTGATAACCCTATGCCATTTGTTCCAGGTGGTCTTTATTTATTTTATACAGGACGACATTAGAAACAACCATGTATTTCTCTCTTTCTCACTCTCTCCGTGGCCCACACATACATCACCCAGTATTCCCAATGGCCAGTCCATCCATGCTCATATCTTATTCTTAGTGAGTTACTGTAAACAGACAGCTCAACCACCCAGTAGACATTTAAAATTAATGATTTTATGACTAACCTGAAAAAAAAATCAATACAGTGTTGCTCAGTGTAAGTCAAATAGTAGGAATTAACCCTGATTTTTTTTTTTTCTACAGGTATTTCACCGTGTGCTTGTTAAAGAGTTAAAGCAAGATTAGACTAGACCAGTGGTTCTCAAACTGCTCTATCCCTATGTGTTGCACACTACACAATCACTGACAAGGCTCATAAACTTTTTTAATCTGGACCTGGGAATCCTTTGTCTTCCTGGATTTTGTAATCACTGGTAGGAATGACACTAGGTGGGGAATCAGTTACATCCAGGTGTAGTATCAGGAGGTCATTTAGTCTCCACTGACATTCAGCTAAACTATCTTCAGGCCACACTAAACCTGCTGTGCTTTGCACACGCTTTTATGGTGGCATATGGCAAAAAAGCAAAATGAAAGTAAACGCTGCAGCTGCTGCTAGCCACACGTCCCTGGTGTAAAAGATAAATCACAATTACCGAGGAGTGTTTGCATGCAATTCGTTGTATTGGCTCCTTTTTAGAGATGCACTGCATGTTGTGGGACGATACATCAGCAGATAGATCTCCTAAATGGGTAGATCTTTGGCCATTTGCTGTAAATGTGGCTCTCCTGTTGATTATCTCTTTCTTTTCTTATGTTTTTTTCTTTAATAATATTGATTGAATGCATTTTGAACTGTATGATTTACAACTCAGGAAGCGAGCTGGATTTTCATTTTCGTTGGTATGCAAGCTTGTGTAGAAATGCAATTTTATTGTGGCAGTTGCACACAATGTTTTATACGAAGAAATCTGCAGTTGTGCTGTCTGTCTTAATGTTGGTACAGCCATCTTTGTAGAGAGACGTGAATTGTTTTCACAACAGACAGTTCTCATGCCTCCTCTTTCACCCCCCCATTGCTCACTAGCAGCTCAACTGTCAACATTTTACACACAGAGGGCCAACAATGCTTAATGCCTGCATTAAGAGGTTGAATTTAATTTGGCTGCGTGGATATGCTGCGCAACAACTCACAGCCTGCCTCTCCATGGTTTTCGTATGCCCCTCTCATGATTAGGTTCTGGTGCCAGGACTGGTTACATCAACAGTTTGATTATGTATCAGTGATTACAAAATCCAGGGCTGCAAACTGGGTTCAAAGTCTGGATTTGAAGACCTCTGCACTACATAATCCTCCACCTGGAGGGATCCATGACAAAGCATCTCAGGATTACTATGCCCCACTGCCTTTGAGAAAAAATGCAAATGTCTATCATGTGCCAAACTGGAAATCTGCTGCTAATTTATGCAGAAAAATGAAAGAACAGAACAAAGTGAAATGACTCTATCTTTAGTAAGGATTCCTACTTTTTCATAGCCTTATACACCCCATCTGTTTCCTGGAACCATACAGAATGTGAGTGTCCATCTCTAGCACAGACGAGAAAGCTGCTGTGAATATTGACTCCAAAGCCAACTGTAGTGGCGGTGAGCAGCAGCTGTGGTCAATATTCATGAATCTATTCTCCAGTAAACGCTTCACCATGACTGTTGTTGTGGTTGCTCACGCCACGTTCTTTAAAGCCAGATATACACTGTTTAATTTTAGAAATCTTGTTCTTTAGTGACACCTCATACTGTGTTTTGCAATAAATCATCATATATGGACACTATGATTTATATGCTCACACTGTACAAACACACTCGGTCCAATTGACATGCTATGGCATGCACGTGACATGCAGCCCCTACAGAGAGCTCAGCCTATGAACACTTTCCAATAAAGCTGTTTCATTCAAAACAACACGCTGTGCACCCGAGGACCAAGTAAAACACTGTCTGAATCTCAAATGGCTCCCTACTCTCTACATGGTGCACGACATAGGAATTCCTGCGCCCAAACAGTGCATAATGTGTCTAATAAATAGCCGTTTGAGATTCAGCCTCATGTGTGCAACAGTTCCACACAGGAGAAACAGTGCACTGTTTGAGTGTACAAATTCAAATTTCATAACCTACTTAGCACATGGCATAGGAAGGAGGGAGCTGACTGAGATTCTGCCATTAGGAACTGAGCTACAGCAGCTTTGCTAACTTATGAAAAACTGTGCTCCGAAACTAAAACCAGATGGTAACCTACAATGTTTAGGACTCTAGAGTCTATCTAAAGCCTTTTTTACAAACACTGTTAAAAGAATCACTGTAATCACATTTATATCTTGCAATTACATTCAGTCCAAAGGAGTAAAGTTGCCATATCTGGACCGTTCTACCAAACTAGTTCAAACTGTGGTCCCACAGGAAAAAACTATTAAAAAAAAAAATGTTAAGGATTATATGATGATTGATTTGAAGACATTAACTGAGACATACGAGATTTTGTTCCGACAGCAGATATACAAAATCTTCATTTATAGGATACTTTCTACTGCGAGGTTGATTACTTATATAGTGAACTTTTTAGATTTAGGTTTTTTAATTAAAAAAATAAATTCAAAAAATGCTGTCCTCATTTTCATTGATGTCACTGAAACTGAGTTTTAGTGCATAGGTGGAGCGTTATTTTAGCCACACCCCTGCATTTTATCCCTCATTGGTTATGATTTGGTTATGCTACCAAAATGGAATGTTCTATCATTTGTTGTAATAAAATAAACATAATTAAGATATAGCGTCACTCCGTTTTAGTCTAAAGTCCAAGTCAGATAAAAGTCCAATGTGTTTTCATCTCTGACTTTAAATCAGTTCAGTAGAATGATCCATACAGACTTTAGTACTGCACGTCAACTTTTTTGCCTATGTTTACGTATGTTGAACAAGCAAAATTATTTGCCAGTGGTGTTCACTTGTGTAAGGTCTGTGGTTATGATTAGATTTGTTTGTGGTTTTGGGTGCAACTTTGAGAGGCGCTCAAAATTGCTGACATGTCAGAAGTCCTTCTGACTGACCGACTCCTTAATCAGAGCTCGTTTTAACAATTATTTGGGCATTACTTCCCCTCACACTGCACGTGAAACAATGGCTGCTAAAGCTCAGATTTAGCCTGCTAATGAAATACAATTGGCTAAGACCACATCAGGCTTAAAACAGACTAAAATCGCACAGTGTATGTCTGGCGTAAGAGTTTTCTACTGCTCATCTCAACACCTTCTGCTTGTTCTAGAGGTACTCACGCTATAAGATTCATTGCCAAGAATTTCAGATATGCTTGAAAATATTGGGATATCTGTGACAGCTCGAAGTTCACATCACTGAACCATTCACGCTACACCAGCAGTCATTACAGGAGTGTGCAGCAGTTTGTTACTGAGCCGGGGGATTTTGTGACAGATCCCAAAAATGTGGAAAAATCAGGGCTAAAATTATGCAGAATGCACTCAGCTTAAGTTGAGCGTCCTTGCTCTTGACAAGTTATGAAAGAAGGTACATTAATACACAATGAAAGTAACTCACTACTCCACTGTTCTTGTATTCTGGGCAGGCTGTGCTTGCCTGTTACTCCTTTAAAACTGCCTAATCTGTATCATGCCCAGCTCTTTTTGGAGTGATTAACTCTAACAAGGCTTTTCAGAGGCTCAATAGGGATCAGGCCCAGGGCTATCACTGATAATCAAATCCTCATTCTTGCCTCTCGATGTTTGATTGGAGTTTTGATAGTCGTACAGAGCCTAAGAGCAGCTTTGTCTCAAGGCTTCAAGTCTAGCGATTCGTAAAAGACCTCAAAATGCTCCTTTTTAGGGTTGATAATGAGATGCTCATCAAAGAAAAGTTGACCATCACCTTATCATCAAAGTGTGCAGGTGATTAGGGGAATACAGCGACCTGTTGACTTGATGAATAGGTGATGGAGATGCCAAGAAATCCAATAAAAAATCTCAAAAGGTGTTTTGCTAAAATAGTCTTCAACAGATGAAGTGTATACAAATGAAGGGCACAGTAGCTTCAGATTTAACCTTTTATCTTTTAATGAGGTTTTGAGAGGTGACAGTTTAAACTTAGCAAGATGTAAGAAGGTTGAGGACACGCTATATAAATATATTTTGTTTTTTTTTATCTAGTCAATATAGCTAATATTTCGCCTTTTTAGATTGCTGTAAGAATATTATAAGATCATTTTATTCATTTGATTATCTCCATTTTAACAGGTAATTTTGCTTGTTTTCAATTTCTTCAGGATCAAATTCACAATGTTGAATGATATGGAATTGTTGATTAAGAGTTCATAAATATGCTAGGTCATGTTATTTAGGTCAATGGCCAGACAAATACAGACCCTCCCCCAGTGGTCTCTTCTCACCCCTGAAAAACATGCAGGCTTGCTGTGTAGACTAGAATGCTAGAGTGGTGGACTGGGTTACACCAATTTTGCGTAAGTTCATACTAAAGAGTGGGACGTGAAGTCATCACTAAGTCCTTAGTTACCCCTAGTTAGTTTCAAACTCTTTTTTACTAATTTGGTTGCATCACAAATCCATAAGTCATTTCTTACCTAGAATCAGGGCGATGATTTGAGCTGTGAGTTAGAACGGTGAGCTAGAGATAGAACTCTAGATTAGAGCTAGAACTAGAATCAGGGCGATGATTTAAATCAGGGTGATGATTAGAGCTGTAATTAGTACATCTAGTCACAGCATATAGCATTTAGCTTAGTTAACCAAAAAAGTAATGGTTTTGGTCTTTTTTTGGTTTCCTAAAAATGTACCTGTGCTCAGGTGGAGGTGTAAATATTTAGTAATTACCAAGCCCAACGTTAAAACCAGTTTGTGTGGTGCAACTCATTTTGATTTTGTAAAGCATAAACCTGAACTTAGTAAACACCTCACAGCTAGCCTATGTTTGAACCTACGCACAGCTGCTGCAACTGGCCACTGGTGCTTATTTTATTTTAAACGATTGTCACAAATTCGCTGATGACCCATTTGGACATGAACACAGCTGAATGGTTAATTAACATCAGCTAAAATAAGCTAGCTAACGTTACATTTGTTGGACTTTTTGTTAGCTTTAGATAGGCTTCTATCTCTAATTTTCTTATCTAGCAGTACCGCAGTGGTCACCAGAGCTGGTCCTAGAGATCTACCATCCCACAGAATGTAGGATCACAGGGAGTGAAGGCAATAGCAATGGCACACTGGCATTCATTTTTCTTATATAGAAAACCTATCTAGAGTTCCTTATATGGGCATGACACTGACTACAGAATGACACATCACTTCAGAGGCCTTATTGCCTCTATAGCACATGTAGAGCAAGATTGCCATCACTCTTCATGCCCTTCAACTCCATCACTCATAATCTTTTCTTTTTGGTTTGTTTAGCAGCGTATGACATCATTTGTAGTGATGGAATTGATCTCACCTTTAAGGTTATAAATCCCATGTTTAATATTTGTATGATTTAAAACTTTGTAAGTTTTTCCTAAAATTTGGCAATTGCAAACCAGCAGTGATAATTGACAATAGCCGATCATATCTGTCAGTAAAGGGCTGCTAGTGACAGAGGAAGCAACCAATCATATTTTGATATCCAATCAGCAGGAGTCTTTAGACTCTGAAAGAGTCACTGTAAAAATACTACCAGGTAAATTATATGCTAATATGTCTGTCAGCTTCATATAAAACATGGACTGTGTTTTAGAATCTTCAAATGTCTGAATTTCCATGCCTTTAGCTTAGAGCTAAGCAAACTACTAAAATCCCATAGGTACACTAGCTGAAATTAACAGTATTGTAAAGGTGGGTTGTTCTCTCATGTTTTGACTGAGACTTTACTTTTGTGGCATGAATTAAAGGTTTAGCTTTAACAGTCATGCTTCACTACTGAATATTACAGATAGTTATAGATACTGTTGTTTATTAGTATTTTCCTTGAATTTGGCATTGGTGACTTCAGTTTCATATGAGTTGGAGCCTAGTGGAGGTACAGGAGAGTGTGAGTGTTTGTTTCTGTCTGTGTGGGTGGGTATAGGTTGCTTTTGG
The DNA here is from genome assembly GCF_904425465.1 of Colossoma macropomum. NCBI lineage: Eukaryota > Metazoa > Chordata > Actinopteri > Characiformes > Serrasalmidae > Colossoma > Colossoma macropomum. The sequence continues at coordinate 28,812,432 of NW_023494792.1, read as the reverse complement.
TCTTTCTCTTTAATAACATGCCCTTTTCTCTATCGACAGACAGCCTCAAAGAAAATGGTTTATGTCTCCGATGCAGCAGCACCACACGTACAGCGGTAGCAGTGGCAGAGGAAGCCTGATCCCCATTTAAAACAGCAGTGCTCTAGGGAAACACACACTCCTGCACTCAAACTGGGTGCAAAGCACACAGACCGACTTCACATACGAAGGCCTACAGTAATACCAAAGCTACAGATCATCCCTTATGTAAACCCAGCACCGGTGGTTTTATGTATTCCATTTTACGCTGCATAAAACGGACATTAGCATTCCAATAGTGTGTGCGTAGAATAGGTGATTAATCCTGCCATAATCTCCTACTGAAAGAAAATACAACAGTAAGAGAAGATGTGCAGTGCTGTCACTTGTATTGTCACTTGTATATGACTGTGCACGAGTGCCATAATGGGAGTTTTTCCAGCAGCATTGAGTCAACTAAGAATAATAGTTTGCATACAGAATGCGGTAGAGGGACTTTACATGAAAATGGATGCAATTTGTCAGAATGGTTACAGCCAATTACATGTTTATGAGCAATAATCCATTACATGGCCATAGAAAAGACATATGGGAGCTGTCTGTCATTTTGAATTGCATCTAAAAACGATTTAGCTATGTGAAAACCAGCATGAGTGTATGTTATTATAAATGTTTGTCAGAGGATGTGTTGTCCAGGCAAAGAAATACATGTATAAGAAAGTTGATCACACAATACACATAGAGAATTCCTGACAAAGCATATTGTCTGAAGTATTCTTCTTCAAATGTGCTTATTTCTCTAGCCAAGAGTTCTCCTAACCTTAAATCCAGTCTGTGGCCCTGGATTGTACTGATTCACTATCTACTGTAATACCTGCCAGCAATTACAAAATCCAGGACCACAAACTGGATTCTGAGTTGAAGACCTTTGCCTATAAACTCCTTTCCAACATACTTCAGTGATGATTTGCATGTATGCTCCTTAAGATGCATATTGCAAACATACTTTAATTATGTAGTGCTCACTCAACCGCTCAACTGTACATACTGTATGTATATGCTTATAACTAAACACATTTTCAGTATTTATAAACAAAGTGCTGCAGAGTTAAGTGTTCTGCCTCATTATATACATATGATTCAACTCTTCAGCTCCTCTGTCGAATTCAGAGGGTTAGAAGAGGATAAACACTGTGGCCCAGAAGGAGCCCAGTTTTGCTCATGTTTTGTGTTATTTGTACACTGTAAAAAATATATATGTTGGGGTTTAAATTTAAAAACGTAATGTCTGGGCTGCCTTGAAATTTTAAGTTATTTGAACTTCAAATAATAAGTTGATTGGGCATAAAATACGGATTCTTGTTACATTAACTTACTATTCGAAATTCAGTTAATTCAAAATTTTAAGGCAGCTCCAACAGTAACTTTGTTAAGGTAAAACATCAATTATTTTGTACAGCATAGATTATTTCCTATGTTGTGTATTTTGCAGATGCCTCTCATGGCTATTCTGCATGGTTTGCGATGTCTAGGTGCACAGATGCAGAGCAGCACCTTTGCTATAATGACGAAAATGTTACTTTCATATCAATAAATATTTCAAATCACAAAATTGTAACAGCAGCTTCACCAGCAGAACTGTTTTATCAGACAGGCTATACACCTTAGATGTGCTGGATGTCTGCCTGAAGCATTTATTGCAATCAAATCAATATGATAAATGTTTGACAATAACTTCACTTAGTAAAGCTGCACTCTCCCACACCAATGAAATCACACTGTCATCATCAGTGGTGCTGACATCAGCTAACTATCAGGAGTGTACCCGGAAAGGGCAGATAATGTGTTATAATCAGATACAAATATGGATATGAATATTAGACACACTACTGTTTTTATTTGTTTTTTAACTACATACGTCTTCTCACAGTTTTTGATTGGCAGGTAACAACTTGCAACTTGTATTTATTGACCACCACAATGCAATATAATATTCAAATTTACCGCAGACTTTGCTTGCCGGCTTGCATCTGTGGCTGCCTCCTAATAGTTGAATGAAGCCTAGTTTTCTGCTATCCTTGATCAGACAAAATTGAGAAAAGTAAATAAGAATAAAACACAATTCATTAAAGAAATATGCCTTTTAAAACTTTGGGACAGATTAGCACTAATATCACTTTCTGTGTGCATTACAGAAAAGGAGGAAACTGTCATGCCCCTGATTTTATTTTACTTTACAATTAGCCCATTTATCCATCTCAATTTCCCCCTCTCCCTTCAATGGAAAGGGACTACCACCTGCTGACCACAGTTAGAAACTATAGTTCACCTTTTATGCAGTTTGTGTTAGTCATTGTCTTCATCAGTGCTCAGCACCTGACCATAGAACCACCATTGGTTGGATATTTTTGTTAGCACCACACACACTAACATACTACTACCATGTTGGTGATGCTGCTTTGCTAAAAACAGTCCAACACTAAAATAAAATCTGGTCAACTCTGGTCCTATGGTGGTCCCTTTCCATTGACTGGAGAGGGGAAAGGAAGTGCAACAAAAGATGTCACTAATTGTAGAATATCAGGGGTGTGACAGTTTCTTTCCTTTCACTGAAAGTGACTTGAGTGCTAATCTAACCCTTGTGGAGGATCTTCAACCTGCTTAATGTGTCTGAGTTATGAGTGAATTCCTTTGTTGGACAGATTAGAGGGTTGTTGACAGGCCTGGCGCTGGAACCTAATCATGAGTGGGCATCTAAAAACCATGGAGTTTTGAGGGAGGGGGACTAAAACTATAAGGCTATGAAAAAATGGGACAATAAATGAATTTCCAAAGAAGCCACACATTCAGGAGAAAATCAATAGGAGGGCCACATTTACAGCAATTCACCAAAGATCTGCCCACTTAGGAAATCTGTCTGGTGATGTATTTTCCCACATTCCTAAAATGCAGCCAATAAAAGTGATGCACGCAAATCCCCCAGATTAATTGCAATTTTTTATGTCAGGCAAGAAAGTAAAAGTAAACATTGTGCACACTGCTGCTGCCAGCTGCTTAGTTTACTTTTACTTTGTATCTGCCGTGTTCTGCTATAAAAGAGTATATAAAGTGTACTATTTTTATTGGGGCATAAAGATTAATTAGTAGGGCCCCACTAAATGACCTGCCGATGCCGGGTCTGGTTGTCGAGAACCTGTGCAGAAACAGATGGGCTACAGTCAACCTAACAGCACTCCTATTTAGTAGGTGTACCTCATAAAATGGCCAGTGAGTGTAGATACAAGGTACCTAATAAACTGGCGTCTAACAGTATTTTGACACCTACATCAACAGGAAATCCTTGTACACCTCGCACTTGGCAAATGAAAAAGATTCGGATTCAGATTTCACTGCTGGAGATTGTATCAACGAGGTCTGACCAAGTGTGTTTGTACTTCTCCTGCACTGTTTGACTCTAAGAGCTGCTAATGAGCTGTTATCACTTCTCTCACGTTATCAGGAGAAAAGAATTTCTCCGTCTCTTGGCTGCAGGTGCTGCTGTCTGCTTTTGGCCCGCATTCTGTCTCTCACTGCTCTTAAGCGCTGTGTAGGTGTTTGCCGAAGCGGAGGCTTTGAGGGACTGTGAAGCACACCTGTTTAATCTAAACCCTTCATAGTCTACCCTTTACATGTGATGAAGCTTAACATGCTTTCAGATAAATCTCGCCAAGGGGAGCGGATCTGCCGTCTGTGCCATCTCCCTCCGCCTTCTGCCTCTTTGCTTTAGCCTTGTTTTCAGTCTCAACTTTTATTCTTTAATCCTTTCATTTGCTTGCTGTGCCCCCCCCTCCAATCTCTATCTCAGGCTCTTTTATGGAGGCATATTTACCCAATTAATAATCATCTAACTGCAGATAAGACACAGAAGGAGAGCGAGTGAGATAGATAGATAGAGAGAGAGAGAGAGAGAGAGAGAGAGAGAGAGGAGGAGAATAACTCCTCCAGGCTTGTGGGTGTCAGTACAGCTCCTGAATGCATCTGTTCCACAGTAGCCCAGCATAATTAAAAAGCTGCAGGAACAAGAGCAATCCTTGAACCTTCTATATCGTGGTCCTCCTGTTGCCATGGCAGTCCACGCAAGCAGAAATGAGTATACCGCGCATTGCGGAGGGAGGGAAGGAGGAAAAAAAAAAATGAAAAGCTCCGACAGTTATTGCTTTTAGTCCATTTCAATCAAAGTGAGGGCACTCTGGCTGCCAATAACAGCGTGTGACATCTCTCTTGGCATTTGGAGCTTGTTAAGTTGTTCTTTCAAGTTCACGCATTCTCTCAAATGCCAGGAACTTTCTGAAACCGCTATTCTGCGTTTGGGTGGTAAGCGCTGCTTTCGCCTGTCATGAGTGAAAAGCCAGGGCAAAGATGTCATGCTCGGATAGATGCGACCTACAGTACAGCCTGTATGTTTGAAATATGCCCCATTGTGAGGATAGAGAGGTCAATAGATGCTGGAATCAGTGAAGCAGCAGAATTAAGCAATCCAATTCAGCTTTGTACCGTTTTCTTGGTATCTGTTTTTTTTACAGTAGACTTTGTCATAAAGCAGTTTCAGAGAAATTCAGGTTCAGAACCATAGTGGATAGGCTGAGAGACACAGTGGAGAGGAACCCAGATTCAGAAGAGGGACCCATCCTCTTCTGGTCAACACTGGGCAGTGGAGCTGTCATGCTCTGTTTCTATGAACTCCATCTCCCAGAATCCTCTGGGAGATCACGTGCCTGCTGACCGTCCACAGCACTCCAATCATCATTCTCACATACTAATCTGCTTCATATGTTCTTGTTGTCATATGACTAAATGTAGTTAGTATAAAGCCCAGGCTTTTAGATTAGTTTCCTTGTGAGGTATTGTTTCTTCTGGTGAGAACTACTGAGCAATTTTTCTGATTGCCTTTTATGGTATTCTGACCTTGTCTTAGATTCTCTAAGAAGATGATGCAAGTACTACAAGTTTAAGTGACAGTGAAGCTTCTCCTTCTGTTTGGTTACCTGTCTGAATCTAAAAAGTACTTTTTTTCATACATTGAAAATTGAAAATGAAAATGATTTTTCAATAAAATCTCCCACAGCAATGAAATCACAGTGGCCCTTATTCACTGAAGTTGCATTCGGCCAGATGTGACAGTCAAATGAGCATACACTAATTAAAAGTTTTATTATTTATCAATTTCATCTTTAACATATCTGTACAATCAATTTCAAGTCCGGTAGGGGTGTGTGTAAATTTGAGCATAATAGTTAAACAATTAAAAAAAAAAAGTTTAATTTGCAGTTCACAATGCAAACTATCATCAATATCATCAATCTATAATTCCAATAATATGAAGAAAAATAGAACATAAAAATAATATTAATGTTTTGCACATAGCAATCCAGTCCAAATGTTGTTGTACTAATTTTCCACTGGTATAAACACACGCTGTAACTATTCCATGTTAACAGTACACATTTTGGTCAGTAAGGCCCTGTAAGTGCCTACGAGCAGAGCCACTGGCTCACAAGCCATGTAGTACAAAAGTTTCATGAATCAGACACAGAGTAGTCCATATGTCGTAAAAGGCACTCTGCACTCTTTTACCCAGCTTTGATGAATAAGAGCCAGTGTCATTATCAGTACTGCAGTTAGTAGCAGCTAATTATGAGAGATGTATCTGAATATGAATACGCTATTTGGTACGTTTCAATACAAACTGGAGTGCAATACAAAAATGAAACATGTTTTTATACACAAAATTATTGACTGAAATATGATTTCAGTTTGACTGTTATTGTTTAAAACATCCCCCAGTCACTTCCCAACAGAGCTGCCACTCCATATAGCCCACGCAGACCACTCGCTGTGGCCAGGGCAGCGTATCTATGCTGGGGTCAACCAAAAAATAATGAGTCATTAAAACATACGTCAACTTGTACGTTCATTGTGCATATTTTTTGACATTACTCAACATTATTGAATGTAAATCTCACTGATAAATCATAACGAATTAGAACAAAGTGTAATGAAATGCCACTTGTAGGACAACATTTTAATTTCCTAACTCTGTAGAAGATTCCGATCAAGCCCATAGTGGAATATGTCCAACAAACTTTTTTGATCTCTTAGGAACATAAAAATATCAGATAAAAAAATGAGGCGGCAACTGTATATACAAATACATACAAAAAAATAAATACAATGCAAAAATAAATGACAGAAAAAGGTTTAGGCCATGCCTACTTCTGGTTCAAACAGGAACAGATACAGATACCTGGGGCACAAAACAGATACAGATAGTGGAGTTATGTTACACCCCTACTAACCATGCTACAATACATCCACATAGAGATCATCGACTTGTCTAACACCTGAAAAATAGAGCTGATTGAGCCATGTTGTTCTGTGCATTTGATATATGTTATGTGTGATAGTGTTTTCTACCTCATGGAACACACTGCTATTAGTAGTAACGGCAGAGGTAACAGTGTAAAATAGCATGTAGCAACGCTACAAAGTTCATCACTGCACAGAGAAAGGTGAAGAAGGTTACTGTGGTGTCCCATATGGAAAAACAAATTAAAAAGAGTTCTTTTTAATGTCACTGCAGTTTCTCCTACACAACAATAGGATCAGATGAGAAGACAAAGGAGACTTTTGCTTAGGTTTCTCCTGCTGCTTGGATATTTCTCCTGAACTAAAAGAGCACAGTAATCTCACATGTATCCCCTCTTGAGGTTCTGCAGAAATCTAAATAAAGTCTCAGTTTTGATACTGGGAGTAGTATTTATCATTTTTATTGGAACCAGAAGCACCTCATGTCTCCTTCGTGTCTAATGCTATTTTAGGAGAGCTGGAATATTAGGAGAGTCACCGTTCAGTCTCCTGAGCTATAAAAGAGCAGTATTTGACTGCTAAAATTCTCAGAATAATGTGAAGAAAGTTGCTGTCGGGGATGATGAAATTTTGCCAGCATATATACTTGACAAACACAGTGATGTTGTGCTAAATACTTTGTTTTGTTTTGTTTTTAATCTAAATTGTTTGGGGTGAAATGACAAGATACAGCTGCTGATCTGAGTGTTGACTGAATAGTTGTTGATGTGAGGCCATAGTCAAGCTACATGCGCACATCTATAGCAAAAGATTGTAGTAATGGTTGACCAAATGAATGGATGGGAGTGGGAGAAAGTTACGGAGCCCCTGAAAGACCATGGGCCTTTTTTTAAGGTAAAATCTGGTGCACACCAGCTACCATCACTTGAGCACCAGATATAAATAGGTAAGCACTATTTTTACCTAAAAATATACTATGTCCTTTCAGAGGCTCTGTAGATGGATGAAAACAAAACATCTTTAAAACCACATTATGCCACTTCATAGTATTGAAGTAGCCTCCTGCCTGTGTTTCAATGACACATCCAAAGCAACACACACAAGTTACATGACCAAAGATGGTAAGAGTTGTTGATGGAAGCAGCCTATAAAAAGCAGCACTAACTTAAACAGTGCATGACTACTGCAAACAAAATAAAAGTAGAAACTCCACCATGCAAAAAGCACACATGGGTCTTTGCTATTCTCAAAATAAAAGTTCAGTTCTTTTGTTCTGTTTTCATTTTTGTTTTTAGCAGTTGCTCTTCAACAATACTGAAATCTGGGGGTGCTGCCTCCCCCTCAGTACTCCTACGTCCTGTGTGCTTTGTTGCTGTAGTGTGTTTCATGAGAAATGTGAAACCACCAGTACCTTCACAGAGCACTACTATTGAATCAGTGCTCAGCATCTGCTTATACCATGAGTTCAAGTACTGGAATTGGTATTAGGAGAGAAAACCATGGACCGCTGTTTCCCTACTGAAGTGTATTTTAGGGGGAGATGAGAGGGGAGTTGCCAACCCCAACCCACATCTTTTAGGGGTTGGAGGCTCAAAAACCACAGAGCCACAGCTCATAAACCTTGAAACCTAATCCTATCTTGATCTTTACAAAATTTCACCACTATTTTTAACCTGGAGTTTACTTTTGTTTCACCCAAAATGTGGCTGACCTTTGAACAGCTTTCTGCTTTATGTAGCTCCCTCCAGACCACTGTGTCTGCAGTTTTCTCCTCATCTCCTCTCTTCCCTTTGCCTCCCTCCCTTCTCTCTGTCTTGGCCATGTCGGGTGAGGCCGTTAATTGAAAGTGGGGAACATATTCTCCCTGGCCACCTCTCCTCTCCGCACTCTTCATTATCGCCACTCCATTTGTCTGGCTTCCTGGCCTACTGTTGTAAATCCTTATCTGTGTGTGCGTGTATATGTGTGTGTGTGTGTCTATAGCTCAAACGGGCCGTTGAAGAGATAGGGGGGTTGAACTGAGCTGGGCACACAGGCTGCAGAGAAAGAAGGAGCAAAGCAAGAGAGGTGCAGATTGGACAAAAGATATATAGAAGGACGTAGATCATTTTGATTGCCAGACATGTATAGGAGTGAGAAAGAGAAGACTGATGAGAGTGTGAATGAGAAAGAAAGAAAGAAAGAAAGAAAGGAAAGCAGTAGAAACAGCAAACTATGTGTGTCTATGTTTGTCTGTCTGAAAATAAATGGATTGTGATTGATTTATAAGGGTGGTATAACATGGAGACAAGGAAAAGTGTTGTAGTATTGTTGGTCTTTTCTTTTTTCTGTCACCTTTTGGTCTGATCGGGTTGAGTGTCTGACCCGTCCATTGATCTGGCCAAGCCACTGGTTTGCAGGAAGTAATTACATTTACTCAGTTCCATATGCTTAATTATAATTAATATGGATTTGTACTTTTCTGAGAATTGACAGAAGTTAATACTTTCACTCATACTTTAGTATGTGCATAGCAACAGATGAACTTCAGTCAGTGAGTGTAGACCAATGTGCACCTATATGATAAATGTACCTGATGAAATGGTCAATTAATGTTAGTACAAGATGTACCTAATAAACTGGCAACTCACTGCTTTTCCAAATTTTCAATAGTTGACAGTTTTTAATGTCATTGTGTTCTGTTGGTTCAGCACCTGGGCTGTTTGCTGTTGTTCACAGCTCTCATGTTGGAGCTTTATTATTTTATTTTAGACAGTTCTAAAAACAGAAGTACACTTCCTATATTCCCTTTTTTATTTGGCTCCATAATTTGTTGAAGTTGGTCTGTCCTGTTCATCAGTCTGGTCTGTCTCATTATTGGGTTGTCTTGTTATTTGCTTGTCCTGATCCTGATCTCTTCTGATATGAGTCTGTTCTGTTCAGCTATCTGTTTCATTACTGAAACCTGGTCATCACCCTGTTCCACTTGTTGGTCTGTTCCAGTCATTAGTTTGTCTGCTGTGTTCATTGATCTGTCCCATTATGTCCCATCATTGGCCTGTCTTGCTCATTGGGCTGTCCCATTCTTTGATCCGTCCTGCTTGTCTGTGTGTCTCCTTTATTGGTCTGTCCCACTTGTTTGTCTGTCCTTTTCACTGATCTCTTCTGCTCATTGGTTTGTTCCAATTGTGGGTCTGTCCTGTTCATTGGTTTGTCCCGCTAATTGGTCTGTCCTGGTTATTGGTTTATCCCAGTTGTTGGACTGTCTTGTTCAATGGTCTGTCTTGTTATTGATCTGTCCCCTTATTGGTCTGTCTTGTTATTGATCTGTCTCCTTATTGGTCTGTCTTGTTATTGATCTGTCTCCTTATTGGTCTGTCTTGTTATTGATCGGACCAGTTATTGGTCTGTCCCACTTGTAGGTCTTTCCTGCTCATTGATCTGTCTTGTTATTGGTCTGTCACATTGTTGGCCTGTCTTATTATTGATCTGTCTGCTTATTGGTTTGTCTTATTATTGATCTTTCCCATTATTGATCTGTCCCATTGCTGTCCTTTTATTTGTCTGATTTGTTGTTGATTTGTCCCCTTATTTGTCTGGTTTGTGGTTGATCTGTCCCCTTATTGGTCTGTCTTATTATTGATCTGTCCCATTATTGGTATGTTTTATTATTGATCTGTCTGCTTATTGGTTTGTCTTATTATTGATCTGTCCCATTATTGGTCTATTTTTGTTATTAATCTGTCCCTTTACTGGTCTGTCTTATTATTAATCTGTCTCATTATTGGTCTGTTTTGTTACCGATCTGTCCCCTTATTGATCTGTCTTATTATTGGTCTGTGTCATCACTGATCTGTCCCACACATGGTCTGTCCCCCTCATTGATCTGTCTTGTTAATTGTTCAGTCCCATTTGTCAGCATATTCCATTCATTGATGTACTTCTTGTGCACTCATATCACCCATCTGTTGTCGCAGTGCTGGCACTATGACACCCTTTCAGCACTTCTGCTGTCCTACCTGAGTGAAATATGAGATAAAGGTGGTGCCCTTGTGCCATGCAGCTGGGTGCACTACATTTCTTCTCTGCTCCAATCCCAACCCAAGCTTTAACAAAGGATGTGGATGCTGTCAAATCTGTTTTGGTAGAGAGGTGCCTGTGTGTATGTGAGTGTATATGCATGTCAGGAAATGCAGTCAGTTTACTGGTGTATGAAAGCTGACTCTTGGATGCACTGCTACACTTGACTGTTGGAGCAGGTGTGCTTTCAGGGAGGCTGATAGAGCATTCAGCTACAGCAGTTACAGAGAGTTCAATCCCTACTACACTGTGCTAGGACCTAGATTAACATCTGCTGATGCCTATCAGAAAAGAGGCTTTGCTGCAGAAAAAGAGAGGTCAAATGAAGGTGAGTGTAATGATGGCCGGTGATATTTTCCGTGTCTGTTAGCTGTCATTTTGAAAGTTCACTTCAAATGCAGGAGTCAATACATTTTGCTCTTGGAACACACCCGCTTTTAGGCTTTTTGGTTTCAGTTTTAAGTGGGCCGGTCACTGCTTCTCTCCTTTCTGTTTGTGTATGTGTGTGTCTTGTTCACAAGCCATGCTCCCGGTCTGACTTCTCACCTATTCTTTACCTTTACAAGCCTTTGCTGTGCCACTTTAAGCCTGCGAATTTCAGAGCACCTACTCTCCCCTCCACTTCTTATTGCTATATCATTGTCTCTTTGCCATATCTATCAGCTATATCTGCACTCCCAGCCCTTTATCACCCCAATCCACACTCAACCAGTCATTGAGCTTGGAGACAGCATTCAGTACACAAAAGCTGAAAAGCTACATTACTATTCAAGAGTTTGTACATACTTACTCACAGAACTTTCTTTATTTGTACAATTTTTCACATTTTTTGGGAAATAATGCATGGACATCATGCATGGATGTACATAATACATCAACCTCACTATTCATTAGGCTGAGATTACGTGATAACAAGAAGGCTACAGTCACGGAGGAGTTGTATCCATTGACTGCTGTTGATAAAAAAATGGGAAACTGTCTTCACTCTATGAAAATCACTTGATTTTCATGTTCAGTTTCATGTGAACCTTGATAATACATATAATAAATCAAAAAAAGACTTACTGAAAGTAATAAATACATTGTGATGAAGCTTATTTTGTCTACTCTTATAGCTATAACCAAATATACTGCTTTTTAAATTGAAGAAAATATCAGGGTCAAATTTGAGTAAATGAGAGAAGTGTGATTAATCGTGACTATCTGCACAAAATCATGTGATTACCCAAATGCATTATTTCAATTGTTTGACAGCCTTAGTATTTATATTTTAAGGTAAGACACTACAGGTCAAAATGACAATTTGGGTCCTGTCAGTTATTTTCCAGGGATTTGGATAAATTGCATTTACAACATTAAACTGTAATTATTAAATAATCAAAGTCTGAAACTGAAACTCATTAAAATGTCAAAACCATGGCTTCTAGAATGCCTACATTTTTTTTAATTTTACATATTCATTCCCAAATAAATTTTGCTAATTGGGATATTTCAGAAGGATTTCATAATTTATTGCTCATAGCTAAATTTATGTGAGATTTAGAAAATTACCTGAACATCAGTTTACAATAGGAGTACATAGTGTTTTCATTGATTTCAATAATCTGTTCTGTACAATCAGTGTGTTCACAATAAAAGAAACATTTTAATTCTAATTCCATCCAAATGCTAGTTTTTTTATTATATATATGCAAACGTATATCATATGCATTAATAAATGTGCATTTTTCAACATTTCCAAAATAAAAAAGTATTTGTAAGTATATCAAATATTGACTGGAAAAGATTCATTGTGATATCTGTTGTTTTAAAAACTGATCCCGTAGTGTCTCATCTTATGTTTATTCTATCAGAATAGTTATTCTGTCTCTAAGGGCCTGATTCTCTTAGGTCATTTTAGAATGTTCTGTACTGTTCTGGGCCTCTATCATGGGTACATAACCTTGATACTTTTGTTTGGGCCAGCTAAGGGGTTCTCTACAACTGTTGTTTGCTCCTGTTCTCTGTGGAAGAAGGAGAATAACTTCATTAACAACTCCACAAGTCAATACTATTTGATAATGAAAAGCAAATATTCAACAAGATGTGTTCAAACTTGTAACTAGAGCTGTACATTCAACTATTCAAAACACAACTGAATGCTTAGAATTTATTATTAAATTCAATAATTTAAAATTGAGCTTGCTGTTTCTTAATTCTTTGAGTGAGAAAAAGGCAGTTTGTTCCCAATGAACCTAGCGATATTAGCCTAACTAGCCCCAGTCTGTCAATTATCTAACTACTACATAAATCTGTAGAAAACAACAGATTGTCATTGTATCTGCTAAATAAGAGTTTGTCCTGCTCTCTGATCTATTGTTGTTGTAGATCATTTCTCATCTTTTTGGAGTGATGTTTAAAACACATTTGTGAATCTTTTGGCTGTTTATGGGCTCATAAATCATTATAGTGTATGGGAGTATTTGATATTTAATTAGCTGATGTTGTGCTGATTCGGGCGTATATAATGCTTATTATATTGTCGAAAAATGACAACGTGGGCAAGCAAAACATAAAGACATGCATATTTATGGATTTAGAACAGGATCGCCCGTTAAAACGGCTCAGTGATCAGTATTAACAGTGATACAGTGATATGGTGGTAGACGCTGTAAAATGTTATTATGTACTCTGTGCGTTGGTACATATTGATTTTGCTTTACAGTAGAGAATGGCTGTTTTTGAAGAACTCTACTACAAATGATTTATTATTTAAGGAGACAGGTGAAACAATTAGGCATAGAAGCTGCAATGGTGAGAGGTAGGCTGAGAGGAGGACTTTGGCTTTATTATGCAAATTGGTGTATTTACTGCAGTTCACATTGCAGAAATGCTGCTGAAGCTTTCTTAGGGAGAACAATGCAAGCTTAGTGACTGCAGCTGCACACTTAAGACTCTATGACTCAGTTATATTATACTTGTACAGCATACAATTATATTACCTTTAGGGACATGTTCTGGTAAAATGAAACACTTTGTGGAATTGCCCACTTGACTGTATGTACTGTACATTATGGTTGAGTGTGGAACTGTTCATGGCTGATTTCTGAACCTATAGAGAAGGAGTTAAACGTGTATGTTGATTTGAAGCTCGATTAGTTCACTATGGATGAGTGTCGTTCCTAAATATGGCAATATGGAGAGGAGTTGCGTAACATGAAAAGGTATAGGCCCTGAAAAAGTAAGGCCACTCCAATGTGAAGTCCTCTTGTTCATACACTGCAGTCAGATCACTGAGTTCTGTACTTGTCCTTGGCTTGCCTGTGTCCTGTGTCTGTAAGAGGGTTGTGTATGCCATTCCTTTATGACTCACTACAGCATGAGAATTATGTGACTCACCATGGAACAAATCAATACACCTGCATGATGACTTACAGAATCCAGGAGCAAAGGCTAGATCAAAATGTTTTCAGCCTATATAGGACACGATATCAATGGATTGCAAGGTCTTCAACCTATGAAATCTTTGTGTACATGAACCATCAATAATGAGATCAGAAATAAGTCATCAAATGATGATCTCTGAATGTAATGAGATGTGCAGTATGTGTCTCTGAAAACTTAAATACAATACACTACTGAAAGATAGTTTAACTGGTTCACATTTAAATGATGTCTCTTTCAAACAAAAACCTTCAAATTCAATTTTATACATGCACTGTCCATTTGTTAGAAACCTCTACCTTGTACTTCCACTTACGAGCCACTTCATGGGGTCTACGTTCTCTATAGGTTAATATTTAGATGCACAAGTACCTCTATAATCCATCTGTTACCATGCATAATTGGTCTCTACCCCCTCTCTACTCCATTCATCATTGGTCAGTTTATGACCACAGGACTGCTGCTGACCAGATGTAAGTGGTGGGCCATTATCAACATAGCAGCAGGCCATTTAGTGGGGCAATACCCCACCAATCAATCATCATGCCCCACTAAACAGATGAAGCTAAAGTCAGAATAAAAATGATATAAAAATGTATTATGTATTTGAAATGTTTTAAATATGGCCCTGTGATGGGCTGGCGACCTGTCCAGGGTGTTTTCTGTCTTCCGTCCAATGACCGCTGGGATAGGCTCCAGTTTCCCCCACGACCCAGGAGGATAAACGGCTTAGAAAATGTGTGTGTGTGTGTGTGTGTGTGTGTGTGTGTGTATGTGTGTGTGTGTGTGTGTGTGTGTTTAAATATGTCTAGGGCACTATGAATATTATGTGTTATACACCCTTTTCTGCTGCCTTTTATTGCGGCACACTGAGCTGGAAAAAGTCAAGTAGCATTTTAGTATTTTTCTTGTGCTGACCAATCAGATGAACATGAAGGAGAGACTAGTGGCTGTGGTCATCAAGTACGTAGATTTCACAGATCTAAATTATCAGTGACATTTCCCAATAATACCCATTGCTATGCTAACTACCTTTCAAGATGCTGATTGATAGTTACAACAATGCTGCTACTTAGCAACAGGAAACAGTGGAGCAGCAGCCTTCAAAAACCCCACATTGAACCCCCAAGAAGGGTTTATGCTTTAGCTTTCTGTAAAATGCAGTCTAACTGGCTGATTATCCATGTAGCTTATTGCCTCCACCTGTAAAAAAAGATTTGATGTTTTATAATTTCTTCGTTCACAGCAGTGACACTGACTTGGTAGTTCATGGTAGAGTTAATGGTGCTGATATTAGTGAATCAGGTTTAGTGTTTCTGGAGTTTTTATATGCAACATTGTCACTGCTAAGTTGAGAGTTGTCCACCACCCAAAAATGTCCAGCCAAAAGCAGCTCTGCGGTCAGAATCTAAGCACTGATGAAGGACTAGAGCAGGGGTATTCAACTGTGGTCGCTGAGGCCTGGCGCCAGGTACATATTCTGCGCCCTTCTCCAAACCCCCTGCTAAACTTAGTCTGACCCATGGACTAGAGGATGGCAAGCACCACACATGAGCTTCACCAACCATGGTCCTAGAGATTCTCACCTCACTGTGGACTGTAGTTCAAATCACAATCTGCCACACCTGCTCCAGCTACTTCTTCAGAAGACCTTAACTCGCTGGATCAGATGCAAGGGAAGTGGGCAGTATGTTAGATGTGGGTTGGAGCTAAAATCTGCAGGAAAGCCAATCTCCTGGAGGACGGTTGGTGACTGCTGAGCTACAGCTTCTAACCAGCAAGGTGAAGGTACAATCTAGGTGTTTCTAATAAAGTGGAAAGTGAGTACATATTGCCTTTTTGGGGAATTGTGCTGGTTGCTAATGTAAACTGCTCCGCCCCCTCAACCTCTCAAGCAAATTCAAGCTCAAGTAACACAAACATTGATTTAATTATTATAAACAGGGAGCAGGCTGTGAAGTAACTAATCTTAGTCAGCTTGATAAATGGTGTTATTAGACATAGGGGTGAAATTAGCTTTGCTGTGTGCGTGTGTTGAGTGTATAGTCATTGAGGCCTGACATCACTGTGCTGGGAAGGGGTCCACACCCACCCCACCCCTTTCATCAGTGTGTGTGTTGTGCTAAAACACCAGAAAACACACCATGCATCATCATTACACTGGATGATAATTGTGTCCAACCATGCACCAGAACTCCCCTTGCACATTCTTATACCTCCACAGTTATCCTGATAATACAGCACTGCTACTCTCTCTCTCTCTCTCTCTCTCTCGCCCTGCACGGGTGCCTTTGTGTGATTGGTATTAACTGTACACTATACCTCATATCACTTCAAAAATGAAGCATTGCAGCGATTCCATACAGTTCATTCTGAGCACTTCATGAGCAAATCATTGCAAAATTGTATTATGTCAAGCAGTGCCTTATAAAGACATTTAAGCAATTGAATAACTGACTGCAAAAAAGCATGTGCATTTCCCCCAAATTCCATTAGGCTTCTTTGTTTGTGCTCTTGTGATTTCAATAAGTCAGCAAACACAAACAGGGGGAATGCATTTGCTGTGAGCAAATTAACTCATTGCTTTATGCGTTTGTCAAATGGCATTTATTTGCATTTAGCGCTAAAATATTGATTTCAGCCCGGAAATGTGTAAATCAATTGCCTTGTGTATTTAATTGGACTATTGGATTTGCAGCATTTGATTAAGTTGTATTGTATTCTATTATGTCTCTAAGTTATAATGAGTCGCTGCATGGTCGGTAGCTTCTTCAGCTAATGAGACAACACACAATCATTGCTCCCCTTAGACTGGCAGTTTTTTAATATGGCAGCCAGCATTCCCATTACAATCTATCACTGCAAGGGAGGAGGCCTTTCAAACTCTACATTTGCCGTAGAATACATATTTGTGGCACTACTACTTGTCCATTTGCTGAAATGTGCCTATAAAGGTGCCTTAATGCATGAATGGTTATTTATTTATATATCCAATCAGCAGAATAAAGTCGGCATTAAAAAGTGCATGCGGGCAGTTTACAGAGTACAGCAAAGAAATTCAGCTGAAATGCAGAAACACCAAACACGCTTTTATGAATCTTTTACCCTAGCAGCCGTCCTTCAATGCTATGTCTTTGAGGTCAGTTGGCTCAGTAGGAGTGCGTTAAGGGGGAATATGCAATGATAGGTGCCCCTCTGATGGCTGACACAGCCTCCCTGTATCCTGTTAAAAGTTAATGGCCGCAAGGAGGGAAAGAGTGCAGGGCAGGAGGGACGCTTCTCCTCCTCAAACGCTCCAGATGAGAACGTATCAGCAGCAAGCTAATGCACTTTCTTTGACATCTCTGTCATTTGGGTAATGCGTTCTTATTAGTAATTGATGAACAGTACTTTAGGAATGACAAGGCGCTTGTACAGACAACCACTTGTCACTCCTCGGGGCCATGTAAGGCAATGCCAGGAGCATTTAATAAAAGCTCACCATCTGCTCTAGATCAATGCTGTGTGATGTCTTATGCTCTCTGTGAAACAGTGTTTGATGATTATACATTGTAAGAAAATCTTGTCTGAGAAATGGAAACTTTATAGGAGAAAGAAAAAAAAATAGTCTAAACATCTGTTAAGTGTCTTCTGAAGAAAAAACTGGAGTAAATATCTAATTTACAGAGTTTTGACATTTTTCCAAATGCAGTCTTACAGTCTAGACATGTTTGATGTCTGAAGTTTGCTTCTTTAGTTTTGACCTTGAGCTATAAGTCTACTGTAACAAGGGTTGGGGCAATAGACAATGCTATCATCCATCGTCAATGGCTGCCAGACATCACAATGTTGAGCCAGCAACATGATGCATGCCCCACCCACCGGTCCCTGGGGTAGGGACCCTTTAGTTAGAGGATCCTGTTTACAGTCTGACATTACATCAATTATTCAGGCTAATAAAGTCATTTCATTCAAACCATTTAATTGCGCTTACACTGAGAGCCAGATACAGGACAGAACCAAGAAGTATTCCCTTTTCACAACAATGTCTAATGTAGAAAAATGTTTTTAAACCAGCTTTTTCAATTAGCCACTGGGAACACAATCACATATTGCTTGTTTAAGATTTTCAAATAGCAAAAGTAGTTAAAATGCTCATTCCTGTGTTAAAGTGCTACAAATTTACTTCTTACACTGGTGTTGAAAAATGAGGCTATTCTCTGTGTGTGTCCTCTTGAGGGTCTTGTTTTCTTGCTTTGCTTTCTTTCATGCGTTCTACTTTCTCCTTATTCGCCCTCTTTCACAGCCGACTGCCAACACCGGTTCAACCTGCTCAATTGCCAAAAAAGCACTGACAAGGACTGACTAGAGCCAATGATGCAGGTCACACCACACTGACTGTGGGCGACGGGCGACGGTCAACCACCAAGGCTTATCAATGGCCTGTCTGACGGACGATAGGTTTGGTGTGCTCTGGGCCTATTGAAGGCTTATACTTCAATTTGTTACCTTAATGTTACAAGTTCAATGAACTCGAAATTTAAGTTAACCTGGTTTACTTTTTTTTAACTGCGTAATTTTTTTACGGTGTGTTAGCTGTACAAATTGATACAGTTCTAGTTCAAAACTAAAGCAGCACACCAAAATGTCTTGACTGATCAATGAAATTTGGTGTAAGAGGAAAATTATGCAAACTAAAGCTAAAGTTTAGGCACCCCAGTCAAAAAAATTCTGTTGATTTTCTAAGTGAAAGTACAGTGTGTTCTCAACAAAACATGTCATTTAACCAGGGGTGCCCAAACCTTTGCACACAGCTGTGCATTATGTATGCAGTATGTCATATATCGGCCTCCTGGTCTGCTGGCCTGGCTGGAATGGTGAAAGGGCAGTGAATAATTTCGTCTGTGAATGGTAAACTATCTTTGAAGTTCATCCTGGAGCAGTGCGGCTCTCATCAGCATCTCGGCTGCTCTTATCCTCCTCTAACACACCTGTGGAGGGCTTGGCTGCTGCTCTTGGGGCAGACTGAGCGAGACTGATCAGAGGAGATAACCTTTAAAGCCGGCCAGCCGGCGGGCCCAGCGCAACCGGGAGTCCAGCCAGGGCCGGGCGCTCGTTGGCAAGCCCTGATGCCCAGGCAGTGCCTAAGCCTGGGTATGGGCTCCAGGCCAGCACCGCAGAACCAGGCACGTCTGAGGACTTGGAGGGTTTTGCATTTTAACTCTGCACTGCACTGCTTTATGATGGAGTGCTGCTGTTAATTATATAACGACTCGGCCAAAGAGCCAAAATAGGTCCAATTCCACCAGATGTGGACAGAACCGTGATATGGTTATTTCAGGACTATCCAAAAAGAATGATAAATGAATTTATTGTGACATTCCCAAACTAAAACTGTAAAGTTAAATACACATACAAACAAAGTCAAAGCCAGGGAGAAAAAGAGAGAGAGAGAGAGAGATAGAGCAGAGTGACACTGTAGTCAGCGATGAACTGAAATCTCCTTTTTGTGCTAGTGTATATATTTAAGGGACACTAAACTTTGGCTCAATCCCATTTCACTGCTTGCCCCTACCACTTAGCCCTTATCCCTCCATTTTGTGCATTCACGCCTAAGGGTAGGGTGTCCCGATTCTTGTTAAGATGGAGGGCTAAGGCAAAGTGTTAGGGCTACATGGCCCTCCAAACAGAGATTTTTCAGAGGGAGACTCCAAAGGGAGTGTTATGAGAAAAAAAGAGAATCCACCAGCAAGATAACTGTGCAATCTACCAAAAAAAAACCCACAGATGTGAATATTTTCTCTGTTAAAAAATATGATTATATTCTATTATCTTAGTTTAATGTCATTTACAAGTCTTATGGTCCTGTTCTTCATAACAAGCATTAAAAATCGCCAGTAGTATTCTGATGTTTTGACAGCTAGCTAGCTAAATTTCCAGTTCCATTTAAGGTATAACAGGAAAATTCGAACAAGAAGCTGGCAAACAGCAGACTTCAGCTTCATATCACTGAAGAATTAGTGGTGGGCAATGATAAATAATTGTCGCATTCCCCCTCTTTGAAGGCATATGACGCCCTAACTTTAACTAAAGACCAGCAGCGACTGGTCTTTCTATCTAGACTGGCAGGGTCGCCTACAGAGCAGCGCTAGTAGCTGTTAATGAAGTAATGTTCTTTTTTATTTGAGGGTTGTTTTATTTCATAGGAGAAGATTGCAGCCTCTACCCCTTGTGACACGGTTCCAAGGGGCAAGGTGACAAACAAGGGTTAGGGGTAAAAATAAGAATTGGGATTGGGACTGATTAATATAGCATAACACTTTTTCAATTCTGTTGAGTGAAACTTTGATGACTTGGCTCTAGTTTCTCACACTTGGTGATGTATGTTTTGTTTAGTTTGTGTATGGTATGTGCACAGCAACAAAGCTTGAGTCCCTGCCCTTTTACCCTTTAGACTGAATAAGTGTCCTCTTGGTCGTTTATAATAAGTGCACGGCTTTAGGCATTTATAATACCTGTGTTTATATAGCCATTTTTCAAAATCTGTTTCAGCGAGGCGAGGCTCAGCCTTGCCCCCAAAATAGAGCTGTTTGGGTGCACAAGCTTCATCTCTCTTAAGCACCCACTCTGGTGCAGTACCAACCGCCTGGGGACATTTCACATCAGTAACTCTGACCTGTCAAAACAGTGTTGGAAATCCTGCCATTGAAGCACTGATAATCTCTTTAAAAGTTTGTGTTTTAAGAAATCATTTCATAATCTGGTTATTATGAACAACAACCAAACAAATTGCAACAAGGGCCACTGATACCTTACTAAACCATGTTTTTGTTATTACATAGAGCATAACTTTGATTTTTAACACCTTAGTACTTAATAATTTAGTAGCATAGTTGGTAATGATGTAGCCTTTTACACTAGAAAGCAAAGTTCAAACACTGTAGGTCCTAGGTCTTAATGAAGTGGATGCAATATGTTGTAAATTAAAAAAAAAGCTTAATTCACATTCAGATGCCCCTGTCCCCAAAAATGTCTGCGCATAGACATGGCTGTGTATAAAATTGTGTAAAAATCTGTATGAGTTGACAGCTATATAATTAACATATCGTTTAGTTCAGTTGTTTGTAGGCTCCTTTTGTTACAGTACCAAAAAGTGACCTGCCCACTTCAGTAATTACTATTTGGAGCTTTAAGTGCTGCTTAAACTGCCTGTAATCTTACTGAAAAGGCAGGTTTGTGCAAACGCAGTGACCCATTACTCACATACCATCAATTATGTCTTCAAGAATTCACTTGAGTACTGCATTGTTGCAGCTAGAAAAACAGAGTTAAAGAAAATCGCTTAACAGGAGGTAGCATAAGCCGTGTTTATGCAGAATGTGCTACACCCTGTGAGTGGTTTTCTAACCCAAGGTCTCACTCTTACTCCTGACAGACAGATTAAAATTGCTTTATTTGGATGAAGGTGTTTGATGTGCAGGACTACTCTTACTGACCTTCTCGCAGAGAGAAATGATTAGTTGACCCCCCATTCCGGCGCATGCTGAGGATCAGATTGAAGAAGAGAGAAGCACATATACACACAGACAGATTACTATACCACTGAATATGGGGAAAAAAACAGGTGTGCCATTAGGCCAGTTTTAGGGGGACTTTAGCTGCTTTAATCCAGCTGTGCGAGTAAAGTCTGAAACGTGTACAACTGTTTAAATTGCCAAAGAAAGTTGGCTAAAAGTTTACCATGCACAGCTTACTCAAAACACATCACCCACAGAGTGAAATATTAAGTAACAGGGTGAAGGTATCTAGCTAGTTTAGCTATCTATTGAGTTTTTATCCAGATGTAATCTGTTTGTTAGCTAGATGACTTTGGGTAGTCATCTTAACAAAGAGGACAGGATATAGCCTATTCTCTTTTTTAAGAAATGAGGAAAGGCTATTTAACATTAAAGTTAAATAGCTGACAACTGTTTTAGGAAACTCCACAGATAGTGAGAGCGTGATGTGTTAACCTGTGTTTGTTGTAAGTGGATGGATATCATTTAAGTCATATTAGATCCGTACCTGAAACAGACTATGAAGAGGCAGGTCTAACTTGACCCAATAGTTTACTATTACTACTCTAAAACTTCATGAAAACAGGCATTCTGTGGCAGTTATCTTATTTCTTCTGATGGACCATGCATTTAGAAAAAATTAGCCCCCAATCCATAAATCTCTAGTGACACCCCTGACACAACAGTGTGAAACTCTCACACCATGCCAAAAGATTATTTTGTCCCTCAGACATTTACCATTAAAGGAATAATCAAACATTTTTTTCAGTCTGATCTTTATCTGTGTCACGGGCACATGGACTCTCCCATTCCGCACTGGCTTGTTCCAGCTCCAGCTCTTTCCTGGCTCCTCCCTCTGGAGAATTAGCATAAGGACTCTCCTGTTTTGTATTGGCTCACTGTAGCTACAGCTCCGCCCACTCATTATTACACTCACCTGCAGCTTGTTCCGGACTCATTATTTCCTGTGTGTTTATATACTGCTTTGCTTGGTTCACTCTTTCTGAAATCTTGCCATATTTCTGTGCATTTGTGAGCGAAGTTTTCTTTGTCTCCTTGTCCTTGGTTTTTCTCATTGTTTCTAGAGTTTTTCACTGGTTTTCTGATCATGAATTTCCTTTGTGTGTGCCTGTCTGTCAGTATGTGAGCCTTTTATAATCGTGGCTGTTGGATTGTCTCTAATAAAGCCAGTTTGCACATGTATCCTGCTTCAACACCTCATTTGTTACAATCTGACACAACCGTACTTGTAAACAATGGCTGATACTGCCTGGAATGAATGCTACATTCTTAAATGCACCAATAATTCAACCCAAAGGCCTTACTTGAGTTTCCACCTTTTGACTAGGTAACCGATCAAAAAGAAGATGAGTAAAACTGGACTGGAGAGTGAGCACAGGGCTACACAGTAGGACATTTTTGGGTCCCACTTGTGATTAAAAAATGCTCAGTTTGAAGATAAATATTGATTCACTGGCGTATGTACCAAACTGGAAATTGTTATCACGAAGGTTTGCTTAAAAACCTTGAGAAATAGACCCCTCATTACTATAGCTTGGTCACTGTAAACTAGAAATTGTAAACTACAGTAGTTTACTTTAAAGTAGGAATATGATGCTGTGTCTCTTTGCTAGTTGTGGTGATCAGGGTGCTTGCTAACATTGCTAATGTTTACATGGGCTGAGCAGGAAAAATTAAACCTGGTGGACCAAAATGAAGTGCAGCAAGTGCTTGTTTCTTTATCCATTTAGGGACGTGTCATATGGTGTTTAGTATAAAGATCCGCTTTGCTTCAGGCGGATTCCTCACAGTTCAGACCTGTTTTTGTTTTTGTCTGAACGCAGCTGTTTTGACACTGAACACGTAAAATTCAAATGCATTATTTCCAGCAGGATGTGCGGCAGACATCTGCTGCAATGTATTCCATTAAATGGAGTAAGCTGTGGAAGATGAACAGGATCATACAAAGTTCAAATACTTTTAACTATTGCGCAATGCACTTTGGAAACGTCAAGCTAGCTTTTCGTCAGTGTTGGAGGGAACTACCAGACACACAGTGACTGTGACTGCTACCGCTACCTGCTGTCCTTTACATTTTATGTAAATGTCATGATGAATGGACCCAAAGAAACAGTCCAAAATTACTTGGAAAAATGTCTGGTTGGTATATATATATATATATATATATATATATATATATATATATATATATATATATACAGATATAACTAAGTGGTATAGACATCTGTGTTTTGCATTGTACTTTGCATTAACCTTTGTACGTATGTAGTAAGTCAGTAAATAAACAAGATATCAAATCATCAAGCTGCATGTTCGCAGTGTATCCACACTTACAACACTTGCTTTTGCCACATTAAAGGTACATTTGCTAACATTTAAAATTAAGATAGTGAATACAAATTAATTTCAAATGATTTTCCAAACAGTAAAGTGAATAAGACATATATTATGGCAAATTTCATATTTTCTCAAATGTATCTGACAAACACATTTACATACATTTATTTTTTGCTGCATTTCTATTTGTAATATTTCCCCATACATTTTAAAATATATTCTGTTAATACAGTATATTCTAAAATGCATTTTATTTTTTATATTGTATTTCGGCATTAATTGCAATGTACATGAAATGTATTTCAAATATATAAAGATATATGTCCACGTATTTTTACAATACAAACTCACCATGCTTGGAAGACAACACTACTGCCTACTCTGATACTTTAGCTAGTTTGCATCATGCTGAGTGATCAGTGGAGAAGTAGGGCCATCTTACCCACCTAGACAGATTGAGGCCAGTTAAGCTCTCATGGACTTCTAGCCATTGGTGAACGCCAGATTTCAGACATGGAGGTTCCAAACCTGATGACCTTCTAACTGGAGGAGTATAATAGGATCCAGTGAATAATTCTAAAGCTAGTCTGTTTCATTTTAATATCATTAAACACACAGTAACATTTGAAACAAATATTGGTCTTAATTAAAGGCCTATTCTTTGTTCACTAACGCCTAAATTACACACTTCTAAAGGCTTTTTTTTCAACAGGAATTAAGCTTTATTCATTTAACTCGTATTACCATGAAATTGCATTATTAGTTATGATAAGAGAAAAGTGAGAGGAGCTCTAAGATGACCAGCATCCACTATTCAGTAACTGTGTGCCCTTGTGGAGACGGTCCATTAGAAGATGATTTCCGTGTGTGATTGGATTCATCACATAAAGCAAAAGTAATAATGCTTTAATCTGTGCCCATTTAGCCTGTGCTTATTTGTTGAGTGAAATATTATTGAATTGATCTAGCCTGGCTGAACATTACGTGACTGCTAATTTCATGCAGCGATTGCTGTTCTGTTTTTAAAAGCTTTGTAAATGGGCTTATTTGTGGAGGTTACATACCATTCTGTACAAATGAATTGCAAAAATAATAATAATTAATCAAATTCTTTCTTCATTTGATTATTATAATGCCTAAATGCCATCATTATGTCTGAAGTTTGTAAATGTGATTGTCAGGCAGCCAGTCATCCAGAAGGAACAGTTGTCTTGTGAGGCGTTTGAGAAAAACAACTTGCGTGTGAGTTTGAGGCTGTGTGAACCGCAATATGGTCGTCGCTGAAGGCTCATTACTGTGGCTTCTTGTGACCTGGGGCCTTTATATAGCTCAGTAATGATGGTGCACCACATACACATACACACAGAGTCAATCAATCAATCAGGAAGGTAAATAGGATGCGTTAATGAGCGCTGCAGTGGGAAGCTGTGGGTGCACAGGGGACACTATGTCAGAAAACCTGATTTAACTTTGTGTATATGTGTGTGTATTTGTTCTGTCCATCCACATAGAAAAACGCTTTGTGAGAACATTTTATGCCTCATTCTCCAGAGACAGGGACTCAAGTCAGCAACTTGTGACTCGACTTGGACTCACCCTTAATTGACTCGCAACTAAGAACTCATGAAATTTCCGCCAGAAAAAAAACATTAACAAATCTGATTAAATTAGGAGCGCCAACAATAATGCAGAAAATGAACTGAACCTTTCGTTTTCAACCTTGTGTGTAACCCTGCCTGTCAGTTTTGCTGCATTCATGTGCAGTCTTTACTGCAGTGCTGTTCTCCTGCAGTTCACAGCAGCGTGAGGTTTGACACGGCTTCAATAACAAGCCTTTCATTATACAGAAAACCTTCAGTCTATTGGAAAGAATGAAGCGCTACAAGCAGGCAATGCTGTGTTTAAAGAAAAGGAGCAAACCAACTTAAAATGGTTAGCTAGCGTGAAGTTTGGCTAGCAAGTATTCTAGCTAGCACAATAACTAACAGTTTCAAGTTAGTTTGGTTCTTTTCTTTAAAACACAGCATTGCTTGGTTGTAGCACTTCATTCTGTCCATTAGACTAAAGGAAAGAACCAAACCAGCTTGAAATGTTTAGCCAGCATGCAGTTTGGATAGCAAGTATTCTAGCTAGCACAATAGCTAATTTAGCTGAAGCTTTACTAAGTTTCAGATCACATTCCTTTACAAATTACTAAAGCTATTATGCTAGCTATCTTGCATAGTTTCAAACTAACAAAGTTGTTTTGCTTCTTTCATTCGAACACTGCATTTACTGTACTGCATATAGCGCTTCAGTTCTGCCCTTCAGACTGAAGAGTATTCTTTCGTGAAAGCCATTCTGAACCTGACAGGTTTTAGCATGGGTTTACTTTTGTACAGTGCAATTCCTGTGGCTAATAATGAGACTAAACAAAAATCACTTGATCCAAGCCCAAGCAACTCAAGACTCAACTTGCATGAAGCAAACATCAGGTTGTTCTCACAAGGCATTGTGGGAGCCGAAGTTTGGTTGAGGATAGAATTAGTTCTTTGGTGAAGTGTTTATGGTGTAATTTATGGTGTTTGTAAATGTCTGTGTCATTGCTGACGCCTTTAGCTGGTAAAACATACCTTCAAGAAGCGTGTTGTTTAAAAAGATGGAAACATGGACAGTATGAGTTACCAGTTTATTAACTTGTATCTAGACATGGCATCAATGTGATGATCATATAAGGCTGATGTCAGTAGAAATTGCTGAATAGGATTTTGTAAGAAATCCAACACTCTTCACAAAACTGTAACAAACAAAATGTGATGTGATGCCATTAGCTGTGTATTTCTTCCTGTGAAACAGTAAAGCATTTGAGTAATTTGAGCGTGACAGGCTACTTTTAGATGCTCATCTTAAGTAAAGTACTGAATCGGTGTTGCCCAATATGCAAGGTTTCTTTATTGGTATCAAAAAAGAAACAGTGGTATTGTTGTGTCATCTCTATTTACATTTAATTTCTCTGGTCATCAGACACATCTACCATATAGGCATGTGAATGTGATAAAGTATGTTTACAATTACTGACTGTAACCAATCTGTTGCTGTACTGTTTATCACCCCCCCTCTACCCATCCATTAATGGAAAGGGCCCACCACAGGACTACTGCTGACCAGGCATTATTTAAGTGGTGAACCATTGTCAGCACAGCAGTGATACCAACATGGTGGCAGCATGGTAAAGTGTGCGGCACTGGTACGATGCCAGTTATTAGACTGTCCATACACAGTTTGTGTCGCTCATCTTCTAGCTCTTCTTCACTGGTCAGTTTCTGAATTAGGAATTAGGGTCTTATGACAGGCCCTTAACTTTGATGGACAAGTTAGGGCTGATAAATTGTGCAGCAACACATGGGCTACATTATCTGCAAACCTGCAAACTGCACCTATAAGGCAAGTGCTTCTGCTAAAATGGCCAATAGTATATGGTAGGTGTATTTAAGAAATAAACTCCAATCAGTTGAGAAGCTGCCTATTATTTCCACCACCTTTCCTCTGAGCATGCGGCTGTGCCCCTTTAACCCAGTTGAATATGGAATATGGGTCACTTTGGGGCCTTTAGTTTTGCTATTGTGAGAGCCTGGATTCTGACCAACTCAATTAGTTCATTTCAAGCATTACTCTGCAGTCAAACAACCTCTCATTTTTTCACAGTTCGGTCTCATAATCACACCAGACTGCTCATGAAAACACTATCCAAGCCATCTGAAAGCCGTGGCGCATTCATTGTGATCATGCTACACAGATTGGCAAAGCTCTCATGAAATCTTCCATCTTCCAAGCAAACAAAGCCAACGTCATTGCCTTGTTTTCACGAGTTTTTTTTGCATGTGCAGGAGGCCCACTGTCAGCAGAGCAAAATGAAGTTTAACACAGACAGACGGCAGGTGTCTGCCTGCCGCGGCCTCGGCTAATGCCGGCCGGCCTGCTCCCTTACGGGGAAATTAATGAGAGGCGTGCGCTAACAAAAGGCCATATTTATTTTCATATTTGTTCAATGAACCACTAAATGACGGCGCTGAGCACTATCAATATCACTTTGGCGCACTCAGAGTGGAGATGCACCACTAACAGCCCCGGGCACCCGGCCTGGGAGCCTTATGACGGCAGGATGTCCGGAGACCTGGATGGCATCATCATCGTCTTCATCGTCTTCATCATTGTCGTCATTGACGCGCATCCACATGCTCGTTAGCTCACGCCAGCCTGAGCGATGGGCATCTGTTAGGGTTGTGTGGCTCCGTCTCCACAGGGGCGGAGGGGCGCGAGGGCCATTTATAAGCTATGGCTGCCAGGTTTCTGCTGTGGCTGCAGCTTCTGCCAGGGCCCATTTTCAGCCAGCTAGATTTAATCAAGCCGACAAGTGAATTGTTCTGATCTCGAACTAATTGCGTCGGTGCAGATGTTGCTTTTTGGAAAGGGGTTAAAGCCCCAGTTCCGGAATGTGATATGATGTAGTGGAGGCAAAGAATGAGGGGGAGTTTTGCTTGGGAAATGTTTTTGAGCCTTAGTTGTGCAGTCAGACATACAGTGGGGTCTGAAAGTTCGAGACCACTATTGAAAATACTTCTATTTTACATTATTTTCGAATTTAACACAAAAATATTCACTACAAATGTTATTACTATCATACAGATTTGGTAATGTTTTTTACAAAGGCCTTAACATGGTCAAATTTGAATGGTGATCTAACAATCTGAAATGTTTCCACTTCATTTTACTTGTCATAAAATTTCTTTGTTTTAAATCTTTTTAAAATTCTAAAACTTACTTGTTAATTTTCAAGTTTTCAAGTGAGTCTCAGCCTTTTAAACCCCTGCATGTCACCTGGATGATAACATTAACCAATATTAAGCTTCCTTGAATTTATAAGTGTTGGCAAAAGTCATGCAGATTAGGCTCCAACATTCATAAGCAGATCACTTTATATTACATTGAATAGATATCTAATAACAGGAGAGTTACTTATTTTTAATGGAGTTCTCTTTAGCTTAAAAATTGTCTAGGATAACCATTCTCTTTCAGGTGGCGCAGTGGTGTTTTAAACGCCTTTTGGCCCTCTTTTCTGACTTATTCTAGTGTGGACAGAAGAGCAAAGCGGAATTGTTTTCGACTCTACGTGCTGAAGCACAGTTTTTATTTCTTACAGCAAGCGGTTCTGTGGATGTGCACTATTTATCTAACCCTGCTTTATTATTTAAGAGAGATATTAAATTACTCTGGCCCTACAAGGCTTTGACAGAAGCAACTGAGTGTATGATTCATAAATAATAAGAAAAAATCATCCTAGTTGTTTCTCCTAATTGTTAATTAGACGAAGATCATATTTTTATACTATATAATCATATAAGTAAAAGAATCATTCGATTTTTTTAACTACACTAAAATCCGATAGAGTGAGCCATGTTTGAAGCCGTTGTAATATACTATTACTGCAATTTGACACGTATGACCACATACATCAACTGAATTCTGTATTAACATGAGAATTATTTTTAGGTAATTTTAAAAGGGTACCTTTTAAACAGTGATGTGCTTGGATATTGTTGCTGCACACCTCACAACACCTGTTGATAATGTACATTGTAACTCCACCTATTTTTACAACTGAGCTGCTCTGCGTTGGGTTAAAGTCTGCCTTGCTGCTCACAAAAATGCCAAAATATATCTGTACATGCACCAGCACTGTGACTTTCCACTTTGTTGTTGTGGTTTCGCAACAATAACAAAAATAGGTAGTGACTTTCTGCTGTTTCTTGGGGCTTAAGGTATTTGGACATGTGAAACTGATAATATTGAATAGTATAATTGATAACGCTTTTTTTTACGGCCTGCTTCTTTATCATTAATAAACTAATAGCAAGCAATTATTAATGACCTTGTAAAACAAAACACATCAACTGTAAGCAAGCTTAGAAATGTGTTCTAAATGTGTTAATAAGGCCATCTCTAAATTGTTATTGTAAATTTGTTAAATAATGAGTTAAAAGTTAATTCTTGTAATCTTTCAGTTACAAGCATGCTAGTAATGCCTATATATGATATCTTAATAAAGGATTATGAACAGGTAGCAATTATCAGAATTCACAATAACAGAACCTGCTACTAAGTGGTCACATTTCACTTGGAAGTGCACCCATACATGTTATGTGTTATGAATATGTTTACGTTTTCTGTTAACCAGAATTCATAAACAACTGACATTTAATTTTACAGTGATTATTAGCCCACTGTGTTTGAAAGTATAATGAAATAGTGACCGAAAAAGAGTATTTAAAAGCAAGTCACATGTGCTAAACAAGGTGTTCGTGGATGTCCAACAATGTAGTTCAAGCAAAGTTCATATAACTTATTTAGTAATAATAACCTAAAGTCTCCTGTATGATCCACATGAGTTTTAAGAGGGGGAGCTCACAAATGTTAACATATTACTTTAAAATAGTGGGCAAATGATAATGAATTTGCAAGACCTGTCTCATGTTTACAATCACAAGGTCATTTTTACTTAATGTCAACTTAAATGTCTCATGTTTACAGATTGCATGGTCACTTTACATTGTGTTTGTGTTTGTCTTGCATTGTCTCGACTTGCAAATTGCACAGTGCTGTCTTGCTCTGCCTTGCTTAAATTGCACTAAATGTTGACATGCTAGTATATATTTAATGTATAATGTCTGTACACCAAAGGCCTGGAGAACATCATTTCACCCTCACTGTGCACTATAACTGTGTATAATGAGAGATGACTTCAGTTCAGCTTCAAGTGAACATACTTATTCTTTATAGCCACTGCATTAGTAAGTGCTTACAAGTATTATTTCCAGGTCATCAAGTGTTAAACATGGACATTAACTCCCAGACTTTATATGAGAACACTATGAAATACTGTAATTTAAAGAAAACCTAATATTATTGTAAATTGCATTGTACGGTACTGTTAAATTACAGGGTTCAAACATCTGCAATTTACGAAACGTGACCACTTACTACCATGTTAATGTCATTGTGAATTCAGATAATTATTACTTGTTCATATTCCTTGATTAAGAGGTCACGTGAGGACACTTCAAGCATGCTTGCAGCTGAACGATTACCATTCATTAGCATTTAACTTATTAGTCAACAAAGTTAATAACTAATTTACAGACAACCTTATTGACACATCTTATAAATGCATTTACAACACATTTCTAAGCTTGCTTACAAATGATATAATTCTATTTACTAAGGCTGCATTAGGTGCTTGCTAATTATTAATAAATTATTAGGAAGTAGACCTTAAAATAAAGTCATACCTAATTATTTTAGTCCATATTACCTTAACCCCTTAAAATCCCAGGCTTATTACATACTAAGGCATATTATTCAGTAACTGCAGGGACTTCAGTGCAAACTAATTGAGGTATTCTTAGGTAATAGAAGTATGTTTGTGCCCGCCGGTGGGTCCTGGCCCTTTAAGGGGTTAAAATCAGTATCAGTGACAGAATGTCCATGTCAGTCGGGCCCTATGAGTCTGGTTGGCTCAGTTTCTGAGGTTGTGATTAAAGCGAGTTTATGTGTGTGTGGCACCGTTTGCAGTGTTTCCTTCAAGTATTTTGCTGCGTGTGTGATCCACAGCCGTCCTGCTGCTCTCTCAGTGTTTGTCTGTCTGTCTATCTGTGATGAAGTTGGTCATGTGCGAGAGAAGAACAGCTTGTGCTTCTGATTCTCCTGCTGAGCTTTAAAACCACATCTGCCTGCGCATGCAAGTTTTTAACACATCACTTCATTTCTTCTTATTATTTTCCCCCTCATTTGTTTGACTTTTGTCTGCATCACTCTCTTCTTCCTACTGTGTGTTGCGGTGGGAGGAATGAAGGACGCTGCCTTTTTTACTTTCCTCCTATGTCTCTCCCTGTCCTGTCCTTCTCTCTTTTCTTCACAGGACATAGCTGGATAAGTCTGTGATTAAAAGCCATGGGTGGTTTCCCATGTCACTTTGAATCCGTTACTAGGACTAAGCAACCTTCACCAAAGGATATATCATAATTTTCTGGGCTGTTGAGAATTTGTCACTGAAGGTGAAGTGAGTTATGGCTCAGCAATCAAAGTTACATAAAAGCAGTTGCTTTGTGTTGTATATAAACATATTTTAAAAGTCATTTTTTTCCTGTTTTATTGGATGCCCTTACTGACTTGGCTGACTTCAGACTCATTAACGGGAACTGCTCTTATTCAGACTAGGGGATTTGCACAGCTGATCCCAGCACATTAACAGCTAGTCCTCAGCTCCAGCCGTTGTACACACCAGCTTAGCCAAATTCATCTGCATATTAACTTGTGTCTGCCTTGGCTGCTGCATCCTGCTTCCAGCTGAGCTGGTTAATGCAGCTGTCACTCTTAATTTTAAACTGCCCTGCGATTGACTATATTGAGTATTGTGGCACTAAAGGGCAGCTAGGCAGATATGTTCCTATGTTCTAGCTAGTTTTACCTCTATCTGGGACTGTTTGATTCCAGAAATTTGGAGTTGGCTCCAATTCCAAGTGATGGGAGTTGATAGAATTAAATACAGGAGTCAATTCCACACAATAATCTCTACTGCCAATGTTGTTTGTCCATAGTCCAAAGGTTTCGAATTAATACTGCATTCCCAAATGCCCAAAATTGATTCTTTTTGAGACTGACTCCCATCACAAATACTGCAAAGCTAGGAGAATGAAGGCTAGCACATGCTTTCGTGAAGACACACAAAGCACCACCATACATACATACATCATCTAAACCGCTTATCCTTCTGGGTCGCGGTGGGGTGCTGGAGCCTATCCCAGCTGTCATTGGGCATAGGCAGGATACACCCTGGACAGGTTGCCAGTCCATCGCAGGGCAGACAGACAGACATACACATTCACACACTCACTCACACCTAGGGGCAATTTAGCATGTCTAATTGGCCTGACTGCATGTTTTTGGACTGTGGGAGGAAACCGGAGTACCCGGAGGAAACCCACGCAGACACAGGGAGAACAGGCAAACTCCACACAGAAATGACCCCGGTCGCCCGGCCGGGAGTTGAACCCAGGCCATTCTTGCTGTGAGGCGACAGCGCTACCCACTGCGCCACCGTGCCGCCCAAGCACCACCATGCTGCTTTGTTTTGTTCAACCTTTTTTAAAACAGGCAACTTTAACTAACAAATGACAACTTTCATACTTAATAAAATTAAATAACTGATTGTTCTCAGTTTTTAACCATTTTACACAAACAATCCGCTCTCTAAACAAAAGAAGGACTGCCAAAAGTGAGGTCCAAATTTGGCCTGAAAGCATTTCTGATTTGACCCAACAGAGAGTTGCCTTAACTCTCCTACCCCTTTATCCAATGAGAGAACAATTGTTATTATATAATTTCTTTTCTCTCTCTCTCTCTCTCTCTCTCTCTCTCTCTTTCTTTTTGAGTTTTGGTATCTTTTAACAAGAATTGATAAGATTTAAAGACAAATCACTCTGTTTCATATGCAAGGAAACCATATTGTTTACAGTATTTAAAGACTGCAATATTTATCGACATATATCATTTGTCAACATTATGAAAGCACACATGCTTCCAAATTTTTCCACATATACTGATGACATGCAGAAATGTAGGGCTAACAAGCTAGCTAGCTGATTTGTCTTTTTGTCCCTCAGCCTACCACATTACACTTACATTACACTACCCCACCTACTGGAATGCAAAGCGTTAACAGTAAAGTTTGGTGGAGGAGGTATAATGGTCTGGGGCTATTTTTCAGAGTTTGGGCCCCTTAGTTCTAGTGAAGGACAATGCTGATGCTACAGCATACCAAGACATTTTGGACAATTATATGCTTTCAAATGTGTGGCAACAGTTTTGGGGAAGACACTTTCCTGTTCCAGCATGACTGGGGTCCTGTGTACAAAGCAAGGTCCATAAAGACATGATTTGACAAGTTTGGTGTGAACACCTTTGAACACCTTTAGGATGAATTGGTACATTGATTATGAGCCAGGCCTTCTTGTCCAACATCAGTGCCTGACCTCACAAATGATTCCAAGATCTTGTGAAAGTCTTTCCAGAAGAGTGGAGGCTGTTATAGCTGCAAAAGGGGGCCAACTCTATATTAATGATCATGGTTTTGGAATGTCTGAC
Source organism: Colossoma macropomum (assembly GCF_904425465.1). Taxonomy (NCBI): domain Eukaryota; kingdom Metazoa; phylum Chordata; class Actinopteri; order Characiformes; family Serrasalmidae; genus Colossoma; species Colossoma macropomum. The sequence continues at coordinate 28,778,515 of NW_023494792.1, read as the reverse complement.
AAGCTCATATAGGTATGGTCAAGTGTCCACATACTTTTGGCCATATAGGGTACCATATCACCATCTTCTAACTATCAAACAGTGAATGAGCGAATAATGAGTGAACAGTTTTATGAGTCAATCAATTTGGTTAAGTAGCATTTTTAAAAGGACTGGTTGATAAGTTGAAGACCTGTGAATTGAGTTGTGAAGAAAGTCTGCACTGTTACATTTTTAGCATGACTTTAGGGCCTTGTTCTTGTCTAGTCACGACTTTAATCAACATATATGAATATATGGATAATGCAGTGAGGTTTAATTGGCTTTTGTTCTGCAGAATAAGGGGAAATTACTGCACTGCAATGTGACCTTTTATCACTTGTAGCTGCAGACAGCGCTGAAAGCCATGGCATATCCAGAGGAACTAATTTTATGAAGCAGCTAAACCTGTTCTATTATATAGCATTGTATTTATAATTTATTTATAGGCTCCCTTGACACGCTGAGCTGTGAGAATGAGAGAGATAATCATTTTGGTAATGATGCGATCCCAGTGTATGCTGACAACTCTTTTTGTTGCCAAGTCTCTGGGCTCTCATCTCCTGTAGTATTTCTTAAAGCAGAAGGTTTTACATTAATTAAAAGAAGTGCATCTTGGAGATTAATGAGCTTGATAAAGAGCAAAGGAACTAATGCACAGGAGCATAATAGAAAAGACTTGGAGATTTCAAGGGGCGCCCTCCAGAGAGGAAAGCGCAGTTACCCATAGGCCAGATCTAAGCAGCCATTCAGCATTTTAGATCTTTCACCATGAATGTCATTAATGTTTTAGAACTATCCTGGGAAAATTACATTTAGTGCCCTCAGAAATGAAGCTAATGACTGCAATGTTAAGCGCCCAAGCGCAAGATGGATCGGCATGTCACCCCGCCTGGCCTGTGCAGAGGGACAGCTTGAGATGGAGGAGATAAGAAAGAGATTTGGTGTTTTTTTTCCCTTTCTAGCACTGTGCTCTGAAGTTATCCGCATGGTTGAGAAGAGCACACAGTGCGCAATCCATAACCCCGGCTTGGAGAGCAGAGAGAGAGCTTCTGATGTGAAGTCGATACGGATCCTCCTTTTGATTGCAAGCTCCACGATGCTCTGTTTTCTTGGGAGGTCACTGCCGGTGAAGGATGGGCGTTCTTCAGAACTCTTTCACGGCGGCTCCCAACCTCTTTATCTGGCCTCTGGAGACTGGAATGATTACTGTGCAGTGAGAAAGCTGGACTTTCATTTATCAGGAAAAGCAGAATTTCTCTGTTCAAAATTACTCATACACAAGCTTAGTCTTGTAATACGTTAGCAGTAGCACTGCTTTGCTCCAGTAGAGTGCACAGTGTGAGCCAATTGCAAAAGAGAGAGTTTACATGTAGTTTCCCCAGAGGGGGAGACACTGTGACAGATTGCCCCATGACTGGCTGACGGTGACTGGTTTTAAAAGGTTGTAATGAGTGGAAAGCAACAGGATGCATTTGCAGTGCAGCTGTATTTGGGAGTTTCCAAAAACCATCATTGTTACAGGCAGAGGTCAAGGCAGAGGTCAATACCCAGGCAGGTAGGAACACACAGGGAGAATCCATAATCAGAAACCAACTAAACAGAGCAGAGGTCGAAATATTGGATGAAGCGGATTAACATACAAAAGCTCGGAAAGGCTTCGGAATGCAGGGAACAAACGCGCCAAACAAAGCTGGGGGATTATGAATGTGAGGTAATCAGTCCTGAAACTAGTTACAGGTCTGTGTGCATTCAGGAATCTGGGGTACAGCCAGAGCCAGTGCTGGTGTGGAGTCCGTGTGCAGTCAGGACCCTCTCAATGTGACAGGACCCTCTCAACATGCTGTTCCCAAAGCATGAACACTGAGATGAACCTGGACCACAGTGAGGCAGGGAATCCCCATGGGAAGGCGGCCCAACATAGGGATCCAGTTTGCAACCAGAAGTAGGAGCAAGGGCTGAACCTCAGTGAAGAGGGGGGCTAGGCTTGCATGGGGTACCAGCAAAGAAGCAACCAGAGGAACTGGCCTAGGAGCAAACTGAGGAGATGGCATAGGAGCAGGAAGCTGGACTGGCACATGGACTGAAGACTAGGAGGCCTCAGCCACAAGGAGCTTGTTGGAAGCTCCCCTGAAGTGGCTGGAGTCTGGACTGGTAATGTTGACATTCTTGGACATATGCAGGGAGGCTAGAGCAGTCATGGGACACTGCAGTTGCTGTGTGATGGACTTTTTACCTGCTTTGACCTCTCCCCCAACCTCCCGTAGCAGGAGGTTGAACGGACAACAAAAGTCTCGAAAGCCAGTATGTGAGTGTCCTTACTCTGGAAAGTCTAAGCAAAGACATCCATCCAAATGTGGGTTACAAAGGCTAACTCATGCCAAATTGCAAGAAATGTATAATAGGATTGGCCCACAATAAACAGGAAACACTGCATGTCTTTTACTATTTTTACAATGACTTCAGGAAATCCTTCTTCAAATAGAAATAGTGTTGCACTCGTGTGTGCTCAAAATCTGCTGAAGCAGAGTTACAAGAGTATTTACAAGCATTTACAAGAGCCCTCAGGATACTAGCAATATTGTCTCTCTAGTCTTGCAAAGAAAGCACATGTTAAATCTTATAAATTGTCATCTAAATGCACTTCTGAAAAGATGGCTGCTCAGTTGTTTCTGGGCCAGCTGTGTGTAGCATTGCATTGCCTGCTCATGTACAACAGAGCTAAGAAAATGTCTAGATGTGGAATTAACATCTGGAGTCTGTAGCTAGTCATCCTTAAGCTATACTTTTCTCATGAAGACCAAAGACCTTTACTAGCAATGCTAGTAAAGTAGGCAGAGCTTGATTTTTGCCAGAACAAGTCAGATCCTGATCCTAAATTGAATTTTAGTGGATGTTGTTCCCATTTATATACATGAGATGTTCTGTAGTGATGTATCAAAAAAATATCATAATAATATGTTCCACTAACAATTTGATATGAATAACATAACTTAATCTGGAAAAGTTAACTAAAACATAGCATGCTGTGTCACCCAGGGCCATGGCCCACACATACTTTCCCTTTTAAATGGTAATAAATTCAGAAATGGTAATAAAACAACACAGATGCTGTTTATCACTTGCAAATGCGCCCACTACTGCTGTGATTGTTCATCCCTAAAAAAGAGCTTAGTAACACTGAGCAAAATCACAGGCTTATAACATCAATTTATCAGCTATACAGACATTAGAAGCCGTTTGTTTAGTTTTGGGAAGCCCACATATGAGAGAATGTTTGTTGCTTAAGAGCTTCGATAACACATTTGTTGGTGGAGGAATCCAGAGTTGGGGGAAAGCTCACAGTAAGCTGTGTATCATTTCTTTCTGGAACCTGCTGGATCCATCACTACTCAGTGCTCCAGGACCTTATCATTTACAAATTAAGCTCTGAAAAAAGGCCACCATGAGTGGGCGAGTTCCTTGGTTATGATCCTGCCCTGACCTGCACTACTGTTCAGAAGTTTAGAATCACTGCTTAAAAGTATGGAATCAATGTTTTCAACAATATAAAACTAATTTTGTTTCAGTTAAGTTTATAAAAGAAATTCATTATGCAAGTTACGTACAATTTCAGCTTTCAAATAATTTGTAGAAGACTGTAGGAAGCTGTACAAAATGAATATATTTTGGATGTGACTGAAATAATTGAGAGCTCCAGATGATTCCATAATGACTGAGAAAGAATGAATGTTAACCATATGGTAAAAAGATGTTTGTAGAACCTGCTACTTTTCCACAGTGCAAAAACTAGATGTATGAATGATCAGCCCCACTACCTATTACTTATATTGGCATTACATAAATGTCTATCTGTGTTACAGAACGGCCACATTTGAAGCACTAGTTTGTCAAAAAGGTCTGCTACACTTACTTATATGAAAACATATTTCTGCCCACTACTTTTATTCAGCTTATGAAGTAGACACATTGTTTTGTTCAGAATGGCAGTGTTTGTTAGCACTTGTGTGTAGCAGTCTTTTTCTGCGTTGAGCTACATTTTTAGAGGGTCACTGCTCTAGCACTTCTGTTTACTGTTTCTGTGTTTACCTTAGCTGTTTTCTCAGAGGAGTAATCATTGCATTGTAATCATTGGTTGACTTATGCCACGACGTTTAGGTATAGCCTTTATTTTCTCTTTTGTCCCGTTCATCATTATGAAAATATTCTTCTAAAATATGTATGGCAACATCAGTGACAAAACAAAACCGCCACTATAAAGGGCAAAAAAAATGATATACTGAAAAATGTTCAGAAAATACATTATGTTATCAGTTTCTTATCTGTAATAATTTACACATCAAGGGGTGTTGAACCTAAAACTACACTTTTTACAAAGGTCCCAGCAATGATGTCATGCATTTTCTGATGCATAATCACTTATGTAATACATCAGTGAATATAATACATCATGCATACATTAATAAATAATATAAACACATTTGTTGGTACCCCCATTTCATCAGGCAAAACTTGCACCCTTGCTGTGGATAAAGCAGGACTGTGTTGACAATGTTTTTTTGTTGAAAGAGGATTTTTAAGGTTAAAAATTATTGTGGTAGCAATGTTCTTTTGTTTATTTGTTTTTTTTTTTAACTTTCAATGTTAATTCAGGGTTCACAAGTGATGAAGAATCAACAGATTGGAACATTTTATTCAATGAAGTTAAGTTGTTCTTAAGAGGGGCACTTTCCTTAAGTTTCCCCCTACTACTTGAATGTCACATGATGGATACAAAGAGAGAGGGGAAACACTAGAGTAGAAACTTTATGTTAGTTAGTCCACTAATTTGACCATGTACTGGGGCAATGGAAAGAGAACTGAACCAGCCACCAGAAAGTCATTGGTTTGAATCCCAGGACAGGACATTGGACCAGACACTGGGTTACGGACCAGAGGGTCACCTTGTATACTTGGGCAATAAGCGCTGACCAAGGTGGCACTGCTCTGCTCAGTGATGATCCCAGTATGGGTGTTTTTAGGCTGCAAAATGATGATTTTCCATAAATTAATTTGAACATGAAATGAGAATGAGGCATTTATGCATTTACAAAAAAGAGTTAAAGACCCTACCCCGGGGCTAATATCATTTGCCCCTGCCTGTGCTCCATTTTGCCACATGTCTACATGATCTTTGGACATTCCAATCCATTTACACTGACCGCTTTTACACTGTCATCTAAGGAGCATGTGCATGCTGTGTTTATGCTAATCTATTTACATGAAATGTTACCAAAATAAAGGGCATTTAAACTACCAGGTACCACTGAGACAGAATAAAGTCAACCTTATATCATTCACAGTAGTCAGAGTGGTGTCGTGCAATATACATACAATTTTTTTCTCATTTACGTTAAGAAAGATACAAGAATCTTCTAGCTAAAGTCAGCACACCTTATTTAGATGATCTTATGTGATACTTAATGTGATAAGCATATTTGAAATGAAAATTCTGGTCTTCATAGTTAATTTTAGAATACAAAGCAATAGATTTAATTCCATTTTCATTACAGAAGCTTTTGAGCTTTTGAGCTATTTTGCCAATAATGACTCATTTTCACATTTGGCCTTTCACCAAAAATGCCCTTGCATTTTAGTCCAACTTGGTCCTGAACTGAAATCAATTTAGTGCACAAAATGAAGCATGTTTAAAACCTCAATTAGGAATCCCCAACTGGCTGTACCAAACACTAGCCACAACAGAATGTTTTTAACTGCAGCAATGGTGCAAGAGCACCCTTACTGCAAATAGCCCACAGTATATGTTCCCTAGAAGTAATCTCAGTTCTGGCCCGGGATCAGCTGTGGTGCCATTTTGCCATTTAATGATTGCTCTTGTAGTTGGTAAATTGACTAATTTTCTGCCCTAGGACAGTAAATTAGCTTAACTAGCAACATAGCCAGCAAGCTGATACATAGGAGAAGTAGACCCACTTAAAGTAATTTTACCCTGCTGGCACATTTATCAAAATTAGGCTGACAAAAATGCCTGCATGCTGCTGCGTCCTGTTAGGTACTTTTTCTAGGCCAAAAGCTGATCAGTGATTTCTTCCTCAATTGGATTTGCTTGCTCTATACCTACCAGAAAATGGATAGTTATCAATGGCTGCTTGGATACTTCTAACATGCCCAAAATATCTAGAGACCCCTTTTATCTTATTGTATCTTATAATTCATTCTAATTAGTGAATTCAGTTTAAGGTGCACACATTGCTGATACATGTTCAATTTTACATACACAGTTTGTATGATCTTCATAAAAAAGCATTGTCAATAGAATGGGACACTCTGGAGCAGCCACACATGGGTCTAAAGCTGTTTTCACACCTAGTTTGACTGCACAGGTCTGAACCAGAGTTTGGGTTTTTGTGACATTGTATTATTTTCATTTAGTTTGGTTGGTTCCACACTGCCACTGCAAAAGCACACTAAATACATATTGCTTGTCTAGTGGTCAGAACTTTTGCAGGGATTCAAGCACTCTGTTCATCTCACATTTGTCTTTCAAGCTGAAAAACACCTATTTTGCATGAAAGTAGAGAAACTTAACACCTATATGTCTTCATTTTTGGTTTGTCTATTTGAATGTAACCAATCAGCTCACTGATGCATTACATTCCATGTACCAAAATTCAAGGCATTGCTTTGCTATTATTTTATTGCTTGTCTTCTGTTATTAGCAGCAATTTGAGTATGTATAAAGAGTCAGATGTTAAAACAGGTGGATTATGTGGACAGTGCATCACTGATGTGTAGAAGGAGCAGAAAAGCATGCTCTGATGTTGAATTCCCTCTTTTGGTGCAGACCATCACAAAAATGTGTTCCCATCAGCAATAGACTTAAACAGGGCTCATTTGGAAGCGAACTGTGACCTGTGATTTTTGCCCGAACTACAGTTCATTTGTTTAGCGTGCAAGCGAGTGCAGGTGGAGTGTTCATACCGGTTAAAATTAACTTAACCAAAACACACTAAAGTAAAAGTTATAGGTCTGCACCAAACAAGGTAGGTGTGAAGGTGCTCTAACGTCACCATGCCCAGTGCCAAGCATCAATTAGAGGGGTATAAAGCCCCCCAGCATTGTGCTGTGGAGCAGTGGAGCTATGTTTTCTGGAGTGATGGAGCTACATCTAATATCTTTGAGATGAGTTGGAGTGGAGTTTGTGATCCAGACCTGATCATCCAACATCAGTAGCTGACCTCACTAATGCACCTGTGTCTGAATGTAACCACTTCCTCACAGCAATGTTCAAACATCTAGTGTAAAGCCTGTCCAAAAGAGTAGATGTAGAGGCTACTGCAGTAAAATTCAGATGAACTCTCAATTAACACTGTTAATTTCAGAAGAAATAACAAAGAAGCAGGTGTGTACCAATTTCTGAATATATAGCATTGAATTCTCAGATGCAGATTAAACCTCTGGGGTCCATGAACTCACCCACACATCAAAAATCGATGTTTCCAGATATGTTTGCTCATATATCTTGGTAATATGAATATGCAAAAATACGGCTAAACATATTCTGAATCTGTAGAGTCACCTTTTATATTCCATTTTATCACAAGATAGTGCTCAGATCTGGAATGATAAGGCTATGAAGAGGGGTAGAAAAGCACATCATCTGCCTCTCACCATGCCTAGATGATTGGTGGATTCACGTGTCTATCTGCATTTTGTGTGACACTAACCAATGGCCGGTCAGGAAATCACTAAGGACTTACGCATCACATTGGAAACCCTTCATTCTACATTAGATGCATGTGAAATGGCGTGCAAAGAGAAGGTGCTACAGCGGTTTAGAAAGTAGCAAAGAAAATAACAGAGCATTTTGATATGAAACATATGGGTATCATGACATACGCAAGCGCCTCTTAAGGCGAATTTAAGAAGATAGGCCAAAATCAAGAAAATGCCTGGACTAAAAAGAAATTTCAGTGGTGATTCACTATTGACAGTGCAGTCCAAGATTATGTTTAATCAAATTATAGTGTACATATTATACGTGATATCTTTGCATAGTGTTAATAAACCCATCTGAGTTGCCTTCAACACATATGAAGGTCATCTTTCTAAACAGTATAATTATGTATGCATAACATAAAGCTGAATTGTAATTGAATAAAGCAAAGTGGAGTAAAATTTTGTCGTTTTTACCCTTACTAGTGTAGAATGTAACACAGAACAGATTCACAGACTTTGCCTTCAGATATCTCTACATCATAACCAGAAGAAGTGGCCTACATTTTCTTATCAAAAAAGAACATATTTCATCCCCACTGTCACTATGTTTTTGAAGATGAACACTGCTGGGCTTTCTCCAGCAAAGTTATAGCAGGAAATTATGGCTGTATTTCACTGAATGAATGCACTGCAAAACTTGTGCCAATGACAGGCTATTGTCATGAGTGCCCAGGGACAGAATTCAAGAGAGTTGTGGGCCCGTCTGCCTACTTTACATGTGTGGAGCTCTATCATGTCCATAGGAAACAAATGGTCCTCCTAGCATGGGCAAAATCACTCTCCACTGATGACACTATTACCCCTCCAAAACTTCTGCAATGCCTTGAAGGAGTCATTACAGAACAGCGGGAAGAAAAAGAAAAAAAAATCCTCCCCCACAATTTCCACCAGATAATTACATTTCCCTTCCTCTCCATCTCCTAAAATGAAACTATCATTTCTTTAAAGCTCCAAAAGTCGACAATTCCCCAGCGCTCAAGCCCCTGACTCGCAAACCGCCTCGGAGACTTTCAGTCATTCATTAAAACCACTATATCTTTCCAACTTTCTGTCTCCAGAAAGGCTCCCCCCCTCTCCTGACACCCTGATGCAAATGTGATATGTCTGCATTTCAGACAATTGGGTCCAATTTGTAACTCCAGCTAAACTTTCATCTGAATTAAATTCTGCTAACGGGTATCATCACATTTAATAGATTGTAATTCATTAAATACAAAGCAGCAGTCAGCAGTAAACCAACACAAGGGATCTAAAAAAGTCATCCCATCTGAACAAATGTGCATTGTAAAACATGTTTTCAGAGTCTTTCATGTCATGTACTCAGGGCATGAACTGCCTCAATTTTTGGCTTGTTAGTGTTGATTAAAGTCTAAAGGTGGAGTACATGTCATGCTAATTTGACAATTTTTTTGGATATTCATGTTTAATTAAGCTTTTTTTGTATTTCTTCCATGTGGTCCACTTATGTTTGTGTGGTTTTATATGCACAAAGCAGTCATGCTTCATTTTCACATGACTTGAAACAGGCTGCTTTTGTTACTTCGCCTTTAAGAATGATGAATGTAAATTAGTTCAGTTCTGATTAGACTGCCCTGCATTGTATCTCACTCAAAAGCAGTTTGGCCTGAAACACTCTTTATAACTTCAGTGTGAGAAGGCAGAGCTAAACTGCAAAGCAGCTGTATGCAAAATTTGAACACCCCTGGTCAGATTTATTTTCTAAGGGAAAATAAATTAACACATCCTCTACAAAGAACACACTTAAATGTGGCGTTTTTCTGTAAATTGTAGTGCACATTTTCTATATATTAATGAAAAACACACAGAAAAAACTTACTTACTAAGTCGTGGCCACGGCTTAATTATGTCATTCCCAAGCCTTAGTAAGTTGTGACCTTGCAGTAGGATCTTATTCCCGTGCCTTACCATGTCGTGGCCACGTATATATATATATATATATATATATATATATATACTTACAAAGTCAAAAACATGTCATTTAACTAGGGACGCCCAATCTTACATACAACTTTGCTGTAAAGATGTTGGCATCCCAAAAACAACGAATCCAATATGGGCTGTTTTTGCCACTTACTTTCCTTATATGGACTTTAATTGGGATGTGTTGAAACTTTAAACAATGTTTACCAACGACATCAAACTTATATTTCCACAAAGTGAGGCAAGTTAGCTTTTTAATGATATGGGCCTTTAAACAGGGAATGCTAATTAATGAATGCAGAGTATTCTGCATTTCCTCCGAAGAGCTTAGAGAGCGCATTAATTGCTCTTACCTTGATCACGCTTCTGCTAGGCATTTAAGTACATTTCAGTCAGCAAATGTTAACAAAGAATGAGTTAATTATGAATGGCAGAGCATTTCCCCCCGAACAACCGCAGCAGCAGCCTGAGACATGCTAGATTGGTGATGGAGAGCGGTGATTGGATTGCTTAAGACAGCGTTATAATCATGAGGAATATGACTCAATGCTCCACTAGAACAAGTGCCAAGCTTTTCCAGCCAAAGAACAAATGTATTGAAAATGAGCTGCAAGCATCTGGTTGGGAGATGTTTTTTTTTTTAATCCAGAGTCTATCAGGTAAACACAAGTCAGATGTTTTGTTCTTTTTTTCCATGCCTTTTTCACATTTCAGGCTGCAGATGCAGTCTGTCGTGTTGCCAGAACCGGCTGTTTTAATGTCTCACTCTCTCCCTCTCTCTCTCTCGAGCTGTCGCTCTTTTTTGTGATGTTATTTTAGGAGTCAACAACACCTCCAGAGGCAGACAGGTGCTCCTTTCTACCACACTGAAAGAAGAGCATTTCCCCAACTGTGGTGCTTACATTACAGGTGATAAATAGAGCAGCACTGGGGGTATTGCGTAGCGCTATGCACATTCTGATGTTTATAAAAGTGTCAAAAATGTCAAGCCTCGTATTTACTCTCAGTATGTACTGAGTTTACTGTTACACTGCTTACATTTGTGGAGCATCTCATGCACCTTCAAACATGTGTCTATATTTTCTCACTTTATATATTGAAACCTCTCAGCAAAATGAATTCAAAGCCCAGTAATAACATTTTATTGGATTTCCAACATTATTACATCTAATACAACCATCTAGTTGATGATAATGCCATGTATGTCTACCAACCAATTGTCTACTAGTGGGCGCTGAGATGTTGGGCTTTTCAGTAGATCCCTTGGCGAAGAATGCGAAGCCACTGGGAGAGAAATGTCCTTCTTGAATTTGGAGTTCAAAGTGGAGATGTTTTTCCATTCCAACTTTGAGACTGGAAAAATCGAGCAATACACTGATTTGTTGAAGTGAATTGGTATCGGCACTGATACAGACTTAAATACATGGATCAGATGTTGGTCAAACATGACAGAATACTGTCACAATCAGTACAAAGTCATTATCATCTTAAAATTGTAACAGTACGAACCTATATAAGCAAAGGGTTGCACAGACTATTCAACTAATGAGTCCACCAGTTAACGCTGTGGACATTAGTTGAGGACAGTGCCTGAAATACAGTGGCAGTAAAAACTTCAGTAAACAGGCAGGAGGCAACAGAAATCCTTTTTTTCTGCTAAACACAAACACAAAGTACTTCATTTGTGTGGATATACTATACAAAGTTAAATCAATTCTACTGCAAGCTGTGCAAGACTGTATACAGGCTCACAAGCAAGACTTGGTAGGTTTTGAGAACTAAGAAAAGGGCCATTTGACTGACATGTACATTCAGTTACAGAACAGTTAGCATGATGTGCCTGTATCAAAATAAACTTGCGTTAAATAAAGTTGAGCATCGATTGGCCAATGCCCAAGGATATCTAATTTTCTTGCTACCTACAGCTTTAAACATAACTCTTAAAATACAATAGCATGAATGTTTTCTGCTTTAGTAACTAGGCCTGTATCTCGCTCTAAAAGGTTTCTTGATATAGATGTAACTGCTTGCTACTAACACTTATCTTGATAAACAATAATTTTTCCCCATCAGACAGATGAAACTGGTGGTGCAGATATCCAGAGCTAGTTTAAGTTCTCTGTGAGAGGTGAGAATCCGAGAGTGGTGGTGATTTTAGCATGCAGTTTACTTCAGACAGTCTGTGCACTTCTGTAGACAGAGAGCCTGAGGCTGAAACTAACTGAAATATAACAAAAAACTATTTTACAGTGAACATATCCCACCTCAAACCACCTCCCTAGGCCCATTAGCAATCCACTAACAATGCACTTTCACAGACATCCAGAGCACTCGTATTTTAAATGATTAGTTGATTAGTAAAAATGTCTCCAAAACAGTGACTTCTTAGAAGAAGGCAAAACATTCTTTACTCACATACAGAAATCTTATATATGGCAATATATAGATTTCAAACATATGACATATAGGAGCATATATTGCATTCCCTTATTTACAGCTTATATCTGTGACATATAGACATGTATGTCCAACTTATTTGAAATTGGCCACTTTCAAATATAGCACATATATTTTAGCCATATATCAACATATTCAAACATACATGTAACTCATACATCTAACATTATATAAGAAAAATGTTATTTAAACATGAATCGCATACATTACTCCTATGTGTTAGCTTCATGTTATGTATTACAAATGTTCTACAAATGATCTTCACTGTTTCTTCAACATACTTCCTTATCAAGTAAAAATTCGTGTCATAGCTACATAAATAAACTCTAAAAATATTCATATTATAGTTTTTTTTTACTTAGATATATGTACACAACATATATGTATACATATTTTGAAATATACACCTGACTTTTTATGATATATATATGGCCATATATCAGAATTCCGTATGGGCCTTCAATGTAAGTTAATGTAAAGAAATTTTATTCTAAGCAATTTTGGAGCATTTCTATTGGTCCAATCATTATGAAATTTTCACACAATGTAAAGGACTGCTGCATTTCTCAAATGAGAAATGGAAAAATGGAAAAATTGGAGATACATGTTTTTCTTTGGTGTTAATCTTTCTGCTGTTTTACTACCTAGCTGAAATATGTATTTCTACCTGCATCATTGGTTCCGTGTAGCTCATAATAGTAATCATTATGTTGTCCTATTAGTTGTAACTTTCAAAGGTCAACAACATGTCTTGCATGCTTCCACTCACTATATCATTTTATGCACGCTGTGCAGCTGTGCAGTACAGAACTGACTGTCAATGACTGAAGAAGGCAGTTCTGCATTATAGCATCTCCAGTCTTTCTGACTACTCTATTGCATCGCATCACTGCACAATTCTAAGGTAAACATTTTCTCAATATAAACTTCATTATTTTTAGCTATGCATTTGACAGATAATGAGGTCAGTTTGCTATCATAGTAACCTCTAGTAAATAACTACGGGCCATCTGCCATATTTTTTGGCACATTACTGACTCACAAACAGTTTAATTCCGTAGCCTATGTCAGTGTGAACATGTTCTTATCAATTTGAATACAAATGGCGAGTCTAATAGCTTTCCAGCCCTGTTATTTAACTATATTATGTATACACACGCAGGGAAATAAACATTTTTAAATTTTGTTCTAACCACTTTAGGAACAGTAAATGAAATCAAATCAAACTTTATTGGTCACACACACAGCCATACACAGTATAATGTGCAGTAAAATGCTTAAATGACTGTCAATTGCCATGTAAACATAATATACAATAGAAAAACACAAGAATATAAAAAGAGAAGAAAGATAATTATTAAATATTAATACAAAGATACATATTAATGAAGGCATTTGCATAGTTAAATCAGTGAGAGAAACAAACATTCCTGACCTACTAGTAGGAACATTGCATCAATATAGTGTCTAACCTATTGTATGTGGTGTTACTTTCCTGGTATGAAGTACAAGTGGCTTGATTTTGGACCAGTACTCTGTACTGGCTGAAAGCCTGAGTTTGGATATTAGAATAAGTATTAGGAGAGAAAATATTAGATTGGCACATTGCTAGAAAAAGCCCAGCGCCCTAGTGCCATTCTTCATCATGGTATTTCATTACCATGGTGATGAAACATGTTCATTTTTGATAAGAAAATGTAGACCATTCCTCTTGGTTATCCAGCCTATGATCATACCATATATTTTCACTACCAGGCTGTGAAGGAGTCAAATGCCATGATGCATGTTAATCTTTCCCCTCTTATTGCTTTACTAGCTTGAAATGCATAGATCTCTATCAAGGGCAGCTTTCGGCCCACTCTGCTATAATTAAGGAACGTCGTACAGCTTAATCCAAATGAACTGAGGCCACAGACCCAGTCCAGATGAGCTCACTCCAGCTTAATGCAGGTGTAGTCTCAGCCAGGTCTTAAGTGCTTGATTGACAGGCGAGGCTAAAGCCTGTCATTAGCGATGCACTGTGCTGGAGGACGAGCGAGCTTCTTCTGACTCAGGAGGGATCAGGTCTACGGCTGAGGCAGAAATGATGATGGAATCTCCACTGAGGACCTACCCTGTCTTAAACGGAGCAGTCAGACTGAGCACCCTGCACATAATGAGAGGAGAGAGGGAGTCGGGGGATGAATGAACAGGTATAGCTGTGATGCTGTGCTGTTGTGCTTGATTAAGCTTTTCAAGGGCAAATACAGTAAATCAATAGTAGGGAGGGTGATAAAATTTGTGGAAAATATCTAATTGCAATTTCTCTGATTGACTGCATTTTGTTTTATATAAATTAATATCAATTTTTGTGATATCACACCTGAAGTTTTGTTTGGTTGCTTGTGATAAGTCAAACTCATCCACAGGCGTTTCACAAGCTCTCTTGGGTTAAATTTTTCCCCTTAAAACTTGTTAAGACAGCACTGTTGATCAGTAAATAGTAATTTTGATATAAACAATTCATCTTTCAGCTCTAATCTATAGTCAGTAGAGGTGTAAACATGCATCATAATGCATCAATCTGAAAATGGCAATTCAACAGTATCAAATTTAGAATGCTGTAATTGAACATAAAACCATGATTATAATAACTTTATAATAACACAAGATTAATAACATTCTAGAAAATGTCTTCATTTTTGGCTAAACTAAGGTTCTAAGGCTCTTTTTGAATTAATTAAGGTTGATGCATTGTTTTTATTGTATATATTCTATTACTGTGCAAATAGTCCCTTCATCCACATTTGCATATGCAGTGGATTTTTAAAATAAGGTGACACTTTATTTTGAGTGGTCTTTTTTAGATATAATAAACACTCAACAGACTCTCAGTAACTTATCAACAATGTATCAATGATGTAGCAGCAGTGAATACATTCAGTAGATTATCAAGAGGCTTTTAACTGCATAAATAGAATTTGTTTTTAATCTGCTGATTTCAGTTGTGTTTCACTTTATTTAGTGTCCAAATTCAAATCAGTAGATGTCACTGAACATGTAATATGTATAATACAGACCATCTCACCATTCTCACCAAGCTGTAACTAGAGCTTTACTGAATTAGGCTGGGGTTAAGATTAGGGCCAGAGTAAGGGGTTAAATTTTGGGATGAGGTTAAGGTTCGGGCTAGGATTAGGGCCAAAGTAAGAATTAGGATTAGGTTTTTGGTTGAGGTTAAGGTTAGGATTGGGATTAGGGCCGGGGTTAGGGTTAGGTTTTGGGTAAGGTTGGGTAAGGTTAGGTTTTGCTTAATGGAAGTACCACATAAAGTCTACTTCATGTAACATATCAACAATGTATCTACTTAATGTAAGTAACGTGTAAACAGCACATTTTCAAGATATTTACCTCAATGTATTGCTGTTTCACTGATATGTAACTGACACTTTGTTAAGAGTTTATTAATCATCTACAAAGGACCACGCAAAATAAAGTGCTACTTAAAATAATTCTGAATTGTAGCAAATGTTGGTGATATTTAATATTTCACAATGCATTGAATAGTTTGCAAATTCGGAATTGAACCAAAAAGTTATGAAGTTTGAGATTTTCACCCTGAAAATGGAATATAGTTGAAATTCTTTTTTACAACTTTTACATCTTTTGTTATGGAAACTCTTAAGACTGGCTGTGGTGAACTTTTAGATTTGTTTTCCATGATAATATATCATAATAGCATCTATACTCAAGCTGGAAATGATTGGACACAGAATATATCTCCCCTGCAAGCTTACCTTGGCCTACATTCATAAAGCATATTGGTATTGGAGTGCTGTTTCTGGATCACGTGTTTTTAAGAGGTACCTGATCCCACACCAACTAAAATTGTTTAGTAGCTTATTATTATAGTTATTACTGCAAAAATGACCTTTTTGAAAACTGAACCAGGGTTGGTACTGAGCAAACATCTCATAATTCATCAGTAAATGTGCTCTCCTATATACACTCATAACTTGTAGAAGCCATTTATTAAGCAATTTCTTGCTTCTCATGATTTGTGAGGATTTATATATTAAGTGACAACAGTTCCTCAACTCTTCTTCTGTGGTGCTTAACCAGTGGCAGTACAGTGACAGAAATGGAGAAATTGCCTTACACTACGAAGGACAATCTGATCTTTCAAAAGACATGTTCAGCACAGATGTCCTTGGACAAACACTGCCTGGAGATCTGTGCCTGCCACCCAATTGTCTGCCAGTAGTCACTGATGTGTTGGGCCTGACGATAGTTCCCTTGGCAAAGAACACAAAGCCACTGGGACAGAAATGTCATTCTTGAATTTGGAAGGCTTCAGGCCTGACAGCATACAGCAGAGATCTAGGTGATGGACTGGAGATTTGGAACATGCTCAATAGATGAGTGGGAGGGCGATGACAAAAAATTATATATATATAAAATGAAAGTTGACGTGGTACGTTTTCCGTCCCTGATATACTCAACCTATACTTTAGACACAATTATATGTACAGTTGTATGTCTCAGGCTGGTGAACTTACCATGGTGTTTATTCTGAAATAATATTGCTTTAGGAGTGCTGTTTCTGCATCAGTTATGTTTGTTAGACCTGAGAATGTACCTTATACCCCGATCAGCTCTTTTATTATAACCAGTGAGGGACCTTTGAGGCCTTCTAGACGTTCAGAGGAAGCCTAATGTTTTCTGGGAAGTAATACATGTCTGTAATTTTTATTTAATAGAATCATAATGCTTGCACTGTTCTCTATTCTTATTTTATTGTTAAGTTTTTTACAAGCAAAAGGATTGAAATCTTGGAACTACAACTGGAAATGTATTCAGTCAATGATTGTTTTTCCTGTAGTGTCTAGGTAGATGCAGCCTAACAGGCTCACCCATTGATTAGGACTTCAGGAACTGAAATCCTAATGTATAAGATTAACCACTAATATAATTAGGAAGTAACAGTGGAATCAACTAATCAAAAGTCATGATTCATCACTGACTACAATAACACTGGGGGAACAAGTGCATTTACTGACTAGCTGGAAGTGTACAAGCCAGGTGTGGTTTGACCATCTCTTGTTGCTTCCCACGAGTACTGAAAGGGATCCATCTTGGTAGTTTGGACATGACACCCCATTATCAACAGTAAGGATAATTACAGTGCATCTTTCTCCACCTTGATGCAATGAAGGTGTGCATTCACTCCGCTTACGTAGTTGTCATATCTCCTCTCATGTAAAGCAGCTCTAACATTTGTTATTCCTGGCATGATGCAATTAGCTCTGTCGTGCTGCCTGTATTGATGACACACGTGCAGATGGAGACTGCTGCTCGCTCCCATACCGGCTTAACACACACGTTGTTTCTCTTTCATCGTCTTTAAACTATTTTCATGGTACATGCTGCCATGAGAAGACATACTGCAAATAGGAATGCGTGTAATACATGCTGACTGCAATCGCTACAGATTATACAACTTGTAATCATATTTCACTAACTAAAATCAAACTGTGGTTTCACAGTAAAAAAAAAAAAAAAGTATTAGATGTTTAGATATGTTACAGTCTATTGAAATGCAAGGCATTAATTGAGAAAGCAATAAGCTAAATATGTACAAAATCCAAAATTTAGGGGATGTATCTGCGCCAAACCATAAGCCCTAAATTTCAACTAGATTCAACTAAAGCAGGAGACTGCATCCCTGTCCCTCATGGCCACATGATGAGCACTTAGATCTCATTGTTTTGAAGTAAATGTGTCCCAAAGTCTGAAAATCAGTGTGTCAAGAAATGTCATTACTGAAACATATTTTCTGCAAGTTATATTTTGTGTTTTAATGGACAATATTATGATTTTATGCATATGCAACTGTTTAAAGCTGTGTTTGCTAGTTATGTACTGGGTAGCATTTTTGAGTTCCGCTCAAGATTAGCTAAAATTGTCACTATGAGAACAATCATTACCGAAATATGTGACAACGTTCCAGAGGCATCATTATTGTTTAGGTAGTGATAACATAAAATGTTCAATCATTTACTTTCATAAAATAAACATAATTAAAATATAGGGTCTCTCAAAGCGAAATGATTTTAGTCTAAAGTCCAAGTCAGCTAAAATCCGAAATGTGTTTTCAACTGTGTAATTGTTTTTCAGCAGTGTGATGATATTGCAGCTAATTCTGCAAAGAATAATCTTTCTTGTGTAAAAAGTGTGTGATGACTTTATTTTTAAGTTACATTTTACCAATTGGTTGTTTGCAAAAAGTCCCACCTTCCTTTAGTGTTGCTGCATCTATCAAATGAGCTCAGTCTGCCTAACTCATGTAGTACAAATGAGCATTCAGAAACACACTGAGGAGCACATTTGAAACAATTTGTTATTAAAGTAAATAAGCTTTACAAGATTTTTTTTAGTGTAGACCTATATGTGTGAGAACTGAAAAAAATGAATGCTGGCCAATTTAAAGCTAATAAAAGTAGTATTATAGAAGATGTTTTAGTGATTGAAGCTACCCCTTCAGATGAGCTAATGCTAAAGCTAATAATGGAGCTAATCAGAGGAATGCTAAATGCTAAGGAGAACTCATGATCTTTTACACAAGCTCTTACAGCAAACTTTAATGAAACAACACAAAGTGCATTAATTTTTTCCTCAATGTTTAAATCACTAATGTGAGCGCTGTACAGTTCTGTTTAATCCAACTGATCTATCAAGCTAACCGTTAGCAGCTAAGTTAATAACATATAATTAGTTAGCCATTTATCCTTAGACATCATATTAAAATGACTTTTAGCAAATATAGTAACCAGTATAATGCTGCCTGTTCATAGTTTTAGGCTTCTTCTATGTCAATACTACAATATACTCCTCAGCAAAACCTTTCCACCGTTTCTTAGTCTAATAATTCAGGCTAATTTACTACCACCGCTGTTCTCACTGCAGGTTTGTTTTGAGGAGTTCTGTAAAGTTTTTCCTTCACTTGATGGAAGACGTGGCATTGGCTGGCGGGCGTCTCAATTATTATTTTGTGGTCAGTTGTCAGTTTTTTAATACTATTGTAAGTTTTAAACTGGCACAATTCCATTGATACTGTTATGAACAACATTTGTATAACATTTTAATAACTTTGTATTTGTTGGTTTGTTTTCTTATTTGACACTGGGGAATCTTCAAAAGTAAATGTACAAGAATCAGCTACTGCAGTGATGGATCTCAAGTCATTCGCAGTTAACCCTTTAATGGCAAGAAAACAATGGGCTATTTTCAGAATTAATGTATTCTTTTCCTTTAATAACATGAAGTCATAGACTCCATATTGTTACTCTGATGAAATTAATCAATAATAAGTTCTCAATGATAGGAATTCTATTCTGAATGTATGCACATTTGCTCAGAATCTGTCACAGTGCATCCAACAGTAGTGGCAGTATGGTGCTTCTTTTATACAGTGATAGAAAATACAGCAGCACACAGAAAGCTTCAGTTCCAGATGCTGATACATTTTACCGCCCAACATGGACACAAATGCCCCATCTATTCTCGGGGCAAAATGGACAAAGCCAAAGTCTCAGACTATATCATTGAGATAGATATGGTAAGACAGAGATAACAGTGAATCTAACTCTTAGAAATGGCCCAGTAGTTTGTACAGATTCTGCTTCTGCAAGTGAACTTAATCATGCATTAAACATACCATGCATGTTCTCTCAGATTAGAATGTGCACTTCAGTGTAGGACAGATTTGATGGAGCAAAGCCATTTTCTAACAGTGAGCATTCGTTAGCATATCAGGCTTCATTTTCTAAGAAGCGTCCACACATATGTACTATTTATCCTACCCATCTGCACCACATTCTCTTTCTTTCTTTCTCTTTCTCTCTCTCTCTGTCTCAGAACTGGCAGATGAGAGTGGGAGGCTGTGATATTTAACCATTTGCCAAAGCTACACCATCGCTCAGCCACAAAACATAATTGATTCCTGCACCCCAAATGGCGGCCTTTGTTTCGCTCACAATCCAGAGGGTAGAGAGACAGAGAACGATGGAGTCAGAATGGGAAGGAGGTCAGAGGTGGTCCAGAAGGGTTTAGCCATGATTTATGGAGAGTTGGAGGCTGTTCATGGCTCCAAATCCTTATTCATTTTCCTAATTTAAACCACCACTGCTAGACGTGCTCAGAGGTAATGGCAGCCTGTGCTGTCCGCAGGCTACCAGAGTGTAATCAAGCAGGCTGAGACACTCTGAGGGAAAAAGACAGAGAAAGCAATAGAGGAGCGAGAGAATGAGCTAAAGAAGGTAGAGAGGGGTCGACAGTAATGGGAGAGTGAGAATGCTGTATGTGAGAGAGAGAGAGAGAGAGAGAGAGAGAGAGAGAGCAAAATGCCACTGCCTGAGGGACAGAGAGTAATAAACTCCTCGCTATTACCCCAATGATCCTTATCAGCCCCTGATATTTAAGAAGTTAAATATATCTTATTATTGTTGTTGTTGTTGATGTGGTTGTTGTTGTTACTGTAATTATCGCCAACTCACATTCGTGATTGAAGCCAATGGGAAGGTGACTGTATGCTACCGATATGGCAAATAGAGATTAGGCTAAAAATGCTGGAGAATTTCTTTAACACTGAACCCTATGCACTTTATTTTTGGACATTGTTTAATATTTTGGTCAATTACAATTATAATTAGAAAGTGTTTACAAGAGACAGTCAAACTTGTCACATGTTATTTTCAGGACATACTAGGCTACATGATATGACCTCATTTAATATGTAAATGCTAACAGAATTTATGAATTTAGACATTTTTGATGCCAAAAAAATTTACTTAGCATCTCCTACATTTGTACATTTTTGTATGTACAGACTATCAAAAAGTTGCCAGTTCAGATATTTTTTGAAATTGAAATTGTTAGACTAGAATGTCTGTGGGCTGAGAATAAAATATTTTGAGGGTGGTTAATTCTATGGCTTATTGCTATGAAAATATCTGATATGACTGACATATTGCACTTTTTCTATTAATTTTCTTCTCTTCTTGGATCTGTGCTGAGTGCTAAAACCTTGGAATATTCCCCTCAGGGCCAAGATAAGCACTATTACGTCTACTGAATACAGAGTATTGTTGCTGTAATATCAAAATGATATGATATTTTTCCATTTTTTATTTTTTACACCATTTGAAAACAATAATTGGCATTTTGGCCAGAAACAAAATTCATGCAAGTATGCAAATACGTTTTGAGCTATGCAAACAAAAAATTTTGCACTTTGTTGTGGTCTAAAATGTGTCACAACACAGTTCATAATGCAACGCAAGTGCAAGCTGCATTGTGAGCACTGCCGCTATAGCAAGATGCAGAGTGTGCTTTCCTCTGGTTAGCATGAAGCAGCAGTTTGATGATTCTCTCGCAGAACTGCCTCACTCATGTAAATGTATATAGATATATCTGCACTGTTGAAACAAAAACCTCATGTCTCAAAAAAAACTATATAAATAAATAAATTTTTTTAAAAAATCAGGAGACGGAAAAAACTGAAAAAAGTTCATTTCACTTCATTTTGGACCATTTCTATTGGTGCTTTCATCCTGAAAGTTTTATACAGAGTTTTCTGGTGTTTTTCAAATGAGATACAACAAATTGACATACAACATTTTGATCTGACAGCAACAATATGCTACATCATCGCCTCTTCATTCCAATAGACCAAATAAAGTAGTACAATTGTGGCTATAGATCCCATTTACAGGTACTTTGATTTATACTCTATTGCCCCAGTGAATGTTTTATCTGCTCTATTTTTCTGCATTGCGATTGGAGAGAACTAAGTAAAATCCCATAACATTAACATACGTTTAAAGTTTAAAATGTTTAGCTATAGACAATCAAAGTTTCATGTGCTTTGGCAACGTTGCTCAGGACAGTCATGCTCAGAGAGAGAGAGTGAAAGAGATAGTGAGAGAGGCTCAGACTGAATGGTGGTGGATGATGTTAGCAATACTCTGCTGATGTTTGAGACTCATTTTGGGGTCGTTTGTAGGTTTCTCATCACTAAGCATGTTTGGAATAATGAGTGAAGAGAAGAGCCGAGGCGGCTTCGAGCTCATACAGCTCACACTCATTTCCATTTGTCAGCCCGTTTGTTTGATTTGCTGGTGCCAAAAGCCAAGAGATATTGCGGATGAACACAAACTAATAAATCGATGGCTGCAGCCTGCCAGGTGATGTGTGTGTGTGTGTGTTTGTCAGGGAGCCTGATTACCGCCTGCAGTAGGACAGGATGCTGCCTGTCTGTCTGTCTGTCGCCTTTAGCTCAGTATTGCTTACACATATACACACATACACACACACTCTCCCCAATTGATCCACTCCCACACTGACTTATCTGTAAACAGAACAACAAGCAAAGACATTTAAGCTCTGAAACTGCAGGAAACAAGGGAAGTGAGTATCTAGATCTCTCTCTAATTCACTACCAGGAGTTGAAGAATATCTTTGACATCACAGCGTTTGACAGTATCCTCCAGTGAATGAGGAGACTGCAGGAGATAAAAGTTCTAGACTTTCAATAACATAAGCATGCATCAACTTTTCCCATGGGAGATCATTTGGGGCTGCCGTTGTTTTGTCATAGATTCAACTGGGCATCTTTGTTAACTTCTAAATGGGGAATTCTACCACTTTTGTAAAACATGTTCAATCAAGGAGATGTAAATTAAGTCATTTAGAGTTGTTTGATACGAAATGGTCCATTGCAGAGAAGCTGACTCAGATCTCTTTACAGTGGAGGTGATAGGAACCAGGGGTCGCAAAGTCTACATTGCAAAAATAACCATTTTATTTAGTGTCAAAAACCAACAGTAAACCTACACTTGTTTTCTTTTGGTACTGTTTTGGCTTACAGTGCTCTGCATGTACCTCTCCTCCATTTTAAAAATGCACTTTATGCCACCCTTATTTCAAAACTTTTGTACAGCAATGTCTCAGGAACCAGACAACATATTTGTAAGCACTTCTTGTAAATGCTTTCTGTGCTTCAGACGTTTTTTGGTGTGTTAGTGTATGTTGTGCTGGTACGAGCAGATCAGACACAGCAGTGCTGTTGGAGTTTTTAAACACTGTGTCCACTCACTGTCCACTCTATTAGACACTCCTACCTTGTTGGTCCACCTTGTAGATGTGAAGTCAGAGACAGTAGCTCATGTGTTTCAGCACAGTTTGTGTTGGTCATCCTCTAGTCCTTCATCAGTGGTCACAGGACGCTGTTGGCTGGGTATTTTTGGTTGGTGGACTATTCTCAGTCCAGCAGTGACACTGAGGTGTTTAAAAACTCCAGCAGCACTGCTGTGTCTGATCCACTCATACCAGCACAACACACACTAACACACCACCACCACATCAGTGTCACTGCAGCACTGAGAATGATCCACCACCCTGCTCTGTGGTGGTCCTGACCATTGAAGAGCAGGGTGAAAGTGGGCTAATAAAGTATGCAGAGGACTACAGTCTATAATTCTAGAACTACGAAGTTCACCTATATGGTAACTGGAGCTGATATAATGGACAATGAGTGTAGAAACAAGGAGTTGTTCCTAATAAAGTGCTCAATGAGTGTACATATTAGTTTTATAGTAGTTACTGAATAATTTTTAATAAGGTGTCTGATTTTGTGTCGAAGGTTGTAGAGAACTGGATAACATGGGAGGTGTTCTGAAGTTTTTGGCACTGTCTGTCAGTAACTGCTTTCTAACCCTGCTGAAACAAATAGTGCTGGTTGGTGGTACTGGTCTGTTGCTGGTTTAGCATACCAGCATTCAAAACACAACATATGCTGGTTTTTGTTTGAATAAAAAGGGTGGAGGGTTTATTAGAGGTTAGTAGAGGTTTTATTACACACTTCTATAACCTAAGAATAGTTCAACCAGTTTGTATTGAAGTCTCTGTAGTTACTGAATAATAGGCCTTGGTATGTAATAAGCCTGGGATTTTAGGGGGTTAATAACTGTATACATTAAAATATTATACATCCTTAAAACAAGGATGTAGAGGAAGTAGCAAGAATTGATATAGTCTGCATAGTCTTGCTAACTAGAATATATCCACTGCCAGACTTTGCAGTTTGTCTGCAGAACGGCTGACTTGTATTTGTTATTGAATGCCAAACTGCAGGAGAAGCAGAGAAAAATAAACACCTGCTTCTTTTATTTACCATCCTCCTCTATGTACTGACATTATTAGAAACACCTGACGATCAGCTTTCTCCAAAAGCGCACATACCACAGAGAGCAAAGGAGAGAGATAGGAAAAGAGAGTGAGAAAGATAGAGAAGCGTCCAGGCAGAGAGAGATATGGCTGTGCTGTTGTTGAAGAGAGAAGTCCCGCTGGTACTGCTCTTTCAGGCAGCACACTGGGGACTCTGATTGGCCGCTAATGCCCAGCATGTCTGCCCACTGTCCTTCAAGCGTAAGGTTCTTTTGTTGCGCTAGAAAGCGAAGCGTGGAGACAGAGGTGGAATTATATTCTGATTCACACCCAGAGCACAGTCACAGCAGCATGTCTGAATGCATCATTAGTTTCGACTTGAGTGAGAGAAAGAGTGAGAGAAAGAGAGAGAGAGAGAGAGAGAGAGAGAGAGGAGAGAGAGAGAGGGACAGGTGGACTTCAGTACTTCACTGTGTTTAGATTGAGCTTACCTGTAAGCCTGATGTGCAGTGTTCAGTATATTCACTGATGCCCCACCACCCCCATTGCACATCAGCATGACTGTGATGCGGTTGCCGTGGCAACAGTGGCCATAGCGCCACATTGACTAGCGTGGGAGTTGCAGCCCAATTTGACCTCTGTCCAGAGAGTTCTGTTTTGTAAGAAACTGCAGTTCTGTGCCAAAAAACATTGTTTAAAACTATTTATCTGTGCAGGAAGTGTTTTTACTTGCAATACCACTGAATAACTTTAAAACAAATCTGAATAAACAGGAATACAGAAAAGTAAAGACTTTCTCTGAAAACAAAAAATTCTTCATTTCTGTTTTAACCAGTGTTCTCCCAATTTAGTCTTTGGCAATTCCTACTCGTTAGCTAGGTTTCTTCTGCATGATGCTACCAAACTGAGAGAGTGAGGGAGAACATGCTTCCACTGAAATATGTGAAGCCAGCTATCGCATCTTTTCCAACTGGCGCTCAAACAGTGTTATTGGACACCCAAACACGCTTTGAGGAGAGTGATAACTGCCCAGTTCTAATACATTCGCTAACAGATGCCTGTAATTGGCTAGCATTACACCAAAAAATAGGCAAAGAGGAAACAAGCACATATTTCCTAACCAGAATGCAGCACTTTGAACAACAGCAAAAGAGGTGACACCCAGAAAGAAGCTAAGAAAAGGACGAGGGGGACAGGGCAACACCCAGACAGCAGCACACTGAACAATGGAAAGAGAAAATACAGTCAGAGAGCAGCACACTGAACAACAGAGAGAGAAAATACACACAAAGGGCAGCACACTGAACAACAGAGAGAGAAAATACACACAAAGGGCAGCACACTGAACAACAGAGAGAGAAAATACACCCAGAGAGCAGCACACTGAACAACAGAGAGAGAAAATACACCCAGAGAGCAGCACACTGAACAACAGAGAGAGAAAATATGTTATTGATATCTTGTGTGTTGGTCAGAAGAACATGTTTGGTTTCTCTTGTCATTGACGCAGTTCCAGCCACTGTAAATGTGGATTTATAACTATAACTTAATGCAGTATTGATTAGCTGAACCATAGGATGAAGGTTGGATGTCATCCAGTTTAAAAAGGATATTATGTGCATTTTTATATTTATAAGATTCTATTTATAATATTCTTTTATAGCTTTGCAAATTCATTCAACAGGATCATCAATTTTACCACCCAGAAAATGTCAAGTGGAGCAACCACACATTAATAAAAAATTTTATATTTTTAAGTGATGTACCACTTTTGAAAATGTGTATAAACTAGCCTTTGTACTTGGATACTTGCATAAATCTTTGACCTTGAATTTATGTTTATACATACATATTTCTTTTTAAGAGTTCCCACACTTTCCTAAAAGAATGCCAGAATAAAAGTTGTTGGATGTGCTGTGTGACATTTAAAGAGATCAGAATTCACAAGCAAAAGTTTTTCAATACGTTGAATGCTTTTAAAGATGCCTTAATTTGTAACATTTAATGATTTGTAAGGCTTCAAACATAAAATCATGCCACATTATCATCATTTATTGTGGTTATTGCATGGTAAGCCTTAGGGAAATAAGTCTTAGCATAGTAAACCTGAAGCTTTGAGTTTAAGGGGTTAAGCTAATAAACTTTTAGACACAAAATCACATATTATTGTATTAATTGTGTTTATTCTATTTTATTGAGGTTATTTACATGTAAGTGCCACTACAATAGCTTTGAATATTATTTGCCCAACTTGCCTAAAACTTTTCAGAATACTGTACATGTCTCATGATGCAGGGTCTGGAGAGCTGAACAGGCTTTTATTTCCTGCTGGTGTCCAATGCCCTGGCAACCTTGGCAGTGCTGAGGCAGGAAGATCTCCTGGTGTGTGGGAAAACACAGCCACTGCATGGGGTCTCAGGGGGCAGAGGGAAGGAGTGAGAAGAGGAGAAAGTGCTTCTTCCTCTCCATCACATCTTGCTAACGCTCCTGGGGCCCATGTGTGTCATGTCCTGTGGAGCAGCCAATGTCAGGCCACTACGCTTTGACATTTGCAGACAGAACAGATCAGCTCCAAGCCTGTGAAGTGGCTACTTTACTCATCTTCTCTCTCTCTCTCTCTCTCTCTCTCTCTCTCTCTCTCTCTCTCTCTCTCTCTCTCTCTCTCCCTCTGTCAATTTCCTGATATTGAAACTTAAGACTTTTAACTTGAAGACTGGGAGACTTAAGAAGAAACAAACTCCTACAGCTTGTGGAATAGTTTTGTGCTGAATAATTATTGTACTAACCCCAAATGTTGTCGATCAGATTAGAAAGGTTTGGTGTTTGCTTCTTTAGTTCTGCACTGGAGCTAAGATGCTAATGTAGCTCATAAGGAATGGAAGCTAATACCCTATTAATTATCACTGTGCAAAGTAGATGCCTAAATTATGCAATTACAGCTGCAGGCTTCTGAGATATATCTCTATCAGCTTTGCACATCTGGATCCTGATATTTTTGCCCAATCCTCATGACAAACTTGTTTAGGCTCAGTCAAATTGGATGGGAACATTTGTTGAACAGCAATTTTCAAGTTTTTTCCTGTGATTTTTTTCTGTAACTGTGCTTGGTCCCATCCATCTTGCTCTCAACCTTGACCAGTTTACCAGAGACTGCTGATGAAATCATTCACACAATATGATGCTACCACCACCATGCTTTTTTTACAGATTAAGTGGTGCTCAGGGGATGTTTAAAGTTTGGAATATTTTTTATAACCAAACACTGATTGATTCTTATCTAGAACTTTGTCCCAGACCTGTATTGAGAGCTCCTTGGTCTTCATGATGTTGTTTCTTTAGGCATATTTTCTCACTTCTAGAAACAAATATTTTTATATTTAGATAAAAAAAACTTTATTGCACTCCATTCAATATTCATTCTTCTGGTGGAAATTGGTTGCACCAGAGTAAATTTAGGCATTTTACGGCACTGGGGGGAAATGTAATAACAACTTCTATGGTTTTTAATTCCGGATTGCAATACTACAACATGCGGATGGTGAAGGGGAATACTTATGTAATGCACTGTAATGAATCTCAAATATATTTATTAGTGGTTTCTAACACTGGCGTTTTTCCATTTTCATAAGTAACAGAGTATTATATGTCATTTCTGAGGCAAGTGTATGATGCAAGTCGGGTGGGAGGGTGTAAGCTTCCATTATTTCTTCTTTTAAGACAAGACCATGAGTATATTGGATGGATCTGGCCAAAATCAAACTATGCCAAAGATGAGAGGAGATTCTGGCAGAGCTGAGAAGAATTAGAGTGTTACTAGTATTTTTGTCAGGGTCTTTTGCTGTAGGAGTAAAATATAAACAGAAACCCAAGACTATAAAACAGAACAGTCTACAGTGACCCAGTAACATTGTAAAATGACTATTACAGGTCTTTATGCATTACATGCAGCTTCAAATGCTAAAAGCATTTCAGTCAAATAGTCTTCATCACACTGCTGATCTCATTATGGATTAATTCCCTCATTAATGACTTGCAGGGATGCACAGTGCCTTTTGGAATTATTGATGCCCTTGGTAAAGGTGAGCAAAGAATGCTATGAAAAACTGTTTGTTTTTTATTGGCTCGGTCTTACATTCAACAAAAAATGAGAGAACGTTCGATGAATTGAAGTTATTCAAATAAAAAAAAATTCCCTAAAAAAAAATCTCATCTCTTTCAGTATGTGTTTTCCTGACGTCCACTGTGAAGCAAACCTGCCTCACACTGTTTATGAAGTCTAGCCATGCGTTTCTTCTGAAGGCAAACATGATTGCCATTTCATTTTTTAGTAATTACTCACTCTGTTCAGCCCCCCTCACCCCACGTTCCCTACCTCTGAGAAATATCTGTTTAACCTCAGTGCCTCAGTTATTCAGACAAGAATCAAATAAAGGTAAACAAATAAACAACAGTGTTTTCCTTTTCTAAGCAGAGAGATGCTGGTCGTGTGGCAGCGGGTCTGAGGGAAGCAGCCGCCGTCTTTGATGTAATGCGCAGATTAATCTGCGGCTCGTATCGGCTCGTTAATGCTAAATTGCATCGGAGCGGCTGATTAGGGGATCGCCCTAGGGGACTTGAAAGCCATGTGGAGGAGAGCAAACAAAAACAAATGAGATGCTCCTGCCCCCTCAACCAGGTCACATGTTCTCCTGCTGTTAAAGAGATAGTTCAGCAAAAAAATAAATTTTCATAATTTTGCCCCTGCGCCCCCTTTGTCCCTCAATGTAATAAGTCAGTCAAGACATGTTTGGTGTCCTTGGTTTGATTCTTTAGTTTTTCCCTGGAGACAAGAGGCTATTACATGCTTTTATCTGTTAAAATGGACAAAAGCACATCACACAGCTGAAAACAGTAATAGCAGCCAACATAAAGCCTGAATTTTGTGTGTAATTGTCCATTTTTATAGATAATGATTAAGGCTGTTAAAGTTAAGACAGTAACCCAATAAATTTTTAAAGATGCTGTTTCTTAACATTATTAACACATTTTCCTTGTTTGACCCTTTAAACTATCCATTACAGTGCAGGGTGAAGTGCACCACTCTG
Organism: Colossoma macropomum; assembly: GCF_904425465.1. Lineage (NCBI taxonomy): Eukaryota > Metazoa > Chordata > Actinopteri > Characiformes > Serrasalmidae > Colossoma > Colossoma macropomum. Next base: position 28,749,032 of record NW_023494792.1, on the reverse strand, counting down.
TGTTGAAATGACAGAATCTATGATGATATACTATGTGGTGAGCACCAGATACTATGTGGTGAGAATCTAACACTATCAGGTGAGCACAAGATTCTATCATGTGAACACCCAATACAGCTGAGCACTCAATAGTATATGGTAAGCACCTGATTTAGACATGGTACATTTTTTTTTCAAATGTGGGGTGCTTGCCACATAGTATCAGATACTCCCCATGTAGCATCAGGTGCTCACCACATAGTATCTTGTGCTCACTACATAGTAATGGATGCTCACCACACAGTATCAGGTGCTCACCTAATAGTATCGGGTGCTTACCACATAGTATCAGGTGCTCACCACATAGTATCGGGTGCTCAGCACATAGTATCAGGTCCTCATCTAATAGTGTTGGTGCTACCCACATATAATTTGGGTGGTCAAATATAGTGTTGCGTGCTCACCACATAGTATCAGGTGCTCACCTAATAGTATCTGGTGCTCACCACATCAGTATAAGGTACTTGCCACAATATCTGATACTCACCAGATTTTTACCTAAAAGAAATTACACCACACATCCTTTCAGGGCCTCCATATCACATTTATACGGGTGTCAAAGCAGCTCATGAGTGGAAATACTAGTGCAAACATTGTCAACTGTAAACTTACAGAAAGACTAAAAGTGTTCCATAGCAGCAGTGTGCAGTGATGGTTAAAGGGTGTGTGATTAGTCTATGGTGTATGTTGGAAAGGGTCTAGATTAGACCAGGTAGGGGGCATCAGTGTGTAACCTGATGACAGTATTCAGATGACGGTAAATTAATTTAAGCATGTGTATACTGACAATATCCTGCACACCAACTGTTTTTTGGATGACAAATATGTGACATTATTTTATCAATCACTGCCATCTCTGACATTGGCATGGCAACAACCAAGATGACAGCTTGACACTGTCCCAGCAACTGAAATTTTTGACAAATGTCAAATGGATTAATTTGCCCTCCTCTTTGTCACAGTTGGTGTCAGCATCTCCAAAATCAGTTCAAATGGGGCTCAGTAGTCATGGAAAGTAGTCACCGTTTGACAATTTGCCAATCATTCTGCCCATTTGTTTGTTTTATTCGCAATAATTGACTTATTTGAATGTTCAGGTTTATTGAACCCTGTGCTTCTGAAAATAGTTACTGAATTATTGGAAGTAAGAAACACATTCTGATTCTCAACATACATCATACATTCTCAAACCTATTTTGTCCATTCCCATAACTGTAACAAAAAAAATGTTTTTTTAAATGAAAAAAAAAAAAATCTTTCTGTAGAGTGAAATTTGAGCAAATGAGACAAATGCACTGAATGTCGATTAACTATAGAAAGTATTTATTTTAATTGTTTGCCAGCCCTAACAATGTCATATGATACCTGAAACCACATAAATAAGTCTAGTATAGTCAAATGTATGATGATTTAGGCATGCGGTTTGCACAGTGCTAATCCATTACCTGTTAGCTATATTAGCCTTCTAGCTCCAGTGTAAAAACAGACTGAACTGTGTCTTTAATGGAGGCCCGTGACAAACAGGCGTGAAGAGTGAGGAGGCAGCCTTCGCTGCAGATGGGTCTACCACTGGGACTCGTATAGCTTTAAAACAAACACACGTACATCAGCAGTGTCAGGAGGGACATCTCACATTTTTACAGCCAATGGAGAAGCACGTCCAGAATCCTTTTGACCTTGTTGTTGATGTCATGAACTGATCTTTAAGATAGAGCTCACCTTGTGTTTAAAGTTTATTCACATATTGTGCTTTCTACTTTTATAATAACCTTGTAATGGAGGAGGGGCAGTGTCGTATACTGTAGAGTGGCATGTCTTAAAATGAAGTAGGTCTGTCTGGAGTAGTTTTGGATTTGAAGTGCTTTATCCTGTGCGCCGAGGTCATTTTTGGACTGCGTTGTTGCGTTGAAGCGTTATCGTCTGCAATTATCACACTGAGCTCATTGAGTGATAACAGCATCTGCTCACAGCTTTATTGATACACGGGTTCCTGATAGTCCTGAACAAGTCTTTGTGGCGCAGTACATCAGTGTGTATGTGTGTGTGTTTGGTACAAAGTCTGGTATCTCTCGTCTCATCCGTTACAGGCTGCTCCTATTCAGTCAAAGCGCCGAGTCTCAGCGGAGCACAGATAACGTTCTCATTATCTAAGCAACTGAATTTAAATGGCTGGCGTGGGCATTCAGAGGCCAAGACTTCAGAGCCTTACTGCACTCCCACTGCCTCATTTGGCATCTCTAATGCCACCATTACACGTGCACTGTTTATCTGCTCTAACATTAGTGACCAGCCTCAGTATACAGAAAAAAATAATGCACTGAATGGACTTGGTTCAAATGCACACATCATTTCCATCAACATACAAAACAGCACATCATTGAGTGGCCCAGTATCATCATAAAGCAATTATTATAGCTCTGAATGTATTGTCTGCTGCTTCAAAGGCTAAAAGCGTTTCTGGCATATAGTCTACGTAGGTCACCTGCTGATCTCTTTATGGAATAATTCCCTCTTTAATGACAGCGCCCTTCAGAATTATTGCTGGCCTTGGTAAAGATGACCAAACAAGGCAATGAAAAAATATCTTTGTTGTTTATTAGCCTGGTCTTACATTGAAAAAAAGTCCAACCATTCAATGAGGTAGAATCATTCAAGCAAAAACACAGCAAGGACCCAGTATATAACTGGTCAATATTGTGGCATCAGCATACAGTAATACACAAGGGAGGCCATGATTCTACTGTGAGTAGTGCTCTTTTATTAAACACCAAACAGGAAGACACGTAACATACATGGAAATGCGTCTGCCGTGAGCCTCCTTGCATGGCCCTTCTTTCCTTTTTTCTTCTCGGTTTTTTGGCTACAGATGCCTACATTCTTTTTTAAAACATGATTAAAAAGTTGGTTTTTTGCCTCTCACTCCAGCATCTTAGATAATATGACGGTCACAGGGCTCTACGCAGCTTCTTATGTCACTTGTAAGGAGCTGGCACTGATTGTAGCACCAAGTACTGCTGTGTATACCTAACATAATTTACTATAAGCATGATATATTAAGCCCTTTTTGCCAGTTTAAGGCACAAATCAGATGTATTCTGCCTGTGTGCTTTGTATGAACGTTGCACATGAGCCTAAGCATGCAGTTTATGGGCTATGTGCATGGAAAGATGTAATGTCTCCCTCTTGCATACACATTCGAGGGAGCATAGCACAGAAAATGGGTGGAGATATTAGAAGTGCAGCTGATTACATAATTTACCTGATTTACTAAAGTTTGAGCAACCAGAGGCAGATGGTTTTGGGTGAAATGTCTGCCTCTTAGAATCAGGTGTACATTAGCAGTAATGTCTCAAAGACATGTTTGGGAGATTTCTTTTAATAATAATAGCAGTTATAGAGGCTAGACAGAGGCAGGAGCCTCAAACACATGCTGAAGAAATATTCACCATGACAATAACAGTATTTCAGCTGTCAGGATCAGATGTGCATGTGTGAGGAGCATAAAATGTGCTTGATTTTGTCTTTTTTAATTACACCCCTGCAGAATGTTTTTGAAAATAGGCTCATTTATTAACATTTTAACTGCACCTTTTAAACCTTGTGTCACAGTTAGTAGGCAGTTTGCCTGATTTGCTACAGACTTTGCATGTTAGTTTCAGGCGCAGTGTGAGCAGATATTGCGGGTACATCAAGGCACATTTTGCATTTTGCCTGCACTCTTACTGACATCTGAACTTTCAGATGTATTTCAGTGATACAAACGTAAAGCATATATCTGACGTTAATTGATTAATTAATTACTACATAAGCTCATCAGACAAAAAAAATAGTCACGAGTTGTTTTTTTCTAATACTTGATTATGTGTCCTCCTAACAGCATCAGTCCTATCTGGAGTCTGTCCAGTCTCTGTCCATTATAGCTCATGAACTGGGTGCATATTTCAGCCAATTTGTGTGTGCCTATTTTAACATTTCACTGCTGTTCCAAATTGAGAATTGGTACTGAAGTCTGGCGATTTTTTTGTTTCATCATGACTGTTGAACGAGTCACATACAGACACTTTACAGTTGTCATTCTTAAATGTGGGAACGTTACTGTTGTGTTATGATGTGTGTGTTAAGTATATTGCATCACTTTCATGGAAAAACAAGAAACTAAACACAAAGCAATTGTTGTTTAATCTTCAGATTCACCAACAGATAATTATTTACCAAAGAAAGTTAATTAAGAAAGATAGTTTGTTCCATTTGTCCTTGTTCAACAAGCCCTCTCACCCTAAAAACTACAAGAATAGCTTCTGTTTCCATGTGCAACTTTTTTTTGCAGTGGACCTCTCTGCAGAAGCAAATTCAAAACAGGTAATTCAAAGAAACAATTAAGTGTGAACAAAAACTGTGATCAAACTGCTACCCAGTTATTGCCAAATGTATTGAAAAACAGAGCTGTATTGATATATCTTATAGTGGAAATGATACATTTGAATCAAGTAAATTTAATGTATTACTCTTTTCAGTATATGAATTGTGTGCCTGTTTGTGTGTGTGTGTGTGTGTGTGTGTGTGTGTGTGTGTGTTGTGGTGCATGTCCACTTGCACTTTTTTCACCACATTCTGGTGAAATCTCTGCTTGCTGCCGTTGCATGTCATTATGGGATTGAAGGAACTGTACTGAACACATCTGGGGCAGTAAACAGTCTGCTATGCTGTTTTCTGTTGCACAGAAGCTTACAATGAGACAAATACATTCATACACTTTTTATTCCTTTATAATTTTCAAAATGCGTCCATCATCCACACAAACTAGAACGTTCACTTGCTTAGTCTCACTAGCAAGCCAGAGAGCTGCCTTAGCAAGTAACCTACGAGCTCTGTTATCACTCGAACCATGTAAACTTCATCAAATCAAAAGTCTTCTCTCCAAATCTGCACTGGCAACAGCTCTGTATAAAATCAAATATATTCTTTATTATGTTGACTGTCTTGGATTGAGAGAAGAGAAAGATAGCTGTAGTTCCACTCTGTACTCTCAGAGAATGTTATGTTTGCCATTTGTGACAAAGATCAGTCTACTGTTGCCTGATTGGCTAAACACCGTGCAGTGGCTGCATTCATCTACAGAAAGTTGTAGTTGAAAAGGCTTCACCACACCGCAAACCATGCAGCAGAGCTTTCCACGGAAATAAAGAGAACGCAGCGAGGTGAAGTTGCAAGCGGACACGTAACACTAGTCTTGTAGATATTGCAGGACAGGAAAAAGGTATGAAATTCTGAGTGTGAATATGAGTCTGAGTCTATATGCAGAATTCCTCTGTATGAGTCATCGCATATTTATAATCTAAACTATATCTGTCGGTATGCGTGTGTGTATGTACGTGTGTGCGTGTTGCCTGGGGAAATTTATTCCACACATGGAAACACCATTGTTTATTCATGCTTTCTAAATTGAAGTGTGCATCCCTCTATTCTCCTCACTCCTGTCCCAGGTGGCTACAGATAGAAATGGAAAGACAGAGAAGGAATGAGAAACTTAACAGAATAAAGGGACAGAAAGACAAGGAGGGAGAGAGAAAGAGTAAAGAAGGAGAAAAGTCTTGAATATGTTTTTTTTTTTTTCTTTTCTTGGGGCTCTCGTGTTGCTCTATTGTGCGCAGAGAGAATAATGAGAGCCATTTGTCCATATTAAAGGAACTGAGGGAGGCCTCTCCACTCCAAATAAAAATCCAATCTCTGTTTTAAAGAGCAGGCCAGAACCTTAAAGAGCTCTGCATTGCACCGTTCTCTCTTACAGGGACAGAGGGGGGCAGAGAGAGGGAGAGAGAGAGAGAGAGAGTTTTCACTTAACACAGAGAACCACATTTAAGCAGACCTCGCCAACCTTGAAGCTACACTGTGTAGGTTTTGGGCATCTTATCGTGTTGAATGTGTTAAAAGAATGATCAAATAGAACTCAGTCAAAACTTGGACAAAAAAAGGATGTGTCTTCTGAGGATATGAGTGAATTATTTACTATTGTCATCATATTTTCATCAGTATAACGTTAATTTTGCATTTGAGACCTAAACATCGAGCCAGATCTTTTTTTTTGCGTGTGTGTGTGTGTGATCTTATTATGTAAAGACGCATGGCATGGTCTAAAAACTCCCGCGAATTCCAACCATGTTTTTCCTCAGTAATGCTACCTCTTTAAATTTTAACAAAACATAATACAACTTAAATAAATAAAAATTGAGTAAAATCTACAGCCTTAACTGTGATTTGGCCTGTCATATTCACAGTCATTACTGCAATGACATTCTCCCACAGTTTGAGTGGTCAGGTTTGAAATGGCTTTAAATCATGAGCTATTCATTACAGAGATGATGTGGTGTTTAAAGGAAAGAGGCAGAACAATGTGAGGCAGTTGGCTAGCATGTAGTTTGGACAGCAAGTACGCTAGCTAGCACACTAGCTTTTTTATTTTTAGTCATTTACATTTCACCTTCCTTTAAACTTACATAAGTTTCTGCTGGATTCATTATTGAGCTAGCTAGTTTATATGCTATATAAACTACAGACTAACTAACTGTTATCAAGTTGTTTTAAATCTTTCCCTTAAACAGCATATTTACTGCCTGTAGCACTCCCATTTTGTCCTTCCAGCTGAAGGGTTTACTTAGGCTTGTTATTTGAAGTCGTGTCAAACCTGGCAGGTTTTTAGTTGGGAGTTTACTCTTGCAAAAATACTAAGAACAAAAATACCAGGAACAAGACTAAAGTGAAATTCTCTATTAAAGACTTTTAACACTTTAAAGGATTAAACACTCCAAAGACTCAAGACTCGACTCCCAGAAATTGACTTGTGAACATCTGTGTAACATACAAAATGACATCATCCTGAATTTTAAGTTCTCAGCTCTTTTTGCTGTGTAGTGCAGTCAGACTGAAGTGGTGAAAAATAAGGCACTGCTAGTCCTTGTCAATTTCAGTTTGACAGAGAAATATGAAAAATAAAATTCTCTTTTGTGACAATGAGTTTTTTGTCGCATGCAAACCACACGTTGCTAAGTTTACTTAAATGTGTTTGACAACATAAACCACAAATGTTATGGGCTAAAGCAAATATTAAAACATATGAACAAGACATGAAGTAAATTAATACCTATAGCACACATAAGTCCATCTTATGCTAACATATTTTATTTCACACTCTTTTACTTTATTATTATTGTTCTTTCTTAGCAATTGAACAATCCTGCCCTTCCATGTCCAGGAGAGGGGAAACAAGGTCACTAAAAGTAAGAATTACTGAATTATTATATGCTGTATTGACTTTTTTGCTGACTTGGAAGTGGAAAATTCCACTGCAATCAGACAACAAATACAGGAGACACAGAGACAAATTGAAGACAAAAGCTTGGGAGAGAAAGAGCGACTACACAGAGACTTAGTTCAAACATGCACAGATAAAGAGGCTGTGCAGAGATGCACTATGTGGCCAAAAGTATGTGGACACCTGACCATCACACCTATATGAGCTTGTTGGATATCCCATTCCAAAACAATAGCCATTAATATGGAGTCCCCCCGCCACCCCCCATTGCAGTGCCATATGTAAAGTCACTGAGCTCTTAAGTACGACTCATTCTACTGCCAGTACTTGTCCATGGAAACCGAATAGCTATCTGCTTGATTTTATACACCTGTTAGCAAGGCACGTGGCTGAAACACCTGAGCTCAATAATTAGAAGGGGTGTCCACATACCTTTGACCATATAGTGTATTTAGTTGAAACAGTCAGAAACAAGAGGGAGAGAGAGGAAGAGAGGTCACTTAGTAGAATGGATTTCATATTAATAAAATGTGCTGCACTGACTGTGCTGAAGAAGAAGGGAATAACTCACAGCCTTTAGGGAACTATTATAGGAGACAGAGGGAGGAGAGACACAAGTGTGTGGCATAGCATAATTGATACATGAGTACTTTTACAAGTTGATAGTATTACCATCCAAAACTTGTTTATAGTCCTATGGTTCCTGAACAAGTCTAGAGTTCTTTCCTATATTCATTAACACTTATACAGTTCTCTGGTCCCTAAACAGGTCTACAGTTCTCTAGTCCCTTAACAGGTCTGTAGTCTTCTACTCCCTGTAGTCCCCAGAAATTGATAGTCCTATAGGCCTGAACAAGACTATAGTCTATAGTCACTATAATTCCGAACAATACTCTAGTACTGCAGTCCCTATAGTTCTGGACATGTCTTCATGTCTTTTCATATCTCTATAGTCCTGAATGTGTCCTGTAGTCCTACGGTCCCAATTGTCTTGAAGATCTCTACAGTATCTCTACAGACTGTATAGTCTTCCAGTCCCAGATGTCCTGAATAAGTATATACTCCTATGGTCCTCTAGTACCTATTGTCCTGAAGAAATCTATGGTCCTTTAATCCCTATAGTCCTGAACAAGATTATAGTCTTACAGTCCCAATAATCCTGAACAGACTAGAATCCTGAGCATGTCTAGAGTCCTAAAGTCCCTGTAGTCCTGAAACATTCTGTAGTCCACTAATCCTTATAATCCTGAACAGAACTAGTCATACAGTCTCTGTAGTCCTGAAAAAGTCAATAGTTCTGTAGTGTCTGTTGTTCTGAACATACTCCTATAGTCTTTGTAGTTCTACAGTTCCTGTAGTCCTGAACAAGTTATTGTGGTGCAGTACATATTTGCGAGTGTGCTCCTAGAGCATGTGTGCCCAGAGGTTGAACAGTGATATGCCAACGAGCCATATAACATTGTGACTCCATTAAGTCTTTGAGTTGAACACTGTAAAATTGGCCCTGTGTAAATGTAGGTCATTTGAAAAAGCCCAGTGTACTGGCCATACGCCGCAGCCTACAGCATGTGTTCCTCTCTACGGCTACACACGGCCCAGCCAACGAAACAAGGCCAATGCATAATACATGCTCACATGCTTATATGAGAACAAGTAGTCAGTGCTACATTTGTACAAATAGTGAATGTCCATGGCACCCATCACTGATTTAAAAAGGCTTAATTATAACATGGCTGTTGACATCACATTTCACTTTTAGCCTTTATCAATGGGGATGACTGTCACTGATGAAGGCTAATGTCAGAAAGCCTTGAGAGATCTGCTGTCCATAGCCATGTTATAATAAAGGCTTTTTAATTCAGTGAGGAGTGTTGTGGAAATGTTTATACCCTACAAGCACTCTCTCTCTATTTATTTATTTATTTATTTATGTATTTATGTAGAATAATACTGCATTGTTGTTTGTAAGTAGAAGAGGAGATATTCTATTATAATTTTGAGTTTGGTGAAAAGTTATTTTTGAACTATGGAAAGAAAACTTTACATTTATGCCACACAGTTTAACATTGAAAGAAAGGATAAAAAAGGAAGAAGTGCACAACAGAATATAAGTAGAATATAAATGGAACTCATTATATACCTATGAAATTAACTGTGTAATTACATATAAATAATCATGTAATATAAATCAAATATGTAGCAAAATGACAACAATAACTCTATCAGTAACTAAGGGTTACAATTTAAAGAGCAAAAGCTTGGCTGTAGATCATTGCCACTCATGCTGAGCAGGTGTAAAACCCAGAGGGCATCACGGCTGGTAGGCCTCAGCCTCCGTTCAGAGCATTTCACCTCTGCCATTTTCCAATTAGGAGCTTCAGTGTGGGAGAACGGGGAGCAGCAAAGGAGAAGAGTGGCAGGGTATCGTTAGTAATACGTACAAAAGAAGCAGGAGATAATTGTGTGTCCCTGCAATTTACAAAGACAGCGTTCAGGGGAAGAAAAGGAATTAAATTCTTTCTGTTCGGTGGCACACACCAATTTGGAAGCTATAGTTTTTAATTAGATGAGTCACTACACAGCCCAGCTTGCTAAGAGCCCAGGGAAAGAGTGCGTGCGTGTGTGTGTTGACTCTTGTATCATCATCCATGTCCAATTTTTAGGTGACAAACCTTTTACTTCACAAACCAATATGAAGGCTATTTGTAGAAAGCAGTGGTTCTCCAGTGGGTCAATAGGGTCACCGATGAGTCACACATATATACCAGAGAGTTAAAGAAAATGTCGTATCCTTATCGAACACACAGTCACCTTCGGGAATTACTGGTACCCACCGTAAAGATGATGTTAAAGTAGTATTTCTTAACGGAAAGGTTAGATACATCGAAGCAAGTTCACAACCACATTATACGTCACACTAACTGTGTGGACTTTAAGAAACTAGCACTTATTGCATTTCTTTTTGGAGAAGGAAGAAAGGCAGTTCAGAACCAGGTTTAGTTCTTCCTACTCAACCCAGCAAAGTTAGCAACTGCCTTAAACACCACAACCAGCAAGAAAAGTGACACAACATCGATCTCCGAGCTGATTTTTTATAAAATGTCATATACTGTACAGGCTTGTGGGTGCCATTTTATCCATCCTCTTTTTTTGATGGTTTTCTTTGAAAAGTGACGCATGACGAGCTGAGCTTATCCACTTGAGTTTAACATTTTTCAGTGTGATCCACAAGAATCCACAGCTAAAATACAAACCAACAGAGCCCACAAAATCTGATCCAAAAAGTCTAATACATTTTTCATTGTGTGATGTCACTGTGTATGTCATGTACACAGTTTAAATAAACATTCCCACATCCAATAATAATTCTGTAGGGAACTGTGCACACACGTAGCAGGGTCCCCAGCCAAGTGCTGCTTTTCTTTCATCGGTTTTAAAAAAAACAAATACCATTTCTGTCCATAACAAATAAGATGTTGTCATTGTTCACTGATATTTACAGACATTTCTCAGTATTTGGGATGGTCACCATTTGCTGTAATCACACTTTGAACTCTCTGTTTACTATCGATTCATTTTCGTCAGAAAGTTGTTGTTGAATTGGAGAATCCACTTTCAGCTCTTTTGTATTGCAGCCCAAAAAGTGTATTGAGGTGGCACAGTCACTTTTTCCTTTTTGAAATGTTCCCAAAGATGTTCAATAGAGAGGGATTTGTCAAACAGCTGAAATAATGATTTGTCTGAATAATAAGTCTGTTGTCAATGTCCTACTGAGTAAAACTTTGAAGTACTTTTTGATAAATGTGAAAAAGGCAAAACTCCATTTTATACACCATCCACTCCATTAGAAACACCTCCCTTGCAGCATCACATTGTCAATGTACAGTTAGAAACTGTCATCCATCTATTGATGCACAATTACACCGTGAAAAATGACATCTTGGCAAATGAAATAATCTCAAATCTAGTCAAAATTTCTAATATTTCTCATTATGCTGAAAAAAATCAATGGTAAACCGAGAGTTCTATGGAGTTCTGCTGGTGACATCCCGTATAAATAAAAATAACGTGAGGCCACGCTGTATTAACACATGGGAATGAGATCATAATGTGTGGCCACAACTTAGTACAAGTGTAAACAAGATCATGCCTTATTAAGCTGTGGTCAAGGCTTAATTATCTCATTCCCATGCGTAAAAAAGTCATGGCCACATAATTGTGTTCCCACACCTTACTAAGTTGTGGCCACGACTTAATTATCTCATTCCCACACCTTACTAAATCATGGCCACACATTATTTTTATTTATACAGGATGTCACCAGCAGGGCTCCATAGAGTTCAAACTGTGATTACAGCAAAAGGGGACCATACCAAATACTGAGAAATTTCTCTTTAATTTTATCTAGAGTAACTGTCTAATTGTACTGGTAGATGCATTTGCTTGTTTTGAGAATTAAAGCTTGAAACAAGCTAAATGATCTGCTAATGGACAATTTAACTAGATAGAATGATTAAAATGGGTAAACATCTAGCAAAAATTTGAACTGAAGTGAACATATTCTTACAACAATCTCATAATGAGAAATATTAGCTATATTGACTAGATGACTGGTGTATACATATTGATGGGGTGGCCAGGGGTTTAGTGGTAGAAGAGGTAAGCCAGCAACCAGAAGGCTGTGGGTTCAAAACAGTAAGGCAACAAAACAACAAATTTTCCTTGTAGCACCAATAAACTATGTAATATAATATATGTTTAAGATGATTTCACTGACCAAGATGTCATATTTTGCAGTTTAATTGTCCTCTAGTCCTTCCTCACTGGTCAGTTTATGACTACAGAGTTGCTCTTGGCTGAATAAATTTGGGTGATGGACTAGCCTTACCCCGAAGTGACACTGACATTTGTAAAAAAAACTCAAGCAACATCACTGTGCCTGAACTCGTACCAGCACCACTCCACTATCAAGCTACTACCATGTCACTGCTGTGCTAAGAATTGTCCACCACCCAAATAATATCTGGTCATTGGTGCTCCTATGGTGATCCCTTTCTGATTAAGGATGGGTGGCTGACAAGTTGTGCAGCAATAGATGTACTACACTGTGTAATTGTACAGTGTGCAGTGTATAATAGACCTCATAAAGTGGACAGTGAGTGGGATCACAAGGTAGGTGTTTCTAATGGAGTGGAACATACAAGAGGTTTGAGGCCAGCACATTGAACTTTAACCTAGATTTTATCTATACAGTAGGCAGTTTAGCCTAATTCCATTCAACGTCATCCAAAATGCACTGATGATCAGGCGTTCTAAGTTGGGGGTTCTGAAGTTTAAAGCAGCAGATAGCTGATGAACACGGTGCCTTATTTTGTGCATCTTTTGAATATTTTGGATATTTTATATGAAACAGGATGTGTCATAACATTGTATAGTGTGGTGAGTGACAACAACATACACATAAACTTGACACTTCAACCCTGCTTACACTGCACTCTTGTTTTAGACAAACTTTATGAAAATGAACTGAGTTGCAAACAATCAGACTATAGCGTGGTAACCGATTGTGTTAGGCCTAATGTCACACACTGAGATTCGATACTCTAATGCACATCAAGTGGACATCCAAACTCCTGCATTACTTGTTTTACTAATTTACTTCATGTAAAGATTTCTTTTTTTTTTTCTTCAGTTGTTTTTATTATTATTTGTAGCAGTTGCAGTCAAACAGTCCTGAAATCTGGGGGTGCTGCAGCCCCCTCAGCACCCTCACTTTCCACGTCCATGCTAATGCTAATTAAGCTGATATGTTTAGAAAAGAACAAGATATACACCATTATCACTGCAGACATTTATTTTATATATTTGAAAATGGACCAAATGACCAAACCCTGCTGTACATATACACCCTTAAATTGGGAAGAACCAATTCAGAACATTCCATTTCCAAATCTACAAACTAAAATAAATGAACTGACTAAATAGCTGAAAAAGAGAAATGATGTGCAAAAAGTTAACAATGTTCAAGAAGGAACAATACTCAATCAATATACAATCTTTTGTGATGGGTCAAATAGACAATGTCTTTGTTCATTTTATTTCAGATTTTGAAATTGAACTGTTCATAAAATAGGCTAGAAAGCCTCATGGGAATTCACACACAACACAATTTACTCTTTCTCACCTTTGTTGACTGTCTAATAGTTGGATGAAAAGGAATGTTCTGGGTAGAGAACTTACAGGATGTCAACTTCAAAGCTCAAGTACCAAATCATACCCAGTGTGTCTTCTCTGTTTAGAAGTACTAAGGAAAGAATGCAGTGCTTAGAGCTTAAAAAGCATCAAATAGTCAAACCCACTGAGTCACAGAACAAAACTCTACATTGTATTTAATCCTGAATTATACCGCATTTCTGTTTTTTTGTAATGCATCATGCCTGCCTGTATTTTGGCTCTTGACACATTTGCCTAGCATGATGGAAATAGAATTTAATGTGCTTTGATAGCAATTTGTGTTGCAGGATTGGAGGAGCGGGGTTCAGGAGAGTCAATGTGGGTCCCCATAAAACAAAAAAATAACAGCATTGTTCACAATGGCAGAAAGCTCGCTATCCTGTGGCTTACAGTATTTATTGAGCCCTGGTCATCCGTCATTTTGTCAGTTTGTTTCTTTAGCAGCTGACAGTGTACACATGCTTGCCTTAATGCACACTGTCAAGTGAGGCTAAAAGAAAAGATGAGGCAGAAGCTGGCAGCCTAGGACGGAGGCGGCCTTTCTACAGTTTAGGCATTTTAATTACTAAGTAGACATTTCTTGTTAGCTTGTAACATGCAATAAGCTCAAACCCAGTTTACAAAACTAGTGTTTTGTGTGTGTGTGTGTGTGTGTGTGTGTGTGTGTGTGTGTGTGTGTGTGTGTTTTCATGTGGTAAGTGTTTATGTAAAATAAAAGTTCCCAGAGTGGTGCATTAAGATGTGAAAGAAAGATGAAGGTAAATGTGTGCAGGATATGTTTATGAAGGACACGGTCTGTGTTTGTCAGAGTTCATCAACCAACAGTTTATGGTGAAATAAAATCCTTATACTAGGGATGCACCAATATTGGAATTCTGGGATGATGCCGATATCCAAGATATTGCACTTACATATCTGCCAATGCCAATACATAAACATTTATAAAATGAAGAAATTGGGTCTATATCCACCTAGATTAGTGTTACAGAGGAATGTGACATTTATTGCTAAAGGGTTAAAAATGCTGTAAAGTGAATAAAGTGCAGACATTTTAGCATAGCAGCCCAGCAACATATAAACTTCCTGCTCTTCCAAAACACAATAAATATGTAGGTAAATATCAGTTTCAAATTACACTGTATGGCCAAAAGTATGTGGACACCCCTCCTAATTGTTTAGGTGTTTCACATAGCCATGAAATCTCCATAGACAAACACTGGCGGTAGAATAGGTCACATCAAAGAGCTCAGTGACTTTAAACGTAACACTGTCATAGGATGCCACCTTTGCCATAAGTCAGTTTGTGAAATTTCCACGTGCTAAACCCTGAAGTGCTATTACTGTGAAATAGAAGTGTCTAGGAGCAACAACAGCTCAACCACAAAGCGGTAGATCATGCAAACTCACAGAGTTGGGCTGCTGAGTGCTGAAGCATGTAATGCAGTTTCGGTCTTGTGGGCTAACCCTAAGATCACTATCTGCAATGCCAAGTGTCAACTGGAGTGGTGTAAAGCACACCACCACTGGACTCTGGAGCAGTAGAAATGTGTACTCTGGAGTGATGAATCATGCTTTTCTATCTGTCAGTCTGATGGATGAATCTGGGTTTGGCGGAAGCCAGGAGAACATTATCTACCAGAATTCAATTCAGTTTGGAGGAGGAGGGATAATGATCTGGGGTTGTTTTTCAGGGCTTGGTCCCCCAGTTCCCCTTAATGGGTAATGTTAATGTCACAGAATGCAAACACATTTTAGACAATTATATACCTCCAACTTTGTGTCAAAAGTTTGGGGAAGACTCTTTCCCCCACCCCTGTGCAAAAATGAGGTCCATAAAGACATAGTTTGATCCACTGACCTTTACAGAGTCCTGACTTCCACCACACTGACCACCTTTGCGATGAATTGGAACGTCGAATGTGAGCCAGGCCTTCTCATCCAACATCAGTGCAGGACCTCACACATGCCCTTTTTTGACTGATTGGGCACAAACTCCCACAGACAAACTCTGAAATCTAGTAGAAAGCCTTCCTAGAACTGTACACCAATCACAACGCTGATGACTTTCCCACCCACACAGCTTTAACTATGCATTCTCTACAATCTTATTCTCCTCCTCCTTTAGCAACCAAATGTTAACTCTTGAGTGAATGCTAACCTAGCAAATATAACCAACCTATACAATTGTGTGCAATGCCTGGATGTTTCTATCATAATTCTGTCTTGCTATTTTAATCACACTTTGCTGGATGTCTAAAATAACATAAACTTTGGTCTCATGCAAATGTTTTTAATGTTGTTACACTGAGTTCCCCGGGAATTTTAATCATTATTCTAGCTCACAAACTAGCAGAAAAAAACTGCATTTTGCAAACTGTAAACTTTCAATTGAGATCACATTTGTAATTAAATTGTCACGTTGTAATTAAATATGTAATTGTGTAATTGAATTTGAAGAGAACAGCAAAACAACTTCTAAGGGTTAAAGTTCAAAGGAGAAACTACTAGGAGTCTGAATCCAATTCTGCAACACTATGCCTGAGTTGAACAACAGAGACTATGTAATGCTGTACATTGTAGTGAAGTATTGTTGTTTGAATGCCACTGCTGCTGTAGAACCAAAAACATACCTGACAGTTTTAGCTATACCTGACTGGGCCTGTGAAAAGGAGTGGTCAGTTTTTTAAGTGGCTGCTTGTGTGCATGGCATAACAATATGCCTGGGGCTGTTTGCCCTGCATTTCATGGTTTAACAGTGGATGCACAATATATTGGTCTAAGATACAGTGTATGTGGCCAATGGTGTTGTAAAACTGACTCCTATTAATACAGAAATAATGCTAGCATGCAGAAACCACAGAGGCGTGGTAACTACCAATAAAGTACACAAGGAGTGAAATTGTGTTGCAGTGAAACTTTTCTTTATAACCTTGAGGAGTGATCATGACCTCCAGTGAAGAAAGATTCGACTCCTCTTTCTGCATTCACTTCATGTAAAATGTTGTGGCATGATCATCTAGCTGCCAGCTGCTTTGTTTTTTTTATAGTATAAATATACATAAGAGTTTTTTTTTTGCATTTTTGTTTTGGCAATTTGCATAAAAGATGAGAGATACATTATCATTTACATAATTTTGTATGCATAGAAAAAAGATGGAAACTCCTATAGGGGAGAGGCCAACTACCGTGCCTGAGTGTGTGTGTGTGTGTGTGATGACAGAGTGAGAGAGAGCATTATCTAGACTTCACTGTTAAGTATTCCACTCTCAACACTTTCGTCTGCAGAAGAAAAACATATATATATTCATGGTGTGTGTGTTCAAGAAGAGAGCACATAATTAAAAGAACAGAGGGAATCTCATTACCTGGGTACAGACAGATTCAGAATAGAAGCAGAAATGCAGAGCAAATGGCATTTCTGGATGCTTCTGTTGCCTCTTCATATAATGGAAGTGCACGCTTAGGCCTGTGTCCAGTGATGGTTTAAATTACCATGGTAACAACCCCCAGTGATATGGAAAAAAACAATTACAGCCAGTTAAAAACAAAATTTATTGATATATTTTGTGTAAACCAAAGGAAGACAACAGTATTTCCACACATTAACATAACTGAACTTCTAAACATGTTGGGTGATGTGATATCCTATATTAATATATTTTACCTAGCATATATGAGATTGTTCCAGAAATGCTGCTGCACTGGTTAAACACGTTCTGTGTTGTAGACAGACATCATGCCCGTACAAAAAGCTTGTGTCAGTTGTGTCACACTGAAACATGACCTTGCTCTCGGGAAAAACACATAAGTAAAAATGTCTCGTTCATCAGGCAAAATGGGTCATTTTATATGGCCTCAGGAGAAGTGATGTCAAAGGGCTTAGCTAAGCAGCCACAAACTCTGAGACAATAAAGTTCATGTGACCGTCGCAATTCCATCACTGTGTTCTCCTGCATCACCTTCAGTGTCAGAAAATTACAGCATGAAACTGTAAAGAAAGGGCACCCTAATCCCCAAAGACAATTCAACTGTTTACCACAGTTATTTTCCACGATTACTCACATCTGTTATCAGCATAAGTCTATGAATACAGATTGTTTGGGTGTTAGGCTTTACATTGTGAAACTTAAATGCAACTTTAGCTGCTTGAAACTTAAAAGAAACAAATTTCTATTTGGTATATATAAAGTCTTCTGCAACTCACTTGAAACTGGTTTAAAACTCAGCTGCAACAGTTGTAACTATTTCAATTTTGGGAAACAAGTCATGAAAAGGCCAAAAACATTGATACTGGACCATGTGATCATCAAACAATATGATTTTAACAGATTGCTTTCAAATAACAACTAATAGACAAGTACATAAAACAGGATGACTTTTGGAATAATGATGCTAATTTGCAGAAAAATAGATAGCATAATTAGCTAGTTAGCTAGATAGCCACATAGCTTCACCATAAAAGCAGCATTGGTTCTCATTTGTTAGCCTGCTGTATCGTTATTTACATAGTTAGGATACTCATTCTCTCCTCTCTGGATTTAAAATGATACAAAATGCAAATGTAGACTAAATAATGTATCACAGATTTATTTACCCAGAACAATATGATGTATATAAATATACTAGCTACTTGTTTTGCTAACTATGGAATACTTGAAGGTGTTGCATGCAGCTTCTCTTAACTATTAGTTATGTCTCATACAACTCTCAGCCTGTAACTAGTTACATCAAAGTTTAACTATAGTAAACAATGCAATACTTTCAATTCTGTTTTTAAATGAGCTAACACTACATTGATATTGTATTCTGTCTACGTATAGAAAAAAATCAACATGCACATGTAAATTTGACTCAGAGAGGCAGAGACATATTCATTACCATATCAAAAACAAATGCTCCCAGAAACAATCACCATAACTCATTTTCTATTTGTTTACACACAGGGCCTGTTCATGCCTTGCATTAACATGCATTTTTGGTGATCGGATCACGTTCAGATTTCAAATGACAGCATTAAAAGCCAGGTGTAAACACCCTCAGAATTCCGTCAGAATTAATTGAGGTATATGTCACTTCCTGACCACTCTTGCCTCTATACCAGCCCACCCGTGCTCACAATCGCCAGCCTACTAACTATCAGAACATATTTTGCTCAGATATTCCACAAATTACAGCCTGTTACTTACTCACTGCAAGTCTTGCAGATTTGTTTGTGCAGCCTGAGCATTGTTTTTTCCCCAGCTTGATTAGACTGTTTGCTTGTTCCATCTTAAAGCATGTTTGCCCTTTGTTACCTCTGTCTTTTTTTTTGACCATTGCCTCACAACTCTGATTTGTCTGACACTTTTCTGTCAGAAACTTTTTCATTAATTTAATCTCCAGTTATTTCCAGTCAAAATGGACATTAAGAACAAGTTAGTCATTCTTCAGGGTCAGTCAAAAAAGCAGAAAACATAACCGAAAATGACACAGAAGCCTCAACAACTGAATATAATATCAGATGTTCCAGTGTGTGTCCTCCTTTTGTCTCTATTATGGCTTCCATTCTTTTCAGGAGACTTGCTTTCAGTATTTCAAAGAAATCTGCAGGGATATTTGGGGGGGCGGTCATTATCCAATACAACTAAAACTACTTTTAATACACGGTTCTGTAGTGGCAAGTGGTAAAAATAAACTGCTGCTGCGAACCCGATATAAAAGTCTAAATCAGTTAAGAATATCAATTGCATGGATAGTTTTGTATTGGCAGCATTTGCACTGTACAGAGGTTGGTAGAGTAGCCTTAATCAACACTCAAGTAAAAGTACTAATACTTGGGAAAATACTCAAGTAAAAGTAGAAGTGCCTTCCCAGAAAACAACTTGAGTAGAAGTACAATGGTGCAGGTCAGCTACAGTGAGATTCACTCGAAAGAGGCCCCGAATATTCTGCTGTAACTCCCATTAGGATGAAGTGATCTGAACCAAAAAAATACACTACATACCTTGACATATGTGGAATCAATTGCATTACATGCGATGCTGGAAGTGATCTCTGTTTTCTGCCAGGTAGGGTACCTGAAGGGGTAGGGGGTATGCACCCGGAAGTTGCAAAAGGAGGTTAAACATCGTGACGGCTGCTCTGGCGCCTACCTCATCGCTCCAACGCTGAGGCATCCTGGCTTGTTCGAAGCTCCATAAACTGAGGAGCACATTGCACGTTGTTTCGTTCAGATTGCTTTGTCCTAGCAAGAGTTATTACAGAATATTTGGGGGCTCTTTCGTGTGAATCTCCCTGTAGTTAAGTACTGAGAGAACTGCAGTGGAACTCCTTCATTCATTCAGCATCTATCAGCATAGAAAATGAAGTTTGTTAGGCTCTACTCTTCTCTTTTTGGGATTCTTAGATCTTTGGTGATTTGTTGTTAATGTGGCTTTCCTGTTGATTTGCTCCTGAATGTGTGACTCTAGAGCTACAATGCCTTTATTGCTTTGCATTTTCCTCATTATTTTATTTATTTTTTCTTAGCATTTTGTTGCTGCACCCTGCAACCCTCTTCCTCTTCCTTATACAGTTGTGTTATCTAATCTCCTCAAA
Organism: Colossoma macropomum; assembly: GCF_904425465.1. NCBI lineage: Eukaryota > Metazoa > Chordata > Actinopteri > Characiformes > Serrasalmidae > Colossoma > Colossoma macropomum. Next base: position 28,728,874 of record NW_023494792.1, on the reverse strand, counting down.
AATATCTCCTGAAAAATTAATGACTTGCACTTAATGGCTGTTTTGAGTGAAAATTAAATAAATGAAGGTGGTGGTCTCTGATCTACAGAAGTGTAGGTGTACAATTATGTGCTACAGACCAATGTGTCAGTCTCTCTCTACTTCATACATTACTTGTCAGTTTCTGATGACCTGTTATTATTCGAATGGTGGACCTTTCTCACCAAAGCAATGATTCTGACATGGTAGTGTGTGTGACACTGGTACGGATGTCTGGCCAGTGTTCAATTTCAGGGGGGGTGTGAGGGGATGCCATCTCCTTGGTCAAAAAAAAAAAGGCAAAAAACACCTCCTGTAAAACTACAATCCCCCTCTCCATCCCCACTGGATCTCTAAAGAAGCATTATAAAAATTGTCATTCCATCTGTATGTGAGATTTACACAGTATGGGAGCTCTTCATGTAAAATAAACAAGTTATGATCAGGGTAGAGCACACTGATGGTGGAAGGTGGTTATGTATTTCACTTTTCGTTAGTTATGGGGTTAAGTATTTGGTACAGAGCCATCATCAGGATTGCCAGGTTTGCCAGTGCCACTCATCCACTGTGTTTGGCTGGTATGTTAATATATAGTAGTGTCACTGTACTCAAAAATATCTGGCCAAGTGAACTTCTGTGGTGACCACTAAAGAAGGGCTAGAGGATGACTGAAATATATTATGTATATAAAAAGATAAGCTGCAGTCTTCACCTGCACACCAGCAAGGTAGAACTTTCTAATAAAGTCTCTGGTTAGCCTGTGTGTGTATGTACATTATTGTTTAACGTTATTGTGACCAGAGAGCGAAGAGGATTTCAGTAGCTGCATAAGACAGAGTCTGCTGCACAGTGGCACAACTACAGAGCAAATGGAAATGCAAGCACTCCCGTGATACCCATAAGAAAGTGTGTGTATGGTTCATTCATTGTAGATTCTTCCTGGAAAAAAAAACAGAGAGGTTCTCTCAAGCTGATGGGGCCCAGTGGGTATGGCTGAATAAGAAAAGAGCAAACGGAAATCTCTTGTGCTGCAGCTCCACAAGAGTTGTGAAGCTTTAGTTTTGAGGAACTAAAGAATTCTGGAACTATCCCGAATGAGATCTAAATAGATCCTGAACGAGTTCCTGTTTAGCATTCCCAGCACACTGCAGGTACTTTTGCCGTTATGTAAAATTAAGATGCGTGTGAGGGTTACATAATTTCAGGTATGCATCAAAGTACAGCAATACAGCCCACACAGAGGAGAGATTCTTGTTTACTTCTTTGTTGTGTCGCTATGATGTTAACATCAATATTATAAAACAGGCACAGATGTTAATGAGATGTCACTGAATGCCTTTGTCCTTTCTCGCTTGCTCTGTCTCCACAGCAACTTGTTTGCTTGGGTTTAAAAAAGACAGTTCTGTGAAGTTTGCATTTGGCCAGTCCATGATGTCCAGTATGGTAAGCTCCATCCCAATAATGCTTTAATGTCTTAATGCCTAAAAAGTTGCAACTTCTTCCTACAGATCCAGCTCCTCTCTCTGAAACCCAGAAAGTAGTGCTGTGTCGACGTCTTGTCAGCTCTTCTAATACCAGAGGAGACAATATAGGCACTCCAACACTTGTTGAAGCAGTTTCCAGGGGAGGATACATAAGACTATACCACCCAGAAAGTTTTTACTAGGACTGGCCCTAGTTGTGCAAATTTGGTCAGACAAGTTAGGAGGACAGTGTGAGGTGACTAAAGCTTGTATACAGAAATTCACATGTAAAACTGTGTAAATAAACGCCTACGATTACACTTATAATATTGACATTATATGCTTTATATATCAATTTTAAAACACAAAAAACAATAATATTATCAACAGGAATAATAATTTCATACATATTGAGTACAGAGATTCAGTTATGTTGCCTTTTACAGTAGCTTTTTTCTATCTGCAGGTTACTATGCATAGAAAAATCCCCAGTGATAAATGTTATGTTAATTAAGAAGAAAAAGTAGGACTGTTAACAACTTTTACGGTAAAAGTCAATAAATAGTCATGCTAAAGAAGTGAAAATGATTCCAGCGCAGTTCCTTTTCTAATTAATGACTATAACTTAACAAAACAACAATCTATTTTGGGTCAAACTGTAATTAACAGGTGTATGATAACTAATATCTGGTAGCCCTTTTGCAATGCAGTTATGTTTTTTTTCTGACAACAACCTTGTGACCTGCAGCATTTTCTCATATCATTTCTAAAAGTGAAGGGGATATCACCAACTGGGCCTGAATTTATCATGAATTCAGGCATCCACGTCACCCGAAGCTCAACAAACTGTACTGCTTTCCTAAAGCTAAAAGAGCAGAGATGCCTCAGAAATCACCTGTGGTAGCACTTTAGATTAACAGACGATAAGACAAATGCTCTTTGCCACATTTGCAAAAAAGAGACTGATATACCATAAAGACATGACAAGATTGATGAATCACCTTAAATATAAAATTATAGTGTAACTTTTCTGAGCACAATCTACACTGTCTCTGACTCAGCCCTAGTGTTAAATGTAGTTTAGAAGGCTACAGCAAGTGGGAGTGCTTGATTTGAACCAATTTCTATGGAATTTACATTAAACTGTGAGCAATTAAAGGCCAGTACAATTGGAATGGCTTGTGCTTTGGCACGCTGGACTAAATCACTATATTATTTAATATAGAAGCGTACCTGTTTCGTCAGATAGACACTGCAATACGCACAAATTTTGTTGTTTTTATGGTTGACTTTGAAAACAAATATTCGAGGATAGTTTTGTAAATGTAGAGAGTATTCAAAAGCTGTAAACCCAGCACTATCTTTAACAGATTGTAGTGTGACACCAATGCATGCAGGTGAGGGAGAATTGACAACATGGAGAAGACCAGCTAAGCTTTTCATTCTGCATTTTGTGTGTGTTTATGTAATCTCATTTTTTGTGCATTTGTAATTGATGTAAAAAAAAAATAAAACACAGAGGAGAATGCCATGCACAAGTGTAAATAGGCTGGCTGGGGGTAGCAACTGATTGACTACCAGGAGAATTAGGGACATGCTTTCAAGCGGATGTTAAGGATAGGCTTATTTCATTAACAATCCATTTAAAATTTGAGGACATTGAAACAGAGCAGCTGTCCTGCTTGTTTGCTCAGTTCCTCAACCTCCTGACCTCTCCTCAACTCATGTTCTTCTGGAGTAGGAAAGGAAAAGTAGCAAAAAGTTTCTGGAAGCAGCCAATGTCCATGAAAATCTTCTGTGGAGTGGGAATAAAAATCCTTCTTAGAACTATGACCCAGGAACACAGTGGGCCTGGTTTCTCTAGTGGAAACAACCCAAAATGTTCCTGAAAAGTTCCTAAAAATGTATCTGGTTCTGAAGAGGCTCCTGCAGTGAAAATGTGCCTTTTTTGTGAAAATACAAGATGGAATCCCTTCGGGCCTTGTGATGAGCTAAATGAGGAGCTAGGTAAGCAGCAGAGTGCTGAGGAACAGCAGTAAAAGCAGTGGCAGGCGATGCTGAGTTTGACTGCTGCTTTAGATGCTATTGATTTTGTCACCTCTCCAGCAGGCTAGTTGCTGCTCGCTGACTGAGATTACATCCCTGTCTTTACGAAGTAATCATGTTTATCTGCTGCCCCTTGCAGCGACACATTTAGGACAGCAAGGGTTACATTAATCTATCTCTGCTTTCCTGTGATCCCCCATTGCCGTGTTGCTACCATCACTGATCTCACAGCAGCCTCTCTCACTCATATGGCTCATTTTTGGAATATGCCACAATCAGAATTAAATTAAGGCTGTCACAATTGATTATATGAGCATATGAGACAACCTTACAATTCTGATTATATTGATGATTAATTGAGTGATGTGTTTAGATTTTATTCATACACACACACTCACACACAGATACTAAATTCCAGGGTGTTTCCTGTCTTCCACTGGGATCGACTCCAGCACCCCTCACAACCAGAAGATAGGCGATTTAGAAGCAGTATATATATATATATATATATTATATATATATATATATTATAGTATATATATATATGTATGTGTGTGTGTGTGTGTGTGTGTGTGTGTCTGTGTGTGTGTGTGCGTGTATACAGCTTGGAATGCCTTTTACCCACAAAGCCCCTCTCTGGCAATCCTTTCTGCTAAAGTTAGTTTTCCAGTATTGAGATTAATGTTGCTGTAACATTTTTGGTTACCTTCAGTATCAATACAAGCCTTACAAGCTGACAGTCTGTTTACATAGAGTCCAAGCTCCTTGGCTACATTTCCAATCACAGATCTGCATTTCTTCTCCGGAGGAAAGGAATGGCTCACATCTCCAAAGGCGGTGTGCGTCAGAATGATGAACAAACAAAAGCCCAGAGTGAGACCAGCTTGGGACATAACGCCATACAAGTACTGGGAATATGTGTTCAGAATATGAATATGTATATGTAAGAATTATGTATATGTATTTAGTCCATGTTACACTTTGCACAGGCGGCATTCAGAATACAGATTCTTGTTTGACATTTTAGGAGAATATTTTTAGAATATGTACCATCTTTTAAAGAAATATTATTATTATTATTATTATTATTATTATTATTATTGTTGTTTTGCATTTAATCGATATATCATTACTGCTCAACATCAAATGAACTTTTACCTGGATCCACTGCTGATCATCTGTCATTTCCCATTTTGCTACATCAACCAAGCTTCTTTGGTTTCCTTGCGTTGACAGAAAAGTCGGCTGCAGCTCGGCACATTAATAAATCTTAATTTACGCTGCCTGCTTGAATAACAGGACACGCTGCGGGGGAGGCATGCCTCAGCATATCCAAGATTGTTTCTTTTACCCATCATTGTTTGTGGATGTTCTTGTTCTTCTTGTCAGATGTTTAATCATAAATAGCCACTCGGCGCATTTGTGAATGGATGGACGCTTTGCACTGACTGTTAAAAAAGGAAAAGTTTATAAAGAACACCCATTCTGTTGGTTAGAATGAATGCGTTGTAAGAAATGGAAAGAGAGGAGAAGAGTTGGGATTTTAATTAACCAGTTCCCACAGGAGAGCAAGCAGGAAAAACAATAGTGACTAATGTGAATATCATCCAAGAGTCCATGAGATTCTCATTCGGGGGGGGAAATGCAATCAAGGCTTAGAAAGCCTTGCAGTTATGCAAGGATAGAAGAAAGCATTTATCCTTTTGAGAAAATATACCTCATAAAATTTAATGAAAATAGGGGAAAATACCCATAGGCAGGTCTTATTTGCCTAGAATTACCTTATTTCATGCTGTCATATGCAGACTCATTTCCCCAGGTTGAAGTCCTCAAGCTTGTTAGCTTCATGGCTGTACACTACGTAAACCGGAGCTGACACAGGTGGGTGTGGGTAAGTGTTCTGAAGTGACTTTGGCTCGTTCCAATCAGGTGTGTAGTGAGAGTCGCTTTACTCAGATCTCAACCTTTGGCCTAATCTATGCAGTTTCTGAACATCTGAGGGCCTTATGTGACATCCTACTCCCACCCACATCCCCTCAGTCAAATTATTCTGACATTATCCCTAGCACCACAATTTACTAGCTAATATAAAAACATAGCCTTGAGTCTGCTGTATACATTCAAAGATTGATCTCATGTAGGGTTGGGTGGTATAACAGTTTTCAAAAATCATGATGGGCTTTAAAAATTATGCCAGTATTTCAAAATTATGATGTGTGAATTTTTATTACACATCTCAATGGCCAAATAACACATTCCACCACATTTATATTTCAGAAGAGCTCACTGATTGATGGTGTGGCAGCTCACTTAAAGATATCACTGATAGAGGGGAAAAATCAGAGCCAGGAAAACCTCTAAAAAACTAAGCATGATAGCAGCTCAGCAATGACTAAGAGCTGAACTCACCACAGTACATGTTCAGTTTCAGCTTAGCATCAGTTAGCTGGAACCAAGACCAAGTCCTGTGGAATATGGCATATTTGGCTTGCCTACTAAGCTCTCGCTAGCTTAGCCACAGTCCCAAACACCACTGAATACACACCATTTTCGGCTTTCTGTCACTCCAACAGCAGTCACTCGATATTTGCTCTCTGAGACATATGTTTTTATTATCTACACCTGTTTCAGCAGAGCTGCAGTTAGTCAGAAACCTGCACTGTTTGGGTCTGGTAAAATTAGCTGATCAGGCTACAGACCCAAACCCCAGGGAACAGGTTTACTTTCACCTTTCTGTCCCTTCACTGCCAGCTACTCAACTTCACTCCCTCAGATATCAGTCATCATCACCTGAACTTGTGTTTAGTTAGCCAAAATCAAATGTTCTTTGGTGAGCAAAACTGTTATTATGCTAGCTAAACTAATGCTAACCAGCATTCTCCTGGTTAGCAGCACTGTTTAACAGTTAGCAATTGTTAGCTAGATGGTTTGACATTTATTTAATGTTGGCTTAAAAATTGTGCACTACCTTCACTTCTTTGGTGACAAGGTAAGCAAAATAAACTTATTGTCTTGTTCTGATTATTTTAGATTTTGAAAAAAGACACGACCAGAGAGAACAAAGGCAACATTAATGGTTTTACGTCATTTACAAGGCTTTTAAGTGCCCCATAAATTGTAATAATATTGAAAGTCATTAAGGTATTTAGGTATTTAAGTGTCAATTTCAACCATACAAATTGACATTTCATGACATGTCCAACTATCAGGCTGCTGTTTTAAAACATGAGTGAAAATTAGCTAGCTAATGTGAGTTAACCTAACACCTCCTTTCCTACATACTAGCTAATTAGTTTCTTACTACAAACACTAACAGCAGGAGCAACAAAACTGTCAACGAAACTTCATTCAACTAGTGAATATTTGTTTCTTACAAGGGTTTTGAGCCTATTCCTCTTTTTCTAACTTCTTTTTCCATTTCTCAGCTCCAGATGGGTTAGATCACCCATGACTGCCTGAACCACCTGCACTATTCACTCATACACCCATATATGCTTTTTGCTCAATAAAGCTTATGCAATCTAGACAATAGGCTAAAACCCAGAGCCTATTATTTTATTGTACCAGTGTAGATGTATAATATGCATCTGTTCAGTTTCACGTCATTTAATGCAGTCTAATGACATGTAGCATGTGTAATTACATGTTATTACAAATGAAAAAGTATAACTACAGTGTAATTACACAACTGTGGCTGAATCTGAGCTTGAGCAGTGAAAAGCACTCTGCATCAGTACTGATGGTGAAGTCTAACTGTGCCTATTCATGCCTTTAAAGTTGTCATGTTGGGAACCGACAAACCATGTTTGGTCAACTTTTATGTGTTGTGAGTTATCTCTTGCCTCTATTATTCACTTGGGAGATATGTTTCATTGTTTTCCAGGTTTGTTTCCTTTCAGCTGGACCTTTGATCCTCTAAGCTTCCACACAGATGTACAGTCAGGCTGAGTTTCAGGTGATAGTCATGCTGTTTGCATCATTAAATGAATCATTAAATGAATCACATTTATATATAGCATAGTGTGCAAGCGCAGTAGAGCATCTGCAAAAAGGTCAGACACAAACAGAGTGAGAGAGAAGAAGAGAGGAAATTGAGAAAAGTAGAGAGATATTATGTAGACTGTATGTCCATAGATTCCTGCTCAAGCAACAAGTCTTCTGAAATCAAGGGTATTAATAGGGAGTTTATTATATTTACCACTATGTTACATCATCTTTCTATTATTAAGGACACTTAATAATAATCTTCTGTCATACAAGTCTTCAGCTGTATAACCATACAGGTTATTCACTTATATATTTTGCACACATTTTCAGTGGGAGACAGCTCTGGACTGCAGGCCAGTCTAGCACTCGGACTCTCTGATTATGCAGCTATGCTGTTGTAACGTGCGAAATGTGGCTTGGCAATGTCGTCTAGAAGGCAGAATGTGTTGCTCTAAAGTGTGTATATATATATACTCAGTACTCATAGTGTCTTCACAGATGTGCAAATTAACCATGGGCACTAACACACCCCCATAAAATGACAGACCTTGGCTTTTGAACCTTACACTAGTATTAACTTGGATGGCCTACTTCTTCTTTGGCCCAGAAAAAACAACATCCATTATTTCCATGAACAGCCTGAAAGGCTAACTTGTAAAACCACAGAGCACATTTCCATTTTGTATCAGTCCATTTCAGATGAGCTTGAGCCCAGAGAAGTTGGTGGTGTTTCTGGACGTAGTTGACATATGGCTTCCACTGTGTATAGTACAGTCTTAACTTGCCTTTGGGGATGCAGTGATGGGCAGTGTTTGTTGACAACGATTTATTCCTGAGCCCATGTGATAATATCCATCACAGAATCATACCGATTTTAATGCAGTGCCATCTGTGGGATTGAAAGTTATGGGCATTCAGTTGTGGTTTATGGACTTGCCCTTTACACACAGAGATTTCTCCAGATTCCCTGAATCATTTGATCATATTGTGCACCATAGAGGGTGAAAGACCTAAAATTCTGTTGGATTTTTTGCTGATGCATTTTGAAATGCCAAGCTTTGACCCATCCTTTCTCATAAAGGATTCAGCCTTTCGTGATTGTATTTTACACCCAAGCGTGATTGCATCACCAGCTGTTTAAGATGTTATTTGAACAATTCACAATGTTCCTAGTCTTAAATTGTTCCTGTCCCAACTTTTTGGAATGAGTTGCAGGCATTCATTTCAGAATTAGTGTATTTTTACAAAAAACAATGAAATTGATAAGGCAAAACCTAACATATCTTGTTTTGTAGTGTTTTCATTTAAAAACAGGTTGAAGTAGTTTTATAAATAACTGCTTTCTGTTTTTTTTGCATTTCACACACTGTCCTAACTTTTTTTGGAATTGAGGTTTGTGTATTCCACCTTTGAAAATTCATGTTTAAGTTGCCATTATGGTTGGAACCTACTTGTCTCACTCATCCTGTCCTACAAGCACAAGTTCATTGCGTTTCACTCTCCTTTTTAGTAGTAATTTTCATTTGCTTGGATCCCAAAATAATCTGAGCTCTGTGTAAAATTAGGGGAGAAAATGAATCTAGCTACATCGATCACACTAACAGCAGGCTAAAGGAGCTAAACAGCTGTTAGCATTACATGGCTAGTTACATAGCTGGTTACAGAAACATTAGGTCTAAGAAACTCACATTTGTTAAAATGACACAGATAACTGACAAAATGAAACATTACCAACAGTCTGAGGGGGTTGGAGATCTCTCCTTTTTAACAACCCAATGAACCATTTTCTATTTCTATTTCTTGTCCATTGATATGGTGAAATGGATAGTTTGAAAGTATGTTGTTCAACTTGATCCTGCGATGCATTACAGTTTCATGAAACTTGTTTCACGAAGTTGAGATGCTTGCAACTGTTGTGGATGAGTTGTAGGTTGCTTAACATTATACAACCCATGCACACTTTAGTTTCATGTAGGTTTCAAGCAACTAAACTTGCATGAAAGTTTATCTAGCCAGCCTAAAGATTTGCCCAATATGTACTATTTTTATTGTATGTACTATTCCTGTTACATGCAAATAGTTAACAAATCACACTGAAGTTATTAAAACAAGATGAGGCTTTTTCATTGTCTGCAATGACACATTTCATAGGGTTACGAATTGTTCATTGTATCTGATGGGAAATAACTGTTGAGGACAATAGGTCTATTAATTGGAAAGATCCGACTAGTAATGTGTGATTAAATGTATTACTATTATACAATGTCTATACAGCAGAAAATAAGAAAAGATATCAAAGCATTATAAAATACACTAGAGAGAAACAGCAAACATAGCAGTCCAAATGCCTGGCTAAGATAAACACTCTTAGAAAAAGAATAAATTATGTATAAATCTGTATTACCTCACTGTACGTTTAGTTCGGCACTTCCTCAGATATGCAAAACACGAGTTTCACTCATCAGTGCCTTTTTAACATTTCAGAAAAACACACTAGTCTTCAGCATCAGATGAACGACTGTGTGAATGCTAATCTTCATTTGAAGCCTAACCTCCACATGAAGCCTCTCTCTCCAGTGTTTTACACCTCTCTAAGTTCGTCCGGCTCAACTATCTACGATCTGTGTCTGCAATCTAAAAGAGATCAATTTTAATATCAAACGTAATACTGGAACTTGTACTGTGTAACCTCGGATGTCTTGTGGGAAATGTTGAATGGGTGTTTTAAAACTGAGGGAAAATTTTAGTCAAGTTAATCAAAGTGTCAGGGTGACCTATGGCTCTTCCAGAAATACAAAATATTCTCTGTTAAAGTAAGAGATTAAGGCAGCCACTGCTATGGGCAGAGCAGGGCTTGTAAATGCTGTTTGTACTCTTCTAATTTCACATTCCCCTCTAGCTCTAAGTTGTAAGGAGAGGCATCATAAATGAGCCATTTTCAGTTTTGACCTTTCGAAAGTTGTTGTAACTTTTAGCATCTGAAGTTACATATGAAGGTTCTTTAAGTTCACAAGCACGGTAAAAACTCAATTATAGACAGACTGTACTAAAAGTAGAGCTTCAAAAATAACATAATACACTTATGAGTAATGAATTTACTGCTCAGTGTGCTGCCACAAGAAAACTGTCTACAAAACAACAACTTGTCAGAAGAAGTAAGAGAAAAAAAAATCCGGCCTTCCTTTGTTTTTATGTACAAACTTAAAGACTTCAGATGTTGAGAGTAGGAATTTGACTAATTTGAATATTTGGAAAAGCTATAAGAGTGAAAAGAATGAAAAAGTATTAACCACAGGTAAGAAGAGAAAATGACTAAAAAATATAGGGCTGGATGCTTACTTTTAAGGTGGTGTGAGGATACTAAAGAAGAACAGCATACAAAGAAATACATTTGTTAATGTTTCATTATCCAATAATAGCCGAGGGAAAATTGTAGGTTTTCATGCTTGATAAGTAAACAAGGCTGCCTCTTCAGATGAGCTAATTAGGAGCTAACCGTTACAATGTTGGATGCTCATGAGGATTTGTTATCTTCTACATGTGGTCTTCTCTCTTCAGTGGACAATGTTGCAAGAAGCTGGTTAGTCAGGGAAATATCTTTTAAGCTTGACATTGTAACAATAGAAGAACGCTTGTGGGTGCTATACAGAACCCTTTTCAAAAAGGTTCTATATAGCACCATCTTTAGCACATTTTGCATCAATCTGAAAAACCCTTTCACAATGCAAAGAACCCTTTTATCATGCAAAGGGTTTTTTGAGTTTTCATGGAGAACCATCTTTTTAAGTGTGTTGTAATAGTAGTAGTAGTAGCAGTAACAGTAGTAGTAGTAGTATTAGTAATAGTAGTAATAGTAGTAGTGGCAGTAACAGTAGTAGTAGTAGTATTAGTAGTACTTATATTAGTAGTAGTAGTAGCAGTAACAGTAATAGCAGTAACAGCAGCAGTAGTAGTTGTAGTAGTAGTAGTAGTAGTAGTTATAGTAGTAGTAGTAGTAGTAGCAGTAACAGTAGTAGTAGTAGTATTAGTAGTCATTATATTAGTAGTAGTAGCAGTAACAGTAATAGCAGTAACAGCAGCAGTAGTAGTTGTAGTAGTAGTAGTAGTAGTAGTTATAGTAGTAGTAGTAGTAGTAGCAGTAACAGTAGTAGTATTAGTAGTCATTATATTAGTAGTAGTAGTAGCAGTAACAGTAATAGCAGTAACAGCAGCAGTAGTAGTTATAGTAGTAGTAGTAGTAGTAGTAGTAGCAGTAGTAGTAGTATTAGTAGTATATATATTAGTAGTAGTAGTAGCAGTAACAGTAATAGCAGTAACAGCAGCAGCAGTAGTAGTAGTAGAAGTTATAGTAGTATTAGTAGTAGTAGTAGTAGTAGTAGCAGTAGTAGTAGTAGTATTAGTAGTCATTATATTAGTAGTAGTAGTAGCAGTAACAGTAATAGCAGTAACAGCAGCAGTAGTAGTAGTAGTAGTAGTTGTAGTTGTAGTAGTGGTAGTAGTAGTAGCAGTAGCAATAGTAGTAGTAGAAGTAGTAGAAATAATTTATGTCGGTCCTTGATTGTAATTTTCCAAAATAAATACACATATAGAAATAAATAAAATATGGTTTTAATTTAATAGGAAAAAAAAATAAACAACAAGACAAAACAAAAAAAAGTATGACCAAAAAGGTGTATGCTGAAAACAATGCTTTCACTACTAGGTTTAGACAAAACAGAGATAAAACAAAAACAGAATGAAACCTCAGTGTTTAATTTGTTTATCAAACACATTCTTAATTCCTCGTCACAGCTAGTCCACAAATTTACCCCTTTGACAGATGTATATATATTGTTCATATGTGTCTTTACCTGTGTTTTTTAAGCATATCTATTCCCCAAGTTCATGCGGGGCTCCCTCTAATTTCAAACAACTTCTGAATACAGTTAGCAAGTAAACTATTTTGTGCTTTCTACATTATCTGTGCAATATTAAATTCAACTAGATCACAAAATTTTAAGTTTGTATGTTTATGTGTTTGTATATTTTCTACACTTTCCTGTAATAAAACATAGCAAATACCCAATTAGTGATTTCAGTATTCCAATACTGGCACTTGGAACTATTAAACCCTTAAAAGGCCAGTTTATTACACAGCCAGTTTGCTTTGAAGTCCCTGTATTTACTGAATAATAAGCCTTAGTAGGTAGTAAACCTGGGATTAAGAGGTTAACTGAGTACTCGAGTACCCATGCACATTCCCTAGTTGAAAACAGGCTTCACTGCTTAGAAACTATACTTCAATTAATGCAGTAATAAGCTTAGAGCACACAAAGAAGAAGATGTGCTTTCAAAACAGCAGTGAAAATGAAGATAGCAGAACTAAAATGAAAGCAGACCTAAAAACTTTGACCAAATAAATTACCCGGATGGTCTTAAACATAACAAAACGGAAAACACAGACACTGCTTTTAAATGATTAAACAAGGATTTTTTGAACTGCTTTTCCTAAATTACAGCCTTTCATGAAGACTTTTTATAGTTTTGCTTAAAGATTGCTTGTGTTTTTCTGAGCACTTGCTTGCTGTTATTAGCATCAGCTGCAGCAAGACTGTTTGGGGATTGCAAACACATATATTGAAGTGAAGCTGCAACTAGCCCTTGAAGGTCTGACCCATTTACTCTGCTCAACTGGCAGAGGTATTGATATGTTAATATAAGCTAGCTTTTGTTTTCAGAAATGTGAATTGCCAGTGCTCAGCCCAGGCTCTCCCCATGGAACCTTCTGGAGAACAAGCACAGATGAGTGCTTTTTCCTAAAGGCCTTTTTCGGTATAGATCCAACAGAGATAAACACGCATCCCCCCACCAAAAATAGAGAACTGGTATAAACAGAAAATTGACTACAGCAATGCGGGAGAGTATTTGGCGGTTTAAAATCACTTCCTGAGCCCATTTCCAATGCGGCCTTGCATGACTCCATCCCACAAATCAGCAAGGCTTTCTGCCCTGTGGAAATAGGCAGAGAAACTCGTGTTTATGCCGTAAACTCAAACTGCTGTTACTTTTTCTTTTCTTTTTTTTTTTGAGTCTCCACGGGCCGCGGCTGGTACTTATCCGCGGGCGGCGGTGGTAATATCCCACTGGCTTGCTCGGGCCATCTCCCACATTCACTCTCCCTAAATGAGGCAGTTACCAGCACAGCTGAGGCCTGCACCTAAAACCAGCTGCCTGCAGGGGGAAGGAGCAGGACTCTCTGGATCATCATTGACCCTCTGCTGTCATTTAGATTGCCTAGCATCTCTATATGGCTTCAACCCTGTCATCATCTATCTCTTTACCCCTAACAGCGCTGTGATTACCACTGCATTAGGTCCTTCCTCCTGGAGGACAGTTTTGGCTCATGGCCTTCAGTTCCAGTAAGCAGTTCCACCAGGCTTGCTCTTTGTGAAGCCTTTTGCCCAAAAAGTAGCTACAGACACAGAGGGAAAGAGAAGTACAACTACTCCACTCCTCAAGCAGAAGTTCAGAAGTAACCCTTTAGACAGCAGCCCCCTGCTCTGCATCTCACTATAACAGAAAAACAGACAGAAAAAAACAACAATTACAGTAAAATTCGATTCAAATTACATTTTAGATTTGTAGATATTTCATTTTGTAATGCATTACTTTTTATGATAAATGTGCAAACAACGCTGAAACTAACAGCTTCTTCATGTACACTACAAAACAATTGAGTGTTAGTCAGCAGTAAACTGCAGTAAAAAACTCAGCATGTATTTGGCCATTTCTTTTTGTGTACAATATTTAGTCATTTTATTATCTCCACTTTTTCAAATAAGTGGAGAGTCATACAAAATTGTAGCTGGGGAAAGTTCTTAGGGTAAGTGCGAAACATTTTGCTATATAAAAATGACATGGTGATTCTTATAGTCTGTCTATCACATTGATCATTAGGAAATAATGTTGAACAATGTGAATTGTTACAATCAGTTAGTTTTACATGCCTGTCCTTTATTTATTGGAATTCATATTTGTACTATCTATACTGTAAAAAGTGGCTCCTTAAATCTACTTAAAAAATTACCTCATGTGGTGACAAGCAACTGAACTAGTTTTATTCAACTCACAAAATTACATTGATTGACAGAACCGTTCATTTAAAGTATTTATTTAGGTTGAATAAACCTAGTTAATTTACTTGTTACCACATGAAGTAATTTTTTAGGTAGATTTGAGGAGCCGCTTTATACAGTGTACACTCAAAATTACAACTGTAATGCTAATTACAGTGCCCAGTATAATGCCTGGTTACTCCGGTCAACACACCACCACATCAGTGTCACTACATTGCTGAGAAGGATACACTACCCAAATAATACCTGCTCTGTCGTGGTCAAAGTATGCAGCAAAACAGATCGACTACAGTCTGTAACTGTAGAACTACAAAGTGCTCCTTTATGGTAAATGGAGCTGATAAAACGGACAAAGATCATATATACAAGGAGATGTACTTAATGAAGTGGCTGGTCAGTGTATACAAACTCCAAAGACACTTCCATAGTGTTGTCTTCAAAGTGTTCTGTTATTTAAAGCGCATGTAATTAGCTACTGTCCATCACTTTCTGCAGACTGGAGCATAATTAGTTTTGCGTCATTTAAACTATACTCTGTCCTGTTTCAGCACTGTTCCACAGCTACGTTGCAAGGTCCAGGATAGGCATCTTCATAGTATTAGTGTTAGAGACATCCCACTGAAACCTACATCATTTGGATTGCTAAAATGATTAATTATCTTTCTTGTTGGGATGCTGCAGTATCTGCGGTCAAGTTACGATGAGGTCATCATTCTTTTGCCTTTATCAGTCGTGACCCTCCCTTCCATCAGCCCTGTGCTTCATGGCCCTGCCTTACTGACGGGCCTCTCCGCTCCACTGCCCCCGCTGGACCCTAAGCTCCACTCCGCACCTGTGAGCAGGATGTGCCTAACCAGGCTTGTCCTGTCTGACAGTCATATCTTTCTCCTCTGAGGCCTCCGTCTCTCCTCAGCTCCCCCTTCACCATTCCTCTTCATGCCTGGGTTACTCCTGCTCTCGCTGGACCCCCTCAGTCTGAGCCTGAGGCTGTTTGGCGGGAGTTGGTTCCGCTGCCTCGGGTATCGTGTGGAGATCAGAGGAGCCAGTCAACAGTGGGCTGGAAAACATGATCAGTGCCGACATGGGTTGGGCCAATGTGGTTAGCATGCTGGGAAGTTGGTCAGGAGTGGTGGCTATTCTATGGGCCACACTCTTAAAAATAAAGGTTCCTAAATGGTTGTAGGAAAGCAAACTTTTATTTATATGGAAACTCTATATTATGTGGAGGTTCTTTACAAGTTTAAATCTCCTTCACACTCATGCATCTCATTTTCAAAAATGGTTCTTTCTTAAAATGATCTGTTTAAAGTTTCTATAAGGAACCAAAGGAGGTTCTTTTTTGGCACTGCTCTGAAGAAGTTTTGCCGCCTTTTATTACGAATCTATAGGTAAAAGCTGCTGAGCTACTACCAACTTAGTCTCACAAGCCAGACGTCTACCTACCATCACAGGGTGTAGATTAAATATAGTATTTGAGTAAATTGCATTGTTAGTGGTGATTCTAGGTGTCTTAGGTTTAGGTTTAATCTGTGTCTGGAAACATGGTCCTATGCATCCAAAAGTAATCCAGACACCTGTTGCTAGTGAGGTCAGGTTCTGATGTTGGCTAATTAGGTGTGGATCACAAGTGGTAATCCAAATCATCCAAAAAGTGTTTGATAGTGCTTAATCAGTCTAGAGCAGGAATATCAAACTTGGTTCCTTCCAGGCCACAGCTCCTCAGAGCTCCTCACTTTCCATCTGAATTTAAATGAAGAAGGTCTTACTAATTAGCTGATGTGTTGAATGAAGTGTGTTAAATGAAGAGGAACACTAATGTCTGCAGTGCTTTGGACCATCAGGATTGGCATCTAATGTATGTTGTCTAGAGAACACCACTTTAGCTGATGCTTTGCATGGGCATAGTGACCAGAGGTGCAAACTTGGTCTGACAAGTGAAGGGGACCAAGATCAGGAGGCAACAGCCAATGGTCAACAAGGAAAAAAACTAGATGAACAAAAAACATCTACAGCTAGAGTCACCATATTGTCATGATGTCTAATGCCATGTCAATATTGAACCAACCAATATTATTCACTGGAGTAATAATGTCAAGTATTTTCTAATACATACTCGTTATAGAAATCCATTTTATTGTCTCTGACAATGTCAGTTTTTCTTTCCATTGTATAGCATGTCTTAGTCTGATCTGTAATGTTGCTATAAATATTTTAGCAGTACTTTAATTATGATAGTTGATAATTAACCAGAAAAAAAAGTGTATGGTTATAAATCAACAAAGGATCATAGTATCATGAAAATGATTGACTTAATAACATATACACAGAACAGGTTTACTTCTCTTATTACAGTTTACAATCTATTAGTTTTAATTAGAGTTTTAAAAAGTATGGAAATGTTTAGCAATTCGATATGTCTGTTAACTGAATATAGGTAATAGATAACAATACTTTCTTGTATGAGGGAGCTGAAGAGTTTTCGTCAGATGGCAGACAGGTTTTTATAGCATAGACAAACAATAATCACGTAATGTTGATACAAATGAAAGGCAATGAATTTAGTTGCTAGGATAGCTGCTTGGCTATGCACTGATTCACACTGCCAGAGACTTTTTTAGCCAAAACTCCAACATCCACTCCAAAAAAAGGTCTGTTTTAGTTTGCAATGACAATATGACATGACTAGTAGGAGATGTTATGGAAGTCTTTTTGAAAGAATTATTTCAAAAAGTAATTGGAGGCACAGGCAGCCCTGGCCCCTTCCTCGCTGATTTTGCGCTAGTGATCATGGCATTGGGCCCTTTCTACTAGCAATGAACATATTATTACCTTACACCTTAAAGTAATTAGAAGGGCAACCTGCACACTGCACAAGACATATTTCTCTGTCTTCCAGTCCCTCCATAACACCTTTGATTGCTCCATTCTGTCTTCTTTCTGCCTTCCTTCCTTCCTCCTATTCTGTCTCTGCTCTTTATTGCATAGTCCTGTTACTTCACTTTATTTTTTCACTTTTCAGTCTCTCTCTCTCTCACCCCCTGTCGAACTGAGAAACAGGGCATGGCATCTATCTATTTCTGTGCTATTGTTTTTCTTCCCATGAATGCTTGTTTTGCGCGGCTCCTGAGCGCGGTGGCAGGCGGGTGTCACGGCAGGAGAAATGACAGGCAGGGTCGGCCACCCCGTTGGCCGGCCTCAGATGTGATAACTGCTTTTTTGGAAAGGTCTCACCCCAAAAGTCACTCTCAATCAGCTTCTTCAGACTGTCAAGCTTGTGCCCAACTCTCCTTTTCTCACAATCCAGGTCAGAGGAAGCTCCTGCTGTTCCCCTGGGCCCTACCAATTTGAGTCTGCTGATTTCCTTGTGTTGGAAAGACTGCCGCTTCCACCAAAGGTCCCAGAGATACCGGTACAAAGTCACTTTGCTTAAAAAGGGTGTGATGATAAATTGATGGCAGAGGCGCGCCGTGATTCATATTCAAGCAGCATTCTGTGGTGGCAGAGATTAGACCTATTTTTCTTGGTTTCATCTATTACACAGTAAATTTGCCCACTAAGACACAACGTGATGTTACAGCAGCAATAAACAAATCGAATCAAGCCGGAAGACACAGACTTGTGAAAATAGCACGTCTGCACTTCTTCACATTCTGACACTGAGGAATTATATTTCATGCATAATAAGGCAAAGCAAATAATGTTACATCGCATCTCATCTGGCACATTCCCAGATTCCTCTTTTTGATGGGTAGCTCTCTCCGATCACCCAAATCCACACTCTCTCGCTCTCTCTCTAACTCTCTCTCTGTCTTTTAAACTCATTAGGGGATTTACCATTGTTACTCGTCTATTTATGTCAGATTCTTGGCATTGATGCCGAAGGGCTCAGAGGGATACTGCTGTTTCAGACTGAAAATGCTTACTTTTCAGAAGGAAGTGACTTGAATCAATAATGTCATATTCAAACCATAGAGCAGTTCAAGTCTCATAAGCACTCATATTGAAATTTAATGATGGAGGTAGATGATCAAAAGTTTGTATATGTCTTCTCATCCAGTGTTTCTTCTGGAATCAAGTTTATTAATAGGGAGTTTGTCACCCTTTGCTGCAGAAACAGCCTCTACTCCTCTGAGAAGGCTTTACACTGGATGTTGAAACATTGCTGTGAGATTTGTTTGTATTGTTTTTGCATGATTGGCAGATGCCCCACACTGAGAATGCAGTGGGCCACTAATGTGTCTAGATATGTGCACTCCAGTGTTCGCCCGGCACATGCTGTTTGTCCTGGTCAATCTCCATCCATTTCATATAAGGCTACATAAGAAATTAATACATATTTCTCTCTTTCTCACTCTCTCAGCAGCCCACACACATAGTGGCCCACTGGGAATTCTCCCGGTTCCCCCGATGGCCAGTCCAAACCTGATAGTTGGGTTTGCATGCATCACTTTTTGGCTGCGTTTTAACAATGTCCTGTATGTTGTGGGAAGAAAATTGGCAGATTTTCTAAACGGGTAAACCTTTGGTGACTTGCTGTAAGTGCAGCTCTTTATTGAATCTCTCTTGAATATGTGCCTCCTTTGTGCAAGTCTAACGTACATTTCTTGCCCTGCACTCAAGCATGAACAATGATGGAAAAGCTAACGTTGACAAGGAAAAAAACTGCTTTTTAATACTTTAAGTGTCTTCTGAAAGGAACAATCTCTGGGAATTGGTATAATAAAGAAATAGAGACTTCAATGTCTTTTTGAGACAAAAAAGGTACTTCTGAATGGAAGTCTAGGGCAAAACATTGTTTGGCAACAGGCAGGATTTATACTGTTTGATCACATTTGCTAAGGTGCATCAGCATTAGCCATGTACACTTGATCAATCTTATATTTTATTATCATGATTATTAAGGCATATTTTATTACCATCATAAAGTGCAAACAGACCACAGATTTGAAACAAAAAGCCTTGAAATTAACAAGAAAAATGTACAGACATTACTCAGAAATGTCTAGTTGTAGTAAGGTGACTGGACCTGTGGAATAACCTAATAGACATTTCATTGCCAGTTGTCGGAAGGGCTTTATCAGTCCAATTCAATTCATCATTTCATTATTTGGCTTGTATATGAGACATCTTCAAGTTTAAACCACATGTCCAATCGACTACTCCTAAACATTTCTGAGTAATGTCTCTACATTCGTCTTCTTAAACTCAGAGCTCAGCTTTTTGCTTCTACTTTGTGGCCTGTTTGCACCTTATGATGCTAATACAATATGGCTAAATAATCTTGGTAATAACATTTGCCTTAGAAATAAGCCTAAATAATCTACCAAAAGGTTAATGTCATTCATCCGTGGAGAAATTAAGGGCATGTTCCTCCTTCAAGTGAAGTTCTGACCTTTTAGATGCCTGTACCACATGGTTACCTGGGCCGGAGGTGCACTACGTGTCTAATGCATTAGCTTTACTTCTGCATTGTGCCGCTTAGCTTCAGTGTAAGCATTTCACCCTCACAGGTCAGTGAAGTTGCTGGCCTTAACGGCCCACAGAAGCATGTCCTCCACAAACAACCTTGATCTGCATCACCACCCATGTCGTCCCTTTCATCGCGCTCCACTTTTATTTTGTGGATCATTGCGCTCCCACTGGTAGAACCGAGTCAATCAAAAGTCGTGACGTACATTGACCTCATTAACAGCAGTGGAGGACGTTGAAGTTCAGCGTATGATTTACTCTAACAAATGCAGCCAGTTAATGTAGCTGCTTAAGGATGTCTGATTTAAAGGCCCAGCATGGACGTTTGAGCACAAATGGACTCCCTGCACTGTCAGTCTCAAGAAAACTCTGCAGCCATTCCTGCTTTCAAATGTCGCCGCCATAACTCACTTTCGCCACCCTGTCAGGAACCTTTTTTTTCCCCACCCATTCGTGAGGTTTTTAATATTCGCTAACACTGATAAATGACGGCCTATAAACATATTTAGGATTATGAGAAAGGCTTTCCATGTATTACATTCTTTCCCTTCTCTCTCCCGTCCCTTATAATATGCTGTTATCTCCTCGACAGTTATGTTCCCGTTCATTTTTCATTTCGCATCACAATGGCGAATAATAAGTGTCGGAACAGACACCGCGGGCTGCTTTACGAGAGTTGTGTGACCTGACTGGAGAAATGAAGGCCTGGCTTTCAGCTGCTGTGTTGCTCTGAGCTTTTACTTTTAGGGATTGTGGGAGTGAGCGTCAGTGAGATGGCGAGCTGTTTTTTTTGAATGGCTATCCTAGCATAATGCTAGTGTTAAATATTAGAAGAGCACCTACAAATCTGGAGTCAAATCTGAATGAAGTCAGGGCACTGAAGGCGTAGGCCCTGCAGGTTGATCTGAATACCTTTCAAGTGATTCAGAGTATGTCTAGCCAATATCACATTCAGAGATTTCAGTGATTACCCTTTGCTTCAAGAGTAATTGGGCCACATGCATGTCCACAGTGGCCATAGTAAAGTGCATTAGCATATGGAATTGGAGCTTTCTGTGCACAATCATGTTCTATCATTATATAAAAGATGCACTAATCTTCCTTTAGTGCTGGATGCACTGTTTTTTTCCAAGTATGTGAGCTTATTCAGAGCAATTTGGATGGCTTATTGGAAAGGCTTATGATTGTTTTGGTCATCAAAGTAACAATAAAACATGGCTAATGTATGACTTATATTACAAGGCATTTTCTTGTTCAAGATGCTAGTTTGTTGCACAGTTTTCTTAAATCATGTTCTTTACATGTCAGATAAATACAACAACAATTAGACATCACATCATTAACAAAGAGAAGCAAATTAAGCAGAACAATGCAGAAATAGACAAATTTTTGCGTTGGCCTTAAAGGGTTTACATGGCATGGATGCTAAGCTGACTTTTAATTTGATGTTGCAAAAAAAGGTAGAAATCTGGTACAGTAAAGCAGCGCAAATACTTAATTTTCTTAGATACCAATTTCGGGTTCATGCAACATGTTTTAATAGCTAAAAATCTTGGAAATAGTTTGGTAAAAATGATGTGGCGCTATTTTGGCATAGTTTTGCCTGCTAGGCCTAAATATATATTATTTAGTGAATAGTGTAAAGTTGCTTTAGCTATGATCCTTGTAAATTAGGACTGCATGACATACACAAAATACCATATTGCAATTATTTTTACTCTATATTGCGAGTGTAATATGCCTTGCAATATATTAAAATACATTGTTGAACCTTTGATATGACCTGCCCTGTGTTCTTTTTGACCAAAATAATTTATTTGTTGGATCATGTGATTCATCATCGATTCATCCAACATAATAAGATCTGTGATTGGTCAAGATGCTTAAAGCACACAATGTAAATTAAGAGAGTGGTTAGAAGTTCTGTTGTATGTTGTTGACTTTTGCAATATTAGGTAGATATAAAGTGTAATTCCACTGATTTTTCAAAATGTCTGCATAATTAAATGGTTAAGATGTAAACAAATTAATTCAAGGTGATCTGATAAGAAACACTTTGCTTAAGAGAAACTTACCATGTTAAACTTGTTTTTAGTGGTAGTGATAGGAACCAGATGTCTGAAGAGTTTAATGCCTCTGAAAAAAGGCATGTTAAACTGGAAACCTTCTAGCATTTACCCTCACTCTGACTTCTGACTCTGAATTCAGTTCAAGAAGGCCTTGCTAATTAGCTGATGAGCGGAATCAGGTGTGTTTAATGAGGCAGTGTTCTGAAGTCTGCAGTGTTTTGGCCCATGAGGACTGGTGCCTGACACATGTGCTTTAAAAGCCCTTTTCCAGAAAGTTTTTACATGAAACAGTTCTGAACAGATTTCTGATACTTGGAGAGGTGCAAGGTTATGTCAAGGAAAATGGTCTCCATAAATAAAAAAATGAAACAAATAAAACATGTTTAGTCAGATTTACATCTACTTCACCATTATAAGCATTACATTCAATGGTCCTTTTGGATAGTAAATAAAATGATTGCTTTTCTGTTGTAGACATAGTAGTTCCTATCACCACTACTGTAAAAAGACTTGTTTAGTTTCTCTACAGTGAAACATTTAACATCAAACCACTGCGAATCACTTTGTTTAGTCAGCAATTAAATTCTGCAGAAATGTAGAAAAAAAATCAATGGAATTCCTCTAATGTACAGTCCCATTGTGAATGTAAATTTCAGTAGAAAGATGCTCACAGATTAAGTTTGAATTGTCACTCTCTCTCTTACTGCCTCCAGACTGTCTGTTTGGTCCTGTTGTGAGCCATTCAGTCGCTGCTGCTGCCGCTGCTGAGGCCCTTGATCAAAGCCAGTGTGCCTCAGACGCTTGTGACAGCACTGAAACAAAGAGTGTAGAGAAAAGCGCGCTCTCTGTGCCGTGGTAATTAAAGATCAGTCGGGGGAAGAAAGGCGTTCCTCAGACAGACATGCACGCATCAAGAGAGTGCGAGCGCCCAGTTCTGTGTGGGTATGATAATCATGACATTTTGTTTTTAATTGGGGTAATTGTCTCCATGAAGTCGCCTGCGTGTGTTGCTGGCTCAGGCTATGTGGCATTGTTTTGTCCCAGACCACTGTGTTGGGCATGTCTGTGTGTGTGTGTTGTCCTCTGCTGTCTATCCCATGTCACTCTATCTGTCTCTCTGCCTTCCACACTCTTAAAAATAAGGGTGCCAAAAGGGTCTTTGGAGTGATATCATAGAGGAAGCACTTGTGGCAGCCTAAAGTACCTTTCAAAGGATGATGGTCATTTTGACAGATAATTTTGACAAAATAAAACCCCGATATCTACTCTTCCCTGACTTAGTGCATATTTTAGTCTGACATTCAAAGCACAAAAAGTTCTACCTCGTAAGGCCATTAGCAGACATTGTCTGTAAGCCTTTTTTCCCGCTGTTATTTTGGGAGAGCTGATTCAGTAGCCTACTCGCCTCATTTGACTTACCTCCCAAAACTTACCTCTGGAAAGATTCCGCAAATAGTTTACAAAGTACAATCCAGAATAGAATGAAATACATCAGACATTATGAGCTATGGCACACAAACCCATCAAAGTTATTGAAAGTTTTAGTTGGTTTATGCAGTGAATTGGGCTTTATATCTGGACAAGGATTGTGGTGACTCAAGCAGAGACTGGGAGAGAAGATTGCTGAAGATGGTTGAGCCTCATCTTTCCCCAATGTGCATGTTACCCACAAATACACCCCCATGCCAAAACCAACTCTGGCTTTTAAACTTTACGCTGGTAACAATCTGAATCGTCCTTTTCATATGTGGCCCAGAGAACATGGTGTCCATTATTTCCATAAACAACCTGAAAGTTTGACTCATCAGACCACAGTACACATTTCCACTGTGCATTAGTCCATTTCAGATCAGTTCAAGCCCAGAGAAGTCGGCGGCATTTCTGGACACTATTGACATATGACTGATATATTTAAATATTCATAAATAGCACAGTTATATATTTACAACATATATTTTAAAACATCACATCTGTTGCGCACATATTGTTAATATGAGCAAATGTATGTACATATATTTTTCTTCCATACTGAAAGAAAAAAAACAATTTTGGCATAAACTATTCTTCATGAATTTAGCAATTATTTTGATGTAAAAATGAGTTATGACACATTAATTAGTTTCTGTGCTTTGCGCTATTTTATCCTATAATTGTAGACACCACTGATTAAATGACATGTTTTGTTGATTGAGTGAAAATAAGTTACACATCCTCTACAGAGAACACACTTAAGCACACTTTAATGCACAATTATTGATTATTTTAGGAGCACTTATTTGACTTTTCTCCCAAACATCTGGAAAGATACCGTATTATTGTTGAGATTTAACATTTCGGGGCGGACGGGTGAGGGGCCATATGTTAGTGTGTTCTCTGTAGAGGATGTGTAACTTATTTTCACTTAGAAAATCAACAAAACATAATTTCACCAGGGGTCTTCAAACTTTTGCATTTGATTGTATATCCAAAAATCAACAACTGGAACTTAAAAGAATGTTTTTTAGAATGTTTTGGAAGATGGAATTCAGACACAGCAGAGACAGCTGTAAGTGACATGAAGGTCAACAGATACGCACAATTGAGGACATTTTTGTCTTGTCCGTAAGGTCAGCAAAATATTTGTTAACTCGCTATATATATGATAGCTGTTTAAGACAACATACACAACATAAGCGCATAAGCGTTGATATCTTGTGTTCATTAAACCGTATGCATACAGAAGCAGAGGTATTGACAGGACTCTGCTGGGGGTTCATTTGGATACAGTCTTTGCGAGGTTATAAATAAAAGCATGGCTGTGCTGGTCGGTTGCTGACAGAGCTGCAGGCTTCTGGGAGGATTTTGCTCTGAGCGCTTGTGGCTAAAAAGGCTGAGATTGATGACTTTCGCATGGTCCTGCTTTTCATTTGTCAATAAAGCTGTCAGCACAGCACTAACCTGGGCGGGACTGTGTTAGCATTCATCAATGCTGAGGCATCAATCATAGCACTCCGAGTAGCTCCTTGGCAGTCCATTACGTTGACCCGAGCACGGTTACCCCACCAAAGTTCTTTCTTCCTCATACATGTGCGCATGTGTGGATGTGGAAGAAAGTACTGTACATGTGGTCTCTCTCTCTCTCTCTCTCTCTCTCTCTCACTCATGTCCCTTGATGCTCTTAACACTCAGGTAATTACTGGTAGTGGTTTAGCACATCAGTCAGTCGTCCCGCCGGCAGATTGATACTCCTCAGCGCCCATCCTGTTTTCATCCCTCGCTTTCGAAATCCTCACGGCGTGGTTTGGTGAATGGCCTCATTTATCAGCTCTGCCCCTCACCAGCCAGCAGCGCCTGTCACAGTGACAATCATCCCCATTACAGTAGGGATAGTCAGTAACAACAGTGCACAGATTATAGCCTTAAGTAAAATAGTCGTTTTTCTTCATTACTATATTTAAGGGGAATTCCAGCAGTTTTTCATTTAAACTGACTGTTGAGATGTAAACAAAGTCATTCAGAGTGGTTTGATGTTTTAGAGAAACTTACCTAGTCAGAACTGATCACAGTGGTCATGATGGGAACCAGATGTCTGAAGAGTTCAATGCCTCTAAAAGCTCCCTCACAAAAAAAGTTACTACATAAAATGGTTATTAATACGCTGCCTGATGCATGAGATATTGTTTTATTATACTTTTGAGATATGATTTAGACCTAAAAGAGTTACATGTAAGGCAAAATAGTCCCCGTGTCCTGCTTTTTTTACCATTAACATTTTCAATCAACCACCATTTGAATGCATAAACAGTTCTTTGCATGGTTAAATGGTTCTTCTCTATGATGGATAAACTGTTGTTTATCTTTCTTTAAACATTGGTATACAGCACCAAAATGAGTTCCACCATTGTTAACCAAGTCAAGTAACCTTTTTTGCTAAGACAAAAAAACAGCATGGTGAATAGGCTGGTGTGGTACCGCAGTGCTAGGGTTGCCAGATTTCAGCCAAGTCAAAACCAGACAGCCCTTGTTTTTGGGATCTTTTGGGGTCTTTTATCACGTCGTTTCGTCCTTTTTTCATTTCAAAACAGTGTGATTCGTCCTAGTATCTGTAACAGTCTACCCTTGGTTGCAGTTACATAAACAGTTATGCATTAAGCAGCTTGCTAGTTAGTTAGGTAGGCAGTACTAATGAGGGTAAGCTCCACCAAAAGACATTAGGCTGGAAAGAAAAACTTCATATTCTAAATAGCTTTGCATCAGTACTTATTTCTTTGTAGTCTGTAGATCTTGAAAGAAGTGACTTTTAAGA
This sequence comes from Colossoma macropomum, assembly GCF_904425465.1. Taxonomy (NCBI): domain Eukaryota; kingdom Metazoa; phylum Chordata; class Actinopteri; order Characiformes; family Serrasalmidae; genus Colossoma; species Colossoma macropomum. The sequence continues at coordinate 28,702,422 of NW_023494792.1, read as the reverse complement.
TTATCAGCTGATTTAAGATTATCAAGATTTAAGATCAAGATATAAGTTATCAGCTGTTTCAAGCAGTGATAGTAGCAGGTGAGGAAATAGTGAAGATGATTATGAGTCAGCATTAGTGTAATGCATCCACGACTGTTAAATAAGACTGATTTAGGACATGCTTGCTGTTCACCAGCCTTTGGAAATAGAGATGTTTTGTACTAAATGTAAGATATACAATGAGAAATATTTATGAATTGTTGAATTAATCAGCAGTCATCTTGGTTTCATTTCCTTTGGGTTGACCCAGACATTGTCTCTATTGACCTCTGTTCATATTTGCCTGTCCATGAGTTTCAGGTAATTTCTATAAAGGGGAATTATATCCATTTTTTCTAAATTTCTACATGTTAGCTCAAATATAGGGCTAACTATGAAAAATGGGGGAACTATTTTGCCTTATAAGGCCTGCATGTACCCCTCCACCATGAATGGCTTTTATAGGCATCACACGCTTCAGACATCTGGCTCCCATCACCACCAATGTGAACAATTCAGAGATCACTTCAAACCACTCAGAATAATCACACTTTAGCATATCTAATGTCAGGTTTAGTTTAAAGGTTGATGTTAAGCACAGATTTTGCAATTAATATTATTAATTATTATATAAATAAATCTTTTGATGGATGATTAGTGCTCTCCAGCTGTCCACTGTCCTACCCTATACCTCAGATGTCCAGCCAAAGCTGTTATTGCTTATGGCTATCCGATGATGGAGCCATATGGACAATGACGCACATGTGGCAACCACCTAATGATGTAATGCAATGTAATTAGAAGAGATAAGCAGTTCCAGTGTTTTTGTTCTTGTTCACTTTATTAAACCAATTATCGTGTTGCCACACAATATTTACTTTAATGGCGTGCATTAATTAAAGCAGCTAGCTGTAATCTGTGACCAAACACTAGAATCATTTACTGTAGAACAGTATTAGTTGGGCAGTGATGGGCAGGGAAGGTAGTGTGGACTAATTAAAAGGCAGTAAGTGGAGGTAGATTGGTTTTTTACTTAATTATATGAGGAGCTCTAGCTCAGCTTTCCGATAATTAAATAAGGCTGGTCGACTGCTCTGCAATGGCATGACTGGACAAGCACTATGAAGGACGCTACAGCAGCTCCTCATCTATGCATGCTGAACCTGTGCTCAGACAGGGGGAGGGACAAGTATGGGGAAAGTTTTTCATAATTATAACTAAGATATCTTAAAACGCTCCCTCTCTGACTCTGCTCCTCTCTCTCATTCCTCTCTCTTGTTCTTGTTTTCTCGCCTAATTGCCATAGCCGTCAATCAAGACATTAAAAAAAGAATAACGCGTCTGGCTGATGATCTTTTTTTAACCACAGAACTTATTTTCTTTCCACACTTCGCCGCGCTGTGGTTTGAGCCTGCGTGTCACCATAACAACAGGTAACCTCAGAACTTCGGCTGTGTATTTAAATAACTCCAGCCTATGAACTGAGCACATCATGAACTGAAATTGCGCACTTTATTTCGATCCGATTACATAAGTTTAGATTTGAGTCTTATATGAGCTCAACTAAGCCAAATCCATACATTAAACTTAGAAGGAATATGCCTCAAAATTCTGAATAAAAACAGTATGTCAATATGTGCTGCTCCCTCAAATGCTTTCAATTGCCTATTTGACACTTTGAAATGTTGTTTATAACTAATGTGTATGAACAGATGTCATTCCCCTCACAACGATGTACCTTGCTGTCACCAAATAGCTTGTCCTGGGCGCAGTGGTAGAGGTAACTGATTTGTTTTGACACTGGCCTGTCATTTGCCCTGACAGGATTTCACAGCCATTTTGTGATGTTAGACTCTCTCTCTCTCTCTCTCTCTCTCTCTCTCTCTCTCTCTGTCTCTGTTGCACTGACAATCCCTGACAATGGTGCACATCATTAAAACTAAATCAATTTGTGACACACACACTCACTATATATGGTACTGTGCAAAAATCAGAGACCCCCCCCCCTTCATTAACTGAACTTTCAGTCAAAACAACCATTAAGTACAGGTCATTCATTTTTCAGCATCAGGAAAAAAGCAGAACACATGTATGTCCACTCTTTGCCTTTATATCAGCTTCCATTCTTTTCAGAAGACTCGCTTTCAGTTTTCACACCTCCAAAGTTCAGTCTTAGAAATTGGTTGCATTTCCTGCTTCTTACAATCCAAATAATCCAAAAACTTTCGGTGATTTCGGTGTCTGGACTCAGTCGTGGTCAGTACATTGTTCTGAGAAACACAACAGCTTTTTAAATTGGTTTCTTGTCTTTTTATTTCTTTTTCTTTTCTCAGTAACAGCTTTGTTACAGTTACACATCCTCTCAGACTCATATGAAGTAAAATAGGATATCTGCAGGCTGGTTAGATGAGCATTTGTATATTTAGCTTAAAAACTGTGTAATTGTGTAAATTTCAGGACTTGTCACATACTAGGGATTTGTGGTTTGGGTCTGAGTTCACAGTTTTTTACAATAGCAAAGACGCATTTTCAGTGCCAAGTTCACTGTTTCAAAACTCTTTACTCTCCTCTCCACAGAAACATGCAGCTCAGCACAACATTTCATTCCATAAATGCTGTACAGCTATAAAAACACTGCAGAAACATCTCAAAATAAATTCATTCAACAAAACAACAGTCCATCACAGCACAGTCACTTCAGAAACACAAACAACCATCAGCATCAGTGTAGATCCACTAAGTGGAACAGGGCAGAATTCAATAGAGATATCATCAAACTAATACATATTCACCAATTTATATGTTAAGTAAAGTTGACTTAATGGCAAGACCACAATAACTTATAGTATTACCAAAGCACTTACGCCCTATACACTGCATTTAAGGTGATTTTTTTTTGTTAGAAATGTAATGTTTGAAATTCATTAAATAATCATTTCAAATCTGTTGTGGGCATCCTGTTTTTGAAAGTCTCTGCCAGTGCAGGATTCACCAATTGCATGATAATATGAAAAATGGCAAAGAACTACATGGCAAAGAGATGTATAGGGAAACTGAAAGTTAAATGGGATCAGTAAGGGTCGTAAGGGTCTGTTATGCAACACAATCCTGATGATAGCCAGCAAAGTATCAGGTTTTGGGCCGGGCTTGGGGTGATTTTTCATGTGCTACATAGGGGTTGAATCAGGCTTGAGTGTGCGCATTCACTGATTTTCTCTCTCACTCTCTCTCTCTCTCTCTCTCTCTCTCTCTCCCTCTCTCTTATAATGTTATGATGTACAGCTACATTTAGAACAGCTCCAGTGTTTAAGGAGCAGATGAATGGGCCCCTAAAGGAAACTATAACTGAAGTTCAATGGTACATCAGCTGCAAAACAGATCAGAGGAGGGTGGATGGAGGGGCTAAATGTTGATCAGAGGAGGTTGGATGGAGGGGCTAAATGTTGATCAGAAGAGGTTGGATGGAGGGGCTAAATGTTGATCAGAGGAGGTTGGATGGAGGGGCTAAATGTTGATCAGAGGAAGGTGGATGGAGGGGCTAAATGTTGATCAGAAGAGGGTGGATGAAGGTGCTAACAGTTGTTTAGAGGAGGGTTGATGTGTGGGCTAAAGATTTCTTACTGGAGGGTCTCAAAGGTGTTGGTACAGGTCCGTTTGTGGCTTTAATTTAATGCCCATGCAGACCTTTAGTTGTCAGTGGGCATATTACTAAAGGTTGCAATTACTTAATGTCACTGCATCTACAGACACAGAACATAGCCTGTATTTAACCTTATTACATGATAGCAAGCTGTGTGAGAGTCTGCTTACACTACAGTTCAAATGTTTGAATTCACCACCGAAAAGTTTAGAATCATTGTTTTACATTAATACAGTACCAATTTTGTGCAAGGTACATGTATGATCAAAGTATGATGCAACCTCTTCACAACTTTATACACAACTAATTTCATCTTAATTGTGATGCTGTGAAAAGGCAATTTTAGAAGTCTCTAGAGCTGTGGATGATTTCATGATGACTGAGAACGCTGTAAAACACTGATAATGAAGATTTCAGAATTTCTTATATTTGAACAGCAGTGATCAAATCTTGAAATAAATAACCTATGAAAGAATAACTGAAAATAGATAGTTACAGTATTTTATTCATCATTTAACAATGTCTTGCTGTTCCTAAAAAACAAAATATTAATGTTACTTTATTCTGGAATCAACTCATATTTTCTGTAATAACACAGCAAATTATTGTGTCATTGTACTGCACAGCATTATTGGACATGACAGTTAAAAGTGCAAAAAATATTTTATTAAAAACATTTAACTGTTTATATTCTGACAATTAACAGTGTATCTGTTAAGTTAGAAACTGTACTGGCTCTGATTGTTTTGCTCATTATCAGATGATCTTAGCAGGTGATCTTTCATGAACAGTAATAAATCAGCATGTCTGATCGCAGCTTAATTTAACATGTTCCTAATTGCTTGTTATTTCATACAGTATCACATTGTTTCCTTGCCCTGAATTAAAATCTCACTGCACTCAAAAGTAGCAAAAACCACAGCTATGGTGAAGCGAATGTTCCACTGAACATTAGGAGCATTGGAGACTGAATGTTCCCGCCCCAAACAGTTGCTTAGCAATGCAATTTAAAAGCCTATTACACTTACACCACCACTTACACTTTGATACTCACCTTCTGCCATTTTCCCCTTCCAAAACACCCTGTTTCAGCCTGTTCACTTCAAAGTCCTCAACACCCATCGGTGCCCCTTCAAACACCTGGATACCTTCCTCTCCAACACTTCCATCCATCATACCAAAGAGATTTCAGAGTAATTTGGCCTCTCGTATCTGAAGACGGCTGATGCATGCCGTTCGCAGGCAGCCTCTGATAAAAGAGATCATTTGGTGAGATTTCACTTTGCTACTGACATGCAGGGACTGATAATGTTTCCAGCAAGACATTTACAAGGTCATTTGTGATTATGGTATCAATACAGAACGTCAGAGTGTGAGTAGTTGGCACTGGTGCTAGCCCTTATAAAGTTTTGCTTATTTATTTATTTGCTGAATTTCAGCGGCTAGCATACTACCCAATGATGGATTGGGTGAGTCAGAAGAATTCTAAGTGGGCCAGTGGGGTTTTGAGCTGGTTACTGTGAGCTAATGTATAAACTCACACATATAAGCGCAAGAACGCTCAGACAAACTGTAAATGTTACATCCATGTGTGTATCTGTAGTGATTTAGGGGTTAAAGCAGCGGCCCTCACCTCAAATGGTTCTGCCCCAGTTTGTGGATTATACCTTAAACAGTAGATAGAGATTAAATGAAGCTGAAGTTAGCTTCTTATTCTCCAATCCCGTTCCACCATAAATGATGCGGCAGTTACATTCCGATGCCTGTAGAGGCACAATTGCTGTACTATTTTAGGTGGAATGGAAATTCGAATAAAAAGCTAACCTAAGCCCCGGGAGATTAGTGCATCAAATATGGCGCAACTGTTTGAATCTGGTACTAAACTCAACAGATAGTGCTCTACATAGTTCATTAATGTTTTTTTGCATTATAGATGCAGCAATTTTTATATGTGAATCATGTGAAGATGGACAGAAGTGGTGAGAACTGCAAAAAAACATGGAGGAACAGAAAAGACAAGAATGAAAAAGCTACTTAAGGAGCATGAGGACATATTTACTTAGCTAGCATTAGTTTGTAACATATTGATAGTCATGATTGTGTCACATTTATGACAAAAGCTTTCACCAGTTTTCATTTGTTAGTAGCTCACCACATTGGTTGTTTCAGGGTAGCATGTAAATAATTAATAAGAGTAAGAAATGAGGAAGATGAGAATGTGAAAAGTTATTTTATATAAAGGCAATGCCACATGTGTGTGTGTGTCTGGGTGTGTGTGTGTGTGTCAGTGAGAAAGTCTTGGGTGGGCTGGTCTACATCATGTAACTCCTGGTCTGAAAACAAGTCCCACTCCAGCCCTGATACTACCTATCATCTGGAGGACGTCCAGCATTAGCTGAGCATCAAGCACTCATAAAATCTGTATTCAGAAGGGACCCCAGTCATCCATACTGATGAGCTCAGAAATCATTCTGCTGTTAGCATGGCTCCAATCTGGCAAATGGCTACCAAATAATTCACAGACCCTGGAAAAGCAGAGAGAAGGGCAGGGGGACATGGACCCTAGTACACAGAGTCCACTTTAGTTGAGTTCAGCAGGGGACAGCGCATGCGGCAGGGCTTGCGGGTCAGATTTGTTTTGCTCTCTAATATGGGCAGAGGGGTTGTGGGAGTTTCTCAGCAGCGCTGGAGCATTAGCATAGGCGCACGGCCCGGGAGGCAGTGGGATGCGTGGGGATTTTGCACAAACGACCAGGCGAGCGGACTCCCAGCAGCCATTCCCTTCCAGTTCAGGCCAGCTTTGCCTGAATTAGGCCTATGAGTGTAACTCTAATGATCTATTCCAGGGCAATTAGTACTCAGAGCAAGTTCTGGCAGACAAAAAAAGGCTCCACCATCTATTTTTTTTTCCATCTATGTTCTCTCCGAGTGGCTAGGCTCTGTCATTCACATTCATTATCTGCATCCGATGAGGATGAGCTCTGTTGTATTAAAAATATAATTGTTGGAATTCATAAATATGTAAGTGCCATCTGTGAATAATTGATGCCCCTTAATGCATATGTGTTAAGGTAATGCTTCTTGAGAGGGGACTGGCAGGTGCATGCAGTGGACGTAGGATGGGAATAATTAGGCTGCGGAGCTTCCCTAACTGAGAACTGCTCGTTATGAGTGCAGAGTTATTAATTACTAAACACATTTATTAAAAACGGCCAGCCGGAGAGATACGGACGCAAGCGAGGCCGCACACTCAGGCAGAGTCGCAGGTACGCAAGGGGAATCTAATTATATTGGAGAGTCATTTTTATTATGATTAATGTTGGCTAATATGTGATACATGCCATTGCAATGGGGGGCAGTGCTGCTGGTGTGTGAATCAGAATGAGTGGTGTATGTGTGTGTGTGTGTGTGCTATTGAGAGCGAGAGTGAGCGCAGTGTTTTTAATTACTCTCCGAGGCTCTGGAGAGTGATGGCGTCTCTGCTGTGGCTTAATTACACAGTGTTCTGTCAGTGGAATGGGGCCACTGTTATATCATCAAGTAAAACAAGGGAGTCTCAGCAAAAAGGAATAATAATTAAATAAATGAAAGACTTTCCATGCAGTTCAATAGTGCACTTGTCATAGTCTGCAAAGCCTGGCTAATTTTTCCTCCAGTTTCCTTTGATGACACGATTTTAGATGTCTGCCTGGAACCGCATGGTAGGTTTTTCAGTTCTCTGCACCTGTGGTTACAGTTTTGGTTTAATAGTGTAGAAAAAGTAAAAATGTATTCAGCCTCATCAGTCTAATAACATGTACAGTGGTGGAAGCCAGATACTGTATGTAGGCCACTATTTAACAATGCAATTACCTGGTATCTCATAAATCTGTTCCTCCATTTGCACATGCAAATAAAAAATATGGTTATTATTGCTTACTTTTCTATTATATATGGTAGTTCCTGCTACACTGAATACATTGCACATTTTTTAGACATGGGTGGAGAAAAAAGTAGGAAATTCATAGATTTCTTTTTTCTTCTGAAAGCTCCATATTCCATTATTTAAAACTGAAAGGATAGTTTGGTTACTGCGATTAAGGTCAGGGTTAGGTTTAGACCGTTCTTGTTACGTAACCTATTTCAACGTTGTCTAAGAAAACTACACCATTTCAGAATGCAGGCTGCCCTTTAGATTGTATGAATATATATGGGTGCAATATGGGTGCCAGTAGAGCAGCACTGCCTGGGGCAGTGTGGGGGGTTAAAAGCCTTACCCTAAGCATACAACCAGGCCTACCCATCAGTCCTGGGATTGGAACCCACAACCTTCTGTTGTTGGCTCAATTTTTCTATCACTAGGCCAACATTACCTACAAATGTCATAGATCCCATAATGGTCGTTGTCAAGACGGCTTATGTTAAGTACTAATTTTTCATAAGCGTATTCTAGTTAGTCATCATAACATCAGACATCATGGCATCTATCATAACAATTACGAGTAATGGTAACATGACACTGCTATATTACTGATGACATAGAACTCAATGTTCATGGCATGGTTATGCCAATGTTATGTAGCAGGGTTCAAGTAAAGTGTTACAGATGAATAACACTAAGTGTTCTTGTAATACAGAGAAAGTAAAAGTATGATTATGTACATTTTAGAGATAACATTATCCCCCCTGCGCTAAACTTAGCTAGCAAGTTGGTCTTTATTTGGCTCTGAAAGTCATTGGGATTTTGTGCTCAGGTCGAGGGTTTAGTCCACTCACCAGATATAAAATTGATAAAAGATGACTTCTGTGGTTGGCAGACTTGCTAGTTAGGTAACTAAGCCACCTTGGAGTAAATAGTTGTGTTTTTTGACAACATCAATTGATTACGTGGTTTTCCACACTATTTAATCCTGTTGTGTGTTTGGTTTAGGAAATTTTACTTCCCAGTTTCAAACTCTGATTTACAAGCACACCAGCACAACACTGTGGAGTATCCTAAAGTTCTGAAAGCTTGTCAGAGGTACCAGGGCCTAGGTGCAGTTGCTAAGCTACAGCTGAACAATCTTTATTTAGGGAAGGCATTTAGGGACTTTGCCTCATGGTCTTAGTGAGTTTTTAGAAGGTCATTGGACAGGTTCCTGCTGCAAAATATACAAAACGCTTTTCAAAAGACACTTTCAAAATGTGGTGAGGACAAAAATTGGGCATTTAAAAAAAAATGTCCCTACCATCCTCAGTGAAAACTGTGCCTGCGTGAACATTTTATAATTAATAGACGAATAGGAATGGTTCAAAGTTTGGAATGAAATCTCATTACATTATTATTATTGTTGTTGTTGTTGTTGTTGTTGTAAGCATGTAGCCTTGTCTAACTCCTTTGCCAGTGTGAAACCAGCCTGTTTGCCCATTTCCTGTCATGACCATGTCTTGTCAGTGAACAGGTTCCTCATTAGTACAATGACATCCACATTCCATAATTTTACATGGTCGGCAACTTTGCTGCAGACAGTAAAACACATAATGATTTCCATCTTGACTTCCTTGACTTTTTCGATTATCCAGCATACAGCAGGAATGATATGTCCTGTTCTTCTACCTTAGAAATAAGACAATATTTGGTTTTCTAATGAGAGTGACAAAATATACAGAAAATGAAATAAAAACCTCAACAACTAAACTTTTTTTTCAGTATTTAGTGTGTCCACCCTTTGCCTTTATTACAGCTTCTGTTCTTTTCAGGATACTTACTTTCAGTTTTTCAAAGAAATCTGCAGGGATATTTTTCCACATCCCAAAGTTCAGTCTTAGATGTTCGTTGCATTTTTGGCTTCTCACGATTCAAGTAATCACAAACACATTCAGTGATATCTGGGCTCAGGGGTGGTCAGTCTATTGTTCTGAAAACACTAGCTTCTTTGTTTTAGTTGCAGATTTACCCATAGTGCTGAGTTGTCTTCTCACAGTGGAAGGATGGACAGAAACTTTTTTTTTCAGATCGGTTAGTAAGAGTGGAGCTTGATTGTCTTTCAAAGATAAAAGCTTTAAGCACTGTTTATTTGATGGTGACAGTTCTGGTGGTCTACCAAGTCTTGCATGGTTGTTAGGAGACCCATTTTCCCATATTGTTTAATATTTTTTTAAAAGTACCCTATGGCAGTTTTGACTGGAAATTATAGAAATGAAAGGTGGTTTCTGATTTTTGCACAATGCTGTGTAATACATATGGGGCATGAAAATAAATCCATGTCCTGATATTGTCTTTTCGTGCATGTGTGAACGTGCATGAGTTTGTCGTCATTCTAAGCTGCTATCAGCCAGCATCTGAAATTCATGTAATAAACTGTATACTATATCCTGCTTTTCAGGTGCATTTGAGGTAAACCATCTTCCACAGCTTTGTGTAAGTGTGTGGGGCTGTGGGTATATTTGTTTGTGTGGGGGTGTGTGTGCGTGTGTGCACCCTCTGATAAAATAAAGGATAAGTGCAGCTTACTCAGCAGTGTGCAGGCTTTGAGAATAATAACTTTTGGCGCCGGGGTGTTTTCTGATTTCTGGGGGAGCGACGCAGAGCATCCTCGCCTGCCCCCATTACACCATGTGACAAGGAGACATGGAAAAGGGTCTTTTCCCCTCTTCAAACACTCGGTGACTCTCTCACTCACACAAACACACACACACGAACACACACACACATACAAACACAGTCGGCAGACTGTGACTCATACTAGATCTTGCACATTTTGTCTTGGGCCTCTGTGAGTATTATCGTCTAACATGATCATGATAATAGTGAGTCTGGCAGAGGTTTCCTTCTGGGGAACCTGCACACTGTCCGATGCACTTCTTCCACATTTGGAAACCGTAGAGTCTTATTTGGGAAATAAATGAGATGAGCGCATGCTAGGAACGTCAAGCAAACATTTGAGTGACAGTATCTGTTCCTGGCAACGTTCGTCTGTCAGCTGTGAGTCTGTGAGGTTTTATCATGCATGCCACAAATAGGAAGGCTTCTGAGTGCTTGGTAATGCCGTTACCTGCCTGGAAATGCCATTTAGTAGTCTAGACCTTTATCATAAAATGGAGGGTTCCAGTTCCAATGAAATAAACAGTTAAGCAAATAAACAGTAATTGTGCATTAATTGTGTAGATGTATGTTCTCTGTAGAGGATGTGTAAATTATTTTCACATAAAAAAATCAACAAATCTTGTGACCAGGTGTGCCCAATATTTTGTATATAACTGTATACACATGACTGTTCTCATCAACTGAATCCTGTGCTGAAGATGATTTTTTTTGCCATTTTACACTGATCCCATATGTAGTTGATCAGTCAAGACATATTTTTTGTCTGAATTTTGCAGTGGAGTTTTGAGGCTAACATTGCTAAAAAACACTAGAAGTCAATAGTCACCCAGATCTTTTCCGTGAATACACACCCAAAACTTTTTTCAAACCTAATGCAGGTCTTCAGTAAGTTCACACAGATTTCTTTATGTGTTATAGAGGTCATTATGACTTACTATGAACTACAAAAAAAGAGCAAGACCTCACTATGTATGTTCATATGGCTGCATGACATATACATAGAAGATGAATGAATGAGTCTGATTCTTTGGGGCGTGGGGAAATACTGTGTCCTAAAGCACATTTACAAGTCTGCACGACCTTACTGCAGACCTTTGAGCACTTTGAGCAGGTTGAGAGAAGTTTTGTGGAGGTATTTACGGAAACGATTTGGGAGGCTATTGACTTCTAGTGTTTGTTAGCTGCAGTCGCCTCATAGCTAAAACTACGGGACTGAAAGCACCAAAATTTGAAAACCTCGGCTGATTGACTACATCTGGAGAAAGTGAAAAATGATGTAAATCAGATTTTTTGCCGAACCATTTCTTTAATGCAGCAAGTTATTGTGTTGCTTTGAAATGATAAGGTTATTACAGGTTATTAAGGTTATTACATTCCTCAATGAAAGACTGCTTTATTGCCATTATTCTTCACAATAAATACATTTTTTAAACAACAGTAAATTTCAACATATAATATTTTGTTGCCGTTTTATAAAAGCTTTGAGGCGTGACTATCAACTGTGGTAAAATCACACAGTCTCCTGTGGCTTTTTCCTTTATTCTTAGTCCTGGTTGTTAAATACCACTGTCCTGCACATGTTAGTGTTTCCTTGTTCTTGCATTAACTCCTCAGCTTATTAACCATTACAGGGTGCGGTTATCGTTTTGGCGATACAAAGTTCTGACACTGATGTTATGCAATTACATTGAAATGATGATGCAATATAAATTGAACGTATTGTGAAATGACAATAATAACAGTAGACTGTTAAGGGTTAAGAGGATGGAAGCAGGAAAAACACTTTTGTGGTTTATTTGTTTTCACATTGTGCATTCTGGGACATGCCACTATATGAGACAAACTGTGTGAAGCTCACACTGCCTATCTACAATATAAAAAAATATTGCAGTGAATTTACTTAATTCAAATGCATACATCATTTCCACATTAATCACATTTACCATTTCGACAAATTTACTGCCAAAAGTAATTATGCAAAAGTGAGACAAATTAAGACAAATTGTGAATCACTGTGTTGCTATAATACATCATTTTTAATGTGGAAATGATGTTCACATTTAAATCAAGTATATTCACTGCTTCACTGTATTCCATGGATCTCTCAAAGTAGGATGCTTTTCAGCCAATCAGTGAGGGTCTTGTTGGTCTGTGCCCGCAGTGATTATGTTTTGATGGGGCCGCAGGAGGTGCCAGAGAGTGGGCCGTCTGTGCATCAGAGCAAATTACCCAGCATGCTGCGCTCCTCTGTGGATGATGGTGGAGGTGTCATCTGACGGCTGGATTCATTTTTCATCCGCAACCCCCTTCACTGACTTCTACTGTCATATTTCATATTCTCTCTCTCTCTCTCTCTCTCTCTCTCTCTCTCTCTCACACACACACACACAAACACACGCACACACACACACACACACACACACACACACACACTCCCTCTGTCTCTCTAACACACACACACACACACACTCTGCTGGTTCCTTTCTCTCTCTGCCAATTATGTGTTGCTCTTAATTAGGGCCCCATGTGAGGGAGTGTGTCCCAGGAGTGAGAGCGAGTGTGTGACGGAGAGGCTCAAAGCACCACAGCCGCATCTGTCCTCGTTTACCGGGACGCTTCGTCCATGGAGAGTGTGCTGCTAATTACAAACACACACATACAAACAGCGTGCTTGAGAATGGGTGTTTATGCATGCATGTGTGTATGGGGAGGGTTGCATGTTTTTATTTATGTGGGACACAGATTATGAGTTATTTGTGTGCATGTGTGTTTTTTCACTTTTTCAGGACAAAACGTCCAGAAAGTAGGAAAACCAGAGAAAATCAAAGCAAACCTACATCAGATTTAGGATGTGCATTCTGACTTATTTTGATATTCAAGTATTTATAAAAGTTCATGCATGGATTTAAGGTTTTAACCACATGGAAGTTCACACAATGCCAAAAAAATAATGTAGAGCACTATCATGCTGGGTCAGGAAAGGGGCTTCCCCAAACTGTTGCCACAAAGGTGGAAGCACATAATTGTCCAAAATGTCTTTATATGCTGTAGCATTAACATTATCCTTCACTGGAACCAAGAGGCCCAAACTCTGAAAAACAGCCCCAGCCCATTTTCTCTCCTCCACTATGCATTCCGGTGGGCAGTGTTCTCCTGAGATCCACCAAACTGAGATTCATCCACATTCAACCAGACTGCCAGATAGTAAAGCGTGATTCATCACTCCAGCGAACACGTTTCCACTGCTCCAGAGTCCAGTGGTGGTGTGCTTTACACCACTCCAGCTGATGCTTTGCATTCCACATACTGATCTTAGGCCTGTGTGCAGCTACTTAACTATGAAAATACATCTCATGAAGCTCCCAACTCACTTCTCGTGCTGAAGTCGCTTTTCGAGGAGCTTCATGGCTGAGCTGTTATTACTCCTAGATGCTTTCATTTTATGATAATAGCACTTACAGTTGACCGAGGTAGATCTAGCAGGGCAGAAACTTGCAGCAAAGGTGTCATACCAAGCTCTTTCACTCCCATGGATGATTCAAACTGAGAAAATGTATTGACAGGTTTTAAAGATATAGTGATGTTAATAATTTATTATGTTAATTTGTTATTAACAAGTTACCATTGATATACTTAATGCATATTTGTCACACTAAACAAATTCAGATACACATACAAAGTGTAATATAAGACAATGAGAACATGAGGAAATAAAATTTAAATGATCATGTCATTTATTGAAAGAAAATAGGAGGAATTCTGGCCCACTCTTCTTTGCAGAATTGCTTTAATTCAGCCACATAGGATTGCTTTTGAGCAAGAACTTCTGATTTAAGGTCCTGCCAGAGCATCTCAATAGGGTTCAAGTCAGGACTGTGACTGAGACACTCCAAAACCTTGATTTTGTTTCTTTTGAGCCATTCAGAGGTGGACTTGCTCTTGTGCTTTAGATTGTTGCCTTGCTGCATATCCCAATTGAGCTTCAGATTACCAACTGATGACTGGATTGATGATGGGACAATCTCCTGTTGAATTCCTGGTAGAGAGCAGAATTCATGGTTTCATAAATTATCACCCAGGACCTGAAGCAGCCAAGCATTCCCATACCATCACACTACCACCACTATGTTTTACTGTTGGTATGATGTTCTTATTTTGGAATGTTGTGTTAGCTTTAAGCCAGATGTAACAGGACACATCTTCAAATATGTTCCACTTTCGACTCATCAGTCCACTGAACACTCTTCCAAAAGTTTGGGTGTCATCATGTTTTTTGGCAATTGTTCAATCTTTATGTTCCTAGCAGTGGTTTTCTCCTTGCAACTCTCCCATTGATATCATTTTGCCCAGTCTCTTCCTAATTGTGGATTCATGAATGCTGGTGAATGAAGCTTGCAGTTCCTTAAATGTTCATATGGGTTCTTTTGTGACTTCCTGGACTCGTCGCTGTGCTCTTGGAGGAATTTTAGTAGGTCAGCCACTTGTGGGAAGATTCACCACTGTTGGAGATAATGACTCTCACTGTGGTTGGCTGGAGTCCCAGAGCTTTAGAACTGGCTTTGTAACCATTTCCAGACTGATATATTTTCATAACTTTCTTTCTCATCTCTTCCAGAATATATTTTAATTGCTGCATAGCGTGTTGCATGTTGAGACCTTTTAGCCTGCTTCACAGTGCTGGAATGGTTCTATTTATGTGATGTTTGGATTCAACAGTGCTGGCAGTAATCCAGCCTGGATGTGTCTAGTTTAGTTGATCCCAATTATCAACTAAATTTATTTAAGTGGTTGATAGTATTGATTTTCACATGGGGCCAGATGATGTTGGGTAACTTTTTTCCTTCAATAAATGAAATGATCATTAAAAAAACTTTACTCAGGTTGTCTTTGTCTGATGTAAAAGTTTGTATGAAATCTGAAATAATTAAGGGTCACATATATACACAGATAGAGGAAATCAGGATTCTTTCTACACCACTGTATATAGTGATTGCCTACACTTTTAAAAAAGATGGTTCTTCACGCGTTCTTTAGTAAAGAAAATGGTTCTATACAGAACTATGAACAGTCAAAGAACCCTTTGCATTATTAAAGCGTTCTTCAGACTGATGGAGAATGTGTTGTATATGGCTCTATACAGAACCCTTTTTGAAGTGTTCTTTATAGCACCAAAAATGGTTCCACTATTGTTATAAGCCAAAGAACCATTTTTGGTACTATATAGAACCCACACACGCACACTTACTAAGCCACTTATCCTTCTGGGTCACGAGGAGGTGATGGAGCCTATCCCAGTGGTCACTGGGCGGAAGGCAAGATACACCCTGGACAGGTAGCCAGTTTGTACAAAAACAAACAAGTGTGTATGCGTCTGCATGTGGCTACAAGACTGAATTTATCTGAGAGTGTCCTCTCCTTGCTAACCCTCACTCTCCCATATTTGCTGCCTGTATCAGTGCCTTGAATCTTCTCGTGAATTTTTTTGGGGCGATCGATGGCGAAGCGTTTTGGACTCGAGGACGTTCCACAGGTGAAGAGCGGATGAGCTCTTCAATCGTCCATTTTGTCCTCCGCCACACGTCTCCGCTTTGACTGGCAGCCACTGCAGACATGGCAGAAAATCCATTCCACCTTCAGCCACCTCTACCTTTGACTGCAGTCTGTCTTTAGCTGCCTGATTTATTATAGCATTAATTTGAGTTCAATTTCTTCTGTAGCCCCTGCCAGGGTAACCTTCAGCAGTTTGGGAAGAAGCAGATTATACCTCTACCTGGTTGTTATTGTGTTCATTTCACATATTTCAAGTCAGAAAGGAAGAGGATGAATAACTGTATGGCGGTAGCCTGGTAAAAGTGAATTCATAAACATCAGCACATCTACCCATTCCATTTTACACCAACCAACCTCTCTCTCTCTCTCCTTCTCTCTCTCACCTTTCTTTCATGTTGCACTGGCTTAAGCATCTCCTACCTACACCCATTCTAAATATATATTGCTTTTTCTCCAAACTATTATGGAGGCGTTTCATAGCTCAAATGAAAAATGCTCCTGCTAGATGGATGTGCGAGATGGCTTGCGTGATTGATTTATGTGGATCCGGCCCTCTCTTTTCCTCTACACACACACATACACACCCTGCACTCCACAGTTGCTGTGTTGAACACTAGATAAGGACTTTGTGTGTGTACAAAAGACTGTGCTTGGATTATAATGCAGCTTATAGAGTCATTTTGCCCATTTGCCCATGTCGGCCTTCACCAAGTGTGGAACTCCCAGTGCAGCGCAGGATGAGTGCTTTTAGCTATTATGAGTCTTAAGTTTGGAATACGCCACAGAAAGACCAACAGCACAGTTACTTTATTGCATATCTTACGACTCTGACAGGCAGGCCAGGTAGCAATGAATTAAAGATTAAATACTTGCTGGAATCCAAAGTAGAAGATACAGTCACTGAAGGACAGGGACATTTTTCATGTATTGTATAATGAACATGATAAAACGCCCAGATGTCATCTTTATTTGTTTGGCCCAGACAGGTTTTAAAATGATCTCCAGATCTATCATGAAAAATACTCTTTTTCAGGGCATCACATTGTTGAAAAGAACATAAAAGTGGACACAGTTAAATATAGTGCAGTAAAATATAAAGTCTGAACTCTATCCTCAATTCCAGTGCATAGCACTGTATAAGAAATATATACAAGTGTGCAAAAGTCAGAGAATCAGAATTTTTCAGAATCACAACAAGCAGAAAACTTTTGCACACATAACTGTGCAGAAGTCTTAGGCACCTAAGCACATTGTTTAACCCTATTTATCTTGGCAGGACATATGCCTGTAAAAAGCCCACATGTAAATGGAATAGATGCAAATAATTCAAATACACTAAAAAGTAACAAGAATTTCTCATTTTCATAAAAGTAGTTCATATCTTTTTAGTTAGTTTAAAGAACAAAGTTTGGTTCCAGATTTCTCCTAGACACCTCCAGCCATCCATAGATTTGTTAACTTCCATCAACAGCACACTTGATTTAACTTAGTGAAGTATTGATTGGCCAAACTAGGTGTTGGATGATAACAATAACACTGGGCTGCCATGAGGAGAGGCTTGGAAATAGTTAAATGAACATGATCACATAAGTAAAACCAGTGCTTACTGTATGTTATTTCTGTTTACTGCAACATTAGTAATTTTGGGGCAAATAAATATTTACTGTAGAGATCAGTAGCTTTTTAAATCTAATTATTTCAGGTGCCTAAAACTTTGGCACAGTACGTTATATTTAACTGAAAATTACACAAAGTCTCAACAACTACATATAATATAATTTAGTTTGTCTACTCTTTGCCTTTATTACAGCTTCAAAGTTGACACTTCCAAAGTTCAGTCTTAGAAGTTGGTTGCATTTTCTGCTTCTCACAATCCAGGTAATCCAAACATACTCAGTGATGTTGAGGTCTGGGCTCTGGGGTGGTCAGTCCATCGTTCTGAGAACACCAGCAGCAAATTTTCTTTTCCCAGTAACAGCGTCTTGGCAGCTACACATCCTTTCAGACTCATAGTGTTGAGTTGTTCTCACAGTGGAAGGATGGACAGAAACACCTGTGGATTTTTTCAGATCTGAATCAAGAGTGGAGCTTGATTTTCCCCTCTCTTTCAAAGATGAAAGCTTTAAGAGCTGTTTATCTGCTGGTGACAGTGCTGGTGGTCTACCAGGTCATGTACAGTTGTAGTCCCACAGTCTCTATGTTTTCTCATCATTTTTAAACTCCAGTTTTGGAAACCCACTGATTTTTCTTTGACTTTCTCCTTCTTTATGCAAGTGGATTATCTTATGGCTAATCTCCTCTGAAATATCTCCTGAAAAATGAATAACTTGTGCTTAATGGCCTCTTTTTATCTTCTATACTGTATTATAATTGCACTGTAATCGAGGACAAAGTAATATTTCATTGTCCAAATATGAGCTGTAAAATCTACAGTGGAGGACAACACAAAATATTAAAACACTAAATTTGAGCCTCCTTAATTAAAGTGCAATTATAATGTTGTAGAAGATATAATAAAGATATGAAATAGTGAAGTATGGTGATAATTTTAATGTGAGTTGCAACCGTTCCATGCACAGAATTACCTCAAGAGAAAATGAGGTAGCCCTGGTGAACACAATAACTTTAAACAGTAATAATCTGACTCATTTTTGAAGTTTGATTGTGATTGTGTCAGAGCTCTTCTGTAAGGAGAAAGAATCACAGAGTAGACCAAAGCATTAGTGCTTCTACACAGTACATGTAAGCAGAGAATTCTATCAACTGTGTAAGAAGTGTCTTTAGTATAAAAGTCTAAAACTTAAAAAACAAATTGATAGTTGTCGTATTATATATAAACACTGGGAAAAAAGGATCAGTAGCTCCACTGAGGTTTAACACATTGTTATCTGAAAGTTAGCCCACGTGTGATACAAAGAGACAACTGTCTAATGCAATCTAGCAGTCCACTAAATTGACACAAGTGCCAAATGCCCACACCTTCTCTAGAGGCTTGCGCTGAAGGAATGAGAGAACAAAACTTTGCAATTCCACACACCCTGCACACATTCAGCATTCTCTATAACGCATGAAGAAATGGTAACAAAGAGGGAAAATGAATTATTGATTCCAATTACCTATGAAGGAGCCGGCACGGAGACCACACTCACCGACATTTCGCTGGAGCGTGAGCGTGAGTGAGAGAAAGTGAAAAAAAGGAGACAGAAAGAGAAGATTATGACTGTTAAAAAATAGATTTTAAGGAAAAAAATATAAAATAAACAAACAACTAAGCATTAGAACTGCCATTGTCTGTGACTAAATGGCAGTGGAGACAGCCCTTCAGTTCTGCCCATTAAACTGCCCGACTATGTGAATTGCCTTTGAATTCTGTATTATTAATACAACAATGATACAGTAATATTTTTTTGGAGCAGTGTGAGTTGAAATTAACTAATAATAACAAAACCATGATTTAATTTTATATGAATATTTCTGACTTGAAAAAAGCTGGGTAATTCTGTCCTAAGTGCAGATTCTAAATATTCAATTGATGATCTTGTGTTACTAGAAGATATGATATCATTGTATGATATTGCAATTTTATGAAAATTTCAAAAGCTGAATCATTATGGGTGTGGTCTTTTTTTACAGAAAGAAAACAGTAGCATTTTACTTGAACTTTGCTACATAACATTGACATTCTCATGCCATAAACATCATGGCAGATGGCATTTGCTAACATGATATATTATGGTCAGTAATGTAACGGTGTCATGTTACTACTGCAGTTAATTGTCATGACAGATGCCATAAAATTTGATGTCATGAAAATCATATGATCACTTTTCTGAGTATACTCTAGCTAGTCGTCGTGACATCAGACATTGAGACATCTGTCATGACAATTACTGGCAATGGCAGCAAGACTCTTACATTCCTGGACATAATCTGCCATGTCAGCTCATCACTTCTGCCTCACATGTTTATGTGTCAAATGTTACGTATCATTTTAAGTTTTTAAGTTGTCATTTGCTGAGACTAAAAGAAACACATAAAGTCAGATGTACAGACACAATCATGTAATAAGAGGTCTGCATGGTCTTAATTATTATTGTCTGCGCCTTCTTGCTTCAACCTCCTGTCACGTCCACCTGCAACCCCAAAAACTAATGTCATTTCTGTCTTCACCCATAGAGCAAGTCAGCCAAAAATGAAAGCCAAACACAAATGGAAGCCAAACAAAATTTCTTGGAGAAAATGCAGTTAGATTATCCGTTTATTCTGTGAAGGTTATATAGCTTCATTACATGTATACATCATGTCATCATTTCTAACACATTTTTCTCTGCTGCACATTTGCAGCTCATTTGTCACCTGAGCATCAAACAAGAAGCCAATAATTGTCCAAGCCCACCCCACCAAGCCAGTTATAATACCCACCTACATGAGCGCACAACCTGTTGGCTGTTTGCCTGCTATGACCGCGGTGCCTCAAAATGAATCTCACCCGCAAATTATTTTGCAGGTCACGTTGAACCTGCAGGTGAACCTGCCTTGTGCAGACCTCTGGGGATAATCATTGTGTTTGCTACCACTTTGGTGTTAGGGTCTGTCTCACAATTACTGGAAACAATTATTATTAGTAGTAGTAGTAGTAATATTGTTATTATTATCTCTGTAAGTACATTTGTTGATTTGTTGTACAGTGTTGTGGAACATCACTGATGACATTTTTGTACAGGTATGATATCTGCCTGCCTCAATGGCACACAGTGCCCTGCTCCCATGAGCTCTTTTATCCAGTGCATACACACAACCAGGTATAAAGAATAATTTCATCTATTATAGATACAATAATTGTGGTATTAATGTAGGCTGTCACATCAGCCAACATGCTTAAAAGTTCACGTGTGGAAGTCTTAGTGTCTTGCTGTGATTTCCATGAACCAGCAGTCACGGATGGGGGAATACATAAGTGGCGCGCTACTTTTCATAGCTAACTACAGTTTTTTGCAGCTAATAGCTGTAGCACCTAAAATTTTTTGTGTAATTATAGCGATAATTTTCGCTACAATTTCGCTACAGGCTTCAGGCAATCCACGCAAAATCTGAACCACAGAACGCGATCGTGAACTGGGCTGGTGGCGATTATGCAATCCTGACTGAGCCGCAGACAGCTTGAGCAAACGGGCACACACTGGCCTCGCGCGCTGATCACCCCTTACTTGTAAGTTTAGTTCAGGGGTCGCAACCGAAATGTTAAGAAGAGCCATTTTGTCCTTTCAACAAAAATCTTGGCTGTATGTCTCAGTATGTGCTGATGTACCAGTACAGGCTAAAAATTAAATAAACGAAAAAGCAGACTTACTTTGCTCTGCTTTAACCTTTAGCTCAGCTGCCGCTTGTCCCGCATCTCAGGAAACTTTTCTGCAAGTTTCTTGTAAAATGTCTCTCTATGTTCAACTTTTTACAAGGCTGAAGTCGCTTCTTGCTCTCCTGCTTCTCGTTTGAATTGTCCCGTTCCATCTTAAATGGTGCCTGAGGCGCCAGATTGTACTGCTGCGCCATTTAAGATGGAACGGGACAATTCGAACGAGAAGCTGGTGAATGAGAAGCAACTTCAGCTTCGCGACTTGTTGCAGATTAAACATATCAGGAAACCAGTTGAGCGCTTACAAATGCAAATAAGTTCGTTCATCTCCAAATTATCGATGTTCGTCTTAAATCTTTCACTTTGCCTTTTTGTTATCTGCATTGCTGTGTGACCAGCAGTCTGCGCGTCAGTGTTCAGTGGTAAACGTTGGTGAATTAGCAGTTATGCGTTAACTCCAGCGTTTAAGATCATTTATTGTGAAAACTGTGTTAGAACTGTGTGTTATAACAATTTTACAGCAAAGGAGGATTATGTTATTTTATGTAAAAATCTAGTTCTGCTGTGGAGAACTCTGCAGCAGTGGAGAGATTATTCGGGCCTGATTCTCACCCCAAACAGAGCCAGGGTCACTGATGAGAATTTTGAGGCTAAAGTGCTGCTGAAGTTTAACAAACGACTATGAATGTCATGTTTTCCTAGCTTTTCCTGGCAAGCAGTAGGCTGTATTACAAAACTGAAGACATCTGCAGTCACTTTTTATCATTTATGAATAATAATGGAAGTGGATTAAAAAAAAAACATTTTGCTTGACATTCTCTCAGGCATTCTGGGCATTAGTGGTTAGTGAAGCACTGAACATTACAGAAAGTACTCTCATAAATATTGAGGTTATGTGGTTGGAAATGGTAAGAATTGCTCATTGACTAATGGTGTGGCTTAAACTGTACCTTTTCAACGGGGCTGTGATTATGCATTAGTGCTTAAAGAAGCACTGAAACATTTTCTGTTGCTGCTGCAATTCAGTACAGATCTTCTGAAGTGATGACACAGTATATTATGAATACAAATATTCCAAGTAAATAAATGGCTTTTGCACACTGTGCAAAAGTCAGAGACCCTGTATTTATTTAATCTACAGTCCAGTAGTACATTTTTCAGGTATTTCTGGGGAGATATAAGATAATACACTCAAATAAGTACATAATCAAAGATAAATATGAGTTTTCACCACTGAAGATCAAAAGAAAAAAAAAAGAGGATACGGGGCTACTAACAACCGTGCAAGACCTGCTAGACCACCAAACTTGTCACCATTCAGACAAACAGCACTTAAAGCTTTCATCTTTGAGAGAAAATCAAACTCCAGATCTGAAAAAATCCACAGGTGTTTCCGTCCATCCTTCCACTGTGAGAAGAACAACTCAACACTATGAGTCTGAAAGGATGTGTAGCTGCCAAGAAGCATTTGCTAAGAAAAGGAAACAGACATTTTCAAAGCTGCTGTTGCTCTCAGAACAATGGACTGACCACCCCAGCATCCAGCATTACTGAATGCATTTTGATTACTTGGATTGTGAGAAGCACTTCCGAGACTGAACTTCAGAGGTGTAGAAAAATATCCCTGCAGATTTCTTTAAAAAGCTGAAAGCAAGTCCCATGAAAAGAATGGAAGCTGTAATAAAGGCAAAAAAGGTGGACACACTAAATACTCAAATTTGATATCATATGTAGTTGTTGAGGCTTTTGTTTAATTATATGTTAAATGTTTCCTTTTTCTTGCTGGTGCTAAAGATTGTTTTGACTGGGGTGCTCTCTGACTTTGGCACAGTACTGTACACACTTATACATATGTATTGTGTCTTCATGGGCTATTTCCATTAACTGTATTACTGTGTGCTGTTGATATGCTACATCCAACCCACCCTACTAGGAAATCTTTGGCGTTTTGCTATTTCATATAAAATTTATTTCTTCTTGTGAAACAACATTTTTCCTCTTGAGGAGCGTCTAAATGTACTCATAAAACATTCATGACCACACACCCACACACATAACAGGTTAATCAAGGTCATCAAGAAGAAAGTTGCTGAACGGATGTCAATAACAGTAATAAGAAGTATTACATATGTCTATGTCTAATTTGTGTGTGCTTTGTGTGTGAAAGGTTGTGAGACGTGCACATATTCAATGTGGTGAAAAATCTGCACCATGGATAATCAGCATTCTGAGAGACTATGTTCTGTTTTCCTTCTCGTTCCTCAACCACAGAAGCCCTGTATTCACTCGTCAGACACTTTGTGAGTGTGTGTGTGTGTGTGTGAGCATGTGTGTGAGACAGAAGGTAAGCTTGCATAATTGTTATTCTGCGCTAACATGTAGAGGTGCGAGACAGAGACTAACATCATGCATCATAGCTGACTAAGAGCATGCACTATTTGAATAATGAGTATTCACTGGCTGCCTGTGTGAGACAACTGGCATTTTAGAGTGAAGATACAGACAAATATTGAATATGCTGCAGCTGCATTAAATATTAACCCCTAGCAATAACAAAAGCATGATATTAAAAAATTATCATGCATTGAAACAAATGGAGACAGAATCTAAACTTCAATCTATACCAGTATTAGTAAGTATTTGACCACAAGTGTTGAGACAGCCCTTCTAGTAGAATTCAGCTACTTTAAGGTGAACCCATTGCTGATACAGATGTTCAATTGCAAATACACAGCTTGTAGAATCTCCATAGAAAAGCACTAACCAATAGCATTTGACACTCTGGAGCAGCTATACAGTCTAAAATCACTATAGCCAGTGCCAAGCATCAGCTAGAAGGGTATAAAGCCCCTCAGCAATGCCTTTAAGCAGTGGAGCTGTGTTCTCCGGAGTGATGGAGCTCCATCCAATAACTTTGGGACAGTTCGGAGTGACCCAGTACTGATCGTCCAACATCAGTACCTGACCTCACTAATGTGCTTGTGACTGAATGCAGTCAAATGTTCCAACATCTAGTGCAGAAGTCTTAACCCTCTGGGGTCTAAGGGCATTTTGTTGATTTTTGCATATCTTCTTAAATTCTCCTTTAAAGGCACTTGCATATAACATGGTGCCTATAGTTTTCATATCAAAATGTTCCTTTATTTTTGTCGCTACTTTCCAAAACCGCTGCAGCAACTTTAGCAGCCATAAGCTCTTTGCACGCCATTTCATGTGTCTCTGATGTCAACTAAATGAAGAAGGGTTTCTGATGTGATGGGTTGAGATTTCCTGAGTGTCTATTGGTCATTTTCACGGAAAACGTAGACGGACACACAAATCCACCAATTACACATGGTGAGAGGAGGAAGACGTGTTTCTAAACACCTCTTCATAGCCTCATAACTCCGAATGTGAGTCACCTACGATCTTGTGATAAGATGAATGGAAAGGGCGACTCTACAAATTCAGGAAATGTTTGAACCATATTTCTGGGCTGTATAAGAAACCATATATAGAAACATCGATTTGACATGTGGGCGAGTTTGTGGACCTCACAGGGTTAAAATCCAGACCTTTATTCTAGTTTATGGTCTTGAATTTTGTGATCAAGGTAGTTAACTGAGCTGTTGATGCAACTGATGGGCCCCTATTGTTGTACCTACCAGTTACTGCAAATCTATGACTAGAAATTGGAATCAAGGTCCAGATTCAGAGACCTCTGATCTTGTTTAAAGTCTTTCCAGACGAATCAAGGCAGTTCCTGCAGCAACGGTGTCAAACTCTGTATTTATAAGAAGCATTGAACGAGCAGGTGTCTACAAACTTTTGGATGAATAGTATAGAAGAGGCGATATTTTATTATGATTTGCAAAGTTATGCATGCAGTCTTGTTTTATGAGAACAATGCATCTTTCACATTTTTGTCACGTTTTGTCATTTGTTAACATCAAAAACTAGCAAAAAAAATCAGAAGTTCACACTCAAACCTATTAATACAGAATGCAAATGCAATTCCTTAGGTAACAAACTATGCAATTAATCATGTAATTGTGTAATTACATGTAAATAGTACCCAAATGACAATAACTATACACTTTTAATGGTTAACACATACATTCACTTGCTATCAAGCACTCTCTCTTTCTCTCTCTCTCAATGGAAAAGTTCAAGAGTTAGGACAGTTGAAGATATGAAGTGCTCCCTAAATCTGTCCGGGTGTGTGTGTACACTATTGACAGTGCAGAAGTGAGTGGATGAAAGCCTAAAGAGAGTTTGATATTGGGAAAAAGAGACTGCCCTAGTTTCTCTGAGCGAGTGAAATCTTATCTGTCTCTGTATTCGGCGAGGCTGTGAAAGAGACATATGATTTTCTTTCTTCTCTCGTCTCTCTGTAATATAATTAGGGGTGGTTCTCCTCTTCTGCACAAAAGAAAGCGTCTCACTACTCTGCTGACTCAAGTCTCTGTCACCTCACAATTTGTGATGACTCTCTATATTCTTTATAATGGAGATAAATTATTATATTAAACATAGCTGCAAAGAACTGGGGTTGGGGGGGTTATTATATTTGATTTGCTTAAGGGATGACTCTGTGTGTGATATGTTTTCACTGTGGACAGAGAAGGGAACCCCCCCCACCACCACCACCACCGCACTAGATAATTTCAGTGTCATTTAAGGCCCAACTGCATCATGCAGAAAAGCAGTGTGTTTTGGCCTCGAGCAATTTCCTCAAATGTCTCAAAGAGTTTGGAGAGACTGGACAAGATGCAGAGAGAGACATCCTGTCCCTTTACTCTTGAATCACTGGACGTCTGCAGAGCGACAGGCCATTTGTGTCCAGACAGAGAAAATGAAAGAGTCTTTTGACCATAGTGACTTTTTGTCCACTAATTACTCTGAATTATTCAGTTACTACTATAAGATTATCATGTAAGGTGTGTAATTATGAGAGTCAGGAATGGACGTTTTGACCTGCTGATGGGTCCTTAGAGTTTAAGTGGTTAACAACTTACCTTGTGCAGATTTAAATACTCTAAATGTGAACAAAAGGAACAGTATGAAAAAAAGGATTTTAACTGTGAATTACTGTAGAAAAAAATTAAATGTTTGTAAATAAACCATATATGTACTGTATTTTAACACTGCTGTTGTTAATTTATATAACTAGAATGTAAATTCACAGAAATAAAATGACCACCTTTATTTCCCAAACATTTGCATTTATTTTAATGTATGTTTCTGTTATCATTATGGTAAAATACTGTAAGTTAGAATAACTAGTTGAACGAGTAAAACTGCTGAATTACAATAAAAGGCAGTAATTCTAAGAAAAGAAATTACTAAATAGACTTAAGGAACAATTTTATACATTTTTGCTATCTTTAAGAAAACATAATTTTACTCTTCAATAATGGACTTTTTTACTGTTTTTACCCTTTTTTGTCACAGTAATTTTACAGTGTTTTTCAAGCATTATGATGACAGCCAAATGTTATTAAAGGGTAAATGTGTTATTCCATGCCAACTCGCATAGGGCCTCTCCAGTGATATTATGAATTTCCAAGAAAAAAAATCCAAGCAAAAATTTTGTTTAGCCCCTGTGAGACTGAAGCCAAAAAAGTGTCTATTTCTGCTGTTTAACCTGCTCTTCTCTGAGAATGACATGATTTCTAAGTGCTGTTGTTATGTTTATTGGATATGTAGAAAATGTGATCTAACAAAGCTAATTAATCAGTTTTATTTAGTTTGTCTCACAGACATGTGGTCATAATAAACCCCATCATAATAAGCTCTAAATGAGTTCACACATTCTCTCCAATAATAAAGGGAGCATTATGCATCTTTTATATAGTGATAGACAACATTCAGACACAGGAAGCTCTGATTCTACAGGCTAATTCATTTCACTCTGACCATTGTGCAATTAATACTGAATAGTTATTGAATAGTTTCTTTTCTGACCAAGCAGGGCTGAGCTTCTGACCATTCAGGGACTGGCAGAGGTTGAGTTAATACTTCAATAAGCACTTACACATTAGCAGATGAGACAGTGCTACTTTTTTATTTATTTTATTTATTAAGTACTTTATTTTTTACATATTTATGCAAACATCATCTTCTTTCATTAAGAAAGCAACTCTTTTTCAACAACTTTTTCTCATGTTTCACATGCATTGGCTGTTCTTGATAAACTACCATGCTTTCATGTGCACCCACACAAAGATGAATCATAGCTTGAGCATCAAGAACTGGGTTAACTGGGTCATTTTTGGGCTCAATAGCTTACTGCGCCAGTCAGATTTATTTGTTAAACAAAACTGTGATCTTATGTAGGGTGTGTTTAGACCTTTTACTTCTTATATGCAAAGTCAACTTTATTGCATGTGTATATATGCAATTTGTGACTGCAACCACACATTCATTCATGAGATCCTTCTGGTGTGGGTTGATGCCAGTTTCTTCTACTTGGGTGCTTAGAGCTCTGCCTTGTGGAGAGTCTTCAACTGCTAAGTAAATGATAATCAGAGAAGAAGGTACGTTTTAGTTGTTGTTTTTTACGAAATAGTTGAGGTTAATCGAGTAATTGTGACAGTCGTAGTTTCATTTAGCAGGCTTAGTTTATGATGCTCAGAGGTGCATAAGGAGAAGGACGGAATGATTGGAAAACACAGAATGAAGACAGGTCACATCCACTGTGAAAATCCACCCCCTGTGGTTTTTCCACATTCGACCTGCGCATAAAGCTCCGCATGTGTTCCATCTTCTACAAACGTTAAAGCCCCAGCCAATCAGAAAGGTGAGATCACCTTTTGTCTGACTTTCATTACAGTATTATAGCTATTCAATAGGAGAGCGTGTGTGTGCTTCTGTGCATTGACTGTTAGGAGCTTTCTGACAGTGACAGGCCTGGATGTACATCTCACTCTTTCTCTCTCTCTCTTTCTCTCTCTCTCTCTCTCTCTCTCTCTATATATATATATATATATATATATATGCACTTTGTAGTTCTACAGTCACAGACTGTAGTCCATCTGTTTCTCTGCATACTTTGTTAGCCCCCTTTTATCCCATTATCATGTTCTTCAGTGGTCAAGACCCCCATGGACCCTCACAGAGCAGGTACTATTTGGGTGGTGGATCATTCTCAGCACTGCAGTAACATTGATGTGGTGGTGGTGTGTTGGTGTGTGTTGCGCTGGTCTGAGTAGATCAGATACAGCAGTGCTGCTGGCGTTTTTAAACACCTCAGTGTCACTGCTGGACTGAGAATAGTCCACCAACCAAAAACATCCAGCCAATAGTGTCCTGTGACCACTGATGAAGGACTTGAGGATGACCAACACAAACTGTGCAGCAGTAGATGAGCTATCATCTCTGACTTTACATCTACAAGGTGAACTGACAAGATAGGAGTGTCTAATAGAGTGGACAGTGAGTGGACACAGTGTTTAAAAACTCCAGCAGCACTGCTCTGTCTGATCCACTCGTACCAGCACAACATACGCTAACACACCACCACCATGTCAGTGTTACTGCAGTGCTGAGAATGATCCACCACCCTGTGGTGAGGGT
Organism: Colossoma macropomum; assembly: GCF_904425465.1. Classification (NCBI taxonomy): domain Eukaryota; kingdom Metazoa; phylum Chordata; class Actinopteri; order Characiformes; family Serrasalmidae; genus Colossoma; species Colossoma macropomum. Next base: position 28,673,739 of record NW_023494792.1, on the reverse strand, counting down.
CCATGGGGGTCCTGATCACTGAAGAACAGGGTAAAAGGGGGCTAACAAAGTATGCAGAGAAACAGATGGACTACAGTCTGTAATTGTAGGACTACAAAGTGCACCTATATAGTAAGTGGAGCTGATAAAATGGACAATGAGCGTAGAAACAAGGATATACTTATATATATATAACAAGTCATAATGTTATGCCTGATCGGTGTATATGTATACACACACACACTAAACCACTACACAGTCGTGTGCATTAGTTTGGGTGCCCCTGGTCAAATTATACATGTCTGTGATGTTAGTAAGTTTGAACATCACTGAGTAAATAAGTTAAAACGTCCTCTACAGAGAACACACCCTGCACATTTTAATAGACCATTACTGTGCATTTGCTGAGTTTAACATCTTGGAAAAAAAAAAAAAACTTTGGAACAAAATAATGGCACATTTTGTATTTTATGTTTTATTTGAAAATTTTCTTCTTGTTTTTTTTAACTCAACAAATAAATAGGAATTGCACGCTAAAACTTGTAGAAAAATGTCTATACTAAAGTTCTCTGTAGAAAATGTCTTATTTTCACTTAGAAAATCAACAGTACATTGGGAGTGTTCAAACTTTTATATCAACTGTATGTTTAAGGGCACACAGAGAAATAAGGTTAATGTCCATAGTGAATTGATAGCAGCTGCAGATACCAACCTCTACACTTACTCTTTACATAAACTTCTCAACCATCTTCACCTTCTCTCTAGAGAAGAAAGTTATAAATGTGAAGGCAAAAAATATTTAGCTTTCAAGATTATGTGTACACTGTGACCCAAAGTGCTGTTGGTATGTTTCTTTGATGCTGAGGAAATTTGGCACTCGCGTGATACACAATGTGAAAGTATGCCTGCAGATATATCAGTACTTTCAGAACTGAGAACAAAAATCAGTAGGGTCCCATGGTAGAAAATGCACAGAGATTTGCCTGAACAAACTTGAAAAGTACAAAAAGTTAGGGCTGCAAACAGAGTTAGTACTCACAGCCTTTCTTACGACTTGATTGGAAAGTCCTAAAAGATAAAAGTCCTTTTTAAACAATTCCTGCAAATTATTTATGAGATTAGTTTGGTAGATCATACACTGTGTATCATAAATGTAATAAAAATAAAAACCATATAAAGTCCCAAATTCAATCATGTGATGATATAGCCATAGTGGTGGGGTATAAGCATCCAGGACTTGTTGCAGAAACCTCATGCAACAATGTGGCTGTTCTTGACATTTAATCTACCATTGTCCATTAAAATGGTATTTCTCAGTGCATTTGTTGCATTTAGTTAATATGTAAGGAAAGACAAAATGTGTAGGCTTTTGTGTAACAAACTACATTTTTCAACAAGAAAACTTTTTATCATTACTCTGACTAATCAAATAACAAGTACCTTGTGCTATCATTTTGAAGATCCAGCATTAAAGACTGCTGCATCTTTTATGCAGTGATAGAAAACATGGTAAGAAGCAGAAAGCTCCAATTCTACACACTGACACATTAGATTGGTAAACGTATATGGATACCTGCATTAATATGGATTTGGCCTGCCTATGCAGCTATAACAGCCTCCACTCTTCTGGGAAGGATTTCCACAAGATTTTGGAACATGTCTGTGGGAATTAAAAAAAAGAGCATCTGTGAGGTCAGGCACTGATGTTGGACGAGAAGGCCTGGTTCACAATCTATGCTTCAATTCATTCCATACGTGTTCAGTGAGGTTGAGGTCAGAGCTCTGTGCAGGACACTGGGGTTCCTCCACTCCAAACTCGTCAAACCATGTTTTTATGGAACTCGCTTTGTGCACAAGGGCACAGTCATGCTGGGTCAGGAAAGGCTGCCACAAAGTTGGAAGAATGAAATTGTCTAAAATGTCTTTGCATGCTGCAGCATTAACATTACCCTTCACTGGAACTAAGGGGCCGAGACCAAACTATGAATAACAGCCTGGACCATTATCCCTCCTCCACCAAACTTTACTGTTGGCACTATGCATTCTGGTAGGGAGCGTGCTACTGTATTGGTGCAAAAATTAAAAATATATTTAAATTTTTTGTTATTTGAGTCAAACCAAGCTCATCCATCAGATATCGTGATTCATCACTCCAGAGAACACATTTCCTCTGCTTCAGAGTCCAGGGGCTGCATGCTTTAAATCAATCCAGCTGACCCTTAGAATTGCACAAAGAGATCTTAGGCTTGACCATGGAAAACCCATTTCAGTTTGGAACTTTGTTGTGAGTGATGCTTCAGAAATTGGCGCTCTACTCTGTGAGTTTTCACAGTCTTGTGCTTCTTGATTGAGCTGTTGTTGCTTCTAGATGCTTCTATTTCACAATACTAGCACTTTCACTTGACCGTTGAAATTCCACTTGTGGTATCCTAAAGTAATATCCTAAAGTGATCCTGACTTGTGATACCCTAAAGTGATATGCTATAACAGTGCCACAACCCATTCTACTGCCAATGTTTGTGTATGGAAAATGCATGATTTTATAAACCTGTTAGCAGTGAGTGTGGCTGAAATACCTGAATCATGAGGGGAGTCCATATAGTGTATGTTTCACTCTAGCCAACATGTGCATGCATGCACCGTATCTCCTCTTCCACCATGAAATTCCTAGAATGGACTGCCAACAAGATGCTCTTTTCGATAGGGCCTAGTGCATTAGCTTCAAATCCTTATTAGCTGTAGTGTAAAACTAAAAAGGTAAACCTGTTTTTTTCAGGCATCAGACATTTCTCAGCTCATCATCTACATTTGGGGTAAAAGGAAAATTGTTTCATTTTGATTTTATTGCAGAACTGTTCCTTTAACCTCATAATCGGCAAAGCTTTTATTACATCCCACAGCTTTTTTCAGTAATATTATTCACATGTTTGTTTTCATTCAAGCTCCAGTGGGAACAAGAGCCCTGCATGAACCTCCTCACACTAAACGTCATTGCTACAGTGGTCTGATACTACAGCGGTGTTAGTTCTGCAGCCATTGCACCAGCTGTGTAATTGCTGTATGTTAAAACTCTCACGATTGGTGTCCCCTGGTCCAAGCAATCATGGCTTAATAGCTGGAGTGGTTGAAGTTTGCACTGAAGTACTGACATGACCCTCATTATTAGATCACACATGGAGCTCCATGTTTAGTATCATAGAAGGAAATATGAATGGATTTATCTATGTTGCTGAACATTGAGGCTGTCTTACAGCAAGTCCTGCCTTTCAGAAAAAAGAGCCAATTCCCTTGTTTTAACGTGAAAAAACCCAGGCCTATCTTATTTGTACATTGACACAAGAACAGATTTGAGGTGCTGCTGTTTTAGCGATGTTGATAGATGTTAGAAGTCATTATAACAGAGGCATTTTCAGAGGAGAAACTACAGAAACAGTGGTTGATGTCAAATCTTTGCCCTCTTGTAAAGATATGTGCATGTTGTTTTCTAAAGAAGTCAGCACATCTTCTAAAGAGAACACTTAGTTATGACATTTTTCTGTGAATTTAGTACATCATTTCTATTTATTTACTGAGTTTAACATATTGGATAAAAGTAAAACATAAAATATAAAATGTGCCATAACTTTTGCACAGGCCAAACTTAATGTTTTTTGTTTTTCCAATATGTTAAATTCAGCAAATAAACAGTAATTGTTCATTAAAATGTGCAGAAGTGTGTTCTGTGTATAGGATGTGTAGCATGAAATTTGACCTGGTGTTGGCTGTATGCATATTTATACAACAGTTAGTTCTGGCCACGCAAGCTGATTGGTTGAGAAGCGTTCTAACCATGCTGTTATTTCGCCATCATCATATTTTTTTCACAAACACTGCATCACTCCGCTGAGACATCGTTGCTAAGCAACCACTTTGACATCTGTAGGAGACGCTCACGCCATATGAACATTTTTACTTCTTACTTTGCGCACTGTCATTACCACTGAGCAAGCTTTTCATTTGGCTGCTGTAACAGACGAACAACTAAACATTTTGGAATTAGCCCGAAATGAACCGAATACCATTCGCCAAACAAAATGGGCTGTAAGATGCTTTACAGACTGGCTGGAACAAAACAACATTAATACTGATCTAGGAAAAACTGACAAAACTGAGCTAAACTTGATATTGCGGCAGTTTTATGGCTCAGTCCGTACTTTAAAAGGTGAGGCTTACAGAGGCTTACAGAATCGGCAGGTTTTTTTGCACACTAGGCTTGGGTATCTCAGCGAACCTCCGCTTAGTCGGTCCTTGTGTGTAAAGAAAGATCCAGAGTTTAAGCCTGCAAATATTGTCTTCCTGGGAATTATTAAAACTCTGAGACGCAAAAGGAGAGACAAAACAAGTCATCATCCATCACTTTTTTTTTATCACAAATGAAAAAATCTTCAAGCAATCTTACGCATGTAACCCCAATCATCCGAGGGGGCTTCTAAACAAAGTATGGTTTGACATCCAGCTGCATTTTGGGCGCAGAGGTAAAGAGGGCAACAGATAATTTTAGAAAGACTCATTTGTTATCAAAACAGACGAAAATGGTACAAAATACTGCACACTGACATTCAACGAAGAAACAAAAAACCACAAAGACATTATGGAGCGAGATCAAGAAAACTACCAGGGGTTCATGTTTGCCAGACCTGGAGACAGCCTGTGCCCAGTTGCAGCATTAGAAAAATATCAGCAAAATGCCGCACAACACCCCAGCCTTCTGTTTACAACCTAAAAAGACAGCGACTACAGCAGACCCAGTGTGGTACATAGCAAGTCCCCTCGGGGTGAACTAACTGGCCACAATGCTTCCGCGAATATGCAAGGAAGCTGGAACTTCCAAGATATAAACCAACCACTGCTTAAGAGCCACAGCAGTTCAGCGACTGTCCGATGCTGGTCTTGAATCAAGGGAGATTATGTCTGTCAGTGGTCATTGGTAAGCAAAATATATAAAAACTATATATAAAAATATTTAACAAAACTTACATTTATTACAGGTCCGAGAGTTCATTAAAAAGTTACTGGAGACTCACATTAAATGACAGAAAAAGATGGAGTGCAATCCTCAATGCACAGTCTAACCCTGACGACACACACGGACCACCAGTGAAATGAGCAGCTCAGCTGTTTGATGATAGCACATGTACAGCAGAGCAGCAGCCTTTTTTCTCCAACTGCACAATGAACGGAAGCGTACAGGTCAACATATACAAGAAATAAGTTTGAATATTATTGATTATTTGATTAATAAATTCATATATTTGGGATTGATTTTCTTCTATTTTTATTCTTTCCATTTTGTAATTTATAAAGTACTTAGTGTCATCCAAGTGACATGGTGGAACTACTGAAATAGGTTACAGGTTTTTAAAATATTAAAGCACATTTAGATAAAATGTTTGATGTTTTCTCGATGCATTTTTTACTTTTTATTTTTCTTTTTTTTATGAGAGTAAAACTTTTTGTCAGTAAAAAATTTGCAGTAAAAAGTGAAGTTTGAGAGCACAGTAAAAGGTACTGAAGCTGGTTTTGTTTGACACAAAACCAAAGTAAGACAGAAATTAGTGCAGCGAAAGTATAAATCATATAATGAACTAAGAACTATGGTAATTGCCCTGAGCAAGAATAGAATAGAAGAAAACAAGCAGAAAAAACTGAGTGTGAAACGAGTTTAATGTGTGTGGAGCTGGAGAACAAACTGCTGGCTGTGCAGCGAGTGAGCGGAGTTCGTTACTCTGACATAGCAACAAGCTGCTTGTTAAGGAACTATAATTTGGTAGAAGGAACTGGTAACATTAAAACATATTAAATGCCACGTTCACGGCCCAGTTTATTTATTTCTTACTTTATTTATTTAACTGTTGTATAAAAGCAATAGAACACTCGAGGTTGTGTGTTCCTATGTCAGAGTAATGAACAGAGTAATGAAGTACGGACTGAGCCATAAAACTGCCGCAATATCAAGTTTAGCTCAGTTTTGTCATTTTTTGCTAGATCAATATTAATGTTGTTTTGTTCCAGCCAGTCTGTAAACCATCTCACAGCCCATTTTGTTCGGCGAATGGTATTCGGTTCATTTTGGGCTAATTCCAGGCTGTTTAGCTGTTCTTCTGAAAAGCTTGCTCAGTGGTAATGACAGTTTTGGAATTCAGAGTAGTCTCATCTTCAGAGTCTGACCAAATCGGCTGTCGGTCAAATGTAATCTTAACAGTATACATTTTCTGTTTGTGCACAAAGTAAGAAGTAAAAACGTTCACATGGCTTGAGTATCTCCTTCAGCTGTCAAAGTGGTTGCTCTGGAGTGATACAGTGTTTGTGAAAAAAACGTGCTGTTATGACAAAATAACAGCACAGTTAGAATGCTTCTCAACCAATCAGCTTGCGTGGCCAGAACTAACTGTTGTGATATATATATATATATCACTGCTGTTAGAACAAAATGTTTTTCAGTTTTTGACATGATTTGAAAATGCCTGTTGCCCTTTACATTGTGCAATTTTTTATTTTTTTTTATGATAAATAGACCAAAAGAAATGGCCCAAAATCACTTGGAAAAAAAATTAAACATTCTTTCTCATGTAATGTTATCATTTGTGGTTTAAAGTTTTCCCTGTACAAGTAGAGGGGAGCCTACTTTTCTGTGACTAGAAATAACTGCAAGGAGGTATTGCCAAAATGGCCACAGAGTGGATCAATTTGCCTCTAAGGACTGTGGATGATCCCAGTCCTAGTCTTGTCTTTCCAAACTGTATTGTGTTTTTCTCTAAGAAGAGAGAAGACAGTCACTCAGGCTTATGACTGCTGTAGATAAAAGAGATACGGAGCTCTAAAGAGGATGTTTTCACAGAAAAAGAGACACGGAGTGTGTGATACGGAGCTACTGGATGGGGAAATAGACTGTGTGTCTGTCTGTACATGACTGGCTTACAAATCCTCTTTTTTTATTGATCAAATGCAGTTATCTCTTGTAGAGTGCAGTCTGTAAGTAATTTGATAGTGACATAGTGTTGTTGTTTTGGGCCTGACCTCCTGCACATTAGATTTAGAAATGAACAAAATACCTTGGTGAGTTAAATGCAGATTGTCAACTTTAATTTGAGGGTATTCACATATTATATGGGCTGATTCAAATAGGAATCACAACCATTGTTAAGCATAGCTTATCAACACAATTCAAAGAAAAAAAAAATTCTCGTGTTTAGTACTTTAGTACTTTAGTACTGCAAAAGTACTTTAGTACTGCAAATCCGTAACCCTGATGATAAACATCACCTGATGCTGGGTTTTTTCCTGGTTATGCTCCTCTAGTCCTGTAATAGAGCCACAGTTTTGCTTGTTATGGGAGTTTTTGCTTTTAAAATTTGCCTTTAGTAAGTGCAGTGGGTGTCAATGGGGTTCGGGTTGGGTATTTGACATGGCCAGTCAGGAGCCTTTTTTGCACTCGTTGGCTTTAGTCTTATGTGTTTGTACAATATCCTGGTGGTTCAAGGTTTAGTTAGATCTGAGCAGTTGAGATGCTTCTGTTCACTTTAGAATTATTTATGCTGCTGCAGCCAAAAGAAAAGTGCATCAGTTCAACTGGCAGCCATACATGTTCATGTATCATGTTTCATAGATAAGCAGCTCCTAGTCTTCTTCCATACTTTCTTTTTCCACCATCCCTCAGTACAGGTTAATCTAATCTATCCAGAGGATTTTTATTGGGCCATCCATCATGAGATTTTCATACAATGTAAAAGCCAGTTCTTGTGTTCAAATGATGTAGAATGGGGATTTTGTTTGTTTTTTGTTGCTGTTGTTTCTTTTTAGACAGCAAAACATTTTGATGTATTAAACATTTGAATTCTAATGTTTTTGTATTCTGATTTTTACAGTTATTTTTCATGATTACTTGTTTTGCTTCCATTGACACTCTGAGGATACACTCAGGACCTTTTGTAAGCTCTCTTGTCCGTGAACACATTTAAAAGCGAAGCTGCATTTGTGATCGACTCATGTTCAGATCTAGCTGTCTTGCTGAGGTAGTCGAGCACACATTGTGCTTAGATCTGTGCCTGTATGAGCTCCATCTGCTCTGCACCTGCACCACAACAGCCTGATTTAAAAATGTAAAGGGCAAACATAATTGTGCTGCGTTCTGATTAGATGAAAATCCAATCTTCATGATCAGATCATTATGATCTCAGGTTTATGCTATGAGGAATTTGAGGCTGAAGTGTAAACAGGCACAATGATGCAACAGTACACAGCTGGGCAAGAAGCAACTGATGCTAACTATCCAGTTACTTATGTTTTCTTGAAATAGGGTCTAATAAGGGATGTCTGGTTGAACCAATTTACAGTATTGTGCAAAAGTACATTTCCAGTCAAAACAGCCATTAAGTACAAGTTATCCATCTATCAAAGACGAAAGTGAAAAAGCAGAAAACACATATTTAACAGAAAATTACTCTTTGCCTTTACTACAGCTTTCATTTTTTTCAGGAGACGTGCTTTCAGTGTTTCAAAGAAATCTGCAGGGATTTTTTTCCACACCTCCAAAGTTCAGTCTTAGAAGTTGGTTGCATTTTCTGCTTCTCACAATCCAATTTCAAATTTTGACTCATCAGTTCATAAAACCAACCAACATCTCAAGTCATGTCAAGTCAAAGTTCGTTTATATAGCGCTTTTTACAACAGGTGTTGTCACAAAGCAGCTTTACAGAAAAATACGGGTCCAAGCCCTCAAGAGCAAGCCAAACACAACAGTGGCAAGAATAAACTCCCTAGAGCAAGAGAAAGAAACCTAGAGAGGAACCAACACTCAAAAAGGTAAACCCAGCCTCCTCTGGTCAACACCAGACAGCAAACAAGATGTTCAGAATTGTTTTTCTTGAGCAAATTTTGTCCTTTTGCTTCCTCAGTAAGGCCTTCTTGGCAGCTAAACATCCTTTCAGACCCATACTGCTGAGTTGTTCTTCTCACAGTGGAAGGATGGACAGAAACACAGATCTGAAGGAAGAGTGCAGCTTGATTTTCTCCTCTCTCTCAAAGATGAAAGCTTTAAGTGCTGTTTATCTCATTATGATAGTTTTGGGGGTCTACCAGGTCCCATTTTCTCTTTTTATCCTTTAATCAAACTCCAGTTTTGAAATCCACTGTGCTTCACCCAAAAAACAAAGCTTGTATTACTGTTCAAAAAATTATTACTTATAGTCGCACTATGTATATAACATAGTAGTTGCACTATTACTTGTAACTTCTCTGTATATTTTAACACACTTCCATATGTAGATTTCATCTACATTTAATGTTGTTACACATAATCATTTTCAAAGGCCTGCTTTGCTTGAAGTCAGCAACATGTACCTTGCATGACCCAATAGATACAAGCTGCAAGGCTTAGAAGAAGGATTTGTATGTGCGTGCACGTGCATGTATGCGTGTCATGGGAGGCTATTAGTGGGATCCTTGGGCGGGGGTTGACCAGCACTGCAGTATTTCAGGTTCAAAGTCGTGCTATCGAGCAGCCTGTCCCTGTGGTGTCTTGAGTGGCCTCTGGTGTCATCGCTGACACTGAGGTTTTTGGGCAGGAAGGACAGAAGTGCTGTCTGACAGCTCCATCAGATCACGCTCTTTTAGTTCAACCACACATAAATACAACATCAGCATCTATTTTAAATGGACAGTTCTGGTTTTTAAAGCTGATTGGCTGAGCTCATTCAAAGCCATTCTAAAATATTTGTATATACACAAATACCACCGCACACATTAGTTGAATTCTGTATTAACGTTATTAAAAAGAAGAAGTGCTCATGAAATATTTAACCTCTTTTCACAGGAGCCATAAATTGCATTTTCCACATGTTTCAAAAGTCCATCAATTGAACTATAGTAAAAAATCTGAATTATTTACCAGGATTATGTTATGACCTGTTTAAACTCAATGCACTAACAGAGATAGTAATAAGCTAAATACAATTCCAAAATCATCATTTATAGGGTACCTTTATTGGGAGGTATCTGTCCAAAACCCTAACCCTTACATTTCAAATTGTGAAAATAATACTTTTTTTGTATTTTTTCTTCATTTTTTAAAAAATGCCTTGTAATTTTTTTAAAGTGAAGCACAAAAATTTAGATGTATCATGAGTTTAATTTTTAAATTACAAAATGCCAAAACAAAAAGATTTTTAGTCTGTAGGCGGAGCCTTATTTTAGCCACACCCCTGCATTTTAGAGCAAGAAGTGAGACTGCATCCAAAGTTTGCATATTGTGGAACTGCTTAGGATAAGACTGATAAAACTAATAAATATGAATATAAATGATGCTCACTGAAAGATTTGAATGTGAAGACCCTGTTTTTATATCCTGTTTTTGTATTTCTACCACTGCACTATATGCACCCTCTGTGTTCATCATACAGAAGACACACATGCACGGTGCTTTTTCCTTCCTCTCTGCTATTGGCAGACGTCCCCCGCAAGCACTTGAGGAACACGTTCCTATCGAATCACTTCAGTGGATTTCATTTAGTGGAGAGGCACTTGCTGTGCTGATTAATCCCAGCAGAACTCCCTTATTAAAAACTATTGTTAAGCTCTGTGTCTGATGCAGAGTTTGACTGACACAAGAATAACCCTGCAGAGTGTTAAAGGGAAATACTACTTTTATATATCGCCAGCCTAAAATGATAAAGTTCTATCAGCGTTCAGTGAAGTTTTGAGATAATGAGTATCAAGGATTTCACTTTCACTTGTTAAATGTAAGGGCATATAAAATGTAGGTAATGAGAAGGACAGCTGTTTCAGGGTAATGCAATGTTGTACTGTTTTACAATCATTTTATTTTCAGATATTTGTACAGGTTTGTTGAGCAACATCAATATCATGACCTTGTTGATTAAAATATATTTAGAAAAAACACCAAAACTGGTTCATTTTATGGTCTAAATCTGTTGTACTATATGAGTATGAGAATTTGGTTGTACTATATACACTAAATGTTTATGGGAAAAGCAGTATGAAGATAAATATGTTGTGCTACATAATTTAAAGGGGTAAAAGCAGAATAAAAAATATCTATTGTAAATAGTTATTTATCAACTTACGGACTCAGATTCCTGTGCAGTGGTAGTGATGGGAACCAGGGGTCACAATGTCTATAACACAGTAAATTTTATTTACTATCCAAAACCATCAGTGAACCTACTGAGCCTTCTGAGTTTTTATATGTAATGTTGTGATGTAACCAAACAAAGACCTTTTCTTTGGGAAATATATTTGCCTTACAACACCCTTCATGCACCCCTCCACATGAATGGCTTTTGAAAAAATATTTTTAGACCAAAATCTTAGCTCAAAATCATTATGAAACAATTGACCCCAGGCATCAGACAATGTACCATAACCATTTCAAGTACTACCACTACTACTGTGAGCAGTTCTTACTCTGTATGTTTCTCTAGAATGGCACATTTCACTTCAAACCACTCTGAATGACTCTGAGTGTACACCTTAATGATTGAATTCTGCAGACATTTTGAAAAATACCCTTTAAAGAGTGTTGGACAAGGCATTGCATTCCTCTCACTGTGTCTGGTGAGTGTACTGCATCTCAGAGACAGCATTTTCTAATATCTCAGAGAAAGCTAAGCTTCCACTTGTGTGGGAATCCGTTGCATGGATTGTTGAATTTATTATTATCTTTTTGTTTGTAACAGGATACAGAGCTCATCACAACACCACAGTGATCCATGTCTGACATGCCTTTTTAAATGAAGTAAATCAGATTTTGTATCTGCATAGGAATTGTCAGTAAGATTTTACTGTTCATTAGGCTACATGACAATAACATAAGCCCTTCATGGCAGCTGACATAAACCTACATAAACACCTATATGAAGTAATACAGGTTTTTGTTGATATTAGGTTGGTGGGTGACCCCATTCACACTAAGGGTTAACCCTTTGGTGTTTCGCAGGGTGGTCAACATCTCTTAATCAGAAAACATTTCTTAACACACATACGTCACTTGTGAAAACATAACTTTACTCATGTGGACAAATTGTTTTGGTGCTTGAAATGGGTTTACCAAAGTCTTAGGTTCACAAAATGTATGATATAGTAAATAAATGTTATGCTCATCACTGCTTCACAAAACCACTTCAGCAACTTCAGTGGCTGCAAACTTTTTACCCACCATTTCATATCTGTGTCTGAGGTGACTGAACAAAAAATGAAAGGTTTCCAACATGGAAAAAAAAAACATGGTTAAGTCCTTAGTGATTTCCTGATTTCATGCAAAATATACATGGACACACAAACCCACCAATTACAGGCGAGAGGCAGATAACTGACAAACTAATGCACCAGTTACACATGGTGAGAGGCAGATACCGTGTATCTCAACTTGTCTTCATTGACTCATAACTCCGGATATTTAGTCACGTATGATGTCATTATACAATTTAATCGTAAGGGCGCCTTTACAGATTCAGGAACTGTTTGAACCATATTGCTCATTGTATTATCACAAAAATAATATTAGAAACAGAGAAACATCACATCTTTTTAGGTCAATGGGTTACCTCACATTTTATAAGTTATGTGAACTTATTTGGGCTTACAGTTTAAAACAAAGGTGACTCCCTCTAAACAGATGCTTTGACAGTTTGTGGTACACTGAAATTAAATTACTGTATTGTAGTTATTTTATCAAGGTTCTGATACTGATACACTCTTGACAGTGTTATGTATATTTTCTCTGGCCCTTCAGTAAAGTGAGTTTGTTTTTGCTGTTTATAAGATAAACTGTAAAAAAAGGTGCTTTGACTTATAAGTTGGTGTTCAAGTGCCTAGAAACTTTGAGTTAATTGAATTTTAAATAGCAAGTGAACAGAACAACAACCTGTGTTTTATACCCTATTAACCCTATTATTTGTTAATAAATTCTTTGAGATGGACACAGTGCCACCAAAAAGTCACCTGTCATAACCTGCTGTCATTTTACCCCAGAAAGTGTTTTAACACAACCTAACGTCTACAAAAACCTGACAAAAGCAGCTTTTATAATAACTGTCGCTTATTGCAATAAGCCTTTATAAATGTTTGTGTAGGTTATGTCAGCTGTCATGAAAGGCTTTTGTAATTGTCATGTTATGAACTATGAACGTGCCCTGCGATGGACTGGCGACCTGTCCAGGGTGTATCCTGCCTTCCGCCCAATGACAGCTGGGATAGGCTCCAGCACCCCACTGCGACCCAGAAGGATAAGCGGTTTAGATGATGTATGTATGTATGTATGTTATGAACTTGACGGCATAGATTGTGTGTGTATGTATATGTATGTATGTATGTATGTATATATGTATGTATTACTGTTGTTATTGTTATTATTTGTACGTTTGATATTTGTGAACTAGACTTCAGTGTCATGAAGAGTTAGGAGGTGTTTTAAATGAGGTTGACTTCACTGAATTTCATATGAATATGAAGCTGCGAGAAAACCCCAGGCCAAAACTAAACCATTTATAACTTATGTGCGTTAGTTCATGTGAATTCTGACTAATTTTCAACTATGCAAAGACATGCATCCAAGACTGGCTGTCTTAGTGAATTTGTTGTTTGCTTAACTGTCGAGGCCGTAACCATAACAGAACACATTTTAAGCATATATCAGTTTGATGCCACCTGATGAGCTAAAACATTAATTTTGAGCTTTAGAGAAGACTGTAACACTTTTTAAGCCCTCCAAGCTGCCCAAAGGCACAACTATGCATAACTGAAAAGCTGATACTGAGGAAAACTCAACCAGCTCTCTCTTCTCCGTGAAATGAATTCAAAGATATTACAACAAACACAGGCAATTTTGTTCATGTGAATTGTGGCAAAGAAAGGTTCTTTACAGGAACTCCACTCATTCTCTTATTCTGCAGCAATTTTCAGAATAATAGATGATTCAAATGACGCAGTTAGGTCTCACCTTTCCTCACCTGCTTCCTACTGTTTTAATTAATGCATACTGAGGCCATTGAACCCCAGAGAGTTTCTACTGCACAGCAAGTCAGCTAGCCAATAAGAGTACACTTAATATTTTAGACAAAGAAACACACTGTATGAACTTACATACAGAATGAATCATATAATAGTGAAAGCTTGATGAGAGTTGTAGATTATTTACAGTTACAGTGTTGCCCATTGTGCCATGTCATTATTTACTATAGCCCTTAAGCATATTTTAAATTAGGGCTGAGATATATGTTTATTAAGTGCTTATTACCAGAGTTAGGGTTAGGGTTAGGGCTTGCTTATTACATGTTTATGTTCTGATCTCATAAAAGATGTGGCATGCTGTTATTTAAAGGACTGGGTGAAAATACAGGCAAAATTTATACTTTAAGATGGCGTATGATGATTTTGTGTTATGACGAATAACATCACAGCTGTAATTTGGTCACAGGGACACTGTCAAAAAAATGGTACATTTTTCATTCATTAAGGTAGAAACATTGTAAATGTACTCTCAGAGGTATAGAAATTGTTTTAAGCTCCAACTGTGTACCTTAAATAAGTTGTTCCATAGAGGAAAAGACATATCTTTACCTTTTTATTACCTAATGTTTTAAAACAGAACAATAAAATAAAAAGCCTGGAATCAACATTGGGTGTATGGATTCAACATAACTTAAAACATATAAGTGCAATTATTTTCCAGAACTAAAGGTACTGAAGATGTGCTCTTGAGGGAAAGTTCAGTATCTTCTGTTGTGAGTGTAAGGTGAGTACTGTAAATCATTACAGCCAGGATGTTTTTCAACACAACACACAACTTAAATGCAAGCTTTATTGCAAAGTAAAGAAAAAAGGCCAGTTTATATAACAACAATGAGAATCCCCAAATACTGTTTCAAATATATTTTAACAGTGGGGAAGCCTCAGAGCCAAATGATTTCTGGGTACTAAAAAATAGTTGTGTGTAATTTTAGTTTATTTGTGTGAAATATAATAATGCTTATATTTAAACTCTACAAGTATTGCAGTACTACTCATGTTTCATGCGTTAAGTACTATATGAAAAAAAAAGAATTAAATTAAATTCTTGAATCACCTAGTGGTATGTTATGATTTCCAGTAGGTGGGACTGTAAGATTCTGTGAGATAAAACATCACGCTAGGCCTTCTAGAAGGGTCGGAATACAAGCAGCAGTGTAATCAATGAGTTGTTAGAAATGGAAAATAGTGCCGGGAGCTCTATACCAGCCTTCTGTAAGAGTCGCTGTGAAACTGCTAAAAGGTAAACTATCTGCTAATATGTCTGTCAGAAGCCTCAAATAAAACATGTTTTTTAAAAAGCATTTTAGAAGCTTCCCCCACCACTGGTGCAGCAGTGAAATTCTTGCGGCTGAATGAGAATGAATATAACTACTGTACAGTTAGGGTGAAATGGTTCAAATAAAGAACTCAAATTTTAAGCATTTTGGATAAGTGAGAGTAGGTTGGAGAGCTTCATTGCTTCATTCAGGAGCTGAACTTTTATGAGTGCTTCCACATTTAACTTGCCCAATTTGAGTTCCATTTTGAGCTGACAATGCCTGTGTCAGGTAGTACCTGAGAAAGTAGAGGGCAAATGAATCCTTTTGATGTTTGTTAAAAAGTTTTAGTTGCTGGGACACAGCTGATCCATTATGCCAAGCCATGGCATGCCAACACAGAGATAATCGTAAATGGCTGGTGTGGCTGTGTTGCAGGGGAAATTTGAACAAAATGTAAAAATTAAACAGGGCGAATAATACAATGAGGCATTTTGGACATGAGAAAAATCCCATTTGTTGTGTAAAGGCCTTAAGAACACAGCACTAAAATCAGGTCTTATCAATCCATGTAGACCTATTTAGTATTATGTTAGAGAAATAAACTCATCGCAGATCAGAAATTTGACAAATAGACCCTTCGCACACTTCCATATGTTATGCAGCAATCATAGTAGGGAAAACATTACAGCGATGCCAGCATTTACAAATAAGAATATAGAGGATTCACTCATTTTTACTTTCTTATTAAGGTGTTTACCGACTTTTTTTCATGAAAGATGTTTGGTGGAACTGTTTTCATTTTCAGAGAACAGATAGCTTGATAAGATCTATATTAAAAGAAGGCTACTGAAGCCTGCTGCTGTGGCACTGGGTCGGTGAGCAGTACAGGTTTAAAGAAAGTAAAAAGTTGTCGGTGATTGGAAGAGAGAATATGTGTCATTAAAAAAAACTGGCATTGTCTTAGCCATCCAACATGAGGTAGATGAGCAAATGAATTGTGTGGACTTGCTGCAGGGTTGTATGTGGCAGTTGTTTTGGTTTATCCATTTTGAGCTGGCTATTTATCACATAGATCACTGTACAGGTAGGACTCTGTACATAACTGTCTATCATTTCCACTTGAATGAAACATTACCTCAGTACAATTATTGCTGAAAGTAAACTGAAAGAGACAATTGTGTTAAAGTAATATATTTTACTCATGTATGAGGAAATCATCGATTACGCTTCATGGTGTTTGAATCAAGTAAATTACATGCATCAGTTTTTGCAGCGGACATCGTTAACTTTAAGAAAAACATTTTGTACAGACAGGACGTAATGTAACTTTCGCTAATGACTAGAAAGCCAGCCAGACAGCACTGTATAAGATAACCTACAGCACATGCATGCACTCAACTGTAAAATGTGATTAGTCAGCCTGATAAATGATTATAGCTGTTGATAGTTAACACGTCTTACCATTGGATAACCTACTTCATAATATAGCACATTAACATACCAGTTTGCTTGGCAAATTACTCTATTACAGCAAGATAAATGTAGCATCATCAGACTCTTATAACTGATTGATAACTATCCTGTAGAAGATTTTCACCATGAAGCGTAATCGATGCTTTACTGAGGTCTCACTTACCGTAACTGGGGTGGCCAGAAATCTGCCATGCTTCAAGGTGGCCAGAGGCTATGCCTCTGTGTGTTAACCTTACTCTCAACCTGGACAACAATGGCCATGTTCTTGTAAACATTAAGCAGCTAATGTTGGCTGACCTCACTGGATGTCATGAGATTCCCAACTTACCTTCATTGTCAAACAGGTAATTCTGAAAGAAAGGCTTGTCAATCTTGTCAAGGTTTCTCATCTCTGAAAATGACTGAAAATCTCTGAAAGTGTCTTTCATGGACAAAATGAAATACATAGCTTCACAAGGATGCAAAAATAAATGAGTTCTGTACATCAGAGACATTTTAAGGGAGGACTTTGTCTACATTCTCATTCATAAACACTGCCACTGCTGTAATATTTTCCCTACTGTGATGAAAGTGTGAAAAGGCTCCACATGGACCCTGAGGAGGATGGCTTTTTTGTTTGGTTGCTCTCAGTGTTTCTTCCTCATGCACTTAGGCTATTTTCCCTGACACTGTCTCCCTCAGCGTGATCATTAGGGATCTGCACCAGGATCTCAGTGAAGCTGCTTTTTGGTATTTTCTATTGCAAAACCTACACCAACACAAGAAAACTGAATTTGACTGAATGGAATTGAATTTAATCAGAATGTGTTAGCAAGCGAAAACTAGCACCCATATCTTGTTGAAATCCCATTTATAGTTGTTTTTTCTGTTGTTGTGATACAGCAGACTGTGAATATTTAAATCAGATCTCCTTTAAAAACCTGCCTCTTCTGCTAACAGGATTCAATTATGGTACCTCCATTGAGAGATTACATTGTCTTTTGTGTCTCTTTTGTGAACTCAAGAGGATGTGCATGCAAATGTGTCTGAGTATCGCAAGAGGAGGGTTTGAATTGTGTACATGTATGTTCACATTTTTTGCATGTGAATATCTTCGATGTCTTCAGTGTGTGAATGTGAGTGTCAATCCGTTCAGCAGAACAGTCAATCATTTCTATGATGGACATATTTAAATGGTGGACTTTTTGTTCTATGGCAGCTTCTATCTCAACGTTGAGGTTCATACATGAATATTACATATTATGTGTTTTTTTTTGCCCCGGAGTTCTTTCTAAGTATTTTTGTCCTTTGTTCTTTACACTTATTGAGATATCACATGAGTTGCAACCAGGTGTGACACTACACTTTGCAAAGAGTAGTATGCACCAGTGAAGGCGTGTTCTTGCCACATAACCGCTCAGGTGTGCAGGTAAATAATGCAACCGCAGGCGATCCCAGCAAAAGAAAGCATGCGACTCAGCTGAGCTGGGTAAATAATTTAGTGCAGCATGAGAGTGGCAATATGTGTGGCGCGCCGCTTCAAAGGTGGTGTCTTGATTGGTTTGTTCCGGATTCTTGTTTTCAAAGCCGCTGTCGTGCATATGGTAGAGAATATTCAGGGATTTTTTTTACTGCCTTAAAGCCATTTGGACCCCGCAGGCCTGTAGTAAAAAAAAGGTGTTTGGAACATCATGAAAAAGAGTAGGAAACAATTGCAGTCAGCAGGAATGTGCATGGCACTTCAATGGAGTACAGCTTCATTTTCCTCCTAGTGAGTGGTGTTGCCTGGGGAGAAAGGAGCTGCCAAAATTTTAGTGCACTCCAAAAAAAAAATCCAAAAAAAACAACAATAAATAAAAAAACACAAAAAGCTGAGAAGGAACCGTGCCAAGCATAGCGACAGGCCTTACAAGCAGAATAGAACATGAAATGAATGTTTGCCTTCAATCACCCGCTGTCAGGGTCAGGGATGGGTGAGGCTGTCCTCTCAGCAATCTGCTCTGGGGAAGGTGGTGGAGGGGCTGATAATGTGCTTAATATTCTGATCAGATGAATGAACAGTGAGCAAATCAATTTATTCTGGATCTGTAACGATTACTTAGAAGATTTAAATATATCATTATTGACAAAGCGAGCCATCTAAATACCTTGGGAGTCCTTCTGAAGCTTTTACAGGTCAAGCTCCATGGGGTCAATCCACCAAGTTATAGTCTATATGGAGCATCCTACTGAATTAGTTCAAAGTGCTGTCTCACAGTAAAATATATATAGAAAAAAACTATTAAGTATTCAGACCTTAGATATTCAGACCTTAGATACTTACCAGAATTATGTTTTGATCAATTTAAACCCAATGAATTATATGAGATAGTAACTGGGAGTTGTTTGTCCCAAATTCTAACCCCTAAATACCAAATTTGAAAATAATCCCTAAAATAATGCTTTTTTTCAATGCTGTCTTTTCAAAAGTTCTGTTTGATTTCTTTCAAAATTAGGCTTAATAAGACTGCATCCCTGTCCCTCATGGCCATATGGTGCAGTTATATCTCATTGTTTTAAAGTAAATGTGTCCAAAAGTCTGACAATCAGTGTGTATCATTAAGTTGTGACTACCGAACATATATTCTCTACAATTTAGTAACTTTTCTGCATTTTAGTGAAAAATACTGTGATTTTATATGTGCAAAACTGTTTAAAGCTGTGTTTGCTAGTATGCTAGCATACACTGACTAGCGTTTTTGATTTATTTTCAAAATTAACTAAAATTGTCAACTCTGAAACAGTCGTTACTGAAACATTTGGTAAAGTTTAAGTAGCGTTATGACAAATTAGAATGTTTTGTTATTTTAGTTAAATAAACATAACTATGGTATAGTGCCACTTAAAGTATTTCAGTCTGTCATCCAAGTCAAAAGTGTCTTTGAACCAATGGTATAGGCTAGATCATAATGCTGTATTTCATGTTCATGGATCAAGTATGATCAGACATGCTACAATAATACATGAGTAGGTGAGGGCTGTGTTTTGTTGTAAGAAAAGGCAGTTTGAATTCCTTAACTAGTTAAAAATCAAAGTGGGTCACATAAACACTGATGTATTAATTTATTTTTGCATGTACCTGCTTTTATTTTTCATTCTAAAACACCTCACAAGTCAAGGAGAACAAAAACATCACGTGAGTTTCACGGAGCAGTGTGACTGTTCAGTTCCATGATTAATACATAATTTTGATTGGTTCATTTTCATCAGTTTCTATGGATACCACCTAACAGAGATAATGTTTGAGGTAAAAATAAAATGTTGATTCTGATAAGTATTTGCATCATTGATCAAGATTTAAAAAGAGGTATGTAAACAGTCAAATTCTCAGGTATAGCTCTCTGTTTTTTATGTTGTGTCCATCCAAAAATGGATGAAAGAGAAAGAAAAGAAATGAAGAGTTGTTCATGTGAGCTTATGATCTCTTCTATATAACTTCATTTGATGAGTGTATATGGTGAGCTGACACAAATTTAGCATGCCCACTTCGTTTTCTGATGACTACATGACTGGTAAGGACATTAGCACACGATTTTGACACATGGCTGACTAGAGTGCAGTTTGAAGTTCAGCTGCATGCAGATTCTGCTAGCTAGTTTAATAGATGTGTTTCACAAGATAATTATAGGCTCCCTAAAGGCTCATCCTTACATAAATAGTTGAAGTACAAATACCTTGAAGCTTCCCTGATGCAAGCAGCCATGGTGCTCATGCAACTGTAGCAAGTGAAATGGAAGAAGTAAAAGGGGTCTAATTCATATGCATGTGTCTTAAGTGCAAAAACTTCAAGTTCATATATGAACCACCATCTAGTTTCTTTCTTGGTTCATTCAAACAAACACGCTTACTGTAGTCTGCAGTTTTACATGGTTTCTTATCATCTTTTTATCAGGGGATGTTGCCACTAAGAAAATGGAGTGATAAAGACCAAATAAAACCTGGTGATGGAGAGTGGTGCCTCGATTAAAGAAGATAAAATTGACAATTTAGGCAGTCTGTTCTTGTACATAAGCAGTGGTGTGTGTTTATTGTAGAGGACCCAGATGTTTGTGTAAATCAAGGTAATGGGATTCAATCACACAATTAGTGAAAAGGAAGACAAAGAGAAGAATATTTTTATTCTTTTGCAAGTACTAAAGGACTTTCAGCTCTCTAATGAACTACTGCATGACAGAGGACAATAAATAAGGGAGGTTAAACAAGGCATAGGTGAAGCTCATCACTAATTACCCGATTGCTCAGCAAATCCTCGCTCACCTCTGCAGAGGACACTCATCCTCATCTTTGCAGCGACAAGCTTGCCACAGGGCTTGGGGTAAATAAACCGCCATACAGTAATTTATTATCTTCATAATCTGAATATGTATGCAAAAGACAATTTTCTTCTTTGTGAGAAGAATACGTGGTGTTAAGTCCCAAGAAATAATATGTAGGCCCTCTTTGCACACTCTACAACAGTGTAGGACAAACTAGTGACTTGCTGTCACAATAGACGGTCTCTGTATAGCAAGATATGTGCACAATTTTCAGTTGAGAATCAGAAATGTTTTTATTTTTCAGAGAAGTCTGCAAAATGTTCTGGGACAGGATGTGCAGTTTCTGGATGTTATTACAGACCAGAAAAAAACAAACTTGTGTCTAAAAGAGAATGTTGTGATCATAAATCCAAGACCCCTTTAGAAAATGCTGTGCATTTGTGCTCACTGGTTCTCTTTCCATTGACTGCCTTCTGCCTAAGAGGATAGACAAATGTATCTGCTTGGAGAAGCCTCCAAAAGAGGTTATTTTCATTTTGTTGACCAGAAGCCAGCAGTAGAGATTCCCTATGTAACTTTGTGGCTCAGCTACAAAAGACTCAGAAGAAAAGAAGTGCCTTAAATTGCATGGACCCAGTGTCAACACTGTGCTTAATCTTATAGTCCTTTTCCACTATGCTGTACTAATCAGAATCCAGAACTATCTGCAGCCTGGCCGAGTACCTTTGTCCATTTCCTATCGCAATTTCACTACCCACGAAAGTAGATGGAGTTCTTTAGAAGTTGTGTGTGGTGGTGATACCGTTTCATTCAAGACACTAGTGCAAACATTAAATGCTGTTGATACATATTAAGTGAATATACTTAACATAAAAACAAATATGTAAAATTAAATTAGACATTAAGAGAGATTCGTTAAATTAAGTTTTTAAAAAGATAACTGGTGCCTCTTAGTATAACTCAGAGGTTGCACAAAGAGCCCAGTAAGGATTCAATAGTGGAGGTAAAATGCATGGAAAGGATGTCTTGGATCCTGAAAAATCCTCTTAAGTTCATTTCCATGAATTCATTTCTGCTCATTTTCACCTCATTCCCAAAGCACAGCGCTACCATGAAAGTAGATCTCAAGGTTACATGTTTTGTGCGGTGGTGACATCATCATGACATCATTTCCTAAGTGACATTTTTGCAAACAGTAAATGCTGTTATGTGAAGAGTTGCATACAGCAAGATTGAGAAGAAGCTGAGAACCACCAGAAAAAGGACAGTTGATAAGAAAAAGAAACTTATCAGATAATCATGAGGACCAACAATGATTTTGGTTTATTAGATCATCATAAACATGTAGTAGCCAGCTACCTAGCTAATTCGTTATTAAAGTTAGTCTTTATTGCTATTAACATTACCACAACTTTTCACTGCCATAGATCCTTCTGTCAACCTGCTACCGAGTGGTGGGAAGTTGTGATTCCAGTGATGATACGTATGGATTTTCTGAATGTCAAAAGATCAACTATTTTCCTTTCTCAGAAACTGTGTCCATCAATGGAGAGACAGGTAGACACAAACATCCCTTTCATTCCCCTAAAGTAGGTTCTTAAGTTCAGGTTCTGGAGAGCTGATGTCCAGCACAGTTTGGTGATTTCCCTGCTCAAACACACCTGATTCATATATTACTCACCAGGTTTAGTGGGTGTTCATCCAACTGTGTTCAAACCCAGCCCTCCAGAACTGCAGTTGAAGAACAACCCTGCTATAAAGAAATCAGCACCCATAGCACTCTGTAATCTGGCAACCAACGTAGAGCAGAGAAGTGTTTCACATCTTTTAAATTTATTTCCTGACACTGGGTTGCTGAGTGTAGAACAGCAGCTTTACAACAAGAAAATAAGCAGAGCAAGGGTCGTGGGTTAGAATGACTTTGGCAGACTTAAGAACAGGTGGTGCTGCCCTACGAAACGTAATGACCATGATGTAATCCTGCAGAAATCAATGGTATTAACATACTGTTCTCTGCACAACCTCTGTGAAGCCCTTGATAAGGACTACCAAGAAAAATGAGATACTTGTGGAAGCCCCTAAGTGCAAAGCACATTGACAAATGAAAAACACATCAGCTAATTTGAAAACACCACAGCAAATTCTGGAACACTACATCAAATAACAGCAAATTGAATGCATTTGTTCCCAGGGTAATGCCTTATGCCTAGATGAATGAGGCCTCAGAAATGTATCTGCTGGAAAAGCCTTCAAAAATGTTTGTTTGTTCTTTTTATTTTGTTGACAAGAAGTCAACAGTAGAGAATTCACCACCTTACTCTGTGGCTTGGCTACGACAGACTCCAAAGAAAAGAAATGCCTTCAATTGCTTGGGAACAGTGTGCTAACAGATTACCCCTATAGTGTTTTTCTAACATACAGTGTGGTGTGGCACAGTAAACAAAATCCAGACCTATCTGTACCCCAGTCAAGTACCGGTGTCCATTTTCCAAGTTCAAGTTTCTTAAAACATCATTGCATGATACATAAATACACAAAACATGTTTTACATTCAAGTGAAACATCAAGTGAAAACTAGTAAGCCTAATAAAGAGCCCTTTAAATAAATACACTATATGGACAAAATTATTGGGACACCTACAGAAGCTTTTCTGACATCCCATTCTAAATCCATAGGCATTAACATGAAGCTGGTCCCCGCTTTGCAACAATAACAGCTTCCACTCTACTGGAAAGCTTTCTACAAGATTTTGGAGTGTGTCTTTTTGCCCATTCATCCAGAAGAGCATTTGTGAGGTCAGACACTGATGTTGGACGAGAGGGTCTGGCTCGCAATCTCTGTTCTAGTTCATCCCAAAGATGTTTGATGGGGTTGAGGTCAGTGCTCTGTGCAGGTCAGTCAAGTTCTTCCACACCAAACTCACCCAGCCATGCCTTTATGGATCTTGCTTTGTGCACTGGGGCCTCAGTCACTCAGTTTAGGGCCTTCCCTAAATTGTTCCCACTAAGGTGGAAGCATACAATGGTCCAAAATATCTTGGTATGCTGAAACATTAAGATATCCCTTCACTGGAACTAAGGGGCCTAGGCCAACCTCTGAAAAACAACCCCACAGCATTATCCCTCCTCTACCAAACTCTACATTTGGCACAATGCAGCCAGGTAGGTAACGTTCTCCTGGCATTCACCAAACCCAGACTCGTAATTCAGACTGCCAGATAGAGAAGCGTGGTTTATCACTCCACAGAATATGTTTCCACTGCTCCAGATTTCAGTGGTGCTGTGCTTAACACCACTCCATTCGACGTTTGGCATTGTGCATTTTGAACTTAGGCTTGTGTGTAGCTGCTTGGCCATGAAAACCCATTTTGTAAACCTGATGCACAGTTCTTTTGCTTCCAGAGGCAATTTGGAACTCTTTAGTTATTCAACAGAGGATAGGCACTATGCACTTCAGCACTCGCCAGCTCCACTGTATGAGTTTGCGTGATCTAACACTTTGTGGCTGAGCTGTTGTTGCTCCTAGGTGCTTCCATTTCATAATAATAGCACTTACAGTTGACAGGGGCAGATCTAGCAGGACAGACATTTCTCAAACTGACTTGTGGCAGAGGTGGCATCCTATAACAATGCCATTTTTGAAGTCATTCTACTGCCAGTGGTTGTCTGTCAAGACTGCAAAGCTATGTGCTTAATTTTGTCCACCTGTTAGCAATAGGTGTGGATGAAACACCTGAACTCAATCATTAGGAGGGGTGTCCCAATACTTTTGTTCATATAGTGTATCTGATAATACCAATATATACATTTTAAGTGAACATACTTAACTTAAAAAACTCATTTATGGAATTAAATTAAATATCAAGAGAGATTTATTGATAAAGTTTTAAAAGCCCATGGCAGAAAAGATAACCAGTGCCTTTTAGGATGACTCGGAACAAACTGCCTGTTGTTCAGCAAGGAGTAATGATTCAGTCGTGGAGGTAAAATGCATAGAAGGGATGTCTTGGATCCTATAGAATCCCGTCAAATTTATTTCCATGAATTAATTTCCATTAATTTCCACCTCATTCCCAATGCAAATAGCTACCCGTGAAAAATAGACCTCAAGGTTGTGTGTTTCGTGTGGTGGTGACATCATTATGACATCTTTCCTATGCAACATTATTGCAAACATTAAATGCTGTTATGTGAAGAATCACAGACAGCAAGACCTTGAGAAGAAGCTGAGAGCCTCCAGAAAAAAGACATTGGCTTTTCAGTTATTAGTATGGCAGCCTTTTTGTAGCAGGCAAGCACAAATCAGTCTACCTTTATACATACAATGCATCATTATGACTGTTTTGAAGCTTGATAATGTGTAACATGTTTGGGGTTCATTCCAAGTTGCAGCTTGTGGAGGAAAGCTAGATAAATAGGGGCTGGAACTCCCACATTTTACCTCCTTCATTGTCTGTTACATTACATCAGCACTAATTAATGACATAAACATCACAGAATAGCACAAAACAAAGATCTGATCTTATCTACACACTTAAAAACGATGACTCGTAAAGGTAATGGTTCTATATAGAAGTATAAGTTCTACATAGAACCATTTCATTCTTAACTGGTTCTTTGCGTGGTGGAATGTGTTGTATGTGGTTCTACATTTAAACAATAGTTCTATATGGCACCAAAAAGAATTCTTCTATTGTTACAAGCTTGAAATTGTAACAATAGAAGAACCCTTTTTGGTGCTATATAGAACCATAAAAAACACATTCTCCATCAATCTAAAGAAACATTTCACTGTGCAAAATATATTTTGACATGAACTGGTTCTATATAGAACTCATGGTTCTGAAACAACCATTGCCTTTACTAAAGAACCCTTGAAGAACCATCTTTTTTACCTAGCTAATATTTCATATCATATATATTCTATTCAAGTATATTTTTGAGTAAAGAAATCCACTTTGTACTAATTTGCTACATTTTCACCATTCATATTCATATTTAGTCAATTCATTTTTTTGTGTTTAATCTCATTATGTTTTGTTGGTGGCAAAATCTGTACTGCTTTGTGATTGGTCACATCTCTGACTTTAGAGCTGTAGCATTTTATTTTAGACCAAAAGAATCCCAAAAAGAGAAGAATAGAGCTGTACAGACTTCAGTTCGTATGCTGACAGATGCTGGATGACCTATGAAGCTCCACTCCAGTTCTAAGTTACTCTGAACTTTTTTGTAGTAGTTTTCTGACTCTGTAGGTTTGTACCTTTACTCGGGCTGTTTTCTGGGAAGGTACTTTTGCTTTTACTTGAGTCATTATTTTACCAAAATATTTCTAGGTTCTCTTCATTATGGATTTAGGCTACTCTACTCACTTCTGCATACAACAGTGATAAAAATGATAACTTAACTAGCAGCACATTAAATCATAGTATTGGCTGTACACACAGCTAGCAGCAGACTTACCCTCCTCCTCTACCACTGCTTCCAACAAGGCAGTGGCTGAATCAAGAGCTCCAGTTTTCCAGTTGGAACCATTACTGTTGTTATTGTCCTTAATCTTATGGTAATCTTGTTTCTTTTCTTTTTTCACTGTTTGGCAGACCATTGGAAATCCTATTTTCAAAAAGACAGACAGATGATTTGGAAGACCCTCATTTTGTACATTGGACTCCAAATCTTGCTGGATCTGTTACTCTAACCACACGCAGATGAGGGCTTGCTAACCAAACAGAATGTTCTGTGTTTTTCATTGCACTCAGTGTACTGTTACTAAAGACTGTGCTGTAAGAATAGTTCAGCCAGTTTGAACTGAAGTCCCTGTAGTTACTGAATAGTAAGTCTTAGAATGTAACAAGCCTGGGAATTTGAGGGGTTAAAGGCAATCTCTGCCTGATTTGGACATCCATGCCTTTAATGATGTTGATGGAATATATTCTGATGGAAATGTATATGATTTGCAGAACTAAAAACAAGCTGGACTTTCATCTTTATGAGTGAACTAGCAAGTCAACATTCATAGAAGTGTTTTTATTATGTGGATTTTTTTTTCTTGGCAATTGTACTGAATTTTTTATATGAAGAAAGCTGCAATTGTGCTGTCTGTTCTACCTCAGCATGGGTATCTTTTTAGAGAGGTTTGAATTGTTTTCAGAGCAGGGTGTTCTCACCCCTCCCCTTTCTCCCCTCATTTCTCAGTAGCAGCTCAACACAGTCACAACATTTCACACACAGAGGGACAAGAGTGTCCTAATCAGTCTGATAATCTGATGAATTAATTCAAAATATTTGAGTCAATTTCCATTTCACCATTGGATTTGCCATTAGGAGGCCTGCAGAAAGGGGTTAAAAATGGTTGTTTGACTCAAGTGATGATGCAAGGCATTTAATAAATCTCTGGTCTGCATAATATCTATAATACCTATATGTCCTGGTTCAGTATGGTTGGTACCACTGCAAGAAGTGTTATGAAATTCAGCATGGGTTCTCAGGAACGGATGGTTCACTTCTCAGTGAAAGTGACAAGAAAATACATGACCATGGACCATCATACAATGCCATTCTGCACTTCCCAGTGGGAAAGTCCTAGTGGTGCATAGAAACAAAGTGTATACATTTTCATTGATCAGTGATAAAGCATATATATTCTGTTCATTTTCTTTCTGCTAGCCTTCAGTGATTGAGAATTATACTTACATTGCTCACACAATATAAATATTAGGTGTTATCCCCTCTAGATGACTGTGTTGAAATGGACAGTAAGGATATCTCTACTACTACATTCGTTGATGTGCAAACCAGTGGGTAGATCCTGTACAGGAAGAACATGTCTGCTTACCAGTTCTGCTGAATGATTTCTCTGCACTGGTCTTCTTGTACTTTCACTTCAGACTCTTGTTGAATGGCTGCAGCCTTCGGCTCTTGTGTCAGTTTTTGTGCATCCAGTCGATCAAATCCCAATGACACTTGTGAAACTGAGGCTTAACTTAGTCATGGCAGATCTTCCATGTCATTTTCAGAATTGTCACAGGATCTGGCAAGCAAGATATTGGGACTGTGGATTGATATAATGGCTGAGCACTGTAAGACTCTACTGCCATGGTAACTGAAGGAAACAACCTCTTCAAACATGCCACAAATGTTTAAGCAGACATTCCTCAAAACCGTTCATTGTTCAGAGAAATGGAAATGCCTTCTACAGTTATTACTATGCTAGAAGCACTATTAAGTATCTTGTTATAATAGCTCTTTACTGATTGTTTATTCAATCACATGGCTGTGGTGCCATCGCAAATGTATAGCTCAGTATTCTGGGTTCTGATATTATTTACAGCCAGGAAGTCATGAAGTCATGGCGGACTGTGGATTTACTATTTGTGACTTAGAAGAGAATGACCTGGGTCACTCCAGCCTGCACTCACAGGGGTTGCCAGTTTACCTCTCATGAGGTTACCAGCACTAGGCCAATCGCAAATATCCAGATTCATGTTTAGAATCTTACAAACTTACAAACTGTGTTCATCATGCTCATCTTTAAAATAGATAAAATTCTTCTCGTCTATGCATTATAGGCAATGTGTCTGTGACATAAAGACCACAATGCTCATTGCAAAAGATACAAATATAAACACAGTGCATGTGGATGTTGTTTGTCTGCACAATATCTGAATAAGACTTGCCCTCAAGTTGCATGTAAGTTATATTTTATCAGTGGGGAACCTTCAGGGCTTTCCAAGCCTTCAGAGAAGGCCTAATGATTTCTGGGAACTAAAAAAAATACATTAAGTTTTGGACAGAAACAAAAGGGTTACATTTTTCAAATGCAGAGTGGAAAATTGGCCAATCAGGAACTGTTTTGCTCTGTGCTATCTAGGTAGATATAGTGAGTACTCCTATTGGCTAGGACTTCAGGAGCTTATGCGATAGATTAACCATCAGAATAATTACAAAGTGACAGAGGAATCAACCAGTCATTTACCATAAGTGGGACCAATTTCATTAGAAAAAAGTCACTCTAGGATTTCTGAAGTCTTGAATACATCACTGACTGTGAATACTAGTGGCAGTCTAATCGACAGCTTGTTAGAAATGGAAAACAGCAGAAGTTCTATAATAGGTCTCTCTACTGAAAGAGTCATTGTGAAACTGCTACAAGGTAAAATATGATAATATGTCTGTCACAAGCTTGAAGTAAAACACAGACTGTCTTTTTGTTTAATCTACAAGAGGCAAAAAATGTTCATGCGATTAAGGG
This sequence comes from Colossoma macropomum, assembly GCF_904425465.1. Taxonomy (NCBI): domain Eukaryota; kingdom Metazoa; phylum Chordata; class Actinopteri; order Characiformes; family Serrasalmidae; genus Colossoma; species Colossoma macropomum. The sequence goes on along the minus strand of NW_023494792.1, from coordinate 28,644,442 downwards.
CTAACAAACTACTAGATTCTTACAAGGACACTAACAGAAGCTAGCATTATCATAGAAGTGGGTGTTTTTCCTCATGCTTTGGCAGAGTCCTGAGGTTTACAGACCGAACTGAAGGCCTAGCTCTAATTTTCACAGTTCGCCACTGCATTTTATGTATTTCAGCTTTATACATTCAGGGAAAATGCTTCACTTGCTTAAGTGGATCCCACTGATTAAAAAAGTGGTACAGAATTACTTTATTTGCATTACTCTCTGTACATGAAGGTTAAGGTTAGTCTTGGTTAGAAGATTTAAAGAATGTCAGCAAAACCAAGGTTTTCTTTTGCTGTCTATCAACTAGCTTGCATGCTGAACACTCAGACATCGCATGTGACATCTATTTGGACCATTTGGTTGTATTAGAAGAAGAGTTTAGAAGCAGGATTTGCATTGGCATTACACCTCTAGGAAGTGTAGCATCAATAGTTCAATGACACTAAAATGGCTAAGTCGGCAAAAAATTGCAGTCAATTTGCCTGTGCACCTTGCACTCAGTGGACCGATCACAAGCATGTCTACAGTGATTTAACCTCACTTTTTGTTTCATCTAGCTTGCTGCCAGCTAATATTCTATAAAATGTGATCTGATTGGATGATCTTGCAAGTCCTGCAGTGCATGAGCACCCTGTTGCCTGGATTTCACCTGCCTCTGTAGTAACCACCCAAGCTTAGTGGTACAAACTCTTCAGGCTCCGGCTTGGCTCAGTGTCTGCTTTCAGTGCAATGGCCTGCAGCTCTCATCAGAATCTATACAAACTGAAACAACTGATGTTTGTCAGAGCTTTTTCAGGTTTATAGTTTGTGCATCACTACCTAAAGACTCCATAAAATAAAAACAAAAAAAACTTGGCCATTTTTTTTTCTTTTGTTATTTTTATCTTTTGTTTGTGTTTTTGTTAGTCTCCCACCCTTCATTGGAAGTAGAATGATCAGGCAGGACATTGTTTCACAAGTGTGTTTCTTTGATTTTATGGTGCATTAGCATGTAACACAATCCTTGCTCTGAAAACAGAACAATAACTAAAGAGTGATATAATAATATAATATTGGATTTTCATGTGAAGAACATTGTAAAAAAAGTCATATGCATAGTACATAGTACTACACAAATTATATAATACTAAATAATTATTTTTGGTAACATGATGGTAAGTTAGAGACAGGTTAATTAAACTACTGCGTTGCCCAGTAGGTTCTAGATTTTGACTGAGTAAGTGTGTGGTACAATTTCAAATGTGTGGTCTGATTGTTTTGGGTAAAATGCTGGTAAGCACCAAGATGGTCTAAATTACACTGAAAAACTTAACAGGTTCTAGCTATTAAGGATAAAGCGCCAAGTAAAATACCTCATAATGATTTGTTGTAATGATTTATTTCAATGTATTGTTGCATCTTTAAGCAGGTAAGTAAATCTGAAACATCTCCAAGTACCAGGTGAATTGCTTGGTTTAAAATGATGGCACAAAATACAAAGACAGTTCTCTATAGTAAATGGTTAAGACCCATTAAAAACCATAGTAAGAATAACTGATTTCTTTTACAGCCCAGATTTAATTTATAGGTAATAAACAGGTACATAATATATAATACTTACATAACTTACATAACGATAGTTGCACAGTACTATGGAGTTTATAACCCACACTTATCCAGTTAATGTCGGTGTAATTTAGTTAGAATGCCTTGGAACTTACTATTATGTTTTTCCAAAATAATTGTCTAGTACTTTGGTCTTTGTACTACACATTTACCTGGTTAATACCTAGAACTTAAAAGAATTGTAAGAAAGCACTACTCATTAACTGTAGCTATTCCATTTAAACCAGAAAAATATCAAACTTTTATTGATTAAACATGTGAAAGCTTGACCATGATGATTGAATCGTACTTCGTCATGAACATAACTGGTTTGTAGGATAGGTTCCAGCAATGAAAGGTAAGACCTGCTGTTTTTACAAAACCCCCAAAATCAGTTCTAGAACTTAGATATTCCAGACATCATATTCCACTGATTACTCCCCCTGAGAGTCACTATGTAAGACATACAGTGTAGCCCATAAGATCATGTGCTTTAGGACGATTTGTTACCATACAGTTCATGTTTTCAGAAACCATGACTACACACAGTAATATTTATCTTGTTCTTGGAAATAAGGCCTATCATCTTCTACTTGGTAAAGTCCTTGCTATGAGGGCTATTTTATTGCTAATGCCTTATATAAGATAATAATGATGAGGATATGAGAAGAATTAGAAAATAACTATTCTCCACTCTGATGGCAATATATGAGACCAGCTGAGCTCCTCAAAAATTATACTTCTGTGAGGGTTATTAAAGGAAATGGTGGAGAGAAACTAAGGCTTTAGAAACAACTCAGCAAAAATAACAGAGAACTAATCAGCAGAACTTTTTAAAAAAGTCACACTACAAACTTACATGCCAGATTTCATCCTCAAAAAAGGTCACAAAGCATTTTTTGAATGATAGAAGAACCATTTCTGCTTCTATAAAGAACCATGTTTGAAAATGAGATTTTAGAATTTTTAGAAATGCTTTAAGTTTAAGGAAACTTCATAATGTGAAGGTTCTATGCCAGTTTAAGGGTTCTTCCTAGAACCTTTATATTACATGGAGGTTCTTTAAACTTTTAAAAAGGCTACACACAATTGCACTAAAGAACCATCTATTGGTGATTTAGGTTTTTTAGGAAACCAAAAGTGGTTCTCCTATGGCAGCGGTTCCCAACCCAGTCCTGAGGGCCCTTTCATCTCTATGTCTCGCAAGTTGGGCTGGAGCAAAATATGGACCATCTGAGGCACCTGTATTTTTAAGAGTGTAGCTACAAATAGGTACTAATGGTGCCTTGACTGGACAAAAATGCTTTACTTGTATTCCTAATTACTTAACTATACATCCACCAGGAAATTAGTAAGTTCACAAGATTCTCCTTCATCAAGCTTTGATCTCCGTCAGTTTATGGAGGAATATATCTGCAGCATGGAAAGCATTTGATCCCCGATCTGGTAGTCCTGGCCACTTTGTATATGTTCAAAATGTGTGGTATCTGTTTGTAATGGACTGCTCACTGGCGGGCAGCCTAATCAGTGGTTTGTAAAAGTTCAGGTACCTGGAAACACACGTCCATGCCTAAGGGTGGTGCTGCCTATATCTCATTTAGAAAAGCTGTAAAGGGAAGAATATCAATTTCTTGTCATTTGAAGCTGAGTCATTTGACCTACAGGCCCTTTAAATTACATGCAAATGCTGTCTGAGCCTTTACTATGCTGACTTTGACATATCTGTGCGGTAAATTGTTCTCCTTTATGCTTTCTCCCTGGAGAGAAACACAGTTTCCATAAAACGATATCTTCTTCTGTGTCTTATACTCACCCAACAGACATACTTATCTGAACAAGTAGTACCTGACCTCTCCGTCCCTGGGACACCAAGATAGGAGAAACACAACAAATGCCGACATATATCTTATCTACTCTTAAGGGATATCTTCTCTTTTGTCTTGAGGTGTTTAAAAGGACATCATTTTGTATTCATGCTTCACTTTGCAGTAGTACAGACTCCACTGCTTTCGGAATCTCTTAGTCTGAAAGTACACTTTTTCCCACTTTTCAGAATCTGCCCAGAACCCTAGGCCAAGGTATGGTTTGGACAAAAATTGTAATTGTGAGACCAATTTGAATAATTAATAATAATAACAATTCATGATTTAATAATGAATTTCAGGTACGTTCCATCTCATGAAATTAAGGGTTTTCCAGCAAAAGAATGTTTGAAAATTTTTGTAGAGTACTGGATTATCTCCAACTGATCTGATTTTAATTTATACTGACCAGATCAGAGATACTTGGAGAGATTTTCATAGCTGGAACACAAGCTTAAGATGCAAGAGATGCAAGAAAAGAAGCAAGAGATGTGTTGTGGCAAATATGCACTACGGTTTTGGTCACTAGCCAATCCATACATATCATTAAATCAACCATGAATGGTGCAGTGGGCTAAAGGAAATTCATGGCACTCTTTCAAAACGAGGAAATAGGCAAATTTTGTGAAGTCCCAAAGAGCTCCTTCAAGACATGTAAAACTGAGCACCTTCACAGGTTTACGTGTCTTGACCTTTTGAGAACTCCAGACCTTTTTGAATTTGTACTTTAATGATGTGTCATGAATGTATATCAGCATTACCAGTCTTAAATAAGTTTTTACACCTCACGAAACTGTCACTTTGCTCTGTTCTGTAAAGAGTTACATGAGCCTTGTGAGCTATTACGAGGAGTAACATGTGACTCAACAGTCAAAGACTGCATCCTTGTCTGCAGCAGTAGTGTGTATGAATGTGTGTAGGATAACTATACTGCTTCTTCTCACATTTTGCTTCTGAAAGTACACTATTTTTCTTGTGTATTTTGGTTCATTCTGTATATTTTGTAGGTCACAATCAGCCTCAGCCGGGAAAACACTAAAGAATACCGAATTATATCCTGTATCATTTACTAGATAATCTAATGATAATGCTTAATTAAAATATCTCATTATAATATCTAAATAATCTCACTTGGTTCAGCTTTTTTGGTAAGGAGGATCCGATCATTTCACAGATATGGTGAACATTACGTGTTTATGACAGTAGCTACATGCTTCACCTCTTTTCACTTAAGCAAACATATTCCATGAACGGTCTGGGAGAGTTTAGCCCAATAATAGCAACAACTACAATAATAATAATCCAAAGTCACAAATTGTTTCATTATGGATCCTCTGACAACATAGAGTGGACATTAAAATAAGCACTTTGCACAGAGGTTTTTGCAAACCTCAATTCCAAAAATGTTACCAATGGGTGACAAAAAGGGACAATATGTGAAATGCTAATAAAAAACAGAAAGCAGTGATTAGTATTTTTTTTTCATTTGTTTGTTGTTTTGAATACTTACAAAAAGATTCTAGCAACATATTTCCAAAAATATTGGGACAGGAGCAAACATTTGGGGACTGAAGACACAAGATTTGAATGCTGAACTTTTCCTATTCTTCCATTATTTAGTCTTCAGCTGTATAAACATATGGGGCCTTCCTTGTAACATTTTGTCATAATGCACCCCATGTTTTCAACACGTTTTCAACACATGCAAAATGTGGCTTGCAACTCTTATGTCATGTAAGCAGGGTAATTGCTAAAAAAAGACGTTGTCTAGAAGGCAGCATATTTTGCTCCATAATGTGTATATATCTCTCAGCCTTAATGGTCATATTGCTCCTATACCATGACAGATCCTGGCTTTTGAACTTTACCCTGGTAACTATCTGCATGGTCTTTTTCTTTTTTGGCACAGAAAACAATTTCCAACACAAAATTTCCATTAACAATCTGAGAGGTTTACTTGTCAGATCACAATACATATTTCCACTGTGCATCAGTCCATTTCATATGAGCTCAAACCCAGAGCGGTCATTGGCGTTTCTGGACATTGTTGACATATGACTTTCACTGTGCATTAGAGATGAAATGATTCTGAAACTGAAACCAGACCCACGATACCCCCCTTCTCCCAACCCCCAACAGTGCAGCCTGTTGAGCTCTCATTACATTACTAATGTAACAAAACTCATTTTTCATTTCATAATAAACACTATAATGCATGTTGGTCATAAAATTGCTATTCTATTTAAAGTTAGGCCAAGCTGTATTCCAAGTTCTGTAGTGTTCTTCTCTTTAGAGTTCCAAATGTTGGTGATTTAAAAAAAGTTTTTTTTCCCAGTTTTTACTTATTCACGATCACTGCTTTCTTTTTTTATTTGTATTTCACACTCTGTCCCTACTTTTCTGGAATTGAGATTTGTACTTAATTAACTGAAGTAAGATTTCTATCTGGGTCATTTGGCTGAATTACTTCATGTCAGAGCAATGTGTGATTAATTGTTCTGGCAATTAATTTAGCCAGCTCTTTTTAGGTAGTGGATTGATGTCAGTCAGAGCTGTCCATTTAGAATGAAGCCTCCAGTAAGTCCAAAGGCATCCTGCAGGCCGCAGTACTAAGGTAAGAATATCCTGCATTATGTATTCAACTGCGTCCTTTCATCTTCAAAATATATCCTATCCTACTAAATTATATGCATATGAGGGTAACTCCAGCCAGGCAATCAGAATCCAGTGATTGGTATTCTCATGTGCGGCCTGGGCTGTACATCAAAGCCAGCAGGCCTACTACAATAAGCTTTTTGATCTTGCTACATAGAGTTAAGCTGACAGGCTCAAGTCAGAGACCCCCTCATGCACAACTGGATAAGTGCATACACCAAAAGTAGACGCCTGAACCCCATATTAACCCAGCTGCTGGAACAAATGAAGATAGCACAACTGTGCCACATAAGCCTTATCACTGCCGGGGATTTCACACCTGAAGAGAATATTCTGCACCCGGGTTCATTTCAGCTCTGGGTTGGTTATGGAAAGAATCCCATGGCATCAGTTCCAGTAATGTACAGTGAAAAAAGAGTAATACATTGAATTCACTTGATTAAAATTTACTTGATTCATTCCCTCATGAATAAAACATGTAACATCAATAATTACTGCTACACACATTTTTTTTCCAGTATGTGAACCGAGAAGACAAAATTATATTGATGTAATTTAGTCTATTCAGTTAGAAATGGTCACACTGTTTTAGTGATGCAGAATCAAACCTACACTACTGTTCAAAAGATCGTATTTGCTCATTGGTTTTTGTCTTATGTATGATGATAACTTATGCAATGTTGTTTTAAATATTATTGAAAAAAATACCAAAAAGTATTTTTTGCTTTATTCAACATTCTCCCTGCGATGGACTGGCAACCTGTCCAGGATGTTTCCTGCCCTGCCCAATGACCGCTGGGATAGGCTCCAACAACCCCAATCCCACTGTTTCAATTCCAATGTAGTGCAGCTTTCTCAATCATTTCATCATCTACAACTCTGTTCATCATTCTGGACACATCTAACGTTTCTTATTTTTTACAGCTTTAGAGCTTCCCACTAATTATTTGAAGGCTATGAAGTTGCAAAGGACTAGCATATCAAATTCATTTTATATATTTATCTGAAACCAAATCAGTTTTAAATTGAATTGATGATACCAAACTTTTGAACAGTAGTGTACTTAGACCAGAGATGTTCACAAGTTGAGTCTGGAGTCTCTGGGCTACAAGAGTGTGGAGTTTTTAGTAGAGAATTTTAGTTTAGTGATAGATGATTCACAAAGCGAAATGCCATGTAAAAATATTTCCAGGAACACAATCACATGGTTTTGACGCGAGGGAGGGGGACTCATTTCTACTTTATGCAGACAACAGAGACTCAGCATCCCATTCAGGAAATTCCACCCATTTTACTAAACTTTAGCGATTAGCTCCCTCCTCCATGATAAACATGCTTTGTATTGAGTTTGTTCGCCGGCTGCCTGTGACTTTCTGCATAATTTCCTGTTGTTGCCAAGGGTGTTAGGGGAGGGACGAAGTGGATGATGCTAGACATAAGCAGACAGGAACTGTATCACCCTTCGCCCGATTGACTTGAATAAGCACCATCTTGGTTTACCATGACTCTTGATCTATATTATCTTTGGTTTAGTTACATTATTAACTACATGCATTGCACTGTACAAAAAGTTAACCCCTACTAAAACCTGTCAGGTTTAACATGGCTTCAAATAATGAGCCTTTCATTATAGAAAAACCTTCAGTTTGATGGACAGAACTGAAGCGCTACATACACATTTTTATATAGGATCCATGCTAGCTAGGAAGCATAATAATAAATCCAGGTGAAGTTTAAAAATTTTAAAGGAATGTGATTAGAAACTTCCTAAAACTTGCTTGGCAACTTCAGCTAAAATAACTCTTGTGCTAGATAGCACGCTTGCTATTCAAACTACATGATAGCCAAGTGTTTCAAGTTGTTTTACTTCTTTCTTTTCCCCCTTAAAATCCCAGGCTTATTATATACTAAGGCTTATTATTCAGTAACTACAGTGACTTCAATCCAAACTTGTTGAGCTAGTCTTAGCTTATAGAAGTGCGTGGGAGAACAGCATTGCAACAATGAGTGCACATGACCACAACACGACTGACAGGCAAGGTCACACACACGAGGCTGAAAACAAAAGCTTGAATCAGTTTTGTCTGAAGATGACATTTTGGCCTAAAATTGATTCTATAAAATATATTTATGGTGGAGGGCGCTTTAAGGCAAAATAGTCCCCATAGGAAACTTAATTTTTCAGATTTACCACTATTTCACTATTTTCAACATTAAAAACACAGAGAACACTTGTAGGTTCACTGGTCATTTTGTGTAGTAGATAAAATGGCTACATTTGTGTTGTAGACATTGTGACTCCTGGTTCCTATCACCACCACTGTAAAAAAAATCTGAGTCTGTAAGTTTCTATACAAAAAAACATTTCACACCAAACCACTCTGAATGACTCTGTTTACATCTTAACCACTGAATTATGCAGACATTTGGGAAAAAAACAGTTTAATTCCCTCTTAAGGGCGAGTTCAAGCCATGTCATGAGTCAGTCAAATTGAGTCCCTATTTCTGACTTTTTTTTTCTTGAGAAGATCTGCTTGGTTTTATAGCATACAAATTACACGTGAAAACAACCGGACAACCAGAGCGATATTTGAAACGAGGTACGAGACTAAATAAGCAGCATTTGCTTGTGTTCTAGTGTCAACAGTGTAGCATAAGCACTGTGTGCACTGATACAGGTGTTGTTTATTCCATCAGTGCCACTGACAATGTGTTCATCAGAGTGCTCTGCCAGCACGGCCTCAGGAATGAGAATCCTTTATGTTTAGCTAAACAAAGAACAAGTGTCTCTCTCTCTCTCTCTCTCTCTGTCTCTCTCTGTCTCTTTCTATCTCTCTCTCTCTCTTTCTCCATCTCTCTGAGAGAATGATTATTCTTCTTAAGAATCAATTATACCTTAAACCAAATGCCAAGCAATGGGAGGGAAAGAAAAGGCCAAGTGAGAATGGGAGCAAATAAAGACTGGGCAGCATTGATTCATTACGTAACAGCCATTGTGACATTTCACAATATCTCCGTGTGTTTATAAGTGTGATTCTCTCCAAAGGGCACTCGGATCCATCACCGCAGCAACACTGTGCTAAAGAAGGTGGACCTTGGCTGCTTTGTTCTTTACCCATAAGCTCCGTAGGCTCACACTGCACACATATACACTGCGCACTTTCAAAAAATGTTTCACCCACAGCTCACCCATCAACTTAGTCGGCAGGTATTGATTTCTGCAGTGAGTTCTGTGCTGTTCCATTCCATTTTTTAGATGTACTCTACGCCTTGAGTCACAGCACAGCATATAGGAGAAGATGGGGAAGTCGAAGCCCTTAAAAACAGCGTTTATTTAAAATAAAAGTAAAATCAAATCATATTTATACATGAATTTAGCATGGACAGGATGATGACGGAACACATGGTTGAAAAACACATAAAGAGCAGTCGATTTTGTTGTTATAGTATAGAAATCTGCAAGAGAACCTGTATTATGGTTGGTATTGTATCCAAATATTCAGTACCAGTCAGACCAGTCAGATATTTACAAAGACTATGTTATTATTTATTTAAATCCAAGACATTAACAGAGGAAATTCTAACCTAAATATACATGAATAGCATCAATTATACACACTTAAACAAGATGGTTCTTCATGGGTTCTTTAGTTAAAAAAAGGTCCTATGTAGAACCGTGCACATTCAAAAAATCCTTTGCATAATTAAAAGGTTCTTTGCATCATGAAATGGTTCAGATTGATGGAGAATGTGTTGTAGATGGTTCTACATAGAACCTTTTTGAAAAGGGTTCTATATAGCACCAAAAAGGGTTCTTCTATTGTAACAAGCTTGACAACATAATAGAAGAACCTTTTTTTCTTTCACAATGCAAAGAACCCTTTAATCATGCAAAGGGTTCTTTACAGGATCATGGTTCTATTTAGAACCATTTCCCTTACTAAAGACCCCTTAAAGAAGCGCTTAGTGTATCTTCTATTAGGAGGTATCTGTCCCAAACCCGCTTCTTCTTCTTGTGAATAGCAATCAGTAATTTGTTCTCAATGTTTTTGTTTAAAGATCTTTTTGATTTTTAAAATGAACTGTTGCTACTGTACTGAAGTGTACATACCCAAACACAATAGTGGCCCACAGTATCCTCAGTGCATTACCACCGACCAATCACTTAAATGCCATGGCCCCCAGCATAATGGAAACAAGTGGGGAAAAGTGAACCCTGAAGGCTAGCTAGAGAAAGAGATGGAGAAAACGTCCAAAAAGCGTGGTGGTGGGTGTGTGAAACGGTGCATAATAAGAAAACAGGAAGATACGTGAACAAGATGCAGAGTGGGTTTTGTTGTGATAGAGTGTCAATGTGATTGTAGTGGGCTGGTCTAGACGAAAATCCAGGGCTGAATTTAGTTCCCTGTCTTGCCCTGTATTCTTCAACCCAATATTTTTACTTTTTTTTAATTTACTTTTTTTTTTTACTTTTTTATACACTCTTAAAAAGACTCTTTAAGATTCTTAAAAAGTTCTTTAGTAAAGAAAATGGTTCTACATAGAAGCATGAACACTCAAAGGACCCTTTGCATGATTAAAGGGTTCTCTGAATCATTAAAGGGTTCTTCAGACTGATGGTTCCATATGAAACGTTTTTGAACACTTTCGTGATGCAAAGAACCCTTTAATCACATAAATATATATAGAACCTATATAGAACCATTTTCTGTACTAAGAACGCTAAAGAACAAAAGTGTGTACTTTTTTGTACATAAGCATCAATTTCACTCTTTGTATTTGTCTTAGAAGCAAATTTCTTTTGCATTTAAGTATAAACCTTTAAATCTAAATATCTTTAAGATTATAGAAAATGCATATTCCATTGGGTGTGTCCAAACTTTTCATTGGTGGTGTATGTAAATAGATATCTGTTATCCAATGATAAAATCCTAGAAATGCCATCACCCAGACAAAATTTCAGAATTCCTCAGAGCGTAACCACTCAGTAAATATGCTGAGATTAGATTTGGTCAAGGGAGAAATGAAAAAGTTAAGACAATGTTTGGCTTTTTGGATACATTTCAACAGACTGTGGAGCAGCTTGAAGTCTGAAGTTGGTACACACTCTGTCTCTGCTCTCAAAGTTTCAAGTGGAGAAGCTCTACCCCCGTTACACTCGTCTGCAAGCTCTCATAACTGTCTAGAAAGCAAATCATATACTGTAAATAGTCTTTCCAGCTCAACAGGCGGATAATTAATGGATGGGAAACAACATGTCTGGAAGCAATCTGCATGGCTTTTGATCATCTTGTGAAGAGCAAACACTCATGCAAATTCAATACAGCAGTGCAGGTTTGCAATTTGCTTTATTCAGAGTGATGATCAGAATTCATAACCTAAGTGCAATTTATGCAGTGATAAACACTCAAGGAGATGAAAAAGACTTTGCATATCTTAACTTCCATTGCATTGCCTTAGATCCTACAAAAATATTCCAAACTGTCTGCTCTCCTGCTGTCTTCATTTACGAAGAAACCAGCATAACAAATGTGGTGGTGACTTACAAAAGGACAGGTTCAGTATTGGCTACTGCAGTTGTGCCTATGTGAAGCAGTACACCATGGCAGACTGTGGGTTATGGGGGTTATTTTGCCACTTTCACTGCACAATCTCAAGTGGTTTATTGCTTTCATAAAACAGAGACAATATATTTCATTAGGTAGCTTATTTCATTCATTGATTAATGAATTTATTACAAATGATTATTACAATAAACTTTTTCTTGTCAAGCAATTGTCTGTTAACAATAGGCTATAGTTGCCTAGCAACATAACTGTTACACACAATGCTTTTGAATAACTTGCTGCATTAATATAGTTTGTATGTGTGCAGTCATGCAGCATGTATATACAGTTGTATGCTAAAGTGTGGGCACCCCTAATGAAATGACATGTTTTGTTGAAATGAGTAGTTCTAAAATCTGACTGGCTGAGTGGTTATAAAATATTCAATATACAGTCAAGTTAAAACATCCTCTACAGAGAACACACTTCTGCACATTTTACTCCACAATTACTGTTTATTTGCTGAGTTTTACAAATTGGGAAAAAAATAAATAAATATAAAATGCGGCCTGTGTAAAGGTTATGGCACATTTTTTATATATTATATAGCAGAAAAATGAACAAATGTAAGTGTGTTCTCTGTAGAGGATGTGTTAACTTGACTGTATATTGAGTATTTTATAACCACTCAGCCAGTCAAATTTTAGAACTACTCATTTTATACATTCATAAACCCAGACGGCACCATGAGACGTCATGAGTCTCCCATACAGCTGGATTCTGTACAGTTATGCTTTGAAATGGACTCAGACTGAAGTTCTCTTTAGCTCACACAGAGGATGAAGGAAGCAGGTCTTACTTTATCATGTCTTTGTGATTATTTGACTCACCTGAAGAAAATGACTGAGTCATTCCCTCAATTTTATATCACTATCAGTTCAGGCAATAAAATCACCTGAAAATTGAGGTTAGCAGAACATTAATATAAGTAATTTAGGGCAAAGCCATGGGGAAATGGCAAAATAGAAGCCTAATTCACCTCAATCTTCCATATAGTACTGCATTCCTACTGCTGTACAATTGACTCCAGAGTGGTTATAATAAATATAATAAATATAATAAAAATTCTGGTTGATCTTTTACTCATTAAGTAAGAGAACATACAGATAGCAATTGTTAATACACAGAAGTTTTCCATCTGATCAGATTTAGCTCTCTAATATCCAATAAGAATGCTGTCTCTGAACTGTGGAAGAGAGATCAAGTCCTTTTATCCTCCAGAGTCCTAGTAAAAGTGGAGTAGTTGGTATGACTCTGCAGTTTAACAACAGGTGTAGTGATAGACTGACTATTGGTTTGCCAATACATCAGCCTATATTGATGGATATTGGTGGATTTATCAGTATCTGCAAAGTCCCATCGATAAAGCACTGATCATTAGTGTCTCATCTTCTATTGAAATGAGTCTGTCAGAAACCCACTGACTGAGGTTGAATTGGTGCATCTGAACACAAAGTACCTCACTCTGCTGAAATGTGCCAGTTGAGAACTGACAATCATACTTGATGATTCACAGTTGACAACTGACTCTAACGCAGGATGAGCTGATGTGAAGACTGGATGCTTTTGCATTTGTTTATTACAACCCTGTTTCCAAAAGTTAGGACTCTCTGCAAAATGTAAATAAAAACAAAATGCAATGATGTGCAAATCATTTAAACCCTATATTTAGTCTAAAATAGTACAAAGACAACATATCAAATGTTGAAACTGTGAAATTTTATTGTTTTTGAAAAATATATGCCCACTTTGAATTTGTGGGCAACAGTGTTGCAAACCAAATCCAGATTAACACCAGGAGTCACGGAATAAGCACAGGGATATTCATAGCAAAGCAAAGGAAAACCAAAAACTTAGGGAAAATACAAAAAAAAGAAACAAAATAAGAAAACTAACAAAAGTGAGTTACAAGTGAGACTGAAAGACCAAACATGAAATGGCATGGGAACAATGCCAAAGGAACATGGAACCTAGAAACACATGGGAAAAATGATTATAGAGCAGTGCTACAAACAAAACAGAGGTGGACATAATAACCAGGGTAAGATGAGCAAAGAAAGAGGCGGGGCTTGGCCAGAGGAGCCAGTGGTACAAATCTGTTGTGATAAGTTTGGGGGACAAACATTAGCTGGCTAAAGGTTACTTACAGCAATTCACATGTACAAATTGTGTAAACAAAGTACACCTACAATTGCACTTATTATATCGATATCTCATGCTTTATTTACCAATATTAGAACACAAAATAAACAATGTTACCAACAGGACTAATAAATTCATATATGTTCAATATAGAACATATATATTTTAGCAATATCCTCAGCAATGATAAGTATGATGGTAAAAATTGAAAAGAAAAAGGAAAGACTATTAATAACTGTTATGGCATAAGTCAATAAACAATCATAGTAAAGAAGTGCAAAACAATTCCAGGGCAGGTTAATGCTTCTTTCTTTTTGTCATTACTGACTATAACGAGGTGAAACAACAATCTATTTTGAGTTTTAAGCTGTAACTGACAGCCATTTATACAACAGTTAGTTCCGGCCACACAAACTGATTGGTTGAGAAGCATTCTAACTGTGCTGTTATGGCGTTTTTTTCACAAACACTGTATCACTCCACCGTGCTAAGCAACGACTTTGACAGCTGTAGGAGATACTCAAGCCATTTGAACGTTTTTACTTCTTACTTTGTGCACAAACAGAAAATGGATACTTTTAAGATCACATTTGACCGACATCCAAGTTGGTCAGACTCTGAAGATGAGGCTACACTAAACTCTTTAACTGTCATGATCACTGAGCAAGCTTTTCAGTCAGCAGCTGTGGCAGAAGAACACCTAAACAACCAGCCAGAATTAGCCAGAAATGAACCAAATACCATTTGCCAAACAAAATAGGCTGTAAAATGCTTTACAGACTGGCTGGAACAAAACAACATTAACTTTGATCTAGCAAAAATTGACAAAACTGAGCTAAACTTGATATTGCGGCAGTTTTATGGCTCAGTCCGATTTGGTCACATGAGAGACTACATGTTGACAAATGGTATTCGGGTCATTTCTGGCTAATTCCAGGTTGTTTAGGTGTTCTTCTGTCACAGCTGCTGACGGAAAAGCTTGCTGAGTGAGTGAGCGGAGTTCGTTACTCTGACATAGCAACAAGCTGCTTGTTAAGGAACTATAATTTGGCAGAAGGAATTGCTAACATTAAAACATTAAATGCCACGTTCACTGTCCAATTTATTTATTTCTTACTTTATTTCTTACTTTATTTATTTAACTGCCTTTGGCTCGTGCCTGCAACCAAATCACCGCCGTGATGTTATTTCGCAATAACACACTCCCTCTCGTGTCCTATTGCTTAAATAATGATTGATTTCCTACAGCTCTTTTGCAACGCAGCTATATACTTTTTCTGACAACCATCCTGCAACGTCCAATGTTTTCTAGCACAATTTACAAAAGTGGAGTTGACATGACCCCATCACCCCCAGTGACCAGTGACACTGACAATCATATTAGCCAATAAAGCACTGTTTAAATAAAAGTGTTGTAGTATAAAATTACTATATAAATATAATGTTATATGAGTAATCATAACTTTTGACCCCTTAAAATCATTAGCAGCATTGCAAAATATTCACACTGGTTGGGAAATTAGTCCATTGCTTTCTAAGCTGTTGATCATTTCTATTTTTGAAAAAAGATCTACTTCCAGGGGTGAAGCCACACCTCCAAAAGTGATGGAGCAAAACGTATTGTTTCAACTGAGTGACTGAGTGACGAAAAGCAGTTAGGCCACTGACTAAATTTGCCTTTCATATAATGCTAATGATGTGTTTATAAACCTATTTAGAGGTGGGTAGTAACTAGTTACATTTACTCAATACATGTACTGAGTATTTTCAAATCATATTACTTTCACTTCTACTGAAGTATATTAGTAAGTAAAGGAATAGTTTTACTCAGCTACATTTTACCCATTTTACTCAGTTACATTCATATTTAGATAGTAATTCATCAATATGTTTTGATGGTGGCAACACTTGTACTGGTTTGTGATCTCTGACTTTGGAGCTTTGTATTTTAGACCAAAAGAATCCCAAAAAGAGAAGAACAGAGCTGCACAATCTTAAGTTCCTATACTGATAAATCCTGGGTGTAATAAGAAGTTCCACTGCGCTAAACTAAAGAAAAAGTTTGACAGGTCCGCACCATCCAAGACAGGTCTGAAAGCGCCTCCCAGCTGCAATGGAGATTCTGATTGGCTCTGCCACTGCATTTTACTCTGTCTGTTCGTGCTGGTCAGCGCTTCATGCAGTTTAGGGAAAGCAGAAGTTTTTATGTGCACGTCCTGAACTCAAAAAGTAGTGGGGCGTCGTCACAGTTTGAAAAGTGGTGGGTCAAATGCCCGCTTGCCACCGCGGCCCTGTCTGCAAGATGCCAGCAAGCAAGCAGTAAAACCTTCAGAGCATGGACAAGCATAAGAGGCATAAGACATAAGAGAATACTCTGACCAGAAAGCTGCAAAAATCATTTAAAAATGTTCAGAGAAGAACACGCACGGCCATGAGCTTCTTCAGCTCCACACAAGGCTGCTAGAGCTCTCAATCCTTGTGAATACAGAGTGGATTGGACTTCTGCTGCCCTAGACTGAGCCATGCAAGCTGACAATCATTGCATCTAATCCATGTGCTACATGCTCAAGGCAAAAGTGTGTTTGACCATATGGAGAATGGTCTCTCTCTTTCTCTCTCTCTCTCTCTCTCTCTCTCTCTCTCTCTCTGTCTCTCTCTCTCGCTGGTTCGATTTCACCAAAGCAGCTGGGGCCACAGGCTCTGATTGATAACATTTTGCCTGCTCTCGACAGGGGACTGCTTGGGGACAATCATGTCTCAAATTGGCTAAAATGGGCAGTGTTTATGCACGGGCATGCCGAGGGAGAAGCAGGACTACGCTGTCGGCTCTCAGCACACACAGGCAGTCTGGCAGGGAGGTAGAAGAGACCAGGCAGTCTGGAGCTGAAGCTTCCTACAAACCATCTAACCAGTGAACACTTCTGAGGTGCTTCAACCCCATAAACTCTAAGAGTCTGTATGTGGGCCCACACTTAAATTTCTCACTCCAATAACTGCATAACTTTACATATTAGTTTCATAGTAGTTACCAAATAATTCATAGTCAAAAGTCTGAAAATAAGCCTGGACTAAAGAGTTAAAATGTAGTCAGTGGTTTAATTAATTATTTGGTGTTCTGTGATCGGCATGAATTTGCATCAACTATTCTATGCATTTGTGTTTGCAAACTTTGTGGCTCCTGAATGATACAGCAGTGTGTGAGTTGGTCCTATTGTCAGGAATTTGCAAGTTCAATCCCTGGCAATGCCATAGCTATCTGTGACTGGGAGCCTAAGAGAGCTTTTCCAGCTCTCTGACAGGTCTTTTGCAACTGAACATTTTCTACACCTGACCTGTGACAACCAAATTTTTCCTGCATAATTTCTAAAAATGGAGGGGACATGCCCCCCAAGTCCCCCCCTGAATTTGCTCCAGTGACACTGACAATCATATCAGCCAGCACTGTTTTACTGACACTACTGTACTGCAAAATAACAATAGAAACTCTGAGCTCTGAACTTTCAACCCAACCAATTTCACAAAAATTTCATATCGGTTGGGCCCTAAAATGAATCCACTGGTTTCTCAGCTGTTGATAATTTCTATCCTTAAAACATCGTCTGCTAGACTCCAGCAACCAAGTAGTAAAACCTTCAGAACATGGACAAGCATGACATACAGGCACAAAACAAATACCGACTGTGACGCTCATAACTATCGAACTTAACATGTTAGTTTCATGGTAGTTACCAAATCATTCATAGGACTAAATCATAAGATTAATAACTGAAAATAAGCATTGATTAAAGATTTATTAATATTAATTTAGTCACTTAATGCTCATTTATTTATTCAGTTCTGTAAAAATTCATAATCATTAGAACTGAATTGTCTGTTTTAAATGATTAATTGGTTATTTATTATCTTGCTACTTTGTGATGCATACACTTTTCCTTAATGCTATACATACACATATATATATATATATATATATATATATATATATATATATATATATGTGTGTGTGTGTGTGTGTGTGTGTGTGTGTGTGTGTGTGTGTGTGTGATAATTAAATGTACGCCATGGTGAAGTAAACAAATAATAATTTAAATTGTTGCTCAAGAAACAATTATACTGTTGTTAAGTATCAAACTGTTAGAGGCTTGGGATCTAGATTATTTTCTACAATTTAAATGATTGTTCATTCCATCTGTACCACTCTGCCTTCATCTTGCTCTCTATTTGTCCCATGTCTACTTGTTTGTTGTATGGACAGTTCTACCAAATTAGTTCAAACTGCACAGTGAAAAAAATATTCATTAAAAAAAACTAGTAAGTATTCAGACATATTTACAAGTATTATGTTATGCTCTATTTTAACCCATTACATTAACTGAGAAAGTACAAAAGTAAATGTATACAAAATCATCATTTATAGGGTTCTTTCTATTGGGAGGTGTCTGTCCCAACCCCCTACATTTCAACTTGTCAAAGTAACACTTTACACAATCTTTTTAATTTCCTAATAATAGTATTAATATTAGGAAATAATAATGCTATATGTTTTCATGTCACTGCCGAGTTTCAATAGGGTGATGATTGTTTTGTTAATGGCAAAATGGAATGTTTAATCATTTATTTTAATAAAACACATGTAATTAAGGTATAGGGTCTTAAGTCCAAGTCAGTTAAAAGCCCAAAATGTGTTTTCAGCTCTGACTTTGAACCAATTTGGTACAATAATCCTTTTAAAAAATAGGCAAAAATCTTACTACAGGTAAAAACTTTATTACACTACACTACATTTCAGTAATTGTATTATTTTTCAAAAATGATTCCACTTTCACAACACTTGAAGTACTGACAAAGTTAAGGTGAAAGTCAGGCATACTAAAGCTGAATGGAAGAAAGCTTTGTGGCAGTAAATCAGGAAAACTGGCCTAAATTTGTTTTCTGCTACATTTTGCTCGAGTCCTTGTTTATGGCGGGCCAGCAAATAAGGAATGCTGTAAAATACGGCTGACACATTGCTCTGGACAGTCGGCCTATCTTAGGAATAACTGTGCGGCGATTCGCTCGATAATGAACTGTGTTTAACAAAAGCCCCTTTTATCCACTTCACAAAGACAGGGCTTCGCGAGACTTTTAATAAGCCCCATATCCATGTATTGTCACTGGGCCATATCAGTCTCCTAATAGGAAATATCCACTCACCCTCCAACTGGCTGTAAATTATGAACCAACTGCATTTCATGAGCCCGGCCTTGTTCAGATCTATGCACTTTTATTATATTTCTTGCTCTCTCTCACTGTCTCTCTCTCTCTCGCTCGCTCGCTCGCTCACTCTGTCTCTAGTTTTGCTCTGTTTTCTCTGCCTTCTTTCTTTATTCTCTCCCTCATTCTCTTTTCTTCTTGCCTTGATTTTCCCTCTTCTCTCTTTTCACTCTGGCATTAAAGCTAAGAGAGGCTCTGGGCAACAATGCAGGATGCTGTGATCCTTATCTGTGAAGGAAAAGAGGTTAATAATGTCTTTGAGAAAAGGCACTGGCAGCACAGCCTTTGATTTTTATCGCGAGAAGGGGGGAAATTTTAAATGGCGTTCCAGTCCCAAACACTGGTGTGGGTCCAGCAGCACATATCTAATCACAGAAACATCCAAAGTGGAGCATTCCATCATTCTGCCAGTTTTTAATCTAGAAATACAGGGGGAAACTAAAGACTTTGGGAAATAGACATGATCATTGCGTTATCGTTCAAAGCTATGGATTAGCCCTTTGGAGCGATAATGTAAGAATATGGCCAAATTTATGTGCATACATACACAAACATTTGCATCAAGGCCATATTCACAATTTTGTTTACATCCACTTCATTGCATCTGAATGAAGACAGAGGCCAAAGTGACTGCAGAAAACTTTCTTACCCCTTCATCGACCAACATGTAAAGGCTTTAGCCTTCCATCATTTACAAACACATGATAATGTAAACAAAGCACTTCAATCCCAGTCTTCCGTCTGGTTGATGTCTACTCATCCTTCCATTTACAGCTTGAATGTGAAGGCGACAGCACGTTGCCGACCCTTCAGCTTTGTAGTAAATGAAGTGGCCGGGTGACCACTTTGTTATTCTGAAATCATAGGCTATCTTTATGAATAAATATGCTAATAAATAAAGATGCTTTCCCCCCTCTGGCCTTGTGTGTTTGAAGCCAGGCAATACAAAATAATAGTTCGTATCACCTTGTCATCTGAAGCATGCATTTAGAATTGTAATTGCTCTCATTGTAATTCAGATAATGGCTGATATTGTCCTCATAGGCCCATCCAAGCCTGTTATTTGCAGTCATTTTTGGTGGACTGAAACTTTGACTCAAAGAAAAGGTAAATGTAAATCAGATGTTGGAATTCTGTGATGCACAATATTCAGGCATAATGACTGTAATGTGCTTAAAGGGGTACTCTGACCAAAATGGATTTTCTGGCAATTAAAGACTGAGAAAACCCCCCTTTAATGATGTATCTTGGAGGTGGGTGTAACATTTGAGAAACTACAGGTGTGTCCCAATTCAGGGGCTGCATCCTTTAAAGGACACGGTCTACGAAGGTGTGTCCTTTGAAGGCTGTGTAGACCTGCGAAGGCTGAACCAAAATGAGATGGTCTGCTCTACGGTGGATTTTCTGTTTGCTTCACAGCACCGCTGTTCCTGCCATTACTGTTGCATCACGAAACGCCTCTCCTGTCAGCTTCTTTTAAAGTACTTTAAAGATGGAGGCAGAAACTTTGATTTATTTTTTTAGATTTTCATTTATTATAGCTGGAGATGTTTCACTGCCAGCGCCTGCATGTTAGCGTAGGTTTTGCTTCAGACCACACCGGCTTTTTTTTTAACATCCGTATTGTTAGCTATTCTACTCAGTTTAAACCCAATATTTACATTTATAAGTGAACTCCTCAGCTGCCGTTTGCTGTTGGTTTGTGAAGGATCCACCCATTGGATCCTTCATTGCCATGAAAAAGAAGGACACATTTGAAGGAGCCTGCAAAATGAGACAGCCTAGTCATGCCGCTGTGACACAATCTGCCTCCAAATGCAGCCTCCGAAGGATGCAGCCCCTGAATTGAGACAGAGCTTACAAGCACTTTGGGGTGAACAGATGACTCACTTTACTGCTAAGAAGTCAACTATTGCATTTTTATTTATTAGCATCTACATCAGCGGCTATGCTAAAAATCAGGATTTCTTTAACGCAGTGTCTGGAAGGGTCATACACTGCTTGTATGATGTTTTTGCATAATGCATGCTGGGAATTGTAGTGAGATATTCATGGATGAAAACACAAAGGACAAAAAAATCATGAATTCTGTCAAACCAGTGAGGCTGAGGGATATAATAGTGCCCCACAGAATACTGCAAAACCATGACAAATAACAACTCTAATTTTAGACCGGAATGCCCCTTTAAGTTACAACAAAGCAGTTTTCAGTGTCTAAACTGCAAACCGTTTGTCCTTTTTATGTGACGAATGAATGTGGGTTATGTGTTACGTAAACAGGACAGGGCTTGAACCCCTCTGAGCTTTCTGAGACTCCTCCTCCTCACCTAACTTGCCCTCCTTGTTTGGTAATGAGGCCCGCCGCAGTAAACAGCTGAAAAAGCTCAGCATGCTACAGCAACCCCTCCAGCTCTCCAGGTCTCGTTTAAGCAATGGGCTGGAAGTAATCTCTTTAAAAACTCACATTTAGCACGGCGCATGGCTTTTGTTTCCAAAGCAAATGGAGCTTGTGTCTGTTGCCAGTTTGGGACATTACAGTTATGGGTTTTGAAAGAATGGGATTTTAGTGTTTCATAAATTTGGAGGACAAACTGAGTGCTGTGAAGGCTACAGTACTATGCAAAAGCCTTGGGCTACCTGAGAAAGTTAGGTGTGTTCTGAAGGCACACTTTGAGTCAATAGATCTTCTGTTCTTTGGCAAAGTACAGGGAAGCATATCAGAATTATTGTCCATGGTAATTAATGCAGCAGAGAGACAGAAGGTAGAAAAAAGCTGGGGTAGTTCTTAACATTACACTTGTACACAAAAGTATGTGGACAACTAATCATCACACGTTTATGAGCTTGTTGGACATCTCATTCCAAAACCATGCACCCCACCTTGGCTATATCAGCCTCCACTTCTCCTGGAAAACTTTCCACAACCTTGTGGTGTGTATCTGCATAAATTTGTGCCCATTCAGCCTTTTGTGAGGCCAGGTACTGATGTAGGATAAGAAGGCCTGACTCACAATTAACGTTCCAATTCAGTGGGGTCGAGGTCAGGACTCTGTGCAGGCCACTGGAGTTCCTTCACACCAGACTCTTCAAACTATGTCTTTTGTACCTTGCTTGCTACAGGGGCACAGTCATGCTGGAACAGGAGAGTGCCTTTCAGAAAATGCTGCCACAACATGGGAAACATATAATTGTCTTAAATTTCTTTGAATGCTGTTGCATTAACATTATCCCTCACTGGAACCTCACTTAGGCCAAGCCTAAACCCTGCAAAACAGGAGCACGGTCATGCTGGAACAGGAAAGGGCATTTCCCAAACTGTTGCTACAATACTATATGGAAGCATATAATTGTTTAAAATGTCTTGATATTCTGTATCATTAACAATACCTTTCACTGCAACTAAGCCAAACCCTAAAAAACAGCCCCAGACCATTATCCCTCCTCCTCCAAACTTTACTATTGTTACTATGCCTTGTAATAGGTAGTGTTCTCTTGGCATCCACCATACTCAGATTTCCCCATTAGACCGCCATATAGTGAAGCATGATTCATTACTTTGGAGAACATGTTTTCTCTGTCCAGAGAGTGCTTTACACTACTTCAGCTGATGCTGGCAATGGTGGCATCCTATGACAGTGTGATGTTTAAAGTCACTAAACTCTTCAGTATGACCCATTCTAGTGCCAATGTTTGTCTATGGAGATTGCATGGCTATGTGCTTGATTTTATACACTGTATGGCTGAACCAACTGAATTTAATAATTAGGGGGATGTGCACATACTTTTACAGCAATTAAAAAGCAAAAACATGCCTATTTAAAAAATACATAGTGTTAAGCAATTTTCTCAAGTGTACTAGACTTTTGCACAATATTGTTTTAGGCACAGGCAAACTCTAATACTGCACCCACTACTGAGAACTGCAAACAAGGTTAACCTTCTCTCTCACTCACTCTCTCTTTAACATTTTTTGCTTGGTCTCACCCCAGGCTGCTGTCCAGCAAATGGAGAGCAGAATGTGGGAAAGGTTCTGAGATCTGCTTATGTATTCTGGAGGAGAGCAGGTCAGTCCTCATGGCCATGAACCCAAAGTACTTACACATCCAGTCACATTAGGGCTGGGACTTCATGTGTGGAATCTCGTTACACTGTGCCTCAAGGTATGGGCACCCGCTCTGGTGAAAGACTCAGGAGGCATTACCTGCAAAGTCAGAATTTGGAAACAGTCTAAATTCTCTTACATTCAAAGATAAGCTGTGGACGAAAAAGAAATGGGTGAGAAAGCTTGCACAGCATTGCAAAATGTAAACATGTGGAGATTCGGGTTCTACGTGAAATGGAATTTGCACATTGATCTGAGGAGGGATTTTTTACATTCTAAAAATAAGGAAATTCTGTCTTTCGTATCTTTTTTAATCTAATTAATTAATTAATTACAACTGCATTACATTAAATGTTATTCTTGGCTCATAGGTACTGCATTTCAAATGCACAGACATATAGACTATAAGTTCAAAGGTTTATAGACATCTGCTTATTCAACATTTCCTCTGAATTCATGGGTATTAATAGGGAGTTTGTTGCCCTTTACTGCAGTTATAGCCTCTACTCCCTACACTAAATGCTGGAACACTGCTGTGAGGATTTGATTGCATTCAGCCACAAGAGCATTAGTGAGGTCAGATACTGATGTTGGATGACTAGTTCTGGATCACAAATGGCACTCCAGCTCCAAAGGGATTTGTTCCATCACTCCAGAGACTGCAGTTCCAATGCACCACAGCCCAGTGCAGGGGGGCTTAATACCTGGGGGTGCATGGGTAGCTAAATTCACTAAATAGAAACGGTGTCTACATACTTTTGGACATACAGTGTAGATACTCATATTCTGAAGCATAAATTAAATTGTTCTAATTCCACTTAACAAAAATCAACATAAAAAAGCTTGTAGACCTTTCATGCAATGCCCCCTAATGGTAGAAACACCATTACCTAGTAACAAGTGTTGTAGGACCTGAGTCAGGTCTTGGCCTCAACCTCATTTGGAGAGGTCTGCGGCTACACAGCCCCATACACAGCAGCGTGCAATGTAGTGTTGTAGTACTGGAGTCTGGTCTCGGTCTCTAGACCATAAATTAGTGGTTTGGGTCCTGTCTTGGTCTCCTCTCGGTCTTGACCTTATTTAGACTTAGTCTCGGGGTAAGGTGGACTCAAGAAATTGTTGTCGAGACCAACCAAGTGCGATGCTTCCATCTGAGGTAACTGAAAACTGAGTTATTATTGACTATCAACAAAAACAGAATAAACAGAATAAAACAGTCTTTTCTCTGCATCAGGAGATCCCAAACTTTTCTGACCACAAAAGCTTCCACGGATTCAACTTATCAGGTTTTCGTGGTTCATTTACTTTGGCAGCTAATAAGTGCTGGATGTCGGGGTGAAGAGAGGAAATCTGAAAACTGTGTTCTGGCTCAATTCGACAAGTTTAGATACCTGTTCGCTAAGTTTAATCTCCAAGTGATGGTGTAAACCGTAAGGTTTCAAAGCTCCATTCAGCTCCCTGAGCAAACAGCACATAGCAGTAGTCACTCATTTTCAGTTCCTGTACGGGTGAAGCCTGGAGCTACATGTTCACTGCTGTATTTCTTACATTTTTGTTTCGCTTGCACTGAAAATATATACATAACTAGCATTTTGCCAGAACAATCAATGAGCTTGATATAACGTTTCAATTTTGTAAATAATCAACAAAATTTGTCACCGAAAAAATTAAGTTTGCATTGTAATGAATTTTCTTGTTAAAAAACTGCAGTACTGCCATGGCCCACTGGTTGAAAACCACTGTTGTGTGGGTTTAAATAAAATTTATTGGTTGAGGGTCTAATTGATTATTTCCATGATGGCTTAACTGAGTATTATTTGTGTGTTAATATTCATTGGTTATTTCTACTATATTTACACTTTTTCATTTAATATTAAAAATGAATGTAGTTTAATTTATGTTCATTTGAAAGAAGAAAGGAATAGATGCCAAGTTTGACTAAGATGATATTTTTGACTAATATAACAATAATGAACAATGTTTTGGGCTATACATTGTTTATTCATTATATATACAGCAAGAAATCTTAATTTGGTCTCAGTCTTGACTAAAAATCTTGGTCTTCTTGGACTTTAGCAGCCTGGACTACAACACTACCTACGACTGTTTGAGTTATTTAAATTGTCTAACAGTAAAACTGACAACACCATCTAAATGTACATATCTACGTTCTACAGCATTGGGGTAGTTACTCGTAAAGGAATTCTGTTATAAATGAGTAATTAGTTACCTCAAACTGTAAAGGAGTTACTTTAATCCTTATTTCCTGTAAAATGTAATCTCACTTGTTACTTTACTTCTATGTTACTCTCTAAAAGCCACATAAATCTGTTCCAATGGGAAAGTACAAGGAAACATCAAATATTAAATTTGAAAGAAATAGCCAATCAGGGTAAACATCATTTAAAAGGCATGTCACTATATCTACTTTGAATAAGACACAGCCAGTTATGCAGATTAAAATCATGAATGACTGATGCTATTTAAAAATGAATGAATTAGCCAGTAGAAATAGTTAAAAAATATTTGACAGATTGTTTGCCAAACTTACAGAGCTTCCCACAGTCACACTGCAATGTTCATGTTCACAATCAAAGTCACTCAACTGTCACATGACAGCTTACGCAGGAGGGCACTGCCCCCCGATGCCCTCCCCTACTCCCCCGCTTAGTGATAGCTGAGTGGTTCATCTAGAGTGCTGGTCAGAGCATACAGACAAAGAGGAGTGAAGTTTCTTGATTTGTAATCACAAAGGCAGCAGCACAGGCAGTGCTTAAGATGACGACACTCTAAATTAATACACTAATAAATTAACTCTACTGTTATTGGTTTCTCTGTTACATACAATGCGCAGAAGGCACTGGAGTACAACACGTTCTTCTTCAACACAGCTTTGTATACAGGGTTGAACAATTCATCATTTTACATCCAAGGAGAGCAATTTTCAAATAGCAAGCGTTGCAATGTTAATTATATCCTACATTAATCAAAATTGTCTTACGTTTCAAGTTGGGAAATAAACCTAATGTCGCAGAGCTCATTAACTGGCAGTCTGGCAGACCACGATCAGCGTTCAAGCCTCAAGCCCTTCATAGAAAATATTCACATTTAAATCACCATCACAGTATTGGTCAGAGACATCACAATTACATCTAGTCCTCAAATTGTTCAGCACTACTTTAATACAAATAATAACAAATAAAGAGCAATACCTTATTAGTAGTGCATTAGTTTGCCTTGTCAGAAATTTGTGACACACTCCCAACTGAAATGTTACATTTATATCTCTGTATAAGGTTTTATCTATCAGTGGTAATTTGCTGCAAAAATCTACAAAGTTTTGGTTTTGTTACATTGTGCTGTTTTCCTGTCATAACAGGCAGAACGACAGTATAGGTAGAGCTTAAAAGTTGGAAGTAGCAATTTTCAACCTCTGCATCAAGAGGTTAAGCAAAGAAAGCAGTCAAAGCACTTTTAGTTCATGCAAGTCTCGTCTCATTCGTACACGTAATGACAGCCTTGTGCATGTGTGGTTATGGGTGTGTGGGATTTGTTTCTTCTCCACTGGGCCTGTGTGTTTAACTGAAAGGGCAGCATGCGTGTGGGTAATGTGTGTCACATAGCATCAGGCTCATTAGCCTCTAGCCATCTCCTCATCAGCATGTCAGCATTCTCATACCCACTCATCTCGAAATGGTTGATGGCCATTTAGCCTCTTCAGGAACACCCTATATCAGCAGGTCAGCATTCCCATGACCACTGACCCTGCATCCTGGGACGAGCTCAATAACACAGGCTAGATTCAGTCTGAACCTAGAAGCCTCAAAGCAATAGTTCAGTGAAAAATCTAAATTGCACCCTTTACCGCTTCCCCAAAATGTAATCAGTCAGCCAAGACATGCTTGGTGACACACAGTCTTATGCAAAAGTTTTGGACCCTGGTCAAATTATATTTTGTTGACTTTCTAGTAAAAAAAGTGAACACATCCACTACACAGAACACACTGAAGTATTTTTTCTGTTTTACTGCGCAATTTCTGTTTATTAGCTTTAACAGACAGTTTAACATGTTTGAAAAAAATTACACATCAAATATAAAATGTGCCATAACTTTTGCACAGGCCACTTTTTGTTGCTGTTGTTGAACAAATTGTAATTTGGGCCACCAAACCTTTGCATATGACTGTATTTTTATAAAATTACCTACTTGTCATAGCAGCCATAAAATGCAATTTCTGCCTGTTTTGGAGGACACCCAGTTGAACTTTGCAATTTTTTTTGTTCTTCAATAACACTGATGGAATATTGAAAATGTGTGATTTACAAAACTGTAAGCAAACAGGATTTTCATCTTCGAAGGCGAGCAAGCAAGCCAGCATTTATAAAAGTGTCTATGTTTTATATTGTGGCAGTTGAAGAACAGGTGTAAATTGTTTTCATAGCAGGGGGTTCTCACCCCTCCCCTGTCACCCCTAATTGCTCACCATCAGCTCAACACAGAGTCACAACATTTCACATGCAGAGAGACAACAGTGTCCTCGCTTGTCTGATAACAGAGGTACAGGGAAAACATATTTTTATTTATAACCTTTTTGATCATGTTAGTTAATATATCTAAGTTGATTTAACCACTTTAAGGCCTGCAGAAAGAAGCTACGAATGTTACATAGCTAAAAACAGTAGTAGCAGCCATATTGACTGCTGAATTTTGGCCATACTTGTCGTCTGTACTTTTGTTCATATCTATGTCATACAGAGGGAGAAGCCACATAAGCAAGTCTGTTTGAGAATTATCAATCTTTAAAGCAATTTTGTGATGATTTAGACATACAGATTGCATGATACTAATTGGTGAGGTGTAAGATCCGTTACTCGTCAGCTACATTAGCCTCATAGCTCCAGTGCAAAACTAAAGACACTAAACATAACTCGGATGATCACCACATTTGAGATGAGGGGGAAAATGTGTACATTTGATGCATTTTTTACACTCATACATCATTTTACATTGAGCTACTCTTTAAACACAAATGCCAATGTTGAGTTCTAAACACGCCTCGGCTCTCACGTTAGATTTGTGTTTTCACTGCACAGGCTATTGCTTTAATAAGCTGATGCTGCACTCGGCTTGGCAGGGGGGGAGGAGGCAGCTTGCAGGGAAAATACATAGCAAGTGTAGCATATGCTTTTCTCTCCTTTAAAAAAAGAGATCTTTTCCCCTTCTTTTTCTTCAGTTAGCATTTTTGCAAGTCGACAGTTTGTGTGACATTTGTGAGAGCTTGTTTCTTGCCCAGTCCTTCGCCTTCCTCTTTAAATATTCATTCTGACATTGTTATTCCTCCCTTTAACTTCTTGGTAACTTCTTTTTTTTCTGTGCGTGAGTGAGGAGAACCATTTTTTCCTTTCAGTCTTTTTTCACATTTTCTCTTTGGCCGGCCCCTCCGGAGCAGATCGCTGGTGTTTTGGCTGTATCTGGGTCAGTCGAAGAGCACAACTCCTCTGCTCTTCCTAAACAAAGCGGCCGGGGCTATTCTTGGCTAACAGGCCTGTCCTCCTTTTGTTGTGTCTTGATATGAGCGCTCCAGATGGAATACTCTCTATCACAGATGAATAAGACCAGTTTTTCAACAGCGTCCAGTATTTATTGTGACACTTAAGAGACTGCTGCACGTGTTTTCTCTTCCCCCGTCAGCTCAAAGAAATAAGATATGAACTTTTTACAAGAGGAATGTAGTTTTTCTTCACAAGTGACAACACAGAGTAATAATGCTTTGTACTGTACATGAAGACACTCCGGCTGCCCATGAGTATTGTTATAACATACAGTGTAACTTTTTTTGTTTCAACTAATAGAATAATCAGTATAGTAACAGCTGTCATTTGAAGTTGGCCAGTAGTCAATACTGACATTGACATTTAAGAACTATATACAGTCGCATGCAAAAGTATGGGTACCTCTAGTTAAATGATCATGGCCATATCTACCAGATGGGTGACCTGGGTGACTGCCTGGGGCACCCAATGCCCAGCGGCACCAAGGTTTGCTCCAAAAAAGTTTAGTTTTAACATTTTTTAAACATTCAGTTTACTTTAATTGTATTCACACTCCACAACAGTCAGTCTGATGTTTTAGCCATAAATATCGATGAAGAATCACCATATAAATTTGGCAGACATTGGTGTCAATGTCAGTAAAGCATAGACAACATCATTTTTGCACCATATAGTGATGTTCATGAGCTGATGCCCTTTCGTTGACATACCTGACCGATCTTGGCAAGGTCTCAGCTGAGGAGTTAACTCTGGTTCATTTTAATCATTTTGCGAAGAATCAGTAGAACATGTCTTCAGCAAAACCAAGACCTTGTCTTAGGCTGTTATCAGTGGGTTCATGGGGAAAGCTCTGATGTCCAGGGGCACCACAGGAGTTTAACCCCTTAAAATCCCAGGCTTACTAAGGCTTATTGTTTAGTAACTACAGGGACTTCAATGCAAACTGGATGAGCTATTCCTAGGTTATAGACTTGTGTAATGAAACCTTGCGCCTGCCAGCAGGCCCTGGCCATTTAAGGGGTTAATCTGGCCCTGCAAATTATATGTTTAGGTTTTTGTTTTTGAGTGAAAATAAGTTAACATATCCTCTACAGAGAACACACTTATACATATTTTAATGCCCAATTACTGTTTGTTTGTTGAATTTAACACATTGGAAAAAAGACAAAAAATTATGCCTGTGCCACATTTTTTATTTATTTATTTTTTCAATATGTTAAACTCAGTGGCAAACCATAACTATAAGAGCTAGGCTTTCAGTTCAGGCTGTAAACATCAAAACTCTGTCAGAAAACAAGAATAAACACTTCCATGATAATGCTACCCATGCTCCCTCTATGGGATTTCTAATAGTATGTTAGCACTGAGCTATCTATTAGATATTTCTGGCTGTTCTAGTATTAACACAAACATTTGAAGCTTGTAAATGACATTCTGTGTGTTTTATTTGAAGCTTGTAGGATCCATAAACATATATTTTACCCTAAAGCAGTTTACAGTGCCTCTTTCGGTAATGAGTCCTGGCATAGAGCTGCTGCTGTTTTGCAAACCTAACAACTGACTGAAGTCTGGTTAGGGTACGGTTCATATTCAAAGTCCAGTCCATTACATATTTAGAACTTCCAGGAGGTCTAGTGATTAATAGGAAATCAAAACGTGATTGGTTGCTTCCTCTGTCATTTTCTAATTGTAGTACTGAAAAGTAGTCTTGGAACACTGTGA
Organism: Colossoma macropomum; assembly: GCF_904425465.1. NCBI lineage: Eukaryota > Metazoa > Chordata > Actinopteri > Characiformes > Serrasalmidae > Colossoma > Colossoma macropomum. The sequence continues at coordinate 28,613,930 of NW_023494792.1, read as the reverse complement.
ATACAATTTCTGTATTGTTTATTTGTTATTTTCAAAGATACATGTATCATCTATTCATTCATATCCATCACAGAAGTTACAAGAACCAGTAATTCCAGCCAGGTTTACTATCTGACCTCAAAATAGCAGTCATAGCAATTCAGTGAATCTTAAGTATGCTAATAAGTAAAAGTACTCATCACATTAATAGGACAAACATTAGATTTTTATAAGTCTCTTTTCTTTTTGTTGCATATCTCTTCTTTTGGATGACAGCTTGAAGTCTTCTAGGCATGCAGTGCATGAGTTGGTTCAACTGATGCTCAGTCAGGCTTGTGGGATGTTCTTTTTTGGATAGTCAGAGCATGGCAGGTTTGAACACATCCTCTCTCTTTCCACCACTTCAGTATATTTTTTACGCACAATTTAGTTATGTTCAGTGTATCTGTAATCTTTCTCACAGACATTTTGTTACTAAGAGAGACAAGAGACAATACTGTTTAATATATATGTATATATATTAATGGAGGTTAGTTGAAAGTCTACTTTTCAGTTGTTCGGTAATAAAAAAAACCAAACTAAATACAACTTAAAAAAATGATAATTGGGGTGTCTCAAAAGCACTACTAACTTCAGATTTTTTTTTCTGCCATGTATAAACCTTACAGATATGCTAATTCTACTTATGGGACAAATTGGTTATGGGTTAATTATGTGAAACACCAATGTAAATCAATTTTAATTTTGCCTCCAATATAGGAAATCAATAAGATATTTGAGTTTAATGATTCCTTTTTGTGAGTAATTACAGAAAATGTTTACATTTCCGCTTGACACTGCTGGACCCAGTAAGCTCACCAACGTTTTTCTATGGCATTTGTTAATATGTTTTGAATGGAAACACTTTAAGCATGGTTGGCTACAACTTAGCATGATACGTGTTTATAAAATTATTTTTCAAATAATTCACCTAAAACTTGCACAATTGTTTTAAAAGAGAGATGAATCTTATTCTTCATTATAAGATTATCACTAAAAACAGAAAAATCCATGTGAAATATAGGTTTATTTAGATTTAAGTGGGCTTCTCCAGTAGTCACTGGATTGAAACTTGTGGAGTTCATGGTGTTGTGTCTCTAACAGTTATTTAAGAGTTTTATTTAAAGCATTTGTTTGCAAGAAAATGAAAAATCATCATGTGTTTGCTGATGGGCACTATGTTTGTCTATTTGTTCCTTAACGCCATTTTGACTTTCACCCTAGGCACATCACATACAAATATAAGGGCCTGGTGCTGGTCGTTTTGAGCAATGAAACACAAAAGAGTCTCTGACAGTAGGTGGAAGTCTAGTTTTGGAACAATATATTTTTTTTGAGAATAATTTTGAGAATTTCAAAACAAAGTTATGAGTAGTAAGAAATACTCAAGATTCTGCACTATTTCTAGGTCACTACTCAATTTTAAGCAAATATGTGACACTGACCATGTTAAGGCCTTTGTACAAAAAGGTCAGTTTTTCTTTTTTGAGTCTTATTCTTTCTATTGAAGCTCGTGTTCAGACGATTCTCAAGTGGATTTGATCTACTCATCAGCAGCTCTTGTCACTGATCAGGGTCTGTGCCACCTCATACACAATCATTAAAGCAAAAAGGTTTCAAATACAAAAAATTACATTTAAAAATTTCAAAGATTCTACTGTTTGTTCAGATTTTAGAGGCATTTTTAAATGCATTTTCACTAGTGGTCCCATACTTTTGATCCCCGTTGCATTTCAAGCATTTAACCATACATATTAGGTGACATATTATGAGAAAAACAATGTCAGTAAGTCTTGTGTCTGAGCTACATCTTGTGTCTCTTAGCATCCTCCACCCTCCTCCAAATACTCTGCAAACCACCTTTACCCAAGGATGCTGTGTGATTGGTTGTGCTTATCTGTGCTGCTTTTGCTTTTTTCCCCTCATCATGCCACTTTCTCTCCAACCTGATTGCTTTGGCTTGCTTGATGGGTTTTGTGTACCATTGATGTTTTTAGTCAGAGATTAATTTGAGTGTGGAATTTTAAGCGCCGCAAAGCTTTTGGAAATCAGATAACATTTATAAAGAAAGAAATGGGAGATAGTGAGAGGGAGAGAGATATCAAGAGAGAACGAGAGCGAGAATGCACAAGAATGCATTATTGAGCCAAACCTCATCAAATTCACCTCAGAGTTGGCCCGCCTAATGGACTCCTCATCCCATTGTTCAACAGAAGGCTTCTCTCCTCCGTTCGCTCATTACTGACAAATTGTGCGGCTCAACTCTTATTGAGCCGCCCTAATAGTTTACCCTCCTGCTTCTGTAGCTGTGGCCGCCGAATAGAGCTCTGTCTGTCTATTGGTATAAATGCTAAGCTGGCGTTCAGGCCTAATCCTCTTCACTAAGGTGCTATATGGTCAATCCCGGCATAACCAGATGTGCTGAAGGTGACCCGTGCAGTGGATTAACCTCCCGCACCTCATGCTGTTGGAGCTCATTTGATCCCATTTGCGGAGCCACCACATAATTTCACATTTATCTAAGGAAAATCGTTTATCTAATGAAAGCAATTATGCATAGCTACACTCATTTCTTCAGCGAACATAATCTGTGCTTTTACGCACAGAGGATTACTCTCGTGAATGTATTAAGGATTCAAAATGCTATTTTTTCCTTTTTCGTTGGAGAAGGCGAGGGGGTCTTGTTTGTTTGTGGGCCTGATTTATGTAGCTTATTGGTTATTTTAGAATGTTTCGAATGACATCAGTGCAATCAGTGTTACATTGAACCCATCAAAGTGTGGTTATACCATGACATCAATAGCAATTGGAATTTCTCAGTTGAGGCCTCTCTAACAAGTCCTAGAAAGCGAATGGACTGGCTGATCAATAGGCCCCGGGAGATTAAACAGCTCTTGTAAGAGAACATCCTCCATCTATTTGATCTGTATTCAATTTGAATCGCGTCAATCCTATTTAAACACAGCTGCTGTAAATGTCACAGAATGCTCTTTATATGGTTTGCGGATTTCTTCACGATAACATCATCTTTACAATAAAAATTAGTTTATGAAATTTTACCAGAGCAGCATGTTTCAAGCTGTCATGTGTAACCAACATCCACTGCTAATTATATACACTGATGAGACGAAACATTATGACCTCTCACAGCAAGCATGAAGCAAATAATGTGATATATTAGATGGTAAGTAAACAGTTGGTTCTCATGGTTCACATGTTGGATGCAGAAGAAAAGGGCAGGTTTGAAGACCTGAATGACTTTGACAAGGGTCAAATCGTTATGGCCTGATAATTGGGTTGGAGCATCTTTGAATAGGCAAGGCTTGTGGGTTGCTCCCGGTCAGCAGTGGATAGTACGTATCGACAGTGGTCCGAAGAGGGACAAACCACAAACCGGTGTCACGGTGTTGGGCACCTGAGGCTCATCAATGCACAAGGGCAACAAAGACTCTCCCATACAGTCCGAAGCGATGGAAGGGCTAGTGTGACACCAGACATTTTTAATGATAGTTATGGGAGGAACACAATGCTTCACACTAGAGGTCTGTGCAGAACTGTTTTTTCAGTCAAACTCCCACAAGATTTCATCCCGCTCCTGCAGAAAACCATAATCCTTTGTCCCACTCCCTCCTGCAACTGGAACATTTTGGCCCGCTCCCACCTGTGCAGTTCTATTAAGGCAAACTGACATCCAATATCTGACACAGTCTATTCACAAATACATTATCCTCTGCTGAAATAACACGGCAGTCATGGTCATCAGGCTCAGTGTGAAGTAACTTTACCAAACAGCATTTATTTCCAATAAACACAAAGCAGGAATTAAACCACAAAACGGCCATTTTTGGTGTTTTGCTGGGCTCGGCAGCTGTGACCATTGGTCTTAAGGCTCCGCCGGCTCTGTAAGCTATGAGAATTGCCATGTTGTTTACATGATCGGTTGCTTTGCAACTCTTTAGAATAACTTCACTCTAACTGTTATCATTTTATCTAGTTTATACATATGATTTAGTGATTGTTCTACTTCATTTAGGCTATTCATTATTTTGCAGGATTTCACTTCATGCGTGCTTCGGCCTGCTCCAGCCTGCGGTCTGCTGGTGTCCTGCCCACTCCCGCACAAAACAGAGAAAATTAGCCCCGTGCCGCAAGATGGCGTGTCCCATGGGTCCCATGGGAATCCATGCAGACCTCTACAACACACCCTGCTGTGTAACCGCATAGCTGTAGACCTGTCAGAGCGCCCATGCTAACTCCTGTCCACCACATAAGACACCTACAATGGCCATGTGAGTATTGGAATTTTGAGTAATGGAAAAAGGTTGTCTGTTCCAATGAGTCCCATTTTCTTTTACATCACGTGGATGGCCGAGTACATGTGTGCTGTAGACCTGTGGAAAATGATGGCACCAGGATGCATTGTGGTGAGAAGACAAACCAGTAGAGGGAGTGTGGAGGGGCAATGTGCTGCTGGGCAATCTTGGGTCTGGGCCTCTATGTGGATGACAATTTGATGCATGCCACTTATCTAAACATTGCTGCAGACACGGTACACCCCTTCATGGCACTGGTATTCCCCAGCTGGGAGGCCCCAGGCATCCAAATTCTCCAGATCTCAGTCCAACTGAGCATCTGTGGGATGAATATCCAATAAATCCAAACTGCAGCCGCTCCACCTCACAGCAAACAGGACTGAAAGGATCTGCTGCTAACGTCTTGGTGCCAGATACCACAGGGCACCTTCAGAGGTCTTGTAGAGTCCATGCCTCAGCAGGTCTGAGCTGTTTTGGCAGCACATGGAGAACTAACGGCATATTAGGTTGGCGGTCGCAGCGTTTGGCTCACCTGTGTATTGTGTAACAGTGATTTGACTTATGATATGATTTGACTTTCCAGTGATCTAACTCAGAAAATATAAGCACCATGTGGGTATTGTTTAATATTTAATATTATTAGTCTTGGTGCTGTTTATGCTCCATGCAACATGTTTGGCTTGAACATACTCTGGAAGTGAGCCCTGAGCAGGAAGCTACATCCCTCACGCTAATCGAGCTGTGACACCCTTGCCATTAACACATGTCGATTTGTGTGTTTCTCTTGTGCACCCAAATGCATGTGATTGATTGTCACGAGTTGTAAGTTAAAAGTCCTCTGTGGTGTTTAGGCTGGAAACAGATGGGCAAAATTAGATTGTAAATTGATGCGATTTAGACAGTCGCTGACACACACACAGCTGCCTCAGCAAGCACCGAACATCGGAGACGAATCTGACTAAATATTGATATTCTTATGGAAATTGTATCCTTTATTAACATAATAGAATAAACATATCAGGGGTTTGGGGCTCTGCCAAGTAATACAGATGAGAAATGCCTTAGCCAGCAGACTTAAGAACATCTGCATGCATCTCTTCCGGAAAGAGAGTGCCAGCAGACATTAACTATTATTGGAAAAATGGGTACAAGACAGGGAATGTAACAGGTAACAAATTAAGAACATAAAAATTCTCCAACATCTTTAAAATATAGAATTCTTATGAAAGTTAGATTTTTGGTAACACTTTCTTTGGATAGATGCTTTGTACATGCTTATGTTGTATTTAATGTATATTAAAATAAATATCTAAAGACTTAATCTCAGCTTTCCCTAACCCTAACACTAATCTTAACAGCAACAACGTTTATTTGTATAGCACTTTTCACAACTAGTGTTGTCTCAAAGCAGCTTTACAGAAAAGCCATTTAAAGAAGGAAAACAGTTTATGGAAGGGTTATCAAAAGAATAAAAAGAAAATAAAAGAAAAATAAAAAGGAGTCCATGTATAGACATAAGGAACTAAATCCAGGTCCAAGCCCTCCATGAGCAAGCCAGAGGCGACAATGGCAAGGAAAAACTCCATAGGAGCAAGAGGAAGAAACCTCGAGAGGAACCCGGCTTAAGGGAGGAACCCATCCTCCTCTGGTTGACCGCAGATGAAGAGATAATAGTTTGTTAATAATGTGAACACATTTAGATATTGAATTGGGGGGTATTCAAACAATGTGGAACCATTTTTACAGCCAAGGCCACATCTATCCAGCTAAGACTCGGATGACACTTTATTTTGAGTGGTCCTTTTTAGATGAAACAAACACTCAACGGACTCTCAGTAACGTCAAAAACATATGAGGGTTAGGGTTAGGTTTTGGGTTGAGGTTAAGGTTAGGTTTAGGATTAGGGCTGGGGTTAGGATTAGATTTTGGATAAGGTTAGGTTTTGTGTAATGGAATCAACATATATACAATACATCTACTAAATGTAAGTAATGTATCAACAGAACATCTTCAAGATATTTACTTCAATGTATTGAGATGCTTCACTACTGCTACTTCACTGATTGGTTGTTGATGTGTTACTGATGATCTGTTAAGAGTTTATTAATCATCTACGAAGAACCCCTCCAAATAAAGTGTTACCACCCTTTCAGTACTTTATTTAGACAGAATGAGCCAATCACATTAGACATCATTTAAAAGGTACTCTGAACAAGTCAGCCAGTTATGCTGATTCAAATTATGAACAGCTAATGTTATTTGAAAACCTAGAATCTAGTAACCTCTTCTTCAGCATGAGGATCTTTACCCATCGGTCTCATATTAGTGTGATCACATGATTTGACAGATTGTTTGCTGCGTTGGTCATTTTCACAATCAAAGCACACACACAGTACACGCAAGGACAGATACAGATCATCTATATGGAGGAAATGTATGCTTTAAATGCATCAATTGCATGTAACTAATATTGTTCTCTTACAGACAGAATGCATGTATTGGCAGTTGTTTGTCGCTGTTGCTGAACAAAACCTTGTACCTCCTTTTTTTGCCATTTTCATTTTTACACAATTTGAAACATGGCAGCTTCCATTTATACAATTTCATGATGAATGGACCAATAGAAGTTGTCAAAAATGACTTATTAATAAAATCATGTTACATTAGTTTTACACTGAAGGTTAAGAAGGGTTTTTCCTGCTCCTGTAAAGTTACTTTTTTTGGAGAGGGTTTGTTCTGACAGGCACGAATTGTGATTACAAAAACTGTAATGCATTAAACTGTAATAGGAAAAAGTAATTACACTACTGTAACATGTTACTTTGTATACCATTACCCCAAGTTTCTCATATCACATTCATGTCTATTGTGCTTTTCTACTTTTTCCAGCCAGCTTGCTATTGCAGTGCACTTTTCTTTAAATATATGTACCTCATATTAAATAAGCACTCATATTTTATATTTTACATTTGTTTTTCCATATAAGGTAATTATTAGTAAATGCTTGCACAATTCGCTGCTTACTTTAAAGCCCAGTTGTGTTCCTGATAAGATTAAATAAGAAGGAGCACCATTCACTTTCAAATGTGAACAATAGCATGCACACCACTTATATCACTACACAGGTAATAAAGGTTAAATCACTGAGGAGCACAGTGCTCTGTGGCTTTATGATCTTTAAAGAGAACCTTTTATCTATCTGAGTCCACAGGGCATAAAAAAGGTTTTACTGTTTCTTTCAATACAGAACAAAAGGCTAAGGTGCTTTGCTCTGTTTGCTTTTCTGTAATTAGATAATGTCTTTTGCAAGCAAAATATGCAGCTGTGGAGTTTGCATATTACACTAGACATAGCAAACTGTGCTCGTAGCATATTGGCCCAGGCTTAGAAACATTTCAGTGTATTAGCTAAGCTGGACAGCACCCAGAATCCTTAAGCTTTATTTAATCCAACCAAATCCCCATCCATGCAATTGAATAGACTTAAAAATTAGCCCAGTAAACTTTTACTGATGATAATTCAGAGGCAATAAAATATTTTCTGTAGCTGTTTTTTTTTCTTAAAACGAGGGTTAGTTTCATGAACACAGGCCATTCTCATACACATTTCTCCGCATGTGTGATCTGTGTAGGAGTACGCCCTGCAGTTGTTAGAAAATATTAACAGCCAGCGGTCTTTCTAACCTGGTTCTGCTTTTGTTTTAAGCACTGAAGCTGCTGTACCATGAAATAACGCTGAATGAGGCAACCCAATCAGTGATCTGTAGATGGGGCTAATGTATGATTGGTGCCATTAAAACTTCTTAATTTCCTGGATTGGGAGAGGCTCTGTTTTGCTCTCATGTAGATGCAATCGGGGTCCTCCTGGAAATGAAGTGCTGGCTGTCAAAGAGCTCTGGTATGATTTCATATGCAGATATTATGCACCCCATGAGCTCCTCACTCCAAACAGCGTGGTTAGGGAGTGCGGATAGAGCTGTGTGCGCTGGCTCATGTATAAGAGAGCTGGTGGAGGAGAGGTTTTTGGGCTGGCTGAGAGACAGGCCTTTGCTGATGGGATGCATTGCCCACCACAAGCAGAGGAAAGGCTGAGGTCATTAAGATGAGGGAAATACATGCTGCAAACCAAGCAGATCTGTGCTTTTGATTAGAAAGGAGTCTTCTTTGTCTGACGGCAGTGTTGTCACAGAGTTGGGATAGTGATTGCATGCCTGTCTTGTACATTTCTTTGATCAAAGGAAAGACTAGGAGAATGTAAAAGGAAAGTTGACAGAGTAAGTGAAAGAAACAAGATTAGCATCTTGTTGTCTCTTAAGCCAGTCATATTCAGGTGGACCTCTTCATCATAAGAAGCTAAATTCGCTGTCTGGCTAGACAGTGATATGTGGCTTTATATATCTAGAATAAGCGTGGAATGGGGAGGCCAGAGACATGAATGAGATACTTAGAGGAATCGGTTGAGTAGCTTAAGCCCACAGTCAAGTGAATGTATTATTACTTAATTAAAATAATGACTTGATTAGAAGTAAAGGTAATTTTCCAAAAAACAACTTCAGTAAAAGCTGCTATGATATCCACTATATGGCCAAAAGTATGTGGACACCTGACCATCATACCAATATGAGCCCGTTCCAAAAACATGGGCATTAATGTGGAGTTGCCCCACCACCCCAATCCCTTTTTTAGATATAACAGCCTCCACTCCTCTGGGAAGATTTTCCACCAGATTTTGGAGTGCGTCTGTGGGAATTCAGTCAAAAGAGCATTTGTGAGGGCAGGCAGCCCCAGACTATTATACCTCTTCCACCAAACTGTTGGTCACTTCAGAGAACACAGTTCCACTTGCCAACTCTGTGGCAAGTGTTGCAACAGTGGCCCTGCTCTGAGTGTTTGCGTGGTCTTTCACTTTGTGGCTGAGCTGTTGTTGCGTCTAGATGCTTCCATTTCACAATAATAGCACTTGCAGTTGACCAGGGCAGATCTAGCTGGGCAGAAATCTCACAAACGTTACACCCGTAAAAATGGTGACAAAGCAACATTTTTATAATGATGCTTGAAAAAAGATGATCAACACATTGAATAGTCTAAATATATTTCATCTACTAGATGGCAGAAAAAACAGAAATGGAGACCGGGCAGGTGGCAAAGCAACTGTAGAGGTGCAAACGTATTTAGAAAGAAATCTGTTATATGCACGTATATATACAAATATATAAGTAAATATAATCACTCTGGTGTGTGTAAAAAAATCTTGGCTCAGGACTGGAAAAAAAACCTGCAAACACCCAGGCTTATGTTCAGCCATGAGTTGTGAGAAGTTCGTATTCCAGAGTTCAGTAAAACAGGTCGACAATCACGTGTTGCCGCCTGTACTGCTGCTGAAGAACTCGTGGTGTTACCATGACAGCATCTGAGAGAAAGAAATTTAAATCAAACCTAGGCAAAGTACAGCCTTTGTTTTTTGCAGTGCAACATGCTCCTTATAATTATTTAGCTGGTGCTGTGCGTATGCTTCAACAAAGCATGAACTGTTTTGTCACATCTCTGTCGTGTTAACAGGCCTTAAAGGTACATTTAACCAAACATGTGGTTTGACAAACAGCAGCTAAGTGACTGCCATCAATGCACTACTCCTTTACATGTAGCACTTCTTTCAGAATCCTTTACTTTCACTGCCATGTTGAACTGGTCCTTCAGTCGGTAAAGAACCCTCGGGACGTTTTGTCATGTTTAAATGATTACATCTAGAACCCCATGAAGAACTCTTTAAGTACCTCTTAAGAGTCTAAGAGCAGCGGCCATCTCACCAGCCGCTAGGGTGGAGTCATTTTTCTACCAGATTCAAACGCTTACATGAGTAAAGGGGAAGAAAGATCAGATTTGTTAATTAGACAGAATTGAGCTTGTTAATTCTAATCCCTGTGTCTCTGGAAAGGCTCCTCATCCATCTGCTAAACGACCTAGGAGAAGGCACTGTATTAATTGCTATCTTGCTTCTATATGTCTTAATTAACTTCAAAAGCCTTCTTCTTTCGCTTTTTTCCTTTCATTGGATTCCTGGCCAGGAACATATATGAGATGTCTAGAATGATTTTGGCCCCATTTGAAAGACTAATTTGAGCCAGATCTTAATCACACATGGCAATAAAGCTGCAGATTTCAAGTGTCGCTATCCTGACATGTTGGGAAGGACACCTGTCACAGGGTAAGGTTCTCACACTTAACAGGCCTTTTGTTCTTGACTGGGCACCAGCTCTCCCTCTTACGCTTTATCAGTTTGTAGGCAAAGTGTAGAATTAAACTTTCTGAAGAAATCTAAACAACCTTAGACATCTGCTGTTTGTACTGTACTACTTTAACATTATATTAATAACATGCTGTATAATACATGCATCTTACTGTATGTATATACATTCAGCTGAATCCATAAGTAATTAAACACAAATGCTGTTTTGCTTCAACATAATGGGATTTAAAATGAAAAAAATGGAGTTTAAGTGCAAAATGTCAGCTTTAATGCAAGGCTATTTATATCTATAGGGATAAACTAACATAATTGCAAATAAAATTTGCATGTTTAGTAGTTGTTTACAAACCCCTTGCAGTTGATAACTGTCTGGAATCTGCAACCCATAGATTCCACCTTTTCTGTTGATGCAGATCCAGACCTGTAATACAATTGACAGTTTCTGCTTGTTTTGGGGGCTTTTTGTATTCAGTCATGTGTTTGCTAACTGAAATGCTTGCTCAGTGGCAGATTAACATGGTCAGTCAATAACATCGCACTTTTTGGCTCTGAAAACTCCATAGCTGCCTCGGCAGTATGTTCTGCACAGTATTTCTGCTGAAAAGTAAAGCACTGTGTATTGAGATTTGAGGCATTTGTTTGGATCTGAGAAGTTAAGATGTTTCTACACACCCTTGTGCTGCTGTCTACAACTACATCACCACTTAAGACATGAGCACAGCCATGGCTCTCCATGCCAACATCTTTCACAGATGGGGTCATACTGGATTCCATCTCTTGTCCCAGAACATGGGACTTCTCAGCAAACGGTCGATGAGCCTCTCTGTTCTTGAGGCTTACCAGTGGTCTGCATCTTGTAATATGCCCTCTGAGCTCTTGCTGGCGCATGCTTATAGTTTTAGTGCTATTCAGGCTGGATGAGTTTTACCTGGGGAGGTTGTAATGTAATCTGTAAGGTACAGCTTTTTACAGTTTTTAACTGACTGATCCATATGGAATAAAGTATCTGTGTTTTTTCCCCAGACTGCCACAGATAGCATGGAAGTCAGAGTGACACAACAGGGGCAATCCTCAATAACAATAACAACACAGCACACAGGCATGTCAATTAGCAGGTTCTGCTATTTCATTATTACTAAGGGAGCTCTGGGCCAATTACAGAAGGTAATTCATTCTAGAATTATCACTGTCAGACTTGTAAAAAGATTAACACTGGATTACAATAATAAATTATATCAGTATTCATTTAAATCACTTACAGGATAATACCTCCCCACATAATACTAATCCTGTTCTAATAAGGCTTTAGACACAACTGGGCATCTTCAATAATGTTTTTAATGTGTTCAACAATTTTTCTCTGTGACTGAAAGTTTATTTCATTTCTGTGGGCTCCTGTATTTTCTATTTGTCAGCTCACCACTGTGCTGTTGCTTCTTAACAATGTATCAAACCATTAATTTAACTTACCTTATATTTTGGGTTTGTCAAGTTGATTTATTCAGATTTTCCAGTCTCATAAAACCCTGCTTTACTGCCATTGACATGTTTTTGGTTCTAATTTTGAGATACAGTGGCTACAGATTTCTGCGAAGTTGGAACTTTCTGGGCATAACTTTAAGACATTGCTGCACCAACTGGTTTTAAGCTGAATTTTCTGCATGTAAATTTTACACCTAGCTGTCAGCAGGCAAAAAAAACATCAAATGGTAGACCTTTTCTAGGTGTGTCAATCACTTTAAACAAGCTAATTTTATTCTTATCAAAGCAAAGCTACACACTTCAACAGTTAGAGACTTTCCAACTTGTCTCTAACTGGCACCGTGCGCAACCCCTTACATGGTCAGGGCCCACTGGAGGGCCCAAAGTTTTATTACACACTTCTACAACCTAAGAATAGCTCAACCAGTTTGTGCTTGTAGTTACTGAATAATAAGCCTTAGTATGTAATAAACCTGGGATTTTAAGGGGTTAAGCAGCAAACTTATATAATCATACAATAACTTTTATGTACCAATGTGCATGTTTAGCTAATTGTTAGCGTGCAAAACATAGACTTCATTAAATATGATTGTTTTTAGAAAGAACTGTTGGATGTCTGCAAATATTCCCATATATTTCAACACTAGTTGCCAGGTGTCCGGTATTGGACTGGAGAGTCCAGTTTTGAGCTTTGTTGTCCGGTGTCCAGTTGGTGCTTGGTCAAGTCTCCCTCTAAATGCATTCCATCAAAAGTGCCATTCAAGTCCTGTCATTATGCCTCTCTCTCTCTCTCTCTCTCTCTCTCTCTCTCTCTCTCTCTCTCTCTCCATTCTCACTCTTTCTTTTGCATTTGCTTGCTTGCAGGCAGGGATGGGGGAGCAGCTAAGTAGTGTGCTACGTTTTGTAGCTCACTACAAATTTTTGTAGCTAATAGCTTTAGCCACTACAGTTTTATGAAATATAGCTAATAGCTGTAGTGACTAAAAATTTTTGTGTAGCTATAGCAAGAATTTTCGCTACAATTTCACTGCAGGCTTCAGGCAATTCATACAAAATTTGGCCATAGAACACGGACATTAACTGGGCTAGTGACGCAAACGGTCACGCACTGGCCCCCCCATGAGCTGATCACCTCTTACTAGTAGGCTTACCTCAGTGGTTGCCGACCCAAATGTTAAGAAGAGCCATTCTGTCAAAAAATTAGACCACCTTGGGAGCCACAACATTTTGATTCTGCTTTAAGCTTTAGCTCAGTTATACCTGCTTTTTCACATCTCAGTCAGGAAACTTCTCTGCGAAAATAGCCAGAGTTTCTTGTAAAATGTCTCCCAACATTTGACTTTTTACAAGGCTGAGGCCACTTCTCATTCGCCAGCTTCTCATTCAAATTTTCCCGTTCCACCTTAAATGGTGCCTGAGGTACTAGAATGTACTGCTGCACCATTTAACGTGGAACAGGACAATTCGAACGAGATGCTGAATTCTGCTTCGCAACTTGGCAAACTTCGCAACTTCATGTTTGACAGTTTCTCATTGCAGGTTAAACGTATCAGGAAACAAGCTGGAGTTCTTATAAATGCAAAAAGTCTGTTCGTCTCCAAACTATCGATTTTCATCTCTTTAAATCTCTCTCTTTGCCTTTTCGTTAGCTACTTGCTAGGCAAGACTATTATCTGCATTGCTGTGTGACCAGCAGTCTGTGCGTTAATCTTCAGCGTTAAATGTTGGTGAATTAGCAGTTCTACATTAACTCCAGCGTTTAAGACCATTTATTGTGAAAACTGTGTTAGAACTGTGTGTTGTAATGATCAGCAGAGCCTTATTTTACAGCAAAGGAGGATGATGTTATTTGATCTAAAAATCTAGTTCTGCTGTGGAGCTGCATCAGGGCAGTAAAAGACTTGCCTGTTGCCGACCCCTGGCTTAGCTAAAGCAGAAAATAAAAACATTTTCGTAATAGACTATTACTAATAGTACTGCGCAGAGCCAGGGTCACCGATGGGAATTTTGAAGCTGAAGTGTTACTGAAGTTTAACAAAGGACTGAATGTCATGTCTCTACACATCTTGCTGAAATGTTTAAATTGGAGCAGTTTTATTTCAACAGTTGACAATGCTTTGCACAAAGTTGTTTGGTTTGTATTTGGTTATTTTTGTTGATTTTTATAAGGAAAAACCTGGAATGATTGACTTTGCCTTTACTTAGTCTAAGTGTTTGTTGGATATCCCACCTTTGGTTGTGTAAGTTTGATTATTGGTTACACTTAAACTTAATTTCTGGTGATCTTTTTGTATATTTGCTGCTTTTCAATTGTATGTTTCTTTCTGGCACATGATTAACTGCAGTGTCTTGTTCACACTATCAGTTGGGCTTGTTTGGTGTGTCACAAACATTCAGACAATCGCGCTTTGAAAGTAGCTAAAAATTAGCCACTACTTCTTCTGGGAAAAGTAGCTAAATTGTAGCTAGCTACACATTTTGGAAAAGTAGCTACAAAGTAGCTAACTACTAATTTTTCAGTAGCGATCCCGACCCTGCTTGCAGGCTTGTGCAGTGTTTTCAGCATTGTCAATGTGTAATAAATAGCTCAGATTAGTACACCATCAATGGTGCCATTGCTATTTTGAACATACTATTTAGTATGTATGTAGTATTTGAACTGAGAGGGTGTAGGCACATTATAGTGGGGTTTGAGATAAACTCAAAAACAGTTGAATGTGAATAAACAATATGTTGTCTTCTCATGGCTTCAGTGGCTGAACAAATAGCAGACTAGAAAAAATATTTGTATAGTCCATAAAGAGTTTAACCTATAATACTCATGTATCATTCTTGTGTATTGTCTTTAAGTATTAATAGAAATGTAAAAACAAGGGCTGTCCAGCTTCAACACAGTTGAAATCTGACAACCCCAATTAAAACACTAAGTATATATATATATATATATATATATATATATATATATATATAGTGCTGTTGTCAGAATAAAACCTCCAAATTGATAACCCCAAGTAAATTTGGACAATTTCCTTTAGTAGTTCCTCATGAAATTTACACACACTGTAAAGGGCAATATATATGTGTGTGTGTGTAATGTTCCTTCATTTACATATACACTTCTGATTTTCTTCCCTAATTGTACTATTCCAATATTACGTATACACATAGCAGTTTTGCTTAGTAACACAGGTTTCTTAGCAACTGTCATTTTTACATATGTTTTCACATGAAAGTGCAGTGCTAAGCTTAGGCTTTACTTTGGTTGGTGCAACTGGGTAATGTCCTCTCTGAAAAGTGGTCTTCGCTATGGCCGACTTGATCTTGTAAAGAGAACCATGAGAAATTCTGGGCTACAAGTAAGTGGACTGGAACATAGACTTAGGAGAGTGAGAATAAGCTGAGTGTAAAGTTTCTAAACTAATCCAATGCCTTGTGAAAGTGTAGCTGAAAGTAAAGGGAGATTGTGCACTCGTCAACATTTTCCAAAGGACCTGTCATTAGCTCATAGATGTAACGTAAGTGCCCCAAAAACACTCCAATTATGCATATAGTTTTCAAGCATGTGGAGAACCAACATGTGGTAAAATAAACATTACGTTGTGCAAGGGAAAACTTTTCTACCAGAAAGACTCCAGAGATGAGAGTGAAGAAAGAAAATTTTAATCTCAATAGGGTTTAACAATTTGATTACAATTTTTGTAAGTTAAAGTTCTTGCCACAGGCCCCGTCGTCAGCCCGGGTCTTGGAACACCTAGACCTTCACAGATACTGCTGTATAGGGACTGCAGGGGCGGAGCCTGCCACCTGGGCAACCGGGAGGGGACCAAACTGGTGGCAGTGGGGAGGAAGGAGGGGAACGATGAAACGTCAGCATCTGAAAACAGCAAAGTAGACGTGTAAGACGAGTTATTTTAAAGAAAGGTAGAAGCTTGTGATTGGTCAGAGTATTGAATGACGTAGCGTTGGAGTCTCCCTAGCAGAACTTGCGCTAAAGCTTTCATTTAGACGAGCTTTTGGATTTGTGTTCAAGCTAAACAATGTGCCATCACATTAATAAGCATGCAGATAACCATGCAAAAAGAATGCCTTTTATCTGCAGCAAACAACAGTAACATTAAAAATACATAAATACATGTATTCACCACTGAGCAACTGTATGAATTTCATCCATTGCCATTCCAGTCTATCTAGAATCAACAGAAGCTATTTTCTCATTCATTTCTGTGCTGTAACCTATGTAGGCTACTGGATTCCCCATTGCTCCTCCAATATTCACACTAATTGACAAATATAACCAAGACCATCTATTTTTGTGTTTTAAAACATCAAGCTGTAAACAGCTGGCCAGGCTTGGTAAACTGAACTTTTACCATATCCTGTTGGCAAACAAGCCAATACATCTCTTTTCTCTTGAGTTAATATGTTCAAACAGGTATTTTGAAATGGTTTCATTGAATAGATTTTGTGCGTCGAGCACATCGCTGACAGCACTAAATCGAAGGGCATTCGTGAAAGATTCATTTTGAGATAATGATAGCATTTCGCTTGTGTTATTGATTGTACTCCGGACAATAAAAGAGCACTGGCTAGAGGGATTTGGGGGTGTGTTTTAGAGGGGTCACCCCTGTTTGCATCGGATTTTGGCACAGTCCAGTACAAAAAGTTTCACGGGTTGTGAACAGATGTGTATTCTTGGTTCAAGATAATGTCTGGCTGCTTGAGACTGTATCTGACATAGCAGTTAAGACTGTCTTAGTTAAGACCAGTTGGTGCAACCAGCTTAAGATTCAAATGCTACTTTTCGAATAAACCCTTTTTTGTTAGCTAGTTAGTTTGCTAGTTATATTAATGAGGCAACGACACACAGCTGGCCAAGAAACTGAAAAGTCAATTATCCAGTAAAATGGGTGGGATTCTTGTATGGTTCACTAAATATAGACGTGAATATCTGTGAATTAAAGCTGACAGTCTTCACTTTAACCTCATTGTGTTGTTTCATTTCTCATGTAATGTGTTTGAGCATGAACAAAACAACAAAAATGAAGCTGCGCTGTGCATGATTGTGCATCTTTAACTCCACTGCCTTGTCATTGCAGCTTTAGTGTGGCGTGAGCAGAGGAGAGTGAGTGGTACGAGGCTTTGCGGGTACTGCAGCCTCACTCTCTAACTGGCCATCTGAGTGGCGGTAATTGCATCCGACTCTGTCAGCTCAGGCATGGAGCAGCTAGAGAGGATGAAAGCAGGGCCTGGCTGAGCCTCGCCACGCCATCACATACATAGCCCTCTCTACAGCCTGCGCTAATGCGTTCCGATGCCCAATGTGGCCAACCCAAGGGGTCATTTTGCAAAGAGACAGGCCAGAGGGGCAAGAAAACGTTTACTTATTTAAATGGAAAGGTCATTAGTGCGGAGATACAGAGGGCCTTTGACAAATGGAGTCAAAGCCACTTAGCGTTGGCTTCCCCGACTGAGGCTGCATTTAATGCATAAGACCAGAGTGTTTTGCTGCTCAATCTGACTGGCAGCGTGAGTCCAGAAAGTATGTTATGTCCTTAACATGGTATATAAATAAGATAATTAGTTAATTTGTCAGCACATTCAATTAAGTGAAATGATTTTTTTTATATATATATATGTATATTTATGATATTTTCAATTGAGTAATTAGAAAGAAAAGCAGTCATTAGCATATTTTTCTATAACATACAATGTCCTGAGGCATAGACTTGCTTTCTCACCTCAGTACCATTGTAAACACACACACACACACACGCACACACACACACACACACACACATCCATGCACAATGTTTCCCTACTGATCACAGCTGTCTGTACAAATGAGCACAAACAAGAAAACTGGATAAAACGGTGACATAATTTCTCTTCCTCTTCCTGTGTGTTTTTCCTTAGGGCATTATTGCACAGCTGTCACTTGGGACTATTCCACCCGCTCCTTGCCACACATAAACACACACACACACACATGCACAGTATGCTGTGTGAAGTCACATGGTAGTGAACTTGTGGCCCAGCTGGGCCCACTTATAGTGAAAGGGTGTGTTGTGGGGTGCTGCAGAGATCTAATCTGGGAGCATTTAAAGAAAGCACTGCATTCAAAACCATTGTTTTTACATGACATTTAGTGTGGTCAGTGACTCCCAGCACTGGTCTATTTGTCTGAGCACCACTCAGCATTGTGCCATTACTATGTTATTTAACCCATACCGACACCACAAAAAGCCTGACACCAAGAAACAGTCTTTTAAATAAACAGACAGATAAATGCTACTGGTATGTCACCTCAGCTGTGAAGAGGTAGTAAACTGAAATAAAATGTGGACCTTTTAAATTTAATTTCATTAAATGTGAATGAGTGAAAATGATAAAGATCTTCTTTTAGTCAATGTCTGAAAATGTGGTAGATTGTTTTTATGCCTTTTTATAGTAATATTTTACAGTGCAGATACCAAAGAGAAAAACAATTCCTGATTAGGTCAGTTTTCCACTCAACGTTTCAAGAATTTAACCCTTTTGTTTCCATCCAAAAGAATGAAACAACAGTTGTACTGTAAAACATACAGAGTTTAAATATAGGCATCAATCTATTGAATAAAAAATAACTAGAAAATATACAGTCTTGTGTTTTTTAGTTCCCAGAAATCGTTAGGCCTTCTCTGAAGGTGTAGAAGACCCTAAGGGTTCCCCACTAATAAAAATGTCTCACCATACAAATGTGCCTATTTTTCCAGGTAATCCATTAGCTTGTGCTGATTTAGCCGCCTCTACTGTTGAGGCACCTTTGAATATACCTGCACTAAAAATGAATTTCAGTACTTAACTAAGCTGAAGTATTTTTAGCATATTAAGAGGGATTATGTCTGTCTAAAAGAATCACAAATATAAAATGCATCAAAACAATCTTTTACATTTTCAAACATTGACTAAAAGAACATATTTATCATTCTCACTCCTGCTGAAAATGTTAGGTTTCCCACTATGCATTGCATTGCCTGGTATGTTACTGTAAACCATTCTAAATGCCCAATCTTTTACTGTATGATCTTGTAAAATAATTGTATCTTTTCTCTTTATTTTGTTTGTTTGGTTTCAATCTGCAATGGTTGAACCAAGTAATACACATGGGTGTTCACTATCCTATCGTAGTATAGAACCCAGACCTATCCATCACTTATATTATATTATCATACCCATTATGTTGCAGGAAAATAAACACAATGTCTACATGTATCAGAGTGAGTAATAAATATAAACCTTTCTTGATCTATACTTCTTTATGATCGATTGGTTTAATTGCACATCGGTTTAAATCAGTGGCGTAGGCAGAAATACATTTTTGGGTGGGCCTGTGAAAAAAAGCAAGTAAATATTTCCAAACATATTAATATCCCACAGTGTCATAACATCAGACTATTGCTTTTTCCTGACAGCAGTGCAGCAGCGCATTATCCTACCTATTCCAGTGCTTCATTATGGCATATTGATATAGCCCATTTTAGGAAAAGAGTATTGTAAGTATCAATTTTGCAGACCACTAATGAGACATTTTTAAAATTTGTTTTAGTTTTTGGACATGAGCAGACAACGACATATTCTGCTCTTTCAAAGATGGAATCTTACATATTCAGTTTCCCTTGCTAAGCAGTGATTGGCCAGCTGAGAAAATATGGGGGAGCTTGGGATTGGTCAGTTTTACCAAGCATTTTCTTAAATTTTACATAAAGTACAAAGATGTGGAGCTACTCCTATGTTATTTTTATTCATTTCTTAAGCATAACAATAATATGTTCTTATGATAATACATAAAAATATTTACCTTTTTATTGTTCAACATAGATGGTTTTTATGGTTTAAATGATGACTTTAGAGGTACTTTAAAAATAAGGCTACCAAAAAGAGATCTTTAAAGAACACAGGAACCACTTTTGATATCCTAGAGAATCATTCAACTAAGGGGTTTCAGTTGATTTCTTATAGGAGAACCACTTAGTGGAAGGTTTGTTAAGGAACCAACAGTGGTTCTTCTATGGCACCCTTATTTTAAGAGTGTGCAAAGACTTGAGGGTTGAGGGCAGACACAAAGTGATGTAATGTTCTTTTCTGCCACAAAGGAGAAAAAAGATTTTTTATTAAAAAAAAAAAAAAAAAACAAGGACAGGAAAATAGGCCTTTTTCTCAAGCTGTGGCTCTACACCACTCAACAAAAAATAGCAATATAGGTCAACTGTGTTACTCTTCTATTGTCCACTCAAGGGCTAAGTGGGATAATATGGGCTTTTTTGCAACCAGAGCCACGTTCAGCATAGATGCCTTTGAACTTAGGCCAACAGTACATTTACTGCTAATTCATGCTTCAACATTTTGTCTCATGTCCTTCTGTCACGTGTTCGGCTCGTATGGCACGGCTCAAACATCTGTGCGAAGCGATTACCCTCCATGATTATGATTACCGAAGTTATTCAATCTGGGCTGGCAGCGTGTAGGTTAAACCTATTGAAAGTAAGTCTCCAGGCTTTTACTGAGAAGAACAAATGCATAAACACCAGCTGCCTTAACAGAGAAAGTTCACTTAGGGGTCAGACATTACTCTGCCAGTGTCTGACTGCTGCACTCCCAGCACAGACTCCTGATTGCAGGAGGAAGTATGAGCTGTGACAGAGAGTGGCGGGGCTGCAGTGCGTAGAACACATCTTGGCCTTCCTTTAGAGGAGGAGTGGACTTTAAGAGGTTATATTGTTCACTCTGCATTACGGCCTGTCGGCTTTGAGTGCCGCTCCCCTAAGAGTGGACATCAACGTGACAATGGGAATGGGAATGGGGCTGGAAGGCCACTAGTGCAGTTCTCAAACTAGTCCTCAGGGCCCAACAGACAGTCCACATCAATCCCAGCTCCCAACACATAGAGATAGGGGGACAATGTGGAATGGGGCCTTGAGGACTGGTTTGCACTAGTGGACAGGAAGTGGGCCAAAATGTGAAAGTCAAAGGGTTAGTGCCTGCAGGCATTTGGAAACAAATGAACAAGTACAAAATCCATCCCATTAGCCTTATTCACACAGCAGCCGTGTTGAACATCATGCTCAGAGTGTTATGTTGCGGTGGCAGATTTTCAACATAGCATGTCCAACACCAGCTAGTAGGGGTCTGACATGCAGGACACACTTTATGCAACTAAGCTATTTAGCCAGATTGTTGAAATGTTATGCGGTAAGTAATTTTTATCAAGTTTCTCCTATAGTTGATTATATCAAACAAAAATGAACTAAAAATGATTTTTTTTTTATTTCACAGAAAAAACAAGGCCCTAAGGATTCCCCACTGGAAGAGGTGAACTGATAAACCATATTTCCAGCACCTTTTTTGGCATGATGAGGAATAGAAATAACTTTTAGGAGCATATCCTTCAGCTGTAGCTGACTAAAGGCTGGGCTCTAAAAGGCTGCAGGCCGGAAGAGAAAAAAACACACTTTAGGAATTAAGGTTCCTAAATGATTCTTGGTTTGATTATTGTAGAAACTTGTTGTTGCATGGATGTTCTTTACATGTTCTAAAAATTGTTTTTTTTTTTTACACTCAAGTTTAATTAAAAAATGTTCTTTAAAGAATCATCCATTGAAAGTTTTTTAGAGAACCAAAAGTTGTTTTTTTTATCACCAGTCTTATCTACAAAGGGCTGGTGTGGCTGCAGGTTTTCAATCTAATGAAGCTGAAGCTCAACTCATTCTATTTGTTTCATCATTTGACCTCAGTTTTCAAACAACTGCTTGTATGTTATATGAGGTGTTCTACTGCTTTTTTAAAATTAAGCCACACTGACCCTTTGAGGATAAAATTTATGACCCCTTATTAATGGTATCTCTTCAAAAAAAAAACTTTATTATTATAGGAGCGGAATGCTGTGGTTGTCCATGCTATTAGACTCTTTCAGTTGTATTCACTGGAGGTTGCTGGCTGAGAGTTTGCTGTTCTAGACTCTAGAGGTAGGTCACAGAGGGCCTGAACTGTCAACCATGTAGGCGCTGAATGAACATGCTGCTCCCACCAGTACACTGGCGAAGGTCATAAGGGTAAGAATTACATAGAGGAAAAACCTCGATTTAGGGGTTAAACTCACCATCTTTGTAATTGCTTGGCAGTCCCATGCTCTCTGTGCCAGCCCACCTCCTAGCCCATTGTCCCAGAGTTCAAAGGAAGCAGGCTGGTAGTGTCAGCCATTAGCTCATGTGGAGAGAGTGGCTTTTGACTGCTGCCGAGGCCCTTCATCACAACAGATTAGGGAATGGATTCACTGCTATTGACAGGAGCTGCCTGGAGTAATGACTCTTGAGGGGTTTGGCTGGGTTGGGGGGGTACTCTGATGACGAAAGAACAGCAGAAACATTGGTGATGTCACTGCTGCAGAGAAATAAGCTATTGATGACTTTGATTATTGGAAATCGTTTCTCCCTATCGCTGTGAAGTGGACTTTCACATAGTTAATGGCTGGCCATGCGTGCAATAGAATTGGTAAGTCACCTCAATCTCCATAGCACAGATTTTGAGGTTAGGAAGAATGTCCCAAAAGCTTTAATGGAGATTACGTCTATTAATTCTTTGTAAAATGAAAAAGAAATAGAAGCCTAAATCTTTATTTTTTGCTTGTTGGTGAATACATTCATTTCCACAATTGGGAAAGTTGGTGTCAAATAATTTAGACATTTTCTCAAATAAAAAAAAAAAACCTTACAATAAACAGAAGGTGAAAGAATAAGAAATGTCTGGCTAGACCTGTAAACACACTAAGAACATATGTCATGTCAACAGTGTCTACTAAATAAATGACTAGTTCAGGTTACATTTTGACTGTATTACACAGTTCCTGCATATCTTGTTTGTCTTATCTGCAGGCTCATTCCAAAATGATCTGAATGCTGGAAGCAGTATTTGAGGAAAAAGCTTTATGTGGACTTGCAGTTAAGGTAAACACTTTCTTGTTTTGACATAACTGTTAAATAAACAGCCGGTCATTGACTGTTTTAACGTCAAGTGTCAAAAGTTCAATTAATCAGCAGAGGTTTAGCAGCTGTTTAGTAAACCCCTAGTCATGCAGATCCCGAAAGACAGCACCGCTTAAACCATCAACAAACGCTTTCCGCAGCTAATGGGTTTCATTTCGATTCACTGGCGACACTTGGCCCAAGTGACCCCGCCATCAGCGCACATGTGCACATGCGGTGCTCCAGGAGAAATCACTGTCTGTCTGTCTGACATCAGTGTTGCCACTCTCCCTCTGGTGATCATACTAAATGGCATCTGCTAACGGCAGGCTGACCTGTGGCACCCCTGAGATGGGGAGTGGAGCCGTCCTGTTGGCAGATTGGAAGGGAATTGGGAAGCCAGTCCGGGATAAAGCCCCCGACTCCACCAGTACATTACATTACATTCCTCTTCTGATGAGCCGGCCGATGTGATTTCCATATAAATGGAGGACGCTCCATAAAGCAAAGTGTGTACGTTGGCTGAGTGAGCATTTGGCTTCAGTCTGAGAGAGAGAGAGAGAAAGAAAGAAAGAAAGAAAGAAAAGAGATATAGAAATAGAAAGTGAGAGAGAGAAGAGGGAAACAGAGAAGAAGAGAGAGATAGAAAGAGAAAGAGAAACAGAAGAAGAGAGAATGAGATACAGAAATAAAAAGAGAGAGTGAGAAATAGACAAAGGAGAAAAAGGACAGGCATTACAGAGAGAGTGAGAAAGGTAGAACAAATAGAACAGACACAGATAGAGAAAGATTGAGAGAAACAGAAAAAGAGCGAGAGCAAAAGAGAGAGAAAAACAAATAGAGATTGAAAGACAGAGAGAGAGAAACAAAGAAAGAAAATGGAAGAGAGTGTGAGAGACGGACTAAGATAGAGGCAGAAAAAGGAAGAGAGGAAGGAAGAATGTGAAAGAGATACACAAAGAAATAGAGAGATAGAAACAGAAAGAGAGTGAAGGAAGGAGTGAGAGACACATAAAATGAAAAGAAAGAAAGAGAGAGAAAAAGATAAAGACAGAGAGAAAGACAGATAAAAACAGAGGGAAGAAAATAGATTGAAAGAGAGACGGAGATGAACAAAAAAAGAGAGAGAAAACAGAAGCGAGACAGCATGAGAGAGAAACAGAGGCAGAAAAAGGATACGAGAAAGTAAGAGTGTCAGAGAGAGATACACAGAGAAAAAGAGAGCTTGAGAAGGAGAGAAACAGAAAGAGACAGAAGGAAGAAGTGAGAGACATATAGAAGGAAAGAAAAAGACAGACAGGCCAAGAGAAACAGAAAGAGAAAGGAAGAGAAACTGATATATATATATATATATATATAGAGAGAGAGAGAGAGAGAGAGAGAGAGAGCAAGAGTAGTTGAAGCCAGATGTTGTCTCCACCGGAAAAATAAATGTATGAATGAATGAATGAAGAATGCAGGGGGAATGTGGAGAATATGATGGGGATAATGTGCGTGCAGCTGGTGGAGGAGTGCTCGCTCGCTCTCTCTCTCTCTCTCTCTCTCTCTCTCTCTCTCTCTTTCTCTCTCTCTCCTCTGGCAGGTCTGTGGAGATAAGAGCAGACGCCGAGCGACAGTTGGTTGTCAAAAGCAGCCATGCATGACCCGACACACCGCATCAGCCACAACCAAATAGCCTCGCTTATCTTCCGACACCGCCGTCTGGAGAACGACGACAGGCCCGGCTTCCATTTTTCTCCCTCCGCTCACACTCTCTTTCTCCGTCCAGAGAGAGCCCTGCCTGTCTTTCAGCTCCACACAAGGCACGCCACTCTTAATGCTATCGCCTCTTAGGCTGCCTCTGTTTGCGGTTATCTCGAGACAGCCTTTTTAACAGTTACACTGCGGCAACTTTTAAAGGCTATCTCATGTCACTCCTGCTCCCTTTCAAAAAGATGGTGTAATTATTTGCACGGCACTTTGTGCAGCACTTTTCTTAAGAACTGCATGGAGCGAAAAAGAAAGAACAGACCGATTCTCACCATTTTTGCGTAATTGTTACCTATGAAAATGGCTTATTGAAAAAGAGCTCATTAAGCAGGCCTAAATGGGGAACAGGTGGATGTTGTTAGCGCTGGATGGAAAAACCTTTTATTGCACTTTTTTTCTGATTTGTGAATTACTTATACAAGGACCCTTTCAAGGACTCTTCAACACCTATTTCATCTAAAAGCTGTTTGAAAAGCTCATATTCGTCATTATCAATCTGTCTCTGTTTTACATTATTGCTGTGGTTTTCTCAGCAGACCAACACAAAAAGGCCACTGGGGCAAGAGGCGCATTTAACAGCATGCGCAGTGGGAATAGTTGTCAACAAGGTTATAAATTGTTTGAGCACAGATGTTTCCATTACGACGTGGCTATATAGTCAAATAAGTAGCTGTTAAAAAAACGTGGCAAAACTTTCTATCAGTGCACGCTGCTGTGTGTGTTATATTCGTGAAATATTGTGTTGAAGGGTCACCCTGGCCTGTGAATTGGGACTTTTGGGTTCCTGCTGTGTCTTGGGGGGAAACTGACTTACCCTCACCCCAAATGGACAGTTCTTATCAGCATCAGCATTCCAACTGGTGCTTATGTGTCCAGCTGTGTTTAATATGTGATCACTTTTGGTTGGTCAGACTTTTTTGAAATGCATTGCTGCCATCAAGTTCTAAATGAGTTAATGTTTTTCATGAAATGGTAAAATGTCTTATTTTCAACATCTGGTATCTGTTCTATGTTCTACTGATAAAATATGGGTCTATGAGATTTGGAAATCATTGCATTTTGTTTTTATTTATATTTATTTACATTTTACACAGCATCCCAACTTTTTTGGAATTGGGGTTGTACAACCATGAGTTCTATATAGAACCATGTCATGCTTAATTGGTTGTTTGCAAGGTGAAATGGTTCTTCAGATTGACGGAGAATGTGTTGTATATGGTTCTATATAGCACAAAGAGGCGTTATTCTATTGTTACGATGTCAAACTCGCAGCAACAGAACAACCCTTTTTGGTGCTATATAGAACAATGTAAAACAAAGGCTCTAAGTAGAACCATATATAACACATTTTCCATCAATCTGAAGAGCCATGTCATGAAGCACCCCAACATTGGGCTGTGGAGCAGTGGAACTGCATTCTGTGGAGTGATAGAGGACCATCCAATAAGTTTGGGATAAGTTGGATTTGCCTTTGTGATCCAGAACTAGTCAGGACCTCAGCTCACTAATGCTCTCACAGCCATGCCTTAGATTAGAGGGAGTTACTGCAGTAAAGCTAGATAAACTCTCTATTAATACCCTTGACTTCAGAAGAAATGCTGGATGAGCAGGTGTTTACAAACATCGACTATAACCATACAGCTGTTTTAATTCACATACATTTTACCAAAATGATTTGCATCATGTTGATAGATAATGCCTTTATTATAAATGATAGTTCTTTAAGTGAATCATCATATACCGCCCCCCCCCTCCCCAAAAAAAGCCCAAAAACTTTAGATTTCAAGTTTGACAACAGCTTCTATCAGTTAACATGAGGCCTATAAGGTTTGGATTGAGCCAAACTGTGAAGGCTGCCACATGACCAGAAATAAAACTTTCAACTGGCTAGTACAAGACTGCCATGCTCTGTGGTAGGTTGTGTAGCTGTTCTCCAAATAAATGTGCAGAAAATGACATTTAAATCTTTAAAGAAATTTTCTGGCAATTTCATGGGGAGCATAACAAAAAGGTAATTAATCAGTGGTACAATGTTCATTTTAATGACTAGGATTCTGCCCTGAAGAGCACAATTTAATGAAGGCCAATCTGTCAAGTCTGAATTAACTTTCCCAAGGGTCAAAGCAAATTGTCCTTAACTGCCGCATGGGAAAAAGGTCAAATTTGTATTTGTAGATAAGTAAAGCCTTAAACTGAAACCTGTTGTGAAAGAGAAGGAGGGAAACAGGCTTGTTAGGCAGAATTTAAGTGCATCAAGACAGATGCGAATCACTATTTTATGTCCAAAAAGCAAGCAAAATTCTTCAATCCTTAAGACCACTGGGCCAGTTTTGGGGAAATTTGAGAGGCAATGCAAAATGTCACTGATATATATAGTCCTTGTCAAATGAAATAATTTGTTGATTTTCCTACTGCAAATAGGTTAAAACATCTTTAAAAATCTTTAGAAACACTGTTTCTGTTTATTTGATGAAATTACCATATTGGAAAATATGCAATATGAAATATGCCACGTCCACAAACCTTTCCATATGCCACATTTTACAAAGTTTTGAAAAGATGGTATAAAGAAATATAATGAGAAATGAGTTTGATGAAAGGCCTGAGGGCTCAAAGAATGCAAACAATGTAGGGGAAAGGAGGTGTCACTGTCATTTAACTTTGTGTAAAGTAGAAAGGATGCTAAAGTGGCCAGTTTGCCATCTGAGCTCAGCAGAAGTATGGACCTATACGTCTTGACACTTCCTACAAAATATTTAAATTTTCAGAGAATGATTACTTGAATCAAGAATCAGTGGACCTACCGATTCTCACAGAGTCAACAACAACTGTGGTATTATGCTTTGGTATACCAGATGCCAGGGGCATCTAATATTCAGACTGCTGCTGGGTCAAGGATGAGAGGTCCAAAGCATTTAGATCTTTGTTCAAGCCAGGCTAAAACAGTGTGAAAAATTCAGTTATTTATCAAGGTACACAGTACAAGGACTTCTTTGCATCAGTACATGCTAAAAACTCAACCTCAAGGCTATAAGACCTGGCCTTTTTCTCTATTCCTAATACATTCCTACGCACAAATTCTCCCATAGAGCTGGTACAACATTTATGATCAGCTTTCAAAACAGTTACGTCTGGTTCTCTATTCCAGAACTTCATTTTTAACAAGGCTACCAATGTAGTGTCTTCTGTTCCTAAGAAGAAGTTTAGTATCACCCTTTATTTTAAGTATAGTTGGAAATGTAATGCAGTAATCCTTATTAAAACATCCAGCTTCTTCTCAAAACTGATGCTGATTAATGCACAGCTAAACACTGATGTCTGTGAACTCCCTAAGTTCTACTTAGATTCTTTAAGGACGTCTATTCACAACTGAAAAGAATACACAAATAGAATAGTAAACACAAGGAAACAAAAATATAATTAATGAAAATGAAAAGGACTTACGCCAGGTAGAAAACGAAGAAAAAGTTATCTCTGAGAGAAGGATGTAGAAGTAACTAAGCATGAACCACACCCAAATAATCAAGAAACCCTTTAGGCGAGACTTGTAAGGACAGACGGAAACAGACCTGAGTAATGAGATCTTGTTAGATATTAATGAAAACAAAAACAAAACTCAAGAACTTTTAAAGATAAGAATCCTTTTTTATTTTTCAATTCAGTGACTATATCCTGCTCTGTAAGATTCATTGCTGTCACAATGTTCAGAGCAGGCAACTGCTTGCTACTGATGACTAGCTAGCATTTACCTAGGTAAACAAAAGTGTGTTTCATGTCAGAATGATAAAAACAGGTGCACAGATGTAAATGCACACGGAAAACAGATCAAATCAGAGTGTAACTGACAGAATTCTGACAGCTGTGGACACCTTAACATACAGTAAATGTCAAATGGTATACATCTGTAGGTGGAGTGTCTGAGGCTGGGACTCTTTGGAATATAACCTGAGAAGAGGTAGAAGTTGACACCACATTTCCTTTTTCACATTTCACATTCACCTTCATTACTATCTTAAACACCTTCACTTTTTGGAAAAATTAGGAGAATGGACTATAACCCATGTGTCAAACAGAAGGCCTGCGGGCCTGCTCAGGCCCATAGTATGACCTTGTCTGGCCCGCAAAATTATTTTCTATTGCTGTACTACAATCCCCAACATGCACTGCAATGTGAAGTGCACTCCAACCACGCTCCCCCCAAAAGCAATCAATGGGACAGTGGTAACGCCTCAATCCTACCACACCAGTCATATCACTAGACACACTAGCTGTGTTTCAGCAGCAGTCCAACCAATATAAACACTTGCTAGCTAAAAAACCACCTAGTTCGCTAAAAGTGAGAAGTGGACAGTAAACGCTGGGGATTTCAAGATGGGTGGAAGCTTAGATACCCTTTTACTTCCAATATCTACCTTGTATGCAGAGACGGTGTGGCTATAATGAAAGAATACCACATTAAGTACCATTATGAAACAAAACACTGGATAACTGGATAGACAGCAGAGGAAACAGAAAAGTGGTGGAGATGAAGCAGGGCATTCTCTGGCCCACAGATTTGTTGAGATTTTTTAAAATATGGCCCTTGTAGCGGCTGATTTCAACACCCCTGAACTATAATGTTGAAATACTTACCCTGGAACCTGAGTACATCATTCAATTTCATAGGAGTTTCTTGTAGAAGTGGAGGAAGAGATCCAAACATCTGAGTGTATGAGCCTTGTACACTCAGACACGTGATAAGATTAATGCTTAGTGTGATGGTTTGAAAATACATCTAATGAAATGGCTGACATAAAAAATACAAATATATCAATGTTAAAGAATGTAAAGAATAATACTTTTTCAACCCTTGCCACTACCATGTTGTGTTCAGAATAGCCCACTACACACATAAAATCAGTGGATCTGTGGTCAGAAACTGATCAGTGATGAATGGAGTAGGGGGGGTTTGACAAATTGTGTGGAACAGATGGTCTACAGCCTGTAATTATTCACCCATGTACTGCACATATAAGCTAATTGGACCTCATAAAAGAGTGTGTTAATGGAAGTACAAGATAGGTGTTTCTAATAAAATAGATCATGAGTGTATGTTATTACTCGTCTAGACCCCACAGCGGCTTCTGCTGGCCGCTCTGCATTTCATAGTAATGGCCATAATTTATGAGAATTACAGCGATTCTGAACAGAATTACATTTCAGCTTGTTAGATATTTTGTTTCTTGATCAAAGTCTTCCTGTTTTCAAAAAGGTTTTAAACATATATACATCCCTTTTTACGATTCTCCACCGAGGCACAGCCTGTGCTCAAAAGAGTGTTCAGAAATGCTGTTTATCAGACATGGAGACATGGACTTCTGCTTACCGATACAGCAGTGATGGTATGGAAGTAAATCTCAAGACCTGAATCTTTTCAAATCTTTGTTTAGTCATGTGCTTTCATAGTTATTTTAGGAGGTTTACTGAACAAAAAGTTTGTGTTCCATCATGAATGAAATTACTTCGTTATGTGAAAATAAATCTAATTCAGGGTTGCTGACTTGGTACACGATGTTAGTGTTTGATAACAGTTTCTTTCAATTTTCATTTCAGTTCATAGCCTACATGAATCAACTAAACTGATTAGCTAGCCTGCTATCTGTGTTTTCCACTTTCCGGTCAGCTGCACTGACCAAACCAGGAAGTGAGGACACAATGAACTTCCTCAGGCTTAGTGTTGGTCAGCAGTCACAGCTTCACTCTTAAAAAAGACGGTTCTTCAAAGTTGTTTAGTAAAGACAACGAACCATGAGTTCTATATAGAACCATTTGCATGTTTAAATGGTTCTTTGCATGGTAAAATGGTTCTTCAGGTTGATGAAGAATGTGCTGGATATGGTTCTATATAGGATCTTTTTGAAAATGGTTCTATATAGCACCAAAAAGGGATCTTCTCTGGTTACAATGTCGAGCTTGGCAATAATAGCAGAATACACAATACATTCTCTGCCAGTCTGAAGAACTATTTCACCATGCAAAGAACTATTTAAACATGCAAATGGTTCTCTGAGTGTTTATATAGTCTATACAGAACCCTTGTCTTTACTAAAAAAAAAAAATAATTTGCAGAGCCAAACAATTAACCTGTGCTTGGCTAATTTCCTTTCTGTAAATGCTGTTAATCTTTTGCTTACTACTATGTTCAGTCGTGTGCAAAAGTTTGGGCACCTCAGGTCAAATTACCTGATTTGTTGATTTTCTGAGTGAAAATCAGAAAACACACCTCTGAATATTTTATTGCACAAGTACTGTTCATTTGTTGAATTTTACATGTGGGAAAAAAGTGGCCTGTGTAGAAGTTATGGCACATTTTATATTTTATTTGCTCAGTATGTTAAATTCAGCGAATAAATAGAAATTGTGCACCAAAAAAGTGTGTTCTCTGTAGAGGGTGTGTTAACATGTCATTTGACCAGAGGTGTTTGTTTTTTTTGCATACAACTGTTTATCTTATTTCAGTCTTTCAAAGAGTTTTTTACTAATTGTGCAGCATTTAAATACATGGGTATGACATTTATAGTTCAATAGGCTATTCACATTCATTACTGCAAAATGGTGATGTTGTAGTCGGTTCGTTCATTCTTATTTTTGCATGCATTTTCAACATTATGGTTACACTGCCTATTACAATTTCCCTCCAGCTCTGTGTTCATTTCTAACTCTTGGTTTTGTTTTCATTTTAAAGATACTGTCATTTTCCCAGTTTCAAGGTATAATGTTTTGTTTAAAACACTGATCAATAATCCCCTAACTCTAAAAAAGATGTCAGGAATCCACAAGTTGCTCTAGAATTCTGTTGGGGTCTAAAGAGTTCATTTATAAACAATACTAGTATATTCAAAGAGGTTGTCTAAATTGTGCTGGCAGCAATTGAAGTGTCGATGTGGCCTAAGGGGGGTTATTATTCCAGCTTTCGGAGGCGTGAGACTGCATGAAGGTGTTGCCATTCTCCAGAGAGACAAAGAACAGGTGTTATAATGTGTGAGAGACTGTCAGCCTCGCAGGGCACGAAATGAAACTCTGTATCCTTTTCTTCTTCAAAGTACTGACAATATTGTTGACAGAAGTGTACAAAGTGTAATAGAGTCTTTATAAAGATGCAATTCCGCAAGACCATGAGAGACATCTGATACCTTTAGAGAGTCCTTCCATTTTTAAAGGAGAATTCACAGATTTTTAAATTAAATGGTTAAGTTGTGAACAAAGTCATTCAAAGTGGTTTGGTGTAAAATGTATTTGTATTCTAGAGAACCTTAGAATTGTTCACAGTGGTGGTGATAGGAACCAGATGTCTTAAGTGATTAATGCCTCTAAAACAGTGGTCTCCAGCCCTGGTCCTGGAGAGCTGCCTTCCTGCAGAGCCTAATTCCTAACTACAGTTTGCCACACCTGCTCCAGCTAATCAACCTTTTCCCAAGAGGGATCAGAGGTATTAGAGTTAAGTAAGGGGTGGGGCAGCTTACTGGACACAGGTTGAAACTAAACTCTGCAGGAAGGTAGGTAACATATTATTTTAAGTCCATTCACAGCAGAGAGATACATGCAAGGCACAATTTCATAATTTTTCAGATTTGCCAATATTTTAGCATTGTCAACGTTACATATAGCTCAGAAGACGTGTATGTTTACTGGTGGTTTTGGATCATAAATAAAACAGCTATATTTGTGTTGCAGTCATTGTGACCCCTGGTTCCTATCACCACCACTGTAAAAAATCTGAGTTGGATTGTTTACAATGAACCATTGCAAATCAAACCTCTTTGAACAACTTTGTTTACATCTCAACAATTGAATTATGCAGGAAATTGAAAGAAAAAGGTGGAATTCCCCTCTAACTTAGATCCTATCTTCCATCTTGTTAGTTGTCTTCTCTAATGCTGCATCTCCTTTGACTGCTTTACAGTACAGTCTCTGAACACTAAGCACACATTTCCTGAAATAAGTGCTCTTTCCATGGTGGTCACAGCTGATGAAAGTGTGGAGTCATTGGCTTTTTGAAGAACATCTCCACTATCGTCTCAAATTTTCTGAAGCATGTGATGCCAGATCAAAAAACACCATCTTTCTTGACCCTTTTTAGAGCTTAGCAAGGGGAAAGAAGATGTTTCATCAGTCTTTTCTTTGTGCTTCACATGCTAATGTTCACCAATTGTAAGGAAAGAAGACCCAGCCAATTCATACTGTACTCTTGTACTGAAGTAAAAGTACAGTATTGTTGAAAAAAGCAGTGTGCTTTCATATAGAAAGATTACAATATAATCTTTCTATATAAAGGCACACTATATAACTATAACTAGAAAGATTTACTTTCACAACAAGTGTGAACATAAGCAGAAAAAAGTAATAGCAAAACAAAACAGCCACGCCTCACAAGCGTCTAGAGGCCAGCGCTAGCCAGCAGCGGGTCACTCCAATAAGTAATGTATTACCTTATCAGTTTTATTGTGTTTTTTTGTAAGTATGTTAATATTCAAATGTAAATATGTTTTCAACACGTTCCAGCACAGTTGGGACAGGAGCAATTTAAGATTTAAAAGAATATTTGGAATTTGTATTTCACCCTCTACAGTGCATATCATCATGCAACGATTCAGGGAATCTAGAGAAATCTCTGTGCATAAAGGGCAAGTGCGAAAACCACAACTAAACATCTGTGAGCTTCGATCACTCAAGACAGCACTGCATTAAAAACCGCCATGTTTCTGTGATGGATACCACATTGGCTTGGGAATACTTACAAACCGTTGTCATATTTTGTCAAAACATTCATTTCTGCTTTTGTTGTTCCCATGTGCAACTTCTTCACAGTGTTTGAGTGTTTGACATGAAATGGAGCACGATTATGCTTAACAGGACAGCAGTGCTGTTATAGCTTAGGTCATGTTTAACAGGGTCGTACTTTGTCATTTTGGTGATATTTGTAGCAAAGAATGTTTTAATGTTGTTTACACAAGTAGTGACAAGCCGTCTTCTCCTCCATGGCAAACTGAACCTCCAGACAGTATAAATATTCAGGAGGCTCTCACTGGATTGCTGGTTATGAACTTAACCCTTGACTTTTTTCTTGTCAGCAACTGTTTTCTTTTTTTGGCAGCACTGTCCATATAGTGGCATCCACCACATGCTCCGAGTTTCAAGAAGGAGTTTTAGAAGCCTGGTATGCAAAGCTGTGCCATGCCCTCCGCCCTCCTTGCTGAACATGTGTGACTGTTATTGTTGTTATTGTTGTTGCTTCTTGGTTTAAGGGGTGTGTATATGTAGGCTGTGTTATTTTGTGTTGGGCGGTGGTGAGATAGTTGAGGTTTGTATATGTACCCTAAGGGGAAAATGTATTGCTAGAGGTGACCCGCCTGTTCCCCAGCTGTGAATGCATGTGCCTTTTCTGCTAGTGTGAATAAAAGAGCACTTCTCATGGCAGAAATAACAGCCTCTCCTGTGTCTTGCTCTATGCTGATGCCACAATATTGTCATTTATGATAATGTTGACTTGGACAAGGAGTAGGTAGCTAAGTGAATGTTTATGAATAAAGACGCTTACATCTACACTGAAATAAAGGTTCTGTGCAGGAACATTTTTCATTCATCAAGGTACAAACAATATAAATGTACCATCAAAAGGTACAAAAGTGGTTTAAGGTCCAGTTGTGTACCTTAAATACGTTCTTCCAGGTGAAAAGTACACATTTATATCTTTTCATAACCTAATGTTTTAAAACAGAACAATAAAATAAAAAGCCTAGCGACCAGACGGGGTGTGTGGAGTCAAAATAATTTCAAGGGGTTACCGTACAATTATGTTCCCTGACTAAAGGTACGGAGATGTACCACCCCAGTGACAAGATGGGTACTGCCCCAGTGACAGTTTCATTCCTTTATTTCTGAGAGTGTACAGGTCTTAAGGTCTAAATGTGTACCCTAAACAAGTTTTTTCCCCAGTGGAAAGGTGGTATTTCTACTTACCCTTACTTCACATTTTAAGTCTTAAAAGCTTAGAAAATAGAATTGCAAGCTAATATGTTACAATTATATTCTCTAACTAAAGGCACTGAAGACAATTGTGACAATTTACCACCTTGTCGCCTGTTCCTGAATTGATGTCATTTATGCAGTTAAGATTCAGCTATTTCACGTTTTTGTTTTTAAATGCTGTTGCTTTTGCTTCTATAAGTGCCATGTGGCACTATTATGCTCAAGAACAAGTCAATTTTGGCACAAGAGAGAACATCCTGACAATTTTGGGAACGTCTAGTAACCCTAGGAGACAGAATACATATCAGAACATCTGTAAACCAAATCTGTTGTTATTGCAATAACAGTTAACATGCTGACAGTAGAGCAGTGAGTGCTGCTATACTTGTTATATAGACAAAAAAATTAACCCCTTAAAATCCCAGGCTTGTTACATACTAAGGCTTGTTATTCAGTAACTACAGGGACTTCAATGCAAACTGGATGAGCTATTCCTAGGTTATAGAAGTGTGTAATAAAACTTTGGGCCAACGTGTGAACCCTGGCCACTGAATGGGTTAAAAGACTGAATAGAAGGTGAGATGTGCACCTGTTGAATCACTCTCTGTCTTGACCAGCCTATGTACAGATTGTACATAGTACTCCTTGCTTGCACCTGCATTGCGTTATGAATTTTAGAACATAACCGATTTTGCAGGGCTTGAAGCGTTTGCGTAGTGAGGTGTGTTTCTGGCTGTTGCTTCATGATGCAAGTGTCCCTACTTTAAAAAAGGAGGCAGAAAGAAAAATGTGGTGACACTTGAAGCAAGGGATTGTCTCACCTCTTGCTGTGGCTCATACTGAGAGAATAAAAACAGGCCAGTTGCTTGGTTAATGGAATTGGTAGGTGGCCTCTCAAGTGGGCAGCCTGCTTCGTGTAATAACATCATGATTCAATTGAGAAAACCCTCTGTTCCAACACTTCCTTCAGCACCTTCTGTTGTTGGGTGTGTCTGGAAAACACAAAAGCACATTCAAGGGAATTATGCTCAATCAATTTTCCAAACCCTGATTGTGTCCTGTTTTCGTCTAAATAACAGTGTCAATAGAGATTCTCCACTGAGGACCATTCAAGTGGAAAACAAGCTTAGATGGTGTTTGGTGGTACACTGGGACTCATTTTACTGGATATTGTTGCTGTGCACAAAAATGGTAGCTTTACAGGAGAGGTGAAAACCTATTTTATTTTTAATGTAAGTCAATGTAAAAAGATTTCCTTTGGTCGATTTGTCATGAAATTTAGACATGATGCAAAGTACAGCTGCTGTGCACAAACGATTCAGAAAAATAAGAATAGAAAAAAGGGGACACATTTTTGATGATATGTGCAAACACATCTGATTACAATGTGGCAGTATGACTATGTTTATAAAAAGTTTGGGATTTAGTGCTATAATGTGGTTCAACAATGATCATACGGGACTGTTTTATGCAGCAAAACAGCAGAATTAGAAGCGGTAATTAAACAGATTCAAGAACATGCTAATCAGATTTCCATTAAAAATGGTATTAATAATAATCTCACATTGACCACTTGACATTATAATTAACCAAGTACATAAATAAACCCAGAAGTAATCATTGTATCTGTTTCTGACTTGATTTGTTGACGTGAACTCAATCACAATCAGAAAATGCCAAATATGGCGAGCACACCAGGATCTGCTTTGGCAAGATAATGCTTTACAGCTAGAATGCAAGAACACACAAGGACATGTAGCGAAATATAGCCTAACACATGCATTCATTACTGCTATACACAGCCACTTCATTACTGCACCACTTCCACCAGCATAGTTCCAGGCTATAGACTAAAAACAATCAGAACTGCACTTCAGAAACCAGAGGAGCCGCAGTGAAAGCAGGATTCTCCTTACTGTGTGCTCATGACGAAGTAATGAGCTGCACACATTAACAGCATAATAAAGGAATGTGGAGCTTCAGCTGAGAGCCTCTCCAGTCCATTACACTGTGATTACACCGACGCACTGGATCAAAGAGGAGAAGTGCTCAGCACACTTTTCTGGGGGGAACCATGGCAATGAGAACCACCACCTTCACCATAATGCTAGACAGCTGCCTGTCTGAGTTGACATTTCCTCAAAAAACAAGGGCTGCGTTTACCCTCACTGGAACAGGGATCCAGAGCAAAGACAGCAGACTTGGCATGGCAGCCATTTGTAAATATATTTTGAAAGAGAGTCAATTTGAGAAAGGGTGAGAGATGGGGAGGAGATGACCCCTTAGATAGATGATCAGTTAGACAACCAAAGAAAGAGAGCAAGATAAATCTACTGTGGTCTCGTTTTAAGAAAAACAAGGGAAGGGCGGAGTAAGTCGAGCCAATGTTTACTTAAATTGGCCACTTGTCAAGGGAAAACAAGAGAGAAGTAAACTACCAGGGGCAGCTCCTCTACTTAAGCAATTTAAAGAATGAGTCCACCAATTTTTCTAAATTTCTAAATGATCAAATGGTTTAGATGTAAAAAAAAAAAAAGTCATTCAGAGTGGTTTGGTATTAAATGCTCTATTCTAGAGAAACAGGGTCAGACCTGTTCACAGTGGTGGTGATAGGAACTGGACATCAGAAGCTTCTAAAAGATCCCTCACAGAAAGTTATTACATTAAATGTTTATAAGTACACTGTTTTACAATAGTAATATTATAGTTGAGATAAGACTAAACTGTATTTTTCTAAACCGTATTTTTAAAATCCACTGATGGCAGAGGGATACATGTAGGGGTGTTTTAAGGTAAAGTAGTGGCCTGAAAAAACTTCTTTATTTCAGATCTGCCACTATTTTATACCCAGTTTACCGACATTTAACTTCATTAACATCAAATACAGGTGAGGGCTCACTGGTGGTTTTGGATAGTAAATAAAATGGCTTTATTTGTGTTGTAACCATTGCGACCCCTGGTTCCTATCACCATCACTGTGAAGAAATCTGAGTCTGTAACTTTCTCTATGATGAACCATTTCACACCAAACCACTCTGAATGACTCTGTTTACATCTCAACAACTGAATTATGCAGAAATTTTGAAAAATTAGTAGAACTCTCATTTAAGCACTGCTTAATAAAAAGAAAATCCAAACCAATTTTCTACAGAACTGCAGCTCATTCATATCATTGTCTCTGTCTTTCTCTGTATTTTATGGTCCTAAATACTAGTTGTCTAATTCACTATTTAATACATTTGACGACTTTGATTGGACAGTTGACACTTTAGATCCTCCTCTTTTTTTATTTATTTATTTATTTTTTTAAAAAGGGCTACAATATTTGTGGGCCCCTGTCCCTTCGAGGCCCTTGAGCACAACTGCTTTGGGTGCTATGGACTTCATGCTCTCTTATGCACTTTGCATATTTTGTCATAGTGCTTTATGTCCAAACTTGACCACCAGCCGCCACTGTAAACTACTACACATATCCCTGTTTTCACCTCCTATGTCCCATGAAGTGAAATAATGATAAACAGCTGTAAAACTATATTTTCTTCTGTAAGTAGCAGATAAATAAAAAAAAATGCTTAAAAAGTCTTGTGGATCAACTTGCCTCAGGTTTGGGCTACATTAGTCAACTGGTGGTCTTTATGAGTATATCCAGAATGCAGAAATTTTTTGATTCTATTTTAAATATAATTTAATAAATTTTTTCCCCATTTGATTTAGTGTTATTTACTTTCTTACAGTCATTTTTAGCAATACAAACTCTATAAAACTTTTTAATTTTAATGCTCTTAAGTGGTGAAAATGGTTCCCCCGTTTCAGTTTAATGTGAAGAATAAAGTTTGAATTAAATATAAAGTATAAACAACAGCTTTCCAATAATGTAAATTCTCACCTCTAATCTTTCTGCTGATTTTCAGTGGCACTGCATAAAAATAGTTCATTTTCTTTGTAAGAAAAGTAAACATTTATTTCTTCTTTTGTGCTCTCATGGAGGGAGCAATACGTCCTATTTCCTTGCAACCCTTTTAAATGGAATATTGAATAATCATAAATGAACAAATCTTACTTCAGTTGTAGTCCAGCATTAGAACTTTTTGCCTTCACATTCAGCAGCTGTTCTGTTTAGAAAGTTTTAAATTATGATAGAAAAAATGAGAGAATCAATGCTGTCTTTTCTCACAAATGATTGTTTCTTTCACATTATGCCACAGACAATCAGCATTAATTATTATAATATGTTATGTATAAGTGTAAGTTCTTCTGCACAGTAGAC
The DNA here is from genome assembly GCF_904425465.1 of Colossoma macropomum. NCBI lineage: Eukaryota > Metazoa > Chordata > Actinopteri > Characiformes > Serrasalmidae > Colossoma > Colossoma macropomum. Next base: position 28,574,850 of record NW_023494792.1, on the reverse strand, counting down.
CTTTCAGTCTTTTTGTTTTAGCACTGTTCTCATGTATCTCTCTCCCTTCATTTTTCTCTGTATATCTCCTCGAGGGGTGTTGAGTCCTTTCTTGCATAGTGTTGTGGCTTGAAGCCTGTCTACAATATTTACAACATGAAAACAATGTACATTATGTATTATTACATTATTACATTTAAGCGCATTGTAAAGGGCAACAGGAGTTTGCAAATTCAATTTAAAAAGCAAAAAACATGGCAAAAATGGAGAGGGAAGGCTTTGCTCCAATAGCGACGATTCTCTTTCTATCACAGCTTGATAGAAACAGTGGGTGCTTCCTGAATATATGGTCACATGACCAAAATTATGCACAGATCCCTCGACACAGTGAGCAGGTCAACTTATCCAGGGGGTCATCTTACCCCACTTTCCACTATGTTACTCTAAAGTTTGGGCACCAAATTATATATGTTGTTGATTTTTGAAGTGAAAAGTAATGCAAAACTGTTTTGCACAAATAATATTTTTTTCTGCAAATGTTAAAGAACAGTTACTTTATATTATATAACTTAAAAAGTTTGGACACTGTCACAGTCGTGAAGTTTTAGAACTTAATTAACTTTTTAGGCCTTATTTTCCTTGTTAGGACTGGTTAGGTAGTTTCAAGAATTGTCATTAGGAATTGCCAGCCGAACTTGCACTAACACTCAACAACCATGAGTCCCTCTAAGCAGCTGACTGAGGATGTGAAAAAAGCTAACTGATGCCTACAAAGAAAGAGAAGGTTATAAAAAGGTATCAAAGTGCTTCAAGCAGTTTCCACTGATGCAAACGCCTTAAAGAAAAGGAAAGTAAGGAGAACTGTAAAAGTCAAGGCAGGATCTGAAAGACCAAGAAAACTCTCACATACAGCTTCTCATATGCTGTTCAGAAAGGCAAAGCAAAACCCCCGTATGTCAGCAAAGGACCTGCAGGAAGGTATAACTGATACATGAGTGGTGGTGCACCATTCTACTGTGCAGCGCTGCTTTCAGAAACATGAACTGCAGAGAAGTAGGTTGTCCAAATTTTTGCAAAATGCCACAAGTACTATTTTGTTTTAATCAACAAAATGCAGCAATTTGGCCATATATTTTTGCATATTTGCATATATCTGGAACTAACATGTTTGTTATCCACATTGTGCTCTCATGGCTGAGAGAGAATAACATCTTACTAATACATTTAAAAACACAGCACAAAACTCTTGGGAGCATGTTTAGAAGTTTGTCTGTGTTTATCTGAGAATGTCAATGTATGACATTAACTTCTGACCTCTGATCATGTTTAATTCAACTAATGAGTATAAATATCATTAAGACAATGTAGAAACACTTTTTCTTGGCTATGTGTTTGCTATGACTGTTTACATACCAGTTACACAAAGGTATTAACAGAAGAAGTTTCTTATATCAGTATGGATGACGTAGTGGACTACAGAAAAACAGCAAAAGCAAATCCTTTGCTTGTAGATACACTGGTTCACTCAGTGGATAAAACTATGAAATGAATAATTACAACACACAAATAACTTAACAATGAACTTTCCCATAAATGAGAGTTTTGCAGTTATAAAGTTTACAAGGCTAAAGATGTTTATTAATGAATTTATGAATTTCAAAATGCCCAAAGGCAGCCATAGAGGTATCTGTGTTCTGAGAACATGTGTCTGTGTTTGAAATGTCAGTAGGACACTCCTGAGTAGGAGTGTGAAATGACAGGCATTAGTTCAGGCAGGGTGGGGGGACCATCCCCCTTCATTTTCTGCGTTAATAGTCCATGGTAATTAGAACAATCCATAAGCCAATTTTTCATGTTTGTCCTCGATTTTCCGCCTACTGTCAGATATTTTATTTCCATATTCAGAAACCTAATTGTGGCACGCCATTCAAAAACAAGGCCTTTATTTAGTACAAAAGGGTAACTTCCCTTATTATCGTGGAATGCAGCAAAGCCTTACAAGTTGCAGTTATCTCTGGTTATAACAAAAGCACTGTGTAATTTGATATGATTTTATATTACAACTCTTTTTATTCAATTTCACATTTGTGTTTGTAGGCAGAAGAAGAGTTATTTTATTATGGTTTAAATTTTAGGAAAAGTTATTGTTGTTGTGCATACAAAAACCATCCTTTATATTTTTGTTATTTTTTTATAACAGAGGTACAGAACAGAACGTAAAATGAATGTGAATGTGATTCGTCGCATAACATCAATGGATAACTATGCAATTAAAGTTAACAAGTTAACACAATAAGCTATTTATGCCACTATTTTTTTTCTTATTTTTTAAAAGCATTTTCTTAGTTTGGCGCTTCAAAGCATCCTTCAGTTCCAGCCTGAAGCCCAGCTCTTTGTGCTATGACTCTACAACTGTAACCCTCTCATGTTAATACAGCTTTTAAATGGCAAATTCCACTGATAGCTCTTGATAAAAACAAAGTTTTTTTTTCTAGATACTGCTCTGCCATCAATTTATTTATCACCGCAGTACATTTAGTCTGAAGTAACATTTACAAGCAAAATACAGCACTGCAAGCAATATCAATAACAACAGCACTGGAGGATGCCACCCGCAGACTACACCGGTGCTTGCGGGAAATCTATGGATAAATCAACAACTCAAAACCTAACAAACGCAACAGCAAAGAGGAAAGCACCAATTTTCCTGGAGACAAGATGTAATACTGGGGTACGAGACTGAAGGGGCTACCTAGCATCGTATTCAAGAACACTAGAGTCAAAACCGAGACTGGGACGCTTTGAATCAAGAAGAAGACTTTGTAGTAGCGCAGTCCGGGTAAAGACTGAGACCAGATTACGATTTTTTCAGAAAACTATAAAGAAGAAATTAGTTCATTGTACATGCATTATTATTCATTATACGTTTTGTATGTAGTGAAATAATTTAATAATATTAAAAAAATAATAGTATATTTTATAACATACTTTGTGAAATGTAATTAACTTTGTATTGTTACTTTTGGAAGCAAATGCTGGTTAGGTTGTTCTCTGTCCCTTCTTCTCTAAAAACTTATTCAGAATCAAGACCTAAAGTCAACTGAATATAAACCAAACAGCATACAATAATTTTTATTATTAAATGAAAACCTAGTAATAATAACATTTTGATTTGCCCTCAGGAGATGTTTGAATTTTGGAGACTAACAAACATCAACCAATCAAAAATACCCATTTAGGCCCAGAAAAGATGAGTTAGATCCTCAACAGGAAGTGAACAGATTTTACATTAACATGTAGAGAAAGAACTGTTTTCTTATGTTTGATATTATGATGAAAGAAGTTCAGTTTCTAGTTACCTCAGATGGAGGCATAACATTCGGCTGGTCTTGAGAACAATTTTCCAGTCCACCTTATATGAGAGCGAGACCACATCCATCGCAGAGATGGAACATGCAGCCACTGTTGCTCTCGCTAGACATCAGTGATGGAACTTAGAAACTGTGTTCACCTTATTTTCCAAGTTCATCCTACTCACAAGATAAAATATAGCTGTACCAAAAATGCATCGCTTTTTAAAAGAAAACTATCTATCTTTAGGCTCAAATCTGAGCAAATATGTCATTAATTGTGATGAACTACACAAAATGCTGTCATTATTCATGGTTCATTATGTTAATTGTTTGGCAGCTCTAGTAACATTTACATTATATTTGGATATGGTTGCAAAACCATAGTAATAATTCTAGACTTCAAAGCATTAACTATGTATTTTTATTACGCAACATCTCTCCTACCAACAGGTACACACAGGGGACCTGCCCCCTTCTTCATGGAGGACAACCTCTAGCACTTGCTTCCCTCTTGCCATCCCCCCCAGGCCATGCAGAACAATAATACAAGGGTTTTCCACATGGAACAGGACACACGTGCACATACACAAATACACGCTGACTCGCACACACTACATGCCTCATCTATATTTAAAAGCCTAAGAACTCTGATGTATATTTCAAACAGTGTGGGTCTCGATGCTGGCCCAGAAAGCTCAGCAGTTATAGCGACTCAACATGCCACGTCCTTCACTCTCCGAGCAGCGCTCGCCCTCAGCGCACTTACAGCAGAAAATCTGGAAATTCCTAGAAATTGAGAACATACGGAAGTCATTATACATAAAACATGATGTCAAGCTCTATAAGGATGCATGACATGATTTCAAGAGGCCTTATTTTTTTCCCTATTGCGTTATTTAAGCCTTTGATTCGTGTAAAGGTTAGTGCTTGTATATGTTATCCATGTTTGTTATCCACGTTGTGCTCTCATGGGTGAGAGAGAAAGAGATCCTTCTTGGCAGCCAAGATGGATGTCTCACTCAGGACGTTTCAGCGGCTCACTGGGCGGAACAGTCGAGGCACATCAGCAAGAAGCATGAGGCCAATCATTCAGAACAGTTCTGCAGCAAAGAGCATGATGGGAGAAGACTCAGCAGAAAGAAAAACAGAATGAAAGCGAGACAATTCCTCTCAGGATTATGATATACCTTTTTCTATTTCTGTGTCTAGACAAATTTACATAACAATACTATTCTCCACAGTAGATGGTTATGTGAGCTTACACGAGTGAGTATTCAGATTTCTTTTTTTTTGTCATTGTTGGAACACAATGCGAGATTATGCATATGGGCACAGTAGGTGATCGCACAAAGTGCTAAAAGAACGTAATGCCAGCAACAGTAAGAAACCTTTTACAAAGCCAAGCTGTCAGTTGAACACTGAAACCTGTCACCAACATAACGTTATGCTGATTTTCAGTAATGAATCCATAAACGTCAAGAGTTAAGGGGTGCAACAGTCTAAGCCAGAGTGCCTCAGTTCCAGTCCTGGAGGTCCAGCACAGCCTGCTGAACGTATCATTAGGAGATCAGGAGTTTGATCCCTGGGGATGCCACAGTCATATGTGGCCAGGAGTTAGAAACAACATTATTTGCCTGAGTGGGTAGATGGCATCATTTGGCGAGATGCTAGCCAACACAGGCATCACTTAGCTCATCATGTCATTTTTCTACTCTCTTTAAATGTAAATGTAATCACATGAAGTAGTGTGCAAAAGCCAGAAAAGTAAATATTATTTTTCAGGATATATTTCTAGATTAGATATAAAATGAAAATTAAATGGGGAAAAAAGTAATGTCCACATCTTTGGTTCAAAAATGATCAAACAATATAGAGAAAATGGGACTCCTAACAACCATTCAAGACCTGGTAACCCACCAAAACTGTCAATAACAGATAAACAGCACTTAAAGCTTTCATCCTTGAGAGAGAGGAGAAAATTAAGCTCCACTGTTGCTTTAGATCTGGGAAAATCCACAGGTGTTTCTGTCCATCCTTCCACTGTGAGAAGAATAACTCAACACTATGAGTCTGAAAGGATGTGTAGCTGCCAAGAAGCTGTTACTGAGAAAAGCAAACAGACAAAAAAAGAAAAAACATTGCAATCAAACAAAGAAGCTGCTGGTGTTCTCAGAACAATGTACTAGCCACTTCAGAGTCCAGACCTCATCATCACTGAAATGTTGGGAATGTTAGGATCATGAGAAGCAGAAAATGCAACCAACGTCTAAAGCTGAACTTTGGAGGTGTGCAAAAATATCTCTGAGATTTCTTTGACTGAAAGGTATTCTTGTGAAAACAATGAAAGCTGTAATAAATGCAAAGTGTGGACACACTAAATGCTAAAAAAATTACAATTTATTTACTTGTTGAAGCTTCTGTGTAATTTTCTGTAAAATGTATCTGTTGTTTTTTTCCTGATGCTGAAAAAAATGAAATAACATAAATTATGAGTGGTTTCTGACTTTGGCACAGTATTGTTGTATTTAATGGCATAATGATATAATATTTACATTCCATTCACATTCTGTTTTGCAGGCATCTTTGTTTGAGCCTCTTTTTCCATTTGTTTCGAGGTCAAAATATGACAAATCATGGAAAAATGTTTCATTCATTTCATCAAATTCAAAACTAAATAAAATATCTAAATAAATGTGATGCTGACTGAAGGCAGCATTATTTCCATTTGAATTTAAGCAGGAAAAAGGTTCTTCATTTAGTTTTTACATGAAAAACGCCCACAGCATCTGAGCAAGTAATTTGCAGCAAAGTGAAGAAACCAAGTACAGGGAGAAGGTCACCTGAGCACGCACTCGCATGCTTTTTGTTTGTCTTTAGAACCATTATTGAGGGCTCAGTATGAAGCAGACAGCTTGAAGCCAACCTCTTCGTGTTACGGTTCATGGACAGTGACCCATGAATGAAGCTCCAATACCGCAGCAGGTGAGGAGCTTTCAGAAGGGCCACGACAGTCTGCACTGCTCTCTGTGGACTATGACTTGCCTACAAAACACGGCGCTGAGGCTTCTGTTTTCACTGTTTTCACTCTGCAGTGAGCATTCAGCAGCTTGCGCACCTCTGAGAACCTAGCAGCCATTCGCCCACACGGAGGGCTGCCTGCGTCCTTGACTTCCCAGCATTCAGTGAATAGCATTCTGTACTTCTTTTGAAATCTGGCACCTTCGCAACGCGCCACATACGAAGGAAAGAATTCAGATGGATTAAAAGACATAAAACCTCCGGAGCACAGGCCTGAATACCTGTAGGTAACAAGGAAGTGCTTACGACACGCGGGAGCAACAGAAAAAAGCCTTGGTCACCTTGGGAAGATAATACCACAGGCAACATCATACTTGCTTCAGTGGTTTTATGCCCATACAGAGAAATACAGACCACACATGGAACAAGAAATAGTCATCGGCAGTATTTACAGGAGAAGAAATGGCTTCATTGACCAGTGGAGGGAAGAGAGAAGACGGACAAGAAATAAGAAAACAGGAATGGACGCAAGAAAGCTCTGATGGAAAATCAAGCCCATCTGTTTAAACAGTGCACAATTACCACCGTTTAAAAGAGCTAAATTCGTTCAAAGTGATTAGGCCTGTGTTTACTATAAGCAACATTCAGTACACAAGATAACAGGGCCTAATTTGCATATGCTAATTAGCCCAATTAGTTATGCTCCACAGAGTCATTTCTATTCAGCCAACCTACGGGCGGTTTTTGGGGAGATTAACGAAAATAATTAAATAATTCAATCAATCAAATAAAGGCTAATATATGCACAACGAATGGCAAGGGGCAGTCCACGCCGCACATTTAATGTCACGAACGGGAGGAATTAGTCCTGGACAAATTAGCATTAGCCTGCCTTCTCCACCATGTGAACAGCGCCGAATGAATGGGTTTTCCTCTCTCCTAGATTACACAGGCCTGGTAGCTGTGGATCTCCTCCAAAGGACGAGGAAAACTCAGCGGAAACTCGCCTCTAATCTGTCTGCTACATGGCGCTTTTTACGACTCATCGATGCTGTAATGGCATCCATTTTAAGAAGGTAGAACGGCTCCGTGCTTTATTGCTGTTTACACAGAAACGCTCGGCTGCTGAGCGGAGAGTCACAAACACAGCCCTCATTTGGCTGTAATGTGGCGCGTGTTTGGTTTTGTGCTTTTATTCAGGTGATTAAAAGCATGATAAACTGTAGACTTCATTAAGCTGGTCTTTTCTCTGGTGGTGTTATTAGGGCTGCACAGCAGAGCAGGAAAGATCTGATCAGAATGAAGAACTGATGGAGGAAGGAAGGTGTAGGAATTAGTCATACTAACTCAGACAGTTTTGATGGAGTTGAACTTCTCTGATTATACTTTTTAATTACAGTGGCACAGGCAGAAATACATTTCTGTGAAAAATGCTGGATTCACACAAACCTCACCCAACAGCACCCTTCACTATAAAGCATGTGTCAGCTCACCACAGGCACATATGTTGCCCAAATGAAGACAACATGACTGATCAAATCAAACAGCTGAAAGGTAAATTACAAACATAAGGAAAACTAACACAGCAAATTTAAAAACACGTTTATGGACCATTTATATCTTACATTTAATGACTAAGAGCATTGAAGTAATGCTTTTACATATTCTCACATTTTCTCACTTCACGTTTTAGCTTTTGTAGTAAAAAAAAACATTATATGTACCCAGCCACTGATGTTATCCTTAACATTTTGGCTTTGAATTGGTAGAAAACAACATATTCAACTCAGAAATCAGGGACAGGATCACACAGATTCTCCAGGGACATCTACTGACCACAGCTCCAATTTCAAATCCTGGCACACTTATAATGAACTGAAGGTTTGAGGAAAGTGATCGAAAGACTAAGAAAATAAGGCGGGACCTGGCAGAGACTGTGAAAATTGTGATTGGCCATAATAAATACAATGCCAGCACTCAAACAAATCACATAAAATTATCTTAAAAAATACAGCTTAATAAATATCCCGTCCCCATTTGACTGGGCAGGCCTGTGATCAATCTGGGTGGGCCCAAAAATACCCAGGTCTACCTGTGGCTATGCCCCTCGAGTTAACTTAAAAGTTTGCTGTTGCTCGTAGCTCTCATTTTGGAGCTTTATCATTTTATTTTGGACCAAAAAGACAGAATAGCAGCTAACAAGCTGCAGTTCCTATACCAATAGATGCTGGATGTACTAAGAAGTTCCACTGCAGTTGTTCCAGAGCATATCAGTTTTTTTTTGGACCTGAAACTTTTTTTACTCCTACTCAAGTTGTTTTCGTTTTTTTTTTTTCTCTCACTATTTCTCTATATCTTTATATCTTTTTGAAGTAACATAGTTACTTGAACTACTCTCTGGGTAGGCTACTCTACCCACGTCTAAGAAAAGGACATAGCTTAGATATTAAATCTGGCATCCGCTGCCATACAGGGAGGAGAAATCCCAGCTGAACTTACTTCTTTCTCTCATAGACACTGCCTGTTTAAAAAGTGTGTGTTTTTTTTTGTTTTGTTTTGACCAGAAAAGCTCAAGCTCAGACTTAGGATTTTGCTTCATTTTAATTAATTTCTTAATTTTATTATTTACTTTTTAATTTCTCAAGCTATAGCTCAGCAGAAAATAACATTTTTCACAATTTTTTAAACGTCATCCTTAACACAGTCGATCAGTCAAGACATGCTTGCTAAAGAAGCAATATGTTTGCGCTTCATCTATGAGACTAATGTAGCTAAAAAGTAAAGGAAGCCTACACAGTGATTAGCAGTGTGCAGATGCCTAAAGCATTTCACACTGGCCTCAAACGGTCTGAAGTTGTTAAATAATCTCTAATGAAGTGGCTTATGTGGATTCTGGTGCGAGATACTGTTATGTATAAGGATGGACGAAAGTACACTACATGGCCAAAATGATGCTGACACCTGACCATGGAGTATATATGCCCTGCATTGTGCCTTATTCATAATGCAGGCAGAGAAACACACCCTATAACTTCAGTTTGAATGGGAGGGGCTAAACTGCAGTAGGCTGAGTAGGCAGATTTATGACAGCACAAAAAACAAGTCATTCAGAACGAGCTGATTTGTAACATAGTTCCTCCATATAGACAGCATGTGCTGGGAAGTGAATGGTACATTCTGAAACTTTAACAATGTTTACATGCTACATCAAACTCTTTTATTCCAAAAAGCGAGAGAAATTTGGTTTTGTATGACATGGGGGTATTTAAAGGTCACCTAAAGCTGAAATGGCACTATACTGTTCAGTATCATTTCAGAACCGCCAATTGTGGTACAGCTGACTATTACTTTAAATGATAAAAGATTCCAGAATCTAAAACGTTATCCTTAAATAAATAAACAAATAAATAAATAAATAAACACAATTCCAAATCCAAAACAGTTGGGATGCTGTGTAAAATGTAAATAAAAACAATGCAATGATTTGCAAATCTCATAGACCCATCTTTTATTCATAATAGAACATAGAACACATATCAGATGTTGAAAGTGAGACATTTTACCATTTCATGAAAAACATTAACTCATTTAGAACTTGAATGCTGTTGTGATGGATGCAGTATGTGGTTTAGCACTGTCTTGCTGTGCGCTGATAACAAACTGGATGGTCCCTCTCCTCTTAAGTCCATAGGACACGGCATCAGTGGTTTCCAAAAAGAATTTCAAATTTTGATTCATCTGACCACAGAACAGTTCTCCATTTTGCCTCAGTTAATTTAAAATGAGCTTTGGCCCAGAGAAGATGGTGGTGTTTCTGGATCGAGTTGACATATGGCTTCTTCTTTGCATGATACAGCTTTAACTTGCATTTGTGAATTGCATGGCGAACGGTGTTCACAGACAACGATTTCTGGAAGTGTTCCAATGCAGTGTCACCTGAGGGCCCGAAGATCATGGGCATCCAATATTGACCGTCGGCAATGTCCCTTGTGTACACGGATTTCTCCAGATTCTCTGAATCTTTTGATGATGGTATGTACTGTAGATGGTGGGATATCCAAAGTCTTTGCAATTTTATGTTGAGGAACATTTTTTTGAAATTGTTCCACAATTTTTAGATGCAGTTTTTTTGCTGACTGGTTAACCTCTACCCATCTTTCCTTCTGAGAGGCTCTGCCTCTCTAAAATGCTCTTTTTATTACAAATACATGTTACAAATTACTCCTCCAGCTGTTTTTTTATTAGTACCACTTACTTTTCCAGCCTTTTGTTGCCCCTGTCCCAACTTTTTTGAGATGCGTTGCTGCCATCAAGTTCTAAATGAGTTAATATTTTTCATGAAATGGTAAAATGTCTCACTTTCAACACCTGATATGTGTTCTATGTTCTATTGTTAATAAAATATGGGTCTATGAGATTTGCAAATTATTGCATTCTGTTTTTATTTACATTTATTTACTATTTACACAGGATCCCAGCTTTTTTGGAATTGAGGTTGTAAATAATTCAATATTTAAAAATATAAATATAAAAAAAAAAATTATAAATAATTTTTCACTTAATAAATTTAATTTTTCACTTAATAATGTAAAAAATAACATTTAAAAATGATTTTCAATTCCTTTGGTCCTGGTTGAATTGAAGCAGCCTTCATTAGAAAGCTACAGGTGTGGTGAGTAATACCAAATGTAAACATATTAGATATAGTTCAGATCAATGTTGGTGTTATGATTGGCTCCAGTGGGTGTAGGCCCATGTATTTTGTCACTGCCCAACCCAAAATAGCAGCTCAAATGTACTTCTGATATTAAAATCAAAAATAAAGTTTCTTGCTTATGCAGACCTCTAATTTGAACGCTAACAGTGCTCCCTTATGGAGAATCTTCAGCCTGATAAACAGGAGTAAGTGAGCCAGTTACTAGCTAAGTCCATGAAGTGCTTTGCATTTAAAATGATTGCTTTTCATAAATATGAAGAATATAACGCACTGACAACAGCAAAAAACAACAGTGATGAGGACAGTGTTGTGTTTTGCCATTCCTCAGTTTCCTGAAGATTTATTTGGTATGATTTCTTGTTCCTCCACTGAAAAGTAAGCTGGCAGACTCCTCACATACATGCACACAGGTATTAATGATAGCGTGAGTATCTAAACCTGGGCTGATAGACAAAGTTGCTAAGCATTGTTGTAAACAATTGCAATTCAGTAGCATTTGTTAGGTTTAGTGAAGCTGAAACTTAGTCTGGAACCATTGCTAAGATCAATGTACTTCATCTTAGCAATGCTTACAGCCCCCAGAGCATCTGTGAACCTGTAATTAGAGAGACTTGACAATTACACACAAGTATGCATACTCACTTTTAGCTCAGCTACTGACAGATCGACTTCCCTCAAGCTTCTTCCTTGATGCCCCTGTAATGCAGACTTAATTCCACAGCAAGTTCTTTAGCAAATACTACTGCCTGCTGCTGTGTGTACACTTCTCCTAGAAAATACCAACCACAGTGCCGGAGCTCATTGCTTCTGTCTGAACGGCTTTTCTGTATTTAAGATGCATAAATGGCCTTAAAAAAACAGAAAAAAATAAAAGAAAGAATGGGAAAAAAATCTCACACGCCCTCCAGCCTTACTACAGAACACCTTTCTCGAATTCCATCATCTTTCCTTGCTGAGCTTGCACTTAGATGGACACGCACGCACGCAATCCTGACCCTCCTGGGCATCTGGAGGTCATCGGGTTATTGCAGAAGACATGTAGGCCCAAGGGAGGTTGAAAAGAAGGGAGGGGGGTTAGGGGGGGATGAATGCAGAGAAAAAAAGGAAAGAGAGCATGCTGGCACAGAACTGGAAGCGCCTGGGGAGTAGAAGAACAGAGAGAGCGAGCGAGAGACAGAGAGAGGGAGAGAGAGAGCGAGACGAATAGAAGGGGGATTCCACGCTGTGCTACTCTTGCCAGAGCCCGCTGGAGTCACGTGGGAGTTGAGTGTGCATGGTTTTCTAAGAAGTCAGCAGGAGAGGAGAGGACAGCTGGGTGCCTCTGCTGTGTCCCCTTAGCTCTTTCTGTGGAGAAGAAGAGAAACGTCATCCATCTCAACACCTCCTTGTTAAACGTGGTGGAGGTCATAGGATTACATGTTACTGTGCTCATTAAAGCAATGGTTCTGCCCACTCTTACCTCAATTGGAGTCAGTCAGTCAATACATGTCTGGTGAAGTTCTCTACTGTAGCTGCAGGGCTAATGCAGCTAACAAGTAATAGAAACGTACATCCTACCAGTTTAGCATCGTGCAAACTGTGTGCCTAAATCATCTCACACTTAAGATGTTACATAATCTCAAATAGTCTTGTTTCTGATCAGGGCCCTAAATCCGTTTGATGAACAAAAATGAAAATCGGAATCTATTTTGCTAGGATAAAACAAAAACCAAAAACATAATCATTACCTTCTTCATTCCATGTAGCCCACACCTTAACACTAATGTGAACCATCATATTTATTATGTACCTCCAAACTCCCAAAGTTCTTTGGCTCCACCACAACTCATATGCTTTCATTCCATGTATTAATCAATGAGTGCAGTGCAGCATCTTAAAAACTGACTGTAAATGTCTGAATGAGTCAAATTATGTATTTTGTTGATTTTCCACATGAAAATATGTTAATACAATCTCTACAGGGGACAAACTTAAATAGAGCATTTTAGCGCACAATTTCTATTTATACAGTTTAACATGTTGGAAAAAAACTGACTTTTTACATTTTGTTCGAATTAGTTTAGAAACATTATTTTGGGGTTGGAACACAAGAATGGGAACATTAAAATATTGGTTATTCGAGCTATATGCTGTTGTCCATTTTTTACAGATAACAGTACATCATACAGTATCATAAACCACATACGTTTTTCTGTGAATACTGAAGATCTTAACGCAATCTAAAGCAATTGTGTGATGACTTTTAGCCATGCAGCTTGCACAATGCTAAGTTGGTGGCCATGTGTGTCTCACAGTAAAAACATCATTTGAAATACAATTAAGTTTTCAGACTTCAGATATTTCCAAGGACTATGTTCTAATCTATTAAAATCAAAGGTATTAATTGAGATAATTATAAGCTAAATATATACACTTTGTATTGGGAAGTGTCTGTCTCAAACCCTAACCCCTAAATTTCACCTTGTAAGAACAACAATCACACTTTTTCCAATGTTTTTTTAAAATCCATTTATTTCTTTTAAAGTGAAGTTGAGTTAAATTTTTTTAATTAAATTAATTTCAAAAATGCTGTCCCACATTTACGTCACTACTGAAGCACAAAGGCTGTGTTTGAAATAGCCTACTACATACTGCATGCGTATTGATTCTGCCCAAAAGTAGTAAGTAGTATGTCTGGCTAATTTTTACAGTATGCTGCCAGAGCTATCTGATGACGTGATATACTGCATCCAAAAATCCAATGTGGCCATTCGGGGAGGAAGCAACCAATGACATAACTGCTTAGATATTTTTAATAGCTCTGGATTCACCCTTTCTTCTAAACACTACGAACCCAGAGCTGGTTTATGAGCCTGGCCTCTTATTTCCCCTGTTATATCAAAAACATGACTGCAAAATACCAGAGGGCACCTGCAAGCGAGTCCTCAATGAATGGGTGTGAATGGAGATAAAAACAAAAAGTTAAAATAGTTTCTAACCACTTGCCCAAAACTTTCTTTTCATTTTAGAAAGTAGAAGGATGTATTCCACTAAAAAAGATGGAAAAAAGATGCCTGAAACGTGTGCAGCTTGGAGCTGCAGAAACCTTTGCACAATCCAAACCAGATCTCAGATCACAGGTAAGACTGACCAGTTATTTTTGGTTGTATTTGCCAATTATAACATTATGTTGAGAGCTATCTATAGTTGACCACCAGAGACAGAATATTAATGGCTATCATTAATGAAAATGCCATCTAGCTATGAGAGCTGAGACTTTATTAGAAATCACATAATCTAAATTGCCCATAATTAAGTTTTTTATTATTTCTTTTGGCACTTCTCCAAACCGATTTTTACGACAAGCTAATTGTTTCGGCTGAGTGCCTGACATTATACACCAATCAGGCATAACATTATGACCACCTCCTTGTTTCTATGGTCATTGTCCATTTTATCAGCTCCACTTACTATATAGGTGCACTTTGTAGTTCTACAGTTACAGACTGTAGTCCATCTGTTTCTCTGCATACTTTGTTAGCCCCCTTTTACCCTGTTCTTCAGTGGTCAGGACCCCCATGTAATTGTAGAACTACAGAATGGACAACGAGTGTAGAAACAAGGAAACACGGTCATAATGTTATGCCTGATCGGTGTAAATCTGACTGTAGTTAGCTGGCTAACTAGCTTACTTTTCTCATACAAAGTTTCCCAAAGACAGTTGAGGAGGCAGAATTTTTTCCTCCAGTGATTACTACTTAAAAATGTACTATTTTATTTTTTTCATAGCTGTGTTTTAATCTGGAGCACTAGAAAAGCTAAAATGATGGAGAAATACATACATATATATACATATATATATATATATATATATATATATATATATATATATATATATATATATATATATATATATAATACAGATTTTATGTATTATATGTGAACATCTCCACAAGTATTAACCTAAGAAAATAAGCCGTTCATGTCCATGCATGGCAAACGTTTTCACAATTTCTTATGGCAGTGAATTATTTTCCACCACTTTAGTAATTCACTTAATGTGAGCCTAACGCTTATACACACTCCTCTCTTCAGCATCTAGCATCGATTACAACTAGCGAGAAGTAACTGCAGACAAAGGTTTTTTTGCGCTCCGCATAGATCATAAACCCCTGAATATAAAAAACGAAATGTGAAAAATAAATGTAAACGTTTAAGTGATTTTTATCCAGAAATACCGCAGCTTCCCCGTTTACTTGTATTTGTTCACAGGCCAGTCTTGCCCGGACCAATATGGCGGACGCGTTGACGTATCGCAGCAACAGGCCGAAGCGGTCAGCGGCGTCTGCGTGGATATGTCTATGTTGAAAACAGCAAAATCAAATACATTTGACCAAATGCTGCTGCACTCAGTGCAACGCTGAGGCCACACCTCTGCTGGTCTTGAGGTCGGTTTGCTTACTTTGTCTATTTAAAAGTTAACTTTATGCATAACGTGGATAAAAGAGTAACTCCGCCGAGCGATACACTCAGCATCGGCTATTCAGGCTCCTGGAAATGACGTCACTCGCAAACGGAGGAAAACCGTTTAGCAAACGGTTTAGAAACCGCACAAATGAACCCAAAGCTGACATTTTTAACGTTTACCTGTGGCTTTGAAGACGGGTAGAAAACACCGTCCTGCCCTCTGTCATGGTATGGAGTGTAGTATGAAAGCCACGCAGGCACATCTATTGACCAAAATATAAACATACACGCTGAAAATGGGCTAGCAACGATTGCTAAGCAGTGATTGGAGGGCTGAGGAAAAAGGGGCGGGGTGTGTCGTATATCGCAGGGTTTCTCAGTCTGTGGGCTGAGGAACACCAGTGGTCCGCGGGCCTGCACTCTGGAGGAGGCAGTAGTCTGTAGTGGGCCGGTAACGTCGTAAAAACGTAAGTGGCCATTGTAGGTTGCCTATTATGGCACAAACCACCCCGCACTGCCTTTGATTTATCTGATTTACCTTTAAATCATTGATTCATTTACAATGCCAGTCGGTGAAACAGAAAGAACTGAATTTGTTTTAATCGACCCATCAGCAATTACGCTGATATTCTAAAATAGGTTATGTTTGTATTCTTACAGAATCTGACAGTAGAAAATGGGATGTGATGTAGGTCTGAGGTCTACTAATACGCTTATATCGATTCTAGTCATAAAACCAGACCACAAAGCAGAAAAACGGAGCTGCTACTCACAAAAGCGGGACTCTGAGACGCTTCATTAATGGCAGTCCTGCTTTTCTGCCCTTTTACTGAATGAGATTCTATCAGGAGGAGGGAAAAGTGGAGCGGCCCTGATGGACTGATATTATGCAACCGTTCCTCCCCACTGTCAGTGACTGACGTGAATGACGGAGGCTGAATCGTTAACGCTGTTTTTTCATGACAGGTGTAATGAGCTCTGGCCTAACTCATTCCATTTTCCCTCCTTTTTCTGCCCAAGTGAAAAAATGGTGTTGGTGACAAGGGCAAAATGATGATTGTGCGAACCCTTTTACGCCTCACACATTTGCCTCTTTGGCAAAAAAACCCAGACTAAATGATGATAATGCTCTGATTATCTCAACCCACTGCCTCTGGTCAGTTTTAGACTACACTGATCCGAGCGGCTATGTTTCACTCTCTCTCCCATTTCCCTCCAAACCAGACAGTGCTATAAATACTGAGCACACTTTACAGGAAAGAGATGCTTGAGAATGTGCAGTTTTGTGTATTTATGATTCTGAGCACAAAAGAAAGAAAATGGGCAAACTAGCTTCTAGTGATTAAGGTGAAAGGACAGAGAGAGCCTAGTGTGGGAAAGTAACTCGACCATTGTTTTTAAAACAAGGTAAATGCACATCTGATCATCCACTCATTACTGATTACAGCACCTATGACCATGTAAATGTGAAAATGTAAACAAGACCAAAGGAAATGTTTTGATGCAACACAAGTGGTTATCATCACATATTTGTTGTGGTTTGAAATCAATCTCATAATCACTGGATGGATTTTAAATGTATAAACCTCATCCGTAAAGACAACGTTCAAAACATTTATTTTTCTATTATTGGAAAGGGAGAAAGACAATTGTTTTCTGGCTCTCTAAAACAACTAGGATTATGCAATTTACATTGTGCTAATTAGTGGAGATTATCTTTCATTGCCTCTGTATGTCGACCACACAGCTTCAGTGCAGTACAAGCCTACCACAAGAGTTTCATCTGACTGTTAACATTCTGCTCTTTGAATGCTTAATGCTTTTTGACATTAGCCATAAAATGAAATTTCAGCCTGTTTTGAACTCTCAGTTGAACTACACATTTTTTCCTTTAATAATGTTGATAGAATACATGTCAATTGAAATTTGTACGATTTAGAAAACCAGAAGCAATCTTTGTAGGTGAGCAAGTAAGCTGTGTTTTTATTGTGCATAAACGCTATTTTAATGAGGCAGTTGTACACAATTTTTTCACACTGAACTCTGCAGTTGTGCTGTTTTATCTCAGCATGGCCGTCTTTGTGGAGAGGTGGAATTGTTCTGTTATTCACTCCAATTGCTCACTCGCAGCTCAACACAGAGTTGCAACATTTCACTTCCTGCAGGAAGAGGCTACAACTAGAACTCCTAGAACTTTCACAAAAGACAGGCTACTTTTTCATCATTGTTAAATATCTGGATGCTGACATCGTTTCAATTCAGAGAGCAGTCCTAAGACATATTTCCTGATAGCTCTCTTTGATCACCTCTAATAAGATTCTTGGAACAGAACTTAAGAGAACTGAGCAGAGCATAATTAACATACTCTGAGTGAGGACAGTCACCTTGTTCTCGATTGTGCCATTTTATTCCCCAAGAGCTGTTAAGACTTCTGGTTAAAAGTGGTCAGATGAAAGGCAGCTAACATTAAATGATTTTAACAGAACTGCCTTGATAGATTAAATTGAATTAGGTGTTTTTGATCAGGGAAAAGTCACCAAGCTGTGCTGGACTAAAGCCCTTCAGGACTGGCCCTGGACACCACTGATCTACACAAATTGGTGGAGGGCTTCATTGTTCTGGACTGGGACTGGCCATTGATGTTAAAATGCTTTGCTTCAAGTTGTATTAACCATAAAGCAGCCTTCAAGTTCAAGTACGGTAAAGCAGGAATTGAGAAGAAAAACTGGGGCTTTACTAGTGAAGCAGTTGGCGCAGGTGGAACACATTTCAATTTCAAAATTTCTTTCTATAGAATCAAATAACCATAAAAATTAGTTGCAAATAACTAGAAGCATGACCGGGCAGAATTTACTGCCGCCAGTCAAGCAGTTTTTCCTGCTGAACACCAAAAAGACTACATTCAACTCCAGAGGAACTGAGTTAGAATAGAAACTGGTCTTTTGGACAGGTTGTGGGCTGCTGTCTTGTCAGCCAAAGCAACAAATAGAGCAGATTCCTTAAGTAGAATTCAGAGACACAAAGCAGAGAGAGTGACCACACAAAATATTGTTTGTCCAGAGAAGCTGGTTGCTCCTCTGTTAGCTGAGGCGTCAATTGTAATCGACTCCTCAAGTGTATCGGACTATTGACTGCAGTTGTTCTGCGGCTAGGTGGAGAGATATACTGCACTCACCAGCACGCCACTGAGGACTTTCCTTTCATTAGCCCGCAACCCAAATGTGATTTGAAACATATTTGGGGGTCTGAATTATTGAGTGTGTTTCATTTTGCCTCCAAACGCCTTAAAGGGGAAACATGCTCTGGCCTCATGAAAAATAGATCCCTGAATTCTCTAGCTTCGCTTTCTCACACACAGACAGACACAAGCATGCCCACATGGGCACACACTGCTTTCTTTGCTCTGTTTGATCTAGTTGCACCATGTCTGACGGAATTAGTGGGTGGAAAACCCTCATCAACTCTCTTAACAGGCACACCAGCACGTGCACAGGCACGCTTTCTTGTTGAACAGTTAATCAGTTCTAATTTGGGACCCCGTTCCACGCAGGGTGACAAGTCGTGATTATCACCCAGGGTACACTATACATGTCATTCCTTGTCCTATTAGTGAAATATAATCTGGAAAAAAAAAGAATTACAGAAGTGGATATATTTGATATTTGGTATTACACAATCAAATTATCAGGCAGAGGCGACATTAATTGAGAATTAGCCATCCATTCATTCTCAGTGAGACACAGAAAAGAAGACTTTGCTCATTTTTATTTAGCAGATTTAAATACAATGACAGGTCTACCTTGGAAATTAATTCAAACACTGTTGTTTTCTGCTATGGCAGGAGAGACAGAGAGGAGAAGACAAAGAAACGACCGTTATATGTAAACATCCCAGAGGAGTAGAATGAATGCTTGTCAAGGCGTTGGCAGCTTTTCTTTGTGCCACAAAAAGAGAAAACACACTCCTTACACAAAAGTCCAGAAAGGTCAAACACTCATACATTAAAAAATACACTCGTTAGTTTCACTTTGAGTGCACTTATCTAGCATCAAAATAATATCCATATACATTTAAATATAGAATTTTGTCTCATGATTAAGGAAGCGTTTTCTCAGGAAGCTGTTGAGTTCATGATCTCTCTGTGCAAACCCCGCCCTTCTGAAAGCCCCGCCCTCTGAAGTAAAGCTCAGACTGGAGCAGAACTACATTGGGTTTGGCTGTGGAGAAGCATTAAACAGTATGGTGACTGGCTAAAAATAAACACAGAAATGATAATTGGCTAAAAATGACATGGTAAATTGGTCCTATTTATCTACAAGTGAAGTCACCTGTAGCCCTGCTCTCTTTAGAAATAAAACCAAAACTCCAAAAAGATCCTTGGGCAGAAGAGGGGAAATGCACAGAGCATGAAAGAAGACCGAGAGAGATGAATGCTGCAATATTACCAAAAATAAGAGAGCATATTAACACTTTGTTGTGATGTTTTTCCCTCTTTCTCTCTGCGGATGCATCTTATGTTCCACAAGGTCTTTGGAATGGCAGGACTTAGCGACTGTACCCAAACTCATCTGCGTCATCGGCACGGAAGTCTCCATAGCGCCAAATGTTGAGCTGAAATGAGAGGGGGAGAAACAGGACAAAAATGGAATAAGCCTTTTTTTCGTGAAACACTGGCAAATTGACCAGAAAAAGGCTTACAACTGATTATATCCCCCAGCAAAACATTATATTAAAAACAAAACATTACAACATACTGCAGTCCAAACATAAGGCTGAAAGGTGAACTAATTAGCTAATTATAGTTTATATAAGTACGTCTTATAAGTAAGAAGTGCAAAAATGCACAGATAAGAGTTTTTTATCTTGTGAACGCAGAAAAAAAAACAAAAACCTAGTCACTACATCATTTTGC
Source organism: Colossoma macropomum (assembly GCF_904425465.1). Classification (NCBI taxonomy): domain Eukaryota; kingdom Metazoa; phylum Chordata; class Actinopteri; order Characiformes; family Serrasalmidae; genus Colossoma; species Colossoma macropomum. The sequence continues at coordinate 28,554,425 of NW_023494792.1, read as the reverse complement.
ACTAAGAATAGAAAGAACAGCCGTTTAAAGCAGCCTTTTACACCAGCCAATTTAGGTCCAGTCATGTGTGGACACATCCTCATTTCATTCTATTCCGTCGATTTCAACTAGGCTTCACCTCATAAAACATAGAAGCGCTTTTTCTGTTCAGCGTTCCATTTCCAAGCAGTGGAATGGCCTTAGATTCAGAGTGGCTTAGGAGAGCGGATGAGAAAGGAGTCGTACAGGCTTCACTCTTTCACTGAGTACACCCTCTTTCTCTCATCAGTGTGTGTGTGTGTGTGTGTGTGTGTTCAGCTGTTAAGTCGGAGAGAATCGCAGCTAATTAGCAGCTATGATAATTAGCGCCGTTGTTAGGAGAGACATCATCATCAGCTCCTTGCATGGCTCAGTTTGCAGCTCCCGCAGCAGAACTCGCCACTCGTGTCTTGTTAAACATCTATTGGCCTCTGATGGGGAGCGGTGTGGAAGTGAAAAGATTGTGCAGCTAGTGAAAGCTGGCCTGCACCCCACCAAAACAGGCCGAATGGGTCAGTAACAGCGGAAGAGGTGGCCAGTGCCAGCACTCGTTCTGAAGGCCTGATCATTTCAGCTCTGGTGCCTCCAGAGAGAATGGGCACACAGCCATACCGGACAGTGCTGTAATGTCAGTGAGACATGATGGCTCCAGAACAGAGTGGAGAAGATAGGAAAGGAAAAAGAGAGAATGGGGAACAGAAAGAAAGAAAACGAGAGGGAGTAAGAGAATAAGTAAAGAGAAAGAATATGGAGAGAGAATTGAGGAATGAGAGAGAGAAGCAGAGAACAGGGGAGAAAGAACGGAGAGAGAATGAGGAAGACAGAGAATGGGGATAGGAGAGGGAGAGAGAGAAAAAGAATAGGGGAGAGAGAAAGATTGGGGACAAGAAAGAAAGACAGAATGGGGAAGATACAGAAACAGAAAATGAAGGAGAAAAAATAGAATGGGAAAAGAGAAAAAGGGAAGAATTGCATAAAATGTATATTGGTAAGTGAATTTATCAATTGATATACATGTTTCTCATTTTGAGATTGTTGTAAGCTTATTATAAGATTATTTAACTTATTTCTAGACATTTATACTGATTTTATTAAGTCAAATTCACTACACTGGCAGATAATTTTGCTTGAGAAATATGCTTGAAACAAGCCAAATTATCTGCCAATATAGTGAAAGAATTTGACTTACCAAAACTTACTTCAACAAGTAAAGAACATCAAGAAATAAGTCAAATAATATTATGATAAGCTTACAAACATCTCAAAATGAGAAATATTCGATATATCTGCAAAATGCAAGATAATCTCACTTGTCAAGATCATTTTTAAAGGGTACAGAGAAATGGCTCAAGCAAGGAAGAGAGAAAATAGAGAGGTATGGAGAGAAAGGAAGGAAAGGGAGATGGGGGAGGGAGCGAGACAGAGAGACACAGAGAGAGAGAGAGAGAGAGAGAGAGAGAGAGAGAGAGAGAGAGCGAGCGAGAGAGAGACAGAGAGACTGGATGAGTAGAAAGACATGGCGAAGCTGGACGAAAGAGAAAGAAAGTGCTTGAGCAGGACAGAGAAAGGGGGAGTGCAAAGAAAGCAAAGGTACAGATAAGGAATAGAGAGAGAAAGCGATGAGGCGGGGTATATGTTCACCAAGTATGGAGAGGTAGTGTAGGGCGGAAGAGGACAAACGGAAGGTGAGGAAAGATGGAAAAGGATTGGTGGAGGGACTTACCCTAGCACTCTTCGCAGACTCCTGGCCATTTAGATACTCGGTCACCTGGAAAACAAGCAGAAGCATAGTGCTTAGGCTAAGAGCTGGGATTAGTGTCACATGGCAGAGCTGACTGAGGATTAGTGGCTTCAAAAAGGGGTAAACAACAATAAAGATGACAACATGAATCACCCACCCACAAAGCAATGCAGCAAATGCAAACAACCAGCTTTATAGCAGGTGGGCTTTACCAATAGGTGTCTATGACATACCTTAATGCATCCCTGCATCCTGCCAGCCCACTCTCAAACTCATTTTCTAATCCTGTGCTACATGTAGCCCATCACTGAAAGGGGTCTTTGAAGGAAATCAAATCAGGGTCTTTAGTCACAAACACGTGAGTGGCGGAGGGGTTTTATTTGAGGGTGGATTTGGTCGGGAAGCAAAAGTGTGGGTGCTTACAGGCAGCGCTTGGACCGATATCACTGGATCTCTCTCTCTCTCTCTCTCTCTTTCTTTCTCCCTCCCCCGATGAGCAACAGCACGAGCAGGCCTGCACAAAGCGACCATATTGACCGTTTCTGCTAGAGTGGCCATTTAGAATCATCGACTGAACCACAGATGAGTCACGCAGGGAAAAGTGAGAGAAGGTGTGCAAAGGAAAGAGAAGAGAGAAGGGGGGAAAGGGGAAAAAAAAAGAGGCATGGATAATCTGCTCAGCTCAAGGTGCAAACCTCTCAGAAGCTGCCACTGTGATAGATGGCTTCAGGATGTAAGGGAGGGGTGGGATGCAGCACATTACACTGAACCCATATTTCCCAGCTTATTAGGAACAGTTGAGATCACAGCCAAGAAATTAACACAAATCCACAAAGATGCCAGATGTTGAAAACTGCAACGTGTGAGTTCTTTCAATAGTGTGTTTCAGTGCGTGTGTTAAAGGGTGTGGGGGTGTATTTAGGTCTTAATTGTTTAGCTGGCGAGCTGATTCTGCAGTGCTGCAGAACACATGGAGAGAGAGTGAGAGAGAGAGAGACAGAGAGAGACAGAAGCATGTCTGGAGGCTCCAGCTGCAGACTGTGTGGAAAAGTGCAGCCAGCGCACAGGCCATCCATCAAGCCTGTGGCCTGCATGAACCACACAAACATGCACACAATGCAACCTTACACCTTATTGTCTACCTATCCCATATACCACCAGCTATAACCATCAGTGCCTTCATGAACTCAGCACCAATGCTAAAGAACTGTATAGCTTTGCCACAGATACTATCGTAAGATGGTTTTATGATGTTTAGTAGATGTTGAGGGTACTGGGTAAAAAGGATTTGCACTCCTCTGGATGTGTGGGCCTTGCACTTCCAACAGCAACACAAACTGGGCTGCAGAAATCCAAAATTATTTATAAAAAACGTCCATTACTAAGTTTCAGTTGCTGAATGAGACGATGAAACGCTTTATGCTTGTAGGATGTGGGGATGTACATAGCAATGGGAAAATGGTAGGTTTTCATATTGGACGAGTAACAGAGGCTGCCTCTTTAGAGGACCTAATTAGCTAGCATTAACCAGAACCGTGTTAGATGTTGACGAGGAACCATCATCTTCTACATGAGATCTTTTCCACTCAGTGGACGAGAACATAGTTTCTCAGAGAAAATGTATTCTCACTGTTAGATAACATCAGCTTGATGTTTGTATTAGCAAAGTATAACATACTCAGAAAACTGTTAAAACAAAATCAGTGTTTTTAGTTGTTAGAGTTGTTAGCCTGTTAAAACCTGAATAGTGATTTTAGTACTCAAATAGTGGCACCTTGAATGGTTAACCCACTAAAATCCCAGGCTTATTGCATACTAAGGCTTAATATTTAGTAACTGCACGGACTACAATGCAAACTGGCTGAGTTATAGAAGTATGTGGTCAAACTTTAAACCAGCTGGTGGGTCCTGGCTATTTATAAGGAGTTAACAGAGTAGCTGTGCTCATCCCTTCTAGGATGTAGCCTATCTAGTACCAGGCAGTGCATGTTTGTGACTTGAAAAATAAAAGAGCATGTTTGTCACTTGTAAAAGACGTTTTGTCCGTCGGCCCATTTTATTTCACTGCACATAAACCTTTTGAACAAAAGGAAAATTACAGGTCATGAAATTCACATAATGTCAAGTGGGTATAGTTTGGTGGCACCTTTTTTCCACTCCAAATTTCCAAAGTGTAAAAGTCATAACACTACACTGTCCTACCCCTACAGTATCCTACTCTAGAGCCCCTTTTCACCATTCACTAGTGAACATTGTAAGACTCAGAGACTCTGCATCAGTAAAACAACAGCACGGATGTAAAGTTAAACTAAACTGGAGTTTAGAGCAGAGGAGCTGTTATTGCACCTTTTTCACCCCAAAACACCACAACACTATGTTGCACAGTAATTGAAAATCAAACTGCACAGCCTCTACACCCCAAACATTCAAAGTGTGTTTGAAAGTTTGGGTCTCTCAATCTCCACACTGAAATGAACCGAAATGGCCTGAGTGTCTCTCTCTCAACCTTCAGGCTGCCCTGCCTGGGGAGTGTTGGAGTGAAATAGGTTTTGGTCGGCGGTGCGTGTCATTCGGGATGTGTCTCATGCTTTAATCGTGGTTGTGGTGGCACCATGTGTGTGTGCGCGTGGGGGATAGACTTATGCAAGAAGAGGCAAAAGTGTCCATTACAACCAAGACACTAACACTCTTTCTGGGTAATGAGGAATCGCGCTGTCAGCAGGAAGTGTCTTCCCTTCCCACAAACACCACCTCACTAAGGGCTGGGTAGTGGAGTGAGGGTTGATGAAACATGACAGAGGGTGATTGTGGTGGCCAGTCAGTGTGTGAAAGTCTGTGAGTGAGACAAGAGAGACTGAGAGGGGAAAAAGGCGACCTGGGCTTTAGCGTGGCTAAAACAGTGGTGTATTGAGTGCAAATGCAGAGAGCCAGAGTGTGTTAACAAATTACAAACTATTAGCAGCTAGAACATTTCTTTAACTGCTCATCTCTGCTCTGTCTCTGTAAAATCTGGCCCTTCAAACAACTTTCCCCGATTAGAGAGTCCTATACGTATGTGACAGTGTTTAAAACTGACAATCAAAACAGAGGGATAACGGGCAATATGAGGGATAACCCTCATAACAAACCACACCGGTAGCTCCATTCCTCTTTACCAGTCCTTTACTAGAGTGAACGAGTAGTTTGTCAATGCTTAAAAAAAAATAAATAAATAAAAAAAAAGAAAAAGAAAAAAACCTTACACCTCCCACAGAACAATCTCGTGGCTCCCCGTCAGCACAATCACAGAGTAATAAAAATACTATACCTCCCATGGGCCTCCTCATCTGGCCCCTACAGCTCAATGACACTGGAGGAACGGAGGGTGGGGTGGGTGAGTATGTCAATAGTACTTAAGGTTTGCTGTAGAAGAGCTTCAAAACACTGAATTTCCTTTCATGTAATAACTGCAACAACTTGAGGCATTTCAGCATCACCCCTTCTCCTCTGTTGTTCTGTTGTTTAAAACATGCATTTAAACACAGATCTGACTGGTCCTTCTATAAGAGTTGTCACCAACCCTGAAAATTAGAGAATAGCCTTCTAGAAAAAAAATAAGCAGAAAGAAACAAGGAATAGCAGTAACAGTCAAAAAAAAGCATTTACAAAAGTTGGGACATAATTTCAGGGGGTCTGAGCATGTAGTGCTGTTATTATTTATTGTGAACTGCAATCTCAGGTACAGTGATCCTTAATGGTAGCTGCTGCTGTGGTGCTGGTGGGGTTGGGAGTGGGTGAGGTTTGATCAGAATACAGCCGACCTCTGAAACAGTATTTAAGAGTTCAAGAATTATTTGCACAAAGGGGCTAAGTCCCTTTGTTTTCCGTTATTAAATGCAGCCAGTGTGTGGATTCCCCTAGTTACTTAAACATGAAACAGCAAAACCTTAGCAATACACAAAACTAAGGAACTCAGAAGCCTGGACCAGCATTGCAATAAATCGCTGTATAGACAACATGATCAGTCTGATGGTTGTTTTATAGGAACCGTGTAGCAAAACAGAGACTATTAAGATATCAACAGCAATATGAAGATAGAAAGGAAAAAACAAAGGATAATGCTCTAATGTGAACAATGTACCTCCATCTGAACTCAGAACAGAAGGAAACTGCAGAATGCACCAGCATTTTTGCTTTGGCTACCTTCTAACATGTTTTTCTTGTGAATTAAACTTACCCTTAATCTGTCTGCCTGTCTACACTAGCATGGGCTGAGGCATAAATGTATACACAGGCTTCTATGGGCTTTACTAAGTACAACCAATACAATTTTGTGCTTGGCTGGGCACTTTGAGCTCTCTTTGTTGGCAAATAATTTTTTGCTGGCAATAACATTTCAATTCCATAGCAACCAATGACCACAGCATGGTACCTCGTCAGGATTCTCGACCTGCAGGATGAAATTCCACATCTTTTAGACTCTATTCAAGATCACTTTTTAACTTTACACACTTATTGTGTGTAATGTCCTAGTCTTTTGTAAAAGTCATCAACTCACCATATCAAAAGAAAACATGAATATATGAATTAGAGATACTGCATCATCATTTTTCCCCTCTGAAGTAAATTTTGAATCATGGCATCCTGAGTCTATATTAACTGACAACAGAGTATACACACGTACATCTATAGCTTTCCTGGAAGGAAATGCATGCTTTTGAAATCCATAATTTTCCACACTTACTACACCTGCACAATAACCTTGAAGGCAATTAGCCTTTCATGGTTTCATTCAACATTGTTGTGTTATTGGCAATTTAGAGAAGCAGCAGCTAGCAAATAACAACCAATTATGGATGTGTCAATGAGCAGGTAAAAGCAAAATATCTAGAAGTCACAGGCATTGCTGTGTCTGTTTTTTCAAGCATTTTTGACAAAGATTATAGTTGGCCATCAGCAGGGATATGTTCTATGATTATAATTGCTGGTAATTAGTGAGTAGGCAATGACCTGCGTCTAAAGCTAATGAACTTCAAATGGCACCAGTGTCACTTAGGCAAGCTGATGGTGCGAGGCAGCGGAGTGTCAGCAGAGAAATCTCACATATGCACTCAAACTCCCTCATACACAAATACTTGCGCACAAAACACGTAGACTGCCATGCAGCTCAGTTTCATTGGCAGGCAGAAGAGAACATTTCAAGCATCAAGCAACTAAAAAGAAAGCAGCTCAACTAATTTGACTGATCATCTCCTGCAAAAGGTAAACTGCACAGAGCCAGAAGCAAACCAATCTTTAAAAATGTAAGGCCATTCCTTTATTTAGCATTAAAGAACGTTTTTAACAATGTCTGCATCACAGGGTTGCGGGGACTGTTTTGCGTTTTGGTGCAGCTGTAAAGGCCACTTGCTTTCACAAAATGCTGAAGTATGCATGTGATGTACTGTTCTAAGAGTTACAAAAAATAAACTTCCAGTACAAACTTATGTGAAAAATGTCAGTCTGTGCCTGCTGATACCACCACAATTCTGGAACTGAACATCCGTGAAAGAAAATGCCAGCTTGATCTCAGGCTAATACACAGCCATCAGCCTTAAAACCAGCTCATAAGTCTCAGCCTCTTATCAGAGCACCTGCATTAACAGCACTGGGGGGTGGGGACAAACTGTCTTATCTAACACCCACTCACTATCTAACCCTCTCTCTCACTATCTTTCTCGGCGTACTAGACTCAAGTGAAAGTGTCTTGTTTGCTCTCAGATGTGTCGACTCTGGTCCGTAGGCTTTAGGAGAGCTCAGATTTGCTGATAGACAGCAAAGCAGGTGTCAAGCACTGCTGATATCCTCCGAGAAGAGTGGAGGACAGGTAAAGAGAGAAGATCTCAAGGCTCTTCACCTCCCAGGTCCCCCGACTCCTCACACGGGGTATATAAAAGGAATATAATATCAAAGAGAGAGGGTGAGAGAGAGAGCAAAGAGCTGTATTTAATCTATGGGGGGAGTTTCAGGGCAGGTTGCTATGTTATGAAAGCAGTGTAAATAATTACTGTATATTAATGACATTTTAAATCACATCTCATTTAGTTAGAAATGAAAGGTCTGATCCAGCGCATTTACTTTAATTCCACAGATTATAATTTATCATGCTGCTTTCGGAGACATGCAAATGGAGGCAAATTCCCAAAGAGCAGCCTACTATTCTAGAAATGCAGGATAGGCTGTAAGGGAATAAATGGCAGGTGATAGTCTTAATTAATTTGGACTCATCATCTCATAAAACCTTCCTCTACATCTAAGAGGTTTGGTTTCTCTAACGCAAATTGCAAATTTTTATCTTTTATGTCCATTTCCTTTTCTCACTATCCAGTTCTTAACAGCAGTACATCCAGTCCTTTCAGACCTTTCAGTACGTCCTTTCAAACTGTTCAGTTAAACTCTCCCAGTGGAAGGACAGAAACTTGTTGGTTTTAAGATCGGAAGCGTTGAAGAGTTAAAGCGGCAGTAGGGTGCACACAAAAGTAAAGAATGGACAAATACTGACAGATTTGAGTTTAGATTTAGTTGTTGAGGCTTCTGTGTAATTTTGAGCTTTTTCCCCCTAAAACTGAACAATGAATTACTTGTACTTAATGGCCACTTTAACTTGAAGTGAAATAAATATAACAATAAATAAAAAGGTGGTCTCTGAGTTTGCACAGTACTTTTTATATATGCTAGAGATTTCCCCATTGCACAATAAACCTGTTAAACCAAGTTTTTTTAAAAACATTTGACTTCAACTGCCATCCTGTAGAACTACGTAATTTCTGTGCAGAAGCACGTAACCCATGTTTAACCAACTGAACTGTTCACAATTCACCAGCATGGCTCTCTAACTATCTGCTAAATTATTCAACTTGTTAAAGTGTGCGGACCAACACACCAAGTCTGCTGAGAATCAGAATTCGGCTGTATTTTTTTCTTATTAATGCATGTCACGTTTATGCTACTAAATGGTAATACAGACAATACAGATGCTGACAACCTGTAGTTACCAAGCTAATTACTGTACAATTACAATTTAATGTGAGGATTTAATTAGTATGAATTGCGTCTGGTCGTGTATTAATACAGTTTAGCAAGGTTTTTAGAAGCTGCAGTGTCTCTCTGCTCCAAGTATCTATCTAGCACTGATCTAAGCTGCAGGCAGCAGCTGGACCGATCCACCATGATTAGCCTCATCTCATCCAGCGGTCAGCATGGCTATGGTCCATCTGCTTAACCACACACACACACGCACACATACACAACCAAGTGCCACAGCCTCCCAAAAATACCTACAGAGGATAAGCGCTTTATAATCATCCGATGACTGAAGTGCTTGGCTAGGCTTCAAAAGCAGCACAGCAGCTCACTCTCTCAAAGACACACACACAGCATCTGTAGAAGCTGGAGAAAGCAGGCGAAGATACGGCAGATGCGTGCATGCTGCAGATTACACCGCTGTGTGTGTATGTGAGCTCTCGAAGGGGTGGGGGGAGTGATGTCTTTGCAGTAATTCACAGCAAGGCCCACGAGGAAACCGGCTTGCCAGTGAAACGAGGCAGAGGAAGAAAGCGACCCGGAACGACAGTGCTCCTTTGGGAACAGCAACGCGGCAGACCGGACAGAGCCCATCCCAATCAGGTTCCATATGGCGCCAGGCTACAGGTCCACCCGCTGAGTTTACACAGCAGTTGATCAGGAGGGCTCTCTGGAGAGCCACAGCAGAAGGCTGAAGGCCTGCTATTACTCCAGAGCATTAACCGATGCAAATGCTAAAGAATAGGTTAAAAGACACAGACCAAGGGCCAAATCATGCAGAGAAAATTCTCACTGGTTATTGCTAGCCAACTCTAATATGGCTAGCCTCCTGGCAAAATAAGCTGCTGCATTTTCTGGGGAGAAAAAAAAAAAGTCCTGTGCCTCAATGCAGAATGTAAACAGCCATGGTATGCGACTGATGGTGGCATGCAGCCACAGCAATATTTCCATGGTACTAAGATTTTTTTTTTTTGCCAAAAGGCTGTAGTCCATTGATTATTTGTTGAAGATGAGCTGGTACGCCTGAACTTCAACTACAAACTGTACAGCATCCACGTTTCCAAACATGATTTATTACAAAGATACAGAATGACAAAAGATCCGTTAAGCGTTGTGTTGTTTATGTCACTGGCAGTGGCACAAGTTTCCATCCCCACTCACAATGTAAACACAGCATAAGACTGTGGAGAAGCGCAAATAGTTGAACATAATTTTATGGTTTCACAGCTTAAGCCACGCTGCTATCAGTAACCTAGAAATACGATCGCTCATGCAAACCATATTGAAATTTCAGGATTACATGAAATCAGCCACTGGCTTACTTGTTAACTGCTAACTAATTAAAAGCTCTCAGGCAGGCTCTTAGCACTTAGTAACATCATTTCCTTCAGCAATTTCATTTGTAATGTGCGATGTGTAGCTCATTGTCTCTCCAGTGTGTTCAATCTTACAGTACAGAAAGTGTCACCCATAGCTTTGTTGCATGCGAAAGCTCCAAGTCTAAGAACACTGGTGGGGGGATGGCAAGCGTGCAGTGCTTTATAATGGTAGAAAATGGCCTGCGAGAGAGAACCTGCTGAGGGCTCAGTGAAGAGCTGATGGTAAAACAGCAAGGTGCACAGGCCCATTCAATGTGTTACAACAGATCACCTGCTGATCTAATGATTATTCACCTTACAGCACATAAGACATATGGAGTTGACCAGAGCGATTAAGTTTGTCTATTGCTCTGTTTTATGGAGTGGGATATAGCTCGCTACTGCACAAGGTGTAAAAGCCATTATGCCCATAACTCCCTCAACAATGCACTATTTGCTATTATCAGTGCTAGTCATGACCAATTCCACCAATACCAGAATGTGAATATGAATTGATATTGCAGTGCTGAAAGATAAAAGGGGAAATAACCACAACATCATAGTAGCATATAGCAGGGAGGAGATAGGGGAGAAACAACAAAAACAGCCTATAATTATGTCAGAAAATTGAGATATGCCAGAAAATTTTAGACATAAAACTATCTACAAATGTCATAGTATGGTATTGTGTGTAGGACTGTAGCTTTCCCTGCAGTCCAGCCAGGTGTATCTTTGTTTGTAGCTGAGGGTAGCTTCTCACTCACCATTTTCTGCAGGTGTTTCTCCTTACGAACCTCCACCATCACCAGCCCCTCTTTAACCAGGCCCAGGCCCACATCATCTTTGGAGTCGGAGAACAGCAGGGTGACGTGCGGGCAGACAGAGCCACCGTGCTCTACGTTCAGTAGACACTGTGTGTTCTGAATGTCCCTCACCACGCAGTCCACTGCATCAGCTCGCGCGTCTTCCTGTGAGAGAGCAGGTACACAGTGAACAGATTCCACCTACATTCACTATAGAGTCCATAACAGAACCATTATGCTTAAAAACAGTGTGATGGTGCACATATGTATTCTGGACCCTGTTTACTCAGTTTAGATGCCTTTTCTGGACCAGAATGCAAGTCAATTACTCAACGGATCAACACAAACCTAGGTTTAGTCTATTCATCCTTGTACTGCTCACACTCTGGACATACCAGACACACAAGATCAGGCACATATATTTTGAGTGGACTGAAGCACTGTGTGTGGTGCTGCACCGAGAACAGTACAGCAAGAACTGACTATCATGCTTTCTTTCTGTCCCTAACACACACACAGCACATTAGAGCTGACCCAGTCTCCATGGCAACTGCGAAGCATGCTACCCTTGGGGGTGTTGGGAGGGGAGTTGGAGAGGGACAGATTTGAAGGGGAAAAACTCAGGAGTCGTTTTGATTTTGCTCTCCCTCCGGTCAGCCTGTTTCAGTCGCTATGGGCGAGCCCAGGGCACAGAGAGAGAGAAAGAGATAAAGACGGGGGAGGTAGAGAGAGAGAGAGGGAGAGAGAAGAGGACAGAGGGTGAGGAAAAAGGGAGAAAGACAAAGCCAGAAAGAATAGTTGGGAAAGAGGAACAGAGAAAGATGAGAAGGGAAAAGGGAGGGAGGTGTTCTCTTAATGGACTGTATTAGACTGCAGGGTTAGAGACACGCCTAACGTAGATGGGAACTTTTTCCTGGGTGACAGAGCAGAGAACAGTGGACAGTGTGTGTGAGTATATTATGCTAAGTGTGTATACGGCTGGATGATTTCACAGACTGCGTGTGAGTCACAGGGCTGTCACACACACTGACAGCGGGCGTGGATTGTGAACGAGTTAGTGTCAGTCTGTGAGACGCGCTGTTTTTAGAGAAAATTGAGTGAGTGTGATTGTGTATGTGTGTCTGAATGTGAGGGAGGGCTGAGGTGACTGCAGTGGCTCAGTCTTCACTACCCAACGCATGGAGTACATCACACACTAGGAGAGAAACACTTACAGGACAAATGCCAACACATACCAACACCTTCACCTCACACCTTACCAGCAAATGTACTCAAGATTGCTTAGATGGCAATTAAGTTCTTTCTTTCTTTTTTGTTACCCAATCCCCCCAGTTTAGTCATGGCCATTGCCCGCCTACAAGCTAGGTGTCTCCCATCACACGATGCTTCTGAGCTGGGAGGGTGAAGGATAGCACGTGTTCCCTCTCAGTCACATGAAGTGCCACTGCATCTTTTCTCAAGTACTGATTTTACTCAACGTCTCAACGTCATAGGACAGTGCAGCACACTTGAAGGAGAACACTAACTGCCAACTCTGTTACGCCAGCTAGCAGATAACTGCAGTGGCTAGCGTGTTGAGGGATGGGAAGAGGGATGGGCATCCTACTCATCCAGAGAGAGCGAGGCCAGTTATGCTCTCTTGGACTCCTGGCCGTGGATGCCCGTGGCATCGCCTGGAATCAAACTTGCAATCTTTTAAGTTAGGAGGTCACCTGTGTTGTGGTGATGCAGGGATTATAATTAGTGGTGTCAAAGTTAACGTTAATAATGTGTTACCATGACTAATTAATGACACTTTATTTTAAACTCATTTTAATGCACTTTCCTAGCTTAAATTGTCAAATAATCCATAGTTCAAGCCTGAAGCCAAGCTGCGCACATGCTGTTGCTATGGCTCCACAACCGTAGCCCCCTCGTTCAAACACAAGTTCCACTGATGGCTCTACTGATGAAATCAAATTTATTTCCAGCTACAGCATTGCTGTCCAATTTGTCATTACCAAAGTGTGCGGAGTCTTAAGTATCATTTAACAAGCAAAAGACAGAGCTGATGATGGCAATAACAGTGATATCAGTAATGCTATCACTAATGGATGCTTTTGGTAGAAAATGCTGGACAGGAGCTGGAACATGGAGCCACTGCTGCTCTCAAAGGACATTGGTGATTGGAAAATTAGACGCTGTGTTCAACACCATTTCATGTTCATGTGTTCATGTTCACTTGTATGGCTTCACTGCTTTTTAAATAGAAAAAATCTTAAGTCAAATAAGACAAATGTGATTAATCACGATTAATTACACAAACTAATGCAGTTAATTATGATTAATTTCAATTGTTTGACAGCCCTAGTACAATACATTCATGCTTTTGAAAATCTTAGAGTAGGTGTACGTGTATGAATATGTCTGTGATTATATCTTGCCGGACGTAGAAGACACACTTGCTGGTCTGTATGCATGCATTCATGCATGCACATGTAGCATGGGACATGGATGAGGTGAAGGTGTTTTTGGTGATGTTTGTTTGCATGAGTATTTATTGGACCCTGAAACAAAGTGAATGTATACTCTGGTCTGTGTGTATGTACTAGGTTTGAGTCAATCTTCAAAAATGTATGTATGCATGTATCTATGTATGTATTTATGTATTTGTGTGCTTTATGTGGGCACTAGAGTGGATGAAGGTTGTTGAAGTGTGTGTGCCTGTGTTTCAGTATATACTAGGACTGTTTGAGCTTTCAAGTATGTGTATGAGTGTACTTACATCCTGTGGGACCTGGATGAAGGCAAAGGCGTACTCAGTGGCCTGAGGAGGCAGATTGCGGGTGCTGAAGGCAGGAGGAAGAGCCGCTAGACGCACAGAGGACACTGTCTCTCGCTGCAGAATGACACAAACACACACATGCATTACCCAAGAGGACTTACTCATCTTTCATCCATCAACTGTATCGACAAGGCCTCCAGCAAGCAGAAACACTATTGGCAAGCCACAGAGGCGAGCAGAGAGGGGAACTTCTTTCATCCCATCTGCAGCGGCTTGCTTTCAAAGCCGCTGTTTAAAACCGGGAGAGAGTGCAGCACTCTCTTAATAGGCTCTTTACTCCCACTGCATCAGGTTCTCATCATGACAATATGGGGATGGTGGCACGAGAGAATGGGCCCCACCACCTCGGTGTGGAGCTGCCACCATGCTCAACAACAAAAGCCTACTCCAGTCATCAAACTAGAAAGAGAGAACGGATAGGGGGAGAGAAAGAGAGAAAGAGAGAAGAGAACAAACAAAGCACTTGCCAAGATGACTGTATCTTCTCCTGCACACTAAGACCTTGAGTTTTTCACTGAGAAGACAGTGAGTTGGCGGACAGATAGAACATATCAGAATATTCAACGACACTAAATATACAGGCGTGAGAAAGTTAAGAGAATACATCAAAAAAAATAGCTGATGTTAGACTGTGCCGGGAGTAATGGGACCTACAATATTTATACAGATGGAGATTTATTTAAGCCATATACTTTTTGATGGCACAAGACCTGGCCCAAGAGACAATATGCTGTGTCAATCAATGGCCATTACTCAGCTGCAGCTGACTAGGTGATGGTGGCTGGTGACTGAAGGAACTGCATTTTAAAGATTATAGGCTCAGATGAAGGCCCAAAGCTTTGGGTGTAAAGGAGACTGATAACGCTTTGAGATGTCAAAGCAAGAAAGATGGAGACTGAGCAAAAGAGATGGGCAGAAAGATAGATGGTGACAGAGAGCGCGGACGAAAACACAGTATAAAGCATTTAGAGAAAGAAGACGAAGGACCAGAGAGAGTGAGATATAGACTTAGATAAATAAATAGACTTAGATAAATAGACAGAAAGATTAACAGACACACTGACAGACATGCAAATACAAACTTTTCTTAATTAAAAAAAATACTAGCAAACTTAGACATAAGTCGTTGAGCAGAAAAGCTGAAAGCAAGTAATAGTCTATTAATGCTTGGTGTTTTTTGTTGGTTGAGTCACTTACTGTGCCCAAAGCACCAGCTAAAGGCCTCTCAAAATGAGCACAGCCCCAGAGCAGCAAAATGTGCTAGTATTGGAGTTTAAGCCTTTACACAGACATCACTGCCATCATAATAAGTGGCGAGTGCGTGGCTAATGCTAATCTGCTCCACCATTTCATTCCCTGATTTGATTGTGATGAATTTACAGTTGCTTTAAATGAGATGTCACCACCTGCTGACACACAAACAAATACATGAGCATGGTTACTCACGTTGCCATAGTCTATGTAGAACACATGAACCTTTGCTGGGGATTCAACCTTTTCCACACGAGCTCTGTACCTACACACACAAAGAAAGAGAGAGACAGAGAGAGAGAGAGAAGAAAAGCAAAGAAAAATTGGGTGAGTACATGATTAGATTCTTATGTTCCAGAGGACTGTGTCATGGTATATATCTGTAGGGGTGGGGATTGATGAACAAAGATGCAAGGCTATGTACACATGAGCAATAGCATTCAGAACTCTTCCTTTTTCTGGGCAGCAAACCACTGAGGACAGGGTGTTCTGGGTGTATCTACACACATATATATATATATACACATGCAACTCCTTGCCATGGGCCTTCAATCTGGCCCTCTGGGTGGCTTCCAGACATCCTCTATCTGGCATGGCCCACTTTAAGCGTGAAATGCAAAGTGCTAACCCTCCTCCTCTTCATAAAACCAACCCAACAGTATTAAACCTTTACAGTCTCATTTGCATAAGAAGCATGACTTCTGAATAGAAGCCTTCTGAGTTGGAATCCTGGCAAATTAAAAATGTAGGTAGCACTGTCAACTTACTTTGAACCACAGTAAGGTTAGAATCTCTTGTATATTCACAAACCTCTAAATCAGAGATGCCCAAGGCCAGGGTGAAAGGGTGGTCTTCTATTTATAAAAGTGTTCAAAGCGCCGCATGACAGGACCATAGACAATGCTAAAAAGGTGTCTGGTGTCTCTTCAAACCCACTTGCTTTCTTCTCCTGCTTTCAGATCCACCGCACCCCTGCCTAGCTCCTTCTTTCACAAAGCCCCAACGATCCAAAACAATGTGCTTTATTCAAGACTTCCTGCACTGCTACTATCATTCCAACCAATCTAAATATTCCCCTCACATTACATGACTTCCTACTCATATATTGCCCTGAATCTTCATAATCTTGTTTGTGACACATATCTGCCATTTGCTTGAATCTACCTCTGCCCTGAAGGGACTTGCATGGTCAATTTTAATCACCAAATTAACCACTGCTGACACACTGGAAACACTGGATAATACATACATGTACAGTAAAATGCTAATGTCTTTATTTTAAAAATAAATGAACAAGCAAACAAGCAAGAAAACTTATTATGCATATTGATTGGATATGTGCCTGATCTAGGACCACATACGAAAGTGGCTCAGATCTGATTTAAAAGATCAGAGTTTTGTGTTCATACAGAAAAATTACAGACCAGTCCTCCAGGTCACTACAGTTTCAGAGGTGCCCCTGTAAGCAGAGCCAACACAACTACACTAAGGATTACAACAATACTCAGTCAGTCAGTCAGTCAGTCAATCTCTCCTGACACTTCAGCATTATGAATGTATTGAGAAACCAGACAGTGGAGAGGGAGGGGAAAAAAAGAGAGATGGACAAACAGAAAGGAGAATGTTAAAAACGATTAAGGCAGCAGAGAGATAGCACGAGAGGGGGCTGAATGCACCATGGCTCGGTGCCGAGCTTTTCAAATCCCCTCGCCATTCAGGAGACCTTGAAAGGACGCAAACTCTAATTAGTATTTAATAAGGAGAGAACAAGGCACCACAAAGAGCGCAGAAGAGGAAAAAGAGCGTAATGGGCCTCCCTACAGAGGCTGCCGTTCACTCCCAACCAAGACAGGACAAAGCAAGTTGCCTCCATCATTCCCAAATGACAAAGCTCTCTTTAGTGCAGCAAACAGACGAGCATGAGCAGAAATAATCTCAAGCAAACTGCTAAAATGTAAAAAAAAATAAATAATTTAAAAGTAAACAAACAAATAGATCCTTTACAACAAACAGATGGCTCTTTTTAAAGTGTCTTTTCAACACTACATAAGAGGATGAAATAATGGCACTGAAGTTCATTTGCAGCTACACAAGGGAGTGGTGCCCACCTGCTTTCTATAAAATTGTTCCCCCCTCCCCATGTTGCTGTAATAACAATGCTGATGATGTTTTTATTTATCCCTAAGTCAAGTCCCTCATGTCTGGCAAGGTCAACGGACACTTCATCACAAGGACTTCCATCTGTCCTACTTGGGACATCTGCACCACTTGACTTGACCTATCTAACAACCAAATACACATGCCTTTAAGTTGAGAGAAGAGCTTAAACCACTACTCACGCTTTACAGTATATATATCATGATATACAAACATATGAATTAAATTATAGTGGACCCAAGCCAGCTTCACAGAGCACAGACAGCAGTTTGAGGACAAAATACAGCCCCAAAAGTACTGCTTTCATCATTCCTACCTAAAAAGTACAGCAAACTGGCCTCCCTGTTAGCCAGCTGTCCCACTCAGCACCCCCTAGAAGTAATGATTCTGACTAGTCTTTGCGAAGCTGTAGCCATGTACTGAACACTAGGGTATCCCTCAAAAAGAGAACGTTAAAGTTAATTTCCTGCATTTGCATGGTCTGTTGTAATGTTTGACTTTAATGAACACACGCCCACAGAAATATTACTTTTGTTACTTATATTGAGGAATTTAATTACAAAACAGAATTTTTCTGTTTGAAGTACACTCAGTTGACTGCAAATAATGTTTTAGATACTAGTTAGGCAAAGACTTTTTAATTTATATACAGTGAGGGCTAAAGGTCTGAGAAAACTAGTAAAAAGCTATTTTACATTCCTTCCTAATTTAATGGAAAGATTTTCATTCTATTATTAGCATAATTTGAAGGAAAAGTAGAATCTCTAATGAATTTCTCTCATATGTCCCTTCTTTTGCTTTATGAGTGTGCACTGGAACAAGCACAGGATCCAATAATTTCCGCAAAAGCCTCTGACGAGTAGATCAAATGCTTCTGAGAGTCATGTGAACACATGCTTCATATTGTACAAAGGCCTTAGCATGGTCAGTGTCAAAAATTTGCTTAAATTTAAATAGTAACTTAGAAATAATGCAGAATCTTCAGAAGTTCTTCATTTTACTTACTACTCACATGTTGTGTGTTTTTTTTTTTTTTCTTCAAAATTCTAAAATGTTCTATTTATTTCCAAGTTTAGTTTCACTTTCACAGATGTGGTTTAGTTGGCAGTAGTAATAGTTTTAGGATGTATTATTAGCGCCGAACCATTAGCATTTTGGGTTATTCGTAATGCTGCTTTTTGTTGTAGTGCTGTTAAGTGGATGATGTTACTGCAATGTCAATGCGGTCTCAGATTTTGGATCCCACTGTATGTAGGGGTACAGCTTTTTATGTGTCTCAATGCTTATTACATCGTAAACACACTCAAACACAGGATTGTAGTATTGAGTATACACTGCTCAAAAGCTGTGGCTACACAGTTAATTTTTCTGCTCTTTTTAAAGAAATAAAAAGGAACGTCAATGGACTTCCTTTTCATATTCAATGACTACAACAAAACTGCAAGTTGGCTACATTCACACGGTCACTGAAATCAGAAAATCATTTAATGATTTCATCTAGTTCTCCCGGTTTACGATTATAAATTTAACTGAATTAACTTAGCAAAATTACGAATTTCTTAAGTAAAGAAATAAAAATAAATGTGTACTGGCAGAAATGACCATGAGATGTCAACATATGATACACTGATAGGAATGTAAAACATTAAATGATTTTTTTGGGATACTTAAATTTTTTTAAAAAGTACAATAATGAATAAATCAATGTTGGAGAAAATGTTATGTTCTTAATGCTCATCTTAAAAGGAAAAGGACAAAATGACAACAGTGAAGAATAAATCAAGTCAGGTTGGTTCATATATTTTAAAAAAATGCGCACTTGCTTCATTTGTAAACACAAACACAGCAGCACAGGCAGTAGTCAGCATGTGGGCACAGAGCGAGTCTGTGGCTATAAAATGTTCACTAACATGACAGATCATAACATTCACTTACCACTTAACAGCACAACACAAAGCAGCATTACATATAACCAAAATGTTAACCGTTTGGCACTAATCACACAGGCACCAACTAGTACTACTGCCAACAAAACCACACCTGTGAAAATGTAACTAGCTCAAGTATACTAAACTAACAAGGAGCACACAAGCTTTAACAACAATCAGCAAAATGATAATCACTTCAATTAACTCCTCATTCCGAATTTTCTTCAGACAGCAGTACCTAACTGTCTGTCTCAAAACAGCACAAAAAAGTACATTATTGGAAGGACAAACGAAGCATACCAATACACTGTGTATTGTGGTTACAGCTCTGAATTCATTCTAATTCTAATATCCACAATTACATAATTAGAATGCCCTATTACAGTACAAAAGACAGATTGACAAAGCAAAGCCACATGCTCCTGCCTGGAAGTACTTACCACTCTCCGTCAGCAAACTTGGCAATGCAGTAGTCCCCTCTGTGTGGGGTGAAGGACCCCTCCACAGGGGGCTGAGCTGCGATCTCTGCCCGCATGGTCTCCATCAGGTTCTCTAGCTGGGCACCTGCACAAATGAAAAGGAGGATTAGAGTCACTCATCCAACCATTCTCTTACACACACCTTCCAAGGCATGGAAGGAAAAGACCAGCATTATAACTGTTTGCAACCATGTCCCCGTGTTCATCATAGCTGGAAAAGCCAATTTGGCTATTTTGGTTCTTGCAGACAGACGGATTTTCAGCCCCATCAATGTCTGTATTCTTAAGTGCCAAGAAGAGCCTCAGACATACTGCAGTACTGTAGGTTATGCGCAACAATGATGGCCTTAAAGTATGTGAAAAAACACATATCGTGAATGCCAATATAGTGATTTTGAAAATATACTGCGAAAGTACAGCGACTCGAAGGACTGCAGTTATTGCCAATGATTGTCCCGCGGTAACAACAATTTACTGGCTACTCGGCCTCAATGGCTGAGCAGAGAGGACTAGCAGAGAGCTAGTTTAGCAAAGTGGCTGTTGCAAAATTACTCTGATTTGTTGACAACTCATTTCGATTGACTTTCTTGCTGGGGGTGGAGGGAGAGCGAACAGCTTCAGAAACACAGAAGCAAGCCTCAGCCTCAATCAAAACTCAAAACAACCTTTTCAGCTGGATCAGAGGCTGCTCAGCACACATGTTCTCAAATCGATAAAAGTGCAATTAATGATCAAAACATGTAAATATATAAAGGCAGGTCTGTGTTTGCTTTTCTTCCCACTCTAATAAGGAACTCAGGTGGATATATTTGTTTCACTGTAAGCCCTGCAGCCATTCAATCATTCCCTCCAACAACACAGCAATCAGTGTAATCGCTGAGCTGTGAGGTTTTAAGGGGTTACGGAAAAGTCTCACAAAATGGCTTTCACAGCCGTGCATGACTAACATCATGGATGGAGGAATGTGGATAGAGGTAGAGCATGAGAAAGAGGAAGCACACAACACTTGCTGTTTTAGCAAGTTTATCAGCCATGCATACAGCCAGTCAACACAGTACTTTAATTAGCACAATGTCACTGCAAAAGAGAGAAGCACAGGGAGAAGGCTGGGTTGTAGTGCGTGTGTATGTGTGTATATATGTTGAGGGGGGAGGGAAAGTAGAGCAAGGGCAGGGAAAAAGGAGTGAAGGCGTACTAATAGTACTCGAAGAGGGTATAGCTTAATATGTTCTTAACACAGTGGCATCCCACCTACTAAATGGTACATTAGCACACACACTAGATAAAAAAAACAAACAAACAAAACATGCACACCACCCTCATCTGTGCTTCACGTACTAGCACCATCAAGGCCATTTGGAAGAGAAAGCAGTTTTTAGAAGAGGAAAACAAAATATTAATGCCCCACTGGTGTCATTTATGATGCCACGTCTACTGACAACGCAAAATATACCCCTGATTTATTCAACTCATTAAAAAAAGTTTGGAGTGCGTGCTGCCAGCCAGGAGAACAGAAGAGGGTATCCTACCTCAGCTATGCTCCACTTTGAGTCCTGTGAGAGCTTGTTAAATAATAAATAAGGCTCGGGGGAGGGAGTCCTCCGAATGCTATATAAATCTTTACACTTAATTTAACCTAATTAATATCAGATGCTCTCATTAAGGCACGTGGACACTGCAGAAGCAAGAGTTTCCCAACACGTTATCACCATCAGACCGCTATTAGACGCTTTAGCACTTTTTTTCACTTTTTTCCACTTCCGGTTGTGACAAGTAAAACATTACGTCATGACAGTGGAAAAGGCTGGGCAAGCTGATGTTAGCCAAACTGACTGGGGTGGGGGGATAATCCATTCTTTAAACAAGCTATTTGATATCGACTTTGCCTGTATATGCAAACACCACACAAAAAATAGCCTCAACCATTTAAGTTAAGCCCATCACACTGTTAGCTCGCAACAGTATACACATTGAGGTATGGTTCAAAATGTTGGTAAAGCAAGAGATGACCCCTACTCAAGTGATTGTCTTAAGCCCTTTAGGCTTTTAACACCATCCTTTAATGGCAAATAGAAAACAACGACTAGAAGGTGTGGACACATCTGAGGGCACACAGATGTTTAAAGAAAAACTTAAGACACACTGCATGACATCATCCATTGCATGGATACTATTTTAAACACCATCAACATTTTCTAGATGTTTTCACTATGCTGTTTAGTCTAGTCCATGCCTCTACAGAATACCTTCTTTGATCACATCTTTATGAAAATGTAACATTATTTTTAAACCATGGGTTATGAAACTTATGGACAATGACAGGTTCCATAAATACAGCAAGGTCAACGCTTTAAAACTTGCTATAAATCCAAAACCACTGTAAAAGAATCACACTTAGGACACATTCACATTACAGTCAAATATGGGTTTGGTGTTACTCCACTACAGGCAGCTGTGTTCCATTCCATATTGCTATTCTACTAAGTGCATTAAAGTGTGATCTAACACATAGAAGATGTACCACTTAATACAGGTTACAAGCTCTAAAAAGGTAAGTATGAACTTAGTCTTAGACATATAACCACAAATTTCCAAAGAATGAGGCTTTATGTACATAATTATAAATGCGTTAATTGGAAAACTGGCCAGTAGTATGGACAGTAGAAAAGGTGGTAGGAGGTTTCGTGGCTAAGATGAAGTTGATGTTTAGGACCCACTGATCCCTTAGGGCACTCAGGGCTCTCTTCAGAAACACATTAGAGGTGCTTTGCTCTCCTCCTACCTCACCCGCTCAAATACACGACTTAAGGCCGTCTTAATTTGAAGGGCCTCTCAGATTTAGAGTGCTTTAAAGTTTGCACACCTACACATCCCATTTGCAGTCAGTCTACCATGCCTCAAAAATATCAACAATGCAATCTTAAGGTGAATGGCAACGCTTGTCATTTTGAACAATGACACTGCTAGCTGAACTACCAAGCACAGTGCAGAAATCAGTTATGCTTCCTCTACAAATCATGATCACATTTCCTCTACAGGTTTCTCAATAAGATCAGCCTTAAATACTTTTAAGCAAATCTCTAAAAAGGGAAGTGAAGGTGACCTATTTCTTTCATTCACTGCTTCCCCACAACCCCGAAAAACTCAACATGTACTGCAGGGAAATAAATGCTGCTTGTTAGCATTGTATAGTTACATAAGAAGCTATAAATAAACCACACCTGCATTTATTAGCATAGAAAAGAAGTGAAGATATGCAAGATGGGTCAGGTGGCCCAAGAGTGCATGTACAATGTCTCAGTGCCCAACATACACATGGGATTTATCTTTTCAAAATATTTAGGAATGTCAGCTGGCAATTGGGGTGAGGGAGAGAGAGAGAGAGCGAGAGAGAGAGAGAGAGAGAGAGCGAGAAAGAGAGCGAGAGAGAGAGAGAGAGAGAGAGCGAGCAAGAGAGAGAGAGCGAGCAAGAGAGAGAGCGAGCAAGAGAGAGCGCGAAAGAGAAAGAGATATGCTGGTACATTTGTGGTCAATATTTGGCCGCAAAATGGGACTCCAGCAGAGTGGACCACTTTTACAGGACAAAGAGCCAGGGAGCTGATCCAAAAAGAAAGGACCGTTACACATTTTCACCCAGAATTATTTTACCTTTTTTCCACTAGTTCTGTCATTTCTTTGTAAGGGCCTCTAAGGGTTGTTTTAAATGTTATTGTTAAATGTTGTTTTAAATGTTGTTTGCAAATCAGATGTAATTACTTTTTAGTTGTTCTACGCAGCACATAGGACCATGGAAGACTCCAACAGAAAACCAGGTTTTTGTTGACAATACCATTCTGAAGTGTGCAGAGAGACAGAAATGCCAGAATAAAACATTTATAGGCTGTTACTGCAGGACAAAATCTACTACTACTCCATAACCTACAACGCACTTAAAAAAGATGGTTCTTTAGTAAAGGCTATGTTCTATATAGAACCATTTCATGCTTAAATGGTTAAAAGGTGAAATAGTACATCAGACTGATTGAGAATGTGCTGTCTATGGTTCTATGCAAAACCTTTTTGTAAATGGTTTTATACAGCACCAAAAAGTGTTCTTCTATTGTTAAGGTGTCAAGCTTATAACAATAGAAGAACCCTTTTTGGTGCTATATCATAAAACACACACCAACACTACCATCTTACAAATCGAAAGGTAATTACATGAAGGATGTAGTCTAGCAACAGTCTAAAAAGACAAATTAAAGCCAATTCAAATAAACTATGCATTAAAAACACGGATAGGCTATTTCTTTCTTAAACATAATTTGATGCTACAACTAAATTACAGAAAATTTGTCAAAGCATGTGGCGGATGACACAGTCCAATCATGACTGATCATCAATCCTTGAATGTCATTACAAGGCAGGTAATCCAGCTTAATCTTTATAAACGAAGTGTATTATAAAAGTGCATAATTTCAGTGGGTCAAAGGATGTAGGCTAATAAGCTATCGACTAAAAACTGCAGATCATTAAGTAATACATATCAACCCAACGCATTCTATCTAACTACATGCATCACAATATCACTAGGCTGTTACTAAGATAATAAAAATAACTTTTAATGTTCTTGAGAGATTTATAGCTTTTATTTGGTTAAGTTTAACTTGAAAAAGTGGACTTGTTTAAAATAATGAGTTCGATCTCCGGTGATGCTGGTCATCCTTGGCCGGAAGTCCAAGAGAGCACAATTGGCCTCACTCACTCTGGGTGGGCTGGATGGCCCTCCCTCTGCCGGCATCACTCAGTGTGCTGTTAGCTGACGTAATAGAACTGGCTGTTAGCACTCTCCTCCAAGCGCATTCAGTTGTCCAATGTTCAGAAAAAAAATGCAGTAGCTGGCTTCACATGACTTGGAGGATGCTTGTGTTGGTCTTTACCCTCCTAGCGCTGGTGGTATTGAGTGACTGGAAGACTAACGAGTGGGTGGAACTGGACATGATCAAATTAGAGAGAAAATTGGAAAGAAACAACCAAAACAGTGACCTGCACTTTATAGTGGACTGGCTACATTGCAAAATGACACTATTCACAATGCATCACAGACAGCCTATTTTGGACAGGTGGGGGTGGGGACAGCGCTTCCCTACTTTCATTCTGAAGCAGGAATAACTGGTGTTCAGCTGTTGTTCAAAGTTTACATTATGCAAACGTAGGACACCCAAAGAAGAACTTGTGGATACCAAGCAGAAAGCACAGCAGAAAACAGAGTGTAGTTGCAGGTGTAAATCTCCAGTTTAATACTTTAACTACAAATAAATTTAACCACAGGCATGTGGAGAGACACCTAGGGGACACGTGATTATGCACTGCCCCACATCACCAATACACACAGATGCTCAGCATTATCATTTCTCACACAGCAATGTCCAGCAACATCTTCATCTGTCTGCAGCACGCTCCTGCTGTACTGTCTTCTCCAAATAGGCCTGTCTATAGCATATGCCATATTTCACATTTCTTTTGTGACACAAGGCCAAGACATGGCAGGAGGGGGGCACTATCCTAACTATTTGTCTCATTAAACATTCACAGTCAGTGGACAAGTCTTACTGAGCGGACCGTTATTTTCCAGTGCTGAATCCTGGCTTAGTGGTTTATATGCAGCGCATATGCACATGAGTATGCATCAAGGGTCAACAAGGCTCAGCAGCATGCAAAAACATAAAGGAGGACCTTTCACCTTGGAAGGAGGAGGAAAATAAAAGTGCTTTTTCTATCCAGTGGCTCTTCCTGCTGGCTCTGGCTTTGCATAAGGCGCACACAAACAGAAAGGAGATTAAAGTGCTCTTATGAGACTAATTTAGCTTCCGTTCCCCGTCAGCAGCAGGGCCGAGAGTAGGGAGGGGAATGTGGAACGAGGCAATCAGAGCCCGTGCGCTAAATTACAGCTTCGTAATTTGGGAGCAATTGCAGAAGGAGAACGGAGGCATCATCTGTGGCTTTTTCCTCACATTGTGCTGCTGGGAGCAAATCTAACGCTTTGTTTTGATTGCAAGGCTTTCCAAAATTACCCTGAAGCCCTGCAGTGTGCAAAGAACTCGGGTGCGATTGAACGCTTCTTGTTTCTGCCACTTCAAAATGGACAACCACAGAGAAGGCAGCTTTTAACTTCCTATCTTAAAGAACATCCTGCAAAAGGAAATATTCTAAAGCTTAACAGATAATCAGAAAAAGACAGTATCACAAATTACATGGCTTGGGTGCCAGTTTGCAACGGTTCTATGCAATCCATCTGAATACTGTGAGAAAATTCACATCAGGCAGAACAGGTTCTGATTTTTTAGTTGCCTTTGGCTATTAAAACTGAATCTATTTGAGATGCTGAGGTGACTTTCCATTGTGTTTTCAGTGTAAAGGGTCAGTGGTGACTTCAGTGTCGAATATATTTAAACATAACTTGTCTGCTTGACTATTAGGCCTCCAATCAAAAACCTGACCACTTTATCTGGAATGTGCACTGACAGTTCTGCACCACCAGAACAAGAGCCAAGTGTGTGGCCAATAAAGAGGCAGACAGTCCAGGTACATGGACTTGGAGATTTCCAAAGCATATCCACAGAGTCCTGCATGCTTCATTGTGTAAAGCCACTTCTGCGAAAGTGTTCGAAATGAAGGGAAGAAATAATAAACAGAAACAAAAAATTCTTCTGACACTAGAGAGCCTCTCATTCTCTCACAAGCCAGTCTCTACACTGAAGCACATATCAAGAGTGCTTCAAACAGCATCTATTATTACTGTGCCTACCATGTCTCTTCTCTCACCGAAATCAATACAAAATGCTAACACTCATGTCCTCTTAATGAAATCAATGCTGGTGAATGCTAGCAGTGGCCCCCAATGTGACTTAAGTCTAGGAAAGAAAAGGCAAGCTATTTGCTGGCCCAAAGCATGGTGAAATGAGGAATGAAGGGTCTTCAGTAGAGGCCTGTTTGCTGGTATTAATAGCAAGGGCACAGTGCAGTGATTTTTTTTTAAACTGTAGTGTTTCCTCACACACCATGGGCTTCATTAGGTGGGAAACAGCTGCTGGGTGTAAAGTTAGAGTGTGAGTAATGTGGACTGAGTGGCACCTGGCAGGGGAAACAATCTAGTTATTAAGTCCTGAAGCTGTGCCAGCCCCAGACCTCAGCGGCCGTGGTGCAGCAGAGGAATTTGGTGATGCCACCACTGCCAAAGCCAGCAGACAGACCAGCTGAGCTCAGAATTTGCTTTGAATGAGAGGCCTTAGACCAGAGCAGCCAAACTCAGCAGCCAAACTCAGCAGTTGTACTTAAAAAAAATAAATAAATAAAAAATAAAAAAAATAAATAAAAAATTTCATATATATATCCAACAGACATCTAAAATGCAGACACCTGATGTTATTGATTTCAAACTGCATTACAACCAGCAGCATAACTGTGACATAAATCTGACAGTGTAAGTGCTAATTTAAGATGCCATTCCAGTCTGGTACAGACAACTGAGTTATCACCATTAAACAGAATGCATAAAATAAGTCTAATGACCTTTACATACCCTCACAAGCTGCGTCTACACAAGGTGACATTCAGATCCCTAATGTCCTTAACAACTGGGGGCAAATAACTAAAGATAGTCAGCACCTAATATAGCAGTCCCTATGACAAAAAAAATCCAGGCTAGCTAAAGGTGTTCATTACCTTGCATATTAACTTGGGTGGAGAGGCACAGTCTATGAACAGATTTCCTTTTCCCAAGGAACAAAATTCCCCCCAGAACCACATTCACTGAGCAGATTAGTAGTTAAATTGAACTAATTAAAAAAAACAAAAACAAAGACAGAGTAAAGAGAAAGAGAGAAATACAGTAAGGCAGTCGGTGAAGTGTTAAGCTCTAGTGTCTATCCCCCTGAGATTTGCGAAAGGCAAGATTTGGGTGGGAGGTGTAGGTGTTTTGCCAGTGTTTAGAGACCATTAAGTGATATTATGTGATAAGATGATAGCAGCCTCCGAGGCCCAGAGTAAGTACATGCCTCACAGCACTGATAAGGACAAAGCGAATCAGCCTCTGTGAATAACTCTCCATCTTTATACACATTTTGCTAAACTTCACATAACAGTTCTGGCTTTTCTCAAGGAAACAT
Organism: Colossoma macropomum; assembly: GCF_904425465.1. Taxonomy (NCBI): domain Eukaryota; kingdom Metazoa; phylum Chordata; class Actinopteri; order Characiformes; family Serrasalmidae; genus Colossoma; species Colossoma macropomum. The sequence continues at coordinate 28,526,678 of NW_023494792.1, read as the reverse complement.
GACAATGAGATTATATTTAGAAAAGACACTATTTATTGCAGCAGACACATGCATGCAGCCCAATTACTCTTTCTTTCCAAAAAGAATGGTTACATTTGAAAGTGGTTTATAATTTATCATCAGATACAAAGTTTTTGTAATTGTGCCTTAAGAGTAGAGGCTGTGCTGTTTTGAGGTAAATCTGCTTTTCTTTGAAGAAGATAAACCATTTGTCTCTGAGCATCCTCAAAGTACTTTACACATCAAAAACAAATATTACTTTATGGGTACACTGAAGTGAGTTGGAAAAATAAGATCTAGTCTGCACTGTGTATAAAACGCAAACATTTCCACAGGCTAATGTGAGAATTTAAAGTTAAAGAATTTGCATAAAACAGATGGTGAAGATGTGATACACTGCCTGAGGTGTAGGAATTCAATCCACTGTCCATCGGCAGATGATGTTTCTTGATTAGATATTTGCTTTAGGGCATCCGGAACCTTTTCCAGAGGTTTGACAAAAGCCACATACTAACTGTAACCCCTGAAGGAAGCTGCATGTACACTTCATTCAGAACAGGAAAAGCAAGGTCCTTGACATTAAAGGCACTCGGAAAAAGATCAGAAAGTGCGGTACTGAATTTGCGGTAATGAGAAATGTCCACTGGTTGAGATGTTCCTCTATATGAAACAGCAAAAACAAACTGAGCATTTACAACGGCACTGACAAAAGCTACTGCTAGTGGTGGTCCAAGATCACACTGTAAGCACTGTCATATTACACAGCATGCAATACAGTCCCCTCCACAATTATTTATACCCCAGTAAAGATGAGTAAAAAGGGTTATTCACCTTTTGATGAATTAGCTTAATCTTACACTGGAAAAATGAGAAAATATCCAACCTTTATTCAAAGTAAATTTATTCTGAGATATCCCTCAACATAAAATTATTATTTATAACAAAACCGCATGCTATTGGAACACCTAGAAATTCTTACAAAATGTAACCAGCATTTTTGCATTCATGTTTAAATTGATCAGTGTCTAGGAACTTTCAAGCAGTAATCCATGATTTACTGTTTCACTGGGGTATAAATATGAGGTGACAGGTCAAATTCCCCTAGTCGTTCTTTTGCATGGGAAAGACAACAGAACACAATTCATACAAGGTAAAAGTCTGGGAATGGCTGGGAAAAAGCTACTTGCCTGAAAATGCCCATATCAACAGTCAGAAAAAGCTCTCTCTCCCTCAAGGAACATAAAATGCAGATACAATATGAATACTTATACCTTACATTATGTGTCAAAACTATGGATGTGCAAATGTGCCTCACATGGTGAAGTGCCCTATTATCTGGCGGTGGGCCCTCTGACAGAAGACAGAAAGGAAACATATGCCTTTTGGTTATGCCATCATTTTGTATGTCTACAAAATTGTTTGTAATAATTCGGCCTATCTTCCAAGTGCTTATGAAATCGGAGCCATGTCCATTAGAATATTTCTGCCTTTGTGAAGATAAATTCGAAAACCGGTAATGAAACTGCAATGTGCTCGGCTTGGAAGAATTTATCAGGCCAGGATTTGAAGCACTCTTCAAGGGGAGAGGCCTCCTTAATGCAGAGTACAAAGAGAGTGAAATAAGGAGAGAGTGTGCATGAGTGAGCAAGGGAGATTTTGAGAAATTTGCTCATCAGAAAAACAGGATCGTTATTTTCAGCAGGACTTAAATATGACCAAAATTACCCCTTACCCTCTCCTCCCCACCCTACTGTGCTCTTCATCTCTCCTGTTTCTGCCTCTGTCATTCAGCTCTCTCCCACTTCTATCTCTGAGTGAAAAACACTACCCAATTAAAAACTGCAAAAAGCTGCACACTTGCTGGTTCAGCTGAAGTCACGTACCCTGTCCTCAAAATCCCAACATACACACATACTCACAAGTAAAAATAAAAGAAAAAAAGAATGCAGATGAGAAAAAGCCTGCAGACCCTTTGGAATTATCAAGATTTTTGCAGGATTAACTCCTCCTACCTCCCTACTACCTCTTCGTCATAATAAATAAATGCAGCTTTAACAAACAGCAGCCGTTTACAGCGCCATATGTGTTTTAAATAAATGGTTTAAACAAGCAAGATCTTTCATTGAAGAATGACACAAATCCTTACATAGTAAGAAAGTAAACATTTATCGGTCATTACTGCAACTTTTCTTGGACGCTTTCTTCAGCTGCTGAACGTATGCAACAGTCTGAATGGATTTTTTGCCCTTAATTCATTCCTTTATTACAAAACATTCATGTATATTTCTGACAGGTTGTGCTCAGACAGTTTCCTTCAGACTTCTTGCCATCAACATTTCAATGGGATTGAGGTCAATACTCCTATCCGGTAACTGTAAAATACAGAATCTTATTTTTAAGACACCATGTTAATGTGCTCTGTGTTTTGTCATTTTAAATGACTCATCTTTAGAGTTTTATATCACAGACCGATGCTCTGAAATTCTGCTGTAAAAATTCCCAAAGTAACACAGGACTTTCTGACAGGTTTCTGACACAACGAAGCAACTATTACACTTCCTGCACCATGCTTTATAGGTGGGATGAGATTTTGGTGTTGGCATGTAGTATAGTTCTTTCCAAACATAATGCACTCAGAATGTACCAAAACTTTATTCTCGTCTGTCCACACAACACGCTCCAGTAGTGCTATGGAACATCAAGGTGGTTATCAGCAGACTTAAGACAGTCAGCAGTATGATCTGTGGTTTCTCCCATGCAAATTCCCAAGAAATGTATTCAGTCAGTATTTTTCTTCTAACAGATTCAAACACTGATGTCTTCAAGTGCAAGAAACGTTTACAGATCCTTAGTCACTCTAGGGTTCTCGGTTACTTGTTTAAAGATTCAGGGAGGCCTTACAATAATCTTTGTAGGCAGAGCAGCAATGGCTCTTCCATTTGTAAACTATATGCCTCACTGTGGACCGACGAAAGTCTAAATCTTTATAAATACTTCTGTGACCCTTTCCAGTCTTTTGGGATTCAAATTTTTTTGCGAGGTCCTCTAAAATCTTAATACTGTTGTGAAAATCAGGCAGCCAAAATTCTGTTTATAAATTACGCTACACAATTAAGTATTGATTGTAATGTATTGTACAGCACTTATGTATTTTATCGTATTGCACTGTTCTGTGTTTAACTCTGTCCCTTTTTCACTAGGTGTCAATGACCTTCTGATTCTACCAGTATCTGAGCTTAGGACTGACTTTCTCTCTAACCTATCGGTAGCTAGCGAAGATTCTTTCTCTGGATAGACAAAGCACTTTTTGTAAGTCGCTCTGGATAAGAGCGTCTGCTAAATGATGTAAATGATGTAAATGTAAATGTACACGTTAAACCTACACATCTTAACAAGGTCATTATCTGGCATGTTTGCATAAGATTTCCATCAATATCTAGACTGCCTGGACCATTTATATCATGTCGACATGAAATGTACAATATGGCTTGTTTAATTAATTTAAAAATACATATTTCAATTTATTTGAGTGACCTGATTTTCTCATCCTATTATTAGGGCTGGACGATAAAACGATAACGACTGGCGATCTGCTCTCCTGTGACCAAATGTGAGTGACGAGATAAGTGGTGTAACTGTACTGTCCTACAGCGAACTCACCTCTTTCTGTACATCCTAACAACTTTAGCAGCGTTAAATCACAATCACAATCCTCACAACTACAGCGCTGTTACAGCGCTCGGACAGTCATATTTAAATTAGTGCATTCCCAAGCAACAAAAGTGAAAAGTGAAAAGAAGTGAGTTCATGTGAGTTACAGCCCTGATTTAAACGAAAGTAAACTGAGGAAGCTGTGAGGCACTGGAGAGCGGGAGAGCGCTATCTTTCCAGGCTAGCTGTTTTTAGCAGCTGGCTAACTTGAAGCAGCGCTCTGTCACTCCACAGCATGGAGAATTGATGATACTGTAGATCAAACACGACACAAAAGCACCGCTTTCAGTTTAAACATACGTAAAAAGAGGACTCCGTTTGTCTGGTGTTGATATTTTGCGGTTCACCCCTTAAACTACTACAATTGAACTGAGAAATCCAGTCGTCGCTAGCTGGTGTCTGAATACTGTGATGTCATTTGTAGCGGGGTAGCCGAGCTGTTTTCTTTCTTAAATTATGATTATTACAAAAATAGCCATGCTTTTCCAGCTGATAAAAACAGCTCAGCAGACACTTTCTCCCACTCTCCCATGACAGATTTGTGAAATGTTCCACTGTTTGGCTAATGTTTGTTGTGTTCAGACCATAAAGGATAGTTTACAACAGCAAATAACCACTCGAACAAAACTCAGCCTTCAAACTTGAAAAAAATAATGATTTGACATTTATATCGAACGATATGAATTTTGTTTATCGTGATAACATTTTTGACCATATCGCCCAGCTCTACCTATTGTACAGCTAACCTGCATTAATTAATTGTGTTGTAAAGTGTGTGTGTTCATATGAGAAAAACTGGCATCTGGTAACAGTGATGTTTACCAAACATGGCACAGTTATCTTAGATCACATTCTCTGAGGGCAGAACTCAAGAGCAGCTAGAAGGGCAGAAGGTCACAGCTAGCACACAGAAAGGGGGAGAGTGGAGGAGGAACAGGATCTCATTCTTCGTTGCTTTCTTCCAGTGTTTCCAGCACCTGCAGCTCTGTTAGATGGGGTTAGCTGTTGCTAAATGCTGCACTGAATGTGATAGGATTGTCACGCTCCTGGTGACGTGAGTCACAGATTCGTTCTAAATTCATGCCAATTAATTAATTATTGCATTAAGACGCATTAAGAGACGACGAAAGTCAATTTTATGGCCTTACGAAAGTAGTCTGCCACTGGAACGAAAGGCAGGACCTCTTATTATGCCAAACACATACGCTGGTATGAAAGAGGGAGGTGTGTGTGGGTTTGTGTGTCTACCATGTAAATGTGCATGTGGGTGTTAAACACAGCACCACTAAACCAAAGTTGCTGACCTTTTTCCTAGCCCAGGTCAGCCCAAGGGGGCATTCCAATGTTTGCTGACCATCTCCTATCATACGTAGGACATTACTGAGTAGAATGCCTGGAGCATACAGTGGAATCTGTGCACAAAAACTGCTATGCTTCCAGACATTCATTTTATTTTTTTTTAATGTAACTTAATAAAGAGATCTTATTCTAAGCAATTTTGGAGCATTTCTGTTGATCCATCCAGCCTTAGTGCTTAAATGATGAACAAAAATTTAAATCGAACTGAATGCACTTTGCCATTTACTTTCTAAAGTTGTTCAAACATGGACTTTTGTACATGGACTGAAGACCTCACTGCAGTAATGTCATGTCATCAAGTCCAAAGAGGTGACATGGTTGATCTCTTTGAGCTGATCACACCAGCCATTAAGGCTGGGGACATTTGCTACTCACCGGTTTCCACATCCTGAGTGTAGAAGTGCAGTCCATCCGTGATCTCGGTGACGTACACAGGCCTGTAGTTGGCCACACGCTCCTTCTCTTCAGAGACCTGGGCCACCTCTTCTGTTGGCTTCTCTTCATAATTGGCCCAGATCTGTCACAATCAAAACACACACACACACACACACACATTAAAATACATTACTAAGTGGGTCTTTTCAAGGTATCTCTATACAATCTGGTGTGCTGCGCTATGACAATATGCCACAGGTCAACATTCCGACTCCAACCTAAAGCTTAAAACAGCAGGTCTGCAGGAAACTACGCATAAGTAGATATAAAGTTAAATAGAGGAATTAGCATTAAATGGACACAGATTAAGCCATAATTGCAATAATATCTATTAAGACCTTGAGCCTGAGCCAGAGAGTCAGTGCCCTGTTTACAATGAGTTAGCACAATGCAACATACTCCAACACCATACACCATACACTAAGTGTCCATTCATGCAGATATCTTCATACATGGAGTCTTGTTGGAGCATTGATACTCAGGGATGTGCATGTCACTCATGACTTCAAGTAAATGGTGGACAAAATCAAAAACTTTTCTGTTTGAGAACACTTTCCTTACTGATGGTGATTCTAGACTGACAAAATTAATGCTACTATAAAGGACAAGCATGTATCAACAGTTTTATCTGCTCTTGCTATAAGCTACCTTGCAACAGCACAACCTCACAACAGGTGTGGGATAAAGCATAGCAGACAGATATTTCCAGAATGTATAGCAAAAACAAACACTCGCACTAATGGTATAAATGTGGCCATGAAAGTTGATTTACCCAGTTGCTCTAATGATGATTTCTGTGCTACAATGTTTGGCAACCTTTAGCTAATCTACACGCTGTCCATGGTGCTGAAATTGGACAGGTTACCAACAGGTTGGACAGGCTGGCTGAAATTGGACAGGTTACCAACATAAAATATTTAATACACAGTCTCTATTACTCATCTTAAACAGTTACAGAACTGCAGAGACCACAGGGACTGCAAACAAGAGACCACTAACGTGACATCTCTTCAGTGCATTATGTAATGTCTACCCCAGGTTCAGTCATGCAGAGAAGCCTGTTAGCTTTGTTTATTGAGACATAATTGTAAAGTCCTTAATAATGCAAATGTAATAAGGAACATGCTTGAGATTTCTATTCTAGCTGGTGAATAATTATTAGCTAAACACATTCATTAGCTGAAGACAGTGTCTGCCACAGTGCAGACACTAGTTAATTAGGACCAAGAGCTTTATATACCATGTTCGCTGGGTTCCACGAGGTGCAATTTGGGCCACGAGGTGTGAGCAGTCGACATTTATAGGCCGATTTCACTGCTCAAGTGAGAGGCTGCTACTGAGAGCAGAGGAGCTGGTAAAAAGCCTTTATTACAAATACAACCAGTGACACGTGCACTGAGCCTTGCAGCTGTAGCCACCAAATGACAAAAGACAGGGTCAAACTATCCAATTACATTCAATTATTCCCCCCGAGGCATGAAATAAATAAAGACGCATAAAGAGGAATCATTCCAGAGAGAAGAAGGCTGGGTTAATGAAGATCTAAATATGCCACGCTTCACAAACTTTTTTTTCCCTCTCCCCCGCCAGTGTCCTCTACAGCGGGTCATTCATCTAGTCCACTCTCTGCCATGTCCTGGCACACTGACACAGCCTGACTTTTAATCAAACCTGCAGGACCAATCAGAGGCACCCAGATTAGTGTGTCACCACTCATTACTGTGGCGACTGTCACCATGTCGTCCAAGGCACAGCTGGACACGGTGGATGCCATGCCCCCACCGGCCGAGTGACCCCTGACACGTGCTGGAACACGCGGCAAGGACACTGCTGCTCCCCCTCCAAACACACACATGCACATACAAACTGAACCACGCATCCTCCGCGCCAAAGCAGCAAAGACAAGTGACCCTTTAACCACACACTCATTTTGACTTGCTGAGACTGGTGCACACAAAGACAAACACACACACACCCATCGCTCTGAGCCCTAGGCAAATGACCTTCCGCGAGCGGCCAACCATTCCTGTTTGTTCCACTTGAGCGCAGGTATGTGACTGCTACTGCCGCTGCACTCAAAGCGGGAGAGCGAGAGACAGAGAACAAAAAGAACACAAACAGAAAAAAGAGGGAAAAATCACCCCAGGTCTGTTCCAACCATCAACAATTTCGATTGCACACATACACACCCACTCAACCACATCTGGAAATGTTTGGATCATAAAAAAACAAACTCCCAGCGACCTTCTCCACTTTGCCGCTTCCGAATGAGGTTATCAGGTGCTCCTCTCATTAGTGTTCAGAGATCGCAAACTTGCTTTTTCAATATCTCCTGCTCATCTATAGCTGTAACGGAGGGCAAGAGAGCACGTGCCATTACAGGCTGACTCAGAGGAGTATGGTAGCTTTCCACCCAGCCATGCTGTACTGAGCATTCAAGCAGAGGTCTGGCTTTTCCTCTGAGAGATGCACTACAGCACAGTTACATTCATAAAATCTCTCTCTCTTTCTCTTTCTCTGCCTCTCTCTCTCTCTCACACACACTGCCCATTCCAAGCACTGATTAAAGGTGACAGCGTGTCAATTCCAATAGAATGTGTTCTGCCCAGCAAGAGCCAATCCCCATCAACACCAGGAACACACACACACGCAGGAGGCTGAGGGAGACAGAGAAACACCCGGGCCTCCCACTCCCCCCCCGCCCCTTTTTTTTTTTTTGCAGGAGAGCACTGAACTCAACCTGACAAAACGATCCGAAGAAAAGAGGATTATAAGCATCAAAACGAGTAAGGTAAAAGACTACAATAAGTCCTTCACCCGAGGTGGACAGAGCAGAAAGTGGAGGAGTTCACTTTGTTTCAAGTCCTCAGGCAAGCTTATGATAGGATGGCAGAGGAAGACTGGCCTTGCCTCAAGTTACGAGTAAACCCTGACTTTAATGAGTTCTTTGATTTCCTCAACTAGCCATCTTGCAAAAACAGTAACAGCACTGGTAATGAATGAGTTCACTTGGTAAATCAATTTAGCATGCATTACATTGTTAATGAAGGTCCCTTTAGGAAACGAAGCCTCATTAATTCAGCAGCCTCTCTCTTCCGCTACGTCAGTGCAGTGGCCAAACAGGCCTCCTGCTCATCGCACTCCAAACACACATACTGTTCATTAAGCCAGCTCATGCACTAAGAAATAAAAATAGATTTATGAATAAGACAGCATAATTTAGCAACAAAACAAGATCAAATGCAGAGCACTGATGTCAGAAAGTGGTGAAATAAAAGATAAAAAAAAAGCTACAAGACCAGCGTGGACAGCAGCTTATTGTTCCGCGTGCAGAGGCTAAGGTAGAGCTTGGACGTGCTGTCCTGTTTGCAGGATGGTAGAAGGTAAGTAAGGCAAGTCAACCAGGGTCTGTGACCCAGCATGTCTCGCCGCTCAATTCATCTGTCTGTATCAATGAAGCTATTAGAGTTGCAGGGAGATCGTCGAGACAGGCGCACGTACCGTCTGCTTACACATGCACACTAGGCATTTAAGTGTCCATCCACATGCCTGCATGAGCCTCAATGGATAACTTCCAAATAAACACAAATTAGTGCTGTGCTGTATTGATGACATTCACAAATGATAATACTTTCAAAATATATCATGCAATGGGATGATAATTATGTTAATGCCAGGGCACCTTACATAATACTGTAAGTGTTCACAAAACAAAAAACAGATTTGCAAAGAGAACTTATTCAGCTTTCACCTATTTTTTTTCCAAGCAATCTGAAGCACCCAACACATTACATACATCGCAGTTAAATATCAGGTCCTGCATACCATAGTTATGCTTGGCATTTGGGACACGGCTATTTTATGAGCATCTCACCATCAATATAATCACTACCTCTTAAACTGAAAATCAGTAACATGTGACACCAATACAGACACTGATGTATCGCTCAGCACTAACACTAACATTAATTACCCACACTCTGTCAAGACCACCATCTGAGCATACATGCAACCTATTTACTAACTGTATTGAATAATTCCAAAAACAACACTACTGCCCATACATTATGCATTAACACATACATACATTAAGTGACAAAGAACACAAACAGGACTTCATAGTTTATTCCATTCATTAGTAACTGCATTGGACGCTTTGACCAGAACTGACACTGAATCAGTTTTCAGGAAAAATGCCAATGAGAAAATGAGTATTCTAGGTCCCAGAAGTAGCATTTAAGCACGGTTTTACTTTTATAAATCAACAGACAGTGATCATTTCAGCAGAGTCATAAGAAATAAACAGCATTTGCTCAAGGTCAGTCTGGTCATTCTTAACATCCCTTTGAACAAGTCTTGTTTCCAGTCATCTTGTGTTTGGATAAAAATGTCTGGAAATGTACTTTTCAGACAGTGGAACTGTGGACCCGTGTACTAGAGATCGACTGACTCTAACCAACACTGTCGTGCAGTAGCATCCATAAACGGGTGGCTGACAGCAGGGGAAATGGAGGCTAATGATATGCTGACAATGCCACAAAACAAGGGTCAACGTGGACCGTGTGAGTGACAGTTCATATACACGTGGACAAGCATGCACTCTCCCTCTCAAACACATTCTTAAAAAAACAGCAAGAAAATTGTTGGAATTGTGTATACCTACCTACAGCATGCAGAAAAACCTGCTATGTTATTGTCTCTCCCTCACACACACACACATCCAAAACCATCCATCAATCAACATGCACATCAATCTGCATCACAATGAAATTCACATTTCTGCTAAACACATAACCACAACACACCTCCTTGCATAATGTCACATGTCCGTATCAAACACTCCATTCATAGATGACATCCAAGCATACACATTTCCACAAAGACATAACCACTTAGTCTTGTGGTGACCTGCTCATGGCTAGCAGATCAAAAGTAGAGCTACAAACATCTGTAATCCCGTTTAACCCAGCACTGGTCTGGCTCAGACCAGCCTGGCGGCTGCGACTTGGATATGGTTACTTAGTACATAAATTATGCATTAAAATAGCACAGGTGGTGCACGCTGGTTTGGGATTGAGCAGTTGAGAGTTTAAGCACACACAGAGAGCCTCTCCTTAGCCCCATATAATCGCCAACAGATGTTCGACCACAGTGGCTGCCGCACTGCCTACACCGCGGCTTACATCACTAATATCACCACCCGCTCCCTCACTGCTACAGTGCTTGACCATGGCAACTCTCCTTAGCTTGCCAAAGCCACTTGGACTCTGAATACTTCTGGCACTTGTATCTACAAATGGACTTTACACATTGCTAGCAGGCTGAGGAGCTGGCACAGCTTGGCTACAAACGGCAGGTGAAATGAAGTCAGAGAGCAGTAGTGGCCAAGCTGTGCAAAATGCGTGGGATTGTTTGGTGAGGAATGGCCAGCCGGGTAACCATGGGAACAGGAAGAACGAAGGCAGAGCGTTTGGTGCTGGGCTGGTGAGGGGCTTGTTTGTGGAAATGGACTAGCAAAGCGCCTGCTTTCAACCAGCCTTTTTTCCTACATGGAACCAGCCCTGGTGAGGTGCACTCTAGCACGTATGGCCCTTATGCAATGCCCATCCATGCTCCACCTCTGTCTGCAAGGCTCCACTGCCTTTTTGTATACATGGCTGTAAGTAAGAAATAAGACATTCTGCAACGCAATCAATGAAGTGCTGAACACCATAGTGGAAAACAAAGGGGAGGCTAACAAAGCTAAATGTCTGTATCGAGGGAACCTACATAAAGTGATGTGTGTGTGCACATGTTTTGTTTCTCAGCAGAGCCAGAGGCAAACTCTTCAAATCTGATATACAGAACGACTGTAGACAATAACACATCACTGGACAGAAATCTAGAAACATTATGATCTTTAGAAGGTATTAACTGTTCCAGAACATTCTGTTAAGAAGACTTGCCCAGAGTTGGAGAAGAGGTAAAAAAAAAAATATTTCACATTATCCACTTGCAGATTGCAACTGGAATCCAAGCTATTTAAAGAGGCTTATTTCTAGCCAGCCAGCTGACCTGCCCACTCTTCCCCACCTGCAGACTTGCATTCGACACATGTTCTAATCTGACTGGGCCATGACATATGTAGGCCACCAGAGGCAGAGGACAAAATTCATGGTGAATATTAATAACATTCACGCCTCACAAAATCCATTTATCTAAAAGACTGCTTAGTGTATTAGTGCAGTCTTCCAATGTTGCAAATTATAGCTTTAAAATCGATTTCTTCCCCCTCCCACAACGCAACGTTCAAGTTACAGTACATGTACAATTGTGCAATTAAAATGCAATTAATCAACTATTTAATTAACACCAGCATTCCTTCCTTGCCAACAGGTTGCCATGGCCACAGTACTGCTTATCTGTGAAAGTAAAGCCCCTTTCATTTCTCAGATCAAATGCTGTGGTTTTTCCACAACTCAGTCCTAACAGGCATGTGTGGTTTTGTCTGTCTTTACACATGTGACTGATGCAGTTCATACTTATTTGAGGATGGGAGGGAAGCGAGAGCAAGAGAGAGAGAGAGAGATGAGAAAGAAGAATGTGTGTGAGAGAGATAGAGGCAAAGGGAGAATGGAAAACAGAAGAAATAAGAGCAGAATGCTGGGAGAAAGACAGAAAGAGAATGTAAGAAAAAGATAAAAAGAGGCTTGCTGAAGCCTGAGAGACAGAGTGCAAATTTATGTAACTGTGTGTCTCCTTCAGGCTAGACAGAGACCCAATGTGTCTGAGCAGCGAGTATAACAGCGAGAGAGGGGCAGAAAGACAGACAAACAGACTGAGCCACAGAAAAAGACATTCAGACAGAGAGTGAGAGCAAAGAGAATGACTGGATGACAGAGTGACCTCTCCTATTCACTCATCAAAATTAGACCCTATTGCAGGACAGAGTGCCTGACCTTTTCCATCAACACAGAAACACATAAGCACATTAATAACAGAAAGCATGACTTCTATTACTCACCACCCAAACCTAGAAAAACACTAGGCTATACAACAGTCTAAAACACAGGTCTCCAAAAGTCCAGCAGGTTAACAATCCTGTAAGTGTCGCAGTCAAGGAAAATCCACATCCCTTCATTTGAGTCTAATTCACTCGGCACAGGATGTTCCCAACTTAATCTGACTTTGATTCACTTCAGCTTCAACGCTGTGCACGAAGCTGTCAGTTCAAACCGAATCACTGATTCACTTGACTTGCTTGGTGCGAAAAGCTATTAACTGGAATACTTGATTGCAATCGATTCATGATGGAGCAGTGAATGTAAAGGGGCTGTGCGTTGCCATGTTTAACCCAATCTTACCCAAAACACATTCATTTTGATTTTGCCCCCTTAAACTTATAAAAAATTGACCCCACAGAAGTTTCAATGCGTGCTTGGCCACATTAGGCGTAGTTAGATGAGTCACACCTTATTTTGATGGTGGCGTATAGATGATCTACAGATATTTAAATTATAAACCAATTTTATAGTGATAGCTGATTATCAACACCATTGGCAACCCAGGGTAAGGGTTAGGTTTAGGATTAGTGCAGATTTTGTATTAAGTTTAGTGTTACATTTAAAAGCATTAACCACACTTAACTTCAAGAAGATATTTAATGGAACGTGACAGACAGACTGAGCATCTACAAAGCATCTAGAGTTAACTTTTAAAGTGCTACTGTTAAATGTATCAGCATGTGGAGCTTTATATTCACTACCTTGTTTTCTATCACTGCATAAAGGAAGTACAATACTGCTGTTAGTGTTGGATGCACAGTTTCTGAATGAGCATGCACACACTTTCAGAACAAAATTCACAGTTTCTTCAAATGTTTTTCAACAAAGTAAGAAGAGCTGACTGAAGTGTGAACTTTATCAGTGTACATTCCTACTCGTATGTTTTTGTTCAAAGTTTCTGCTTTGGTATCATGTTCTTTACAAACACAATTAATGCAATAAGGGTAATAATCTGTTAGCCTGATGCTCCACAAGCTCCACAACCGTAAAGTACTCTTGTTCTGCACATTTTTAACATGCCCACTTCTGCTTGTTAATTAGCTGATTACTTGGATCAGGTGCGGAAAGCAGTGAGGAGGGAAAACAGCAAAATATGCAAAGCAAGGGTATTCCAGTACAAGGACTGGAAACCGCTACTCTAGAGGTGTCTCACCAGGCTGGCCTCACAGACCCAATGACAGCACATGACAAATACATCGCTTATTTTTCTCTTACAGAAATGGTCTCTTCTGGTAGTGACCTCTCAGAGGCCTGGAAGCACTTTCATACACCTCGGATGGAGCAGAGCTGATTTACAGACGGATGTTAAAGCCATGGGGCTGCAGGGGTCGGGAGGGGTCGTCGTCACGGGAGACTGATGGCTTGGGAGAGTGGAGGAAAGGTGCATGTGATTGATGTGGAGCGACTCTAACTTAACAGCCTGCTCTATAGGAGATGGAGTGTCAAAGAACCAACACACAAAATACATGTCTGCCTCAATGACAGAAATAAGAGCTGGGCCTCGAGGGACAGGCGTTCAACACAAAGCCGCAAAAGAATTAGGGGAGATTAAAAAAAAACAAAAGACTCCTCTTTATTGAAACCCCAAACACTGCTAGCATTCAAGTCTTTGAGCCTGAAAACAAACATTTATTCGAGATCTTCCAGGTCTAATATACACCCTGGTGACAAGGTGTTAGCAGCCATTCTACTAACAAAGCAGACGAAATGAGTGTGTTTCAGCCATCTGAGAGTGAATAGGGGTTCTCAGTAAAAGAAAGTGAGAGGGAGAGAGCAAGAGAGAGAGATAGAGGGGAGTGAATGCATTTAGGAGTGGAATTGGCTGAGGATCTAAGAATAGCCTGTCTCTGCACTGAGGACTTTTTTCTTCTTTCATTCTTTTCTTTGAGCAGGTAATAAAGAAAATTGATGAGCCGTTAGCTGAATCTTCAGCCCTGAATCTGCCGGCTTAAACCTGTCTACTGCACACACTCTCTCTTCGGAGGGCGTGTGAATGTGTGAGTGGCCAAAAGCACATCCCCACTACAAACTGGCAAAGAGGAAGAACAGCTTACAAAATTGTTGCATCACTGTTAGGCTACAGAACAATATTGAATTTAAGCTGCCACTGAATGATGCTACACTGTTATTGTGACTAAAGCTAAGGATTCTGAGTTTAGTGTCACCACCATAACACACAATATTAGGGGCACAAGTGATTAGCATCCAGAGTCAAATGAAAATGACATACACAAAACTAATTCTGCTAATGCAGATGAAAGACATGACTAACAAAGGTTCATGTGAGGAAAACAGTTTGTGCTAGCCACTTGCTTGCTGCTTTTTCATAAGTATTCCCTCTATGGAGGAGTATTTATTTAAACCAGCCGATAATCACGTACTGAAGACACCCACAGCGCTCTGTGTGCTCGACTGTGGGCTGTTACTGTCAACAGAATCCTGGGTCATGCAATGAGAACAGAATGTTTTCTGTTTTGAAGTTTTAAAGGAACTGAGTCGAGTTCTGTTCTAGTAAGTTGAAAGAGATCCACAAAAAATGTTTTATAACAAGTACCACAGTGCAAATGGCTGTGGACACAGACAATCAGCCCCCAAGCGCTCTTTAACTTCTGAGTGTGTGGTAATACTGAGTGCACGAACAAATATTTAGCATTTCATTAGTCAAATAGCCTGGGCATCCCACCGCAAAACTCATCAGACGGAGTCAAGAGCCCTGACTCTCCACAAATGTCACTGTGTGTGTGGTGAAAGCTCATTCTTTTTTTTTTTAATTACAGTCAGGCGATTAAAGAGGACACCTGAAGCGAGAGTAGGGATGAAGGCCCTAAATGTTTTAGCTGCGTGGGAGTGTGTACTTGTGAAAAAAAGGCAAAATGTCAGCAGGCTAGAGGGAAATGCCAAGGCTGTGGGAGTGAGTGTGAGTGCATGTATATAACAGGGAGAGCAACAGACAAGTCTTCCCTACCTTATATACAACTCAGCTGGATCGCACAGTGAAAACCTAATGTGCTGGCAGTTCATCCTAATCCTGTGTAGTGCTCCAATGAACGACAAATTCAATGTTAATTATGAAACAAGACGGATGTAGATTTGTGTCAATGTGGTCAAGGTGGTCCATTTAATAGTGGAGTAGTGCTCAAACTTTTTATCTGGGGGGCTGAAGTGTAATGTTTCTGGTGGGCTGAGGGTCAAAAAAGATAAAACAATATACAAAAAGAAGGTAGGCAGGTTTCAAGTGGAGTTATACTATATTATATACTATATGTTGTTCCTTGAACTTAGAAAAATTCAAATTCAAAACGAAAATAAGAATTTAATACATTATATATAACTCAAAAATATGTTTGCTCTCTCTTTGGGTGAAGGGGTGGAATTAGGGTTAGGGGATAGATGGCCAAATTAAGCATCTTCGTGGGCCAACTTTAACCCATAGGCCAAACTTTGACCAGCCCTTCTCTACAGCGTTTCTAGTTTAGTAATGCACTCTTCCACACATTGAGATCTCACACATTTTGAGACATTCAGGGGGTCCCAGAAGGTAATTAGGAAGACCATGACCCCCCAGGACCCCCTGCATTTTGTACCTTGCACATGGCCACTCCAAGAGACTGCAATACACTACTGCAAGAATTGGGTGCGAGTTAGCTTCTACTGTGTTCTTGCACCATAAGACTAAACTCTTCTTGTAAGGACAGAGCTTTCTAAGATGGTGGCTGCAAAAGGAAAGGAGTCCACACCAAGAGGTACTAGTTAGATTAGTCAAATAATAAGTAGTCACTAGCTTCACCTATTGTAGCAAGAATCATTAACTAATCCTGAGTGATGCGTAAATGATGCAGTATGCCTTTATTTTCTTAGATGATACACGCTCGAACAGTACAGCCTCTGCAGTGGTGGGCCAAGGAAACCCTTGCCACCAAATCATGCAGAAAAATGGCTGCTCACTGCGCTGCACAAGGGACGAACCTCCGCACTCCCAACACTCGTCTATCACCCTCACTCACATCAACAGCTCGCTCTGCATGAGAGAGAGAGGGGGAGAGAGAGAGAGAGAGAGAGGGAGAGAGAGAGAATGTCCCGCAAGCAGACAGCAATCAGTTGTGTTTTCTTTTGCTGCTTGAGTATTCAACCATGTGTTAATCAGCAGTAATGCAATTCAGAGCGTCATATCTGATTACAAGACTCCCGCAACACACACACAAGCGGTCTTCTTGCTTCTTGTGTGAACTCTTGCTGGTGAAAAAGAGTCATGCGGACTCTCTTCTGCACGAGTGGACCCGGGGCGGCTGCAAATCCACCCCCAAGGATCTCTGCTAAGAGCTGGGAGGAACGTCACAGATGACTGAAGAAAGGCAGCAGAGCGGCCAAGGACACAAAAACATCCTAACCTAGCACAAGTCAGAACCGACCTCCTTCAGTGCTGGTTTCTTAATTGCAGTGATGCGTGTGTTTATATCTATGCTCTACTTTGGTGCATAGCGATCATGACACGGCCGTGCTGATGTCACTCTGAGTGTAGATCGACGTGTGACCCACAGCCTGTCTGTACATGGAACTGCAACTTTACAAAGTGGGGTCATCAGTGGTGCATTCTTGGACCTAAGAATGCCTTCAGTCCAACTTTAACACTTGTAAGTATGCCATAAAATGACAATTTAAACCATAAAAATGATAAATGATAAACAGTGCTAAAGAGAGCGCAAAGGAGATGTTCATGCTAGTGACAGATTTGCGGGTTAATTTGGTTAACTTGGCTCAAACACCACAGAACAGGTTAGATTCTGTCTTTCCTTCACTCCCACACTAATCAGCAGAATGCTCACTTTTTAACGTTTATCGTCTAAACATGCTGATAGTGAATTTGTGTTTTCAGTGGTGTATCAAGCTGATTTGTTCTATTGCTAAGCAAACTCTAGCATCTTGGGCTATAAAAAGGACAGCACAGTGGAGCAAGAGTAGTTTAATACTCCAAAAAAGCAGGGGGTCTTAAAACTAGACAACGTAGCTCAACACAAAACTCTGCCAGCCTTTATTGGTATGTGTGGATGTGCACAAGAGCATGCAGTTTTTCTTCCATAAAAGCAAAAGGAAAGTGTGTGTGTCTGTGTATAAGGGCTAAGAGGAAAGCTGACAGAGTGCTGAAACTGCATCCAAGGATTTGTGAGAAGAATGTGTAAATAACACACGCATCACTTCCACTCCTGCACTAATCTTTGTGATTGTGTGTGTGCGTGCTGACGGCAGGCTGAGAGAAGCCGAGGAGTTTGTGGGTTGCCTTTAGAGCTGCTGAGTTGCTTGCGAGAGTTTTGTATGTGCGTGTGCGTTCAATGTAGAATACTCCAATACACCTCGCCAGTAATGCACATATTACATAATCTATGCAATGCACGCAGTAACACTTGTCAGCTTTTAGCCCTTGTGCGATGAAAGGAATGATCTTTTTTCAGTGATCTACAGAGGAAAAGAAGAGTGAGCCGAGCACTTACTCTACTACAATCAGACACGCACACAAACGCATAGCCCTTACATTCTCAGACTCCAGGCAAAATAATTGGTGGTGTGTGTGGACATGATTACCAACAGTGAGCTTCATCTCCCTGGAGGCTTTCTATCACACAAAAAGACATATCTCCTATAGAACCCACTGCCCTTTTCTCCCTCTACTCAGCAGCAATACTGCTGTCCCATGCACAGGCCCATATAGATCACTTGAAGGTCCATAGTGCAAAAAACGAAGATGCAAGATGGGCGGAACCAAGTTAAAGCCCGGGGCCGCCACGTTTAATTAACTCCATGTTGGAATTAGCACAGAAAACATGTTAGAGACTGAGGCTGGGGTGGGGGGTGGTGGGTGTTTGGGGGCATGCGGCCTCGTGGAGACAGAGTCATTGTTATGTATACACAGTTCTGTTGTGTGTATACAGAATGCGCCGGGTGTCACTTAACGATGCTAATTGGCTCTCTGGCTCCAAGTGCGAGGAGAATTAATCACTTTCTGAGCTTTTGTCAACCCCGAAACACACAAGTCACTTTCCCACCGGCCAAGGAGCCAAGGACTGCTCGCTGCATAAATATTCTGCAAAAAACTTTCACTGCACTCTTGAGACTAGAGTTCAAAATGTCCTGTAGAGTGTTCTGTAGAAAATCCTGCTAATGTCCTTCAACAGCAACCATTCATTCAATTCATGCAGCAAAAGTGGTTCACAACCGAAACACTACAAGCAGGTTAAAAAAAATTATATATATATATATATATATATATACACACATACACACATACATATTATATATATATATATATATGAGGTTTTCAGAAAATACAGATGCCATTCATAGGACATGCACAGAATGGCAGGCACTGGTTTATCCTGAACAGACAGTCATCTGGCCTGTGAAACCCCTAGATACATCTGCCAGGAAAGACACAGTCAGAATTATTCATACAAACTTGGGAAGGGAAACACCACACTGGCAGACTATGCAGGCTCTAAAAATGATAGAGCTTCCGCAGGATGGCACCGGATGACGGTTTATTTTTTAATAGGGTCAGAAAACCCTTTTGCGAGACCACCGCTCATGCAAGCCTTAGAAATCAGCGAGGGGAAGCAGTTATGTAACAAACTCTTATGACATACATTACCTTAATACACTATGCTAACTCTGTGTCTCCTAGTGACAAGCAGGATTACGGATGGATCAAACCAAAGGTGGCACGGAATGCAATTTTAAAGCAATTGTGAGACAATGCTCTTGCTGTGAGGTCAGTTAGAAACAGTAGCGGGAAGGATCAGGTCTGTGGGTGGGAGCTGGTATGTGACTCTGGGCATAGCAAAACACATCTGTATGATTGAAAAAAATTGGGTAAGAGCAAAACACTTTTAATGGGCTGTTAGTGTGGACCAGAAAACGCAAAAGTACAGACAACCACAGCTAGTGGTTATGAGTCAGAAAGAAAAATCAAAGTTCTGTTTGTGGTATCCTCATTCACTCCCTCGTGAAAAGTTGACATAGTAACTAAGTTTTGAACTCCGTTAAAAAAAGCAGACCATCATTTGCTGTAGAGTCTGAGATTTGAGGAGGTAGGAACAGCAGGTTTCTTTTAGTGTGGACCTTGCGTACCTCTCTATGGAAAGAAATGTTTGGAGGCTTGATGCCCCTAACTATTAGCTTGCAGACTTTAAGGTGTCTTTCCTGCAGGGACTCTGGTGTTCCTCCATGGCTCAGCTCCTGCGGTGGTGAGGTAGGACTGGGCAGAAGCCTCAGGAGAGAGCTGCCATGTCTAATTGGATAACTCTTCCTGTGATTCAGTATGTCGTTCCCTGTCTGACACAGTCTGCCCTCCATTTGTTAAATTAGAAGGCAACAATGACAGTGGTGTGAGGAAAGATGACCAGAATTGTAATATATATATAATCACCCGCTGCCCCTTTCGCTATTAGTCACAATTCTCTCCTAATGCAATTTACTACCACCCCCCAAAATAGAAAGAGAGTGTGAGAGAGAGAGACCGAGAGCAAGAAAGAGACCAAGACAGACAGAGAAAAGACAAAATACAGAAAGAGGAAAAGACACAAAAGGCTTTCCTTTGGAAAACCAAATTGCAAATTAAGCACCTGAAACTTCAGGCCAGCAGGCATTCACAGTTCCTCATCAAGTCTTCAAATAACTTTAACTGAGGAGGATTTGAATTATTTCGTTGCACGCATTGACATTGCCATGGCGACAGCCACTGCCCTGGCTTGATCTTTGAGTGGGAAAATAAATACATTATATAAAAAGCTTCAGACTTAATTGAGGGTGCTTTGTCACGGGTGATAATAGAACGCATTACATATTCCCATGCTCAGGCAATCTAGCTGTCAGGATTTAATTATCATCATCAGAACGGATTATAAGAGGGACCTTTAATCAAAAAACATTGTCCAACAACAAGAGAGTGGAAAAAAAAGACAATTTGAGAGATCAATGCTTTCACCCCATCATCTACCACTAAAATAACAACTTCTTTAAATGAGCACTGATATTACAGAATGACAAGGAATGCACATGATTAAGAGGTAATACCATTCAGATTGTACTATAACCCCAAATGAGATAAATGGGGGGAAATCACTGCATCTCTTGCCAGTGCTGAATTTGATAATTCAGACTTATTAGCTACCGCTAAAGCTCCAATTATCTTAATTCATCTTTAGCGCTCTCTTGTTTAGCCAGGTGTGTAAAGGGCTGACTCTGCAGTAACCTACGCAAGACTGGCCCTCTCTGCAGAAAAGACTCTGCTCTTCAAAAAGTAAGACGTCCTCAGAGAGCCGCAGGGGCCTACGATCACGCGCTAGAATCATTCAGGCTTTCAAAGCAGGAAGTATAATCTATTGATAGTCTGGAACGTTGAGAAACTGTGAGGAAAATGGCTCGGGCTATTTAGCCAATCATTTGTGACTGTTAAGCCGGCGTTGTAAGTGTGCTGCTCTCGGACCCTTCCCCCAAAATGGTTGGACTTAAAAGAGGTAACGGTGAGAGAAAGTGGTGAAACAGGATTATACTTCCAGCCCTCAAGGACACTCTTTAGCTGAATGTCAAAAGCAGCCACGTTGAGCCTGCAAGAACCTGGGCAGGCACAGATCTGAACAGAGCTGGACATTTGGACAGCGCCAAAATTTACAGGGCCTACTGCAGTCCATTCACTATCACAAAGCACTGCAAAGTCACACTGTTCAGATCATAAAACATAAAGACTGAGTTCTTTAAACAGCCTAATATAACCCTGTATGATTCAACTGACCGTCTGCAATATAACAGTAACTCAACAATCCATGCTTAGCAACCATCACTAGGCATCAGATTCTCACTCAAACGCAGGCGGCTTTCTCAAAATAGTGTCTTGGCTCCAGAGTCAGAGCACATGATGACAAAAGTTTAATTTATATGAATATTTCACAAGGATAATCACAAGTAATACATAAGAAACATGATAGGTGTTTTAAATCATTCTAAGCAATGAGATTTAGAAAGCAATTACATTTAGGAAGTTGTGCTCTATAGTTTTATTGGGCACTTGGCCTTTTTCTGAAAGTCTAAACACCCGGACAAATAGCCCTACATCACCAAATGAACAATGACAAGCAGACAGAGGTCTCTAAATACTGTGTCTTTTGCTTTTCTTCTCGCTTTAACTTTGAGGATACAGTACTAGCTCAATTTGCTATTACTGATAATGCAAGCCTTAAATGGTGCCCTCCTTTACCTAATGCACAGGCTGTACTACAACAAACGTATGTTGATGTGTCTGCTGGGGTTGCACTGTGGTCTACTTTGCAAAGTCTACAAAGTCTAAATTAGGCTTCTGATGCATGCAGTCCCTTAACAATGCATGGATAAAAGTAAAGTCCATGAGACCATGCAATGAAAGTGAAGAGTATTTGCAAACTATCTGGAATATACTTATGTCTGTTATTCAGACATTAGTTCAAGCAGAAAATCTGTGCAAGCTCTGTATGTAAGCTGGAACAAGCTGATGCAGCCAAACTATTAGAAGCTCAAGTATAGGTGAGTTACGAAGTCTCTGTTACTTGAAGGACTAAATTAGATATAAAAACTGAATGACAGATTGGCAAATAGTACAAATACACACAGCAAGGAGAAGGGTCAGTGGAATTATTACAGTTAAGGGGCTCAGGCCAAAATTTGTATCATACCTTAATGATCATGCAGATGCCTGCAAAGAAAAATGGTCAAAGCAGAAAGCAACAGAAAGGCAGAATGAGGATGAAGGAATGGGCATGGATCCACAGAGCGGAAATGATTATGTTGAGGAGTGTAATTGGAAGTTTTGAAAGGCCAGTCCTAGACTCAGCACTAGAAACTACGGGCTCCAAGACAAAGCTAATCTCTCTACCTAAAACACTGCTAAGATTACACAAACTGGTGCTCGATGTAAAGCTGCTCCTTCTCATTAATTTTGTCATAATTAGCCTATAGTAATTATCTGCAAGTTTATTAGATGGGAGAGCAGACGTTGGCACAATGTTTGAGACCACTGAAAACCGTTCTCTTGCAACCTGGTTGCCAAGCAACAAAGAGCATGATTGAGTCTCTGTGCAGCAACTGTTTACATTTTGGGGAGGTTTCAGCGCTGCATCTGCGTGATGTTGAGAAGAGTGCATCAATGGTATCTTCTCAATCTTGAGGGAAACTGTTCAAAATGAGCAGCTGATGGAAGTGGACAGGGGAGTGTGGGGCTGGCTACAGCTGCTTCAAACTGCATGGATTTGATGAGTTTTTCCATCATGTAGACAAAGAGAAGAGACTGAAAGACTGCTATTACGTTTTAGAAGAAAATTATACTGAATGAAAACACTGACACTGAATGAACGTACTATTGAGAGACTAAATAACCTAAGGAGAATTTCACTGTGCCAAAACCAATGTGCGTTTCTATGAAAACCCGTGTGTCCCGGCTTGCTTTAAACAAGCGTTTCTCCAATTTTAATCCTCTCTTCTCCTTGATGGCTTGCCTCAGTGTCATCACTGGAGGTCAGCTGAGGTAAGCGCTTTTCCTCTCCCCGCACTTTTTAAAACAAAGGCGAGAGCCTCACACGCCATTCCAAAATCAGAGAGAATGGCTTAATGAGGACTGTGTGTCCTTAGAGTCCATTTCATTACTGAATCTCTCCAAACAGGACACCTGACGCAGCAAGGCACTAATGCCTCCCCGTCTGCCGCTGGGGGAGCAATAAAAAGAAACTGAACACTACGTAACGCTAGAAATAAACGAAGGCGCGACTGCCTGGACTGAATAAAAATGAAAGGTCAGCGTCAAAGAGTGGCGAAGCTTTCAGCCTTTACCACTTCATCCCTCCACTACTGCTGAAGGGTTATTTAACCCCAAGCCGCCTGGGGCAGACATGAGAAGCGGGGCAAGCTGGACACTGAGAGCCTCTATTCTGGGAAAAGAGCAGGCCATGTTGCTGATCTGTTCCACTCAGGCCTCAGCGGTTCAAACTCGATCTCGTCAACATGTCCTGCCGTGCTGGACTGTCCCCTCTCTGCAGCCATACAGCCAAAGGGAGAGAGAGGCGCGATTGGCCAAGCCAAACCTGTCTCCTTTAATTCACTCGGCTTTGTCTCACCAAGTCAATTCCACTTGCTGAAGAAACGGTGGCGCAGGATGTGAAAGGGTCAAACTGCATGAGACGTCATTTAAAAAACACCAAACACTGTGTCCAGAGAGGTGACATGGAGACGGGGCGAGGGGTGTGTGTGTGCGCGCGTATGTTTGCATGTGCGTGTCTCTGAGGGAGTGTACACAATTGAGTGACTTTCTGCTGCCTCCACGTAGAATCAGACAGCAGATACAGAGATGCACACTTCAGGTTATTTTCAGGCACAGGTAAATCAATAAGACAAGAGTTTGATATACTTGTCCAAACACAAAAGGACGCAGTTATTCATGCCAGGTTTGGTCTGGTTCAGGCATCATTTCTCAAATATTTGGCAGGTTTGGTACAGGTCCAAATTTCACAGCTGGGTTTCTCCCATATTTAACAAATTGTGGTTTGTATTTACCTCTGCATTAGTCTTTTCTACTTACTCTTTTCTTCTCCTCTACTTTTATTACTTGAAACAATTTTCTATATAATAATTTGTAATAATACATCCACAGGGGTTCGCAATAGCTTATGTACAGTTTATCCAAAATACAAAGGAGGAAAAACAGGATGTTGTTTTAAAGCATTGACTGATTAATTTTGGATAGTTGTAATTGTTTTAATGTTTGTTCACTGATAGGGACCGTCACTCCACTGCTGCTGTTGCTGAAGTAATATAGCAGGTGCAATCATTAAGAATGTGAGCCAACAATTTCCATTTGGCAGTGGTCGATTTTGGGGTTAGCCGCTGTTAGAATGCTTTCAGGCTACATTTGGATTCAGACTAAAATTTAAGTTCAGATTAAAGATCCGGCCTAGGAGTCTTTGTTTGAAAAAGAGAGAGATGTGCCCAGATGATGGATTCAAAGAGGAAGGCAGAGGCAGACTCTCTGTTGCCTTCAGCTGTAGATCATAATGATATCAGCGTGAGGCCCTTCCTCTCTCTCTCTGGGTGATGTGAGTGAGGCATAGAGGACAGGAGAAACAGCTGGTGAGGCTGCATTTGACCGCCAGTCCCATCGCTTTCCTTCGCCCGTTGGAGCCATAATGA
The DNA here is from genome assembly GCF_904425465.1 of Colossoma macropomum. NCBI lineage: Eukaryota > Metazoa > Chordata > Actinopteri > Characiformes > Serrasalmidae > Colossoma > Colossoma macropomum. The sequence continues at coordinate 28,501,932 of NW_023494792.1, read as the reverse complement.
AAATGGAGAGTGAGATTGGGATCGCGGTGAGAGAGACCTTCATCAATCAAAGCTCAGTGGAGAAAAAGAACAGAACTGGCTGATAGTGCCAAATTCACAGCCTTGTTTCACCACACATACATCCCCCAAGGTACACACTCATTCCAAAGCCTTGCGTTTGTTCGGCACCCACTGTTCCTGGCATTTGAGCGCCCGTGTGTTCGGCCTGAATTAATGCGACATGACAACAGGTTTGTTCGTCGCCTCACTACCCCTCCCAAGCTGGGCTAGATTTTAGATGACTGAGACTGGCCTTTGCTCCCCATCCAGGAGCAGAGCTGAGAAACATGAGACCACGCTGATTAGCGCACTCCTACTGATTGGATCTGATCTGACAAATTTGTTTGCAAGTCTGGTCTCACAAAAGCGCCAGACCTATAATAAGGGCGTATGTGTACATTCGCATACATACACACTTACCTTATCTTTCCTCTGCCTGGCCACCTCCTCGGCCGACTGCAGGGTTTTGTAGTAGGCGCTGCGCTCGGCTGTGAAGTGGACCTTGGAGAGAGAGTTCTCGACCAGAGCCACAGACAGATTCACCCCTTCAATGTGGAGCCAGCCTATGAAGTTCCCAGCTTTATCCATGCTCTCAACCTCCACCTCCACCTGAGAGAGAGAGAGAGAGAAAAATGAGGAGAGTTAATGTACTGTATCTAGGATTAGTCAAGAGATTCCATTACAGCATGAAAAGAAGAGCCCCTAGTCTTAAACAGACAGATCTGTGAAAGAGACTGAGTTTTTATTGATCACCCACCAGGCTCTGCACCTGGTGGCAAAGGGAGCCTCTCTTACCTACACATACACAGGGTGACTGTCAGCGAATCGCTCATCTTTCTCGCACAATTAAACATTGGGTCGAGCTTCAGTCATGAGCTAACTTTAGCCTGACATTCTCAATTAAAGCACATGCATGCACGCACACTAACCTTAGACTGACATTCTCAATTAAAGCACACAATCAGGGAACACAGACCTCTAATATATCACATTTGTCTCAGAGTGACAGGGGGTATTTACTGGCAAGCAATCAGACATGAGAGGGAAGGACAAAAGGTCTACATTTTTGCAAAAAGGACAAAGGAAAAAAATGCACAGCCTCAAGTAGCCTCAAATTTCAGGTGATATATTTCTTGGATTCTGATTTCTCAGTCAGGGTTGTGTAATCAACTCTGGTTCTAGAGCAGTGGTTCCCAGCCTTGATCCTGGAGGCTTGGTAACGAGCTAATTAACTGTGTAAGGTATTGAGAGCTGGGTAAACACTAAAATGTTCAGGGCAGGGGAGTACTCCAGGACTAGAGTTGAACATTTTCTAGTTCCAGTAGCAACAAACAGCTCAGGTTTCATGCTGTTAGCTAAATAATACCCCAGCACACATGTTGCTGCTCCAAAGTTCTGTATGGTTACAAAAATGTATATTAGCTATGATACACAAAAACTCTTAGAAATCAAAGTATGATGATTGCCATGTCTGAGAAAAGCAGACAATCTGCAAGGAAGAAAACAATATTTGTATCACAGTAGAAACTGTGAAAAATATAAACATATCTTTGGATGGGACCACCAAAGCCTTTACCAAAAGTAATGATCTGCCCATCATTATTTGCCACTCTCTTCTCTTAAAGAATTCTTAGTATTTTACAGCAAGCTCAAACTGTACATGCTAGTGCAAGCTAACACTTTCCCTTCCTGGCATTTGTTGGGTCTGACAGTCTGGTGGTTGTATAGGAAGGACCGTCTGCTGAGAAAGCAGTGGGACCCATCACACCAATTCAGATTCCATTCTATTAAAATTCAAAATTAAGATTTCCAGTCACCAGATTTCCTTCCAGAACTCAAGGGGTCTGGTACCAAGACTAACAGATGAGTATGAGAAATCCAGGGCTTAGAGACAGTTACAGCTGTTGCAGCTTTCTGCATTATTTTTTCCACAGCTGAAGCAGAAAATATCTTTACGTCTAGAAGACTGAATACAGGCTAGTAAGGGAAAAATCAGGAAGAGTGAGCTTAATAATCTACTGATCTATATAGTACTGGCATTTCATAAAAGTGAAAAACGAAAAAAAAAAAAAAGAGTCACATTGAAAGGCCCTATAAAGCCACGTCAAAAATGTGCATCGTTTTATGAACCAGAGCAAACTAAACAGCTAACAGCTAATCAAAGCTTGCTTATTTAAAACATGCACAAAAAGGCAGCCCAAACTGCTTACAGTCCCATAGCTGCTCATCACTTTTTTGTGCTCCACACACTTATGTGAAACAAACCCAGTTTTGTGAGTTTGTTTTAGGGTAGACATGGGAATTAGACAGACAGGTATTGTGGAAAGACACTCCAGGAGTCAAGCGATTAAGACTGGGCTGTTCAGCCCCTCAGCCCCCTGGGAAATCTGCTGGGAATTACTTGGGAGGCTGAGCCAGCGAACGTGGAGAAAGTAAAAAGCTTTTTAATGAGGGCATAATCGCCACTTTGATTAAACACAAGCATGACAACCAACTTCACATTATTGGGACAAACAAACACACTTCCCACTTCACTGCCGGCTAATGTAAGGCTAATGTGCTCCCCTCAGAAACGACGGCCCTCCTGTTGAGTCTGCACCCAGCAAGCGCTCTCTTACAAAGTGCACACTACACCTTACTTGCTAAACCCTAGGTCTTCTAGCTGCTCTTAATTAGATAAATATGGGCCCAGGTGATGGTTTTAGTGAGTCAGTCAGTGACTGAACAAGAAAATGAGAATACAAAGATATTATTGTGCATCAGACTGATGGTGACATATGGCATTCTGGGCAAAGAGACATAATTCACAGGCTTATCTTAATACAAGGTCACACTCAATGCTGCACATTGGAATTCTCAGAAAACACCAAATAACTGTCATAAGCCATTGTATTCATTTTTGCAATTACATGAATTTAATCTGGACACAATAAAGTGAAACCCTAATATCACATTCTACTTTCCTACAATTCTATAAGTAGATTGAAATATGAAGCTGAAAGAAAGTGTGACTAAGGATCCATTGCCCCCATTTCACAAACATAATCTATGAATTATCACAGTAGGGAATTTACTGAAGCCATGCTGATGGCCCATGGTTAGTATATTTCTCCCCATGTGACCACTTCCTGCCTCACTGACGCTCATTTACAGTTGTGAAGGTGCTTTCCTAATCATTTAGTGAATATGCATTTCAATCAGCACGACTGACAAATGGCTCAGTCTGGTCTGATATCCCCCCCCATATCCAGCTGAAATTTACATGGAAAGCAAAGCCCCTCCTGTGCCCATTTAGTGAGCAGGGAAATGGTTGCAGTGTTAAAAGCACTGGGAAAAATGTAATTCACACTCACAGAGAGAAAGGCAGTGGGGGGGAGGGGGTTGGAAAGTTAAAGAGAAAGAAAGGGAGGGAGGGGACAGAAAGAGGGGTTAAAAGAGGAAGCACATATGCGCCCACTTTGTGTCCCAGGCCACTTATTCAGAATAACATCATTTGCTGCACAGAGCTAGAAAGCAATAGAAAGGAAATTTGCTCAACACCTGACAATGTCACCGATTCCAGACTAATAGGCCTGGCTTGCATAGAGTGTAATGAGAACAAATAGTCCTACTGAGGTACATCAATAATACACCAGCACACTGGAATATCACGCAGGCAGAGAGGTCAATGTAGTATTACATTCCAACCCTTTCTCGTTCACACATACCCATCTTTTCTTGGCCCTCACCCATGTCAAACACTCCTCATTATCTGGCAGGGCAGCATGCTGAAGCAGCAGCTCAACATTCCGTCATTGTGTCTTATGAAAGTGTGGAGCTGCGCTGCTGCGGCTGATGGCAGAGAGAGAGAGCGAGTAAGCAAGAGAGAGAGTGGGGTGTTAATATGGCCTATTGATCAATGCTGTGCTTGCTGCTGCCCCATGCTGCTCTAGGCCTAGCACCACCTGCATACTCTAGCTGTTGTGAGTGGTGCTCAAGCAAGCAGCAACAGCTAACATTTCACACCTCCAGAGCTAAACTACACAGACATGCTCAAAAACGTCCCGTGCAGTGCTCGCCACCTCGTCCAACAGGAAAACACGTTGGCACAATAGGGGCAGAAGGAGTCTCCTGGACGGCGCACAGATGGCTTCCTCTGGAGGCTTCACTAGAGCCAAGATAGCTCCCTGAGGAGGAAGCTTTTGAGCCAATATGGCTCCCGGTGGAGCACAAATGGCCTTCACAAGAGTGAGAAATGCAGTACTGGGCAAAGCAGGAAATAAATACACAAAACTTCTACCCAAAAAGTCCATCTTGCTTCTGCAAAATATATGAAGAAAATCGCACGATGCTTTAGACAGGCCATGGAGAAAAAAAGAGGGATTTTCAATCCTGCTCTCGGAGTAGCTCCGGTCTGCACATTTTAGCATTTTCCCTGCTCCAACATACAGTTTTACCCAGGATGGGCTGAGGAGTCAGATACAGTGTGCCACAATTGGTGTGGGTAAGGGGTGAGCTACATGCGTATTTTAAGAACACAGCCTGATGTTCTGAAAAGATCTTAAGTAGTGAAAGTGAAGGTGAAGTTTTAGTGAAGTGAAGTGAAGGTTTAGCCCTATTGTCAGGGGATTAGAGACTGTGATTAGTGCAGCCAAAGGACTGGACAGGGGTACTCAGGATCAGGATTGAGAACCACCGTTGTAAAATAAAAACATGTTTTAAATAGAGGTTTATCAAAACAGCAAAGACAAGCAAATTCCCTGCCTACCAACACGCTCTTTTACAACATTAAAATTCAGATCATAAGTGTCAACCTCTTTAGCCTTCACCGATCCTCCTGTCCTTAAACCATTCCCACAAACAGATATACACACACTTTTGCGCTACAGCTCTCCCTCCGCTCTGCCCTAATCAGCTGCCACAGTCAGTACCGCACACATTCTAAATCTGCTTTTATGGCAGGGCCCAATTACTAGAGGCCTCTCGCTCATATGTCGTCTCTCTCTCTCTCGCTATAAGCCCATCATGACCATAAAGGGCGGTGGAGGAACGGAGCCAAGCACAGAGAGCGTAGTGCGTTTTGATTCTCTGATGTCACATGAGGATTCATCTTGCGCCTCTAATTTGCAGATGTAAGCACCACTTCCAGCCGAATACCAAGCAGGCAGGTTGCGGTGGGGGCTGGGCTGCAATGTCCTCATTCGTTTTCATTAAACGGCAGCTCCTCTATGAGTAATGTAACCTGCCATGGCGCTTGAACCATAATGTATAATATTATAATATTAAAGGTGGAAGGGGAGGGAGAAGGGAAGGGGAAAAAAAAATGCGAGGCATTTCATCAACAAAAGGTACCAAGGGTTGCATCACACTTGCAAAGCAATTGATGGGAGAGACTGTGTGCGTGAGTGTGAGCGCGTGTGTGTCAAGGGGAACGGGAGAAATGCACGTGGTTTCAGCACCAACACAGTGTGCTGAAAAGCCAACGATGATGGGCAGGTAAAGGAGGGAGATCTGACACTCCACTCAGAGGATGAAGCTTTGTGTGCGTGTGGCTCTGGTGTGAAAGAGAGGACGAAAGAGTAAGGAGATGAAAACACAGTTTAAAGCTGTGCTTTAAGCTCGGCGCTGGCTGGTCAAGAAGAACTGTGCAAGCCTAGTCTAATCACAAGCCTTTACACAGATTAAATTACATTATCAAGCAGAGGAGTCAGCCAGAAGAGCATGCTGCATCGTTCACATGGGGCTCAGCCTGCTGCCGGATAAACAGAGTGTCACTGTATGACAATGTCGTTCACTCTCTCTCGCTCCCCATCACACAAACTTCTGCTGAATCAGGACTGGTCCCTTCTCTATGAAATCGCTGTTGCAGCTTGTTGTATAGGGGGTAAAAGGGTTTGAGAACATTCTCCTCTCCTCACTCTTGGGGCCGTCATTGTTCTCTATATTATGGACAATTTTTAGTTAAGTAGGGAAAAGTATCAACAAGCGATGCAATTTTGACAGATTAGGGACTCTGAATGACTTCCATTATGATGGGCTTAATATGTTCAACCAATTCAATAAAAGATCAATCAGGCTGCGTTTGCCAAAAGAAATGTCCATAATGATGTAGGTGAAATAAAATGGCACATGCTCATTTAAAACAAACAAAAAACAAACCACAGTAACAACTCTTTTTCATGGGAGGAAATTGCCTCATCTCTGGCAGAGCTGAGACTAGTTCTAGCCAGGCATTGTGTTAACACTGTTATTAGGTTTGCCAGCACAGCTGTGAGGGTCGACAGTGCGAACAGAGTCACAGTAAGAGGACATCTTAGTCTGTGTGTGTGTCTGTGTGTGTGTATGCGTGTACACTTTTGTGTACCTGTATTTATTTTGATCACTGCTCACTGAGTGGAAAAGGGGGGAAATGAACAAACTAGGTATGTATCGATACCAATACTGGTATCAGTGAGATACTGTGCTCATTTACTCGTGCTTGTATACCAACCTTTCGATACCAGCTGATATCAAGCGATGTAAGCTGAGTGTACACTGCCGCACCAATGAACAAGTGACTCAATCTGGCAGTGAAGGAGGGTCTTAGTGTTACTGACTCCAAGGAGGTTGGAGAGAAAGCCGTTGGATCGTTTCAAACATTTTGCCTTGGCATATTTCGCCAGATCTACACCGTGTGATTTGAGCCTGTTTTAAACACAATCACAACTGCTTTTTCAAATACAGGTGATGACACTAAAAACACTGCATGATATACTGTTATTAATTTAAACACAACAAAAAAGCTAAAACAAAATTCAACACAGGTGCTACTACTGTTTCAGCTACAATAAATGCTCAAAATATCCAGACATCCCTTCTAAAGAGAGAATCTGGTTACTTTAAGGTGCACCCATTGCTGACACAGGCATTTAACTGCACACACAGGTTGCATAATCTCCATAGAATGCACTACCAATAACTAAAGAACATTCAATAGAATGGGACACTCTGGAGCCTAACTCTAACAATGCTCTGGAGCTGCACAAGAGCCTAATGTTGCATTTACTTGCTGGCGCTGAATAAGCCACCACTCCATGCCTTAAAGCAGTAGAATACTGACGATGCCACGGTGACAGCATCTCCGGCAAAAATGATTACAGAAGAGCTTAAAGCAAAAGCTGGGAAAACTGACATCAGCTGACTTTTTGACAGAACGTTCTGCTGACCACCGAGGTATGCTGTCATTGCTACTTGCAGAATTTCCTGCCGCTGCTCCACTGACAACAAAAGAACATCCAGTTTGCCCTCAACCATCTAAATTAAAATGCAGTCTAAGGTCACTATGTCCAATACCAAGCGGAGGTTAGAGGGGCCCACCAGCTTTGGGCTTTGAAGCAGTAGAAATGAACTCTCTGGAATGATAGTGCTCTAACCAATAACTTTGGAATGAGTTGGAGGGGCATTTGTGATCTAGAAGTAATTCATCCAACATCAGGGTCTGAACTCACTATTGTTCCTGTGGCTGAATGCAATCAAATCCTCACAGTAATGTTCCAAAATCTAGTATAAAGCCTCCACAGAGGAGTAGAGACTGTTACTAGAACAAAACGTGTGCAAACTCTCTTAACACCCTTGATTTTATAAGAAATGTTGAATGAACAAACCTTTGGATGCAGCATATGTTGACTGGCTAATACTGAGAACAGTACGTCAGAAAGACTAAAATCATATAAGCAAGACAATTTAAGATTACAGTGAAGTTTCAGTTAAGCGTGTGACAACTTAAGCATGCAAGTTGCACAGTGCTGACTGGTGCAGTAAAGGCATCCATTACTCATAGCTACAGTGTAAAACTAAAGAAGCAAGACACCAGACATGTCCTGGCTGATCGACTGTATTTTAGGGTGAGCAGAAAATTGAGTAACTTTTGCCAAACTATTCCATTAACCAGTGCATGCCTCACACCGTCACCATCCACCCACACAACTCTCACTGCTCATTACCTGATCGACATGTTAGCTATGAAAATCAATGCTCTTCTCTTGCACACAGATGCAGAGCAGAGAAAAATGACTGGGAGGGCAGCAGTGGCACTTAACCTCAGGTAACCATGGTTACCCTGTCAAAACGCAGCGTCCCGCGGCGCCATCTGCGTGGTAAATAACTAGCGTGTGCAAGTAGCAGCGGGAGCTGGGCGCCGCTACAACAGATGGGCTTCATGTCACAGCCCAGAGTCTGGGAGTGCAAGAAGATCCTCTGCTAACTAAAACTGGAGCTGATAGCACCTGATTATACGTGCTTAAGCTCAAACACAGAAGGATGACCTTGTAGACCTTGCCATCAGAAATGAACAACGGATACCAGCCTTTTAGGTTGAACTGACTGTGAATGCTAAAGGTGCATCATCTAATTCAATACAACAGGCTGAACATTAGCTTAATTAATATCACTGTTGGATTAAAGACCATATGTTACACCAAATGTACAATTATACAAAAGAGAGTACAGATCTACTCAACCGTTATTTCATGACAAGAATCACAGTCACGCCATGGAATCCATAGTGGATCCATATAATAGACAACCTAAAAAAGGAAGCAATTCATCGACTCTCTAATGTCTGTTTAGAATGTGAAAACACAGTTAACGAGGCCTTTAATTAAAGAAAGTGTGTGCTGAGAAAAATAAGGACAGAAAGTAGATCAAAAATCAACAACATCCCTAAAGTTAAATAAGGTAGTGTTTTCTGTGTAGCGTAAATCAAAGGCTCATTTCGAGGACAGTGTGTGTCCATTGATTGAGCGGAAAAGCATTGGCCTTTTTTCTCCCTGTGTGTTAAGCACCTCTCGTAAAGGGAAGAAGTGTTGTGCTTTGTTACACTGCGCTCTTCAGACTGAGATCATGGTGATTATCTTATAGCACACGACAGGCGACTGCATTTCATCCCTGAGAAATGCACAACCAGAAAGCAGCAGGAGGGATGAGTGGGCATGGTGGCGTTGAGGTGGCAGGAATTTAAGGACAGCTTCATGATTAACTCAGAGTAGCTAGGCCTCTGCCCAGCTCTGCTTAACCTAGTTATAGTTACCCAATATACACATCCTGCTCACCCAGCATCTCTTCTAAAATCAAAGGTATCAAGTTCGTTCTCCCTTTACTGCAGTAACAGCCTCCAAACCTTATGGAATGGTTTAACACTAGATGTTGAAAATTGCTCTGAGGATTTGATTACATTCAGCCACAAGAGCATTAGTAAGGTCAGGTACTGGTGTTGGATTATTAGTTCTAGATCAAGAACTCCATTACAGCTCTTTTCAAAGACAGTGAATGGAGCTCAATCACTCCAGAGAATACAGCTTCACTGCTTCTCAGCCCAATTATGGAGGACAAAGTAACTCTATACTAGCTATCAGTTATATACTGACAAGCCATGGTTTTATCAGTTATGGCAAATTATTGCCAATAACATATAAAAACAAACACACAAAGGTGTTAGGCATTTATGAGCCTTTTGTTTCTACTACAAAATAGTCCTTTAGCTACATCATGAACAAAAGTTTTGATAAAGTGACAACACCTACATGAACACAAACCAGTGACAAGGCAAGAGAGCATGTCTATGGTTTAAACTCAATGGTAGCATTAAAATGAGTTCTAACAGGACATTCAGAGCCTGCAACAAGCAGTAAACTTCAGAACAGGTAAAAAAAAATAAAAAAATACTGATTTATTAAGAACCTGACCGCTGTGGTTTGAGTTGGAGAAGACAGGAGATTGTGCTTCTGCACGCTAGGAAACAATCATGAGCAGCACTGTGAACATTTACAGTGATGTGGGGTCTCTAACTGCACATACAGTAAAATGACACTGATGCTCAGAGCATGGAGGACAAACAAGCGCAGCCTGACCTCTGTTAGACACTCTTGGGGTGTGTTTGCAGGCGGTGACATTTCACTGCAATTCCTCAGAGCAGTTTTTTTTAGGACAGGATGCATGCACGCATGTCAGTCAAAGAAGGTGAGCTGAGACCAGGTGCACTAAGGTGAGCTCATCAAATGGCTTATAGAGTGAATGCATCAGTGTCACAAAACTGCTGGTCTAAACCAAATCTTTCAACGGCAAAAGTCCAATTATTGGCAAATGCATGCAGAACCCACCCCATTCACCCACACACAGCACTCACACGCATATACACCACTCTCACAAATCACTGGCTTCCCCATTACTGTCTTTTTCTCATCAATATATAATTGACAGAGGAACAAAACGAGCCTCTTATTCAAGAACAAGCTGGGAGGAGGGAAAAAAAAGGTCATAGGAACTTTGTGGGCATAACAAAGCCCACTTGTGTTGTGCATTTAAGCAGTTAAATTACCTGGCAGCCAAGAGATGGAGCAGAATAAAGTGAAAGTGTTGTTCTGAAGAGGGAAAGGCCCATCTAGCCCTCATCCACGTACAGGAGGGGACAGAGAGAGAGTAAAAGAGCAAGAGACAGTGAAAGAGCAAGAACGAATAAGAGTGAAAGAGCAAGAAAGAGAGCGAGAGCAAGTGAGACAGACAGACACTGACTATTGTTACCCAGAGTCTTTTTAAGAGGGAAGAGGGCCTTTTTTGATATCAGAGCATCTCTTTGACTGGCTTGGAAAAGCAAGATCAAAAAGTATGCGCTGTCTCGCTGGGGAATGCTGGGAAGTGATATGAAACTTAACCTGCTTCCTCTCCCACTTCTCCTCCGCAAATGAGCGTGGATGTTGACACAGCTATTACAGCACCTCCCGAAAGTGTCCAATTAAAAGACAAACTGGCAGCGTGGTTGCACTTTGATGTACTGCTCTCTTCATAAAGCTGCATTCCACAGGGTTTTTCGCACCGGCACCCAGCTGGGGGTGCAAGAGAAGCAATACACACTCACACCGACTCTTAGAACGCACTGTCTCTCAAGGTAATGGGACGTATGGCTTGGAAGAACACTTAACAGGAGCTTGAGTGGGTAAGAAGGCAAGGATCACCATGACAATGCTACTGGATGTTGGTGTGCCAGAATCACATGTAGGAGGCCAGAGACCACATATAAGGCCATTAACCTAATGCTTTCCATAGAGATAGTCAATAGTGAGTCAATGAACTTTCAGGCAGAGGTTGTCACCTTTAAGTGACCCACATGGCTTGGAAGAGCAATCAACTATGACAGAATGCTTGTTCTTTTGATCCCAATCTATTATAAAGACAGCAATTTTCCTGAACTAGAAGGAAAAAATAAGGATGTTTTTCAAACCCACTGCAATATTTGCCTTGCGTGTCTTTCTTGTTGTGAACAACAAAATAGAAGTAGTACAGTATGCTCAACCTACCAAGTCAACAGCCACTTTGTTTGCACCACAGCAATTTCACGAAGAGCCCTTAATCACCACAAGCAAACTCTATTTGAAATCCACAGAGCCCAGCTGAGAGAGGATGTCGCTCAGTAATGAAAGAGCTAAGCGTGTAATGAGGCACCATATCCTCCCTTAAGCCGGTCAATCTCTCCCAGTACAGGGAGCCTAGGAGGGAAGTCATAACAGTGACCAACAGAAGAAAGATCAATCACCCCCACTCTTCAGCTCCTGGAGCCCCTACATCATTCTCTTCCTCACCCTCTGGGAGCTCTGATCAGGACTGCATGGCCTGCCCAGAGATCACACTGCCCACACTGCCGATTTATCTATGTATATGTGATTATAATGAGAGAAAGTGATCAAAGGATAACGCAAGCCTATGCTCATGAAGCCCATGTTAATAGGGGTGGCAGACAAATATTAAAATGATTTTTGTGATCCTGCTCAGGGGTAATGAATGAGGGCAGTAGAAGCGAATGCATGTGGAAAGAAAAGGTTGATTGGATGAGAAAACCGGTAAGATGCTGGTTGGGTCCGCGACGATTGAGTAGGCCTCTGGATGGACTCTAACAGCCTGGTTATTAAAATCAATAACAGCAATAACTGTAATCCATCTCCTTCTCGCCACGCTCTGTCCCAGATCAATGCATATTGAGCTACATTTGTAATATTGCTAATATCGCACATAATTCCCTTGGCAGAGATGGGGAATTAAGGCTGCCAGCGGAGAAGTGTGTGCGTGTACGCATGTTTGCTGACAGAACACTGATGTCGGAGCATGTAAGCTTACTCCACAAAGCTGTCAAAGTATGCTACCGGGGAAATCATCACGTATGCTGTACCGACCACCAGCAGAGGTGATGAAACTGTTCATTCTGTTGCTTAAAAGCATGTGAGTGAGCTGTGCAAGGTGGGGTTTAGAACGGGAACACAGCCTTGAAAAGTGTTCCAAAGAGCCGTCAAGCCACATTGAACACGTTTAAGGGAGGAGAAAGATTTGAAAGAGTATTAAGCTACATTACTCCCCAATGTGTCACATTCCCATAGTCTCATTACACACACACCTCAGCATACACACCATAAAGCAAGACATTTAAAACCCATTCCAGGGTCAAGGTAACCTGACAAAGCAGAAGACGGGACGAAAGAGGGGGAAAAAAAATAGACAGTGATCGGCAGTTCTTCAGCTAGAGTAATCCAAAGACTCATCATTTGTCAGGTTTTTTATATAAATGAAGTGGAATCATTAACACAAACTGAAAGAGGCCACAACTTTATGTAAGAACACTGTAGTGTGGCACATTAATACATTTTTTGAAAATATAAATACTCAAAATTATTCTACATTAACCACACATCCCATAAAATCTGATGCAAGATCTACGAGGAGAGTTTTTTCCTTAGGTTGGGAGGACATCTTGCTTTACAAAATGTACTTTTCTGGGCTATAAAAACAAAATCAGCTGTTCTTCTAATTTATTTATCTTAACTGTATGCTGGTCAATGTATCTCTACCCTGTATACAACCCTGCAAAGTCTGGACATGGTATTCTGTACATGTTAAACTGATGCACAAACAGAAAATGAGCACTATTCTAAAGGGAGCCGTCCTCCCTCATTTCCATGATACTGGAAATACTCTATAAAACATCCACAAATATTTTCAGAATCTGGTTTATATTATCTAAAACACACTGTGTAAGATACTGATGAATAAAACTACAAGAACTATTAATGACAAGTGGTTCCCATTTCTGAGTCGTGGTGTGGCTTGCAGGCCATTGACTGGACTAAAGTAAGCTTATACTGCATCCCTTGACACTCCATACAAAGAAGAAAAAAGAAAAAACAAAACAAAAAACAATAAGGTGAATAGAAGAGACAAGGTAGGTAAAAAAAAATAGTTTCCATAGCATCAGGATGACATTTTCCACTCTGTGAGGCAGTTATCTAGCCTTCACTGAACTCTGGAGAGACTAGAGGCAGGCAATCATAAGGAGCCCATCATCATTCGTCCTAACCCCCTCACTTCCAGTGACACGGAGAACGACATGCCATCCAATGTCACTCAAAAAGCCATTTCTGTTCTCCAAGACCCCTCTGACAGACAACAGAGAACGAGAAAAAGATGGAGAGGATGAGGGGCAAAAAGAATGAAAAACCACATGCCATTTTTTTCCAGCTTAGGCCTTTCTGACAGTTTCAAACAAGGGAAGCCTGTGGCAGCTGCGAAAGGGTCTGAAATTATGGCCAGAACCACAAAATTATATGCTGTGTATAGCTGTGAGAAAGTCTGTGAAGCATTTGGGATCATTTGAATTTCTGCATGAAAATTAAAAGTTCTTTTGTAACTCTTACAGACTTGAGATCCAGCAAAAAATCCAGCTAATTGTGTAGATTTATATGCAGAACATCCTTCAAATTGTGTAGAGCTGGGCAGGACATTTACATACTTCTCCCACCAATTACTTTAACTACTGAAACCAGTGTTTCCTAACCAAAAATGATCAAAGACAAATATAAAAGGTGTGTTATAAAACGTGTGTTATATGTTTTCAAACTTATTACATTTTGGAATCTAGTAATGCAGAAATCCATATAATTCCAAAGGGTTCACAAACATTCTCAAAACCATATTTAGTACTTTTAGTATCAGAATGCCTATATCTAAATCAGGTCCAGGAAATGTAGCTGCCTTCTATGGAAGTGGTCAAATGACTGACCCATACATGTACTTTCATGTGAAACACAGTATCAGGCTTTGAGCTTGATAGGCGGAGATGGCTAATATTTTTCTCTGGCCACTGGTGCAAGGTGTTGCTAAAAAGTCATTACATTCTGATTATATACTACCATCTTTTTTTAATGATATGAATTGTGCTTACTATGACTACAGACATGAACAGAAGAGGTCAATTTTAATTTCAAGTTGACTTTACACTTTCAATGTGTAGATAATAACGGTACAGGCCATGAACAGTCTCCTTCTGCTGAAACCCAATAAACCTCTCAAAAGGAGTTGAAAGAAAGAGCACAAAAGGAACACAGAGGGAAAAGAGGGGAATAAGAGCACCAGCGAGCGAGGGGAGTCAGTCAGTCTTGGGCCGCTGAGGTAATGGCGTTTTAAGGAGCCGTGTTCAGACAGCTGAACAGCGGCATCCATGCTCTCTAATCAAATCAGTGAGAAGTGTGGCGTCGCACAAATGAGATTACAACATCTGTGTCTCCCTCCCAGGCCAGGGCCTGAAGGCAGCCAAAGAGCACCAAGCTGGGGCATCACCTTAAGCTTTGGTGGTAAAGATCTGCTCCCTATCCCTCCAGTCCAATAAACTGACTATTCCAATCCAGACTAATACATGTTAGCAGCTTTAAGAAAACTGTACTCACCTCTAAGAGTGAGTGATACAGCAAAAAAGGTTTAATGAAGAACTAGGAATAGAAAAGTACAACAGGTGAAACAGTAGTGTTGTATTTAAAAAGGTTGTGAGTAACTGAGTATATCAAGTTAGTACATACTAGTTGCTACGTACACATGCTCTAATTGCTCTGAATCTCTATGATGCATACAGTTCTTCGTGCTCTGGAAGTCCTAAAGATACCCACAATATAAGAAAAGAACAGTGACAATGTCAGGATAATCATATTTCCATAATGAAATAATTTCCATTTTATGATGTCTCACCAGACCCTGCCAGAGAACTATAAAGATCAGGCAAAAGAAAGCGATGCCAATGTCATCACTTTCTTTTTCTAAGAAAAACGAGGCCAATGTCACTGCCTTGGACAGAGACAAGGTTTAATTTGGTCATCATACGGCACGTCCAAAGACTGGTCAGGGCCAGCTTGCGTTTTCATTCAAACGATGACATCCCAAGGACAGTCCATACTCTACTGCAGAAGAAAAATGAACTTCACTGGTGATTGCTCCTCTCCACTCTCTGTGATCTGGTCTAAATGACTGACGATGATAGAAACGAGGCCATGCTTCCAAACATCTACATAATGAGGAGGCATGGGAGAGAACACGATGGGAAAGATGTCCCCCCACCCCATCCCCCAAGACTGCTGAATGCACAGATGCTGCTAATCAGCCAGACTACCCAGGATGAGACACAGACTGACATGCAAATTGAGAGCACGCAAATGAGAGGAAAGAGAACAAGCTCTTATAAAAACGGAACAAATCAAGAACCCTCAAAGAGCTGGAATGTTATGGGTAGAAATCTGGTGGCAAACACACAATTAAAGGAATTTAGAGACTATTTGAAAAGTGAGATCAGACCGAAGAGGCTCACATTGAGGAAGTGACAGCAACAGCCATATGGCTGAAACTCTAACCCCTGCCAGCTCCATATTTGCTCACATAGGTTTCCCTGTGTCACACTGTGGGTACCTGACCTCAAAAAGACATCTGCCTTTGAGTAACGGGATATTATCACTTATAAGTGATGCTGAAAAAGAGTCAGTCTCATATCACCAATGTACTGATGAGCTTAGCTAGCACAATGTGCTAACAGTTATGCAATGCAGCGGCTCCAAACCTGAAGTAATCCCTGATCTCTGATGCCTTTAAGTCAATAAGACAGAGTAAACCCTCTATGGTGTCACACTGGGAGAATATGACTGTCCTCTCAGTGGAGAGCCCACTATTTGCTTCAATTGATGGCTCTGATCAAATACAGCTGGCTATGCTGGAGCTTGCCAAGCTGAAATCATTTTCAAATCAGGTACAGTAACCCATATCGTTTCTCACCTCTTCCAAAACACCGATTACAGGCAAATGAGAGAAAGAGACAGACAGAGGAGGAGAGAGCAAGAGAGAGCTTTTAAACCACTCACTGATAAAGTGCCTTTTACACACCAGGTGCATTAGTGAAGCCCCACTTCCAATTAGGCAGAATGAGGTGAACCCAGAGGAAGCGGGCTGGTGGGGGCACAAGAGCCTCAGCCAAGCATGAAGGCACACTACAGCAATTCAGGCATCTGCCACAACTTCGTGCATTCAATGCGAAGACATTTCCAGCCCTAACAACTTTTTAAGGAAATTTATGACAGCCATTTAGAATAAAGAAAAAAGAGAACTTGACGTGGGGCTTTACGATAAACGAGCCTTTGGTACAGACAAGATACTGGAGTCAGCACACTCAGGCAAACTCAGCATCTCATCGTGAATACCAAACACAATAGCTCTGTCTCACCCCGGACAATTAACAATGGATGAGCCTAAATGAACTCATGAACTATTAATCACACAACGTGTATTTTAGAGAGGCTTGTAGGCACCAGAGGAAACTTTGATAACAACTCGGCTCCCCAGGCTTTGCACAATTACATAAAGACATACTGTCAACAACGCACAATTATTAAAAAAGAGCCCCCGATAATTATCATAAACCGTTCAGATCATACCGTCAGCTAATTTAAAAGGCGGAACTCCTCTCCCTCAGTGCAGTGAAAGATCTTTACTGAAGTACATGAGGGGCAAGTACATTTTTTCAACGACACAAACAACTCACTGCTAGAACACATTCCACCCTTATTTATTCTCACCTCATGTGTGCTCTTAGTGAGGAAAGAAAGCTTGAGCCTGTCAAGGCCACCATGCCTCACCTCTCTCTGTCTTGCTCATGCTCAGAATGGTTGCTATCACCAGGGGCCAGAGGCTATCTGATTCACCAACCCACCAGCTCAAGCCAGGCCTGGCAGTCACCAAGGAAACAATGGTTAGGGCTTAAAACACATTTAATATCTTGGCAAACAGAGCAAAGTAATCTAGCAGTTGTGTTCCCATTTCTCTCTATGCATTTACTCAAGAAGGTTGCTTTTGAGCATAAGCCAATGTGACAACGCAATTTGGGCGCTGGACTCTGCTGCATCACAGCTTACGTCATCGCCACTTTGGTGAACTTAAGCACGGGCAAGAATAATAATCAAATCAGCTTTCACTTTCAATGACTCCCCATGTACAGAGACCATGCAAAGATACACTGACCTTAAACGAGGAGACAGAGATGAGGCAGTTTGTGTGTCAACTGCTGATTAAAAAAGGCAAAATATTGTTTAATTTTACAGTTGTCTGTGAGAGCCAAAAGAATAAGTCTTACATAAAGCATTCAGCTGGAAGGCAGAGAGAGCCACGTTAGTATGAGTATAAGCTTGTGTTGTGTTGCTGCGTGAATGTGTGTTATGAAGAGAGAGAAGCAAGGTGACGCAGGCCCTGTCGTCAGCAGCTCTGGGGCTGAGGAGTTGACTCTTGAGCTGCAGTTCTCTCTCTGTCACTCCCTCTGTGATGTACTGAGTGTTCCTTGGTTGAAGGTAAGAGGGAAGAAAAGGGAGAAAACACACAGCCCATGGGCAAGGCTTTCACCAAGAGCTCATCAGAGAGACAGAGAGAGAGAGAGAGAGAGAGAGAGAGAGAGAGAGAGAGAGAGAGAGAGAGAGAATTAAACCTCTCATTGGATCATTATTAACACCGGAGTGGAAGTACCATGGAAACAGCAATGTCATTAGCCCCCCCCCAAAAAAGGAGGGCAGGACAAAATAGCAAGACAATGTCTGAGGTAACAGAAATAATGGAGCTGAAGGACTCCTTTTCCCTCCCCAAAATTTTCTCAATTCATGGAAAATATACTTCCTGTGACACTTAACTCTGCAAATATTTCTTTCTTTAGATATAGAAAATAATAGAAAATGTTTTAAAAAGGCCTGTCATTGGCCTAAAGAAAAATAGACAGAGAACAAAACAAAGAAGAAACTAAGTAAGAAAGGGGGAGAGAGAAAACAGAGAAGGTTTAAAAGGCTGGTTAGGGCCAGCATGCGTGCCAAACCCTACTGTGCCAAATTCCAGCCTAGAATGCCTGGAACAGCAAAAATATCCTTAGCAGCCACTTACCAGAGAGGGGCAGGGACAAAAGAGGAGCGAAACAGGCAGAAAGAGAGGGACAGAAATAAATCCTCTCAACCACAATGCTCTCAGTGAAAAGTGTTTTCAGGACCAAATTCAGCCTATACTATTACAGGGACCCCCCCTAGAGCAGGCAGTCACAGGCCGATGGAGAGCAGCATGGCAACGTCTCCTGCTCCACCACTCTCTTCATGACCTCATCGTTTAATATTTACACTGCATCACAACCTAGTATAAATGAATTTTTAATCATTTTTTTTAATCAAAATTCAACTATGAAAGTGAAGCTTTCAAATCACAAAGGCTACAATTTTAATTACACATTATTATCAAAGATGTCTTAAGTTTTAAAAAGAGCAGTTTCAAACCTGCAAACTATGCATGGATTACTTCAAGAAGCAACCAAACATCCACATGCTACAGACATGACAATCACACACAAGACAAGCAACGCAATGCCATCTGAGCTCTGTGTTACAACATGCATGGTGAATTAGGGCCGTTAAAATAATGTGAAATTTGAATATTTATTGAATTAAATGAAATCATATCCTTTAGAATGTTGAAAATGTCCATTCAAATGGTAACAGCTATCAGGAGAACACAGCATTACAGTCCATACATAAACAAAACCATGACCATCTATTATGACTTTAAATTGAGTTTTAAAAAATTGCCGCTTATGTGACCACTCTGTTTTAGCTTATAAAGAAATCAGGATATCACTGGTGTGGGAAATTTTATGGAAAAATCATTGTTAAAGATATGAGAGAATAAGCCTATTTACACTTTTTCTTGGATCCATCTCACGACTCCCAGGTTAAGAATCACTGAATTATAAGAGTGTGAGCTTTTGAGGATGCTGGATATTTACTTGATAGGCCATTTACTGTGGATGGCCGGACATTTTTAATGTATTTACATAATGCATTTAAAATTCAAATATATATGAGTATTTGACAAACAAGGAGAAAATTCTAATTTAATTTCTGATCCCAGCTGACAACCCCATAGTGAATTACACAAAACACACAAAACTGCCTTCTCAGCCTTTCATTTTCACCCTCTCCCCGTTTATTCCCCCCAATGGTTAGTGAAGAGCAGCCCACGCATGGCTTCTTAATCCCGTAAGCCTGGTTAAAAAAAAATGCTAACATATGAAAAGGGATTTGGAGAATATGGTCTGTAACAAATCTGTTTGCATTAGCAGGATTTTAAAAGCCTAAACAGGGCTGGGAACAGAGGGGCCAGCAGACAGTGCCTCAGATATGTTTTACATCCCCTACCTCTTTCCCTTTTATATGTTTGCTCCGTTTCTCTACGCACACCCCCTACAGGGTCATCAATTGTTCCCTCTTTTTGCCCTAGTGGCAGGGGCAGCTTTGAGAACTCAATCAGTGGCCTTCCCAGGCAGTGCTTAACCCTGGCTGCTGTGCCGGATGGCCACTGTGTTATTGACTTCAATTTAGAAAGTGCTGCACACTCCCCCGCCCTCCCCCACCATCTCCCACCCCACCCTTTATACCACGCTCTGCCACCTCTGGGAAATCCCGCACTGCACTGCAACAGAAAACACATTTAAGAAAAGGTCATAGCCCACAGTTTACAGGGATTTATCCTGGAGCTTTCCGTCATACTCCCCCTGTGCCCTCCACTGCTGCGATTGACTACTGCTTAGCTTGGACGCCTGGACCTCAACACCTGGTAGAGAAACGTAGGGGGGGATGGGACAGTCAGTCAAAAATAACGGTCATTTTCTATATTTGAAAATCAGCTGTGGGCATGCACAAATGACCACATGAGAAAGAAAAAAACTACTACTGCAACACACACATGCACAGAGGATACATTTCCTCTTGCAGAGATGATCCACATTTTCCAGCACCGCAAAATTCACCTTGATGTGCCTTTTCGGGCTGAATATAATTTTCCATGCATTAGATTACCAGACCCTATTACCTCTGCCTCTGCCTCCAGCCCTGCATGCTCCCTCGCTCTCTCTCATCTTTCTTGGAATAGACTGTAAGCATATTGTTCATTTAAATCTAACAGAGCTCAATCTTCCTACAACTCACCAGCTTAATGGTGCCATTGGAATACATTAAACCCCTCTATGAGGCATAAGGTGGAAGTTTAAGTCGGATGCATTTTGCCTTTGCTTATTCTTTCCTATTGTTTGAAGGGCACAAGGCTTGAGATGGTCATGAAGTCTCGGCGTTGTAGTGGGAGATGACCTCCAGATGACCTCTGTAACAGTCTTCGTGGGGTGTGGTTGGGAGGTGTATTTGGAGATAAAACCACCTAGTGGCTCCTTGGCTCAGCAGGAAACAGGCATTATCCCATCATGGTTTTGCTTAGTATTTGACATTTGCGATGAACCACGAAGTAACGTCTTATTCACAGCGACTGCGCATGCATAAGGAGTGAGGTTATGAGACCAAAATAATGTGGTGTGGTAAACACACAGCCAAGGTAGATCCAGGATGTAGTGCAGGGTTCCTGCACAATGTTTACATTTAAATCCAATGCAGTTCAAAACTTTAAGACCTCAGCATAAACAGATTAAAATATGATATGTATTACATATATATTGCATATGGTTTGAGATGACACGGTCCTTACATAGTCTTTTCAGTTTGCTTGACCATCAGTTCCACTGTCCTCTAGTCCCTTATCAGCGGTCAGTTTTGTCCACAGGACCGATGTGAGCTGGAGTCATTTAATATTGAGTATCAACCGATACCGATCTGATCTTGTTTTCATTGATAATATAGCTGCTTACTTACTTTTACTTACTCTTACTTACTACACTTTTTTCAAAATGACCTTTTTAGTATGTGCACAGGATTGGGGCGCAACAGAATACACGTATTGGAAACACGTATTCAGAATACAGAAATTAAGCAACTGTATTCAGTCCAGGTTACATTTTTTAAAGGGAGTATTCAGAATACAGTTACATACAATATTCAAAAGAAACCATCAATGCATGTCTATTAAATATTTTAGAATCAGCGCATGACATTCTAAAGAGCGCCTCAATTAATGGCTTTTTTTTTAATAAACACGGAAACCAAGCTAGACCCCAACTTCCTCCCATAATTCCTGGGCAAATTTACCGAATGGCGCAAACAAAGATAACACGATGACTGAAGAAAACATTTCCTGATGTGCTGAACGGCAAGCTTCATTTTAAAAAGGTCCCAGATGGACGTTTAGATAAAACTAAAGTTCCATCTGGAACTGGATGAATAGAGGTCACCACTATAGGAACAGATAGCTCTCGCAATATAATCGCGGCAGCAAGGAATCTACCATTTGAGCATATGCCCTGTGCAGCGCACATTATACAGAGGGTCATCACAGTGGCTCTCTGTCACAGCAGGTTTGTTGATGCTTTAGCCAAGTGCAGTAAAATAGCTGGATATTTCAAACACTGTCCTGCAAACACAGCAGAGCTGAAAGTTCAGCAAGCCTCTCATAGTCAAGAAGAGGAGACACTCGTCCAGGATGTACCCACGCGCTGAAATTCAACTCTCGAAATAATAAAGCAGGTCCAGCACAACAAAGACACACTGAAGGTAACGCTGGCACAGCAGAAGCACAACTTAGCTGCTTTTTTGACTGCCATACAATTCATGAATTCTTGTATTTATCTCCCCCCAAAAATAAAAGTAGACACTATTTAAACTTCATGATTAATCATGATTAATCACAACCTGTGTGTGATTAATTTGATTCATTTTTTTTAATCGATTAACACCACTAGTTCCTAGATATTTTACGTCCCTAAAATTTTAAATATCTATTTGAAGACTAAGACTTTTCAAGGAACGCTGATAAGGAAAAAAACGTAGATGTCATGTCAAAAAAAACTTGAAAAGTACTGAAAGAACTTCATTCATCTATAAAACATCATTCTACATCATTCCTTATTGCTACTGGTCTGGCTGGTGGGGGGAAAAAAAAAATAAATAATAATCGATAAGAGGAGTGGCTGACTAGGTGGAAGGGCTGTCTGAACCAATGACTGGGGTCAAAGTGTGCTGGTGCCGTGGTTTATAGAGGTTTAAACATCAATGTAGATATCATTTGCTCATTACTGTGCTTTAGACAAACACAAAAAGACTATTTTATAGTTGCCTGTTGTCACAGCTCTGTGATGAAAAAACTGCTGCATTATAGAATGCTAATTGCGGCTGGCTAACAGTGCTGCTGTTTGGCTCTCTGCCCAATTTGCATACAAAAAGACACCGCCACAGTGTTTGAACTGAAAAGGTGGGTTCAGTAGTTCAGAGAAATTGTTGTCGAACTGTCACTCAAACAAGACATGCTGTTCCACTGACTGCTGCCAACAGCAAGTGTAATGGAAATTTGTGGCACATTTCACACTTAAAATTTCAAATATAGAAAGCTACTAGTTCAGCCACGTATTTATATAAATTTCTATTTCGGTAAATGAATGCTCTATAGTTTTCTGTCCTGAATTTAAAAAAGGAAGTGTCACTACTGCTGCAAGTTCAAAATAGAACTAACCAGCGAACTTCATGTCTGGGGTACATTACCTCTTATAGTGAGTCACACAAGGACACAAAGCTCACTTTCCAATCCATCAGCTAATGAGCATTCCATATGAAGAACTTGTATAGGCATATGAAAGAATCCCACCAGCATTCCACTATCTCATTAAAAAGAAGGAGCCTATCAGTTTGACAAGCCTGCCATTTTTACTGCAGGTACAGTTTGCCCTTTTAGGCTAATGCAGAGCCAAATCAGGAGCACAAATCCCAGCCTAAAGCATTAAGAGAAACTGCAGGGTTGTTCTCGAATCAGTGTAAAAAAAAAAGCAAGTCACCAGGCGACTGCAAGCGTCCTCAAAATCAACTCCGTGTAGTGGTTACTAGTGATGGGTGAAGTGGGACTCTGTTTAAGTTGAATTTAAGGTATCTGGCTGGAGCTTCATAAGCTGGCCTGTAGCCAGAAGACAAACGGAGCCTGGCATAATGAAGGTCATCAGAAGATAAAGAATGGCCATTAGGAAAGTGCCAGCACAGAGGAGGGGCTGTGACACCCAGCGCCATGGCACAGACACACTTCAGCTCCCACCAATCCCTCACAGCACAAACAGCCTGGGCAAATATTATTAACCACACACTGGGGCCTGAGTGCTATGACAGAAGCAGGAGAGAGAGGGAGGGAAGGAGGTAGGGAGGGGGAGAGAGAAATTGAAATTCTCATTGGGTCATCATTGAGGAGCAAAAGAAGAAACAGACAGCAAAGAGGGAAAAAAAAAAACAGGAATATCCTGATTAGGTTTGAAGGATCAGAGTCTAAACAGATCCAGGCATATATTATTGAATCAGGTAGCGACTATTAATGTAGATCCAATTTCAATCCTTTATTATAACTCTTCCACTGTGCATACAGAAGCAAAGCATTTTTTCAGAAGTAAACAAGCAGTCTAAATGTCTGAGATGTGGGAATATGTTGAAGTAGAAAAAGAAAACCTGGCAGTGGTTTGTGTTTAAGTAAACTGCTTTTTGCTAAAAAGAAATGTTTAACCTTGTAGCAAGGTGCACAGTTACGATTCTTATCTTTTTTTGATGCTCGCCATGAGCAGTATACAAATAGAAACATGTTCATCACATTCACACACGACTGGTGAAAAAAGTGACAGTGTTTAATTTTGTTTACAAACCCTTTTCCAAAAAAGCTGGGACGCTGTATGAAATTTTAATACAAAATACAATGCTGTGCAAATTATTTAAATCCTATATTTAACTGAAAATAGTACAAAGACAACATATCAAATGATGAAACTTACTGTTTTTTGAAAAATATATACCCCATTTTGAAATTGATCACGGCAACATGCTGCAAAAAAAGTTGGGACAGGGGCAACAAAAGATTGGTAAAGTTGTGAAATGCTAAAAAAAAAAAAAAAAAAAACACCTGGAGGAACATCTCACAGCTAATAAGGCTAACTGACAACAGGTCAGTGACATGACTGGGTATAAAAAGAGCATTCCAGAGAGGCTGAGTTTTTTCAGAAGTAAAGATATGGAGGGGTTCACCACTTTGTCAAAAACTACAAGGGCAAATAGTGCTACAATTCAAGAATTTTTCTAAACGTAAAATAGCAAACGACTTGGGGATTTCATCATGTACAGTACATAATATCACTGAATTCTCTGTATGCAAGGGACAAGGCTGAAAACCAATACCGACCGGACGTGATCTTCAGGCCCTCAGGTGTCGCTGCATTAAAAACAGCAACGATTCTGTAGTGGAAATGACTGCATGGGCTCAGAAACACTTCTGAAAACTATTGTCTGTGAACACAGTTCATCGCTGCATCCACAGGTGCAAGTTAAAACTCCATCATGCAAAGAAGAATATAAACAGGGTCGAGAAACGTCTTTGGGCCCTAGCTCATTGTGGTCTGACTAATAGAAATGTTTAATTCTTTTTAGAAATCATGGATTGTGTCCTCTGGGCTAAAGAGGAGAGGAACCATTCGGCTTGCTATGAGCGCACAGTTCAAAGGCCTGCATCCATGATGGTATAGGAGTACATGTGTGCACATGGTATGGGTGACTAAGACTGTGAAGGCAACATTAATGCTGAACGATAAATATACAGGTTTTGAAGCAACCTATGCTGCCATTCAGACTACGACTTTTTCAGGGAAGGCCTTGCTTATTTCAGCAAGACAATGCCAAAACACATTCTGCACGTTACAACAGCATGGCTCCATAGTAAAAGAGTCCGGGTGCTAAACTGGTCTGCCTACAGACCAGATCTGTCACCCACTGAAAACGTCTAGTGTATTATGAAACGAAAAATAGGACAAAGGAGACCCCGAACTGTTGAGCTGCTGAAATCCTTTTTCAAGCAAGAATGGATAACAGTGGTAAACATGCCCCTGTCCCAACTAATTTAAAACATGTTACAGGCAACAAACTCAAAATGGGGAAATATTTCAACATTTGATATGCTTTTTACTATTTTCAATTAAATATAGCATTTAACTGATTTGCACACCATTGTATTCTGCTTTTATTTACATTTTGCACAGCAAAACTTTTTTGAAAATGAGATTGCAGGAGAAGGCACACAATAATTTTAAAGTAATTAGCAGACTGCCATATCTTACCCAAATAGGTCTGGATTTAGGAAAGTAATTCTACTTCAAGTGTGCACTGTGTGGCAGCATTACAAAAACACTCATTAGTTTGGACAGGAAGGTGAAAACTGGACTGCGACATTCCTAGTAAAAAATGGAATAAAGACATGACTGTGAAATAGAGTAAAATAGAGAATCTAAGACAGTGTGGGCCAGAGGCAGAGGCCCGGAGGCAGTTTTAAAACTGTAAATCCCATAGTGTGCTTATTGCTCAATCTTTGTTGGGAGCATACGATGTGAATAATGATAAGAGGTAAATCCCACGTAAGGGGGTGGGACGGTGCTGCCCGGTGCAGTAATCTCCCATGGAATTAATTCCTGGAAACTGAAATTAAATGGAACGGAAGTGTCCGTTCCCCCAGCCCACTCAAGGTCACAAGTGTTTGCTGAAATGACAGAGCTTTCAGGCTCACAACATTTGATAGATTCAATGCCTGAGAGAAAGTAATAACGAAGCAGCCTGGAGTCGGCAGCAAGGATGCATGGGTATGTATCTGTGTGGGAAGCGTATCAATTAATGAAGAAAGAGCAGACACGAAACTATGAACAAAGTAGCACAGCATATGTCCAAACAGTAACACTTACAGGATCTGTATGTTTGCTAACTATTTTTGTATCATATTTCATATTACACTGTTACATATGTGAACCTTTTGCACATAAGAGAAAACTGCATTAGCATAAAAAGCATTTGCCTTGCTGTAGGTGATTCACAGAAAAGTTATATGTCTCATTTGCTCTTTGAGTGCATAATCAGGCCAATACTACTGTCAGTCTGTGCTTTAAATCTGACACGCACATGCCGGGCACCCAGACAAGTGCGCTATTTCAGTGGAGCTGTGCAGTGGACAAAACTGTGGTGACTAGCAAAATGCATCATGACAGAGCAGAACAATTCTCCCTCAACTGAAATAATGCACCAAGTTCTGTGCCATGTTTCATATAGTCAGAACAGGTTTTGGGATTTGAGATTCTGCTTTGGACCAGTATGCACTGAATCAAAAGCACCACCAAACTAAGAATAGGTGCACTCATTATGTAACCACATAGCTGACTTAAAAAAACAGGTAAATAAAATTCACAATCTAATTAGGGTTGCACCTCTGACCAAGCACATACAAATCTCTATACGTATCTCTACTGAATCCTAGAAACACCTGAATCTATAGATTCAGCAGAGGCTATTAGTATTTTAAAATAAAGAAAATAAAAAAAGGAAAATGTTGAAAATTTGTTTCTGTTGAAAACTTTACATGAATAAATAATTTTTATGTAGTCAGACTGCTTATTTTGGAGTAACTGAGTCTGAGTCTACAGCCACAAAATGACTCAAAATGGCAATCCCTATATCAGACTACCAACTTCACGCACTTTGTACCAGTGTAGATACTGATCATGATACTGCTGGAATTGATGTAAGTTTATTTATGAGGTGTTTGTCTTACAAAATGTCACACTTACATATGCGTTTTACACCAAAGTGACTTTTAACAGAACAAGCAGATCACAAAAGGTTTTTCATGTGCTTTTGCTCAGTTTCGGCTGGAGAAATGGAGAACAGTGATGGCACACCAATAGCATTTTATTACAAGGTATAATGAGAGACTGTGGATTTATCATTCTTTCGCCTTCAACAAATTTATTCCATCATAGCATGGAATGGCAGTGTCGTGAGCTATGGGGCTGGGACTAATGCACATGGAGTTCAATGTTATGGATCGGCTTTAAGCGTACAGTCCAGACTGCAGTGCCCCAAGAGTAAAGCTCAGAGTGCATTTATTGGACAGTACTGGTACTCTTCAGTAGGCTGGAGCTGGGTGGGAGGCTGACCTACATGCAGCTGGCCCCAGCCCAGATTTAGTGGCACACCCTGGGGCTCCTGCACTGCCTCCCCCACCCTGGACTAATCGACGAGCCCTTCCACGTCAAACTGGGTCGGCCTGGAAGCCCAGTTCCAAGCAGGCCTCTTCCACATGCTTACTTGCCCAGGGTGAGGTAGGCTAGAAGACTGGAGCTTTGCTTCCCTCTTCAGACCTTTTCCAGAAGGTTGTGAGAAGGATGGACACCCCCAGCATGAGCAAGGCATTTTGAGTCACGCTGCTGCCCTTGGATCAGCATTACAGCTGGAGCTTGGTGCAGCCCATGTGGTGACTGAGAAATGTCGATGGTAGCATAAAACGTCCCGCATAGATGTGTGTGTCATACACAAACACATGAAATGCACATGTATTTATGGAGGGTGTTTAGTCCAAAAAGGGAAATATTTAAAGGATATTGAACACCAAGCAAGAAGCACTACCCGATGTGGAATCGCAGATAGGACGAGTAACAGAAGCGTGATGAACATCAAGCTCAGGCTCATTCTACATTGTACTTACACAGATTTGTAATAAAACTTCCATCATTTAGTGAACTGATATTTTGAAAGAGCTCTTTACCTCTTGCTGTTTTCACAAAAAAAGTAAACAGCAAATTAGTTACAACGTGACTAGGCTAATAATGTTAGCTTGGATCCGCAAGGTTAGCATTTGTCTGTTTATCTTAGTCTGTCTTGGTGTAAGTTTTAAACCATTTCACCTACTATGGCTATAGATTTGTGTGGTCAGGATCTACCAAGCTATATATGATGTTCTGTCTGCTCTCTGTTCCAGCACTGTCAGAACCACTACAGCAAGACAGAAGAGATATTTTAATCCTGGAAGTGAGGAGACACAAGAGAGAAGAAAGTGGAAAAGCAGAATGAGACCAAGAGTGAAAGAACGAGAGTAAGACAGCGAGATTCCACGGTCCAGCCCAAATCCTGCCTAGCTCTGTGCACCCAAGTGACTCCCTCGGCTGCATCCAAAAGTGGCTTAATCCGCCTCAAGTGAGTGATGACCCACACACAGTACTGTCCAATCCCTACTGAGCCCCCTCTTGGACCATGCACTGACCAGGCCAACACATTCACACACACTCGCTCAACTCAGCCAGTAGTGTTACAAACCCTGGGTGACTAAACACCATCACTCTGCCTGTTGCCTTTCCAAAATAAACGGGAGGGCGGTGCAGGAGATGGTGAGACAGAATGGTGTAGCACGTTTCTGCTGGAAGTGAGGAGAATGGTGTGTACTCATTCATTAGTTGGAACGTGTTTATCTTTAAAAACTAGAGCAAACCACTCCCTCTCGCAGCACTCCATCCTCTAGCTATCTGCACCCTCAAAATAGTGCCTTGCACTCCCAAAGCCACCAGGACAAAAGCTTTTATAGAGCCAATCAGCAACAGTTAGTAACATCACTTACATTAAGCCCAAGAGGCCAGAAATGGAATGAAAAAGAATAAAACAGAAAGGACAGAGTGAGAGAAAACAAAAGTAAAGATTACTGAAAAGATGAAGTAAAAGAGCAAACCAGGTAAACGAAAGCAAAAGAGCAGACCAGTGAAAGAAGAGAGGGGGAGCTAGAGTGAGAAAAGGAGCACTGTGTATCTAAGTGAGACAGAGCAAATGAGAGAGTGAGCGAGCAAGCGAGAGAGAGAGGGAAAGAGAGAGGGAGAGAGACAGCATGAGCGAGTGAAGACAGTGCGCGAGAGTGCGCGTGTGTGCATGTGAGAGAGTGGGCGGATGAGTTAATGCACAAAAACACTGCATCAAACCAATGCACTGCTTGGAGCACGATGCGTCAGCAGTACATTCACGTTTCTACTGAAGGACAAAAGGGAGAGTGAGCGCATGAGCTTATGTCCCAGCTGCCTGCTTTCTACAGCTCAGCGAAACATGCTGGAAAAAAATCATCGGGAGCTGCCGCCGTACACAGCAACGGAAGCAGGATTAAGGCAGGACCAACGAGGTTAAAAAGAAAAGGGGAAAAAAGGAAGGAAAAAAGAGGGAGCAAGAGAGAATGCTGTTGCCGTGGGGACGCACTTCTCCCTCCCAATGCTCATCCGGCAGTTCGAGCCAGCGGCTGTGGGACTGAGCTCTCTGACGCCTCTCTCAGCTTAGGACACTGCAGGGGCTCCAGCTCCGCGCTATACGGATACTTTTCAGATCGACACTACGTCACAGGAGGGGAGGAGAAGCGTGCTCTCTCTTTCTCTCTCCCTCTCCCTCTTTCTCTCATTCCAGGGAGCGGGAGAGTGTGCTCGAAAGCAGGAGAGAGCTTTCTCCGCTGAACAAGCTGTATTGGGGTCCTGCTGGCACCAGTATCTCTTCCCTCTGACACTCACTGACCTCCCTTTCAGAAGAAATTGACGGATTACTGTGAAGAGTGCGGGAGGCAGGCTGCAGCCACCACCGTTTGTGCATCTGTCGAGCTGGAGTGCGGAACTAGTTAAACCAAGAAATAACCCAATGACTGCAGTGTGTGTCACACAGCTTTTTTAACTGCCGCGGCACAGGCAAATCAAGCGGACGAGGACAGCGACTACAAAAAGTGAGTGGAACAGACTGGGGGGGAAGGGGTCTGTTTTCCTTCTTTTAAACAAAAAGAGAAGAGCGCATTTGAAAAGACTGGAATTCTCATTCTTCTTCTTATAACCCACACCACCCCCCACCAACCCCCTCCTCCTTTTTCACCCCTTCTGCCTTGGTTTAGCGTATGCAGGCATTCTACTACGGAGACTGGAGGAAGGTATTTAGCGGTGGCGTCAAGCAGCAGTTTCCAAGGACAAGTATCTGCGAATGAGGCGACGGCGAGCGAGGGAGCACGTCTCTGGGAGCGAAACTGGAATGCTACCACTGCCTAAAGCTCTATGGGCCTGCAGCTCTACTGCTTTCCTTTGGATGCTCTTCTGTGGATTTATTAGGGGCCATTTTGGCATTTCTCTCTTGCTTTCTACAACAAATACAAAAACCAAAAGGCTTTCCTTTTCTCTGGGATATATGAATCTTTAAAAGAAAAGAAAAAAAAGGGGGGAAAAGCAGCGCCTATGTTGTGATTGCAAAAAAACGGACCTGTAAATCTACCGAGGTAGGTGTCTGGTGTTTCCAACCCTTTTCATATAAAAAAGTCTACGCTTTTCTTCTATTCATTACTCCTTAGCTTTTTTTTCTCCCTTTCCCCTGTACTTTCATACTTTGTCACTGAAAATGGCCCCTCTAGTTCAGTAAATGGAAAAGCAAGTTAGAGTGTTGCTTAACCCAGGGTAGGGCCAGCTCACCTTTAACCAGAAAGGAACCCCTCCCCTCAACCCCCTTTCCATCTCCTCACCATCACCCCAAGCCTCCCCAATCCCTTCCCCCGCCCCCCAGACGATGCTGAATTATGAACGTGCCACATCATGAGTCTCCTGGGGCGGGTAGCTGTGCGTCGAGCCAGGAAAGCCGCCCTGCTCTGTGTCGTCTTCCTCATGGTGCAAGTGTCCGTGGAGGTGGCGGCGGGAGCGGCGGGGCCCCAAGGCTGCCCGCCCGTCTGCTCCTGCAGTAACCAGCTCAGCAAGGTGGTGTGCACCCGCCGTGGACTCACCCGCGTGCCCCCTGGCATTCCCACCAACACCAGGCACCTCAATCTGATGGAGAACTCCATAGAAGCAGTACAGGCTGACTCTTTCCGCCATCTTCACCACCTTGAGGTGCTGCAGCTCGGGCGCAACGCCATCAGACAAATAGAGGTGGGGGCCTTCAATGGCCTTACGAGCCTGAATACCCTGGAGCTCTTTGATAACCGGCTGACTGTGGTGCCTAGTGGCGCCTTTGAGTATCTGTCAAAGCTGCGAGAGCTGTGGCTCAGAAACAACCCCATTGAGAGCATCCCTTCTTATGCCTTCAACCGAGTGCCCTCTCTCATGCGACTGGACCTAGGTGAGCTGCGAAAGCTCGAGTACATCTCTGATGGGGCGTTTGAGGGTCTTGTCAACCTCAAGTACCTCAACTTAGGCATGTGCAACATCCGCGGAGAGATGCCCAACCTGAACCCGCTGCTAGCGTTGGAGGAGCTGGAGATCTCAGAGAACTTCTTCCCTGAGATCAAGCCCAGCTCCTTCAAAGGACTGACTTCACTCAAAAAGTTATGGATCATGAACTCCAAAATAGGGCTAATTGAACGCAATGCATTCGATGACCTGACGTCACTTGTGGAGCTAAACCTAGCCCACAATAACCTGAGCTCTCTGCCCCATGACCTGTTTGCCCCACTGAAGTATCTGGTGGAACTACACCTCCACCATAACCCTTGGAACTGTGGCTGTGACTCGCTGTGGCTAGCACGGTGGCTGCGTGATTACATACCCACCAACTCAACCTGCTGTGGCAGATGTCACTCTCCTGCACATATGCGAGGACGTCAGCTGGTGGAGGTGGACCGGGGTGACACTGGTGCAATGCAGTGTTCTGCTCCTTTCATCGCTGATGCCCCAAGAGACCTCAATATCTCAGCAGAGCGGGTAGCAGAACTTCGATGTCGAACAGCAGCCATGTCATCAGTGCGGTGGCTTCTGCCCAATGGCACTATACTGACACATGCGTCCAGCCACCCACGTATAACCGTGCTCAATGACGGAACTCTAAACTTTTCAAACGTTCTGGTGGGTGACACGGGCATGTACACTTGCATGGTGTCCAACGCAGCAGGAAAATCCAATGCTTCGGCTTATCTAAATGTGAGCGCAGCTGAGCTGAACACATCCAACCTCAGCTACTTTACCACGGTCACAGTGGAGGTGCTGGGTCCAACATCTGAGCTGCCAAAAACCAAGACCACAACAACCACAGCAGGTGCAAGTACAACAACAACAGCTTCTCCATCAGTCTTTCAACCAGTTTTCATCTCAACACCAACAGTCCTTCTTCAGAGCACCGAACTACCACCAAGTCGGCCGTCAGCCGTGCCAGCTTCTAAAGCGACAACAGGGAAGCCACCCAACCCTGCCAGCACCAGCCTGGATGAGGTGATGAAGACAACAAAGATCATCATTGGCTGTTTCGTTGCGGTGACACTGCTAGCAGCAGTCATGCTAATCGTGTTTTATAAACTGCGGAAGCGGCATCAACAAAGGAGCACAGTGGCTGCAGCCAGAACTGTAGAGATTATTCAAGTGGATGAGGAGGACCTGCCTCCACCTGCCTCTGCTGCCAGTATACCAGGGGAGGGAGCACTAACACTACCAGAGATAAGGGACCATAATAGCATTCACAAGTTGGATTACATAAACCACAAATCAGACTACAGCTACCACAAACCCAAAACAGATTATAGCACCCATAAACCCAAGTCAGATTATAGTATCCACAAACCCAAACCTGACTTTAGCACTTACAAACCGAAATCGGACTACAGTATCCAGATTCCCAAGACAGACTACATTACACACAAACCAAAATCTGATTACAACACTTACAAACCAACAATGGACTACAGCCCTCACAAACCATCCTCAGACTACACTCACAGATCATTGCCAGATTATCACATACATAAAAAACCTGACCAGAGTCCATACAAACCTGGATATAGCACTCACAAGCCAGACTACAAATCTCAAACAGTCAAACCAGACTTCAGCCCTTTCAAACTAGATTACAGCATTCACAAACCCAAAACAGACTACAGCATGCACAAACCCAAAACCGATTACACTCCCCACAAAGCTGCTACCAACTACAGCCCCTTCAAGATGGATTGCAGTCCCTTCAAACCGGACTACAGTGCATTTAAGGCAGACTACAGCCCACTCAAAGCAGAATACATCAGCCACAAACCAGACTACAGCCCCCACAAGCCTAAAGTGGATTACAGTCCTCACAAAGAGGACTACAGCCCCCATAAGCTCGACTATAGCACTCTGAAGCCCAAGTATAACACCTACAAGCCTGGAGGACACGGAGCTAAATGGACAGAAACCAACAGCATCGGAAACTCTCTTCCTCGAACCCTGCCCAGTACCATCACCACTATCTCAGAGCCCTTCGTTATAAAAACACATGCGAAGGAGAAAGTACAAGAGACTCAAATCTAGCCCTCGACAACCCCCACCCCCAAAAAGAAAAAATCATAGCCAATTCATGGCCTGAAAAATCATCTCCCTATTTCCTCTCAAACACTCCCAAGACACCCCCATGAAAACATGCAATAGAATGCACAAAGAGAAAAAAGAGACTGTTTTTTGTACAGCGTGAAAAACCTAGAGACTGATTTCTTGTTGTACATGCTTATAAATATATGGGAAAAAAAATCAAAAACTATCATAGAGAAGCAGATTATATTAAAAAATAAATTAAACTATTTTCTAACTTGTAACTTCTATTTAAAAAATGAGTTGTTTAAAGATGCTGTCCTGACTTTAAGAAATGAGGGTAGTGTTGTTTTCAAAAGGGCATTCTGTGTGATTTCTAAACCATGCTACAGAGAATGCAGTGAAAAGAAAATAAACATTTATACTGAGAAGTCTTTCTTTAAGAAAAAAAAGGTCCATGTTGATCTTTACAGATTTATCTTGTAAGCACCATGAATTTGTACTGTGCCAAATGTTATAAATGCAATAAAAAAAGAGGATTTTTGGAAGAAAAAAAAAAACACAGTAGAGATATTTTTCTCTCTCTTTCTCTATCTCACTCTCTCCTGGTGTACTGTAGCGATCAGGCAAAGGGTTCAACCACTGCAGTAGGACTCTGCAGTTAGACTTTAACCCTGAAACTGCTGGATGATGCTTAAGCCTAATGAGCTCCTTCAGAGAAGACTTATGCACTTTGTATTACGTATGCTCCACAGCATCACCATCTAACAACTTACACTCAGCTTACGTAATTATCACCAATCTGCTATTTTTACCTTCCAGGATGTTTAAAACATGATGTGATTCTTTCCAAGCTCTAAAAATGCGTCAGTTGCAGGTAAACAGCTGGCAGGAGAGTTGCTGAATAGTGCTACTTTCCCAAGGGCAAAGATGACACAAAAAGATCTTAAGAGTATAAATACAAAAGTCCTCAGAGTTTGTCTGAGGTGCTTTGAACTGAGTTTTGGGTGGAAAAAAAAGAAAAAGAGGAGAGATGACTGCATTTTGCTTTAAGAAAACAAATGGGGGTGTAAGCTTGTTTAACACTGAGAGTGGACCGTTACAGACTGGAAAATAGACCACACGTCAAAACTTTATGGGCTCTTCATAATTATGTCTTGGGAGTTCTCTTTTCATTGTATTCCCAAATTCTAGGTATTTCTTCCAGGTCATGCAGATACAAAGATACTATATCATGTATTAGACAGATGGGCAATAAATCATTCTGCTGTTTTAAGAGCAGGCTATACTGTGAAAAGCAGAGCACTGGGACATACAGGCTCGTTTGGGTCTCAGACTGCAACATGGGATGTAGAGACCTTTGCTTTTCAGCAAAATGTCAGCTTTTTTTTCCTTTTTTGGAAAGGAGTTGAGAGACCGTTATAGTTAAGCATATCAGCACCAATCCTAAGACATGACTAATTGAAATGCAAGGAAAGAGAAAGACAAAACAGTCGACAAAATGACAGCGTATTAGAGGATAATAAAATGTAATGCATGTTTGTGTCAAGAGGCATATTGGCTGAGTGGGCACAGGCTGTCTGAGAGATTAAAGGCTGATTAAATGATAATTGATCCGGCACACGGCGCACATGCACAGCCTTCACATAAAGCTGGGACATCCAGCCATAGTGTGGCCTTGTACCATGTCACGAGCTGAGCCTGGCTGCAGGGCCTTCCACGGCCCACTTATACACACTGTAGCTACTCCCCACCCTCACTGCCCACTCCGATGATGGAAGGGTGACAAAACTTAAAAGCACCTCTCTCTCTCTCTTTAATTATCTCCAGAAACCTCTTTTCTTTTTGTGGTATGGATTGAGGATATCAAAAGGTTAAAGGAGTAGATTAACTGCAACTTGTCTATTCTGTCTACCGACAAGTGTACTAACCATACGCACACAAATGGGGCATTACAAATGAATACAAGCATAAGCTGATAAGTCAGAACAAATATACCCACAGACATATACAGGAAAAGCACTCTACACAAGCACTGAGGTCAAAAAAAAAAAAAACGCATGATTCTGCGGTGCGACAAGGGCCTGTGATGGTCACTTAGGCAGAGCTCAAGCCAGATCAAGTCAAATGTCTCCCTTTTTCTGTAGGAGTCTATGAGTCACAGTCTGCCTTCAGAAAGTGAGCATTTTTCGAGGTAGAGTGCCTCGCTACAATATAACACCAACAGGCAAAAGTGTGCATAACTGGCATCAGCACAGATTGCAGCCATAAAGGGGGGGGGCACTAAAAGGTGAGGGGGGAGACAAAAAAAAAAACAAAAAAAAACAAAACAAAAACCACAAAAACAAAAAAAACAAAACAAAAAAAAACGAGTTGCATTTGCCAAGTCACTGATGTTGCTATAACTTCAAACCTAACAACTATGCCCCTTTGTGAACTGCTGTTTAAGGATGAGCAGTAATTAAAAGGCATCGCCACAAGAGTGGGGCTTTAAATCGAATGTTGCATGTGATTGTACTGGGGAGAGAGAGGCAGAGAGCGCATTCATATGCTGCTGTTTAGCAGACGCAGTCATTCCATTTTGCAACAGCGCCTCCACTGTGCGTCTCATTCGCAATTAGGAAGCGATTTGGAAAAGAGGCATGTGGCTCTATGTTAGCAAACAGATCAGCGCACAGCAAAAAGTGTGTGTCGTTGGTGGGGGGGGGAGAAGGTGGAACAGAGCGAGCGAGACAGACAGACAAACATGACTATGAAAGGCATTTACTCCTCTTGTTTTAAATGTCTATTTTGCGTATCACCTGATTAACTAAGGAAATAAAGTATCAAATAAAACTAAAAAAAGAGGAGCAGTAGGATTTATACAGAAAGAATAAAGTGAACCATTAGAATGAGAAAGCTGAGGCAGTAGGGAGCTCAAGTGAAGAGCCTGTAGCATCGGTTCCAGCCAGATTTGGAGAGGGAGACGGTTACTGGGGTAACTAGAGAAGCAAAGCAGTATAAGTGTGATGTGGGGGAGGGGTGATGCACCAGGACAGATGGAATAGAGATAACAATGGCAGTGATGGACTGTAACACAGATGAAGAGTACAGCCACAGGGTCAGAGCATGGGCTCATAGTTGCTAGAGAGGCAAGAATTCTTGGCTAGTTTGAGAAAAGTAGTCTCAAGCAAGTGTCATTAGATTAATTTCCAATGTACGAACATTCCCCCAGTTCTGGAATGTACAATTCCTATTAGTGAATGAAATGCTGTCGTTCACTCCCTTTAAGTAGTCTGATGATAGAGACGACGACTTTATATCGCAGCATAAGATGATTCTTTTCAATATGTTCGTCATGCTTTCAACGGTTTTAATTTAGCATTGCAACCACAAGACTTTCCTAGGTGATTTTGTGCATAGAGGGAAAGAGACAGCTACATCAGCACTAAAAGTGGCTCAGCCCATGAAACATTCAGAAATCACATGACCTATTTTGTTTACAGAAAAGGGAAGTGCTTACTGTTTAGTGTCGTTATTTACAAGCTGCCATGGCAGGGTCAACTGCTTCATTTGTTGTGAGGCATTAACAGAGATCTGTAGACTTTCTGATCGTTCACAAAAGCAGCCGATTATAAGCCGAGTGGAGCGCTCGTCATTGGCTGACCTTCTCCTCCGCCGTCTCGGGAGGATTCGTGAACAGATGTTCGCTGGATGCACTTCTGCCTGCGCCTCTATTCAAGGTTTCTCTAGTGAGGTTGGAAATGGCCGGGGGGGGGGCAAAAAATTGAAGAGATGCAATTTATGACTAGCACCTAGGGGCCAGAAAAGCAAAAGGCCACGCGGGCACAAGCGGGTCACGCTGCTCTTTGTTTTGCCTGTCTTTGGGTCACATTACCTGTCATTAAGTTCATCTGCTTTAACTTCCAGGGAGTTTGTGGTAATGATTTGTGATAGCATGCATGAAATACGGCGCGTGAATATTACTCTGAAAATTCGTATGATGTCAGAAGCAGGCCAAGATGATGTGAAAAAATGAGCAGGCGCAATATGAAGCTTACACACGCGCGCTGCTGCTCCTTCATTACACATTAGCATATCTCCGTGGTGCAGTTTCTGTGGCCTCTGGTGGTGCTACACATTCGGAAGACATTTCAAGCCTGTCTGCGCTGCCTGTGTTTCTCAATTTAACACGATGCAAATGGCGACAGTGTAAGGAGTCTCTCCCCCACCGCCAGTTCCTTACAAGTTCAACCCAGAGGGCCTGCTCTTCTGACGCACATCAGCTCCATGTGTATGGACTTGGGCAAAATTACTTCATTTTGGTCCAGTTTGTGGTGTGAGTCTGACAAGCATCTCCTACAGTGCTACTTCAAAGGGGCGGAGTGGAAAGGGGGGAATTAAACAAGGTAGCTACTTAATGCTGCAGCTATCAAAGTCTCTCTGATTCACTCTGTCAGTGTAGCATGAGCACACTGCTTTTAGCAAAAGCAAGGACAGAGAGAGATGGCAAAACAGCAAAGGAGGAAAGTGGCTAATTACGGAGAAATTCCACTTGTTTCTACTTACTCGATCGGGTGTAGACACCTTGGGTAGTTGTTACTGTACTTGTGGATTTCTTGAACATCTGGAGATCTTCATGCAAATAAGAAGGAAATTTAGCCAAGCAATGACCAATCAGGTTATTTTCTGCTCTGTGGAATGTCTATAGCCAAACTACACACTGAGACCATTCAACATTTGAGCACATAAGACAGATATGGAGAATTACAGTGGTTGGGGAAGAACATAAATAAACCAGAAGGGAAAGTTTGTGAACAAACTTTAAGTTGGTTGAAAAAGCCAGCTAATTATGTTCAAACAGTGGAAGGCTGTTGATGGTTGCAAGAGAGGTGCTTGGACGTTGCTAAGTGGTTGCTATGGTTTCCAAGGTGTTGATAGGTGGTTGCTATGGTGTCCCAGGTTGTTGCTAAGGTGTTGGTAGATGTTTGCTATGCTATTAAACACTAGTACCTTAAATCTATTGCTACCTTCAACCCAACAGTATCTTAAATCCACATATACCTTAAATTCACTGCTACTTAAAATCTCCTGCTACCTTAAATCCAATGCCAGCTTCAATTCTTTGCTACCTTACATCCACTGCCACCTTAAATGTCCTACTACTTCAAGTGTCCTGCTAACTTAAATCTACTGCCACCTTAAATCCATTGGTACCTTAAATTATTTGCTACATTAAATCTATTGTTACCTTAAATCCAGTGCCCCTTAAATCTCCAACCACCTTAAATTAATTGCTATCTTAAATCCACTGCAACCTTAGATCCACTACCACCTGAAATTCATTGGTACCTCAGACCCACTGCTACCTTAAATTAATTGCTACCTTAAATCCAGTGCCTCCTAAAATCCACTTAAATCTTAAGTCTCCTGCAACCTTAAATCCATTGCTACTTTCAAGCTCCTGCTTCCTTAAATCTATTGCTACCTTCAATCCACTGATACTTTCAATCCATTGTTCCCTTAAATCTATTGCTACCTTCAATCCACTGCCACCTTAAACACACTGCTACCTTCAATCCACTGCCAATTTAAATACACTCCCAACTTAAATCCATGAGTACCTTAAGTGCTCCGATACCTTAAATCCATTGGTACCTTAAATATACTGCCACCTAAAATCTATTATCTTTGCTGCTATTGCTGTGCATTAAGCTGTAAGCGTGCGAGTCTGTGTCTACTGCTTATGAGTGTCTGTGTGAGACATGCATTGTGACATCACTTGCAGCAGTTAGGTTTGAATGCCCCAAACATTCTGCCATTCATTTCCTATGGGACAAAATATTGTCTCTGAACAAACGCTGTACGAAAACCATATTTCAAAGCAATTAAGAAAGCATAAGCATACATCCTAAGTACAGGAAGTTTGGTGGTTGTAGCTCAAAAGCTGTAGGAGGAGAAATATTTTTTTGTGAGAGTAGAATAATTAGAAGAACAATAAGAAGATTACAAAGAACAGTAAGTTGGCTTTTCCAAGCTAGCTTGAATATGTTTGAACACAAACATGAGTGAATATTATGGCTGCTGTCACTTGCAATCAATCTCTGCTCAGAATTATCCCACAACTTGCTTTGCTGTAATGAAAATGCAGCTCCATCCTTATGTCACATAGTTGACGCTGCTGTGCTTTGACTGATGGGCTGGAATTAGCTTTGTATAATGATCTATTTAGATAGCTTGCTTTTACTTGGTATGTCAAGCCCCACACCAGGCTTCCTTTCATATAAATAAATAAATAAAATACTCAAAGCACAAAGCATGATTAAAAAGTGGATTATGGCATGGCTGGTAGATCTTAGGAGACATAGCTCTTTAAAAACTGAACTTGTTTGTCTTTTATTATTTACTGTCACCATTTAGAAAGCTACTAAACTACACAATTGCTTAATAAATGCAGTAAAACCATGGATTCAGATACATAGCATGCAGTTATTTTAATCCATAAACTGTTATGTGCAGCAGACATGAGACCTAGTTTGCATTTTTCATGTATTGATTTGATACTTAATCACTTGAGCTTTTCACGTGCTAAAGGGCTCTGTTAGGTCTGCATACCCAGCTGCAGCACTGGAGGGATCAGTTTATATCTCACTCCCACACAAAGAAATCAAGCAGAAGCTGTCTGTGGCAAAACTGCCTTGCTTAATGAAAAAGAACGGAGGTGTGCTAATGCACTGATTGTAGTATTGTATTACCTTTGAAAACAAGAGTCCTTATATGCATACTCACCTCTAGTGTACAGGATAGGTATTCTACATGGTGAAGTACACACTATTTAAGCTTTCGAACAGCACATCAGTATTTAATACCAGCTGATATTTATTGGGCATCGACAGAGAAAAAGGAGAATCAGTGTGTCCCAAGAGAAGTGGTTGTCAAACTGGTCCTCAGGCCCCACTCCCAACAGTCCACATTTGCACTCTATCCCTATGTATTGGGATGTTGGGAGAAAGCAAAAATGTGGACCGTCTGGGGGCCCTGAGGACTGGTTTGATACCACTGCCCTAGAGGATTTTGACACATTTGGTGCAGCCTTGCATCAGCCTTCGATTACCAGCCTTTCCATTGGACAGACAAGTAAAATCCACAGATAAGACTGTGACCACACAAAAATCACCAGACCTCGGCCACTCTGTCAATTAGCTTGACTGCCATTACAGATAGTACAGACATGGGAGAGGGGATTGCAAATAAGAAGCAAGGTACCCTTAGCAGGGGGCATCTCTAATTAAAGACCCCCTATGCCAATTGTGGCCCACTGTTCTCTCTCCTACCTTTACCACTGGCTGTGATCAGCTAATTAAATACAAGGATAAAATCAGACAAAGTTGGAGAACATGCTAACACTTTGGCCAACACTAAGCACCCCAGTTCTGATTATACTCTCTCATACAGACATTCTATTAAAAGCTTTTACTAATCACCCTTCAGTGCCCCAAAGCCATTGAAGGCCAGGCGCAGGCCCAAGCACAGCAACATTTCCCCACATATCCACTCAGTGAGAGTGATTAAGGTTAGCACAGCTAAATCAGGCCAGGTGACAGTTTAGAGAGAGGGGGCAGTCACCTGGCTGCTACTGTTGACCCTGAGTACACTGCACAGATTCATACTGCTGTAAATCCAAATTAAGCATCTGGTTGAACCTAGTGTCTTTGGCTAGGGCTGTAACGATTAGTTGACAAAGTTGATTAATTATTGTTAATTATGGAAAAAGGTTGACATGCTGTGTACTTCTTAAGCAAAAGTGCTCTATAATCCTCTAGAACCTTCTTGGGATACACAGTTATTCCAATAGACTCAAATACAGTTTATGAAGCCCTGAGGGAAATATGGCTGCAACTATTTCACAGCAATACAAAGACAACTGTCACATAGACAGCACTGTTACAGGGCAATGTGAGAGGGAACCGTAGAAAGCATAATAGCTTAATTTGTTGACATGAAAATAAAGGCAATACAGTAGTCAATAATAAAATTAACCAGCAGTTGTAGCCAAAAGCACACAGGCCTTAAAACTGATGCAGAGATGCACTGAATACAGATGCCTGTCGCCAAACCCTACAAGCGTTGAACCAACGGTTCTTGTTTTTAGAACTGCTACAACTCGGGTGACGAAAAGAAAAAAAAGCTATGAAAAGGCAGTGACTCAGTGGGCTTGGAGGAAGCACTTTGTCTTCCCAGAGCCCTTTTCCAACTAGTACAAGGTTAACAAGACCTGTGGCAGGAGACGTGTCCAATGCCAGGCTCGGCATGCCACTCTGGCAACGACAGCGTATCCCGTGCACGAGACACGCAGATAGCGTCGGGCATCTGGCTGGCACAAAGGCGAGGGTGAATCAGCCGGGCTTGGCATGCGCCTCACCTCCCACTTCTCCTGGCATGGGCTCGCTGACGTTTTTTTCTTCCCCGCCCGCGACAAACACAGCCATTACTGGCCCATTAGCATTGTTGTAGAGCTAACGCAGCAGAGGTAAACACAGTACTGTGCGATTCTAAACGACACACTCTGCACGGGGGAAAGGAAGCAGTCATCTAGCGCCAACTGCTAAAGACGAGTCTACAAGTCTGTGAAAGCAGAGTTTATGGTGCCAAATGAAAAGAAAGGGGGAAGGGGAAGAGAAAAGAGTGTAAAGAGCGCATTTGTAATTGTTTAAGATGTTTAAGAGCCAAGAGAACATGTGCATGGAGCATCACTGTACATATTAAAATGAATTCATACTTGCTTGTATCATAGCAGTCACGAGACGTGTATTGTTTTTTGACTACTGTCAAGGGAGAAAGACATTTGGATGATACAGTGTGATATGGAAATTGTAGTCCTTTGCAGTAAAGACAGCTCCTGCTAAGCAGCCTTTTCCGAGGCGCAAATAAGCTCCATTTCAAAGTGCTCGCTGACAAAGCTGAAACCGCAATCTCTAAATGCCCGCATTAGCTTAACTGAGTGAAAATGGCAGCAGGGCAAAGAGTATATTTCCCTTTTTGATTCCTACAAAGTTCACGCAATACGTGCGAAAGACACAGAACAAAAAATTGACGGACTGGGGATTGCGTACTTATTTCTTTCACTTGTTCACACAAATCCACACACACTGTCATTAAACAAACCACAAGCTCCACTGCAGTCACAAGAGATACTACTTGTGCTTATATGCTTTCCCCCTTTCTTCTAGCTTTGATGTCTTGACCCACTGCAGAATGATGGTATGTGTATACATGAACACATTTGTGCCTAAACCCACAGTGCCACGAGATATATTACTGAATATCCTAACCTTGACCACAAAGAACAGAAAGCAACAAACACTTGGAGTACAGACTATTCAGTTCCCTCTGCTCTTTGTTCCACTAGGTCAAGAAGTTATAGGACCATTACACCTCACATCAGAGCTGTACGTCTTTAATGAACAACAGTAAGCGGCAATCATCTAGTAGCTGAGGACTAGCAGGATTACATTAACAAAGCACCATTACACACAGCCACAGTATCACTACTGCCTCCACATACAGAGTTTATACATGTACCACCACTCACTCAAGGTGTGGGAATGTCGAGTTCTTTAGAAAAAGACTGTCCTGCTCGTCCTTCCTTTAGAGCTTTTCCCTTGCCGCACTGGGAAGCTGTGGAGGGGGAGGACGCTGACGAGGCGGCTGAGATTAGACCCTTCTCTCTGTGCTCAGGGTTGTCCTGACTGCCAGCAGAGGTCAGCCATTGTGCTGGACTAAGCCAGCCCAGGATTACTCGCTCCCAGAGCTGATTCCTCTGGATAAAAGAGCTCCAGGCAGCTGCGGCTGCAGTAGTGTGGATGAGAGTGCACAAGGGCCCTGCTGCCATACACCTGCCTGCTCTAGCAACGGACAACCAGGGCAGTCTGGAGATGAAGACCAGTCAGACTGCAAGAGACAGAAAAAAGAGAGAGAGACAGAGGGGGAGGGAGACAGAGAGAGAAAGAGAGAGCGAGCGCGAGAGCGAGCGCGAGAGCGAGCGCGAGAGAGAGAGAGAGAGAGAGAGAGAGAGAGAGAGAGAGAAAAAGAAAGAGAGATGACAGCTGTTGAGCGTGTATGGGCCAGAGGAGAGGCCAGAATGAGGCCCAATGCGCCTATTACAACACAGAGGCTCCCACAGCCAGCAACAACACAAATGCCAAGGGAGCCATTCTAACCCTAGACTGGATGCCAGCAAGAAACTACAGAGCTGCCCACAGTTCCTAATTCTCACTCTCTTAGACTCTTCTCTCTCTCACACATACACACAAACACACACAGTCAGCCACAGTCTCTTTACAGCAGCTAACAGCTCCCTTGCACCTCATTCAGAAAGACATAACATCTCAATGCGTTGAACAAATGGTACGCTTTCACTTAAGTTTCCAGACACAATTACAAAGAAAGCTGAATCAAAGTTCTCACTACAAGCAATGCAGCTCAGCGGCATTGATGAAAAGATGACTGAAATCAAGCACGTGAAACACATTAGGCAGAGGAAAATGAGGGAGGGGAAACAGGAAGGGAGAGCAAGAAAGTGGCAGATAATTG
This sequence comes from Colossoma macropomum, assembly GCF_904425465.1. Lineage (NCBI taxonomy): Eukaryota > Metazoa > Chordata > Actinopteri > Characiformes > Serrasalmidae > Colossoma > Colossoma macropomum. The sequence continues at coordinate 28,457,969 of NW_023494792.1, read as the reverse complement.
TGTTACATAGGGGCTGCTCTGGTGTTTAATTGTTCTCAAAAATTATTACAATTATCACCCCAATCTCATCCAGAGCCTTGAGTCCATCACAGATGAGGGACTCTACAGAGAGACAGAGGGATGTTAGAGGGGTGGAGGGGTTGGAGTATAAGTGAGAGAGCAAAGAGCCCCAGTTGAAAAAAAACAGAAATCTAGAGGTAGCAAATTTTCTCAAGTGAGTCTAATAAAACAGTGCAGTATTATTAAAAAAGGCCCCACAAAAACTAATAAGGATGCCTGGATCACAGCATCAATCGATGAGTTTTGCTGATAACATTCATAACAGCAGTAACACAGGAGTCTTGATACAACCGCACTTGCAGTCATAAAAGCATCATTTATATAAAAACAAAAAGACAGGAAGAGGCAGATGAAGTGTTAACTCTGTCAATGCCCAGAGGCTTGTATCATGAGCAAGTGATGTGATGAGATGTTTGTGTGCACGCTGATCTTTTGGAAAGGCATTTCCCCTAATTGGAAGGACACAAGGGGATCTGGCTGTTTCTGCAGAGGCTAAAGAGAGGACACCACAATCTCTCTTTTCATGGTCAACTCAATGCAGCACTGTACAGTATGACACCACTGAACAATTTTATACAACAAATCACTTTTATACAACACTACACGGCACAACACTACAGTAAAATTAGTATAAGCATGCTAAACACTAACACCCCTGCAGTGCATAGTGCCTTGTAGTGTATTTTGTCAGACTGCAATGCGTAGTACTCTACGCTTAAATCAGGTCAGGCTCAATAATCCAGCCAAGGACGACGGTTGCTTCAAAGTTTCCTCAAAAGGGAGGAGGCTTCAGCAGGACCCACACGGATGAAGAGGCCCAGTGAGAGCGAGGTAAGGATGCATGCATTAGTGTGTGAGAGAAATGAGGGGGGTTAAGATGTTCAGAGCCTCCACGGATGCCACCAGTATCTCATTTGCAACAACACAAGCCTAAGGACACGACTCCCTCTATGGGCTCCGCTAATGACAGCATTTTAATTTGCTTCTATTTTTCGTGGAGGAGAAAAAAAAATAGTTAAGACAGCTTAGAGGTTGATTGTGAGCCCACAGCAGCAGGGCTCCAGCACAGCAGCTTCCAGCAGAGTGAGGACTGAGTGTCCTCTGCAGGAGAGTAGTCCAAACTGAGTATGGGATGCACCCTGCAGCCACCCCTCCCCCTCCACCTCCTCAACACACACACACACAACCAGAGGATGCCAACCAGAGAACACACACACTGAGGGCTGCAATGACCACCACAAATCCAGGATAGCAGCATCATGATGCTGGCGTGGCATGGGCATAACCTCATATTATATTTTATCCCCCAGACTGAGGCAGGCACCAGGATAAGACATGCCCCTAGAGCTATGGCTCTCAAATGAGTCCTCAGGGCCCCTCAGACAGTCCATGTTTGTGCTTGATTGCAGTTCTCGACGCATACAAATAAAGTAAAAATGTGGACCGTCTGGCTGGGACCAGTTTGAGAACCACCGCAGTAGAAGCACACAAATTATTTATTAATACATTTGTAGCAAAAATTTTGGGTGCCCCTGGTCAAACTACATGTTTTGTTGATTTTCTAAGACAAAATAAGCACAGTTCTCTACAGAGAACACACCTCTGTACATTTGAAAGCACAAACACTGTTTATTTGCTGAACATAACACTGGGGGAAAACAAAACATAAAATGTGATCTGTGCAAAAGTTATGGCACATTTTATAAAATGTGATAAAAAGTAAAATTCGTAAAAAGGCCATATTCAAGTGTCTTCCTGTAGAGACTTTGTGTACACAAATCAACAAATTTAAACGAAGGTGTTTAAACTTCTGCATACAGCTGTACAGTGTGCATATTTAGATGAGACTAAAGCAAAAATACACATCAATTTTATTTTCACTATTGAAGTATTAAATAAAAGTTTTATATGTACATGTGCCATCATAACCACCTCCACATAGCGTGATATCATATATAGCAGTGGCAAGTCATTTAAACACTGCAGTCTTGAAAACAGCTCTGAGCATACACACACTTTCTCTCAGACTTGTACGCAATCTCTCAGTCATTCACATACACACATTCCATCAGTGACACTGCCTCTCATGCACGCATGCGCACATGCACACACTGTTTGCAGAGGGAGGAGGACAAATGAAATAGTGCAGATCCTGAGGGGAGGTTATGTCACCGTCTTGCAGCAGCACAGCTCAGAGAAACCCCTCGCACCACACACACAAACGAAATATTATTTATTTAAATTATATATATATATATATATACATACACACATACACACATATATACATACATACATACATACATATATACACACACACACACACACACACACACACGCAAACACACAGAAAACTAAGCTCAAATAAGCTTTAGAGCCCTCATTGCAACACAAGACAAAATGTCACCCTCACAAGGGGGTCAGTGAGAGATAAAGACTGAGGGACAGAATGAGACAGAGGAGAGAGGAGGCACTTTTTCAAACAGTGGAGTGCCACTCTTTCTCCATCCCTCATGTCTCACCATCCCACTTTTCTCTGTTCCTCCCTGTCCAGTCACTTAGCAACACACCAGCATGGCGAGTTTCTCAATTTCCACATGAAGCTTGTGGATGAAAAGAATGATAAAATGGAAAGGACATAAATAAATAAATGAATTAATCAATAAGTAAGCATGTGCGTGTGTCTTTTAGGGAAGTGGGATGAGTTAAATTTGACCAAAGCTGCTCTTATTATTAGATTGCATGTTTCACACAACTGTACAGTGCTGGCAAACACTGTGGAGATCACAGTGTGCAGGCATGTCAAAGAATAATGGGATGAGCGAAAGAGTAATAATGAAGAGATCTGGACTAAATGATGATAAACACAGATCTCCTCTTCACTGATTCTCTAGAAGGGAAAAACTCCCATACACAAAAAGACTGCAAGATTCCAGACTGCAAGAACAGTTGACAATTAGCAAAATATACACCCAAGGAGTAACATACTAAACCATAACTACCTATGGCCACTAACACTTCTAATGTTTCAACACCGCTTCAGCTACTGCAGTAAGTTTGGTTCCTCCAAACTTTCATACTACCATCTAGGCATAATTATTACATGATTGGCTGATCGCAATTATTTAAAATGACTGCAATTTTTTCCACACACTTGTTAGCTTTTACAATTATATGTCTACACCTCAACAAACAGAAACAGTGCGCTGTCAACCTGTGAGTTGAGAGAAATGTGCTAATAAAAATACATCAGAAAAAAACATTATTTGAGACATGTCGCAGATGTTGTGAAAACACTAAAAGTCAAAAAAATCTGACTGGTGCTATGACACATTTAGAGGGCAGCAGTGAGTAGTGTTTGTTTATTTGAGCTCAAACTGTGCCAGTCATCAGATGGTAGCTACTAAGCATCTTTGGCCACTTTAGGCCTGTACTTGAATAGTTGCATACAATGAACAAAAAAAAAAAGACTTGAACTGTTCATCACAATTATATTATATGGCAATTAATTTCCACCTGGAATTTCAAGATCACAACAGGCCTAAAACCTTTATCATCATCATTTTAACTGCAAGTTTGGAAAAAAAGCATAATGCCATCTTTAAGCCAATCAAACATTTACAATAGCTCAGAACTTCGTATATTTCAACTGCCAAATTTCAATGGTAAACTACTGGCTGAGGATGTATGAGCAAGTTCTTGTTAACAAGGAGTAAGTGAATATGCAACAATTGCCTCCAACCAAAATGTAAAGGTAAGGTGCAATAAAAGCAGTATCTATACTCTTCCACAGTTTGGTTGAGGAGCTTTATAATCAGAATGGTGAAATCAGTACTACAATATAGCAGCTCACCTTACTGATAAGCATCTTATAAATTCTGTAAATTTGATTTCTTTCCTAATATTATCTTTTGTTGCTACTCTAACTCTGATTTTCTTCAGGATTAATGAGCTTTCTATTTAACCCAATAAACCAGTTGTAGTTATTGAGCAAGGGTGCATTAACACAACTCAGCAGGTAAGAATTCCAAAAAGTGCACAGCCTATAAATGCTTATCATTAATATTTCACACCATATGAATAAAGGATATATATGCAATGGCATTAAATTTTACTATATGAATTAAAACAGTAGAACTACAAGAGACACAGGTTCAATCTCAGTAATAAACCTAAACATGTGCCTTTGTTTATGTAAATGTAATGCAAGACAACTTGTAGTACATATGAAGCTAGAGCTTTATCTTAGCTTAGCCTAGAGTGGAATCTATAGCACATTGTAACAAACAAAAAACAGGCATGCATTTAAAACAAAAGTGTTCAAAGTGTTGAGCAGGATTGCAGTGTCAGTGTCTAATTTGGTGTTGCCACACTGCATGTCTCAAGGGACCTGGGTGTCCAAGTGTGTGTCCTGCCAGTCAAACACTCCATTAATTATTCAACTGCGAGAGAAGAGAGTAGAGAAGAGAGAGAGAGAAGGGAGAGGGGGAGAGAGAGACAGAGAGAGAGAGAGAGATGATGACAGGAGGAGACAGATGAGAGAGATGGGGGGGGGAGAGGGAGAGAGAGAGAGGGAGGAGAGAGAGAGAGAGAGAGAGAGAGAGAGAGAGAGAGAGAGAGAGAGAGAGAGAGAGAGAGATGCAGCACTTATGCAATGTGACTAGCGAGAAATAAGTCCAGAGTTGGGGAATCAATGCGAGAGTGGTGCACTTTGAGAAATCCAATGCGCTGTCAAACAGCAAAGGCACAACACTCTCTCCTTCAGTAAAACACAAATCTTACTATATCATTAAAAACACAGTAGTTAGGCCATGCAGTAGTTCAAGTCAAACTCCTCTGAAGCCAACATTGTCAGGGAGACAGCCTTTCTCCAAGTTCTGTCTTTTGAGCAAGCTATTCTTTTATGCATTACTAAGGTCCAACGGATACAAACATTTGTGACCGATACCAGTTCAAAGGGACAAAACATTTAGATAGCCGACATAACTTTAGATTTATTTTGTTGACTTAATTTTATACTCCAATAGTTTTAGCTGAGCACTGGTTTATTGTCTCATATCATTAGCTCTCACTAGTTACATTCATTAGACCAAAACAAAACAAAAAAGAGAAACTCAGAGTTAAGTAACACACTGCTGTTCAAAAGACAGGAATCATGTGTCATAATAACTGCTGTTATTTTATTCAATAATAACTTAAACATTGTATACAGAAACACTGTAAGCTTGACACCAGAAAGTACTTGGTGAGTTTGAAGACCTTCAAGTTTTTGGGAACACCAAAAAAATTATTAAATAGTAAACTTATCTGTTAAATTCTTTCTCAAGATTATACAGCTTTCTAAATTATTACAGAATTATCTACAAGCTTTGTTTATTATTCCAGACACGTCTACAATTTCGTGCTTAACAGCTTTCTGCTAACTGGCTGAAATCTTTGAGGCTGTAAGATACTAGCATCATATTTGAAACATTTTTTAAAGTATCTTCATCAAATTGGCTTCACAGACTGAAAACAGGGATTCCAAACTTTTGAACAAGGTTAGCTTCCTAGAATTCATTGTGGTTTTAGGTTTTGTTATTTTGATAACCATTTTTTTTTCCATATAAAGGTGTATAGTGTTTCATCTTCACACAAAAGGTTTAGGTCCATTCTACATGTTTAGAACCAAGATGACTGTCTACATTTAACATTACCAGTTAGGTGACAGCTGTGTGAGCTTTTTTTGCCCCACGTCATTTATTACAATATAAGAAAAGCCACTAAACACGAGTACTTTCATCAACAGGTATTCTTCTGACACTGATAGGTTTTTTGCGCTTTTAACAATTGCCAACGATAATGGACAACCGAAAAACATTCACATACTTTGCCTTGCAGTAAGAGTTAATGGTTTTGAACAGAAAGGGTCAACATTTGAGTATTATGTGATCTGTAAGAGCAGGAGGCAGCAGGACAAAAATATAACTCATGACTGGGGCCAAACTAAAGCACTTCTCTTTCTCTACAGTCATCTTTATTGTTTCTCTCTATCCAGCTCTGTTCTCTTGCTCTCAAACAGAGCTGCTATGCAAAAGCCACTGAGCATGCTGTTGCTGCTACTAGAGAGAGAGAGAAACAAACAGATGGAGAAAGAAAGCACAAACCAAAAAACATCAAGAACTCTAAGCTTAAACAAGCTTTATTACTGAATTCCTCAATTTCAAACCAGAAATTTTCACCCTGCAGCAGGACTTTCTCTGCTTCCTAACAATTTCAACCTTCTATTCTAGTAATGTTGGGCTACTTATCAAACCCAAAGCCAAAATAAAACATCTGGCCACTTTCAGTGGAGTACCAGTGAAAGGAAAGCGTGGGCTTACATGGCCCAAAAAGCAAATGCTAAGATGAGCTCCTACAGCCTGGGAGAAACAGAGAAAGAATGCCAGTCTTCTGTCTTAATTCCACGTTGCCTAACATTTTAAAAGATGGAGGTTCAGGGAAACCATGGTCTCTTGGATTGCCACATGTGCTAGCTCAATTATGCACTCAACATCAGGAGTTGGTCAGGGAGTAGGATCTTGAGGAAAAGCACTTTCAGCATGTGGCTCCGAAGGCAAAACCTACCACATGGTTTTATACACATGCACTCCTTAACACACCTCAAAGGAAGAAAGGACAAGTGAGAGAAACACTGTTAACTGCATGTAGCATGGAATTTCCTTCCATTTCCTCACCGCTTGAGGCATGTGTCCATCTACAACGGAGGACACAAATGAACCTGTCAGTCAGTCATGGATTTTAAATAAATTTTCTTCTCATAGAGGCTACTCTCGTAAACTTAAAAAGCTCTGTACAGTTAAAAAGCTCAGTATAGTTTGTACTGTGACAGCGAGCATGCAAGAGCGAGACCCTTTCTTTATGTAGATACATAAATTCCTCCAGATATACATTTTAAAACTTGTACGGCCAAAAGGTATTCTGTCAGTAAAGGCCTGTTCATTGTGTGCTCATTCTCATTTCTCTCTCTCTCTCTCTCTCTCTCTCTAATGAATGTAGCAGCAGGCTCCTGAGTCCCACCCGTCTACAGCGGGCAGGTTAGAGTCAGCCACTTATATAAAGCTCACCTCATTAAGCCTGACTACAGAGCCTGGCTCGTTCACACCACACTAATGGAAATAGCGCTAACAGTGCCTGAAATGGCCTGAAGAGAAAGGCTGCCTGTGTGTACGTGCATGAGAGTGTGTGTGTGCGCGTATGTTCCACTTGGCCCCTTCAGAATGATTGGGAGAAAGCTTTCCCCGCTGAACTGGTGAAAGCTTTTTAACCCTAACTTCGACAGCACCTCTGGCCACACGCAGCATTTCCTCATCTGTTAGAGAGAGTGAGGCTGAACAGTAAAAACAGCCATGAGTGGCACTCTGCACTGAGCACAGAAGAGTCAAGGCTTTGCATTAAAAAACCTAAACCTGGGTCACTCTAGTGATATTTTTATCATGGTAAATGACATTACAATGAAGTTTTTCTGAGCATATTGTGGATATAATGAGTAGTTTAAGAACATTAAAGAGCTTAACTGCTGTTCCCAAGTGGCCCAGCTATGTAAGGTTTGAATTTTGACGATGTTGGGAGTCCAAGAAAGCATAACTGGTCCTGTTTAACTGAACAGGTTATGTGTAGATATTTGATCTAAAACATAAAAAAAATTAAATCACTGTTCTGTTTGTGCACTTTTAATATTGCTTTGTTTTGTTGGTGCAGTGTCTACTTCAACTTATTAAACCTCAGAGGAAAAAAAAAATGTATTGTGTATTGTCAACATGTCTTCAGGTATATGTGATTATGGATGCATCAATATCATTTTTTTTCTGACCAAGTACGAGTACATAGTTTTAGTACACGCCAACACTGAGTCCGATACCTTACTGAGCAAACGAATTAGAATCAAGTTGTTTTTGGTGTAAATCAGTGCACTTGAACAGTTAAATCATTAAATTTAGCTGATTTTAAATGAAGTGCATTAGCTAGATATGCTACCCCATTTAAAGCTGCCTTTGATCAAGTAGCCCAGCAGTGGCAAAGAGCAGGTTTTGTTCCAGAAAAGCACTTCTGTACAGCTGTAGCTTTGCCCCTCACCTGTGTCTTTCAACAACAGTCTATGTGGCACAGTGACAGCAGGAATCACATCTGAGGCTGGAGCATCCGAAGAGTGGATGCTTGTGTGGAGTTTAAGGTCTGAAGTATTTTGTTTGGCTGGTTAAGCTGAATGTCGTCTAAATCCAGACATACACTGATTTTAGAAATTTTGTTCTTTGGTGACTCACACTGTACATCTGAATAGACCATCATGTACAGACAAAATGTACAATTTATTTACCCGCACTGTATCCAAAAAAGGTTTGTGTATGCTACACGAAACGCAGCCTCTACAGACACCTCTGTCTATGAACATTCATAAATAAAGCTGTTTCAATCAGCGTAAGTACAAACATGCTGAGAAACTGAGTGCTGCCAACACTGTGCACAAAAACTAAACCAGGCCATGATGTGCACAGTAGGACAATATAGATTCTCTACAGCTGATTTTACACACAAAAAAAAAAAGCATTTGTATATACGTAGTAAATCTATTTAGTCAAACAGAGTAATGTTGGCATAGACAGATTTGGTAAGACATGTAAACTTTTTCATCTCTGTTTCGCTGGCCTTTGCATCTCCACTCGTATAGAGGACACGGCTGTGATTGTATGCAAAAACACACAGTGAGTCTACAATCACACAGTGTATTCCTGGTGAAATTCTGCCAAGGCAAACAGTTTAAACTTTAAATTGACCAGTGACCGTGTCCAACTGTGACAGAGTCAGTAACTTCTGTGTGAACAGAGCCGTCTACACTGCCAGCTTGAGTCGTTTGTTCATTAGCACGGCAATGTACACCTGGCTAACATTGCAGCTGGTGTTATGTTGATATTGATGCATCCCTAATCGTGATGTTAAACTTTTGCCATATTGCAAATCCCAACTTGCAGTTGTCAGATACAATGTGAACCTTCAATTGGACCAAATTTGAGGGACAAGTATTAGCCAGGGGTCCTACCTCTCTCTGCAGAACCAGCTCCTTGGTGAAAAGTGTGGCCTCCTCACTGAATGGCTCTGGGACCCCACCTGGAATGTTTCGGGATCCTCGTGGACACTCAATTCCTGCACACAAACAGAACGCCAGAAACATAAACACCCAGCACAAGATGAGGATGACGCTTCAAGCAATTGTCTAACGCTCATAAGGCTTTTTATCTTTTGGCCTATAACTGATTACCATTAGTCTGTGAACATCCATTAACCAGCAAGCCCAAAATTAAGGATGTCACCCATCAAAATATCGATTATAAAATAGATAGCTCCAGTTCTGAAACCTGATTGGCAGATGAGCCCATCGGGTTCTGAAACCTGATAGGGTCAGTTCTAAACAGACCTTTCACTTAAACCGAGGGGATTATATATTCATGACTATATGATCAAAAACTAAAAAAACTGATGAAATGACTGGAATACATAATGACTGGCAACCCCAAGTTACATATTCTAAAGTTCTAAAGACACGTTTGCCACTCATTAGTAGCCCAAGTTAAAACAAATAACTGCCATGACTGGGACTAACTTTGGTTCAGTTTATCTCAGTGGATCTCAAAAGCCACAGTCATCCATGATGTCCTTCTCTATAACTTTGCACATCCATGTGAGATTTCCTGACACTGCTGCGAATCACACTTTTGTGTCACACTCTTGGAGAACATGGATAAAATAGTTGCCTTACTGCTTGTGGATGATTACTGTCAAAGTGATGCATCACTGTTATTGCTACTGCCCTTTTTAACAGTGCTCCTGAACTTTTTAATCTGCATTTCACTTTTTGGTTGGTCTCTTTAGCAGAACCAATTGCCTAGCGCAGCCTCATGCATACAATTCATATACGATTTTCAACTTGAACCCTGCCTATTCAGGAACTGTTAATCGGAGAGGAAAAAAATTCAATTAACAAGTGTGTGTCAGTTCGTGGTTAATCTAATTTTTTTGCATTAATTTTTAATGGGGGAAAAAAACTTTATCTATATGTATATATTTTAACAATTATTTCATTATGGAAGCTTAATTAGACATCCCTGTCTACACACCAAAAAAGGCCAAAGAGGCTTCAACGCTCCCATCTGCAGTAACAAAGCGGTTAGTGCCGTTTAGGGTATACCTGTTTTGAGGATTGCTTTTTTAAGATCCCTTATCGTTTATACCGGCTACATTACTTCTGTATTGTGTATATAAATAAATAAAATAGACCCACAGTACATGTTTAAGCGATAGATCAGCAAAAAAAAAATCCAAAGAAGCTAACACAGCATGAATCCCAACAGGTGGCATGCTCATGATAACAGTTGGCTTTGGTGCTCAGCTTGCTCCCATTGATTGTTAGCCACGTTGGAACATTAGGGCTGTTCTATGAGCTGCTTATGAATGTGTGGAGCACAGCAGTGAGCAGCAGCAGTGCATAAGGTGAGAGGAGTGGCGTGTGGAGCACTCCACATGCCGGGTGCAGGGCTGCTGCAGAGCTCCACCGGACGCTTTCATGCCCAGATCAGTTCAATCATGCCCCCGCACGCTTTTGTCTCCACATCAAGCTTCAAACACTGTTGACTTCTGAGAGCAGGAAGGACTCCTGGAAACTACAATACACTTGCTGCCGCATCCAGAGCAGCACTCTACTAACGTGCATGAAGTACACGCCTCTCATCCTGCCTTTCAGTCCATCTCCCTCTAAATTTCATACACACTCCCATCTGGTGGAGCCTAGTAAAGCATTTCATTCTAAGTTGTAAGTTTATTGATTGCGGCAGAAAGAACCAATGCCAGCTTGCACCTGTTAACCTCATGCTAACAAAGCAGCATTGCCCTTAATATCCCACTGCGCTCTTTCAGTGCACTAATCAATACTGGACACTTACTGCTTCTCCATATACAGTAGGCCTGCAATGACCCTTACTACTTACTCACACTTAAAAACCCCACTCAACACACACACACAAAAAAACACTTATACTATGTAAAATAGCTCATACTAGATCTCAAAATGCAATGTACAACTTAGTATCTGTCAGTCTAAATATAAAAAAACACATTTGTCATCACACTCTTATACAAAATCCTAAATTTAACAATTACAATTTACTATAATGTGTACAAAACAAATCTTACTTCAGATGAAAAAGGCAATATCATCTGATGATTCATCTTTGCACTTTTTTGTTTCTACATCTGGATGGGGATCTTATTTTTAGAAAGCTAAAACAAGCCCTTAACCCATAATATTTACTTTAACCTAACTCAGCAGGATGATGGAGCTGTTTCTTAGAATGGTCATACTGCCCCTCTAGAAACTGTTGAATTGTTAGTAGTGGCTCCATCCACACAGAAATCACACAAAAAAAAACTCAAATCTCAGAATCAGAAACAGACATACTACACTCACAAACTAGGGATAATTCCAACCTTCAAGATCCAGAATAGGCCTTTGAAGCTTCTAGCCTTACTACATGCTGTCAGCACCCCCCTCCTCTCCATTCCGACAGATAGCTTTCCCTCTGACGCAGGGGAAAGAACAGCAAACAACATAAAATGTACCCATCCCACAGTATTCAGCACTGGCAAAATGAAACAACTCAATTACTTCTTAATAGTCAGTAAATCGTCTCTAGATTAGCATTTATATTGCTCCAAGTGTCCGGCATGCTCAAAGGCAGTAGGCAGTTTCCACAAACAGCATCAGTGTCAGGGATTCATTTAACTGGTTCAGAGTGGCAAGTGGAACACAAGACTAACAGACAAGGGCCAGATTAAACCAGAATCATTAAGTGTACATATGAACTTTCCACACACAAACAAAACGTTAAATGAGTGAGGAGAGCAGATTTTCTGAACCAACATTTTGTAGACCAAACACAAAAACACAAAAAATTGCTTTTTATAATTGCTTTTTGCGAGGCTGACAGAAATTTCTTTTCAAGGAAAACACCATTCTTTGGGTCTCTGCTGTGAGAAAGGGTGCACGTTCAGCAGCCATTTTTTTCCTCAGAGGCTTAATGACTTTAAATCGTCATCAGCTCACTCAGTACCCCTGAAAAATGGAGCTTCTCCACCGGGCAAGTCAAGCCAAGCAGAACACAGCAGCCCATCTCATTCAGCTCGGCTCAGTCAATTAGAAGAAAAGGAATCAAACGAAATGTCACCCACGCTAATCAAGCAACATCCTTCCACTCCCCACCCCCCCCACCCCGGTCACCGTAGACTCCGTGAAATAAAGGAAGGGGGAGGGGGAAAACACCACACACACACACACACACACTCACCCCCCTTCTGCTACAGAGAGTGATTTTATCTTGGTGACACTGGGTGATTTTACATTTTCCTTCTTACCACCCCCCAACCCCACCACACCCCACCCAGCAGCCAAAGGCAAACCAAAAAGCATCACAATCCTGAAACTTCACGCTCGAGTTCACTGAAAAGCCCTGTACAGTGAACAAGCCATCACAGCCATGTGAAGTCAGAAATACCAAGTATGCAAGAGATAACAGGCAACCATAATAGATATACCATTGAATGCTATGGAACACACATTTATTTGAATGACAAAGATAACAAAAGGTGGAAGGAAGCAAATGCAGCAGAAGGCCATAAGAACAAAGTGGAACAGACAGGCTTTTCTTTTTTTTCTGAGCTACAAGTAAGAGGGCCCGAACTGTACAAGAAAATGTGAACCAATTCTGCATCTCAATCCTGTGACTGGTGGATTTTATGACTCAACCCGAAATTAAATATTCATTCATATGCAAATGCGATCATTTCATTCCTTTCAATGATTTTTCACAAAAACTTCCTAATGTGTTGCAGGTGCTGTGTTAGTATCAGATGAAAAGCGTACGACCCTGACCCTCTCAGGCTGAGTGCAGTAATTTAAACATACTTACGGAAATCATTACAGTTTTATGGAATGTTTCTCTTGATCTTGAATTTATTTATTTTGAGCTGAGGCGCAGTACTCACTCTTTACATTGTCTTTACTGGTGTGACCTGTTGCAGACAAACTGGCCTCAAAGAGTAAACAAAGAGGAGAACGTCGTTCAGAACAGCCGTATCCGACGCCCGTGTTGAAAGCTCGTCCACAACTTCATCCGCTGTAAAATCTGAATCTCCAGGCTAGCCGCTTTCCTCACAGAATGGCTGTGCTCTGTCTACCAGGCCTGCTAGCTACTGGGTTTTATGTATGTCTTGTGATATTCTAAAGCAGTAAGCCATGAGAGGTTGTGTGTCACTGTGCTTCACGATACAAAGCAAAGTGAAATTGTTAAACCACACAGTCTCAGGTGTCTTACCATTTTAATAAAATGCCTAAAACTTGATGTTTAGACATCTTTGGTCCATTCGCACTTTTGCACTCATATTCCAAACAAACCACTCCTCAGGGGTTCTCGGTAAGCTCATTTGGTCCAAGCCAGGGTTCAGGTGGCAGCGTTCACATTTGCCGTGAACAAACAGTTCTAACAGAGCAACAACAGCAGGGTTTGTTTTAATTGTTTACACTCACAACACTTCACATACGTATTATACATTCTCAGTAACTAAATACAAGTTACCTTATGGTAGTTCTTCTCTTATCTCCAGGGTGGTACCCTCAAGGGTACATTTTAGTACCTTTAGTTAGAGAACATAATTGTACCATATTTCATTGCAATTACATTTTAAGCTATATTGACTCCATACACCCTCTTGTCTCCAGCCTTTTCGATTTAAAAAATTAAGTGAAACCTTTTTTCCTGACAGTGTATGTTTGAAATGGGTTTTTAAAAAAAACTGTAGAATTACTGTAGATATCCAGTTCATATTACCAGTCTAGCAATTTCATATTTGTGCATCCCTATATAATTTCGTTGAAGTAGTACATAAGGAAATGCTTAAAAAATTACTGCTAAAGACAGTAAAGATAAGAGAGGGTCACATCACTGTATGTTTTAGTGTTCATCATTCTCTAACACATTTAATGCAACTCATTACTGTTTCAGATGTGCCAGGGCAAGAAAATCAAAGGAAGGTTCTCAGTGCTGTTGCCCTTCAGGACCTGAGCTTTTCATCCTCAACATCAAGAAATAGAAATGTTACAAATGTAAATAAAGCAACAGAAGCATGTGGCTGTTAGAGTGGTACAGAGTGTGAATGTATAGCTGAACAGAAAAGCACAGATGGCAGCGATGCCCTGATCTCCGATGAGCTGCAGCGTGTGACTTAGACACCATGACTCATATTAGGACTGCAGCAAGGCTTTCTGCACTGCAAGTGCTCTCCTTCTCCTTCATTTTCTCACTGTTTCCCTTCATCAGGGGAACAGAGGAAGAGAGAAAAGAGTGGTGAAGATGGGGGGAGGGGCTACAAGGGGAAAACAGGGGAGAGAGAGAACGCATGTGTGTACTGCCAATAACAACCAGAAGGGGAAGTAGTAACTTCCACTAAAATCACATGCACTAAAAATAAATAAACCCAAACACAACAACACTTACACAACACAACAGTAGACACTTACAACTCACAACCTCACAGCCTGACTGCACAGTGACCCTGAAATAACTGCACTACAAAATCATGTGATGTACGTATGTGTGTGCGTACAACTGTGGATGGAGGGGGAAGGCAAAAACACTGAAAGTGGGTATTCAATCAGTGTTAGGAATTTAATTATATGACGAGTTATTATCCAGGTTCTTTATACTGTATTTTGAATTGCATTTGTTTCTATATGCGTTGTCCAGAGGAGAGCTGGGCACAGTTAAACAGGTTCAAGTAGAATGTGCTTTTATTCATGTTCTCATAGCTCGTCGTCCGAGAATTTTGACAGCAATCAGACAGATATTTCTCGAGATTCACCCTGGAGATTATATTTATTCACTAAATGTAACTCTTTTCATCGTAAGTGTTTTTCGATGACTGAGTGGCGTGTGTATAAATCAGAGTTTACACCTATATTGCTTTATCAACCTGCTGAAGACTGTGATGCAGCACTATTTCACAGCTCAGAACAACTCTGTGAGAACTAGTCGTGATAAATTACAGCCTACACTTGAAGGGGTTAATTTTCAACACGGTGTTACAGCCAGGTCTCTCCAAATGCACAATGAGAAGTCCATTTACCCCATATGAATTCTGAATACAAGTTGTTTTTACACAGGGATTCATCAAAAATTATTAGCTCTTATATTTGTGCTTAGAAATAAAATTGCCACATTCAACACACATTCGTTAATCATATTTACATACATATAAACATGTGTTTTAGCTGGAAAACTTGTCTAGTTCAAACATAAAACTCTATTAAATTGTGTATGAATATTACAACAAGCTCCTCCATCTCCAACTACCCCTGCCTATGGGATTAGTTGGAATGTTCGCACTCACTCTGCTTTCAGCAGAGTTGTTCACAGATGGCAGGTGCTGCAAACAAAGTTTCTGTTTTCATTTGTAGCAGAGATGCATAGGTTGCTTATATAAAGAAAAATTATTAATCTTCCTTAAACACTTCTAAAATTATCTGGCAAAAGTCAAAATGAGTTAGGTTGTGCCCTGCTCTCTCTAACGCTTGTGCGTTTTGTACACATTTTCTGTTTACCTGCCCAGGGTTGCACTGGCCTGAACATAGTCTTAGCCAACATGTTTTTCCACAGGGTAAGATAAACGTGCTCTGAGATGGAAACACTTCCTGACGCATGTACACAAGCCTCACACAGAGCTGGAGGGTGGTTAGGATGGCAGCGTATGAATATGCTTTGAATACATACATATAATCGGGAGCAAAAGCAAAACACATACACTTCATTTGCTCCCAGTAAAAACACACCTGCAGCACATCTGAGTTTTGGGGGACGCACTGATGTCTGTGCAATACTGTTTCTCTCTCCCACACAGAGTGCTTTCACATTTAAGTAAGAAAGTCACTTCACGTTCAGAGAGGACAAGGCAGATATTCTTGCTGAGAGGCTACGTCAACCATCTCTCGTACATCTTTATAGTCTCTTTGCAAGGCAGAGCGAAAGGGTGTGAGGGAAAGACTCTGCCCTTTGTTGCTCGTAGGTGTAAGCTGAAGAGTTAAGCAGGCGCTGCAAGTGAGAAGCAAGAACTGCTACTCCAGTTCCTACATAAAATATACCCCTATTCCTGCTGCCCAATTCCCAGGGCTCATGCTTTCCTCTCTCCATACACTGCAAGGGTATGAAAAATGCACGTGTGAATGTATGACTCAACCTGCCTTATCCTTCTAAGTGCATGACAAGCCACCCAAGGCCACTCTTCAGAAGAAAAGCTACAGCGCCATAATCAAAACCACTCAGACAAGTGCACGATGCATTGAACAGCTCCGAGCCCTAGACCTCCTCAATCAGTACCAGGTAACAGCAATGCTGGAAGGGTAAAACTCTTGCTTCAATTCCACAATGGAGTCAACACTCCATTGTTTTGCAGCACCACTGGAAGCAAAGGAACGCCAACACAGCACAAGAGAGCCATATACTCTACCAACACTGGCAGCACTGCATTAAACCCATCTTCAGGTATTCTGAATTCTACAAATGCTTTCTTGGCCAATAACACTGCATTGGATTAGCATCTATACAGTGAATTAGTTTGTATAAATGCCATACAAGACAGACAAAGACAGGAAAAAGCTTTGAAAAATGTACAGCTTGATTTGTCCATTCTATCATGAAATATACAGAACAGGCCAATGATTCTGGAAGAGCTGACACGCGGATGCACACACTTAAATTTACAACCTTCTAAATATGCTGAAGAGCTACTGCTAATCAAAACAGAGATAGCAGAAATTCCTAATGAACTCATTCACATGAGAGGGACTTGATTGAACAAATTGCACTGCGTCCCTTTCCTAATAGCATCTTTTCTGGAGACACACATGCACGCACGTGGCTAATGCGGCACTACCGTTTTTGTTTTTCCAGGAATAGTGATTCACCGTAAGCTGCAGCGCTGCAGCGAGATCCTCGCTCAAACTACAGCTCCTAGACACGATAAGAGTGCCTCACACACCAGCACACAATGACAAATGTCACCCATTTTATCTATTGAATGTCACTTACTGAATGGCAGAAGACATTTAGTGTGAGCAGACAGGGGTACAAGATTTAAGGCACTAAAATGATTTCAATCAGAACACAGAATATAAAATAACTCGAAGCACAAATCAGAAAAACAAACCAAAGAACATATCCTGTGCATTCTGAATACAATATGGCATCTTTATCCAATAAAAAAAATAATAAAATAAAAAAAAGTAATGAACCATATCACAGAGTTTGGCAAAAGACTGTATGTAAAGTGGGCATTATTAATTTTACTGAGAGCGTTCCTGTAGTTTCAGGGCTTGGCAGACGGCAGGTGAACACTACCTGCCCCAAAGTATAGCACTAAATGAAAAGTTTGGTGGAGGAGGAAAACGGTCTGTTTTCATGGTGTAGGTCCACAGTTCAAGCATACAGTGACATTCTAAAGCACTGGTTCTCAAAATGCTCCTTTGGCATTTTTCATTTTTGTGTTACAAGTTACGATGGAGCAAAAATCTGGACCATCTGGGTGAACTTGAGGAAAACTTGGAGAACCACTGCTCTAGAGAACTGTGAGTTTCCAACTTGGTGGCAACAGTTTGAGGAAGGTCCTTTCCTGTTTAACCATGAAGATGCTCTAGTGCACAGAGCGAGTTCCAGAAAGAAATGTTTGGTGTGAAAAAACTTGCCAGACCCTCACAGAGCCCTGACATCAATCTCATCCAACACCTTTGGGATGAATTGGAACAGTGACTGTGAGTCATACCTTATGGCCCAACATCAGTACCTGACCTCACTAATGCTGAGCAAATCCCAGCAGTCATGTTCTAAAATCTAGTGTAAAGCCTTCCCAGAAGAGTGAAGGCTGTTATAGCAGTGAAGGGACATAAGAGTTGATATAGAACGCACAGGTACTTGAGTACTCCTGTTAACCGTTCCAGGTACCAGTACTTGAATACTGAAATCACTATTTGGATATTTAAATTGCTGCATCACAGAAACTCAGGGAGAAGATATACAAATCAACAATTCAGTGAAACTTTAACAGGGCTATCAAGTCCAACAGCTTTGCTTGTGTTTAAGACTAAGTAAGTATATTCTAGTTTGCTACAATGAAGCACAGTTGCCATAAAGCAAGTGTGTTGCCAAAGACATATTGCTGTTTAAGAGATGCAGCTAGGTCAAGTTCTCTTGCTGGGGTTAGGTAGAACTGAAAACAATGTATATATTTTTGTTCTCAGGGTTACCTCAACAAACTAATATGATGGCATGTTCACTGAACAGAAAAAGTGCAGATGTTTTCAGAAGTACACTTTTGTGAGCAGTTCAATTTTCATTAATGCTACTGTTTTTTAGCCTGCTGGCACTAGTTTACTATGTTTAATGATATGTTAATACTAGGTGATGAGATGTTTTTCCTAACCAAATATCTGTTCATGCACTCTTAAGGATACTGAAATATGTGAATGCAAATCCCTGAGTTAATGTCTATGGTTTTGGAATGTGGTGTTCAATTAGCACTTGTAGATGCGATGTGATCTGTCCACAAACACACTAAATACAAATTTGCTCAGTAATCTGATACACGCAATTCTAGACTAGTGAACTTACTGCTCTGGCTCTACTGTTACATTAAAGGTCTCTTTGCGCGCTGAGATTTGATTTTTGTTGCAGTGTTGGTGCGGCTTTAGCTAAGGTCACTAGTTGGTAAGAGGAAAAAGTTTCCTCAAAAGATCTCTTACCAAGGAAACACTTTACCCAACAAGATCTGAGAGAAGAACAGCAGAAGGTTAAAGAAAGAAAAGCTTGTAAAAACTAGAAAAGATAATTGCTGTCTTGCCAAAATCACCCAAACCTTATAGTGCAGGCTGTTGAGACTCCCTAAGCCCTCAATCCAAGAATACATGAAAAAAAGAAGGGAGGGAGGAAAGAAGAAAACACACACACACACACACACACACACACACACACACACACAGAGATAAACCAGTGCACACGTACACACGCAGCCCACAACTGCGGACTGACCTCCTCTCTGAAGCACCTGAGCTGGATGTGCTGCGTGAGAGAAGTTCTGAAGCTTCTGAAAATTGCAGCGGGATGAGAGGCGGCCCAGAAACGGAAGGAGCAGCCCTTACTCCCCACCACCCCACCGACCCCTCCCATCTCTTCCCCAGTCCCTTGGCCCCCACAGCACACTTTGATGTCTGCTTCTCAGCTACCTCTCCTCTCCTCCTCCCTTTAGCTATGACTGGAAGCATCTCTCTGTCTGTCTCTCGGCCGGAAATAAGAAAGGGTATCTCTCCAAAGGGGGGGGGTGTAGGTGGTCCTTACGATGAGGGAAGTTTCTGACTGCTACTGCAGAGAATGAGCAGAGGGGTGTAGCTAAGGACACACGGATGCGCAGCTGGCCTCAGCAGCAGGCAAAAGTGCACACAAACACAAAGAGAAGTCCTCACAAAAAAAGAAACAAGGCAGGCTAATGTAAAAATAAACACAACATGAAATTTCACACACTTTACTCCCAACAGAGTGTGCCCTGCTTCTTTGGAATCAAAGCTGCACTCTGCCATTTCAACAGATATTTCATTACCAAAGGAATCTAACTTCTGAACCAAGAAGGGGTGAGTGTGAAAACTGACAAATTACTGTAAGTCTGTAAGACTAAAGATTTTGTATTAAATTATAAATTATGCTTAAAATGATCAACTACCTTTATCCTGTCAAAAAAAACTAAAAAAGGCTCCAATACATTTCTTAAAACAAGGCAAAACTGACACTGCGTGAGACATAGGTGACAAGTTTTAAGGGTTCACAGCAACAAGAAGCATCAAATGGCTCTCATCTCCTGTTACTGCAGCCAATGTGCCTACTCCAGCATCTGAGCATGTTTATTTCATTGAGCAGGAGAAGTGCATTCCTGTGGCGGAATGAAATATGCATACAGCAAGTCATGTAAGAAAATGGATATGTAAACATGGAAAGGGAGCAAGAGAGGATTAAAAGGATGGGGGAGGGAAGGGGATTTCTGAGTTTTAATGCGGTAACCTTTGCTAGCTCGCCCGTGGGAAGCCTCCTCCATGGCAACATTAATAGGAGTCTGAGAGGCGTAATGAAAGCGTGAGTGAATGAAAGCACTGCACGCTCCCTCTCTCTCATCAGGGTCTTGGTATTATCAGACCCTTTCTGCCACTTGAGGCCATGAGTGCTATTAATTGGCTGTGTGTGCTGGGAGTGGGCTTTAACATGGAACGTACATGCAGAACGATTACAGGCCCAAATGCCGCCTCTCCCTTCATACAACCTGTGTACATGCACAGAAACAAACACAGCTCAGATATATTCAAGGGACAAGTCACGTATAAATGTTTAGGGCAAGAGTCTGCACACAAACAAACTGACCACAGAGAAGCTATGAGGGTTAAGCAGTTAGAGATTGCCACCATGCTGAAGAAAACATATTCAAGTTAATCATGATAAAAGGCCAAACAAAAAGAAGGAGACAGAACTACAGTAAACATAAGGTCACGTAGGCTCAATAAATGTGCACAGGCCTCAAGGTTACGGCTCACACACAACCATCTGCACTATAAAAAGTTCACAAGGGAAGAAAAAAGAAAAGAGAAAAAGGAGATTATAGTTATAAGTTATAATCATCTTGGCTTAAGAACAAGGAGCGACAGTTTGTTGCCATCAGCATTCATTTCAGTCTAATGCAAGTGTATTACAGAACTCACATGCTGTCTCTGGTCTATGGCAAATGGCTTCATCAGACCCGCCGCCACCTGCTGCTGAAATGCCTTTAATAGGCTCTGGTAATAAGCCTGATGGAATAAAACAATTTCAGTGATCAGGCAGAAGGGGGTGGGGGGAGGGGGGCAGGGACCAGCAATGGAAGGAACATGAGCGAAAGAAAAAGACACCCTTAGGGGAGCCACTGCTTGAGGAAGAACAGGGAAGGGGGAAACCTGAGCGACCAAAGTCGCTTGCAGCAGGGATTCAGTCAAAAAAAATTCCTCATGGAAAAACTAATTACAAAAGAACCGGACGAGCATGGAAAAACAAGGGAGGACGCTTAGAAACAAATTAGCAAATTAATTGAAATATCTACAGTGCAGGCACGCGTCATTAAGCCTGGCTAAAGCGGGGGGTGAATGTATGTCCTCCTACAGGGAGTGGATGGGCCTCCCTCCTCTCTCTTGGTTTTGGAGGTAAATAATTACTCTGGGTGAGGACGGAAAGAACAGAAGCATCCATGAACAAATCCATAGAAAATTGTAGCATGTGGAAAAATGTAGCAAATAGTGTGCAGAATTCGTTTCTGGGATTGTAGTCATTTGTTATGTAATAAAGGCACTGGATATGGTTCTCAAATGTAAATATCATAATATCTACATTTCTACAGCACAGTCAGTCAGTTCCAAACAAAATTTTGATTTCTCTCACACAAATACACACAAAAGATACATATAGGAGGGCAGACTACTAAAAGGCCTGCCCTCCAAGCTAGCCACTGTGGCCTTTCAACTCGGCTAAGATAAGTTTTTCACTATTCACAGTAGCATTGGAGGGCCAGGGTCACAAACCATGCAAACCACCCGAGTGAAGACCAGGAGACCAGCTACAGCCCACCGACCTTTATCAGAATCAAAGCACCTGATGCTTCTCAACTAAGCTGGAAATAAGCGAAACGTCAACAGCATCAATAAGCCCTCGCTCAGCGCTTAAACTCCAGTGTTACTGGAGAAATTTAGCTGGCGAACTGACCCTTTTCCTCACGGTAGCAAAATAAAAAGACGTCTCTCTCTGTTCTACCAATTTTATCAGCTTCTGCAGGTCAAACAAGTGCAACATGCACCACATGGTTCAACCTCAAATGGGGCAGCAGTGAGGCGCCGGAACATAACTGCTGCAACATTTAAGCTGGAGCAGAAAATTCAAATAAGAAGCTAGCAAAAAAATTATATTCCAGGATCCTGATACAAGGATCAGCTACATGCAGTGCACCAGCAGCATGTGACCAGCATGACAGGGAAAAGCCATTGAGTGTTCATTTGACTCTTACCAGCGAGCAAGAAGGTGATGAGGCACGTCTCTTTGGGCATGTAGAGCTTGAGTCTGGAGCCACTGAACACATATTCAACCACTGCCTCTGAACGGCCGGCCCTCTGCAGGAATGGCAGAAACTGCTTGGCTTTTTGGGTCTCCTGCACAGAAATATGCAAAAAGGCACATAATTTTCAAATGTTCTTTAAGCTTTAGTAATTACTGCCTAATAATGCCAGTGGAGTAATGAAAAATGCACAACAAGGTGTCAACTACACCTCAACAACATCTTTCAGGCCTCCCACTTTCCAGTAAGCCTGATTTTTCCCCCCAGTACTGAAAGAGTTTCTGCTATATGTTTAATTAATTTATTCTTTCCTTCTTGTGTGTAGTTCACAGCAATAAATCTTGATAAGGCAATATCATGCAGCTTTCGACGCATTTAGAGGCCAAGGCTGAAATAAAATGGGACAGAATGGAAATTTAGATGTGAACAAAAATATGTAATAGCTTGCATGATGGGGTTTTGGATTTGGAGGAGATATGCTACTATCAACCGCATAATGCATTCGGAATATGTACACACACAAGTAATCATCTATATGGGTATTACGCATCTTTAACTTAAATGATGGCTGCTATAGTGCATTTATATTTGAGAGATAAGACTAGATAATAATGAGAGAAGAGAGAGAGTCATGTATGAATACAAGCAATGCCATTTTAAGTGGAAAGGGCATGTCTATAATTTCAGTGGTTACGTGCTCATTTTTTCCAAGTCTGACAGCCAGCGGTTTTACAGATAGGTAAGCGGATGCTTGGAGACTGGGGTATGAAGGCTTAATTTAAGTCAAGCTGTTTCCTGTGAGTCACCCTGGGCCAAAGAGAGAGCCACCCACTCCAGCTGGAAATATCCTACAGCTGTGACCCACACAGGATTTTTTTTCCCTGAGACAGAGCTGACAGAGGAGAGGAATGCAAGGATAACACATCATATACCAGAAGCTATTTTTGGATTTGTCTAATTAAAATGCTCATTATAAGAAGCTGCAGTTCGAAACACCATCAAAAACAGCCAGAACCTGGAGATCTCTGGATATCCCAACACACACAACCTATCACACTTGCTTTCACTCAGGTAAAAGGCTAGTGATGTGCCTCCTTCTGAATTCTTCTCCTCTATAAGCCCAGGTGACACACTGCACAGAAGAGTGAAATGTAGTTCATTAAAAACCCCTGGACCATCCTCATAAACTTGAGATTTAAGACAGAGGGAGGGAGGGAGAGAGGGAGAGAGGGAGGGAGAGAGAGAGAGAGAGAGAGAGAGAGAGAGAGAGAGAGAGAGAGAGAGAGAGAATAAAGAAGAAAAAAAGGAGATAAAATAACATGACAGAAAGGGTTAGAACAAAGTCGGGGCCTGTTAAACGTCACTTTCATGTTTTACATGCAGTGGGAGGAGTATATCTTCTCTCATTACTGAGCTAACAAACTTTATTGGCCCGAGTAAAATTTAATCTTCATTTGGTGAGCAGCCCAATCAAGATTCATACCCAGCATGGCCCTGGCCCCTGGCACACGTAAACAACTTAAGCGCTACAACTGAGATTACTTTATTAATGGAGCGGGCTATATTTAGAGAGGCCTTCATCAAATTAATGTGAAGGGAAATGGAAGCTACAGCCATCATGAATCTGCTGTCAGAGGACTCCAGCATCACAGAGATTGAGACATGGGTTAGAGAGCAGCAATTAAACAACTAAAGCTTGGAAAGAAGGCACCCACTTATAGCCACACTGTATTATTTATTTATTTTTTTGGGGGGGGGGGTAAACAATAGAGATACAATAGTTTTCTAAGCCCAATCTTCACAACCATCAGGGAAAAAAGAAAAAAAAAGAAAAAAGAAATTCATGTGTATCTTGACACTTCATGCAAACACACAAGAAACAAACATGAAACACATACACCTACCCCTGAGATGTCAGCCACTCTGTGAATGGGTACCTCCTTCTTGCTGTGAAGTCCTTTCCCGTTCTTGATGGCCCTGCAATGATTCAAGCAAACAGCATTATGGCCAGTCATTGAGGGTATTAAAGAGGGGCTATACTGGAAAAAGATGGAGCATTCCTTTAGACCATAAAGCCCAGAAAACCATCGCAGACCCGGCCAGAGAAATCAACACTTAAACAGGACAGCCATCCACATGGCCTCCGCTCACCCGCCAACAAGCTGCTGGAGGCATAAAAGTCCTTTACTGTTTCTTATGGGTAATCCAGACCCAGTGGCTCTGCACTCTAAGGTATCATACAGCAGCATTAGCAAAGCCTATTACAGAGGCACTGTGTATTATAGGAACAAAACAGCGTGCCCCCCTGCGCTATGTGGGGAGGCATTAATAGTGCATAAGGAAAATTGGAGCCCTATGAAATGTTTGTAAGTAAGAGCGGTAGAGCCCACGGGCCCCTGCAGATTAGAGACAGGCTGTAGAGAATGAGGTACATGACTTTGGCCTCTTTAAGGCAGATGGCTCTGGGTCTAAAGGTGGCTCTATCTTCCCTAATGTCTAATCTTGTTCTGTGGGAGACTGAGTGTGTGTGTGTGTGTGCGTGCTAAGGTAGATTTCTCAGAGGGTATGGGGTAACAACCAGCAATCACTTCTAAAAATAAATTTGAGACCACCGTGCCTCTCATCCTCACCTAGTCCACAAGGGAGCATTATGCAGAGACAGAGGAGAGACAGAGAGAGAAAACGGAGAGAAAAGCTGTGTGTGTAAAATTGGAGAAAAAAGAAAGAGAAAAGCAGCTAAAGATGCCACACTTGAAAGCTTTCTGTCCTAGGGTTGGTCTATGGCAGACCCCCTTGATCTTAATCATGTCCACTGCATTAAACTCTAAATCTACATCGCTGCATCCCTCAGAACCAGTAATCCATATAATTATATTCATGGACAACGTGTTAAGGAAGGTGTGATTTAACACACTGTGGTGAAAGCCACAGGACTGTTACTGTCTATATGAAATGAGATAATTCAGATGATTTACTGGCTGTGACATACTGCCTCATACAAAAGGGACTGCATGCATATGGTGCCTGATGCTCTCACCTGGAATCCGATTTAGTTTATCCTCCCTATACCTTACCCACAGTTCACAAACAACTTATCCTCTACACTTTCCACCTCTCCATATCTTAATCACATAGCAACAAAAGCTAGCATCTATTTCATGACAGGTGTATCACCAAGTCTGGAAGGCATGTATCAACAACAGAGAAAGAAATTAAAAACAGGCCAATAGAAAGAAAAGCAGAAGCACATGGAGGACCAACCTGCACAGCTACTGATCTCTGAGTGGAGAGGAAACCAAGCATTAACACTAGTTTTCTGTTTGTGGGTGTGGTCTTACCTTGCCTCTGCAGCAAGCAGCTCATCGTAGTGAGAGGACCTCTGATCATCATCCTGACGATATCTGATTACTGTAGCAAGGCCTTTACTGACCAGGGCCTCAGCAATATTTCTACAGAGAGAGAGAGAGAGAGAGAGAGAGAGAGAGAGAGAGAGAGAGAGAGAAAGTCAGAACCAAGACTGAAAGGCCTCTGACTGAAAGTGTGGGCTGGTTTTCCAGTGTTTAGGTTTTTAGGCTGAGTAGGAAGCGATCCTCCTGGAGGCAAATCAGATTAAAAACAACCTGTACTGTGAGATTAACTCCTTGTTATATCAGCACTGCAACAACTGCAAATCTGGGCTTTAACTGAAGAATCCAGTGATGGTGGTTAAGTGTCAGAAGGGAGGTACTGCATAAGCAAGCAGAGACGGCTGATTGGGGGAAAATCAGACAAAAGGGCACAAACTTATTTCCCTACTGTCCCACTTCCCCATCTGGAACAAGAGGGTTTTTTTCCTGCTCATTTTCAAATTACAAATTGAGCAGCTCACAGTGAGTGAAGCAGCCCTGCTGTAATGATGTTCCTGTTTGCCAGCCTCCATCCATTATACACAAGCATGACACTTGGGCACTGACTCCCCCATGACTACAGAAGTCACGACTGGTGGTGCAAAATGAGGTGCACAAAAGTTAATCAGAAACACAAAGGTAACGTGATTGAAAGATTTTATGATTTGACTATCCTGCTCTGATAAAAAAAAAATATATATATGCAGGTCATGCAGCTATGTGGCTCAGCCCCAGGATCTCGTTGCCACCTGTTACTCACTCTGCTCTTTGCTGTTTGTTAGTGCATGCTGGGTAATCAGTTCAGCCTTGAGCATAGAACGACCTAACACTCCTGCATCATGGCCTTAAATACGAGAGAGTGTGTGCTGTG
This sequence comes from Colossoma macropomum, assembly GCF_904425465.1. Classification (NCBI taxonomy): domain Eukaryota; kingdom Metazoa; phylum Chordata; class Actinopteri; order Characiformes; family Serrasalmidae; genus Colossoma; species Colossoma macropomum. Next base: position 28,431,410 of record NW_023494792.1, on the reverse strand, counting down.
TGTGAGACAGCAGGGACACATGTTCAGTGTTCAATATTAACTACTGCAGGGCAAGTAATACACTAAGCTGGGACAGTGTTGAAAATCATCAAAATTTAACAATAAACGGCTCAGGACAGTTTTAGGGACAGAAACTTTTAATCCAAGTCAAGTAAGCAAGTAGGTAAGTCAGTGTCAGTCAGTCAGTCAGTCAGTCAATCAATCAATAAATACTACACTGAAACTCAAGTGGACTTAATCCCATCCTAGAGGTTTTGGATCAGAGTTCAGCTAACCTCATCCTTATTTTACCTTATGAAGAAAGGCATCAAAATGAGGGGAAGTAGGTATTTAGGGGCTTCAAAATTTTATTAGGCCTTGTTCATTAGTCTCTCTTCCCGGAATCTACATTTTTAATGGACAGCTCAGCAGGCAGCAAATTTGCTAGCATCACCAAATAAGTACAGGTAACACTTTAAAGGGATACCGCAACTTGCAAGCCCCATAGAATTTATACCTTCACAAAAAAACTGATGCCCGAACAGCTTCCTACAAAACACACAGCAGCAAGAAAGATACTAAGCTTTGGGTACTGATATAACAGAGCTTCATCCAAAAACCCATTACTACATTACATTAAGCCACACATCAAGAATTCTGTATTACAACCCTATTTCCAAAAAAGTTGGGACGCTGTGCAAAATGTACAGGTCTGGATTGCAAGCAAATTCAAATTTTGATTCGGTGGACCACATAATACTTTCTCACTTCTCCTCAGTCCATCATAAATGAGCTCAAGCCCAGAGAAGGCAGCAACATTGGCAGATCATGTTTGTATATGGTTTCGTTGCATGGTAGAGTTTTATCTTGCATTTGTGGATGCAGCGATTAACTGTTCACAAACAAGAGTTTTCAGAAGTGTGCAGTGATTTCCACTACAGAACTGCCTGTTTTTAAAGCAGTGTCACCTGAGGGCCTGAAGATCACAGCCAGCCATCTTCGGTTTTTGGTCTTGTCCCTTGCATACAGAGATTACACTGAATTCTCTAAACCTTCCAATGATTATGTACTGTACAAGTTTTTTGCTATTTTGTGTTGAGAAATGCAGTCTTTCACAGAAAGGTGTTAAACCCCTATTGACCTATTCATGTCACTGACCTGTTGCCAATTAACCAAATTAGTTGTAAGATGTTCCACCAGGCATTTTTTCTTTTTTTTTAAACCAGTCTTTTGGTACCTCATCCCAACTTTTTTTGAAACGTGCTGCTGGCATCAAATTCAAAGTGGGCACCTATCCTTCAAAAACAACATCACAATTTCTCAGTTTCAACATTTGTTGTCTTTGTACTATTTTCAATTAAATATAGATAATCATAATTTAAATTATTTGAACATCATTACATTCTGTTTTTATTCACATTTTGCACAGTGTCCCACCTTTGAGGAAAACAAGGTTGTAATTTAAATACATAGAAAAGTCAACAGTGTTGACTTGAGGGATTGATTCATGAATTGCAGCTGTACTTACATTCCTCCAATGGTGACTGTGGCACAGGTGCGTTCTGGGAAGGCAGGGACAGGGCCAGTTTCTGCAGCAGTAGTGGCAGCTCTGATGTAATCCACAGTGACATTGACCTGAGAGCACACGCAAAGCACTCCAACAGTCAGTCACACCCAAAAGGCAATACTCCACCAAGCAACCTTGAGTCTGTCAGGGGTCCAGCTATGGAGATATGAAGTGACCACTGGATTCTCATATGAAATATTTGCTTATATAGCAATATTCTGCTTATAACAAAACATCAAGTGTGACAGAATTATGCCTCAAATGAGCAACAAATCTAATTTGTGTTCCTTACAAGGGTTTACAAATCAACTAAATGACTGGTACTGAACCAAACACAAAGTACATTCGCTGGTAAAAGATGGATGCATTGTACAGTTTCATCCAACGAGGGCCTGAGAGACAAAAAATGTGTACAGACAAACACACACACATCTGTGTGTGTGTTTGTGTCTGTGGGCTACTTTCCAAGGTCACCCTCAGTCAGTGTAAATCATGTCAGGCTAGACTGTAGATCTCCCTAGAGGAGTACCAACCATACATGGAAACTGTTTATCACGTATGGGGAACGAGCAGAGGGTGGGGGATTGAGCCCATCGACACACACCCCTCCAAAGTGTGTAACTCAGAAATTTACCCACGCTAATCAAACATGAGCAATATCAATATAACTCTGAATGCTAGCAGAACTCTCCAGCAAATACTTAATAATTGAACCAAAACAGTCCTATCCAGGAAGGGAGGATGGCATAACCATCTTTGGCAACCGCAAACTGCTCATTTCACAACGAACCAGGAGACAGCAGTGTAAACAAAGTGCTCCTGTGTCAGAATTGGTCTCCATCTGTGCCCATCTCTCATGGAGGCTATTGTACCCTCCCACAGGGAACAGACAGCCTCTTGCTTTTCCTCATTAAAGCCGAGCAAACACACAGGAACAGGTATTTAGAGAGAGGACACATTCCCACCCAGGGGGAGGCTCAAATCCGGCCATTCCACTGCCACCAAATTCTTGATGGCCGTACAAAGAACAGGACGGATAGCCTGTCTCTCTGGCTGTTGGAGAGGCAAGCGGATATTAATCTGGAAGGCACAGGCCCAGCACGAGGACAAGGACACAGTCTTCCTGTCTCACTCTCCCACACTCCGCTGGGGGTGCAGAGATGGATGCTATGCTCTTGAAATGGTTTTTGAGATCAGGAACATTACATACACACACTCTCACATTAGAAAGCATGTTTTAGGGCTCCAGAATTGTCTAAACATCAAAGGCTTTACCCTATCAGGAGAAAATATGGCACATATAATACAGCAACAGAAAACAGGACCCTTAGCGTGAAAACCCTCATCAACTCCTTCAACTGCTCTCTTCCTCTCCTCTTTTTTGTCTGATCTATCAATCTGCCACAGAGACTTAGAATGTAACCCAGTCTGATGGACATAATGAAAATTCATTTTGCCAAGGAATCCTGTATATTGCCTGTGTAGACTCTTACAGGTGCAGTTTCACAGACCATGCCCTGTGTCTGCCTCAACAAATAAAACATTTTCATAAAATTATTTTTTATTATTATTAATCATGCATTTGTAGGTCTCCCAATCTCTCTCCCTGTGTATGGAGGAGACTGCTCAGCTCTAATGGGCAGGAGTAATTAGCTCAGGCAGGTGACCTGCACTACCCTTAAAGAAAAAATAAAAATGCAAACAAAACAATATTACAAAAGGAGCTAATGTGCTAGAGAGAGCATGCAATGCGAGAATGCACACGAGAGAGAGAGAGAGAGAGAATGAAGGTGAGATAGAAAGTGAGAGTACAAGAGAAATTGCAAGAAAGAAATTGAGAAAGTCAGAGGGAATTAAAGACCAAGCGAGAGACAGAGTGCAAGAGCAGCCATCTGGAAAGCAGATGATGGATTTAAGGGTTTTCACTAGGCGATGTCTCGCTAACTAATAGCTTCTCAAAGCAGCTCTGGAACTTTGTCCAGAACAAACTTCCCACACACCAAGTGTTCAGACCCATTTTGGTGGCCATGAAGTTTCACACAGGCCATTTCATCAAAATCATAACTGTTTAAAACAAGCTATGATTTTGTCTGTTATTCCAGCTTTGCTTTTGAGAAACTGTTTCCGGTCTATTAGCACAGCTATTTGTGATGATTTAAACTGCATTCTACCATTTTAAGTGCCAATAGCGCATATGAATAAAGACTGCTCCTACATGTTCCACTTTCACAAAATTCACTTTACTCCGTTTAATTCACTCAAGATAAAAAGTGTGTGGGAGCAGCCTTAGAAAAATTCTTTATCAAATATTTTTCACTCCAACGCATCTGCAACAACAAGGAGCTATTAGGTATATGAATGTCTTCCATTTGACTGCTGAAGCATAGCTTTACATTCAGAGAGCTTTACATTCAGAGAGGCTTCAAAGTCAAATATTTAGAAGTTTTAAAGAGATAAAATTGTCATCTTTTGTAGCTAGGCAATAAGCACAGTCACATAGGTACCAATGGCACATGTCCAATAATACATAAGTAAAATAAGCATGAGTAAGTGCATTTTACAGCATGAAGCTATTGTAATAGACCTGAATGTCATTTTGTTGGACAATCAAACCATGAAATTCATTCTGACAGCCTGGTAAGACACAGTTCTACTGCAAGGAGGACTGTGATGACGATGCAATTCCTTGGGCTGGGGCATTAGCCCTGAGCCTGTGCGCCACAGGTTAAACGCATGCTCCTGATGTGTGTATACGTTCAAGAGGGAAGGTGAGCCGTGCATAGCTGAACATGAGGGCTTTGCAGGCTTACATCCCTGAATGAGGAATCTAAGGCACTTGGGCTAGGTGTAGTGGGGAGAGGCTGTAATCCATATTTTATGGATTAAATGTGAGCTGCCGGGCCAGCACATGGCTGTAACTCCCTCTAAAGCTCAGCCAGGGGACGACTTCATACGTCTGCAGTTGCTACCCTCCACGCGCCCGGTGCTGGCTGCTTTGTTCAACGACAATTACACGGGTCTGCAATTCCCCTGGAGTACAAAAACACACTCATGTACATACACCACAACAACACCGTCCAACTCCAGATAAAAATAAATAAATAAGTGAAACAGTGTGCCCTGTGCAAAACGGGGAAAAAACAAGTAAGAACTTTGGTTCTGTGTGCACTCACGTAAACACAGACATCAAACACTTCTCGCTTGCTTTCCTCTCCCTCTCTTTCACCTCACATACACACGCACACACTTGCGAAACTCAAACGCGTGCAGTATACTCGCACCCACATAACAGGAACCACTTTGAGCGGGCGGGATTATCCGAATGTGCTCTTTCCTGATAAGTGGATTAATGCAACATTTTCATTTGACTTTTTCGCTGAGGCTGAGACCCTCTACAGAAGTGCTACTTATAAAGTTAGCCAAATCTAGCTTTGGATTATGTCACGAGTGAGCGCTGCTTCAATACGCAAGGTGGGGGGATTGGGTGGGGTGGGGGATTTTTTTTTTTTTGGAGGGGGGGTGAGGAGGCTGGAAAGAAAAGCGCTTCTTTGCGGCTTTCACTCCGCTCCCCAGTCCACAGTAAATTCCCCTCTCTGTGCCCATCTTCTCAGTGCTCTTTTCAAAGGAGAGAGCATGGCCTGAAACGGACTCCTTCAAGTACAGTATCTCTCTGCTCCTCCCCTTCCCCTCTCCTTTTGTTGAGTTGACAGTTGAGGTACAGCAGGTATGAAGGCACGCTGAGATGCATACAGATGCAACTGACATTTCACACAACATGTCTGGCTCCTACATGCAGACATATAGTCTCAGACGTCTCTGAGAACTTCTAAAGGGTGCCCTGGCCTGTGTACAAAGACCGTTACCAAGGAGATCGGAGCAGGCTTCAGACCGTCAATTCAGGCTGGACTTGGACACAAACGCAGCTATTTAATGAAGTCTGAGGGAAACTGGAGGCAGTAAACTGAGTCTCAAAGCACCCCACAGCAAGCAGTGTGCAGGTTATGAGGTGACTCCTGGTGTAAACCTTAAGCTGTAATAACAAGAAAGTGAAATACTACAGTGCAATCATTGCATCTATCAATTTTGGACATCAATAAACAGCAGCAGATGAGACATTTTATCCAGCATAAAAATTGGCCTATTTTGTGTAGTAAAGAGGTTCTGTCATTGCAAAGGACCTGTTTTCACCTCACACTCTATTAAAGAGTGCTGGATTTCGTTAAATTTTGTCACTGCTGTTGCCAAGGTAGCCAGAGACAGAAGTGTTTCTCGCCTCGCAGCCAAAGGCCCATTATACACACGAACACACAACCTTGTGTCCTAGCAACAACAAAACAAAACAAACCAGAGCATTTCTAAAAACGCTTTCCATGTTTACTGTGTAAAGTAAGCACCAAGCTCTCAGACACACAAAAGAAATCATTCTAAAAAGTTCTTCTTTTAACAGACTGACCAAAAAGTGGTCTATGTCAGGCCTTGGGCTAGCCCCTGCTGGCCTGTATGAAATTAAGGATGAAGAATACAGAGTAGTTGTACTTGCATTGCAGGAAATAAATAACTGCAACTTGCAATCACATTGGATCCTCCTCTCCAGTTCATTTTCACTTTTATCTGTTTTCATCCAGAGATGATCACAGGTCAAGAAAACAGACTTGTAACGGACAGATGGAAGTCTGATTTTGCCTCTGCCAATGCCCATGTGTGTATTGCTGGTGAAATCTCAGTGGGAAAGAGGTCTTGCTATATTTATGAAGCCACAAAAGATTGTACATGGGTGCAAATGTATAGCAAATATGTGACTCACACTGAGGTTCTACATTAAATGGACCTCACAGCACGAACGTGTCATTACCCCGCGTCTTTTAAACCCCAAGCCATAAACCTCACTTTACACAACCCATTACCATTTAATATGGCCCTAGATGATGAAGTGATTTTGCCCCCAACCTTGCACTTTTATCCCACTATTGCCAATCACACTGCACAATTATGGTGGAAACCTGATTCGAGGAAAAACAACAGAGAATGGTCTTGTTTCAAGTCTTGGCCTTCACATCTGGGTTCAACCTAGACACACTCAGTCTTAATTTAAACAAACATAGATTTATGTATAATTCTAAGGTACAATATTAGACAGTATAGTCAGTGAAGGATAACGTTTATGGATTAACTTCCACACAGCGTAATTATGCACAAGTGGAAGCGATACTGCATTCAATTCTGAAAAGCTTTTTCTCAGAACAGGTTTTACTCATTTTTTTTAATAAATGCTGCCATGAAAAAAGTCTTAGTGTTACACGTTCTGCAAAAACAGAGCACAAAGTCAAACTCATCAACATGTGACAAACAACGACACCTATGATACAGCGTTCTTAGAAGTTCCTCCAGCATTACTGATGCATTCATGATTCTTGCATTTTTAAACTTAACTTAGGGCGAATTTACTTAAGCATTAACACTAAAATGTCATTATCAATCCCCCAAATCTTATTTATTTATTTATCATTACTGCAGTTTGTCTGTTGCACAACTGACATCTCTGGCCACTGTTATCACATTATCATGCTTTACAATGACAGAAAGTGCACACATGAGAATGCGTGTGAATGAGCGAAAAAGGTGTGAGACGGAGCTTCTTCAAGTCACCAAGAGTATGAAAAGTAAAACCTAACCATACATAGGTAAAACGAGATCAACACATTAACTGAGAAGTTAATCTATTCCAACTAAGTATTGAGACCTCACCTTTTTTCCTATCAGCTTCTTCCTCAGGAATTCTCTGGCCTCGAACATGTAAGGAATGTCGTACAGTGGACGGAAGCGCTTGTCCTTGTCCTTGTTCTTTTCCTGAGGGACAGAAAAGGAAGGGGAGAAGGAGAGAAAAGGAGAGAGATGAAAATCAATGTTTTAAAAAAGCTCTTCTTTTCAAATCATTCATAACACTCAACAACCTAATCCACTCTTGAATGACTCCTATCCAAAATGAGCCACCTTTAACTTTTCCTAATCTGCAGATCCTACACTTCTCCTCCTTAATATCCTCTCACAGCCCACTTTTTTCCCTTTTTTGAATTTCATATAATTCTGCTCTACCCACATCCCCCACATGCTGACATGCTGGAACTGGCTGAGTATGGGTATCACTGTGCTGATCAGATTAGAGCTCTTTGCTCTGAATGACACAGTCACACAAAGCAAGGCATATTCTAAAACTGGAAACAAACTGAATGCAAATCAGGTTATGTTCTATCTTTTGTCAAAAAATTGTCAGAATACCTATTTGAGACCTCCGCATTGCAGACGTGGCCAGGCGCATATGAATTAATATGTGGGCCCTAGTCGCCTGTCACTGTATTAAAAATAGAAGAGTCGAAACGTTCGGTGGAGGGAAACTTGTGTTCCTGTAAGCGTCAGGTGTTCGGGCTTGCTGATTCTGCACTGCCAGGTGCTGCGAGGCAGATGGAAGTTTTTAGATTCGGTTCATTCAGGGCAACAACACTCAGAGTTTTGGGCTTGGGGGGTGGGGGTGCTAGCTCAACCAGAAACAAACAGAGTACAGGAAGCTAAAAACTGTTCAAAAATCAGCTATGTTTGAGTTAGAGAAAGTTCAAAATGCAGTGACAGCAGACTATGCTTTTGCTTGTGGAGAACTTTATGCTCAGGGTAAATACTTGGGATTTAACCTATATACATAATCTTCAAAAAGGAAATTCTTAGAAAAAAAAACATTCAGAGCTAAATATCTTCCCTGCAAGCACCAGTAAAGGTGATTCAATCCAGCAAAAGTTGGCAACAACTTTTTTGTTCCTAGCAAAAGTGCCTAATCCTGTCTTTCAATTAAGAATCCCAATTAAAGGTGAAATTTAGCCAATGTCTTGGGTTGGGGCGGTCAGCTTGCTAGTATACTGGGTGAGGAGGAATAAGCTTGATCCAAATGGTGCTGAACTGTGCCACATTGTGTAGATAGTGTTCAACAGGGAAGAGAAATAAAAACCCTGCCGGGGAAAGGAAGGACAACCCACTTTCTACCCAACTATAAATAACAATGGCAATTCCTTCTCCCTAAGCGAAAAACAGAGGGAGGCCGGCCAGGGTTGTGTTCAAGCAAGTGAGCACACATGAGGGGGATGGGAACATGTTTTTTGTCACCTTGTGCTAGGTTGAAGTGTTTGGAGCATAGCACACACCAGGCTCTCCACAGTGTGTAGGCAGGACTAAGAGTTAGGACAATTAGAAGGCCATGTTCTTTTGGACAAACAAAACACCTATCTACATCTATGTGCTGCCGAGCAGGCACTGACCAGATGAATTCACATAATTACGTGACCCATATGACTGGGTTAGCAACACGTGGCTGCGGCAAAGAGGTCTGGTGGCCTCGCACCATCATACAGACCACAGACTTAAAGGCATGGATTCAACACAATGTTCCTTTGATCAGTGAAATCGAGGGCTGCCAGAGCCCTGAGAGAGTCCACTGACTGGGAGGGAAAGGATGTGTCTCTATTGTATTTGGCAAATCAAGCATGCGCTGCTTGAACACAGCAGGTTGGTGAGTGAACCGTATAAGAACGTATGTGGAAGAAGCAGACGGCTACAACAGACGGCTACAACAGCTTTCCACTGATATGTGGTAGGAAAAAAAAAGGCATTCGTCATGCAGAAAAGCATCTTTAGCCATGAATCTCAACGGCCATGTTAAGACTAATTATTTTAAAAAGTAAATCACCAAAAATAATAAAATATTAAAATATACATGACTAACACTCTCAACTCTCTCTAATCAAAAAATGCTATTATCAGGCTATTATTTCAAATATTTGCCTGAGGTATGGCACAGGTAGAAAGTTAAATGACCCCTCAATTTTAATCAATTCGACCCAGCAAACATCACTCTCAAAACCAACCATGGGATAACTACAGTCTCATGGAGACCAACGATGCCCTAAACAAATAATAAGGGACATAGTAAACTCACTTTAAGTCAACTCACACTCAACTAATTCTTGAACTGGTGAACATTAAAAACAAATTTATTCTTAAAAAAAACAAACAAACAAACAAAAAAACAAACAAAAAAACACAATCTATACATTATTTTCTGTAAATATTCTAGCATTTCTAACCTCACAGTTGCATTTCACTCAGCTGGGCCCACTAAGGCCTAGATTTTGATGCACTACATCAGTCATTTTTCTTGTCAATATACAAAATGAACAACTGATTGCTGTAAATGAAACCCAATATAACAGACTAAGGCATTCATCATTAATCTATTTGGCACCCCTAGTAAGACTTAAGGAGGACACAGCATCATAGGTGCGAAAGCTCCACTCTTCCACAGCAGCCCTTGTGCTCTATCAAACCCAGCTACAGTGCACATTTTCAGTTAGTTAGCCAACATGTATTATTCACATACACTTACTAGGTGTTTAACACTGCCTTTGTAAAATACTTATCTAGGATGTAGGATGCTTTTTGCACTGGTTCAAGAGAGCAAACGTTAGCCAGCTAGTGTGACAGCAGTCATGCTTTGGGTCAACAGTAACTCTTGTATAACTAAGCCTAGAGCCTCTGGAGCTCCGCCAGTGTTTTTCCGAAACCCAGCAAACTTAAACGGTAGTTTGGAAATAAGTGATTTCAGCCTACAGGTCAGCTTACAAAGTCTGGCTATTGCAACCGTACAAAGTTCAAGTGCTTCGCAGTTGCCTGGATCATGTGTTATAGCAAACCAATAACAACCCAAAAACACAAGGTGGTCCATCATAGAACATTAAAACAAACTTTAATTAAAATTGCTCATGTGCAAGCATCTGAGAGGCTACAGCAGGTCTTTCTTGCACGTGTGTTCATGTGTCAGTATAAAAAGACAGAATACGAGGGAAAATCTAAGACTACTAAAGAGGTGGGTGGCATTGTATTAGCTCTGTATACAGTCACAGAGTGAGATACGAGCAAGCTTCACAAGATATGTATCTAAACTGGCCCAGTAATTAACTTTACTTGACTGAACATGCACTAAGCTATATGAACTTGCATAATGTCTTATGCACAATAATATACTAAAAGACAACATAATTAACGAAGATAATTAACAGCAAGGGAAATATTTAAAGGCCATTGACCACCTATCCAACTAATAACCAATCACGGCATCACTAGAGCTAGGACTCCCACTAGCTAAAGAGGACAACAAAGCACTTTTGCAAGTTGCTCTGGATGAGAGTGCCTGCTAAATGCTTTACAATGTTAGTTTCAGAAGTCCCCAGTGAAATCGACACTCATTTTAACATTATACATTTACATTGCACTAGTTTTAGTCTCATGATATTGTTATCATGATTTCTTGTGTGTAGTATATAGGGCTGGGCGATAAAATGATTTCGATAATTATTGCGATATAACTTTCCTCGATAGAACAATAAGAAACGATCGATACATTTTCGATATAATACACCATGTTCTAGAGCGAAAGCCCTGGTGGCATTTTCTACTACAAGGAAAGCGACACTACTCTGCTGTCGCCAGGAGAGGGCGCACTTCCGATGTTTGACATAATTACGGAGGGAGGGGGCGACAAGTAAAGCTGAGTCGCCAAATATACTTTAGCAACATTAGAAACGTGGAGTTATACATTCCCTGTTTGAGTGAAGCGACCGGCGATCTGTTCTCCTGTGACCAAGTGTGAGTGACGAGATAAGTGGCGTAACTGTACTGTCCTACCGTGAACAGTTAGCAGCTGGCTAACTTGAAGCAGCACTCAGTCACTCGCACATGGCAAATTGATGATACTGTAGATCAAACAAGACACAAAAGCACCGCTTTCAGTTTAAACATACCTAAAACAAGGACTCTGTTTGTCTGGTGTTAGATATATTGCAGTTCACCCCTCAAATTACTATAGAGACATCCAGTCGTCTGCTAGCTGGTGTTTGAATACTGTGATATGCTCTGACATGGATGCGGTAGGAGTGATGGCAGTAAGGCGGTGTGATCCATCACTGACCTACCGAGCCAGCTAATGTTTGTTGTTCGTACTAAGCTGACGCTATTGAGAAACTAAACAGTTTAACACTGTTGTTGGCCAATTGTTTAGCATTTGTAACGGGATAGCCTAGCACTCATCACCAGACAGCTAAAAATAATCTGTTTTCTTTCTTCAATTATGACCATTACAAAAATTGCAGCCGTGCTTTTCCAACTGGTAGAAACAGCTGACTAGACACTTTCTCCCACTCTCCCATGACACATTTGTGAAATGTTCCACTGTTTGGTGAGTGTTTGTCTTGTTCTGACCATTAAGGATAGTTTACAGTGATCAACCACTCAGGAGCAAAAATCAGCCTTCAAACTTAAAAGAAATAATGATTTGACATTTACTGGGATATGTATCGATATCGAACGATATGAATTTTGTTTATCGTGTTATCATTTTTGGCCATATCGCCCAGCTCTAATATAGCGATTTTGTTTTACCATGAATATTAAGTAGCAGTCTTCAATAGTAACTTTAGCTACTACTCATTCATATATCAATGGTGTAGGTCTACTTCAGACGGATTTTTATCAATACACAATTCCTCTTTATATCATACAGATTACAACAGTTAGGCAGAAAGAGCACACCGACACTATTTATAAATTTCTCCTGCAACATCTTAATAATGAATTAAAATAACTATAAACTGAAAGGTTTATTAACAAAAGACAAAGCACTCTGCCACAATAACAGCTTTGAATGATATTTAGACAAAAGCTTGTGACCTTTGTATTCAAGATAAATGCAATCACTGATGTTCATGATTATTAACTGCAAACTTTCAACACTTCAGAAAAGATACTTGGGGTCTACAATTTTTAAGCTGTGCAGCAGATTCTCAGCAGAGCTGAGGTCAGAACAAAGACAGGGCCTCTTGGTGACATTTCCAGTTTAATATTCAAAGCCAATGCAACAAAGCTTCAGCCCTAATTTGGGTTTGCTGTGCTGTTGGAAGGTACATGACTGATCAAAACTCTCTGCAGTTTTCTTTCAACTCTATCTCCAATTCTGAACTGAATTTGCAGTCCACACTCAACAGATGTAGATACCACTTCAAGATTTTATACAACTCTCAGCTCTCTTACCCTTAACATAATGCAAAAATTTCAGATTCACTATTGGGTGGTAAAAGGATAACTGAACTTTTACCGTTTTTGAAGGAACACCCAAGTTGTCAGTAGTGCACATTAAAACCACAAGATGCTGCATTAGCAATCGGGGTTAGGATGGAATATGAAGAATTAAGGTTTGTCCAAACACCCAAAAACATTGTTAAAAATCAAAATACACAGACATTGACAAGTGATGTCAGTTGATGCCCAGCTACTGCCCTTTCCCTAAATGCCACAAAGTCTTACTCGGCAATTTCCTTTTAGTACATTATATTCATCACAGAACAAAACTGCAAAAATAGTAGAAGATAGTAGAAGTCACCTGGTTTATATTATATTAGGGTTGGGGGGAAAAAATTGAACGATTCTGAATCAATTCATATATGTCAAAAATAGTTTTTATGAATTTTAATTGATAATGTAATGTTGATGGAACGCAAAAGGCAGAACTTGGAAGTGTGGAAGTGCAGCACCCGGACGGTCTGTGCTGTGCACATAACAAAAACACAAGTGGATGAGCAAGAAATCCGACCTGCACCCTCTGCATTAAAAGCTAGGTTAGATCAGGAGTCACAACCCAAATGTTAAGAAGAGCCATTTTGTCCTTTCAACAAAAATCAAACCACCTTGGGAGCCACAACATTTAATGTCCAGTATGTCTCAGTATGTGCTAATGTCCTAATATAGGCTAAAAAATATATAAACGAAAACACAGACTTACTTTACTCTGCTTTAAGCTTTAACTTTAGCCGCTTTCTTCCCATCTCCGCCAGAAAACTTTTCCCTCAAAAGTTTAATAGTTTCTTGTAAAATGTCCATTCATCTCCAAATGTTCGTCTTAAATCTCTCTTTGCCTTTTCGTTAGCTCCTAGCCAAGCAAGACTGCGTTATGTGACCTGAATGTTGAGAACCAGGGCTTTCACGCTATGTTGCACACTTCCAGTCTCGAAGATATTTTACTGACACAGCGATCCCCACTCTCTACAACACCACCAAAACTGAAGTTATAAAATCACTAAAGAAAATGGGTAGGACGGCTGTAACGTGCTGTGTTGACATCGGTTGCCACTGGATCTTGTCACAAAGTTGTGTAGTTTGTGAGCTTACTTTTTCATAACTGCCCAATCATAAGTGTCCAGTAAATCAATTATTGGCATTATTATTTTTAGTAATTCACTACCAATCAAGACTGAACTAGAATTGATCAAGCAGTGAAAAACGTCTGAACACCAGAGCAAAATCTGAATCAACATGAACATACAGAAGAAAACCCATAAGCCATTAAACTACAGTGTAACAGATTCACTGACATTATATAACATTCTGTTATGCCATTTAACTGCTCATGAGCCAAGTAGTGAAACAATCAAATTAATCAAATATGTACTTATCACAAGTTTAGAGCCAATATCAGTCTAATGTATTGGTCACCAGCTTAACTGACAACTGGGTAACTGATAACTTGAAAGTTACAATGGCTGATAAACAATACATTAGGCTGATACACCACATCATTAATTCATAAGGTTTTGATTACTGTGCTTGCATGTTTAAATAGCTGCCAGATGTGGAATAAATGATTCATGAAACATTTGACAGCTTCAGAAAACTACAGTTCACTGACCACTGAGCTATACTGTTCTCAAATATGACGTGAATATTAATTTATATGAATCTCATTGAGGGAAGTTTTTTTTTCTACACTAATAACAACTAGAACATGAGGCAGAACAGAGAGAGAGAGCGAGAGCGAGAGAGCGAGAGCGAGAGCGAGAGAGAGAGAGAGAGAGAGACTAGAAATTACTCAACCAATTGTGTGAAATGTGAGTCAAAATATAATATTATGACCCTGGATAAAATCAGACAGAGAACAATGCACATAAACAGCTTTGATCTTGCATACAGACACAAATTAATTGTAAAAGGAGGAACTAGCATCAGAAGGTGCACAGTCAAGTCAAGCACATACTCAGTACCAAGTTAAACAGTTATTATCTCAATGTTTTAAAGACAAGGTTTTGGCTCCACCACTATAAATTTGGATCCCAAAGTTACCCTGCAGACCTCACAACACACACACAGCAAGCAGCTATGAGTCACTGAGCTGTTCTGACAGCCCCTCCCTCCCCATTCTCTCTCCTTGTGTCCTCATGTGGATCCCGAAAAAAGCTGACACTACCACACAGCTCAAAATAGCTCCCAACAGCGCAAAAATATGCCTCAGTCTGGCCCAGAGAGAGGGAAGAAGCAAAAAAGAGGATGAGGAGAGGTCATCAGCGGCACGTGAAGTCACGTTTCACTGCAGCCTGCGCAAATGGTCCAGCAGCCTGTCAGTCACAGTTTAGCTGTGGTGGATGGGTGGGCAGGGGAAGAAAGAGAGTGAGAGAAGACTGGACAGCAGCTGTCGGGGTTCATCTCTGCTTTGGTCAACACAACAAAGCTCCTATAGTGCTCACAGCAACATAGAAAGAAAGAGTCCAAAATAAAAAAATCTGCACTAAGATCACGTTCATCATTAAGAGAATAAGAAGAGTACAATTTCACATGTGCTGCACTGAAAAACAGCAGAGGTAGCCCTCCTGATCCTACTGTTGGCTGAATCCCCTTTGAAAGGTGTGAGTTTTAAAAAAATAAATAAATAAATAAAAAAGAAAGAGAGAGAGAGAGAGATGGGAGGATAAAGCACAGCTTAAGGGAATAGGAGTAGGCAGGTAAACCACAGAAAGAAACTCAGCATCAGCCTCTTCACGCTGAGTGTAAAACAATGTGTGTGTATGTCTGTTTGCAGGCATGTTTGGAAAAAGATAAAGGTGTGACTGACTAAACAGCATGTTAATTCTCTCTCCGGCTTTTTGATGTGGCTGCGTTACCATTTCACAATATGCAGGCACATTAGCATGCCTTTAGAGGGCTAACACTCTGTGTGTGTGTAAGGAGAGAAGAGAGAAATTGGACATAGTTAAAATGAAATGGGGGAAAAAAAAAAGACAGACAAATCTCAGAACAGCACACTGTTCTCAGTGATGATCCACTTAAAAATTAGGCACAAAGGCCATAAATTCCAAACTCGTATCAATTAAACTGACCTTTCCAGCTCCCACCCCATCAGGATATAACATACACTAGATCAGGACTGCTGTACAATTGTTCAAATTATTTAAATAAAATTCAATGCTTTTTTGTAAAACTTTAAGACCTTAACACACAACTAAAATATTTTATATCTATTTTAAGACTTGACAGATTTGCAGGAACCCTGTAGGTTACCGGCCAGATTTAATTTCCAACTTACGTGGGTCTCCTTTTAAAAGACAGTGATTCTATGACCTGCACCTACTTTTTAGCACAGCATCCAAAGCACCATCAACAATGATAACATATCTTCCTTATTTCACTCTCCCTCTCCATCCATCTCTATGACATAACAGAAGGCAGCAGGGCAAGTAATGCATGCTGTTGAAGCATCTGGCGCAGTCCTGCACTACAGCAGATCAGGGCTGCATGTTACTGTCGAGGGACCAGTAAAACGCTGCAGCATGTACATGGAATACACCCATTCAGTGCCTCAGCCAGCACACAGTTCTTACTGTAGTATGGTGTGGTCCACTGACACAGATTAAGCCTGGACTGCACTCTACTGCTGAAGTCCCAGAACCTCAGGACAGAGCTCACATGCGACTATGTAAGTGCTGATGTGGGATCAGACTGCATTGTCTATATAAATCATAGTAATACGTGGATCAAGTGTGCAATTAAGAACAAGAAAAAACAATCATAAAAATACAATATTCATTTCAGGCAGATATTCAAAAAATCTCACAAATACCTGCATCAAAAAGATTTCTGAGATAGAATTAAGTCTCAGAAATACTGCTCTCACATTTCTAACTTGCATCAGTGGGAAAACAAGGTAAAATTTCACCCTCATTTTGTAGCCGTCTCCTGCAAGAATGCCTTTAACATTCATTTTGGTACCCACGGCCCTCCCCTAAAAACCCACCATACTGGCTCACATTCCCTGTCACTGAAGCATGTGTGCATGTTCTAAAACACATTTCCAATCTTTGTTTTACAATCATGGCTCATCTGATTAATCCCAGTCTTAAAGCTATTGGGACCTATAGCCCTTCTGATCTAACTGCTTGTCAGAAGCCTGTACCCATAGATACAGAGCTACAGCATCACCATGCAGTTTATTTTTATCAGATCTGTATAAGACTATTCTTTATACTCGCTTTCAAACTCATCCCCTTATACCAAAAAGCAGAAATATGTTACAGCGTCTGAACATCAAACATACAGCACTGCCAGTCAGAGCAATAAACCCTTTATTTCAAGCCATAATTTGTTAGCAAAAAAAGAAGCCCTGTAGGCTAACTACACTACGGCATGTTAATGGGCTTAAATTGGCACTGCTAAAGAAAGCTCCTTTTCTAATTTGCTCACTTGAAACAGTTTTATGGAAGGGTTAGAGGTCAAGACCAAGGCAGCCAATTGCAGAAATTTCTGCTCATGCTGACACTTATCTTCATTTAAGAATGACCTCCTTTGTAATGCACAAATACAGGACAATGACACCTAGCCTCAAACATCGTACATTCAGGATTTGTGCATGCTAGAATAAAACTGTATCATACATGCTAAATAATAAAAACACGAGGGAACCATATGAAAGTGTGGCTCACATCCATGTAGCGCTTTCCGGTAAAACTTGCAAACTATAAGCAGTGGCTCAAAAATAAATAAATAAATAACTAAAAAACAACATGACACAAGAATTTTAAGCTTGCAGGGCTAAGTACTCATTATGAGCCATCTTGCTGATGCACTGCAACATTTACTTCACAGTGTCAGTCTTTACAATACTTGCATAATGTACAATCATTTCCTCAGTCTCTTGTTGAGAAAATCATATGTGGTGTTTGTGAGATGTAAAAAATAAAAGGGAATTTTCACTTATCCAGAGTTTGCTTCACAAGTATCAACAGACTTAACTACAATGCCTCTTAACATCAAACATGCATTACAGTAGAGGCTCAAGGATAAAGGCTAAATGGTTCTAAGTGATATCAATGCTAGTAGACATGTCTAAGGTGTCACAGTATAATATTTCTAGGTTTTGCACAATTGACAGGTAAGTACTATACTCACATCACTTCTCTAAAATAATGTCCTTGAAACATGTGTTCAGTTTAAATTCTATTTTTTGCACACACATGGTATTCAGGCCTGACCGTTAAATGCAATGTATATAATTTGATGGATGCTTCAGATTGTTTTGGGGAAAAAAACATAAACAGTGCAAAACATAGAAAATCAAAATAAACTGTAGGCTTCCTTTCCGGAAATCTGTTTTTCAAAACAGTGTGTCAGGATCCTTTCAGTGTAATTTTGTGAAAAGAAGGTATGTCATGCTTGACACTTTCAGCAAACTGGTAGCACTAAGTAGTAGCACTGGGGCTGAAAGGGTAGAAGCGGGGCAATTCCCAGTGCATGAACCATAAAAGAGGTCTGCCATGACCAAATCAAAGAGGTTAAATTTAAATAAATGAATGAATGTTGGTTTCAATCAACATGTGAAATACATAAATTGCTGTAATGTGTGCTTACAGCAGATGTCATAAGAAAGAAGTCAGATAAGTAGATATGGCTCTTGCTTGCACTGCTGCAGTGGTAGTATCAGGTAAAGGGGGACGGTGTGGGGTTGGGCTCCGCTGGTTCCCCCTGGTGTTCAGAAGAGAGCACTCAAGCTAAAGGAGACTGTACTCTGCAGACTCTTTGAAAGATGCATGAAGTGACGAGGAACGCCCTTTTAAAACGGAGGGGGCTCTCTACATCAGCACTTTGCAAAGGGTGTATCTGACAGCCTGCACCCAGTGGATTCAGTAATGGCCTTAGTGATAGAGAGCACCAAGGACACAAACACACACACACACACACACACAGACAGACAGACTGGGACAAGACAAACACACAAACTTCTTACCTCGCCCTCAATCCTTGGGGGCCGGATGCTGGACAGGTGGATAGTCTTGTATTCGCCAGAGTTCAACTTCACAACAATAGCATCTGCATTCACAACCTGCATTACCTGGAGAGAGAGAGAAAGAGAGAGAGAAAGAGAAAGAGAAGAGAGAGAGAGAGAGAGAGAGAGAGAGAGAGAGAGAGAGAGAGAGAGAGAGAGAGAGAGAGAGAGGTTAAGCGAGTCCCTGCTCCACTTGAAGGACATGGAACATAGCTTGTTGCCAGAGAAACAGCTTTGTACATCCAACATGAGCAGAGCCTGATGAAGCACACACACAAAAAAAGAGACAGCAGCAAATAAACACTTCACCCACTCTCTGCTGACAAACATCTCTACTTTTCTCCTTCTCTTCAGCCATCCGATCCTCTAATCTCGCAATTATACCACTATTACACTAACTGACAAAGAACAAGCAGTGAAATAATAAAAGGGGGGGGTAATTCATTTTGTTTGAGAAGCAGGCAACAAACAGCAGTTCAAATATACCGTTCAAACACGTTTCAGAGCACTGATCAGACATTTCAGTGTTCAAGTAAAAATGCAGGCAAAGATGGAAAGGGTGAGCATTCTTTTCTCGGACAGGAAAGGAAAGTTGGATAAAAGACACAGAGAGCAAGAAAAGAGCAAGTGAGAGTGAAAGACAGCAGTAAAACAGACTTGCAAAGGTTAAAGTCTGCCCTATTCAATAACAGTGATGGAACTGCTTTCTGCCATATGTTACTGCACACATACGTAAAGGGCAGTTGCTGTGGCTGACCATGTCAATGGGGAACACAACAGCATCCAAAGTCTGACATTGTTTTGTTGGTAGCACTACTGCTTCAGCACCTCAGAGATTACTACTTCAAATACAGCCATCTAATCTGTGTTAATTATGAATAGCTTCACACTCAGAGAGGAGCAGAACAGACATTTGGACAGGTGCAGGTAATAGATTAGACACAAAAGAGATTTCAACGGGCAAGGGAGTGTTATTTAAACACATCCGCCCGCACACACGCACACACACGCACACGCACACACACACACACACACACACACACACCTCACTCCAACTAAACGCAAGGAGACCAAATCTGTCTCCGCTGTGCGATGGGTAGAGGAGGCGAGGCAGTTACTGGCAGGATTATCATGGCACAGAGCACCAGATCATTCAGCTATTAGCTGAGCCATCAGCGTGGAAATGAAAACAGCCCACATACAAGAACAAGCACCCGCCTCAACACTCAGGAACTCTCCCTCTGACTCTCCATGGAGACAGCACAACACGGTCCTCACTCAGGGACAAACACACACACGCATTCACACACACACACACACACACACACACACACACACACACACATATATACCCTAAAAAAACCAAGGTCATATCTCTGTCTTTTTATCCCCCTTCTCCCTCTCTCTTTATCTCTCCCTCTCTCAAATCGAATGTGGAGATGAATGTGGATGTTGCTGTAAAATGGCTGGCCAGCACATTTGCTGGTTAATTAGCAGCTGCATATGCAGAGCACTTCACTGCAAGCTGCCAACAGGGACATCCAGCCCAGCTCCGTGACTCACTCTGCCTCTGCAGATCACGGCCTGGCAGGAAGATACTGCCACCCACAGGATAATGCCTGAGCTACGCCTTTCCAGAGTCAGAGTGCAGCTGCTTTTACTATAGCATCTCCAGCATGTATTGGCTATAGGGTTGGCACGATCAAAACCAAACAACACAGCCTAAAACACTGTGTGGGCTTTGGTTGTGCTTTGAAAACAGGCAAATATATATACACATTTAAAAAAAAATAAAAAGAAAAAGGGTTTCATTCATCCTTTGTTACATCAGCAGACCACAGTGGCATGAAGTACATCTTTTCCTCTTCAGTGTCACATGAAGAGCTCAGTGTGAACAGATGATAGCCGATGCTGATATAAATGATTTATTCTTGCTGGAATCAGGTAAAATGGGGGAAAATAACCTTTTTGTGAGTGGCTTTTGAAACTCGTTTTGTAAGCAGATTGCAAAGTGATACTTTTATATAACCAAAGATAAATATTTTAGTGGTTCAGTGCAGATGTGAACGTAAAAAAAAATGTTAAATAAATAAACAAATAAATAAATACATAAATAAATAACTAAATAAGTAAGTAAGTAAACATTTCAACATTGAGGAAAATTTGCAAGCTCTCAAAAATACTTGGGTCACCGACCCAGCGAAATCAATGGTTTGAAAGTATGTTTGATGTGATCACATTCTGTGTTATCGACGTCTTGGCTGTTTCATGAAACTTTAGCAACCGTTGCAGCTGAATTTCAAATTAGTTAAATGATGCTTTGCATTATGCAATTCAAGCACAACATGGTTTCACGTAGGTTTCAACCAAATAAAGTTGCAGGAAAGTTTCACCATGTAAAGCCAGCCTCAGTAGCATAAAGATTCAAATCAAGTACCATTAAAACTTTTCAGAGGAAAGCTTGCAGCTTCATGTTATCTCTCAGCTCTCCGCTATGTCAAATTAGTGGCTGCCATTGCTGTTCTGGCATGCCCAATGAGCTCCAGGACTAATGTGGCACTCCTCGCCTCGCACGCTTGGGCCCAGAGCGGAGCAGGGGGCCTATCAGCAGTAATTTAACAGAAGAGTGCTGGGGCCCCGTTCAGTGGAGACACAAGGCTGGCTGCACTAGAATAGGCACAACCAAATGGAACACCTGAGGCCAGCGAGGACTGCTTTAGAGTCAGCTGAGCCAACAGTCTACACAGCACTACTGGACTATCACATTGTCAGCGCAGTGTAAGGAAGCAGCCATGGTAGAGAGTTTGGTCAAGAGAAAATAAAGGCGGAAAAGGTCAGCTGTTAAAAAGTGTGAGACAGAGCTAGAAATGTCAGCTTTAGCTGTCATAAATAGGTGTTGCTAAAAAAGCTTATCCTCTCCTTCTTTATGCATTAAAATGAAAGAAAACCAAATTTAGAAGTCAAGAGCTTGGCTGAGGGATCTTGGTTTGAGATTCCCAGGTTTCAGTCAGTTCTAATTCTGAAGCCCTGATTCCTCCCAGTTATTTCCAGCTACAGCTATGCCATGAATTTGTTTGATACTCTAGACTCTTTGGTGACACTTGCTAGCAAATCACTCCACTGAGGTTTTAGTTAAGACTTTCCACAACTAGCACACTCTTTGACTTACAGAAGCAGTTCAACATCATTAATATGCATATTTGCCAAAACTGGCCATGGTTTTAGGTTGCTCCAAGACCATGCAGTTATTAAAATACATTTTGTGGCTTATTAAAATATAACTTTACTGTCAGTGCCAGTGCAGACAAAATAAGAATCAGACAAATCATGACTATGAAAAAAAACAAATAAAGTTCAAAGTTGAGTGGAAGAATTCATTTCTGGCTGGTGTGATGTTCTATCAAGCACATCAGTTTCCATGTCAGGTGGATACCACAAGTTCATTCTTTGCTGGGAGTTTTTGTACTGAGGCCTTCTTGTTAATAGTGAATACGACATTTTAATACAATATCTGGGTACCAATGTGTAAGACCTAGACTATGGGTCACCAATCTTATCCACAAAGGCCAGTGTGACTGCAGGTTTTCATTCCAACCAAGCTTATACAAACTAGGCCTGGGCTATAGGACAATGTAATCAGTGACTGACTAGTAACCCAATAACTATGCTTAAAAGGTGACAATTACTGTGTTGAGAAACTGACAGAGAACTAGACAGGACTAATATACAGTGAAATAGCTTGCTAAATATGTTGGGAAATTTGGGTTCACGTTCCTTTAAAAAGTATACAGAAACACCCCAAATGTCAGTATTTTTTTTTCTGTTTACGAGAGAAAGAGCAGTTTCTGAGGCTACAAGCATTACCTACCCCATGGCTCTTTCTCTTCTACTTAATTTACATTAGGTTTATCTTGAGTGCATGGAACTGAAAATAATGCAGACGTGCTCTGGAAGTTCAACTTGCTTCAGTGTGACTCTCTGCAGTAAAAACAAGATAATGAGTCTGAGTATTACCCTACAGCGGCTACCTATAGCCCTGGAACTTTTAGAAGCAGAGAAAGGTCTTGCAATATGCAACTAAGGCCAGGAAAGAGGATCAGAAAATTATAACAAATAAGGTTAATATATGTACACAATGTTTTATTTACCTACTATTAGAACGCTGGACTATTAAAAAGCAATTAGGGTACAGTAGAGTAAATTACCTTCTGTCTCTGCTGTAGGGTTCAAAGAGTGTGAAAAAATTTGCATAATTTTTCATACAGCATAAGTCTCCTGGTCATTAATAAAATTTAAATGATCAAATATAATACTACATGGCTTTCCAAAAGCATCTATAACTGAATTTCAGAGTTACAACAGAAAACACCTTGTTTTAATACGTACTGTGTGAGCACAGCTTTGAAAATTGCTAGCAGTCTGGAGTTTCTCTAACAGGGAGCATGATTAGCATGCAAGTCGACACAAACCTACACCAAAAGGAGTTCATGAATGCCGTGTCTATTAGAATGACAGGTGTAGTTTTTAAAAAGATGGTGGGTTACTCTGTAAAATATTACTAAACATGTGAGTAGAGATTTTCATTAAAAAAATAAATAAATAAATAAAAGAACAAATTAAAATTGAATAGGAAAGGGGGGGGGGTGCCACAATCTTTTTTTAACTAGAACATAGCATGCTAAATATCGCTAGATATCGCTCAGGTCTGATATACATCTCATACAACTAATACTGCACATAACTAACATAACATTGGTGACCCCTGGCCTAGCTTACAGCCAACTGTTGAACTGCTTCTACAAATAGAAGAGCATTACTGATGTAAGAGGGCCAGAAGGGTTGGCATTCAATTCACCAAAATGAAATGACAAATGTTTTTCACTGTAGTTTTTAAAATAATTCCAGCTAACTTACTGAGCTGACGTTAAGGCAGCATAGGTGAGTTAAAGTGTTGTTACATTCATTATGAACAAAGAGCCAACTTTATCAACTCACCTTTGCTACAAACTGTCTGTCCTTCTGATCCAGGTTGGCGGTGGGAGCAACATAGTCTTTCCAGATCCTCACTTTACGCTCTTTAGCGGAGCTGCAGAACAAAGAGATCCAACTATAAAACTTTCCTCTGGGGCACTGTGAAAATGAAAGAACTACTCCATACAGAAATGATAGCAGACTCGAGATACTCAAGTTAAAGACTTTATCTACCACTAATCTCATGTGGCCAGCTGTATACTTTGATGTCCTAACGGTTTTGATTGGTTATGATTGACATGGACTGACCGTTCTGCTGCCCGCAGTTTCTCTGCCCCCTGGGTGTACACTGCCATAGACCAGTCGACGCAGCGTGCAAAGCCCTCCTTTAGCAACAGCTCTGTGATGTTCCCATTCTATGCAAAAACATACAAGTAATTACAACAGTCAAACACCAACATAGCAAATGAGCAATTGCCATTGTAACAGCAACAAAGGTAGTTTATTAGGTCCTCTTCTGACCCACATGCATAATTAGAAACCAAGCATTTAAAGGCTGCAGCATAGACAGAGAACATCTGGATAAGATAAATGCACATACAAGACAAGAAAAATAAAAAGGGCTGGAAAAATGAAAGTGTGCCAGGATGCAAGCTGAATAAAAGAGTGAGCAAATATGGGGGAGCTGATAAAGAGAAGGTGAGCTTTATGAGGTCTGTCCCTGGAGCACTAGGCTTCGTAACCAGCAGCTGCTTCCAACAGGGTCAACCACGGTCTTTCAGTGGCCAAATGAGGCAAATGAGGTGCAAGCGCTTAGCCCTGAGACCCACACAGGGACCCACTGTTAGCCCTAACAGCACATTTCCCTTTTATACCATGGCCGCCGCCAGTTTCAATAACATGAGGGTAAAGTGAGACAGGCCAGGCTGAAAAGAAGCTGTAAAATGCACTGTGTACGGTACTGGCCACTGCTTACAGCACAGAAATTAGATAAAGATTGGCCCTTTGAAAGGACTAAAGAAGAGAGAGAATGGGCAGATGATCTAAAGCACTGGAGTTGGCTGAAATGCCCTCTCTCAATTTTCCTTTCAACTGCTGTAAGAAAGAAGCCAAGTGTTTCTCTTCAACTCTAAACCGACTGACCCTAGTGACTCAATGATGGGATAGGCTCCTCCTGGTTTCTCTCAAGTTTGCTTCCTTATACTATTTTGGAAGTTCACCTTACTGCATGTACCCTGCATAAGCTAATCAATGTTAACAATTGGTCAAGTGTAGGTGGTGATCATACCGGGTGGAGGATAGTGCCCAAGATGATCTGGTTAGGGCAAGACTCCAGAATAATCTGCACATCCCTCTGAAGCAGCCGTGATTCCGTGAAGAATTTTGCCTCAGCTGCAAACGGCTCAGGGGTCTCTGTTCCATCAGCTTCCCGTTTAAATGTTGGGCACTGAGGAAGATGATTGTACACTCAGAAACTCAAAAACATACATAAACTTGTTACCTCTTAGTTTATACATGCAATGAAACGGTATACGTATTCTGCTGAAAAGGTATAAACGGTAGGGTGACCATATTTTGGTTCTCAAAGAAGAGGACACTGGGGGTAGGAGGGCATCATGGGACAAAGTAGAAAACAAATGTCAAAATGAAAGTAAAGGCATGTCCCATTTTAGGCAATTTAGAAATCTTGGCCAAGCACACTTTTCCAAATAGAGGACATGTGGTGGAAAAAGATGTATGGTCACCCTAATGTTAGGATTTTGACAGAACAGAGTCTTTTTGCTGGCACACAACACTACACAAAAACAATGCACAGATGCACAGAATACTCGAAGCAAACCATTGCTGTGAAGGTCTCACCTTAACTCCAGACAGCATCACTGTGACAAGGTAGTAGTCCGGTAGCAGAAGTGCTCGCACAACACTGCCATCTCGAACATGTTCGATAATAGCTGAGGGTGTGCAGGAGAAATCGGAGAGAGAGAGCACGAGAGAGAGAGGCAGAACATGAAGTCATTAAGATGTAACACCATTTTAGAAATTGGGAGAAAATAAAGAGGAAAAAAATAAAATAAATAAAGAACTGCTTCTATTACCCCATATCATCTTGAACATTAGGCTGAACATTAATAGCAGCCTTGTGGCAACTGCAAACATAACCTGAACTTCTCGTTTTCTCAGTCTTGAAGGGCAGACTACCTTCTGTATTTACAAAACAGGCCACCAGGAAAAACAGAGTACCTTAAGTTGTACACCCTATAAATCACTATTCTCATTCTGTAGTGCAGCCACACAGCTGAATACATTCCCTGAACAGAACACAACCAATTCTTTCAAGCCATTCACTCTCATTTGCAGCATGTCATCTGGCTGTGCGGCAGAGGTCAACTCTGAACAGCATCTGAGTCACTATTCAATTTAACTGAGAGAAATAAGCTCTCTCTCATCTGGATGAGGGAACGCTATAGGGGAAAAGTGTTGCTAGGAATGACACAGTGGTGGAGTGTGATAAGGGCCAGGAAGCCATTAGGAGTCTGAAATATGAAATATAAAAAGCCTCCTTTTAAGGTGAGTTTTTGCAGCATGTATACACATTATTTAACCCTAATCGTGTGTCATAAGCTACTACCAAGAGTCATATAGATTATGCAGCCTAGGCCTCACCGTTAACTGGCTTCTGGTGCAACGAGTCCACAAAGTTCCGAGGGTTCTCGATGCTGTACTTCAAGTCACGAATTGTGTGTGCCCCTCCACCTTCAGACCAAATCCCTTTCTTAGCAGCCTTTGCTTGGTCTTCCAAATCACAAAGTCTGGCCTGCTCAGGACTGAAACACACACACACACACACACACACACACACACACACACAGGAGTCAGATATATCTTTTCTTTGCGTATTTCACTTTTCTTTGCCACATTTTTAGAGCAAACTTTTAAATTACACAGAGCTACTGATTAACCTGTGTATACAGTAAAACTTTACTGTCATATCAAAGTGTATTTAAAAACTGACAGCATGATAGAGTAAAACATTCTCTGACATTTCAGATCAATTGCCTGCAGTCTGTATCAGAGGATTCTTAACTGGCTTTGGTGTGTTCGGAGTGCTTGGGCCCAGATTGTGAGGCGGCCCACAAAGATCAGACCCCTTTGAGGACCCAGCAGCTTTTGATAACCCCTTCAAATGCATTAGTTCATTATTAAACCCTAACACATGTTTCAATTAAGTTCATTGTTGTTCAAAAACCCAGCATTATCTTGAAGGGGAATTAAAATGTCTGACCACGACAGACGGTCGTCTGAAGATTTTTAATAAGTCCCTATCAGTTTAAGTCTCGCAGGCCCAACTAACACAGAGTCTAGAGGGGAGAGAGAGAGAGAGAGAGAGAGAGAGAGAGAAAAAACAAGGTTAAGAAAATGGAAAGTTAACTTGTTTCCAAAACAATAATAATTAAAAAAAAAAAAAATCAAAGAAGGGATAGAGGAAGAAAAAAGAAAGACACCAAAGTCTATAAATCACCAAAGTCCTATTCGCTTTTGATCGGACTACCAGATCAATGAGCATAAAGAGAAGTGATAGTGAGACAGGAATCAACAATGAGCTATCTGATACAGAGAGGATCCCTCTCTAAATCAATCACTCAAGTTCAAGAGGACTAACTCAGCTTTGGAGCGTCTGGTCTCTAAAGACCCCAAAAGGCCTGATACAAAGGAATGCTCCAACACGGCATGATGCAAAGTTACTTTGATTCAAACATCCCACTCTACAGCAGCAAATTTCTGGCCGCCTACTGCTTATTACATAACCCAAGGAGCAGGCCTTCACTTATGCAGCCCATCTTAAAGTTTGCTGCCAAATCTCACCTTCCAGCTGAAGGAGAGAGAGCGGAGCGTACAAGGTGGCCCCATATCCGAAATTTTGCAAAGGACAGTTAGACTGATATTTAGCTGACAACCATTCAGGTAGGACAGGAGGACAGAAAAGGGCACGCATAAATTAGTATGTGAAGGCGATGCAAATGTTAAATTAATATGAAGATGTATCATGTAAAAAGTTCCAAAACAAGCCTTGGCTTCATATAAATGTATCCCAGTGCTGTGTTTACGTTGGGCATTACTGGTTACATGTAGTAATCAGTGAGTTGGTACTAAAGCAGTTTATCTCAAGCGTAAATCTCTTGATCGCAACACCACTGACACCTTCCATTACAATCTCCATTACTGCCATTACAACCTTTACATTTCAAATGTCATACAGGTAATTACAGCTTCATGCCTATTACACTTTATTGTGGCTTGTCATGCATGACGACAGAGGCACCCCTGCAACATATTAGTGCCATGATATTAACACTCAAATGACATTTCAAATGTTCACAGCCATGTCCAGTTCAAGTGCAGAAGTGTGATATGAAAAAACTTGGGAACACAAAGAATAAACTAAATGAGGATTGCTATCCAGATGTACATTATAACAGCATAACTACCATTATCCATTCCTCAACACAAAAATGTAAGGCTCAGTTAACCTAGGGGTTGGCAATACAGCAAAAATATGAAAATAATTCACCAGATTTTCACAATATACAAAACTATAAATCAAAAACAACAATCATTTTTATTCAGTGTTTTACACACTGCACTAAATTTAGTTCATTTGGACTAAATATGATCTCTTTTTAATGAAATGGCTTTTTTAAGTACTGATAATAACAACATGCTCAAATACCAGTGGGCAGTATGGCCACACATCTATATAAACATGCCTGAATGTAACGGCTACACTATTTAAGTTGAACAGGCGATTTAAGTTATAGACAACTTTGGATCTGTCGAATTTCTCAAGTTATCTCTCTCACGCGTGCATCCTGTATACTCGTTCATCCGTCAGAAATGTTTCGGTTTGAAAACATTGGAAAATATGACAGTCAGTCATTCACGCTTCAGTACCAGCTGGTCTACAGGTTGTTTCGCACACAAAACCCCAACCAGCTATTCCTTTAGCTATGCTGATGTAAGAACAACATGGACTACATCTAACGAAATTGACTAGACAGCAGGAGGTGACTACAGGGACAGCTGCATTTTCATTTGCGTTTGAAAAGTGATTAACATCCATGACTGTAATGTTAGACTAATGTTAGCGTGATTTCAACTGTTCGTATGTTGCATAATCGACGCTTTAGTGGTACCGGTATCATGCTTCTGACAAAACTCTTACCAGAGGAATAATTTAAGCTGTATACCGCTCACTACTATGCTCGAAAGCATGGTGTTACATATTACAAAAATTTCCCACCCCTTTAATTGACCTGCTATTTCTTTCTACTGTTCTTTGGAAAATTAAGAGATCGTTTTAATAAGCAGCATCTATCTACATATGTAATTACCTGTTAACTGTGGCCATTCTGCACTGCAGTGTTAGTGCATGACTCAGTTTGCTTTTACACCCCCTCTTAGACTTAGTCACACTGCAGCATCCATAAACATAAGTGTAAGGGCTGAGTGTGCTAAACAGTATGTTCTACTTACATATCATTTAATCAAGATAATACTACAGTGTTAAGAGATTCTTGTGTTGCACGGCAAAGATAAACAGCTGCATCAACTGGACAAGTATACATGCAATGGAAGCAACCCTCCTACTGGTGGAATAGAAAGGTACGTGGCTCAGACAGAAGTCAGTCTTTTTTTTTTTTATGCTTTCTTTCTTTGAGCACAACCATTCAGACACTGTAACACACACACACACACACACACACAATTCTTACTTGGTGCCTCTGATGCCCTCTCTGCGGACTGTGGCAAGTCCCTCTGCAACCAGCGACTCAGCAATGTTTTCTCCTGATGCTTCTGAGGAGAGAAACAACAAAAAAGGACATTGCTATAACTGATAAAACCAAAATGAACAATATATGCCTACTTCTTTCATATAATATGAAAGAAGTCTGACACACTTTTGAACTCGACCTAGCACACTTGAGGAGTAAATATAACACGCTGCACAAACAAATCAGATCAATGATGCATAACAAATGCACCTTAACACGGTAATGTAGAACCAGCTCTTGCCTTTTGTCACCTAATTAATATGATTTTATGGGTCTGATGATCCTAAGTTAGCACTATGTTTAATTCTGAGTTCATGATGGCTTAAGATCTGCTCTAAAGCAATACTCCGTATGCCCTTTCACACATACAAGGACTTCAATGGCAGTTAAAACATCACGTAAAAACAAAAAAACTTACCCTTTCCCAGGTATACCATGCCATACTCCCTTCCCTGCTGGGTTTTGATCTCTACAGTGAAGCACACCTCTTTCCCAATCAGCTTTTTGCGTAGGAACTCACGAGCCTGAAAAGCCCAGGGCTGTAGAACACACATACACAGGGAACTCAGTCATTATTCGTAACCCAGTAATGTATTAATTTGCACTGCTGTCGGTTAAAAGCTCCAAAGCATGGAGATTTACAATCTGAGTATGTATTTCATGTGCCTTTCCAACAGCTTAACAAAACGTTGACAGAAACTGGATTTAATATCTCTGCTGAAACCCACCTCATCGGGTGTGTCCTTGGTTTCAGGCTGGTTCTGGGTAGCTCTGCGTGCAAGGGCACCAGCACGGACATTGCTGAGGTTGATCTGTCGCTCTGGAGGAGGGCCGCCTCGCGGTTGGCCTCTTACAATGATTGCACATCCAGACAGGACCTAAAAGAAATCCAGAAGAAAGGATTTTACCATGACTTCTGCTTATTAAAGACTTGACCATTAAAGCACATAAAAACACTATCTATGCATTTCAGCCTTATCTTGGTAACCTTGTGTGCAGGAGTACCAAATCTCTGAGAATGAAGATAAAACTGAATGGAAGTTTAACAAAACAATGAACACACTAAAAAGATCTTAAAGATATGAAGCCTGAAAATGCTCCTCTCAGTTTCAAAAAAGTGGCAAGTCAACAGAGACAAAGCATGGATAAAATCATTGCAAATGTTATTTAGACAAATATTGCATGTATTCGGAGAACTCGTTTGCGTTCCAGGGTTTAACTTATGGGTCAGGCCTCCTTGAAGAAATGCAGTCAAGGTAGTATGACTTTCCCTTTGTATTTAGTGTAGACAAGAATCCATTCACCAAAATATATATCAGAGGTGACACAATGGTGTTACTATTAACCACAGACGAGTAAAGCATAGCATTTGAGGCGCAGCCCAAGGGAAGAAGTCAGTCTTCTAGAGAAGTTTCTCTGAAAAAGTTTTAATTCAGCTGGGAAAACCCTCGTCTTAAAATTACCAGTGTTCGGAAGGAGAGCCTAAAGTTTTTTTAGGATTTTTTTTTTGGAAAAGTTATCCAAATATCCTCCAATTTCACAACGCTCAAATCAATCAAATCGTGTCTGCAGCTGGAGAACACGAAAGCGTGTGTCTATGTTTATCAAGCCACAAAAACACTATAACCTAAAAGTTCTGCGAATTTAAAAACGTTGTGTTTTGAAAATAATGCCTGTTTGCGCTTTTTAAAATCACTTATTTCATTTTCTTCATTTATCCCACATTTTAGAGCAGAGCTCCCTGCTGTTAGCTAGCTAACTTAGCTCAGAGGAACCGTCGGGCCAAAGATCTGCCGCTAACAGCTACGTGTCAGTTTCTCGGAGCAGCTTAAGATCAACATCTGGCAAAGTAAACATGCAACAATAAAACGTCCTATGTATGCACGGAACTCCAGCTCAACGATAAATCACCGTTCAGCGGATAGAGTGGTCCTGCACTTAACCTAAACATGGAAACAGAACCGAACCCCAGCCTAAACTGATACATATGAAGTTACAGTGTATCGCCGTTAGCTCACTAAGCTAGCTAACTGTCTTTGGTCAAACTCTAACGGTCCCTCGTTCGAACACACAGCGCGAGCCGAGATTCAAATTTCTTCCAACCGTTTTTCTGAACTAATCCAGTTGCGTGCTAAACTGAGTACAGCCAGGGCCAACTAAACAAGGCTGCATTCAACGTTACACGTTAACCACTGTATTAAAGTTACACTTAATTAGCCTGTTAGCTTACACCAAGACAGCCTGGAGTGCTGCTGGCAGTGAAACATGAAGCAGCTGGTACCGCTCAGGACCCAAGTTTGAGATTAAATCAGAACTTCGGGGAGACACTGAGTTAAAAGCCAAAACACACTCAGTGCTGAAAAGCAGTGTGGGTAATGTATTTTTAGAGAGGTTGGTTCGTTTACCAACAACTTAAAAACTACTGAGGCAAGACAGCTGCGCTTTCTAATTAGCCACGCAGCTAACAGCTCTGTAACTTCTCTAAACTCGTGTTTACGGCTCGGACAGGCAGGAGACGTGTGAGCGCTGCGAACAGCTGCCGACTGAATAGAAGGAAAAGTGTGTGAGGCTGCTAAGCTGAAACGTGGCTCGCCATAAAGAAACTTGAGAGGTGCTGCGGGCGGGCGCTGCTCCGCTCCGCTCTGTGTCCTACCATCTTCACTATTCCTCTCTGCAGCGCCGAAGCCGCAGCCGGGCTGGACTGAACCGGGCCAGATACGGGAGTCGCCATGTCCGCTGGGCTGAAGAAGTCCGTTCAGGGGGTAATTAAGCAGGCGTGGACGCGAGGGTCTGCTGAAAGTGTTTTAGTAAAAAGAGAGAGAAAGAGGCTGAACACGGCGGATCACGCTCGCTTAACCGGAACCATGCGAGGGGTGTACGCGTCAAAGAGAATCGCTTCCTGAGTGAAAGCGGCCAAACCGTAGAGCGAATAGAGCGCTTTCACAGTGACGTAGACTGGACGAAGCAGACACATCCGGGTCATGGGACGGTGCGACACGTCAGCACAGATTTAAAAGTCGAAAGTGTCTTAGCGCAGCAGGAGAGGATGATGTAGTGATGTGGGGGTGTAACGAAAAGCTGGGAACTGTTTCATTAAATTAGCCAGAAAACCTAAGCCAAAAGTCATGAATGCCCTATACAAAGGATGGCGAGGCATCTATCCATTGGAAAGAGATGACTTCTAGATTTATCTAGAAAGATGAATTTCACCGATTTTTCTAATTTTTTGCGTAATTCCGTCGTTGCGATGTAAACAGTCATTCAGAGGGGTTTGATGTGAAATTGTCCATTGTAGAGAAACGTATTGACTTAGATTACTTTACAGTGTCAGTGATATAGCCGTTTTGTTTAATATCCAAAACCACTAGTGAACCTACACGTGTCTTCTGAGTTGTTAAATGCGATATTTATGATAGTAAAATAGTGGAAAATCTGAAAAAATAAGTTTTTGGGGGCTATTTTACTTTACAATGCCCTGCATGTACTCCTTCACCATTGACGGATTAAAATAAATTAACAACACATTTTAGGCCAAAACTTTATCACAAAACTACTGTAAAACAATGTCTCAGACATCAGGCAATGTATTCATAACCATTTTGTGTAATAACTTTTTGAAGCCTTTAGAGGCATTGAACTCTTCAGACGTCTGGTTCTTATCACCGCCACTGTGAACAATTCTGACTTGGTACGTTTCTCTAGAACAGAGCATTTCACACCAAACCGCTCTGAATGACTTTGTTCACATCTTAACCATTTAATTATGTATACATTCAAAAGAAAATGGAGTTCCCTTTTTTGTTATCTTGCTATAAATTAGTAATCCAAGTTCTAGTTAATCTGACCTCGAGCTGACGCTGAAGAAATTGAATCTCTGATTAGTTCAGCCTATGAACCTAAAGCCAATTAGTGTCAGTGTATTCCCTTGATCTGAGCAAGAGATACATTTATCAGTCAGATAAAGTTCAAGACTGGCCTTTAGATGTGTATACTATAAGACAGTCCTGACGTTTGGCTTGGTCATCACTGTAATCTCATCTATGCCCATACAATGTGGGTTAATCAGTTCGTGACATTTAAGCCCCAAAGGAGTCACAGAACCCTGCATTTCCTCAGAAATTACAGCTACCAGACTCTGCGCATGACAGGGCTGGCATTTTGCACAGAATTATATATTAGTATATACATTCGAAATTTATAAAAGTGCGGTTAACTGTTTTTTTAAGAGAATGTATTTTGCAGTGCCGTCTACGTGTATTAAGATACAGCAAAACCTGACTTCACAGCTCCAGAAGGCACTCTATTGGCCAGTTTTAGAGACACAGATTAAGCATAAGACTTGACTAAACAGCATTTTTAATGAAGAAACATCATTGGCATTGCAGTTCAGACCAAGATTTCCAAGAAACCAGCCCTATAGAAATGTGTGAGTCACGTTCAGATTCCCAATCTGATCAGTCGTTATCATTACTATCCACCAGATGGCGCCATTTGTACACAAACTTTGGACAAAACCGAGTTTTCATACAAGAATCACATTTCATCCTTCTATCTTATCACGTTTCAGGTAAACTGGTGATGCATTTCTGATTTGATTTTCTTAACTTTCTATTACTTTACCGTCAGAAAATAGCTACTGTCTAGGTAAATTTTAGTCCCCCAAAGTATAAACAATGTAAATGTACCACCAAAGATGCATCATGGTCTTTCAGGTCCAACTGTGTGTCATAAATGAGTTTTAAAAGTACACCAGATTTTTAAAGTAGGAAAAATAAATAAATAAAAAGCGTGGACTCAAGACAGTGTGTGCGGAATCAAAGCAACTTAAATATTTAACTGCAATGTACTATTATGTTTCTACTGTAATATGGTACAGGTATGTTCTCTAATTAAAAGTACTGGAGAGGTACTCTTGAGGGTGCCATCTCAGTGACATGATCTGAAAAATACAGTTGTTTAGTTTAGTTTTGTTCAGTTTTGTTTGCGGCTATGCATTTGGAAAACCGTGACAGTGGAAAACTTTGGGAACACCAGGACGTTATTGTGCGCTCCAAACATGAACGCCAGTCAGATTTGAGCGCATGCTCAGGGTCCTATCACTGAACGTTGACACCCCAGACAAATGGCATTTTGTTGATTTTCTAAGTGAAAATCAGTTTACACCTCCCCTACACGATTGTGTTTTCCTGCACATTACACGTTGGTGCACAATTTCTATTTTTTTTTGCTGAGTTTAACATAAAAAAAAACAAAACATAACATATGAAATGTGCCATAACTTTTGCACAGGCCACGTTTGTGTTTTTCCCAATATATTACATTCAGCAAATAAACAGTAATTGTGTGTTAAAATATATAACTGTTCTCTGTAGAGGATGTGCAACTTATTGTCACTTAGAAAATCATCTAAACATGTCGTTTGACCAGGGGCGCACAAACTTTTGCACATGACTGTGCATTAACACGACCCAATCAGAAGGCCCGTCTCACCAAGTCAGCCAGCATCCCGCGACTAACACTCCCACTGAACTCTACGTTTTAGGGTTTTTAAGAAGCCAGTGTTAGTACAGAGTGGCCCGGTGGACGCAGACTGACTCATCTACACCAAATGTCACGGCATTAAAGTAGTTTCATAACAAAGTGCTCGGCGATCTCTGAGTCTTCTAAAGAGAAAAGCCGTTGCTTATAGCTGATGCGTCTCCGCGCGTTTGGAGAGAAGGTCTAACTGCGCTCTCAGCTCCGGATTATGATGTTAGTGGTCGGCAAGCTAAGTATAGCTACATTTTCTTGTGTTAGGCTACATGGAAGACAGGGTGTGCGTAACTCTTTTAGAGACCCTAAAACACTATGGCTGAATCTCAAATGGCTCCCTGCTCGCTACATAGTGCACTGCATAGGTCAGGAAACTGGATTCTGCGCACAAATAGTGCCCTAAATGTTAGATAAGGAGTCGTGCAGCTTATGGCTGAACATAAATGGCTTTCTATTCGCCATATAATGTACCAATTGGGTGCAGACGCCATTATTTTATGACCTACATAGTGCACTACATAGGGAGCCGTTTGAAATCTAGCCTGTGAAACGCTGCGTCTGTGGTCGAGCGCTGGCTGGTAGACGGAGAGTCTGGCTGTGTGAAAGAACGGCTAATCAGTATCATTCACACCCGCGCAAGTTTAACGGCAGCCCACAGTACCAAAAGTGGTACCATAAACACAAATTGTTTCTCTGTTTAAGACTTTTAAAGAGTAATGTCCTAGAAGTTAAGTCCACCGTTTCCTCCCGCACTCATGAGAGCCGAAAGTGCGGCAGCGGTTCCAAAACAGAGGTGCAGGGAGCTGAACGTGCTGGGTCTAAACTTGCGGCGCTGCAGTTGGACACTAGTGTGGGGGCGTTTGGAGAGCTTTTTACGCGAGTATAATGCGACTCTATAATCCCTCCGACCAAGACCACCAGGCTGAAAAATGAACTCCTCAGGCACCATAAAACATTTCTGCTGCGTTACATCTCCGACCAAAACTGGCATCTTTATTCACGCCAGTCTGGCACGACGAGTGCCCAACGCCCCAAAGCAGCTTTGCGCACCGACGAGGCTTCACAAGCCTTTTATTCCTGCGGACTGCAAACGGTTTAACAAACTCGGTTTACGATGATAAAATCTCCAACAAAGCATGTCACATACTGTTTCTTATTTCTGTGGAAGCCAGCTGAAGGAATATAGCTATAAATACTCAGTCTTTCCTTCTCGTTGGCAAGGAGATGCTGGCGTTCAGAACAGCCGCCCCCTCTGCTGAACACAAAGAGTGCACGCTCAGAAATATGACTGTGCTGTAAGCAGGAGTTAATGTGTAATTAGGGCCATATGGCATTTTAAATTCCAACCTTTATTCTCACAGTCTTCGATCTGTGTGGATTTACCTAATGATGCCCAATTAGTCATTAAACAGGACCCAAATACGAGGCTGGTGTGGATTCTCTCTCGCTAATATTTGCTCTCCAAATATTTCCTCTGAAACGTTTACAGCGCATTTTATCTGCTGGGCTGGACAAGGGACATCTGTGAGCTCTTTTACGCCTCCGTATTTTCTCTAAATAATAAAAAAAAAACCAATTGTTCCACACTCGCCCCCCTCCGGCTCTTATTTGCTCATGCTTGAAAGAAAATGTAATAAAAGAGGGCCGGATGATGGATTTATGATTTATCAAAAGCACTTTACCATATGGCAGTCGTCTTTAGAACAGATTTTCAAATGTTTGTTTAAAAAAAAAGAAGAAGAAACTCCATTTGATTAGCCTAGCATGCGCCACGCTTAGCCCTGCTACGTAAGGATGCTCAGGTCACGTGACCGCCTGCACGCCTGTTTGAAGTTCTCAGCACTTTTATTCATTAATTTTATTTTATTTAGTGACCTACACCGACCGGACACTTTATTAAATACACCTCCTTCTTTCTACACTCTTTGTCCGTGTTATGAGTTCCACTTACCATACAGGAGCACTTTGTAGCTCCACAGTTACAGACTGTAGTCCATCTGTTTCTAGGTATACTTGGTTAGCCCCCTTTGCCCTGTTCTTCAGCGGCCAGGACCCCCACAGAGGATCATTCTCAGCACTGCAGTGTCACTGACGTGGTGGTGGTGTGTGAATGTGTGTTGTGCTGGTATGAGCGGATCAGACACAGCAAGCTGCTTGACTTTTTAAACGTTGTGTCCGCTCACTGTCCACTCTATTAGACACTCCTACCTTGTTGGTCCACCTTGTAGCTGTAAAGTCAGGGACAGTAAATCATTTGTTGCTGCACAGTTTGTGCTGGTCTTCCTCTAGTCCTTCATCAGTGGTCACAGGACGCTGTTGGGTGGATATTTTTGGTTGGTGGACTGTTCTTAGTCCAGCACTGACAGTAGATGTTTAAAGACTCCAGCAGCACTGCTGTGTCTGATCCACTCGTACCAGCACAGCACATGTTCAGAGCTCATCCTGCAACTTCAGGGATACTGTCCAAGGTCTTGTGGTGGCTAAAAAATACAAAATGCACGCCACTGAATGTTGAATAGACAGGTGATGGCCTAGCTGACCAATGCAAAGTATGTACTGTACATAACTGTTCTTTAGCTGTACTTCATTTGCATTTGTTCAAGTTCTGCTGTTTATTGCAAACTCACCCTGAGGCTCAAAAATGAGTTCCTGAGGCACCATCAGCATTTCTGCTGTATTACATACTGGAACAAAACAGACATGTTTATTCATGCCAGTCTGGTGTCCAGCACGGCCTTGTGCAACAGCCTTGTGCACCAACAAGGTTGCTGCCAGTAACAGTGCAAAGGAACATTTCAAGTAAGAGCCCATTAGTCACAATGCTGTGAGAGCCTTTTATTGTTATCTCCAGAGTTTACTTGGTTTTATTTGCCCAGATTTACCCGTACTTATTCGGGTATACTCAAGTTTCCAACTCATGTACAGTAAAACATAATAGTGAA
This sequence comes from Colossoma macropomum, assembly GCF_904425465.1. Classification (NCBI taxonomy): domain Eukaryota; kingdom Metazoa; phylum Chordata; class Actinopteri; order Characiformes; family Serrasalmidae; genus Colossoma; species Colossoma macropomum. The sequence goes on along the minus strand of NW_023494792.1, from coordinate 28,393,412 downwards.
TAAGGGAAAAATATGTTCTTATTGATTGAATTGAATGATCAGATGATGAACTTGAAGCCAGAGCTTTTATTTCTGGCGAATATGTTCAGATTAAACCATCATTTCAAGACAAATTGATTCATCCTGCTGCTTCTATCATCATTTACATCCCCAGTGAAGCCTGTTATATATCAGTCATGCAGGAACAACCCTTGACTCTCTCTCACTTAGGATCATTTACTGTCCCATGCTTTCTCTGTGCTTTCCCTTTTCAGTACATTTAAAAAGGGATATCTTCATCCTCTCTCTGTTCTGTCTGTTCTGCATTGTAACTGTATTTCTCTTCTCAAAGTCTTTTGTGAATGGTGAACTGTGAAATTTTTACTCCTGCGCTCCACAGAGAGTCTGATTTATTTGGCTGGTACTTTGGGCCTTTCCTTCACAGCTGTAATTGTTTGTTTGTTATCATTAGCTGTTCCAACATGGTTTAACCTAGCCTTCAAAAAGATGGCTCTTCAAGGGTTCTTTAGTAAAGGCAATGGTTTAGAACCATTTCATGTTTAAATGGTTCTGAAATGGTTCTTCAGGTTGATGGAGAATGTGTTATATATGGTTCTATATAGCCCTTTTTTTGGAACATGTTTCCCTTGTTTGTGCTGTTTAGAAGCATGTATACCACATTGTCCATCAATCTGGCAAACCATTTCACCATGCAAAGAACCATTTAAGCATGGAATGGTTCTAAATAGATTCATTGCCTTTACTAAAGAACCCTTGAGGAACCATATTTTATAAGTGTGTATGAAAGACACTATCTAATAATAAAAGCTGACCATTCTATACTTTGGCCTCATATTTTTCATTTTATTTAAAAGGCAAATTTCAGGATTATACAAAATTTTGAAGTGAATAATGTATTTAAAGTCACTGTTGTGTGAACATTATCATGCTGACGCTTTACTTGTTTGAAAAACATAAAACAATTACCGAAGGGCGCGTGTATCTCATTCACACTGTGCTGTGTGGATCCTTTATTTCTATTCACTGATTTACTTCACTGTAACCTAACCAGAGTGACAGTATCTCATTTAATCGCACTTGTTAGGTGAACTCGCTCATCCGTTATTTGTGCTTTATAGTAGCGGCTTCCCTCTCAGCCAATCCGCGCGTACTACGTCACAGCCATGAGCGCGCACCGCTGTATTTGAGGAGTCGCGCGCACAGAGCCGCATTGACTGGAAGAACACAGGAAACGTCGTCGAGTAAGTTAATTACTTATTATCTATTTCATAACAACACAAAGTCGATGTTTTCTGTTCTTGATAAACAAATGAGTGTAGAGAGTTTGGGGGAAAACAGTGTTTCGTTCCATACAGGAAACTCGTTCCACCTGACAGGCCTGCGGGGATGTGCGGCACTGCTGCTGGTCTGACACACGAAGGTCAGCACTGCGTTCATTACTCTAAGCTGAATATCAGTGGCGTTCAGAGAGAACGTGTTAAACATGTTACAACAGTGACATCACTGACGAAGTCACAGCGTTGTTGTGAAATTATCCATTTCAACCATTTTTATCCAGTTGTTGCAGAAAAGATGCTCTACAGGTGCACTCAGAAGTGTTGAATCAAGTAGTTTCTAAGATATTTGACGGAGTGATATGTTCTTAACAAATTTAAGTAAATCACACTAAAATGTTGGGAGTAAAATAACTGGACTGAGTATTTTTATGTATTACCCAAAAATGAAGTGTTGAATTTACTTAAAATGTTACATCAAGTGGTTCCATGCAACTGACTTAAGTAGCTTTTAAGATGCTCAGATGAGTAATATAGACTCAACTTAATATGCTTATGTTTTACTCGTAATTCAAGTAGGAAAAGAACAAAGTTAACAGGTGTAAGCTAGAATGTAATTTCATAAGGTTGTTACTGTGCTACTGAGCTGTCAGGATAGAATACATGATAACTTGCTCTTACATCCAACAGCAATGCGGCTAGGCAGTTACGTGTGAGACATATGCACATACAATGGAAGGTAGGCCGGGGGAAAGACAACACGAAGAGAGTGAGTAAAACATGTAAAAGAATATGCAAATAGATGATGCCATTGGAAAAGAGAGTTTTACTAAACAAGATTGCTTTGACCAAACAACACTTCTAACGTAATTCTGACAACACACTATATTTCATTGGAACAACAGGACTGACTCACTGTTTCACTGACTTACATGGATTTGTAACATCGGTGAGAGAAAACAGATTAAAACCAATATAGTGATTTTTTTTGAGTGTGTGCGTATGTGTGTGTATATACGGTACTATGCAAAAATGCATAAGTTTTCTGAGAAATACATTTGAGGAAAGGACATATAAAGCTTTTCATCAAGGCTCAGTTTCCCAACAGCATATTAGAGTTAAGATCATCTTAACTGGTAGAGAGAGTGCATCAGTGACATGCTGATGCTTTCAGAAAACCCAGCTCAGGGCAGTAAGTGTTTATTTGTTAAAAACAGTAATATTAGAATAAATACAGTTTTAAAAATTGCATTAGGATTTATTTTGGTGTGTTAGCTTAACCATTTCCAAAGCTCTCCTTGAGGAAGTCCAGTATTTACAGTTAACCGTCATTCAATACCTGCTACAGCTAATCAGTCATTCATTTAATGAAATCACGTGCTGCTGGTGGAATTTAACAAATCCATGCAATAGTTGGAGTGCAGCAATAAGTCAGGAACCAAACGTGTGTTCTTCTAACATACACTGTAAAAGTGGCTGTCAGATCAACCTCAAAAATTACTTCATATGATAACTAGGATCTGAACTAGTTTTATTCAATTAAAAAAATCACATTGATTGAAAGAATCATTTATTTACAGTATTTGTTTAGGTTGAATAAAACTACTTAAACATGAAGTAATTTTTTAAGCTTGATATGATGAGCCATTTTTACAGTGTATCAATAACTTAAAAACTTACTAGTTTTACTTAAACATCAAAACAAAACAATCTTGTTACATATTTGTTTGAATAGTGTTCATTCTAATGGAGTATAAGGCTCCTTGAGGAAGAGTCTTGTTCACATCAGCTGAAATTGGAATTAATAAGATATTTACAGTACTGTACAGAAGTGCAAAAAATCTGAGGAAATTATTTTCAAAAAGCTGCTTATCTGAGAGGTACGCATTTATTTGCTCAGAAAAACACTACTATTACAATCAATACAAATGATATTTTTATATTAAGCGGTGATTTTATGTATGTCACTGTGTTCACATAACCATTTCCAAACCTCTCCTCGTGGAAGCCCAGTATGATGAGTAGTTATCATCCAGTACCTGGTTGGGGTAATCAACCCTTTATTAATTTATACAAAGAGTGGTGGTGGTGGATTTGAACAAATCTTTGTGATGGCTGGGGGTATCAGAGAGAAGTCTGGAACCTAAGCTTTGTTCTTGAACTAGTTCCCAATAATATCAACTTTTTTTTTTTTTTAAAACGAGAATTTTTTTAAATTTTTTTAACTTTTTTATTGCGTTCATATTTCTTTGAATTTATTCTAATAGTACGTGTTGCTTTTACAAGAAAAAATACAAATGTTGCCAAAATAAATGGCTTTAACAGTTTGCTTGGGTGCCTAAGACTTCTGCACAGTATCATATATCTTATTTGTTCCAATTTCAACCAAAGAAAATCTGTAATAAGAACATAATTTTTTTTTTATAAAAGTGGTTAGTGGGAACTTGCCTATGGCCTATCACATGCACATCCCATTTTACCATATAACTGACTGTCCATTCTTACTTCATATCTCATAATACCTGAACCAGTTCTACATTTTACACCAAATGTTTTTTTTCTTTTCTTGAGTAAGGCAGCTTGAATCAGCTCGGAGGGAGGTTTCTGAATGGACGCCCTCTGCCTGCGCACACAAGGAGGATGATGATTACTCTCGCGTCAGAGGGCATGCGCCCGTGCCACATCTCCAGAATCCTGAAGGTAGGAGTAGTGTTCACAGAGAACAATTACTTCATGCTTATGCAACCATCATTAGTTTAATGCTGAAACAGTGAACACAATGCAATGTGCAGGTGTCCAGTGGCTGCGTTAGCAAGATACTGCACTGGTACCGGCGCACTGGCCTCATGGGCCCCAAAGCGATAGGAGGCAGCAGACCACGGCTTCTCACGCCTCACGTTATCTCTACCATAGCCTGCTACAAACGCACCAGCCCATCGTTGTTTGCCTGGGAAATCCGTGAGAAGCTCTCAGCCGAGCGTGTTTGTAGTGCTGATAAAGTTCCTAGCGTGAGTCACATGCTGTTGTAATAAGTTTCTATGCGACTGATAAATTATGTATTTACTGACTCTTTTGGTGTTCACATGGGTCTGTATAGACTTAAATGAACTTAAATGAATAATTAAACACTAGTCATTTTACTGTGTGGTGATGAGAGAAATTGTTTAACAAAGAGCCAAACCTGTGATTACACCTCTTTATTAGCCTAAATGAATGAAGTCATGGATATCTGAGCTCCTTCTACTCTTGTAGGTATCTTCTATTAACCGCATTCTAAAGAAGCTTCAGCATAATCAGGACATGGAAAAATACACATGTGAAGGTAATACAATTAAGACAATCATCAAATCACAGGTAATTAAGGTGTATTGATATCTGTTTCTGTGTTACTTAATGAATGATTGAATGTATCTATTAATCAATGAGTGAATTATTGTCTTCCATGCAGGGATAATTTGTGATAAAATGGATGAGAAAAGGCAGAATTCATTCGCTCCGGGTGAAATGAATCAACAGCCAAATTCCAGCTACCTGCAAAGCACTCAGCAACGCAACAGGACACATTTCAGCCTAGAACAATGTGAAATGTTAGAGAAAGGTGCCAGACTTTTTTTCTTTTTTTTTTTTTTTACAGATGTTTTGTTTTTAGATTTCTCACAAAGTCTATGAGAGGTGCTCAACCTCGATAAACATTTCTTAATATTTAGTTAAAACCAGTTTATTTCCTTTCCTCTTTTCAAAATGAATAATTTTATTACATTTTCAATCCTTTCTTTGGCCAGAGTTTCTCCAAGGACATTATCCAGACTTGTTTGCAAGAGAAAAACTGTCTACAGACACCAATTTATCACAGGACACCATAAAGGTGATTTACCATAATAGCTACAATCCAGGTTTCTAGGTTTAGAATAAAATGCATCCAAAACCATCCAAAAACTCAGAGGAAGGCTCTACATTAATATGTTTACATTCACATTAAGCTGTACTTTACAGACAACATGATTCACCAGTATTTTGAAGACATGAATGGTTTGTGTCCAAGTTCTTTTGACTATCCACAGTCCACAGTCTAAACATAACACAAACATAACTTTTAAACTTTACGTTTAAATGCACTGTGAACACCCTTTTCATTTCTGTATCTGTATCTGTGATACTAGCTTGCTTCTGATGTCGTACTTGGTCACATGGCTTGTTGGGAGAAAAGTCATTGTGAGAAATCAGCACAGTGACCCTCACTACTGAGGAAAAAACATTTTTTTCTAACTCATGGACTACTTTGTGTTACTTGATCACTTGATGTCACCATTTAACGTTGTATCATTAATAATTAGGTAATCAAGTAAACTAAGAACATGTTTTATTAGTAAATGAAAAGCCAGCCATTAGCAAATAAAACTGCAGCTTTTCGCTATACATTTTGGGCACTAAATAACCTTATTGTAATGTGTAAAGTGTTTTCACTGATTTAACGAATGACTTATATGATTCTGTAAATCTTACATTTGTGAGATTGAAGGTTTAAATTCTGCATCTGCTCTTCATCCTGAAGGTGTGGTTTTCGAACAGACGTGCAAAGATGAGACGGGAGATGAAAGCAGGAGAGAGCTGCTGGCCATCACATGGTAGGGTCTACTCCCTTTAAGTTCTCCTTATTTTGAAGCTGTTCCAGATTCATTCTCAAAAAATGTCATTCAGTGATTTTAGAGGAGGCATTGAGATGCAAAACAGGATGTATCACAGTTCTGCATCTTCTAAAATCGCCATAAATAGTATGGTACCTTTTATGTTGCACAAAAGAAGTGCTTCAAATTTGTGATGGAAAGATGATCTTATGAAGGGGACTCATAATATACCACCTGGAGGTTTCTTTTGATGTCAAGAAGCAGTTCCAGTCTTACAGTCTTATCCAGTTTATCAGTTTAAGGCCAGTTTACTTAGTTTGTGGTCAGATTTTCAATGTCAGGCCAAGTTACTTCTTTAACTGCTTACAAACACAACAGACCTACAGTATGGAAACAAATGTGTTTAGTCACACTTTTACAAATAAAAACATACTTCCCTAGACTTACAACCCACAGACTAATGTGATACTGTTATTTACTAGAGATGAAGTAATTAGACTCTTTCACAGGTTTAGCACATCCTCATTCTCTGGGATGCACAACTGTTCCCTTCTCTCCGTCAGTGAACTGGCTCCGTGAGAGAACAGCATTGCCAGGGACCAGTCAGATGGATAGCAGAAGCTCACTGGCTGCTTTTCCAGTGGTCCAGAATACTGAAACAACCACACTCTCACTGGCTCATTGCAGCTCAAATATGAGAGCAGGCTTCCCATCGGATCATCACTTGAATGAAGCAAACATGCTACGCTCTCACCACAGACAGGAGGAAAGCGCATACAGCCCGTCACATTTCACTCAATGGGCCGCTCGTCCTTCATTTACTGGGCAGTATCTTTGACTGTGAGGAATTCAAGAGGACAGAAGACATATTTATAGAGGCATGTTGTGAGTTATAGAGACATCTGAAGCTGAGTTGCCGTGTCTTTGAAACTTTCCCAGGATATGATTTCTGTTTTTTAACAGCAGGGGGCAGCAAAGCAGAAAAAAAGACATCATAGGTACATATCAAACTGAAAGTTTGTTCATTATTTGGTTTTTCAAGCTTTTTCAGTCTTTCACGTTTTTTTCTGGAAAACAGTACTTGAATAAGGGAGCAACCAAATGTAAATTACTGTACCAACCAAATAAACCTCATTACATTTTATTGTAATGGCAAAGAAGTCATTAAACTCATGAAAATGTCCAAATGTCCTCATGCCCAAAGTACTTGATATTCACTTGACTTGTTAATAAACAGTTACTGTCACAATCATCAGCCACTTTGCACTGTGCGCAATACTCCAAATGTGGACAGAAGATTATTGCTGAAACCTGGAACCGTGGTCTAACATAAATTCAGTTTCATTCCCTCAGTCCTGGTGTGAACCAATACGTAATTCATAACTTCATGATGCTTATATTTATGTTAGAACTGCCATTTGAGGACCACCGAAAGACAAAAGATATCTTGTATAACAGGAACAAAATAAACCTAAGATTTCTGAAAGGCCTTCAGAAAATACTTCTAATCTTTTTACTACATCTGGAAAGCCAAAAGGAGCCTTGGACCAATGTGGCTCAGTCCCAACTATTCCACATGATGGCAGATCTGTTGTTTTTGAAGAATGTTTCCCTGTAGAAATTTTTCAAAATGTGCGTAGCAGCATTCCAAGAAGGACTGAAGTGCCTCTAAATACAAACAGCAGCAGCCTGGCTCCCTCTCACTGAAATATCCATAAACCGTACTGCCTGGAGTTTCCATTTTCTGTTATTTTAGCCTCTGTGTTTTATTCATTGCAACAGTACACCTCTCTCTCTCTCTCTCTCTCTCTCTCTCTCTCGGTCTCTCTCTCTATCTCTCTGGACTGAGATATCAGCTCTGTCAGTGAAGGTTCATCTAGTAAGAAATCTCTCCTGTAGACTTTGGCTAGTACTTACATATTTCTGCACCATAACCGAACAAGATCAACACTTGGACATGAACCAGGATGCTCAAAATTATATGAGGGAGGCACAGCTGCTCTGTCTAACGTTAACCTTTATAGGGGTCAACCCTACAAGCTTATTCCTAATATAAATCCCATTAATCAAACGAGCGAATGAAGAAATATAAGGATGTTGCCGAATGTTTCTCTTGAGTGTTTTTTTGCTCTTTGCTTGTCTTGTTTAAATCACTTACAATAAAGTCTTTGAGAAAATGAGAAAACACATCAGTAAACTGCAATAAAATCAACAAACAGGGAGTATATATTGTTTTTGAGGGGATCAAAGAGGGAAGTGTAATCTCCAGTTTTATAAGGATCTCAGGAGGATTGGTCAGGCTAGGCTTTGTGACAGGCCAATGCAATATATTTTTAACATTTAAAACAGGCCAGTCTTCATCAGCCCTGGGTTTTTTCACAGCTTGTCAAATGTGGCAGAAATAGCACTCTGGCATTTCCTTCACTCCAACTGTTTGTCTCTGCAAAATGAATGAGCTAAGACAGAATGCATTATCAGCCAAACAGTTCGATATATTTACATATGCAGGAAACGGTGCCATAAAATAGAACCATTTCTTTTGCAAGGAGTCTTCATATTCAGGAGTTTAAGCCTCTGACCTTGAATTCTAATCCATGATGAATCAAATGTGCTGGCAGCTTCGGTTTATTTGAAGCCACTCTGTAAAAACAGATTTATATTTCCAGGTCACTCTTCAATTGGGTGAACCCTGATCTCTGTCCAGGAAATGAATTAGGTGCCAAGAGGCAACAGGAAACTGAAAATAGGGCTTAGGCAGACGGACATGTTCACTTTACAATGGGAAACACCGTCTATAAACCAAGAAGTAGGCATGCATGTGTACACAGACGTCTGCAAGTATATACAATACTGTGCAAAAGTCAGAGACCACCCTTTTATTTAAGAAAGACTTTCTTTTTTTGAGTACCTGGAAAAAAGAAGATACATTTAACAGACAATGTAATGTTTCCACTTTTTACCTTTATTACAGCTCCATTTTTTCAGGAGACTTGCTTTGAGTGTTTTAAAGAAATATGCAGGGATATTTTTCCACACCTCCAAAGTTCAGTCTTAGAAGTTGGTTGCATTTTCATGTATCTCATGATCCAAGTAATCCCAAACACATTCAGTGATGTTGAGGTCTGGACTCTAGGGTGGTCAGTCCATTGTTCTGAGAACACCAGCAGCTTCTTTGTTTGATTGAAGTTTTTTTCGCTTGTTTTGATTGATTGATTTTGACTGGAAATCAAATAAATGAAGGGTGGTTTCTGACTTTTACTATATATACAATGTACCTATGTTATCTTGGCATAACTACATTTTTTAATAATTGAAAGCAATGCCTGGCTTTTACATTGGGTGAACATTTCATGTTGATTTGAATGGTTCAAAATCACATGGAATAAATTCTTTCTACATTAAAATACGTTAGAGAACATTAAAGAATGTTTAAAGCAGGTAAATACAGGACAGAGGTGTTTCATCCTCATTTCTTTGCTTATGCAGTTAGTACAGTACTTAGCCTGGCTGCACAACTGTTTTTTGTCAATACCAAGTAGTACAATACCAGAGTGTTACCTTCAGTGTACTATTCTGTACAGACACAAACATATTTCCATAACTGAATTCATTTTCTCACTGACCTCTGCTGTTCTCTGTTCTCATGCCTGCAAAAAGCCATGTGAGGAGTAGAGAGGGTTATGTGCTCCTCCACTATTATCATCTCTTCTCCCACTTATCAGTCTTATGGTCTTACCTATCAACAGCAGGTCTAAAGAATTACTTAAGCTTCACTAACACACTGTCAGAAAAAAAGGTACTTCAGGTAAACTTTAGCCCCACAACTTATAAACAATGTAAATCTACCCTCAAATGTACAATATGATCCTTAAGGTCCAACTAGGTTGCTTAAATGAGTTTTAAAGGTACACTATCGTTTGCTTTCCTTGATGAAGTGGTGTATTTTGCCATGTATTTTTCAAAACAACTATAGAGAGAGTAGAGAAAAAATAAAAAGCCTGGAGAAATATAATTACAGTGGTATATGGAACAATTACACCGATCAGGCATAACATTATGACCACCTCCTTGTTTCTATACTCATTGTCCATTTTATCAGCTCCACTTACTATATAGGTGCACTTTGTAGTTCTACAATTACAGACTGTAGTCCATCTGTTTCTCTGCATACTTTGTTAGCCCCCTTTTGCCCTGTTCTTCAGTGGTCAGGACCCCCATGGACCCTCACAGAGCAGGTACTGTTTGGGTGGTGGATCATTCTCAGCACTGCAGTAACACTGACGTGGTGGTGGTGTGTTAGTGTGTGTTGTGCTGGTCTGAGTGGATCAGACACAGCAGTGCTGCTGGAGTTTTTAAACACCTCAGTATCACTGCTGGACTGAGAACAGTCTACCAACCAAAAATATCCAGCCAACAGCGTCCTGTGACCACTGATGAAGGACTTGAGGATGACCAACACAAACTGTGCAGCAGTAGATGAGCTACTGTCTCTGACTTTACATCTACAAGGTGGACTGACAAGGTAGGAGAGTCTAATAGAGTGGACAGTGAGTGGACACAGTGTTTAAAAACTCCAGCAGCACTGCTGTGTCTGATCCACTCAGACCAGCACAACACACACTAACACACCACCACCACGTCAGTGTTACTGCAGTGCTGAGAATGATCCACCACCCAAATAGTACCTGCTCTGTGAGGGTCCATGGGGGTCCTGACCACTGAAGAACAGGATAAAAGGGGGCTAACAAAGTATGCAGAGAAACAGATGGACTACAGTCTGCTAACTACTAAGTGCACCTATATTGTAAGTGGAGCTGATAAAATGGACAATGAGTATAGAAACAATAATGTTATAACAAATGTTATAAACATAATGTTATGCCTGATCAGTGTATGTTCCCTAAGTAAAGGTGCTGAAGACGTACCCTTGAGGGTACACACTAAGAGCATTTGTACCCTGAAACATAGTTTTTTTTCAGTGCACTATTGCTTAATTGTTGACAAAATACTGTCTGAGCCATAGGAAATGAGAGTGAGAGGGCAGGAAATAAACATGTTCTTGACCAACTGGTGAATCAAACAATTGACACTATTGAAATATCTATTATAAACAACTTTAATTTAATACAAAATTCAATATTACAAATGCTCTTAACATACTGTCTGACAAATTATTTACAAAAAAGCCAGCAAACTCTTAGTCACTGAAGTCATCCATTTAAAATAAATAAAAAATAAAAATAATAACATAACATGATGTAGTGGGACGTCAGCCTAATGTAGCAGCTCAAAAAGTGAAGGACAAAATGTAGAAAAGGAAAGTGAGTACAACACTGAAACAATGTAGGAATATTTGGAATGCACAGTTTATGTACAATAATATTTACATAATGATACATTTGCATTCATTTAACTCATAAAATGGCCATGAACAATAAAATAAATATGGTATGTTTTGTGTCTGAGAAAACCTGTAAAACTGTTTGTGACTTGCCTTAGAGCCCCAGTTTATTTCAGGACTTTCTGCAATCAGAGGTATGGAACTCAAGCCATATTAGCTCATGTACTAACTATAGCCTCTGTTTAGGTTGAAATATTTATGGTTTATAGACCTGTAGGGAGCCATCTTTGAGTCAGAATATTTTATTATGGTGCATAAACAAATGATGTGCTTATGAAACATATATTATCCCTTTGTTCCTCTAATAAAGGCACGTCTTTAAAGTTCATGCCAAAATTAACACTAACACTTTTGTAACATAATATTGCTGGAAAAATCTTCCTCCATGTTATTATAAATAAATAACCTTAAATTTAGACATAACACACCGTGAGAATGGACAGACCTTCACATATTTGTAAGCTAGCCAGATCTATAAGACCTATAGAGTACCAGCAATATACTCACAAGAGCAAAAATTAAACCAAACTTAGTAAATGCACAGCCCCAAAAAGGGCCATTGTATGCTCCATACTGGAGTAAGGCAAGCTATGTAACACTCTCTATTACTGAACACACTTCAAATGTACAGCGTCAGCTCAAACATACAACTAAGGCAGTTATTTTTTTGTAAACAAAGTCAGAGTGGTTTGATGTGAAATGGTTCAGAGAAATTTACCGACTCAGATTTCTTTACAGTGGTGTTGACAGGAGGAGTTGCAATGACTACAGCGCAGATACAGACATTTTATTTACTATCCAAAAAGACTAATGAACCTACTATTTATGGTAAGTTAGTGATACATCTGAAAAAAATACATTTTCTTTGGGTACAGTTTTGCCTAACAACACCCTAAATGTACCATTACAGTTGAAGTTAAAACCTTATCTCAAAAATATTGCAGAACAGCATCAGGCAATGTATTCACACCATTCTAAATTTCTCTTGGACAGAATACTTCACATCAAACTTTACTGAATGCCTTTGTTTATATCTTAACTATGCAGCACAGTTATTTAATTATGCAGCCAGTCAGTGGAATTCACCTTTAATGCTGCGCTGACAAAATATAAATGCATAGTGACATTGTAATCAGACTTTTTAACTTAAAAGAACTGGCTCTAGTGATGAGGTTCCCTGCAGATATATGCACTACTACGGTAGCAGTCCTTGAAAATCGCCCCAGAACAATTTCACCTCTGCTTGCACCTCTTAGTGACTTCTTGAAAACTGAAAAGAAGCTCTCATGCCCCTCAAAGTGAATAACCAAACCTCAGTTCTGAATCTGGATACTTTTGGTTATTATTGCATTCAAGTATCTCCAGGAGAACAATAGAGAGTGAGTCAACGACGCTTTGGTCAATGCTTTTGGCAAAATTGGCTGTTTTGCGCTGTGATGTTTTCTTCAGTTCCTTTTCCATCTTCTTTCTGTTACATCTGTCTAAGTGTCCCAGATTAGTGAGCAATCAGTAAAAAAAAACAGTCATCAGAAAAAATATCATCAGCCAGAAAAAAATCCAAAACGAATAATTTTTTGTTTGTTGATTTAAAGGGGCCTTCAAGAAGACACTGTCTGCACTCATTGAACTCTCTTCTGAGTCTCTATTCTTGAAGCAACGAGTTGCAGTCTCCTATTGGTGTAACATCCATTCTAAGGATGCCATATGTACTGCATGTGCCACATGTTGAACACCTTATGTCACAGTAAATGAACACCTGCAGTGATTTCTAAATGTAGAAGAATGTTCTAGTAAGTTGTCTCAATGTCAGAATAGTGTTTGAAGACTTTGTGAATCCACTCTGAGTAATAGGCCACGTTGACGAAGATAGCAGGCCGCCGGGCGATGGCACAACCCCGGCCGTGGATGCTCACACCGATAATGACCTTGCTTTCTCTTTCCTGACACACGAGTGGACCACCGTAGTCTTTCTGTAAGAGGTAAGCCAAAAGGAGAAGGGTCAAGATGATGTGCTCCAGTGTAGCCAGTGAAAACAAACAGAGAAGGTATTAGTGCTTACCTCACACACGCCCTGGTCCTTCTCCCCCCCAGCACAGACTTTGGTCTCTGTGATAGGCAGGCTACCATTGTGGATTCGTGAGCATTTTTCATTGCTGACCATGGGAAGACGCACCATTTTCAGGCTGCCTTCATGGCCTGTGCCTGAAGAAACCATTGGAAATTTATCAGAACAATATTCAGCATTATTTATCATCATGACAACCTTATAGACCTGGTTTCCTGGATGTGGATAAAGCCAAATTTTGGATTAGATTGCAATGCCGGGGGGTGCCGCACTATCCTTATTAGTCTAGGCTTAGGCTTAGGAGCTAGGAAACCAGCCCCTAAAGGAACATATGTGCCAGTGAATATCAGGCTCTATTGAACCTACATCCGTCTTTAGGAGAAAGCAGGTTCAACAGAGATTACATTTAATATGTTTATATGAACATAACAGCCGGGTCTAGAAAAAAGGAGAGAACCAAGGTGTTCGAGTTTAGTCCAACCTAAAACATTCACTTCATGTAGTAACAAGCATTTGAACTAGTTCTGTTCAATAAATACTGGTTATGGCAAAGCAAGTAAAATTCAGATGCAATATTTCTCATCAGTCCAACATCCCACCAACACTTCAAACCAATTTCAGCCTCCTTTTTTCAGTTTCCTTTTTACAGTGTAAATATCTCATGTATATTTTTGACAAAATATTCTACTTGTTCTCTCCTGAAAGTGCACTTTTGCCTGTTGTCACTTTTTTTCTGGCGTCTTAAAGCTGTCATTGCACGTGTAGCACTATACCAGGTGCCGCGCAATGTCGCAAAGCTTGAATGATAGTGAGAGGAATACTCTTAATGTTTACATGTCAAAATATATCATGAATAATCGGCCAATATCAGCCTAGACCACGTTTTAATTATGCTAAGCTCAGGTTGACAGAGCCCATTTTTGGACTGTGACAAATGAACCATGCTGTTTATGTTTATATGATTATATTAACATGAATTACAGTTATACTAGCAGTCTTAGAATAATGCTGAAACATTGGTGTACATGTTAATGTAAAAATGTAGGAAATTGCCACTGCAGTACAAAATGGGCATTCATTGTTGCCACAAAGACAGTAAAGAGTCAAACAAGAGACTGATGTTGGTGTGGTACCTTTCGTCTCTCCCCAGCCATACATGAGGCACTGGGAGTCTTCTGACACTTGACATCCAGCAACTGGCAACTGCACAGTCCTCACATGCTCCGAGAGAGGGGCTGGCCTAGATTAAAATTGTGCAAGTCATACACAAAATGTATACAATCAGGTCCATAAATATTTGGATGTTGACAAAGTTATGATTACTGTAGCGGCCACAGCATAGAGTTGAAATTAGGTAATAAATATGAGCTCAAAGTGCAGACATTCAGCTTTAATTTATGGGTATTTACATCCAAATTAAGTGAACCGTGTAGGAATTACAAGTATTTTCATATGTAGCCTCACCATTAATGGGCACAAAAGTAACTGAACATAACTAACATGATCATAAATTAAATAGTCATTTTTAATACTTGGCTGCAAATCTTTTGCCATCAATGACTGCCTGAAGTCTGGAACCCATAGATATAGACATAGACAATTCAGTGGGGCTCTGCTAGGCCTTAACTGCAGCTGTCTTCGGTTCAGTTCCACTTCTTCAACATAAAAACGTCTTGGGTTGCTTTTGCAGTATGCTTCAGTTCACCTGCACTGTGAAGTGCTTAACTGAATCTAAGCAGGTAATATAGCCATATACACTTCAGAATTAATCCTGCTGTTTTTGTCACCAGTCACATCAATCAAAGCAGATCCAGTGGCAGTTATTCCTGCCTACACCATAAACCTACCTCCACCGTGCTTGACTGATGAGATGGCATGCTTGCAGTTCCTTCCCTTCTTCATATCCTTATCTTTTTCCATCATTCTGGGTTGATCTTTGTCTCAGATGTTCCAGAATTGTACAGCCTTTTTTGGCAAACTGGCCCTCCTGTTTGTGAGGCTTACCAATGGTTTATATCTTGTGGTAAAGCCACTGTTTTACTCTGGTAAAGTTTTCTCTTAATTGTTGACTTTGACACAGATACGCGTACCTCCAGGAGGGTGTTCTTGATTTTCTGAACTCACCAGTGTTTTTAAGAGTGTATCAGATTTGGCCACACTTAATGTTTTTGCTATCCTTTGATGGGTCTGTTTTGATTTTACAGCTTAATGATGGCTTGCTTTACTGGCACTGACAGCTCTTTGGACTTCATACTGAGAGTTAACAGCAATAGGTTCCAAATGCAAATGCCACACCTGAAATCATCTCTTTTTTTATCTTTTACTTGTAAATTAAAGCTGAAAATCTGCTCATATTCATTATTTAATTTCAACTTAGTATGCTGTGGCAGACATAGAACAAGATAATGTGTGAACTAGTATGTGAATGAATGAATGAGTATTCTTTAGTTCATACCGGACGAGTTTGAGCAGAGCCAGGTTGGAGCTCTCAGGTCCACAGACCATGTGTGCAATGCGGAGCCCGCTCGTGTGTGAGGAGGCGCTGAGGTGGAGGAGACCCACGTGCACGCTGAACTCCGAAAGATCAGGAACGCTGAGGAACACACATGAAGCACATAACTCATCTCATCCCACCACAGGATAAAACACAGAAGCCACATGCCAGGGCAAACATACAGAGGAAAGAAAGTGGAATGAAATACTAAAGCAAGGCAATGACACGTCTACCCATCCTGAAACAAAGTTCCTGCTCAAATTCACAGGTTTGCCCCTTACCCTAAATGTAGTCGATCAGCAAAGAACTTTGAGGCCAATGTAGTTAACAAGTACCCTTATACCTTACCTATTAGACATAATATTATAGAGGTGAGCAAAATTATTGCACATAACTAATAAAATGATAGTAGCAGCTTAAAGCCTGAATTTTATCTGTTTTTTTCCATTTTTGTAGATAACAGTACTTCACACAGTGTAAGAAACCCCATAAGCAAATCTATTTGAAATTAGAAAAAAAAAACTAAAAGGTACTTCAAGAGACTTCATCAGAGTGGGGTTTAGTCTTTAAACCATAACATCTCACTCTAAAGACTATTGATTGCACCACTGTAGCAGGCAAAAAGGTACGTGGTTAAATTTTTCATTTTGGCCAGAGTGCCCTTTTAACAACTTGATGTGGTTTTAAGCAGGTGTGTGATTATTTAGCCATGCAGTTTGCACAGTGCTAACTGATGGGGTTCAAGTTTCCATTATTGTTTGTTAGCTGCATTAGCCTCGGGCAAAACTAAAGAAGCAGATTGGCTACATCCGCGGTAAGGGGAAAGCCTTTTCACAACTGTCGCTTTAAGCCATACAGTAGGAGAGGAGATGTTCTCCAGAACAAAGAGCCACGTGTTGATGTTAAATGTGTAGGGAAAAGATATCTCAATGCATTGGATTGCATCCCTGGTAAAGCAATCTTCCTTTTTTTCTGGTTGGGCCACAGAGGTGAGTCCTCAGCAATGCGGATGGGCCTGCCTCTTCCTGAGATGCGTGAGATAGCTAAGCCCGGGAGGGAGCGGGTCTGGGTTATGTAGAACTGATCTAAAACACAGACACCCGCGCTCTCTCTGTTCAGAACAGCTCTGGGTCAACAAGGTTTTCTCTTGAAGAGCGCCACAGCAGATCCCCAGGCATACATCACCGGCAGCAGAGGCATGCCAAACACACAGAGGCTAAACAGCTCCATGTCCAACAGAGCACCACCGGCTCACTCTGAGCCAGAACATCAGCCTGTCACTACCCACTCATAAACAGGAAACGCTGCATCCGCGCCTCCCAAAGAAAGATGGCCATGGACAGAGAGATGTACAGGGAGACGGTAAAAGGGAGCAGAGAGAGAAAGAGACAGACAACCTCTTTCAGCAATGCAGAAAAAAGACATACAGTGCCTTGAGAAAGTATTCACTACCCTTGAAAGTTAAGCCAGAAGCATTTTCTGGATTACGAACGACATCATTTTTCCAATTTTATGGTTTTATCATATTCTGCTTCAAAACTTTTAAAACTCTAAACATAACTTCACATACATCGGTATAAATAAGAAAGCCAGTTAGGGAGCAGCCAGAAGTAAAACTTCAGTTCTGTTTTTCTCTGAAAGTAGAGAAAAACAGAACTGAAAAGAAAAATGGCTTTAAAAAACAGGTGAGGGTTAAAGACCTGCAGAAAACTGCTTGTGAATGAAGTCAAACAGACTAAACAGACATTACCATGAAGGGAAGCATTCCTGGTCAGTGAGGACCCACTCCTCTCGGATAAGAGATCCACCACACCAGTGCCTGTTCCTGTCAGCACACATGACAGACTCAGACACAGTCCCGCTTACAGTCATAACTACATCACTCAACTGAAATAAAGATGTTCTGACATTCAAACATTCTAATTCAATTAACTAAACACTTCAAACACAACTTTGCACTGACATTTGATATGCCGTTTAAAAAAATGACGTAATCTATTCAAAATGTCTTTTATTGGGTGACCTGGGCACACTGGCATGTCCTTACTTGCACAGCTTCCATAAAGCAATAGTCAATCGAAAAATCTAGTTCACACAGTTTTTCCCTTACCCGAAACATAGTAAATCGGTCAAGATACATTCTTTAGTTTTGTGCTGATGCTATGAGGCTAAATCTAAACAGCATTCATAAAAAGTTGTGTTATTTCTTTGTTATTTTGTGTAGGAAACCCGTTTAAGGCTGGTTTACATCACTCTCCATGAGCTGGTTAAACTGAAATGGAACTGGGCACTGGATTAGTCTAATGTGGTGGGAGATTAGGAAAGTTACCCTTTCTGGATGCTGACCACCCAGCTTCCATCCTCTGCCCGCTGCACCTGCGTCCCCCCAACAATTCGCGTGGTTTTATGCACAAAGCATGATGGCTTTGGCCCGGGTGCTGAAGTGAAGGAGACAAAGCAAAAAGTGGATCAGCACTGACAAATTCTGAGCTCTTATGTAAGGTATCTAAACACAGTAATACGTCGCCTGGGTTTGGTTCAACTAAGCAGTGGCACAGGAATTTTACATTTAAAAGTCTGACATAACCTGGCGTAATATTGTTTTTCCTCAAATGCCCCACCTTTCATCAAGTATTTTATTTTAAAAATATGGTTATGTACATTATTTATTACAAATGCCAAGATACTCTGAACCAGATAGTAAAAAGATAAGTAAAAAGGCCCATTCAGACATACACATACAATAATTTGAGCCTGGAATATCAGCCAGTAAGCAAGACTGGATGCTCTGATTAATTACTCCTTTGAGCTGGTTTCCACATACTGATTCAATAAGGAGTCATTAATAACAAACTGATTCATTCCTGATTTAAGCTTAGCCTGTTTTTGGAAAAAATAATGATGATTTTAATGATAATGAAAGCTAGATGGAGTAGGCAAGTTCACTTTTAACGACAGATATGGAAGAGTGAGATATGTGAACTACTTACTCTCTATATGGTCAGTCTTTTCACCTGAAATTACACACAGAACACAGACATTTCAGCACATTGTCATTTCACTGTTGTAGAAATCTTGCTGTAGCAAATCAACATGCATATGACTAATTCAAGCCAGCATGGCCTGAACATGGACCCCCCGCACCTCACAGAGTAAACACTCAGAACTCTCATTCGTTAAGAACAGCGATCTGGATACATGCCAGCAGTAAAACTAATTTGTTTTGAATAATCCTAACTTTAGGGAGGACATGGTTCCCATTAGGAAGATTAATGCCATGGCTGTGCAAAAAGCCTCCGTTTTTGGTGTTTTGATGACAGAATGCCTGGGTGAGGAGCTAGAGCAGGAGAATGAGCTGGTGCTAGCAGAGCGGCACAGTGACTGTGGTTCACAGGTCTGCATCTGCCTAGCGTTAGAGCATGACGCAGCACATGAAGCGCCTAAGCCAAACTTCTGCCGCGCTTGGCAAACCCCAAGCACAAACTCACTGTTTATTGCTGAGATAAGCTCTGTCTAATGCTGCCTTCATGTTCTATGCAATATAAATAGGAGTTCCCAACCTTCAAATTGCAAACAAACATGAAGTGGGAGCATAGATACCCCAAATTCTGACAGGACAGTTTCAGTGACCGAAGGCAGGTAAGAGTTTATTTTCCTAAATGTGACTTTTTTCTATTTTTCTCTAAATGAAACAGGCCTGTCTCTCTCTGTGGAGCTCTGACTCCAGTCAATGTTCATTTGCTCTGCTGCAGAATAGCGACAGGCAACTGACGTAGTGTCAGAGTTTTCATAGACCTGAAGCCAGCTGGAGAATAAAGCTGTGTTAACAAACCTAATTTTAATGCTGTAGGCCCTTTGTTTATCTTTTACCACTCTTTGTTCATAAGAGCTAGAGTGAGAGCAAAGCAGAGAAGTGTTACCAAAAAAAATAACACACAGGAATGCAATAAAAGAATAGGTGGATCATATTTGGGTTCCTCAATCAAAACACTCGGGCTTCAGAAAAGGAATCCTCTTCCAGGGTTTTCCCAGCCCTCATCACAGCATACATCTGTCCTCAACATTTTAGTGTTTGTGCTCTAACACAACTCAAAAAGGCTGGTTAATTTGCTGATTAGTTGCAAAAGATGTGTTACATCACGGTAAGTGGCCAAAGGTATAAGGATACCCCTCCTAATTATGGAGTTCAGGAGTTTTAGCCACACCCATTACTAACAGGTATATAAAATCAAGCACACAGCCATGCAGTCTCTGTAGACAAACACTGGAAGTAAATTGGGTCGTATTGAACAGCAACTGAACAGAATGCCATCTTTGCCACAGGTGTGTGAATTTTTTGTCTAGCTAGATCTGTCATGGTCAACTGGAATCGTCTAGGAGGAACAACAGCTCGGCCACAACGCAGTAGACCATGCCAAATGCTGAAGCACGTATGCTTCCAACTTTGTGGCAACAAATGCCCTTTCCTATTCTAGCATGACTGTGCTCCTGCGCACAAAGCGAAGTCCATAAAGACATGGTTTGATGAGTTTGGTGTGGAGGAACTCCAGTGGACTGCACAGAGTCCTGACTCTATTGAAAACCTTTGGTGTGATGGTCAGGTGTCCACATACTTTAGACATATATATATATGTACAGGTCAGGTGGTACTCCAGGATCAGGGCTGGGAAACCAATATTAGAAGAGAGGAGAGGGGAGAAGAGAAGAGAAGAGAAGAGAAGAGAAGAGAAGAGAAGAGAAACTTACAGCGCTCTAGACCGCAGTAATCCCATGGAATGGAGGAGTTAGAGGTGTAGCACCATGGGCCATGCTTATCTCTGTCTGGATTCCTGCACAAGTTCAACTGCAGCCCTGCACTCGCCTCTTCAGAGCGTGTATCCCTGCTACACACAAAGGCAGAAAATCAATTTTACTGTCAGTAAGAGCAAGCAAGTCGGTGGGGGTTGGGTGGGTAGGAAACTTTGACTCTTCTGTAAGTCTGAAATTGCCTACAGTTCCTCACAGAAAGAGCATCATGCTTTTTTCCTTATGGAGTATGAAAGCATGCATTCTGTAGAACAGTCTGAAGTTCTGCTCATTGTTCTCTCATTGATTCAAACCTGCTTACTAAGCAACTTCTCGAACCAAGCAAACAAATCCAAGTGGCTGATGGAGGACCTACAGAGCGAAGTGAAAAATGGATAGGAAGGAGTGATGGATAGAGAAGGAGAGGGTAATTCCTCCTCCCTGTAGCGAGCGGTGGCTGAGCTTTCTCAGAGCTGACCTCCCGACCCTGGCTGAGGCAGACTTGCTGGCTGCCCGCCACACAAGGAAGCTGATTGGCTTTGATCTGACCGATGCGCGAGAGTGGGGGGAAGCGCTTCCTGGGGTCGGGGGTCGCCTCTGGAACATGTCCATCCTTCGGCGCAATTTCGGCTTTTAAAATTCCTGTAAATTAGCAAAGGCTAGGAGTTTGGCCTAAAACAAGGGCATTGGAGTGAGACGCTTCCTGGACAGTGTGTCCCTCTAGAAGCACTGTTTGGTATTTTAAGTCTTTATTTTGTCAGTTGGATAAATGTGGAGGTGTCGACCTTCTGCCCTCCTCTGGTTCTTCTAGGCGTCTTTGTCTAACCAGTGCTGTAATATTGCATTTAGATATTCTTACCAAAGCAAACTATACACTCATCACTGATTAGGAGGCTCTGAGACAGCAGCCTGCACAACATTTTTACTATGAGCACAGAATCATCCTCAGCAAAGTGCTTTTCATCAGTAATTGATTATGAGCCATATTTATCAAACACACTGCCTGATTTAGCGAGATGTTAAGAGGAAATAGCATCGCAGTAACACATTTGCTCAATCATAAACAAGGATTACCACTGTAAAGAGAACAGCTAACGCTCTCGAAAGGTGGCTCGTCAAGGTAAAACTGAGAGCAGCTATTTTAGCTAGCCTAGCCATGCTAATTTACTTCAGATTTCTCAGTCATGTCTTGTACACCTGCTAAACACTGACCATGTAGGTTGCTAGGCTAAACGTGGTGGTGTAACTATAGTACCATGGAAATACATTAATAAAGTGTCAACTTTTTTAGCTTCAACTTTTTACTTTTTAGAGTTCTACATGTGAGAAGTCTCCAGCTATTTTCGTTACACCATGGTGTTTCACTATTTGTGTGATATGTGGCACTACCACACTTTTCCTCATTTGCATGTGCCATTAGCAATTCATGAACGAACACCATCCCACAAAAATAACACCTGAATTGATCCAACAGAAAGTTTCCTGGAAGCCGTTGTGGATTATCTTTCCTACCATGCTTTCAAACACATTTAGCCACTTATGCAAGTCACCAACACATTACGAATGAGCACCACTCTGTCGATTAACCAACTGAAAAGGCACACCTTGATATGTTTAGACTAGATCATTGGAAGCATTGAAAGTGCAGTTGTAGGGACAGAAGAAGAGGATTTCAGAGCACACTAATTAATTCAATGGCCAATAATTAATTGAGTATTTTACAGCGGTTTTTCATGTGGCTCAGCAAATCAGATTAAAAAAGCAGATATAAACTGAAGAGACACCATTTTGCTGATCTGTCATAATTTATAAAAGGAATTAAAATTGATTCATGCAGGTTGTCAAGTGATATTTAGTTGCTTTTTTTCTTCTCTTTCTTCTTTTTCTGTCTCTCCACAGTTTTCACTGTGGATAGAAGTTCTTCTAACGTTTGATAACATATCAATATAGTTCATTTCTTTGTTTTTTTTACAATTTGTCGATTTTGTTTGGCTTTTACTGTAACAATACTACAGCAATAAAAAGACACCAGCATGCTGATCACAACTATGGTGACTTTATGAAAAGGACTTTTTACTGTGCCCAGATTTTGTGTGGCATAGGTTAGTTACCACTGAGATTTATGAGCCCTTTGTCTTTAAAAACACATTTAAAAGTGGTCTGCTATGATTATTTGCCAGGTGTTTTTGGACATTATTGTTGAAAGCATTTTATGAGCGTTTTTATTGGTTACTAATGTTCATAAATCTATGTTTATAATCATTGACAATTTTTCCCTGATAAGGAGGAGAACGTTTCAGTGCAAAACAAAGCTTTGTGGCTAGTCTAATGGAATTTTGCTTTTAAGGTCGTATAATAGGTCAACTGTACTATAACTAGCTAAGCTAACTTGGCTGTTTCCAAGGTAATGCTAAAGCTGTGGCCTTAAGGACTTTAGAGACACATAAAGGGACATATTACCTTGTCATGACAGTGTTTTGGGTTCCATTCTTTGCATTCGTTTACAATATGAACAGTGCTGAATTTGATTAAGCAATTTAAATTAAATGAACAAATTAAAATCTGGCAAGACTCAAGGCATGACTAGGTATGCCCATATGTATATACTTGCATAGCGCTGCTGAAAGAGTTGGCATAAAGAAGAGCACAAAATGCCCGGCCAATATACTGGACAGAGGTTCTGTTCCAATCCTTTAATGCAGCTTCCTTTCCATATCTGTTTTCTAGCCCTCATTATGAGCTCAAAATCTAAAACAAAGCCATATGGGTGAGAGCAGTTCCCTGGTTGGCAGAACTCTAATCAGCTGAGGGAGTTCAAGAAAGAGAGGGACATGCTTTTTTAGCTTTTCTAAGGACAGGCAATAAATAGATCATATTTTACCGTAAATGTTTGGTGAGTGGTTGCATACCTGTATGTGTGGTCAGACCAGAGTCCACAGGGAATACCCGATCTGGTCTTTGACACATTGCCTCGGTAGCTCTCACCATTGCCCTCATAACACTCTAGGACACAGACACAGAAGAAATGAATCTAGCAAGAACAATACATCAGACCATATTTACCACATGCTCACATACACACAGAAATGCACTTAAATCCACACCATCGAGACATTTATGTTTTGGTCATTTATGGATTCGCAGACTGTATTCATGTTGTCATGAAATAAGCATGTTTGAAAGAGAGTTTTATTTGCGGCGAGAGCCAATTTCACGTCAGAAAC
This sequence comes from Colossoma macropomum, assembly GCF_904425465.1. NCBI lineage: Eukaryota > Metazoa > Chordata > Actinopteri > Characiformes > Serrasalmidae > Colossoma > Colossoma macropomum. Next base: position 28,369,544 of record NW_023494792.1, on the reverse strand, counting down.
CACTTTACAATTGGTGGTCGTGGAAAAAAGGTTTCCACTGTGCCAACATCTGACTTTGGTTTGAGCGGAACCAAAGAGAGAGAGAGAGCGAGAAAGAGAGAAAGCAAGACAGGCCTACTGCTTGACCTGGAACGTCAAAATGATTCTACTGGTGAGAAATGTGTCTTTTGAAATGTTGAACTGGGATACAAAAAGGATTTCTATAACTTCTTTAGAAGCTGAGTACAGCATATCTGTTATGGAGATTTTTTTTCCTGCTTTTATTTTTAATTCTTTTTTGTACACAAATGAAACCGTGTGTGTGCACATGTGTATGTGTGTGTGTGGTCTCACCTGTCTTTTCTGTCTTACACCTGGGGATGTTGGTGCAGAGGGCTTTACGCACTTTGGGATCTGTGGTGAAGCACCATGGGATTTCAGAGCCGTCAGGGTTTCTGCAGAAGTTTTCTCTCAAATCTCTGAAACACAAACATCAAAATCCACTGTAGGAAAGAATCATGCAATTATACATCTCATATGAAACACAAGAAACTCCCAATGAGCTGTATGAACTCAAAGCTGCCACACAAAGCTCACCCTTTTGGTCTGAAGGACTACTGAAGGGCCTTACAGTACTGAAGGCCCTTCAAACACCAACAAACTCCAACATTCTCAAGCTGGCAGTTCAACAGGCAAACAAAATAAATCAGTGTGAACAGGGGGAGGACACTCAAACGAGTTCCCAACAAACCCACACAGGCTGTTCACATCAGTTCAACATTCAAGTTTGCTGTGTGTTTTGTAGGTATGTAACCCTTCAAAGTATAGAGTTATTGTCATTTTGCTGTAGGCCCAATATCAAACATAATCTTATAACTAATTATTTTCAAAGTTGATTATTAGGGGTGTACCGATTCACAAAGTTCATAATTCAGTTCGATACGATATAGTGGTGTCTCGATTCAATACATTTTTCAATGACATGCATAAGGAGTGTCTGACAATCTGCCATAGGTTATTATTTCTACTTTTTTTATTTCTATTTTTCAGTTTATTACAGCATTCAACAATATAAAAGTACAACATTTCATAACAGTGTACTAGCCACAAGTTAATATGTTAGTCCCAAGCTAATATACGCTTCTGAGGAGTATGCTCTTTCTTTCTGCTCTCTGATATTTTCAGGGTCTGCCCTCATTGTGGACTTGCTTGTTTCATTTTATTAGACTTTCTGCAACACAATTTGTTTTAAACTAAGTATTTTATTTGCTCAAGTCTGTTGAATGTTTTGCATTGTGCATATTTAATTGAGAGGCTAGTATTAAACAATATTCATTATGTTGTGTTGTTGTACTCCTATTGGTTACACAGTAAAATATATTTACATTTGACTTAGATTGTGTATTGACTGGTTGGAGACACTCTCACACCAACAGTACAACCAGTGTTAGCTACATAGCTAGTAAACACAGGAAGCAAGATGGCTAATAACTCAATTTGCCAAACACAGGAAGCAAGATGGCGAATAAGCCAATTTTGCCACTTGAGCTTGTACTTAGATGAATAGAATGAACATAAAAGGCAACTGAACAGTTCATCATAATCATTCCCTACTCAAGCCCTACTCACTTTCTAGTCAGCACTCAGCAGATATATTTCCGCTCTTGTATGCATATCGAAAACACATTCTGTTTACACTTGGATTAAATGTGGTCAAGATCCGTCTCTGACCACGTCTGAATGTGGTTAATCCGACTGCAATGCGTCCTGGGTGCTTTTACATCTGGATTTCATGCGGTCATATGAAATCTGAACAAGAGCCAATCGTTGAAAGTGCATGTGTAAACAGGCCCTAGATGGTAAATGGTGACTCACTTGCATTTGTAGTTTTGAGGAGTGTAGGAATGGTTGTGTGGAAACTGCGAGTCCCAGCGTTGACAGGCCACTCCGCTGGGGGTGACGTTGACTGTTCCCCGATAACGCTCCCCCTGACCCTGAAAACATGCGGTGGTCACATCCTCGTCAGCCTGGTGATCTGAATCTGGAGGGAGGGGGAAGGTTAGATTGATTCACCACTGCATGCAAAGACAAATAGGTATAGATACAGAAGGAACATATTTGCCAGACCACATTCACTCCCACGTTGCTCCACTATCAATCTAGACAGGCACGCTCAGCTGCACGGCTCTAAGCATTAATCCACATAGTGCACAGACAGCACGATTTACCGCATGCTGCTGCACCTGTACACAGCCACCAAAAACTCCGCACTGCACGCTGATGAATGCCAAACTAAACATTATACATGTCTGTGCGCACACGTATACGTACGCTCATACACATACAGATACATGGACACACACACAAGGTTCTGCTCAAAACCGCTGAAACATTCAGCTGGAATTCCACTATAAATCATACATTTCACACACACACAAAGCTTGGCTTCTCGTTTATGTTTCGTCTCATCCACCGCCTAATGTGAAACACTTGTGGAGAGGGAGAAAGGGATGTTAGCATAAATTATCATAGATCTTCCTTTTAACTGATGTACAATAAGTCTTAAACGCGCATATTGTTTTCACTCTTCAATTAACTTCATAAAACTCTCGCCTTGCCGCTCAAGTTCCGCTGTTGTAAATAAACCCGAAACACTGCCGCTTGAATTAAAAGCCTCCATGACAATTCAAATCCGCATGACACCAGAAGTACTGAAGGCCTAATCTCCATCCACTAATTACAGCTTTTACTCTCATTCAAGCCCTGACATTTCCCATTCCTCTCTTCTTATTACATCTCCATTCTCCTCTTCACTCTCAGTTTTTTCTCTACATTTTCTGTCTCTTCCCATCACAGTCCTCCCCTAATTCTTCACAACAAAATAATAAAACCTTCCACAGTCGTACACCATATATTGCTGAAAATTCCTCTACATGTTTGGAGAAAAGCGCTAAAACCAAACTTTACCATATGAGAAAGACCTCAGTGTTATCCTTCAGAAGAATACTGAGACTGGAATTGATTTTGATGCTATTATAATGTATTGTACTATAGCTTTTTCTACATATATTAGTCCCCTTACCTCTGGGATTACACAGTCAATCAGCCTAGGCATGTTTGGTTTATGGAATTTGCTTTTTTAGTTTTGAGGATAATGTAGCAAACATGTAATGGGTGCTTATAGCCACCAATTATCATTGTGCACACTCAGGGTTTCCCACAAAAGTCTAAGGGGATGTCTCCCCATGAGATATTAACAGCCACCCAAGAATCATTCATCATATTTAACAATTTTCGGCTTCCACTTCGTTATAATTTAACAAATCCAAAAGAAAGTTGGAAGGGCATACAGTGTCATTGATGCAAAGCACCCCTCTATTTTCCTGTTTATTTCTACTTAAACCTTCACTTTATGAGGTGCTACAAACGAAAAACATTGTTGTCTTATTGAAATACCCTAACAAGTAAACAAATGATAAATCTGGATATCCATATATTCAAATACTAACCCCCTTCAACCCACAGAGCTCCCCCAAGGTTTGTTTCAGATCTGCAGGACAAACTGAAACTGCATTCCTAAATTATCCCACACTTGCCTTGTACCATTTGCTAGATGATGATTTGCTAGATGTGCTTATGTGCCTTCTGACACTGTTTCACATACTGTTATCTTTAAAAATGGACAGTACATCAGTACATCACATAGTTAAAAACAGTGATATCAGCCAGATTAAAGCTTGAATTTTGTCTGTTGTGTTTTCCATTTTTCTATGGGCTGATATAAAAAATTTATAGCAAAAGCTTATAAACTTGATTACTACTACTTATTATTTCTTAAATAAACGTATTTGGGAGCATATGCCCTCTTAAAAAATAACAGCACAGACCAGCAAGCAGGGCTTTGCTGGTCTCTGCTGATTTATGCTGGTCTATTGCTGGTCTGGTTCTGGTTTAGCTTGTCACCCCAGCATGGTCATGGTGGCTGACCAGCAGACCAGCATCCAAAACACAACATATGCTGTTTTTTCTGGTGACCAGCCATGCTGATTTTTCTAGAGTGAATATTCACCTTTGCTTAAAAACTTGAAACTTGAAAAGCTTCCTTATTTTTTGTTTTTGGAATGTGCACCCAGATAAGTTGAGAGCAAAGCTTTTACAGGGTGTCTCTTGAGATTGAGAGTCTTCAGTATTTGCCTGGCTACCAAATGGTCATGAGCTGCCATCCACACTGAACACTCGGAGAGTTAACATTTAGCTTCTGCATTATTCCAAGCTCTCCGTCCACATATTCAATCATCCAACCCACAACGCACCAAAGCTCAGCTTCATTTGGCCACAGGCTCCATGGGGTATACCCACACGCACACGCAGCCGTGCACACATCCAAAATAAGGTCTCTTTTAAAGCTATTTAATGCTAGTCAATCACAGCAGCCATAAATGAGAACACATCTGAGACTGCAACATAAAGCACTGCAACATAATTCAAGTCCTAGCCCAATTAAATCATCTTCCCATACATCATAACATGCCAAAAAAGCATGAGATTGATAAACAACAACAATGCACAGCACTCTGCGATGGGGCACAGCCCCTCTGAGAGTTTGGTTTCATGTGTATGTGTGAGAAAGTGAAGAGGAACTAACCACACACACTGATGTTGCAGTATTCCCAGCGTGCATTTCTGTCCATGGTGTAGCACCAAGGACGCACGTCATTATTGGGATTACGGCAGTAGTTATCGTCCAGTCCTTTACCTGAGTGCCTGTGAATAAAAAAAGGACATTCATTGTGTGGGTGTGAAATAAAAAAAAGAAGAAATTCAAGGAACCCTCCACCCAAAATGAAAAGTTTGGCTACATCTGTTGTAAACATGCTTTCACACATTGTGCAGTGGTATTACAGTTGTCTCTAGAGCAAAATATTCTGGTTTAAAGAGTAGAAAAAAATCTGTCTTATGATGCATCTTGAAGTTGAGAAGAAACTTTGAAAAACTACGACTGCTTTGAGGAGGATTTTGGGTGGGATATTTACATTAAAAACCACATTAATTTCTCTGGCTGAAAAGGTAAGAAACATGAACGGTGTCCATTTTTGTGCTGAACAAAGATAGAATCATTGTTTTCTTTGGCTGAGGTAAGAGTTATACCAGTGCTAGCTTGTATTTATTAGCCCATAGATAAGAAGTTAGGCTAGCAGTCAGGACTGGTTGACATGACATGGATTCCTAAAGGTTGTGTGATGTCTTTGTCTAGTGCATTCTGAGTATTGTAGTGAGAGAACATTGACACAGAAAACATGAAAGTGATATAAAATTCTGAGAAACCGATAAGTCTGAGGGATACAATGCTGCGCTACACAATACTGCATTACACAACAAATAATGTTAGTTTCAGACCAGAATACTCCTTCAGTTGTGAGTGTGTGTAATACCTGTGAGGCTGGTATTTGTGTCTGTGGGGTCTCTGTGAGTCCCACCTCTGGCACTCTTTCCCAGTCTCAGTGTGGTCCATTGGACCTCTGTACGCTTCCCCATTACACTGCATACACACCACTGCACACACAACACACACTTAGCAACATGCAACGGCATTCATATAGACATGCTATAACATGCACATTCACATAATACAACAAATAAGAACTATAATGGATAATGGCCATCTGCATACTTTGTGTTAGCCAATCTCTAGCCCTCAATGGTCAGTTCCCGACAACAGAGCTGTTTTTGGCTGGATGTTTTTGGGTGGTGGACTATTTTCAACCTAGCAGTGATGCTGATGTGTGTAAAAACTGTGCCTGATACACTTATATTTGCACTACACACAGTGTCAGCGTCACTGTTGCGTTAAGAATAATATCTGGTCAACAGTGGTCCTGTAGCCAGAAACTGCATTTTTATCTAAGTTGAAGTAAATGTAATTTTTTGTTTATGTGAATCAGAAAATGTCTTTTTTGAGACGTGTCTTATGAAAACACGAGGTGCAACTTCTGACTTGCTACTGTAACATTTTAACATTTTATTTGAGCTCAAGCTGTTTCTGTCATCAGTTTGAAGATACAGAAGTATGGAGAGCTAGGAAGCAGGAGCTCTTAGTCAGCCAATATGATCACTATAGAATTGTACTTTATTATTTGCATTCAATGAGCAAAAAATGCAAATTGTTAAACACAGTTATTAATATATCATCAGCTAAAATTTCATGATCATGATCTAACAGATTGGCTACTCTCTGAAACTGTAGCTGAAACCTAATAAAGTGGTCAGTGAGTGGAAGTACAACCTGGATGTTTGCACCTATATGATAATACACACTCGTACACTATATGGCCAAAAGTATGTGGACACCTGACCATCATACCTGTGTCCTTGTTGGACATCCCACTCCATATTAGTAATGTTAACATTAATACCCATGGTATTATGGTTGGTCTTTGCAGCTATACCAGCCTCCACTCTTCTGGGAAGGCTTTCCACAAGATTTTGGAGTGTGTCTGTGGGAATTTGTGCCCATTCAGTCAAAAGAGCATTTGTGAGGTTGCCTGGCTCCCACTCGTTCCAAATGTGTTCAGTGGGGTTGAGGTCAGGGCTCTGTGCAGGCCACTGGAGTTTCTTTAGATCAAACTATATAATATAATGGATATAATTGTCTAAAATGTCTTCGTATGCTGTAGCATTAACATTACCCTTAACTGGATCTAAGGGGCCCAAACCCTGAGAAACAGCCCCAGACCATTATCCCTCCTCCACCAAACTTTACTGTGAGCACTATGCATTCCAGTGGGTACTGTTCTCCTGGCATCCACCAAACACAGATTCATCCATCAGACTTTAATATAGTGAAGCATGATTCATCATACCAGAGCATGGTCCCACTGCTCCAAAGTCCAGTGGTGGCATGCCTTACACCAATCCAGCCAATGCATGGCATTGCAGATAGTGATCTTAAGCTTGTGTGCAGATGCTTTGTCATGGAAACCCATTTCATTTCAGAACACTCAGCACACAGTCCTTGTGATAAAGTTCCAGAGGCTGTTTGGAACTCTGCAGTGAGTGATGCAACACAGAATAGGTGATTCTTATGTGCTACAGGGTTCAACACTCGGCAGCCAAGACGTGGCTTGGTCTTGTTATTGCTCCTAGGCCCCATTTCAAAATAATAGAACTTACAGTTGCCCGGGGCAGATTTCACTGGGCGGAAATTTAATGAACTGACTTGTGGCAAAGGTGGTGTCCTAGGACAGCATCACATTTATAGTCACTGAGCTCTTTAATATGACCCATTCTATTGTCAATGTTTGTCTGTGGAGACTGCATGGCTATCTGCTGGATTTTATACACCTGTTAACAATGAGTGTGGCTGAAACAACTCAATTAACTAGGTGGGGAGTCCACATACTTTTGGCCATATAGTGCAGCTGACCAGCATGCTGTACACCTTCAAAGTTCAGATTTTTCAAGTTCTACCCACTAAACCTTAGTTCCACATCAAGCCATGTTGAAGGAATATCCCCCTACCTTCTGAACACTGGGGCAGTCCACACTCCTGATATCGAATCTCTGAAGAGTTGGTGAAGCACCAGGGTCCACTTATGTCTTTATCAGGGTTTCGGCAGAAATTCTCACGCAGGTCATACTTCCTGTGCTTGGCAGGCTTGAAACTGACAGAGAGAAACAGAGTGGGAGTAAATAAGAGCACCACCACAGTAACTACAAAAGGATGGGTGGAATTAGATGGTGTGTCATGATGGTGTCATACTGGATCTGACTATACTGACTCTAAGGTTCTAAGCGATTCTGAACCATTTCATCAGTCCTCTGTGCCCTGACAGACTCATATATCATCTGTGTGTATGTTAGACATTGGACTTTTATGTTGATCCAAGGGGCAGCTTTGCAGTTTCTTATGTTGGATAAGGTCAGTCTTAAAAGTTACATTTTATTGGTTAGGCCAGTCTTAAAACTTTGATTTTGGTTTCTGGAGTATGGAATAGACAGGACAACTCCCGGTGTCCATACGGCAAAATAATCAGTGTTCAACTCATTTTTGAGTTGTATCCCGTTTCAAGTTTCCCGTATGACATTCCACTCACATTACGCTGTAAGTCTGAAGGTGTTAATACTATCTAAATCGACCAGTGAACCTACACATGCCTTCTGAGGTACATCTGAAAAATAATTCTTTGGGTATTATTTTGCCTTACAATGCATGTACCTCTCTGCCATGAATGAATTTTAAAAACCTTCTCAAAACTATCGTAAACACTGTCAGACATCAGGCAGCATATTTGAAACCATTTCATGTAATCACTTTCTGTGAGGGAGCTTTCAGAGGCATTAAACTCTTTGGACGCCTGGTTCCTATCACCACCACTGTGAACAATTCTGACTCTGCATTTGACATCAAACCATTTTGAATGACTTTGTTCATATCCTAACAATTTAATAATGCAGACATTTTGAAAAATCTGTGTTCCTCTTCAACCGCAGTGATACTGTTCTGAGCTAAGCTGGACAGTAATCAATTTGAACAGACATTTCCTTTAAGCTCTGATCCAAACTAGCTTCTTTTTTCCAGGGCCTATTCCACTGCATCGTAAGATACCTAGCCAGAATGATCCATGACCCGTGGCAAAGCAACAGCTCTGCCAGTGTCAGAGAACGTGGAGCTACGCCAGCTGATTCTCAACACTGGTGTAATGAAAGCCTAAAGTGCTGTACTGGACTGTATCTGTTAAAAGCTGCACATGGAGCCAGCAGCTGCATCCGCATGAAGCTGGAGTGCTGTGGCGCTAATGATTCTGCGCTAACAGATGTTAGCCAGCGACTCTGCTGTGTCTGCCAAAGGCCCAGTCCCTCTGGTGCCCGAGCAGACGCTGCAAATCTCTCTCGTTCCGTTCACACAGCACAGCGGCGTATTTGTTTCAACACTAAGAGGTCAAAGAGGCCTTAACTCAACACTATCGCTAGTGCATGTCCGTTGAACGTGACAGTGCTCGGCCAATACCTGGCATCTCTTGTTTCTTATGAAACTTCCAGAGAAATCTGGACTGCATGCAGACTTGTTAGGTATGAGAAACAGCATGATGGCAGGCCAATGGTATTGTTTTGTTACTTCTGATGCAGTCACTCTACTCTTTGTCTTGCTTTGTGTGCATTTAGTACTTTCTGCTGGCTTCGTTTGGCTTGGCTGAGCAGATGGGGATGATGTCTGGGGTCAGGTCAGTACAGTGAATAAGACTGCCTTTTAAATGAAGGCAGAAATATTAGAGGAGTCTAGGTGATCTTATCACAAAGGAGTGAGTCACTCAGAGAGAAATCAAAAAATAAAGAAAGAGGGATTGCTGCAGGCAGAAACAGAGCACTGATGTCCCATGAATAAGCAAGGGTCTGGTCCAGTGTAGAGGGAAGAGAGAAGAGTGGAGGCAATCCTCAGGGAGGAGGGTGGGCTGTGCTAGCATGTGTATTTGAGGCTCATGTTTTCTTGTGTCTGCGGCTTTGTGAGCCCAGCTGGAGAGCAGATAGAACATGACTTCAGTCCATAAATCCTTCCCCCACCGAAAACTCTTAATACAGCTCGTAAGCAGCGTAGCTTACAGCACTAACTCCTGGCTAACGATAACTTAGCGGTGGCCAACCACAATAACCCACCTAGCTCCTGCTTTTTGACTCACAGCTCACTACAGACTTTGTGGTTGCCCTAACATACGCCAAGTCATAAGCATTCCCTTTCGTAAGAATGCAGTAAAAATGCTACCTGGAATCAGCTCATGGAAGTGTACCTATGTTCCCAGGGTCCTCTGTTCAGTTCTTCATATGATACCAGGGGTAAAAGATAGTAATGGGGCTCCTGGATGCACACTTTTACTTGACGCTCTAAGCTCCTGGGTGATGCAACTCTCTACACTACACTCAAATCTAGTCTAATCTAGTATTATAAGATTATTTAACTTATTTGTAGACATTTTTTTCACTTAAATAATTTTATGAGGTGAAATTATCTCACAATATAGGCAGACATTTTACAGAAATATGCTTTAAATAAGGAAAATTATCTGCCAGATGCTTTCCTTTCACTTTTTGTGGCTCTTTGTTGCACTTGGATGACTTTATTATATTTGCCCTCTTAAGACAGAGAAGAACCTCCTCTCTGTTAAGTAGACTACCATCTTTACGCAATTGTGTCATCAGGTAACAACACGGAACAGTCCGTTATAACCATGACCATGGGGGTAAGGCTGCATAGAAATTACTAAAAATAATTGCTGTAATCACAAATAATAGCTATTTTTTAATCAATGTATATGTCAGAATAGGTTAATTAACAACAACATATACAGTATATCCAATTTGTATTTTCATGGGGTTCTTGGCTCATGGAGGTTTTTGGTGGCTGCCTACCTTTACCTAGTGCAAAGATCGTCTCTGCATGATGCATACATCACAAAGGCAACAACAAGGAGGAGTATTTTCAATAGGAATGAATTTGCCTCAGCTAGGCTAGGGCAAGGGTGGGGAACTGAGGGCCAAAGTACAGTACAGTCAGCAATTAAATCTGGTAATTAGCTAATGAGTTGAATCAAGTGTTAGAAAATCACCAAACTGCAGAAATCTGGCCCTCCATAACCAGAGTTCCCCACCAATGATATAAGAAGAAATTGTGTAGAAAAGTTGACGTGGGCCTGTTAAAATCAGCATTGAAACAGAAAGTAGATGCTTTAACTTTTAATAATTCAAACAGACAAATCTTACTAAGATACTTAAGACTTATGGACAGTCAATAGACTTATCAGTCCAGAGGGCCATTTTAATTCTCAAATGTTGCTCTTTTATGGCTCAGGAGACTTAATGGTGATTCTCCAAAACTTCCTTAGCAGAAATAGCATTAGACAAAAAGAGACATGAGGTACAAGAGAGACAAAGGACAGATGAGAGTTTAGTTGCCAAAAAACATGACATATCTACCAAAACTCAAGAGGAGACAGGAGATTACTGTGCTCTTTTTCTCAGGAGCAGCAGGTGACTTACACCAAATCTTTTTTGTCTTTCCATCTGACCTCATTGTTGTCTAGGAGAGACTACAGAGACAGAAAGGAGATTTCTCTTCTGATTTCTTTTCCTACAGGAGACTTCCATCAGCTGTTTCTCAGTGATTAATGGCAGGCTAAGAGGATGAGTCACCAAAGGATGCGGTATGTTCCTGTGAAAACTTGCAAATGAGTCTCTTTGAGGGATTCAAAAGTAACAGAAAAGTGAAAAGAGAGGGAGGTAGAGAGATTTTTACTTGTGTTCGTGGGGCACTGATACATTCCAGGCCTGGCATGAGACTCCACTCCTTGTAACTGATCTTCTTCCCTTGTAGTTCACACCTGAACCAACAATGCACTCGCGTACATAGTCTGTGGAGAAACCAGCACACAAACATGTTAATAATCCAAAGCTGGAAAAAGTTGTTTATCAATCGCAGGCCTCTCTGACGTCTTCACCAGACTTTCCAGAAGTGAGTTTTGCAAAGGGGTGAATCTGCAGGTGAAAGTTTCCTGTCCTTAAACTCCCTAAAAAAAAAAGAAACTTCTTGATGGAAGCATAAACAGCAGCCACATAGTTAATAAGCGTGCTTGTTTGCCTTGGGGTTTCTTCCATGTTTACTTTAAGCTTCCAAAGCTCTTTAAATTGGTGGAAGAGACCCACAGTTTGTTTACAGAGACGGACGAGTTTGCACAGAGCACACACAGCTGTCCAGGACTTTAACACTTTGCGGTCTCTGCACTAAACAAATGCGGATGCCACTTTCACCACAGCATCTTCAGGCTCTCGAAGAACCAGCAGCGAAGCGAAAAAGTCAAGCACACGAGAAAATGTCGACGACAAAAATATTTACCTTTCTTCTCATAAAGGTCATGGTTGGCTCGCCGCTCCTTCTGCGCTCCTTCCGTGAAACGGTCAAACGAGAGCAAGTGGCACGTTCCATTAATATGGTCATAGTTGAACGCCCTGCAAAGAGAGAGAGACAGAGAGAGGACGCAAGGTGATGTTGGGGATGAAAGGTAGGTGTGAAAACCCTAAAGCAATAGACTGAGATGGGGGAAGGAGATTAGGGGTGTGACTTTAGTAAGTAGTTAGGGGTCACTTAGGGTCAGGAAGAGATTTAGGTCCACTTATGGAACTTCCTGACATAAACCAGTAATGAAATAACTAGTTTGCAGAAAATCATGCCTGAAAGTCCTCTTCCCTTTTGTCTAACTTCCCAACTCTAACCATCACTTTCAGCTGATAAATTTACCTCATGAACAATACATATGTTCAAAGGCGTGGATCAATGCCAGCATGGTCAGCTGTGCTCACATGATCTCAGAGAATGTATTGGCCCAAGTTTACCACTTTTGATTGTATTCATAACTGTAGGCTATTCGAATGCATCATTAGATAAACAAGTTTATGAGGACAATTCCAGTGCATCTTTAGTAAGTAAACAGCTATGGGAAACCACACTATATGGTCAAAGGTATGTGTACACCTGACCATGACATGAGCTTGTTGGACAACCCATTCCAAATCCACGGGCATTAATATAGAGTTAATATGGAGTTTGCCCCACTTTGTGTCCAATCTTCTGGGAGGGCTTTTCAAAGGTTTTTGGATAGTGTCTGTGGGAATTCAGTCAAAAGAGCATTTGTGAGGTCAGGCACTGATGATGGATGAGAACGCCTGGCTCTCAACTTTATAGTTCATCCCAAAGGTGTTTAGTGGGTTTGAGGTCAGGGCTCTGTGCAGGTCACTGGAGTTCCACACCAAACTTGTCAAACCATGTCTTTATAGATCTTGCTTTGTGCACAGGGAGTCATGCTGGAACAGGAAAGGGGAACTAAGATCTAGGGGGCCAAGCCAAAACCCTGAAAACAGCCCCAGACCATTATCCCTCCTCTACCAAACTTTACTGTTGACACTATGCATTCCAGTAGGTAGCGTTCTCCTGGCATGTTTTACACCATTCCAGCTGACACTTGGCATTGCACATAGTGATCTTAGGCTTGTCCATGGAAAACCCATTTCATGAAGCTCCCTACGCACAGTTCTTGTGCTGATGTTGCTTCCAGAGGCAGTCTGTCATGAATGATGCAACAGAAAATAGGCCTTTTTACGTGCTACAGCTTCAGCACTCTGCAGCCCCGCTCTGTGGGGGACACACATCAAACTTTTGTTCCACTTTCTCACAGCTGTTTACTGACTAATTACCCTATTCCCACCCTGTGTGTGACGTAATGAGCTAAATGGCCAACACATGAATGAGAAGAATTTCTCAGTTCAATCTCTCTGTCCATTCTCTCAGTTCCCTCAAGGGAGCGTAGTGTCTGGCCTTCTAGCATAAAGCACAACCTCCTACAGTCTCTCTGACCCCATTTACACCTGGGTATTTTATTGATGCATCTTGAGCATCAGGATTATATCTGGATAGAGTTGCAAAATGCAAAAGTAAAATTTAAACATTGGTGTGAAGCCGGTGTAAGAAAATAAATACTTCCATTCAAAATTGTGTTAATATGACTAACTCGAGATGCATCTGGTTATGAGTGCAGGTTACAATCCAATCTAGATTCACATAAAGGTATAAAAGTGCCTTGATCCCATTCAATGTACTGATCTGAAGGTGGCAACTTCATTGATTTTGTAATGTTAGAATGAGTATAATAATCCAAAATAATTCAAATTTAAAAATCCAAAAGCTTGGTGTATTGTATTTTTTCTGTCTATATTCCACTACTCTGTAGTTTCTCCAGTCACATTTGTCTATTCATAAATTCATATTGTGCAATTGTATTTTTTAAAAACTCATCATGTGTCATCTTGTTGAAATTTGACATTTGATGATACCTAGAGTTTCCTACAGAATCTGAACTTAATCAAACCTTTTTATGAGATTCATACCTAATAAGGACATTACCTGCAGGTCTTGTTCTTGCTGCATTTCTGAGCGCAGTCCTCTAGCGCTAGCCTCCGGACTCGAGCAGACTGGCTGCAGTCAGAACACAGCAGCCTGCTGTCCTCACTCTTCTGGTACCGCTGTAGCGACTGCTTCCTACACCCTGAGACAGCAGCATGAGGTTACACACAAACACATGCACACATGCACTCTTCATAAAGGGGATTGTCTAACACCCTTGACTTTGTCCTTCCTGCTTTATTACTCATATCGGGTTAATTCTCCCTCCCTGAAGGCTCCTGAAAACCCTGACACACTCGCACACTCACTACTCACATCATTGCACTGCTTCAAAGACACTGGCAATGTCAGCTCACAACTATGTGCAAACCATGTTTTATCTCACACGAAAGAACATGAGTGATCTCACTCACAGACAAGTCATTAGGACTAACATCTATCAAAAACATGCTCCAATTAGCCCTTTGTTGCACTTATATGGCTATACACCAGTGAAGTACCCCAGTCCTGCACATTTTAGTGTTTTGCTTGCTATAAAACACCACTTAAAATCAGGACAGGTTTGTTACAGCTGCACTATGAGTTTTTTTGTTAAAATTGAAGAAGTAGAATTACTGAGTCAGGAAAAAAACGCTCAAAAATAAGGTGGCTATGTGCTGCTGAAAGTATCCCTGTAAAGCCTAAAAGATTAGTTCAGAAGTCAGAGTCATTGAGTCGGATCTGGCAGGAGTTTTTCAGACCATGTCATATGTCTTTAAATATTAACGTCACACGCACAGGCTCAAAAAGAAGGTCCGGCTAGATTGGCTGGCTGAAAAGTCTGAAATGCAAATACAGCACTATACTGATAAGGATAAGGTGACAAAAGTATCTCCTCAAAAGACATGCCCTTTTCCAAGTTTTGACTGAGTTCTCTTTGAATACTCTTTCAACGCTTTCACAATCATCAGATTCATTCACTTGCGGAAGGGGTCTGAAGCACAACCAGCATTACAAATTGTCCTTTTGTACAATTATACATTTCCACCAGAGAGGTCTCCAAATGCCCAAAACTTACATGGCGCAGCTTTAATTAGCTGATTATTTGGAGGGCTACAAACTTTTCTTCGAGAATTACATGCACAAATATGAAAGCAAAGGATCAAGATGCCCAACGAGGTTGCAAATGTTTACTAGGATATGGTCAATGTTGTGCAGGTTTTGGGTAAAGATAACGTTAATAACGTTAATGTTGTTTAGTGTCCAGTGTTGTAAATGGCCAGGTTGCATTTAGAGCTAGATTCTACAGATCAATGAGGAAGAAAGGTGAGTCCCACTAGCTCAAGGATTATTAAAAGCTCATAAGATGCAAATGCTTTTCCTTGAATTTCATGTTCCTTGCATAGCTTTTTACTATTTATTTATTTGTTTGTTTGTTTGTTTATATAGCATTTGTTACATTTGCAGCTGGTCTGTTCTATGTCTTTGGTCACCAGGTTGGGCTGACAAAAGTAGTCTAACATTTGTAACTCTTGAACCAGCTAACGCAGATAATTTTTAAAGGAAGGCTTGTAGCCCTTGTCAAGCTTGTATCAAACACATTTTGTGGGAAAATATAGGCAAATAAGGGCGGCACGGTGGCGCAGTGGGTAGCGCTGTCGCCTCACAACAAGAATGGCCTGGGTTCGATTCCCGGCCGGGCGACCAGGGTCATTTCTGTGTGGAGTTTGCCTGTTCTCCCCGTGTCTGCGTGGGTTTCCTCCGGGTACTCCGGTTTCCTCCCACAGCCCAAAGACATGCAGTCAGGCTGATTGGACATGCTAAATTGCCCCTAGGTGTGAGTGAGTGTGTGATTGTGTATGTTTGTCTGTCTGCCCTGCGATGGACTGGCGACCTGTCCAGGGTGTATCCTGCCTTCCGCCCAATGACAGCTGGGATAGGCTCCAGCACCCCACCGCGACCCAGAAGGATAAGCGGTTTAGATGATGTATGTATAATATAGGCAAATACCTTATTAATGACTTAAAAATAGTCCTGTACATTCTCATTCGTAAATGCAGCCACTGCTGTAATGATTTCCCTACAAATCTATAAGTGTGAAATGGGTCTATACAGTACTTGACTTGGGAACAATGAGGTGGGACAGAAGAACATTAGCATGAAATGGGTCTATACAGTACTTGACTTGGGAACAATGAGGTGGGACAGAAGAACATTAGCATTAGCACTTATTAATGTCAATGGTATTTGCTCAGTGGCACCTGTCCAACCAACAGTACATGTCCTGTGCCTCTCCATTTCTACTTCATTAGGACTTTCTTCGAGCATGATGTAAACAAAGATGTGTTAATAATGCTGACTGATGATACCATCTTCAATTCGGCTGTCATGGCAACAGCCAAGCCTGGGCAAAAAAACCTTCCTCCACACTTGTGCATTAGCAATGATGTAAAAACAGAGGAAGGAGTCCAGCACAGTTTTGTGATTTCCCTGTTATAACACTCTTGGTAATCCTGTCAATTAACAGATGGGTGGAGTCAGGTATGTTTGTGCAGGAAAATCACCAAACTGTGCTGGAAACCAGCCCTCCAGGAACAGAATTCCCCACCACTGACATAAAAGCCAAGAGACAATGAAAAATAAACTGCTTTTTTTATGACGCTTTAAGAAAGGTCATTTTTAAAGGACAAGGATTTATACCGTTTGCCTTCTAGTGGTAGCTGGGTATACTTAAATAGGAGTGGGCAATAAAGCAAAAAAAAGAATATCATAATACATGACACGCATTATGATATTCAGTTTTTCTGAGGTTTGAAAAGTTGGAACAGACAAACATGAACTAGTGGTGCCACATTTTTAAAACTACTATCAAAACTATGAATACAGTTATTCATTGAATATTTCATTCAACATACTGCGCTGCACTAGATTCAGTTAGACAGGACTAATTCTGCTGCCTTTGTAAAGAAATGCAGCTGGTCAGCGTTCTTGAAATACTTATGATATCCACAATGTCATCCTATGACCCACCCTACACTCAACCCACCAAACCGTACCCCTTGGTTGACAAACACAGCTATACATGAATGCATGTCCCTACTGTATTCACCTACAGACTCACAGGCAAATAAAGAGCAAGATTTTACAATAAGCTCATCTTACACAGTCTTATGATGACCATTGTAAAAGACCGCATGGCTCCTATAAAGTAGCCCACACTTAACCAGACATATGACCCTCTGGCTATAGCAGTCTCCCTCATAAATTGTCACCCCACTTGCAAATAGAGGCCTGCAACTCTATTTGACTTCAGTATTTTCATTATCTTCTAATGGAATCAGGCACGTCGTTAGGTTTATTTATAGTTAACTGTAGTCTACAGATGGTTTCAATAATTAGACAATGCAATACAATCCCCTGGCCTGGAGGGACACAGCCCTGCAAATATTATTAGTGTTTTCCTTTTTCTTACCCAAACTAAAAAAATGAAGGTCTTGTTAATTAGCTGATGAGCTAAATCAGGTGCATTAAACTCCACAGTGCTGTGGCCCTTCAGGATTGCAGTCTGACAGATGTGAATAAGCGCCAACGACTCTCAGAAGTGGTGTTCTCCCGGCGCGGCACTGTGACTCCTGTGGCTATATTGGTTTGATGAGAGCAGGTTATTAATGTTTGGGCTGCATCGGAGAACATCTGGTTCATATCAAGCCGCTATTCTAACACTGATCTTTTCCTTCAGCACTCCAATTAGACTGCTTTTTAAATTCCTCTCCCGTGCCGCCCATACGCATCTTTATCTTTGGCCCTGCTTATTAGATTTGGACAGATCTTTCTCTCTGAAATGAGGCGGGGAAAAAAACAATACTGAAGATAATGTTTATGGCAGTAATGAAGAAAGACATCGGTTCGACATTTACATTAATAGTTTCAGTCTGACTCATCTGGGCCATAACATGGAGCTGATCTGCCAGCAAGCATCTTTCCTTCCCTCCGAAAAAAAATAGCTCCAGAGCAGGTCTGAGGTACTTTTGGGTCTGGCATATGTTTACACTGCACATCTGGTCCAGTGAACATTTGTGATGGTGAAATATGGAAGAAAAGCCTGCATGCAGATGTTGCACAGCCTGCCGCTAACGCCTGAGCGAAGCACCATTTCCCAGCCCAATCCTTGGAGGCCCCCCAGACAGTCCACATTTTTGTTCTGTCCCAGACTCAGTACAACTGCAGCAGGTATTCATTGTTCTCCACTGCTTGGTTCAGGTGTGTTAGTAGCTGGGATGGAGCAAAAATGTGGAATGTCTGGGGGCTCAAACAAGGGCATAAAAGAGGATGGATGACATATGTACGCATGCGCAATGACACTCTTACATATAGATGCTGCACTAACAATGAGTTTTCCAGGAATTGCGTCACTGCTTACAGGACCTTACTGCATGCTTAAGTGGATGCATGGGAGACTCAAGCAAATCGCTGTTGCCATTCAAGCCAAATTTCTTCGATTATGTTGTTGTGCAAGTGTGTACTGAGATAAAGGCCACTCTATACTAGGCTTTTACATTACACTCCAGCGCAAGGCAACACAGATACGAGAGAGGGAGCAGCTGGATTTCAGTAAACCCCAAGACAAATATACAGTCATGTCAATGAGGAGATTAAGAAAGTCACGGTCCCTTTAACATATACTGTAAGCTTCCTTCTTTGGTTATGCAGCCTGCAGTGGATTTCCACCAGATCAGGAATTTTTAAATAAACTTCTGTCATCGTTGCAACATGTTAAATAGGAAAATGAAGATCCTGAGTCATATGTATTACACCAGTCCACTGTTTCCACTAAGGCATCAAGCAATTGGGAAAACAAACAGTTGGAAAGTAGAAAACGGAAACAGACAATAAAACACCCGAAAAAAGTTGCGTCTAAGAGAGAAGGAATAGTTTGAATGAAAACTTGGATTCCAGTGCCATCCCAATCCCATTTCCAACCCACTCCAACACCATACACATCCTATTCCAATCACATTCCAAACACATTCTCATTCTATTAGATTCCTACTTCAATTATAACAAATTCCATTCCCATCCAGTTCCATTCCCATTATTCTCCCAGTAGAACAGAACCAATTCTACCACATTCCATTCCCATCCAGTTCCATTCCCATTATACTCCCAGTAGAACAGAACCAATTCTACCACATTCCATTCCCATCCAGTACCATTCCCATTATACTCCCAGCAGAACAGAACCAATTCTACCACATTCCATTCCCATCCAGTTCCATTCCCATTATACTCCCAGTAGAACAGAACCAATTCTACCACATTCCATTCCCATCCAATTCCATTCCCATTCTACTCCCAGTAGAACAGAACCAATTCTACCACATTCCTTTCCCATCCAATTCCATTCCCATTCTACTCCCAGTAGAACAGAACCACATAACCAGCCAACTGTGGCTCTGAGCACTAACCCTGAAACATTCTGCTCTCCAACAAACTATTCACAACAGCATTTTACAATTCCATACTGAAATATTCCCATTAACATCAAACGACCATCCACCCTGCTGAAAAACCCATAGAATCAATAGTGTTTCTGTTGGTTCCTGATGGTTTGCTAATGTGTTTTGGCTTTTTTAATGGGTTGATATCACAATGTAAAGGATCCTAATGGTTTAACAGGTGACCACTGGCTGACTTAAAATGCATTTGATTGTTTCCTAATAAGATCTAAAGGTTTTCTACAGGAAACTATTGGTCTCTATTAGAAACCATTAAGCCAATTCCTATTAGAAAGGTTCTAATCCTGATGGTTTCTAATGGTCCTTTTCCAGCAGGGCATTTATCCATCTATCTATCCATCCATCAACAAGTAACTCTGGAATCGTGCGCATGCACCAACCCGCGATCAAACTTGGTTTTACCGCGATCCGTTTACCCGTCTAGCACCGCAGGTCTGTAATGATCAGCTGAGCAACTCCGAGGCTGAAGTTTGTCCGCCGCTACAGAAGGACGCAGTGACTCACCCACGCTGGCGGAGAGCAGGACGCACAGGACGGTCTGGGAAATCCACATTATTACAGCTCTCATTCTGCTCAGTGCTCCTCTGCTCCTCTGTGCCCTTTATACCTGCTCCGCTTATGAGCTCCCAGCACCGCGCTGCGTGAGAGGGATGTGCGCTGCGCCCGCTGCGTGTGTGATTAACAGGGAAAGCCTCTCTCCACAGTCCGTCCCCTCGTGAGTCTGTTGAGGAAGACTTTCCCTGTTAATCACACACACACACACACACACACACACACACCCCTACCTTTTGGTGTAAAGTAGATGTCCTTGGTTCAACCCCATGACAGCGCCCCCACTTCCAACCCCCCAAAAACACACAGCTGGGGCAATGACCCACTATTTTTGTCACACACACACAATGACCCACAGTTTCTCACTACTAAACTCAAAAAATAAGCTGTTGTATGAAGTTAATTCAGTTCTGCCACACATTTCCATTCAATCAGAGTCAGTCAGTCTACACTACAGGGGGGAGGAACAACACATTTTATTTAATGTTGGCGTTTTTCAGTTTGTAAGTCAAACAAACCCACTGGTTAAGGCTGGCCATATCTCATCACTGTGTCTGTGTGTGTGTGATGGGGGAGCTGTTCTCTCAAACACTCAGACATTAGACCCTGATTTGATATACAAATATCACACAGTGTGTGTGTCATTCATTTTTCAGGAGATATTTCTGAGGAGATTAGATACAAGACTTGCATACACTGTAAAAAATGGCTCGTCACTAAACTAAATGAATCCTTTGAACGAACAATTCTATCAATCAATGTAATTTTCTGAGTTGAATAAATGAGTTTAATTGCTTGTTACTACCTGAAGTAAATTTTTTAGGTTGATCTGACGAGACATTTTTTACAGTGTAAGGAAGGAGAAAATCATAGGAAAAAGTAAAACTGGAGTTTAAATTAAAGCTACAGAGAATATGGGACACCTAACAACCATGCAAGACCTGGTACACCACTAACACTGTACCCATCATATAAACAGTCTTCCACTGTGAGTCTGGAAGGATGTGTAGCTGTCGAAAAGCTGTTACTGAGAAAATAAAATAGACAAAAAGAAGAAAATCTGCACACTTAATTTAGAATAGAATTAATCTACACTAGATTTCTTGAGGATTGCATCCTCGAGGAGAACTTCTAACACTGAACTTTGGAGGTGTGGTACTGAAGGAGGTTGAAGTACTGAAAAACTTGAAATTATGTCTAAAAATTATGTAGAAAAGATTTTTTAAAAAGAAATCAAAAATGAATAAAATGAAATTAACTAAACGTCTAACATAAACATTTAGGTTAATGTGTGAGTGGTGTGCCTTGAGAGCATCAACCTGTTGAGAAGTAACAATTGTGAGTAAACAAGCATATTACAGTTATTTTTTGTGCACCGAAAGTCATTGTATGGGGGTGCCATTATTTTTTTAGCACTGGCACCCATGAGATCCTAGTTATGCCGATGTACATACACACAAGTACACACACTGAGTGGTGAGTCTGCTGAGGCGTGGGTCAGGATTCTTTTAATTGAGCCAGAAGACTAGATGGGACCATGTAGGTGGTACCGTGTCTGCAGTCAGGTGTTTCTTACTAATCAAACACAAGTGCAAGGAATGTTCCATAAAACTATGTTCCACTGACTTTCAAAGGCATACGTGCGGAACAACTGGTGTTTAGCTTTCTACATCCCTGCTAAACCACTGAGCCACATTCTTCGCTGATGAATTGCACACATTTTGACGTTGCTGAAACAAAACTGAGCATCTGAGTCCATAAAGCCTCGAAACCCCTTACAGAGATTTGTCTCAAGCTGCATATGTGGGAATGCCATGCATGGGCATGTTTTAAAGGCTTTGGTGATTGAACAGAATTGAAACATACCACAAAAGCACCATAAGCACATGAAAAGCTCAGAGACATGGGCTACGCTATGTCCTACAGATTTAGCCAGGGCCAAAATATACAAGCTGTGCCACTGGAGAGGATATACAGGACTTGTGAAGGAGTTGCTCTTCAAAGTGCTTGGTCATAAAAATAAACCATCTGAGACATTAAAGCTGTTGTCCACCACTTCTTCTCTCAGGCACTTTGTGGCTAGATGGTAATCGGTAAAAGCACATCTGCATTGAGAAACAACAGAGAGGAGGCGGAATGTGAGAGGCTGACCACTTCATAACAGCACTGGTGCTGCAGAGAAATGCCATTACGTCCTGATAGTTCTTTTTTTGTTCCTCCATCAATAAAGCGGCAGATCTGATACTGAGGCATCAATCATACAGGCCACCCTGCTGGGAGAACATCACATCTGCACCCCAAGCACTACACCGCCCCCCCTCAGTTGGTGTGGTGTGGCACTCAGGCGCCCACAGCTGGAAGCAATCCCAATCCGATAGCCACTCGCTGGCTTTAACTAAGTGTTCCTGAGTTTTAGACTCAAACCCTGCGGAGGGCGCGATCATTATTTCACAGGAAATCCACACTTTGGCCATTAACACACGACTCTGAAAGCCCTCCTGAGGAAGAGAGAGAGAGAGAGAGAGAGAGAGAGGGAGGGAGAGAGGTGAAAGAGATAGAGGGGGAAGAGTGAGAAAAAGCGAGGGAAATTGAGGGGGAGGAAAGAAAAAGAAAAGAGAAAAAGAGAGTGAGTGAGAGAGAGAAAGAGTGAAAGTAAATAATGAATAGGTAAGAGAAAGAAAACAGGAATAGAGAGAGAGAAGAGATAAAAAGATGGAAGAGAGAGCAAGAGAAAAACTGAATATGAAACATGGAGGAAATGAGAAAGAGAAAAAGCAAAATAAATAGTAAGAAATAAAAGCAAAAAGACAGAGAGAGAAATATAAGGGTAGACAGAGAAAAGAGGAAAGGAGAGAAAGAAAGGGAGACAGAAATAAATAGAGGAGAAGAAATAGAAAAAGGGAGGAAAAGAATGAGAAATAGAGGAAGAGAAGGGGGGAGGAAGTGAGAGGGGAGTGAGGGAGATAAAGAGGGGAACAGGAGAGGAGACGAAAAAGAAAGGAAAGGAGAGAGAAAGAAAGACAGAAAGAGTGAAAGTAAAGAGTGAGAGTGAAAGAGAGAAAACAGGAATAGAGAGAAATAAAGAGAAAGAAGAGGAGAGAAAAAGAAAGGTGGGAGAGAACAAGAGGAAAAGAGCAACAGTCAGAATGAAAAAGATAGCAGAGAAGAGAGCAAAAAAGACCAAGGGAGAAAGAAAAAGAAAGAAAAAGACGGAGAAAGGGTGAAAAACGAGAGAAACAAAAGGGAAGAGAGAGAAAAAGAGAGAGGAAGAGAGGAATGGAGGAATACAATGGGAGAGAGAGAAAAAGGAGGAAAAGAAAGAGAAACAGAAGAGGAGAAAAGGAGAAGACAGAAGAAACTGGGGAAGATAGAAAAAGAGGACAAATGAGAAAGAGAGAGAAAGGGACAGATAGAAAAGGATGAGAGTTCAAGAGAAATGCAAATATCCGAAATGTCTCTAATTAACTCGTGCCCAGCTTAAAAAGTCCCCCTCACTTGCAGCATGCCTGTGTGTGGGTGTGTGGTAAACAGGTGTGTCTGAAGCGTGTGCTGGACGGCAGCGCGTGACTCCAGGTGTCAGTGTTTCACGTCAGTCACAGCCAGACTGTGAGCGAGGCTGTGTTGCAGAGCTGTGGCCAGAGTGGAACTACAGCTTAATCCATTAGAGTGGGCTTGGCCCTGAGCCCAGCTGAGTGATACGGCATGTGCACGGGTCCACAGGTACAGGCAGGAGCTACAGCACAACCGGGGCCATATCATAAAAAACTAATTTGCCTTATATTTTTTAAATAAAAACTGTACTGTAAAATAAAACTTACTCCAGGCCATATAGTCCATGTATGGAAAGGAATCTGCAAAAACAGCCCACTTTGAATTCATCATGGTGTGATGACAAAACCATGAACACGTTTACATACACTACATGTGCAAACGTACATGGACACCCCATTCATCACATATTTATTTGCTTGCTGAACATCTCATTCTAAAACTAAAAATGAAAAAACTTTCATATTGAGTTGGTCCTGTTTTTGCTGCAATAACAACCTTCACTCCTCTGAGAACTCAACGGACTGGTGACCTGTCCAGGGCGTATCCTGCCTTCCATCCAATGACTGCTAGGATAGGCTCCAGCTCCCCCCCTCGACCCGTAAGGAGAAGCAGCTTAGAAGATCTGTGTGTGTGTCTGCTAATTCACTAACCTTTAACCCTGAAGGTTGGTGCACAGAGTGCTGGTCACATAGCAACGCAGACAACCTCGCCTAGATAGTAGCTAACAAAAAGGCAAGGAGAAAGATTTAAGACGAACAACGATAATTTGGAGACCAATGGACTTACCTGCATTTATAAGCACTATAAGCACAATACATTTAATCTGCAAGAAGAAATTGTCAAACACTAAAAAGTCGCGAAGCTGAAGTCAGCTTCTCATTCTTCAGCTTCATGTTGGAGTTTTCACATTCCACCTTAAATGGTGCAGTAGTTGCATACTGGCACCTCTGGCACCATTTAAGCATGAACGGGAAAATTCAAACAAGAAGCTGGTGAATGAGAAGCTGACTTCAGCCTCATAAAAAGTCAAACGTTGAGAGACATTTTACGAGAAACTGTTCCACTTTTGCGTAAGAGTTTCCTGCCAGAGATGTGAGAAAAGCGGTTATAGCTGAGTTAAAGCTTAAAGCAGTGCAAAGTAAGTCTGCGTTTTCATTTATATCATATTTTTTAGTCTGTACTAGGACATTAGCTAGCACACAATCAGACATATTTTCAGTCAAGATGGTAAAACGTTACTTCAATAAAGTGGACATAAAATGTTGCGGCTCCCAAGGCGGATTGATTTTTGTTGAAAGGACAAAATGGCTCTTCTTAAGATTTGGGTTGCCGACCCCTGCACTAGATTTTGGAACATGACTGCATGGATTCAATCTACTCATTAATAAGGTCAGGTACTGATGTTGGGTGATACAGTCTGGATTGCAGTGCTCCAATATATCCCAAAGGTGTTGGATTAGGTTGAGGTCAGGGCTTTGTGCAATTAAGTTATTTTATACTCCCAAACTCAGCATACCTCTTTTATGGAACCTGCTTTGGGCATTGTTATGCTTTACCAGCAAGGAGCATTTCCTAAGCTATTGGAGGCACACAGTTCTCTAGATTGTCATTGTAGGATGTAGCTTTAAGGTTTCTCTTCACTGGAACCAAAGCTCCCAAACCATGAAAAACATTTGGCACTTTGTATTCCAGCAGGTAGCATTCTCCCGGCATCCACCAAACCCAGATTCATCCATAAGACTGCCAGATGGTGAAGTATGCTTTACACCACTCTAGCTGATGCTTGGCATTGTGCATGGTGATCTTGGGCTTGTGTGATGCTGCGCATCCATGGAAAAATGAATCCATGAAGCTCCCAATGAACAGTTGGAGAAGGACAGACAATTTATATGGTCCCATTCTGTGTGGCCTAAAACTTCGCTAAAGTTGTTTCTGCTTCACAATAATAGCACTTACTGTTCATATGTCTGTTCTAGCACGTTAAACCTTTAAGGAACTGACTTGTTGAACAAATGGCATTCAATGACAACGCCATGATGAAAGTTACTTAGCTCTTCAGTATGACACTTAATATTGCCAATGTCTGTCTTTGGAGACTGCATGGCTGTATGCCTGATTGGGTGTGGCTGAAATAGTCAAATCCACTATTCAGAAGTCCACAACCTGTTGGTAATGTTGTTACCAACTTAAAGCAGGTTAGCCTGCCCATTCATACTAAAGTGATAAGGAGTGTTGTTACTGCAGAATGTCTGTAGCAGAGTTATTGAAGCAGATGTGAGGGAAAACTTGTAAACATTGTGCTGTTCCTGGCTGTAGGGGGTGAATGCATCATTGCAGTCTTCAAAGGGACTCAGACATCCAAAAGGAGTGACTGAAGTTTGTTTTCCCAGAGTCTCTGAGGATTTCAGTTCGAACATAACAGTTTGTTCTGTACATTTCAGCCTGGGCTGCTTTTGGATCGAGCTACAATACAGGGTAGTCAATCAGAACAGCAGTCACTTACATGTATCATTTATAAAGCACAGAGGTCATGTTAGAAAAAATCACAACTGTTTTAGATATACAAAAACACATATTTTAAGAATGGAAGGGAAAAAATAATAAAACTAAGAGAAAAATGTAGAACATGTCCCAGAGAGTTTCAAATTTAGGAATTTTATTAGGTCTTTTTGTGCTATTATGTGCTATTATGTGACTTTGGAATAATAGATCTGGTTACAGCATCTTAGCTGAAAGTAAGATATGGAGAAATTGGTGTCCATTAACTGAGAGGCCAGAGATGTTCCTGTCCACTCTCCCTCTCTCCCCACCTTCACCTCTCCTGCTCTTTCTATCTGGATGACCCAGTTAAGTGTGTGGCCAGAATGGCCTGGCTCGATGACAGCAGGACCAAAGATATGTGTGTTTGTGATCTTGCTCCAAAATGCTCCGTGTCTTTAAGAAAAATGCCTCATTAAAGTCCCATTTGCCCTCCCCTTGTTTACTCACTAAGGCTGGAATCTCTCTCTCTCTCTCTCTTTCTCTTTCTCTCTCTCTCTCTCTCTCTCTCTCTCACTTTCTCACCCTCTGTCCTTTTGTTTCTTGTCTCATCATGTCTTTTTTATGAAACTCTTATTTTATGACACACTCTTTTGTGTCCTTTCCTTTCTTTCCTTTTTCTTATTTTTTTCTTTTCTACACATCTCTCTTGTGTTCCAGGCCTTGCCCCCCTCCATCTGTGCACTGAATAGAGGAGATGATTTCAGGCATTATGTTTCAGCTGGACAAAGTGAAGTTCAGTGTCTGGGGAGGAAATCTCAACTACAAGGAAAACGGCCCCAGAGTCACTTTAGGACAAACACTCGTCCAGCCCGTGCTGCCAGAGGAAACTGGGAAGACAGAGATATTCAAACACAGCATGCAGCTCTACAAGTATGCATAGGCACACATACACTGCATTTGCACAAAAAGGTGCTCACAGGCTCAGCCCCAATCAAATGGGAAAAGAATACTTATTACATTGCATTTTAATATTGAAGATAACAAAATTTGATTGCTTTTCTGTAAGTGCTGTCATTGTGTTATGGCCAATCAAAATCATTACACCCTCAACAGCATCCCTTGAAGTACGAGCTATGGTCGAATTTACCAGTCCCATACCCCGCTTTATTTTCTCATCCCTTTAATCACTTCTTATTAATCATTACCTCAAGCCTTCAGTTCTTGATCAGCAGGCTTTGAATGTTTGAATTTGAAAAAAGATGTACCCGGGAGACCAGCGAATTTTAAAAAACACTGTCACCAACAGTTTTCTGTGATTTTTTTGCTTACAGTGCTCTTTTACTACCAAAGTTAAAATAGGCTGTGCTAAAATGTAAAAGCTAACATCTATGTCAATACATTCAGTCATCAAAGGTATAATACAAATAAACATTCTTCATGCTCACTGTGGCAGTATGCTTTAGCCTAGCATGATTATGTTTTTTTAAGCTTGCTGTATTCTTTTTTGTTGTCTCTGTACATCTCAGCTGTCCAATTCGAACTCAGCTATGTTGTCTTCATTGGGAAAACGTCTGTGGTGAGCAGACACACACTTAATAACGAAGGGTGTGACTATCTTGGTTGTGTTTATGTGAATCTAGTATTCTGGTTGATGTGTACACAGCACAGCCTTGCCACTGCTTTGCATCACCATGGGGTGGAAGCTTTGGATTAGGTAGGATGATGACTGCACTGCTATCAGAAATAGCCTATAGCTATATATGATGTTATGATAGAGCATTTGGAAAATGTAATAAAAAAAACACATTTTCACAGACCTACTCTATTAAAACACTCATTTATGGCTACACCACTGTTCACAACCAACCAGGAATTTACTTGTTGAGGGCCACTGGGAGGTTGCAGTTCTGGAGAGAGAAAATGGAGATGAAAAGACGGATGGTTTTGTAAGAAGTCTGACTGAGTAGATATAGCACTGTAATGTTTTTAGACCACTTAATTCATACTGTGTTTTGCCTGATGTTTTTCACCCTGGTGGCCTTATGCACTTTACTTATTGTTTTACTTTTTTGCACTTTATGTATGTGTAATTATTTGTAATCTATCTATCTATCTATCTATCTATCTATCTTCGGTAGTGCACAATCAAAATCAGCCAATTCATTATTTTTATATTGGCTGATCTCTGCTGAGGTTTTATGAGTTAATGCAGGTAAATGCATGCACTATACTGCACTGTATTTTAATGCTGTTACAACACCTATACACAAATGTTGTAGCACAATTATGCATGACTCATGGTGCTAAATAGCCAGCTGCCTCCTATTATAGACGAAGTACTTTATTTGATTCATGTTATTTAAATAGGCAACCGACTCCTTCTCTACACATTTAAAATGTCAGGTTGACTTATTAAAGAGCAAATAATGTTATTTATATTGAAATATAGGCTAGTGTGTTTCACATGTTAATCTAGGCCACACAGTGTGAGCAAAAAAAAGGGCTATCAGTCAGTTTGGCTGCAAAGAAATTAGGATTGGAATCGGCCATGAACGTTTATGATCTGTGTATCTGTACTAACTGTCATTGCATATTATTATCTAATTATCCTTCTATTGGAATCCCCTGATCCAGCCAGTGCATTTATATTCTCTCTCTTTACCGCTGTAGGCTTGAGAGGCCATGGGAAGGATACTGAAATAGAGAAGTTCTAACAGCTTTATTTGCCACACAAGAAGAGCAGCGAGATCACTCTGCAAGACCTTCACTCTACAAGGCCTGCAGGCTACGTTAGGCCACATACATACAGCTAACCCCCACACACACACTCGCCATCTCCTCAATTACTCCTCCACCCTTTCCCCAGTCTCCTCTCCTTCTGCAGAGAACCTGAAACTCACCAAGGGGAACCTAATCTCCAGTACCATCACCTCACTGTGACCTCTGACCCTGCCATGTCAGAGTAACAGCTTCCTCACCCCTACCAATTAGGAGAGAGCTGGCCCTACAGCAGGATGACTGATTTAAGGTCAAACTCTCTCTCCCCTCCACCCGTCTTTCTGTGAGCCAGGAGTCTGAGGGAAGAAATCAAGCTGCTGACTGACTGAACAGGAGAGAATGGGATGGAGGAATGGAGATGGGAGATTTTTAAAGAAGCCTGAAGGCTGGAGGCGAATAACTGGCTGAAAATGGAGCTGAAACGAGAGTTTTGGATGAAAAGAGAACGAAACGGAGTTGTGGGGAAAGAAGACGAGAGCACCAAGGAAAATAAAGGCGACGAAGGGCAGTGCGGGCTGAAGAGGTGTGCACTTTGAGAGAAAAGGCGAGAGAGGAAGGAAGAAGCAAGTGAGAGCGCGCGAGAAACGGTCCTGGCTCTCGCGCGCAGCCATAAAGCAGCTCTACAGCGCCATGAATCAGGGCGTTAGGGGCTTTTCCCCTGGCCGGTGTGTCTTTCGTCCTGCCCCGCGCTCTAATGAGGAGCAGATGGCGGACCGTTTCACAAGTCGCGCCTTGGAAAAACATTCCTCCACATAAATCCAATTACGAACGAGCAGGTCCTTCGATCTCGGCTCGCGCGCGCCCGAGCCCCCCGACTACTTCCCCGAAACTCTCCCGTTTACTCACATAACAAGGTTAAAGACGAAACCGAGGCACGTCGACAAACTGAGCTAATATCAGTCCGTCGTCAGCGCGCGCGCGCACACACACACACACACACACACACACGGATGAACTGGGGTCACTGAAGCAAATCGAAACCAAATTATGGCGAACTAAACTACATTAAGGGGGAAATGAGTACATTCGCCGCTGGATTTCAGCACCGTCAGCCGCTTAACAGGACAAATAACCTGTTTAAGTTCTTCCCAAGAAATATTCCTGCTACAGTAAAACAGCGTAGACCAGCAGGTTGTGTTTTGGATGCGGCTTGCTCGCTGACCAGCCAAACGAGCATAAACACGCTGTTTTCAGCAGCATGTTTAGCCTGTTTTCCCCAGTTTTCACAGTTTTTCAGTGCACAGTAAAGCCTCCTGGGTTAACTTAACATAAACAGTTACGTGAAATATGAATGAGTCTTTTAAGGTATTCACTGAAAAGATTAGTAAAAACGTGTTTCTTACCTATTAGCTTGATAACTAAGTAGCATTCTGGCTGTACTGGTTCAAGCCCTTGGTTCACTCTGCTGAAAAAACAACCGTTAGTATTAAAGACTGATGGTTTTGCCTTCCAATATTTTGAAGTAAAAAACGTTTTTCTGCTATTTTAACTGCAATAATCTATACACGACTATGAAATATATGAATTAATTGACATAAAGAAAACAAATGCCAAATAAATGTTATAAAATATATAATGAAAGTTGTTGTCCCCAGGAGTCGTGTCACTGGTGTTACCAGAGCTGGTTTATGAGGAGCCTGGCTACTTCCTACTTCTGCCGTTATATCAAAAACAGGACTGCTTAAACAGCAGAGGGCGCTCGCGAGTGAGTCCTCAATGAATGGGAGTAAATGGTGCTCAACGGCTAAAAACTAAAAGTTTAAATAGTTTCTAATCACTCGCCCAGAACGTTTCTCTAATTTTAGAAAGTAGAAGGATGTATTTCACTAAAAAAAAAAAAGAAATCTTACCGATATATTTTCTTTTTTCTACAGCAAACGGGTTTTAGACAGCAGGAGGCGGACTTTACTGCTAGAGCGTGATGATTGATTGGCGAGGGGAGCAGCCCATTGGCTGTTCGCGCTCACTGACGTCATGAACATGCATGAGGTGCCGTTTTAAACTCCTATAACTCGAGTTTGAAAGCTCTTAAAAATATAACAGCGGTGTTAAAATTTGTTATGATATTCAGTGTTAAAGAAATAATTGTTTTCTTTTACATTAAAAATGTTTAAGCATTTATAAACTATGATTTTGCTCAAATGCTCCATATCAACCCATTCATTTTGGACTCACTCAGGAGCGCCCTCTAGCGTTTGAGAAAACCGGAAGACATTGCAGACTGGGAATTCTCCTCTCTACAAGTTCTCTGGTGCTACCACGTAACAAAAAATCACTCTGATGACATCACTCGACTTCCTTTTACATATTTTCCGAAGATCTATGAAGAAAAGCACATGGTAAGTCCACTGTGTCTTTCAGTTATCAGAAATTTTCTCATTTAGCTCATGATTTCATATGAAGCTTTTAGTTGACGTCACTGGTGTGACCTACTTTATTTATTAATTACTTTAACTAATTGTGAAAAAATAGAATGCAAATGAACTAAATTACATATTTTAGTGGATATTCCATGATTGACTACATGTGGTTTGGTGCTCTGTAGCAGCCATTTTGTAAAACGCGTTTTTCATTAAAAATGTCTCTGGTGTTACCTTTCTTATGTGTAACACCAATGAGGACAGGTAACACTAGTGACACCTATGGATAGATAGAAAAGTGGACGTTTCTGTAGAATAAGGGTGCAACGATTATTCGACTTAGTCGACTATAATCCACAACCAAATTAGTCGGCAACTAATTCAGTAGTCGATTAGTTGGTGACGTCATTACACATCTTTCTCGAGCTCACTAGGAATGTTTTAACATTAACGCTCACTGGAGAGTTAACAACAGCGCGATGGCAGCCGCAAGAACAAAATCCTCAAAAGTGTGGAGCTAAACTCAGAAAAAAGGTTGTCAGATGTGCTGTTTGTAAAGCCGACCTTAGCTGGCACGGAGCACATCCTCCATGATGGAGCATCTGAAGAGGAAACTCGTCACTCGATGACGAAGATTCATCTCGGTAAGATAAGTCCTACGTAATGTTCTGAGCTGAGCTGTAACATTTATAAATGCATGTTCTCTGGAATCATTAATGGAGTTGGAACAGAGAAGCAAGTAACCATTATTCACAGCGACCCTGTTCACGTTCAAGATAACGTTTACAGTTTTAAACACTGTAAACGTCTTAAAATCGAGGCCACTGATGCGGTCAAATTCGGCGAACGCAGAGAGCGTTTACAAACAGGTCTCTGTCCTCCGGGAACGTTTAGCTCCACTCGCTAACAGTTTAAGGAGGTTTTTCTCCGCGAACACAGAGGGTAGCTGGGCGAAGGGTTACCGTTGAAATTAAACTTTTCACAAAATCGTTAATTTAACTCTTCATAGAGAAGTTTTCCACAAACATTCGCCACTTTCCCATCCGCTCCATCAGAGCGCGTCTCCTCTGCAGTGGGGAGCATCTGCTCTCAGAGGAGAGCGAGACTCTCACAGGAGCATGGAGAGATGCTGACTTTCCTCCGTTTCAGTAAAGACCTGTGACTGTAAAATTTAGTTGCAGCAAATGTAGACACAGCACAGACTGCACTGTTAAAAATTTTACTTTTAAATTTAGATTGATTTTTTATTTACTCAATTAAAGGAAAACTGATTTAGTTTTGTTATATTTCATTGCTGCTACTTTGCACAACCTTGGTTATACATTTTACGCCGGAAAAATACAACTATTAAGCCAATTCCCATTACAAGCAAAAACATCAGGTTTAAATCATAACAGTTCTAAATGTCTTTGTTCAGCAGGGATCAAAACAACCTCTTGTAAAAATGATGGACTATATGCTTTATTTCGGAACAACTTACTGATTCACAAACAGTAAAATTCCATAGCCTAAGTGTGTATGTGCATGTCCAAATCAATACAAACACAACAGCCAGTTCTAATAGATTTCCAAACCTACTGTTCAATTATATTAGGTCTACGTAAAGCCTGTTTATTCTTTTTATGAGTTTTGGAGGAAACGTATCACTACAAACAGCATTCATGTGGAGCACAGAGCAGTGAAGTAGTTCAGGGTGAGTTATGTTATACATGCGTTCTGTTCTTTTTTAAGGTATACTATAAAATGGAAATGATAGTGAATATTTTCTCATTGCATTGCCAGTATATTAGAGTTTATAAAAGCAGTTTTGCTGTCTCATACTGGGCCCTGTGGAGATCTTTTTTTGTCCAGTCTTACTTTAGAAGCACAGATTTAAAAAAAAAAAAAAAAGCTTCAAAACTATTTGATAAACATTTTGTAAACTGGATTAAAAAAAGGTTGGACTACTCTTGTAAGAGCGCTGCAGGAATGGATGTTTACTTGATAATGTCAGATCTAATAAATCCACATCCTGTCCTACATTAGATTTGGCTCCCGTTCTCCAGTGACAGTAGTCCACTGTTTTACAGACAGAAGCAGGACTCTGTGGCAATGACACAAAGCTTCCAAGAATGGTTAAACCATTGGTGGACACAGAGCCAGTTACTGTAACTCATTCCAAGAAGTATACACACTGCCAGCACTGCCTTTGTAAGGGTGCACAGGCTGAAATATGGTCCACAGCTCGCTGGTCTGAGTGAAGGGCTGAAGTCCTGCTGCCGCTGCCGCTGCAGCTGCGGGGTCGTCTGGCACCTCATTGCCTGTTAAGTGGCTCCACGTGTGAGGGAACGAGTCTAAATAAATTGCTGAACCCGCCAACTCACTCACACACACGGCCACCCCAGCACCCTGCTGAGATGGCTCAGAGTGGAGGGGGAAGGACTGTAGTCCTGTGTGGCATTATTACAGAGAGACGGGGGTGGGTGGTGGGTTGGGGGGCTAGCTGGGCAGGTGCTAATAGATTTCCTGCAGTTTTGTAAAGCTCCTCTACTTCATGTCTGATGGCTTTGTTTCTGCCATGCTGAGCTCCAGTTTCATTTGCAGCAAATTACTCTTTTTGACCCCCAATCTGACCCCCATTCTAACACACCCACCCTCACCATGACCGCTCTAAGGACACATTCACGCTCATTCATTGTGACATTATTGGACATTATAGGATAAGTGATGAACAGAGTGTGATATGTACATAATTTCCACATGAATAAAACAATTTTGTCCTTCAGTTTAGCTATGCCAAAAGAAAATTACTCTTTGCCAAAACCTGATTAAATTATGGAAAGGATTTACCCTGATTAAAATTTCAAAATAAAGCAATTTGTTGATCCAGCATAATTTACTAAAATTGGCTAAACTTAATCTGCTATTGCCTTTCCAACTCTACTTATTGAAGCTTTCCAACTAGATTTACTAGTGTTGATTTCACTCATGTTAGTCTAATTTATCTTACTAGAGTTGGCTTACAAGTGGTCACTTTAGTGCCCAATCAGTTTGGAACCACAGTCAGTATTAGAGAATATAGTCATGCACTCCTACAGCCAACAGTAATGAGGCAAGGCATTTGACTCAAGTATAGACTGTAAGCATACACTTTAGGGAAGGTAGCCTTGGAGAAAAGACAACAGAGCGATGGTAAGTAAAAAATAGGGAAAGACATGCCCAACATGTAAATAGATGGAGGCAGAAGCCAACAAATTCTTTAAATAAAAATAAATCATTAAAGAAGGTTCATCTATTAGATGAATAATGTGTGATATATCCTACTTTGAGTACCACAGACACAGGTAGAAAGCCCACGAGACTTGGAAAAACAAGACTCATTCTGTTTTTTTTGACATGATTTGCTTTGGCTGATTTAACACTCATAATTACATTCTTTCAACACTAATACTGTAAATACAGTTTTAAAATGGGTCAGTTCAACTAATATCAACTTGATTTGTTTTCTTAACACAAGATACAAGAGCCAGTTCTACTTTTTTTAATGTGCTTTCAGAAATGATTGTGTTGATGTCAAATATTGAACATGAACAAATAGTATACATTTGAAATTATATAAATAAATTTAAATAAATAAATAAATTTAATGTTAATTTTTTTCCATGTATTGGACATGCACACACAGGTACATGCTTGCACACGCTATGGTCTCAAAAATCACACACATGCAGTTTTGGTAATATGGTACAGATGAAAGTGTTAGAGTAACCTGATTACTTTTCCCAGTAACAAAGTAGTGTAACACCTTGTGCCTGGTTGTGAATAGATGCCAAAACATATTTTGGCAAGTGAAATTACCTTAAATCTAATTTGTCATCTAACATTTCTTATTTTGTGATTGTTATAAGCTTATAATTAGATTATTTATTTTTTGTTTTAAATTATTGAGTTATATAACTATATTGGCCAATTTTTTTGCTTGTTGTAAAAAGTAGACTTGAAACAAGTAAAATTATCTGCCAATATAGTGAGACAGTTTCACTTACTAAAATCACTTAAAACAAGTAAAAATGTCTAAACATAAGTTAAAGGTTCAGTGTGTAAGATTTAGGGGGATCTATTAGCAGAAATGGAATATAGTATACAAAACCATGTTTTCATTGGTGTATAATCACTGTCAAACTGTGAGTTGTTGTGTTTTCATTAGATTAAAATAAGTCATATCTACATAGGGAGTGGGTCTTCTTCCAGCAGAGCATTTTTCTATAGTAGCCCAGAACAGATAAACCAAACACCTTTACCTTGAAGTGGCAGCTTGAATTCTGTGGTGCTATAGCACTGGTTGGAAGATGTAGAAAGAAGAAGAACCAGTGGTTGTTGCCAGTGTTGGCTAACCATTTTGTGTTGTGAGAAGTTAGAGAACGCAAATTTTGACAAATGGACAGTCATACCTACTATTTAGCCCAAGAAAAAGCAACTGAGGGTGAACCCTTGTCATCAAAGAAGCGAAAACATGAAAATACAAAACAATATTGGGACAGCTGATGGCAGAAAACCTGATGGCCACTGTAGGTTCTACTACACGCTTGGAAAGGGAGGGGTGAGGGAGGGGTGTTTAGTTTGGTTGTAATCTACAACCTCACCACTAGATGCCACTAAATCTTAAACACACACACACACACATCGTCTAAACCGCTTATCCTTCTGGGTCGCGGTGGGGTCCTGGAGCCTATCCTGGCTGTCATTGGACGGAAGGCAGGACACACTAAATCTTAAACACTGCTCCTTTAAATAATCTTACAAAATCAAATCTCAAAATAAGAAATATTAGATATATCATCTAGACCCTAAATAATTTTACTTGCCAAACTATAAACTGATAGATAAAGATCCCCATCCTGAAAAAGAGCCCCAATCTCATCTAAGTAGGCCAGACTCATTTTCATAGAGAAACAGCTCTGTAAGCTTTGCATTTCATTCATGAAGATTTTATTTGGAGGCAGCTGCTTCTAAACTGTTTCAAACAGCAATTTACAATTACCTTTACAACCTTTACAATTTTAATCAGCATAACTGTCTGTGTCTTGTTTAAAGGCAGGGATACTGACATTTTTTTAAAATCATGCTTAGTGTGATTGACTCTTTCTAAATAAATTGCTGAAGATGTGAAATTTCCCCGTTGTGGGACTAATAAGGGTCACTTAACACTTAACTTATTGGATCTTCCCGTGTACAGTTGGTACAGATGTATAACTACCCTAAGAATGCACACATGTGTAAAGAGCATATGCCCATCAAAGCAAAACACGCACATGCACATGCCTGCCCTCACACAGATTATAGAAACACAGGCACTTGCCCAAAAAACACCACAGGGACCCATAAACATCCAAGCACACAGACCTACCTGTGTCCTGTGCACACACACACAAACACACACACACACACACATATGCACAAAGACTGGGTTTAGACATGTGTGTGTGGCCACACCTTTTGCAGCTTTGTCTGCTAGAGGAGATTCCTTGCACACCATCAGTGGTGTAACTACTTTGTACATGAGCCCTAAAAAACAGAATTATGGAGAAACGTTAAGAAAAGCGGTTCTTTTAAACGAATTCTTTTGTACTAATAGCAATCAGAGATCTTGGTAAAGTCACTATCATGATGATGTTAATATAAGGTTAATATATTGTAATGGATCGAGTTATGTTCTACTTGAGGGCCTCAACATGAGTGTGTTGCTGAGGAGGCATTGTTAAAAATGTGAATGAGTGATGTTGCGCTGCTGAATCACTAAATAAGCTAATTACTCTAGCTGATGTTAGCTTCATCCTTAAACAATGAAATGCAAATCTCTGACGAATAACATGGTTGCACATCATCCGCTGAGGAGAAAACACCTGTTGTAGAAGACAGTGAGCTCATTAGCTCATCTGAAGAGGCAGCCTCTGCTTCTCATTCAACACAAAGCCTACTGCTTTCCCTCAGCTGTTTCTGAATAATAAAAGTTTTTAAGTGTAACATGACAAGAGAGTTGAAGCCCCCCCCCCTTAAAATCTGTACACCCATGACTCACAGAAAGGTACAGTTTCTTAACAACATATTTCACCAGTTAACTTCCATCAACACTACACAGACAGCTGTGATGTCTGTTTATCTCACTCTTGATCTAATTCTGCATCTCACCCTTGCTCATCCTTTATCATGGTTGGGGTGTAATGGGATACAAGTATATATTACATATAGGAATATGTATTCAGAATACATTGATTAAGTATCTGTATTCAGTCCAAGTTACATTTTGTAAAGGCAGTATTCAGAATACAGTTACTTTTTACAATTTACGCGAATACTTTTAGAATATTTATCCACTAAATAAAAAACCTACAATCTTCAAGAGAAACACCATCAGTGAATGTCTATTAACTATTTTAAAATCAGCAAGGTATGTAAAGAACTTTAAAGAACTCAATAAATGACTTCTTTACAAAAACGTCCTGCTAAAGCCTTTGTAGACCGATAAACCAATGTGAAGAGTCTGTTATTAATCTTAATGTTACTAAACTTCTTCAAGGGATGACTGAACTGAACAGTCTTCTGAGTAGTGCATATTTTCATAATGTGATAAGCTTAACACTGGTGTTGCACTGGACTTGTGTGTACATTTTTGTGGTAAGTTACTTGTTGTTGGGATATTGGGATATAAGCCCATGCGAATTGTTGGCTTAGGTCATGAAAAAGCTGTGGGATGACAGGAGCAGCAGTGGACTGAAGCAGGCCATGAGAGCCAAAATAATGTTGAGAATTTTGTATCATCATTTTCATTGTATGATCATTTTTGTTTTCATTTGAATAATTAAATTTTTCATGAAACATTTTTTACAGAAGAATCACATAAACAAAATAGCCAGCCAGTAACGCTGAGTGTGAAATGACTCAATATTGCAGCAGGGTTTTTCCCACATACTCTAATGAATATATATATATATATTAAATAAGTTCTTAACTTTTTTTTTTTTAACTTTTTTATGTATTGTAATGGAATACATTACTGAGTACATTTAAGACAGCGTATTCAGTATTCAGCCATCGCTACTGTTGCAAAGTATTTTGCCCAACCCTGTCAATGTTATATTTATTATTCATAATATTAAAATCCTAAATAGTTAGTCTAGCAACATTGAAGTCAACCTTAGATATTAGTGGGTGGAGTGGTGTACCTTGAGAGCATTGACTTGTTTAAGACACAACAATAATGAGTAAACAAGCAGTCATTTTTTATTCATTGTAAGTCATTTTTGTATGAGGCCTATTCATTCTTTTTTGTTGTTTTTGCAACGGAGCCTGTAAGATCCTCATTACGCCCCTGCGCACCATTGGGAGTGTGTGTATGTTTGTGTGTGTGTTAGTGTGTGTGTGGAAGAAAGATGAAACAGTGTGCAGACCTGCGTGTCACAGGATCTTTATCTACACGCACAGATACACTTACACAGACCTTCTCCAGACTAATGTGTGTGAGTCACAAAGTCAAAATGCTGACAGTATGTAGTCGAATCACACACCTGCACACACCAGCCAAAGATGCAGCATGTACACCCACGCAAACACCACAGGTCCTCACATTCATTTTAATGGGAACAGGCTCAACCTCATCCTTTTTAACATTAACTTATATTGTCTTTAATAGGCTACAGCAGGGGTCAGCAACGCAAATGTTAAAACTTAAACCACCGTGGGAGCCACAACATTTTATGTCCATTTTACCATCTTGGCTGTAAATATGTCTCAGTATGTGCTGATGTACTAGTATAGGCTGAAAAATATATAAATGAAAACACAGACTTACTTTGCTCTGTTTTAAGCTTTAGCTCAGCTATAGCCACTTTTCTTGCATCTCCGGCAGGAAACTTTTCCGCTAAAGTGGAATACTGCTGCACCATTTAAGGTGAAACGGGAAAATTCGAACAAGAAGCTGGCGAGCGAGAAACTGACTTCAGCCTCCAACTTTTTAGTGTTTGACAGTAGCTCATTGCAGATTAAACGTGTTAGGAAACCAGCTGGTGTGCTTATAAATGCAAATAAGTTAATTTGTCTCCAAATTATCGATGTTTTTCTTAAATCTTAGATTGTCTGTGTTGCTATGGTGACCAGCAGTCTGTGCACCAATCTTCAAGGTTAAAGGGTGAATAAGCAGTTATACATAGTACAACTCTAGACTGTTTATTGTTAAAACTGTGTTAGAACTATCAGCAAAGCTTTATTTTACTGCAAACGAGGATTATATTATTTTTACCTAAAAAATCTAATTCTGCTGTGAAGCCACAACAGGGCAGTAAAAGAGCTGCATGTTGCCGACCCCTGGGCTACAGTACATTGGCATTATCTAATATCTCATTTTGAATGGTTGCAGTGGTCTGCTATGAGGATTTGGCAGACATGTCTGAACATATTACCGTCTTATCAACCTATCTGCTAACTTAATGTTGCGTCATGAACAATATGCATTTACACTATACCAAGAAAATATTACAGTCAAATGGGCTCTGTGGCTTTGGGCTCTATAATTTGTTTTTAGTTGAGATACTGTATATGAATGTAATTTTATAAACATTACATTTTTTGAACTGATGCCACAAGCATAACATTTGTGATTTGTGCAGCTGGTGTGTTTTGGATTGTTATCATTTGAGCAGTTTTTTACAGACTTGTGCAGGTTTGCATCCAGAATTCCTTTCTACACTTTGGAGTTCATGATCCCATCAGTAAGCACAAGCTCACAGATACCTTGGTGAGGAAAAACAGCCCCAGACTTTTCCACATCTGTGCTTTACAGTACTCTTAGTGCAGTCTTGTTGGAATTCTTCTCCAGGCTTTCCACCATCAGTTTGATGTTGTTTTCTTTTTAAACATTTCATTAGGCAACCTAAAGAACCTCAGAGAACTTCAAGTTTACTAAAGCATTTGAGGCAGCTGTACTTATGGACCGCTTCTGCACTCACTCTCTCCTATTTCTCTCTCCCTTTCTTTCCCTCTCTTCTCTATCACTCTACCTCTCTGCCCTTTTCATGTGTAGAAAAGCCATGATGTGTCCATCACTGAATGCAGTATGTAATGTAATTGTTTCCACTATTATCTATTCCCTGTTATCAATCCGTTCCTTTGATCATCTGAACATCTAACATTTGGACTGTCTAATCTTATTTATCATCTGAACATCCACCTGTGCCTCCAGCCATTCTTTGGCTATGCTCCTGTTTAAGACCTCTGCTGGACATACTAGAAGCCATGCCTCTGGATGTAATGAGTTTCATAGGCTTTTCATTTGCTCCATGAGCTCTCTCAGCGAAAGCAGACCTGCTGTGCCGCTGCCCGTGCCTCTTTCAGCTGGACACGGCCACACTGACAGCTGGGAGTGCTTTGGCCTCTGGAGCGCCCGGGCTGGTTCACTTTCACGACGGCTGGACATGAAAGAACATGAAAAGCAAGACCGCTACCAGACTCCGGTCATTAAAGCATTAAATGACCTGCAGATGAGCCAGAGGACTTCAGCGCTGAGTCGGAGGGCCACACAGCAGCAGAGAGAAAGAAAGAGAAAGATGGAGAAAAGTGAGAGGGAGAGAGAAAAACTTTTCCTCTTGTATTACTAAGACCCAGGTCGCCACAGAGAAGAATTAGCTGACGATGGACTTCCCGTGTTGCTCATCACTGTAGTAGTTCATTGTGTTTGAAGAGCTGCCCACCTTCCACCATGTAGACATTCTGAACACTTTGTTTACAGCACCTGTAACACGCCACTGAACATCTGCACAGGACAGCTCATAGAGTCAGACACACAAAGCATCCTGCTACATGAACCAGCAGATGTTTTTTATCACTTATTTTGTTTTTCTCAACAAGCAGCATGAATGCAAAAACCACAATATAAGTGAGTAACACCTTTTGGCTCCAAAACACTTCAAAACGTGACGTCTTATGGCGAAAGCACATCAACATGACAAACACAGACAAACGCAACCGTTTGGTTGGTGTGTCATATCTGTGTTTGATCGTTAGACACTACAATGTTCTGCTCTCATTCACTCTAGTTCTTTTTACTTGTAAGCTCTTTTTCTGAACAGTCCAAGGAATACTGGAATATTGGTGCTTGCCCCATCAGTGCACTCTGGCCTTTATTGTTTCAGATTCTATGGAACTTTGCTGTAATCCTCGCTCTGCCCAAAAATGCGTTCATTCTTCTGTTGTGTGGCTGAATGAGCTTTACAGAAAGTTGGCAAAGATCACATTCAATCTTATTTTTTAATCAAAACACCTACATTTACATTGTGCTCCAATATTTCATTAGAATGAATGGGATTTTGCCATTTTTCTGAAGGAATACATTTGTAGACCAAGCATATTTAAAGTCAGTTGTGGGTTTTCCATCCACCTCTTTTGAAAATTCCCAAATAAACACATGCATCATCATAAATTTGAAGAAAAAAAGAACAAATGAACTTATCAAGTTTTTACACTTGGATGAGGTAGAAAAGTTGGCTTACTGATAAGAGCTGCAGGAAAACAGTGAAGGAAACAGAATTTTTGAATACATGATTACATAGTGGGAACAAAAGTGTGTTTGGTATTACATCATGTCTGGCACTATGTCCTATCAGCAGGGGCAGTGTTTGCACTAGGCAAAGGTAGGCAGCCGCCAAGGCCCCCCCTGAGCCGAGGGTCCCATGAAAATACAATTTAGATATACTGTATGGGTATTAGGGGTGCGGGAAAAAATCGATTCTTAGATGCATCGCGATGCGGACGTGAACGATTCTGAATCGATTCACAAATGTCAAAAATCGATTTTCTAAATATTTAATTTATACCGTAATGTTGACGGAACGCAAAAGGCGAAACTTGGAAGTGGGTAAGTGCAGCGCCCGGACAGTCTGTGACAGCACACAACAAAAACACAACTGGATGAGCGAGAAATCCGACCAGCTCCCTCTGCATTAAAAGCCAGGTTAGATCAGGAGTCACAACACAAATGTTAAGAAGAGCCACTTTGTCCTTTCAACAAAAATCAAACCACATTGGGAGCCACAACATTTAATGTCCAGTATGTCTCAGTATGTGATAATGTCCTAGTATAGGCTAAACAATATAAACGAGAGCGCGGACTTACTTCGCTCTGCTTTAAGCTTCGCCTACAGACGCTTTCCTCCCATCTCCGCCAGAAAACGTTTCCTCAGAAGTTGATCAGTTAAATGTCTCTCAGCGTTCAACTGTTTTACGAGGCTGAAGTCGCTTCTTATTCTCCAGCTTCTTGTTCGAATTTTCCCGTTCCACCTTAAATTCTAACTGAGGGGCCGAATGTAAATGCGGCACCATTTAAGGTGGAACGGGAGAATTCGAAAGAGAAGCGACTTCAGCTTTGCCACTTTTTAGTGTTTGACAGTCTCTCGTTGCAGGTTTAACATACCAGTAAACCAGCTGCACTGCTTATAAATGCAAATAACGCATCGCTATGCTATGTGACCTGCAGTCTGCACGCTGGTTCTCAGTCGTTGCGAAACACGGCTTTCGCGCTATGTTGCACACGTCCCGTCTCAAAGATACTTTACTGACACAGCGATCCCCCCCGTCTCTACAATGAGACTAAAGCTGAAGTTATAAAATCACTAAAGAAAATGGGTAGAATAGCTGTAATGTGCTGCATGGACATTCATCACCACTGGATCTTATTTCACCGTAACTGCGCATTTTATCGCAGATGAGTAGCAGCAGCTTCTTGTGCTCCAAACAAGAGCACTGAATGAGAGTCTTCTAGTTCACTTGCCACATCACTTCCATTTGTTTTATTAAAAAAGATATTGGAAGTAAATTCTTTATGGATCATTACAAATACTTTGCTTTAAAACTACCAAGTCACTTTAAATAACAATAACACTGAGTCACTTAGTCACTTTAAAAATGTATATTGTCTCTATATTCTGTGTATATTCTGTGTATATTCTGTGTATATTTAATATATTTCAGTTGGTTTTTCTTGTATTTTTATTTTTACTTATTTATTTTCTGCTGTTCAGCTGATTAGCTGAGCCTCACCACAAGCATTTCAATGCATAAATGTCCTGAAATGTTGTGCAAATGACAAATAAACTTGAAACTTGAACTCGAAACTTGAGCTCACACAGTAAGAAAATATAAATGCTATATAGAAAAAAAGATGCATCGAGATGCATCAATAATCATTTTATAATCGCATCGCAGCCCTCTGAATCGTGAGGTGCCTAGAGATTCCCACCCCTAATGGGTATATATACACATTTTTGAAATAGCTGTTGTTTGCAATTGTAGCGATTATTGACAGTAATGTCAGTGCAGCGCCACCCTCGATTATGGTTATGATGGACTATTTCATGTGGTTACTTGATGACAC
Source organism: Colossoma macropomum (assembly GCF_904425465.1). Lineage (NCBI taxonomy): Eukaryota > Metazoa > Chordata > Actinopteri > Characiformes > Serrasalmidae > Colossoma > Colossoma macropomum. The sequence continues at coordinate 28,326,005 of NW_023494792.1, read as the reverse complement.
AACCTCATGAAGACAGACTGGTATGCAAAAGGCAATTAAGTGATAATCTAGATTATGGAGAGGAGGCTCGTCAGTGTGATTTTCTGGGATGAGAGAAAATCAAATAAAGTCATCCAGGTGCAGCAGAGGAAGGCAAAAAAGTGGGTGGAAAGCAAGTTTGTTGCTGCACTCCCAAAGCCAACTTTGTTTTTTCAGTCAGAACAGAGTGCTGCACAGGCTAAAACAGGCCGTACATAATAGTAGTATTAATGTTAGTATAGACAGCATCAGGTTTGACAGACAAACAATCTTAAAATGCAAAATATTAGATATATAGATTTGAGATTGAACATTTTTTAAACATTGATTATTTCAATATGTAGATGGTTGCATCACTCAGGAGCCCAGAGCTGGTGTCTCTGAACTATTAGGGCTACAGGCATGTACAGCTGACAGTGGCTTCTCAAAACTGCTCAGAGGATCAGATCTTTCCACTGTATTTGCTATGCACCAGTGGTCACTACTCCTGGATTGGTGACCACTGCATTAGACTCACTGAGACTGACCTTGGAGATTGATTACTTTCTGGGATGTGTGCTAGTCATTACAGTTGTGCTGTGATGGTGACATTGTAGAAAAAAAAGTAAAGTACACAGAAATGTAGAAGAAAGAACCTGTAAATGAACACAAAGCAATTTTTATTTGCTTTGTAACTTTATTACAGTATTTGGATGTTTTTGTGGCATTTTAGCACTGTGCTGATGATGCCAAGCTCAAATACAAAAGTTCTGGAGATAAAACTCTGTAAGAGTGTTCTAGAAATGTACATCAAAAATGCTATTAACTGCATCTTCTGTTGAATGTTATGCGCTCATACTGCTCTCATAAAACTCTTTTCTGACCCCTTGGACACTGACCCATCCGATTACAAGCTTTCCAAGCACTGAGTCTTTGAGCATTATACAGAAAAGCCTTTACCATCATTACTGTGTATTTACCAGCTAATCTAAGTCTGGGAATTTAAAAAAGCTTATCCTCTTCCTGCCTTTGTAATGGAAATCAGGTGGCCTCTCTACAAGAGATCTACTACAAATAGTGGAGTCAAATCAAAAATGAAATGTCTCGCAATCAAGAATTTCGCCTCCAAAACATTTACCACATAGCCTGCAGGATGGCATTTGTGGAGGAATCACAAGCCGCGTCAGAGGAGTGGAGGTTTTATACTTAGATTGGATTTCATTCGAGGTCAGAAGGGATGGTCTCCACAAAACCCAAGAGTCCACTGTTTTATCTTCAAAACAGCCACATAACATTAGTATCTCTAGTGGAACAAAAATATTGGCTCTGTGGGCACTTAGTCTGAGCTGGGCTGGTACCAGTATGCTGCAGTGTCAGTCTGCTGCTGTTCACTGCTCATAGAGGCCTGACACTAGCTGATCAGTAAAACAGAAAAACATTGCTTGAATTTGAATAGACGTAATGTAACCATACATTTTGAATAAGATAGGAAGGACAATAAAATTAATTACATTTTTTCCCTTGCCACACATGTAGTTGATCAGATAAGACTTGGGGTTCAAAGCTTGCTTTCATAGTTTTGCACTAGAGCTATAAGGCTAATATAGCTAACAAATAATTGAAGCTCATAAATGACTACTTGACATTACTAAACAGCTCACGGTTTGAAGGTAGTGTGATGATTTAGGGATGCTGTTTGCACAATGCTAATCAGTAGAGTATTAGCTACCATTACCTGTTAGCTACATTAGCCTTTTAGCTCCAGTGCAAGACTGGACAAATGTCTTGGTTGATTACGTTTGGGAAATGGGAACAATTGTGTGAATTTTTTCTCTGAAACCCTGTACTTAAGCATGCATAGCTCTCAATCCAGCCTGTTATTTGCTGAGAAAGGAAGAAACTTGGACACAGTCCATTTGTAAGCCACTTCTTGGTCAAAAGCATTAAGGAAGAGAAGTAAATATGGTTTCAACAACTCAAACCATAGTGCCACTTTACGATAAAACAGAACAAACACCCAAGCCACAGAGATGACAGGTCTGTGGGTACGCTGGCTTTGTCTTCTGGGAAAAGAGGACAAATGCTGTCCTGCTCCTGTTTCTCCTTTTCTGCTGGGCTGTCTATGGAAGATACTCCCTTTCCTAATCATTGCAGTGCCCACATGGAAATACATCTACATCGACGTCCATAAGCTCGGCTGCGTGATCAAGATACTGCTTGTAGCTACGGCATGTTTTGGAGCTATTTTTTTTCATGCAACAGATTTTTTTAGGGAAAGAAGCAAGAAAAAGCTATTCATTGGACACCTGGCACTTTCCATGAATAGAGTTCATTTTATGCCTTGAAACTCTTTACAAATGTACTACAGTACTACAGTACATTTTAATTTCATTTTCATTTAAAATAACTGTTAAAAAAGTGGGTAACAGGGTTGCAAGTAACAGAGTTGCAAATTTACCCTGAAATAAGCTAGAATTCAGGAGAGGTTAGCTTGGCAGGGTGCACAAGTTGCATGCTAACTACAATTAACTGTTAAGTTTAAAAAATACACACACACACACATCATCTAAACCGCTTATCCTTCTGGGTTGAGGGGGGGGTGCTGGAGCCTATAGTTAAAATATAAATATATATTCTTTCTTCTAACAATAATTTTAGTAACAGGATTCAGTGGTCAAGTTTTACTCATGCAGCCAAATCAGTTTTTTCTGTGTAAGTTGAGAAAACAGAAAGCGAATTCATACTTGTCTGATGTTCATTCTGCAGAAAACAACAAGAAGATGTAACTTCTTATATATACAACCCTGTTTCCATAAAAGTTTGGACGCTGTGCACAATATAAATAAAAGCAGAATGCATCGATGTGCAAATCATTTAAACCCTATGTTTAATCTATATGAAAATAGTACAAAGACAACATATCAGATGTTGAAACTGAAATATATTTTTTAATATGCTCATTTTGAATTTGATGCCAGCAACATGTTTCAAAAAAGTTGGGACGGAGGCAACAAAAGACTTGTAAAGTTGTGTAATGCTAAAAGAACACCTGGTGGAACATCTCACAGCTAATTAGGTCAATTGACAACAGGTCAGAAACATGACTGGGTATAAAGAGAGCATCTTTTTCTTTCAGAAGTAAAGATAGGAGGGATTCACCACTCTATGAAAGACCGCACAGGCAAATAGTGCTACAATTCAAGAATAACTTTTCTCAATGTAAATAGCAAAGAACTTGGGGCTTTTATTATCTACAGTACATAATACCATTAAAAGAGTCAAATAACATGGAGAAATCTCTGTATGCAAGGGACAAAGCCGAAAACCAGTGTCGGCTGGCTGTGATCTTCGGGCCCTCAGGCAACACTACATTAAAAACAGGTATGATTCTGTACTGGAAGTCACTGCATGGGCTCAGGAACACTTCTAAAAACCACTGTCTGTGAAAACCGTTCATCGCTGCATCCACAAATGCAGGTAAAACTCTATCATGCAAAGAAGAAACCATATATAAACATGAACCAGAAATGCTGCCACCCTCTCTGGGCCCGAGCTCATTTAAAATGGACTGAGGTGAAGTGGAAAAGTGTCGTGTGGTCCCACGAATCAAAATTTGAAATTCTTTTTGAAAATCATGGATTCCTTGTCCTCCAGGCGGAAGAGGAGAGGGACCATCCAGCTTGTTATCAACATGGCATTGGTGACTTGCACATCTTTGGAGGCAACATTAATGCTGAATGATATATACAGATTTTGCTGCCATCCAGACGACGTCTTTTTCAGGGAAGGCCTTGCTTATTTCAGCAAGACAAACTTCAAACCACAATCGGCATGTATAATAACAGCATGGCTCTGTAGTAAGAGAGCCCGGGAGTTAAACTGCCCTGCTGGCAGTGCAGACGTGTCACCTGTTGAAAACATTGGGTGCCTTATGAAATGAAAATATGACAAAGGAGACCCAGAACGGCTGAGAAGCAGAAATCCTACATCAAGCAAGAATGGATAACATTTCACTTTCAAAACAGCAGTTTGTCTCCTCAGTTCCCAAACGCTTACAGAGTGTTGTTAAAAGAAGAGGTGATGAAACACAGTGGTAAACATGCCCCTGTCCCAGCTTCTGAAACCTGTTGCTGGCATCAAATTCTAAATGGGCATTTAAAAAAAAAACAGTAAAATTTCTCGGTTTCAACATTTGATTTGTCTTCGTACTGTTCTCAATTAAATATAGGGCTCAAATGATTTGCACATCATTGTATTCTGTTTTTATTTACATTTTGCACATGTTTGCAAAAGTCCCAACTTTTTCTAAATGGGGTTGCATCATAATATCAAGTTCCATTTTTTTATGAGGGAGAACAGGTTTAGGTTACAGGGTTGTGCATGAAATATGTGACATAGGTTAAAATTACTTTTTTGTGAAAATAAATATTAGGGAGAAAATAATTATTTTAACATTAAATTACTTGGAACATATGAAAATAACATTGTATTTTTGGTGTTACTGAAAGTTTTTAATAAATATATATAATAGAGAATTTCAATGTCAGTGAGGCTAGACAAAATCACCATTTTACCATAAGATGGTTAAGGACTTTTTTGTGATCATTTAAATGCTAATTTTAATAATGTACTTTTACGTTAAAGTACAGATCCCTTCACTTTTTCCAGAAATAAAAAAACAACAACAGTCACTTTACTGCTTTTAAAAAAGTAGTGAAACATAAATTGAACTCTGTTCAGTGCTGCCTACAGTGAGTGCGGCACTTAAGCGAGTTATTTCTACCCACACCTGCTCCATACCACTCACTGACCACTGCACTTTTAATGCATACCATGACACACAATCAAATGTTTATGGCGTTGCTTTACAGTCCACTAGATATTTTACATTTCTCCTCTGAACAGGGCGGCAGGAGAAGACTGACACTTTTAATAATACCTTGGCCGTTAATATTATGGCCAATTTCCTGCCTCCAGTCAGTAAAATATGTAATTTCATATTGTGTGTCCTCGTAGTAGTTCCCCCAGCCACTCTGCAAACACAAAAAAGGCCCTTTTATTAAAGGCAAGTACTGGAGGTTTTGTAATTGGTCCTATTTGAAATGTCCCTGAGCTCCATATAGCTTTAAGCAGCCCTTCACAGCCATGTACTATATCATATCCAGCAGAAGGAGTTGTTTTAATGTCGGTAATAAACAGTGTACCAGGCTGACGGGACTTGTTCTCAGGAGAGGAGATGATGGGAGCTGCTTTTTAGTGGAATCTTTGCTCGTCTACAGCTGCTTTCACAATCAACTCCAAGGTGAGGCTGAGCTACTGAACCTCTTAAAGTGACAGTAAAAAAAATGACACAATGTTCCCCTTACCACCAAGTGTAGTCACAGAATTTTTGGTGTCTGAAGTTTGCTTCGTTAGTTTTGTAATGGAGCTATGAGGCTAATGTAGCTAACAACCCTGCTACAAAAAACAGCATAGAACAGCATGGCTGATCACCATCAAAACCAGGATATGTCGTGTTTTGGACAACGGTATGCTGGTCGACCAGCTTGACCATCTTGGGGAAGCAGGAAGTAATGGATGCTATCTGTAAGCGCTGTGCAGACTTAAGTGGAAAAAATTATGCTACATAGCTAAAAACAGTAGCAGCAGCCATCTTAAAGCCTGAGTTTTCTTCATTCTTTTGTCCATTTTTATAGATAACTATGTTCTAGAGTGTCAGAAAGCATATAACAACTCTATTTGAGATTACTTTAACTTTCTGGAAGTAAAGGTTTGATGTTTGATGTAGTTTGTAAGCTATTCAGCCTACAACAGTTTAGCCCCGCCCATTCACACCAACTTATAAAAATGTGTTTCAGCTTGAACTGTTTTCTGAATTAGGCACAGTGTATAACAGGTCATTTACATATATCAGTCTTCACGACATTACCAAAACAGCTTGTTTACTTCTATGGGATAAAGGAAGACTGGGAAAATGAGTTTTGGCCGTTTTTGGTACATGAACCCACATTATATATGTATATTTAATATATATACATATATCGCTGTTGTCTGAAGAAAATCTTGTATCTCCAAGATGGTAACTTTACAGCAAGAGGAAGTCAATGGAACCATTTTGGGCCGTTTCTTTTGGTTCATTCTTCATGATTTTTACACACAGTGTAAAGGGCAACAGGCATTTTCAAATTATGTCAAAAACTGAAAAACAACAAAAATGGAGATACAAGGTTTTCTTCTGACAACAGCAATATGCATATATAATATAATATAAAAGTATGGAGGATATGGGCTCTTTAACAAGTCAGTATGGTTTGCGTGATGCTAATTAATGAGATAAATGCTTCCATTACTTGTTAGCTATATTACCCACATAACTCCAGTGCACGACTCAAGAAGCAAACTTCAGACACCAAACATGTCTTGGCTGATTGACTGCATTTTGAGTAAGGGGGAAAACTGTATAAATCTGATTTTTCACAGAACTATCCATTTAATATTACACCTACAGAGGCCTGTGAGTGGCACAGGGAACATTCCAAGCAGTGGGTGTCCATTGCTCACAAAACAAAAGAGCTAAATTCAATAGAACTAATGATGCGGTGTGATAATCAGTGCAACTTATATGATTATATGGATAGATTTCTCTATTATGGTGGCTGTGTTGTGGTTGGCCTCAGTCTTCTCCTTCGATGACTGGACGGTGCCGCAGGGGAGAGATTGTAGACCCTGGCTTCCTTCTCACACGCACATTCAGGGGGGGAAATGTGTTTTGGCAGCAGGACAAATGCAAGCTGAAGCAATGTGAGCTGGAGAAGAGAAGCAGAGATCTACATAACAGCACTGCAGCTTCACAGTAACACACACAGCTCCTCAGCTAATAATGATAAACCTTTTTATTTGGAATATACTAGTATTTGCACATGAATTGACACAATTCTGGGATTATAAATAGTTCTTTTTTTGTATAACATTATCATACAAATGTACACACCATTTGATTCAGGCAAACCAAAAATGAATAAATTAAAGATAAATGTATTACAGCACAGAGACGGACGAGAAGCCCAGCGATCACCTAGCCTGTGGAGGCTGGTCAAGACAGGTTGATGGACAGACTGGATAATGTTCTGTTTTAAGGGCAATCAGCATTCAGCAACTATTGGCAAAGATGCCAGTCAACAGCCTTCTGAAGGATGGAAGCAGAGTGGAACATTCCACTAAAAATAGATTTAGAGAATCTTTAGAGAGAAGTCCAGGAAAAGCAAAACCCAGAGAAAGAGCACCAATGCCGTCAGCATCAAAACACGTTCAGTAACATTTTGCAATTGTTCTGTTCCTGAGGTGACAGCATGTGATTGCGGCACTTTTGCAAACAATTGCATCAAAAGGGTAAAATCCCTCTGCTTTCATTTGGAAAGCAGTGGTGAATTTGGTCTTTCTCCTTCCCTAATTTTAAGCAGCATTTCAGGGCCATCTAAATGTCTCTTAAAGCATTTTAGTCAAGACATTATACCCTGTACCCAATTCTTTATTGTCTACAGATCTCATCAGATATGGCAGCTGACATTTGAACACACACACTTTGTGAACTATTCCAAGGTTTCTAGATGTTTGACTCCACAAGCTTGGTGGACTGTTCCTAGGTTACTAGACTGATTGACTGTTCCTACATTACTATATGTTTTAACCTACAAGCTCGGCAGACTGTTCACAAGTTAACAGACTTCACAAGCTTGGTGGACTCTTTCTACGTTACTACATGTTTGACCAGACAAGCTTGGTGGACTGTTCCCAGGTTAACAGACTTCACAAGCTTGGTGGACTGTTCCTACATCACTAGATGATTGAACCAACAAGGTTGGTGGACTTACTAGATGTTTGACCACACAATGTTTGTGGACTGTGCCTAGCTTTCACGATGTTTCAATCTATGAGGTTGGTGGACTGTTCCTAGCGTACTTTGTGTTTGAAACTGTATGGTGGACTGTTCTTCTGTTACTAGATGTCTGAACCTTCAAGATTGGTAGCCTGATCCTCCATTACTATATGTTTAAACCTACAAGCTTGATGGACTGTTCCTCCATCAGCAGATGCTTAGTGGATGGTTCTACATTACTAGATGTTTGACCGGACAAGCTAGGTCGACTGCTCCTAGGTTACTAGATTGTTGGATTGTTTCTAAGTTAATAGCTGTCTGAACCTGAAAGCTTGGTGGACTGTTTCTAAGTTAATAGCTGTCTGAACCTGAAAGCTTGGTGGACTGTTTCTAAGTTAATAGCTGTCTGAACCTGAAAGCTTGGTGGACCTCTCTTAGCGTACTAGATGTTTGAACGTACAAGCTTGGTTGACTGTTCCTGGGTTACTAGCTGAGTGGAATACAAGCTTGGTGGCCCATTCCTGTATTACTAGATTTGCTGCTAGGGTACTGGATGTTTGATTCTACAAGTTTTGTGGACCATTCCTGTTCAGAAAAATCTTGGCCTCCACACTGATGAATTTGTCTATGGAAGGGTCCTAACCAAATGCTGTCTCCCCAAGAGAAAGGCAGTGAAATTGAGACCCAAGTGATTTAACATTGTCGAACACCAACAGCAGTAAACATCTCAAAATCGCATTTGCACACCATGGTAAAAGCGTGCACGAGCACACAAACACACACAGTATTCTCCCTGCCATCACAATTACATGCAGACCAGCAAGAGCATATCAAAAAGGTCTGAAGTTTGAAGAGCTTTGCATTTAAAGGTTTTACTGTCATCACATGTTCATAAAGGTTTCCTTGTTTTAAAGAGAGAAAGAGAGCAAGAGAAAGACAGAGTTAGACAAAGAGACAGAGAGTTATATGGCACTTACTATTATTGATCTCCAGTAGATATAGGACCTGAAGAGTCGATGCTTTATTATAGTATGATCTTGACACATAACATTGATGAAACAAATTTATATGGAATCTCGATTTTTGAATCTTAATTTAACTGTTACACAGTCACCGATATGGTATGAGGGCTGGTTTGAGTTGTATTGTCTGATGCAATGATTCTGTATAATCATAGTCTGGCAGATGATTGGAATAATAAAAAATAAAAACAATAATCATACAAATATCATTAAAGGTGCCAGAACAGTTTTTGGAGAAGTATCTTCTGTTCCTTAAAGAACCTTTCATCAGGTGGTTCTTTAATGGAACTCTCCAGCATTTTTTTAACCTAATCTCACTGTGTTGCACGGCTGATTTACTATAGACAATAATTCTTCCCTGTATTTAGAAAAGAGCAGAATATCCATTGACACTTAGGATCGAATACACGTCTATTATAAAAATTTTGAGTCAACAGATGTTCTGTTCTTTTACTACAATTTCCCACATTTCCCTTTTTTTGGCACCCTGTTATTTTATTTCTAACAAAGTACTGAATAATTCTAAGCACTCTTGTAATCAAGCTTATCTCGCCATAACTCTCAGGAGATAACAGATAACACAGGAGAATGGAAAACTTGGATTTACGCAGCATGACTCAAAAAGGCATGCCTAATTACAGTGCAGTCATTGATGGCAACACCGCATTGCTCAATCGTGTGCACGCCACATTAACGACACATCTTCCAGTGACCACAGGAAATGGTGCATCAAAAGCCCCTGACGCTACCAAAAGAATTTTAAGGCCTGTTTCTGCTGAATTCCATGAGCATCATCAGTGACCTTCTAACCAAATTAATCAAGGCAATCAATGTTGCCAACCCAAACTTTTATCACGGCCAATTAAGAGGCCGAAATCAGGTCTGACAATGATGCAAATAGAACATTTTGCCAAGAACACCCCCGAATATCCACATGACGCAGGCGTCTCAGCTCAGACTGCATATATTCCAATCAAAGTACTATTACATAAAGTATAAAATACAACAGCTGGGCATTTAGTGCTTCCCTTCCCTGTTGAAAAACACAAACCCAAAGAAAAAAGCAACAACTGAATTGTGAATTATCCAGTGACTTGCTACAGATTGTCATTTTTAATCGTTCTCTAGAAACATGCACACAATAAACAGTAATCTTGTTAAACTGCCTTTGTTTATGGTTTTACTCCTGTTGTTTGGGATTACCTCATGGATTCCAGAGTTTGGTCCTATGTTCTTCGAGGCACACAGATCTAATTTCATTGAAAAAAAGTAAAGCGATGGACATAGTGAGTTCAAATGTGTACATCACTTCCACATAAATATATAGATAAAATACATCAACACAGTTCTGTCTTTCAGTGTACCTACTTGTGATGATGTACTATACTGTATTCATGTGGAAATGATGCATGCTTTTAAACCTAGTAATTACTATGCATTACTATTCTCACCGTAAGATCTCTTAAAGGTTGGCAGTTTTCCAGCCAGAATCTTTAGATTTAGTACTAAGTCAGAATCCCAATGGTCAGACTACATACTGTAACCTGCCTCCACTGAAATTACTAGAAGGTGGTTACATTGCACAGTAATTACATAGAAAACAACTCGTCTCATTATGTTACTTAAAATAAAGGTGTAATATTTTCATGTATTATAAACTAGCCATGTTTGCTACTGGTGATTCTATGCAATGTCCTCTGTTTTACATACATCAGAGTGTGTATGCTTTAAAGAATCTGAAGTAGCTTTTATGACCTATCAGGCATTTTTCTTAAAGAATTCATAACGTAAGGGAGCGTACTTTAGCACACTTAACCAAGGTCTTCTAAGCACGTGAATATTAGAGGCAGGTGTGTTGGGTTAGGGATGGTGCAAAACACTAAACAGCGCAGTAGATTTCCAGGGCTGGGCTCCATTGCATAACATTATGCAACTCTATTAGTAAACAATGAAACCAGCGCCTCTCAGAAATACCTTTCCACCATTTCAAAAGGTGTGAACACATCAAGGCACACAGCAAAGACAGAACAGTTCAGATCAGAAGACATCTTGAACCCAAAAGACAGGGATAAATTAACAAAAGAAACAGAAAATACACCTTGGAAGAGCAGTTTTAACATTACTAAAATAGCTTCCTGCCAAATTAATAAACAATGCTTTTGATGGATTCAACAAGTTTGGAAAGGATAAACATATTAATGATAATCTAAAAAAACCTCTTCTGATCAAAATGAGTATCACATATAAAGATACAGTAGCAAGCACAAAAACTCTTCAGTGAGAGCCATTTTCCACTTTTTTTTGCTTAAATAAACATAGCTAAACTCACTCACATGCAACAACACCCTTCCTCATTAATTAAAAATAAGTGTAGCTATTCCTGCCGTACACAGTTAAACCCCTCAAGCTTTTAATTTGGAGCCAATAAGCCGCCGTTTGGACAAGATAAAAAGTGGACCAACTACATGGCAAGCCCACACATAGAGGGGGCGGACGGGGAGCTATTTTTTGGCAGGTGCACTTATTAATGCACAGTGGGTGGATGTAAACTGTTCCAGGGCCGTGGAGTAGAGGGCCTACAGAACAGCCATGACTAGAGTGATGGAGGACATAGCAATAAGCTACTGGTTAAAAACAGGAGAATCCACAGGCACTGAGGTGGACATCACTAGGGAATACACCCCTGAGGTCATGTGTCATTTTGCAGTCAGTGACGTCCAAATAAGGACTCTGGGTCTTAACCATTTTTCCCTATGGGGATAAATGAACAGCTTTTTTGAAAACAGCTGCTGTGACAAACAAAAAAGTCACAAACGTGACACTTTTTGTCCTGCGTACATATTCCCCCGCATGTCACTGAGTCCTCTGAATTGTGAGGTTATTAAGGTCATATATGCTAAAAGCAAGTTAACAAACTCTTGTGCATTGAACTGACATCACCAAGTTACATCAAAGCCAGGCTAAAATCAGCACTATTATATAACAACACCAGCTACTCAAACTGTAGCCTGTTACTGACAAAGACACAGAACTACTACACTTGATGAAGCTTGCTGGTTTGGGTTTCATGGTATTTTTGGCTGCCAGTTTTATTAAACACACAGGAATGTTTGCACATATATGCAGACTACTTAAAGGGGAATTCTTCCAATTGCATAATTATATAATTAATATGTAAACAAAGTCATTCAGAGTGGTTTGGTGTGAAATCCTCCATTCTAGAGAAACGTACAGCCAGAATTGTTCACAGTGGTGGTGATAGGAACCAGACGTCTGGTGAGTTTAATATTTTAGCCTTCTTTTTCTATTCAGTGTTGCCTCCATTTTTCTATTCTCAACATATAAAAATCTAGGAGACACGTACACTGTTAGAAATAAAGGTTCTGGGCAGGTACATTTTTCATTCATCAAGGTACAAACAATGTAAATATGCCCTCAAAGGTACAGCAGCGGTTTTAAAGTCCAATTGTGAACCTTAAATAAGTTTTCCAGGTGAAATGTACATATTTGTACCTTTTCAAAACCTGATCATTTAAAAAGAGACGAGAGGGGGTGTGTGGAGTCAATACAACTTATAATACACGACAATATAATTTCAAAGGATTATGGTACATATGATGTACCATATTATGTTCCCTGACAAAAGGTACTGAGGGTTCCACCCCAGTGACAAGAGGGGTACTGCCCCGGTTAGTTTCATACCTTTTTTCTGAGAGTTTATAGATTCACTGATTTTGTATAATAAATTAAACGGTTATATTTATTCTGTTATCATCATTACCCATTTCTTATCGCCACCATTGTAAAGAAACCTAAACTGGCAAGTTTCTCTACAATGTACCATTTCACATCAAACTACTTTGAATCATTTTCACTTAATTATACAGAAACTTTGACAACCACATAATTCAAATTACACAGTGAAATTTGGGGGTGAAAATCTATGAAGGATTAAATGTATAGGCTTTGGACTCTTCGGCTAACCATAGAGCATCACAGGGATTTTCCAAGAAATGTCATTTATTTTTCTAAACAGACAAAAACAGTTCAGACCCGGGGCTTGTCCAGATGCTAATGGCAAACTGCAAAATGATGGCACTTCCTCAAAGGTCTATTTTGGGACCTCAGTGTTTCGACCACTTTTTTCAGCAACTTTTCTGAAATGGACATGGACCCAGTTTACTCTACGGTCCAACCAGATGGCCAAAATTTAAAAAACATGGGCCCATGAAGACAAAACATTAACATTAATAATACTGAGCAACTAGCCTCTATGAGATGCTCAAGAAAACCAAAGAAAAGGAACAGATGTTATAAAATTGACAAAACAGACAGGCAGAGGAGAGAGCAGTGTATTTGGCAGTGATGATATCAGTCATGACTGGTGTAGGTGGATGCGGGTAGAGGGTCTCTGTTTTGCTGGGGTAAAGGTAAGGCTGTCCACCCTGTTGCCCACGTGGGCCGAGACTGGCCTCAGAGGTCAAAGGTCGAAGGTCGTAGCTCATTTGTCATCTGCTGACCCACCGTGACTTCTAGGCAATGAGCGAACACTTCATCAGTCTTTGCTTCCTGGGTCGAAGGCTTCCTCGTCGTAACCAGGCACGTTGGTGCCCAGGATTCGAATAAAAAAACTTGTGTGGCAGGATTCGGTCAAGGATTTTGGCGTCATCAAGGGGGGGGGCGTCTCTAGGCTGAGGTCACGATGGGCAGCATCCTAGTCCACTCAGGCACCAGAGCAGCAGCAGCTGAAAGATGGCCATGAGCCAAACGGGTGGAATCAGACCGGACGCCCCGCCACAGTCCACACCCTGTTCCTTTATCCAGAGTGAGACAGAGTAAGCAAGTCACATCGAGGGTCTCCCATGACAGCATGTATACTGAGGCCTAATACTGGTTACAGACTGTGACACATTTTTAAATAGCATAGCTGAATGTCTGTGGCATCAAATCTTTTAAATGTAGACCATAACATTAAGGTTTTAATTAATCTGTCAATAGTAAAGAGTTGGGGTAATAGAGCAGATTAAAGGTTTGGAACCAAGAAGCGCTAAGTTAAGTTTATTAGTCGGATTCGTGCAAATGTAAGCAAATGAGACAAAAGCCAACAGTGTAATTCAAACGACAAACAAACTAAACTGAACTACGGCCAAACACACTGTTGTAAATGCACCTAAAAGACTAAAGGCTAGAAGCCGATTCGTGCACTGGATCCATCACAGTCAGGAGGAGTCTCAGAACAAATGAGGTGGTGATTAGGAGCTCTGTTCAGCGAAACACGCACCATATGAGCTTAAACCACTGCATTGTTTTGGCAACAAAAAAACATTATTTTGCTTTGAAACACTGTTTTCATTTGAAGCACACTGCCGGCTTAACAGAGAGATATAGGTGAAAAAAGAAGGTAAATATCTATGACTAAGGAAGAAGAAAGAAAGAAAGAAAGAAAGTAAGAAAGAAAGAGAAAGAAGGGAGAAGAGAAGAAGGGAAATTGAAAGATAGAGTGAGAGAAAGAGAAAGAATGAGAGAAGAAAACAACGAAAGGAGGGAGAGAGAGAATGAGAGAAAGACAGAGAGAGAAAGAGGGAGAGAGAAAGGAATGAAGGAGGAAGACAGAAAGAGAGGGTGACAGACACAGAAAGAGAAAGAGATAAAAAGAGAGAGGTGAAACAGAGAGCGAAAATAAGAAAACGGAAGAATGTGGGACAGAGATCAAGAGGGAGAGGAAGCAAGAGAGACAGAAGGAGAGATAGTAAGAAGGAGAGAGAGAGGAAGAAATAGAGAGAAAGAAAGATAGACAAACAGAAAGAGAGAATTGGAGGGGAAGACAGAGTGAGAAAGAGGGACAGAGAAAGGAATAAAGGAGGAAGACAGAAAGTGAGGGTAACAGAGAGACACAGTGAGAGAGCGATAAAGATAAAAAGAGAGAGCGGGAATGACAGATAGAAGAAGAGATAGAGAGAGGGGGAACGACAGAGAGAGAGAATAAGAAAGAGGAAGAGGGTGGGACAGAGAGAAAGAGAGAGAGAAAGCAGGAGAGATAGTAAGAAGGAGAGACAGAGAAATAGAGACAGAAAGACAGAAAGCGGGATAGATAGATAGATAGATAGATAGAGAGAGAGAGAGAGAGAGAGAGAGAGAGTTAGAGAAAGAAAGATAGAGATAGAGAGAGAGATGGACTGACCCGAGACAGCACATGAACACTGGCAGCAGTAACATGAGCAGAGAGGAGAGCAGCGGAGAGCCAGCGCTTCTCCTACACACGGCCTCATCCTAACACACATTACACAGCCCAGCGCACAGCAGAGAGAGAGACAGAGAGAGAGAGACAGAGAGAGAGGGAGAGAGAGAGAGATAGTCATGCAGCAAAAACAGAGCACGGAGTAAAGTGTGAAGAAGTGCATGGAAGAAGCAGTTAAGCAAGAGGAAAAAGAACGAGTGTGCAAACGTGTGTGCAGGAGTGTGAAGCAAAGTTAATAAAACATGAAACTGGAAAAACTGTCGAGACCAAGCATTCAAGCACAGAGATCTGTCACACAGAGACCTGCTGAAGAGCGAAGGCTTCTCCCCACACAGACATTTGTCTCCTTCAATATACGCTATCAGATCTCCGATATCCACTGATTCTCATAAACCAAACAGGTTCCTGTGTGACAGATGTTGTTAACTGGTTATAGATAGTACAGAGAGTAAAAGACAAGCAGTCTGAACATCAAGCACATGCAGTGCTTCTGAGTTTGGTTGCTTGCAGGCTGATTTACACACAGCAAGTGATTTATCATGAACAGTGTTTGACTTACACTTTCATTGTCGTCAAAGCACTCAGTCGGACCTTTCCGGTACCGTGGGTTGTTGGCTATATCGCAGGGGTCTGGACCTGAAGCTGAGACCACATGTTCAGGAAAAAAACCCAGAAAAACACACTTGTTCTGAAAGCTTCGTATTTACCCATTCATAGGTGTCAATCAGCAAGACCAAATAAACACTGAACAGGCCTCTCATTTTGCCTGATTACTCCCATCAGTCGCAACGTAAAAGAATAAAATATGATAAATAAATGAAATTCCAAACTGCCTTCTTAGACATCATCTGTGTCGATGTCCCTGAGAGCTCTTAGACAAAACAGACTCATGTGAATGAATTCTCTCAAGCAGCAGACCATGTTTCAAATCACACAGACTGACAGTGGTTCCAGCATTTTAAGAACTGACCTGCCCATGCTCCGCCCTCAGCTGTGTTTTTTTTCATAGCTACTGCTGTGAGGCTGTACAAACCCTACAGAATGTCGGTAAAAATGTTTATTTATTTACTTCGTGTTTATTTAATAAGAACGGAGACTTGAATATAGAGAAGTACACGTAGTCTGAAATCATATACCGTAGCATTTATAGCTATATGCTAATTTGGAATTTGCAAGCTAGCTAGAGACTCACTTCCATTCGACGCAGTACCAAAATGTAGTGTGAATCTCAGTTTTACTCAAAATACCTGAATTTAGAATGTGTTATTAATGTCAAAAATGACATGTGGTAGAGTAATGTGAAAAAGTCAGCGACCCCCACCCCTCCTCCCCCTTTATTTAATTTCCAGTCAAAATTGCAAAAGTATGACAGATACGCATCTGAAGCAAGAGTGGAGCTTGATCTCTCAAAGATAAAAGCTTTAAGTGCTGTTTATCTGATGGTGATCTACCAGGTCTTGCATAGTTGTTAGGAGTCCCATTTTCTTTTTGTCTTTTAATCCTTTGTTATACACTAATTTTGAAAAAAAAAAAAAAGTTTTTTGCTTATCTTCCTTCCTTTATTTATTCTTATGCAGTAGATTATGTGATTATATCTAACCTCCTCAGAAATGCCTCCTGAAAAATGAGTAACATATTGGCTGTTTTGACTGAAAATTAAATGAATGAAAGGTGGTCTCTAACCACCTAAATTTGTCTCTCTCTGTTGCTGTCACTGAGTAGCTTGAATTTATTGATATAACTTGAGGCCCAATATTATCACATGTTCTGGTTTTGCCATTTGCCTATATGGGAAATATTTTGATTGATTTAGGTATGCTAGCATTTGCTTGGCTAAAAATGAGGGTGGCTATTTAATCTTTCAGAAGACTTACTCCCTTTCCTCTATTGCCTGAACTACACAGCACACATAACGTAATTTTGTCCATGCCAGCACATTTGGTGCTTTGTAGATATCAAGCCACCAAGAAAGAGTGATACTAGTTAACCATGTTAGCTAGCATTAACTAGCAAACTAACCCTGGCTTCTGTCATCTGTAGGTTCGCAGTCAGGTTGCGAGCAGCAGTAAACATAAAATGGGTGAACATATTAAAATAGGATTTGAATTTCAGTCTAGAAATTTCACAAAAATGTCACCATTAATGAATTAGTTTGTATGCACTGCAGTAAACACAGCGGCAGGCTAGAGACGTAGAGCCGGCTGACGAGGAAACGGGTACACCTTCAAGGTTTTAGGTGAGGTGGTAATTATGAATTATAGTCATAATTATATAGTCATATATAGTGGAATGATAGAGAGACATTAGCACTGAAGTATGTCTTACGACGTTCAGCAAATATAACCTTTGAAAGTCAACATATTTGGTCGAAATGATCATATCAGTTGGCTTCGTAAGATCCTAGTCATTCAATATTTAAAATTGCTCACAAAAATAAATGGGACCCAAGGTTTAATCATAAGTTTGTATGTATCTTATTCATCAGCGCATCATTTTATTACACACTGGAAATTTAGAAATTGAGTTAAGATGCTGTAAGGCAGACTGAGGGAGAAGCAGCTGGACCTTCAGGGCTTCAGGTTAGGTCTTAAAATGATACTGCACATTAAACATGCACTGTTATTATTAGTTTTGCATTAGACCTTTTGCAATGTATACAGCCCCAGGGGGGTAGGGGGTTGTGTCCCTACCAATCTTGAGGCCAAACCTATGCACTTGGTGTGTGTGTGTGTGTTGACGCAGGATACAGGGCTGCTCAGCCTGGATGAGCGGCTTTACATCACACGTCTTGCAGCTCTCCTTAGCATCTGCAATAATCAGCACCAGATTGGTCTTCAATAGCTTCTCAGCAATGAACTGCCTGGTGAGAGAGAGAGAGAGAGAGAGAGAGAGAGAGAGAGAGAGAGAGATTTAAATTCTATTGAAAGAGGACTGTGCAGTCCCCATGCTCCATGCCCCCTCTGCCAGTCCTCTTCCCCATATGTCCATATTCACTTGTGGATGAGCTGTAAATGATTGTCTTACCTGGAGCAGTTGGCACACTCCATGTTTCCTTTGAAGCTTCTCTCTTTGTTTGCAAAGAAGTATTGAGTCTGTTCAGTGATGCAGCTTTCTTTCTCCAAGACGTCATCATCTGTCTCCGCTGAAGATCAAAGTACAGAGCAGTGTTTGAAGTAAAGAAATCACTCATGATGCTTAAGTGATGAGTAAAATGTTGTCGTATTTACATCTTTTCAACATCTTGGAATTGAATACCTAATTGTAAAAAGACACTTAAAGAGCTTACATGTTCAAAATCTAAAAATCATAGGCAGAAACCAATGTAATCCATCACCCATCACACAGAAACACCCTGGCCATTCAGTGATGTCAGATATATGGAAGCATCAACACATGAAAGCAGCACTGACAATGCACAAGTTGACTCTATAAAGTCAGAATTGTCCAAAAGATACATTTTATCCACCCACATGATAACATTAGGTTATAAAAGTCTCTTTCCTGGAAACTTTCTTCCAAAAGCTCAGTATGTAGAGGCCTAAAATGATGTTTTCAAACACATAAGTGTGGATAGAGTCTCAATGGAACAAGTGTTCCTGTCTAGTGATTCATCTAAACTCTCTGAGAAGATTTCAGGGCTTAGAAAAAGTCACTCAGGCCCCCACATGGCTGCTGTCAAATTTGACATCACCACAAACAATCACATCTGGCATTTCACAACAACTTGATCATCAATGTGCGGCTAGGTTTTTATCCAGTCACTTAGCACTAACAATGTCATTGTTTCATAACACGGCATTACACGCACTTCTAGCAGACGGCAATGACTTTGTCCGTAATGACTTTCAGAGTTTGGTTTCTTACCTGCTTCCAGGAAATTAGGGAACGTTATGCTAACAAACAGCTGCTGCAGTATTGACCTGGAAATCAAAACAAACCAGCAGACGATCATTTTAAACAATAACACAGCACAGACCCACATACTCAACTTTAGTATGTCTGACTCAAATAATGACTCCTCTACAAGCAGGAATAAAGGGTCAAAAGTGATCTTGGCAATGAAGCTATCAGTTAAACTTAAGAAGTTAATTCGTAGACATAAGAGAGGGACATTAAACCTCATCTCTGTCTGCGGCATCTGTAGTGTACGTACAGCTACCCCTGAAAATAAACCTGTTGACTCAAAATACACTTACAACAGAAGGGCAGTGGCTGATTTCTGTAAAGATTTATGCGAAACATGTAATTTTGTGTAATACATTTTGTGAGTTATTTTAGGAAAATCTGTATTATTTGTACTTTCAGGATGGGACTCATTTTCCAGAGAGAGGAAGTTGTGGTAATACATTACTGGATGGGAACCCTCATTCAGAGAAGGCCTAATGTTCTCTGGAAACTAAAAACACCAAATAATAACAAAATAATGTTTAGGTTATTTGTATTCAACAGAGTCACGCTTATATTTAAACTCTGTATTTTTCTTGTTTCATTGTTAAGTTTAAGATGGAAACAAAAGGGTTAAATTCTTGAAACACCCACTATAACATTAGTCAATCAAACATTTTCCGCCATGGTGTCGAGGTAGATATCATGGGACCAACGACGTGAGAAAAAAAATGTCACTCTAAGCTTTCTGGAAGTTCTAGATACGTCACAGACTGTCAATACGAGCAGCAGTCTAATCAATCTCTACTAGGCTCTCTCTACTAAAAGAATTACAAAGTACACTCTTAAAAAGATGGTTCTTCAAGGGTTCTTTAGTAAAGACAAAGGTTCTATATAGAAGCATATACAACACACTCTCCAATAATCTGAAGGATTATTTCATGATGCTCAGAACCCTTCAAGCATGCAAATGGTTTTTGAGTGTTCATGGTGAGTGTAAGACATATGCTAATATGTCTGTCACAAGCTTCAGATAGCTTTTAGAAGCTTCAAATGTTCATGTGAATCATTGTTAGCTTTGTGCTAACAAACTACCAGAATCCTATAGGGACTCTAGCTGAAATTAGCATTATCGTAGTAACAGTTTTTTTTTTTTCAAGTTTTGATCAAGTTTTGACATTTACAGCCTAAGTTGAAAGCCTAGCTCTAATAGTCATGCTTCACCACTGTACATTACAGATATAGTGTGGCTTAGGTTTTCACATGATCTGTCTTATCGCGCATTGACACCAGACAGCCTTAGCAAATATAACCGGGATTACTTTTTTACTGATTTGCTCCAGTGTATAAAAGTTGGATAAAATCTCACAAAAACAGCTTTGGTAAGACCTCTCATTCTCTCACGTCCGTCTCATCCTAGAGTGCAATGTTGTAGGTTTGAATCTATATTATACACTCTCATGCTCCAAATGTTTACTCATGGAATTTAGCAGCTGCCCATTAGATTCTACTGTGAGTGAGTTTTGAGTCAACGTGTTTTTGTTCTTTTCTATTTACAGAAATATGTGCCTAAATTATTGTCTATGTCAATCGACTATATGCTACAGAAGTGGCAGATAGAGATTAGGTTGGAAATCACTGGAGTATTCCCTTAAAGACAGGTAACAAAAGAGGTAAGTGTGTATAAAATGACCAGAGAAAGGTTTGAGAACAGAGGTTAAAGCTGCACTGTGTTAGTTTTAGGGATTTGGAGACCTCTCTGGTAGAAATGTGTAATTGCATGCCACGTGCGGAAGAACATTTTGTAATGTGGGTTGTAGTTCGGACCCCTTCTCTGAATGGATGAATTTGATGATTGCGAGTGCGTAGAAAGATTATTCAAAGAAACTCACTCTAAACTTGGTGAAGGTCGTGTCTTCTGAGGATGTGAGTGAATTATCTACTATTGTCAACATATCTTCATCACTATAATTTTGATCTGCATTTCAGAGCCATCAAGCAGGAGCTTCTTTTTGAGTCTGTGCATGTGATGTTAATACATGAAGATGTATGATGTGGTCTAAGGAACATGTACATGATAATTTCAGGCTTCACAGTGTGACGCACAGCAGCTCACACATAACATATTCCAGCATGGGTTTTATCTCCTGACTCTGTATTGCTATTTAGTATAATTTTAATTAAAAAACACTAACATAATGCAGCTTTAAATTGATTAGCTTTCTCTGTCCATGCATAAACTCTGCTTTTACATCAGAAGTCCACTCACCAGGCTGCTGCAGAGGCCCACCAGCCCACATTCAGTATATCCGCTATGGTCGGCTACGAGGGACAAAATACACAGCGTGTTACTCTCAGATCCAAAATACACAGCGCTAGCTTTCCAGACTCTGCAGTGCAGAGTGACTCCATGAGCAGAGGAGCGGAGGAGCACCCAAACATCCTGCTTTTCATTGGCAAGGCTCCGCTGCGGCCTCTGCCAAATGAAGAAACACAAGGCCAAGGAAGCTGGAGGAACGAGCTCAGAGCGGACCACTACAGACGCTAGTGTAAATTTACAAACAGGGCAACAAGTGAGATCTGGGCTGCATTAGCAAGAACGCACACGCTGCTTTAATTAACGCTGGAGAGGACGCATCCCTGTGCGCTGATTCAGGACTGAGTGTTTGTGTTTTGGACGGTTTAGTCACCGGGGCCAGACTGACCCATAAGTTTAAACTCACTGAAGATCAGAGAGGGAGCGTGAGCCGGCCCTGTGGGTTGATTATAGAGCGATCACACGCCACTGATTGCTGAGGCTCACTTTCGCTTTATGGCCTGCCAGAGTTTACAGGGCCGACTGAAGGCCTGAGCACAAACAGCTATTTTTAGCAGGCGGTAACGTTTTTAGCGGGCCAAGCAACTTCCACGACGGAGGTAGCAGACATGGTGCTCTAAGATTAAAGGCATTTGATTAAGACTTGCAGTGTCATAACTAGGATCAAAATTTGCAAGAGGTCCAGTTTGCAGAACAGTGACATACATCATATGGTGAATAAACTAGCTGCTGAATACCAACTGTCAGTTTAGCCTTTAGGTAAATTATGTACCTTGTTCTTTCATTTGTTTGCTTTCCCTCCCCCCATTCTTCCATAAACTGCTATCACTGTTCCATGAACTGAATTGACTCCAGCTACCCTGTTTAACTGTATTAGATCATTATTTAATTATTTATTTACCTACTTACTGTCAGCCAAAAATACATGCTGAAACCTATATATACGAAATCAGTTGTTGTACATTGATTTTATTGAATTCACCTCTCTATCTTTTTCTCTCTCTCATTTCTTCGTCTTCACTGATACTGAAAAACGTTAAAAGTCTGTCTCTACCAAAGCCCAGTGAACGGGAAGGTAAGCAACTCATAACCAGACTAAATATAGCCTAATGCCATAATACTACGCCATCAGTATGCTAGTTAACAGTGAACTTTTTAATGCTTGTTGTTTTACTTCATTTACTTCATCATAAATACATAATACAACAACTCTGAACCACTCTGGATTCATCATTTGTTAGCTAATATAGTGGGGTGGGGCGATATAGCAAAAACATTGTATCATGATATTTCACAACATTTTCACAATTCAGAATATACAACACAATATTTCATGTTTCTGAGGTTTAAAAGCTGAAACAGACAAAATAGTGCCACAAAGAACAAATACTACTAAAAATACTATAATAAACCAACAAACTGCCAAACTAAAATGTTTCACAAACTGCACTGAAATAAATCCAGTAAAACAGTACTAATGATGCTCTCTTTGTAATGAAACATGTTCCTTAAGTATTGACAGTATCCGCAATATGCTCAGAAAAGTGTCTTGTAACATTACTTATCATGATAACAATAAATATTATTGTACACCCATAATATAACTAACTACCATGTAGCCTCCACTGACCAGCTAGTACACTGTTAGAAATAAAGGTTCTGTACTGGTACATTTTCGTTCATCAAGGTACAAACAATGTAAATGTTCCCTCAAAGGTACAACAGTGGTGTTAAGGTCAAGTTGTAGACCTTAAATTAAGTTTTTCCAGGTGAAAAGTACATATTTGTATCTTTTCATAATCTAATGTTTTAAAACAGAACAATAAAATAAAAGCCTGGAGACGAGACGGGGGGTGTGGAGTCAGTACAACTTAGAAAATATCATTACAATGGATTATGGTACAGTTATGTTCCCTGACTAAAGGTATGGAGATGTACCCTTGAGGGTTCCACCCCAGTGACAAGAGGGGAACTGCTCCAGTGACAGTTTCATACCTCTATTTCTGAGAATGTAGACTAAAGCCTGCTGACTTAGCAAGCAACATTTCAAGGGGTCTAAACTTAAAAAATAAATAAATAAAATTATATGCCTTGCATTTCACAAGCATAATCTGTTAGTTACCCTCATAAACATGTATTTTATCATAGCTATGTTGTATGTTAGCCTATAGTATGTGTGTTGTATACCTGTGCACTGGGTAAACACAGTCAAGTCTATGTCCATACCACAGCTGTTCTCTCCTGAGAACCAGTCACTGCCGACTGTGTAGTCTCGTCGCTATGACTATATGTCAGCAACAAATTCAGCTGAATCCTCCAACAGTTTCAAAAGAAACTTGTTTTGGCCACTATGACCTGCCGCTCCACTCAGTGATCGTTAAGTTTAGTTGTAAATGTCAGTCACTATTGAACTCACCACATATACTGATCTGAGGCCTGCAGATGATCTGTTTTCTTTGACGGGGTAACAGACCGACTGGTAGTCGTAGGTTTTGTTGAAGGAGAACAGAGACTCATTCAGCAAGTTGATCATCAGAATGGGGTCAATCACACCGAAGAACTGGCCGATCTAACAGACAGATAGACGGAGACACACAAACACAGACAATCTTTCTTTTAGCTGTGATCGTTTGGTAAGTGTTTCACACAGAAATATGTGATCATTTACTACATGTATGACAATTTCATCTGAATAGCTACCAAGAGTGACATTGCAACACACGTCATCTGCAGCATATTTAAAAGTAACAGTGTGCCTGAACAGATGTTACAGTTAAAACACATCATTAAAATTTATTGGCCTGTCTCAGTATAAGAACTGTTTTTCAGCAGGTTTGCTGTTCCACAAAAACAAGACAAAAGCAAGAAAAGAGAAAGCAAAGCTGAGCAAAGCAGATTTTGGTGTACATGTGTGATTATACGACTTTAACTCACATTATGTTAAGGCCAAGGTTACAGTTTGGATTTTACAACAGGAATTTTATCTGTAACTGTTTAAAGTGGGACGTGTCTGCTTACTAATACTAAAGAAGGTCTTCCATGAAAATGTCTGTTAAGTTTAGAGCTCCTTTAAATTTACGTGTTAGCAATATGTGGTTATTGGAAAAAGCTTCTGTCACAATGTTTTTTGAAGTATATAATCAAGTATTATCAACTCTTTTTGAACAACTGCATACATCATAATGTAGAAATCTTTTTTTTTTATTTAGATCAATTATAGAGAGTAAACTTTAACAACTAGTGTTTCACTGTGTAAAAATGCGTAGCATCAAGCAGCTGATTGGATTTCAGCCACAGACTTTTTTCCAGTTATTTGATTTCCAGTCAAAACGGCCATAAAGTACACGTTATTCATTTATCAGTGTCAGATAAAAGCAGAAAACATACATTTAACATAAACTATACAGAAAGCTCAATAACTACATATAAATGAGTATTTATATGTAGTTCAGTATTTAGTCTGTCCAGCCTTTATTAAAGTTTCCATTCTTTTCAGGAGACTTGCTTTCAGTTTTTCAAAGAAATCTGTAGGGATATTTTTCCACACCTCTGAAGTTCAGTCTTAGGAGTTGGTAGAATTTTCCACTTTGAATATTCTTTCTATTTTCTTAGTAAGGCCTTCTTGACAGCTACACATACTTCCAGACTCCTAGTGTTAATAAATATATATAATAAACAATATATATATATATATATATATATACCTTTTGAACACTTTTTCATTAAGTTTTGAACTTCTGTTTTTTCACTTATTTTCCTTTTATTTTCCTCTTCCTTATGTAGTTAATGGCCATTTTGACTGGAAATTAAATAATAATAATGACTTTTACACAGTGCGGTACTTTTACAAATTCTAAACATATATATATATATATATATATATATATATATATATATATATATATATATATATATATATATATATATATATATATATATACGTTTGAAAACTCTGCTCATCCTTTACATTGTGTTAAGATTTCACATTACAGGGACCAGTACAAAAGGTCCAGAATAAATTTCTTACAAAAACTTTCATTACAAGTTAATAAAGTCTTTTTTCCTTCTCCTGTAAAGTTACCATTTTGGAGATAAAGGGTTTTGTTCCGACAGTGACGATACCCTTTGTACAGGCATCCTGCTGTGATTGAGTTTGAGTGTGTGGGCTCATGGGAGGTCAACAGGATCCGTACTAATCTCATTAACACAGCTCACTACATTACCATAAACTAACCTGATGGAAGTGTTGTCTTTGAGCCAAGAAAATCTCTGAGGTGTGATACAGATTGTGTGTGTGCATGTGGGAAGAGAAAAAAGTACCCTTGGCCTGCCCTTGTTCTGGTTACTGTTAAGAACACAGAGCGAATAGCTCCCAACTCAGCTCCAGAAGAAACAATGTCCTGTCAGCAGCGCACTGTGTGTGTATGTGTGTGTGAGACTACAAGTCCAGAGGAAGCATAAATCTGGGTGTGTATAAAGCGCTCTCCGCTTTCTAGCCCTCTCTGCAAGCAATAACACCCCTAACGAATGGGCAGTCAGTGCCGGCAGCGGTCAGCGTGGACCCTGGAGAGGCTGTGAGAGGAGGGTTAGGTCCAGGTTGGCTTTAGCTCAGCACCATGATTTATCCCGCACGCACTCCACTCCAATGGGCCTCCCTCACTAAGCCCAACCACAAACATTTACTCTGCTACAGCAGGGGGGAGCAAGGGGGAGCCTGTAGTGTGGTTGACTGACAGATGAGGGACTTTAATGTGAGAAAAGAAAAACCAACCTTATCGATATAATGATCCTGATTGGCCATGACTAAGAATCCCCCGTCGTCTAGGAGCACGCAGTCAATGTTCTGTGGAGACAATCAGGAGAGAGGATTAAAATAGACTTAACACCAAATACATCAATGTTTCATTAGAAGCCCAGCACTTATATCTAATACACAGAGGTATACAAACTGCCATGATAATGTAAAACTGTCAGAACAGCAGCAAAATAATTTATTTATTTTTATTATTTACTAATTTATTTGTCAAGGAAATTGCCTATTAATAAACAGTGTCAACAGAACTAGCCAGGGTTAGCCAAAAGGCAAATTTTTGTTAGATAAGTTTTGCTATATTTTAATATTTTGAAAAAATGGGGTCACAATATATAAATCACAAAGTATGAGTGATAAACAATGTTATTTTTGCCATATTGAAGACTGTTAGAATTATAATAGAATCTTTGGAATACACTGAGAACACTAGTACAAACTAAAAAACCTTAATTCAGACAAGAGATCAGTACTATATTGTTGTAACCTTGTATCTCCATTTATGTCTTTTTTATAATTGTATACATCATTTGAAAATGCTAGCTGCCCTTTACATTTGCTAAGATGTAGAATGAAGAAATGACCAATAGCAATGGTCCAAAGTTCCTTGCAATAAAATCTTGCTACATTTACAATCAAGTTAAGATTGATTTTACCTTCTCCTGTAAAGTTACCATTTTGGAGACAGAAGGTTTTGTGAAGTTTACCGTAAGTGTACTTTACTGAAATGAATTTAAATGAACACTGCAAATGCAGTGATTGTGTTTTGTGCAATATTTTGTGTGTGGGCACCACACCTACAACTGACTGATCAAGGAGTGAATGCAAAAAAGGTGGAAAAAAGAGAGAACTGGAGTTGTGGGTGGGTTTTGGAATTTTGAGTGGATTCTGATTTGTGCTGGAAGGTCAGACCCCCTTGTGCTGAACATTCAGGAGTGGAATGTAAGAGTGATGGAGAACAGGGAGGACACAGTGAAGTGGTGAAGGTGGAAAAACAGACTGCTGAGGTATTTAGTGCTTAGAGTTTTAATTAAACAATTTAAGAATTCAGTAAGTAAACAGTGTAAAGTCTCACCTGATCATTTCTTTTGCAGCCACATATCTCATCATTACACTGTGAGGGATAGACAAAAACCACAAGCCTCATCATTAACACAGTCTTTGAACGCCACAGTAATTAAAGCTGAACTGTAAAATGAATATATTAATTTATACGGTTTTGGTGTGAGTCTGTCCAGGAATGTCTAGGGAATATTTAAGATAATGCACAGGGTCCACTGGAAAAAAGCTATGATACTCTTTACTGAGGGGTGAAAAAGAATGCTTCTGTGTTTCTGACTCACATTAGACTTCTCGGTAGCATTTGTGAAGCTTTCCATCCAATTTGTGATGTCCAGTTTCACACCAACCACTAGAACAAATAACAGCAGAGCACCATTATCAGCTCTTCATGAAGGGTCTTTTTGGAAGAGTCACACTTTACACAATGCAATATAACACCTACATTATTACAGTAATGTAACATTTACATATAAATAAAGTTATTATTATTATAATTATTATTATTACTATTATTATTATTATTATTATTATTTCTCAATGTACATCAGTACGTCTGGCCATCCATCTGTCCATTATTTAGCCTTACCTGCTGGTTTAAGCGTCACTCCATTTATCCTAAGATCCACTGCTTTGCTCACTAAAATGGTCTCGCTTGCATCTGACAGAGTGAGAGAGAGACTTTCCTTTAACATCAGTCAAACACACTCACAGACACACACACACGCACACACACACACACACACGCACACACACACACACACACACAGAAACAGACTTACGGCTGTCATTGTCTGGTAACGGTAAAGACGGTGTGAAGATGTAAATATCATTATCCAGGCTCCTCTTGTAGAAACTGGACTCATATGTCTCTGGTTCCTCATTCCAATCTAGACCAGCACTGTAGAACATTCACAAGCACACATACATTTATACACCTTTTACTCAGGACATGGGGTCATACATCTGACCATATGTACTCTACTGTGCAGTTTTAGGCACCTGAAAAAATGATATTTAAAACGTAAGTTATCTGGGCAACAAATATGTATTTACTGAGAAAAAAATAATACTAGCATAAACACAAATAGCATGCATACAATAAATACTGGTTTTCTGTAGGTGTTTGTTTAATCATTTCCAAACGTCCCATCATGGCAAGTGTAGTTAATATGTATCATGTAACATGACTTTTTATGTAGTTAAACAGATTCAAGTAGAACATGCTTCTGGCCATCTTCTCGTTCTCATTTAGATGCACATGTCAATTTTGACAGCAATCGGACATTCGACCTGATGATTTTGTACCATAAAAGTAAGTTTTTTTTGGTCCCAGGTGCTTTTTGATGACTGAGTTGTATGTATAAGCCTTACATGGATGAAAACGTACATGAAACATATATCTCAAAAATAGTAAATATACAAGAAAAGACAAAAATGTTAACGTAAATTAATGTAAACTAAACCAAAACATTTGTATTGGTTCATTCATTGTGAATTTTTCACACAAGGACTACTGCTGTGTTCAAATGATGTAGAAAAATAAAAACTGACAATTTTTTTTGGACAGCAATAATATGTACATACTTATATGTAATACAACACACATACAGCACACATCTTGGTGACCTTAAGGCACCTTTGTTTGTCTGGATCTTCAATGCAGCCTCTGTAGGATTACCATACTAAACTTTGTTTCTAAAGTAGTAAACACTCCATCATCCCTGTGTGTACACTCCGCCATAAATCCTGTTTACACTAAAGCTCAAAATCTAAATCATTCCGTTCTCAGAATTTGACATTAGTGGTGTGCAATTAAACTAGTCAACAGATTTGAAGGGTGTGTTTACTGCTTCGGAAAAGTGGAGCGTAGTTCAATGAAAGCTGTTTAAGCAACTGGACAAAGATGTAAACCTAAAGTATTTAAAGCAGACTCATACCTCTTGGGATAGACCCTGGTAATGCCTCCATCTGTGGCCACAAACCTTGCGCTGATTCGTTCACTCCTGCCAATCACACGTGTTCAGACAAACAATAGAACGTTTAACACATAACAGGACAGGAAGAGTTAATTCCTTAAACTCCAACTTTAGCCTTACCATTCAGTAGCTACTATGAACTAGTTAGCCCTAGTGTCTATTCTATCTGCACAATATATTGTTTGTTAATGGTTATTATAATATTTTGCTTGGAAACATGATTTCACAAATGGCTGCAATATGCAAACAAACCTCTGTATCATGAGCACTCTGAGCATCATGACCAACCTCAGATGATATAGATGAGTTTTTCTGGGATTTAAGATTAATTAAGTGGTTCATGTCATCCAGCAAACTTGAACCATTTTGGTTCACAGCATTATGTTTTAAAAAACCGCAGTATGTAGCAGTATAATTACAATCTGCTGTTTTGTCCATGTCATGAAGCTCTAACAACCATGAAACTAATACCTAAGCTATGTTTTTATGAGACCGAGGGACTGAAAGGTGGGTGTTTACAGTTTAAGTAGTTTCCTACAGTTCACATGAAGTGAACAGGCTGTATGTAATGAATTAGTAAGGATGTGAATGAAGATAGCTGGCATGCACGTCATCATGTGATTTATACAGAATGCAGTTTCATTTAGCAACATTTAAATGAGTGTGTGTGTGTGTGTATGTGTGTGTGTGTGTGTGTATGTGTGTGTGTGTGCTATCATGACTCACAAGTCCTGTGTACGCCACTGTTTCACCATTTCAGATGTAACACCAGCGTCCAGCAACAACCGGTTTACCAGATCCACATTGCCTAACCACATAAAAAAGTGTGCATAAGAAACAAACGCATAATAAAATGTAGTCTTAGTTTTTTTGGTTGGCACACTGGCCTGTTTTGATGAGTGTTATCTTCTCAGATGTAACTCAGAAGAGGCACAAAGTGCAACTTGAGAGGATTCAAGTCCAACTTACAGAATATATCCCTTCATGTTTCAACCAGACCTTGATTTGGTTTACATATATTTTGTATGTTGATGTACTCAGGTCTGTTTGCTTATGCGCAAATCACATTCTTATACATTTTCTTGAACAGTCTTGTCCAGTATATTTACAGCATTGTATTTATTGCTGTGTTTGGGGCCCAGTTTTACACAGTTGTGTGTTTATTGTATTGTAATTGAGTACTGTAATGCACTGTCTTGTATAACGGGGAACAATTTCACAATTTCGGCAGAAATTTCACAATTTGTGAAGTGAACAATGCAAGCAAAATAGTTTGTTGTGAAATACACCGTTGTAGAGAAACGTACTTAATCAAAACTGGGGATGAAAAACAAGATACATGTATATAAACGTTTAATGACTCAAAAAACCTCACAGTCATCTCTTAGACAACATTGTCTTGAAAAGGTTGCCTGATGTATGAGACACTGTTTTACGTCAGTTTGACACAAACCTTTGGCCTAATAATTTATTTATTATTTACCATGTACTTAACAAAAGAACAGAAACTTTAAAAAACACACTTACAATAGATGCCACTGGGCAGGCGCTGAAGCAATTGTCTTTTGGCTTCTATTACAAGTGAGTTCTAGTTTTGAGTTAACAAGACTTTGTACTAATTTCTAACTACGAGGAAATATGTTGGAATGATTGTCTGTGTTGACAGACAGTACGATACAGATATATTAGAGATCAGACTTAAAAATGCTATGGTATTTCTTTAACTGCACCATGTGTTACATACATCGTATGGCCAAAAGTATGGGGACATGTTTCAGCCACACCCATTGCTAACAGGTGTATAAAATCAAGCACATAGCCTTGTAATCTCCATAGACAAACACTGTCAGTAAAATGGGTCATTCTGAAGAGCTCAGTGACTTTAAACATGACACTGTCATAGGACGCCACCTTTGCCAGAAGTCAGTCTGTAAAATTACTGCCCTGCTAGATCTGCCCCAGTCAACTGTAAGTGCTATTACTGTAAAAATGGAAGCATTTAGGAGTAACAACAGCCCAGCCACAAAGTGGCAGATCAAGCTACCTCAAAGAGCAGGCTGCTAACTGCTGTAGTATGTAGCCCTACTCTCTGTTGCATCATTCACTACAGTTCCAAACTGCCTCTGGAAACAAACACCAACACAAGAACTGTGCGTCAGGAGCTTCATGAAATGGGTTTCCATGGCAGCGGTAAACAAACATGAGGTCACTCTGCAATGCCAACACGCCACTGGACTCTGGAGCAATGACAACGTGTTCTCCGGAGAGACGAATCACACTTTACTACCTGGCAGTCTGGTTGACAAATCTGGGTTTGGCAGATGCCAGAAAAATGCTACCTACCGGAATGCATAGTGCCAACAGTAAAGTTTGGTGGAGGAGGGATAATGGTCTGGGACTGTTTTCCTTAGTTCCAGTGAAGGGTAATGTGAAGACTACAACATACAGAGACATTTTAGACTATATATTTATTTATATATGATTTTAGCTTTGTGGCAGCAGTTTGGGGAAGGCCCTTTCCTGCTCCATCACGACTGTGTCCCTGTGCACTAAGCAAGGTCCATGAAGACATGGCTTGATGAGTTTGGAGTGGAGGAACTCCAGTGGCCTGCACAGAGCCCTGACCTCAACCCCACTGAACACATTTGGGATGAACTGGAACGTTGATTGTGAGCCAGAACTTTTCATCCTACATCAATGCCTGACCTCACAAATGCTCTTTTGACTGAAAGGGCACAAATTTCCAAAATGGAGGTTGTTATAGCTGCAAAGGGGGCAACTCCATATTAATACCCATGGTAATGGGAGATTCAGCAAGCTCAAATAGGTGTGATGTCCACATACTTTTGGTCACATGGTGTATGCCTTGGTCACTTGTGTTGTGTGGTCCAGTAAACACTGTCTTGTACGCTGCACTGTTTATGTGGTTCTGATTACAAACTTTACTTGATTTTGATCTTGACATACATGTGTTAATGCCTATTTGGTTCATATTGTGGAGAACAGGTTCCAGATCCTGACCTCTGACGGAGTTACTGCAGAAGTCAGTGAGGAGTAGGAGTTCATAAAAAAGAGCAGGCGAGAAACCAAGCAAGTAAAGTAATGTGCAGATTAATTCTGCGTGACGTGAAACATGTCTGTATTGTATGGCTGCATATGACTGCAACAACCCATCAAAGGGGCAGTGTTGTTTTTTTTTTCTTGGGGTGCGTTCAGCCTCCTTTGAACGCTTTAAAGTGTCACGCTGCAGTTCATTAATGTGCAGGCCGGGGTAACTCCTTTATGACACACCACACACACTTCAGAGAGGGCAGCTGGTGTAACACTTTAGGCTGCTCCGCGCCCTCCCAATACTGTGTGCTTTTCATTAGGGCCTTATTGAAGGCAGCCCAGGAATTCAGTTCAACTCAACCGATCTGTCCGTAACCCCCCTTTATAATCCCAAGATCATACACGACAATTACAGGGGCCTCCATGACAAATCTGTACAAATATGAATGGTTTAAATTGAGATGTTTTTTTTTTTTCAGATAAACAATTTTCAGCTTTGTGATTATGGATTACGCTACAGAATAATGAATTGAGCCTTGTTCTACATATAAAAAGACCGTTAAGTGAATAAAGACGGTTCTCAAATGATGATGCCCATAAAAAAGACCCATAAGTACACAATACACTTAAAAAGACCTTTAAGTGATTAAAGATGGTTTAGAAATGATGATAAATAGCAGTGAAGCTACACATACACTAGAAAAACTCTGGGTCAACTGGTGGTCTGTTGGGATGTCTGAAATAGCAATCAACTCGCTGAACGGCTCCTTTCATTGTGCTACATTTTGAATGGTTATAACCCAACCCAATGTCCCCCCCACCCACTTTCCATGCCTCACTACGTCTCTCTCTCTCTCTCTCTCTCTCTCTATCTCTCTCTCTCTGTGGCATGTCCTGCTTTCTCTCACTCACACAGGGTAATTGGAGTTGGTTGAGTGTGCAGATACAAGGCCAGCCCCCCCACACGCCTAACACGTGCACCGAAGCGAGTGATTACCGCACCTCCAGTGTTCGGATCAAAGGGCTTGATGGAGAAGATGGGGGCAGGGCCCAAGCCCACAACAGCTAACAGGAGAGCAATAAATATCACTCGATATATGCATGTTTAATAATGGACCTCAAGAGACGTGCGTACTTGGCACGCTCAACCAAAAGCTTTATTTAATCAGGTAGGCTAAATGAAAGCTTATTCCTCTGGTGAAATGGGTTGAGGAGGTTAGAGTGCTGCTGGAGCACCTGAATGACTTACTCCATGCTGCCATTGCAATGCTCAACAATAGGACAAAGCAGTTTCAATTAATGGCCAGTATTTGGGAGTTCATCCCAACTAGAAATGCCACAGAAGCAACCCAAAAATCCTGCCATCACTCCTGCTTATTCTGTGTACACTATGCTATAAGCTTCAGCGAACTACACTATAACAACAACCAACCTGAGCTGAAATACACCCCTCTATGTCTGAACTTCATACACATTCAGAGTCTGAAGAAAAGACTTATCTAGCAGGTTAACAGCTCAATACCCTACAGAGCATGTTAGATTCTGTTTTTCTGTTACTCCAACATCAATCATTTGAAGTCACTTCCTTGGAGAAAGACTCAGATTTGAGTCTTCATCCTCTAAACTTGTGTCAAGGGGGCACCAGTTAGCCAGAACTGACCCTAGTCTTGTCATATGCGAAGCTGTTAGGCTACCAGTACTAGCTAGTGCTAAGTAGAGTGAATTTGGATGTGCTGCAGGTGCTCGTGCAGCAGGCTAACAGCTCCATGCACAACTTTCAAGCACATCAATGTATTACGAGTTTAATGAAACTTTATTGCTGTTCTGTTTTGCAGAGCGAAAACTGACAATGTCATTTTCTGTCACCAAAAAGAAGCAGAAAAAAGTGCTGACTTGAACTCGTGAACACCACATTTATGCCCTCCCACTGCTGGGAAATGAACCCAGGAAAGATGGACAGCCATCTGTCCAGCACTCACACAGCGGATGGTTGGGCGTCTTCCTGTCAATGTACTCGTTGAACTCGATCAGGAACTCTGTGTTGTTGCTACTCTGCGGCTTTAGGTCCTTGCAGTACTCTCTACAAAACAAAACGTAAGAGAACCACTAAAGGAAAAGTTTAGCGAAAAATTTAATTTACACTTCTCCAAAATATAGTCGATCAGTCAATAAATGTAGAAGAACATGCAGCCAGCCAGTCAGGAACAAGTAACTGAGCTTCTGTTTTTAGCTACATATTGACTGATTGACTGTGAATGGCAAATGATGGGAATGTGAGATGCCTTTTTTCTATTGTTTTCAATCAGAGACATTCGTTTGTGTGCTGTTTTGGCAGGTTGGGCAGCTGATTTTTGCGCACCCCTGGACCCCTGAGTTGAAAAAAATGAAACTCAAAGCAGTTAAGTAGCCTACTTCACAAGTGTTTTTTTGTCTATGCTGACCAATCAGACCAAAATTAGCATGACATAAATTAGAAGCAGCTCTTTTAAAGTTTTTGGGTCCTAAGGTTGGTTGCTAAGGTTCTTGGTATTAGATGTGAGGCATCGCTGTTTGATGCAGTTTCATCTTCAGAAGTAACTGTGATGTAAATTTTCCATAATTAAGATATACAATGATAGAAATAGGACGGCTATTATTTTTCTGAACCGTTTTCATTTTGTCAGTACTGACAAACTCTTCCCACATTGTATACACCAATGGAAAAAGCAGGCCCCCCACCACCTCCAAAACCCCAGTTGCAGCCCCTGATAACAGTGGACACTGCATAGCTAAAAATAGTAGCAGCCATCTTACAGCCTGAATGTTGTCCCTACTTTTGTAATGTAATCATTTCTTAATAAGTCTACAAAAGTCTATTAAAGATTGTTAAATGCTTCACTCTTAAAAAAGATGGTTCTTGAAGAATTCTTAGCATTGTGAACATCTGAAGAACATTTTCATGAAGCAAAAAAACCTTTAATCATGTAAAGGGTTCTTTGAGATTTCATGGTTCTATAGAACCACTTTCTTTCCCTTTAGGCACCATCTAACCATCTTTTTTAAGAGTGTAGCCTGGTGAGATAAAAGCCATCAGACATGTCTTGGATGACTGACTCTATTTGAGGAACTGGGTAAACTATTCACCAAACAATTCTGTTAAGTCATATAACACAGTACTGGCTCAAGAGTCCACTTAACTCTCTTTATTAAAATCATATCCAGTGAAAACTCACAGATTCACATTTATGACGTATGCACGTGATGAAATCTGATGGAATTGTGTATCGCTGTGACATCACTCACCTGGGAGCTATGAAGGTATATCCATACTCATCAAACTTATCCACCTGTAGGCTTTCAGAGACTGAAAAGGAGGAGAAACAAATCAGAGGCCTGTTTAAAGTATAGCCAAATTGCTGACTTTGAGAGAGTTTTACCGCTGCAATAAAGAGTAAAGACATATCTGATACGACAGTGAAGTGAAGACAAGCGCTGAAAGGTCACATGATCAACTGCGTTAACACAAACATCTAACTGCATTAATTCCCCCGCCTGTGTTCGGTTTTGGACAGGGACGCTATTTAGCGCAGCGCTAGCTGAAACACATTATGATGGATTGAGACAGCACTGCTAGCCTGGAGGCGCCACAGCTACTCTCCAGCTGTCACATCCAGGAAGACTGAACCTCACGGACCAAAGCATCAGCAGTCAGACACACAGTGATACAGCACAATGAAACAGGAAGGAGACCTACACTGTTAAGGCTAGTTTTACACAGTGTGTGGTTACAGATTAGGCACTACTGACACTGAAATCATAATGTCACAGTTTCTATTCTCTATCTGTTTCATCTATAGCACATGGTGAAGCACCATTCATTTCCAAGCATTTCCCTGTAAAAGAAACAAAACTCCATTTACTTAAAATACAGTACTGTGTAGAAGTCAGAGACCACCCTTTCATTCGTCTTTTTTCAGTATTTAGTGTGTTCACCCTTTACCTTTATTACAGCTTCCATCCTTTTTGGGAGTCTTGCTTTTTAGATATTTTTCCACTGCTCCAAAATTCAGTCTTATAAATTGGTTGTATTTGCTGCTTCTCATAATCCTGGTAATCCAAACACATTCAGTGATGTTGAGGCCTGGACTCTTGGGTGGTCAGTCTACTGTTCTGAGAAAAACAACAGCTTTTTGATTGGCAAATTCTTCTTTTTTGTCTATTTTCTCTCCTCAGTAACAGCTTCTTTACAGCTACACATCCTTTCAGACTCAGAGTGTTGAGTCGTTCTTCTCACAGTGGAAGGATGGACAGAAACAGATCTGAAGCAAGAGTGGAGCTTGATTTTCTCCTCTCTCTCAAAGATGAAAGCTTTAAGTACTGTTTACCTGATGGGGACAGTTTTGATGGTCTCCCAGGTCTTGCATGGTTGTTATGAGTCCCATCTCCTTTGCAGCTTTTTCGAACTGCAGTGTTGTTACATAAATGAATGATGGTCTCTGACTTTTTCACAGCACTGTGTATTATAATAGAAATCATTGAGAAGTTGCTGAATTCTGTCAGTAAATGTTTGTGTGAAACACTGTAAATCTGTACAAATAGTGATTTCAGAGAGTGGACTAGGGAAGAATTTGTGGTAAAGGTAATAAGTTACCAACATGGTTGTTTTCACAGCATGGATGCCAGAAAAACCTCAGGGAAAGTGAAAGTAACTGCTGTTTGACTGTGTTTCACTATAGTTTGGATAAACATTGGCTACGACTTTATAAGAAAAGCTTTGCCTGCTTCATCCTAAGACTTGTATTGTTGGAGTGTAATTGCAAATTTGCTCTATATAGTTGTGTATTTTGTGTCAGTACGTTTTCTGTTCTTTTGTATGTTTTCTGGTAAAATTATTGTTCATGGTAACCGATGGTTCAATAAATATGCAGCACAATGAAATTAGGTTGAACACTCCAGGAATATTACTTTATCACCTACACTGTTGGACATATCTGGGATGTCTAGGTGTGTAGCTCCCTTTCTTTAGGCGCATTTCTGAATAACACTGAACATACATTTCTTAATCCCTTAAATTTCACTAATGTGGCTAAATTCACTAACGTCAACTCATCACTCACATAACTTACATATTAGTTTCAGAACAGTTACTTGATGAGTCATAGTAGTTAGTGAGTACTATGTTAATAACTAAAAAATGGTGGGGCAATTTCAGGGGCTAATCGCAGTAAATGACATAACTGAAAACTCTATGTATACAAACACATGTGTGTACATGTATGTGACACAAGAAGGATAAGACATGAGGAGAAAAAAGGAAAAACAAATACTTGCCATTGTCCTCTGGAGGGTCAAATCCCACAAGGAGAGGAAAGAGGGGAGGGAGCAATTGACCGAGGCAGGGGAGAAGGAAGGGGAGACAGAGAATTGGGGGTAAAACCACACGGGTTAAAAGTCACCAATATTTTATTCACAGAGCAAGCCTTGAATAAAAATATTGCATTTTGATCAAAAGGTTCTCTCTCAGCACATATGGAAAAAAAAACAGTGAGGAGGGTCTTAAATGTGGTCATCTAGCACATCTCCACAGCAATGTTACGGCATCGTTCATGAATTATGCATTACGAGAAATTCGACAGTTTCACATTCAAGCACGATTGATGGATGCAATGACAGAGTAACTACCGAAGAAAAATAATTAATAGTTGCAGTTGTTCATATTTTTGCACCAAAACATGCTGGACATGAAAGAGTCATGTGGTCCAATTCAAACTGTTGTGTACTGTCCAGAAAGCGGTCTCTAAATATGTACAAGTGGCCTGAAACTGAAGAATAAACTTTTTGAGGTGCATTTACAGCAAAAGAGTTACAGGTAGAGAAGGACATGGACATCTAAAGAAGACCGAAACATAATACAGAAATCCATACAGTGTTATGGTGCCACATTCAGAACGGTATTATTGTAGAGCAGCCTCAGAACCACTGTCCTGATTAAGTTTTACATGCATATATACCCTCACTGTCCACTTTATTAGAAACATATACCTTCCATTCACTAGCCACTTAATATGGTCCACCTACCTTAAATATCCAAAATGTAGGTACACAAGAACAGACTGTTGAACCCTCTGACTTCTAACATTTTTATACTATATATAACTTATCAAAGTCATCAAAATACAGAGTATTTTAGTAACTGCCTACCTACCTACTTTATTTGTGCATTGTTTTGTCTTTTTTGCCCTTCAGACCCCTACAAACATTGCACTTTGGCCCCCCCAAGACACTTTGTTACTCCCTTTGGCAGGGAGTAACAATAAATTAGCCCAGAGTGTATAATAAATATAATATGTTCGCTTAAATAAGGTAAACTTACATTTAATGAATCCATGAAGGCAGATTTAACTAGCTATTGGTCAAAATTAGAGTAATAGTTAAGTTAGTTACAGCTGCTTTACAGTAATGCATGCTTCTTATGCAGCATTCATGCTAGGGCTTCATTTAAATGCTTCCTTTCACAAGTGCTCTATTTTTGCTTTTAACAATGTATCAGTCTATCAGTCAATGTATCAGTAGATGTTATATAACTTACACTAGGTGACCAGCCACATTGGTGGGTAAGGCAAATTTACCCATCAGAGGTAAAAATTTAGCTGCAGAAAATAAAAAAAAAAAAAAAAATGAAGGCCAGATTTAAAGATAAACTGTAAACTGTCTCACAGATCAAAAGTGAGTCACTGAGACCCCTGGGCTAGAGAATGACTTGCAAATTGTGCATCAACAGATGGTCTACAGTCTCTAACTGCACTTTAAGGTAGACATACAAGAGAAGGGTTTCTAAAAGAATAGCCAGACAGTGTAATAAGGTCTTATGCAAACGTTTCAACACTCCAGTCTAATTACCTTTTCTGTTAATTTTCTAAATGAAGTACTTATTTGCTCAGTTTATATATATACTGAAAAATATAAAACATAATTATAACTTTTGTATAGGGCATATTTTATGTTTAAATTTTTTCCATTGTGTTAAATTCAGCAAATCAACAGTAATTTCTGTTTATTTGCTAAATTTGTCTCATTGAACTGAAAATGTGGCCTGTGCAGAAGTTTTATAGGTAGATTTTATATTTTAAAAGTTTTCAATTTGCCATATTTAAGTGTGTTCTCCGTAGAGAATGTGTTAACTTATTTTCACTTAGAAAATCAATAAAACATGTAATTTGACCATGGATGTTCAAACTTTTGCATATGACTGTGTACACACACACACATACGCTGGAGATGTGTGAGTCTGTGTCTCATGAAACAAATAGAGCTGTTAGGCCAACTAAATGCTTAGAAGTGACAGGGGACATAAAAAGCCAGATCGAGGCAGTTGTTTGGATCAGTCATGGCTTCAACTACTCACCTTCAAACCATGCAAACATCCACTCAACATCCCTGACCTTGCTGAGCCCACTCTCACATACACACACACGCAAAGGCTAATAAAAGCAATTGCAGAGATCATTTGCACACATAAACACAACGCCAATGCCCAGGCCAAAGTATACCAGCTAGAGCAGCCAAAACTCACTGCCTCAGGCGGCACACCGAGCACATGCTCTCTGCATCCACAGCGTCTGACACAGTGCCTGTGTGTGCTGTGTGAAGGGGTCTGAATTCAACCTGTGTGAGTGGGTTCAGCTGCGACAGTCAGCCAAGCTCATTTTGAACAGCTAGGTGCAAATGTTAGATAGCGAGCGAGCGAGAGTCAGAGAACAGGAGGAAAATACTTGCCAGAATGATCGAAGGGTCTCCAGTCTACAGACAGACAGGGAGGAGAGGGGGGAGAGAGAGAGAGAGTGAGAGTGAGAGAGAGAGAGAGAGAGGTGGAAAGAGGATGGGAGGGAACAAAATAGGAAAGAACATAAGGGATTAACCAATATTTTATTCAACTCCAGAAGCTTTGAATAAGA
This sequence comes from Colossoma macropomum, assembly GCF_904425465.1. Taxonomy (NCBI): domain Eukaryota; kingdom Metazoa; phylum Chordata; class Actinopteri; order Characiformes; family Serrasalmidae; genus Colossoma; species Colossoma macropomum. Next base: position 28,285,837 of record NW_023494792.1, on the reverse strand, counting down.
ATATTGTATTGAGAATGTAAGATTAAAGGGACACTCCAGCATTTTTCAGTCTAACCGCTATCTGCTGCGTCTGTGCTGCGTGGTCGATTACCACGGAGAACAATTCTGAGACATTTAGTAGATGTTTACAGAAAACGCATTGACTCAAAACATACTTATTATAGACAAGTGGCCCTGAAACACCTTCCCATCGCCTTCTTCTATAAGCATGCTTTGAATAAAGGGGTTTTCTGTTCTTTTCTAAGTACAGGGAAATGATTGTCCGTGGTAAATGATCATATGCTGCAGATGTGGCAGACAGAGATTAGGCTGAAAAGCACAGGACTATTCCTTTAATGGGTACAGCTGTGAAGCCTAAAAGAATTTTAGATTCATTTCCTACTTCTAAAGCCACATGAGAGAGGGGAGAGGAACAGTATGGGTAAAACATGGGAGCGGAGGTGTCTTACAGGCCAAAGAGCCTTTGAAAATGTGCAGGGATACACAATTGAGCCTTTAAGTGAGCTGTTGCCTCGTCTGCCGAAAGCCCAGGGAAGCCAACCACAACTGAGGAGTCACGCTGGCCCAGCTCTCCGGGGCAGGAGCGGCAGATTCAAAGGGACGTGTGGAGTGGAGGTGAGTGTGGTGGTGGTGGTGGGGGGCACTCCGGCAGGAGGTTACATTGAAGTATCCCTTCAGTTACACAGAGGAGAAAGAAACATGTCTTTATGTTCAATAGGCACTTACATTTGGCCTGGGTGATGGTGTCTCCTATCCTGGGCTGGATGTAATGAACACTGTAATCAGGGAGAACTAAGGCAAGGCTAGAGAGAGAGAGAGAGAGAGAGAGAGAGAGAGAGAGAGAGACAGAGAGAGAGACAGAGAGAGGAAGAGATAGAGAAATAAGGGATAAAGAAAAAGAAAGAAAGCGAAAATAGGAAAAGAAAAAAGAGAAAGAAAGAAAGAAAAAAGAAGAAAATAGAGAGACAGAGAGAGAGAAGAAGGATAAGAGAAAGAGAAATAGAGGAAGAAAAACAGAAAAAAGAGAAAGAAAAAGAAATATAGAGAAAAGGAGAGAAATAGAAAGAGAAAGAAAGAGAGAGAAACAGAAACAGAGAAACAGAGAGAGAGAAAGAGAAACAGATGGAGAGAAAACGAGACAGAAATAGAGAGGAAGAAAGCACATAAAAACATATAAAGATCACATTTTGGATAAATTCTCACATTTTTCCCAGAGAATTTCCATGGCTAGGTATTACCTGTATTATCATTTTTTGGTATTTCTTTACAAGAAAACTTTTAGTCATGTAAATGTCGCCCCCTAGTGGCTGATTCAGAAATCCCTCTAGTCAGTTCACAGACTACAGCAGTCACTCACACTGTCTGTCTGACACACACAGATTCTAGTGTTACCTGTAATCAGCTTCATTGACTGGAGCCCAAGTGTATGTTCTCAGGCCTCTGTCTATGTAACGCTGCAGAGGAAAGTGACAAACACCACAAACATCAGACTTAAACTGTACCATCAACAACTTTCCTCAAGCAGTTTAGTCAACTCATTTTATCAAGAAGCCAGCTTTTAGTTGACTTACCAATTAATCAATACGTCATTTCAAAAAGCAATAACGGTCTCTCTCTTTAGATGATGCAGCTAGGATTAAATAAGTATTAAATAACATAAAATTACCTCATCTTGGGACTTCACCAGTGTGCTGAAGGTCTCACTGCCTTTTCCTTTATCTATCATCATCTTTCTAATCTACACACAGAGAGAAAAGAGGTATAAAAACCTTTAACCAGTTTTACCTACAAGAATATTTTCTGTTGAGTATTTATCTTATTTTTCCAGTCTGTGAAGTCTCAGGTGAGCCCTCTCCGAAATCACACTCTGTTATTAGAATTGTTGTGTGTTTGTTGGCATGCTGAGTGGGAGACATTTACAACAGGCCCATCATCCAGTCAGCAACCAATAATCATGAGAACGAATATCTAAAAAATGCAAACAAAACTTTACCTCCACTTTCTTCTCGTTCTCCAACTCCGCATCCAAGAAGTCTAACGTCACCGGCTCCTCAAACCTGGTGTTCTGCCGAATTAAAGAGAGTTTAGTGGCGCAGTACGGCAAGGCTGCTTTACATGCAACTCAATGTAGAGTGCTCATTCTGAAACAGCATGTGCATGTGATTCATTGGGTTTCCTGGCAAAGGCATGACAAACAGTTCTCTCGAAGAGCTGCTTCATAACGTTACTACGGTTTACCAGCAGTCCTGATAACTGTAAATATTTGGCCGGTTAGGCTGGGAAGTTCAGGATAAATGATACAGCAGAGTCATCTGACCTTCTGACGGAACACATAAACACGTACGTGTCTATGTGTGGTTTACATCATAGGAACGGCCATTGTGGTAACGGACAGGAAATGGTCAGATGTGTTCAGGTTATTCCACATCAGTGAAAACCATGATTAGCATGCTAGTCAGGCAGCAGCACTGATCCACTCAGCTCTGAGGAAGCTTAGAGGATATTAGACATTAAAATAAACAGATCAGTTCGCCATCCAGACACATTACACTGATACAGAGTTTGTAATGAGTGAGAGACCCCAGGAAACAGGGTGGGGGAGGGGGGTGGAGCTTAGAGAGAGGAGATGGAGAAGGACAGAAAAAGAAAGAGGAGAGAGAGGGAGACAGAGATTGAGGTGAGAGAGACAGACAGAGAGGGGGAGGAGAGAGATAGAGAGAAAGAGAGAGAGAGATAAAAAGAGAAAGAGGAGAGAGAGGGAGACAGACAGAAAGGGGAGATGGGGAAGACAGAAAAAGAAAGGGACAGAGTGAGAGAGAGAAGGGGAAGACGGAAAAAGAGAGAAAGATGGAGAGAGAGGAGATGGAGAAAGAGAGAGCAAGACAGAGAGATGGAGTAGATGGAGAAAGAGAGAGAGAAAGGGAAAGCGAGAAAGAAGAGACAGAGAAAGAGAGAGAGGAGAAGGAGAAAGAAAGAGAGAGAGAGAGAACGAGAGAGAGATGAGATGGAGAAGGAAAGAGAGTGAGACAGAGAGAAGGAGAAGACGGAGAAAGAGGGAAAGAGGGAGAGAGCAGAGATAGAAAAAGAGAGAGAGAGAAGAGATGGAGAAAGAGAGAGAGCAAGACAGAAATAGAAGACGGGGAAAGAGAAAAAGAGGGAGAAAATGGAGAAACAGAGAGAGAGCAAGACAGAGAGAGAGAGAGAGAGGAGATGGAGATGGAGAGAGCGAGACCGAGAGAGGGAGTAGATGGAGAAAGAGGGAGAGATAGAGAAAGAAAGAGAGAGAAGAAGGAAATAGAGAGAGAGAGGCAATGGAGAAAAAGAGAGAGCAAGAAAGAGACAGGAGATAGAGAGAGACAGAGCGAGAAAAAGAGAGAGAAAGAGATGGAGAAACAGAGAGAGAGTGCAAGAGACAGAGAGAGAGTGGAGGGAGAAAGAGAAAGAAAGAGAGAGGGGGAGAGAGATATTTCTAGTACCTCTGGCAGAAGATTGGGATGAAGCAGCACGTATCCATTCGGGTCGATGGCAAAGTAATATCCATTTGGGCCGAGCTTTCAGAGTGAGGGGAGAGAGATTACGGCTTTCTGAGATTTGTATCAAATAGGACATCATAGAATACAGGAAAATGTAATGATGCATAATACATCTCTATACACATGTAGGCCAGATGACTGTGAGGAGAACCCAGCAGTAGTAACAGTCGTGGTCTGCGTTGTTTTTACAGTGAGTTTCATAACCGAGCAGTATTTCACAGAGACGCATAACTAGAGTATAAGATAAACCCTGAACATACAGTGAAGCGTGGAGTCAGTCTCTTGATGTCGTCCAGAGACACATCGATGGCCATCACACCCAGGATCAGCTGATTTTCACTACCCGGCTGCATAAAAGAGAGATACGTTTACACAGTATCAACAGAATTCATAGTGTGAGCACACAGGTTCACAAATGCATATTCACAGGAAGTTACGTTCAGTCAGCCCTTAGAAGCTGCTCTATCACTGACCATAACAAAAGCTTGAAGTAATTTTCAGTGAATCTATCAAAAGTACAGATTCTAAACTTTCAAACCATGTGTTTATTCATAGCTAGAAGTTTTTCTGTGATCAGTTTTTAATATCATGATGTAGCTTACATTCCTCTCTAATGCAGACAAACATGAATAAGTACAGTCAAAATTACAGCCAATAAAAGCACAATTACAGTCACTGTCACACCAGCTGCGAAAAATAAGTACAGGGTCAGTTTTAAGGGCAGTCATCTAATGGACTAACATTAAACCCTTAAGATCTGATGCAACTGCATCCCACACAAAGACTGTAGCTGATATAGCTTTATTTATCACCGCAGTCTATTCAAGGGAGATAATATCACAACAGAAAATGGCCAGTGTTGCGAAAGTCGTATTTTTGGATTGAACCATGTATAATAGTCTTTGTAGCAGCGGTTAGACCAGCCAAGATTAGTCGTTTTTGAGCTAATGTGAAGGAGAAAGAGTTATCATCACTTAGTAAACAGACACAAGGATTTTTGTTAATAGGAATTTTAAGCACATCTGGCAATGTGGATAAACATATACTTCCAGAACTTGTGAATCTCACTGCAATCCCAAAATATATGCAGAAATGCGACAACTGAGCTGGTGTTGTAAACAGTCCAATAAACAGTAAAATATATGTGGCTAGAGGTTTGAAGTTAAAAACACGATTAATTTGATGGAAGTTATTTTTGTATGTACAGTCTTGTTTTGGGGGAAGTATATGATCGCAATGTTTGTCATTACTTGACATGAAAAACAAAAACAGTGACATAAATCTGTTGATACAAAATATAAATGAAATGTAAATCTAATTACATGTACCTAACCATGCTATTCAGCATGTAATTGTGTCATTACTAATGGTGTCAAATACAAAGTTAACACAACAAATTGTTAACGCCGTTAAGGTACTTTTAGTCTGACCCTTTGAACCATCTGTAGATCCAACTTGAAGCCCAGCAGCTTGTGCACTGTGTGTTGCTATGACTCAGTGACTGTGGAGCTACTGCAATGCTGTGAATTAGTATATCGCTGAAGTGCGCTGAGTCTGAAATGTCATTTACCAGCAAAATATAGTGCCGATGCCTGCATTACCAGTGACATCAGTAATGTTAGCAGTGGGCAGTGTGACTGTGCTGGACAGTGCTTGCTCCAGTCATATGCGAGCAACTTATCTAATGACTTCATCCATATAAATTCTACCCTAATGTTGCTTATTCATTACAAAACCTATCAGCTTTTGTCAGACAGGCTTGGCTGTGTATACACACAGGGTTTGGCTCTGAAGTCAATCAGCTCAAGAAATGAACTGAATTCAGGAGTACAGTTTAATCTATTATTTACAAATAGGCTCAATTATCCTGTTGAGCTTCAGCTGTGAAATTCAAACTGAAACACATGCAAACACAGCTCTGTACTTTACCTTGCTCTTGTCCTTGCCGCTTGTCTTGCCAGTCTTGTTAAACACTGGCAGCGTTCCTGTGATGACCAGGCCAAGCTCCTATCACACAACAACAGAGCAGGGCTTACCAGCACATCCTGGCAGTGAGTTCTTCCTTTAATTACGTTGCTTTAATGCTGCTTTTTTATATTAAAGGCTAGCACAACATCCATTAAATACTCAAAAGATCACCAAATGAATTTTTGCAGCAATATGAGGCTTCATTGTCGTATTGTCCATAACACTCAGCTAATTACACAGATCAGTCCAGGCAAAAAAGAAGACGTACCAGCGCATCCTGGTAGACGTTTCGTCCACTGCACTTTCTTGGCTTCCTCATCAGCTTTCACCATGGGTCTGCCCAACACATCCAGGTACTCCTAGATATTGGAGGAATGGTTCAGCTACAAATGCTAACATTGCTAACAAATGAATGAAAATGAACAGTCAATAATTAGCATTATGAAAGTGACATCATAGTGATTGATGGCCATTCACTGTCAGCAACATAAGCATGTATAAATGAGTTATTCCTTTAATTACGTTACTGTATGCTCTGTTTCCTTTTAAAGGCTAGCAAGACATCCAGGAAATACTCAAAAGATCACCAGATCAAAAAAAAAAGAAACAAAAAAAAAGAAACATTTGGAGACATAGAAAAACTTCTACAGGCGGTACAAGCATCAGGTTGCATCTAATTCAGCCAGTGCAGTGGCAACACAGTCCTCTATTCCATGTCTAAAACAATGGGGTCAGACATTGTAATCAAAAAATAAATTCCCTAAAGGAAGGCATTGTGTTCAGCCCAGTTTAGTACTGGCTCAGCTGGTAAGACTTACCTGTGTGTTGATCCTGATGGCTCCAATAGATGGGAATCTCATAGTAATAGCCTTGAGAAAAATGACATACATATCCCATTTCATGATATGACAAATGATGATACTGCTAGATCATATCTAACAGTGTAAGATTGCTTTAAGAACTGATTAGTAACAGTGAGGACTATATCATTATTGTATCATTACTCAAACCTCATTTCCAAAAAAAATGGGAAAGTGAAATGCTAATAAAAACAGAAAGCAGTGATCAGTAAATTCTGTATATTCACCTGTATTGTACAGTTCAAAAACATAGAGAAATGATTTGATGTTTTACCTTATGAACTTTGTTTTGTTTTCTTTTTTTGAAACCCTACAGGGCCTTCGTAATCATATTTTGCACTTCATAATGCGCCACATTTTTAATAGCACACAGGCCAGTCTAGCAGCCGCACTCTCTTATTACACAGTCATGCTGCTGTAACATGCAGAATGTTTCTTGCCGTTGCCATGCTGTAATAAGCATGGACGGCCCTGAGAAAGACGGCATCTAAAAGGCAGCATATGTTGCTCCAAAATGTGTTCAGCATTAATGGTGCTTTCACAGATAAACAATCTGAAATAAACAATCTGAAACGTTAATACATCAGACCACAATACACGCTTCCACTGTGTATTTCAGATGAGCTCGAGCCCAGAGAAGGCTGTGTTTCTCGATGTTGTTGATGTATGGCTTCTGCTGTGCATAGTACAGTCTTAACTTGCATTGTGGAAGCAACAGAACTGTTTATTTACGACGGTTGGTCAAAGTATTCCCTAAGCCCATGTGGTGATATCAGTCACAGAAACGTTGTTTTTTAATGCAGTGTCATCTGAGAGTTTGAACATCAGGGGCATTCATTCTTGCCCTTTGCAGACAGACATTTCTCTGGACCCCCTGAATCTTTTGATGACATTATGCACCGTAGAGGGTGAAATACCTCTGTTAAGGAATGCTGTTGGATTTTTGCTGATACATTTTTTCTTGACATATCCTTGCTCATAAAGGACTCTGTCTTTACTGGATGCTCTTTTTATACTCGAGGATAATAACATCCCCAGTTTTTTCAACATTTCACAATGTTTCCAGTCTTAAACTGCTCCTGTCCCAAATTACTTGGAAAGTGTTACTGGCGTCAATTTCGGAATGAGTGCATATTTACAAAAAACAATGAAGTTGATAAGATAAAACATTAAATATCTTGTTTTTGTGCTGGTGTTGTTAAAATACAAGTCAAAGTGGATTAACAAATCACTGCTTTCTGTTTTTCTTTGCAATTCACATACTGCCCCAACTGAAGTTTGCAAATAAGTCTATGTCATTTATCATTCTAAATCTAAACTCTTTTACCTTTATTTGAGCAGGCCATCCACTTGATAGGTCCCTTATCATAATTGTGTTGGCCCACGGAGAAAGTGAAGATGCGGACCTGAATTGGTTTAAACGTAACTGGACATTAGAGCTGTTATCCATCAAGGTGTGTTTATACCTGGGTGTGTGTGCATGTGTGTTGCACTTACTCACCTTTCGATCACGATTGAACTCATCAAAGATCTCAGACGCTCTGTCTTCTCCTCCATCCGTAAAGAGCATGATGATTTTATTGCAGTTTGCCCTTGACACATTCAACTATAACACACACAGACAGACATTTCATCAGCAAAATTGAATAAAATGCTGTTTCTGAGCACTGACATCAGATCACATCAACCATTTTTTATTCCCACAATTTAAATCCCAAATAACATTGTAGAACCATGGTCCTGGAAAACTCCCTGCTCTGCATGTTTTAGTGTTTTCTGCTGTAACAAACCTACTTAATCAGCATTTTTTTCAGACTTTCTGTAGAATTCAGTTCATTAAGATATAAACAGTCATTCTGAGTGGTTTGATGTGAAACGCTCCTTTCTAGAGAGATTTGAGTCAGAATTGTTTACAGTGGTATATAATTCAAGGCAAAGTAGTCTTCAAAGAAAACTTATATACCCCTGTTATACTTTTCTCAACATTCCTTGTTAAAACTCAGAAGACGTCAAGATTAACTGGTAATTTCGGGTAGTAAATCAAGCAGCTATATCTGTGGTGTGGGTATTGAAACCCTGTTTCCTATCACCACCACTGTAAAAACAAATCCATATCTGCAAGCTTCTCTTTCACGTAAAACCACTCCGAATGAAATCTCACAGATAGAAAAATGCAGAAATTTTGAAAAATTACTGGAATTCCCCTTTAATTAGCTGATTACCTGGATCAAGAGTGTTGGACAAGAAAAAACACAAAAACTCATAGGAAAGGGAGTACTTGAAGACTAGGGTTGAGAATCACTGCTGAAGGCCAAAGTTCAGTAATGAAGCCATTAAGCAGCCAGCAGATGGCACTATCTACTCTTTTATCTACCTGACTGGATCTGCCACAGGAATGACAGGCTATGACTAGCTTTCCCCTTTTCTGTTGTTATCTTCGGACTGAACTGTAAACTACAGTATAGTCCAGCCCTGTGAGCACACTTCTCATCAAAAGTTTGGGAACACCTCACCTTCTATTGAAATTTTCAGACTAATGTTTGATTTTCACTTTTCCTCTTCAGTGAAAGTGAAACTGACAAACAGTGCGTAACCGACAAACTGTGCATAACAACTGATGTATTACAGTCAGTAATTGTGCACTTATGAACCGGACTTATAGTAATGTGCAAAAGTCAGAGACCAGCCTTTCCTTATTTAATCTCTAGGCAGGGTGGCTATTAGTTTTTAATTTCTCAGCATCAGGAAAAAGCAGAAAACAGAAATTACATAGGATTCCTGACAGCTAAATATACTGTCAAAGGTTTCAGTGTTTAGTGTCCCCTCTTTGCCTTTATTACAGTTTTCATTTTTTTCAGGAGACTTGCTTTCAGTTTTTCAAAAATCAGCAGTGATATTTTCCCACTCCTCCAAAGTTTAGTCTTACATGTTGGATCTCTCACGATAAAAGTAAACCAAAATTACTTTTTTCACTTCTTTTCCTTTGACTTTCACCTTCCTCACACAAGTGGATTATCTTATATCTAATCTCCTGAGAAATATCTCCTTTGGCCGTTTTAGATGCACATGAGAAAGAAATTTGCACGGCAGCTGAGGTGAGTTTGGGTAGATGCGTGCACATATTAAACACGGACATATCGGATATTATACTTACTGTTGGAGGCTTCTGAGTCATTTTCTGTTACATACGTTTCCTATTCTTTTTTCTGAATGGAAAAACGAATAACTTTTGACCAAAAATTAAATAAATGAATGGTGCTCTAATTTTGCACTGTACTATATTACGTAGATGAAGCTCATAAAGTGGCCACTTAGAGGAAGTACTATAGAGACAAAGTGAATGTTAAGTGTACTGTCATCTCCTATAACAAGGAACAAATCTATTGAAAATGTAACTGAGATTGCAGTCACTTCAAAATATAGTTCTCTCTTATATTGTATTATCACCATATGAGCCAGCCAATTATGTAAGAAATAATAACCTGCAAACTGCAAAGTTTGAGTAACATAAAACAACTATTTAGTATCCTTTGTGTATATTTTACAACTCAGTTTCATGCTTATCAATGTTTCCTCCTAGTAAGAAAAGTAAGTTTTGTGTAAATAATGATTTGACAGTTTTCTTTTCCAAACTATGGTTAAATGTGGCCTAAATTTGTAGGGTATTGCATTACAAATAACAACTTAGTATTGTCAAATACCTACACAGCTGATCCTGTTCTTCTCACAATAAATCTGCTTAGTCTTTTAAAATGAAAAAGCTATTGTAAACTAAGAAAGAAAAAAAGGAAAAGACAGGTGTCCTCAAACTTTCTGAGCTGTGTGAGACTGAAATACATCAAATTAACAGAGCAGTTTTCCAGTATTAAGCACTGCAGGTGTAATGTGAGTGAAGGAACACAGACCAAAGAGAGCTGATCAAAGGCCATCCTGAAGCCTTTCTTGTAGTCGGTGGTACCATTGGCTGTGATGTTCTGCACTGCTTTCTTTAGGATCTTCTTGTTGCGAACGTTGGCCTGGACGAGGTTATTGAAGCAGGCTACTGGCTGGGCCTCTGCACTGAACTGAGACAACAGAAGAACAACAATGATTAGGGTAGTGATCACAACAAAGCATTACACTTTCACAGCAATACAGCTAAGTGCTCAGTGCAGTGGGTGGATAAATTCACTGCTTACACCTGTAAATAAACAACAGAAAGATGTAGAATTTTGAAAAATTAGGAGCAACTTTTAAAAGAAGTTATGATGGCACTGACAATGTTAAGGCCTTTGTATGAAAATATCAATTTTTTTGTCTTATCCCTTCCACTGAAGTATGTGCTCAGAAGACTGTTGGTTAGATCTGATCTACTCATCAGAGGCTTTTGCACAAGATTGTGGAGCTCAAATGTACACAGTTATTAAACCAAATGCTAAACAGTTCTGAGATTCATGTAAATGTATATGGGAACTTCTGCTTGTAAAAAAACATAATTACAATAGATGCACATAAACATAAATACAATAAAAGGTAACAGAAATTTCTTATTTCTAAAAAAGCACGACATATAGGTATATATATTGCTTTTATCAGAACAAAACCTTCTATCTCCATTTGTCGTTTTTTCAGTTTTTGACAGGTTTTTGACATGTGTGTAAACTTCATGATGAATGGACAAAAGGAAACAGCCCAAATTACTTGGAAAAAATTCTAGTTCCACTGACTTACTTTAAAAGTAATGTTTCTTCTGCCTGTAAAGTTATCATTTTGGAGATACGAGGTTTTGTTTGTTCTGTTCTGACAGCAATGATATATATATATATAAACAGAATAGAATAGAACTTTATTGTAGAAAAAAGGTAAACAACACATACAATGAACAAGAAACACTCAAGACTAAGATGTACGTTAGTGTGAATTAATAAAGTTTGTTGCCAAGCTTGATCGCACTAATAAAAAAGACGTCTTACAGATCTGTTTATTTATCAGGGGTACTCTGTAGTGCTGCACGAACGGGAACAGCTTAAGCTCAGGATTCAGACGATGCTTTGGGTCATTAATAATTATCACAGTCTTCTTCAGCTGTTATAGAGATCATCAAATGACTTTTGCCGGCATCCTAATATTTTCTCTGCCATCTTAATGATCCTTGTCAATTTATTGTTGTTTACTGATGTTGTCCACAGCATACAGAAATACTAAACACAACAATGCTCTCTATCAGGCTAATGTACAATTTTTCCAAAATATTATTACAAACCCACCCTGCGATGGACTAGCGGCATGATCAGTAGCCAGAAACATCTTAATTCTTATAAAGCATGCTATAAATTCTTATATGTCATCCGCATATTTCAATACCTTAAAACTACTCTTTTGCAGCTCCATCTCATCAGTGTACAAAGAAATAATAATGGTGATAAAACACATCCCTGAGGTGCCCCTGTGTTTAAAGCAGTCTGATCAGAGAGTTAAACTGTGTGGACGACCACACTCACAGTTCAGTGTCCAAACTGTGAACAGGCAGATGTGTGCTTAGTCTGAAGCTAATCTTTATTAGGGTTGCTAATAACCCATTTTATTATGAGAAATAACAAATAATTTTAGATAGATAAGATCAGTTAACTAAACTAGCTTTTCTGCTGCTTAGTTCAATTTGGCAGCTGACAGGTAGCTTGATACATCAGTCAGATTAGACAGGACTGTACAGCGATCATATTTGTGATTAAAAACACTGTGTAAATCAGGCAGGCTTACATTTAAAAATGTACTCTGGTACAGAATTACTGTTCAAATGGAATTGTAACCTAATCCAAAGAATTACTATATTAAAGTAATGGAATCTGAGTACTTTCTGTTGGATTACTTGACTGTTTAACATTGTATAATGAAAGAAAGACAACAGCAAAATAATTTCAGCATGACTTCTTCAACAAGAATTTAACACAAGGCAGACAGGAACACTGCACTGTTTTCTAAAATATAACGACAGATTATAAGTGACTTAAATGTTGTTCCTCACACAAACGGTCACTGATTTCACATTTAACAAAACAACCAAATCTAAGTGGAGTCATTTGTGGAAATATTTCAAACAGGAAGATGAAAAATGTGTACAGTATCATTTGTCTGAGTTTAGACATGTATACTTAGGAGCAGTGAAAAACCTCCCCTGGTAAAAATGAGTGGTTTTAACAAGAAAATTAAATATTTCGGTACACTGAGACTAAAAGCACAGAGAAACAAGTAATCACTGTAGAGTGATCCAGTTCAGTTCACAGAGTTCAACATGCAAATGTAATACAGACAAAAACTAAACTGCTCCCTTGGGATTCCGCCTTATTTGTTAAAAAATCTGTTGTTTACTGTACCAAAGCCAAAGGATCAATCTGGTACAAACCTACTTTTAATACCCCTCATCACAATAATTACAAACAGAGGCCATTCTGAAAACTCTGACTGCCCATCATTTGTGTTCTAGCTACTAAAAGGCCTGTACTGCTTGATAAGGTTTCATATTAGTGCCTTGTGCTTGGACGTAATTTGCAGGTGGTCCCTCAGCTTTCAGTGCTCTCAGCATCCCACAGAAATCGACAGGTACTATAAGTTGAAAAGCCATTAATTTCACATGAAAACATATTTTAACATTTTGCACCCATCGTTCGAAAACTATTAAAGAAAGAAATCATACATGGGACACATATTTCTTTTCACATTCCAGAGCTGTTAATATTTGCTCCCTTCAGCATTAAACTCCAAGTTAATTTTAGATATATAGCCAGTCAAATTGTAGTATTTCAGAGAATTACGAGAAAGAGAGAAAGAGTTTACTTCCAAAGTCAAATCAGTTTGCTGCTGTAGAATCTGGTGATATCGAAATCAGGGTAAATGTAAACATCTAACATTTCTTATTTTTTACAGCTTACTACTCATTAACCCTATTTGAGCTGGATTAGTTTCACCAGAGAAGGTCCGGTAATCTAATTTGTGCATGATTTGATTGGCCAGTTCATACAGAATAAATGATCTGTGTAATTTTCTCAAATTACCTCAAATAGCCCGGATGCAAAAATCATCATGCAAACATCTACATGAACGTTATGTGACAGGCGCCACACTTCTGAAGAGTAACAATACATTGTGTGGCTAAATGTTAAATATGTTGCCACAAAAAACGTGTGACTGGATGAGGGAGAAGGCTTCAGATCTCCTTTCAGTGTTGGGTGACGCCCATTATCAACAGCAATTCCAAGTGATGGTGCATAATCATAGCATACGGAGGGAATATACAGTGAATTGTTGTGGATTTTAGAAGTCTTGAACTTGAAGGTTAAGAAATTAGGTCAAATCAAACTCCATTTAAACTGTAGCCTTGCCTTCAGGCTTCAAAAAGTAAAACTACAAACATGGCAAATTTGTGCTGGATTAAAATCACAGATCTCGTCAGTAATCATTCAAATTACAGCCCCTAGCTAGGTAAAACTAGTCCAGCTTAAAAAGGGCTTTAGCTGAAATCTGTAGAGTAGCAGCATTACAACAGGATAATTCTATACATTTATCTGCAACATTAAATTTTATTAAAAGGAATGATCTTAAACTTTTGAGCGCATCTCTGTGTGCACACACAAATCTTTGCGTACACATGGTTTTCTCTCTGAGTCTTATCAATGACAGCTGCCTGTACAACATACTGTCCTATAAAAAGAAAGTCTAATTATGTCTAATCTAAGCACTCATGATCATGTGACTCACAGTGATATAGACAGACTTAACATTCTCTCTCAGCCCCACGGCACACACTCCCACAGCTAAGGACTGTGGGTAATCTCACTGATGGGACAGAGGGGTGGGGGTGGGGAAAGTGAGTGGTTAACAAATGGCTGATGGCTGATACACACTCACATACCCTCACCCTGCTGTTAAGAAGGTATTCCACAACACTTTGATAAATGACTTCATTAGTTCAAGTAAAAGTCCTTTGGCTCAGTGCCATCGATACACTTACGACAGTATTGACTGATTTTATTAGCATTGAGCCAGGGTCACACTGCTGGCCTTGCAGCATAAAATACAGCCTAAAATTAATCAGAGGAATGGAAAGAGAAATCATAGTGGAACAGACCACTCATATTCATCAAAACTCATATGCCTAGCCTCTGTTTATTCCTGTCAATAACTCAGCAAATGAAATGAAATGATTCCAGTAAATTCCCAAAAAGTAGACCTCAAATGTACCTCAGAGTGAGCACTTGTTCATAGTATACTTTTTTAATTTTGTAAGTATATATGAACCATTCTACTGATTTAGTTCCAACTGTGGTCGCACAATAAAAAAAGTATTCAGCCCTCACATATTTACAAGGTTTATGTTATGATTTATTTAAAGACATTCACAGAGATAGTAATAAACTAAATATATGCAAAATCATCATTTATAGTGTACTTTAAAAAAGTGCTTTTAAATTTTCAATGTTATTTTTTAAAAGATCTTCCTGATTTTTTTGAAGTGAAGTAGAAAGATGTAAAAAAACCAAAAAACATACATTTATTCAAAAATGCTGCCGCACATTTTCATGTCACTACCAAAACACAAAGAGTTTTAGTCCATAAGTAGAACCTTATTTTAGCCATATTAGAGCAGGCAGAGTGACATATTGATAAAGTTTCAGTAGTGTTATGATTGTTTTAATAGTAACAAAATGGAAAAAAACATAAACTTAATAAAATAGACATAATTAAGGTAAAGAGTCACTCAAAGCTAAAGGATTTTAGTGTAAAGTCCAAGTCAGTGAAAAGGATGCCTGACTGCATGTCTTTAGACTGTGGGATGAAACCAGAGAAAACACATGCAGACACAGGGACAACATGTAAACTCCACACAGAAAGGACCTGGGTTGCCCGGAGGGGGAATCGAACCCAGGCCTTTTTGCTGTGTGGCGACAACGCTACACACAACCTTTTTTAGCTGATATACAGTACTGTGCAAGAGCTCATTTTCATTTTTTTACTTTCCAGTCAAAAAAGTCACTTAATACAAGTTTTCAATTTAAAACATAGTAATTATATATTATCAATTTTTCTACTGTGTCTACTCGTTGGCTTTATTACAGCTTCTCTTCTTTTCAGGAAGCTCTCTTTCAATCTACAGGCTTATTTTTCTACACCTCCAAAGTTCAGTCTTGGTTGCATTTTCTGCTTCACACCAACTAAAGTAATCCCAAACACATTCAGTGATATGAAGGTCTGGACTCTGGGGTGGTCAGTCCACTGTTCTGAGAACATCAGCAGCTCCTTTGTTTAATCTGCAAATTTTCTTCTTTTTGATCTATTTGCTTTCCTCAACAAGGGCTTCCTGACAGCTACACATCCTTTCATACTCATCATGTTGAGCTTGATTTTCTCCCTTCTCTCAAAGATGAAAACTTTAAGTGCTGTTTATCTGATGGTGACAGGTTTGATGGTCTCCCAGGTCCTGCACTGTTGTTAAGATTCACATTTTCTCCATATGCTTTCATAATTTTTTGAACTCTAGTTTTGGAAACTGATTTTTCACTTATTTTCCTTTGACCTTTCCTTTCCTATGCACATGGAGTATCTTATATCTAATCTCCTCAGAAATATCTACTGAAAAATGAATAACTTGTACTTAATGGCTGAATTACACTGTACTGCAATCCCATCTGAAAAGATCTAGTGGCAGCTTTACATTGATATATGAGACACTTGGGAAAGAGAAATGACAATAACATATTAATACCTCACAGTTTCTGTACCCGCATTTCACCAAAGCCCAATTTAAACAGATCAGACTGATGTTTTTTTAGAGAAGTGTAATAAGTGAACGTTTCTTCTTCCCCACAACTCGTCTAGCTTAGAGAACTCCAGAGAGCTCTGTTACTCTCCAAGATTCAATTTTGCTTTATACGACTCTGCAGGATCTCCACATTAAACTCAGCATCTCAAGAGGATGAACGAGAGCTCGGCCACAGTTTATCATTCACGAACAGTCTCACCTCACCATGGGCCTCGGTGTAAACACACGCTTACATACTCCACTGCATCCAAACAAGCTCAGTCACACAGGCTTTTTTCCAAGAAATGTTAAAGGTGTACACACACTGGCCACTTTATTAGGTACACCTACCTTATTTATACAGATGGTCGAAATTGATCTTACTTAGTAAGCCACCTCATATATTGAAAGATAATGACTCAAGCGTATTTTATGAAAATAACTACCAACTGAAAATAACTACCAACTGACAAAGGCTAATAATGTAAGAATTCAGGAATTATGTTTCACAGCGTAAAATTGCAAAGAACCTGGGAATTTCATCATCTAAAGTACATAATATCTTTAAAAGATTGAGAGAATCCAGAGAAATCTTTTCATTCAACAGACAAGGCTAAAAACCAATACTGGCTGGCCATGATCTTCGGGCCCTCAGGCAGCACTGCATTAAAAACAGACATGATTCTGCACTTCCAAAAACCACGCTCTGTGAACACAGTTCATTCCACTTTTTTGGAACGTGTTGCTGGTATCAAATTCAAAATAAGCATATATTTTTCAAAACAATAAAATTTCTCAATTTCAACATTTGATATGTTGTCTCTGTACTATTTCTTTTATTAAATATAGGGTTTAAATGATTTGCACATCATTGCACTCTATTTTTATGTACATTTTGTGCAGCGTCCCAACTTTTCTAGAAACAAGGTTGTACAGTTACAGAGTGGGTAGTGGATCATGCTCAGCACTGTAGTGACACTGACATGTTAGTGAAATGCATAGTGGCACAGTGTAGATCACATACAGTAGTGTTACTGGAGTATTTAAACAGCTTAGTGTCAGTGCTGGACTGAGAATAGTCCACCAAAAACATCCAGCGAACAACGTCCTGTGTCCAAGGGCGGGAAGCAACAAAGTTACTGAGTGTATGTAAGAAGGAGAGAGAGAGAGAGAGAGAGAGAGAGAGAGAGAGAGTGAGAGAAAGAGAGAGAGACAGAGAGAGAAAGGGAGGGGCAACTGCCTTTTTGTAGATACTCACAGAAACTACATTGACGTAATCATCATCAGAGAGTGTCTCCAGCATCTCGCTAACAGAAGTGCGGATTAGCTTTAGCGTCAATCCGGACACGCTCCCACTCCTGCAGAGAACAACACAGTTCTGTTCAGAACTTAATCTAGTACAGTCAAAATGATTTCATGCTTGTGGCAGTTTATACACAGACCACTACTAACATGTATTAACATGCATTAACTTCTTTTCTGTCATATTTTATTTTGCATCTATTGAAAGCGACGGCTGCTCTCTGCACTGTGTGAAAATGTTATGACAGAACCAGAACAGACCAAAAGAAACTGCAAAACTACTTGGAATTAGTGGTGTCAATTTATGGTGAGTTAATTAGTTAATTAATAATTAGTGGCATTAATAATTTATTGCAAAACATTATGGACACTACTATTTATTTTAGTACTAACAAATTTTCCTAATTTGACCTTTCAAACTATCCATAGTTCCAGCCTGAAGCTGAGCTGTTCATGTGCCCTGTTGCTATGACTCCATAGCTTTAGTCCTCTCATTCAAATGCAGCTTTTATACAGTAAGTGGGGGCTCTTTTAAAGAGGTCATATAATTGAAAACCAACTTTTCCTTGCATTTTATGAAAAAACAGATTAATACACTGATCAGGCATAACATTATGACCACCTCCTTGTTTCTACGCTCATTGTCCATTTTATCAGCTCCACTTACTATATAGGTGCACTTTGTAGTTCTACAGTTACAGACTGTAGTCCATCTGTTTCTCTGTGTACTTTGTTAGACCCCTTTTACCCTGTTCTTCAGTGGTCAGGACCCCCATGGACCCTCACAGAGCAGGTACTATTTGGGTGGTGGATCATTCTCAGCACTGCAGTAACACTGACATGGTGGTGGTGTGTTAGTGTGTGTTGTGCTGGTACGAGTGGATCAGACACAGCAGTGCTGCTGGAGTTTTTAAACACTGTGTCCACTCACTGTCCACTCTATTAGACACTCCTATCTTGTCAGTTCACCTTGTAGATGTAAAGTCAGAGACAGTAGCTCATCTGCTGCTGCACAGTTTGTGTTGGTCATCCTCTAGTCCTTCATCAGTGGTCACAGGACGCTGCCCACAGGACACTGTTGGCTGGACATTTTTGGTTGGTGGACTATTCTCAGTCCAGCAGTGACACTGAGGTGTTTAAAAACTCCAGCAGCACTGCTGTGTCTGATCCACTCAGACCAGCGCAACACACACCAACACACCACCACCACGTCAGTGTTACTGCAGTGCTGAGAATGATCCACCACCCAAATAGTACCTGCTCTGTGAGGGTCCATGGGGGTCCTGACCACTGAAGAACAGGGTGAAAGGGGGCTACAAAGTATGCAGAGAAACAGATGGACTACAGTCTGTAACTGTAGAACTACAAAGTGCACCTATATAGTAAGTGGAGCTGATAAAATGGACAATGAGCGTAGAAACAAGGAGGTGGTCATAATGTTATGCCTGATTGGTGTATAGTACTGTTGACGTCTCAAAACATACCGCTCACTCCCCAGTCCATTTAGTTCATAAATGAAAAATAAGCTGCAAAACAGCCAGTTTTTAATTCATTGTTTCATGATAAAACAAAGCATTTACATATATCCACCTATTCAGCCTACAGCAGTTTAGTCCCTCCTACTAAGATGTGTTTCAGTCCAGACTGCTTTTTGTATGAGGCACAATACAGGACAGCCAATCAGAACAGAGATTATTTACATCTATCAGTCTTAAAGGCACAGTAACAAAAACAGCCTGTTTGGAAAGGTTGGAAAATGGTCATGTAAAAAAGAACTATGACTGTTTTTGGTACATAAACCCACACTAAAGCTATAAGGGACAAAAATAAACTACGAGAAAAATGGTGGATATGGGCCCTTTAATAAATCCCAAGTGATTTTGAGCTTCTGACTCACTATGAATTTGTTTATCACTGAAGTACATCGAGTCTGAAGTATCATTTCCAAGCAAAACAGAGTGCTGATGCCTGCGATATCAGTAATATCAGTAACCTTAGCGCTGTAGAACACACTGCGCTACAGTGCTCACTGGAGATCAGTGGTTCATATTGAATTATTGAAAATAATAAGTGCATACTTATCAAGCTTATTTTGTCCATTCATACTGCTATAACAAAATGTACTGCTTATTAAAGAGGAAAATTACTACTATGGGAAAAAAATTATTACGGAAAGAAAAAAAATTGCCTCAGTCTTCCAGTCTCTGACGTAGCAGCTGAAATGAAGCATTTAACAGGACATACCAGAAGGCCAGCAAACGGCATTGGATACGTGGACAGACATAGAGGCACTAAAAAGCCTTGAAGGACTACAGTCCTGAGGCTTTACATCTAACTTTTATAGGCTAATAACCACAGTCTGATCATTCAGAGAGGTGTGTGGGATTACAGCATCTATCATTAAGCTAATTTGAAAGGCTCTACAGGACCACTTAAGCCATCACCATACAAGGCCTTTCCCCACGAGAGTAATTATACAACAAGGGATTCGAAGCTTCATAAACGGCTTTGGGATGTAATAACTCTCATCATCACATGCTTAAATGCAAAAGAGTGCTCATGCTCCCAGACGATGATAACCTTACAAGCGATTCTTTACTCAGTAGCAGGATTAGAGACTGTGTGCTGTGCACATGCTTTGTTTTCTCTGAGAAAAGCGATGCACTGAATTTAACTGATTCAAATGTGTGCATCATTTCAACACTGATACAATGTTCCATCGACGCAATTTTGTCTTTCAGTTGATTTAAATCACGACAGCTGCAATTTTAATTATATGATTCAACAATGTTTCAATGTCTGATTTTTCAGACTTCTGCAACATTCAGTCATTAAAATGTAAACAGGGTCATTCAGAGTGTTTTTGATGTGAAATGGTTCACTGTAGAGAAATTTACAGAATCAGATGTCTTCACAGTGGTGGCCATAGGAACCAGGAGTCACAATGCCTACAACACAAATATAACCATTTATTCATTATCCAGAACAACCAGCGAACCTGCACGGGTTTATATGTAATGTTGATGATGGTAAAATAGTGATAAATCTGAAAAAAAAGAATTTTCTTCAGGAACTATTTTGCCCTAGAACATTCTGCATGTACTCCTGAACTATGAATGTGCATTAAAAAAAACATTTTAGATCAAAACTTTATCTTGGACCTATTGCAAAACAGCGCTTGAAATTATCGTAAAGCAATGTTTGAGGCATCAGGCAGAACATCCGAAACCACCCATTTCATGCAACAAAAGGGGGGGATCTTTTAAAGGCATTGAACGCTTCAGATGTCTGGTTCCTATCGCCACCACTGTGAACAATTCTCCACACTAAAATATTTCACATTAAACCACTCCGAATGAGTAACGATCTTAACGATTTATACATATGGGCTTTCCCCAGTAAGAAACGTCGGCCTTCTATCAAACTGACTGTCTCAGACACATTAACGTTTGCATGCATGTATACATAATCATTAATGATTTTCTGTTTGCCTTGGAATTAAATTTCAATAATAAGCCTTCAGTTCAAAATCTCTAAGCAAACTCAACCCATGATGGAAGTTTTGGGAGAGAAATGAGTGCTTAGGAGTTTCCTAGTAGTGGGATTGCTAATCACTGCTTCATGTTGCGTGCTAATGGGCATGAGCTAACAAACACACAGTGGAGTAGAGTAAGGATGCAGGTAAAGAATGCTAACACAGAATAAGAACAAAGTTATGCTAATACACTGCAATATCAACACCTACAGCATGCAAAACAGTGTAGAATTATCTGGAGCTCTTTCACAAGGCAAATCTTTTTTCATCTGTTTTTGTCCCACTTGTTCAAATCCTCTGTATTCATAAGCTGTTAATATTCATCGCGCTTCACATCAGATGTCTCATAAACAACATTAAAACGATACAGTCTGTCAATCACATTCGCCAATTATATCTGCATTGTGCTCCCAGCTAAAAGGTAAAAATTGATTTTTTTTTCCCCTCATTTTTAATCACCCTCTCATCTAGGCTTGGCATAGTGCCACAGTGCCACTTTTTACAGCCTTCTTCGCTCACTCAATCTCTCCCTCCATCTGTACGTATATCTTGTATGCAAAACTTGGAACATTCCCGGTTAAATTACGTTTTGTTGATATTCTAAGCGAAAATGAGTTAACATCCTATGCAGAGAGCACACTTAAATATGACATGTAATTTGCATGAGACTGTACATTTACTATATGGCCAAAAGCATGTGGACACCTGACCATGACACCGATATGAGCTTGTTGGACATCCCATTCCAAATTCAAGGGCATTAATATGGAGTTGACCCCACTTTGCTGCTACGACAGCCTCCACTCTTCGTGGAAACTCATTTCATGAAGCTCCTGACACTCAGTTCTCAATCTGATGCTGCTTCCAGAGGCAGTTTAGAACTCTGTAGTGAATGATGCAACAGAGGATAGATGATTTTTATATGCCAAGGCGCTTCAGCACTCAGCAGGCCTGCTCTGTAAGTTTGTGTGGTCTACTGCTCCATGGCTGAGCTGTTATTGCTTCTGGAAGCTTTCATTTGACAATAAGGGCACTTATAGTTGACTGGGGCAGATCTAGCAGGGTAAAAATTTCATAAAATGACTTGTGGCAAAGGTGACATCCTATGAGAGTGTCACATTTAAAGCCACTGAGCTCTTCAGTATGTTCCCATTCTACCACTTAATAATTAGTCTGCATAGGGATGTCTGCATACTTTTGGCCATATAATGTACATACACTATATGTCCAAAAGTATCCAGACTCCTTCTAATTAGTGAATTCAGCTACTTTGAGGTGCATCTACTGTGTTCTCTAGTGTCTTTGGGATGAGCTGGAGTAGCATTTGTGATTCAGAACATTTGTGATCATCCAACATCAGTAGCTGACCTCACTGATGCTCTTGTGGCTGAATGCCTCATGGCAATGTTCCAGCATCTGGCAAGTCTTCCCAGAAGAGTAGAGGCTGTTACTGCAGCAAAGGGGGGTCAATTTGATTATTGATACCCTTGTTTTCAGAAGAAACACTGGATGAGGAAGTTTTGTCCAACACAACATGTATGTTAGAATCAGTCTTACAAGCAAAAATAGCACACTATGTGGATTCAACTAACCATTGGGGACAAGAATTTAATATGTTACATGAAATTCAACATGCCAGTCTCGTACAGAAAAAATCTCTATCATGAATGAAGAAAGGCTTGACTCACGCATCCACCAAGATCAGCATGTCCTTAGGTGAGGCTGCACCTTGAATGTACCTGCGGTTCAGAACGCACACATACACAGTCAGAAGAAGTGGTTAAACATGAGAGAGAATTGTAGAATTGAACTGTTAGGCAGCTGTTGGGCAGCTTCACTCTCACTCACCCACATACACACACTGTAAATGCTGAAATCTTTTTACATTTTCAAATAAAAACTGCAAATAAGCATTTTTCAGTGTGAGGACCAGCCATAGAAAAAACTGAATACAGTCGTACGCAAAAGTCTGAATCAGTCAAATTACATGTTGAGTGATTTTATTCTATACATAATTTCTATTTATTGTATTTATTTAAAACTACACTATGCATTTTTATTGTTACAATTAAAAGAAGCATTATTATTGAGTCAGGAAGAAAAAGACACTAAAATATGGAGTGCGTGTGCTGCTGTGAGTCGCCCTGTTCTTTCATTCTTACGTACACTGTGTGCAATTACACACTTCCACCAGCGAGGTCTCCAAATCCCCAAATTTTACATAGTGTAGTGTGACATACTGAAAATTACATATTTTATGTTATATTTTTCTTTCAAATGTGTTTAATTGAACAAATAAACTAAGTATGAATAACTAATATAAGTAATTACGTGTTAAAATGTGCAGAATGACACTGTGGATGTGTTATTTTCACAAAATCAACAAAATGTACACATAACTTTTGTATACAACTGTACATGAACAAAAACACATACATACACACCTCCTATGGACGTACACCCACCCATACTCTATACTCACCATGGCCTCCTCCGTACATCATACAGGTCGATTTTATTGGGAGTTTTCCTAGTATCCATCCACGGGGAGGCTGGAGAGAGTATTGAAGGAGAAAATGAGTTTATTATAAAGTTTTCGAAATTAGGGTCTCAAGGTGACCTACAGTGATCAGATCTTTAAACGTGTCAAGTTATGTGACCTGTAAACATTCTGAAAGCCGGGAGAGCTCTATTGTGACTCAGTGTTTACTGTGTGTGTGCATAGAACATGTGTGGGTTTACATGTGTGTAAATGAAAGCGGGTGTAATTATCCTATAGAATGCCTGGGAACCTGTGAGTGTGAGATTCTGACATATAGTACAATGTGTCACACTCTGATCTCTTTACTCTTCTCTACAAAACAAACAAACAAACAAGCTTCCCAATTGTTTGGCTACAATGAAATAAGCAAAGTGGACCAGGCATCTACTGAGATCAACAGACCTTCTAATAAACCTTTTGCACATGACATATTTTTATCTGATACTCCATCCTGCTTTTAATCTTTAATCAATCTTATTATTATTATTATTTAATCTTACAACAATTTGAATCAGGCACATTTTACAGAGCACTATAAAAGCTTCCAATATTTTATAAGTATGCAAGTAAACAAAGGCAAAGATGGTGCTAATACTGATATCAGTGGATTGCTGACAGCATTATGTTTTGTGAGTTTTGCTTGTAAATAATACTTTAGACTTGATGCACTTCCATGATAAACTAATTCATGGAATTACATTAGCTGAAATAACTATCAAGAAAGCCATTAATGGAGCTCTTCCCATACACTGTCTGTGACGGACAGCGCTATATCGCACAGTCACAGCAAGAGCATATGAGCAGCTGAGCACCTGGCATTGAACTACCAATGACTTGTAGGGTCAAATTCAGGAAAATGCTTTAACTGTGTTAAAAAATATAGTGTCGTTAGTAATTTATCAAGTTACGACATTATTAACATTATTAATGGAACTCAATTTTATAAAATAAAAAAATTACATGTTTGTTTAAAAAAATGGGGACCAGATAAACGTTCCAATAGAGCGTAAAAAAACAGTGCCATCCTGGAACCCTACAAAGAACACAATTCATAAACACCACCACACTCACACACACACAAACAAATGCACAAAGTCTGAGCTCACAGGGTGTGAAACTGACCTGGGAAGTATCTGGCCAGTCCAGTAGCGCTGCCAAACACCTGCCACAGCAGTGAGGGGTCCTCCTCCTTATTCTTCTTAAACGTCTCATCCAGTGCTTCCGTCCAGGACAACTCATTCAGAACTATAGTGGCTGCAATGCACGCACACACACAAAACAGTACACACTGGGTTAATGCCATTCTGTACCCAGTGTGTTAAATGCTGGATCTTTGCAGCAGCATCATTAGCCGTCTAACATTCTCCAATAATCTCACTATGATATACGAACAGATTTCTCCCTTCCAATTCAGAATGTAGGTTTCAAGTTTTCCCAGTTTTTCCAGTTTGTTCACTTGTTTTTTGCATTTCAGATTTCAAAGGTTTTCTCTCCCAAAAGAAATACATGTAACACTAATCCTCAATGACTCCTTTTATCAACAGTGATAGCCTTAGCGAATAACTTTTGTCTGAAATACATTGTACAAACCCATAAATGCTCACTTGACCTTTTCAGCCAATGTACAGCACTTTAAATGTGTCGCCCTACATCTCAGCTAATAAAGCTAAGAGCTAAGTGTTCTGTATGGGAGCAGCATTTGTAATACAGAGCAGTAGGGTGGGCATGTTGAGTCTGAAGGGAAAAGACTTTTGCAGAGGGGCTATTAGCTAATGCAGCCTAAATGTGATTAGGGGGAAATGGCAGCCCTTTTCCTGAGAAAACGAGAGATCACGACTGACAAGAAACGGCCCACAGGCACTGTGTTAAAGACCAAGTGATGTTTACACAAGTGTACAGGAAAATACAAACAAAGAATAATTTAATTTTCCTATGTAGCATCACTGGGTGATAACTGTAGTGAGCCCTGTTTTTGGAGACAACCTTTCTGTGAACGTTTATCTAAACGGGAGCTTCTCTGGATGCAGGGTGTCATGTATGTAATCTGTGTCGGAAATGTTTTCTTGGTATAATCTACCTTATTCCTGCATCCCATGATGCTTTGAGTGACTTGTGGACAAAATTCTGGCGAAGTGAAAACAGACAATACATTACAGGCTAATAACATCCTAACCTGTGGGAATCAATACAATTGTAAATAATCCTTTAATAATAATTGTTGGGATGCTTAAATGCTTGTGTGCCGATTTTTGTAGCTGATCTGTGAACAGAAACCTGAACGTGCATGAGTGAAATAATTTAGCCTGATGATTCTATTTATTGCTGACACAAAGCACTCACACTAATAAAGTAATGCCATTACACAGCAGTGTCTAATGTAGAAATCTGTTTTAACATGGTAAAGTAGCATGAGATTTTAACCTTAGCTCTAGTTTAAAACAGACATTTTAAGCTTGTAAAAGGCCTGCAAGTAACATTCTTTTTTGTTTGTCTCAGTTTTTTAACTCTATTCAAGGTCTGAACCCCTGCTGAACAAAACAGAACAGACCATGGTCTGCATTGACCAGCATATCAGCATCCAAAACAAAACATGTGCTAGTTTTGATGGTGATCAGCTATGCCGGTCTGGTTTTCCTAGCAGCGCTTGAAGTGTGTCTTTTATTATTGTAGTTTTAGCTTGTTAGCTGGTTAGTTTTCTGTTGACCTGCTTAAAACACAGTTACGGTGAAGTTTATGTTTTTAGGTTTTGGAGTTGTGGTAGAGTTGGCTCAAAGTGGCCTGGAGGTTACCATGTTGGCATGTTTGCAAGAAGTTCGAGCAGAAGGCTGGTTACATGATTCTCTTGCCCCGTTTCTTTATTGCACATGTTATCAAAAATCCAAACAGCACTATAAAAGATCCATCACCATGATACTCGCACACAACTATTTACACACAAAAAAATAAATAAAACTCAAATGCATAACAGGCATTTTGTTATTCTTCCTTGACTATTCTCACTTAATCTCCCTTTCTAACTCAGGGTGCATATCGGCAGCGAGACTAGCCATCTTACTTGCAGCAGTTAGACCTCTATGACTAGACTGGGCCTCTCCTTAAATACCTATAGCCCCTCCCAGTGAACCAAACCAAAATTAAATTCAGGTATTCATCAGGCAAAATAGTCACCTTCCCATTCACAGTACAAACATATTCAGCATATACTTCAAGTACATATCTCTACAAATGTCACTCATGTGTTCAATATTTGCAATTAGTTCATTAACAGTTTTGTTTTTCTTTCTCCCCAGGTTGACCTGTGCACCCCCTGTCCCTGTGTCCCTCCCAGGCCCGCAGACCTACAAGAGGACCGAATGACCCGGGCCGTCACTCTTTCCAGGAAACTGTCTCTTTACGTTAATTAAAATAAAAGGCTTAGTCATACCTTTGTTTCTTTTAGTCTTGTTGCTGTTGGTGATGTGCTAGACCAGCTAGCATCATCACAGGAGTTTAAAAGACTTTTCAAGTTTTACACTGAATTATTTATTTATTTATTTATTTAGATTGTTTAAACACCGGAACACTGTGGTGTTGACAAAATTCCATTGTTACCGGTATAACCAGATATACATTTTTGGTCATGTGTGTGAATTATATGTAAAGATAAAATGTTTGTAAATTGTGTATTTGTATTTTTAAGGCGCATATTTGTAATGTACTTTGCATAAATAGTGCAAAACATGGTGAAGAAATATTTTAGTTTACTATATTTCCGTACAGCGATCAACTGGCAAACCTGTCCAGGGTGTATCCTACCTTCCACCCGATGACTGCTGGGATAGGCTCCAGCCCCCACCCCCCGTGACCCAGAAGGATAAGCTATTCCGAAAATGTGTATGTGTGTATATTTTCGTAGGTCTTTTTATGTATACGCCTATATGTATATAAACACATACACATTTTTATTGGCTACCGAGTTGCATTACTTCTACGTTTTTTTAACCTATTTTCTACACTTTCATAAATATTTATGTATCAGCTTTAGCAGATATGAAAATTTTGAAATATCGCTATCTGCTTTCAAATCCCATATCGGTGCATCCCTAGTCCTAAAGAGTCATAATCTAATCTAATCAATATCGGAAAGTATTCTGAGGTCAAGTCCTTAAGAGGTAAACATCAGCGGAGCATCCAGTGCTAATCGAGAATTATGTGATTGCGTTTGTGAGTGAGAGAGAACGTGTGCACGTGATGCATCCCCCGAGACCACTCATTCATTAACCTCAGCTCCAGGAAAACACACACACACACACACGCTCCCTGCTCCTGTCTCGCATCATCATGCACCTCCACAGCGTGTCTTGCTAATCAATATCAGCACTGCTGTTAGACCCCGGGGCCGCTGCCGTCAGCTGCAGCTCTATTGATCATGTTTAAGTGGACCCATCAGCGGCCCAGCGTCGGCCCTAATGAGAGAGTCCAGCAGGCCGCCTGTAAACACATCCGTCTTCATGCATGCAAAGTACAATTCCCCCAGGGTAACACTCTGTACGCTACCGCTGATGGAGACTTACTGGAGTCAGAGGGTAAACGGGCCGGCCAGAACCCCAGCCAGAAGCACTGGTCAGTCAACTCACCAAACAGACGGTCACCCTGTGGCTGGAGGCTGGGCGCTCTCAGCGTTCTGAGGGTCTGAATGTGTGTGTAGGCCTTTCAACTGGGGCTTGACCCATAAAATTGGCTGATGTTAAAGGGGTCAGATCACTGGAAACTGATTGTCTTTCCTATCTTTCCTATTTTAAATGAAACAATTGAATGGTTTAAACTACTGCTTACTTCCCAGTCCATTCAGTCCATATACTGTCACTATCCAAAAAAAGCATCTTTATTTGTTTTGATTTGTCCCTTACATTGTGTGAACATTTCATGATGAATGGACCAACAGAAATGCTCCAAAATTAACGGAAATAAAACCTCTTTACATGCACTTATATTCAAAGTAAAGAACGTTTTGCCTTCTGTAAAGATGGTGGTATAAAAGCAATAGAACACTAGCCACTAGGTTGCTATAGCTACCGCTGTTATGGTCTACAAAAACATGAGCTAACTTACAATGTAATGACTAGAGTTCACTGAAGAATTTTCTTTAGTACCAAAAAGTAGTCAGGTATTGCTTAGAAAACTAATATTTATTAAAAACTGTACCTAAATAAGAACATTGCTGCCACATTTGCTATTGTGGTGGTTACAGTTGGCGAATTCCAACAAAACAGGCAGCGGCCTTTGCATGGGATGATGAAAAGTACTTGTTTGTTATTAATAGTGGATATTTCAAAATGTCAAAAAAAAAGAGAACAAAGAGAAAAACTAAAAGGTCCAACAAAAGTGGCCATTTGAGCCAAGCAGTAAACAATGTTGACCCCTGCTAATGAGAGGCATCACAATCAAATCACTCAGTAAAGCAGTGTTTAACTAAAACTACTAGAGTTTAATTTTTAACCATAGAAAAAATATATTATCCGATGTTATCAGACTTTTTACCTCCTTAAATTTCATATAGGTGATTCATGTCACGATGTTCACGTCAGTCAGGCCCCATTTTCAATACTCTTGCTTATGTGTGCATGTGAGTGTGTGGGTGGCAGAGGTCCATAAAATCACTAATGACCAAACCAAACGCCTCTCCAGCTCCCAGCCAGTGAAAGAGAGATACGACACCACCCAGGGGGCACCATCAATCTCCTCAACGTCTCTCTCTCTCGCCATCCCTCACTCTCTCACTCTGTCTAAAACCCCCCACTTCTGCAAATCGATCAAACTGTCACCATTCATCCCCCTCTATTTCCATCACTCCATATCTCTCTCCTCTGCCTCTTACATCTCTCATATCTCACACCTTTGGGCTGTTGTTCCAAGTGTGTAACCTGTATGATCTATGACACGTAAGAGGAGCACCATGAGCAAACACATATGCACTCGCACGCACACGCTGACAGAAAACACGATGATGATGATGATGCAGTCACGGTTGAGGATGTGGAAACAGTTGCTGTGGCAATGGCAGTGTAGAGTAGAGTTCAGCTAAACTGCAAGATCAGTTCAGCCTGGAGTCAATAACCATCCCATGAGAGAAGACCATGTGAACACTATGACAAGGATGGGGATTATAAGGGGTTTTGGAGAGGCCTGACGCCCCAAATAAGACTTTAACGACCCCACATGCAGTGCCGGGAGCGGATAGCTTCCACACACACAGCGGACCACTGGAAGTAAACCCCAGACCACAGATTTCAGGAGGACCAGAGATCGGTTCTCTGGACCACTCCCAAGCTCGAAAACAGCTCTCAGACTTGACCAAACATACCAAAATATGGCATTTTCTGCTAATTATTTTCTGCTATTAACAATTTCTATTTCTTTGCATGACATGACAACTCTATTGAAGCTAATATCTCATCAGTGAAACATTCAGAGACCAGGTCTTATCCTCTTTAACTCATTAAGACTTGCCCCCAAAGTAGATGGACAGCATGTGCTTTACACATTAAAATAAATCTGACACCACACTATTACATCACTTTATTAATGGAGAAGAGTAGAAACAGTTACTCTGTGTCAGCATTAAATGGCTACAAGTTATTGTGTTTTTAAGTGCAATTATTTAAAAAACAAAATTAGACACAGAATGATTAAAAGAGCTGTAGGTGACTGACTATTGGGAAAGCTGTACAAAATAAAACAAATGAATTTATAATAAAACATCCAGAAAGTCATGTATTTCAAATGCAGCAATCAAATAACATAAGAACACTGCAGTACGAGTTAAATGTATGAATTAAATCAGATAAATGACTCAATTTTATACAGTTTATAGAGTTCTTTTATACAGTTACATACAGTTCATGAAGTTCTTGAGGTCAAAAGTTAAATTTCAAAGTCTCAATCAATAAACCCAAACAGTGTCCAGTCATAAGTACAGGTTCAAACTGTTTGTCTGTTCAAACTGTTCTTTCGAGTAGTCACTGACCAAACTTTCCTTTCCACTGTCAATGTTTTATTATCTTCTAACTGGCAATATGTGCCTTCATTTCCCAGCCTGGCAGCTTTTCTAGATATTGGTTGAATATGAACTGGCCCCCCATAGTGCACTATTTGCTTGTAGAGGCCAATATTCATGATCTATGTAGTGCAGTATACGGCGAGCAGGGAGCCACTGGAGATTCTAGTGCTCAGAGGGAGGTCTCTCATTTTCTACGCAAAGATGAAACAGGGCTCACTTCCAAATTACACTAACAGCACATTTGTAAGTACATTTCTCTTTGCATATAGTATAATTATAGATAAGATGGCTTAACATCTATTCCAATTATCTATGCACACAATCATACTATGTTTTAGCTGAAGTGAACGGTAAAATAAATAAAGCAGTTTAAAAATAGGTTGGCTTACATTAGCTTTTCTTCTTTTATAGGTTTAACAAAGTCATAAGCAAAAGTTTACACAACTGGTCAAATGACATGTTTTATTGATTTTCTAAGTGAAAATAAGAGAACACACTTCAATAAGCCATTTTTCTGCTAATATTACTGCATAATTTCAACATATTGTGCACAAAAAATAACCAGAGTTCAACATGTTTAAAAAAAAACATTAAAATATTAAATGTATTTTTTCCCTGTATGTTAAATTCATAAATAAATTCACAAATGCTCAAATGGCTTATGTCATTACTGATATTTCTGACTGATTACATTTTAGTGTAAATACATATTCTAACAGCTCAGTCTGATTTTATTTTCCCAGAAAACTGACCTAGGTCTGGATTATCTCTGGATGACCTCTGGCCAGGCTTCATTTGTAATTTTCACTAAAGCGTGCCCCCAGCGTGACCAGATAATGCGATTTTACTTTTCCACATAGAAAGCACATCAACACATCTACTGTTTCTATTTTACTTTCCAGTTAATCCCTGTTACCATACATGTACAAAGGCTCTTGGTTTGAGAAGAACTCCAGCCTTTTGTATCCTCCATCTTTTGTTTCCTTGTTTATCCTCCCACCTGCTAGTCAGCGCTCGGCAGACACATATCTGCTCACGTAACTGAATACGGATATCAATAAGGCATTCCAACACACTCTGTGCTGAATGTGGTTAAGATCAGTCTCCAGAAGTGGTTCGAGTGATCTGATCGTAATCTGATCACATTGTGTCCTGAGTGTATTTACACCTGGCTGTTCATACAGTGGAAATGTTGATTTAAGGTGTAAACAGCTCCTGAAAGTTGCTTTTAGGCAGTCAGGCAATTATGCGGCAGTAGTAGTTTTGATATCACCACTTTTAAAACTTGTTAACCTTTCAATCCTGCAGCAGATAATTAGCTGCGTTTTAATCTACTCTTCTTCGTTCTTCTTTAACTCCTTCCTCAGTTAAAGAAAACAAAGCCAAAGATGCTGAATGTACCACACATTATATGTTAGGCTTGAGAGAGTTAAATGTGATTTAGGCCACTTTACAGGCTACATGAAAGGACTGTCCAAACAGAGGTGAAAAAGCAGACTTTTACTTCACTTAAAAAGAAGACAGAGAGAGAGAGAGAGAGAGAGAGAGAGAGAGAGAGAAATGCATGGAAGCAATTTGTTCTTTCCAGTTGAACATCCAGCAGGTTCAATGAATTAGGGCATTTATCGATAAGCAGGACCGAGAAAAATCCATTTGGGTGGGAACAAACTGAGGGTGAAATTTCTAAGTCAATCCAACACCTTCTAAAGGCGGAGTTCAAATTAATGCTGCATTGTTCTATAGACAGGCCTGCCATTAGCTTATGGATGTACCACAAGTAAGCATGGCTGAAAAGTCCCCCAAAAAACTCCAATTATAGAATATAGTATAATACAGCGTTTCTGTAAAACTGCTTTGTGACAACACCTGTTGTAAAAAGCACTATATAAATAAACTTTGACTTGACTTTGACTTATACAGTAGTGGCATGTGTGGAGAACACATTACATGCAGTAAAAATAAACACTACCTCTTACAAGGTAAAAACATTTAGGTAACGTTAGCTTTTCGCTAGCTTCTTTAGCTTGCATTATCAGTTGTATTCACTGGACATTAAAAGAACACGGAACACAGCAGTGGTTTTTAAACTACGGACTGTGGCCCCCCAGTGGGACATAGTGGTGCTACTAGAGGGTTGTTTTTTGAGGGGAGCAGGTTTTAGACCTCTCCCACAAGTATCTAGATATTTTTAAAAATGTAGTCTTTTCCCTCAGTTTTCAAACAGATCTACTCAAAAATGTTCACATGAGCATGCCAGCCAAAATTTGATGTCACACACCTCAAGAAGAACATTGTGAGCATGCACGCTGCACAAAATATAGAGCGTGAAACAAAGCTAAAGCAGAGGCTCAGTGAATGGGGGTAAATGAAGCTAGACAGCTAAAGTTAAGCTTGTTTCTAACCATTTGTTTGGTTGCTTCCTTTAATTTTGGAAAGTAGAAGGATGTATTTCCCTTAAAAATCAAAGAAAAACCGATCTGTATCTTGCCATTTTTCTACATCAAATAGGACTGGGGCAGTAGGATGCTAGTGCTACTGCTACTGAGTGCTAATTGGTTGGCGAGCTGATCAGCTCAATGGCTGAGTGAAGCGCTTCACACTCACTAACATCATGAATGTACATTAGACATTGTTAGAAAGTCAATAGTTTTCAAAAATATAACAGCAGTATTGAAATGTTATATACTGCTCTGTATATAAAAATGATTTAGCATTTAACAAGCTATACTTTTACACAAAAACTCCATTGAAGCCCATTTATTTTGAATTCACTTGGAAGCGCCCTCTAGCATCTGAAAAATCTGGAAGACATTATTGAGTAGCAATTCAGCTCACCACACATTTTCTGTGGAGGTTTTCCAATAACTCGATTGCGGCGTGTTACAACTGCAGCAGACTTTGAATTGCAGGTC
Source organism: Colossoma macropomum (assembly GCF_904425465.1). Taxonomy (NCBI): domain Eukaryota; kingdom Metazoa; phylum Chordata; class Actinopteri; order Characiformes; family Serrasalmidae; genus Colossoma; species Colossoma macropomum. The sequence continues at coordinate 28,252,371 of NW_023494792.1, read as the reverse complement.
AGGAGATTTCTGTAAGTTGATATTTTAACACAGGTTCAAAGTTGGATTTTGTTTGAAAATAAAAGCTTAAAAAACTGCTTGCCATGGCTACACCGATACTGCAGTTCAACTGAGCACAGGGCATTCTCACACCTCTGTACTACGGTTTAATAAAGGTAAGCCGAATTTCATTACAAACATGTTAATAACTTCCAAATCACTCGCAAACTGCTTAGCAAACAAACAACCCAGTTGTCATTCATATTTCAGATAGAGTTTTGCATATTTAACACATGAAAACAACTATAGACATATACAAGTTAATGGTGTGATTTCATTGTCTTCAAAAAGCTGTGTTTTCCAGTCCACACAGAAATACTGGGTTTTCAAAAAACACCGTTTTCAGTGAAAAAACACCACTTTCATGTGGGTGGGAGGCCAAAAAGCAGAGAAAAAACTGTTTTCAGACATATCCGGATATGTGTGGACAGGGCCTTAGAGGCGTACCCTTGTTTGTGGCACAATCCAGCACCAAAAGTTTAACGTTTTAAGTTTGAAGTTGTCCCCAAATGTGTATTCTCATTAAGAGGTCACGTCTGGCCCTGCAAGACTACACCAAAGGGACCAAAACTGGATACACCTACACATAGAGGACTGTGACGTACTACACAAACACAAAACCTGTTTCACGCTCTCTTTCTCTCCCCTTTCACTCACACAAGCACAGTCATGCATTTACAATGCTCAGCATGTTCTCTCTGCACACACATACATAAAAACATGCACATGCATCCAGTCTCTCTCACGCTCACTCACACAACGCACAGAAACACATGCACACACACATGCATGTGCTCTCACACTCACAGTGTGAGCACATCTGTTTCTACAACGAGATTGAGGTGACAGGTGACACACAGCATTGAGGTAAACAGGCATCAGGACAACACAGAAACACAGCTCTATACTTTAATGAGGCACAGACACAGCAGTCTAGCACAGCTACTACACACAGACACACAACACTGCCATTAATACACCTCATTACAGAAAGAGGGAGACAGAGAGAGGCACAAGGATAGAAAGAAGCTTAACAGGATGAGGATTAAGTGAAAAAAGTAGAGAGAATGTACCGTTCGGTAATCCAATGATACCACTACTGGACATATGCTCACACATTCTAGATTAACTGTAAATAAGAAATAACGCATTTAAGGTATCTGTCATTCTGTTCCTTTAAACCATATTAGCAGTAAAAGCTAATTTGAACAAATAATGAAGAAGTCTTGCCATGCACTTGCAACAGCGCAAACTGTGGGGTGACTGGCAGAGTTAGGTTACAAGCTATTTTCTGCGAAATTATGGAGAGTAAATGTAAAAAAGGCCATGGGTTTGAGAAGAACATCTCAGAACAAGAGGACAGTGTGGGGGAAAAAGGCCACACACCCTCTGCAGGGTACACCGTGTTAAGTTTTCTTAAGGTGTTTTCACCTTAACTAGTCCGTATCCAGGACTAGTTATGGGTTTGTTTGGGGGAGGGACTCATTATCATTGGTTTGCTTTTGACACAACACTTCCATCTGAACTATGGATTGAATGCACATTTCCATCTGTCATCGTTCTGTGTGCAGGTTTGCAAAACGGCAGCTTCATCAATTTGCTCTTTTTATTATTTTCCTCGGACACAAACAGTGAAGCAGTGAAGAACAGCACATTCTGGATACATGGCATTTAACCATGCAGGAGCATCTGCAAATTAGGGGCTGTTCTCGGTGAGAAGGTTTTCAGTCAGCAGGGAAACTTGAGTCGAAGCAGTCATGTTACAAAATTAACTAAACATGCAACCCCATGCATGGTGATGGGAGCAGAGGTCTTCCACATGTGCAGTGAACTGCAGCGGACCACTGGAGCAAAGCCCAAACTACAGATTTCAGGAGGACCAGACATCGGTCCTCTGGACCATTCCTGGGCTCGAAAACAGCTTTCACATTTAACCAAACATACTGAACTTGCAGACCAAGCAGTCCTGGGTCTGCACTCTAGTGTGAAAATGCATTTAAAGTCAGATCTTTCTTCCATAAAATGATGTATTTCTGAGTTTTTGCCTAATGATAGGTGGGGTTGGTGGGAAGATGAGATGAAACATGATATTAATGGTTAATATTATTTTTCCCCATCCGTTGGTGCACAGTGACATAATAATAATAAAAAAAAACGCAAACATTTTTATAGTCATTGAATTTCAACAGAAGATTAGAGGAAAACAAGAATTCTGTCTTTTGAATGATATGGTAAATCATGATTAATATGACCAGAGGCAAGGTAAAAAAAAAAGGGTCAATTTGATTCAAAGCAAACAGAATAATTATTTGTTATCTTCAGAATTCAGACTTAACATTGCATATTAGAAAATAATAATTATTCACAATTATTAATATTATATATGTTACACAGGATATTTTGAATATATTAAATATTGGAGAAAACATATAAGGATAAAGTTTTTGGGCAGATATGACAGCTGAAGCTGCTGGACTACTGAGTCCTCATGGAGTTTTGAGTGGGATGGAGATGTTGCAGCAATCTTCTGAATATCAGACAAAGAGTAAAGCAGAGCCTGATCGTAGTATGAACAAAGAGAGAGAGTGAGAAAAAGAGAGAGAGAGAGAGAGAGAGAGAGAGAGAGAGAGAGAGAGAGATGAATCATGCAAAGCGCCGCCCGTCTGCCTTCATCAGCATTTAGCACACTGAAGTCACATCGCGCTCATTTGCCTGTGAAAAATTGCAATCGCAGTGCCTCAGTAATGACGGAGCTGAAGAGATGCAACTGGGTGACTCTGTTCTTCTGCATCAGGGCACCTTGACCACAGACGACAGCCTGGAAACATTAGCAGTTTTCGCTATGAACAGTTAAACATGCTGGCAGCCTGCTGCTGCAGGATTCTTCATGTCTTGCCAACCTCTGACACTTCAAAAAGGAGGTAATAGAGTTTTAATAACTATGTTCCTGAACTGCATTCAGGAAGTCGGTATCAAACTGTGTGCACTAAGACAGCACATCAGAGGATTTTAAATAGGTAGAACTCCCACATAGCCATGGCTTCTGGTTTGAACACACTTTGGAATGTGCTTGAGAGTCCAAAATGAACAGGGATCTATGAAGCTTTTGTACAAAATGGTAAATTGCAAATGGTTAATCATTTTCACAGAGAAATGCACCACTGTAATGTTTATTCACGCTTTTTAACCTCAGCTTGAAGATGTTAGTGACTGTGAATTGCTTTACTGAAGTGAATGAGCTGATTCAGCTAGCCAACCAATCAGCACTCAGTAGCCACAATGCCTAGCGTCCTACTGAACAAAACCTCTAAACAAAAGGAAAAACACTGGCACAATTTCACTGATTTTTTATAATATAATGTATAATGCAGTGAATAAGAAGTCAGTAGGCCCCCAGCTCACTTCCCACATTCTACAACACTATGTCCAAAAGTATCAAGACACTTTTTCTAGTGAATTCAGCTACTTTAAGGTGCACACTTTGCTGACACAGGTGTTCCACTGCTTGTATAATCTCCATAGAAAAGCACTGCCAATAGAATGGGACGCTCCGGAGCCTAAGGTCACCATGTCCAATGCCAAGTTGCCTCTGTTCAGTTAGTGAGTGATGCACTGACAGAGTACAGTAGAGAGTGTTAGAGTGAGGCCTACAGGCAGAGTGGCCTTATCTCACAGAGAAGTGGAGCTATAATTAGAATTACTGGGCTGCTTCCAGATCAGTAGTTTATAGTGAATGAGATCAGTATGGACAGGCAGAAAGCTGATCTCACCACTTAGTTGCTACATGACCTGTCAGGTGCTGTGTGGTCAGTCCACCATTCAATGGCTATTCAACAACCTACAATTCAAAAACATGCAGAGGTGTATATTGAAAAGCCTTCAGAGCACATGTACAGGAAACAGAATGGGGGCACTGGATAAATACCACACACACGCACATAGCTGCTATGATAAGAAATCCTTGTATTTCTGAAATGGTAAGAGAGGGAAAAACATTCTTGCTGAACATTACTATAATGAGATTTTAGTCCAGTGTAATTTTGGGATTTTCCAACGCTGTAAAAATGGAGTTATGGAGTTTTTTATATGAGAAAGTTCTGATATGACTGTGACGATTCAGTCTAACACAGAGGTTCCCAACCCCTGGGCCAAGGACCAGTACGAGCCCGTGGGTCATTTGATACAGGGACCACAACAATGTGACAGAGAATAGGGCAAATTTTGTAGCATAACTACACAAGAACAGTATATACTATTATTATTATTATTATTATTATTATTATTTAACTTTTTTTTCAAACTTAAAGCTACACTATGCACATTTGGGGGATCTGGAGACCTCTCTGGTGGAAATGTGTAACTGCATACAGTATGCAGAACAACATTCTGTAATGTAGGCTGTGCTTTGGATCCCTTCCCCAAATGGATGAATCTGATGATTGCAAGTGCGTTGAAAGAGTATTCAATGAGAATTCAGTCAAAACTTGGTGAAGGACGTGTGTTCTGAGGATGTAAGTGAATGATCTACTATTGATCTACTATTAAGTCATCATATCTTCATCAGTATAATGTCTATTTTGCATTTGAGATGTTTCTTTTTGAACCTGTGTGTGTCTGCGTTAATGCACAAAGGTGTGTGACATGGTCTGAAAAATCGGTCCTGACGTCTTTAAATCATTCTTTAGAGACTCACAGCAGCACACACACCATATTTTTGCATGTTTTTTCTCCTGACTCAGTAATGCTACTACTTTCAATTTTAACAAAAAATCTCACACAGTGCTACTTTAATTCTTGGCTTTAAAATGTAACAAATTCTTTTGTAAGTTTAAAAACGTTGGTCTCTGTATGGCCATGTCCATGCATGTAGGTTGCTACCATAACAAACTTTTAATTGGGACTGCAAATTTCAAATGAAAACAATACCAGGAAAAAAAAACACCATACAGCCACGTAAAACTAAACATTACACAGCCACATAAAATACGGATTTATCGCTGGGGATATTACAGCTACAAACCCACCATGTGGTCCAGTGTGTCCAGTTATTTTGCCATTTGGAGACATAGGCTGATCATGAGCACCACTCCAACTCCCCCCAGCTGTCCGTCATGGTCCACATAGTTAAAAAAAAGGGGAATCCCTGAACTGGGCTGCACCAGTTTTGTGTAAGTTTATACTTAAGTTTGTTCATAAAGTCTTTACTAAGTCATTAGTTAACACTAGTTAAAGTTATCCTTTAGTGACTGAGTCCTGTTGCAACTAGTAACAACTAACTAATGCATACGTTGCTTGTTCAAAACTAGTCTATAAACCTGCTGCCATTAAAACACAACAGCAACTTGCAATGACTTTTTGCATTCCATGGAAATGGAATGTGAATAATGTGTACAAATTTATGTTTTTACAATTAAACTGACGAGTACCAGTATTGTTTGTTTATTACCTGCTACTGCTATTCCTACTTGCAATATCCGCATGTGCAGCCTTTTTAAAAAGCAGTTTCTGGCCAACCAACAACAACAGCAGCATTGGTTTAGACGTTTCAGCTGCTGTTGTGTTTCACTGAACTGGAGCTATAGGTTTTAGCTTCAAGATTGGAGCTGAAAGTTAAAAGGTTTATGATTGGAGCTGTAAGCAAAATCATGGCGTATAGAATTTATTGGTTTTAGCTTTGTTATCTTAACCAAAACAGTCAGGGCAAGTTTGCTCCCTCTGCTTAGGAGGAGGTGTAAATATTTAGTAACTGCTAAGCTCAATGTAAAAACTAGTTGGTGTGGTGAAAGCTGTTTTGATTTAGTAATGTGCACCTGAACTTATTAAACAATAATGTTACAACTAGCTTAGGTCAGAACTTACAGACAGGTGGTGCAACTGGTCCCTGGTCACACGCAATCACTTGCACATGCATGGACACAAATATGCACCTATACTTGAACAAACATGCCCACACTCTTCTGAAGAACCAACTTAAGCCAAAAAAGTCTCTCTTAGGGTCTCGTAGCACTGCGCACCAACTCCAGCATGACCCTCAGACATGTACACCATAATGGGCTAAATAAAGACACGGGCAGGCTTGTGAACATGACCATGGCAGATCTTGCTGTGTGACCCCTGCAGCTTCACCCACTAGCTCCCCCTCCCACTGTCTCCCACACACATCACTCTGCAGGACATCTCACCACCATCAACTGCACACAGCAGGGAGCATTACACATCTTTCCCGTACAGTAGAACCATGTCAGGATTGTTTAGCTTGCCCTGGAGGCAGGACTGTTTCTGAAGTGAGCTTTACCCTACCAATCCAGGACCAGACGAAGAACCGCATCCAGCTGTACTTGAAGGTTTCATGATTACTGAGATTCTGAAAAGACGTATCATAGACAGACTGTAATTCCGCTACAGGCCAGCGACTCTGACCCAACATTAGCCAACAAACATCAGCATTCTAATGTTAGCAGTTGGCTCTATAATGTTCCAGAATAAGAGCTGCCAAGTCAAATTAACCAGTTTGTATAGAGGAAAACATTCTAGAACAGTGTGAATGTAGGAGAACATTTTAGAACAGTGTGAACGAGCAAGGACATGCCAGAACAGTGCGATTGTAAGAGAACATTTCAGAATGTCATGAATGAAAAACAATTAAGTTCAACGTGAATGAAGGAGAACATTCTAGAGCCGTAAGAATTGAGAACACTCTAAAACAGTCTTAATACATGAGAACATTTTAGAACATTGTGAATGTCTGAGAACATTCTAGAATGGCATGAATGGAGAACATCTGAGATCAATGTGAATGTGGGAGAACATTCTACAACTATATGAAAGTAGAACAATGTTCTAGAAGAGTGTGCATGGGAGAGCATTCTAGAACATTGTGAAAAGTGGGACAATATTCTAGAAGAATGTGAACGGAGAACATTTTAGAACAGTGTGAGAGGGCGAGAAAACTCATGAACAGTGTCAATACGGCGATAGCATTCTAAAATAGTGTGAATGAAGAACATTCTAGAACCATGTGAAGGTATGAAGACTTTTGCAAGGTGTGAAACGAGAACAATCTAAAACCAAACTGTTTTTTTTTGTTTTTTTTTACAAATGAACACTTACTGCCCAGACAAATAGCTTTACATATCATTTCTGAGCTTTACATATCATTTCTCAGATCTCAGAACTTTTGCACAATACTTATATACACATATAAGCAAAAACAGAAGAAACTGGGAAGGGGCAAATACTTTTTCAAATCACTGTACATGTCTATTCCTGAACGCTCTATTTTTAAGAGTGGGAGAGAGATAATAGGCAGGGGTCCAGTGACTCTCAAGACACTCAAACACTGAAGTAATCAGACCCTCAGCTGGACTGCACTGCAGTCACTAAAATAATAAGATGAGCCAGAGAAACAGAGAGAGAGAGGGAGACATAGAGAGAGACAGAGAGAGAGAGAGAGAACAGAGAGAGACACAGAGAGAAATTACAACCTGTGCAATTCTATAACACACCTTTCAACATTTCACTACCCAGCCAATCTTCATATGACATCCTCAAATAGATGCTGATGACAATACATGACACTTTATAAATAAAAGAACCAACACAAGCTCCATGGCCCACAACGCAGCACGTAATAAAGCACAGTCGGAGATGAAAAGGTAGGTGTGAAGGTGAAGGCAACAGAGCAAAAAAGAGGAGGAAATCAGAAGAGAGAGGAAAAAATGTGTACATGTACTGCATAAGTGATCGTGATCGTGCACGCTGTACACTGCAACATCTAAAGTGCATCAAATTACACACACAGGGCATTGTTGATTGGTCAGAAATTTGACTGGGAAACAAGTGTTCTGGGTCTCTACAGATTAATGAATCCATGCTTTCAGAAAACTACTACTCTATGCTAAGAAAATGTCACTTTCAGTCAGTTTCACATTTGAGCCTTTCTCTAGGCTATCACTGAATTAAATACAGATCTATGCCTCACACTTTTTCTTGATATAAATATTTTATCCTACCCCAAAATTTGCAGTAAAATACAGACGCTTAAAATACATAAATCACAACTAAAGCAGTATCAATGAATCTTATTTGATTTCTGCAGCTTAGTAATTGAACGGTTTGTCAGTATGAATTCAGTCAGTGATGAATTCAGGTTGGTGATGTTTAGCCAAAAGTATGCTCCACAGTCCATGTGCCAAAATCAAATGCATTGCTTTGTTATTATTTTATTTCTCATCTGCCGTTGTTAGCAAGAACTATGAAGAGATGTGTGGATATCTGTACATATGAGATGTGTGGATATCTGTACATATGAGATGGGTGGATATCTGTACATGTGCAATCAAAACCAAATGAAAAAAGATATAATGTCACAAAACCTCAGACTCTGATTCAGACTTTAGAAAACAAACTAGGTGTGAAAACAGCCTGACACCTAACTTGTTTAGTGTGGACCTGCTGAAGTTTTTCTTCAGTCTGGTCTGTTTTGACAGGTGTGGACACTCCACCTGTGCTCAGGGGCACACCAAACAGCTGAACTGCCTTCTAGTGAACCCTGGTTAAGCATTTTTACAATGGGCATCACCAAATGAGGATACAACATCAGAGCATGCTGTGCTCTTCTTGTAGCAGCACATCAGTGCTGTACTGTCCACATAATCTGCCTGTTTTCACATCTGATTCTTTACAGATGCTCATAACGTTCTTGCTTTTGATTTTGGCACATGGATCGTAGAACATACATTTGGCCCAGAATCAGTTAAATTTCAGAGGCAGATATCAAGTAAGATTTACTGTTATACTTTGACTGTGATACATTAGACAATAAGTGTCTCTATTTCCATGCAGAGTAGTTTTTTTGGCTTAAATGGTGGCAAAGGTCAGAGTATCAGAGCACTTGTATTCCTGCAAAATGTCTGACCCATATACAAACGCACATGTATAATTTGCCACACTTTATCCATTGCATCGAACTGAACCAAATGAAAAACATACAATGTCAGCAAAGACAAACTATTTGAGAATGCTGAGAGAAGGAACAGCTGTTGCAGAGGTGAATCAGGGGCCAGGCCTGCTGCACCCGCACCACGGCCACTCACTAAATTTAGTCTGCAGGCTTCACTGGGCCTTCAGCTGTCCACACATGACACAACGTGATAAAGTGACCAAAAGGAGCATGGGAAGACTGACACTGCGATATTTTAGTCACAGGTTTATGAGTCACAGTTTGAGCAACTTTGATTTGCAAGCCATGTGCAACCATGTATGTGCGTAGGGGTGAGTTTGTGTGTACTTACAGCCCTCATAGATGTCAGTGGGGATATGAACAGCTGTGGAGTTGTATGATACGAGGCGCTTAAAGACTGGGTCTTTTTTGAATTTGATTGGTCTTTCTGCTTCTGTGGCGTTGAGCTGAAGACACAAAGAACAGCGTTACACAACATCTAAACGGACAGATGCACAAATACAGACCAACCATTCAAAAGTTTTTGCTTGGAATTGCCTGTCCCGTTACACATTTTTGTTGATTTACATACAACAATTACTTTATAGAGTTGTACACAATAATACAGTGTAGAGTTCAATTTAAATTAGACATCAAATGGAATTTTAGATGTTTTAATCAATATTTCAAGTATGTGTGGAAGAGGAAATTATTAAATAAAAAGCATTATGCAAAGGACATATATTTCCATATATTTTTCAAAATATATGTTATGTTTGTAGTATATTTTAAAATATGTTTGGCATATATATAAATATAACAAAGTGTCACTATTACATACATTTCATATGCATATGTGTACATATTTCAATATAGACATTATGTTCATGTATTTAAATGTTACAAAATGTGACAGTCGAATATTAGCATATCCATTTTTATACGAGCAAATAAATGTACATTTGTTTTTCTTCCTCACTAATGCTCTTGTGGCTGAACGCAGCTTAGTCCTCACAGCAATGTTTCAACATCTAGTGTAAAGCCTGCTCAGAAGAGTAGAGGCTGTTACTGCAGGAAAGGGGGGCAAACGTCCTATTAATATGCTTTTATACCCATTAATACCCCTTGTCTACAAACTCGTGGACATACAGAGCATTTTTCCACTACACGTAGAACCAGAACGTTTTGCACCAGGAAACTGGAATGTGCTTTTTCCATTGGCCATTGGTTCAGAATCAAAGGGTTATTGTTTTTACTACCTGATCAGTAGAGCTACAAACAGGACGTAACGGTACTCAAGAGCATTCTCCTCTGTGTTTGCTAATAGTTGCAGCTTAAGACAATGAATTGATCAAATTCTTTACTCTTCTAATTGAAGATAAGGTTACCAAACACCATAACATGTCCAGTAAGTGCACCAGAATGTAAACTAGGCTGCTATTGATTGCTATTTTTAGAATTATTACTTTGCAAAACGTTTGCCAAGGTAAGCTAGTTCAGAAGCTAACACTAACGGTGTCAGCGTTTATGCTAACCTTACAAAACAAGTTTTTTGCTCCTATTTTCACACTTCACAGAAAAATATAAGCTTTCTTTGATTCTACGCATGTTTCTGTGTAAATGTAGACATTTGCGTCAGTGTGTAATCACGGTTATTAACCATTTCAGCTGTCTTTCAAACAGGTGGAAAATGACCTAGAACTAGATCCATAAGTTCCTTCGGTTCCAGTTTGGGTCAGCTCTTGTTTTTAAATGTGTGGCGGAAAAATGAGGCATTCTGGATATTTTATTTAAACTTGTATTATAACTTTTTTCTTGACGCCATCCAACTTTCTCTGTCATTTTGAAATCAACTACCGCTCTGTGCATCATTCTGGTCACCTTCTTTTGCAACTTTCTCCTAATACATTTATCTGGAGCCAAGTTTGTTTGTTTGCTATTATTGATTCCAAACCCATGAATAGTAGAGTATATCCATATCCATATAGTATATATGCAAATCCTTACATACATAAAAAAAAAATGATGATGTCAATAATCTACAGGCATGTATTCATGAGGCCATGAATGATCTGCTTCAAAACTTTACTAGCCAAACACATTTTGGTTGTATTTAGTGTTAGTTTAGTTGTACTGTGAAAATAAGAACATGCTTACCTCGACTTTTGCATTGTAATATTTAGCGACATCCTCCTGTAAGACAAAAGATACAATATTCATTTAGACTACAACATTTCTGAATGACTGTGTCTCTTTTCTGCAGTTGCGTGGACTGATTGTGTGTGTGTGTTTGTGTGTGTGTGTGTGTGTGTGTGCATGCGTGTGTGTGTGTGTGTGTGTGTGTGTGTGTGTGTGTGTGCATGAGTGTGTGTGTGTGTGTGTGTGTGTGTGTGTGTGTGTGCGCGTGTGTGTGTCTGTCTCTCCTCGGTTCCTCTACACACTCTGCACACACTGTGAAGGCTCTGTCAGGGTGGGAGATAGTCAGGTGTTAACGAGCGCGCACACTCTCTGACAGACGCTCGCCCTGGAGACACTGCTTAGCGCCACCTGTCTATCAAATGAAGCATGACAACGGCTGCCCCGGCAACAGCTTAATGAGGAACACCTGTGACAGCTGCTGGTGTGAGCATTAAATACTAACTGCATTTGTGAAGTGTTACAGATGACAACACACACACACACCTTGGAGTCATACATATGCCTCATACATATTATACGGTCATATTTAACAGTTTAAACACCCCTGGTTAACACATCCTCTACAGAGAACCCACTTAAATATGACATTTTTTTATGCCAATTTTTGTGCACAAATTCTATTTACTTGTACCTATTTATTTGAGAAGTGTAACATATTTAAAAATAAATATAAAATACAAAACGTGCCATAACTTTTGCACAGGCCACATTTTATATTTGTTTGTTTTTTTTTTCATTATGTTAAATTGAGCAAATAAACAGTAATTGTGCACTGAAATGTGCAGGAGCGTGCTCTTTGTGGAGGATGTGTTAAACTATTTTCACTTAGAAAATCAACATGAAATTTGACCAGGGTGCAAACTTTTACATACAAATGTATATATAAACACTATCTGAATCCACTTGCACACAATAACAGAGAAAGGTTTACAGCACTTTGCTTTGTTACCGAGCACCTGAGTTGATCAACAGAGTGATTTTAAAAAAATATCTCTGGTTCCAAGAGAGCATCATTGGCCTCCCTCTCCTCTAATTACTCGCACGATGCTAGTCAATGCGGGCATCTGCTAGCTAACATAACAGAATTGGCAGTTAGAGTTCTCCACCAAGTGTGTTGACCTGTCCAATCATATAAAAAGCAGTTTGAAAAGATGTGGTTGCGCTTCACGTGCTAGCCTTCACGCTCTCAGTTTGGTGGCACTGTGTGATAGGGGTGACCTAGCTAGTGGGTGGATCTGGAGGAGGAGACAGGTGACTTGCTGGAAAATGAATGGGAAAGCTCAGAATACTCCCACCCTCCGAAAGTCCCACCCGTGAATAAAAATAGCCAACTAACTTCCTGGTAAAGCAGCAGCAGGAAAAGCCCCCCTTATTGTGGAGATCTGCACATGCAGCTAAAACAACCTGAAACAAAAAGATTTCTCAGTGATTTCAATCTGGTTTTGAAATGTTACTGTGGCACTCAGGTTTGGATTTATGGGCCTCTTCCCATTTAATGAGATAGGAACCTGGAAATAACCACCTGGAGGTGTTGATGGTCACTGAGTAGACAAACTTTCCCAAGGACTTTGTTTGGACATGTCTAAATTTAATAAAAATTCCCACCCCAAACATATGAATAAATACGCATGTAGCTTTACAAAGGCATATTCTTGCACCTGACACTGTAGTTTAGTCCCATTTTCCCTCTGGTCTGAACAATGCCTACTGCGATCATACACACGCAAATACACATCAGCTCAATGGGCAAAATGCATGCGCCCAATATCAAAACAAACACTGACACACACATAAGATCTAATACTGAACGCAGTATTGTACTTCATGCTTCATGCTTCAAAACCACCTTCTTCCCAATACAGCCTGGCGTAGCAGAGAAATGAGGAGCTGAAAGAAGAACAGCTGTGTTGTCTGTGTGAGTGTGTGTGGGGAGAATCAGCAGACATGAATGGAGGGCTGAGTGACTGTATGAAGCTCTTTGTCTGATTCTCACACTGAATTTTAATACAACTCCCACACATATCACAACCCACTGGCTCAAAACAAAACATGAGCACTATATTAATCCGTGCTTGGAGGCCAACACGGTTTAGCTCCCAATAAGCATGAACCACAGTGCAAGAATTAGAGCCCAACCAACACATTGGTTGATCGATAATATAGGCCAATATTGACGGCTGGTTGCTTTATCATTATTGATCTTGTGATGAAAGGGCAAATCCTTAGACAGCTGTGACATTCAAGAATTCAGAGTCCCCTGTTTAACTATATGACTACATACAGGCTGAACCGGTGAATATGAACACAAAACATCATGATGGCTACAATAGCAAAAATGTAAAATGTGTCCAACCATAACATTTAAGCATGAGCAAAACATGATATAACTCAAAAAAAGACACAGATAGACGCAAAGAACTCTGTAGGTCTGTAGCTGGTATCATGCACAGGATTAGGAACTCTGGGTCTAAGCTAGTTTTGAAATATGACTATTGCTAATTGACGTCATAAGACTGGCAACCTCACCAAAATACACCACATAAACCAGTAAGCTTTGCAGTAGTTAAGTTGCTAAATTAAGTGTTGGTAAATAATAGTGTTGAAGTTTAAAGGCCTCGTCCACATATACAAGGGTGTTTTTAAAACAAAGCTTTTTCTGTGCATTCTTTCATTCACACACAAACTGCTTTTAGGTCACTGAAAACAGGCCTTTTGGAAAACTCTTTCCAGGGTGAAGATATTTAGTAATTCTGTCCTCAGTGTTGTCGTGTAGACAGGGAAAAATGAGTTTTTGGCTTGTTATGTTAAGAGTGTGCGCCGTTATCGGCTTTGTTAGACATCAGTTTGTGAACCATTATCACCTTTATTTACATGAGGCGATTTTGTACAGTGGCAAACGTAGCTAAAATAGCTGGTTTTAGCATTGCTAACAGGACTTGTTACACATAAAGTTTACACATAAATGCACAGAGTACAAATGTACTCTTACACCATACTGAAGAACAGAGGCATCAGAATGCGCTACAGAAGTCACTGCTATATCCAGCACTCCCACCACACGGACCCCACCGCCAACGTCACTAGTTTTGGATGAGACCTAGTCGGACCTCTAGCTGGTGCAACAAGTCTGAAAATGGAAGTGGTTGTTGCAGAAGAATGACGAGGGAGTTTCTGTCAAGGACATTGTTGTGGTTGTTGAGTGAGCTGCTGACTGCATGTTTTTGCGTTTTCATGAGGACAGAGATTTTTTTTAAAAAACAGTGCTTGTGTGGATGGGATTTTTTTTTAAAACGAAAACCTCAGTTTAAAAATACCCATTTACGCATGGACTAGTCCTAAAATCAGGCTTACCTTTCATGTGACATCTTTTTCAGTGCACAGGAGTGTTAGCTTGCCTGTTGCATGTGTGTAGCATTATTTGTATTTTGACTGCTAAACAATCCTATAATTCAGAGGATCCAGTGACACACAGTGGGAAACGTACCAGGTTTGGGACATTTTTGTTTACCACAGGGTGTAATAGTGGTGATTTTGAAAAATGTCATTCATTTTTCTCATAGAGAACACCTGATTAGACCCTTAGAGTTCCTAATATGGTCATGACGCCGACTTCAGAGCTCTATAGAAAAATAAATGTCGTTTTTGAAAATCACAGCTGTCATGTCCTGTGATAAACAAAATATTCAAAACCTGATACATTTGGAGCCCATACATTTTTCCTAGTACATGCCAGTGTATTTGGCCTATAAAGTGATTCTGACTCTGTGATGTGAGTGATTTATAAAAATTCATTGTAGTGAAAATGTAGTAAAGGGTGTAGTACCTCTGTGACAGTTAGTCACTGGTCCTCAGGGCGCACACATGTGACTGCTGAAGTGAGAATTCAGTGTGTGTGTGTGAGATGGTGTGAGTTTGACAGCTCTGAGTGTTGTCTCTTTGATAAAGCTGCTGTCTGCTACAGCATAATGAGAGCTCTCTGGCACTGAGCTCTTGGATAAAGACCAGTAAAGGAGGTGTGAACTTTTGTGACCCCACTGGCAGAACAAGACTTACTTAATGAGTGTAATACAGGAGCTCCATCTCTGTCTCTCTCTCTCTCTCTCTCTCTCTCTCTCTCTCACACACACACACACAGCAGGGAAGCCAGAAGGAGCTCTGAGTTACAGACGCATGTTTACATGTATACATGTGACAGAATTTGACGACCTGGCCATTTCCAGGTCACTTAGGTCACACAGAGGGTCATAGTATAATCTCTCTCTCTCTCTTTCTCTCTCTCTCTCTCTCTCATACACACACACACACACACACACTCACAGAGTACTTGAGGCAGTGAGGACACTGAGCAGGATCACACAGAGAGCTGCTGAAACTGAGAATTCTGCTCTCGGCACTGAGGACTGGCTGAAATCACAGCACAGCTGTGCCTCTCCACTGCTTTCTTTTCTTCTCCTTCTTCTCTTCTCATCTCTTCTCTTCTCTTCTCTTCTGTACTTTTTTCACTAGGGCGAACACACCAGACAATGAGGCAAAAAACGAGGGTGCCATACATGTAACAAGTTTTGCCAATCACTCGTTCAGTTACATCGCTGGCCAGCTCACACTACAGGACTCCTGAATGTTTTCAGTAAAAATCAAACATCTGAAAATAGCAGAAGGCCTCCGATCACTCCAGCACTCGTTCGGAAGGCTAGATTGACTCATTTCCTCTCTCATACTATCAGAAAAAAATCACTTCAGATAGTGAAAACCTATTAAAAGGGCCAAACTGTAATTAAAATTGGGCCAAAAATCACATAGTGTAGATCTAGCTTTAGAAACAAACACTCAACCCTCACTATTTGGAGTACTCACTCCTTTCACTAACTGCCTTTTTTTGTACCAAGCTTGAAATGAGGTAAAACTAAAGTAAAATTTGAGGAATTTATCCTTAATAAGTGCCATCAAATAATTTCCAACTCCTGGCAACTATATGGACAGTGTTTCTACTGCACATTTTGCCTTTATGTAAGCACTGGCCGAAAGAAAATTTAGACATAAGGGTGAGTGCAGATGAGAGGAGATTTGAATGGCTACAGAAATATGACGTTCTAAGGAGTGCAGGATTAATGAGTCTGTCAAATGCAGTTGCGACTATTCATAAATGTTTCATTGTCAGTTTTTAAAATGCACATTACAGCATATTGCTGACATCTGTTAACATTTCTATTAATCCAACATGTATCTGTCTCTACTTTGCAGAAAAGGTCCTGAAACATCTACATAACACTGCTTTCTCTGAGGAAACGTCCTGTACAGAGACACTTTTTAAGCCTGATCTAAAGCACTATTGAGTTCTACAGTCGTTACTGATGATGTGTGCACTTAGTGATGCAAGACAGCTGAGATCATCTTTAAATAACCTGAAGAGTTTAAAGTGAAATTCTCTCTACTGGATGACAACGATGACTGTGCTGTGATGTTTTTGGGGAAGCAAAAAAACCCAGCAGTGCTGAGTTCAAGTTGGCATCTGCCTCCTACATTGTGATTCATCAAAGGGTGACTGTCACATTTACGACTCTGGGGAAGTAGAGATTTTTGAAGTTTACTGTGTTTGAGAGCAGATTTAATTAGGAAGTGAAAGTACGAACCCTGCAGTTAATTGAGATTACAAGTTTGATCCCCAATGATACCACAGTCACCCATGGCCAGGAATCCAAGAAAGCATAACTGGCCACGCCCTGTCTGGGTAGGTAGGATGGTCCTCCCTCTCTCATCATTCAGCACAATGCTAGTCAATGCAGGCATCTGTTATCTAGCGTCATAAAATTGGCAGTTAGTGTTGTCCTCCAAGCGCAATAAGCTGTGCAATTACATTGCATTTGTAGCAGTTTGAAGGACGTGGTGGCGCTTCACCACGTTATCTTGGAAGAAGGCCATGTTAGCCCTCACTCTCCCAGCTTAGTGGCACTGTTTAATAGGGGGAGAACTGGCCATTACTACACTACTACACCACTGGCAACTAACTTGAGTAGAAAATCTTAAAAATGACAAAAACAAACAAAAATGGAACCTGTTCATCTTCCACAGGAAACAAGTCCAATCAAAAATTGGTGGGTCATCGCCCAATACTGTAGTTCCAGGACCCCCGCTGTTGAAGATCTGAAATGGTATAACTATCATTGGGTTTTATTTCACCACGTGGCGTTTCAAACACTACCCGGCCCATTCGTACATGCAGCATATTAGCACAGTAGCAGATGACGCTCCTTGTTCCTGTCAGGAAAACTGACCATATGAAAGAAGAGGCTGTGGTGCCCAGAGACAGTTCTATCGACAAAGCAGTCTGCATCAATTTTCAGTCTTTGTGGAATTATTAAACGTGATACGAGTATACGATCATGATTGCGGTTTAGCTCAGTGACATGCTGACTCAGACCACAAGCAATGGAAGCACTACAGAATGAAGACAGTAATCCCAACCTCTCACAGAGCATGGCTCACACTGTCACTCTCGTATTCAGCTCAAGCACTGTGCCTCAGTAGAGCCGTGCAGAGGAAACCCTGTTCCTATCCACATACCAGGACGTACAGTGATTGGTTTAAAGTCCCAAACAGGAACTTAGCTCCTCCTGGATTAGCTCCAAGCTTACTCACTGAGCTATCGGTATTTCCTCAGATAATGGCAGCCCAGAAGTTGTTATTCTGCTGTAATTTTACTGTTGCCCTAACAAAGACTGATTAAACAGATACTGTGACTCTTGGATGTGGCTATTCTGGGGTTAGGGCTGGGTGATACTGTTTTAAAAAAATGATCTTAACATTTTTCAGACTTTTGGAGAAAAAGGACAGGGCAGAGTGGGCACAACCTAAACATATAACATGAATTTTTCATATACTTAAACAGGTTCAAATAGAATGTGCTTTTGGTCATCTTTTCATAATCTCATAGCAACATCATATGCAAATTCTGACAGTAAACAAATCTATTTCTCAAGATTCTCCTAGAAGCCTGTTTTTTGTATCACAGAGGTGTTTTGCTCATCATAAGTGTTCATTGACCACTGCATTGTGTGTAGAAATCACACCTGGGTTTTTTTTTAAATAACCCATAGTGAGAGTTAGCCAGACCAAAGCACAGCTTCCACATGGTGGAGGTAGTTTTAATGCTGTGTTCCAACTCAGCCTCCTAAAGTAAACAATGGGAGAAGTCCATATCTGCTCATATAATTTCAAAACAGTACATTTATACACAGAAGTCAATCAAAACTTAGATTACTATATATTACTGCAAACAAAAACTAACCTCTAAAAACAATGTCTTCTACGTTGTGGTCAAAAATAAACTTGATATAAGCTTTTCACTACTTATGTTCATTTTGATGCATACATATCATTGCTGTCAGAACAAAACATTGTGTAACATTTTTTTAACAGAATTTGAAAATGCCAGCCAACCTTTCTAATGTGTTAACACAGTTTCACAGTGAATAGACCAATAGAAATGATCCAAAATGACTCAGACAAAAATCTTGTTCTAGTTTTACCTTCTGCAAAGTTACCATTTTTGAGTTATGAGGTTTTTATCACAACAGCAACAAGCTTGTCTGGTTCAAAAACATATAACTGCATTGGATTAATTGTGTTTTGCATCAAAATACCAGACTTTACACTTTATATCTCATCCATTGTAACTACAGTGCCCTCCACAAATATTGGCACCCCTAGCAAACATGAGCAAAACAAGCTGTAAAACACATTCTTTATTACTTATACTTCTGAACTTCACAATTTGTGAACAGGGCCTGCAATGCAGGGCCTTAAAAGCCAGTACTTGTTGATTATGCTGAATACAAATGCTGTTCATTCAGGTAATTTTGGGCAGAGGGAATGATACTGACTAATAAAGGATCCTGATGCAATCAAACACGCCTCCTTTCACACATTGCAGCACAGAACAGAGATTAATTTCCCTCCTCTCCCCTTCCTCTCTCCCACACATCATCCCCACTCCGATACAGCTCCGAGAACAGGAGACGTGCGTGAATAAATGAAGTAACTTTTAATAGAAAAATAGAAAATAATTAATGGCATGCTGAAGTCTGTGATTATGTCCTCCACTTGGGGCCTTCCAGGGTAATGAGATAATGCGAGTGGGAATGGAGTTCAGTCTCACACCCAGAAAAATAGAACGCTTCGAATCAAGCCAACTGCCTATACTGTCAGGCTCCCCTCATTATACCTAATCTGGACTATAAATCAGGAAATAACTCTGTTAAAATGACTCGAAAGTTCAGGCAGGACCTGATAGACAAATCTGTAAGAGACAGCCAGCATCTGTAAAACCTCAAATTAGGATTGATATTCCAATTCAGTAGTCAATTTGAGGTGTGTCAATGAAACAGTGGTCAGAAATGAGGTAGGATTACATTGCTGGTCAGGAACACATTGATTAGCTGAGAATCCAGAAAGCAATCTAATTCGGACTGGCACGGGTGCGTGTTAGACAGATGGGCTGCTATGCCCTCTGCGCTCCACATTTAATAAGGTCCAGAAGGTGAACATCATGACTTGGACGACACCAACACTTTCTAAATCAAGGCGCCAATGTTTGCGCTTGTGTGTGTTCTTACCTCACTTATATCATCTTTCCACTGGTGCTCCATCTGTAAATCTTCAGCTTTTTTAGCCAGAGTCTGAAAATACAGAAAAAGAAGAGAATGTATATTCATGTATTATACATAATAAGATTTTGCACAACATTTTAGGTGTCTGTTGTTACATATAAAAAGATATATACTTTATATATTTATTATATTTGACTAAAGGCTCTGTTAAAGAGCTCAGTTCATGTAGACCCTGTGCTCAAATAAGGCAGATACACGAGAAGTTAACATCTTCTTAATGCTAGTACTAGAATGTGTTGACCAGAAACTTTTATTTTACCATTCAAGTTAAATACTAAAAGAAAAGAAGTTAAATACTGAAGCCCCAGTAAACTTAAAGAGCTAACTGGAGCTTCAGTATTTAACTAGGGGCCGATCTTCAACTTAATGTGTAATACAAAAAATAAATGTGCTCTGGAAAATGCTTTACTTACTTTGCGGTTACTACTTAACAATGTACGGAGCAGCCAGTTAATCAGTAGCTACTGGCTTATTAAGGCTTAATAAGAGCATTATAACAGCATTATAATGTCCCCTTATACTGTTACTAAATGTTATAAGTAAAAATGTTTACAAATAAGTCGGATAATCTTTTTATGTTCTTACAAAATCACATAATAAAACAACATTACACATATTACCTACATATAGTTTGTTTTCATTTGCCAGGATGTCATCTGTTTTGTAGTGCATTATCTTGAAGCAACTTTGGCAGGTCAGTTTGGCTCAGTACTGACCAACAATGTGCAGCTTTGTCAACACTTCCCAAACTACATGGACAAACTGCACAGCCCACATGCATGTACGTGACTAAACCTGCAGCAATCCAAGCACAGCTTTGAACCAGGCAACAAAAATAGTGTCAGCAGTGTGCTATGCAGCAGCAGCTGAAGAATGGCCCTCCTCAGTAAGAGCCACATTAAGTTCAGCACCCTGAGGAGGGAAGACAGGCTTTGGCATAACAGGATGTCACGCTAAAATTAGATCACATGCTGCTCTGCCCCACATCTCCTCTAATGACTAGGTTAATGGTACATAATAGGGGCCGATCTAGAAAGTGACTGTACGCTTAATTTCCCCGGAGAAGACCCATAACTGATTTCTTATTCTGTCAAGTAAAGGCTGCTACTGGAGTTGGGCCAAAATTAGAAAAAAAGGGAGGAGTCTAAAGCCTGTCAAGTTTCTGGCAACCGCGAAAAACATGTAACAGAAGAAGAAGAGGAACAACCCATACAAATAAATGAAATTAACCCTTAATTTATTAACCCTTAGAAGTCAAACATTACCTCTGTAGTTTTACTATGCTATGTAAATGTAATTACAGGCAGTCTTATGCAAAAGCCTGGCTGCCTACATGTTTTGTTCATTTCCTAAGTGAAAATAAGTATGAAACACATCCTCTACAAACTCATCTAAAATATTATAATAAAAATACAATATTAAAAAAATAATTAAAAGATACAATATGGTATGTGGCCAATTTTTTGTTTTCTTTTTTCCATTATGTTAAATTCAGAAAGTAAATAGAAATAGAAATTGCTTTAAAATGTACAATGTGCCCCTATAAAGTACATGTACTTTCATCAGAATGTAATAAACATTTGCACATGGCCCGCCGACAGGCTCAAGATTTTATTGCACACGAGATTTTATTATAACCTAAAAATAGCTCCATTAGATTGCACTGAAGTCCCTGTAGTTACTGAATAATAAGCCTTAGTATGAAATAATGTAGATTGTTAAGGAGTTAATTACATATTTGTTTACACAAATAATGACAAAGAAACATCAAGAAATGACAAAACATGGCAAAAATGTGAAGGGTGATTGAAAGAGTTTTTGACTGCTCACACAACAACAAGCTTTCAATAACACTGACACTACAGTAAAACACCTCCTCTTCCTCTTCTATGAAAACAAATGCGGTATCGATTGATATAGTACCTGCACAGAATGTCTCAGCTTGTTTCAATGAGCCACGAGTGAGGAAGAAACTAATGCAAAATCACAGCATGCTTTTGTTATTGCTACCAATAACTGTGATATCTAAAGGACACCTCACACCGGGCATGACGCAGTGTGCCTGATGTGCGGTGGCCTTAAGGGTTAAAAGTATATTACAATGCATTCTTTTAATACACTATATGTCCAAAAGTATCGTACATGCTCATCTAATGTTTCTTCCGAATTCAAGGGTATTAATAGGAAGTTTGTCCCTCTTTCTTGCAATATCAGCCTCTACTCTTCTGGGAAGGCTTTATGCTAGATGTTAGAACATTGCTGTGAGGACTTGATTGCATTCAGCCACAAGAGCATTAGTGAGGTCACATAATGATTTTGGATGATTAGTTCTGGATCACAAACTCCACTCCAGCTTATCCCAAAGTTATTACATATATCACTCCAGAGAACCCAGTTCCACTGCTCCACAGCCAAGTGTTTGGGGGGCTTTATACTCCTCTAGCTGATGCTTGGTATTGGGCATGGACACCTCAGCCTCAGTCTCTATGGAGTGTGCGAGCAGTGAGTTCACTTTAAAGTAGCTAATTAAAAGGGTGTCTGGATACATAGAGCATGTTTGAATATACTGACATAACAACAATGTATTTCATTTTCACAGGAGAGGAATGAGGAGACTGTGGCTGCAGCTGTGTTCAGTGCTGGAACAGAACTGTGGTATGTCAGTTTCTGTCTTGGTCCAAAGCTGGAGAAAAGCTCCTCAGGCCACACGAGCCTCGTTCTTTCACCACAAACTCAGTCCACAGTAGCAATGGCGAAGGCAAAAGCTTTTACACTCTTTGTTTGTTACTAAAAGCCAGCAGGGAGAGCAGATATACATCAGATTACATAATAACCCCATTTCACTTTAGTAAGGTGCCAGGCTAGCATTAGCATGATATTAATGCTGCCAGCCAAAATGGCAACAGAAGCAGATTATTAATGCCATAGAGTAAAAGCAGCACAGCCACAACACAACGAGGGCTTTGTCTGCACTTTTTTTTTCGAGAAATACTGGATCTGTTTAATGTAGTCAAGCCTTAAACAGCACACTAATTATCATGTCTTCTGCGCTTGTCTTAATGCTGTTATTAAGCGCCTGTTGTGTTGAAACTGCTGTTAGGATTCAGTATCGTGTTGGGGGGGGTTTATGGGAAATGTCATGTAATAAATCCAGGAACAGTGGCTATTTTGTACTAAATTGAAGGAATACTCAGCATTTTCCAACCTAATCTACATCTACTGCAAGTATAACGTATGGCTGTTGTCAGAACTAAACACTGTATCTCCAAAACATTGTAACTTTGCAGGAGAAGGAGCCAAACTTCTGTACTTTCAATGTACGTTAATGTAACGTAGGATTTTATTCTAAGTCATTTTGGACCTTTTCTATTGGTCCTTTCATCACGAAAGTTACACATCCTCTAGAGAGAGAACACACTTCTGCATATTTTAATGCTCATTTACTGTTTATTTGCTGAATTTAACACCCTGAAAAAAGTAAAATATAAATTGTGGCTTGTGCAAAAGTTCTGGCACATTTTTTTTTCCCATATGTTACACTTATTAAATAAATAGAAACTGTGCACTAAAATTAGCAGAAAGATTTAGGTGTTCTCTGTAGAGGTTGTGTCAGCTTATTTTGACTTCAAAAAATTTTTCTTTTAAAATATTCTGCAGCTCTCTATATAACTGGGAAGCTTAGTAAAAAAAATGATAAATAAAAATGGTAACAGAAGGTAAATCAGCACAACAATGAACAGATCCAGAGGGTGCTAACACTTTTGAAAACACTTTTTACATTCATTCCTCAGCAATTTTGGATGAAAGGTCACAGGAGGTGCAAACACCCACACAGAGCACACTGATCCAGAGTTAACAAACATGCATAACTCATCGTCTGCTACAAACTCTCTCCCCTCTCCCTGACCAAACAGCTCACAACAGTCCAGCGTCCAGTACCGTTCACAGCCGCTCAGCCAATCACACTCCTAACTAGATGAGCTGTTGCTATAACAACCCTGACGGTTGCGTCTCATTAGCGAAGGCTGGGCTGGGCTGTTGTCATGGAGTGGGCTCCTGCTGCTACGGCGATGTAGAGAAGATAAGCCTTGTGTTTAAGGTGACGTGCTACAGGCCGCTGATCAGCACATCACTGACATGTTTACAAGCACTACAGCCACATTAGACATAAAATAAAAAGACTGTCTGTATTTCCTGGAGAGTGTATGGTGTGATTATTAACCCCTTAAATGGCCAGGGTCCACCGGCAGGCCCAAAGTTTTATTACACACTTCTACAACATAAGAATGACTCAACCAGTTTGCACTGCAGTCCCTGTAATTACTGACTAATAAGCCTTAGTATGTAATAAGCCTGGATTTTAAGAAGTTAAAGTGATTATCAGGATCATCATCATCATAAGAACTAAATATGGCCTTAAGATTTCACCTGCACACCTCTTTACCTGAAGTTGCGTGAATGGGGCAGAGTGCACCGGAGCAGAGCCATTCATCCCACCCGTTGAGTGGTCCTACTGTGCCTTCGTATATCAATAATATAGTATTGTATATTAGTGTTTCTAATGCTTTATTGTGTTGTTTAATGTAAATTACGCCTCTCTTCCATTGTTTTATACAAGCTTAAAGGGGAATTCCACCAATTTTTCAAAATGTCTGCCAAATTAAATGGTTAAGACGTTAAAAAGTCATTCAGAAAGGTTTGAGGTGAAATGCTTTGTTCTACAACTTTGTTCTAACTTACCAAATCAGAATTGTTCACGGTGGTGGTGATAGAAACCAGACGTCTGAAGAGTTTATTGCCTCTAAAAGCTCCCTCAGGAAAGAAACTGTTTTATGATAGTGTGCTAAGCTTTTGGCCTAAAATGTACTTTTTTATAAATCCATTCATGGTGGAGAGGTACTGACAGGTCGTTATAAGGCACTATAGTACCCAAAAACACTGTATTTATTCGGATTAATCACCATTTCACCATCAACAATTTTACATATTAAACTCAAAAATTGTGTGTAGGTTCACTGGTCATTTTGATAGTAAATAAAATGGCAGTATTTGTGTCGACTCCTGGTTCCTATCACCACTACTGTAAAGAAATCAGATTCGGCAAGATTCTCTACAAATGAACCATTTCACATCAAACCACTCTGAATGACTTTGTTTACAGTTTAACAACTGAATTATGCAGAACCTTTAAATAATAGCCCTGTTCCATGTAAATGGGTTCTAAGCAAACTTGACCACCAACATAACTATGTCTTCTGTTTTGCTGAATGACTGATGCTAACTGCAATTAAAGTGCCCACATCCTATAATTTTACCTGAGGTTCACTCATAATGTTTCTATGGCTTTATTTACTTATATATGTATGTACTTTACTTATATACTTATATATGTACATGAACTCTCTTCTGATTGGCTGCTCTGTATTCTGTCTCATTCAAAAAGCAGTCCAGACTGAAACAAGCCCGAGAGCTAAACTGCTGTGTGGGATAAATGCAAATGCATTGTTTTTTGTGACCTCACAGGCTGCTTTTTCAGCCTAATATCCATATATGGACTGAAGGCCTGAGGAGAGAATGGAGCATTTTGATATTGTATTAGGTTGACATACTATATCAAACACATTTCAAACTGGCAAGGAAAATTCAGTTTTCCATGATAGGTGTCCTTTAACAGCTCGCATTTGCAGTGTTTGTAGATTAATATTGCTAGTATCAGAGTTAAATTGGTTAGTTATGTTAGATAGGAAAGCTAGGCTTGTCAGTAGTTTTAAAAACGCAGGTTTCAAATCTGACTGGATGGTACTGAACTTTTGGCAGTAAATTCAGCACAAGTTCTGTGGATAAACTGTACTGTCTCTACCACCAGTCTCTTAAACATGACAGGAAGGGTTCCTGATGTCAGAGTTTAATGTCCCCAGTTTAGTAGGCTTTAGTTTGCCTTTTGTCTTTGTCACAAAACAATATAGCTTTGACGCAAAAACTGTGACGCAAACATTACTAAAAAGAGCAAAGTAAATTAATTGACTTAATTAAGCTGTTTCACATTTTCATATCAGCATGAAACCGCTAGATAATACCACCTACATTGAACAACCTTACCTTGTTGACACCCACAGAAAAAACAAAAACACCTCCAAAATTTCAATTCTTACATGGAAAATGCAAAAATCCTTAAGGGCAAATTGAGTCTTACTAACACAGGCCTACACAAAGCCAACTTGATGTTATGTGTTTAACTTTGTTGCTATGGTAACCAGGACTATTACATCCCAACTATTTAATTTTTAACTAAGTAGAGCTGTTAAGATGTCTAATACACTTAGCTTAGGCAAATACATCCCTTAAGTATTTAGCGTAAAATAAATATTAAAGTCATTAATTTTTATGACAGCAGCCACTGGCCTACAGGCCTGCACACTGATAAAGCCATGAACTCATCATGACCTCACCAAGAAGACAATAATGTGATCTGGTCGAATTCACATGTAAGCTTTTCCAAATATCCAGAATTAAAGGTTCATGATAACTTTAGTATCTTTTGTTTTCATTTTCCTTCCATACCGTGATATATTACTGAGTAAAACAGGGTCTCAGGGAGGGCCTCTGAGCACGCTGAACCTTTTCACTCAAGAAAAGAACAGGTTAACATTATTTTTTCCCTGCTGGTGCACAATAATGCAATCACATTTATAGATGTTTTGAAGGTGGGTAAGGTCAGTGCACTTCAAAACAAAGATCATGTAAAAAATCTGTATTTTAAATGATGTGATGATCATGATGCGCTTAATATCACCAAGTGCACGAACTAACAAGGTAAAAAAGGTTTGAGTTCAGGCTGATTTTAAGCTTATTGTTAACTTCACATGCAACTGGTCACATGCAGGAAAGCACTGGAATTTTTACTTGTTTCTGTGTATCCAGTTACATTTACACAACAAAACAACAATAACACAAGAAGATATAACAGGAATAAGAAGAAAATGTACAAAACAGATATGTAAGCATTGAAGTAGTGACTTCAGGGTCTGACTTCAAGAAATGACAGGTAGTTAAAAGGAACTGTGCAGATGATCATATGTAACTCTTTTTTTATGTGTTTAAATGGATCTATCCCTTCCATTCACGTAAAGTAGAACAACCTCCAAAAACAACTGGATATTCCATTTAGGTCTGAATGATTTGGGGGGAATACTTAACTGTGATTGTTATTATCAATATTGTAGCCAATAATTGTGATTATTTCCTGTAAATTGAGGTCCACAATCCACTTTTTCTGAACTAAAGCTTGAATGCTCAATGTACCAGACAACCAGTCAGTCGTGCTTGTGTATATGTTCACAAGACAAGACATGAGTGTTTGGTTTGTTTCTGATCGGTCTAACTCATCTACAGGCAGCTCACAAGCTCTGTGTTCAGCTTGCTGAGGTTTGATTTCCCCACTCAAAACTTGCTAAGATAACGTTGCTGCAGTTTTGAGATTTCAGAATTGGACCCTTTCAAACTGCAAGTTGATTATGAGCTCGATTCATCTTTCAGCCCCAACAAGACAACAAAGCAGAGGTCAAGTAAGGGAGTGGTTTAAGGATGAGTAAATTCAAGTGATGGCACAATCGATTCAAATCAGCAATCCTATTGAGATCTTGTGGGAATATTTTGGGAAATGTGTGGAGAAATCCAAAAGAAAAATCCAATCACTTTGGATGGTTCTGTGGACAGCAGTGATGCATGCGTGGAAAGAGTGTGTGGGAAACTTCTTGAAAACATAACAAAGAGGTGTGAGGTGGTCATCAAGGCTAGGGGAGAAACCTTTAAACCGTAAATACTTAAAATAGTAAAAGCAGGTCTCCTTTAACTGCCAGTATGTATATAAAAACAGGCAAATACACAAATGTGCACACCCACCCACCCACACCCACCCACACACACACACAGCATTCTGATATTGGCCAGGATACTGCTTATTTCTCCAGGGAACAGAGCCAGTTCAAAGGTCAATGCTCTGTCTTGTTCTCTTATTCACACTCCAGTTCGATTTTTGTTCTTCCCAAAAAGCACTGAGGCTCAGCCGTGAATCTTCTCACTAACACAACTACGAAATGTATTATTTGCTGATAAACTAGAACATTTTATTATGATTATTGCTCCAATGTTAGAAGGTGGTTTTTGCACTAGGCAAAGAGAGGCAGCCACCCAGGTCCCTCCAAGAGCCAACAGCCCCCTAAAAATACAAATGAGATATCTGGTGCATGTGGTGTTTTACAAATTAGTTTTACTAAATAAAATTATCTCACTATATTGGCAGATAATTTCACTTGTATCAAGCATACTTCTTAAAACAGGCAAAATCTATTGCCAGCACAGTGAAATAATTATATAACACTAATATACGTAATAGTAGTACAATACTAATCCTATAACAAAATGAAGCTTTAAATGCAAACTTTTTCTCTATTTCTTATTAAGTCAGTAACTGTAGTGTGATTACAAGATTACAGCAAAAAAGTAATTACACCACTGTGACGCATTATTTATCTATATTGTGCTTTATGTAAAATTAATCAGTGATCCAGCCTTAGAGTTTTACCTTGTCTTACTCTTCCTGCACTTACAAGGAAAGACTGCAATGTTCCTCGGAAATATGATTCATTCTTCTAGAGAAGCTATAAAGGAAAATCAAATAAAACACAGAAAATGGCACCAACACCCGCTCACCTGCTAGTCAGCACCCTGCAGACACATTTCCGCTCAGGGAAGTGTATATGGATATCTAAAACGGATTCTGTTCACACATGTGTTCAATGTGGTCAAGATCCGTCTCTGACCACCTCCGAATGTGATTTGAGTGATCCGATCATAATTGGCTCACAAGGAATAACTTCAATTTAATTGAACTTTAACTTTACTTTAACTTCATTCTCATTGCTTTACATCTTTCAAAGTCATTACAGAACCATCTTCACCAACTGTTTACTGGACACATCTAGCATTTTTCCTTTTTTTCTTTACAGATTTCTACTTATTAGCTGAAATAATGAAATTATGGAGTAGTAGCATCTTAACAGAATCATTTTATTTTATTTTTTGAATGCAAGTGTTTAGGTTAGGTTATTGAGTGAACATATTTTAACTGCAAATTGATCTGTTATTGGTATTGATATCAGCGACAACTAAGCATTAAATAACGGTTATTGTTCTCAGCAAAGAAATTCATTATCAGTGCCTCCCAAAACACAAGTTGAAGACGGTAGCAGAGGGCACCTTTGTGCACAATACCAGCCCACATGACAAGGAAATACTGCAAGGTTCACTCCCCTAGAAAAGCTATAAAGGCAAATCAAATAAAAGCTGGAAAATGGCTGAACAGAGGAAAGCACTGTTTTTTTTCCCTCAACTATCTGAGGTGCACAAACACATACGCATCCACATGGGTTTGTTATCTGCATTAGTCACTCACTAATAAAAGCCCTCCTGCTCATGTTCTTGTGGATGTACCGACACTCCCAGGACGCTGGAAGAACACGAGCATCTGCTGTTATGACTGGCAGCCCTTCATCCCCCTCCTACCTCACACACAGAGAATAAAGCATGCTTATGTTTCCCTCTGGCTACATTAATTCATTACTACACTAATTACTGCCTGAATTATGAAACGCTGTGGCATTCCTCTTTAGAGGACGTCCCTTTAACGTCACACAAGAAGATTTGTCTCCCGTCACAGCTTGCCGTTTGCATTTGTGTGTGAGAGAACGACGGCGGACAAAAAGAGAAGAGAGAGAGACAAAATGAAAGACAGCAGCTCCATATTATTCTCTGTTGCTTTCCAGCTGCGTTCCAGCGAGTGGCCCCTGACGACGGCTCCAAGCATGAGCCAATTAGCTGAGAGTGCTGCCATAACGTTAAAGAAACACTGGATAAGTGCTGTAAAAAGACTACAGGCTTGACCTTTCTTATCCTTCTCGTCTCCCTCTGTGCTTTACATGCTCTACATTTCTTTTCTTTTTTGTTAAGGCTTTTGGGAGCGGTCTCAGTAGCCACGGGTGACGATGTGCCTTGCAGTATTAAAACAATATACACAGAGAAGACAGGGGGGAGCAAACTATACTTTAGCAATAAATGTCCACGTGTGTTAGTGCATGTACCAGAAGTAGCATCATCAAAACAAAACCTACAATCTCCAAAATAAGAATTTTACAGGAGAAGCAAAAAAATTCTTAATTTAAATTAATTAAAATTAATGTGAGATTAATTTTATTACAAGAAATTTTCAAAAAGGTTTTTGAACCAACAGCGACAATGTAAAGATATAGTAATATACATATACATATACAATACAATCTAAACTGTACAGTAACTCAAATCATTTACATCTTACTTTTTTTGGCAGACGCTCTTATCCAGCAATCGGATCATTTTACACAGGTAGGTGAAGGCAGTATTTGGAGTCTTGCCCAAGGACTCATATCATACAGTGCTGTGCAAAAGTCACCAACACCATTTATTTTATTTCCAGTCTAAACTGTCATTATTCATGTAGTTATTTATTTTTCAATGCCAGACCACAAAAGATATTTAATAAAAATATTTTACAGAAGCTCAACTGTTAAATATATTTTTTTCAGTATTTAGTGTGTCCACTCTTTGTCTCACAGCTTTGTTATTACAGCTTAAACTCAACTCTTTTCAGGAGACTTAATTTCAGTTTTTAAAAGAAATCTGCAGGGATATTTTTCCACAGATCCAAAGCTCAGTTTTAGAAGTTGGTGGCATTTTCTCCTTTTTTTTAATTTCCTCCGTTTTTCTCACAATCCAAATAATCCCAAATATAACCAAGTATACTCTGGTCAAACATATACCATTTTACACCACTTACAAATACCAGCTTTCCTTTATAATGTGTAAACATTTTTGATAATCAGTATTTTCTCTATCAATTTTGGAATACACTGATGGCACAGCGCAGTGTATTCCATTTCAATATGCCGATATGTGAGTATGTGTGTGCTGCTCTCGTGCATGAGACTGGCCCTGTGAGAGCAGACCTGGCCTAACAACGTGGGCAAAAGCAGCAAAGCGTTAGGGCTGAAATGAGTGTTGCCTGGGAAAGTAAAACTCTCACATCAGATCACTTTTTCTCACTCAGTCCATTTGCAGGACGACAGCTGCTGTAGCTGTCTTTCTCTATAGCCAACCCAGTCTGACAGAACAGAGGCTCGGAGAAAGAGAAGCCGACAGCTGGGAGGGCAGAAAAAACACACACACACACACACACGTGTGCTCACACAGAGACACACTTACACACAAGAACACACTTCCAAAGACACACACTAACAAAGGACAGGGGAAGAGGTAAATAATAATGAGGTAGAGAATAATGAGTCATGATCATCTATAGAGCCAGTCCTATTGTCTGCTCTCTCTCTCTCTCTCTCTCTTTCTCTCGCTCGCTCTTTTTAAAAGCACTGTGTTTGCATTGCCAGCAGGGAAGCAGCATCTTCCAGCAGCTGTTTGCTCATTGTTTCGCCAAACAGCACACTACAGTCTGCAGTGCACACACACACGATACAATGGCCTGTGGAGGTGCTGTATTCAACACTGTATGTACAGTAGGGCTTCATAAATTGGACAAAATTCTATTATGCAACAGTTAGCTCTGACCACACAATCTGATTGGCTGAGAAGAGTTCTCCATGTTGTTACATCAGTCTGTATTTTTTTTCACAAATCACTCTGCCAGAACAACATTGGTCGCTTCATTCTCCATTTCTGATTTTTTTTCAGAAGAAATCACCTAAATCAAAAATATTAAAATGTTAAAAAATATTTTAATATTAAAAATATTTAAAAATTCAACGTTTTTTAATTCAACACATATTTAACAATTCAAACAACAATTTAACACCAGTTTATAATCACTTGTTATATTAACTGGAATCACTTGTTATATTAATAGTTGTTGCTGTATTCAATAACAAGTTTAGATTAATATACTATAAGCTAGACAGATGTTTTAATCAATATTCTCATTTTCTGAGAATGCAAAAATTAAATAATAAACAATATACTGTACATATTTGTTTGTATATAAATCTGATAAGTTTGCAAAAGTCAGTCTTTAAATATGATTCATTAATTTTTCAGTGATATTTCTGGGTAGATTAGATATAAAGAAGATCCACTCACACAAGGAAGGAGAAAGTCAGTGAAAGGAAAACAATTGAAAAAACAGGAGTTTCCAAAACTGGAGTTCTAACAAAGATCACCAAACTGTCACAGTCAACATCACTCATCTCAACATCACTGAATGTGTTTGGATTACTTTGATTGTGAGAAGCAGAAAATGCAGCCTTCTAAGACTGAACTTTGGAGGTATGAAAAAATATCCCTGCAGATTTGAAAATCTGAAAGCAAATCTCCTGAAAAGAACGAAAGCTGTAATAAATGCAAAGAGTGGACACACTAAATACTGAAAAATATATATTATATTTAGTTGTTAAGCTTCTGCAAAATGTTATATTAAATATCCTGTTTTTGTCTGACATTGAAAATGAGAAATTAAATGAATAATGACAGTTTTGATTGGAAATAAAATAAATGGAAGCTGCTGGTGAATTTTGTGGCCTCTGTAATTTTCTGTTATGTTTCTGATCTGTTGTCTGCTATTTTCTGTGGCTGAAAAATAACTTGTGCTTAACAGCTGTTTTGACTGGCAAATTACATAACACACTGGTATCTGATGTTTGCACATTACTGTATCTACCTTGAGATTTATTCACTACTTTTCAAACGTCATTCTCAATGTTATTCAGCTTTCTCAGTCATTAAGGAATCATCCACAGCTCTGTTCATCATTCTAGGCTCTGCTAATGTCTCATTTTTTACAACCAAAAAGTGGCTCTTCAGTGGTTCAAGTACTTCTTCTTTAGTAAAAGCAATGATTATAACTCAAAGAACCACTTGAATACATAAATGGTTATTTGCATGGTTAAGAAGTTATTCTCTGCAGTGGAAAACCTGATGTGTACGGTACTTTAAAAACCTTTTAAAATGGTTCTACAAACCCGATTCAAAAAAAGGTGGGACGTATATATATTTTTTGCTTTTTTACTTTTATTTTTGTTTTGCAAAAGCAGCAGAACACACAGGGTGGGGCATTACTTTGAATGACATTATGGTTGTGACGTTCTGTGGTGCCCGAATCACAGCCATGATGTTCTACTTAAAAACTCTTGTGTTCTGTTGCATAAGTATATTGCTACATATTGTCACTGCAAAACACCTTACAATCAAATATAATCAAAATGCATTAGAAACCATAACGTATCCTCAAAAAGTTACTTTGCTTACCAAAACGTTCACAGGGACAACAATATGATTGTTTAGAATGCTCATTTGAACATTGCAGCCTACTACAAAGACCAATAAAAACAATTAACAATATTCTTGTGCAGCACTAATGAATACAAACACAATGATCTATACACAAACTGAACAGCACATGTATCCAAGTACGGCACATTAATTGGCACATTTATTTGGCTCCCTTTGAACAGGCCTTCTTTATACAGTCTACTCCAAATTAATCTCATCTTGTCTCATTAGGGTGCAGCTGTGAAAAAGAGCAGGGAAGGAGCTTCTGGCTAAGCAGACACTGGGATTGAGCCATGCTGTTGGCTTTGAGTAACTTGCCCATGAAAGTTTCAAAATTAAAAGAACAAACATGACTGTCTGACTGAGGGAGCCTGGTAAAAATGAAGAGACGCATTATTTTTTCAAGAGACAGGCAGACAGTAATAACGTCTACTAACAGAAAACCAGAAAAAAAAGAGTCTGAATAAACGCCTAGTGCAACAGTGTAGTTGATTCTTATCTGTTCTGATTTTTGAAAAAAACCTCTGCTTGCTTTTTGCATGCTTGGCTTATAGTGTACACACAAAAACTCTGCTATGTTTATTGTTTATTCCAATTGTTTAGCACCTGATTGTGCACATTTAACACAATTCTAACAAGTAAAAAAGAAACAAACAAACAAACAGGGTCAGAGTTCCAAACCAGACTTAAAACAAATATAGTTTAGAAAACAGTTTAGAACTGTTTTACTGTTAGTAACATTTGCAAAGCACTGACATGAACACAGGAGTATATAAGGGTGCTAATGAGCATGAACAGTTTTAATGAGGTGGCCGGTAAAAACTTGGGGTGGTCTGAAATCAGATTGGCCACCCCAAATGTGACGCCAAATTTCTGCCAGGTCAATGGCTTTCACCTCACTGTCAAGCAGGTGTTTGCACCTTTAAGAGGAGAGTTGTTTTGCTATCTGCAATCGGCAGAACAACTGTCTCCATAGCTGACAACTACAACTGCTGACAACACAGGTCATAAAAACAAGGGGTAAATTCCAACTGTGACGTAACAGCAGACAGTATATTCTCTGATACCTCATGATACCACAGTAAATCAATCTGACACACTAAGTTAAGTCTGCATAATTAAATTTTTAAGATGTAAACAGTCATCCAGAGTGGTTTGATTTGAAAATGCCCCAGTCTAGAGAAACCTCAGGATTGTTCAAGGTGGTGGTGATAGGAACCAGACGGTCGAAGAGTGTAATGCCTCTTAAAGCTACATTACAGAAAGTTATTACATGTAATGGTTATGAATGGCTTCCTGATATCTGAGACATTGTTTTATAGGCTAAGTTATACGATTACATTTTTGACCTAAATCATGTTTTTTAACATTCATTCATGGTGGAGAGGTACATGCAGGGTGCTGTAAGGCAAAATAGTCCTCAAAGGAAACTTATTTTTGGATTTAGCAAAGTTTTACCATTATTAACATTATATATAATAACTCAGAAGACACTTATAGATTCAGTGGTCATTCTGGATATTAACTAAAATGTCTGTTTTTACATGGTAAACATAATGATAACCTGGTTCCTATCAGCACCACTGTAGTCGGTAAGTTTCTATATAACAAACCATTTTACACAAAACCACTCTGAATGACTTTGTTTACATCCTAAACATTTTTTTAAATTATGGAGACATTTAGAAAAATCAGTGGGATTCCCCTTTAAGGCTATCTCTAGTGCACAAGTTCTCAACCCTGGTCCTACACTTTTAAGTGTTTCCCTGCTGTAACCCACATCCACATCAGGGGTCATCCAGGACCAAGTATCTGGTACTGATAAAGAAACAGTAGAAAAGGTAAATAAAATATAGATGTCTATAGACTTTGGTCTGTAAACTTTACCATGATTTGAAAACATTTACAACAACTTCTTAAAAATGCATTTTGTACAATATACATTACATTGCATTAATGTAGGGAGTACTGTATTAACAGGGGAGTTTTGACCCCCTTGCTACTCTTCTGAAGAGGCTTTACATTAGATGCTGGAACATTGATGTGAGGATTTGATTGTATTCCGCCACAAGAGCATCAGTAAAGTCAGCTACTGATGTTGTATGATTAGTACTGGACCACAGAGATCACTCCAACTCATCCCAACATTCCAGAGAACACAGTTCCACTGCTCCACAGTCCAATGCTGGGGGGCTTTATATCAATGCTTGGCACTGGGTGTGGTGAGCTCACATTCTATTGCCAATGGTTTTCTATGGAGATTATACAAGCTGCAATTGAACGCCTGTGTTAGCAGTGGATGCATCTCAGAGTAGCAGAATTCACTAACTAGAAGGTCTGTCTGGATACTTTTGGACATACAGGGTATTTTTTGCATCAGTGATGAAACAGCATTCCAAAAATAACTGTCCATTTGCCAGATTTGACTTGCACTCGCTCTAATGTAGCTGTTGTGCTCTAATGTAGGAGTAATATCCTTCATCCTGGAATGTGCTACAGAGAGCGGGAGCCATTTTGGCTCAAGGCAAGGTAAACTATGTTAGCTTGGCAGGTTGAAAGCAGAGAACTAGTGGTGCCATCTTGGCTCAAGGCGCAAAGTACGTACTCATTGAGGTTGTGCCACTTGTCATCGTGCCAAAGATCAGTGTGAAAAAAATAGGCCTCCACCACTGAAAGCATACTGCAAGGCCAGAAGATCTGCTACACTGAGCGAGAGCGTGCTTTAGAAACAGATGGCCTTCTGTTTGTGTCTGTATGTGTCTGCCTGTTCATGCGCTTGCACTTGAGGGTATGGACACGTATGTGTGCATGTTTGCATGTGTGTGCAAAGACTGTATCCACCATAGAACTGTATTAAAAATGTAGTTCTATAGAATCTACTACCCATCAAAAGTTTGGGGACGTTTGTTGGGAAATTTTCTACATATTGATGGATTTTCACTGTTATTTTTCAGTTAAGTAAGAAAAGAAGTCCTGTTAGTATAATAGCTACTGTGGCTATTTTCTACAAGACTCAGCTTCATGTTCATCAGAGTGTCCCTTTGGGTGTGAAGAGCAAGTTTTGTCTAAATAATGTTGGGTTTTTTTTTAGCAATAGTTAAAAGCACATATTAGCTGTGCGTTAAAAGCTAGGCTGCTGTCCAGGACAGCTGCATTGCTAAATCGCTACGCCACTGAAGGTTTTTCCAATCAGAAGATACAGTTGAACCTTCAGATGCAGCTGAAAAATGCAGCCTAAATCCAGACAATCTTCTGTCACCCATAATCCACATGGCAGGAAACTCAAAAATTTTTTTTTACATTATTAAATCATTGAGGCTTGAACAGTCATTCAGAGTGGTTTGATGTAAATTGCTCTGTTCTAGAGCATCTTGCGTAATCAGAATTGTTCACAAAGGTGGTGGCTGGAACCAGACATTCCCTCACAGAAAGATGGTTATGATATCCTGCCTGATGCCTGAGACATTGTTTTACAGTAGTTTTAAAATGTTTTTATGCATGCTAGATATATACATGCAGGTCGTTTTGAGGGAAAACAGTCTCCAAAGAAATCGTATTTTTTCAGATTTACCACAATTTTACCATCATCAACCTTACATATAAAAACTCAGAAGACATGCGTGGTGTTTTTGAATAGAAAACAAAATGGCTGTATTTGTGTTGTAGATATCATGGTTTCTATCACCACCACTGTAAAGGAATCAGTTTCTCTACAATGAATCATTTCACATCACAACACTCTGAATGACTCTGTTTACATCTCAGTGATTTATCAGTGAATTACCTAGAAATTTGGAAAAAATGGTGGAATTCCCCTTTAAACAGCTGAAAGTTTGGAATACTGATGAAAGCTGACATCACAATAGAGGTCTGTGTGGAGTTTGGTGTTATAGTGTTAAGTCACACCTAAGCAGAGATATATATGGAAACAAAACAATGTCAACAAAAAGATGACAAATTTGAACAGCTGTGCAAGTAATTGTAGGTTTAAAGCTGCAGTCACACCAAACACCACTGAAATCTACCAGGTAAAAAGGTCTGTTCATTTGAATGAGGACATGCGAGTGTAAAAACAGAATCCAGTTCCAGTAGCGTTTAATTTTGCTTCGCCCTAAGTTCATCTAGATCAGCTTTAACCCAAATTCGTGAACCTCGGAATCATCAGCCATTCGAAAACAAGACTGCAAACTGTGGCGACTTCTTTCTGAAAAATACTATTCGGAGAAATTGCTCTTCAGTCAACAAAATGTCGCTTGTTATTTCACATCTGCAAATAAATTACCTAATTAATCAGCTAACGTTAATGTTTTTTACAAAACTACATGTTCCCTCTAAAACCACATAACATTGGATTTTAAAAGTGTTCTTTTCTTGTTTGGTAATGCAGTCTTCAGCACCTTAATTCAGATCCTACACATCTGCTCTTTTGTTATTGGTTTGAGAAACAAGTAACAATTCAGTCTTTCCACCAATTTCTCGGTAAACTGGGTGAATTTTCAGATTTACAAATATGCTACGACATATTGCAAAGTTTTTCAGAAGTATCCCAGGCATAGTTACAGTTGCTAAGCTATGAAGCACCAACTGGGTGAACTCATTTGCTACAGCAGCACCCTGAATCAGACCAGTGCTGCATCACTAGTTAGTTATGAATACCAAAGACAGAAGCTAAAAGCAGGCTAAAAAATGACCTTTCCAGGAATTTGTATTTGAGCATCTAGTTTTCCCTAACTGATAGCATAACATCATAATAAGTTTGTTTTCAGGGACCCCCGGAATTTTGATTTTGAGACATTCAGGGGGTTTAACCCATTAAATGACCAAAATCCTATTACGCACTTCTATAACCTAAGAATAACCCAACCGGTTTGCATTGGAGTGCCTGTAGTTACTGAATAATAAGCCTTAGTCTGTAATAAGCAAGGCATGTTTTAAGGGTTAAGAGGTTAATTAGAGGATCCTGGACCCTCTGTATTTTGCAAAATATTACATAAACATATTACATATTTAAAATCTATCTAAAATCTAAAAGAAAATCTCTGGGATATTCAAATACTATTCATGTAAATATGTGGATATTCAAGTGTCAACAATGGTTTAAATGGCCATCAGTAACACAGATGAGAGGATAAAGAGTGAGAATGGAGCTGTTAATGACCCATTGTACTACACTGTGGAGCTGTGTCCCACAGACAAGAGCGCACACATCTCACACAGCTATCCTGCGTGGGTAGACAAGAGTGTAATCATTCAACCTCATAGCAACTCACTCCAAATGAAGGTAAACTAGCACCTGCTCTCTCTGCTTAGCGCCTGATTTGCTCCATTGTACGTTAACACAATGAGAAGTATGGAGAAGACTGTTAGGCCGCACTTCGCTAAGAGTTGTCATTACGCGTCTTTCTGGTATATGACGGGAAACTGTATCACTTTATCTGTTTATGGAGCCAAGGTAGCATAGCAACCCAGTGTCATAGCAACCAGCAGCCAATGTGTAGCAAAGACGAAGTTACTGGAGGCTCCTCATAGCGTGTGATGGGCAAACAAACAGGACAAATTTGCTTTACTAATTTAATACTTCAAAGTTTTAAACGCCACACTTCTGTCCCAAGTCGCTACACAGCCAGGATGAATTCTCAAGCTTGCCATTAATTTCTCTCAGAGCTAAATGAAGCTAAATCAAGATGACAGGCTCAGAATGGAGAGATTACTTGGAGCAGAACAGTCATTGACGGACAAGTGCAGTTGGTGGGCAGCCAAAACCTTTTAAAGTGGCTGCCAGGGACCAAATGCGTTCCCCGAGCTCAGAGTACACCACAAATCAATGATTAAATGCCCAAAAACACACATCCACACACACGCGCTCTCTTTGTCTCCTCCAAAGTCTGCAGTGACTTTTATCCTCAAACGGCCACCAAAAGTCCAAACATCTGAGCACTTAAGGATAATGTAGTCTGATGTCACATCTTTCTTAATGTCCAGAACGGTAGCGCTTCCAGCCCGCATCACCGACTGGCTGATTTTAAAAAATTCCCAAGGTGGAGTTCTCCTTTCCGAGATCTAATCAACGAGTCTAGACTTTAATGGGATTGAAACTGGAAAGACTTTGGCCTGCAGGATGGACTCAAACATGTGAGACTTTTTGTGCTTATTATCTGATGGATCCTAGGTAAAAAGGTGGGCGGTGTGTTTGTGTCCTTCTCTCTTTGTCTATACAGACATTGGGGATGTAGTGAATGTAAATTACATTTATATCTAATTTCATCTGACAACAAGATAGATGGGAGCACTCTACACACTAACACTAACCACACTTCACTGTGAAAGAGGGGCTTCTATCACAAGGCCTGACAAATACTACATAAATATACAAAAAGACTGATATTTATATAACACAAATGTGGACCAGGTCTGGTGTGCAGTATAAGAGATGGGAAAAACTGAGTTAGTTGTTCATGTTTGCAGTCACACAGATCTTAATAGAAACCATTCATTAAAATCTTACACAACCTGTACAGCCACTTAAAATTCTTTTACTTTTGATCCTTAAGTTTGGGTGTAAAAAGGCAACTGCGTTGATTTTGGATTGTTCAAAACAATCATAATCAAATATATTTTAATATACAAATTCAAAAAAGTGTTTGGTGTAGTATTTTCACTCCCTATATTCTACAACTGTGTAAATAATACATTTCTATAGTTAGTATTTACAACAATAAATCTGAATCATTTGAAAATAATCAAATGTAATGGAATTATGTTGAAATTTGAGATTTCATGAGGCACTGAACTGTTTCCTAAAAAAAATCACGTGCATCTCGTCATAGGCGAGACTGTCAATGACTAAAGTGGGGGAAAAAATAAATAAAGAAATACATAATATATACACACACATACAAACATTATCTAAGCTGCTTATTCTTAATCCTTAATGACAATAATTTGAACATTTGAAATCAATTGTGTGGTTGCAAACTGATCTTCACAATGTTGAGTAGATCACATATAACCACACAAGTAAGCATATATATGGATAATTCTACAGAACTGGTTCAAAGTCAGAGATAAAAACACATTTCAGATATTTAACTGACCTGGACTTTAGACTAAAATCATTTTGCTCTCAGTGACACTATACCTTACTTCTGTTTATTTTATTAAAATAAATGACTGAACTTTCCATTTTGTCACTGCCAATACAATCACAACACTACAGAAACTGAGTGACTGCATCTGTCCTTTAACACTCTGCATTTGTTGCGGTAACAGGCAGCCAGAGGCCTTGCTTCATGAGTCCTGATAAGTGATCTCTTCAATGTTTAACAATGCATCAACACAACTCTTGCAATTTTAAAAAAGCAATACAGTAAGTGCAAAAAATGACATTCATAATAACATGACTGGCTGAGCTGACTCATGGAGCTAATTTAAATACTGTATGTGATCACACAGCGTGAAGTGATAAAGGGCCGGGATCCCAGACATGGATCAAGCCTAGTCTTAGACTATATTGCTGCGCCAATGGTGAATCAACATTGGGAATACTTTTTAGTCTAGGATTAGGCTCCTGGGTCTGGGAAACTGGCCCAAAGAGAGCTTTTACTGTGAAGCACTATTGCTGCTGTCACCTTTGGTCTCTCCTCATACTGATTCCGATATGGATCATTCTACAGAACTGGTTCAAAAGAGCTGAAACCCCTTTTCAGACTTTTAAGTGACTTGGACTTGGAGTAAAATCCTGTTGCCTTGAGTGACACAATATCTTAATTATGTTTATTTTAATAAAATTACAAATTTCATTTTGGCACTAACAAACAATCATAACTGCTTAGGTTTTGACAATTTTAGCTAATTTTGATCAGAATTCAAAGACGGTAGTCGGAATTTTTCGCAATTCTTATTGTTACACACCAATTTTCAGACTTTGCGACACATTCATTTCAAAACAATAAGATCTAACGGCTCACCTTGTGGCTATGAGGGACAGGGATGCATTCTCATTTCATGCTCTAAAATGCAGGGGTATTCTAAAATAAGGCTCCGCCTCCAGACTAAAACCCTTTGAAAACATGGGGCAGCATTTTCTGAATAAATAAAGTGTGATCGATTATGTTAGCATAGATGGATAAGCATCCATCCAAAACCTCTGACTACATTACTCAGGGGTGTGTACAGGTATTTCAGACAAAGCTTTTAACACTGGGCTTCCCCTGCATACAGCTAAGTAATTTATAAGACCTAAGATAGGAGGGAAACTGTCATATCAAAAGGAGAAAATGACCTCTACTACAGCAGCAAGACAATTCCATGCAGCTGTAACACTGAAATACACATTATTTTAGTTATTGGTTTCCTCTTCCTTTCCCTACTATCTGACCTTTGCTGTTATCATAGAAGCTATCATGGTTACTGATGTTATAACATGACTTACTTTAATTTACATAGGTGAGGTTTGTTACAGGACTGGATTGGATTCTTTTTTTCTCTGATATCTGAACCAGCCTTTCTTCTGGTACCCACTGTCAGATCTGTGCCATCTCGACCCGCAAACATAGGAATGTGTGTGTTTGTGTGTATTTGTGGAGTGTACACTCAGGACAGTAACATGATTGTAGGAAAACAGATGTTAGATTCTAGTTTAAGTTGGTTCGCTTACATTAACACTGTCTGAGCCGTCCTTTTAGGAGGCCCTCTGAGAGGCTACTTAGAGTGGTCAGATATTCCCTCTATCAGCTGTGTTTATGAGCCATGTCCTCCCAGCCTACAGCCACACACATTACAGAGAAACAGAGGGAGGGAAGTTTAGTGTTTACAGTAGCAGCTCTCTCTGAGGGCAGCAATCTGCAGGTCTGCTTACAGAAGCACAGCTCTAATGATATTTAGCTGTCTAAGAAACAGCCCATAGGCTGACTCATCCATCTGCCTCTGTTTTAACTGCCATATCAAAGGGCTGCGGGAACACAGGCTCAGAAAAAGAAAGAGGCAGAGAGAGAGAAAGAAAACAAACACACTTTCTCTCTGCTTCCCTTTCCTGATGCCATTTTCTCTTACAGAGGAGTGCAAAGGAAGAATAGGTCTCTATTTCTGTCTGCGTCTCTCCCTCTATCTCTCTCTGCTCCCTCATCTCTATCTCTCTTTCTTTGCCTGTGTATCTCCATCTGTCTCTCTCTCTGCTTCCCCCATTGTTTTCTCCCCACCTCTCTCTCTGTCTTTGTTTGTCTCTTTGTCTCTCTCTATCAATCTCTTGCTTCTTTCTCTGCTTTCCCCTCTCTATCTCTTTCTCTCTATTTCTATCTCTCTCTCTGTCTTTATTTTAGTATTTCTCTTTTTCTCTGTCTCTCTTTGTTTTTATCTATCAATTTTTGTTTATCTATTTTTTTCTAGGTCTCTTTGTCTCACTCCTATTCTCTGTGTATTTTTCTCAGTCTTTATCTGTCTCTTTGTCTCTATTTCTCTATCAATCTCTCTCTCTCTCTCTCTCTCTCTCTCTCCATCTCTGTCTCTCTCTCACTCTCTCTCTCTGTTCTTTTTTCTTCTCTGTCTCTCTCTCTGCATCTCTCCCTCTATCTCTC
The DNA here is from genome assembly GCF_904425465.1 of Colossoma macropomum. Classification (NCBI taxonomy): domain Eukaryota; kingdom Metazoa; phylum Chordata; class Actinopteri; order Characiformes; family Serrasalmidae; genus Colossoma; species Colossoma macropomum. The sequence continues at coordinate 28,209,586 of NW_023494792.1, read as the reverse complement.
TGCTTCTCCAGCTCTATCTCTCTCTCTTTGTCTATGTATCTCCCTCTGTCTCTCTCTCTCTGCTTCCCTGTCTTTTTCTTTCCATCTCTCTATCTCTCTGTCTTTGTCTCTCTCGATCAATCTCTCTTTGCCTCCTTCTCTGCTTTCCCCCTCTCTCTATTTCTCCCTCTTCACCTCTATATCTCTCTGTCTTTATCTTTGTCTTAGTACTTCTTTCTTTTTCTCTTTCTCTCTGTCTTTATCTCTCTATCAATTTCTCTGTGTTTTTCTTAGTCTTTATCTGTCTCTTTGTCTCTATTTCTCCATCAATCTCTCTCCCTCTTTCTCTCCCTCTCTCTCCATCTCTCTCTCTCTCTCTCTCTCTCTCTCTCTCTCTCCCTCCATCTCTGTCTATCTCTCTCTCTCAATAGGTGAAGGACGTTCTTCCGTCACTCGTGAGCGGTCTCACTGGTGCGTGAGCAGGGCTGTGTTATGCTCTGAGAGAGCTGGTGGGTTGAATGTGATCTCTGTGAGTGCTGGGATTGGATTAGATTGACTGACTGACAGGAAGGTTAAGTTGATTAGGGGGAGCCTTTAACTCGGCTGTGTCCGTCAGCAGCAGTCTGGGTGATTGATCCGGTTTCAGTGGGTGTGGCTGATGTGTGTTTACAGTGTCGTGCTGTCTGGGAGGGAGCTGAAGCTGAAGAAACTAAGGCAATGTAAAAGGGCGTTTTCAGTATCCCCCTCTCTCCTTCTCTCCTGTACAAATGATCTGTGAGCTGTAAGGAATACTTCAGTTACCACAGACAATCATGTAGACGTGTTCCACAGCACTTAGTTACTGAACAGACAACCTGTTAACTCAGAACGCTGGTGATAGAAATCAACAGGCAGGTGCTTCAGGTGTTCTGAGTCAATGAATTTTCTGTTCTTTTGTAAGCACAGAGACGTTATCGTCTGTAGGGATGGACCATATGCTAACAGATGATACAGACTGAGATGATAGAGGAATACTGGAGTATTCCTTTAACCACGAAGCACTACTGTAAGACTCTCTGGAGAACAGTATCTGTCAAATGTAAATCTATTCCAAATCTATTCGGAATATCACAGATGACTATTTTGTGTCTGTCTTTATCATCACAGTTTCACAGCGCTCATATAGAAATATCAGTGCAGAGAAACGATTGTCTATAGGATTTCACACGTGTCAATTCAGTGTACTGTCTCTCAGACAGTAACTACAGTTACGATCACTGTAGAGAACCTTTACCATAGTCTGATGTACATGAGAGAGAGAGGGAAAGAGAGATAGAAAGGCAGAGAGAGAGACAGAGAAAGAGACAGAGGGAGCGAAAGAGAAATAGAGAAAGACAGAGACAGACAGAGAGAGACAGAGAGAGAAGAAAAAAGGGAAGAGAGAGAGTGAGAGATAAATAGAGATAGAAAGAGTGGGAGAGAAAAAGTGAGAGAGAGAGACAGGGAAGAATAAGGGAAGAGAGAGAGAAAGAGAGAGAAAAAGAGAGAGACAGGGAAGAAAAAGGGAAGAGAGAGAGAGGAGAGAGAAGGAGAGAGAGAGAGAGAGAGAGAGAGAGAGAGAGAGGAAAAAAGGGAAGAGAGAAAGTGAGAGAGGAAAGAGAAAGAGAGACAGAAAAGAGAGAGAGACAGAGAGACAGACAGAGACAAAAAAAGACAGAGATAGAGAGAGGGAAGAAAATGAGGGAGGAGAGAGGGCAAAGAAGAGAGAAAGACAGAAAGAAGACAGACAGACAGAAAAGGTTGAGAGTGACAGAAAGAAATAAAGAGAGAGGGAAGACAGAGAGAGAAAGACAGACAAAAAAAGAGACAGAAAGAAAGAACAAAAGAAAAAAGAGGGAAGAAAGAGAAAGAGAGAAAAAGAGAACATGAAAAAAAGAATAAGAAAGAAAGAGAGAAAGAGAGACAGAGACAAGAGAGACCGAGGCTACAGTGGTCCTCTTCACTGCTTCTAAAGTTGGGCACGCTGAAAGCCTCTCATGGTCACCTTATAATGTGTGTGTGTTCATGTAATTTTCCAAATTGGTTCATATGAGGACAGTGCAGACTCTCGGGGCATGGTGACCGCGCCTGAAGGCCATTAGCTCCAACAATAGACACAGACAGAGCCGCTTCGGAGCCTCAGCTCAGCTCTGAGCTCTGCTGTGACTGCAGCCACCTGCAATAACCACCAACCTCACATCTGCACCTCCACAGGCCTGAGGACATGAAATGAGAGAGAGGGAGAGCGAGCCAGTGTGCGTGTGCGCCCACCAGAGAGAGAGAGAGAGGAAAGGTCAATACTTTCATTTAGTCATCAGGGCGAGCTGTCAGTGATGTGTTTAATGCTCACCAATAAAAGCACCTTCTCAGCCTGGACCGTACATTATCCCCCACTACAGTGGCCGCGGTTAAACATTCATAACATCGACCGACCCACACACACTCACACACACGCAGGTGCGAGAACAACAGATGGTGTTTTCTCTGCTGCCTGAGCAAATTGTACATTTAAAAATCTCCATCAGCACTGCCGCCCCCGCGGGGGGCCGTTCTCACATTGGCAGACCCCTCAAGCTTCAGCTGCGCATAAAGGTGTGTTCCTGTCTCCAGCGAAATTACAGGCCTGGACCGGACAGCGCCACCCCACCTTCTAGACTGCTTTCTGCTGCCACACTCTGATCAATGCCGATCGATCTGGACGAGAACCGCCTGCAGCTTCTAATTCAGTTACAACGGAGCTCCGCTGCCAAGGCTGGGGCCACGTAATGAGGAAGAAATACAAGACCCACACGTCGACCAAACAGACAATGCAGAAAAGACAACATACGATGCAATCTTGAATCCACACTCGCTATGCCTCGCCAACACAGATCAGAATATAATTTCATAAACACTGATTTTATTAGACAACCTTGCCTTTTTGTAGTCTGACTCTTATTGAGTTTGGGAAATCTGCTCATCATTTAGATGGGCTCTGTGCTCTGTTACTTCTGTCTGATCAGACTACAGTAGGCGCTCACCTTTAAAGCCTTGGAGCGGTTGGCCAGCAGATTTTCAATGTTGAGGGCAGCGTTGGCCACCAGCTGCTGAGCGTTGTTCTCTTCCACACTGTAACGTTCCTTGAGATCTTGAAAAGTCTGAAAGAGAGAGAGAGAGAGAGAGAGAGAGTATGTGAATGAATAAAGTCGAAGTCAATTTCTTAACCATTCAAATGTTTTCTTAAAAGTATTGATGCATCTAACATTACTTTTTACGGATTCCAATTTCTTTACAGCCAACATTCTGCACAGGCCACATTTTATGCATTATTTCTATTTCCAGCTCTGTTATATTCAGCAAATAAACAGCTGTGCGTTAAAATGTACAGAATGGGAAAATCAACACAAACGTAATATGACCAGGACGCCCAAACTTTTGCATATGACTGCAGATAACATGATTTGCTCTTTAACAGGCAAACAATTAGTCACCCGTTTAAATAACATGAATCAAACAGAGTGCTACATTAAGAGTAAGAGGTCACTGGCTATTCAGCACAATGAGTCATGTATCATTACGCTATGACATTTAGTGCAGCTATAGCAGCAGCATTCAAATATAGAGGAAGTGCACTTACCTGACTCGTGTTATTTACCACATAAAAACCTCAACACAGACCAACCAAAATCAAAATAATACCTTGCACATTGTTGCAGGCTGTGATATGAGCTCAAATGTGCCACTTCAAATCTTGACCAATTCGTGCATCCCTACTTGAACGTTTGAAACACTGAAGACATTTGGGCTTGAGATCACAAAAGTAATACGAGACAACTGAGCAGATTTCAGCTTTTATTTACAGATATTTACATCTAGATGTGTTAAAGAACTTAGAGCAGTAGTTAGCAGCCCTAGTCCTGGAGATCTTACTTCTTACAGTCTAGTTCAAACTAGGGGTCACATATACTAGTCAACTAATCAACTTGTTGACTTTACTGCTTGGTAATGACCCTTTAAGCTTGATGTTGTCTAGTCACTGATCATGTGATTATGACAGTAACAACACGGATGCCTCAGAGAAGGCAACAGATGAGAAGCCTGGTGATTTTGGGATCCATATCTCCTTTTCCCTGCAGGCTAACAATGCAATCCAGGGCTCGCTGGAAAAGGCAGAGCACATCTCTGATATTGAACATCGTTATCTCAGTTTTCCCAACACTACAATAAAAAGTCATGTGTCATTGGAGAGGAGGCTGCTACAGCTAAGCAACTTCTTCAGAAGTCTTAAAGTTTCTTATTCATTCTCATCCCGTTGAACATTATTGAGAAACTATGCTAAAAACTGCTAATAACAACAAGCACATCAAACTAAGTGACACAGTGAAAAGAAAATAAACTGCCAGTGCAACAGGCAATACTAAAGAATCTCTATACTGAATACTGAATGTAACAGAAAATAACACTGTTATTATTATTGTTAATAATATTAGGCCTCATTCACCAACCATTCTTAAGAAGAAATTTCTTCTTTAATCCCACTTAAGCAGATTTCATGAAGTTTCTGACATCGTACTTAGGCAAGAAGAGAATCTACACACACTCAAGTGCATTAAGGTGTGGACAATGCTGTGAAATTCTTCTTTAAAAACACATCATGAATCTGACATAGACTTTTTCTCAGGACACTTCTCAAGAACAAATTTAAGAAAAAACTTAGGAGCATATTGTTGAATGAGGCCCATAGTTTGTTTTCATGTTTTAATACTGACATTTTTTAATACTGACATAAGGCATTACAAATAGATATTAGAGAATATGATAACTGTAACTGTAGGAGCTAATGTTCAGCCAGTTTTACATTTGAATTCCCGTATAGAGGTTATATCCTCATGAAACTGCCCCTCAATATCTTGTCAGACCACGTTTGCACCCCTACTGTCCAGTCATTCACAAAAAATAAGTTGCGAGTTAATGCAAGATACATACATTACAGAGAATTAAGGGTGAACGACATATCATGGCATATTTCAGTGGCAAGCAAAACTCAGAAATGCCAAATAGCCAATTATTTAGCAGCCAGGGGGTCTTTACTCATCTGATGCTAAACCTCCAGAAGGACGGCAGTCTTTCTTTATTATTTGACGCTTTTCACCGGAGGGCCTCAGTCTTCTTCCTGAGTCATGAGCAAGCCTGATGGAGACCCTCAACATGGCAGCACGAGGAAACCTAAGTGGAGCATCAGCGGAAAGAGCAAAGAGCAGAGGAGCCCTGGGCAAGACCGCCTTCACAGTCGCCATGTGGTTACAGAGCACATGGAAGACACTGCAGCTGAGAGGCATGGCAGTCTACTCTAGCACCTAGGCTTCTGAGAAGTGACTGTGCGGCAAATAAAAGGCACTGATTTCCATTTGGTGTCATTTATGAAATGGCAACGAGTAGCAGAGCAGTAGGGATGGGATGGGTCAGGTGACTTTACCTTAACGAGATGCTCCATGCCACTCTCAGCGTTAATCAGCTGCACGAGGTCCTCCTGTATGTGATCCGCCCATTCCCGAGCCCTGGAGACAAAAACAGCCAATCAGATTCATTCAGGACTGAATGACAGTCTAACATTTTACAGTTACATTTGTTTATCAGACACAACTGACACGACTACAGGTACCTGAACTGGGCGTCTGAAGAGTTTATTGGCTTTAAAAGCTCCCTTACAGAAAGTTATCCTCTGCATGAGACATAGTTCCGTAATAAGATTAAAACATATTATTTTTAAAGAGGCAGATTTTACATTATGCTATGATATTACACTATACAATTATTAAGTATAATGTATGTATAAAAATTCAAAATACACATTTAGGCTCACTAGTCGCTTTGGTTAGTAATTAAAATGTAGTAAATAGTAAATAAAGTAAATAAAATTGTAGTCATCCCAACCAGCTCCTATCACCATCGCTGTAAAGAAAACTGAGTCATTAAGTGTCTTTACATTTCACACATATCTTTTAAACGAGCGAAATGTCATACGAGTTGAAAACCACTGCACTAATGAACAGCTTGTAGATAAAGTGAAACGTTTTTAGCTGATTCAGCTGTTTTTTCTTAAGCATGAGATCCGAGTTTCCGCCTCACAGTCTCCTCTGAAACCACACAGTCCAATTCTGTAAAGCAATCCTCTAATTGTTCAGCATAATATTTCACTGCAAAATGACACTTGGCAAGGCTCCTCACAACACACTCAAACCTGTCCAGAGAAAAATTCGCCACTATTGCAGAAGTTCAGAGGTTTTGGAAGGACTGCTGTGTGGAAGCTTTGGATAACAGGTGCAGTCCGAAGTGTAGCTGGGGTCAGTGGCCGGTTAATGCATGCAGAGAGAGTTGAGTGAGCGAGCAGGAGAGAGGGAGGAGATTAAAACACCTGTTCCACTCTGCTTAATGAACCCTGACTTGCACTTGCTGTTGACTGGCCACCACTCCCAGAGCAGCCACCGGCACTGGAGGGATGCTGCTGGTTATGAGCTGTGATACATTCATATGAACCGTATCCTATTTCTGTCTCGTTATAACATGTAGAAGCGCAACAGCACTGTCAGTTTCATATGATAGGCTCAAATTGCTTTTGCAATCCTCTCAAATGGGGTGTCAACTAGGTGACATAATAATGCAACACTGATACAGATCACAAAAATATGCACTTACTATCCACTTTTTTTATAAGCATGCAGTTAAACTGGTGCCAAGCATGATTAATGATGGTGAATCAACTTTCGCCGACAAAAAAAAAATTAAATATGAAAGCAATACGGTAATGACGGTATTAAGCTCAATCCCATGGTAGGTTAGGTGTTATTAGGTGTCACTGTCACTGTAATGGGTCACTGTATGAGTGTAGCCAACCTGCTGTCATACACAATACCTCATTTATCACTGGTCAGTTTCTGACCACAGAAGTGCTGTTGTCCAGATATTATCGGGGTGGTGGAGCATCCTCAACATAGCGGCGACACTGACATGGTGGTGTCATTAATAAATGTATCAACACAGTGGTGTTGCTGGAGGTTTCAAACACGTCAATGTCACTGCTAGGTTGAGAGTGGCCCACCACCAAAAACATCCAGCCACAAGCGGTTCTATAGTCAGAAACTGACCACAGATAAAGGGCTAGAGGATGACAGAAATTATTCATGGCAACAGATGAGCTACAGTCTCTAATGACCAATCTAATTCTCCAGACTCCGGCATCTGGTCTCAAAGACTTTGGACCTAAAATTTGTGACGTTCACTGACGTGCTCAATGTCATCACGTCAAATCTGCGAGGCCGCAGGGCTGCAAGCACATAAAAAGCACTAACGAGGGGGAGCTTCAGCTCGACAAAGTTCTGCATATTTTCAGATGCATTGTGTACTACTTTATTTGTTTGAAATTTTTACTTTTTACTTACTTATTGTATTTTTTATTTGAAAATCATTACTTCATTCTGTGATTTTTCGCTACACAAGCAAAGTCTGCTGAAGTCTGCATCCCAGGTGGCCTTTCTGGAAGTTTGCAAAAATCTGCATTATCCCCCTTACAGCCGAGATGAATGGCAGAATTAGACAGCCCTGCGGCTTTGAGGACTGCCTCGGTAATGCACACGTTAAGTCTGTATGTCTGCAAATCCGGAAAAGATCAGAGATTTAGATAATAACTAATAACTGGGCATAACTGAACACCAGAACGGTGGAGCTACTTGTAGGTATGAGTATTTCTAATATAGTGGTCTGTGAGTGGTCATGATTTAGCAGCTATTATCCTTTGCAGTTATTTATAGCTTAAACATGAAAATCTGTAACTGTAAAAAGGCAGTCTCAGGGATATACAGAGCTCTTTTTAGTGAGCACTCCACCAAACTGACATTTTAAGCAAAGATATTATAGAAAAATTATTATTACTTCATGATATATAAAAAGTAATAACAATTAAGAACTTACAGGAGCTTTAATATCTCTCCTCAGTTGGAGTAGGGCAGTTGGAGTATTGATGATGAGTGTAAAGCTGCATTTCAAATCATAAAAAAACTGTCTGGCCAGTTGCTGTTTCAAATTCTGAGTATAAGTCTGAGAGTGACGTCAAGACATAAAGCCTGAGGAGCCTCTCTCCAAGGACACACACGTCTCATACTAGCCTGTGTGAAGTGAAGGAGAAATGCTGGATGGGAGGTGAGAGAGGTGTGAAGGGAAAGTGGAGAGTGTAAGGAATTCCACATCTGAACACCTCTGCTGTCACTATCGCTACCAATATCAGTAAGTCACAGACACAGTTTTTCAAGTGACACGGAACACGCAAGAGAAGGCATGAGCCCATAGGAATAAACATCAACCATACACAACCACACACGTTTGTTTACATACAATGTCCTAAGGTCCTCATACACTGACCAGCCACTTCATTAAGTACTCGTTGCATCTACATTCCTTGTCCATTTTATCAGCTCCACTTACTCTACAGGTGCAGTTTTACAATTACAGATTTTACAGAGCAGGTCCTCTGTAAACACTGTGTCCACTCACTGTCCACTCTAATAAACACTCCTACCTTGTTGGTCCACCTTGTAGATGTAAAGTCAGAGAGATCATGTAGATCATAAAGTCAGTAGTTCATCTGCTGCTGCACAATCTGGTCCTTCATCAGCGATCAGTGGTCAGTGGTCTGAGCACACTGCCCACAGGACGCTGTTTGGTTGGATATTTTTGCTTGGTGACACTGAGGGGTTTAAAAACTCCAGCAGCACTGCTGTGTCTGATCCACTCGTACCAGCAGAACACACACTAACACATCGCCACATCAGTGTCACTGAAGTGCTGAGAATGAGCCACCACCCAAATAATACCTGCTCTGTGGTGGTCCTGTGGGGGTCCTGACCACTGAAGAACAGGGTGAAAGGGAGCTAACAAAGTATGCAGAGAAACAGATGAACTGCAGGATAGCTGGACAGGCTGTAATTATAGAACTACAAAGTGCACCTATATGGTAAATGGGGCTGATAAAATGGACAATGAGTGTCGATACAATGTGCAGGTAAAGAAGCAGTAGCTGGGCAGTGTATATTTGTACGTACCTACCCTACAGCATGGTGCAAAAGTCAGAGACCACCCTTTTGTTTATTTTATATATATATATATATACATACAGCAACCAAGAATCAAAAGTATTACAGAAACAAAAGCTGTTATTCTTTTGATACACAAGAGACATTAAAATACAACGTTTGTTCATTTGTTTATAAGTTGTGTCTGAATCTGAACTAGAACACTGAAACTGGCCATCTGAGATGAGTCTAACTTGTAATTGATATTACTTGGACTGAGGGAAGCAGAATATGCAATTAACCTTTAAGACTGAACTTCGGAGATGTAAAAAAATATCTCTGCAGATTTTTTTGAAAAACTGAAAGTAAGTCTCCCAAAAAGAATGGAACCTGTAATAAAGGTAAAAACACTGAAAACTAAACTAAACAGTGAAAAAACATGATATTATATTTATTTGCTGAGGTTGTAATATGCTGTATGTAATAATAACACTCTAAGCCTAACTTTAAGGGGCCTAACCCTAACCTTAATAACCAAAAAGAAACTGTTTTATCCTTTCGGTAAAATAAATAAATACATAAATAAATAAATGGATAAGTGGGCTTTTTATTTAAAAGCACTTTACAAAGTCAGAGGCATTTTGTTAGCCAACATTGTAGGTTAGTCCTGTTTTCCTTGGGTTTTTACTTCAAAATCTTCCATGTTTTCTGAATATTTATGAAAACAAACACACGCAAACAAGCATTCACAATCTCCCAAGTGGAGAATGAACACAATCATGAATGGAGCATAAAGGAAAGTAACAGCTTTGTGCTGGAGGGTGCTGGCCGGGTGCAGTGGCTGAAACCGGACTCTGGCAGTGTTTTTATATTTAAAAACACAGTGTAAGCTGAGAGCTGTTAGCGTGTGGACTGGACGTGTGCGGGGCTGTCTACTTAGCCACAGTGTGAGGCAGCTGCCCGCAGGCCACAGCTAAGTACCGGCCCTATGTCAGCATATTTCTGCCTTATGAAGATATGAAGATAGCAATGTACTGTCTCGCACACATACACACACACACACACACACACACACACACACGTACACACACGCACACACACACACACACACACACACCGTCTGTACAAAGTTCCTTTTCATACATCACAGAAAAGACCTTCTCTTCAGAGCATTACAAAGAGAAGCTGTGCCAGATGTTCTCTCTGTCCAGCAGCGCAGCTCTATTTGTTCTACAGGTAAAAATAGACAGAGCGTGCTAATAAAGGTAAAAGCTAACCCAGTGAAAAATGCAATGTATTTTAATGCCATGCATAGAAAACATAAAATGCACTTGACAATTAATTAGTAACACTTTTGTTCAATCTGCACTCTTGGAAATAAGGTGCCAAAAAAGGTCCTTTGAAGTGATTCCATAGAAGAACCACTTTTGGTCCCCAAAAGAACTTTTCTATTGAATTTTTGCCACTTGAAAGTTTCTTTAAGGACACTGAAAGGTTACTTAAGCTTTTTTAGGGTTCTATAGTTCTTCTATGACATTGCATCAAAAAAACTAAAGCAGCTTAGTTGTTAAGAGTGTAGAGCTGGCATGAATACTTGATTAAACTTTACTCAATAAATTTATCAATTAAAATTTGGCTTCACAATGGATCAGCAGTCATTACCTGGCAATCAGCACGATGACAGTAAATACACTAAGTGGCCAAAAGTATATGGACACACTTCCTAATTACTGGGTTCAGGTGTTTCAGCCACACCCGCTGCAGACAATGTATAAAATCAAGCACATAGCCATGCAATCTACCATAGACAAACACTGATAGTAGAATGGGTTGTACTGAAGAGCACAGTAACTTTAAACATGGCACTATCACAGGATGCCACCTTTGCCAAAAAACTATAGCACCTTAATTGTTAAGGATGGTGAAATTTCAGTTTGTAAAATTTCTGTGCTGCTAGATCCGCCCCAGGCAACTGTAAGTGCTATCAGTGTGAAATGGAAGCATCTAGGGACAACAACAGCTCAGCCACGAAGCAGTAGGCCTCACAAAATTACGGAGTGTGACTGCCAAATACTGTAACCCTGCACTGAGTACCGAGTCCCTGTGCACAAAGCGAGGTCCATACCAACATGGTTTGACAAGTTTGGTGTTGAGGAACTCCAGTGGTCTGCACAGAGCCCTGACCTGAACCATACTGAACACCACTGGGATGAATTGGAATTACTAACACCCATGGTTTTGGAATGGGATGTCCAAAAAGTCAATATAGCTGTGATGGTGTCCACATACTTCTGGCCATATCGTGTATTTTACATTCTACTCTGATGATTCAATTAAAGCATTAGCATAATCTGTTGATTCTTCAATTACGTATATAATCGATAGTGACAAGTCTTCGTTATACTGGATTGGTATCGGCACTCAAACTGTGTATGTACTCTGCTAAAAGAGTGCCTGAAAACACTGGTATTGGATCAGTACCTGATACCAGCTGATATCACAAGCACATTTATCAGAATGAGGAGAGAACAAAGGAGACAGCAACAATAATGCTTCACAGTAAAAGCTCTCTTTGGGACAGTTTCCCAGACCCAGGACACTAATCCTGGACTAAAAAGAATTCCCAGTCTTGATTCACTAGTAACACAGCAATTTAGTCCAAGACTAGGCTTGATCCATGTTTTTTTACCATCTTACGTGGTGTGGTCACATAAAGTATTTAAATAAACTCCACGAGTCAGCTCAGCCAGTTATGCTATTATAAATGTCTTTTTTTGTCAAGAGTTGTGTTGATGTTCCATTAAATATTAAAGGGATCATTTATCTGGCTGCCTGTTACCACAACGAACGCAGCAAGGACGGACACACGGTCACCCAGCCAGGATCACTGGCACCAAGAGACGATACGTGGGATAAGTCTGATCTGAAAGCAGCACCTTCCAATGAAGATAAATGCCTGCACTCTGAACTAATCAGATGATCCATGGAAATTAATCAAGAAATGACATCAGCTGTCTCAACGTTGATTCAGGACATGCATGCAAGAGTGATTTTCTCTGTACTTGGCCTGGACAGGAAAGACGTTAGTGTTTGCAGAAAGCTAATTCAAGCACATTGTGTAGACTCACTGGCAATGAAACATCTGAGGACACAGTTAAAAACCATATCGCCTCTCAGTGTCCTGGTAACGAAGGAGCCCCACAAAGATCAGTTGATTTTCCTTCCCTCACAGGAATCAAATGAAAGTACTTTAGATTCACTCATTGTAATATATACAAGCTTGATTTATGAGAATTGGACAGAAAAGAAAGTCTATGACCGATGAAGTGCAGCCTTCCGTTATGTCATCAGGGCTGCAACTACAATCAACGTTTTGGTGAGGTCCATTTGGAAGAAACTGATCTGAAGTTCACACAGTTAATAAATAAACCGTAAAGAAACTGCCCAATGTGAGTGTTACACCACTTTTCACCAATTCATTGCTCTCTTTATTACCCATAATTTTTATGTACCTTTTCATCTCATTTGTTAATTTCTCAACTGCTCTCCATTCTTCTATACACTGCTATTACTGTGCCTTAAACAGATTTGATGCCAGTTAATTTTATTTAGTTAATAATGTCATTATATTTACTAGTTTATTTTAAGCTGAAACTCCATGTTGAAACCTATATACTAAATCAGTGCACATTATGACCTTGTTTATTTTATTTAGTTTAGTTAATAATATTAATGTTGCACCTACTGTAACTCTTAATCTTTGCTTCCTCAAGTCCTCCTCAAGGTTGTAAGTATGAGGTGATCTGTGTTCAAGTGGTTTTGGTCGCAAACAAAATGGACACACTGGGAATAATTTTTGTTTACTTTTATTTATTTTGTGTTGCTGCGACAAAAAGAGCAGAGGATGCTTATGAGATGAGGATTGTTTTTATTCATTTAAAAGCATCACGTTGAATGTGCTTATATTTGTATTTTAACATGCAGATGATTTTAGTAGCCTGCAGTGTTCAGATGTGTCTGCTGAATAAGTGAAACCCCCCTGGTGGCCATCAGGTTGACGAATGATCACTCATGGCGATCTATGTGCTTACTATGTATTTTATTTGTTTATCACATCTATGAAGATGTCTTCTTTAGTTGTCTGTAGATGTCTCTGTGTTATATGTTTGTGTCATGTGTTAATATACCCAGTTATGAATCGCCCCTCTGGGACGACAAATAAAGTTTATTCAATTTAATTCAATCAATTTAATTCAATACAACCATCAGTGGCTGCCAATGCTTCTGGTGACACGCCAGCAACTAGGAAACTCAGGGCTCAATGGACACTCCGAGTTTTCTACTAGAAGGTATGAGGTTACTAGGTCACACAGGTTATACATTGTGGTGGCGTTCATTTGTGCTCATCTCATGAATACAATATTCGGCACAACTTTAAGGCAGCATCAGTTCACAGGGGCTCCTGCTATAGACTAAATTGCAGTGCTAGTCAATCACCATTGGAGATCCTGTTTAGGCTTAAGCTTAAAGTGGGTCTAAGAAACATGTACAGCCTATGATTCTTCTCCCTTATAGACATGATCTCAAAATTAGCATCCTGGTAGGTCAATCAACAGCTGTTAAACATCCTGAAGTAATGAACTATTTCATCATTTTTCAACCATTTCTGTCCTGCTCAAAAGTTCACAGAATTTCTCAAAAAAAGGATTTACTTTTCTTTGTAAGTTTTCTAGGAATGATATGACAATGTGCAGGAAATTACTGTCAACACAGCACTGTTCCTCATACCTACTACACACAAACAGAAGCAATAAAAAATAAGTAATATGCTTGTAGTATTGTTAAGTTAAACTGACCTTCATGTACTGCATTATTGTCAATATGAGTCACATCAAATAACCATGAAAGCACTAAACAAAACATTTAGCAAACTCATACTCTACATACAGAATCCATTTATCATCAATCCATTTATCAATCCTATGAAAATTGACATAAAAGTTTCTACAAATCACTTGTACTTGACCATTGCTATGGAAACAACATATGCTTGTTTCCATATGGTGTAAATGTGCAGTATGAACAATCCAAACAGTGCAAGTTACTGCAATCAGGGCCAGATACAGCACCGCACACAAGTGATAGGCAGTCAATAAAATAGTTTAAAATTTGATATCTCTGCAGTGTGTTTCTGCCAGTAAAACACTACATATCACTAGTTTTAAAAAGTTGTAATAGTGATTAGAAGAAGGGTTAGAACAGGGGGGGTCCAATTGTATCTGCAAATGGTCGGCGTGGCTGCAGGTTTTTATTCCAAACATGCAGAGCACACCTGATTCTACCTGCTTAATCAATTGGTCAGTCTTCAAAGATTTGATCATGCGAGCTCCTGCCTTGTTGGAATAAAACACCTGCAGCCACATCGACCCTAGCAGATAAGATTGGACACCACTGAGACAGAAGAAAACAGGTTTGGCATCTCGCTGTTCTTCAGCTATTACCTGGATCTGTTAAATTCTGTTAGTAGAAGCTGATTTCATTTAATGAAGGACTGATTAGCTGAAGCAGGTGTTGGATGGTATAGTTAAGCTAACACACACAGAGAGAGAATCACAATGTACTGTTTACTTGTTTATTTGTATTTATTTATTGTCAACTTTAATCCTTTGCAACTACAATTAACCAAGACCTTTTTCATTCATAGCACACTTAAATAATCAAATGCTTTACAATCCTATTAATGTATGTTTGTATATTGATTAGAAATCCTTTTAAAACTACTTGCATTTCGACAGCAATGTTTAAGATGTAAGAAACTGTGTAAAAAATCTAGAAAACCTAATACTTCTGTTCTAGGTGAAATAACAGAAACCATTTAACACTGCACGGGAAGCACAAGAGCCGCATTAAGAAATGGAAAGTTGGAGCAGTGGATGGAAAATGGAGATAACATCTCCAACGTCCCCTCCCCTTCGGAGGAAATTAAACAAAAAAGGAGGAGGGGAGTGACCAAAATGGCCTGGTGTAGATTTACTGTAGTTAAGAGAGAAGTGGGCAATGAAATGAGCAAGAGAGAGCGAGGGAGGGAGGGAGGGAGGGAGGAAGGGAGAGAGAGAGAGAGAGAGAGAGAGAGAGAGAGAGAGAGAGAAAGACAGAGAGAGATTTTGTGCTTATCCAAGGAACAGAAATGAGTCAGAGACATTCGCTGTTTATTCAACTAAGCAAAAGAGAAAAAAAGCAAAATAAGGGATGGGTATAAGGGGAAATGCTGAACTCTGTTAAAGAGATAGATGGGTGGATGGATGGACGGATGGAGAGAAGGGGGAAATGATGATGTCCTCTCTGCTTGGCTGGCTGTGAGGGCTTCAGGCCTGGAGTGTGTGTCACTGAGTCCTCTGAGCCGCTTGTGTCTCTAACAGGCGTCTCTTACACAACATACTGTTCTCATTTAAACTACCCCACATCAAAACAGTCTCTCTCTCTTTACACTTCAATGCCTGAGGAAACCCAATGAGTGGCCTCTGCATTTACAGCCACACTAGGGCTGCAGTTTCACTGTATTCCACTATAGGAGTGGGCAGTATGACAAGATGTTACAGTTATCATCATATTTTATGTCACAGTGCACTTTTCTGAGAATGATTTTTCTGGTTTTCTAAGAGAAATATAACCTCTTCTACATAGTACCAACTTAAACATAGCATTTCTGTGCACATTTTAATCCACGATTTCTATTTATTAGCGTATCGGAAAAAAAAATTCAACATAAATTATAAAATGTGCCATAACTTTTCCACAGGCCACATTTTATGTTTCATATTTCAATATGTTAAATACAGCAAACAAACAGTAAGTGTGTGCTCTATAGTGTCATTTTCACACAAAAACATTGTTTGACCAGGGGTGCACTAACTTTTGCATTCAACTATCATGAAAAAAAGTTTAGACCAATTATAGAGAGCCTGTAAACAATACCATACTTAAACTGCAGAAACATACAGCTGATTGGACATCAGTTTTATTGATTTATTTTTTTTAGTTTTCTTTTTTCTGTTTTGAATTTTCTTCCTGTTCTTTTTTTAAAATGATTATTTGCACAAGCATTGAATCTAAAAGGATTAATTACAGTTGTGAACGGGGTCTAGAGCATCTCAGAGATGTACAGGGATCCGATCTCTGAAACCATCCTCGGAGGTGGTCAGAGACAAATAACTTCTGTCTAGTTAACAAGTTAAGCGTCCCTGACAGCAACAAACCACAGCCTCATCTCTTCTTGCATTTGTTTTTATAAGTTGTGTTAGCAATCCATGTGATTGCACCATTTGTAACAGTTTGCACATTTTTACACAAACAAGGACTTTTGTCTGACATCAAAGGCAGCAACACACTGATGCAGGACATGTGCATGGCACCCTTCCTCCAATCACGAAAACCAGTTACAAATGGTCACTGGAGACACTTTCGAGACAAAAGGAAATGCCAGGTGCAAAAACATGGAAGGAGTACTGACCAGGCCAGTGGGGCCAGTGCTCAGGGGCCTATGACTCCCAGGGGTCTTGGGAGTTCTCGGGGGGTGACTCAAAGGCCCAGGACAAGTAGGCAAAATGCAAATCAGAAAGTAGTGATTTATAAACTTTTACAGGTATTTAACTGAAAACAGTACAAATAAGAGTTTAATATTGTTTAACTTTTAACTTTTGTAAATATACGCTAATTCCAATTTTGATGCTCGGGACACAGTCCAAAGTTGGGACAAGCAATGTAAAACTGGGAAGTCTGTGGAATGAAAAACACCTGTTTTGCAACAGGTAAAGAGGTGAATATCTAACAGGTGATGCTATCATCACTGGGTATAAACAGGAGCAATCACAAAAGGCTCAGTCGCCACTTTGTGAAAAACTGCTTCAGTGAGTAGTCCAACAATTTATGAACTTTTCTCTAGGCACTCCAAAGAATTTAGGGGTTTCACCATCTACCATCAATAACATTATTAAAAGGTGTCTGTGCATAAAGAGCAAGGCCGAAAACCAATAGTGAATGCCCGTGATCTTCAATTCCTCAGACGGCACCGCATTAAAAAAACAGACTATCACTGCAACTAATTCTGCAATTAATATCACCTAATGGGCTTGGGGATACTTTGGAAAACTGTTTGTTGCTGCATTTACAAAAGACTCTACTACGCAAAGCGGAAGCCACATATCAACAACATCCAGAAACGCCGCCAACTTCTCTGGGCTAAAGCTTATCTGAAATAGACTGACACAAAGTGGAAACATGTGCTGTGGTCTGACGATTCCACCTTTCGAATAGTTTTTGGAAATAACGGACCATCTCCAGTGTTCGAACACAAAGTTCGAAAGCCAGCATGCGTCATGGTATGGGGGCGTGTCAGTGACAATGGCATGAGGTACTTGCTCATCTGTGAGGGCACCATTAACGCTGAGGGGTACATACACATTTTGGAGCAACATATGCTGCCATCTAGACGACATCTTTTTTGCCAATGTCCCTGCTTGTTTCAGCAAGACAATGCCAGGCCACATTCTGCACGTGTTACAGCTGCATGGCTTCATAGTAAGAGAGCACAGGTGCTAGACTGGCCTGTTTGCAGTCCAGACCTTCTCCTATTGAAAACGTGTGGTGCATCATTGAGCTAAATATACCACAACTGGTTGTTGTGATAGCAAAGATAAATTTCAGATGATATGTGATAGTATTGTTTGTCTTCAGACACATAAAGCTTACAAAAAAAGCACAAACCATTATGATGCAGACAAAACAGGATGTTGCACATCAATGAAATTTTTCAAAAAATGTTCCAAACGTAAATATGAAAGTGAACTGTTGCTTAATCTCACTTTTCAGATTTTTTTTAATAATTGCTTTTAATGTATCTGTCGGTGTTTGTACAGATGTATTATTGTTGTAGTGGGTGGGGAGGGGGGGGGTTCAAAGATGCTAATGTCGTGTCCACTATGTACCATCCACTTGTAATCAGATCACAAACATTATCTGTGACATAAATTATAAGACACGCTTGAGTATGAACAGTGTCTTACTCAACTGTACAGATTACGAGAGTCTCACATCCCTATCCAGTGAACTGAGAAGCACAGCAGTCACTTAAGTATTAATGACACAAACAGACACGGCTTTGGTCAGCTTGACTGGACGCCTCTGTCCTTTCAGCAGCGCTGAGAGAAGCTCTGGCACGGTCACAGCTGTCACTCTCATGGTGGAGCTTTCTGGGGGACACTCATAATGGCAAAAGGTCAAAGGTCAGAGGGCCAGGTGCAGCTGGTTTACAGTGCAGATCGTCAAGTGGGGTCAGATGAGGATACAAGCCTGCTTATAAGGGAAGGTGACTGGCCCAGCCAATCAAAGACACAGTGATACCAAAGCACCAAGATAGAAAGATAGATTTCAACATAAGCACAAGGCACAATAGTTAACATTAGCATCCAGAGAGATTAGAGAGGAGGAATGAGCAGCCGCTGATGGGGCACAATGCACAGCTAATGCTTCAAGTAGCCAGTCCAAGAGAACGACAGCTGTGTCCTAAAATAGAGCGTGTGAGTCACAGGCACAGCGCTGGTTTTTGACCCCTGGCTGCAGCCATCTCCCCTTCCTCTACTCTTTTTCTCTCCTCCTCTCCCTCTGTGTCACTCTCTCACAGACCCCACCCTGATCTCAAGCCTTCTACACCTTCTGCTACTCTTTTCCTCTCCTTCTCTCCCTCCGTGTCACTCTTTCACAGACCCCAACCTGACCTCAAGCCTTCTAGACCATCTCCTACTCTTTTTCTCTCCTTCTCTCCGGTTTCACTCTCACAGACTCCACCCTGATCTCAAGCCATCTATACCTACTTTTCTCCTCTGTCCTCTCCTCTTTTCCCTTCTCTTTTTTTATCTCTTGCCATCTCTTCCCTTCTCTACTCTTCTCTTTTCTCTCTTTTCTTCTCTTCTCTTCGGTTGTCTTCCCTTCTCTTTTCTGATCTTTTCTTTTCTCCTATTTCCTCTGCTCACTTCCCTTCTCATTGGTTCCCCACTCTTCCTTTTCTCTTTCCTTTTTCTTCTCTTTTGTTGTTCTCTTTTTTCTCCATATCCTCTGCTCTCCTCTTCCCTTCTCATCTTGTTCCTTCTCTTCTCTTCCTCTTTTTCCTTCTCCTTTGTTCTCTTCTTCTCTGTTCTCTTTCTCCTTATCTTCCCTTCTGTTCTCCTCTTTCCCTCTCTTCTTCTTCTTTTCTTGTTTTCCCCTTTCTGTTGTTTTCTTTTCTTCCTTTCTCATCTCCTCCCTTGCCCTTCTTTTATCTTTCACTCTCTATTTCTCTTCTCCTCCTTCTCCTTTTTATCTCATCTCCTCTCATCTTTTCTTCTCTTTTTCACTTCATATCATCACCTCTTTTCTTTCTTTTGCTCTCTTCTTTTTCTTCTCAACTCCACTCTTCCTTCTCTTTTCTGTTCTCTTTCCCTTTCTTCTCCCCTGCTGTCTTCTAACGCTCTCTTCCCTTCTTTGTTTTCCTTCTCTTCTCTTCTTTTTTCCTTTTCCTCTATTCTCTTCTGTTGTCTTAACTTTTCCCTCCTTCATTTCCTTCTCTTCTCCTCTTTTTCTTTCTCATCTCCTCTCATCTTGTCTTCTTTTTCACTTCATATCCCCACCTTTTTCCTTCTTATCATTTCCTCTCTTCTTTTTCTTCTCTTCTCCTCTCTTCTTTCCCTCTCTTCTTCCTTTTTCCTTTTCCTCTCTTTTCTTCTGTTGTCTTATCTTTCCCTCTCTCCATTTTCCTTCTCTTTTCCTCTCTTCTCTTCTGCTCTTTTTCCTTCTCCTCTCTTCTGCTCTCCTTACCCTTCTTATCCTCTCTTCTGTTTTGTTCCATCCTCTGACCTTCTCTTTGTTTTCTCCTCATCGAACTGCTCCACTGTTAGTGCCAGCACAGCAAATAGACCACACCATGAAAAACGTAGTCTGTTTCTTTTCTCGGGTGGAGAGGTCACTCTGGACATGGATGTTATGTAAAAAAAAGGCGCTTGGAGATTAAACACACTGCAAGAAAGATTACAGTACTACAGTTCATTCACTCCCTAATAACATCTGTATTATTATAGTGGCTCATCTGGAGAAAACAGAGGTAAACACACCAATATACAGCGCACTCCCGTGACGACAACACAAAGTGGAGTGAATCATGCTGACGGTGGTCTCCACTTTTCCTTAGACTCATCAGCAGCACTCTGTGTGTCCTTCGCAGTCTAAAAACACCTGAAGCCCTCGTTAACGTGGCAATGCGAACGCTCCCACGAACGCTTAAGTCCTATTAAGTAAACCTCACACTGTCTGTTGCCATAGGGACCTCACAACCACTCAGCCTCATGGATAAGACCCCCGAGGAGCAGACAAACTCACGCACACACAGCCCTCCCGACTCCAGCGAGCAGCACACGTTTGAACAGTTTCATATTTTCGGCCTGTTTACTTCTGCCTGCATTAGGCTGGGCACTGTGTAAACTCGCACAGCTCCATCAGTCCTGGAGTGGAAACGTCACCAGCACTGCTGACGCTGCCGCACTCTCAGCTCACAGCAGATAACTCACAGCTACATCTGCTCAAGCCTACCTCTGCGTCTGCATCTACACACAGGCGGAGACGCTAAGCTCGAGGCACTTAAATATCAACTCCTGATACTTTCTTTGCAGACGTTTACTGACTTTTAGTACTCTCAGCACTCAAAGCCTGTTCCTGTATCCACGCTGCATCTTTCAAAATACTGTCAGAAGTGACAAAACGGAGCGGAGGGAAACGAGGGGAAATCTCTCACACGCACACAAAACCAAAGCGCTCAGTTTCACCTCAAGGAAGTGATTCTCTCTCTGTCCCTCTCTCAAACCTCAAATCCTACTTAATAGATGTAATTCAGCCTTTTAATGTGCTCTTAGAGGCAGATAAGAGTGACATGAAGGCACAGAGAAGCTGATGCAGGGGATTTAATTGAGTCTCTGGGAGATAAGTAATAAGAGGCAACGCAGAAGAGCCTAACTTTAATAAGCAACCTGACACAAGGAAGCGAAGACAAACGTTCTGCCTCTCTCTCGCTCTCTCTTTCTCTCTCTCTCTGAGGGTGTAATTTGCGAGCGGAAGAGAAGCAGCAGATGAAGAAACAGCAGCCTATTATCTAGCGGGGGTCAGGCAGAGAGTAATTGCAGGTTCAAAACAGCAACGAGTGAGCTTTATTACTGCTTACAATGAGATAAATACTACTAATGCTCCTCCTCCAGCAAATCACTCTATAAATTGCTGGTACCAAACCAAGCTCCAAATTGGAGGCTGGTGCATGGAGTGACTCATGAAGGAGAACTTTAAAGGGTCCGCATTCTACTTTGTTTTTTCCACTAAGGTCCGCTTATGACGTTTGTGAGTGCTTATGCACCAAAAACAGTCGCAATTCATTTTCACGTGACCGTTTTCCAACCTCTCGTTGTTCTTTAGAATTAAACAGGCTGTATCTTTAAAGGGCCCATATTTTTTTCCTTGTTTTCGTATTATGTCAATTTTTTTATTTTAAGAAAAAGGGAGGGAAATCAGGTTTTCCATGAATACGGGCCCTTTAAAAGCAGAGTAGACTCTTTCAGAGGAGAAATTGATATTTTTTTCCATTTCACAGGGACGCTTGCCGAAGGGGTAGACAGGAGGGAGCGTGTGTGAGTGAGTGTGTGTGCAGGTTGTCACACCACACAAATCACACACTGATCACATTCTGTTCTGTGTTACCTTCCCCCGAAGAGACGGCCGTGACACCATGACACCGAGATCACGGTGCGTGAGCAGCAACGCGTCCTGACTTGGCCGTGCCCCAAATTCTGTTTCTCCAACAAATCTAGCACAGCAGCATTGCTGCACTTCAACCAGCTTGAATATACTAAAGAGAAAGGTGTGCCAGCAAACAAAGTTGCTGTGACATTGGGGATGGCCAGAGATGTTGGGCCTAGTGTATTATTAGACACTGTTTAAATGGGGGCAGGCTCCGAAACACATTCATATCATACAGAGGCCCAGCAGTCTGGACAGTCAGGCTTGGAGCTGAGAGTGAACTGTTATCAAATGTAACATAATATGGCTTATACTTCTGACACCAGGCCTAAGATAAAAAACATCTGCTAGTTTGGGCCTAACTCTGGAGTTCTGAAACATACAATGGAACAATAACAAATCCTGAACAGCTTTTCAAAAGATCCCAAAAACTCAGTAAAACAATGCCAAAAAAGTTGGGACAGTATGTGAAATGCAGAAAGCAGCAATTCATTGTTTTTGTAAACACAGTCTCTTTCTGAAATTGATTCCCACAGCACGTTTGTAAAAAAGTTGGGGCGGGACAATTAAAGACAAGAAACGTTGTGAAATGTTTGAAAAACACCTTAAACAACTGATAATCAGGCTTAGGTATAAAAGGAGCATCCAGAAAAAGTCTAGTGCCTGCTACAAAAATGAATCAGGGAATAATTCAACAGTTTAGGAACAACCTTGCTCAAGTTGCACTTGCAAAGATTTCACCTGCTACAGTGCACAATATCATCAAAAGACTCAGAGAATCTTGAAAAATATCTGTGCGTAAATGAAAAGGCCAAAAAACAACAACTTCGATTCCCCAGACGGCACTGCATTAAAAACCAGCATGCATCTGTGATGGATATCACTGCATGGGCTTGTGAATACTTTGACAAACTGTTGTCAATAAACAATGTTTGTTGCTGCATCCACAGCTATCAGCAACATCCAGAAACACAGACAACTTCTCAGGGCTCAAGCTCATGCCCAGCTGAAACATGTACTGTTGTCTAACAAGTCAACCTTTCAGACTGTTTATGGAAATAATGGTCATCATGTTCTCTAGGCCAAGGAAATAAAGGACCATCCAGATTGTTACCAGTGCAAAGTTTAAAAGCCAGGGTCAGTCATGTAATTGGGGTGTATTAATGACCATGGCACTAATTTATGGGATGTCCATGCTTATTTCAAGCCACATCCTGCTCATGTTATTTATATCTATGTTAAACATGTACATGTTAATAAACATTCGTCTGTTTCCTGTAATAGATGTGGATACATACACAGATCAGCCATAACTTTAGAACCACCTCCTTGTTTCTACACTCACTGTCCAATTCAGCTACACTCACCATACAGGAGCACTTTACAATTCACTCTACAATTACAGACTGTAGTCCATCTGTTTCTCTGCATACATTGTTAGCCCCCCTTCACTCTGTTCTTCAATCCTCAGGACCCCCACAGAGCAGGTACTATTTGGGTGGTGGATCATTCTCAGCACTGCAGTTACACTGATGTGGTGGTGGAGTGTTAGTGTGTGTTGTGCTGCTATGAGTGGATCAGACACAGCAGTGCTAATGAAGTTTTAACCATTCTGGCCACTCACTGTCTACTATTTTAGACAGTCATACCTTGTTGGTCCACCTTCTAGATGTAAAGTCAGTGACAGTAGCTCTTCTGTTGCAGCACAGTTTGTGTTGGTCATCCTCTAGTTCTTTATCGGCCGATGAGGTGTCCAAGGTTTAATGTTATGGCTGATCGGTGAATACAGTCATTGTAGAATAACTGATAAATTTTTTTGTCATTCTTTAGTTTTTAAAATAATTCGACAATGCTAGCTCCCCTATCAAGTGAACGTTTTATGATAAACGGATCAAAATAAATGGTTCAAAATGTCATTAAGTCTTTAAGATGCCATTTTGGAGATAAAGTTTTGTCCCAGCAGTGACAATACATATGCACACACAGAAAGAAAAAAAAGAGATTAGTCTACAAATAAGAGAACATAGCTCACAGTCTGAACTACATCGCACAAAGCTGTATGAGAGCTGAAAAGAAGGACTTAAGTAGGCTTTTGAAAGCTCAGCTCAGCCTGCCTCTGTCTCCCACTTTGTCTCTTCCTGATTGAGTTTCACTCAGGCATTCCCTGAGGTGTTGATATGGAAATTCCTGATTGAAGCCGAATCGTGTCAGAGTGAATTGCAATACAAAAATTGGAAATCCAAACATGTGCTCTCTGTGACAGGCTGTCTGGAGCTCAAATGCAAGAGAGTGTGTGTGTGTGTGTGAACACATGCATGCATGTATGTGCGTACGCTCTCTTTACACGTTAAGACGAATCTCCTCCTCCTGGCATTTGTAGCTGTCTCCACAGATCTATCTCTCCCTATCTGCCTCCCTTCTCCTCTATTTCCCTCCTTCTCCAACTTCCTTTTCATCAGCACGTCTGTATGAGCAGCAAATGCCTTGGACTCAGCCCAGCTCAGACGTACAGTACATTCACCTTGACCTCGTGTTTTCTACAGGGCATCAGCTTCACAGTGGGTGAGAGCATGACAGCACCAAGCAGAAGCTGATCAAACCCTAGGCTGATGCCTCAGTACCTGCAGGCTGCAGGCTCAAATGTGTCTGCCCTTTCACTGACCACTGCTGTTGTGCCTTCCGGCGCTTAACTTCAAGAAGCTCCAGGACGGCTTTAACGTGCTACAGTCAGTCTGCCCTGCCCTGTTCTCTGACCTTGAAAAAGAGTGGTGAGTCAACAGCATGTGTAAGGTTACATACACAGCTTATGTACAGACAATTGCATCCACTCCACTACAGCTGCAGCGATTAGTCAACAAAATCAACGAATGAATTCTGAAAAAAAGTGTTTGGAATTTTATTGTTGACACATTGTTTTCTTTTAAAAAAAGCACTGTATGATGTTTACGACACACATAGTCATTCTGACAGACTGCAATACACTGCAGGAAATGTGGGGGGCGATGTGGCACCATCCTGTGCCCAACTTACCAAAATGATCTGTTAAAATTAGGAGTGTCATGATATGCATGTTAATATTCATTTTATTCCGTTATGGGGGTCACAAGATGATACACGCTTTGAAGCAAATACAGTTCAATGATTACCACAGTGGCTGCTCAATGCAGCTTTTGGGAAACGCAGTTCAGAACAGGTGAAACAAATAAATCCATGGAGATGCTTAAAGCTTCTGATTTGCACATCTACTCGGTTGTAGAATCCTGGACTCTGCATAATGGACAATAGAGGCACGTTAGAAAATCCCCTTTCACACTCATTTCAGCCAGAAGGTAAGAGCCACACTTTATATACAAACACAAAGTCAGATTGTAAACTACCTTTAAAGCTCAGTTTGTAATTTTGAGATGTAGCCTTATATTCCAAAAAAGTTTTTGTTTACTTTTTCATTAACTTTATTATAATAAGCATGTAATATACATCTTGCACTTTTTTATATTATTTTGGTTTGTTTTATGTCTTACACGTCTAAGAAAATAACTTGTGCCAGTTATTCCTTCAACAAGCAAAGCTGGGAATTACCTATCATTCAATCAATCAATCAATCAATAAGAAGCTTTGTTCGTATTTCTTTCTTAATTCTGTATCAAAAATGTATCATATTGTGATGCAAAGACTGCAATGAGTATTCTGTCATGAAATTTGCATATCGTTACACCCCTTGATAAGATCACCAGTAGAGAGAGTGTTCAGTGTGATGCTCGCTCAACCTTTTAAGAAACATCTCTGTGCTAAAATGCTTTTTAGAAACCCAGCCCAGTTTAGTTGCACCATAAAAAAAGAAACAGCTTGTTGCACACATGTAACATAAGCTGTGTTCCAGCTAGGCTGCTGCCAAGAAAGGTGGGATCTCGGTAGCACTGTCCTATAAACATCTTGTTTGTATTATATAATGCCAAACGAAACAGTCCACCAAAGCCTCGTAGTCATGCCATCATAAATGAGCTGGTGCACAAACTTTAATGGAGAAAATAATGTTAATGTGAATGATGCCAGAGTAATGAATTGAAAACAGTTTGTAATTAAATGCTGTCTTGCAAGCTGAAAACTGTTCAATGCACTAAAAGCAGGTACATTTCATACTTTGCATTCAGTTTACACCCTTTTAAACAGACACACAACTGAAGAAATAGCGCACTCTTACTGTGTATGTATCTTCCTGGCCTTTTTAATCTACATGTAGAAGTTGGTTTTATCTGCCAGTGTTTCTCTTGAAGTTACACTGGGTCAGATACAAGCACAAATGTTTGTAGGTAATGGAAGACTGTGAAGGAAACTCTGGCAGTGTCCTCGAAAATTGCCAGAACATAGTTTCGGCTTGACCCGAAGACGCATGGAAGACAAGAACCAAGACTCTACTCTGTCCTGGCTCTCCGAACCCCAGCAGAGTCCCTCACTGTCTTCAAATACAGACTGAAGACCCAACTCTTTGTGAAGCACTTAAATAACCACTACTGTAGCACCTACTGAAATGTACTGTATTGCACTTATGCAATGTCTTAATTGTGTATTTTGTATCTTTATTTCTAGGTTTCAGCATTAGCTTTTGTTTCTGGCAGTGTCTTAGCTCAGTGGACAACAAAGCATTGCTGTCGCTCTGGCTGGGAATGTCACTAAATTCCACAAATGGAAATGGAAATGGAAACGCATTTCTCAGGTGTATTTATTATCATGTAAACTTATTGCCTTGAAAAAAATGGATTAAGTTATTTGACAGGTTTAAGCTTACATAGCTATAGTCATCTGCGGCTGTGAGTCCAAGACAGCACAATTGGCCTCACTGTCTCTGGGTGGGTAGGATGGCCCTCCCTTTCCCCACTCAGTGCGATACTAGCCAGCGCATGCATCTGTTAGCTGATGTAGCAGAACTGGCGGTTAGAGTTCTCCTCCAAGCGTGTTCAGCTGTCCAATGATATTGTGTTAGCTGCAGTGGCTGGCTTCACACGTCTGTGTTTGCCTTCACCCTCCTAACACTGGTGGTATTGTGTAACTGCTGGGTAGTGGGTGAAATTGGATATGAGCAAACTGAGGAGAAAATTGGAAAAAAAGAAGAGGAAGCAGAAATACCGTGTGTTACTAGATCTGTATTAGTTTTTTAACAAATTAGTAAAGTAATAAAAAAAGCCTAATAATGATACATTTTTTAAGCAATTATTGTGTCTTACAGCCCACCTGGACCACAGCCTATCTTTTGGAATGCAGCTATAGTCAAGCAAGTTAGCGCGGGGGGTGTCTAATCTTATCTGAAAAAGGCCAGTGTGGCTGCAGGTTTTCATTCTCATCAAGCAGGAACTGACTTGTCTGCTTGTCTAATCAGTTGGTTTCAGTCTTCAACAACTGATCTGGGCCCAGTTTCCCAAAAGCATCTTAGGGTTAAGATCAGCTTAACTGGTAGAGAGAGTGTTTGCTCCTGATTTGCTGGAATGAAAATCTGCAGCTACACCAGCCCTTTGCAGATAAGACTGGACACCTCTGTTAGGGTAAAGATGGTTTTTTTTCAAGGATGTCCTCTTTTATTTAGCAAAAAAACGCATCCAGCCAGGATTGCTAAATTGCTTAAAATGTCAGAGATTTGGCTTTGCTTTCATGTTGACATTTGCCTTCCACAGTCTGCCCCATGCTGCCCTACTCCCCCCTAGTATCCTCTTTTTTAAAACATATGGTCACCCTAATACATCAAATAATAGTATAGAGGTTAATTCATTATAGAAATAATCAATAGATAGAGCCCTGTACTCCGCACACTCAAAACTTTCCAGGCCTCTTGCCACAGATCAGAGCATTCTTCTTATTATTGACACCCTTGGTAAAGATGAGCATAAAAAGGCTGTGGAAAAATACTTTTGCTGTTTTTCAGCTTGGTCTTACACTGAAAACATGAGATAAGTTTACCTTTACCTTTCAGTGAAGTCAACTACTCTATATCTTTTTTTATACTCTATATAAAAATATATATATATTGCTAAAAATTCTCAAAGAATATTTTTTTTTTCATTTTTTCTGAGGGTGCCAATAATTCTGGAAAGCACTGAGTATCCTTGTGAAGAGACTAGAGCTTAAAAAAAGATTGCTTAGTTGCTTAAATGTTGCTTAGTCTGCATCACAGGCTTTAAGCCTAGTCTTTACTAAATGAATCTAAAGTATGTTCTCCAGTGAAACACAAATCTGGCTGAACCTGAGTGCAAGAAAATACAATGTAACAAGGAAACAACCCAACTTCAAGCAGCTATTTGTAGCAACAAGATTTAGTTTAAGATAGATAGGGTATAGGGGACCTCCAAACAGGAAGAGCACTCATTCAAAACTCTCACAATTATGTATTTACCCCTCTTTCCCAAAGGAAAACACGTAGCTGTAAAATCCTCAAACTTGGCTTTAGCATCTGTATAGATTTTTCTTCCATTTTTGCCTGACTTCTGTTAAAGCTTCAGTGCTGGTGTTCAAATAGCAGCTAGGAGTAGAAGTGCTGATCAGAGTAGAACTGATCATGGGGTTGTGGGGTGGGGGTGGTATTTTGTGACTGAGACTGCAAAATCCTATATGGAATCTAAACAGAGGATGAATATGATCCTAGACTCTGCCCTGAAATAGCTCTAAAATAGCCGTCCATCACTCCAATCTGATGTCATATATATACCAACACCTGTCTCTTTTCTGCTGTCATCTCTACACCACACACTCTCTCACTCACCCACTGCTCCTCTATTCCTCTTCACACACACAAACACCCCAACGTGACCCTCCCCACCACCTCCTCCTGCTCCGCCTCAGTGGATTTTCTACTACAAAATGTCCCATATCTGCATTATAAATAGACAAATTGGCCTTAGAGGAGAAAAACGTCCAATTAGCATCAGTCTGGCCACTGGTGCAGTGGGGGTAAGTGGCTGAGCGATGGTGGAGTGGATGAATATCTGCTCAAAGGACGTGAGGCTACAGGGCCTATGGCTCTCGAAGGATAAAAACAGCACACTCTGTTATGACCATTGCAGGGCTAACATCAGTACAACAAGACGGTGATCAGTTTCACAGGAGGTTTTCGGACCACGTCATACGTCTTTACATATTAATGTTACACACACACAGACTCAAAAAGAAGTTCTGGCTCAATGTTTAGGCCTCAAATGCAAAATCAACATTATACTGATGAAGATATGATTGCAATAGCAGATAATTCACTTACATTGTCAAAAGACACGTCCTTCACCAAGTTTTGACAGGGTTCTCTTTGAATACCTTTTCAGCACGTTTGCAATCATTTGATTCATTAGCTTGGGGGAAGGTCCAAAGCAAAACCTATGTTCAGGTCCATAAAGTAAAAAGGGGGAGGTTTTTACTTACTAGACCTTGATTATCCACCTCTGAATTACACTTCATTCCATCAACTGAAATTAAGTAAAAGTTAAGCTCAACTGCTCCATATAGAACAGGACTGAAGATCTCACTAGAGACTAGTCAAGCTTGTGTCAGTGATAATGACAAATACAATCAGTTGATACAAGATGGAAAACAAAACTGAAACAAGAAACACAGATAACCTCTGCTAATTGTACTGTAAAGACGCTCAGGAATAGATTATTTCACAAATGTGGATTGAATGTGGACAGGAAGCCATAAATACTGATTCAGTTAAACTACTTACTAAACCAGATTATATATTATCAAAAACATTTATCACAAAGTAATTTATGGTGTATGTCCATAAAAGTCTCTTTACTGTATGCACCATAGCCTAGTCTTTACTGATGAAACTACCAATGTGTATTCTCCAGTAAAATATCTAATTTGCCAAGCCTGAAGAAAACAACCAAGCACCAAGCAGCTATTTGTAGCAACAACATAGGGTATAAGATAGAGAGGGTATAGGGGACCTCCAAACAGGGAGAGCACTCATGTCCAGCCAAGGCCATATGGCTAAATGTTTGAGTGATATGAATAGCTTCCAGCTGCTGTCAAAGAGCTCGGGGTTGCATCTTTATATATACCTGTAAATATTCTTTCACTTCTGTGGACTGCAGTATCGAAGAATTAGCCCTCGCCTTACCCCAACACACAGAGAGGCCAACACTTACACCACACAGACGTATCTAATGTTATCTCATGTACCGGCAGATGCTTGTTATCCATGCTCCAGCCACAAATATGCTCTGTAGTAGTTAGTATAGTAGCTGGTGCCCTTTATGCAGGAGACTGGGGTTCAATTCCCTGCTCGGGCAGGCACACCATGCTATATAAATAAGAGTCCTTGGGCAAGACTCCTAACACTACATTCACATTCACTACATTTCACTCTGTAAAAGGATTAAATTGGAAATTGTTCTGGGTAAGAGTGTTTGCCAAAATGCATAAATGTAAATAGTGTTTCTAGGCTGGACAAGTTTTACATAAAGTCGAGAAAAAAAACTAATTTGACCTAATGCAAGATTTGGGTGCATAACTCTGTCAGAATTGCTATATTCAGAGTGAGATATAAATTGAAAACCATATTTATTTTGTATACACATTATACTTCTACAATAGACCAGGTGTAGCTTTTGGTCATGTAATAAATCAAACAATAGCATGGTGAAGTTTTTTTTTTCCAATCTATGATAGTTCAGTAGCACACCATTTTAAACCATACTTGTGGTCTGAAATGAATCATTTAGTTACAACCTCTCAACAGGTTTAATGAGATGTTGGCTAACATTGTGTAAGCTTGTCAGCCTCGCAACAGTAGCTACGAAAGAACACATTTGTGGGCGGAGCACGGATAGGTCAATTACACTGACTACTTCTATTTACCAGAAGATTTAAAATCTTGGCCCAAATCCTTCGCCATCTGATTGCTACAGACATTTCCATTATTCCATTTGCTGCGAGGGCATAGGGAACGTAACTGGAAAAGCATCTCTATTTAGCTGCTTAAGCATGAAATCTAATTAGGCTTGGAGACGGAGGGGAACGTGGCAAGGGCCAGGACAGAAACGGTGCTGATGGGAGATTGAGAGCGGTGGGTATTGCGATCGGGCCAGCTGCCTGGTGCCGTCTCTCTTTTTCAGAAGCCAAAAGCAGGACAGCGAGCCATCGCTGCAGCTGCAGGGACGTGGAGACCCGATCAGGCCGTGATGCATACAATGACTTAATGGACACTGATCCGAGCGGAGTGCCACAGAAGGAGTCAGAGCGCATGAATCCGAAAGGCAACCGGAGGAAACGAGAGAGAGAGGGGGAAAAAAGCAATACTTGCAGCAGACTGACTAAACATGCCCTCGGGAGTCACATAAAGACATAGGGACATTCCAATGTGCTGTTGCAACAAGGAGGATCCAGGGCAGTGAGCACTGGAACATGACAAGTTCTGTAGCATCATAGAGGCTCCAATCATGAGGGGAGAGCTGTAACGGCTATAAAATGGCATATAGGTGAATGTAACCTCCCCCCAGACCTCACCCCGCCCTCCTTGCCCCTCAACCCCATGCCAATCATGAGGGACATTCACGGGCAGAATCTATGACATCAGACTTTTCAGCTTGGATGATGTTAATCATCTGCCTCTCAGCGCAGCAAGTGCTACAAGACACCCGTGGGGAGGGAGCGTGGGGGGGGAAGAAGGGAGAGAGAATGCTGGAAAGTGCGAGAGAGGGAGAGAAAGAGAGAAATGCAATGCGCTCATAGAACATCTGAAGCAGACAAAGCCTGGCATGTGGAGGTTAGAGCCTGGGCACAAAGATACAGTCACGCACTGTGACAGAGAGGGAGAGGGCTTCAGACGAGGGGAAAAAAAGGAATGGGGGGGGCGGCTGAGGAGGCAGAGGGATAAATAGTGATATTCTACCAACAATGGAGGTGTGAAAATTACACTCCAGCACAGACAGGGCGTGGACATTAATTGATAAAGTCAAAAATACACTGTATCTGTCTTAGAAGGTTGTCATCATAAATCAGTCACTCAAGGCAAAGCAAGGAGGGAAGGATGCGACCCACTGTCTGTGAGAATGTGAGTAATCAACAAGCTGAAATGGAAATGGAAAGTTCTTTCAAAATGTAACAATGCACTTCAGAAACATGCTCTTGGTCTGAGGGTGATGTCCTCCATGATGTCCTTCTCAAGGCACAAACCCATGCCCCATGTAATCGGACTGATGTATCATTTGGCTGGCTGGTGTGCTGTTTTTTGCCATTAGCAAAGCTTCAGCTGGATGTGGTCCAGTGTAGTACGCAGCCTTAGCCTGGCCAGTGTTACTCTATGTCAAGGTGTCATGTAGAGCAGATCTAAGATCAGTTTGCCACACCCAAACTATAACCATCAACTATTAAGAAAGATCAATGAAGAGAAAGATTACTGAAGAAACTGTTCTCAAACTGAAGAGCTTGGATGTCTGCAAGAGCCCACAAATAATTGCTTTATTTTTTCATTCTGTTTGAGAGATCTGGGCTCTGCACACATAGTCATAGTTAAACATCACCAAATTTTGGGAAAAATGCAAATGACCAGCTTTTGGACCTGCGACGAATAACAAATGACTGCTTTTAGCTTAATTAACCCAATGAAACTAGACGTCTGAATGAGGGAGAGAGGAGTAAAAGAGTGAAAAGAAAGAGTAAAATTGTTTAAATTATTTAAAACGCTCAAATACATCACAATAAAGTATAGCATAGTATATAAGTACATAGTACTTGTATTGAAATCATAAGGCCAACGCTCAAATACTATAAATATCTTGGCATCTATATTGAAGGCAAGTTGTAACTTTTAAAAAAATAACAATTATTAACTAAGAACGTGGCAAAACAAATGCCGATCTTGGTGTTGTTCTACGCTTGCATTGTGAATTGTGTTTGAGGTGGGGTGACCAAAGTGGGGAACACAGAACGGCTTCATGGATGTCTGAACTAAAAAGGGACGACTATGAATGAAACCATGGCTTTAGTCTCGCTGTGTAAATGATATGAAAACACCACACTGAAAGTAGGAGGAGAGAGGAGGTGAGTCAGCTTTGTGTTCCCACCTTCTTGTGTCCCTGTTGCTGTACAAATTCTGCTCAGTCTGCGTACAGTAAGGCTGAAATGAAGCTCACGCGGGGAGCACAGCCACCGGCGGCCTCGAGCCGAAGATGAAGTGAATTCACAGATTTGGCTTACGCTGATTTAATTCACTTCCCTGGAGTAAAAAAAGGAACCGTGTGGTGCACATCTGTGCTGAGGTTTCTCTCAAATACCCCTCACAGTGCTACACTCTCAAAAAAGATTTCTTCTTAAAACCCACTTACACATGTGTACACAGTGTTTCCTTACTTGGGATTTGTTCTGAGGTAAGAACAGAATCTACACACACTCAAGAGCACAAAGATTCAAACAGTTCTGCAGTTTAAGAACACATCATGAACGTGACGTAGACTTTTTCTTATGTCTCAAGAACAAATTTAAGAAAAAACTTCGGTGATATTGGTGAATAAGGACTATTGGTTCTATTTAGAACCATGAGTTCTAGAGCCACTTCATGCTTAAATCGTCTTTTGCATTGTGAAATGGTTCATCAGATTGATGGAGAATGTGTTGTATATGGTTCTACATAAAACCTTTTTGAAAATGGTTCTACATAGCACCAAAAGAGGTTCTGCTATTGTTACAATGTTAAGCTTGTTACAGTAGAAGAACCATTTTTGGTGCTTCATGGTACCATTTTCAACACATTCACCATCAATCTAATGAACCGTTTCACCATGCAGAGAACCGTTTAAGCATGAAATGGCTCCATACAGAATTCATGGTTCTAAATAGAACCATTTTTCTTACTAAGGAACCTTTGAAGAACCATCTTTTTTAAAAGTGTAAGACGGTTACAAGACAGGAGAAAGCAGAAGATGGAACAGACTAGCTTCTGGACTGTAAGTCTCTCAGGCTGTTCCTACAGGACAAACTCCGTTACTTCAGCTCAGATAAGCATCTTCAGGAGTCAGTTATGAGGCTTCGACATGAAGTTCTCGCATGTTCTGCTTTAATTTCAACCAGACAGACCGCTCAGCCTGGTAAAAGTTCACCGTGAGCGGATTTAGCTCCTGCTAGCCTGACTCCGGCAGGAGCAACTTGTGGCTAACAGCTAAACTGGAAACAAACACAAGAACATACTGGAACGGCTCCCACCCAGCTGCTCCGCTCCTCGAGCACTTCCGGCTACATCTGGAAAACTCAGCCAGCTTCCTTCTCCTCAGATAACAATGATAATAATAATATAAAACCGTAATAAAAACAATAATAATACTTTTTCCAAAGTCACACGAGTGTCGTTCACTTACTGCTGTGAGTCGGGGAACTGGACGGAGGAGACCCAGCTGAACACAGAGACCAGCAGTACCGCTAAGAGTGCAGCAGCAGCTGCGGGGAGTTTGTGCGCGTCCATGGCTTTGGACTAATAGAGCAGTTTCCTCTCGTGTTTACCTCCAAACAGTCCAAAATCCACCTAAACAAGCCCACCCACCGCCATCACACGGAGTTTGGAAAGCAGTCGCGGGCGCCTCGTCTCTCCAGAGCCAGTTTGTAATGTTTTCTCTCCTCCAGTGAAGGCGATCCTGTGAGCGGGGCTCCAGAGCTGGTGCTGACAGAAGGAGGTGTGGATGCTGTGGAGGTAACGGAGCTGCTGCCTGTCTGTGGCGCTGGGAGCGTATGTGTGTGTGTGTGTGTGCGTGTGTGTCAGACTGGGCAGATCGCTTTCCAGGCCCCCCCACCCCCATCTGCGCGCGATCATCATCACCACTACACACTGCTCTCCATACAAGGCGCTCCGAGAACATAGACACACACGCACACACACACACACACACACACACACACGCACACTCCCACCCCCCTACCAGCCCATTTTTAGCTTTATTATTCTCACGAAGCCACAAAAGTACGACCCTGGCCCATATTTAGGAGAGTTCCCAGAACAGTGAGGTCAGTAGTTTACCTTTTCTATCCCAGTGGTCCCACAGCCCAGGTCATAACTGTTACAATGATGAGGCGGTGTGCATGCTTCAAAAGGCCCATATCATGAAAAACCCTTTTTATCTAAATAAAAGAGCTTGATGTAGTATGTAGACAAAGTTTCAAAGCATACAATTCACTCCTGAGTTCACACAGCTCATATAAAGAAACTAAGCTGCAGCTGCCCCTTCACAATGGTGGTGATTGGAACCAGGCGCCTCTAAAAGTTCCCTCACCTAAAGTTATTACATGAACTGGTTATGAATATGCTGCCTAATGACTGACTACATTATGATAAGATTTTGGTTTGAAATGTTGTGTCTTTAATGCATTCATGGCTAAGAGGTACATTCCGGACATTGTAAGGCAAGATGACACCCAGAGAAAACTTTTTTCAGATTTACCACTATTTTATCATTATTAACATTATATATATATATAGAAACTCATGAGATGTGCAGGTTCACTGATGGTTTCGGCTATATTTGTGTTGTTGACATAGTGACCCCTGGTTCTTATCACCACCACTGTAAAGAAATTAGTCTCTAAGTTTCATTACAATGAACCATGTCACATCAAACCACTCGGAATGACTTTGACATCTCAATGGCTGAATTACACAGAAATTTAGAAAAATGGGTGGAATTCTCCTTTAATGTTGACCTTGAATTCGAAAGCTGATATTTTGAAAGGGAGGTGGGGTTAAAAGGAAACATGTTCCCAGCCCAGTGAACTATAAAATAACCAGCACCAGCCATTTATTTTTATCTTCTGGGAAATTTTGTGCTGTCGACAAGACTGACTGTGACTAAAAATGAAGGCTGACTTCAACAGTGAAGTAACTGGTTCTTTGTCCCAAACTATCATTTGCTTTTCACAAAGTAACTTTTTATCCCACATATAAAAAAGACATTTCTTTGTGAATATAATGTACATAAGACATGTTGTGATTCTGCTCACAATGAGATTTTCCATTACCATTTGTGGTAAATGCCAATGCCCAGCAATATTATTTTCAAAGTCTCACAAAAAGAAATTGTGAATCAATACAAATAATTAAAGTTTAATATTGGAGAACGTAGTGTGATCTGTTGATTTCAGTGCTATTAAGGATGTGCTGTGTTTGCAGCCAGGGTAGGTCTGTGAAAAGGAGTAAGCCTCTTGCCTTAGTTTCTATTACACCTGAGAAATCTGTATTTACCGAGCAAATAAGCAGGGCGCTCTGCGCTCAGCAAATATGAGGATTGTGTTCAGGGCATATTAGAGGAGCTGAGTGTGTTTGTGTGTGTGTGAGTGAAGTGGATGAGATCCAAAAGCAGACAATCACACTGCACTTAGTGAGACTAAAAAAGACTCAATGTATATAATGTATAACATATGAATAATGTATGTATTATAATGTTTATTGCACATGGGCTGTCCAGCTCCACCCTGGCTTCACTTACTCATAATCACCCACACCTGTAGTTTGTTTCAGGACTCGTTAACTCACATATACTATATATATCCCTAGTTTGTCTTTGTAATTTACAAAGTCTTTCCTTTCTGTGTTTCTCTGCAATGGCGTGCAGTCGGGTTCCCTTTTGTTTATATTATCTATTCCATCTGGTGTTTTGACCTTTGCTCTGTCTTTTTCTGGTTTGTGATTTTGGATCATCCCTGTGTTTTTACCTTCATGCACTTGCATTAACCACTGCCTGTTATGATGACTACATGTCCATCCCTTGTCAAATTGCATGTTTTGTTGATTTTCTTTAATACATCGTCTACAGGGAACTTAAGTATAGTTTTTCTGCATCATTCAGTGCACAATTTCTGATTATTTGCTGAATTTAACATATTGGAAAAAAATCTAAAATATAAAATGTGCTATAACTTTTGCACAGGCCACATTTATGTTTTATTTCTTGCCCAATATGTTAAATTCAGCAAATAAACAGTAATTGTCTGTTAAAATGTGCAGAAGTGTGTTCTCTGTAGAGGATGTGTTAACTTATTTTAACCCAAGCTTTCATATATAGCTGTATGAGTGTTGGAAGCCCCCAAATAAAGGTACTCAGTGCATGTATTCTGCTGCCTTATGCTACAGACTTACATTCTAACCCAGGGTTGCCCAATCCTGCTCCTGGGGACACACTCATCCTGCAGGTTTTATTTCCAGCCCCAATTTGGTTTACTTGATTCATCTAATCAACAAGTCAGGATTATGTGAACAGTAGAGGTGGATGAGTTAAATTAGGGCTGTAACCAAACTTTGTAGGGCAGACCACCAGGAATAGGGTTGGGCAGGCCTAATGCAAACTGTAGACTTATATAATATAATACACCCCACAAGACTCTTCACAGTAATGAACATGTCACAAGGGCATATGAAGATTTTAGGCAAACTTGCTCCTTGTTTTATGGCTCATATGTGATTCTATGGTATTAGCAACATCTGACACAAACATTTTTCCAAAAGACTAGGGATGTGTATATCCCTCTTTCAAATGATACAATGCGAATCTATTTTATGAGTCGGTTTTTTGTTAAACCCCTAAAAAGTCTGTATTATCATGTAGAGGATCTTTGCAAAGTGACATTAGACAGTTTTGTTTTGAATTACATATTCATACTTATGTGTTGTCATAATAGGCTTCAAACAGAAGTCACTGGTTTTGCTCTCTTAAATTATTCTCACTTTTACTCTGATAAGCCTCTAACAGAGTGTCTTAGCACTAGGCAGGTTAATGTTAATGCTTTCATTATTGGTTATCATCGGTTAATCTAAATACTTCTGTCCATTGACAGACTAACTTCTTTTCTTAGGCCATGTTCACTACTGTGTGTTCATTGTCGATTCTCTAAGCTTTATATGGCTCTTATGTTATTGTTTTGCTGTTCAGCATCAAACAGAGGAGGATGGCTTCCCCT
Source organism: Colossoma macropomum (assembly GCF_904425465.1). NCBI lineage: Eukaryota > Metazoa > Chordata > Actinopteri > Characiformes > Serrasalmidae > Colossoma > Colossoma macropomum. Next base: position 28,171,820 of record NW_023494792.1, on the reverse strand, counting down.
TTAAGTCTTGGTTCCTCTCAAGGTTTCTTCTCTTGCTCTTAGAGAGTTATGTACTTTACTGAGAATAATAACTGGGAAAACTGCCTTAAAAACCTGCTAACATATTTAAGGCCAGGTTGCTAAGGTGCTTAGAATTCCACCATATATGATAATGAAAGGAAATGAAGAAAAACAGTCTAGGGTTGATCCCTGTAGCCCAGTGTTCAAGTCAGTCAGGATGTGCTTTTGCTGAATGAGTTTAGTGGCACGGGCAGGTGGGGCTTTAAGTGCCGGCTATCTGGGGATTCACTGCTCTTGGCCGTCGCCTAGCAACGCTACACTGTCTCCTCACAACCACACAAGACTCCCCTATGTCAGTCAGCAAACACACCTCAGAGATGGCACTGAAGAAAGGAAGCGGAGTAAGGTGTCACAGGAGGACAAGCAAATGGACAGAGAAAAAAAGAGTAGTACTGCCTTTTTTCTCAATGCAAAAGGGGAAAAAAAGGGAAGAATGAAACAAACAGTGACTAAGCCAGCGTGCATTCACAGTGGGACCGGTCACCCGTTACGCCATATTACCTCATCCAAACTGGCAGCTTTGCATAGTTCAGCACTAAACGATGGTGAGCGTGATGTTATGGATCTCTCGAATTAGTGTGGGCCTCACTGGGGGGAGGGAAGCTGCTGTTTGGGTCACTAGAGGTTGGCTTAGTGCAGGGGTTCCCAACTCTACTACTGGTGACCTCATGCTTTGCACATTTTTGCATTTTCCTCACTCAACACCCCTGGCACAGCCCACAAGGAGATTAATAAATAGTTAATGAGTTGAACTAGGAGTGCTCAATTAGACAAAGCACAAAAATGTGCATAGTGTGGAGTCACTAGGTCTGGCTTTGGGAACCCCTGCCTCGGTGGGTGGGATGCAGAGAGTAGCTTAGATCAGTGTCTCTCAGCCCTGGTTCTGGAGGCTAGAGGCCTACACATTTTAAGCACTTTGATTTTGTCAGCTTGAATTAGCAGTGTTTTCATTCTGAAGTAGTAAAATATCATAAGAACGGAAAAATGGCCTCGGGTGAGCTGACACCCAAAACCCAACTATCTATATCACAATCAGGAGCAAGCATAGTATAAATAAAACATGGAATTCACCCCCTACATGTGTGATAAAAGCAGCCAGCGCCTCCATGTTGCTCTCCCTGTCTCCCGGTATAGTGGAGCGCCCCCTGATGCAGCCACCCAGAAGGCACTCAAGCCGATTCCTATTATAGTGATAGGCCAAGCAAAAGAGAAACAAAAACCCATACGGTATAAACAAAAGTCAAAAAACACTCCACATTTATTTAATTTCCTGTCAAAACAGCTATTGAGTACAAGTTATTCATTCTTCAGTGTCAGGAAAAAAAGCAGAAAACATTAACAGAAAATTACAGAGAAGTCTCAACAACTAAACATAATATTAAATTCTTCTGTATTTACTGTGTCCACTCTTTACCATTATTACAGCTTCCATTGTGTTCAGGAGAATTGGTTTCAGTTTTTCAAAGAAACCATCTGATAATTCTTTTAGTCATCCAGAATCAAGAACCACGGTTACATTAATAACTATAAAGTCCCAACAAATGGCAATCGCTCAAGGCTGCCCACACCCAAAATTGGCTCACAAGAACATTAAAGTGTAAATATAGCGTTTGCGTATTTTAATACCTCAATTTGAAGCCAACCTAGATTTTTATTTGTATACTGTTTTGTCCCTCTGCCCAACACAAACATTGCACTTTGGCGTCCCAAGACAAAAGGTTTGGGCACCCCTAGCCCAGAGTTATGCTGAGATAAGTAGCACATCCAAACTCAATGCAGGCCACATAGACACCTAGCAGTAGGAGAGTGTAGAGGTCAATGACCAAGTAGCGGCTGCCCTGAAACCCTTCAGCATTGCCCAGGACAAAGATAAACTATGGCTAGAATGATAAAACATCCACTCAGTATTGGCAGCTAGATGGACTTGCAGGCCATACAACCCTACTGAAAAACTAACCCTGCTGGCTTGTGATGCTCTGGTGCTGATTTAGCTGATCATCCAGCACAGTTGTGCTGCATCCAAAACACAACATATGCTGGTTTTCTAGTCACCAGCATATTAACTTTCATCGCTGCTGAACAGCATTCCAGCATCAAAACACAACATATAATGGTTTTGCTGTTTTTTCCTAGCAGGGGGATTACTTCCACTTTTTTCCACAATTCCACAATTTTTTGACAGTCCAGCAGTTGATTTGAATGTGTTTCCTTACTCCAGTCTTGGAGATCCACATACTCTACAGTTTAGTGTTTTTCCTGTACCTGATTCTTATCATGAGCTAACTATCAAGTCCTTCTTGAGCTCAATCAATCTGCTGTATTAAAGCAGGCAAAACACACAGAACTTAGTTGGAGACACTGACCTGATTCGAATATTGAGGCAATAAGGCTGTAAAGACAAACACCGCATTGGCCAGAGCCTGACAATGAGATCATCAGAAATACACCAAATGCATAGCAGCCCCACAGACAGGTCTTGCAGCTCCCTCATACTCTCAGCTTTTGTGGTTTTCAGTGAAATCCACTTAAATTCTGCTTATGTCAGCAGCTCTAGGTGTGGTTGCACATAAAGTCTAATAAAGTCCAATCCCACAGTGAGCTCCTGTGTAAGCGTGGTGGGTGAAGATATTGCGCACAGATTAAATTATCTGCATCTAGGGACAGTCCATCCACATGGTGGTCATCAGGCAGCAGTACACTTTAGGAGTGAATGGAGAACAGCTTTAACCAGTAAGCCCTGTAGGAACCATAGCGCCACTGAGCACACATGATGTTTCAACAAGGCTCTCACATGACCAAAAGTATCGCAGAGTGCTGGCTCACAGTGCAAGAGAAGCACCTCTAACCCCACAGTCACTGGTATAACTGTGAACCATCTATCTGTGGGGAAGTAAATGCAAGCCTATTTGCTAAAACTGGAACTGGTAAGGGAATGTCACAGATGATGCACTTAAAGTCTTGTGGTCTGCATTTTTGCATTGCTGTGATGTCTGCCAAAGTTTCCATGTCCCATTTTTAATTTTGAGAGTCAAAGCAGCGATCATGAGCACCCCCTATGTGCCCTTAGTGCAGCTTTTAGCAAAGCCTGCATTAATAAAGACTCAACAGTTTTCTGTTTCCCAGAATTTCTTGCTATAGAGGCTAAGACCAATCACAGTAAATAGGCTTAAATGTTTATAGCTGCTTGACCAACAAGAAATCAAAAGAAAATGTGAGTTCAAATACATGTCTTTATAAATACACCCAATTGTCATTGGGTTGCATGTTATTAGAATGTAACGTAAGTCACTGTAGGTAAGCAAATCAGTCAATTATGAAAAGAGTGCATTATCAATTTCATAATTTGCCCAGCCTGATGTGGAAAAGAAGACCAAAAGTGTCCCAGGTGTGAAGGCCCTTGAACTGGATGGTCTATATAAAAAAAACATGACACATGCTCCAAAAAAGCTGCTCTGTTCATATGAGATCATATGGGAGAATCTCCTTTTATTGTAGTCAGAACAGTGTGGCCTGATGTGTATGCTTGGGGCTAGACCGAATGATGCATTCCTGACCTTGGAAGGCAAACAAATTAATTGTCTGTGGTTGGGGCAATGGGTAACTGAAACCCTCTTTTGCAGATCTCAACCGGTTTTTAGGGCAAAACCAAGAAGAGCTATAGTCATTTATCACAAGGGTAATGTTCATCTAAAGAATTAAGCATATGTAGATCTAAAACCAACATATCTGGCAACTAAAAAAAACATGCGAACAGCAGGATCTACTTCCTTGCCTCTGCTAGTGAGAGGACTTATTTCCTCAGGAAAGGGGCTTGGTGTTTACAGTGCATGTAACCCAAAGCCAGGTCACTCCTGCTGTCTGTCTTCTGTCTTTGAGGGCTACTGCGGACACGTGGACATGCAGGCACCTACAAGTTTCAGGGAGGTGGGTACTAATCCAGTCAAACTTGCCAGCAGGAACAAGTCATAGAAGACAAAAGCTTGCCACTATCTCAACCACTGTAGTGTGGAAGGATTCAAGAAGTTCCCAGCAGCCAGCTCCACATCAGCACATTGGAGTAAAAACCTGATTTGATTACAAATGAGAACGCTGGCTCTCCCTCTCGCTGTTGTGCTGGGTCACAAGCGCAAAAAGTGAGCCGTATAGGCATTAGTAAGCTTGCACGCTAGCATAGCAAACTCAGGTGATGCTGCAAGCAGGCAGAAAAACTAAGCTGGACCTGGAGGCTAGGGAAGGAGGGAGGTATATACACACCTTAATGAGCCACTTATTTAATAGTGCTTTACAAGGCAGCCTCTCCGCTGGACATGAGTCACAAGTTGCATCCTCAGAGAGTATAGAGCTAAGCAGCAAAGTAGTGTCTGTGGAGTCCTGCATTAGGAGTCAAAAAAAAGAGTCTGTTGTGACCATCAGCGTTGAGGGGTAAGAAACCTCAGGTAGGATACCAGGTAGTAACTTCAGCAAGTACAGTAGCAGTCGAAGGAATGGAGCCTGGATAGAGTGCCATTGATAAGGTCCTAATTAGATCTATGCACAATAAGAAATGTTCTACCTTTCATGCAGGGCAGTGGCCTTTATTAGCCTTTATTATTTTAAAAGCCTCTGTGCAGCAGTGGGCACTATGTGCTTTAACACCACGCATCAGTCCACACACAGTTCTGCCTGGGCCCACCTCACAACTGTGATGGGGCTTTAATGGTGCCCGGCACAGCCTATAATAGGCTAAGTAATGCACAGTGTGATAGTGAAACATAGCTCTGCTAGAGGTATTGTAGATACTGCTACAGCTAAGAGAGAGCAGTAGCAGTTATGGGACGTGCCAGTGCAGTAGTAGCTAATGAGTATCACCAGCTAGCACCACACTAATAGCTTAGGTATTATCCATGTTTCTTCATTACTTGCCGTGCACCAGCTGCTGTATTATCAGATATTGACTTTGTGGTCATGGCTAGTAAGGGATTAGCAATGGGGTAAACACAGCTGGTCATGACAGTGCTAACTCTTATGAAACCAGGGTTAGGACATCAACTGGTATACAGTCAGTTAGTGGGGGTGCTACTCTAAGGAAATGATAGTGAAAGGGGAATTTCTGCATAATTCAATCGTTAAGAGCAGGGGTGTCAAACTCAACCACTAAAAGGGCCATATTAAAAAAATCTCAACAAATCTGAGGGCCATTTTGAACAGGCCATTGTTTGGCATATTCTAAATATGCCAAAACTGCAACAGCAAATAGACACTGAATATGTATTCAAAAATAATTCTAAATAAAATTAAATTGTTTTCGGTAGCTTTTTATGTAACCACTGGCCCATAGACTGTTGGGGAAAGGAGGTTGGAATGCACATTATGTTGCAGTGCATGCTGGGAACTGTAGTGCATCTCAGGGTGATATGGGCTAATGATAATAATAGAAAATTAAAATAATTTCGCTGGCCACGGGCCTGACTTGGCCTGCGGGCCTTGTGTTTGACACATGGGGTTAAGGATAATGGCAGAGTATGAAGACTTCACAGTGGCTTGATGAAGAGAGAGCTAAAAGTGAGAGAGATGGAGCAGAGCAGCCTAGGGTGGATGGAAATTGGTGGTTTGGGTGCAACAAATGTCCTTCCATGCATTCTAAAATCAAGTGTGATGCCACAATTGGTAATTCACAATGCCACTTATTCAAGAACTGGATGTTGATATAGACGAGTCAGTAACTGTGCTGTGCAAGGTGAATGGTTTCAGGCTCACATTAAACCTTCAGTCTTTGAAGCTCATGGCTAGATGTTGCCAGATGTCAGCTGAGTAAGTACTTTGTTTTCCAGCAATTGACTGAAAAGAAAAAAAATATGAATGCATAATTATAACTATTATTACTAAGACTTGTTGCAGCTCCTCTGTTAAATACTAGCATCCTCAACTTTCATGTGAGAATTTACTGACATAGTAAGGTTCTCTACAATGCACCAATTTACATTAAATCATTCTGATTTATGTTGTTTACATCTCAACGATTGAATCATGCAGGCGTTTTGCGAATCAGCGTAATTCCCCTTCATCACAATAACATATCTGTTGCATCTCGTAACAGGGATTTAACATTTAGACCTACAGTACTAACATGTACTTAGCCAATGCGTTACTGAGTTTTAGTTTTAGGCTGCTACACTCACAAAAATAATTTGTTGTATGAACTTAATTATGCCACACATTTCCATTCAATCAAATTGAGTATAGCTGATATATGGGAACTTTGTTATCTATTTAAAAAATCTATTCTAATTAAAATTAAAATCTAATCAAAATTCAATTGTTGATGGAAAAAATTCTCGCTAGCTCAACATAAACATTTTTCTTTTATTGAAATGTACTTACATTGGTTTCGTCCATTTTATGTAATAAAGTTACTTAAAAACGACACCATTAATGTACTTAACAACGGGATGATCCACATCATTTGACAGTTCTACCTACTCTTCCTCTATAACCAATTCTTGGGCTTAACTAGTTCGTTTCAACATCTAATTACCACTGCCAGTAATAGTAAACAAAAGCAAAATGTGAAGAGAAGAACCTCTTAAACATGCTGTAGCTCATTAAAATGCATTTGCAGGGCAAAGAGCAATTTACATTTTATTAAAATGATTTCTTGATGATCTGGGGTGGAAATTCTCCCCAGGCGTTACACTGAAATTAAAAGTCTATAAAAGCTATAGTAGAAATCTCTTTTGGCGTAGCCTTTGTGACTGCGCTTTCGTGCTGTGGAAGCCTTTATGCTTTCTATTTCCATTAAGCTTTGATTTAAAATAGTAATGGGGGAAGCCTTGAAGCGCATAGGTTTAGACAACAAGCAAAACAAATGTCAGTTAAACAGATGAAAACAGTTAGGGATGGCAACGAGGGAGTAATTATGGAAATTCATTCACATGCATTGCAAAATCCCTTGCACATATCAAAGAATGCCCAAGACAGAACTCTGAAAATGTTGGAGGACTCAAGATCAAATACAGTTTACAGACACTTATCCTGACAAGCAGCAACTATAAAAATACATAAAATCTCTTCATCCCTGCATCATTCACATACAATTCTTTGGGATGATTTATCTGTACTTAAATATATGAATATAGAGAATGAAGCAGGTAGCAGCAGATCTTATGGGATAACCAAGCTCCCACTTAGGAAATGACAAGGTTGCAATAATGACAGTGCCATGAAAAAGTATTTAGCCCTGATGTTTCCTGATTGCTGTATATTTGTCACAGTGAATGCTTTTGTATATTTAAACAAAATGTAATTGTGAACAAAGAGAACCTTATTAAAACGCAAAACACATTTTCCAAATTATTATTTCATTTCTTAAAGGGGCAAAGATATCCATGTGAATCTCCTATGTGAAAAAAGTAATTGCTCCCTGGTTACATAACCTGATTATTTTGATAAACTGACACTTTCCTTCTCTGTTCTCTGCTTTATGGCAGATATAAAGTATGCAAGCCATATAGTATGTTATAATAATGAGAAAGTTAAGACTTACTATTTCATAATAATGATTTTGTGTCTCATAATAATGAGAACGTTTCTAATAATTATGACTTGAGATCTCATTATAATGACTTATTAGCTCACAATTATGAGATGCTATGCCATAATAGTGAGATAGTAAGTCATAATTATGAGATGATGTATCATAATTATGAGATACTGAGTCATAATTCTGGGACATTTTATCATTTTTATGACTTACTAAGTGGCTATATATTTTTTTTCAGTGGCAGAAAAGGGGCTATAATAAAGAGACCTGTCTTGTGTCTTGTCCAGCAACTTACACTTCAAACTGGCCTGTCCTTAGAAAGTTATCCCAAAAGCCTTAGGGACATATATATATACATATATATATATATATATATATATATATATATATATATATATATATATATATATGTGTGTGTGTGTGTGTGTGTGTGTATGTGTGTGTGTGTGTGTGTGTGTGTGTGTGTATATATATATATAATTTCTTGCAAAAAAAAGAAAAAAGTGAGATGAGGTTAGCAGTGCCATTTTTACACTTTTGCCCAGTCCCTTTCTTACTATGAAGTCATGAACACTGACCTTAGCAGAGGCTGGAGAGACCTGCAGGCCCTTGGATGTTCTCCTGAAACCTTTGATGACTTCCAGAATGAGTTGCTTCTGTGCCCTCTATACCAAATTTTGGCAGGCCAGTCACTCCTGGGAAGATTCACCAATGTTCCTAGAGTTCTCAATTTGTGAATAATGGCTCTCACTCTGGTTCACTGATGTCATAATTATAGGAACCCTTTCTAGACTGATATATTTCAACAGCTTTTGGGTTTTCTTTGGATCATGATCTAGTTAAGTTTTCCTTGAACAGAGTTGGCTTCATTCAGACCTGGCTGTGTTCAATCAGCTGAATCTCATTTTCAAATGAATTTAGTCAGTCTATTGCTTGAGTAACTACAGGGGCAATTATTTTTTTTACAAGGGTGATTTTCCGGTAGGATAACTTTGCTTCTTTAATCATTTAACTAAAAAAATTAAAAATATGTTTAGTGTATGAATCAGTTCTCTTTGTCTAATATTACATTTTCTTCAAAGAGTGGTGAATTTGCAGAAATAGAGAAAATAAGAAAAAGGGCAAATACTGTTTTTTACAGTACTGTACATAACCTAGAATGAAAAAAAATTCAGAGGGGAAAATGATCCATTCTGTTATACAATTCTTCTTGTGTTCTTGTAACACCTCACAAGTGTGCATGGCTGCAAATTAAAGAGATATGAAAATCACTGTGGAAAAAAATGGCTTTTTCCCACATGGTCTGCCAAGTCAAATTTATTCATTAATTCTCCCAGAGAAATTGTTTCCAGGGCAACTGAGGACTTTTACATTTTAATTGGGACCCCTTTCAATAACATGAGCTGTTGAAATGTTCCTGTGGTGCCAGCATAGCCTTTATGTGTTACCTGGCCAGGCAAGATACAGTAAGGCCTGCATGCGTGACCCAGTCAAGGCAAGTACAGTATGAGGGGAGTTGAGAGTCCACAGCACCATTTAAGCATATTTCTGTGTAGTAAACAGTGTCTATGTTAAAATGTCTTTTATCAAAGATCAAGCTGTACTATATGGCCAAAAGTGTGTGGACACCTAAATGAGCTTGTTGGCCAGCCCATTCCAAAACCATGGCGATTAATATGGAGTTGCACCCCTTTGCATCTATAATGGCCTCCACTGTTCTGGGGCCAGCTTTCTGCAACATTCTGGAGTGTGTCTGTGGGAATTTGTGCTCATTCTTTCAAAAGAGCATTTGTGAGGTCAGATACTGATGTTGGGCAAGAAGGCCTGGCTTGCAATCAACATTCAAAGGTGTCCCCAATGGTGGTCAGTGAGGGCTCTGTTTAGGCAACTGTACTTCCTCTACCCCAAAGCCATCAAACCATGTATTTATTGAGCTTGTATTGTGCACAGGGGCACAGTCATGCTGGACAGGAAAGGGCCTTCCCCAAACTGCTGCCACAAAGTTGGAAGCAGAGAATTGTCTAAAATGAACCTTATTAATTACTTAACAAGGTTACAGATTGTTACTTATTACCATATCGACAATATATACACTAATCAGGCATAACATTATGACCTTGTTTCTACGCTCATTGTCCATTTTATCAGCTGCACTTACTATATAGGTGCACTTTGTAGTTCTACAGTTACAGACTGTAGTCCATCTGTTTCTCTGCATACTTTGTAGCCCCCTTTTACCCTGTTCTTCAGTGGCCAGGACCCCCATGGACCCTCACAGAGCAGGTACTATTTGGGTGGTGGATCATTCTCAGCACTGCAATAACACTGACGTGGTGGTGGTGTGTTAGTGTGTGTTGTGCTGGTACGAGTGGATCAGACACAGCAGTGCTGCTGGAGTTTTTAAACACCATGTCCACCCATATATATATATACCATACCATATTGCCATGTGTGTGTGTGTGTGTGTATATATATATATATATAAATACATGTATATATTATGGCAAGCCAAACAGGAAATATGGAATGAACCTTGAGATAAAACAATGAATACTATTATAATGCTGTAAAGTGTTGTAGCCTTGCCCCCCCCCACCTGCTGAACAGACTGTTAATATACATACATACATACATCATCTAAACCGCTTATCCTTCTGGGTCGCGGTGGGGTGCTGGAGCCTATCCCAGCTGTCATTGGGCGGAAGGCAAGATACACCCTGAACAGGTCGCAGACTGTTAATATTGTTATTTAATGTTGTTATGTTATTGTTCTTCAGTTACAGTGTGTGTACGTGTTTACTGTGTTATTTTGTGTCCAGCTCAGAGTTAGTGAGAGTGCGTGTGTGTTTGGTGACCATCAAAGAGAGAGTAGTTCTTTGTAAATATATATATATATACACACATAAAATATTCAAGATAAAAACTCTATCCTTCACCTTCCGATGTTCCTGCATGCTAAACTGGACACTTTGGTTTATCATGTTTATTAAAAGCCTTAAAGTCAACCTGACCTTTTTTACCATGTTACTTCATGTCCCTGATCATATTAAGCATGGTTCAACATATCATATCAAAATATCATGTTTCACTTCCCCCAACGACCACTCCACCTGTCTTCGGAGAGAAAAAGCTTAGCTAGCTCAGGGACCCTCCCTTATACTCAGATATACGTCACTTTATGTAAGTAAAATGCGTTATGATTTCTAATTGATGCAGACTTTGTGTGCCTTACGACTTTGGCACAAAATAACATTGGCTGAATCTCAGTCAGCTCCCTCCTTCCTATATAGTGCACTATGTATCTTATGAAATTCTGGCTTCTGCACTCAAATAGTACTCTATTTGTCGGGTATGAAGTTGCATATGTGGCTGTATCCCAAATGGCAATTTATTAGACATATTATGCACTGTTTGGGTGCAGGACCCAGTATTTAAAGTCTAATGTAGCGCACTATGTAGGCAATAGGGAGCCATTTGAGATTAAACCATTGTGACGTGATCTAACAGACACTCTTTTGGACCACAATGCTGTCTTCAATGTCATGACAAAATATAACCTATAGAAATGTATTGCGGCTGGGGGACAGTATGGTCTATTCACGAATGCAGCCATTGACTACTGACCTTTAGATTGTAATTGTAATTTACCATCAGAAAAACATAAATGCTGTAAACAGTATTCATAAATCAGTACATTTTTTCAGATAATAACAATATTTGTACATTTACCTAAAAGACTTGTAACACAATAGTCTAGCAGAGAGAGCCTCGCTCTTTCCCATGACTTTCTCATGAAAGTCAGCTTTGAAGGGAATTCTAGGAGGGTGCAGTGGAAAACATTCATATCTTTTTGGATCAAAGAGGGGCAAACACAAATCTATGTCAGTTTCTCACAGAAAACTGAAGTTGAAGGGAGGTCATGAGAGAAAGTTTTTCCTGTGGTGTCACAAACACAGGATAACACAATACAACAGAACTTTATGTCCTATGCTGAGGTCTTCATATATTTATGATGGCTTTTCCAAATCTTAACCTGAATCTGTCTGCTGCGCTAAAGGAGCACTGCATAGGATCTTAACTGACAAAGTGCATCCTGGCATTCATACTCTGTTCTTCCCCTAAAATGCCTTTAATGCGTTTTCCCAGCAACATTAAGCAACGAGGAGTCTACAAAAACATTTCAGATTGAATTGCTTACTAAAAAAACTTTAATCATAAAAATTTCATCTCCAGTAATTAGAAACTGAAAGTAAAAGGTCACATATTTGTATCTCTACATTGAAAGGAATTTTCTTTAAACTTACTTGTGTGACTTGACACTAAATCTATGTGAAGAAAACAAAAGTTCAATAAAGTAGGCAGCCTGCATTGATTTTCCGCAGCGGGATCTTATCTAGTCTGGACAACAAAAATGTCATGACCAGTTTGCTCAATTAGAAGTAATGGAGTACATACATAATGTAGCTCAGTGCACTAAAAGAAATAATTTGTGAGTGAAACATATTACATATAGTCAAATACTGTATTCTGCCAGAACTGCAATGATGAGCTCACAAATTGCTTTGGCCACTGGATCTGGGATTATGATGTTGAATGCAGTATTATAACAAAAGTGGCTGGTTTGTTTTGACTCAATATTTCATTGCAGACTTCTGCGATTTTGCATCCCAAATTCCTTTCTACACCTAATTACCTCACCAAGACCACTGTAAGAAAAACAGCCCTGTTTTATATTTCCACAGCTTTACAGTACTCTCAGTGCAGTCTGGTTGGAATTCTCCTTCAGGCTTTCTCCACACAAATAGTCCATCATCAGTTTGATGTTCTGGCTTTTTTCTGAAATAAATATTATTTTATTAAATATTTAATGATTAATGATTTAATGAGTAGGTGTAGGTTTTGGGTTGAGGTTAAAGGGAAAATCCACCAATTTTTCAAAATATCCACATAATTAAAGCAGTGCAATATAAACAAAGTCATTTAGAGTGGTCTGGTGTGAAATGCTCCATTCTAGAGAAAAATACCACATCAGAATTGTTCACAGTGGTGGTGATAAAGATGGAAAGATGTCCATCTCTGAAAGCTCCCTCATGGAAAATTATTACATGAAATGGCTTTGAATACCCTGCTTGGTGAATGAGGCATTGCTGTTTTTTTGTGATAGTTTTGAGAAGGTTTTGGCTCAAAACATATTTTGTTTAATTCATTCATTGTTTTAGCATCATGAACATTACATATAAAAACTGAGAACATGTGTAGGTTCACTGGGCTTGAATATTAAATGAAAGGAACATATTTGGTTTTACTAGGCATTGCAGTCCCTAGTTCCAATCACCACCACTGTAAAGAAATCTGAGCTGGTAAGTTTTCTTTACAGTGAACCATTTCACATCAAACCAGTCTGAATGATTATGTTTCCATCTCAATGATTGAACAATGCAGGAGTTTTAAAAAACTGATGAAATTCCCCTTTAAGCTTAGCATTAAGGTTAGATTTAATACAATCTATCACGCTCAGCCTCAGTTCAGTAGCATTTAATAGATATTCCGTTGAAAGGACAGACCAAGCATCTGGAATAAACTATGAAAATATAGTGTATGGAGACTTCTGGAGCATCTCTGATGGTCCATTCATCATAAAATGTTCATACAATGTAAAAAGCAGCGGTGTTTAAATGAATGTAGCATAATAAAAATCTATTTTTTTTCTTTTTTCCTTGTATAGCAACAAAATGCTTTAGACATGCTTTGAACAAAACCATCAGTGGCTATCAGCAACAGGTTGTAGCACTTGGGAACAGTTATTCATTGCATTGAAAACTGTGCTTGATTGTTGCAGGTACCATTCCTCCCTCTTGTCATTCACCTGGCATAGATCAGCCTCAACAACAACAACATTGACTTTCATGTAATGCTTCACCTGTCAAACTGAAACTAACCCATTCTGAGATCAGGAGTGCATGTGACATTCACCATTCTCCCCAACTGATGTCAGTCTGAGGTAAAAGACAGCACACCCTTTTCCTATCTCTCAGCAGAACCTTTAAAACTGATTCTTTCTCTAAACATAGGGCCCCAGAAAGGTCCAGTCATTCAGTAAAGACCCAGATAGACAGGCCGTTTATCTACACAGCCAGGCTGTAATTGTGTTCCTGCTTTCTAATGTTTCACGCAACTTATCTCTGGCCAGGGCCAAGCGAGAGCAGATGCGTGGAGAGGAGCAGCCCACCGCAGCACACGCACTCTGGCTGCTGCTTTGAAAAGTCATTTTGATGAAAACAGGAGCAGTGCCACTGCCCAGTCTGCCAAGACTCTGGTAATGTGGATGGTGTGTGATACTGACATCCCTCCTCATGCTCTCCAGATTATAGACAGCGTTCTTCATCTGTAAAATCATCAGTTTCTGGCTCTCCGTCCTCTTAAGGGCAGCCTTAGCCAGCAGGACTTGCGTGACATCAGCTGGAAATGTTAGCTTGTGTGGGGCAAATAAAGCTGCACACATGCTGGAATGAGGGCTGAGCTCAGGTTAGAAATGGCAGCTGGCTATCAGGACTAAGATGATGAGGGTTCAACTACAGCAAAAGACAAATTTACGTTTTGTTTTTCTTTTACACTTTGATTTCTAGCGCCAGGTGTTAGTGCTTGAACTTCTCTGAACTCAACCAAGCCAACAAACTCAAACACAGAGACTTTGCAGCAGCACTGATGCTGAAACTGGACCACAAAGAGCTCTTCAGAAGTCCAGATGGGAAAGATAGGAGAGGGAGAGAGACAATGTGGATGGAAGAGAGTGATCATATTGTGAGAGAAGAGACAGATGTCCACTGATCAAAGTGGACACATTCGCTCTCTTATGTCCTTTCAGGGTCCTTCAGACTCTTTCATGTGGCTGCAATACAAGAGAAGTATTGCAATACAACTATACGTCAGGCAAGGACACTTGCTAAACTTTCTTTTAAAGCAAAATAAATAAAAGACAGACACAGTGGCTTTGAAAAATCACTGAAGCAGTTCTCACCTTTGGGTTCTTCTGTTTATAAAAGGCTTTTTGTTCAGTTGTGTTTATTGAGAAACCATCGATTTCTTTTGATGGGTTCAGGCTCATAACCAGGTGTGAGTAGCATGACTGATAGATTGCAGATTTAATACGACTTCTCATTTATTTGGGGCATCTATTATGGTTTTCTGACAGAAAATTACATAATGTCTGTTGGAACAAAAGCTTTTTTCTCCAAAATGGTAACATCATAGAATAGGGGGGAAAAAATCGACACTACGTAAGGATTTACAAAGAAGTAGCATTACTGTAAAGCCTGAAATATTCATTTAAAAGCCAGATTTAAAAGCCAGAGATGTTGGGTCGCAGGAGTTTTGGATAGTGTTGTACGTCATTATGTATGAACATCACGCGCACAGGCTCAAAAAGAAGATCAGGCTCAATGTTTAGGGGTTAAATGCAAAATCAACATTATGTTTATGAAGACATGATGTCAATAGTAGATAATTCACATATGTCCTTCAAGTTTTGACTGAAATCTCTTTGAACAATCTTTCAACGTACTCACAATCATCAGATTCTTCCCCTTTGGAGAAGGGGTCTGAAGCACAACCCACATTACAAATTGTTCTTCTGCACGTTGTATGCAGTTATACATTACCACCAGAGAGGTCCCCAAATCCCCAAAACCTACATAGTGCAGCTTTAATGTAATTTAATGTCATTTTTCAAGTAATATTGGAGCATTTTCATTTGTCATGGAATTCCCACACAGTGTAAACTGCAGCTGGCATTTTCAAATGATTAAAAATGCAGTTACAAGGTCACATCTTCCTTCTTTGAGAATTTAGCCACTCGAATCATAGCTTATCTAAATTAGGTCAACAGAGGAAGTTGTTAACTGCCTTTGTAAAATGAGTTAACTGCACTTCCATTTGTTAGGTTGAGCTCAAACTTATTTAGGAACCCTGTCTAAGCTGAACTTGCTTAGTGAGACAGACTCCTGGTGTTTTCCCATTTTTCTTTCTAGGTTGTCTACAAATGAATCACAACTTGCTGCATGAAGCTAAAAACGACTTAAACAATAGAGTAGAGCCACTTCATGTTCCAGGTCAAAATCAGTAGATTAGATTGGTGTCCTGTCTATTTAGATGAGGGCTGTTTTTTTTTTTGATTGCCTATACATACAAATAGCCCCAACAACAGGTGTTTTTGCATAACATGGGGTGAGTTGTAACCCCCAGTTTCACCAATCAGGGTGATATCACTACTGTACACACTCACCACCCCCCTGAGTGGGCAATACATAGCACACAATATATGAATAACATTTGTACTTTTGTGAAGCCCTTGTCTCATGGGGGGCCTGGGCTACCTTTGTCTAGTGCAAAGATCGCCCTTGCTCTCCACGAGGGGCCAACAGCATTCTCCACAACCCCAGTCACAGCCACATGGCACTAAAGGGACAACAGTCAGATACCACTTCTAGACTTTGTTAGCAAATTACACCTAGATTCTGCTTACATTTGTGTCCACCATAGCTGCTTCAGAATATATACTAGAATGTCAAAGCTGTGCAGATGTTCTATGACAGTGTAAGCCCTCGGTTTTGAATAACACAGATCTGCTTGAAGACTGATTCACTCTTACATAAGCATTGGCCTCCCTCTAGCCATCTTGGGTATGTGTCAGAGACACACTGACTGAGAAACACAACCGCACATACTCTAATGAGACATCGTCTTGAGCGTTTTAGGCCTCACTCGAACTCGTATTCTAGGCCCCGTCCCAAACAGTCCGGTTCTCAACCTAGTGCACCACTGTGAGGAAAGTGATACGCAGTCATTAGCCTAAGACATATTTTGGATGAAACTTCACAAAGTTTTCTTTCTGATGAAAGCAAGCTCATCTGATGGTCACAGATGGTGGAGAGCTACAGCTGCAAAGGCTGGAAATAAACAAGTGGGGCTTGCGGTACCTCAGCAGGTGGAGAGAAAGATGCAATCTATCACGGTGGACTGGCAGGCTGCTGTCCTGAAGGGGTATGCTGACACATCTGTCGTGGTGCGGCCACGCCACAGTAGTTCCACAGTTCAGACGAAAACCTGTCTGTCTACCAGAGATTCCGTACTTTGGTTCAATGCAGGTTAATGAAAATATGAAAGTGAAAGGTCCACTTGTAGTTTTATGTGCCAAAAACAGTTATTAATTTTTACATCACATTGTCCAACCTGTCTTTATCCAGTAGAAAACAGATTTTTTAAAAATCTTATTTCAAAAATGTGAAGAAATTTGGTTCTTTATAATACAGGCCCTTTAATTCAGGATTCGTAGCTAATGGTTATCACAAGGATTATGTAGACGACTGTTAGGATAAAGGGACTGTCAAGGAGAACAGTTTATATTTTTGTAACAGCAATCACCTAGATACAGCCTGGAAAATGTTTAGCTACACCCCTGCAGCAACCTGGGATAACATAACAACCTCCTAGAAAACAGCTTAGCAACCACCTGGAACACTAGAGCAACCATGTGAAAACACTCTAGCAGCCATGTAGCAACACACTGACGATGCCAAGGGATTAAGTTGTGTAATCACACAGAACTGGACATGCTAAATTGCCCCTAGGTGTAATGTATATGTCTGTGTGTCTGTCCTGTGATGGACTGGCAACCTGTCCAGGGTGTTTCCCGCCCTCTGCCCAATGACCACGGGGATAGGCTCCAGGACTCCCCATGACTCAGGAGGATAAGTGGCTTAGAAGATGAATGGATGAATTTGTTTTCTATTTCAATTACGCAACTGGAGTCCTTTTAATGCACATCTTTCTTTACTACCCGATTAAACTAATTGTTTGAAGCACATTTATGTGGCTGTGTGCCTGTGCATGCTCACAGTAAGTTAAATATTCACATGCACAGTGCAGCCAACCCTTCCTTTATCTTCATTAAGCATCCTGCTTCCATTCCGTTTGTGATGTGTATTAGAAGATGCCACTAACCCGTAACATCACGGTATGTAAGTCAATCATCTTCAATTATTCTAAATGTCCGAGGGAGGTTATTTGATAATTATGTAACCCAGCTTTGTCCACCAAATCTTTCCACAAAATGTTCTTTAGCCTCATTGATAGTTGTTAGGAAGCCAATGATGGCCTGAGGATCTCAGTAAGAGAGGAGGGCAGTGTGTGTGCGCGTGTGTGTGTGTTGCATGCGTGTTGTGTCCCAATGTGTCAGGTTCCTAGTCATGGTCAGCTGAGCAGAACAAACCAGCAACAAGACCTAGGACTGTGGCGGCACAAGTCCAACAGCGACATGATGAAGTGACCGAACAGAAACAGTCAGTACATACAGACTATTTAAAGAGGAATTCTACTCATTTTTCAAAACTTCTGAATAATTCAGAGATGTAAACAGAGTCGTTCAGAGTGGTTTGATGTAAAATGGTTCATTATCCAAAGCCACGAGTGAACCTACACTTACCTTTTGAGTTTTATATGTAATGTTATTGATGGTAAAACAGTCATAAACCTGAAAATAATATGTTTTCTGGGGGACTATTTTGCCCCCCAATGCCCTGCATGTACCCCTCCGCCATGAATTAAGTAAAATAAATGGATTAAAATACATTTTAAGCCAAAACTTTGTCACAAAACAATCATAAAATAAAAAAAAAAAATCTCAGACATCAGGCAGCATATATCTGACTATTTAATGTAAAACTATCCGTGAGGGAGCTTTTAGAGGGGGATGTCTGGTTCCTATCACCACCAGAGAAACTGTTCTAGTTTCTCTAGAACAGACCCTTTCACACCAAACCACTCTGAATGACTTTGTTTACATCTCAACCATTTAATTATGTAGAGTTTTTGAAAATTCGGTGGCGTTCTCCTTTAACTGTGCACTGCATGTGCACAGGCTGAGACTACAGCTGAGGGAGAGCAGACTCAGATACAGCTCTCCGGGGAGGTGCTTTGAATATGACATTACTTTTTTATTGATGTTGTGAAGCTTATGTCCTTATTACCTTAGGTCCCTCTCCAGCACTCACATTCTCACAGTAGGGTCTACAATCAGGGCTACCAATACTGATGTCCACGGGGACATCAAAAAAATAAAAAATAAAACTAAAAAAATAGCACAAGCCTTTGTCTGCCTCTTTTTCCATTTAGCAGGCAAGTGTGAACATGTTTACCATTCACTGATTTTTCTTAAAAGCTATAACTTCATTTCGCACATCTTGCCCAGCACTGCTGGACATCAGTCATCAGTTTTTCATCTCTGCTACTAAAAGAACCCGGAGTACAGCAAAGACCCCCTCTTAAGAGAAGATTATGGCTCCCTCTTGTGGTGCTTCCTCAAATTTACACCACGGATGGATGGATTTAATGGTTTGTGATATCTGCTGCTCTGTTGTACACACGATCTTTAATAGCGTCATTTTTGTCAGAGCTCTTATCATTCACGTAATATTCTAGTGCTGAAACATGCTGGTACTATTTGCTGTTGCCAGGTTTGTGAGACTGAAATAAAGACTCATCTGGCAACTGTTTTCATTTTACTTTAATATTGTAGTAGTAATATGATTTTTGTTACATATGCACTAGCGTTACAGTAGATACGGTGATATATTTGGCTTTTTAACAGAGCAATGAAAACGAATTAATTGCTGTGCATGTTTTCAATATATGCATGTAAATCCTCGCCCTATCAGAAAACGTTACTAGATTTAAAAGAATAATTAGGATATTACCCTTTTAAATCTAATCACCTTTTCGGGCAGTTAAGAAGTAATACTAAGCTGAGTCTGTACTGAATTAACATTAAAGTACAATAAAACGTTTGAAACATTAAGTTACTGCACTATGATTTGCGCATGCTCGGTAGGCCCGCTCCCTGTATACCGCACATTAGAACACCTGGGTTCAAAAAGGATACGTCATACAGAATCAGTGGAATCTGTTCGAGATCGAACGTTCCAGATTTCTTCGAACAAATAAATAGATAAGTGCGTCACCAACCAAGAGTCAGACTCAGAACTGCTGAGTGACTGAGGATGGCCTCGGAGGCTGCTGCGGGTGGGCTGAGGTAAGACAAGACTCGTGTTCGTTAGCTAAAGTGAACTCTTTACACAACGGTAATTCTAAAAATGACAGTCAGCACATCAACATGCATTTCGAGTTTACGTTCTGGTAGCAGTGGAACAGTCTGCAGAGAGAAATGAGCTAAAATCCCCTCACGTTAAATTACGCCTCCGTTCACCTCTCTTCCTCCAAACCAAGAGGATTTTCATGACCAGTCTTAGCAAATAAAAATGAGTTCTTATTGAGAATTTAATGCTTTCTGTAAATACATAATCTCTGTTAATACTCTGGTTTAATTAGACTGAAGCTAGTTGTAAAATACAGTGGTGGACGAAGTACACAAATCTTGTACTTGAGTTAAAGTAGAGATACCCAAGGTAAAATATTACTCCAGTAAAAGTAGAAGTTCCTCCCTTTAGACCTCCACTTGAGTAAAAGCACAAAAGTATTTGCCTTCAGATGTACTTAAGTTTTAAAAGTGAAAGTACTAAAAGATTAATTATGGCTCTGATGTCCTATTATCATTTTTGTAACACAACTCTTGCTTCATTAACTCATTTAGATGAAACTACTCCAGTGTCGCTCTTCATGAACCAATCTTTATAGAATGTCATTAATTAGTCTGACGCTGTGTCTATTAAAATTATCATAAGCACAAAACACTGAAGGCAAACTATTTCCATTAGGTAGAACTGAGTGGCTCTGAAATAACTTTTTGTGAACAAGCAAAGTTTCAGTGTAAGACTTATTTGCAACTTAGCTACAAGTTTAAGTTTAATAAAAACTTAATTTAAACTCAGGTTCGCAAATGAGTTTTCCTTTACTATATTACATCTGTAGGTCTCTGTTCATAAACATAAACTAGGAAAAACAACTTTTCTATAAAATGAAATTCTGTTTGTATAAATTCAGAAAAAAGACACGCCAGTCTCAACTGCATATGTGTACATATTTCTATATTGTGATCTATTTACACAAAGTCAGGTTAGTTCATTTATGTTGAATAGACTCTCCCAAAATTCTACGCTGTTGCACTGACGTTGAACCGTATGCTTGCGCTGGGTCGGTATGTCCAACAGGTCAAAACAAGCTCAAAACAAAGTGTGCACTGTGCCCTGATTGGTGTGCTTGTTTCACACTACTTTCGTTTTGACATGTTATGTTTTTATACACACATAAGCCAAAAGGAATGACAGATTCCTCATAATGTAGTGGAGTAAATGTAAGATATTTGACTTTGAAATGTAGTGGAGTGAAAGTAAAAAGTCACCCAAAATGAAATACTTCAGTAAAGTACAGATACATAAAAAACTACTTAAGTACAGTAACGAATTACATTTACTTCATTACTGTCCACCCCTGGTAAAATACACTGACTGACGTTAGGCAGCTAACACTAATGTTAGCATGTGTGCTAGCACATTCCGTCACCTCAGTCATGAACAGTTTAAAACAGTTGTGTATAGTGCAGCGAGGTGTCAGCAACGATGCGCAACCTTTAGATTTTGCATTTTAATACAATAACTACTTTATTTGAATTTTATATATTTTGATTTTCTGTAGCATTTCAGCCACATTACATACAGCGCCAAAAACAACTGTGTATGGGGCAGCTAGATTTGATCAATCATGCACATTTTTTGATTGTGGATATAAAGCAATGTCTGCTTTACATTAATTTTTTATCTGTTCAGAATTTCAATAATATTTCAGTCGCATTACATACAACACTAAAAACAACGGTGTATGGTGTGGCGAAGTGTCAGCAATGATTTGCAACCTTTGGATTTTGGATGTAGCATTCAGTAGCATTTCAGCTGCATTATGTACCATACTAAAATTGGTAGTGAATGGTGTAGCTAAGTTACAGCAATAATGCACAACCTCTGGACTTAATTAATACAAATAATACAATAACTACTTTATATTTCCATCTTTAATTTCAAAAGGATTTTAACTGCATTACATACAGCACTAAAATACGCTGCATTACATCCAAAGTGAAAATTCAAAATTTATACATCATTACTGACACCTAGCTGCACCAAACACTGCTGATTTCGCTGTTGAATGTAATGCAGCTAAAATGATATTGAAACTCAAAAAGGAAAAAAAAAAATTACGTAAAGTATTACATTTAAAATAAAGTTGCATGTCATCATTCCCACTTATTTGCACCATTTGTGGTTGATTTTATCGTTGTATATAATGTGGTTGAAATGCAATTCAAATTTAAAAATGTAAATGAGGTATTTAATTGTGACCTGTCCAGGGTGTTTCCTGCCTTCCGCCGAAAGATCGCTGGGATAGGTTGTCCATCATGAATGTGACCTGTTTGCACATTTTATAGCTGATTTTAGGATAATGGACAACTTTGGGTATAATACAATGTATATTTTACATTCATTAATAATATTCAGACACAACTGCAGATGTGCTGTTATATCTCCAAGTGGTCTATTTGAAGACGGAACCTAACTTGACTGGCTGAGTATTTGGTGGGTTTATAAATCTTTGAGTTGCAATTAAATAATTCCACTTAAAATAAATAAGATGTTTTCTCTCACTCTCCAGTCAAATTGTTTCCAGTTACTCTCATGTGACTGGAAACAATTTTTCAAATAAACATTCTAGACAGTTAAGCATTTATTGAACCTTAAAAACTGTGAATGTCTGCCAAATGTTGAACATCCATCATCAAACAGAATTTATATCAGTATACAGGTAACATCAATTTTTGGTTATGGAGCTATTTTTTGGATGTTTCTTTACTATGTCTGTTGTTAACTGGAACAGTAAAATGAACTTTAAATGCACTGAAGCAATTTGAGAGAAAACAAATGCGTGTGCCCGGATGTAGGTGTGGTCTGGAAATGCATGCGTTTTATTCTGATTGGAAATCTTGACTCAGTTTTTCGGTTATTAACACATAAAGAAGGGTACATTAAAGGGTACATTACATTAAATGTCACCCAAACCACAAAAGAAAAGGTGTGCATCACATGTTGTGGTGGTACTCTTGTGAATATGTGAGTCTTTACTGGCTTCCTCAGTCCATTCAAATGTTATTAGCGCCGAAAAGATGAATATTGAAAATAAAACGAAGGATTCAGCTTTTGTGTTTACTACCTTTAACTACACTCTTAAAAAAGGGTTTAGTAAAGACCTTGGTTCTGTATAGGGCCAAGAACATTCAGAGAGCCATTTGCATGCTTAAATGGTTCTTTGCATGGTGAAATAGTTTAACAGATTGATGGAAAATGTGTTGTATATAGTTTGATATAGAACCTTTTTGAAAATGGTTCTTTATAGCACCAAAAAGGGTTCTGCTGTTGTTACAAGCTTGACATCACAACAACAGAAGAACCTTCTTTGGTGCTACATAGAACCACATACAACACATTCTCCATCTATCTGAATAACAGTTTCACCAAGCATGCAGATGGTTCTTTGAGTGTTAATGATTCTATATAGAACCACTGTCTTTAGTAAAGAACCCTTGAAGAACCAGAAGAGTGTAAATAGAAGTTGATTATTTTTTGCAGTGCATGGTCTGAAAATACCCTAATAAGCAGCAACCTTCGGTATGTGGAGGCATCCCTGGATAATCCTAGGATTGCAGGGCTCCCATCTTCATCCAAAGAGACACCACCCCAGCCCAAGCCCTCCAAATCTGATGAAGATGAGGACAAAGATGCTGATGATGGTGAGCCCCTGAATAAGATGGAGTATTTACTATTAATGAGGAAACAAGCCAGCTCTCACATCCAGGCTCAAAAGAAAAAGCATGTGAAAGGTACAAAGTAATCTTTTAGTCTTTTAATTTTTAGTTTGAGCTTTTAGTTAGTCCATTCGTGTGAAAGGTGACTACTTTTGTGAGTAAGTAACTTCTGTGATAATTAGAATTCTGAGATTACAGAGGGACTGGAGGCAGGTACTCATGCTCAAATATTTGAACGCAATGTTTATAGTGTAAAACCATGTTTATTGTGTACACATAATTAAAATGATTCTAATATGATCCTAGTACAGTGGAATGTTGTAGGTCTTAAATAATTTTAGGCGTGTCCAGAATATAAAATGGAATTGCAGACGTTTGCAAAATGGCATAAAATAAATTAAAATTAAAATACTATTTATGACACTTGATTCTACATTTTGGAGTAGTAGTGTAAATACACAGTGTATAAATACTGTTCTGGCAGTTTTATGCACAGTGTCATCCGGGCTGCTAAAGTGTAGTAATATAAAAACAGTTTTCTATTCTTTTGTATAAAATATTTGACGTTTTCTGTTAGGAAAACATTAACAATTTACACATTCAAATCTTAAATAAAAGAATTAAGAGTTATGTACAGAGGTGTGCTAAAATGCTGACTGCTTATTTGGTCATTCATGAAATGATCAGCTGATTTATGAAAAATCTACGATTTCTCTCCTGAAGTCAGTCATGTGTTCTTTTCAAAGAGCTGTCTCTCAAAAAGGACAAACTTCAGAAACTCCTTCTAAAGCTGGATAGCAGGATGACGGACCATGACAGCCACTCAAGCCAGCAGCCACAGTCTGAGAGTACGGAGATTCCAACGTCCATGGTAACCCATTGATCACATACCAGCCCCTTAGCATATAGGTCTGGGTCAGGGTTCCCAAAAAGTGTGCTGAGATTGTCACTGGCAGGGATAATTGCTGTTCTGCAGTTCTGTAGTCCAGAACTGTCCTGTAAAGTATAGTATGACCAGTCGGGTTTGGAACAACTGTAATTCAGATGTGGCCTTTTACTTCCTAAGGGGCCTGGTGAGTCTGGATGGGAGAAGAAGGCTCCTGCAGACAGACAGACGGATGACAGTAGTGAGACAGATTGTAGCACAGATGATAGGTAAACTAAAACTACCAATGTTGTGGCATAATAACATTTTGTAGAAGATTTATAGCATGTGCTTAACTAATTATATTTCCCATAAAACAATTCTTTGAATATTTTCCTCACACATTCACTTTTAATGTTATTCCTTATAGAAGAGAACCAGATAATGTTTCAACAGACAAAAAAGAGGACTCCTCGGACAACTTCATTCAAAGGTTGTAATGAAGCAATTGAATTACTACCATTTTCAGTAGATGAAAAAACATTTGCTTTCTTAAAGCACATATCCTGAAGTTTTAGGTTTAGATATGGTATTTCTTAAAGTTCATACAATTATATTATGCCCGGAGGACATAGGAGAAAGTGTAACTTTTGTTTTGTTTTAAAAATGTTATTTTTAATGTAGATTTCTATAGAGCAGGTATTTTGTTTAAAAACACAATTACATATTTAATACACTATACTGTGTATACCCTTAAGCAACGTGTTAAATGTGTAATGGTTTCCTACAAACATTTAATTTCCAATATGTGTCAGGTTTACTAACAACGCTTTGATTTTATTTATAGATTTTAGAAGTATGAGCACGTGGTATATTCATAATACACTTAAAAACTTCTTTCATATGCTTATGAACAGATGTGAACTAATAAGAGTGAACCTGTTTTGCAGACTGAATCTGTGTATGCATCACTGCTGGCGGAGAGTCTTCCTGAGCATCAGTGTGCCTATCAGCATAACCTCAATCTTCATTATTGAACTGCTAAGTTTCCTCATGCAGACTCTGTTTAAGGTAAGAGCTTTACGAAGGACAGACTTTTTGCAGATCCTGAAATTCAGACATCATAAACTTGCAGTAGTTTAACAGTCACGGCAGTCATATTCATGCAGTGATCATTCACGACATTCAAATCCAAGATCTACCAAGATGAGAATTCTCATCTTATTGAAACTTCATTGGTGGTAAAAAAAGAAACAAAAAAAGCAAAAAGAAGATTCCGGACTGCAAATATTGAGACACATCACGGATCTTAAGAAAACAATAAAAGTTCTAACTTTTTCTTGGCATTATAACTACTTTAGAGGACGGGGTGTTTGTGTACATGAGCTTGAGCTTTGTCTGTGATCAGTTGGGAGCTATTAACTATCAACAGCACTGAGGCAGAATAGCTAATCAACCAATCTGTCCACTTAAGGCTTATACTTTAATAGTTGCGTAAGACAGTTAAATTGTTAATCACAATTATTTATGACATTTAATTATCAGCTCGCAGTTGTGACAAGCACTAATCTTATGCATATAAAATTCTTGCTTGTACTCAGGGTTTGGTAGTGGGACTGGTTGCAGTGGTAGGAGAGCAGGTGATTTTGCCCCTCACAGAGGCAGTGTATTACAGAACACTTCAGCCACTCATCACCTGTCTCACTGGTGTGACAGCTGGGGTCAGGGACATACTGCAGCCCATCCTGGACATCACAGAGCACGCAATACAGCATGTAGCACAGCTCATCCGAGCTTTCCGACTCGTACAGATCAACAACATCGGCCGTCATGGAAACACACAGAATGTGTGAGGTGACAGGTGCACGTCTCCTTCTTCTGCAGCTTATAAAGTTCAGCATAGTGCTAAAAAAATCTGTGTTTGTGTTTCAGTTCAGGTAATGGAGCGCATGTGTGTGTGAGGTGTGAACAGAATGTAAGTGTACATTGTTGAGTAAATTGATCTAGTGATTATACATTAACAACTTCTTCAGGGTTCTGTTTTAAACTTGACGTGTACAGTCTCTCCAGGTAAGCAGTACCTTTGGTTAGGTTTTATAAATAATTGTGTTTTTCCATCACTCACTCTTCTTCTGATGATTCTGAGAACTGCGTTTCACAAGCGTCCTTAAAAAAGGAAAAATTAAAACTCAGGTGAATCCTCCACAAAGTATAAAGGTCCTTGGACTGAAGAACTAGGCATCAGTCTGTTCCTAGGAGTTTCATTCCGTTTCATTGTTTCTTGGTCACTACACTCTGACAGCTCGTCTTTATGCAGATCTTTTGCATTCTTAAGCCTAGGTAGGCTGTTGCCCATGTTGCAGGCCTTGTGAAGCTGTTCTTCGTCAGTGGTGGTGTCCTCATCATCACCAACACAGAACACAGAGTGCATAGACCTGTATGGGTTGTCTTTGCCGTCATCATCGTTATCACAGCTGCACCTTCCTCTTTGTTCTGTTAAGGTTTTTTCCATACAGCTGGCAGCTGCATTCTCTGTGTCCTGTCTCTCTTGAATATTCTCTACTGGAGGGAAAAAAGTAGCCTGCGGTGAGGTGGGCATCAGAACATTCACCCTCGTCTCCACTCGATGACTTGATTTGTCTGCTACTCCTGGTGTGCATTGCTCTCTTGGTCCACTCGAGATTTCTGGTTCGCAGCTGTCTCCTGCAATCCTCTTCACATCTTCTCTCTCCTGAGTGTTCGCTGCACTTGCCACCTCTGATGCAGCCATAAAAGTAGCCTGCTGTGAGGTGGGCATCAGAATATCTACCCTGGTCTCTGTTCGATTTTGATCTCCAAAATGGTTCTCTTTCACCTTCTTTGCCATTTCGTCTGCGAACGAGACACACTTTTCTGGTGTTTTTCCATTGGATGTGACAGACAATGAGCTGATTTTAGGCAGGGACTCTGGAGGCATCAGAATGGGCAGCATGTCGGAAAGAGGCATGGATCTGTTACCATACACCCTGCCAGGTAGCGGGGGCATTTCGTCCCTTTTTGTGTACAGCCCTGGCCTTCCAGTCAAACCGCTGGAGTTGGTGGCTTCGTGGTCCATGAATGCCTCGTTGTTGTAGGCAGCTTCCTCTAAAAAAGACTTGGGCTGTCCTGACTTGACCTGTTGATCACGGAGAGAGGGCATTTAGCTTCTTCTCCAACAACCTTGTAACAGGCTATTTTTTATTGTGCTTGGCATATCCGGTGCTGAACTGAACAGAAGTCCATTGCTGCTCACAGAACAGTCACATAGACATTAACAGTTAGATTTATGGCATTTTATCTTATCCAGAGCGACTTACAAAAGCAGCACATTCATTTTGCAACATTTAACTGTTTAGCAAGTTTTAAAGGGGCCCATATCATGGAAAACCTCATTTTATTTTTTACTATGGGCTAACACACATGGGAAGCATCAGGCAGACAAAATGCACTGTGCAGCATCATAAAACTCAGCATCTCTCTTATTTTACCCAGATCCAGGCCATGAATCCATAATGGATGACATGTGGCTGTAAGTTTACACCAAGAAAGGTGTCAGTCAAAAGTCTTTAGATCAGCAGACAAATGCTAATCATCTGTTTTCACCTCAGCATTATTAGCCTAGTTTCACCTTATACCTTTTAGCTCAAAAAGAATAAGTTTATCACGAGTTATTTATCTGAATAGAGTGTAAAATGAATTTCAGCCTGTTATTTATTATTGCTTTGCTGCAGCTCTTCCTATGAACTATAGCTGCGCTTTGTACTGTCTGCTGCTTTGCTCTAGCAGAAGTCTTTAGCTGGCTACAGTAGTCTTTCTTTGCTTCCTTCTTTGGACTAAATAGATCAATATAGAGTCTCTCACAGTTCTTATATGTGAGACCTTGAATGTTAGGAAGAAACTAATTTTCATATCAAAATCTTAAATTTAGAGCTGGGCGATTAATCAAATTAGGATAACCGAGGTGAAACAGTTATTGTGCCGCATTCAGTTTCATAATGAAGGTCTCGTTTTTTTCCAATACAGGGGTCACGAGACTGTACATGCTTGTCTGTTAGATTTCATGCAGTAAAATTTGTGACAGTGTCAATGGTTTCAGAAGTTAACAGCAGATAACACTGAACTATGAAAAGCAAAAAAGTTCAAGAAGACTCTATGGCTGACACAATCAATAACAAATGACTGTGTAACATTAACTTTTTTTTGCTTTCCATATTTACAGTGTTGCTTGGCATTGATTTCTGTTTGGTAAATTTGCATGCTCGAGGGCCTGATTTGTAAAGGGGATTGTGAATTTGAGGGGGAGCTGAATCAGATGCAATAACTCACCAAATGTCTCAGTTACTAGAGCTAAAAGAAAACGCGAGTTGCAGTAGCTACACTGGTGCCAAGTGCCGGTTCTGAATAAGCTGAAGAAGAAACTCCACAGCGAGATTTAGCTTCTAATAGCTAGTCCGTTATACAGAGTCCTGGATTGCGGAGTTAACTGGGAATGGTTGAGTGGTTTACAGCCATAAGACCTGGCTGTAAATGAACTTAAAAAGCTCAGTTAGATTAACATTGAGATGAATGAAAGAAAAAACTAAAAGTAAGTGAAAGAAAATGTGTGGACAGTTGAGCTGTTTGGAAACACTTTGACCCCATTTACATCTGGTCACTTCATGCGTCCTTAGTATCAGGATTATATCTGGATAAGGCCAAGGTACATAAAAATGCAAGTGTTAACGCACCCATGCTTAATAGCAATATGGACAGACACTACTGTGCAAAACAAACTGCAGATGTCTTAATAAGCAATTTGTAATTGTTTCCTACATAACCAGCGGATTTGCATATTCCGTCCCATACGCACATCATATTCCGTCGCATACACACACCATCCCACACCAGAGACCCATTTAACCTCCAAGTGTAAATGCGTGTGGCTAAAATCTTATCAGGATACAATCCGGATACTGGTCGCATAAAGTGACCCGGTATAAATTGGGGTCTTTGGTTTCAAGGAGTCAGACAAGGAATAACAGCAGATGCTGTGCATGATTTGTTACACGGTGGTATCTGCACAAGGCAATACAACCAATTTGTTTAATCATCTGAAATTCAATCTGTTCGAAGTTCAATAAATGTGTATTTCTGTTTTTGCATCTTGATACAGTATATTTTTGTTTTCAAAGTCAGTGAGTAATCGTGTTGAATAATCGTGACTATTTGAGTATTCAAATATTCTGAGTCATCTCTAAAGTACTTCTAACAGTCTTACAGGCACAGTAACAAAACAGTCTGTTTAATAATAAATGGATAAAAGAAGTTGGGGAAAGTATAATATAAAAGTGAATTATGGCTGTTTTTGACAGACATCTGACTTAGAAGATAAAATAAAATACAAGAACAATGTTGGATATGGCCCCTTTAATACTGGTTATTTATTATTGTCACAGTTCACTGCAGACAGTTTCACAAAGCACACAACATACAGCCTAAGCAGTATAATAACAGGCCAAATGCACATTGGGACACAGAGTTGGACACCAAACATACACATACATTCTGACCAGTCTTAGCCAGGATACGTGAGTCATTCTTACAGCACATCACTCAGTAGTGAAGGTTGTGACTTTGAGATCCTTGTTAAAGCTGGTCTCTGTACAGCGCAGACGTCACACACGAATACGCTTAACCTTCACGAACCACAGTCACGTCACGTCAGTACACACGACAAGCGAGCTTATTTCAGACACTTACCTGATGGAACCACTTTAAGACCTACATGAGTGGCGTTATTGTGGGATGCATCGGGAAAGGGTGACAAGGGCAGAGGGTTGTCTGGCTGAGTCACAGCAGACGCTGACATTCTGCATCATCTCTTATCATACCAGTGAATTTAGTCCATCTATTAGCTTTCTTACTTGGATTATGTTTCCATTTCATGGATTTGATATTTATGACTCTGGAGCTTGAGTGTTTCATTTACTGTTCCTGTGACATCCAGGCCAAATGCAGCTTTAGGGGCTCAGAAGAATTCTCACAGAACCAATGTATATGTGCCTCATCTTGCATACCTGTTTGCTCTAATGACATTATACCTCTCAATATCAATATTGCTGGATAAAGATTCCAATTTAGATGTGTATCAAGGTCCATTCAAAAACATAAATGTATAAGGGACATGCAGTGGACTTCCCCCTTGTATGTAAGAGTATATGGACAGTCGTATGTAAAAGTTTTACCACTTTTGGTTGAAGTATGTGTTTTGTTGATTTTCTAAGTAAAAATAAGTTAACACCTCACCACATCCAATTATGGTAGCCTTTTCTGCAAATTTAAGTGAACAATTTTTATGTACAATCCCCAAGTTCTTTGCTATTTTACGATGAGAAAGGTTATTCGAGAATTGTTGCACTATTTTGCCCATGCAGTCTTTCTCAGAGTGGTGAACTCCTCCCCATCTTTACTTCTGAAAGACTCAGCCTCTCTGGGATGTTCTTTTTGTACACAAAAATGTTACTATCTTATTGCCAAGGTGTTTTTTAGCAGTACACAACTTCACCAGTCTTTTGTTGCACCCGTCCCAACTTTTTTGAAATATGTTGTTGGTGTCAAATTCAAAATGGGCATATATTTAAAAAAAAAACAATACAATTTCTCAGTTTCAATTTTTGATATTTGTCTTTCTACTATTTTCAATTAAATATAGGGTTTAAATGATTTGCACATCATTGCATTCTGTTTTTTATTTACACTTTGCAAAGCGTCCCAACTTTTTTGGAAACGGTTGTATTTGCTGAGTTTAACAATTGGAAAAGACATAAAACATAAAATATAAAATGTAGTAAACTTTTGCACAGGTCATATTTTATGTTTTGCTTTTTCCCGCTATGTTAAATTCAGCAAATGAACAGTAATAGTGCTTTAAAATGTGCTCTCTGTAGAGATGTGTTAACTTTTCTTACTTATTTTCGTTTTAAAAAATCAACAAAACGTGACTTTTGCATTTGACTGTAAGTATGATATATTTATTTAACCTCCTAAACTGTAACACCTGCGTAAATAACATATTAGCCGAGAGTTCAAAGGTTTAAGATCTGTCTCAGCACAGAGAAGCCACTGATGGAACTACTCACCCTCTAAGACAGAACAAACAAGCTAAAGCATACTAATGTACTTCTTACCACATTTGGGTGCTTGCCCAGTGCCACAGACCCTCTGTCTGTAGGGTCCCGTCTGTGTCTCCATCTTCTCAGCAATCGAACCAGCAGACAAAGTGCTGCCACTGCCAGCAGCAGCAGCAGCACAGAGGCCAGACCTCCGGCTATGCCCACATTCACGTCCCCGAATAACCGCTCCTCTCCAAAGGGGCTTCTTGGAACTATTGGAGCGTTTCAGTAAAGAGAAATAGAGGACAGTGAAACTTCCTCTGCAAGCTTGAATCTGCCTAGAAGCATGTGCTTTTTCACTGGAGCATCATTAGATGGTTAGAAAGGCACTGCTGCTGCAGTCATTGCAGAGCTGTTCATTGGTACTGTTGAATGCAGATGTCTTAAACTCCGGTCCTGGAGTTTTGTTATTACCCTTTTTTAAATTTCAGGTGGCTCCTCAAGAAGCTGTTTGAGAGAATACGATGAGTGCTATAGATATAATTTACTGATGCATAGTTGACACAAAGCTAAAAGTCAACTTCATTCTTCCAATAAATTGTTTAATTGCGGTTACACCTATTTATAGAACCAAATGGGATCCTAAAAGCACTAATTGCTTAACAGATAAAGCTGTGCTTTAACCTCTCATGCATGGAACATCTTCCCACATGAAACATGAGCTTGGGCTTAAGTTATTTTGAAGTTACATCAAACTTGTCAAATGTAAACAATTCTACTTAATATAGCTCAGCCTAAAGGCCTAATAACCACAACAGACTACAATAACATTAGCAGATTAGAAATATATATATTGGGACTCAAAGGAAATATCTGTCTCACTGTTTACCTGCTTGACCTCTTTGTAGAACTTCAATGTCCACGGTAGCGTTGGCAATCTCACCTGACTCTTGGTCTGTTGCTACCACCTGTAAAAACAACAGATGTCACTGTAGCAGTGAGCATATGAAGCGTGTACTCTTTTAGGTGCTGTGTGCATATTGTATTCCTCTCAGTTGTACTTCAGACATTCAACACACTGTAGTGTGTTGGCCCGGATGCATTAGATTTATAGTCACCTCAAGGATGTGTCTGTCAAAGGCGCTGAGGTGAGTGGCCTTTGCAATCAGGATACCATCCTCAGTGATATGGTACAGCTTGGCGCTGGAGGCCACAGGGTGAAGGGCGTAGATAATTTTTGGGTTGATTCCCTGAAGCAAGTTACAAAATGGTTTGTGCTGAGAAACAGATATGCAGTAGTGGCCACATATTGACTACATTGGGCTGGCTTTGGGGCATCTGTGATTAATAGTATGCTTTTTTTTGAAAAGGTTTATCACCGTACATCTCTGAAGTCTCTGTCTGTTGCCTGAATTATGAGGACCTCATTTCCATACGTGGAGACCAGTGAGGCAGGACTTGAGTTCTCAATGACAAAACCCTTGTAGATGGTCTTGTTGAAGTAGGGAGGAAAGCGGTTCTCTGCCACCACACGCACCAATGCAGTGGTCACGGTGTATTTTTTTGGATCATTCACCTGGGCAGCCTTTCATGGGTTAACAGAAAGCCAGTCAAAAACAGAGCGTTGCTACTGTTATAATATCACAAGAGATGAATTTTTGTGTCCTCATTACAAATACGTCCATCTAACCACACAGAAATAAGACCAATAAATTGCCTGTCCACCCGCTTTGTTGACAACAGTTGGGAGAAAGGTGAAAAACATTGCGAACTAGTAGCCACTACTAGTGTCTGGTTGTGCTTTGGTAGTCTGAAACATTTGTTATTTTAACAAATTGTTGGGTTGTAATTAGTATGTGCCACTTTTCCATCTTTAACATCCAGCTGTTATGTTAAATCACCCATACCATGATAAGAAGTCGGAAAGAAGGAGTCATCAGTCTGCTGTGAATGCGCCGTCTCAGGGTAATTTCACCTGTTTCATAGTTGATGGTAAATCTGTCGTTGTCATCACCTGTAGCCATTGATTAAATTAATTAAATAATAATAATAAAATGCACAATACAGTCCAAATACTAGTACTGCAATTATTTTGCTACATATTTTAATTGTGCTGCATCACCTCATTATTACCACAAATTTGACTTGTTGGATTATGTGAATACCTTGATTCATCAAAATACCTGCAGAAACATTCTAATTGGTGTGAAGCTGTGACTAGTCAAGATGCTCAGAGCACAAAGTTAGAAACCATAGATTGGTTAGAGGGCTAATTTGTAAGCCTTCTGTGATACTATTGTGATGGCCAATATAATATAATGATTAACAAAGATATGCCGTGCAGCCTTACACATAGCTAAAGCCTCAGATACCTGACAAGATGGTGTAGATCAAGGGTGTCATTATGTCTCTGTCTCCGTCCTCGGCATGAATGGGACCAGGGGAGAAATGCAAGACAGAGTTCTGCAAAACCGACCAAAAAAGACCATGTCCTGCAATGGTTCTTCATTCTTCGCTTATTTAATCTCATAAGTAAGCTTGAAAGTGAAAAACAAAGGTTTTGTATCGTTCTATGAAGTGGTATTGTTTTCATAAAGTGTGTGTTTGAAGCCTCACTTATATGATGTCAGGTAGACTTCAATGCACCTGCCTCCACCTAGGGTTAATTATCACTCATACATGGCCAAAAGTATGCGGACACCCCTTCTAATTAGTTAGTATAGCTAGTTTAGCCGAAAATTACACATACAGCTGTGTAATCTCCTTAGACAAACATTAACAGTATAATGGGTCAAAGTGAAGAGCTAAGTGACTTTTAACATGGCACTGTCATAGGATGCTGCCTGTCCAAAATGTCCGTTTGTCAATTTTAGAGCTGCCTGGTCAGCTGTACATGCTGTTGCTGTGCAGTGGAACTGTCTGGAGCAACAGCTCAGCCGTGAAGCACACACACACAGAACGGAGTGCTGAGAGTTGATGCATGTAGAATGTAAAATTGTGTCTGTCTACTCACTACCGAGGCCTCTGGATACAGCATCAGAACAAGAACTGTTTGTTGGGAGCTTTATGGTTTGCGTTTCCGTAGATGCGCAGCCACACACAAGTGTAAGATCACCATGAGTAATGCCAAGCATTGCCTGGAGTGGTGGACAGCGTCATCGTGGGACTCTAGAGCAGTGGAAACACATTCTCTGGGCTGATGAATTACACAGTCTGACAGACAAATCTAGGTTTGGTGGATACCAGGAGAATTGTGTGCTTCCAACTTGGCAACAGTGAAGTACAGAATATGGTTTGGCAAGTTTGGTGTGGAAGAACCGCAGAAGACTAGCTTGCACAGAGCCCTGACCTCAACCCCATGAAACACCTGTGGGATGAATGGGAATGCCACTGGAAGACAGGTCTTATGTCTCAACATCAGTGCTCAACTAATGCGCTTGTGGCTGAAGAAAGTGCTCTCAGCCATGTTCCAACATCTAATGGAACGCCTTCCCGGAAGAGTGAAGGCTGTTAGGGCAGCAGACAGAGACCAGCTCCGTATTAATGCCCATGGTTTTTCTGTGAGATGTTCAGCAAGCACATATGAATGAGTTTTTCAGGTATCTGCATATGTTTGGCTGTGCAGTCTATGTGGTACCAGGGGTGCACTGAGTGGTATGAAAGAGAAATGTGCTGACAACTTCACTTGTAAATATACACTACCTCCTCCTCCTCTGAGATGTTAGCGATGTATAGAGGATTGGTGCAGATAGTGTGCTCTGAAACTGGAGAGCAGGGCAGAAACTGAGGATATTGGTCATCTCCATCCAGCACATTCACTCTTACTGTTGCTGTCGTGTTGTACTTCTCAGCTGTGTTCATTTCCTTAACATTTAGAATCAAAGACAGATTATTACAGATGACAAATTGCTTGTGGGTTTTGGGTCAAATTTATATTGGGCTGGTAGTTATCATAACACGTTCCAATAAGAGATAAGGAAAGCTTCTTTTTTGTTATTAATTGTTGACAATGAAAATCGTTTCATAACTTACCACAGCATAAATGACCACCTCGAGCTGGGTTTTAGTTTCATAGTCTAGCGGTTTGTTCAGGATGACAATTCCACTGTTGGGAAGGTCAATTCTAAAATAGCTGGCATCAGGCTAAGAAGAAGACAAATGGAAAATAGATGGAATTTTTGTAGACTTTTTTCATGCGGCTCAAGCAGAATAGTCTTAAGTACACAGCAGCTTTGAGACGCAGTAAGAACATAACTTACAGACGATTTATCAATGACATATGTGATTGTGTCCCCATCTGCATCTTTGGCTTTAACTGAAAATGCCACGGAGTTCACTGCTGTCAGCTGCAGAAAAACAAGGCAAGGCAATGTACAACAAAGTTAGCTTTCTAAATAATCTTTAGATATATATAATTTTAACTTGATTGTTTTAAATATGCCACAAATATCACACCTCACCTCGCTAATAGACCGTGGTTGAATAGTCTTTTCAATAAAATATGGCATGTTGTCATTTTCATCCAAGATCTCCACCATAACTCTGTATTCATTCTGAAAAAAATGAGAGACACCCTGTTCACAGCAAGTTTTGGTGTGTTTTGATTGGTGTGTGTCTTTCTGGTTACATAACTCTGTGAGTGTATGATTTGTATTCTTTAGGTCAGAAAGATAATCCCCCGGGCGCACTATACCTGTTTCATGTCCTCTTCATAACATGTTAAGGAGGCTATCAGAATTGGCCCCTGGACCTGTTGATGGATCACAAATTGGGTAACAAGCCACTGAAACCCAAATATGATTTGATTAAATGTAATTAATGGTTTAGTACTTGTTTGTTTATTGGTTTATTACTAGGGCTGGAGCCACTTATCAATTTCCCAGTAATTATCAATAACGGCTATGAAATTGTTCAGTAGAATTTATGTTTTTTTTTGTTTCCTTTTTGCAAGCATGAGCGTTTTGCGTGCCGATCCGTGACTCTAGTCCTGGTGAAACAGCACTTTAAAGTCATACAACACTCAGGAATGTCGACCACCACTTTTAAGGTGCACTGTTCCCTGTGTTCACTGTTATGCTGTGATCTACATTCCAGTAAATGTGATTACCTCTCGGTCCAAGCCCCTTGAAAACGATGAGTTTAATCTGATTGTTCGACCCTCGAGGTAAAACCAACCAGCATTCTCCCCAGTGAGGCACAGACGAATGCTATTGGCCCCTGGTTCTGCAGCAATGGTGATGTTTGCAATGAATTCCCCCATGGGACTGTTCTCTTTGACCGTTGCAAAAATGTCATGACCACCATGGCATAAACTGGCTGTCGGTAAAAAAAAAAAAGAGACATTGGATTGTGAACCAACAAGAATTGCAAACTCACTGGTCGTTTTATTAGTGATACCAACCTTGCACCTCTGTGCCTTTCTTGTGTACAGTTAGATAACGCATGCCAAGTTTTTGATCATAGAGCTGCTCTTTGCTGAATATGTTTGGGTGGTGGACCACTCTTAACTTAGCAGTGACACTGAGGTGTATAAAAACTCCACAACACCACTGTGATACACTCATACCAGTACCACCCACACTACCGTGTCACTGTTACTGCTGTGTTGTGAATGATACATCACCCTAATAATAACTGTGATCATTGGTCTTTGTGGTCAGAAACTGACCAATGATGAATAGGATTGAGGACAGCACAGGGATCAAACTGTGCGGCAACAGATTACAGATTACATTGTATAATTGTACACCTTGTACACCTATGTAGTGGATGTACAGGGTAGGCGGACCTTGTAAAGTGGCCAGTGAGCAGAAGTACAAAGTAGGTGTTTCTGAGAAAGTGGACGGTGAGTGTATGAATCCTCTCATGGTAAATAGAGTACTGTGCAAAAGTCAGAGACCACCATTCATTTGTTTAAGTTCAAGTCAAAGCAGCCAATAAGTACAAGTTCATTTTCAAGTGTCAGGAAGAAATCAGGGAAAATAGAAATTTATGCTGATTACATCCAGTTTTATGTTTTCTTTCCACCTCTGACACCTCATAGATGATATCCAACTGGCTCTTCATTGATCACAACCCACCACCTGAAAATGAATCTATACGAGACAACATCAATTCAGCCACCTGCAAAGCACTCCCCTACACCTCTCTATCATTATTGATTCCTTCACCATCCTTCCTTTCAGGAAGTCCTCTGAGTTATCCTGAACGTTCAACTTGAGATTTCTCAGATCGCATAACATCTGCAGAATTCTACTTCACAGCATCAGGAGAATACTACCGTTCCTGACTGCAGAGGCTGCTGAAGTTCTTCTTCAAGCTCCAGTTGCTTCCAGACTTTTGCAATTCCTCCCTTGCTGGCCTTCCATCATACCTCATTTCTCCTCCACAGAACATTTGGAATGCTGCAGCTTGTATGGTCTATAACCTCCAGTTTTCCACTGTGACTTGTCTGCTGAGATCACTCCACTTGCTTCCTGTGGAAGCAGGAGTCAGATAAAAAAGCTCTGCTTCTCACATTCCAGGCTGCAGTGAGCTCAGCTCCTGACTACCTCTGCACCTGAATAGCACACCTGCATGACAGCTGAGGTCTTCAACTGCTGGGCTCTTGACATGTCCTTGCTTAAAATCTAAACATGCTCATAAGGCTGTGTCTTGCTGCTTTAGTGTTCTTACCCCTCAGTGGTGGAATGAACTTCCGCCTGACCTCAGCACTGCACAGTTGCTCAGTTCTTTAATGTGCTCATTCACACTTCATGTCTGAATCACTGTGTCTTTTCTATTCAGTCTTCTGCGCTTTACCTCTGTGCTTTATTACATTATGAAAAAATGCACTTAGTTCATTCTCCACAGTGTGTCAATCTATGATATGGCTCTTGTCTTTTATTCTTGCAGTACTGGCATCTACTGTTTCCATGTTTTGTAAGTTGCTCTGGATTAAACAACACTTACACATTACATTCTTTTTGGGAGACTTGCTTTCAGTTCGGTCTGAGACATTTATTGCATTTTCATCTGCTTATAATCTCAAGTAATCCCAAACACATTCAGTGATTTTGAGTTCTGGACTCTGGGCTAGTCAGTCCATTGCTCTGAGAACACCGGCAGCTTCTTTATTTTATTGCACGTTTTCTTCTTTTTGTCTATTTTTGTTTCTCAGTATGGGCCTGTTCACATGTACACGTCCTTTCAGATTCATAGCTTTGAGTTGTCTTTTCACAGTCAGCATGTGAGTGGTGCAGAGTGGGAGCGGAGCAATGTGATTTATGGCAGAGCGCAGAGCAGCTTTTTAGAAAGTTGAAGCATCAGTGTTCCCTCTCACTTCAGAATTGCTCCATCCTGCGAGCCAGACAGTCCTCTGTGTGACACAAGTGATGTGACAGTGACTGCTGCAGCTCGCATGTGATGTGCATTTGTACACAGCGTCTGTGCTGCAGAGCTGTTCATCAGACCTAGATAGTGGAAATTCTCACAGATCGCAACAAAGTTCTGCCAATAATACAATGTTTAACTAGTTTTTCGTTTAATAATGGCAATAATTTTTTTCAGATCTGAAGCATATCCCTCAAAGATGAAAACTTTAAACTCAAAGGAAACACAGTGTACATTATTAAAAATGTTTATATAACATTAAAATATTAAACAACCAGCAGAGTTGAAAGAAAAAAGACGGAATTATAATTAAACATGGCTTAAAATCACTTATCAGACTTAAGTGAAAACTGTGCGGACACTGCTTACTAGGGGTGCGGGAAAAAATTGATTCTTAGATGCATCGCGATGCGGACGTGAACGATTCTGAATCAAAAATTTAGATTTTCTAAATATTTAATTTATAACGTAATGTTGACGGAACGCAAAGGGCGGAACTTGGAAGTGGGAAAGTGCAGCGCCCGGACAGTCTGTGGCGGCACATAACAAAAACACGAGTGGATGAGTGAGAAATCCGACCGGCTCCCTCTGCATTAATAACCAGGTTAGATCAGCAGTCACAACACACATGATAAGAAGAGACATTTTGTCCATTCAACAAAAATCAAACCACCTTGGGAGCCGCAACATTTAATGTCCAGTATGTGTCAGTATGTGTGAATGTCCTAGTATAATTTAGGTTAAAAATATAAACGAAAACGCGGACTTACTTCGCTCTGCTATAAGCTTCGATAGCCGCTTTTCACCCATCTCTGCCAGAAAACGTTTCCTCAAAAGTAGATCAGGTTCTTGTAAAATGTCTCTCAACGTTCGACTGTTTTACGAGGCGGAAGTCGCTTCTTATTCTCCAGCTTCTTGTTCGTATTTTCCCGTTCCACCTTAAATTCTGACTGAGGCGCCGAATGTAAATGCGGCACCATTTATGCCTTGTCTGCTGAGATCACTCCACTTGCTTCCTGTGGAAGCAGGAGTCAGATAAAAAAGCTCTGCTTCTCACATTCCAGGCTGCAGTGAGCTCAGCTCCTGACTACCTCTGCACCTGAATAGCACACCTGCATGACAGCTGAGGTCTTCAACTTCTGGGCTCTTGACATGTCCTTGCTTAAAATCTAAACATGCTCATAAGGCTGTCTTGCTGCTTTAGTGTCCTTACCCCTCAGTGGTGGAATGAACTTGCGCCTGACCTCAGCACTGCACAGTTGCTCAGTTCTTTAATGCGCTCATTCACACTTCATGTCTGAATCACTGCGTCTTTTCTATTCAGTCTTCTGCGCTTTACCTCTGTGCTTTATTACATTATGAAAAAATGCACTTAGTTCATTCTCCACAATGTGTCAATCTATGATATGGCTCTTGTCTTTTATTCTTGCAGTACTGGCATCTACTGTTTCCATGTTTTGTAAGTTGCTCTGGATTAAACAACACTTACACCTTACATTCTTTTTGGGAGACTTGCTTTCAGTTCGGTCTGAGACATTTATTGCATTTTCATCTGCTTATAATCCCAAGTAATCCCAAACACATTCAGTGATTTTGAGTTCTGGACTCTGGGCTAGTCAGTCCATTGCTCTGAGAACACCGGCAGCTTCTTTATTTTATTGCACGTTTTCTTCTTTTTGTCTATTTTTGTTTCTCAGTATGGGCCTGTTCACATGTACACGTCCTTTCAGATTCATAGCTTTGAGTTGTCTTTTCACAGTCAGCATGTGAGTGGTGCAGAGTTTCCCGTTCCACCTTAAATTCTGACTGAGGCGCCGAATGTAAATGCGGCACCATTTAAGGTGGAACGGGAGAATTCGAACAAGAAGCTGGAGAATAAGAAGCGACTTCCGCCTCGTAAAACAGTCGAACGTTGAGAGACATTTTACAAGAACCTGATCTACTTTTGAGGAAACGTTTTCTGGCAGAGATGGGTGAAAAGCGGCTATTGAAGCTTATAGCAGAGCGAAGTAAGTCCGCGTTTTCGTTTATATTTTTAACCTAAATTATACTAGGACATTCACTTTTTAGTGTTTGACAGTCTCTCGTTGCAGATTTAACGTACCAGGAAACCAACTGCGCTGCTTATAAATGCGAACACGTCCCGTCTCAAAGATACTTTACTGACACAGCGATCCCCCCCGTCTCTACAACGAGACCAAAACCGAAGTTATAAGATCACTAAAGAAAACGGGCAGGACGGCTGTAACGTGCTGTGTGGTCATTCATTACCACTGGATCTTATTTCACCATAACTGCGCATTTTATCGCAGATGAGTGGCAGCAGCTTCTCGTGCTCCAGACAACAGCAGTGAATGAGAGTCGTTCAGTTCACTTGCCACATCACTTCCATTTGATTTATTAATAAAATTTATTGGAAGTGAATTCATTATAGATAATTACAAACAGTTTGCTTTAAAAGTATCAAATCCTCACACAATGAGAAAATAGAAATCCTGTATATAAAAAAAGATGCATCGATAATCGTTTTATAATCGCATCGCAGCCCTCTGAATCGTAATCGAAACGAATCGTGAGGTGCCTAGAGATTCCCACCCCTATTGCTTACATATGCTCTATCCAAGATTAGGACTGCCCAGTTCACATCAAGAGAAGACTATGGTGGCAAAACATGTATATGTAAAACATGCATATGTATATTGTGCAAGTATGTTTGTACAAGAGGAAGATGAACCCACTTAGAAAGAAAAAATTGGTTTTGTTTCCATGGGGCTTTAAGTGCTTTTAAGGGGCTTTTAAAATGAATAACTTGTACTTAAAGGCTGTTTTGACTGGAAATTAAATAAATGAAGGGTGGTCTCTGGCTGTTGCCCAGTACTTCATGCATCAGGACAGTTATTATCAAAACGTGCAAGATCAAGCTTGTTAACATGCCACATTCATTCATATCTTTGCATGAGAGGAAAACACACACACACTGGCAGTGGCTGTGTGCTGGCTGTTAAGTAGATTATAAATTTCAGTCATTTCTCCATTAAAAAACTTCCCCTTCACTATGTTGCTCTACAGAATATATGATATCATGAGTCTTACACACCTTTTACAATGTGATAGGATACATTTAGCACCATCTGATAGAAGAGTGCCCTCCAAGGCACCAGCATGGTGGAACACCTTGCCTTTTCCCTGCTCTGTGTCCCGCTGTAAAAGAAACAGGATTCGAATGAGTTCAACAATCAAGTGGGAGACTTAATTTTATTATAATAGTTCAATATTAATCTTAATATGATTTTACTTTTCATCAGTTTATTCCAGAATCATTTTTTATTCTTTGTCCAGTGCTTAAACCCTAGTACTTTGTAATTAGCCATGTCCTTTGACTGAGCTGCTGGTAATGTGACCTTGGTTAACTTTAGTATCTTATCTCTCTCTCACACATGCACACACACACACACACACACACACCAGCACACACTTCACCACCACCATAATGCTTTTTTTTCGGCTCCACACGTGATGTCTACAGAGCTGTCTAAGATATATTTTTTCCCACCAACTACAGTCCTGTCTGTGGCTCTACTAATTTTCACTTTGAGCAGTTTGATTTTGTTCCTTGACCCCATGGTTTCATTTTGGTTGACAAGATTCATCAACTAGATTCTGCAACATTCATGTGTGTAATAATAATAAATGACCACTAGATGGTGCACATCATCAGTTTTCTGCTACCTGCAAAAGTGGCTCCAGATTATGAATGGCAATCCTGTTTAGGCTGTCAGGCTGTTTAATGTTAAAACCATGCCACTGACACTAGTAAAACGAGAGTAACCTTACCTTGAACTTCTCGAGTAAATACTTAAGGAACCTGGCGAAGGTCAGGTCCAGGGTGGCCGCCTGCTAGCCTTCTTTAGACACAGTTTTCATTTCATAAATCTCATTATTCAGCTGTGTTGACAAAGTTTATGTAGGACTCCTAAGGGATGCCCTACTGGAGGACACAATTTCCAAAATTGCCCCATCACAACATAGTTCACTGACTAATAGATCAACTCTCACTGCTCTGATGCAGATCCTGCGATGCAGGACTTAATCACAATCCCAAAATGGATGTTCATGCTGTTTTTGTTGATTTCTCCCACGTCTGGTTTACACAATAAAGCACTGTCAGTTGCTTCATACACTGGTTGACATGTCTGGCAGATGCGGATGCTGCCTCTGGCTCATTGTGAGAAGCTATCTGAGTGACAGAGTGCAAAGGGTGCAGTGGGGTTCCTGCAGTGTCTGATCCCTGGGCGGTACCAGCCGGTGTCCCCCAGGGGGGCTATTATTCCCATTGCTTGGTGTCATTTGCATCAACAGCCTGGATTCACATCTGCCTCCCTCTGCTATCTCTGAAATATGCCGATGACCTTACAATCATGGATTTCCTGATGGGGTCTCTACCTGGCTTGGCTCAGAAAGCCTTGTATTCTGTGGTTGAATGAGGACAGAGGTTTTCACTGGCAGTGAATGGAAGTAATACCATATATATGGTAAAATATCAGAGTCTCCACCTTTTAATCTGTTTGGAGTTTACATATAATCTAATTTATCTTGGGATGCACACATTAACTACTTGCTCTCAAAGACAAGGCCAAGGATCCATTACCTCTGTGTTGCCAAAAGAGACGGTCTTTTTGGGGTGGGCTGACAAAAGGCCTTTCCAAGGAGCTGGAGAGGGTTTAAAATATATATATTCCTGAGTGAAAGGTGTAATGAGGGTGGCCTCATCACACCTTTCACTGCACTACCCTGGCAAACATATTCAAGGATAGTTCATCCCCACTGCATGATTTCTTGCCTGCAGTCTCAACACTCGCTTACTTGCTTCGTCAGTGCAGGGGATGTGTAGTGCTCAAGAGCAGAACCAAATAACATGAACTCTCTTTTATTCCTCGTGCTCTTAAATTGCTTTTTAAATGACCAAGTTATTTTAGGGTCTGTGTTCTTAATGTTATGCTTTTGCTTATTAAGATATAAACAGATATAAAAAAGATATAAAAAGTTATTCAGCATGTTCTGATATGAAATTAAGTACTGTAGGGAAACGTACTAATTTCTTGACAGTGGTGGTGACAGGAACCGGAATTTACGATGTCAACCACACAAAAATAGCCAGTATATTTACTGTCCAAATCAATCCTACATGTGTCTTCTAGGTTTTTACATGTATTGTTGATAATAGTACAATATTGGTAAATCTGAAAAGATAAGTTTTCTTTGTTAACTATTTTGCCTTACAACACTCTGCATGTACCTCTCTGCCTTTAATATATAGAAAAACTGATATAAAACAATCTCAGTGTCAACATTTCATGTAATTATGTGATGTAGCTTTTAGAGGCGTTAGACGTCCAGTTCCTGTCACCACTGTGATTAATTCTGACTCTTAAGTTTCTCTAGAACGGCACATTTCACATCAAACCACTCTGAATCTTAACCATATAATAAACTTTCTCTTTCCCTTTTCGCCGTCTGATTACACACAGACAATCAAAAAAACCCTTCTGATTCTGCAGACAGCTGATATTGGTGGCAGTGTCAGTAAGACTTACTATCAGATTACTGGAATAGCTGCTGCCTGTGGACTCCTGGCTCTATAAGGATTAGTGAAACAGGAAGTAGGTCTGTTTCACTTCTTAGATTATAAGATTACCACAGTGAGAATATGATTTCGTATCCTTGTGCACTACGTCACCCTGGCCTTGTGCGTAGTATGTGTGTGTATGGGTGCTGTTTGATAAATTTAATGCTCTTATACAAGTATAAATAAAAGATTTGCCTCTGTTGCAATGCCTAGTTCCAGTCAGAAAATTGAAAGCTGTAGTGTATTCAGTAATGATTTATAGTTTTGAGCACAACACTGTTGAAATGGCCTGTGAGGCAAAATCAAGGAATGCTACTATAGAAGCCTAATGACCCTGTGTCTGCAAAAAAAAAGCCCTTCAAACTCATTAGCCCAGCTATGTAAATGGAGCAGTTTGGAGGCAATTAGTGAGATGCAATAAGGGTTGAGTGGTCTCTGAACAAAA
Organism: Colossoma macropomum; assembly: GCF_904425465.1. Taxonomy (NCBI): domain Eukaryota; kingdom Metazoa; phylum Chordata; class Actinopteri; order Characiformes; family Serrasalmidae; genus Colossoma; species Colossoma macropomum. Next base: position 28,127,023 of record NW_023494792.1, on the reverse strand, counting down.
ACAAAGGAAAGAAAAACAGTGTTTTTAAAAGGGTCTGTAACAAAAGGTGAGGTTGAAGTGAGTGACGCTACTAAAGTTAAAGTTAAAGCGGAACTAAACAGGGCTGAGCCATGAGGTCATTGATTACATTATTTCATACAAACATAACTTCAATTGAATTAGACTGTTGACTGGTATTAAAAAGTGAAGCTCACTGTCTAAACACCCAGTACAAAAGTATACACAGATTAAAAGCTTTTTCTATCAGACTGTTGTAGCCAGACTGCTTTAGAGACTTGAGGGTCTATTTATGATGTCATGACTGGTCTGATCCATTTTCTCTCTGACGCCTCCAGCAGAAACTTTCTCTATGCTGAACCGATTTAACAATGCACAGCAGAGCATTGCAGCCCTGTGCACAGTGCCATTGTGGTCTCTAAGAGTGACCTCCATACACTATGCTCCAATGGTTTTATTCACAAACAGATACCATCCAGTGGTCTCTGAAACAAAAAAAGGACTCAAGGACACAAATAGAGAACAAAGTACACACACTCAGATTCAGCTGCAAGCTGCGCACACTATCAGCTTAAACCTACAGCCACACTTCTTTCTCTCAGTCTTCCTCACCTTTTCTGTGTGGCTGTTAGCTTCGAGCTCAGGGGATCCAGCAGCCCATCCCTATAGTGGCCTCCTTCCTCCCCGGCCTCATGCCTCACACCGCTGTTTGGGGTTAGATGTCTGGACTCTGTGCAGCTTAGGACGGCAGCCGAGCCACAGCAACAAATGTGACGGATTTCCCCTGCCTGCCAAGCTGTCCCACAAGAGAAGAGAGAGAGTGGGGGAGAGAGAGTCAGAGCAAGTGAAAAGTGTTTAGCTGGAGAGTATTAAGAGCTTCCGTGTAGAGCAGACATGGGGCTTAGAGGGCATTTCCAGGACGGGATAACTCTCTGCCTGCTGATAGACAGGTTAAAGTGAGAACAAGGGCTAAAGAGCTAACGCTGTCCAAGTTGAGTGTGCACAGCGCTTTCTCCACCAATGCTGTTGCTGGAAACACATAGCTGGGAGGTGTGTTTGGTTTGTTAATTTGGGATGCACTGAAATGGACACCGAAAATTTATGACTGAAAATGTTTACTAAAAATGACAAAGATTAAGCATAATTAGCATTATTGTTTTATATACGTACATATTTGCTTATTCTGAATTTGATGCCTGCAACCTGCTCCAAAAATGTGGGGATAGGGGCATATTTACCACTGTGGTACTTCATCTTTCCTTTTAAGAACATTCAGTAATTGTTTGGAGACTGAAGACAACAATTGTTGTAGTTGAAAGTGGAATTTTTCCATTCTAGCTTGATATAACACTTAATACAACAGGGTCTCTTTTGTTGTATATTGTGCTACATAATGCGCCAAACATTTTCAGTGGGAGACAAGTTTGGACTGCAGGCAGGCCGGTCTAGCACCTGCATTCTTTTTCTACAAAGCCCTGCTGTTGTAACACATGCAGAACGTGGCTTGGCACTGTCTAGCTGAAACAAGCAGATACATCCCTGAAAAATATGTCATCTAGATGGCAGCATATGTTGCTCCAAATTGCATATGGACAATTGAAATAGCCCTTTTCTTTTTCAGCCCGGAGGAACATGACATTTATTTTTACATATAATATGAGGGGTGGACTCATCGGGCCACAGCACGTTTCCACTTTGCATCAGTCCATCTCGGATGAGCTTTAGCCCAGAGATGTCATTGGTGTTTGTGGATGTTGTTGACCTATGACTTCCATTTTGAGTGGTAGTCTTAACTTGCATTTGTAGATGGAGCGACTGATGGTGTTTATTGACAAGCGTTTTCTGAAGTATTCCCAAAGCTCCTTTTATACCCACGCATGACTGCATCACCTGTTTAGGATGTTTTGGAACATTTTACAACATTCCTAGTCCTGAATAACCCCTGACCAAAATAGTTTGGAACATGTTTCAGAATGAGCGTATGTTTACAAAAAAGATGAAGTTTGAATCTTTAAATCATTAAATATTATAAAGGTCGAAATCAATTGACAAGTCACTACTTTCTGTTTTTATTTGCATACTACCTTATGTTCCATCTTATTTACAAATTATTTTTATGGTAATGAAAATGAGATATAGTAAGTAAAAAAGCTGTTGCTGTCATTCTCCTGTGCCAGTCAGCAGATGCGTTTAAACAGTTAGAGCAGCATATTAACACAGAAATGATCGACCTTGTGGAACTTTCATGGTTTCAATGAGGGACAAGCACTTACAGTGCTCCATGAGTTCTCAACTACAGATCTGATACAACTTGAAAATAGCAAATCAATTGAAGAATTTTTTGAAATGATGAAAAATTTTACAAATGGCAGTACCAACAATCAAAACGTAACTAAAAAAAATGAATTCACTGCCTTGAATGGCCAACTGTTTCTGTCGTTAAGGGATGTTGAATTTCTGTAATAATTTTAGTACGTTCGTCTTATGTAAACTGTTTTTATTTATTGTCAGCTGTTTTGGTCTTGGTTTTGTTTTTTTGGCCAAGGACTTTCATTTCGGCATATCACCAGTGTTAAATATCTTTGTTGTGCAGAATCAGTAGACGTAGAACTCAGCTGGAGTACAGCAGAGAAGTTGCTTTTGGCAGGAATAGTTGCTCCTCTGCCACAGCGAGAGAGCATCCACACCTGTCTCTCCTGTCTCTAAGTCACCTTTCAGGAGCCTCTGGCTGACTCCACAGACCTTTAATTACCTTTGACAAGGGATTACAGTGCCTGCCTGGTGTTTCTCTGTCTCTCCTCTTCACTGCATGTCAAAGTCAAATGCAGCCTTCAGGCTGGGCCACCGCCCCCCCCCCTACTTTTAGATGCCAGTTGGACGCGACTGTTGCACTGATTATGTCTGGTCCCTGTAAAAGCCTTGGGTGTAGCTAAGTGATAATTAAAAATTGGCTTAGGCTCCTTTACCCATGTGCTCTGATTAACCACCATTACAGATTAAACGTGTCCACTGTTCCCAGCTATAATGTGGCACCGCAGACCTATTTACACATACTTCAGACAGCTCTTCCACGTACCTCTCGTCTGTGGATCATCAGGTGAACTGGAAAATTGCGTTACATTGATTACTGGGGCCTGTTGAATAGACTTAGATCATCAGGTGGTATTCTTCACAATCTCCCTCACCTCCCTGTCGTTATCTTATAATGATCGCAAAGGCCGCTTGAGATTGTCTTGCGCTAGAGTTCGAATCGATCAGCCTTAGACTGAGATCACCTCTAGATCCTTTGCTCCCGCATGTGAGGACAGTTACACACTAAAGCTCAGTACACACACTGGTACACATGCCACCACACATATAGACATACGGGTGTGCACGTGTGTGAGATCAGAGTCAGATTTGCAAACACGCTTAAAGGGTCATGCACACAAGCATGCATTCTCACAGGAGGAGAACAGGCATTGCATGCAAATATGCACTGTGTAATATTCCTTTTATAGCTACATATAAGAATATAGTAGTCCCGTAACTTAAGAAGTAATTTAAAGTTGTAAGATAGCTTACTACACAGCTTTTTTGGGTTAAGTCAACTTGAGGGCACTGGAGTTCACCCAGCTCAAACTTCTTAATTTAGTCAGAAGTTTTCCTCAACTATTTCGTTTAGTTCTGCATCTCAGTGTAGAGTATAGAATATATTGTCACTCCAGGGGTTCTCAACCTTTTGCACACAAACAACCACAAGAAGATTTAACCCAACTAATCATTTTTTCTGACTCATCTAATCAGATGGCTCATGTTGTTTGGCGGCTAGCAAGGGCTGGATGTCAGGCTGGAGAGCAGAAAGCTGCAAATGCAAATAAAACCTGCAAACATACATACTTGCTGTGTTTAGTTTCCAAGTGATGGCTTAAATTTTTGGCTTTAAAGTCTCATTTGGCAGAATAATCAGTGAGTTCGATTTAAATATGATGTCTTGTATTTGCAAGTAATTATAACAATGTCATATTTAAAATAAGCTTTGGTCAAATGTCTATATAGTGATCAGTTTTTGTGCTTTAAAAAAAAGTTTTACTCAAATTCCCCGCTAGTCTTCATCACACAATCCCACTAGACATTTTCTACTTTTGGGCTTCCAAGACTGGTGACATTGCTGGGGTTTAAGCTCATGTTATTCTGTTGTTGCGCCACTCGACTGACGTTAAGGTTGCTCTGATTTTTGTGTCCAAACACTTTGCAACTGATTTTTTAGGATCATAACAGTTACGCTTCATGCTAGCATTCAAAACTGTGGAGTTACTTGGATTATTAACATTTTTTATATACAACAAAAACTTTACAGTGTGGATTTACATGTTGTAAACAATTTAAAATGGTTTATTTAATGTTTTATAAAAACAATTTTATTAACAAAAAAGGAATGAAATGCAGTTATCTATTCATATTCATTTTTTATCAAGTTATCTGCTTTTATTCCGCTTTTGCAGTAATGTGAAATTTGGATATTAATTCTAAATGTTATAAAACTTTCTTAGTCATTTCAGAATCTTGTAAGGCTCCGTTCATTGTTCTGGATGCATGTAACTCTTTTTTGCAGCTTTCTTGTGTCCTACTAATTGTTTGAAACTGTTGTCCAGGACTACCATATTAGAATTATTTTATACATTTTTCTGCAGTAAGACTGGATTGATATTATTGAAAACTAAAAAGTAGTTCCAAAATTTTGTAATGTATGTCCAAAAGTATCCAGACACCCTTCTGAGTGAATTCGGCTAATTTAAGGTGCACTCACAGCTGACACAGGTGTTCAGTTGTGTACACACAGCTTATATAATCTCCATAGAAAAGCGTAGAATGGAATGCTCTTGAGCAGCTGCATATGAACCTTAGAAGATCACCATGCCCATAGAAAAATGTTGGCTAGAGGGGTATAAAGCAACACTGAAACAGTGTGACTGGAGTGATGAAGCTCCATCCGATATCTTTGGGATGAGTTGGAATGACGTTTGTGATCCAGAACTAATCATTCAACATCAGTACCTGACCTCACTAATGCTCTTGTGGCATTCAAATCCTCACAGCAATGTTCCAACATCTAGTGTAAAGCCTTCCCAGAAGAGTAGAGGCCAAGAGACACGCTTTCTATTCTAATATCCTTAATCTCAGAAGAAGTGGATGAGCATGTGGACATACAGTGTATTAGAAATGTAAACATAAAGACCCTCTTCCTGTATTTAACTGCGTAAAAAGCCCTGTGATTATTTCATGTTTCATGTTACAGCAGGCTCAGAGTGCAGTGTGTGTGAGGAATTGATTCAGATTTAGATTAGTGTTTCTGTATTAACTTTTCAGGATTCTGGGTCACTCACATCTATTACAGTAACAAAGCATTTGTTATTCTCACCAGACTACCTTGCATAACAGTTCCTGTCACCTAATAGAAATACTTGTTGCCATGCAACAAGGCAATGCTCCCTCATATGTAGAGAATGAGAAAAATATCATAGTTAAGTTTAATATAATAGTTTCCTTCACTGTAATTATGCCATCAGTTGCTTTCTGTGACGATACAGGCTTGCTCCTCTGTACATATATATCTTAGAGGACTGTGTGAGATGAACTATGCTCTAATGTAGAAGCCGTTCTGTTTATCTCACTGGTCACTGCTAGAGGGCAGTGTTTCAGAGGAAATGCACGGAAGTCCTGCCTGCATGAAAGCGAGCAATTGGGATTGACTGTTGAATGAATAATTGGCTCATTTACTGGCATTCCTTTCAGAAGAGCTCTGAAAAGTGCTCGTTAATTTGTGAGACACATTTCCAGTGTCCTATTTAATGAGCAGAAAATATTGGTCTGTGTCTGCTTCACTTCTTAAAACCACATACGCTTATGTTCGCATTTCTGTTCTCTTTTTCACGCGCACAGGTTCTCATATAGGGTCACTCACCATCCACACCCCCCGCTGTCTCATGCTATCACTTCTCTTTTGTTTCTCTCTCCCTTTTAAAGGCCAATTTCTTCACTTGGCTTGATTTTGTTTAGTGACCGTTCTGCCATTGTTCTAATCCGCTGACCTTTCTTCAAGACTGGCAACACAATTAAACAAGACGGTGGGAGCACTCGAGTCAGGAATATTTTTCTAAATGAATCAGGATGTTAGGTACATAAACCCAGGTTTACAGTTTCCCATCATTCAGCTCCTCATCTGCGGTTCCTTTCGTTATATCAGTGCATCCAAAAGGCCCTCAGTTCTCAAATAATAACTTGCCTAATTGAGGTGGGCTTTGGAACAATGTTATTTTAATGAATTACAACACTTTCGTGAGGATACCAGGTATTATCAGTGCATAAATAACAGTGGACAGAATTTATCTTTAAAAAAGAACAGATGTAAACTAATTGTAAAGAACCTGTGAATTACAACTAGTGTATTACTGCACAGTAACAAGTAGCTGACTGGGTGGCAGCCCATTATGCCATTATCTTATTTTATTCATTCATATTTACTAATTGCTAGGTTTGTGTCTTCCTGTTCCATTTTAAAAAAAAGCTTATTTTTGCTCTCTGAACAGATCATTAACCTCAGTTTTTCATAGCCTTTTTAAATTGTAGCACTGGTCTTTTGATGATGCATTTTGACGATTCCAACCTCAGAGAAACCTCATATTGAGATACATGTTGTGAATCTGAAAATGCCTTTAAGTATTTTGATGTTAGATTTTTTGCCATATCGCTCACTCTTACTGCCTAATTTTTGCATGAAACAGGAACTCAGTTCAATTTTGTGACTGTCAGTAAATATTTTGGCAACGTTAATGTTGAAAGTGTATCACACTCTTGTCTGAACCCTCTTTTTCCTCAGTCTATCAGCTTCACCAGCTTACTGAATATCTCCACCATAGCAGTCTCCCAATACTAATTAACCACACCTGTTCCTCATTTTAGGACTCATTAGGATTGAGATAAGTACCTGTGTCTATTCTCTTCTGCTTGTCCATTAAGTTTGCAAAGCATTTTGAGGCTTTGAACTATTTTCTGTCTTAATTTTCTGTGTAGTTTTGTGGTTTTTGATCATCGCTTGTCAGTCCCACCAGGATCTCACAGCCTTTTTTGGGTTGATGTGGGCTAAAATGCTTGAATCTGCAGCATCTTTTCTCAATATGTGCAGCAATATTTGAATAAATTTGTTTTTTGTTGGGGTGGGGTGGGGGTTGAAATAAAACTTTGGAATGATTGTGATATATTTCTTCAATTTGTTTCAAATGCTAGTGAACTTGAAAATGAATACGAGAACAACGAGAACATACACTTGTGAAAAAATTAGGACACCCCATGAAACCTTTGTGTTTTTTAACATATTTGAACAGATGGACATTTGATCTTCATTGTCACAATATTGTGAGATGGAGATAATATAACTAAACAAGTAAAACTGAAGAAAATCTTTGAAAAGTAATTTGTAAAATGTAATTAATAGGAATGCAGTTTTCTTGAAAGGAAAAATTTAGGACACCCCCACATTTATTACAACAATCAGGTGCTCCACATCAGCTGCAAATGACTAGAACATCGTTAGAGAGGATTTTGGGGGAGTCTGTCTTATTTAATCCTCAGACATTTAGTTTTGTTTGCTCTTGATTGTTGAAGTGAGTGGTATTACCATGGTTAGATCCAAAGAGCTCTCGGAGGTGGATGCACATGAGTCTGGGAATGGATTTAAAATGGTCTCAAAACAATTAGAAATCAGCCATTCCACTGTCTGTAAAATAATTTACAAGTGGAGGACATTTAAACAACTGCCACCATGGCCAGGTCAGGCCGTCCTAGCAAGTTCAGCTCAAAGGCAGACCGTAAAATGCGTAAAAAGTCTCCAACAATCCTAAAATGTCATCACAGGACCTACGTGTAACTCTTGCCACAGCTGATGTCAAAGTACATGCATCTACCGTCAGAAAGAGACTGCACAAATTTGATTTTCATGGGAGCTGTGCAAGGAGGAAACCATTGTTGTCAAAAGAATACCCATCAGGACAAGACTAAAGTTTGCCAGAGAACACCTAGACAAAGACTAGGACTTCTGGAACAGTGTGCTTTAGACAGATGAATCCAAAGTTGAATTATTTAGGCTCAGTAACAGAAGACATGTTTGGCGCAAACCAAACACTGCATTTGAGCACAAGAACCTCATATTAGCTGTGAAACATGGAGGTGGACGTGTCATGGTTTGGGGCTGCTTTGCTGCAGCAGGGCCTGGCAAGCTCTTCATCATAGAATCTACTATGAATTCGTTATTGTATCAGAGGGTGCTTGAGGAAAACGTGAGACCATCTGTCCAAAAACTGAAGCTGAAACAGAGAAGAACACGCAACTTGACAATGACCCATAACATTCCAGTAAATCCGCCAAGGAATGGCCCAAAAGAAAGAAAGGGAGAGTCCTGGAATGGCAGAGTCAAAGCCAAGATTTTAATCCTGTTGCTGTGGGGTGATTTGAAATGGGCTGTGCATGCAAGAAAACCCTTCAAGCATTATCCACCTGAAAGAATTCTGCATGTAGGAGTGGGAAAAACTTTCTCTCAGTTGATGTCAGAGACTGGTTATAGGAAATATCTAATTAGGTTATTTCAGCCAAAGGAGGAAATACAAGCTGTTAGGAATGACACCACTTTATCCATAGATATTGTTTGGAAGAAGATCAAATATTGATATTTCTATAGTTCTTAATAAAGAATTAAATATGTAATGGAGTGTCCTCATTTGTGTCACATGACTGTACGTACATACAGAGTTAAGATGTAAAAATGTTTTAACACTTATTTTATATTCTCAAAGAAAAGTTTTATTATTTTATATTGAAATTATATACTGCAACTTACTATTAGTATTCACAAATGGCATTGTACTTCTACTTTAAAATACTTAGGAAAGTAAAATAAAGAAGTAAGAAGTAAAATAAAGTGCTCTCTAACTTATTTTGGTGGAACATCCAGTATGTTATTTTAAGCTAGGCCTTGGTGATATTAGAAATAATTAGCACCATATTTTCTTGTTTAAAAATCAGGATTATCAATTATCAATCAATTAGCATTATCTGTAGCACAGAAGATGCACACTTACAATAATTGTGTGATTTACAAATGTTAAGTGAAAATAATGCAGTCATGGGACAAAATTACAAGCCCTTATAGATGTTGCAAGGGCTGGAATTTGTCATTTCAATTCCTAGAGGAACTGGCCTGCTGTTCCCACTGCAGAGAATATAATAGAATAGAATACAACTTTATTGTCCAACGGTGTTGAACATTTGTCTTTTTTCTTCCTCTATCATAGTACAAACATTCTCAACAAACAATGTATAACAGAAAACATCAATTCTTACAAATATTAATCCTTACAATACTTAGTTCAACCTACTGCAGCCCTATGCAGCTCATCTAGCTGCTTCTTCTGCCTACCTGTAAGTTTGCCAGCCAATGTTGCTGGAAAGCTCGACCCTATTTCTGGCAGTTAGGTTTCCAAACCAAGCTGTAGTAATTTCCACCAAACTAATTTAGGCCTTTTCAAGTACTGTATGTTTTTACTCACTCGAGATTTCCCCACCACAACCCTAGACAGCATAAGGATGCTATTAGTCTTATTCATAAACCATCGAAACAGCTCAGGTGTCTCTTGCACACAATCCTTATTTAATGTATTAGTATGCATGACTCCAGTATGGACACTATGATCTAAACTAGACTATACCATTTCTTTTTCTTATTGTTTTTCATTTTTTATGGTTCAGTATCAAACTATAAATAAATATATTCTTTGTCATACTCTGGATCTGTCATCATGACATCTCTTTACCAGACATGAAGAACATCTTCAGCATCCCACAAAGAGAACTGTAAACGTGAGACTTTTGCATAGTGAACAACCTAAAAAAACAAGAACTCATACATTATTCAACATTTTCTTAGGTTTGCAGAGCTTGTGAACTCGTAGTCTGGCACACTGCATTCAAATAGATGTGCAAAAAACTGGAACATACTTTATAGAAATTCATGGTATTTAAAGTGCATTGCAATATAGATACAGAAGAATCACAGTTAGATTTTTGTACTTTATTACAGTTGCATAAGAAATGAAGAGGTAGCCAGAAAATAGAATTGACAGTATTTAATGCAGTTCTTGGGTATATTGCGTTCTGACTCATTACAGTTATTAAAAGATAAATGCATATGTCACTTTTTATAAGATCACAGTGTGTTCAAAACAGATGCATTTTGATTCAGTGCAAAAGGCAATTAAAAAACTCAAACATTAAACACTGAAACATCAACAGAAACAGACTGTGAAGTTAACAGATTGTGATGAATAATTAGGTTAATTTGCTTATTCACCCATCTAAGCGTTTGCTCTCTCACGCGCTTATTAACTGCCTCCCTCGTTCTCTTAGTCACTTACTCAGTTTTGGTAATGTTGTAATCCAGGGCAGACCAGAGAACAAAGCTGTCGGACTTCTGAGGTGGCTGTAATTTGTTCAGAACACATGCACTGATTAGGGGAACTATAACAAATAACAGCCCTCCTTTTGAGAGTTCATATTTCCTAGCGCCATCACTCCGCTGCTAAACTGGCTCATGAATCAATGCCAGTGTGATGCACAATAAGCTTCAGGCTTACCCTCATTATAGCAACTCCATGCAATAAGGGTTAGTGAGCCCCCAGTAAGCCCTTGATATTATTTATATTCTTGCGCTTTAATGAAAGAGTTAATAAATGTTGTAAAACCTTTTTATAAGAGACTTCCTTAAAGCCCCAATTAAACAGGTATTTCTAAAGGGTATTATTACCAGATTAATTTAAAGGATCAAGTAGTGCACTGTATGTACATACACTTACCTTCCACGTGATGAGAAACTCCTACATTCTATTAAAACTCCCTGCACTCTTTATGTAAGTCAGAATTGTACAGTTGTTCACAGTTGTCCAGACTGCAGCTGTCTGTTGTCATGCACCTAAAAATATCCAATCAAGAGAAAGAGGTCTTATTTGTCAATCATGTGAATGCACAGGTTTATGCATTAATAATGTATATGCATGTTTTATGTATAGAATGTGATTTACCAATGATTTTCTTGTGTAGGTGTGGGCGATATGGCAAAATGATCATGCTTAAAGACATTTTCATGACACATGATACGTATCACAGCAGACTTTTTTTTATTCAACAGTGTACATGTGGCACTGCACTAAATCCAGTTAAAGTGCACTAATTATGTTCTATTTTGAAGAATAAAGCAGTAGCTCTGTGGTCTTTATATATAGGCGATATCCACAATATGCTCTGAATGGCTCTGAAAAGCATCTTGTGTATCACGATAATAAAATTTATAATGATCCTGATTAAATACATTAAGTACATTATTACATTCTCTCTACGTGAGAGTTTGTATATTTTAACTCCTGACCATGTGTATGTAAGAAACTCTTAGTGGTAGAAAAGTGTAATCACGTGTAAGCTGATTGTTATCAGTTATTTCAGCATAATTGACTGAATCATTGGTGACTGTTGTGCTGTAAAAACTTGCTGTAGGTTCAACCTAAAAATATACTTAATGTGATAACATAGTCAAATAAATTGATTTAAACAAAAAAATAAAACATTACTTCAGGGGCCGTGTTACGGAAACATTCTGTCTTCGGTCCTAAGTTAAGATCTGACAAGGTCAAGATAAGAATTTTCACAGATTAGTATTACAGAAGCCAGTCTTATCTTGATTTAGGAATTGCATCTTATAGCACATTATCTTATCTCAAGTTAGGAAGTGCTATTTTATGGAGGTCCATAATCGATTTTATGTCTGTTAGCAAACAACCGATGATGTGTGCACAGCGACATAAACGTGTCTAAAAATGTCTAACATGTCTAAAAAAAATTTGAGATGACTACCGTGTGTAAAAAAGGGAAAGTGAAACTAAAGTGCAGTAAATTGGAAGTTTAAGTAACCTCAGAATATTCTGAATGAGAATATTGTGTCTGCACCCCTCACTATTAAACAGTTTCCATTTCAGGTTTTTGCCACTATTCCTTCTAATAAACAGCCACATGCTTAACTTGGTCTCATCATTGTTCACTGCGATCACTGCAGTATTTTATCTGGCAAGTTTTCATTTACAAACCCACATTCTACATTCCAAAACAGTCGGGACAGTATATGAAATACAAATAAGTATTTCATCCTGTACGGCGCATAATATTATCAAAAGATTCAGTGCAAATCTCTATGCATAAAAGCAAAGCCAAAAACCACAACTGAATGCCAGTGACCAATGAAGGAATGCTCTGCTGTGCATTGTGTTTCAATGCTGTTATATGTCATATTCAGTATTGTGTGTGCATGCGATGTGGTTGTACCTAGAACATCCAGAAATGCTGTTGACATCTCTGGGCTTGAGCTCATCTGAAATGGACTGATGCACAATGGAAATGTGTATTGTGGTCAGATTGTTTATGGAAATAATGGATGTTGTGTTCTCTGGGCCAAAGTAGTAAAGGACTATCTAGATTGTTACTAGTATAAAGTTCAAATGCTAATGTCTGTCATGGTGTGAGGGAGGTTATCAGTGGGTAACTTGCACATTTGTGAAAGCACCATGAACACTGATTGATGTATACACATTTTGCAGCAACATACGCTGCCTTTTAGACACCGTCTTTTTCAGGGGCATCCCTACTTATTTCAACATGACAATGCCAAGAAACAATCCTCACATGTTAAAGCAGCATGGCTGATAATCAGAGAATAGGTGTGCTAGACTGGCATGCCTATCTCATATTGAACATGTGTGGGGCATTATGAAGTGCAAAACATGACAACGAAGGCCTTATGTGGTGAAGATGAAGACCTGAACTGGATCTGCATCTTCAGAGTAAGTGTAAAATGGCCTGTGGAGTGTAAATGTGGATTAGAAGTCAGCACTAATGAAGAAGTGCTAAATATTCTAAAAACATGACTGATTACTACAGCAGTAACACTTTTGAAAACATGTCTTGTGGTTGGTTACCAGTCTGATGGTGTGACGAGTATTATAGGTGCACTAACAGTAGATAGCCTGCCAAGATTTGGCTGTCAGCCACACCATCCACTCCTATTATATGCAACTATTGAAGAGTTTTGAATTAAAAAAAAACAATGACTAAGATAATTAGATCAGAGTTATTTGCTCTACTAAGATCTCAGTGTTGCCTGATTTCACATAGCCAGACTTTTTATATAATCTTTTAATATATTATGTAGTTTGTAACCTTTTTCTTTCTTCTCCTTTTAACTTTTTGTAGGAAGGCTTTTACCAAAGCATGTTCAACCTTCAGAGTGTAAGGATGCAGAGGATGAGTTATACCTTTATACAAGGAAGGTGTGAATAAGATGAAAATTGAGAGCTGTCCAGGCTTTGTGTCTCTTGCTGGATATGAAAAGAGCTCCATCCACCATTTGATTATTCACTCTGGGAAGGCTTGAGGGGTAAAATCAAATCTTTAGATGGTAGTTGGCCCAGAAGTGAGACAGTATGATAAGAAGGGAGAGTGTGAGAGTTATAAGGATAGGACCAGAAAGTTATTTCTTATTTAAACACTTTGAAAAGACCGGATCATGAAGCCTGAATAGCTTGAAATGAGTCATTACATGGAGGGCATTATGACATTACTGAATGAATCAGATGGCCTATGAATGAGATTTTCCTCAGTGCTCTTTTTTGCCGTAGTGCCATAGGTTTTAGTGTCACAGTCATCTTTAGGCTCACTTGCCTCCACTTTGTCTGTCCAAAGTATTAAGATTCAGTTAGGGAACAACACTTTTTGTGCTTGACCTGTTGCGCAGACATTTTGGAGGGCTGGGGCTCAAGGGGACAAAAGGGTGACCTGAACTTGAATTAAATGTCATTAAATTTATAGCAAATTGTGTGAACGCTGATCTAGAGAAACAGTGTAATCATGTTTCAGAGTGAAGCAATGCGTTGAATCTAGTTTTTTCCACAACAGTTGTAGTGTTAAGTGTAGTGTATGATACTAGAACCCCAATTCCAAAAATGCTGTGTAAAATGTAAATAAATGTAAATAAAAACAGAATGCAATGATTTGTAAATCTCATAGACCCATGTTTTATTCACGACAGAACATAGAACACATATCAGATGTTGAAAGTGAGACATTTTACTATTTCATGAAAAATCTTAACTCATTTAGAACTTGATGGCAGCAACACATCTCGAAGTTGGGACAGGGCCATGTCTACCATTGTGTAGAATCCCCTCTTTGCATTCTGTTTTAATTTACATTTATTTACATTTTTGCACAGCATCCCCAACATGGTTTGCTATGTTATTAGTGACCCATACTACACAATATCCATCTTATGGAATGTGGCGCTATGAAGAGATTACTGGTGCTTTGTTTGGAGGGTTTTTTAGCATTGTGGTGATGCACCTACACCATGTTAGGTCAGAGTTACTGAGGGGAAATTGTCACAGACTCCAGTTTGACACCAGAGGCACCCAGTTGCGATGAAGCTTGTGCACTCAAACTGATGCACAAGCTCTGTTCCAGGGCCGACGCTGAGCCATTGAAGATTGACCATAAATTTATTTTACAGTGGCTTTATTAGTTAAGTACAGAATTGTCTTCCTTCATCATCAGTTAGTGGTCCCTCTCCAAGTTATTAAATCAGTAATCAGGACTGGTAATGTTCTCTTAGTGATGTGGTCTAGGATTCTCCTAGAGTGTGTTGCGTCTGAAAAGCAGACACTTGCTTCAGATGAAGTTTTGTTTGCGATAATTCTGGCTCCATCAGCCTGACGCACAGTCACAGAAAAGATCTGTCTGTCATACTGCAGCACAGTTATGAAGAAGAACCATACGGATAAGGAGGGGAGCGCACTCAGTCAATCATCACGCACACCTGCAAGCACTCAGACATCATCCCAGTAGTGGTGAGCATAGTTGAGCCCAGTTGAGCCCTGTTCTCACTCTCGCAAAATATGGCTGGACGCTAGGTCTGCCATGTCCACCAAATCGCTTTTTAACGGGTGAAGCACTTTTTCTGGGGAAAGGACATGACCAGGCTGTTCCCTTTCTCTTCACTCTCTTCACACCTCTCAGCAAAACACCCTTGCCAGGGCCCATGTTGAAAGGTCAGGATCTCCCTCACCATTACTTTTGGTAAATGGAACAGCCTTCTCTGCTGTGCAGAGAGGAAATTGAGCATCTCTGCACATTGCTGGAAAGGATGACATGAATGGCCTTCCTTTGTTGTGAGGTACACTAACAGGGTGTGGAGATGGAGCTTCTTTTGGGACAACCCTCCAAAATAGATACAACCACTGCCCATTCTCCACGCCTAGGCAGTGATTTATAACTTCTCTTGGACTGTAGTTGACAGTTGCTGGACACTTCTCATGCCACTGCCTGTATTCAGAGTGCCTGTAACAGAGTGCTTGTATTAAAGGAACAGTTTTGTTCTTTTTTTATGTAAGCACTGTTTAATTATGGTTAATCGGTTGTGCTTGGCTGTGGTTGCTTACACTAGACAAAGTAAGAATGGAATGATAGTTGCAAATGCAGATCGTCCGTCTAGAAGGCATGTGCCTAGCTGGAGTGGGGATGTGGTTTAAACGGTTCGAATTCAAGCGAGCAAATAAGTATTCTGACTTTGCCTGTCTTTAGACGTTCGACGGAGCATCTTTTCTCTGAATACAGGCGTGTTTTCTAGTCTGTCAGAGCTAACGCAGTGTCCTAACTAAAATACATTGAATGAGCTGCGTTTTTGATGCTGCGTCAGCTTCTAGCATGTCAGCACCCTAACTCTTGTAACAGTGTTCCTGCACAACAGGCTTGATTGTAAGGCGGGGTTGGGGAACTTGGGGCTGGAGTCCAGTACAGTTTGGTGATTTCCCTTCTCAAACACACCAACTAAACCTGTAAAAAGTGTGTTTGAGCAGCAAAATCCCTATGGTGTGCAGAAATGCAGCCCTCCAGGACCAAGTTCCCCACACTTGTTGTAAGGATTATCTTGCTTGAATCAAGTATGCAGTAACTGATAGGGATCCGCGATCGTGACTTTTTATGGCCAGTTCCGATTTCTTTACAACCAAACTTGCTATATTTTAAGGGTATTTCTTATTAGCCATTTTTTAAACCAAAGTCGCACTTTAAATAACATTATTTACTCTTCAACAAGCAAAACTGGCATTTAAATGAAAAATTGTTTGCTTATTTAAATAACATGAGTGCTACATCGAAAGTAACTGACTGTTTAGCACAACTCATGCATTGTTACTCACGTTATTTTCCCCTCTAAAATTTTAACACAGGTCAACCAAAATCAAATAATAAAATGGCCAATTTATGATTGCATGTTAAAGCAAAAATATGTCTATTCGAATTTTGGCTGATTCCGATTGTGCACCCCCAGCAGCTTAGAGGTGTTTGTAATAGTGAAGCTATAAATACTGTAAGACTCTTGGAACATTTTAATTTATGATTAAATGCTTTCATTTTTAAGACCATGTCCTCTTTTATTTGAACAATTCTTCATGAAAATATTAATAAATTTTAACATTAATGTGTTAACTCAAGTAAAAAGATTTTAGCTCATTTCCCACCATTTGAGCAATCTTTCATGTTCATATTCAGAGAGTGTCGTAACACTTGGCTCAAGAATATGTCTGGAGATTCAACAAGTGCAGCTGCCTCCTCTATATTGTCTGGACGGTTGCGTAGTTTACCTAGCCTATTTGAAATGCTATACAAATGGATGGTACATGTAAAAGTAGATGGACTCTGACCTACCTGACATCCCTGAGCCTGGGAGCAGTAGACGCTTTGACAGGTGTGAAGAGAGTAAGACAGGGCAACAGAGGGAGCAGTAGTGTTCTCTCATAGGGTCTGTGTGGGGGAAAAGCTGTCTTGTGAAGTGCTCAGGCAGTAATGGCAGCCTAGTTGGATTCTGTCTTAAAGTCTGCAAGAGCAGAACAACAGGGATCAACTGGACTCACCCACGCACTCATTCTTTTCTCTTTTGAGCTATGTTGATTTCTGAGCACCTGCAGGTGCGTGTGATGATTAGCTTCAGCTGAGTCCTCCCTGTGTGCGGAGACTGGGATATATTGGTGCTTAAGGATTATCTTTTGCTGGGTGGTCTATTGCATTAATATATTTAAAGCCATATATATTTTATTTTATGATCTCTTGCATGTCACAGTGTTTCATTTAGAAGCCACCAAGCTGGTGTTTACCAGCCTTTCGGGTGCAATCACATTAACCTTGTCATGTGAGAGTGGACCTTTATAAGAGATATGCACCATGATGACAGTGTTTGACATTTAAAATCCGCCGTGGTGACCATTAAACTCAGTGGATTGATGGTGTCGAGTGGTTGGGCCGGAACGCTGATAGCCCTGGTGCACTTAAGATGAAGTGTGCCCTCCGCTCCGCCTCATTGTGCCTTGTTTCCGTGGTTACTCAGAGGTTCGCATAGCAATTGCACCGTTCTTTAATCTATTTTCGTGCACTGAGAATGTGGACACCTACTCACTGTATGAGACTGTAAAGAGTCGATGCGCTTATGCGCACTGATCGGCATGCTGTGTTTACCTTCTGTCAGCCGTAGGATCTGTTTTCACTTAGGATTGTTGCTCCTGTAAGTGATATTTCTGTGGGTGAGCGGGTTATGACTTTTTCATTCTTCCTTCGTCATTTCTAGGGAACGTTACATCGTAGGAAGAGAGTATATGACTACTTGTAAGTGTTTTGGGCTTGTGCGTTCTCCTCTGATTCTATGGATGTGCCAAATTACCCACATATCTCATCATCGCCCATTTGTCAGCTCGCTGGTGGATTCTCGTCTTGAGTTTGACAGCTGTGTTGGTTTAGCGGTGTGGAGGTGGTCCAATTAACTGCCAGCTGAAGCATCAGGCTTGAGGTGGAATTACATGCTTGCTATCTTATCAGCCCGTGGAGAACATGATCATTCATGCTGTCTAAGATGCATCTCCTGATCATTTTAATGCAGTAATTCTGTAACAGTATTTTTAAATCGCAGCGTGCCATATGTAGCCACACTCCGTGCAAAATAAAAGCCCAAAGGGGCAAAACATTTAACTTTTAATAGTCTCAACAACAAATCATTAAACAGAAAGAAAAGTCAATATTCTTCCAGTTTGTGTTTAATATGAGACCAAACATTCTCTATAGAGTTTAAATCTGGACTCTGACCAGACCAAAACCATGAGTAATAACCATTAGTATTTTGGGCTTGGCCCATTTTTTTTGCACAAGACTGTACTGGCACGGCTCTCGAGTGGGTTATGGTTTTGTTTCAGCCTAGTTTGTCCTTGTTTATGACTCACAGCACATCAAAGTCAGTGTTTACAGTTACTCTCTGGCTATGTGCATTGAGGAGTGCTGTGGAGAATGGTTTGATATAATTGCAGTTAGTGCCACTAATAAGATTCGGCTCACCCTTAATGACTGTTGGAAATAGATATTTATTATGAATAGGTCAAATTACATTGTATGTGTACAACTTGCTGAGCAGAAACAACCTTTTAATAAAGCAACTGACATTTTCCCTCAGTATTTAAAGCAAAAGCTTTTTCTGCTTTAGCCTCTTCACAGAACATCAACACGTTTACTATTTATTAACCGTATGAGTAATATTTTAATTCCAACAACACCCATGACCTCCAGAATTGCTATGTCAGTGCGGAGGCTTGTAACGAATACATATTCCACAGGCTGAATATGTTAGTCAACTCAGTGAGCAAATGCAAAAAAAAAACATTGGCTAACTTGGTCAGCTCTATGTACAATGATTTTGATTTATTGAAACAATACTGTGTTAAATCTCTTCAAGTTACACTCTCTCACACTGATAAACAGAGCTGAAGTAAGCAACCTTCCTTCCCAAATCATATGCTCCCACTGAGTTTCATTACAGCTCCGATTTGACACTTGAGTTTCAGATTTATAGGTTGAGCGTCTGTTAAGGTACGTCAGGTGTTGTGAGGACCAAAACCCTGCCTTCGCTGTGACTATGCATTAGAAGCTACTTGCCTCATCTTTATATAAACTGTCTAAATGCAAGAAAGCAGATGAAGAACATTTGGCCATTTTGAACATCATGAAATCAACATTGATAACGATCACATATTAAACACCAACAACCATCATGTCAAATGTGCACATTTTCACATATTTTATGCCTCTGGGCTATGATATCAGTAGTACTCAGTAATCTATTGTAGTTAAGCAACAATTTTACAAGAAAAAAGTCTTTTTATCAGTTTTGTCAACTAAGGCCTCAGTAGTATTTCTTTATCACACACTCCTCCATCTGCTCTTTCTTTTTATTTGAAGCGTGTTGATCAAGTCAGTAGTTCATTCTCAAAGGTTCCATTTTCCAAAAGTGTCGTTCTGCTACCAGGAGTGAACAGGTGTCCAACACCAAGTCATTTCCCACAAGCCTCACAGCCATTCGACCTTGATAAAGGACCATTGTGCATTAGTCTAGGAAACCAGGCCCCCCCCCGAACAACTCAGTCTCCTGACCGACAGCACAGGAGTTTGTGAAAGACGTTCCTGAACTCAGCATTGAAGGCAGTGTAGATGATGGGGTTGACAGCACTGTTGACGTACCCAAGCCACGTGACCACGCTGATCAGCGTTGGTCCAATGTCACATGACTCACACAGTACTTTGGTCACATGGACTACAAAGAAGGGCGTCCAACAGGCCAGGAACACACCTGGAGAGAAACATATAAGCTGTTAGTTAGGGGACACTGCTGACATTCAGCCTATAGATGTTTTTAATGATGTATCAATCCAAAATGCTGGCTCAGTCAGCACTGGTACTGACGTTAAGCGAAATGAGATATTAGTCAGACATGATCGATCCAAAGTTAGATCTTGTTTCTTAGTCACGGTCATTAGGAAATAGTAACAATGCAGTTTTATAAGCCTTCTAAAAGAATTTAAACATTTTGCACAATCCTAAAAATAATTTGGTGTGTGATCATTATAAAATACAGATTAAAAAGATATTCTGAGTGGGAGAGAATCAAATGCCTGCCTGCTAGTAGCACTTACCTGCTTGTCAGAGCAACAAGAGACAATATAATAGGGGAGAGCAGAGCACAGTGCAAGACATTTTGTTTTTTGTTGAATAAATAAAAAATTATTATGAAAAACATAAACTATGTTTCAAACACCTCCCATCTATGAATAGTACAGTTGAAAATCAAGTTACTGCAAACGTTACAACTCACTCCGTTGGTGGGGTTAATTGTAACTAATGCAGTGGCGAGTAGTAGCAGTTGCTTAAGGCCTGGTAAATGAATGCAGTTCTATGTTTTTGAAACTAGCTTTCCAACCTTAAATATATTCATCAAAATAAGTATCATTAGTGAAAGAAGGCTGTGTTGAATGCGTCAAATTTGTTTTTGACTACAAAGTAAAAAGCAATTATCAAACCAATAAACTTATTATAAAAGAAGTGTACTTTATTTAAATGACGTATGTTTTAATCTGTGTATAAAAACTTTAAAAAAAAAAAAACTTCTGAATTTATATGGTGGAAATAGACTTCTCTCTTTGTTTACTTTAGGGTGCTGCATTACAACTAACCCTGCCATGTGGTTGCTTTAGCCTGGCGAGCTCTCATTGGGAGTTGTTTACATGCTTCAAAACGGTGCTTTGTTTCAGACACCAAAAGTGAGAATAAAACCATATGGATGTGAATTCTGTGACCTATACACACAACTCAGTAATCAATGAAAAAAATACTTCTATGGTACAAAAACAGGTTTCAGGATCCATCTGTCTGATTGGTATCAAAATTCACAGATGATTCACAGTTGCTGTGGGAATATGAGAAGATGACTAAAAGCACATTCTACTTGAACCTGTCAACTACATAAAATGTCCTTGGTTTGTGCCTCGCTCTCCCTTATCTGTTGTATTGTATATAGTATTGCTTTACTAGTATAAATGTCTTAATAGAGCACTGATATTTAATTGGTACTGGCTGACACCCTGAGTTCAGATATTGGGATTGGTATCAAAAGAGAAAAACTTGGGTTGGTGCATTCCTAGACTTTTTGATACCTGCACAAACAGTGTGTTCACAATCTTGAGTGAGGACAGAGTGTGTATTGTGTTCATTTTGGATAAACTGATGGTACAGAACAGAAAAGACATGTGAGAACCCTATATGCTGTACTCAACGAATGTAAACTGTGTAAAGTAATCTGTAAGAGATGTTAATTAGACCTACAGGCAGGTTTGATAGTCTTGATTGTGTAATTAAGGTGGGATTCAGCAATGTGACTTTGTTACACAAATTTGATGAATTAAGGCTTGATTTGTAACAAAATAATGACACATAATTTGTATTTGAAACATCTACAACCCAATTTAAACATTACACTAATATCTGGCTAGTTTGTTGTTGATGTATTTATCTACTCATTATATGAAATTCACCCACTCATTTATTCATTTATCTTTTAATGTACAGTCAAGAAGATAGTAGATTTAAGTAGTAGATTGATGGCACAGAAATGAGATTCATATGTCCATATAAGCTATATTAGCTGTGTCTGAAAGGGTTGTGCACCTGATGAATCTCCAATATTACGTAGATTTTTTAAACAGTATTTTTTAAGTCTCAGCATCAAAATATAAAAGTAAATGTAGAGCCTTTCAGCATTCATGTGAAGGCCTGCATATGGAAGTGTCTATGTTTCTGAGTTTGAAAGAATTTGAAAGATTCTTTCTGTGATATGATGTACAGGCAGGCTCAAACATGTTTTCAGGTCAAGTAATTTTTGTTTACTTCATTGGACATTTATGTTCAGCTAAAATAGAGAGCAGTATGAGCAGTTTCAGAGAGCAGTATGAGCAGTTTTCGGTCTGTGGCAGAAGTGGCCTGCTCCCACATCCAGCTGTGTGTAGTTTGTGAAATTGTCAGAGACTCTGGCCTAAAAGTTATAATCAGCTTTTGATCTTATATGTATGTAATGCAAGAATGGTTAATTAGAAGTCATGGCACGCAGAGAACCTGACAGAAAACCTTTTCCTCTTAATTGACCTGAAGCAGTTTCAAGGCTTGCGGCTTGACTTTGAATGCAAATTGTGATTATGTACGATTTGAAAAAAAAAAACTGTTTTGATATTCCTTGCATTTTATCTACACAAAGGCAGATTTTGTACAGTTTACAGTACATTTTCTCTTTCTCTCAGAAAACAGCAGTGACCAATTAAACACTGTAAATTCAAGCTTATTCCTTAACCAACCTAAAACTGCCAAGAGGTACTGGTCAGTGCCACAAAGAGAAGAGCAGGGCCTAACAAGTGTCCTTTCCTATTACTGATGTAATGATATAGTTTCAGATTTGATACGATTCCAACATGAGGTCAAGATTCAAGATTTGTTTTTTTGTTTATTGGTTTTTTTTTTTGTTGTTTTTTTTTATATTTGATGTGTTTAAATGTCTTGGTTCTGGAGATCTCAAAATGTGCAAAATCTACACTTTGATACTGAGTGTTACCTACAACTAAGTCACTGTTACAATTCTCTCATGGTTTGTGGTTTCCACAAAAAAAACAGCAAATGAGAGGTCACTGGAAGAAAATTTTGATACACTGTTTGAACATTATTCTTTCAGTTTTACAGTACTGAATTTAAGTTGTTGCTCCCTTAGTTCCAATGCTGATAGTTGCTAGGTGCACTAAAAAGTGCCATTGCAGTTGTATGGGGAACTTATGCCTGTCACACTTATTACATAATCATCTGACCGCTGTTATTTTTCACAGCTGTTAGCTTCCACAGTCATATTTTTTTTTATGTAATGTTTTAGTGTGTTTTTATCTGTTGGGTTGGGGCAAAAGCATATAAAAGAGCAGAAAATGTTCTAACTGCTGAAGAGTGCTGTAATGCTTTTAGCGGTGAGTGATGCTTTTTTATTTAAGCTTGAGCTGTATCTGTTGTCAGTTTGGAGTGTTTAAGCATCGACAAATAGTTAATCAAGATAGCTACTTAGCCCATTTGGCCACTTTAATGTCTTTCAAATAAAGACAGTTCAGTTGTTCATTACAGTTATTTATATGGCAATACATCATCAGCTAACATTACATGATTGTGACAAACCTACTCCAACTTTAGTTGCTACTTTTACTTCTACTTAAGTTATTATTTAATTCAGGTAGCAGTTTTTGTACTCTGGTATGGTTTTAAGCTGCTGTACCAACTGTATGTGTATGTGGCCTGAAAACAATGAAAAACAGCTTACCTACAACGACAGGCAACACCTTCATGGCTTTGCGTTCACGCCCGCTCACTCTGCTGCTCTTGCTGTGTCTCCGTGCCCTTCGAACCTCGTGGTGCTTCCCCAAGCCGTTCTCTCGCACGCTTCCACCCTCAGCGGCCCTTTCCGCATTCTCCGCGTCTGACACGCTGTCCATCTGTGTGGTCATTGGGTCGCTGTCAGCCGCTGGGCTTTGCCCCTCTGGTAGCTCATCTGGGCTGAGGGTGACTGGGCTGGTGGGGGACAGCGGGCT
The DNA here is from genome assembly GCF_904425465.1 of Colossoma macropomum. NCBI lineage: Eukaryota > Metazoa > Chordata > Actinopteri > Characiformes > Serrasalmidae > Colossoma > Colossoma macropomum. Next base: position 28,103,426 of record NW_023494792.1, on the reverse strand, counting down.
GGCGGGCACTGCTGAGAGCGAGGTGGGGCTGAGGCCACCCGGCATGAGGTACACCACTTTCTCTCTAGCCCTGCCCTTCTCCCTCTGCAGCGCTGCCCCCAGTCGCAGAGAAAGACTGTGGCGGCCCCCGGGGGCCCGGCTGAGGTGCGAGCGGCTGCGGCCCGAGCTCCAGCGCTTCAAGCCCCTGAACATCCAGTAGTAGAGCAGGAGCATCACAGGACAGGGTACGAAGAAAGAGCACACGGAGGAGTAGACCACAAAGTTGTTGTCTTCCAGCTTGCACACGTGCTTGTTCCTGTTGGGCACCTGGTTCAGGCCGAATATGACGGGACTGGCCACACCCAGGGACAGCACCCATGTGGCCGTGATCAGGGCCAGCTGACGAACACTAAACTGGTTCCGGTTGTATTTCAGAGGAACGACCACTGCTATGTACCTGCAACAGAAAGGTTTTTTTAACTTTCAGCCGCAACTGTTCTTTTTCTGTCTCTATCTGCTCACACAGGTATGACAGTGTAAGTGAACTGCTGCCTTCTTCACGTTAAGTCATGATTACTCAAGTTTGGATGTCACTTTGAAAATGTAAACAGAAAATCAACAACAACAATATTTTTGGACGATTTCTATTGTCAACATTATTGCTGTCGTTATGTTGAGTAACTGTTACAGCCCTACTCACATGCATGTATGTCATACACTGATGGCCATCCAGTTCATTATTTGAAATTCAGTGTGGAGAAGAAATATCCAACCACTATGGGTGGTCTGAGGACAGCAGTGAAGAATGTGTGGGGAGTAGTTTATTTAAACCTTTTCTAAAAAATATGCAAAGTACAAAGTAGTGTGAGGTTGCCTTCAGGACTAAAGGAGCTACAAAATTCTGATAAACACTATAATTAAATGCTTCTACTTTCATTTTTTGGTGATTCAGTGATCATTACAAAAAACCTTTGAGCTATTCTTGTTGACAGTGTAGTGCTTCTCTAGTCTTGAAGACAGCCTTGTATGCCTTGTCATACTTTCCTAATGTTTTTAATTTCAACTGCTTCCCACTCATTCTTTACTCCTATCCACACTCCATGTGTAGTGGTTGGATTTTTCTTCTCTACACATTTCCCAATGTAATGTAACCCCACATAATCTCAGTTAGTTTCACTTAATGAACTGTGTGTCATCCTGTCTTGTCACAATATCAGTCGTTTGTTCTGTTTTTCTTCTTAAACAGACACATAAACAAATAAAAACTAAACATCACTAGATAGCATATGTGTGTGCATGAGTCATTCTTTTTGAGTGGCAGTGTAGGAAGAATGTTTAACAACATGAATCACAGCAACTAAAGTCCTGAACATACTGACTGTGTTTTCTGGTTATTGATTATAGACAGTTTTGTTGCACTCAAGCACACAAGCTCAAACCAGACAACAGTTTCTTTACACACAGTGATTCAAAATCTGGAAAAAAATATTTTTCTCTTGGGTTGCACACCAAATATTGGGCACCAAGGATAGTGATGTAGCTGAAGTGTTTATTCTGTCTTACTCTATCCTCTGTTTTTCATTCACGTGTGGCAGTTTGTCAGTACAGAAGAACAGTAAAATAAACACATCTGATTTTGCAGCAGTGTAAAAAACGCCAAAGCTCTTATTTAGCTTGAGAGATTTTGTTTATTCATGTAATTAGCACTGGTTAAGTTGGCTTCTGGGTAGGACTCAGTTGTCTTGGGAATCACAGTGTGTGCAGCTGAAAGTATTTTTTATATCCTTAAATTTGTGGATTTTTATCTACAATTATCTGTGATTAAATGGTCTCCTATTTACACTTTTAGAATTAGATTTCAAACATTAAATCCCAGAGACATGCAGAGACTATTAAATATTTAACACATCCAACAAAGCCTGCTTTTGTAGTGCCTCTATGCCCTGGGAGCTCTTGAAGTGGTAAAATGTTGTTTACTGCATGTGTGGAGGTAGAGTGCTTTGCCTGGGGTCGTGCTTGCTGGGTGGCTTCATTAGAGGAGTTTAGTTTCACGCTGCGCTCAGGAGGCAGTCCCAGCGAGCAGTGGCCGTATTTAAGCACTGGCTTCTGATTCACCATCTTACTTCACCGTAGGGAAGGCGAGAGACCACCGAGCAACTGCTGAATGTGCGCAAAATTAAATTTTTATTCAGATGAAGAAAGTGGCCCAATATCTTGTTGTTTACGCTGTTATTTTTGTCCTCTGAACACACACAGAAAATGCCACACTGGTTTTGTCATAGATAAACAATTTTTCACTACATTTTTCCAGTTTTTACTAGTGTGAGCATTCAGAAGCTTTGGTTTCTTCTAACCTCTGGTGCTAGAGCTCTAAAGATAAGAACAGTTTGTTAAAATGTTCCAAAATAAGTTTTCCAGTGGGTGTTTATACTCGTCTTACCTGTCGACACTGATAGCGCAAAGATTCAGGATGGACGCAGTGCAGAGCATCACATCCATGGTCATCAAGGCATCACAAATATACATGCTGAGAGTCCACTTTCCTCCAAGGAACTAAAACATACACAGTCATTACCAACAACATATCCCACACTGTCAGACATACCTACAGACACAGAGGATATGATGCTGTTATCAGGACATCCTGTTGCAATGCCTCTCTTCTTTAAGTGCTCAACTGAGCATAGAGTGTAGTTTTTCATGACCCTTGGTTTCAGATTAATTGACCTTTCCATGTTCCACCCACAGATGCATTGTTTTATATCCATATGTCGTGAGGCTGGACAGGCTTTACAGAATGATGGCAAAAATTCATTTGAGCCCAAAGAGAAATGTAGTGGACAGCTTAGTTTTTATTCACATTGGGCTATTACAGTATTTGATCATAGCTGCTACCAGTGACGTCTCTGGCACAGAAAGCCTGGTGGGGCACAATAAACTGTAGGGGCAGCAGCCGACTCGTCAATGAAACTACACACAAACCTGATCCAAACACAAACACACTCCATCAATGAACCTTGAAACCTTGTTATACAGCATCACATTACAAATCCAAAGTTATCTAACAGTATTACGATCACTGTGGTCTGCAACTACATATCCAAAGCAACATATCAGAGCAGGGAAACACATCGCTTTCCAGGCATTATGAATAACACGCCTTATAATAATGCAGAATGACTCACCAGAGACGTTCACTGCTTGAAAAGAAAAGCTGCACAACGATCTTTCATCTGGGCAAACTCGTCAAAAACTTTTCCACCAATCCATGAATGAATTCAAGTGATGGCATAGCAGGGGCAGGCAAGGAGAGCAGAAGAGTGTTTTTAGCTGCACTCGCAGTTAGCCACGTTTTTCTCTTGAACCTCTCTGGATTGAAGGAACAGTTTTTGTCCTTTCCAGACTGAATGATGTTGAAATCCTCTGGCTGGTGTGGTCCCAGACATTTAATTTCTCATCTCTGCTCTAATGGCAGGAAACCAAATTTAACTTTTATTACATTTTCGACTTGACTTATTATATTGCCTTGTTATTATGAGTGGCCATCGCAACTGATGAAGAACAGTGGTTAGCTGCATAGCATCACCCATACCATAAATGACGTTACTAAACGTCTGGACATATGTAAATTTATAATTTTTTATTGGCTGCTCTCAGCATGGCACCAATGTGACCGGGCCCCACAGCTGGCTATTGAAGGCGCTTTGAATATGCGCAGAGTGTTTTTTAACCGTTCACTCGGTTAGACAAACGCTGACGGGCCGGCCTTATGCTCACCAAATGAAGACTGCTAGGAGAAATAGGTAGCCTACTGGCATTTACACAACATGTACAGGAAAATATTTGGAATGTATTGGACAGCACTACCATTGTGATATGTAATATATATATATATATATTTATATATATATATATATATATATATATTTATATATATATATATACACACACACACATTTTGTTTTTTTTTCCTTCGTAACTAACATTGTTGCAAATATATTACGTATATTTATATACATTAGTTGTTATACTAAATTGTTGATCATGTCATGCACTGCTCCACAGCAACATCTGGTGGGGCCAGGCCACACCGGCCCCTAATGTAGAGACGCCATTGGCTGCTAGATAACATTGATTAAAATGCTATGCTACAGAGCTGCACTATGTACTTGTAGCTAAGCAAAATTGGACAAGTTGCAAACAACAACAGCATAGAATCTGTCACCGTGCTAACGTTTGGCCAGCCGCAGTGCTAAGAGTCTGACCCTTCATACACATACAAAATAAAAACCTTTTGAAATTAATATTGCACTCTAAATATAGATACTTTTTACAAAGACTGAATTACAAGTAAATATTCAATTTTAGGTGAAATGGGCTTTTTGTCAGCATTCTGTTCAACCTCACAACAGTAGCTACATAAAAATGCATTTGTGGGTGAAACATGGGTCAGCTGAAAAAACGTATCGATGGAGGTGAGTAGAGTAAAACTCAAACACTAGTAGAAGTGTTGTTATGTTTGTGAAGTAATAACTCAAGGAAAAGTGAAATTCTTCAAAAACATATTGGGTAAAAGCACAGAAGTGGCAAGTGACAAAACTGCTTGAGTAACTTCTTAGTACATCTTACTACATCTATCAGCATAGGAACTGAAGTTTGTTAGGCTCTACTCTTTGTACACTGTTAGAAATAAAGGTTCTGTGCAGGTACATTTTTCACGCATCTTGGTGCAAACAACATAAATGTAACGTCAAAGGTGCAACAGTGGTTTTAAGGTCCCATTGTGTACCGTAAATAAGTTTTTCCCAGGTGAAAAGTACACATTTGTATCTTTTCCTATCCTAATGTTTTAAAACAGAACAATAAAATAAAAAGCCTGGAGACGAGACGGGGGGTGTGGAAAATATCATTTCAATGGATTATGGTACAATTATGTTCCCTGTCTAAATGTACTGAGATCCCAGTGACAAGAGCGGTACTGCCCTAGTGACAGTTTCATACCTTTTATTCTGAGAGTGTAGTGGTTTAAAATAAAATGCTAAAGCAAGTGAGAGGAAAGAAAGCACTGATTATTATAAAAAAAACAGATTATTTCCTCACAAATATACCTGAATGGAAGTAAAAATATTATCATTTAAAAACACTCAGGATAGTACAAATATATAAACATGTTACTTGAGGACACGAAAAATGGAGAATAATGAAACCAGTTACTACCCATCTCTGCGTATGGGGATCATACTGAATTTGATTCGCAAACTTTGCACAACCTTCCTTAATGCAGAACGTCAACAGTAAAACAGAGATATTCTCTGCGGAAGATGACTTCACAGTGCAAAAAGTCAGTAAATGAGGTGTTGTCAGGGGATCTTTCAAGAAGTTACAGCTCTTCTCCTAGCGTCTGAAAAGCAGACAAATATAGACAACACAGCTCCTGAAGGACTCACTTGTTTTTGGGAAGCCTCCAACCACATAAAGATCTTTTTTAAAGCGAGGCTTCCCAAAAGTATTATTAACAGTAACTCTGTGTTAGATAACTGAAGTCAGTGTAAGGTGAGGTAGAGATCTATCATCTGATATTTAAAAGAGGCTTTTGGGCAACTTTTTGAAGTGCAGTTCAATAAAGGTGAGAGACCACATTACACCATCACCATGATCAAACAGTGTTACATCCGCTACAGCGCAAGCCAAAGTTTGGACACAGCTGATTTGTGGAACGTCTTGAAAAGCATCCCTTCATGAAGCTGCTTGAAAGAATACCAAGAGTATATAAAGCTGCATGAGGGCAAATGAGGCTACTTTTTAAAGAATACAAGATATTACATTGTTTTGATTGAAGCTTTTTGGTTGCTATGTGATTTCATGGCTTTTATGCTTTCACTATTATTCTGAAATACAGTGGAGTCCAAAAGTCTGAGACCACATTGAAAATCTGATATCTTTTCCAGTTAAATCTAGAAATAAGCAACAGAAAGTTTTAGAATCTTGAAAAAGTTATAACAGAGAAAATGTATGACTAATAAAATGAATAAATATTCTGCACTATTTCTAGATCACTATTCAAAACGAATCGAGTTTTAAGCAAATTTGTGAAATCGATCATGTTAAGGCCTTTGTACATGAAACACATTGAAACACATGTTCAGCCCACTCTCAGGAAGTCCATGCCAGCTCGAGTGCGCAGTCATTAAAGCAAAAAAGGGACTTAGAAATTCTAAAATCTAAACTCTAAAATTCAACATTCAACATTTCTACTTTTCACTCAAATACAAAATATAATCATTTACACCAGTGGTCTCAGACTTTTGGACCCCACTGTATCCTTCTAAGAGTTGGTGTGTCCAAACATTTGGCTGGAAATGGACCTAGAATCCTGCTCATAGGTGGCAATAACTTGAAGTAGTGCCCTTATCATTCACCACAGGACATATCCTGCACTCACCTCTGAGTACACATACAGTGGCAGGACTAGAACTGCCAACAGCAAGTCTGCCACTGCCAGGCTCACGATAAAGTAGTTGGTGGCAGTTTTGAGGGACCTCTCAGTCAGTACGCTGAGGCACACAAGCACATTGCCCAGGATTATGATGAGGATGAGGGGCACGCCACACACCAAAGCCAGGTAGTTGTACTGTTCATGGGCCTCTTCCAGCCCATCGCTGGGCGTCACATTACTGGCCATGGTGCCCCCGGATTCTGACGCTGGCCTGTAGTCAACATCTGTGGGGGAGTTTAATAGGGTTATGGAGTTGTGTGAGCGGTGTAATGAATGAGTGAGTCTGCATGGTTGTGTGTTTGCATGTCTACCATTGCTGGCAATAAACAAACAAAACATCAACAATATATTTTGGCTGTGAATAGAGTTTTAAATTCAATTGGGATGTTTGCAAACATCTGACAGCTTTATAGCAACTCTGTCATTGTGAGCAAAGCAATATGTCTCTGTTCTAAAATTAATAACGCTAATGGGCAAAAATACGTTCTCATGTGAGGTAACCGAATATTTAGCTTCAGATGGCTTTTTCTGAGAGGCCAATGCTCCACAGATGGATGCTCTATTAATTATGTAATATTTATAAGATAGTGAAGTAAGCTGCTAGTTTAGCTGCATGGCTAACTGCTGCACAGTCACTGCAGCCGCTATAATTCTTACATTTTCAGTGCAGGTGCAGCCACTCACCTTAGCTTATAGTGACAGCGGGATGTCACTGGAGTAATATTAAACCAGGTGTCTCAAATCCATTATAAGCTCTGCCTAACCTTGGGGTGCAGGTCAGTTTTTGTTTGAGAAAGAGAGAGAGTTTGTTAAAAAACTAATATATAATATATATATATAAAAATAAATGCTGACGTGCTTTGTAACTTCAGCTTGTTTCAAAATGACTTGCTGCAGTAAAACAACCGAGCTAAAGTGACTGGCTATTAGACCAGAGCAGCTAGCTCAAACAAGGAGAGAATGTTCATCTGGTCCTGTTTGTATATACATATGTACAAATAATGTTTTATTCACTTTAACGCTGAGTTATAATGGGGCCTTTAAAAGGCTACAGTAGAGTGAAATCTACCATTGTCTCTGCTGTGTGTGATTTACTGAGTAACCTTTGCAGTAATTTCTGTACAGCTTAAGTGTCCTGGTGGTTAGTTGAATTATGAAATCACCACTGTAACGATAGAAAATGCCTTGTTTTTTGTAATATGTATACACCGCAAAACCCTGACAGAGTCAGGCATGGTGTTTACTCTCCATTTTCATAGCCAAAAAAAAAGAACATGATTTTTGGAGATGTTTCTGAGAAAACACAAATATTAAAATATATTTCATTGTTAGTTTCATTCACAGTTTTAGTGACGTTTGCACCATCATGCAATACAGTTAATAAAAACCTGATAAAATTGGCCAATCAGGAATTATTTTAAGCTACAGATGTGTTTAATCTAGAGCTGCTCTGTCCCACCTTAAACAGTGCAGCAGTTACATTCTGGTGCCAACAAATTTTCCATTTCGCCTTAAATGCTACAGCAGTTAAATTTGGGTGCGTTTAGGTGCCAGAATGTAACTGCTGCACTGCTTAAGGTGGAAAAGATAATTTGAGTAAGTAGCTTAGTTTAGCCCTGTCAGCAAGTTTAACAAAGTACTAAAGGGACGCTAGAATAAATTAGTAAGTATCATTGATGAGGTGTTTTTTTTTCCTTAATGTTTTGACTGAGTCTTGACATTTGTGGTCCAAATTGAAGCTCTAATAGCTCTAATAGTTGCGGTTCGCCATTGCATTGTACAGTATGTTTGCATTATTACACTGGGGGTACTGGAGTATTACACTGTAGAGAGCTGAATGGATATGATGTAAATATGGACAAATGAGACGTTACAGCTGAGAAACGCAGCCTTCTTCGGCTGCATCCTTGGCTTTTGAGACACAGCTGTTGTGTGCCGATGATATACATTGTAGCCTTAACACTTTGTCTCTCTCTCTCCCTCTCTCTGTCATCATCAAATAACAAATGGTCCCATTTGATGTTCCTTCACTTCCAAATAGAGGACAGATGTATTCCCACATTGAACCACTCTGGCAGATCATGGGTGCTGTTCTAATCTCTCCTCACTGTATACCTTGAGAAAGTCCCATAGAACGCTGCGCTGGGTGCGGCGTGGTCGATGGCGTCAGCATCCACGGGGCTCGTGTTCCGGTTCCATGCGGCAAACATCCAGGACGTGTTTTCAGTGCACGCGGCTGCCATGCTCACACCTCACTTCTGGAGGCAAACGCACCTGTGGGAGTAGAAGAGGGGTGATAATTGAAACGGCTGCCTCGACTGTGTACAGGCACAATCTGCATCACTGATACCGCGTGTGAAAACAAGGCTAGAAAAGAACTGCGAATAGGATGTGTGCTCGACTTGCTGTTTTTGGAAAAGTTTGATTGCAGTTCACTTCAAGTTTTTAGCTCTACAGTGTCACAGAGATGCCGTAAGTGTCATCACTGCTCTTGCTAAAAAAAAAGGATCGAAAAAAGAGGTGTGCTTAATCAGGCAAGGTTCTTAGTCACTCACAGCCATGAAGGGACCAAAGTATTTGAGAAAAACAAATACAATTTGGCAGTTTTTAATACAAATATTGTATTAAAATAAATATTGGCACAGTGAAACTGAAATATATTTCAATCCATCATATGACCTCTGTATACACTTTTGATTAATCTGTGCATGCAAATGTCCAAAAATGGACTGTCTGAAATTATAGGGGGGATTATGGACTTTTCTTATTTTTTTAGCAGGCTTAGTTGTAACACCCTATTAAAACTGGGGATGTGCACAGGTGTTTGAGTACTTGGTTAACCACTCGAGGTGCCAGTATTCAAACACTAAAAATTCCTTTCTAATCGTGTAAAATATGACAGTTTTATGAGTAAATATATTAGACTTCGCTACTACAGAAACGAGTGCCTGAATGTGAGTGCATTGCCAAGAATGTGTCATTAAAGACGTGACTGAGGACGTGTTCTGGTGTGGCTTTTTTGGCTAACTAGGTTAACTACTCTAGCTGGTGTGAGGTCCAGAAACAGTGACAGTATATTTCTCTGACAAATAACATGTTGGTACATTGTCCACTGAGGATAAAAGACCTCATGTGGAAGAAGATGAGTCTCATGTTGTAGAGCTAATCAGTGTCACTTCCATTAATCACCCAACATGAAAACATATTGATTTCTCTTGTTTTTAAATAAGAAAAACTTCAAATTTTAACCCCCAGATATGTCATCTAAAAAGTATGCCTACAGCTGAATGCTACTTTTGGTCAAATTCCTTTTTTTTTCCCTTTTGCACATCCCTAGTTAAACTTAACCATGCCATATGGAGGCTGTACTTTAGCCTGGTTAGCTCTGACTGTGCTTTGTTGACATGCTTCGAAATGGTACTTATATTATTTTAATGGTATATAATATATGGTATTATAGACACCAACAATGAAATTAAAAGGATTACAGGTGTGAACTTTATACCGATAATTGAGAGTGATTATACACACTCAATAATCAGTATAAAAACAGTCTTAAGAGTCCATCTTGAGAAATGTCTGTCTGATTGCTGTCAAAATTCTCAGACGATGTTGCTATGAGAATTTGACTAAAAGCATGTTTTCCTGGAACCTGTTTACTACTATCCATGTTTTTCCTCATGTTCATTACCTGCTGTCCTCCATGTTTCATGTCATCAGCAATAACCTCATAATTTCTTTTTTTGTTTGCTTACATAATTTGAAAATGTCAACTGCCCTTTACACTGCCTAAGTAGTCTCTTTCACAAAATCAATAGAAATGGTTCAGATTTACCTGAAAAAAAATCTCATATATTAACGTTAAGAACATTCTTTTCCTCTCCTATGAACTTTTGGAGAGGTTAATTCCAACAGCGGTAATACTCTGTAATTCTGTTATCTACTCTGCCTTCTGTGTTTAATCAAGCTTAAAGCTGTTCCAGTGTACTGTTGTTCTTATTGGTTTAAACTAGGTGGTATTGTAAATGATGCGTCTTTGATGGCGTCTCCAGAAATAGCATTGTTGTTATGATAAGCCTCTGAAGTCGCTGTTTCCTGTGAGGCAGCGTGGAGAGGGGGATCAGAAGACGCTGGTCGTCTATGAGAGCGCGCCGTAGCACCGTTTGAAATTCTCTCCTCTCTCTACTACAGGTGAGGGTTGCCATGACACCCAGCGGTGTGCGTAGCGGAATAAAAAGAGAGGCACTTGTCGACATGCACATAAATAAAAATCCCAGACGCACCGTTTCCCTCCTTCACATGAGGCGGCTCTGCCCGCTTCTCCTAATCAGAACGCATAATTGAGAGAAGTTTTTTTTTCCTTTTCTGTCAACACTTATAAAGACTAGGAACATCCTCTCTCTCTCTCTCTCTCTCTCTCTCTCATTCACCCTCACCTTTCACTCTTTCTGTCCCCCCCCCTCTGTCTTTCTCTCTTTCTCCCTGTCCTTTTACATCTCTCTTTCTTGTACTCTCTCTGTCTGTCTTCCTGTTTATCCCTCTCTCTCTTTGTTCTCTCTTTCTATCTCCATTGTTTTCATTCTCTGTCTCTCACTCTTTTTCTCTCTCCCTATCTCTGTGTGTTTACATCTCTTTCTTTTTGTACTCTTTCTCCCTCTCACCTTTCCTCGCTGTCTACCTTTTTTGTTCTCCGTCTCTCTCTCTCTCTCTCTCTCTCTCTCCCTCTCTGTGTCCCTTTCTCATTCTTTTTCTCCCCTGCCCCGTCTCTCACTCTGTTGGTATCTCTCTCTCTCTCTCTCTGTTTCTCTCTCCTCCCTTCTTTTTCTTTGTTTCCAATCTTCTCCCTCTCTCTTTCTTTTATTTCTCTCGCTGTCTCACTCTTGTTCTCTTCCTTTTTTCTTTCTTTCTTTCTCCCCCCTTCTCTCTCTACCTCTCTCTCTTTGTGTCCTTTTCTCTTTCTTTTTTCTCCCCTGCCCTGTCTCTCACTCTCTCACACCCTCTCTCTCTGTTTCTTTCTTGCACTTTTTCAATTGACTCTCTCTCCTTTTTCTTTTATTTCTCTCCGTCTTACTCTTTTTCTCTTCTTTTTCTTTATTTCCCTCTCTCTCTCTCTCTCTCTCTCTCTCTCTCTCTCTCTCTCTCTCAGTTCTACCCATCAAAGCCTAAACATAAGGTGTCCCAAATGTCATTTGATTTGAGTCTGTATTATCTGTTTGATATCCTCTGTGTTTTAAAGGCCTCCCTCATTCTTGCCCTCAAGCACCATCGCCGACACTCGCAGTTTCATCACTGCTGTTCACACTCCTCTTCACAGCTCTTCCTGCCTGTTTAACTGTGTAGATTTTAATTGAAATTTAAAAGCTTGTCTGCGAGGCATCTGCTTAATCCCCTGCTGTCCGAACACAAACACACACACACATGCACGCACGCACATACACTCCCCCGATGCGTCCCTGGCACTCGTCAGTCAGGTAATCCATCTGTACGGCTCTTGTACCCAGCGTTCCGCTGTAAATGTCACCCCGAGTGGGATCGCAGCGTAACAGGAGCGACAGGACGAAGGCAACGTACAAGAACGGAGCATATTAAAAAAAACACCACAAATTGCACACAGGGTGAGATTTTTATCAGGATCAGGATGTTTGAAGCTGCTAATAAAACAACACAAATCCTGAGCAGCACACAGTTGGTCTTCTCAGAGGTAAACAAGGACATCCATTTTTGTCCAGTGAAAATAATCACGTTAATAAACTTTTAAATACCACGGTGGCCACGTAAGCCAATTGCAAATGTTACAAATCATCCCCACCTTCACGCATGAGGGCTTTTCCATTGTGTTCACTCAAACGTCTGTTCTCTGATTAGAGCCGCTTTATTAGCCGCACACACTGATTCAAAACCTTGTTTTTACTGCGAGTGGGGCTGGATGCCTGCTAATCTCATCTACGCAGGTACTCTTCAGAGAGCCGGATGTATGGACGTATGCAGAGGTGGATAGAAGCTGGTTCCTTTTACACAGATGTATGTATTTATATACGCATCTTTACTACTGGTGAAGCTGTTTCTGGTAAAAGCTTTCACTTCCACTTGAATCATTATTTTAAGGATGGGCTTTTACTCTACCCAGCTCTGAGTGTTAGCTCAGAGAATTAAATTAATTTTATTAACTTAAAATTAACTTGTTTTTCTGTCGTATTTCATACTGCAGGCAGACCATTTCAGCACCCGGACTCTTCTTCTGCGAAGCCATGCTGTTGTGATGGATGCAGTGTGTGGTTTAGCATTGTCTTGCTGAAATATGCAAGGCCTTCCCTGAAAGAGACGCTGTCTGGATGGGAATATATGTTATTCTAAAACCTCTATACACTGTTCAGCATTGATAGTGACTTCCCAGATGTGTAAGCTGCCCACACCATAGGCACTAATGCAACCCCATACCATCAGAGGTGCAGGCTTTTGAACTGTGCACTTCATAACAAGCTGGATGGTCCCTCTCTTCTTGAGTCTGCAGGACACAGCATCCGTGGTTTCCAAAAAGAATTTCAAATTTTGATTCATCTGACCACAGGTCAGTTTTCCATTTTGCCTCAGTCCATTTTAAATGAGCTTTGGCTCTGAATCATTTTTCCAGCTTTTTCTTGCCCCTGTCTCAACTTTTTTGAGATGTGTTGCTGCCATCGAGTTCTAAATGAGTTAATGTTTTTAATGAAATGGTAAAATGTCTCACTTTCAACATCTGATACGTGTTCTATGTTCTGTTGTTAATAAAATATGGGTCTATGAGATTTGGAAATCATTACATTTGCGTTGCATTTGCAAATCATTGCATTTACATTTATTTACATTTATTTACATTTTACACAGCGTCCCACCTTCTTTGGAATTGGGGTTGTATTACTGAATGGTTTTCACTTTCTCCTTTAAAACATTTTCAGAAAATGTAATCATCTTTAACTGCTCCAGAACAGAAACCTCAATTTTACATCTCTCCTACTGGTTAATAACTTCCAAACTCCCAAATGATTTTGGATCAACATCATGTCTCTTTTTACAAAATCTCTATGGCATGTAAATGGTATGCTTGGTGCTTAAGCTATAGATTAATTTGGTTATCAAGACCTATAAGTAGACAGTGGGCCTTGTGAGAGTTGGTGGTCAGTGACAGTAGCCAGTTGTAGTGAGGGGAGAGGTTAAAAGGATAGTCATCAAGCCAGACAGTTTTATTAGCTGCAACTTGTGTAAGCTGGCAGCCTGTGCGGTGTCTGCTCAGATGTAACATTTCTTTGAAGCTGTAAATTTTAAGCTTAAAACCACAAATGTTATGCATTCAAAGAGACTATGTGCTGTATTCAATTCACATAGCATGTCTATGCATTTTTAAACAGGGAACACTATTGACAGCATGTAACACTGCATTTGGACTTACTTTGATCATAACCTATAAGTTATTATCCATAGCCTGTGTGTGGACGTGTCTACACCAGTACAAACACACCTAACAGCTTTCCAAACCTACGATTTTATTATATTAGGCCTACATACGGTCTGTGTACCTGGAACGGAATTGAGCATATTTTCACTTCTGGTCTAACTGGTTTGAGAACGTTATAAAACAGAAACATTAAAATATTGGTTCTGCTTGGAGTGAACCAATTGTTTTTTTCTCTTTTCTGTGCCATGCCCAGCACATACAGATTTCCTGCTCCACAGGCTCTCTAATCGGCAGCCAGACTGCAGAAAGAGCCAAATCAGCCACATTCCTCTAGAACAGGAACAATGAAGAGTGGTCAAGGTAATTACAGCCCTCCTTCTGTCCCTTGTTACTGTTATTTATAATTATAGCCCTCCTTCTGTCTCTCATTACCACTCTTCCAATCAAAGCGCAGCAGGTCTGAGCTGGAACTGCTTCTCACATGGCACTGCTCATTCAACAAAAGACATAGCGCACTTGCAGAGTGTGAAAGGAAAAGTGACTAAAGCCATTGAAGGGTTCAGTTTTGTTCTAAAGAGTAGCAGTACTGTCAAACCTTCAGCAAAGCGCTTCATGTGTGAACATTTTGTAGAAAATCGGACCATGTTACAATTTTCCCTGTCCTGAGATGGTCAGAGAAGTCGAGACAGAAAGTGTTTTTCACCATTAGTCTTTTGATTTATGAGGAAGCGCTGGAGATATTCGACCAGGCGGTGGCCTGTGACATTTCCTTTGTAAGTCTGAATGTCTTTTTGAAGATTTATAACAACCTGGCTATTGAGCGGAGCCATCAGGGCCCCGACAGGCAGAGAGGTGGGGGAGACATTAGGGACAATGCAGTCTCTGGTGGGAGGCAAGGGAAACCATCAGGGTTATAGATTCCTGGGTGGATGGGGGGTGAATTCATGTGGATGTTGGTTTGTATGTGTGTGAGATGGATTCTGATATGCCTGTGAGGGCACTGAAAGGGTATTTGTGTCATGAGACAGCAAGCTTTTGCTAGCCTTTTCAACATTCCCCTTTTATAGATGCTCAGTGGGGATGGAGAAGACAAGAACCTGCCAATGTATGTGCGTCTGAGGTGTATGTATGAGCACCCCACGGGGCCACTAAGGAGTGCTCGCACTAAAATTTAGTGACCATACACTGCCTGGAACGAAGATACTGTACCTTAAATATGTTGGAGTCAAGACAGGGTGTGTGGAATCAGTGAAACTTAAAAAATGTAACTGTAATGGAAAATGATAGTTATGTTCCCTAAATAAAGACATACCCTTGAGACATTTAGTACCTTTTTTTCTGAGTGTAGTACTGCGCCTTAGTAAGATGTGGGAATGAGATAATTAAGTCATGGCCATGGCCTAGTAAGGCATGGGGACGAAATCCTAATGCATGTCCATGACTTAATTATCTCATTCCCAGGCCTTACTAAGTCATGGCCATGCATTTGTAAGGCATGGGAATGAAATAATTAAGTCGTGCCCATGACTTAGTGAGGTGTGCGGACAAGATCCTAATGCGTGGCCACAACTTAATTATCTCATTCCCATGCCTTACTAAGTCATGGCCACGACTTAATTATCTTGTTCCCACGCCTTACTAAGTCGTGGCCAAGCATTATTTTTATTTATACGGGATGTCACCAGCAAGGCTCCGTATAACGAGCCCCCAGACTCTGTTACCACCTGGTTTTGAGTCATGAGAGAGTAGATCTGAAGATACAAATAGAAGTTTGCCTGTGGCCTGTTTCTGCAGCAGAATGGAATTCAACTCTTTCAACTACAACTCTGATATCACATTAACTAGAGCACTGTTGGCTGCCTGTGTCTGAAACATTGTGACTCTGTGTTGAGCTGCTAGTGAGCAATGATGGGTTGAAAGGGGAGGAGTAAGAACCCCCTACTGTAAAAACAATTCACATCTCTAAACAAAGATGGCCGTGCTGAGATAAAATGGACAGTACAACTACAGTAAAATATTAAAAAATAGCATTTAAATACAATCAAACACCTCAATAAATGTTGACTTGCTGACTTGCTTGCTCACCTACAAAGATGAAAGTCCAATTGGTTTTGTAAATCATACACATTCCCATCTAAAATCTATTCCCGCAACTTTATTGAAGTAAACAGCTCAGTTCTGACTGAGGGACCTCCAGAAGAGGCACAAATTGCTTTCGTGGCTACTGTGAAAATGAGTTAATCACAAATCTGAAAGAGGATAATTCTGTGATATTCTCTGAATATTCTCCCTTCGCTTTATCACCCCCTATCCTCCACCAGCCCACCATGTTCCTGTGAACCTTTTCACAAAAAGGGCTGTATCCATTTCCAAAGTATTTGCACCTCCCTCTGCTTATCTTGCTTCCCGTTTCACAGAGACAGTTTAGATTCATCAGTTTTACTCCTATTTTGCAGACCAACAGTGACACTCCATACAATATAAACTAATGGAGTCAGGCTTGTTAAAACCTGCATCTCAGTGGCGACCCTGTGTGCATGAAAAAAGGCTTCAGCACACACAAATAGATCAGCTGTGAGTGTATTTGCACATGCAGTATGCATAAGCGCCACCACAAAGATTTTGTAATTATGGCTATTTGTCTTTATCAAGTGTGTGCTGGTGTGTGTGCTGGGCTGTACAAATGACAGAGCACACTCTTCATGACTGGAATGTAACTTCCAGTCAAAACCCCCATCAAGTACGATCTATTCATTTTTGAGCATCATGGGGGGAAAAGGTGAAATGCATGTATTTTAATGAAAATGATACAAAAGCTCAACAAGTAAGTATAACAACATCTTCAGTGTTTAATGTGTCCACACTTTGCCTTTATTACAAGGTCACTGCTTTACAGGAATTAAGTTTTTTGTTTTTCAAAAAAATCTTATTTTTCAACATCTCCAAAGTTCTGTCTTAGAAGGTGATTGCACATTCTGCTTCTCATGATCCAAGTAATCCCCAACACATTCAAGCATGTTTTTTTTCTGTTTTGTCCAGTTTGTTTTCTCATAAACAGCTTCTTTACAGCTACACATCCTTTCAGACTCATAGTGCTGAGTCGTTCTTCTCACAGTGGAAGGATGGACAGAAACACCTGTGGATTTTTCAGACCTGAAGCAAGAGTGGAGCTTGATTTTCTCGTCTCCCTCCAAGATAAAAGCTTTAAATTCTGTTGATGGTGACAGTTTTGGTGGTCTACCAGGTGTTGCACGGTTGTTAGCATATCCAATATTATACTCAGTCAACGTGTTCATATTCACTTAAGTGATCAGATAATGTGAAACTCTGGGTCTACATGACTCAGACAGTAATTGGATTTCTGCTTTGCTGCCAGCCAGTAAACTCACAGAAGAAGACATGACGTAAACATAATGTGAAACTCAAACTTTACCTGAAATATAAATGTAAATATAAATATAAAAGTCCTTCATTTCTTCAAGCATGTCATTGGTTTTAGCATCGCTCCAAAAGCGTTTTACTGTTTAACTGAGAAATACGAAAGAAACCTGGGGAAGAGTTTCACATGTACTGAGAAATCTGATTACTGAGCTAAAATCCAGCACTCTTTATCAGATTTCTTAATCAGATTTCTAGATCAGAGTATGGTGTTCACATGACCATTTGAATAATCAGATAACTGCAGAAATCCGATTATGATTGAATTATTGAGTGCGTGTAAACTCACTCAATGTTGGATGCTTCTATGTGTGTTAAATATATGTTTACTATTTTTATCTGACACAAAAAAGAATAACTTGGATTTGATCTGCATTTTGACCGGAAATTGAATAAACTAGAGGGAATCTCTGATTTTTACAACACTGATTGACTGATGTGTTAAGCTGCATGAGTCTAAAGGATGTCATGTGGTGATCTGTATGTGTGTAACATATGAGCAATTATATGCATGTGGCAGCACTTGCTGTCCATCCATCGATTACATCCTTACATCTCTGTCCCAGAGGTTAATGAAGGGCTTTCCTAGCATAATCTAGTAAAGCTTTCCTGTCATCGGCTGCTGGCTAAACTAAACAGTTATAAAGAAACTGTGAGAAGAATTCAGCTTCATTTATTTTCACGCTCACACATAGGCACAGTCTGACATCAATAAAATCCGTGATTAGCTCATTCTCCATCTTTCAATCAAAGCAAACTGCCGTGCTTTAGCATTGATCGTGCCATGTCTAAGATCAGTCAGCGGCTTCTGTCTTTCAGCGTATTTATTAGTATTCAGAACACATTTAATTTCCATGATAAACAGAATGAATGCATTCGGTGGTGTGTGTTCACAGGGGCTGTTCTCTACATGTGAAGATAGAGTGGTGTATAGACTTCTCATGGCAGTGGAGGTGTTGGTTGTATTCTGCCATTGTGTGTAAACGGCAGGCAGGAGATTGTAATGAGATTTTAAAGAGATGTCTGTTTGCACCAAACAAGGGAAATTTCATTAACGTGCCAAGAGCTATAAACTCTTCCGCGGACACCACCGCCCCACTATCGCTGTCAATTCAAGCGATTAGTAAAGTTAGAAGAAGGAACAGAGGAAGACACGAGAGACTGAGCCAATTCCTGAAACAGAAGACTGTGAGGACAGTGACAGTGATGAGATGAATTGAGAGATCAGCTGCAGGAACAGCGCCAGCCTCAGTCAGAGATGAGGCCAGCTGGAAGATTGTAGCGGGTTGCGTATTCTCAGAAGGTTTGCATGCATGTTAGCTATGGCGTTTACATCTTCATCTGTTTTGGGTATTTGGTGTTTATGCTGGTTGTGTAGGTATGCATCTCGGTGTTTATGTGCTTTGTTTATGGTTTTAACCCTCTTCTGTGGAGGTTCTTTAAAATTTAAAACTAACATGAATCGGAAATCAGATTAGCACATATTTTTTATTTGCTTAACATGACGCATTTCTAAAGCATGACTTCAGGCGGGATTTATGGATGGGATATGATTTTGATCTTTCGGGATTTGATTGGATCATGAAAAGGGGGCTTTCCAAAATGAACATGGAATCAGACCCGGACACCAGTCTGCAGTTGGTTGAAGAGGACTACTCGCCTTATGCAACACCTTGCATTGTAGGAGGGGGACAAAATCGGTACTACAGGAGATGCAGGAGGAGGGGGAGGGACAACATACTGGTCAAAGTGCATGTTGATTTTCTCAGTGAAAAAAGGTTAACACATCCTCTAGAAAGAAAATGCCTGCACATTTTAATGCACAATTACTGTTTATTTGCTGAATTTAACACATTGGGGGAAAAAAACTAAAATGCAGTATGTGCAAATTTTATTTTATTTTTTCCAACATTACATTCAGAAGCTTGTTTTCCCTTTAACAAAACATGTCATTTCAACTTTTGCCCATGACTGTATAATGTTGCTTCTCCAGTGGTGCATAGCAACATAATAAAATGTCAGAAAAAGAAACAACAATGTAGTCTTTGTAAGGATATGATGAATTGACTTTTAAAGGGTTTTCACACTTGCACGGCATTTACACAGTTGTTCAAGAACAATACATCGAAAGGTTCATCTAGGGAACCAAAAGTGGTTCTTTTATGGCATCGTACCAAAGAACCATTTTATTTTTAAGACTGTGAGTATGTTTACCCTGGAGCAAACTTGGCAACACCCTCAGGCCGTTATCTTCACTGTTAGAAGCTAATCCATTCAGATTTCAACGGGAATGTCAACATTAACATGAATGTTCTGAATGTCTCTGACTTGGATTTGAGGGAATCCCCACCGCCATATTAAAAACCTTCTGATTCTCCAAATAGGGTTAAGAATTCAGCAGGTCCTTCAGCCCTTGACTTGACTTGAGTGAGTCTACATAACTATAGGCTTCATGCAGTGCCATATCCTGGAATGCATTTCGATTTTTCATCAAAACCTTATGGTGAAGATAACTTGACAAGAATGTGTATGAGTTTATGTTGAATTGACGAGGTTCAGTAGCCAATCACAGAAGATATATATCTTTAACTCATATTAGACAGCATACCAATTGCTAATGATTCCAGTTAACCACAATTCCTTGAAACTGAAGTAAATCCTTGCTAACATGAACTAATGTGACGTGTGTAGGACAATGTTAAAGCTACAAAGTTTGGATGGTGTAAGTAGGAAGTCAGTGCTAAAAAGAAAATAAACTGAGGGTAAGTCTCTGTTTTTGTTTTTCTCCCTAAGCATTGTTTGGTGGTTGTAACGAGCACCTGCTGTGCTGCTGTTAGTGCTATCCGTCTGACTGCCCCTTAACTTAGTGGCTGCATGTGTACACACACCTACACATACTCAATAGCACAGCCACTGGCTAAATAAAGTCCCTTGCTCCAATGTGGCCTCGTGCTGGAGAGAGCCCTTTCACAGGCTCCACATGTGACAGCCTTTCATGCTGCTTCTGAACTCCCGCATTCGACGGCACAAGCTGCTGCTGAATTACAAGCAAACTCAGTCGCTCTAGTCTCTTCCACAGGGAACTCTGCGATTGTGACGAGATGAGCGTAGGTGTAAACTGTTCCGACATAGTTGTTTTTCTTCATTTTTTCTTCGCTCTCTATTGTTGTCTGAGTTCGAAGACAGGCAGCCCAGTTTTACAGAAACGCCAGCCCCTCCTTCTCAGCACGAACGTGGAAGATGGATTTGACAGATTTAACCCTGAGGGACTGACTATATTCTTGAAATAGCATGTTCAGTAGCACCTCCTCGACCCACAAGCCCTCCACCCTTTGCTGCTCCCAAGATGTGAAGTAATTGTCTTTACCACACCAAATCATGTGAAGTGGCAGGCAGGAAAGGTGGGCAGGACATGCCACCATAGGCCTCAAAACCATAGCAACCTGTGGATCCCTCTGTCAGGTGGCTATAAGGCTTAATGAACTTGTTTCTCACTCTCCAGGTGCCAGGAGAACCATAATTGCGCAGCATGGTGGAATGAGAAGGGAAAACAAAGGAAAATTAACGCCACATGATTCCTCAAGGCAAGTCACTGTGAAAGAGTTTTTTGAATTGCCTTTGCAAGTAAGTGTGGATGATGCCGTTAGCTTATATCTATTCTTATCTGGGTACTTCAGTTTATTTTTACATTAATTGTATCATATAAGTATGCTATGTACTGAAGTGCTATATGCGATTACGTGAAACTTGCGCACACACAGCTTGGATAATTTCCATAGAAAAGGACTGCCAATAGAATGGGATGCTCTAACGTCTCCTTGCCCAGTGCCAAGTGTCAGCTAGAGGGTTATAAAGCCCCCCAAAAATTGGGCTGTGGGGCAGTGGAACTGCGTTCTCTGGAAAGATGGACCTCCATCCAGTACTTTTGGGATGAGTTGGAGTTGCATTTGTGATCCCGATCTAATCATACATCATCAGTACCTGACCTCACTAATGCTCTTGTGGCTGAATGCAGTAAAATTATCACAGCAGTGTTCCAACATCTACTCTAAAGCTTTCTCAAAAAAATAAAGGCTGTTACTACAACAAAGTGGGACAGGCCTAGACCTAGGTTAAGCTTAAGCGTAGACAAAAAAAGAATTTCCAGTGGTGATTCACCATTGACACTGCAATTTAGTTCAAGATTAGGCTTAATCTGTGTCCAGGAAACCTGTACATAGTGTTTAGTGAAGTATAGCTGATGAACTGCAGAGTTTTTTAGCTGTGTTAACTATTACTTGTCAACTTTTTATATATATATATAATATCTTCTCACAGGTACATCAAAGTCAATTCCCTCTACCCAGCATGTCAGCAGCACCAGTTTGATGCCGCTGACGCCTGCTGTGCAGTGGAAAAAGGACTCAGCTGTTCTGCCATTCTTTCACCCATTTCAAATGTGAGCCTCAGCCACAGGGCACAACTGTGCATTCACCAAGCCTTGCTTTCTACCAGGTGCACCATTTAGGAGCTTATTTATTAGTATTTATTAATAGTCTTAATTTCCCAGTCTCACTAATATGTAAAGCTGAGGCAGAGACGCCACAGCTCCCAAGAGCTCTATAAATTAAACCTAATTGATATAATAGGCCTAATTAGCTGCATGGTGATGGAATCCAGGTGTCACCTTTATATGTTAGCATTGGTGCACTTAACAGGGAACTGCTCTTGTTCATGGTGGAACAGCTGCCATGCTCTTCAGCTGCCAACAGAAGTACCTGTCCGGGCTCCAGACACCAGCCAGTGATTTTGGTCCGGTTCTTTTGGACCATGTCCACTGTGTGAGGTTCCAAATGACTAGAGATTAAATAGCTCTAAATGAAGCCCCAGATCAGCTGTGAGCAGATGGGACAACAGCTGCTTGTTAAAAAGAGCAGTTTCAGAGGAGCGATGGAGATAAAAAGCAACCCATGTCAGTGCGTGCCCCGTGGCCAAGGCCCGTGTGTGGGTGGGCGGCAGGTTTCGTTAGTGGGTCAGCTTCCCCTGCTTCCAAGACCTGTGATAATAAAGCTCTAGCAATAAACTAGCTGTGTAGATACCACGTGAGTGTCGAAGCGTTGTTTGGCCGAATTCTGTGCTGAGGAAGAGGTCAGTGGTGGGGGAGTGTGAACTTATTAGCTGTGATTGCTTACACACTGTGGAACACAGTATACAGGATAAAATATGAAACTTTAAGACGCAAATGCTGCCAGTTAAACATTTGGACACCACTACTCATAGAAGGGGCTTTCCCCTTTTTACTATTTTCCACTTTTTGGAACTATAGTGAGGACAACAAAGCTGTGAAATAACACATATGAAATTGTGCAATGACCAAACAATGTTAAACCAATCAGTATCTTGTATTCAGTACAAGTTATTCATTTTTTCAGGAGATATTTATGAGGAGATTAGAAGTTACAGAGAAAATGGAACTCTTAGAACTCTTAGACCTGAGAAAATCAAGCTCCACTCTTGATTCAAGTATAAAAAAAATCCACAGCTGTTTCTGTCCATCCTTCCGCTGTGAGAAGAACAACTCAACACTATGTGTCTGAAAGGATGTGTGGCTGTCAAGAAGCTGTTACTGAGAAAAAAAAATAGATTTAAAAAAAAATTACAAATCAAACAAAGAACAATGGACTGACCACTTCAGAGTCCAGACCTCAACATCACTGAATGTGTTTGGGATTACTTGGATTGTGAAAAGCAGAAAATGTAACCAACATCTTAGACTTCCTGCGGATAATCCTGCAGATTCCTTTGGAAAACTTAAAGCAAATCTTCTAAAAGGAAAGGAAGCTGTAATAAAGGCAAAGCATGGACCGTTGTTTTGTGGCTTCTGTATAATTATCTGGTGGACAACTTATATGTACTTAATGGCTGTTAGTTGGCTCTTATTTCATTGGCAATCAAGAATATTCCTCTTTATAAAAATGCCTTTAAAATGATTAAAAATGCATATTCAGTTCAGTGTGTCTGAACTTGACCAGCAGTTTATATTCACTAATGGTCAGTGGATCTGTCCACCTGTTACATGAGCAAAGAAAGCAAAGTACGGTAATATAGAAATGTAAGTGATGAGAGCAAGAGCACTGTGCCATTTCTGCAGTTAATTTGTTGATTTTTTTTGTTTTGGCTACTGGGTAAAAATGTACTGTGTTTCTGGAATGCCTTTGGAAGTTTAGTCTTCAGAATGTGAATGGAAACAGTTCAAATTGCTTGTAAGAACAAACAGAAAAAGCACTTTCTGCTCTGATTGTTAAATTCTGATTACGTTGACCTCATCCATATTTATAATATTTTGTTGTCATTTGCATAATTTAAAAGGCAACAACGTTTCCATCTTTTCCTTAAAGAGGTAGATGTGACCGCCGGCTGTTCTTTTAATTGGCTCTTTTTATTTGTTTCCTCAGGATTTGTATTTGTAATTACTTGACAAATACACTGTTATATCAAATATAAGGGTGGTTTTAGGCTAAAGACACATAAAAGAATTAAAGACACTCACCATGAAGTACAGAACTTTAGGGTTGAAGAGGAGCATCACAGAAAATCCTTAGAAATCCGTTTTGAGTGAGCATTCCTGCTTCCCGAAGGTGCTTTAGCCTGGAGGTCAGAGCAGCATGTCCTTCTGCTGCTCCCTCTGTTCTGACCTCTTATCTGGCCGCTGGACTCCTCTCTCAGCTCCACTCAGCTCTGCTCTCCCCTCCTCTACCTAGCGCTCTCGCTCTGTCACACACACACACACACACACACACACAACACACACACCAGTACGGCAGAAAGTTTCCTGAGGCTGCAGGTGTCTCTCTCTCCTCTTCTCTGTCATCCTGCGTTCATTATGTGCTCGGAGGAGCTCAGAGTGTGCTCTCCACCTCCTCTCTCCAGCTGGGTGCAACTCTCTCTCCCTGTCTCTCTCTCTCCCTCCCTCTCTCTCTCACACACTCCTCTTACTTTCTCTCTCCCTCTCTCTCTCTCCCTCTCTCTCTCTCTCTCTCTCTCTATATATATATATATATATATATATATATATGTATATATTATATGTGTGTGTGTGTCTCCCTCGCTCTCTCTATATGTATATATACATATATATATGTAGAGAGAGAGAGAGAGAGGATGACACACACACATATATACATCATCACATTCTCTCGCTTATTTTCTCTCTCTCACTCTCTTTATCTCTCACTCTCGCTTACTCTCTCCATCTGTTTCTTTCTTTATCTCCCTCTGTTTCTCTCTCTTCCTGTTTCTCTCTGTCTTAATGTTTCTCACTCCCTCTCTCTTTCTTACTCTCTTCCACTTGCTCTCTCTCTTCTCCTCTCTCTCTCACCTTGTGTCTTTCTTTCTGCCATCTTGCTCAGAATCACTCCCTCTACGTTCATTTTCTTTGCTTCCTCTGCTTTTTTTAAATACCCTCCACCTTTTCTTCTTCTCCTCACTCTTTATCACTACGCACTCTTATTCTCTCTCTCTCTCTCCTTTCATCTCTGCTCTACCTGTAATTTCTCAATTTGATCCGTTCACAGCTAAATGCTTCGCCTCTCTGCTTTGTAAACAGCTGTTGACCAAAAAGTGACCCGCATCAGGTTCGACTCCACCTTCGTCACATCTGCATGCCACTCTGTTCACCAGATTGAGGCCAATATTCATGAAGCACATTTTCCCCCTCGCTTTATTGCCATATTAGGTTCATGACCACATCCTACTACAGATCAGCCCTGATCATTCTTTGTACTCCATTCACCTTCCAGCTCTATTCAGACCCTCACCTTCATGCTCACGCAGAGAAAAGTGCTCAGAGCACCCGGGGATGGCAGAGGACGTTTAGTTCCACTGTGACGAGTATGTGCGTTTCCCCTGTATTCACTGCGCTGTCCTCGGCTCAGAGGAAGGACAGTTGAATGTGCTCCAACTCTTCTCAGGAGGAACAGCAGTGATGTGAATTATCGTCTGTATTAGTCACCCTCGCATGAATGTGATTAGAGAGAGCAGAGGCTGCAGGAGAGGATCCATGTGCTCATGCTCATACATATGCATGAGCGACATACATGACCTGCCTTGCATGTTGGCACATGTCCTGGTAAAAATAGAGTGAAAAAGTGAAAGTGGGACACTTTTTGGTAGATAGATCAGATATTTATCCATAGCGTAGTGAACAGAGTTGGGAGGGTTACTTAAAAATGCCTTCTGGTACTGATTACTTGTTAAAAATGTGAGCTATCAACTAATCCAAAGGATTACTGTATTAAAGTTATCTGATCACCTTTTGTTACTTTTGTATTACTGATCTTTTTAAAGTTGTGTAATTAAATGAAAACATTTTTTTCAGCAAGACAACTTAAATCTGAGAACAGGAAAAGCAGGACAACTGAAACAAACAATATAGGTGATGGGTCTGAAATTTCGAACTTCTAACACCATTCCAACATCACTATCAGTAATACATCTATTGATGTTCAGTAATCAGTAATAATCTATTGATGTTCAGTAATCAGTAATAAATCTATTGATGTTCAGTAATCAGTAATAAATCTATTGATGTTCGTTGCTATAAAAAACTCTGTCATGAAACTTTTTCTTTCTGATTTTTTCTAGAATTAGAGTTTATCTTTTGCCACAGCTCTCTGTCTCCCTTCTCCATCCTCTCATGCTGTGGCGAGTGATAAAAATCTCATAAGTAGGGATGCACAGTAGCAATCGGCCAAGATTGGAATTGACCGATTTTGACATTGATAGAAATCGGCCCGCTGATTGGTTTTTATTTTGGCTGATCTGTGCAGTTTTATGTGGTGAATAACATTAGTTAGTGCACTCACATTGTATTTGACTGCGGTTGCTATACCAATATCAGAATATCAGGATAACTATTCATGACGTATTATGCTAAATGGCCAGTGACCCTTTTACTTTTGATGTAGCACTTTGTTTGATTCACATTATTTATAGGCAACTGATTTAAACTTGAAAAACAAATGCCAGTTTGGCCCATTAAACAGCAAACAATATTATTTATTTAAAAAAGGCTGATAAGAGTAATCTCAAAAAATGGCCAGTTTGGCTGAAAAATAATTTGAATCAGCCATAAAAATCTGTGATGCATTCAGTGCATCCCTACTCATGACAAAATCTGCATTTAGATGACAAAGCTCATAGAGATCACCATGACTGAGAGTGGTGGCTAAAGTAATCCTGCTAGTAATCAACTTATTTGTAATGTATCTATAATCTGATTACTGTCTTTTTTTGTAATGGAATAGTTTTTTGTGTCCTGATTATGTAATGCTGTTACATTTATTGTCTCACTACCCAATTCTGATAGTGGATGTCACTGTTGGCCCACACACAGATGATTAGAGGATAGCTTACTAGTGGCGCAACTGTCTAAATGCCAGAAGATTGTATTCGGTACCCGTCCATGGCCGGGAGTCCGAAACGGCATAATCGGCCTCCCTCTCGGACCAGTACTCAGTGTGATGATAGCCAACCTGCCAGTCTGTTAGCTGATGTAACAGAATTGACAGATGTTAACAGTGTTCTCCTCAAAGTGTGTTGAGCTGTCCAGTAATGTTGAATCAGTGGCAGTTTGAAAAGATGCGGTGTCGCTTTATTTGTCTCAGAGGAAGCAGGTGCTAGTCTTCACCCTTCCAGCCTGATAGCATCATGTGGTTGGTTAGTGTTGAGTAAAACATTGGAGGTCCAGGCAAGAATGCCACTGCCTAAAAGAGTCCTTGGACTAGATTCCTAAACTACATTCACCACCACTGTGAATCACTCTTGAGAGATATGTGGCTGTTTGTTTGTCACAAGCCTCATAAATGTCTTAAAACAGAGTTTTTATTTGGACATTACAGATGCCACAACACAGTTGGAAACTACTTGAAATAGAAGTAAAAAGTCATTCAGCATGAGTTTATCGACTAATAGAAAGAACATTTAAATTCAAATCTGAAGAACATTTTCATGTGTTAAAATGTGATTTTCTGTCCACGTCTAAGCTTTTCAGATCAATGGTGGCTTTCTTTCCTGTGTGGCAGTGCGTGTTTATCTCCTGACACAGCCAGCAGTGTGTGTGGCAGAGCAGAGAGACGGTAAGTTTCGTCCTCTGAGCCCTGCCGAGCTCATGGCCGTCGATTCCATCTGCAAAGAGCCACTCCCATGAGCCATGGCCTAAGCAGGCAGGCTCTGATAAGGCGCACTGAGGCTCCTAGAAGGAAAAAGGGAGAAAAATAACCTTGGGAATCTTTTGAACCTGATGAGATCCTTAAAAACCTATTAGAGGGTGCTGCACCCTTAGCCTCCCACCACAACCTGGTGTGATGGATGCCATTGTGGAGGGAGGGGTGGCACGCAGTTGGCAGTTTGAGGTGACAGGATGAAGATTAAATGATGGGATAAATAGATAAACCTGTCTGCATCCACTGAAATCACCCCCTTTTGACCCAGCCTAAGACTTCAACAAGGTTGTCCTTGTTTCACATCAGCCACAGAGCCCTGACACATTTGGGATGATTTGAAAGGGCCTATAACCTACATTTTTCTGTTTATTTGTTTGTTTATTTATTTATTTATTATTTACTAATTCATTCATTCGTTTTTACATCCGTATAGCTTTTATGTGATTTTTATGTACAATATGTGATTGTAATTTATGTTTACCTCACCGTTTGTCAATGTCTCTATTCTTAGGTTCTTATTCTCGCTGTGCCTTGATTGATTGATTAATGCCGTGTTAAATAGACATCCTCTACAGGGAACACACTTCTTGTAATTCACAATTACTGTTTATTTGTTATATTCAGGAAATAAAAAAAAAACACACACACATAAATTTGTGTACATATATATATATATATATATATATATATATATATATATTATATATATATATATATATATTATTTGAAAAAGGAAGAGGTCAGGTTTTCGATAATGTGACCTTTTTAATATAAGTACAGTGTCTGAGATGATTTGTTATGTGCTGATAAAAGACAACAAGTCTTATCTCAGACACTGCGACCAGAGGTAAGTAGTCTTAAACTCATACTCATGTAAAAAGAATTGGTTACCTTTTCATTCCAGCAAAAATGTTTTTGGTACTGTTGGAGCCCATATTGTGTAAATCCAAATTTCCCTTCCTTTTTTAATTTAGTTCAGTGTAATATGTAAACACTGCAAAAGTACAAAAATGTACCATTCTCTTAGCAGTCTCTACAGTCCATATATTCAAAACTAAGCTGCAGAAACAGCCTGTCCTGTGTTCTGAAAACATTTACGTATATCCAACTATTCAGCTTACAGCAGTTCAGCTCCGACCATTCACACTGAAGTTGTAAGTAGTGTTTCAGCCTAGACTTAGGCACAATACAGGGCAGCCAATGAGAACAGAGATAATTTGCATCGTTTACACTTAAAGGTGCAGTGAGAAAACAGACCCCGTTTAATTCCAAGGGATAAAAGAGGTTGGATAATGGTCAAAAAATCAAGTATGACTATTTAGGTCTATAAAACCACATAAACACTATAATTGGATGACTTTAAGTGGGAAAAAGTTAAAATGCAAGAAAAATGCAGGATACAGGGCCTTTAATACATGCATTACGATGTTTAACTTGTGCTTAGTGGTGTTGCTCTCCATGTTCTGTGGTGTTTCTGTAGTTAGATTCTGTGGTGCAAGCTCAGAGAGTGGCCATGCCATCTAAAGCTCATCACTTTAATTACTCGTTAATTGCTATGAGTAGATAACTCACTTTACTGAGATATTATTAATAGACTTGTGGAATAGCACAGTGTGTTTGAGTGTGCCAGTTCATTATAGTAGCCTCGATTGTGAGTCAAAGCTGCACCCTGATGTAATTGTTTCCTTCTTTTAAATCAACAACTACTACTGCCACCAAATGTAGCTCTGAAAAGTTTGCAGATGGAAAGACCTTTGATTGTTTTGCAAAACATTGATGGACGGTCAGAACACACAGCGAGATTTGTTGCAGTTACGTGAAAATAAAAGGGCGGGTTGTTTTATTACTGGTAGTGAACTTTGTGCTGACTGGTTCAGAACGTGGCTTTTTGCACATCAAGTCATCAAGTCTGTCAAATCAAGTCATCAAGAATGTTTCAACCTAGACTGCTTTTTGAATTAGGCCACCTCATTACAACAGAGGTCATTTACATACAGTTGTATGCAAAAGTTTGAATACCTCCAGTCAGATTACATGTTTTGTTTTAGTTCTGTTTATGTGCAGGAAAAAAATAAAACATACAAAATAAAATGTGACATAACTTTTGCGTAGGCCACATTTTCTGTTTCATTCTTTCCCTGTATGTTAAATTCAGCGAATAAACAGTTAGGGTGTATTAAAATGTGCAGAAGTGCATTCTCTGTAGAGAATAACGTGTAACTTATCTTCACATCAACAAACACATATAATTTGACCAGGGGTGCACATACTTTTGCATTAGACTGTAAAGGCAAAAGAAAGATCAGAAATGGTCATGTAAAAATTTATTATTACAGATTTTTAACATTATAAAAATGTCAAGGAAAAAAAAACAAGAAAAATGTAGGGTACGGCACATTATGTTTCCCTCCACTGTGCATCTTGTGCATTTTGAGCTGTACACTGTGAGAGGAGAGAATTATATTCCATAAGATGAATTTTTCAGTATACTCGCCTTGTTTTGTTTTTATGGAATCTGGTGGTAAGTGTGCTTCTTGCCATGAGGAGTGAGTCATTTGGCTTGTGGCGTCTTTTAAGAGAAGAGTATCCTTCCTTCATCCTCCACACTTTCTAGCAGAACTCGTTTTGCTTTCACCCTGTCTCTCTTCCCTCTTCCTACCACACATTTAGACACACACACACACACACCCTTGTCGTGAAAAATTAATTGAGTTTTTCTCCGAGAGGCAGCTGAAGGTTTTGACGTGGTCGCCATTTCCGTATGTGCGAAAAAGCATCTTTTGCTTTGTGTGTGCGTGAAGCTGTTTGTACTTAAAAAGCCTCTCTTTGGAATAATTACATGTGAAATTGCCTTAAATAGTGCAAAGAAAGTGAGGTTTGAGTGTGTATGTGTGACTCGAGGTGACTGGGTGACTGGAAAAGCACTCAGGAAAGAAGAGTAAAAGAAATAAAGAAAGGGTAAAAGACTTAAATACATATCAAGAATGAAATGTTATTATTAATTTTGTTGGTGATTGACCACTGAGTTACATTGCATAGCCCGTCTGTTCAGAGCCACAGGGGGACAAATTAATATGTACTGACTGTAGCCCATCTGTTGCTGCCCAATTATTAGCACCCTCTGCCACATCTACCATTGGAAGGGGACCACCAGGACCACTGCTGACCAGATATTATTTTAGTGGTGGAACACTCAGCACAGCAGTGGCTCTGACATAGTAGACTGGTAGTAAATCACTTTATTTGAACCCTTCTACAGAATATTGACATGTGCCATAAGAATGTGATGGCAGATATGCTGTGCTGTTATGTGTTGTCATGACAGATTATGTCCAGTAATGTAACAGTGTCATACTACCATTGCCGGTAATTGTCATGACAGCATGTGGGATAAGCCATGATGACATCAAACATTATTATGTCGGTCTTGACATTAACCGGTAATGGTAACATGACACTATTATAGTACTGAACATAATCTGTTATGACAGCATGATATCTGTCGTGACATGTTTTTAGCATGGTTATGTCAATGTTATGTAGCAGAATTGAAGTAAGGTATTACCATAGAATGATCAACTTTATGTTTACAATGTCAAAACCATAAATTCACTGTTTGATCCCAAATAGTATTTTTCTACCATTAAAATCATTATCAATAATGGCATGTGTATTTATTAATGCATTTTTAAGTTACACTCCACTTCGACCTTCCAGTTCATCCCAAAGGAGTTGAGGTCAGGGCTCTGTGCAGGCCACTGGAGTTCCTCCACCCTAAACTCGTCAAACCATGTCTTTATGTGCCTCATTTTGCTGCTGCCACAAAGTTGAAAGCATATGATTGTCTTTAAATGTCTCTGTATGCTGTAGCATTAACATTATCTTTCCCTGGAACTAAGGAGCCAAGCCCAAACTATGAACAGCTCCAGCCCATTATCCCTCGTCCATCAAACTTTACTGTTGGCACTATACATTCCAATAGGTAGCGTTCTCCTGGCATCAATTACCAGACAGTGACGGGTGATTCATCACTCCAGAGAACATGTTTCCTCTGCTCCGGAGTCCAGTGGTGGCGTGCTTTACAACGCTCTAACCTGTGCTTTGGTATTGCACATCTTAGGCCTGTGCGCAGCTGCTCAGCTATGGAAACCCATTTTGTGAAGCTCTTGATGCAGTTGTGATGATGTTGCTTCCAGAGGCGGTTTGGAACTCTGTAGTGAGTGATGGAACAGAAGATGGGCCATTTGCACTACGCGCTTCAGCATTCGGCAGCCCGCTCTGTGAGTTTGCACGGTCCAATGCTTACTGCTGACTTGTGGCAAAAGTGGCACCCTAAGACAGTGCCACATTTGAAGCCACTGAGCTTTTCAGTACAACCCATTCTACTGCCAAAGTTTGTCTATGGAGTTTGCATGGCTATGTGCTTGATTTTAAACACCTGTTAGCAATGGGTGTAAATGATATACCTGAATAAATAATTAGGAGGGATGTTCACATACTTCTACATACAGTGTAACTAGCTAACCTGACAATGTGTCTGCGTATACTCACTCTGCTGCTCACCTGCTTTCTCACTCTCATTTGAGTCGCTGTCTTTTTAAAAATAAAATGTCTAAGTTCAAACCTGCAGCACTCCTTGTATATGTGTGGTAGATGCTAGTGGTAGTCTGTTGTTGAAGATCCACTATAGGTGCCTAATAAAGAGGACAATATACAAAATTGTCTTGTTTCAATACTTATTTTAACTGTATACTTAATTGTATGTTCAGGAAAAAAAATCTCCTTTCCTGGATGCAAAATGTCTCAGAATCTGAGCATTTTTATATGTTAGCATTCTTATGAAGTTTAAACTGCTTCTTTTATGCAGTCAAACCATTTGTATGCAAAGAATGGGTCTGATTGGTATAGATTACTCAAAACTCTGGGCATTTGATTCAGAAAGGAGCACTGTTGGTGACATGTTTAGGGACTAGGCAGAACGGCAACATAATAACTAAGAAGATTGGGTTGAACTGACATCTATCTACCATAGATTGCATTGTGAGCTTAGCTAGTCATCCACTGAATTTAGTAAAAAATCAAGCCACTGACTGAGTATCTAGGAGTTGTACAGGGCTGAGGTGGCAACCCAGCGGTACAAGTGGAGGAGGAGACAGTGAGAAGCAGATTACTCAATCAGAACACACTCGCCCTCCACTATGTTAGCCTCAGTGAGCTAACTGGCTTTGTAATGCAGATGTGTGAACATGATGTACATACATTTTGTGAATAATTGCTTGGTCTGGCTGAAAGCTTTTCTTTAGAACCTTGTTGCATTGTTATTGCTTACTTGCAGAGTGATGTATTGTTGTGTCAACAGTCATATATAACAGATGGAATAGTTTGCTCCCTAAAATCCTTTCTGAACATAGCAAATCAAAATACTATGGTTCTGAAATATTAAGCGTTCAGAGTAGTTTGCTGATATGGTTTATAAATAGCTTTGCTGGTTTGAAAATGGTTCAGCAAGCTCTGCCGCTGAAGTTTGTTCACTCGATCCCTCACCTTGCCGAGCACTCATCCAATAAACTTTACACAGACTAATAAAGTAATGGAACGGCCATTAAAGGGGATTTCCAGCGATTTTTTAAAAGTTCTGCGTAGTTAAATGGTTAAAATGTAAACAAAGTCATGCAGGGAGGTTTGAGGTGAAATGCTGTGTTCTTTCTAACTTACTAAGTAAGAATTGTTCACAGTGGTGGTGACAGGAACCAGAGGTCTGAAGATGCCTCTGAAAGCTCCCTCACTGAAAGTTATTACATGAAATGGTTATTACCGTAGTTTTGCAATAAGCTTTTGGCTTCTGATGTACTTTTTGTAATCCATTCATGGTGGAGAGGTACATGCAGAAGGCAAAATAGTAGAAAACTTTCAGATTTCAGACACCATTTACCATTAGCAAAATTACATGTACAAACTCTGAAGATGTGTCGGTTTACTGGTGGTTTGGGATGGTAAATAAAATGGCTGTGTTGTTGACATTGTGACCCCTGGTTCCCATCACCAGCACTGTAAAGAAATCTAAATCAGTAAGTTTCTCTACAGTAACCCATTTCATATCAAACCACACTGAACGACTGTTTAAATTTTAATGATTGAATTATGCAGATGTTTTGAATTATTGGCGGAATTCCCATTTGAGATGGCATCGGGGATTCTCCAGAGGGGAAATGGTGAAGCCCAGTTGACGAGAGCACATCAAAACCAGTACTGAAATTGTCAGAATGTGTAAAAACTCCAGCAACACTGCTGTGTCTGATACATTCATACTAGCACAACATTGGGACATTGGGTGCCACTACCATATTGGTGTCTCTGCTGTGCTGATAGACACAAATAGGATCTGGTCAGCGGTGGTCCTATAGTGGTTAATTTTTATTGATTGACAGGGTATTGGGGGGCTGATAAATTGTGCAGCACCTGATGGGCTGCTAGCAGTAAGAGGCACAAGGTTTAACCTACAAAGTCACCTAAATGTTTGATGACATAAATGAGGGAAGCTTCAAGTTAAATGGCCTAACTGGCAACTCTGTCTGTGTGTGTGTGTGTGTGTGTGTGTGTGTGTGTAAAGCAACAGAATATTTTGTGAGGCCTTTAAGCAGTGTGAAGAGAGAGGGGCTGCCCAGGCCTCCTCACATCCATTCAGCTCCTGCGTCTGTCCCCTTTCATCTCTGCACTTAGGCCGTTTCCACGGAGATCGCCTTGGTTCGACTCTCCTCATCACTCATTTAGCCTCTACCCCCTCCCCGCCCCGTCCACCCTACACTCTCTCTCATCCCTCTCTCCATGCATCACTCTCTTTCTGTCTCGCTCTGCCCATCCCCAGTTCTCTTCTCAGTCTGCCCTCCTCTCTCTTCACTCAGTAACCTCTCTGCGCCGCCCGTTCTGTTTTGTAACATGTTTACCTTGTTAAACTGTCACCATGACTGTACATAAATCTCCATCTCGGCGGCAGCAATTCATTGTATAAAAGGACACACTTTTGCTGGAAGCCAGAAGTCTGATCATTGCGTTAATGTAACAAAACTACATTATTTGACGTTGTGCACTCTCTCTCCCCGCTCTCTTTCAGGAGCTATGTAGATAAAAGCCTTAAAGGGATGGAAAGAAATCTGAATTACACAACTTTCTACTATTCACAAAAGTGGCTGATCATCCAAGGCGTTGTTTGGTGGCTGAAGTTTGTTTTTTTTTTAGTTTGCACTGGACTTGTTGGTAACAAGTAATGAAAGCATATTGCCACCAGTTACTGCAACTGTATATAAATGCACAAAGTATGTCACATGGCTGAAAAAAACATACATCTTAAAGTTTCAGTTTGTCTTTTCTTTTGTCCACTCCTATTTTTTGTCCACTCTTATACATTTTAAAGACAACAGTGTACTACACAGTACATTGTTTGGTTTTATACAGTTTTTAATTTTGTGTTTTTTTTCACCAATTGAAAATGCCACCTTCCCTTTACATTGTTTCGGCATTTCATAATGAATAGACCAACTAAAATGGTCCAAATTTACAAGGAAAATTTTGTTATATTAGTGTAAATTGAAGTGAATGTACTTTCTCCTATATTTTTGGTCATCATTTGGAGATGTTTTCATGAGTTTTTCGTACAACAGCAACAATATGGTTCATGTATGTGCATGTGTTGTCATAAACAGTAATAAAGACTCCACTATTTATTACTTATCAGGGGGAAAGCCCCTAGTAAACCCACATACCCTATAAGCCCCTTCACCTTTTTATTTGTATTATTTAAAGGTGCCGTAGAATGCATTTATTCAGCATTTCATATTGTTATCTGATGTCTACACAGAAGGTATGTGACTTTGGTCAGAGTGAAAAATGCCCTGGTGCGGTTTTACACGATTATTTACAACCCTGTGATTTGGGCCTAGAATGAAACAAGCTGTTTTCCCTCTTTTGGTGGGCTTATGAATAAAGGGGGGGCTGGAATGAACCTTACCCACGGTTAGTTAAGGTGTCGTGCTACTAGTATACTACACTAGCATTTCACACTAATGTTTATCAGAATCAACATTCACAGGAGTTTTCAAACACAATGTGTCTGTTTTTTCCTCAAATCATATTGGCATGTCTGTGACTGACTGAAGACTGAACACGGGGGGATCCTGTAGTGGTCTGGGATGGTATGGATCCATGTCTGAATCAGAATTGTTTATTAATCTTGTACTTGACCAATCACATTGTGTTTCATGATGTTTTTCTTCTCCCTGACTTACAAGGCGTCTTGGAATGAAACATATAAGTGTGTACACACAAAAACGCATTTTTACAAGCCGGTATTCACAAACAGCCTGGGAAAAAGTCAGTATATGTAGTATAGATGTATGTATATATGTATGTATATGTATTTGTGTGTATATGCATGGACCCACCACTTCATTAAGTACACAATGATCAGGACCCTTGCAGGACCGCCACAAAGCAGGTATGATTTGGGGGGTGGATCATTGTCAGCGCTGCAGTGACACTGACATGGTGGTGGTGTGTTAATGTGTGTTGCGCTGGACTGAGTGGATCAGACACAACAGTGCTGCTGGAGTTTTTAAACACCTCAGTGTCACTGCTGGACTGAGAATAGTCCACCAACCAAAAATATCCAGCCAACAGCGTCCTGTGACCACTGATGAAGAAGTAGTGATCCTACTGTTGGATATAATGGCGCTGGAGTGAAATACACTGTGTTGCTAAATGCAGCTTTTCACTACAGAAAAATTTGAAATGCGTTTTGTATAGTTGGAAGGTGTGCTGGCATCAGGAGTGTTTGAAATTAGAACACAGTGGACAGTGGTGTGAGCACACTCACACTCACCTAGGGATGGGCGTTCCAACTCTTTTCAGTGGTCAGATCAATCAGCTCAGCTCACCAGTAAGAGCTTTTAAATTCCAAACAAAGCTAAGTTAGCAGTATTATGAAAGATTTAGTTTTCAACAATTCCTAGTTTAGATTCTTATGAACAAAAGTTGCATTATATTACAAAACACTAAATCAGTAAATATGGAAAATGACTGTCTAGATATGACTGCCCAGCAAATGGGCTTACATGCCAAACTTGGAAGACCTGCTGGTACAAAGACATACTTATTGTTGATTAGGTAACAGACAGGAACACAGATGAAATTAAAGAGAAACTGCAATAAAAGAACATAATAAATGTTGAATGACTGAAAATGATGGTATCTAATGTTGTTAAGGTAATCATTAAGGGCTTGAAGGAAAAATCTGATTGCTGAATTAATGCACCAGTGCTCCTTGGTAAAAAGCTTATGTATATATTGTTGCTGCCAAAGAAAAACAAATGTCTCCAAAATAGCAGCTTTAAAGGTAAGGGCAAAAATGCCTGTAGCTTTTAATGCAAGTTAATCTAACGAGATTTTATTTTAAGTTACTTTAGAGCATTTCTATTGGTCCATTTATCATGAAATTGTCACACAATGTAAAGGACAGCTGCTGTGTTCAAATGACAGAAACAGATATACTTTTTTTTCTGGGCAGTAACAATATATATCACATGTTTACAGTCTTATTTAAGCGGTAGGGCTACGTCATATTGGAAACACTGTGACTCACACAAACACTACCATAGTCTGATCCTTTCATGTAACTTTTGTCGCTGTTTTCCTGCCGTTTTTCTCTTTTAATTCATCTTCCTTTCTGAGCATTGACTTCGCTCTGCTTCCTGCATCTCTATCTCACATTATTTCAGGCTTTACATGGACCTTTTCTGTCCTCCTTTTCAAGATTGCACCCTCCGTATGGAATGAATAGTATGATCTGAGCCGCCAGCTGCCATGCACCTCCGCTTACTCTGCCTACAGCAGCGTAGGGTGATGAGATTTGTGCTCAGAGAAAGAGAGATAGTGACTAAAAAAGAGAGAGAGAGAGACTGTGCTTTGATTTTCTGATTTCCTTTTGTATAGAGAAAGCGAGGGCCAACAACCAGAATTTTGTTGTGACTTGTCTTGTAATTTGGGAGACAGAGAAGTGTACAAACTGTGATTGAACTTTCTCATTATTTTGGGTTGATTTAAGGGTGTTGATCAGTTAAAGCGTCTGAACTCTGTTAGCTGACTGAATCCTGTTCTAACCGTCTCCCTAAATTCAATCTTTTCTGTAGTTTTTTTTTCATCTCATTATTAAACATAACCTGTTGTAACAGTCTCTCATGATGAGCATGTGAGTCTGCTAACAGAGGCTCTCTGTGTATATACAGCACAGTGCAAAGGTTTTAGGCACCTGAGAAAATTAGAGTTAACTCCTTTTTCATTAAATGAGGTTTCCTCCTGTTGAAGTTGTTTTATTGTGTTTAAATTACATTTTTTATTGTGGCAGTTGTACATGACTTTTTAATATGAAGAAAGCTGCAGTTTATGTTCTATCTCGGCACAGCTGTCTTTGTGGAGAGATGCGAGTTGTTTTCAGAGCAGGGGGTTCTCACTCTTCCTCTTTTACCCCTCATTGCTCACTAGCAGCTCAACACAGAGTCCTAACGTTTCACACACAGGGAGACAACAAGGTTCTAGTTAATCTGATAACAAAGTTACCAGAAAATAAATTTTAGTAGTTATCATTTAATACCTGGTTTGGCTAATCAGTTTTTTATCTTGTTAAATCAAGTGTGCTGCTGATGGAGTTTAACACATCTATGTGATGGCTGGAGGTAGCCTGTGTTCTTCTAACCAACTCCCATGATGTCAACTATTGTTTCGAATTGTTTAAAAAATTGTTTGAAAAATATTTTTGAAAAATATTTTTGAAAGTCTTGTTACCTTTTCCTGTATTTATATACATTTATTCTGATTTATAGTGTTTTTACAAGCACAAGGACATTTACTGCCAAAATCAATGGCTTTAACTATTGTGCATAGGTGCCTGAGACTTTTGCACAGTACTGTATGTGTGGACAGAATCCATCCACTTAAGCGAGGCGTGTGTGTTTTGTCGTTCATGATATACAGCTGCTGTAGGCAGATATGCATTATAGCTCAATTCCTGTGTGCCATATCACACAGATCACTAGCATATGCTCACACACACACACAATCACACACACACATGTCTCCGTCTGTCCTCTCACACTCATCCCCCCTGGGCTGAAGGACACTCTGATAAAACTGGTTCGGTTGGCCTCTGTGTGATAGGTTTGTGTGAGTGAGTGTGGATGTGTTTCTGGGCAGGAAAAGGATTAGTGATTACATTGTGTGTGCGTGTTTGTGTGTGTGTGACCTCTGTGTGCCTCATGTGTGGTCACCAGAAGCATCCACTGTGTGAAAGCGTGTCCTCTAGTGGAAGGACATTTGACAGTTGCAGTGATTGTCCTTTGCCAAACCTCGGAAACGTCACACTATTGGCATTCATTTATTCTGTAACAATCAGATACTGTTATTTCACTCCTGTGGCTCCTCCCTATATATTCTTGTGTTCTAAACGTCATTGGTGTCACACAACCAGGGACGATTCAACTGCTTAAATGGCAAGGATCCCCTGGCAGATCCACAGTTTTATTGCACACTTCTAAAACCTAAGAATAACCAGTTTGTAGTCCATGTAGTTACTGAATAATAAGCCTTAGTATGTAATAAACCTGAGATTTTAAGGGGTTGCTGCAAGGGTTTATGTGGGCTAAAACAAGTGATTCATGGCCTCTGAATGGCCTTTTTTAATGAGATTTATTCATTTCTCCTCCACCCGTCCACACACATTCACCAGTGATTCTCTCTATATGCATGTCTTTCATATCTGTGAAACATCAGCTCTGATGCTGATTGATTGCTGTATCAGATGCATTTGACTTGACTCTAGACTTGACTTTTGACCTAAGAATTAGGTACTTATTGCAAAATTTATGAACTCAAAGAAAAAGAGCACAAGCATCTTACAAGAGAAGTTTTATTTGAAAAATTCCTAAAATAATGTTTTTTTGTAGTTCACTTCCTGTGACATCAACATCAGCCTACTGCTCCCTGTAGCCAGGTTGCCATGTTAGCGCTAGACTGATTGCCGTCTTATTTGGCACTGATATGAATTGAGAGTGCGACGTTAATTAAATTAATTTCCGCCAAGAAAAAGAAGTAGAAATAGAGAAAGGTGAGCTGTTTCACTGGAACAGTTCTACAGTGTTTTAATCAAGAAAAAGGGATTTTAACTCTTACCACATGGTAGTGGAGAAGTTCCACAGCATCGCTACAGCACATGCAAAGTTCAGAGTCATTTCAAGTACTGCACTCATGTGGTTTTATTGGAATAAAACTTTTTGAAACATCAAGTTTAATACATTTCGGGGATGTATCAGGTCTGCTATCAGCTAACTAACTTCATAAACTGTCTCTTTTAAAGCTAAAAATAAAGAGTAAGGCTTCCAATTTGCCAGCTTCTTATTCAAACTTTCGTTTCCAGCTCAAATGATGCAGCAGTTACATTCTGGTACCTGAACAGATCAAAATATATAAAAGCTAATTAAGTAATAAGTTTCCTCTCTGGAAATCATTTTATCTGGTTAAGACTTATAGCACAGTGTAAAGTCCTTTTTGGTGTAACTTCAAGAGATACAAAACAAAACAGTCCAACCAAAACCATTAATTCTTTTAGCAGGTCCAGTACATAAGCTTTGGCTGTGCATACACTCTTAGAGGTCATTTGGTACTGTAATATATTTGAAAATATCATGTCAGTGGATTTTTATCAGAACTGCCCAGCACTAGTGTGAGAGCTGCACTGTGCATCTGAGGAGTTTCAGGGCTGTGATTTGAGCTGTCAGGTGTCGCACACCCGGGCCGCCTGTGTGTGCTCTGAATGTGACCCCTGGAGTGTGTGGTAAGTGTAGTTGGGAGTGTTCTAGAAGCAGTGAGGGGGACAACGTGACTCCAGAGCAGCAGGTGGTAAGTTAATGGAAGTTAAGTGAGGTCTATTTCTGCTGTCTTCTTTTAGCTGTGAGTAAAGAACAGATTCAGAGCACAAGCCCCTCGCCCTCCCACCCCACCCACACTGTGGATAATTCACACATAATATGCATTCAAGTGTTTGTTTATAAGTCAGTCGCAGAAGGGTTTTCCTGATTTTACCAATTATCCACATTTTAGAATAATAATGAAGGCATCAAAAATGTGAAATAACACATATGGAATTATGCAGTGACCAAAAGTTTGCTAAACAAACCAAAACTCTCTTATAATTTAGACAAATTAGCCACCCTTTGCCTTGATACAAGTTTTAAACTCATGAAGCTGCTTGAGAGAATGCTGAAGAGAGTGTAAAATCAAGCAGCTTCATGAGTCGCTGCTTGAGAGATGCTGCTGAGATGCTTTTTTCAGCAGGACTGAAGAAGATACATATTGTCGCTGTCAGAAAAGCTCCTTTCTCCAAAGTGGTACTTTTACAGGAGAAGGAAAAAACATTCTTAACTCATTATAGATGTTATTATAATACAATTTTTTTCATGTAATTTTGGAGCAGTTCTATCAGTCCATTCATCATTACATTTTAACACAAGGCAAAGAGTAACTGGGGTTTTCAAATTACACAAAAAAGACAGACAAAAATTGAGATGCAAGGTTTTTTCGCCAACAGCTGAGGTTTTACTGAATGCTGAAAACTATGTACAGTGGTGTGAAAAAGTGTTTGCCCCCTTCCTGATTTCTTATTCTTTTGCATGTTTATCACACTTAAATGTTTCAGATCACCAAACAAATTTAAATATTAGACAAAGATAACAAGTAAACACAAAATGCAGTTTATAAATGAAGGTGTTTATTATTAAGGGAAAAGAAATCCAAACCTACAGGGCCCTGTGTGAAAAAGTGATTGCCCCCTAAACCTAATAACTGGTTGGGCCACCCTTAGCAGCAACAACTGCAATCAAGCGTTCGCAATAACTGGCAATGAGTCTTTTACAGCGCTGTGGAGGAATTTTGGCCACTCATCTTTGCAGAATTGTTGTAATTCAGCCACATTGGAGGGTTTCCAAGCATGAACCGCCTTTTTAAGGTCATGCCATAGCATCTCAATCGGATTCAGGTCAGGACTTTGACTAGGCCACTCCAAAGTCTTAATTTTGTTTTTCTTAAGCCATTCAGAGGTGGACTTGCTGGTGTGTTTTGGATCATTGCCCTGCTGCAGAAACCAAGTGCGCTTCAGCTTGAGGTCACGAACAGATGGCCGGACATTCTCCTTCAGGATTTTTTGGTAGACAGCAGAATTCATGGTTCCATTTACCACAGCAAGTCTTCCAGGTCCTGGAGCAGCAAAACAGCCCCAGACCATCACACTACCACCACCATGTTTTACTGTTGGTATGATGTTCCTTTTCTGAAATGCTGTGTTACTTCTACGCCAGATTTAATGGGACATACACCTTCCAAAAAGTTCAACGTTTGTCTCATCAGTCCACAGAGTATTCTCCCAAAAGTCTTGGGGATCATCAAAATGTTTTCTGGCAAAACTGAGACAAGCCTTTATGTTCTTTTTGCTTAGCTGTGGTTTTTGTCTTGGAACTCTGCCATGCAGGCCATTTTTGCCCAGTCTCTTTCTTATGGTGGAGTCATGAACACTGACCTTAACTAAAGCAAGTGAGGCCTGCAGTTCATTGGATGTTGTTGTGGGGTCTTTTGTGACCTCTTGGATGAGTGGCGTTGCACTCTCGGGGTAATTTTGGTCGGCCGGCCACTCCTGGGAAGGTTCACCACTGTTCCGTGTTTTCGCCATTTGTGGATAATGGCTCTTACTGTGGTTCGCTGGAGTCCCAAAGCTTTAGAAATGGCTTTATAACCTTTTCCAGACTGGTAGATCTCAATTACTTTGTTTCTCATTCGTTCCTGAATTTCTCTGGATCGCAGCATGATGTCTAGCGTTTGAGGATCTTTTGGTCTACTTCACTTTGTCAGGCAGGTCCTGTTTAAGTGATTTCTTGATTGATAACAGGTGTGTCAAATGTCACATTAAGTGTGTTCTCTGCAGAGGATGTGGTAACTTGTTTTCACCTTGAAAATCAACAAAACATGATTTGACCATCATGTTCAAATGTGTGCATACAGCTATACATACATAGGCATCAATTTCTATTTTATGATTCTCTTAGAGGCTAATTCATAGCATTTAAGCATAAGCCTTGAGGTGAGATCACTATAAAAGCATGAAAAATATACGTTGCATCAGGTGAAGGGATGCATGATAATATTCATCGGTGTTTGCAGATATTTGCTTAAAAAATTTATCAGCATCAGACAGTTTACTTAGATATTTCAGTGTGATATTTGATGTTGTATTAATTGCATTCCAGAATGTTTAAGCAACGCTGGGCTACTGTGCTAAAATAGCTGTATTTTATTCTTTGTACTGCTTTTTTTACTGCAACCCTACAGAAATAAGAGTTACATTTCTCTGTAATGGTAATCCAGGTGGATTTAGTCCCAATTTCTACATTTAAAAATAAGTATCATTATCAGCAGACAGTTACCTGAAAAATATCAGCTATCAGCATCAGCCAGCAATTCTTATATCGGTGCATCCCTAATCACATGTCCAGACTCATACTTTAAATGTAGACTGGCTTCTTTCCCTCTATCTCACATATGCTCATCTCAGCCATTTTCCAGCCAGCAATGCTGCAAAATAATCTTGACCTCGAGGCTGAGATAAAGAGAGCAGGGAGACAGATAATGATAACTGAGGAATGGATCATCCCACGCACACACGCACACACACGCCTCTCGTCACAAATGGAGAAAGTCATCAAGCAGAAAGAGGTCGAGGCAATACTGGCACCCCTATGAGAAAGCCCTCCCATCTGCAGGCTGACCTCTCATCCGGGCAGGAAGTGCACTGCGTCTGCTCGGTCGTGTCCATCTGACTGCCCTAATTCAATCTGCTGCAGAGCCCAGAACCTAACGGTCATTTTCAGGGGAACCTGCTGGTGTAATAAAGGTCAACTCTTCTAAAGTAGCTGCACCTCGGGGAACGCCGTGAGCAGTTCAGCAGGGAAAACGTGAAAGCTGAAGCGAGACGCTAAAGGTACAAGAGAGAAAGTCAGTTGGTGAGGTTTTCTTCTCACAACAGACGTAATGCACAAAGACCTGTTGACAAAGGAGTGGATTTATATCCTCACCTTCCTTTTCCTTCTGCCCCACCATCTCTCTGTTGTCTGTGTTATCTCTTTGAAGTTAGCATGAATGAACTGTTGCAATAAATAAAATAAGACTTGGATGCATGTCTTACTTAGAACTTACTTAAGTAACTTTCTCATGGGTAGAACTTGCTTCAAACAAATTCACAACCAGGCGTGGAAACTACTTTAATTATAGTAACTACACTTGTTTACTATATTTGAGTTATTTGTTAAGATTTGTACTTTACTCAAGTATTACTGAAATTGGGAGCATGTTTAGCTTTTGCTGTATTAAAGATACTTTAATGTACATTTATTTTTTGCTTTTATATACTTGAGTTTGTTTATGTGAAGATGCTTGACATAGAGCACATACTTCCACTTAAAGGGCCCATATCCTACATTTTTCTTGCTACATTAAGGTGGCTTTTGTGTGGTTTCATGTACCAAAAACAGTACATGACTTTTTTTCCAACCTTTCTTTATCCCTTAGACTTTAACAGGCTGTTTTTGTTACTATGCCTTAAGACTATTATATGTAAATGAGCTCTGTTCTGATCAGCTGTCCTGTATTGTGCCTCATTCAGAAAGGAGTCAGAGCTGAAACACTCTTTATAACTTCAGTATGAAAGGGGTGGGGCTAAACTGCTGTTGTCTGAATCGATGGATTCATATAAATGAGTTTGTTTTTGTGACATCACAAAAACAATGAATTGAAAGCAAGTTGTTTTTGCAGGTTAGTCTCCACATATGAGCTGTTATAACTGGGGATTGAACGGTACGTTTTAAAGCTTTAACAGTGTTTACACACTACATCAAAATTTCAAAAAAGTGAGG
Source organism: Colossoma macropomum (assembly GCF_904425465.1). NCBI lineage: Eukaryota > Metazoa > Chordata > Actinopteri > Characiformes > Serrasalmidae > Colossoma > Colossoma macropomum. Next base: position 28,058,879 of record NW_023494792.1, on the reverse strand, counting down.
AAAGTGTGAAAATGTGGGAATTTTTTTTTCATGATACGAGACGTTTTTCCAACCTCAATAAAAAACAATAGGAAAGGCAGTTTGAACATGCAAAACAACCAGAGAATACAAGTACAGGACAACAGGAGGGTACAGAGAAATTAAAAGATTTCGCAGTGAGCAGTGAGATGACTAGAGTTTATTGGAGCAGATTGGAAACAGCTGCAGACGATAATGATCTGGGTGGTGCTGCTAATAGATGTTCTCTTAGGGGAGCATCATAACTATTATAAACTGAGATGCATTTCCAAATGATGAGGGTGTTTTGGTAAGCTCAGGAAAATATCCTTGATGAAGTTTAATGCTCATCCAATTTGCCATAATCTACTGCCAAACTATAATCCCTGAAATACACTTAAAGTGCTGCCAGTTTTTTCAGTCCATAGCATTGAGTTGGCAGTTTAAGGGCCACAGGCTGGAGCCTTTATATGAACACACTACTAAAAGACTTGTAACCTTTCCACTGACCTCTGAGACATCACAGTATCCTTTTGCTTTAAGGATTTCTGCACTACTGCCATTGCGAAAGCACCCACAGAGAATACTAAAATCTTCTTAAGGACTTTAAGTGTATCAAATTGCCAATATTTCACACAAGCAGAATGACTACTTAATCCTTTATACCCAGCCAACTGTTGAGGTCACTTCTGGTTCTTAATCATTTTTCCTCTACACAGGGGGGAAAACTGGGAAAAGGGAAGAAAATGATAGAAGGCAGCTAGAAAGCTTTTAGTCACTCCATTATATTGAACATTAAACCCAATCAGGCCGTTAATGACGGACGCAGAGCACTTTGCACAGCGCCAGTCTCCCACGGCTGAAGAAGAGCTGGAGCAGACAGTAGAAAGGTTCCTATTGTGTCTCTGTTTGCATACAGCGTCTCTGAGAACATGTCAGATGGGTAATGAATAGGATATAGTTAAGTGTTCCTGGCCTCTGCGCTTCCATCCTGCTGGGTTTAAGGCACAAGAGGATTATTTCTGTCTGACAAGTCATGGAATAGAATATGAGGGTGAAGACTGATGTGTCTGGTATCAGTCTGGTATCAGAGGGGAAATGTGTTGGCAACAGGCCGAGGTGATAGTCTGATATAATTTAACCTCATGATTAAGACGAAGTTGCAGTTTTCGTGATGTCTGGGAGTGTGTACAAGTACACACACTCTGGAAGGTGCAAAAAAATAGCTCGAGAGGGTGATATAACATATGCCTCGTGCTCACATAACATCCAATTTTCAGGTTGGGAGCAACTTCTTGCAGCATGAAATGTGAATGGAAAATCAAGAAAAAGTTAATAGAGAAAGACAGGGAGGAAGATTGCTGTTTCTCTAGCACTCCTTATTTCTGTGTTGCCTGTTGTGACCTACCATTACATCACTCTGTTTGCAAGAAAAGGAAGATCTTTAGCTGTGTTCTGTAGATCCATACTCTACATGAACCCATATAATTAGACTACTGTGTAGATCAATCTCCTGAATTGATCCAAAGTCAGAGTTAAAAACACATTTCAGACTTTTAAGTGACCTTTTGTGACACTATACCTTACACAGGTGTATTTAAAAAATAGCCATTCCATTTTTCACTAATTAATAAGCATAACACTACCAAAACTTTACCAAATGTTTCAATAGTGACTGTTTTGGTAGTTTTAGCTAATTTTGAGCGGCACTCAAAAACAATACCCAGTATATGACTAGCAAACACAGCTTTGAACAGCTGTACACAATAAAACCATGTTTTTCATTAAATTACACAAAAATTGCTGAATTGCAGAAACTATGTTTTTCGGTAGTGACAATTTATACTGTTACACACTGATTTTCAGGACACATTTGCTTCAAAACAATGAGATCTAACTGATCTAACACCATGTGACCATGAGAGACAGGAATACAGTCTCATTTCCTGCTCTAACATGCAGGGGTGTGGGTAAAATAATGAACTGAAACTCTTTGTGTTTCTTTAGAGACACAAAAATGTGGGATAGCTTTTTTTATTTTTTTTTATTTAAGAATTAAACTCAATATCTATATTTCAACTTCACTTTTTAAAGGAATTTAAAATATCTGAAAGCAACATTGGAAATGAGTATTATTTTTACAAGTTGAAATTTAGGGGTTAGGATTTGGGTACTGACAACTCCCAATAGGAAAAACCCTACAAATGATTTTTTATTTAACTTATTGCTATCTCGGTTAATGTCTTGGGTTTAAATAGATCATAACATAATCCTTGTATATATCTAAGATCTGAATACTTAATTGTTTTCCTAGATACTTTTTATACACTCTCAGAAAAAAAGTTATGAAACTGTCACTGGGGCAGTACCCCTGTTGTCACTGGGGTTGTACTGGGGATCTCAGTACCTTTAGTCGGGGAACATAACTGTACCATAATCCATTGAAATTATATATTTTAAGTTGTATTGACTCCAGGCACCCCATCTCATCTCCAGGCTTTTTACTTTATTGTTCTGTTTTAAAACATTAGGTTATGAATATGCACAAATATGTACTTTTCACCTGGAAAAAGTACATATTAACTTATTTAAGGTTCACAATTGGACCTTAAAACCACTGTTGTACCTTTGAGAATTTACATTGTTTGTACCTTGATGAATGAAAAATGTACCTGCACAGAACCTTTATTTATAACAGTGTACTGTGGGACCACAGTTTGCAACTAATTTGGTAGGACGGTCCATATGACGATGGAAGCAACAGCAGCTATATGAAAAGCTCTTCCGAAGCAAATTCTCTCAATTATGGCTGTATATGTGAAAAGATTATTTATGCCTACAGTGCGTTCACTGGAATTCATTCAGTGTGTATTTATTACCGTTGTTGCGCATGATGAGATTCTATTACAGATCAGGTCTTGTGTGCTTGGAATTATGGGTAGGCAGTTTAATGTTTATTACACCAGCAGGTTTAACACAATCCATCTTCATTGTTGCAATGAACCCAATCACTGAACCCATTCCACGGACTGTATAATGATATCAGCGATGTACATTATTATTATTTTCCATATATTAAAGTATAATATGGATGCATGACATTGAGTCTATTTTTGGTCCCCATTTGGAGCCAAAAAATGCCACATTAGGGATGCTTTAAAATGAGCTTCTCTAAGCGCAATATTAGCATCATGTTAGTCTTCTTCTCACACTTCCCCCAGCATCGGTGAGTGTACAGCCACCCACACAGTTTCCCACACACTCCAATCAGTAGTTCTTTAATCAGATATTTTAAAGCATTCTCCTGAGCCTGTGCAAGCACATTCGATATTAGATTGGGCATTCTTTAACTCACATAGATTGTCCAGATTGTCTGATGGATAAAGCCGTTATGTACCACTTAGGAAGTCGCAATCAGAGCTGAAAGAAAGCTGCCTGTTTATATCTTGGTAGTGTTTGGTGTTTTGGCTATTTTAAAAACGGTTTAGTGCTGTGCTAGTGAATGAATGAAATGATGCTTCCTAAGTACTGGCACTGGTGTGCATAGTAGAGTCAGGGTGTTCTTGGGGGTGTATATGCACGAGTTAGTACAATACATAGAATACAGGTAGATACAGTAACGTAACAGTAGCAATAATTGTTTGTTATTAACAGTTATTAATATGTAGATTATAAAAGCACTGGTTTGCATGTTGACTTCTTGCTGTACTCCAGCTATTGTATGGATTTATTAAATCCCATCAGCAGCACTTAATTTAATTTAATGAAGGATTGATAAACTGAAGTAGGTATTGAAAAGTAACTGTAAGTATTGGACTTCCTTATGGAGAGTTATGCTAACACACAGACACAAAAATCTAAATGGATTGTTTATTTTTTATCCTAAGGTTATTGCTTATTTTTGAAGAAGTACATCTTCTAATTATAACAAAAGGCACTTGCATGGTGTATTTCTTCCAGCGTAGCAGCAGGGACACCACTGTTGTTTGGAAGAGAATGTTATCATGGATACAATACTTGTCAGCTTGCTTGTACAAGCTTAAACCTTCAGTCAATATTCAATCTTCAAGCAATAAAAGCTTCAGTACCAATAAAAATCAGTATTGTTATGTAACAATAATAAAAGTATTCTGATATAGACAATGTATCACCCAGCAAGCGTAGTTCATTCTTTCACCAAGCTTAATTTAACTTAACTTAAGCTTTATGCTTATTGTTAACTTTGTGGAGCAGTTTTTGTGTTGAAGGTTGCAGAGACGGCTGCAGGTTGCAACGATTCCTGATGTTGGTATCATTAGAGCTTTAGAGATACTGCCTTCCAGTTTTGCAGTTTTGTGCTAAGGAGACGTGCATTAGAAGATCCCAGTGCTAGCTATAGTCATCATCATTAAGCTCAGTCTGAATCACTGTTTCTCATGAAGTGCCATGAAAGCTCTACTTTTCATCTAACCACTTTCATTCAGGTGGTACAGTAGCACTGACTGGTTGTGTGAACCTTTTAGAAGTCAGTAACTTCTAGGACCCTGTGCGTCACAGGTTTTCAAACAAAGCTTTTGTTTCTCCCCGACTACTCATCCTGCGTCTGCTATTTTAATTTCTTTCGTCACCGTTTTCTCCCAGCGTGCTGTGAGCAGGTGTTACAGGTGTAAATAGACATCAAAAGTCTCTGCCTCACTTCCACTCACATGCACTGAATATATATATGCACAATGACGAAAGCTACTCTCTATTTTCTACCGCACACCTCCATTTCAACCACAGCATCTCATCACCTTCTCAAATCATTCTTTTTCCTCTGTTTTTTTTTCCTCTCTTTTATGCTCGCTCTCTTTGTCCAACAACACCCTCCCATCCACCCTTCTGTCACATCATTCTATCTTTGGCATGCACAATCACACAGTCCAGCTGAAGCAGCTGTTCTCTTCTCCAGACACAGCCTCTCATAAAACTCTGTCAGAGTTCCTGGCGTAACATCACACATGAGACTCGCTCTCTAAACCCGGGCCTGCTAATAACACCTTCAAGCTTAAGTCTAATCAAATCACACCCTAGATTGCGCTTCAGTCGCTGTGCCTAAGGACATGAGCTAATACCTTGTCATTTGGAGCTAAAATAACATGTTTTTAAACAATGCATTTGTACCCACACAGCTCCATTATATCTAGCAAGTTAAGTTCATCGAATAACATGGAAAAATAAAGAATGTAAAATGGGAAACAATATTTGGGCATATCACCCAGCACTATTGCCCTCTAATCAGTTATAATCACAAGTATGCTTTAATTACTTAACATAAGTAGAGTACTGTGACTAAAGAGCTTGACGTACAGGTGTTTAAATATTGTGTTCTTTAACCTTATCTTACTTAAGGTGTTATTACATTCAGAGACTTTGGCTTTGTCTCCTTTAACTTATTAAACAAGTAGTTTAATAACTCAACTCCTGTGAGGTGGAAGACATGTTTCCTTCTGCATTAACGTTTGCCTGATAAATGGAAATTGCCTGGCCTGTGAGAGTGCAAGTGCCTTGGTGACGTCAGATTTCATTCTATATTCTCAAGTTTCATTCCTATATTCAGCATTTTCATATATATATATGAATATATACAGTTTATTTATATAGCGCTTTTTACAACAGCTGTTGTCACAAAGCAGCTTTACAGAAAAATCCGGATCCAAGGCCTCATGAGCAAGCCAGTGGCGACATTGGCAAGGAAAGCAAAAGGAAGACTCAAAGTGGGGGAACCCATTCTGCTCTGATTGACACTGGATAGCAAACAGTAATAGCAGAGAATGAGATTTGATCATTAGTATAGATAGATAAATAGATAGAGAGATAGATAGATAGATAGATAGATAGATAGATAGATAGATAGATAGGTAGATAGATAGATAGATAGATAGATAGACAATAACTGTGTTTTTGCTTGTAAAATCACTGCATATCATTAGAAAACAAATACAGTCAAAAGTAGCAAAAATGTAGTATTTTGAAAACAATAGTTAATAATTTGTGAGCTAGTTTAACTAAACTTTGGTTCCAATTTTTTCCTCAATGACCCCAGTCATTCATAGATTTGTTAAATTCCTTCCTCAGCACACTTAATTTAACATAATGAAATATTGATTAGCCAAACCAGGTATTGAAGGACAATTACAAATAACACCATACTCCCATGAGAAGAGTTTTGTCAGTGGTTACATAAAATCAATACTTATTGAATGAATATTATTTGTATTGATTGTAATGTTAGTGTTTTCAGAGCAAATAAATGCTTACTGCCCAGAAAAATAGATTTTTAAATCCAATTTCTCAAGTGGCTAAAACTTTTGCACAGTGGTGTATATATTTTATATATATATATATATCACATTATTTTGTGTAGTTCATAACGATCCATCACAGTTGTCTTATTTGATATATATTTTTTTTCCATTTAAAAAGAAGTGCATTTTGTTATAGTGCTATGAGTGGACAATTTAAGCTTAATAAGAATGTGTGTATTACTTTCAGTAACTCAGTAACATTATTTTTATTCATCGATATGAACGTGAGAATGAAGAACATGAACACAGTTTACAGCTTTCAGATGTCCAGTGAGAGCAACAGTGGCTGCATGTTCCAACTCCTCCACTATTGTATCCTCTCACTCTCACACCATGAGGTTATGGCTTGGTTTGAGGGAAAGTATGGCTTTCCACTTTACTGATGTTACCAGCATCAGCGCTGTGTTTTATTACTTAACACTGAACATCCTTGAGTGATAAACAAATTCACCATGGCACCAATGGAACTTCCTGCCAGTTCATAGCTGTGTTTGCGTAGCAACAGCATGCATGTAGCTGGTGTCAGGCTGGAACTACTGTTGGTTCAAAATGCTTATTAAAAGCATTTGTATAAAAAATGTGCTGTTAATATTTTATTGTACTTTTACTATTTATTGTTTAATGTTTAATATTTAATACACTATCAATGCAGTACTTAACGCCGACTAATAAACATATGCAGCTTGGAGTCAGGGCGATCTAAGCCCTTCCAGCCACAAATGCCCACCCTGACCACACACCCCCCTCCAATGCCAGGCTACTGCTGTGAGATATTTGGCTAAATAGCAAGCTTGGGCTTCTGTGGACCATTTCCTTCTGTCACTAAAAGCAGAAAATCCTTAATGAAGGACCTGAGTGGGTTGAAAAGTAAGCCGATGACATTTTACAGGCATTTGAATTTCAATGCAAGCCATTATTACTGCGTGCATAAGGTGTCCACAGGGATCCTCCGACACCTGTGGCTTGGCTAGTGAATTTTATTTTCCTCATTGCTCTTTTTCAAGTTACTTTTATGAAGGTGAATACTCTGACTGAAAGGAATCGTTCTGATTTTGCTGAAGGAAATATTTGAGAGTCTAATTGGAAATGGTAACATTTAGGAAATAAAAGACCACTCTGTCCATTTAATGCTCACAGCCATGGAGGGAAGTCCCTTTATTGTTACACAGCCCTTGCTTGGTTCTCACCCCCCCCACCTCATCACTTTGTCCAACGTATTTATTGTGGGAGTGCAGTGGCTGCTTCGTGTGTCCAGACACTCGCCTACTCATCTCTCACCTGCATGTGGGTGCCAAGAGCGTCAGAAGCCTCAGGGGACTCAACAGCGAAATCTCTGACCTCTGCCTCAGTCACTGAAAGTCAGTGAACTCAAGTACAAGTGGTTTGCTGCAGCCCACACATCTCTGGAAGGCAGTCCATATGCTGCTGTGGTTACATTTTGACACAGAAAACTCTGTCTGCTAACACTTCATAATATTTATAATATTATTATTATAATATAAGCTTTCATTAGGAAAGCTTTAAACAAACATTAATAGCTATACACATATGGAAATAAAATGCATGGACATGTATTTTTATATTTTTGAAATACATTTGAAATACATTGCAATCCATGCCAAAATACAATCTAAACATCAAAATGTATTTGAGAATATATTGCCATATTAACCAAATGTTTTCTAAAATACATTTATTTTAAAATGTTTGGAGAAATATTACACACAGAAATGTACCATACAAAAATAAATGTATGTAAAAGTGTTCATAATATACATATGAAGACAAAATACTGTCTAATGCACTTTACTGTGTGGAATACCTTTTGAAATTAATTTGTATTCCAGTATATTAATTTTAAATATTAGCAAATGAACCTTTAACATGGAAGTCAAGTGTTGTAGGTATTGATACACTGTGAACAGGCAGTTTGATGATTTGATATCTTGTTAATTTAAAATAAATTTTGTGGGAGCGCCGTCTAATCACATACGTACACGGTTAATGCAAAGTAGAATGCAAAACACAGAAGCCAGTACCGTTCATTCAGCTCATGGTAATTTAGTTATATCTGTAAACGTTGTTAAAACTAATAAATACAAATAACAAAAACATTTTTGGCCATTTTCATGCATTGCAAAATATATTTGATTAATACCTTTGGAATATATTTTTTTCCATATGGGTAAACAAATCATTGATCAGAGTATGAAAATGTGAAAATGTCTCATAAGGGGATGGGGATGCCAAAATTAGAGACCACTAGTTAAAATGCAAATTTTAGTGAAAAGTAGAATCTTTTTAAATTTTAACACGAATTTTTAGAATTTCTTGTTAGCATTTGGTATGTCCCTGTTTTGCTTAAATGTCGGCGTGTACTCTTGCTGGCATGACCTCTACATGTGCAAAAGCCTCTGATGAATAGGTCAAATCCACCTTCTAAAAACGAGCTTCAATGGAAGAGATAAGACTAAAAAGGCCTTAACATGGTCAATGTCACAAATTGGCTCAGAATCTCGAACATTTCTTCCTCATTTAACTTGTCATATTTGTCTTTGATTTATTTTTGTTTAATTCTAAAATTAAAAATAAAAAAACAAAATCCCAGATTTTCAATGTGGTCTCAGATGTTTGGACCCTACTGTATATATTTACTAATGATGTGTTTGTTTTCCTGTACAGTTACAACAGATCCCTTCAATTATAAATAAATAGGCTGTAGGTTACAGCGGCGCATTTTATGAGCTGGATCATGTGTGTTGGATTCAGGGAATGTTTGAAACTGTGCAGGACAGTGGATCTTCAGGACGGGAACCACTGGTTTACAATCTATCCAAATACATACAGTCATTTGCAAAGATTTGAACACCCCTAGTCAAATTGGATGTTTTGTTGATTTTCTAAGTAAGAAAATATGTTGACATTCTCTCCAAAGAACACACTTAAATATAGCATTTTTTTGCTCATTTTAGTGCACAATTTCTATGTATTTGCTAAGTTTAACATATTGGAAAAAATAAAACCTGAAATAAAATGTGCCGTAACTTTTGCACAGGACACATTTTATGTTGATTCATATCCAATATGTCAGCAAATAAACAGTAATTCTGCATTAAAATGTGCAGAAGTGTGTTCTCTGTAGAGGATGTGTACCTTCTTTTCACACAGAAAATCAACAAAACATGTCATTTGACCAGGTGTGTCCAAACCTCTGCATATGACTGCATGTATAGGTTGCACCACACATTGGTAATTACACAAAGTCATTTATAAACATAAATATTCCAATTCTGATGCACTAATTATGTGTTTATAGATATTAATGGTAATTTAATGGAGCATTGAAAAGTGATGAAAAGATGAAAGTTCTGCCTTGTTTTTTATTGTATGAGCAGTTTGGTGATCTATTCAGTGGTGTTATATATATTCAGAATCTTTATACATTGATCATATTCTGAATCTGAATTTTAAAGCAGCCGATGGCAGTAAAACATCATGATGAGACTGAAACATCTAAATAAACCAAGCAGAAAAAGCAAGAATGCTCTGGTCAGCTTAGAAATGGCAAAAAAACACAGAAGACTGAATGAAGAAGATTTATTTTGAAGAAAAGCCTGTTGAACAGCTCAAGAACACTATGTAGGAAACAGGCACAGGTGTGTCCAAGGGAAGATACACCAGCATGAGATCAGAGGGGTCACCATAAGACCACTGGTAAACATCAAGAGGAGAAAGACCAGGTTACAGTTTTTAAAAAAACAAAAAAAAACACCTGCAGAGCTCTCGTACAATTCAACTGCGCAATAACTGCCAGCTGTGTGAACCATGCTGGCCTGGACCTGTATGGCTGCCAGCTGAGCTGGCTCACTTGTCCTGATGTGACTGAAGAAGGTAGATTAGTTTAGTTTAGCGCTATTCAGTTCAGCAAGCTCTTTATCTAAAAGTGCTAAGAAATAGGAACCTAAAATGCTGTGAGTTTAAAAAGAATGATGGACAGGGAAATTATTTGAAATGAGTGAAATTCATTCTGTTGAATGCAGTATAAAAAGACTTATTGAGTCACACCAGTTTGAGTGTACTTTGGGATTGAAATGTCCACTTTTCATTCATTGGAGTCATGCTTAACAAAATCCTAAGCTGAGTACTTCATCCAGCCTGCTTTTTAAAACGTTAAAGTGCACTAAAGTGTGGTGGTACAACATTTTCTACCTCATAGCATCTTAATATCTTAATATAGCATCTTAATAATCTCAGAGCCATATGATGTGCATGAATAATTTTCTTCCTGTACTGATTTTTTATCCTTCAGCCTTGGTGCTAATGGAAACCAATTGGATTTGTGCTTGTGTGTGAGTTCTGAGAAATAGCACCATACATTCACAGCACTCTTGAATCAGTAGCATAATGATGCTAATTCTCATACACGCTTTACGGATTATGAAAATATACCTACATGGACATTTTCCATCTGTTTAGAGAGAATAATAATGGTCCATGTAAGTTTTCCTATGCTGGCTGAAAGTCTGTAGAAGTTTTCATACAGTGATGAAAGAAATGTCCAATGGTTTGTCGACACATTCTTATCTGGAAATTCTTCTGAAATCAATGGTATTAATAGGGAGTTTGTCTCTATTTCCTGCAGTAGCAGTCTCTACTCTTCTGGGAAGGCTTTACACTAAATGTTGGAACATTGCTGTGAGGATTTGAATGCATTCAGCCACAAGAGCATCAGTAAGGTCAGGTACTGATGTTGTATGATTAGTTCTGAATCACACATGTCTTTCCAGTTTATTCCAAAGTACTGGACAGAGCTCAATCACTCCAGAGAAAGCAGTTCCACTTCTCCACAGGCCAGTGCTGAAGCATGGTGATCTTAGCCTCTTTGTCAAAGCCTCTCTGAAGTTCTAGATCTCAGGATGTCAAAAGCTGTGTGATTATCTAATGTTTTTATTTTTCTGTGTTTGTGAATTGCTGCTATGTATGAATGGTGCGATTCAGATAAACTGGGCTTTGCCTTCGGCTTATGTGCAACTGCTCCAGAGCATCCCATTCTATTGGTCAATGCTTTTCTATGGAGATTGTACAAGCTGTTTGTGAGCAATGGAGTAGCTGTATCAGCAATGGGTACACCTTAAATTAGCTGAATTCACTGATTAGAGAGGGTGTCTGGATACTTCTGCACATATAATGTAACTGCGTTAGCCCAGATCATCCTGACTAGGGGTGCGGGAAAAAATCAGTTCTTAGATGCATCGCAATGCGGACGTGAACGATTCTGAATCGATTCATTCAACGTCAAAAATCGATTTTCTAAATATTTAATTTATAACGTAATGTTGACGGAACGCAAAGGGCGGAACTTGGAAAGTGCGGAAGTGCAGCGTGAGGCGCCGAAGGTAAATGCGGCACCATTTAAGGTGGAACAGGAAAATTCGAAAGAGAAGCGACTTCAGCTTCGCAACTTTTTAGTGTTTCACAGTCTCTCGTTGAAGATTTAACGTATCAGGAAAGCAACTACGTTGCTTATAAATGCGAATAAGTCCATTCGTCTCCAAAGTGTTCGTCTGTCTTTCTCTTTTCCTTTTTCGTTCGCTACTAGCCAGGCGAAACCTCGTTGCTAGGTGACCTGCAGTCTGCACGCCAATTCTCAGTCGTTGAGAAACAGCGCTTTCGCGGTATGTTGCAGACGCCCCGTCTCGAAGATATTTTACTGACACAGCGACCCCCCCCATTATGAGACCAAAACCGAAGGTATAAAATCACTAAAGAAAAAGGGTAGGACGGCTGTAATGTGCTGCGTGGTCATCCACTACCACGGGATCTTATTTCACCCTAACAGCGCATTTTATCGCAGATGAGTGGCAAGTGCAAGAGAGCCTTCCAGTTCACTTGCCATATCACTTCCATTTGTTTTATTAATAAAAGATATTGGACATAAATGCACTATGGATCATTACAAATACTTAGCTTTAAAACTACCAAGTCCTCAGACAGTAAGAAAATAGAAATGCTGTATAGAAAAAAAGATGCATCGATAATCGTTTTATAATCGCATCGCAGCCCTCTGAATCGTAATCGAATCGAATCGTGAGGTCCCTAGAGATTCCCACCCCTAATCCTGACAAAAGCTTTCTCAGCATTTGCTGAGTGACTGTTAATATAACGGCATGTGTAAACAGCTATAAAACGTTTGCCCATTTTTATAGAGCAGCAAATTATCCTTATTGGCAGTATTGACAGTTCAATTAGATAGGCACTTAGGCTGCTTTGTAGGATTCTACTTTTGCTAATGAAATCGCAGGTTTACTTGTCCTATTAAGGAGATGAATGTAGAATGTATTCAAACAGTGAGTGTTACAAATGTGACAGCACTTATCCAGTATTAGATTAATCATGTGATGGCGATTTGAAGTTGCTTATCAAAAAATGTAATTACTATAGAAAAATTAGTAATGGAATTATCTTGAAAGGGACTATAAGAGGCAAATATTTAAATGGTATTTGGGAAACACCTTTTTAATATAAGGTTGTATATAATTGCTGTAATATGATTGCTGAATGTGTTGTAAATATGTTAACTTGATGTCATCTCAGAAATTCCATCGTGCAGGTTCAGTAATGCTTCATCTGTGCTTTTTTGAAAGGGGGTGTTTGAGGACTCTGTTATTACTCACAAGGTAAAATAAGTGACGTCTGCCCCTAATGATGCACCTCTCATTTAAATAGGAAGGATAATGACAACAATAGCCAATTTGACCAAAGGCCAAACTGATGAAGAGCCAGGTCATCCACCTAATCCAACTGTAGATGATCCCAAATTGCTTGAGAAAATATTACTACTATTTGATGCCTGCAGCACACATTTAAAAAAGTTGGAACTGGGGCAAAATAGGAGTGAAAAATTTATAGATATAGATATTCAAGTTTGAAATGCTGTGTTGCCCACGTCTTCTTCCTCCACACCGATGCCACAATACATAAATGTTGTTCTTCACGCCCCTCAGTGCAGCACACAACAGCAGCATGTTACACAGGAGTACACAGAGTGCAGATACATGGCAGTGTAACTTATGTACATTGGTATTGTTTTTGAACATATTAATAAAATATATGACTTGTGATTCCAAATTCTTAAGCAGTTCTGTACTTCTGGAATCATCACTAAGGGATATGGACAGCCACTAGGTTTATCAATAAAGTGCTATAGCACATAGATGATTCTTAAATGGTAGAGTGAGCATCACACTGAGCACTCACCAGTTAAGATGGCCTTAACATAAAGATGCCTTTGGGAAACGCCCAGCATTCTTTGATTCTCAAGGTGGACAGTAACTAACAAATAGTTCACCAAAAAAATCAATTTGCTTGTTCAGTTGTACACTGGAGCGGCGAAGCTTACAGCCCAATAATTAGCACTGTGCAAACAGCATGCACTAATAATCACACACTTGCCTTAAGCCATACTATACCCTTATCTCAAATATACTTGTTTAAATGACACTGTATGAGATCCGCCTTCCGCCCGATGACAGCTGGGATAGGCTCCAGCACCCCACCGCGACCCAGAAGGATAAGCAGTTTTTATGATGTGTGTGTGTGTGTGTGTGTGTATGACATCCTCTTAACTGTAAAAATAGAAGAACCTATCAACAGAACTCAAGCTTTAAGATGTGCCAATACAGTTTTTAGGTGTGCTTTGTACACTTGTACATTTTTATAGATAACAGTATGTTATACAGTGAGGCAAATGCAGTATGATTTAGGCCTGCAGATTATGCAATGCTAATCAGTGGGGTATAACTTTCCATTAGCTACATTAGCCTCATAGCTCCAATGCAAAACTAACTTCAGACCCCGAAAGTGTCTTAACTATCATTTGGGGTAAGACGAAAGAGTATCAATTAAATTTTCGCTTTAACATAAGAAGCTACAAATATAGTTTTTGTGTGTCATCTGGTGTGTTGTAGTCTTACAGGTCTGTGAGCTCAGTATTAAAAACAACAGATGGGTTTCAAGGTTGATTTTGTTACTCAGAGTACCGTCATGCCATTTCCCTATCAGACGCATGCAGGCACTTTCATCCACCAACATAAAGAACCGAATATCCTGGTCTCTTCTCTAATTATGCGGGCACACACTATGGCTTGGCAGGAAGTGAGGTGCGCTCGAAAACGACACCTTAACCTGTGCCGTTTCACATTGGCAGGAATGGCATTAAACTTCATTAAACTTCATTTGTAAATTCCTGGCTGCACAGCTGCTCTAGAGTTCAAACCAGGCGAGTCTCGGAAGCTAGTGTTGAACCTCCTCTGAGGCGGTGACATTTCTCCATTAACCTCCATTTAGACTCTCCCCACCTTCACCCATGATGCTCATGTCAGGCTGCTACAGCATCTTCCCTTCGCCGTTCATTCCCCTCGCAGTTTCATCTCTGCATTCAACAGCATGCTAATTATAGCTTTCACACCCACCTTCCTGGCTGCTGAACAGAATAAGTACATTCTAGTTCCCATCTGCTTGCTTTAGCTTTAGGACTCTGTTTTAGTTTATTTTCTAGTGTTAAAGTGGAGGTGAGCAAAGAAGTTTTTGTCTAACACATTCACATACAGGCATATTGCTTCTCACTTATGCTGTGATTGCCTTGTTACACAGTATTAGAGGCATTGAACAAGCTAAATAGGCTTGCTGTGCAGTGTCATCAGGAGCTTAAGTGAGGCACGAGCATCTGTGGATACACTGTGTGCGAAAGTGAAGGTTTACAGCACAAAGAAAAGGAACCAGCACAGTGTGACTCATAACTCACATGAATGTGAACTGCGGAAATCAGATTTCAGATTTCGTTCACGACAACAAGCATGATGTAGTTTTTTTTTTTCCGTTCAGTTTTTTCTTCTTTTGCATGTCTTTTCATTCACTTTCATTTTCTTGCCACCAGTTTGCTCATAGATAGTTTCCACCACGATAGGCCTGATTTCTATCTCACGTCTGTACAACCTGATCCATGCTGCCATCAGGCCCGCCTGAACCACTGACCCTGCTCTGAACATTGTTTTTCGCAAGATACCAGCACTGACACATGCCCATTTGCCTGGTGGATCAGTTATTTACTAGGAGAAAAAAAAAAACTCCTGCCCTCTTTTCCCTAAGTGAGAATGTGACCATTGTGTTATTAAGGTTCACCTTGGCACTGCTAAGTGGCACTTTTTAACTGAAGGGCTCCCCAAGGGCCGGGGGTAATTTTGGAAGCATTGTAGTCAGCCAGATTTACCAGTATTTCTCTAGTTTTTCCTCTTTTTTTTTAATGGTTTTTTATTCCTTTTTTTATCCATCATTCTTCTCATTAGGAATTTTATCTGTTTGTCCGGTCTCTTTTCAAGGCACCATGGCTCATTTACATTCATCGCGACACACTGGCAATAGTCTCGAATGATTCAACAAAGTGCCCTCTACAAGGTCGCCCTATACTGTATATTTTAATGTAATTAGATGTAGGACAAAAGAGCCATTGTGTATTTAGGGATGGGTTTTTATGAGGGACATGCCATAAGCGCAGTTCTTTTTAATGGCCTATTTTAGAAGGCAGTTAAACCCCCTTTGTTTTTCTTTTTATTGATGGCTTGCCAGATGTTTTCGCTAACAGACAGCAAAACACTCGACCCCCTAAACAACCTGAGCACGAGCTGAGTTTGAATAAATTTACACCACTGCTTGTCAGTCCTCTGTAAATGTGTGTGTGTGTGCGTGTGCATGATTTTCTGCCTTGTTGAGCGTTATTTGTTTCCCTGCATGTTTGCTGGCTTAAGCTGTGTTGTTTGCATTTCCTGCTAGCTCCCGCTGGGATAACTTTCTGCCTTATTCCAGCCCTATTAATCCTCTCTCTAGTGGCTCCATCCCTCACATGAGCTCTTGCAAGGAACGCTGAGCATCAATCAATGCTGTAAAGGCCCTGGAGTTTTTCATTTCAAGTCCTCTTCTAAGCATTCTTACCATCACATGTCCAATGAAATATGCATACCATTTCATCTCCTGTTGTGTAGGAGTGCATCAGTGTTTCTGCAGTTAGATTGACAAACAGGAATGCATTGAATTCACATCATTTCCACATGAATAAAGTATAGATGGGTGACAAAATAAATGGAAAACCTGAATAAATGAGTGGAGAAACATAACAAGTGCAGATAAGTCCAGACAGGTTTTCTGCATGATACAGTTAAGTAGTTAACATCCTATTATGTTCTGTGCAAAATGCTGAGCAGTGGACTTGGATAAAGATGGAAGAGGAAAAGATCTAAATGACTTTTAAAGAGGGCTCATTATTGGGGCATGGATGGCAGGAGCTTCAGTCACAAAGTTTCAATAGGAACAGTGACTAAAGTGATGCCTGCATTCAGATCAATGGGAAATACATCAATAAAATAGGGTTGGAAATTGTGGTTAAATGCTTGTGCATTAGTGCGATATGTAAGAACAGCTGTTTCTCAGGTACCTGAGAATGTCAGCGACGGGCATGATCAGACTGAGTCAGCAAGAACAGTCCATCTACTCCATCTACTACATCTCCACAGTCCAACTGCTAAACATATCTTGGGAACTTTTTTATAAATGCTTACCATGACAGGAATGTGATGGTTTACCATTTTTTACCCAAGATGTTGTAGAACGTGTTCCATTAGTTTAATAAATTCCATTTATTTATGTTGTGTTTTTAACGACTCTCAGCCTCCCAAAGCAGCTTTACAGAAACCCGGGTGCAGACCCCTTGTGAGCAAGCCAATATTTATTAAGCGTTTAAAAGGTTTTTCATTATCGCTAATGTCGCTTATTACTCTTTTTCCATACTTTGTGCTAGTGAGCTGTGTGCTTGTAGCAGATAGAGCTCTGATCTTCAGTATTCATGGCTCGCCTGATGTCCCACATATTACATCGATTTCAAATCAGACCTCATTCACCTGATTAAGCGCTTGATTACTCAGGTGGAGGTTTCTGACCTATTGATCTCATGCTCCACTGTGAATGTATTTTACAACTACAGAGTGCAGTATTTTATTTTGATATGGTTTTAGGTTTTGTCTCTAAATTTTGTCTCTAAGGGCATTAGTGAACATGGCATGGGTGACGTGCACATCTGTGAAGGCACCATTAATGTTGAACGATATATATATAGGTTTAGGCAACATATACTGCCATCTAGATGATGTCTTTTTCAAGGAAGGCCTTGATTATTTCAGCAAGACAATGTCAAACCACATTCTCCATGTATCACCACAACATTGCTCTGTATTAAAAGAGTCTGGGTGCTAAACTGGCCTGCCTGCAGTCCAGACCTTTTACCACTAAAAACATTTATCACATTATTATATGAAAAAAATGACAAAGAAGACCTCAAACTGTTGAGCAGCTGAAATCCTGTATCAAACAAGAATGGGAAAAGATTTCACTTTCAAAACTACAGTAATTGGTCTCCTCAGTTCCTAAACGCTTAGAGTGTTGTTAAAAGAAAAGGTGATGCAGCACAGTGGCATTAAATTCAAAATGGGCATATAATTTTCAAAAAACAATACAATTTCTCAGTTGCAACATTTGATTTGTAGTCTTTGTAGTATTTTTCTTTAAAAATATGTTTTACATGATTTGCACATCATTGCATCCTATTTTTATTTACGTTCTGCACAGCATCCCAACTTTTTTTAGGAATGGGGCTGTACAAATGGTTGCCACACTGTAAAATATAGTGTTTTAAAAAGTTATCTGAGTTAATTGAACATCAAATAATGTTATTTTACTGCTAGAGTATTGGCTGATAGCACATTCACATGATACAGAAGAAGTCTATAATGATGTGAATTGCAAATGACTAACATTGAGAGAAAGCAATGAAGGGAAAAGTCTAGCTAAGGTTTGTTGAAAAAACTGTGGATTCATGACCACATGGGCACAAAAATTAGATCTTTAAAGGATCCCTGCTTTGTTGAGCTTCACTTCTGCTGTTCTGAAGCCTCAGCTGTAGCATTTCCAGCTGAAAGTAAAGATAAGCTCTCCTGACATGCTGATGTGTTGGAGTGCAGCGCTGCTCTCTCCTCTTCTTTTAAACCACCTTAATTTAGTGTTCTATGTACCCTCAAAGACCACATTCACTTCCAGTTAGAGTGAAGCTCAGGGCCAGGAAGAGGCTCTTTGGTGCAACAAGCAGGACGCTGTGATTGGCTTTGGACGGTTCTCAGAAATGACAAAACGCACAGCAAAAGCTTTTACACTGTCGGCTTGTTTGCATTTGTAACTTTCCCAGCTCTGGTCCTTTATCCGCAAACTCGCTTTCACAGACGCACCCATAATTTGTTTTTATTATTTGCTTTGACCTTCACATGTACACCGTGTCTTTTACGTGCCCCCTTTTATTTTTGCGCTGAAGGCAATTAGTCTGGCCTTGCGCATGACTGGAGGTTTAAAAACCAATACCGCTCTTTTCATCTCTCCGTTTCTGAGTTTCTCTCTTCTGCCTAAGGCTCAGATTGAGGGCAAGAGAGGCTGGTGATGCTTTAGCTGGAACTTCTCTGCCTCTTCCTGAACTTTATAATCCCTTTAGTCTGAAGTTTACAACTCATTTAATGCATTGTATCAACAGTGAAAGAATGCAACCTGCGAGTCTGTTCTTTCACATTCATATCCTTCCTCAGCCAACCTCAGACTGCTTCAATTATGTTGATACGTTATCAGTACTGTTTCAGGTTCAGCAGGTGCCTCTGCTTCCAGCTGAATCTGCTCTGTGAAACGTGAGCGCTTTGATTCAGCTGCCCGTCTCTGATTAAGGAATGGGAAATTAGGAGCAGACATCACTGGACAGGACGATGAGTTAATTACTTTTAGCAGCGGTTTCACCCTGAGGTGGCTCACAATCAGTTCACCGCATCTCCTCGTAGAATAAAAGAGGGATGTAAAAGTGATAGATCAGAGCCGATGGAGATTCCGGTGCAGTGTTTTTCTCTGTGCCCCAGTCGCAGCTAATTAAGCAGCCTGCAGGACAAACAGTCTCTAATAAGCGCAGGTTTCTCCCTGCCGAACGAAGAATTAATCACCGCCAGAACAGTTTGCAAACAGCATCCCTCAGTCGCCTCATGCATGGAAAATGGAGAGAGTTGAACCGTTAACTCAAGTCAAGTCAAACTTCATGGAAAATGCTGAAATATTGTCAACACTGTCTATGAATACCATGTCTATAATAATCTATGTATATATTCCTAGTACATTATAATAAATTCATAAAGCAGAAGTGTAGACTCGAGTCATATGACTTGGACTTGAGTCCGACTCGAGTGACGAATTTGATGACTTCAGACTCGACTCGAGAAAAACGAGAAAAACTCGGAACTCGACTCTGACTTCAGCACCACTGAGTCGGACTTTCATCACTTTCATCATGGAGTGTCATCACTTGGAAAGACTCGAGACTCAAAGTGGTTACTGTGCTTATGCTCAGTTTATTTTATTTTGGAAGACAAGGGAAGCATTTAGAGTTCAATTTCGTCTCCATAAGCTGGAAACAAGCAAAGGGTCAACAGCATCAATAAGCCCTCGCTCAGCACTTAAACTCTTACTGGAGAAACTCACCAGGTGAACTGACCATTTTAGCAGCTTCTGCAGGTAAAACAAGCACAACATAGCTTCTGGAGCATCTAACAGTACCAGTACGCCTGTCATGGTTATCTGTGTACCATGGATTTTGTTTTTTAATTTGAAGAGTAAAAAATAATAATAAAAAAATTGATATAAAGCCATACACTGCTTACTTGCTGTCATTAAAAGGCTATAGTACTTTTACCATTACTCAGTGTTATGGTCTTAAATTAGCTGAAGAACGCAGACTAACTTGTTTAGGACTTGAATATTAGGACTATTGATTTGGGACTCGACTTGAGAATTGCCTGTACTGACTTGGGGCTTGAATTGAAACTCCACTATCTTGACTCAGGACTTGAGTGTGAAGACTTGAGACTTGCTTGTTACTTGCAACTTAGTGACTTATTCCCACCTGTGTCATAAAGCATTATAAACATGGCTATAAATATTTCAAAAACAGTGTAGAGAATTTGCATGATACTGATCATTTATGCTCGTGTCTCTATGGGATTTGTAATGTTATCCTCTTTGCCAATTAACACTAACATTCATGCTTCACTGGAAAACACACAGTAACTAACTTAACACTGCAAATCCAACAGAGTCTCTAGTAGAGGTTAGCATTGTCATAGTGATAATCATATGAAAAACAGGTCACTTGCAGAGTGAAGGTTTTTGGTTGTTAATGTTAGAACCAGTAAGAGTAAAGTAAAGAATGATGATGGCACTCTAATGACTTACTCTCCACTGTCTTTGCTCAAACAGTAACTTAATGCTAAGGATAATGTCTTAGGGGTGTCTCCAGGGAGGGGCCTGATTTGGGTTATAGTGGTGGTTAAGGAAAGCACGTAGTATTAATCATTTGGGCTGGACAGATTGGTCAGGGGTTGGCATCAAACAACCCCGAACAACAACCATTATGTAAAATAAAATGAGAAAAGTTATGGCTTAAACAAGATTTCCTTTAGTCTAAAATATGTTTTACTTTACTTAGAGCTCATAAATACAACCTACAACTAGTTCTGAATATATATTTCCTTGTACTTTTTGTAAAAGAAGGACATAGACAAGGATAAGAGTTTATTTTCTCCCAAAAAAAACTATATATAAAACATATAACAAGTTGACAATACCTTACCAAACACCACCCATGCAACCACCCAAAAAGAAGATGGATGAAAAAGTAAAATAATACATATATATTTTAAACAAAATAGAAAATACAATAAACGGTGAAAAAATAAAAATCTAACAAACATAGCAAAAAATAAAATTATAATAAAACTGTGCACTTTACATCAGTTAGGGTTATAGATAGGGTCCAAGGACATAGTGTATTGCTGTCAAGTAGAGTTTTATGGACTTAAAGGGAACAAGGGAGAGATTAAAAGCTTGGTAATCAGAGAAAAAGGGGATCCCATGTTTGACGGAATGCTTTTGTGTTTCCACTCATTGTGTATGTGAAGTGTATACAGCTCATTACATCTTTCAACCAGAGATCAAAAGGATAGGGAGAACTTCGCCTCCACAATAAGAGAATGGGTTATCTAGCTAACAATGTAGAAGATGCAGTAGCTTTGGAGAGTCAACATGTGCACCATATTTGGAGGGTTCAAAAAGTGCAATCAGGGAGGATGGATCTATTTGTTTACCTGCAACAAATGAAAAGCACTCAAAAATAAACTGCCAGAAAGAGGTTAAAGAAGGACTTACAAAGCATGTGTATCAGGTCAGCTGGCCTTTGGTGGCACCAATCACACAACGCATCAAAACTTGGCTTTTAAAGTTTGATAATCTTTTGTCCAGTACACACAGTATAAAAACTTCAACTGGATAAAATTTTGCCTCACACAAATGGATGAACTGTGCATACGCCATAGAATCTTATGTTTCTTCTTCAAAGCTGAGCTGAAAATCAGTCTATCGTTGTTCTTTAAAGGTGCAGTGTTTAAGATTTAGTGGCATCTACTGGTGAGGTTGCAAATAGCAACCAACCGAATACCCCTCCCTCACCCCTCCTTTTCCAAGCGTGTAGGAGAACCTACGGTGGCCGTCAGGCGATTGGTATGCTAAATTACCTGTCCAGCTATAATAGGTAACTTCAGCAACACTCTGAAAACATTAGTCTCTCGTCAGCGATTTCCATCTGGGAAAGGCCACTCCTATGTTTATCCTTGTTTTCCCGGTTTCATTTTGCTTCTTCAAGTTTTCTCTTCTTTGAAGAAGAGGATTCACCTCTATTTATCAAAATTAAGTTATCAAACTTCTCACAACACAAAATAGTTAGCCAGCACTAGCAAAAAACACTGATTCTTCTTGTTTCTACGTCTTCCAAATTCATGCTGCCACTTGTAAAAACGCAAAATGCACTTTCTAGAGTCAGTGTTTGGTTTGTCCATTCTGGGTTACTGTAGAAACATGGAAGACGACCTGCTCCCTAGGTAAACTAACAAAAACACGATTCATAGTTACAGTTGGATCTATTTGTTTAACTGCAGTTAATTGAAAAGCACTCAAAAATAGACTGCCAGAAAGTGGTTAGGGAGGGACATACAAAACGTGTATCAGGTCATTAGTGTATCAGGTCATAAGGTGATTATACACTACTGAAAACATGGTTTTGTATACTATATTCCATTTCTGTTAAAAGATCCCCCCAAATCTTACACACTGCAGCTTCAATGTGTGATAAAAGGGATTAAAATGGAGGATATTAACCTCTGTTCTTGTTTTAATTTGGTTTTGATTTGATTCTGGTGGCTGTGGTGTTGTTTCTTTGTTGATTGTTTTGCGCTCTTGGCCAGGGCTCACTTGTGAAAGAGATTTTAAATCTCAGTGTGATTACCCTGGTTAAATAAAGCTAAAATAAAAACATAAATACAGTGTGGATAGTGTACCCCTTGCACTAAAGATTAACTCTAGGACTTGGTCAGCTGGTCTGTTTGAAGGTAGATTAGAGAAATCTGGGAATGTATTTCTGACAAAGTTTTAAATCTGTAAATACCTAAAGAACTGAAACCCTATATGTGAAAACCTTTGAGAGACTTGGGAAAGTGTGGTAAATATTATAGTAGCAATGAAAAGGTCTTTAACTTTTTTATCCCTGCCCTTCGCCATGTGGAGAATGCATCATTGCTCAGCGAAGGTAGAAAAGAAGGGTTTTTGTTAATAGTAGAAAGAATAGGGGGAAGTTTTAATCTAAAGCAGGTTCTGAATTGGGACCATATTCACAAGGATTGTTGAACTATAGGACTATAGAGCGATGAGAGACAGAAGATAGAGGGGAGCAGAGAAGAGCAAGAGGCGAAGCCGTTTTGCAGGAGTCCATCTCAATAACGGCCCATGCTGGGACCCAATTACTAAGTCCAAAATGACACTGGAACCAGTTCAGATTGCTGTGTTATCTGAAGTGCTAGAATGTCTTGGTCTCTGGAGCACCTGTCTCTGTATTTTAGGGGGCCATTGTTCCGAACCAGGTTATTGGATGGTAACTACAAATAATACTGGGTTACCAGAAGGAGAAGTTTGGAAAGGGTTACACGAACACATTAAATAAAATTAAATTAAAAAAGGGTCAGGCCAAACGGTCATAAACAGGAATATCATACACAATAGAATACTCAGTAGATCTGGATAGATGCAATACCTCGCAACTAGACTATGCTAAAGCCCGGGCTTATAAACTAAACTACCATGGTCATATGACAGATGAGACAGGTGAATCGAGTTATCAGATGACTGACTCAGCCATTTAAGAACATTCAATGTCTTTGCCTTAAGAAGCTCTGGAGCTGCTTTCGCGGTATGTTTTGGGTCATTATCTATCTGTACCTTGAGGCACTGTCTTATCTGTTTTTGCAGTATTTGACCAAATCTGAGCAGGAAATATAGCTCTGTACACTTCTGAATTCATCCTGCTACTTCTGTCAGCAGTCACATCATCAATAAACACCAGTGACTTAGTTCCATTGGCTGCCATACTTGCCCATGCCATAACACTACCTCCACCATGTCGGACAGATCATTAGACCCTTCTTTTCCTTCTCCAGACTCTTTTTGTCCCATCGTTCTAGTACAAGTTAATCTTCATTTCATCTGTGCACAGAATCTTGTTCCAGAACTGTTCTTTGGTGTTTCCACTGGTTTGCATCTTGAGGCAAACCCTCTGTATTTACATTCATGAAGGCGTCTTGAGTGTAGACTTGACTGACTGACAGTGATTCACCAACCTCTTCTTCAATGTCCTTGACTAGATGTAATGAGGGTTTTTTCTTCCACCACTTAAAGAATTCTGCAATCATTCACTTTAGATGTCGTCCGTAGTCTTCCAGGCCTTTTGGTGTTGCTGAGCTCACCAGTGCATTCCCTCTTTTTAAGAATGTACCAAATTGTTGATTTAACCACTCCTGAAGTTTCTGCTACCCCTGTGATAGGTTTTTTGTTTTTTTCAGCCTAATAATGGCCCCCTTCACTTGCATCGACATCCTTTAGGAAGTTTTCAGTGGACTTTAGACCAGGGCCCTGGGATGGCAATAACAAAAGCTAGCCCCTGTAGTTAGCCATATAAGGGTGGATATTAAAGAATGCTGTGGATCATTTAATTCCTGGCAGATCAGTCAACAACCCAGCTTTAACCTCCATTACAGCTTCATTATGATGCAATTCCATAAAACCTTGCTCCAGTGAAAGTTCCAATGACATTTAATGCCATTTACCTTTCAGTTTGGTAAGCTTAGAGGGTTTGCTCTAGCAAGCCTCCTAATTAGCTTATTGCCACATTTTATTCCAGTTTAGGAGACACTGTGTCCTTAAATTACTAAGACGTGTAAAACTAGGAGAGTTTTCATCTTACTGTGCCTTCTGAGTACGTTGTGTCTTGCTGAATGTTAAAAGAAACTTTGGTGGATTTCCCTGCATATCTGTCAATTTAATTAACTGAATCCCAATATCAGATTATTAATGTGTCAATTAGCACATTAAGAATATATTATGTATTAAGAATATATTCAGCATCTTGCAGCATTTTAATAGTCGTATTTGTAACATTTATGATTCATCAGTGGAACACATTCAACCCTAGGCTATGAAACTGAATTATAATGAGAGATCTACCACAGATGCTATAAAACATGACCTCAATCAGAATTCAGATGACTTTACACAAGGTTAATAGCCAGTGAAATGTAATCAGTATGACCTTTTCTAGCAAAAGAACCAAAAAATCTGGAGAAGTGACTTTATTAGCAAAAGTGCTTGGTCCCCTATAAATAACATTTACAGCTCTGTTTATTATTAGCGCTAGAAAAACGTTCTGTACATTCTGTAAAGGTTCTGTGCCTGTTTAAAAGGTTCCACTTAGAACCTATAACCAATGTTATGCATAGGTTCTTTAAATTTTGCAAAGGTTCTTCAGCCTCATTTACAAGAATAATTCTCTAAAGATCCACTTATTGAATGGTTGCAATTTTTGGCACTTTTATTTGTAAGAGTGAGGTTGCATGTGTTTAAAAATGTGTGGAATTTCTACAGGCTTCATTTATGAGTTTATGAAAATAGGCTTAACATGCTGCCCAGCCTGTGACTCCTCCACTTCCATTAACCATCTCCCTGCGGTTACAGTATTGACAGTCCTATAGAGAGGTGATAATGTCAGTCAGTGGCTCCCCTGAGTTAATTGATTTAGGTCTTTCAGTGCTAGAACAGATGTTGGCTCTATAGATATGCAGAATGGCTTTATCTTTGATGTGTGTGTGTGTGTGTGTGTGTGTGTGTGTGTGTAAGGTATGTGGGTTTGTTTGCACATTTTAAGGAGAAAAATGTCATGACATTGTAGAACAATATGAAAAAAACAACCCTTTGGTACACTTTGTTAAGTGTTTTTAAACAAAATCTGTTTCACTAAAAGAGAAAAACCATTTTGTTTTGACTACATATATACAAACACACACCGACCTGTCACTTCAGTAAGTTAATTCATTGTCCATTTTATCAGCTCCACTTACTGTATAGGTGCACTTTGTAGTTCTACAATTACAGACTGTAGTCCATCTGTTTCTCTGCATACTTTGTTAGCCCCCTTTCACTGTGTTCTTCAATGGTCAGGACCCTCACAGGACCACCACAGAGCAGGTATTATTTGGATGGTGGATCATTCTCAGCACTGCAGTGACACTGACGTGGTGGTGGGTTAGTGTGTGTTGTGCTGGTATGAGTGGATCAGATACAGTAGTGCTTCTGGAGCTTTTAAACACCTCAGTGTCATCAACCAAAAATATGCAGCCAACAGTGTCCTGTGACCTGTGATAAAGGACCAGATGAGCTACTGTCTCTGACTTTACATCAGTGTTTAGCCGCAGTGTTTAAAAACTCCAGCATGGAATATATATATATATATATATATATATTCTTAATTTGTAATGGAAGTAATTTTGGACCATTTTAACTAGACTTTTAAAATCATGCGAAGAAAACAAGAAAGAAAGAAAGAAAGAAAAAAAGAAAGATTGTTGATAATGTGTACAATTAACAAGAATTTCAAATAAAGAAAAAAGTAGTTGATATTTTTTGATCTGGTTGGAAGAACAAAGTTTGGTTCCATGTTTCTTGTGGTTGCCTCCAGCCATCATATAGATCTGTGAAATTGTATTGACTGGCCAAACTAAGTACTGGATGACAACTACAAATAATACTGAGCTGCCGTGAGGAGAGATATTGTTTGCATTTATTCTAATATCAGTGTTTTTATGAGCAAATAAATGCTTTTACAGCCCAGATAAATAGATTTTTGATCTAATTTTAATCTAGATTTTAATCTAATTTTATCTCATTTTCTCTAGATCTTTTTTTTCCCTCCCTCCAGCCTTGTTTATTATAGCAAACAGATACGATACAGAGTGTGATAATATTATGTATAATGCAGCACAATAACATACTGAGAATTAAAAAGAGCAAAATAAAAAAAACAACAATTTAAATACAGTAAATAAGAAATACCAATAGTACTGCAATCAGTATTATCAGCATTAATACCAAAAGGTGACACAAAGGTACAGAAAGACAGTCCCTTTCATCATAACCTACTCCATTTCAACACTGTAGCACATCCCTAATAGCCGGTTTAGTGTAATCCAAGAACTTGCCCCAAACTTGATAAAACTTCTTAATCTTTCTATTATCTAAATAAGCTAATCTTTCAAGGGGAAGGATGTTATATATTGTTTTATACCACTGAGTTATACTAGGTTGTGTAGACGAAGTCCAATTGACCAGGATGCATTTTCTTGCAACAGCAAGGAGACCTCTAATCAGTAAATCTTGATCAGCAGAAAGTCTGTTAAATGACGCTCCTAGAACTAGGCGGTCAAATGGCACAGATACATGTGAAAACCACTTAATTTCCGACCCCAGAACTTATTAATATATGTACAGGTCCACATGTAATGCAAGAGCGTGCCCTTGTTTATTTGACATTTAGTACATAAATCTGATCTAGTTGGGTCCAATTTTTTCAGCTTCTCAGGGGTGATAAACAGTCTATGGACAATCTTAAACTGTCTTTCTGTGAACTGGTTGGAGCTAAGACAAAAATGAATACGAGCCAAAATTTCCTCCCACTTGTCATCTGAAATTGCCATGTTAAGGTCCATTTCCCATCCGATTCTACTGGAACTAGTGTTTAATTGATTTCCCTTGTTTAATGTGTTATAACATTCAGAGATGAAGTGTTTAAGCTTGGGGCCAGAATTCACAAGTTTTTCTATTTTATTTAAGTTATTCTCCTGGGGTATAATTGAATTAACATAACTTCTAATTTGTAAATACTGGAATCGTGTTGAGGGATTTCTGATTCTTGTTTTAGTTCATCAAAAGACATAAGATGATCTCCACACCAGAGGTCACCCATAGAAAACATTCCTCGGTGTTCCCATTGTTTGAAACCAGGGTCAGTAATACCAGGAAGAAATTCTGGATTCCTGCGGACTGAGGTGAAAATTTTCCCAAGCTTATCGTTTTTAAAGTGTCTTTTTATCTTGGCCCAGACTGATAAAGTATTAAATAATAATTTATGTTTTCTAATGCATCTCTGCCACAACTCCCTGTCCAAAGATAACAGGCAGGTAATAGGCGTAGGACTGCATGCATGCGATTCTATATCTAACCACAGACACTCTACATCTTTGGCGAACCACTGGTTGATGAAATTTAAGTGGGCTGCCCAGTTATAAAGCTGTATATTAGGAACACCTAGTCCACCGGAGCCTGTTGGAAGTTGCAATTTCTCCAGTTTAAATCTAGGCTTCCTTCCAGCCCATCTAAAGTCACGAATAATGGAGTTGAGCTGCGTAATATCTTTTTTTGAGAGAGGTACGGCTATCATTTGTAAAATGTATAAGATCCTAGGCAAGATGCTCATTTTAACTATGTTCACTCTGCCTAATAAAGATAAGGGGAGACATGTCCAGCGTTGCAAATCACTTTGAATTTTCAGCGTGAGTGAAGGAATATTATGCTTAAATAAGCTATCGAGACAAGGTGGTATCCATATGCCAAGATAAAGTAGCCCACTGGGGCTCCAGGTAAATGGTAGCGAGTTCACTGGATTGTTCTGACCTACTCTAGTAGGCATTGTCACGGATTTGGAGAAGTTAATCTAGTAGCCTGAAAAGGTCCCAAAATTTGTAATTAGTTCAATCAATCGGGGCAAGGAAGTGTTCGGTTTATTAACGAATAATATTGTATCGTCAGCGTAGAGTGATAGGCAATGATTAGATCCATTAACTGAAACACCGTGAACATCAGGGTCGGATCTAATCGCTTCAGCCTATGGTTCAGTAACAATACTGAAGATTAAGGGTGCCAATGGGCAACCTTGCTTGGTGCCTCTCCCAATGCTGATCGGGTCCGAGCGCCGGCCATTGGTAATAATATGAGCAACAGGATTCTTATACAGTATCCGGATCCATTTAACTAAGTGCTCCCCAAACCCAAAATGATTTAATAAATTGAGCATGTATCCCCATTCCACCCGGTCAAAAGCTTTTTCTGCATCTAACCCAAGCAAACATTTTGAGCATGTTGTATGATATTAAGTACACGTCTAACATTGTTAAAGGAGTGTCGCCCATTAATGAACCCAGTTTGGTCATTAAGGTGTCTGAGCTGGTACACTGTGATTTGTATACATTTTCATAATACTGCTTAAAGATCTCACTGATGTCCTTATTCAGAGTTTTCCTGTGCTTGTGTTCATCCTTAATTGCCGCTATAAAAGTAGGCTCTTTCCTCCCCGATATAATGCATTGTCCCATACACTGTTTAGGTCCCCACCCAGTATGATATTGCTACAAGACCAGTCCCTTAACTTGGTATTTACCTTCATGAAAAAGTTGACATTTAAAACATTGGGAGCATAAACATTAGCCAAAATCAAGGGTTCATTATATAATGATCCCTTAACCAAAACAAAACGTCCAGATGGATCTTTTATAGTGTTACGACCCGGTCTAGGTCGGGCTGCAACATAAAAATAAAGAGACCTCCGTGCCCTCCTGGTTCCCCAAGTCACACAGACAACCAATGTTTGCGACAATAAAAATTTGGCTTTATTTTCAAGGGTTCAAGGCTTTAGACATTTATGAAATGTTAGGGGAGGGAAGGGTAAAATAAACAAAAACACAGCTAACTTAAGTTTAGAAAAATATAACTTACCTAACAAACAAAAAGAAAATCAAATACAATTTCTAACCTAACTTCCTAACTAAAGCAAACCAAGAGAAAAAGACAACAACAAAAAAATAACCCCCTCTTCCCCAATGAGAGTTTATATACAAGAGCTATTGTCTGGGCAGCCACGGTAGCTGAGTGTTTACAGTATACTTCAATGAAAGTGTAACGGCATGAGCTAGCTTTTACAAAAATCTCAACGACAAACAGCAAAACACCAATAAACCATACACCAGTAGCGAAGCTCTCACACCAACACAGCTCTACAGTAGTGTCGCTCAAGTGACTGCAGGGAACCGGGAACGCAACAGAAGCCACGCCAGAAGAAAAAGTACCCCCCACTTCCATCTCTTTTATTGGCAGCTCCCCCTGGTGGTGGCTCAGTGTATCTTCCCTCAGCTCTGCAGTAAGTACAGAAAACACACTACAAAAACTATGACCCATAGGGTCATAACATATAGTCTCCTCAATTGTAAACGGCAGATTTTTATGTAGGAGTATAGTGACCCCTCTGCTTTTAGTGTTATAAGATGCATATATGATTTGTCCCAGCCAGTCTCATTTCATTTTCTCATGCTCCTTGTCACTGAGGTGTGATTCTTGTAGGAATGCAATTTGCACACGCTGGTGTTTCAAGTAGTCCAGAATCTTCTTTCTTTTAATAGGGTGGTGAATTCCTCTGATGTTCCATGAGCAAATCTTCGTATGACCAACGTGCATTTTAGTTAGTAATGGAAACGCATAGTATCTGGGGCTGCCATTACGTTTCACACAGACTGGAGGGATTTTATACAAATTTAATAGAACAGAACTACCTAACAGACCGCTGAACGTCGGGTCTTTTAAACTGCTTAAAGCAAGCCCTTCACTCTGTGCGCCTTTAACCTTCTTGTCGCTTGAACAATGTAAGCTCATTGTCAATATAGCGACTTTGGTGCCCCTGAAAAATATACAATTTCCCCCAGACAAGTGAATAAATGATTAAACTCTCAAAATCCTCTGTCCATTTCCAACATGGAACAGACTATGAAAATGATAAAGCCACTTCTCTTCGAAACAGTCTGATTTGAGTCATTTGCCAGTCTTACTTGGTCGCATCGAGGAAATCCTGAGCTTCCCACGGAGAGCGGCAGATTGTTGTTTTACCCTCATGTGTGATCCTTAATGTGGCAGGGTACAGCATGGCGAATCGAATGCCTCTCTGGTGTAGTTGCTTTCGAATTTGGTCATATTCCTTCCATTTCCTCGAGACTTGCACGGAGAAGTTGTGAAAGAACAGGACCTTTTTCCCATTGAATTCTATGTTATGGTGCTCCCACGCAGCACGAAGGACGGCTTCTTTATCAGCGAAAGCGTGGAATCTGACGAGCAAGGGACGAGGGTGGTCAGCCTGCAGGCGAGGCGCACGATGGGCGTGCTCTAATTTCAAAATGCCCTTCTTCGTCTCCATACCCAGCACCTCAGGAATCCATGTTTGAAGGAAATCGACAGGAGACCGGCCCTCTGCACCCTCAGGTAGGTCGATGATTTTCATGTTTTTCCGTCTGCCCTGCCTCTAGATCTTTTTTTAAATCTAATATATCTGTGTGGCAGATGGTGGCAGATGTATAACCCCATGTCCTGATTGTATGAAAACAACCCTGTATGTGTTTATGTTTCGCATGAATGTTGTTTTTGTATTTGCACATCTGGCCTGGCCGTCTCACTGTATTTCACATCCTGGGCACTTGCCACTTCCCACTGCAGGCAGGATCCAGTTCCCACAGACAGGCCACTACCACTGAGATGTTCAGTATTCCAGGCCATATCATGCTCCATGTTCACATCTCCCCACTGCTGCGTCTCACTCCCACCTGCTCGCGTCCTCCCTCCCCGCCACAACTGATTGCTCCCAGAACCTCTCAGCCCAGCAGATAATCATCTCATCAGTAAGTCACGGTGAGCCTGTGATTGCTTTTCCAATCAGTTAACCCTCTGGCTCTGATGCACTCACTGCTCAGCAGCTCAGCATCTGCCAGCAACACAGCTAATTAAAACATGCAGGCTGAGGCTAAGAAGCGAGGGGTGGGGGAGCCAGACATGCTTTTACACAGCCAAAAAAAGACCTGATTTTTATCTGCCAAAATTGCTACTATTATAATTTACAAATGCGACAATTTCCTAGACATTTACATGGATTAGGAGATTCCATCAGTCTTCTCAGCAGGTGAAATGAAGCACCCATTTATGAGCGCTGGCCCTTGTGCCCTTGACTTTCTGGGTGCGATGACAGACACCTGAGGGGAGGGTGATGAGGCATGCTATGAAACAAGTAGCGTTCTCAACAAGCTAAATATAGTCATGCTGCAAAATCCCCAGTGTTGACTTACGACCTACAGACTTCCTAAATCCAGCCAAACAGAAATGAGGACTGAAGGTGTTAATTTAACACTGGGGATTTTGCTGTACACCTGTTTCCAGAGACGAGCTCATCCACCATCCCCCAACAACCACCCCCTGACATTTTGGATGCTTTTCTATTATCATTCCACGGGAGCAAAAATCAGTGAAGGTGTGAGGGAATCAATGAGAGCTTAAGCTGTGTGAGTAATTCTAAGGGGAAGACAATAGACAGCTAGAGACCTAAAGATACACAGAGAGAGAGAGAGAGAGAAAGATAGAGAGAGAGAGAGAGAGAGAGAGAGTTTACAATACTAGAGAAATTCTGTTCCAGGCAACAGTAACTATACAGACAGTGTCTCATATAGACCTGTTGCTTTCATTTTCTGTCTTTTAAGCTGCTGTAAGCCTCATATATGTCCACGCTCCACATTACTGAGTAACATCTGGTATATCCAGTTTAATCCTGCAAAGATGATAGGCTGTAAAAAAATTACCTGTGAAATAACAGTAATTAACTGATGGCAGTTTTCCGGTATAGTGTTGTTTTTTAACAGTACTAGTACTGTAATTCACAATTATAACTCGTTGCTTTAATCCAAAGTCATTACTGTATTTTTTATTTAGAGATGTTATCAGTACTGTTTTTACAGTAAGGTATCGTTTATATACAGCATCACTGCACAGTAATGTGATTCCTTTTTTCAAAGTGATGCTGTTATTACATAGTACAGTCATCTACTATAGATACTTCACTGCTGAGAAATTCTAGAGAAGATATTACATATTGTTGAATTTCAGTTAAACATAGCTGTTTAGTCAGCATTATGGTCACAATTACAGCAATGTTCCATTGCTTACTAATTACACTTCATATACAAGAAATTGCAGATGTTATATACAATTATGACAGTTTTTAAGCTCACAAAGCTGACAGTAATACAAAACACCATCATGGTTAGAATACCAAAACCATGAAAAATCCATTCAGATACATCTTTGAAGTAAGAATAACATGTCAAAACAAAAAGAGTCACATGAAAGCAACTGTGAATGAAGAAATAAAAGCTAATTAACTGAAACTAACAAAACTACAAGGAATGCTGGGAAGCTCCGCCCCCTGTGCTACAATATTCAGAGACAAAGGAAAAGTCACTTTCCCAATATGCTCAGCATATAACAGCTAATTGCCATAATGCAACATTTTAAATTCTTTATATCTCACAAAATGCATCAACATGTACAGCAATCTGCTGTATTTAAGGTATAGAGCAGATCATTGCACTACATTTACAGCACTTCTGTACAGTGTAGTTATTTGTTTACTACTTGTCCCACCACCACTACCACCACCAGCAGCAACAACAACAATAACAATAATAATAATAATAATAATAATAATAATAATGTACAACCATGTATTATTATTATTACTATTTTATTTATTATATTATTATTATATACTTTTCTCATTAATACTAGGGCTAGAGCTTTTACACAAAACAAACATCATATATAAAACATGCACTTGTATCTTAGAACTGTTCTTAACCATCAGTCCACTCAAGAGTGCTGATCTAGGAACAGTGATATACCAATAAATACAAATATATATGGGTAAAGGAGCTGATTCTGAATCCACACTCTCACTTTTCTGGGTCTTGCTAAAATAATCACCTGTAAAACAAACACATATGGCACATCATTCAGTTAGTGGGAAAGAAGCGGTAGAGATATTATTCTCCTGGTGAAACCTGTGTTGATATTAGCAATGGTCACCAGAAGGATTTCTTGAATCTGTGCTACAGCAGTGGTGTTGCGATGAGGTGCCTCCAGTCTCATAAATAGTCCCAAATTCAAGTACCTTTATGGCAGTGGGGAACCCTCAGGGTCTTCCAGGCATTGTCTGTAATTTTTAGTTCATTTTTATTTAATACCAAAATTATGCTTGTTGAGCATTGTAGTAATACTCTTATTTCATTGTTATGTTTTGGTTGGACATTAAAGTTCTGATCTTGAAACACTCAAAGAAAAATTTTCCAAACAGATTTTTTTTTCTGTGGGTTTTCAGTAGATACAGCAGCACAAGCCCTCCCATTGGTTAGGACTTAAGGTGCTGGACTGAAGGCCTTATAGCAACTACTCAATAATTACAAAGTGACCGAGCAATCATTTAATCATGCTTTGATTGGGTGGGACCAATTTTAATGAGAAAAATAAAGTCCAAGTCAGTCCAAGTCACTGCAGACCTTCTGGAAGTCCTAAATAAGTCACTAACTGTGAATACGAGCCACAGTCATTTATTAGAAAACAGTAGTAACTCTATGCCAAGTTTTTACTGAAAGAGTCGCAGTAAAACTGCTATATACAAGGTAAAATAGATGTTAATTTCTGTTACAAGCTATCAGGTAAAACACATGGGATTTCTTTTACAAGCTTCAAATGACTGTGTTTAATCTAGAGCAGCCAAAGAATTTTAATGTGCACTAGCATTAGCTTATCACGAACATACCATTTGAAATCCCTTATGGAGGCAGCAGAAATTAACATACAATCTTAGCAAAAAGGGTTCTATATAGTACTGAAAAGGGGTTCTTTGACTCGTAACAATAATGGAACCATTTTTAAAAGGGCTCTTTAAAAAACAACATAGCTTGTGTGCAAGTGGTTCTTAAGTGTTCCTTGTTCTGAACCCTTGAAGCACCATTTTTGTGTAAGAGTATAGAGGAATTTTTTGCCTAGGTTTTGACATTTATGGCCCTGAAGGCCTAACTCTGATGGTCATGGTGAATGCTGTTGGCAGTCAAAGAGTCGACTCTCAACATGACAGCAATGTTTTAATCACAGGTTTGTAATAAACAACACTGAACAGGATGGCGCAATAGATGCTTAGTTAACTTGGAAACAACACCATTGTTGAAGTGCTTGGTTTCATGTAATTCCCTCATTTACTCAAGTGTTCCCATCATTTTGAGAGTCACCTGTAACTCTCTCTGCATGCAGAGCAACATTTGGCACACACGACATGTAGGACGTGTGAAAACAGACTCATTCACATAATCGCAGCCAGGAGGGCTGGTTGCTAACCACACTGCTGGTGGCACTGTGTGAACTGCATTTTGTCCAAGAAATGTCTGCAATGAATTCCCCCCATTTTTCACACACAATTTCCTTACAATTATGGTGAGCATTAGTCATATACCAGAGCAGAGTGAGTTTATTGAAAGCCAGCGGCGCAGAGAGGAGAGAGAAAGAGCGAGGGGGGAGAAAAGGAGAGCAGCCAAAAGTGGTGGAGAATAGACGTGGAAAATTGGAAGAGAAACAGAAGTGCACTTTTCTGTCTGGAGATGTACACCTCCACAACGAGAGGGGTCTAGTGTAATAGGCTGGAGAGTATTCAGCGTGGGCATGCGGAGGGGCTATAGCTTGCTCTTTTGAAAATGAAGAGGGCCCCGGTGACTCATAGGAGTCGATATAAATGTGTCAGTGGCTGGGCTTAGAGAAGGCAAAGGTGAATTCAGTCTCGAGACCCTCATTATAACCCCCTAACGATCGTGCTGCTTCAGCTCCGCTGCCCGCGAGTGAGTGACAGATGACAAAAGGAGGGCAATGATGAAGGACATAGGAGAAAAGGGGAGATTATGAGAGTGATGAAGGACAGGAGCACAACTGATAAACTGTAGTCATAGCTGGCACTATCATGGCCTGTATCATGAAAAGCCATGGTTGGCTTGATTTTCTGACATTTGTTGGATGTAAAGTTTCAGAATGAAACCATTCACTCAAAAATAATCTGCAAAAACAGTCTGATTTGAATTCATAGTTTTGTGATGTCATTACAGCCAGTGCATTTAATGCAGACTACAGCAGTTTAGCTCCGTCCATTCACACTGAAGTTATAAGGAGTGTTTCAGCCCAGACTGCTTTTGAAATGAGGTACAACACAGGGTTGCCAATCAGCCCAGAGGTTATTTACATACAGTTGTTTGCAGAAGTTTCATCACTGTGGTCAAATGATTCAATTTAACAGATTGGAAAGAATAAAACTTAAAATGTGGCGTGTTCAAAAGTTATGGCACATAACTTATATATTGTATAAATTATTATTTATTTTATATGTTTAACATATTGGAAAAAATATCATTTAGATTTTATTTTTTTCCAATATGTTAAACTTAAATTTGCAGCTGATTTTGGTACATAAATCACACAAATATCATGGAAGTGATATCTCATGGAAAAGTAGAAAAAGAAAAAAGTGCTCTGGTGTTAAATTGCCTCTTCAATTAACAGTTCAGGTTCCCAGTGTGGGCCAGATTACGGGTGGCATACTAAACTAAGCGGTCTGAAGTTTGGTTTGAGGAACATGCCTGAAACCCCTCCTTCTTCCAATCTAATACCCTATAAATTCACATGTGAAGGGTTCACAATCTCCTCCCTGTTCCTCGGTCCTACATCAGTCCTACTACAGCTACGAGGGGGGGTCTAGTCTTCTAGCTACAGGCAGAAGCTGCCCAGAACTCCAGCCCAAGTTCTCAGAGTTCTCCCTTCTCCCTCAATCAGTCTTCCCACATACTACCACCATGTTGAAGGCATGGTCTGAACTCACAAACTGACATTTAGTAAATTCACATAGTGTAGTAACAAAAACTGTGGTCAAGCGCATTAGTTTGTGAATTGCAGTAAAAACATTTTTGCCGCATTAGTGAGCTGCAGCTCCTTCACTGGACACAAACTCACGATGGCTTTATTGCTTGGGAATTATCCCGCCTCCCAGCTGAAATGGGGATTTTGATTGAGTTTGCCTGTCTGTTCTTGCTGGTCAGCAGTCCATGCAGTTTGGAGAAAGTGAAGTTTCTTCATACAAGCAACCTGAACTCAGTCAAAAAGTGGTGGTCAGATGTCACTCGCCCACGTGGTTCTAGCAGCCCTGGTACAGCCAGTGTGTTTCCAGGTTTTCTTTTCTATTCTGCATCAAAATTACTGTCTATGGTATCTGATTGTGTTACAAATAGAGATTAGGCTGACATCTCAAGGATCCATATGTTGCCTTCCATTCCTCACTCTCATAACTTCATAACCTGCACATTACATTTATAGTGGTTATTGATTTGTAGATATTGAATAATAAGGGTTGAAATTCAGGATTGGGATTCAGAGGGTTAACACTGCTGCCTTTGAGAAAGGGTTTCTACTGCATTTTATCCTCTCTCTCACTGCTAGTATCTATTCATTTTTCCCTCTATCACTCTAACTGAACAGCTTATTTTAGTCCCATTCTAAATGCACTCAAAAAGAACATGAAAATCACAGAATATTTCCGCAATTTATTTTCAGTAATGACGTGAAATTGCCCTGCTGGCAGTAGCTTTGTGGATCTGACAGAAGGCAGCTTTGCCACTGCAGCACAAACACGGCGTTTCTTAATCCACTTTGTGGTGACCTCACCTCACCATGAAAATCTGTCATTTGCCACGAGGGCAGGTAATCCAAACCATTAAAATCCATCAAAGCTCCCTACAGTTTCCTCAAGCTGTGTGTGTGTGTGTGAGAGAGAGAGAGAGCGAGAGAGAGAAAGAAAGAGAGAGAGAGACTTAATTGAAATATAAAAGACACAAGAAATACAGTGCACATATACAAACCTGTGCATAAGTTTTAGGCACCTGAGAAAATGAGAATTAAAAAAGATGTGCAGCATTTATTTGCATAGAAAAACACTACTATTACAATTAATCCAAATAATATTAATACATTAAGCAGTGGCTTTATGTATGTCAGTGTGTTCATTTAATCATTTCCAAACTTTTAAACTTCATAGCAGCCCTGCATTAACTGTGGTTATCGTCCAGAATCTGCTTTTCCTGATCAATACATCATTGTGTTATTTTCAAATAACATATATTTGCAAATGCCTTTCTGAGGTGCTAAAACTCAGGATGATATAAGCTGCATTATTTAATGTTTTTATTTTTCTGTGTTTGTGTGAAGCATTTTGCATTGTCACTCTGTATGAAAGGTGCTATACAAACCAACTTGCCTTGTCTGTGTTTAATCAGGTGCGCTGCTGATGGAATCTAACAGATCTGTGTGATGACTTGAGGCATTAACGAGAAATCTGGAACCTTCAAACTAGCTAACCAGAACTACTTTTTTGAAAACAAGAAATTCTTTTTACTTCTTATTGTATTTATGTTTAGATGCCTTTATTTTAATGTTTGATGTTTTAAGCACAAACTCACTTATCATGAAATTAAATAATGTGCTTAGGTGCCTAAGACTTTGGCACAGTAGTGTACGTGCTAATTGGTATACCTTATCAAGCAAAGCACAGCTTTGCAGAATCTTTAACACAAAGGAAATGACTGAGAATCAGATTATATCAGCGTATCACAGCATCAGGGAGATTTTTTGAATTTGCATAAAATAGCATTTTAATGGCACATAAAGCTATAATCCAGGGGTTATCATTTCTGTTCCTTTGGGGTTGGAGTCCAGCACAGTTTAGTGATTTGCCTGCTCAAACAAAGCTGATTTTGAATCTTCCTCAACATTTTGAAATAAGAGTTTGATAAAATTTTAAAGTTTTAAAATGTACCTTTATTCCACAGTCCATGCAGTCCATATACGGACACTAAGCAGCAAAAACAACCTGTATTGAATTCACTGTTTTTGTGATCTCATGAAAACCAACACATTTACATATATCCACCTGTTCAGCCTACAGCAGTTTAGCTCCACCCATTCATAGTGAAGTTATAAGGAGTGTTTCAGTGTGGACAGTGCTTTTTAAGTAAGGGCCAATACTTGGTAGTGAGTCAGAGCAGAGCTCATTTACATACATCATCTTTAAAGGCACAGTAACAAAAACAGCCTGTATAATTGAAGAGGTGTAATGATACACAAATTTCATGAAACGATGCATATTGTTGTTTTTTCATCACAATACGATACATTTTTTGGTACAGAATTAGAAAACAAATTTTTGTATTTATTTGGTAATTTACAAAATCTTTTTTCCTAGTAAGACAACAGTACTTGTTGAAGGAATAACAAGGAAAAGTTTGTTTTTTAATTTGTTTAAGTTTTAGTTTTTAAAAGTGCAGGATGTAAATTACATGCAGCACATGTGTATTTGGCAATGTTACCTATGGCTTAAAATTAATAAAAGTAAACAAAAAATGTGTAGACTACAAAGTTACATTTCAAAATTCAATAAACAAGCATCACAAGTTCATTTACAGACAGATCTTGTTTCTATGTAAAATCTAGGGTTAGGGTTCTTACCTCTAACCTTCTGGCTGAAATGAATGAGAGGGGATTTGAGTTATTTGTTTTACCTGTTCAGAATCGTCACTTGCTCAGTTGCTTGAATGTGGGGAGAAGCAGCTGTTGTGACTCAAATTTTCTCCTCGCTCCAGTAACTGAGACATTTAGGTGAGGTCTTCTCAAATGAGTTAGTATACTTTAGGTATTAGCATGGGTATTTGGTACTCATGCAGTGTCGGCTCACTGTCTCCATTCAGTCTACACTCTTTGTCTGACATTATTGTGCTCGGCTGGGAAAACAAAGTGCTCCCAAACATGAATATGAGGATGACTGGCTATGTCAAACAACTTTTAAAATTCGCAGAAGCTGAGATTGTAACTGATACTCCGTTTAAGGTGGAATGGATAATTTGGGTAAGAGGTTGGTGAATAAGAAGCTGATTATAGCTTTCTTCAAGGTAGGCTAACGAAAGCATTTTTTTCCAGTTCCGAGAGCTCCACAGCAGAGTTTTTCTTGATATTGATGGTTATTACTTTTAGGAATATCAATATAGCCATTCCCATTGTCACACATTTTATAGCATGATGTCTCACGGTATTAAGTCACAGCATGTATAGTCTCACGACCCCCGTATAGATAAAAAGAATATGAACATTCGTATTGTGACACCCCCAAGATTAAGACAGATTGGATGGTCATAAATGGTTAATAAAACCACACAAACTTTAGAAAGTGAATATAATGCAAGAGAAATATAGGATATGGGCTCTTTAACTGATGACACCTGATATAAGTTTTTTGGAAACTAATCTACGGTCTTGGATGTCCATAGATTAGTGTTCTACCAGTGTTGCACCATCTCTGATTACATCACAGAAATAAACCTGAATCCGTTTTTCACGGTGTTTGGAAAATGAAAGGAAAAGTGGGCCTGCGTAGGTGTCACTTTTCCTCAGGCTGGACATAATGGAAACCGTGTAAGTAGGTCACACAAGGCTTGGGGACAAAGCTTGATTACCCTTTAGGCATTATTTACACCATAAAGCTCTGACTTTTAA
Organism: Colossoma macropomum; assembly: GCF_904425465.1. Classification (NCBI taxonomy): domain Eukaryota; kingdom Metazoa; phylum Chordata; class Actinopteri; order Characiformes; family Serrasalmidae; genus Colossoma; species Colossoma macropomum. The sequence continues at coordinate 28,018,515 of NW_023494792.1, read as the reverse complement.
TTTCCGTCTGAAGGCATGCTCACCTACCCAATCCAACAGTTATTTTCTGTCCTCTACTAGTACTTATTATGAGTAATGTGCCCCAACCAAGGGCGGATAGGCAGACACAAGGAGAATGGAGATGAGAAAAGGAGGAGCAGGAAGACAGAAAAAGTTACAGTCCATCTAGAAACAAGCCTACACTCTTGAAGGCAGGGGCGTAACCATGGGTAGGCAAGGGTCTACCCAGATTGATCACAGGTCCAACCAAATATTTATTATTATCATAAATATTTATTAAGCTGAATTTTTAAAGATAATGAAATTATTTTTTTTCTGTGAGTGCTGTGTCTGTGTTATAGCCAATCTAATCATTCACGCTCTCCACCAAGCTCTGGCTTCTTTTCTCAGCCTGCTTATCCCAGTACTAGTTTATGAAGGTTCACTCACACATCTGAGAGAGCCTGAGCAGCTTACTGCTGTATCACAACACATTTAAATCTTACATTAAAACGTTTAATTAAAATTGACACTTCATTACATTTCATTACAAACTCTGGTGCTGCAGCATCTCACCACTTGCAGCTGTTTCAAATGAAGGACATATTTCTCAGCTGCATGAAGGATCCTACAAAACAGAACAGACTTCAGTGATGTAAATGCAGCATTCCTTGGCTGTATCCTTAGCTTTGAGACACGACTGTTTTCCTGTATCACCATAAGATGGAAGTGTTGGATCATTTAGGCTGGTGACTACACAGCAGTCAGGAATAGGCTATAGCATGATATAATTACGTTGTGGGACATTAGCACATTTGGAAGTTGCATCTACCAAGTTGGCCTGCCCACCTTTTAGCAGGCCTACACCACTGCTTGACGGACATGATATATTCTCTACGCAGTATTATTATTAATGATGTGGTCAAATTTGCGGCCTTAATTGCAAAGAGTATCAAAGAGTCTGCCGAATAACTAAAGTGTAGGACACCATCTCTGTCTGAAAGTCCTTATCAATAACAGCAGTCCCTCTCTCTCAGTGGCAGGTGCACCGAGAACTTTCTAGACAAATGCCCATTCACCCACACTCATCTGGCTCCCTGTTCGTGCCCATCTATTCCAGAGCGAAACAGGTCTGGATCGCTGTAATGCTTTTCTGTCTGTGCATGTCTGTGTGTTTCTTAATGATGATCTGTGAGTCTGCGCTGCTCTCTGTTTAAGCCGTGGATGAATGGCAGGGTTTAAAGATCTCTGCAGATGTCACTTCCACCATCTCTGTAATCAAGCACTGCTAGGCTACCTGTTCATTCACAGTGACGAACAACAGAAACACAATTAGAGTTTTTTAATGTATAGGTTAAAGCCTTGATTGCCAGCAAGATATCAATGTAAATGCTTTTCATGTTGTTATTGTCATAATGTGTACCTTTTGAATAATCCATACATACAGTCGTATGCAAAAGTTGAACCATCCCTGGTCAAATGACAAAATAAAATCAAAAATAATGTTTTGTTGAAAAAGTGTTCTGCAAGTTTTAGTGCACAGTTTTTTATTTATTTGCTGAGTTTAACATATTGGAAAAAATAAAGCATAAAATATTAAATGTACCATAACTTTTGCACAGACCACAGTTGACGTTTTATTATTTTCATACAGTTCAGTAAAAAAACAGTATTTGTGTATTAAAATGTGCAGAACTGTGCTCTCTGTAGAGGATTTGTAACTTATTTTCACTTAGAAACATGACCAGAGCGCCCAAACTTTTGCATATGACTGTATACAAGTTTGTGTTATGTGGTGACAGTGTCCTCTTGTGGTGAGTACTATATATTACTGCTGCATATTATTTGTTCTCAGACTGCAGGCTATACTGTGGAAAAAAAAGGCATTAACATATGTCAAAGACTGCAAATGTACAGCCATTGTACATGCTATTGCATGTGTACCAAAGACATTTGTAAGTGCCCACCACCCACTCTAAGCATGTCATTTTGTATGCATGTGCTCCTCAGAGTGTATTTTGCAATGCAATACATTTTAAACACTGTTGTTATTAACAACAGTAACTACATTGAGATACTGTGCAGCAGAGGTTCCACTATAGTGTCACTAAAGGCATTTGGAATCCCTGGAATCTCCTTCTCCTGCTGAGTTGACTTCTCTGTAAACAAATGAGATGAAACACGCACATCTTCTAAGCCGCTTATCCTTCTGGGTCACAGGGGGAGCCGGAGCTTATCCCAGCAGTCATTGGGTGGAAGGCAGGACCCTGGACAGGTCACAGTGGACAGGTCACAATGAAACAGTTGTACTAAAATGATTAGTTAAATAGGTTAATTAATTTTCTACAACATTTCAACATTGTTTACAGAAATTTGAACATCTACCACCAAAGAACGGAGCTGCCTCTCCACCTGCCTACTTATTTGCATTTTGAATCAGCTTCAGTTAAATGTATTTCTTTATGTATTTATTTCTTTATAAATATGCAGTGGGGTCCAGATGTTTGAGACCACATTGAAAATTTGGGATTTTTAAAAACTTTGAAATAAAGGACATTTAAGAATGTTGATCAATTTAAGACAAAGAAAAGTTATAACAAGTAAAATGATGAAGGAATATTCAAGATACTGCACTATGTCCAGGTCACTACTTCAGTTAAATCATATTTGTGACACCCACAATGTTCAGACCTTTGCCCAAAAGGTAATTTTTTAGCCTTTTTTAATCTAATCATCAGAGGCTTTTGCATAAACTTGTGAATTTCCTGCCAGCAAGAGTGCACACTGTCATTAAAGCAAAACAAGGACATATCAAATACAAAGAAATTCTGAAATTCATGTTAAAATTTCAAAGACTCTAATTTTCACTCAAACTGTTTTACTGCTAATAGCAGAATTTGTAATGAAAATCGTATCAAATTAGAAAGGAAAGCAAAACAGAAGCATTTCCCTAGAGCTTTCAGACTTTTGGACCCCACTGTACATAATAATATAATGAATAAACAAAAGGCACCAACCAACAGGAGTTCACATTTCAAATGTATCTTCTGTACGGTGATTTGTCATAGCTTAAGTGGAATCATTCAACATAAGCTGAATCAAAGCTTTCAGTTTTAATTCAAAATAGGATATTTAGCATTGTACTTTTATAGTTTTTTTAATGTAATGAGTAGAAACTATTTGACACATAAATTATTTATTCATGTAAAATCAGATGACAGTTTGGGCCGTATTTCATAACCTCAGTGTTCAACATGAACATAAAAGGTTTCGGCTCAAATTATACTATTGCCAAAATGAAAAATGACTGTCATCATTTTGACCACAAAACAATGCCAGCAGATGTTTGTTGGTCATTGTATTTGTTTACTTGCAAGCAATCCTCCTGTTCTTTTTCTAGTGTTCTTTATATTCTGAACAGCTAAATACTGAATTATACATCTGTGTCTGTGTATCTTGTGTATCTAAGGACATGTGGGTGTCATGCTCAATTGTTTGCCTTGGAGTCTGCCAGTACTTGCATGCAGCATGAACGTGTGCAGTAGGGGAAAGTGCATTTCCTATGTTTTCCAATAATTCATACTTGCTTCATTATTTTGTAATATTTTGAACACGTAGTAACATTTTTAAGATCTGTGTAAATGTTTGACAGCTGATCCTCAAACTGCTGTGTTTGATTTTGCTGTGGTTCTGGTTCAGGTTTAGTATTGTTCTGGTCTCATCTCTCCCACAACGTTACTGAATAGCCAATCAGTGTTTTATGAAGCAAAGCTCTGCAGACTCTTTGGGCATTCAGAAGTGCTGTACATTGGGTTCTACACCAAGAATGCTTTTAAACTTTAACTATCAATTAAAATTAAACAAATATAATAAACCCTAAGTGGAATCAAATTTACTCTGATGTGTAACATGACCTCTGGAACACTCTGTGCTCTGTCCCAATCATCAGGATTACATGCAGAATAGCCCAATAGAAAACTCCATGACCCCTTGTGCTTCCTGCCTGAGGGACCATGACTGTATGTTGAGGGACATGACTGACAGATATCATCAGAGCCAGGAGGTTGATTTCAGGTGAATTCACAGCTCGATTCAGCACAGTGATCAACCCTCAGCCCAAAACACACCACACCGAAAGTCCACCAGGAGGCTGCATGGACCAAATAACAGCTTCCCGCTGGAGACTCTGGGGAAAAGGGGTGTTGTGGATCAAATTGTATCGAAACATATGACGGACATAAAGGCATGCAGCAACATGACTAGCTGTCATGTAGCTGAATAACTCTGATGTAGATGCGTCCTACGTGGATCCTTCTATCCCTTCAGTTGGCCCCCAGAAATGGCAGAGGATCCGACGCAGATTTTGAGCACTGTGGGTGGCTGTCAGGCAGAAGGAAGTATCTGCTTCTCGTTATTCCTTGTATCGTTATCCATGAGGTTGCAAACCCTTTCAGAGGTTGTTTTATCACAGGTGTGTACAATCATATCCTGTTTCATTATTTATTATTTATCTATTATCCCATCTCTTATTACAAACAAGCAAGAGCTCACCTGAATCTACTTGTTACATCAGCTGATGTCTCATCCTCTACTACCCGCTTTAGGCCTGCCTCCACACCTACCTCTTTACCCTGAACATCTGATACCTCTAGCACAGGCTAACTGTCACTCATTCAACCGAAATGCCTCTTATAGTATCTGGTCAACAGTTGTTCTGTGGTCGGAAACTGACCAATGATGAATGGGACAGAGGGTGGCTGACTCATTGCGAGTGACAATAGATGAGCTACTCTGTAACTGTACACCAATATAGTGTTACGATGGATCTCATAGCATGGTCGCTGGGGGAGGCACAAGGTACAAAGATGGTTCTTCAAAGGTTCTTTAGTAAAGGCAATGGTTCTATTTAGAACTATGAGCTTATATAGAACCTTTCCATGCTTAAATGGTTTTTGCATGGTGAAACGGTTCTTTAGATTGATTGAAAATGTGTTGAATACACTTCTGTATAGAATCTTTTTGAAAATGGTTCTATATAGTACCACAAAGGGTTCTTCTATTGTTTGACATCGTAACAATAGCAGAACCCTTTTGGTGCTATATAGAACCATATGCAACACATTTTCCATCATTTAGAAGAACCGTTTCACCATGCAAAGAACTACTTAAGCATGCAAATTTTTCTATGTAGAATTCATGGTCCAAAATATAACCATAGCTGTATGCAAAGGTTTGGGCACCCCAAATTGCATGTTTTTGTTATTTTTTCTAAATGAAAATAAGTTGGACATCCTCTACAGAGAACACACTTCTGCACACTTTAATACACAATTATTGTTTATTTTCTGAAACTTAACATATTAAAGTATTGGAAAAAACATAAGGTACTTGAGGCATATAAAAAGGCATATATTTTCTAATATGTCAAATGAAGCAAAAAATGTTGTGCAACAAAAACGTTGCAGTAAAATTAGCAGAAAATGCAATATTTAAGTATTTTCTCTGCAAGAAATGTGTATTAAAATGTGTAGAACCGTGTTCTCTGTAGAGGATGTGTTAACGTTATTGTCACTTAGAAAATCAACAAAACGTTATTTTTACCTTCGGTGTTCAAACGTCTGGCATATGGCTTTATCACATTTTTAAGATCTAAGTAAACATACAGAGTGACAGAAAAAATCTAATAATGATATAATGTGTTCAAAAATTCTGCCCTTGACAGAAACAAAATTGAAGATAATTTTATTTAAGAAAAAAAGAGCAGTTGATACACGATGAAGGTCATTTCAACAGCACTGTCCAGTATGAATAACTTTAAATCTTACTTGGGTGGCTTATGTTACATCATCAAAATTACAAATGCCAAAATGTTGCAGCCCTGAAATTATTAATGATTTTTCTTTCCAGAAGAAATGTGTTAGAAGGATCCTCCTCCTTTTTGGCCCTCATCTCTTTCCTACCCCATAAGGGTCATGGGTATCTCCAGCTGACTCATCTCCAGCCTGGAGCTTCTCAGACAGGTGGTGCACAGCACATGTAGGTAAAATGCAGCCTGCTTTTCGAGTCCCTGACATCCTAAACACACATACATGGACATTTTAACACTTTCGCTTTAGAAATACTTCCACAATTCACTTTTGAGGTCAAATCAGCAAGTTTCAGTGAAGCCAGCTATAGAAAATCAATCTCTCACTGAATACAAGTCTGTGATTCAAAGATCAAATCAGCACCTGAAGATCACAGGGGGAGGAAGCAGGAGAAACATCCTATCAAAAGCACAAAAAAGAAAGGAAGTTGTTACTCATGTTAAAGAGAACACAGACATCTACAGTTAAAAAGTGTACAGGTCTTATTTTTGTAAGTAATTGTGAAAAAAAACAGCAATCTATACAGGAGATTTGGTGTGCAAAACCTGATACTATAATCAGGTTAAAATGCCATCTGATTTGAGTGCATTTTTCAATATATGGACTGTTCTACCAAATCAGCTTCCACAATAAAAAAAACTGTTTATAAAAACAATTCAGTATTCAGACCTTACAGGAAATATGTGATGATTTTTTGTTGGGAGATGTCTGTCCCAAACACTAAGCCCTACATTTCAGCTTCTGAAAATACTTACTGTTTTTAAGAATATTTTTCAGTGTGTTTTTTTTCCAAGATCTTTTTTAATTCTTTTAAAGTTGAAAGAATTTGGTTTATTATGAATTTTTGAATGGAAAAACTTTATTCCAAAAATGTACCCAAAGAGTTTTAGTCTGTAGGAGGGGCCTTATTTTAGCCACACCCCTGCATGTTAGAGCAGGAAGTGAGACTGCATCCCTGTCCCTCATGGCCACATGGTGAGCAGTTAGATCTCATTGTTTTAAAGTAAATGTGTCCTAAAGTCTGAAAATCAGTGTGTAATATTATGAATTGTCAAAATTGAAACATATATTTTCTGCAATTTAGTAACTTTTTTGTGTTTTAATGAACATTGGTATAATTTTATGTGTGTACAACTGTTCAAAGCTGTGTTTGCTAGCCGTGTACTGGCTAGTGTTTTTGGGTTCTGCTCAAAATTAGCTTAAATTGTCACCACTGAAACATATGGTAAAGTTTTTGTAGTGTTATGCCTGTTTATTAGTGACAAAATGGAATGTTCAGTCATTTATTTTAATAAAATAAACATAATTAAGGTATAGGCTCTCTCAAAGTCCAAAGTAAAGTCCAAAATGTGTTTTCAACTCTAACTCTGAACCAATTTGCTAGAATGATCCATATACCTGTATCATTAAAGTGTTATGAATAGATCTAATTTACACTCTCTACAAAAAATGTGCCACAGAGTTTTTTGAGTGATGCCTCGGAAGAAGTACTTTTGGTTCCCTAAATAATCATGAGAGATTTGTGAGTGTGAAGAACCTTCTAAATGTAAGAACCTTCTAGATGTTTGAAGAACCTTCATGTTATGTAAAGGTTCTGTCCGCCTTATTCCTGCACCCCATGATGCTTTGAATGATTCATAGACAGAGCCTCCAGAGTGTAAGTCATGTTATCAGTCAGATGGTTCTATTTATAGGGTTCAGAAATGCTAATAAAGTCTTTAATTGTGTTTACACTGAGAATCACAAGTGTATGCCATTATATAGCAATGTTTAATGTAGAAACAGATTCATACACTCCAGTCTAACCAAAACCGTGCTATGATTAAGCTTGTTTCTGCTAGTGACCCTGGTACTTTGACCAGGGTATGGGCTCGCTAGGTGCTATATTGGATTTTGATATCAGTTCTAGTTATGTTCAGAAATAAGAACCTGTGTTGACAACATGTCTTTTACAGCACTGTGCTTTCTTGAGAGGTTTGTGCTATACAGTTCTTTTTCTTGCCAGCTGTGAACTGCACGTTGTCTCAGAAGCATCTCAGGCCCCATTCATAACATGCATTCTGGGTGATCTAATTAGCGCTAAATACAGGTAACCGATCACTAAAACCACCTTCGGAGGCAGTCAGGGCCGCATATGACCACAACATTTATAGTGTGAACGCAAAGCGTCTTTATACGTCCTCAACCTCACCGCTTTAATCAACTGTGTCATCACAGCAAAGACCAAAGCAGCTTCATAGCTTCATTTTTTCCGCCTCCTCTACACACCTAAAAAAGATGGTTCTTCAAGGGTTCTTTAGTAAAGGCAACGGTTTTGTTCAGTTCTACATAGAATCATTTTATGGTTAAATTGTATGGTGAAATGGCTCTTTAGATTTATATAATCTTTGGTCTCACTTTATTTGGATAGTCCACTATAGTCGCCTATCGATTATCTACAGATGTTCAAACTGTTAACAAACTATCTGTTGATTCTAAACAGCGGTTAGTTTAGGGTTAGGATTTGGAAAGGGGTTAGGGCTAGGACCAGGGTAAGGGTTGGGCTTAGGTTTTAGGTTGAGGTTAAGGTTAGGGTAAGGATTAGAGCCAGGTTTAGAGGTAAAGAAAATTTAGTAGATGTTTAGTTGAACGTAATTTAAAAGTAAATTAAGTATCTACAAAGCATCTAAAGTGTACTATGCAAATAATGTGTTACCGAACCTTTTTAAAAACGGTTCTATATAGCGCCAAAAAGTGTTCTTCTATTGTGAGTTTGACATCATAACAATAGTTTGGTGTTATATAGAACCATTTTTAAAAAGGTTCTATATAGAACTATATATAACACATTCTCCATCAATATGAAGAACCATCTTTTTTAAGCAGTTCATGCAGTCTAAATGTTTGTAACAGCCCTTTCATTTACTCTGACTTGTGGGTACATTTTTTTGTACCACATTCAGTTAAATACAAACATGTTATAAAAACAGGATCGCCCACCTTTTTCCACTGGAGCTTAATGTAGCATTTCTGGTAAAATAAAAAAGGATTTTAGTTTCAGGTCAACCATTTATATGGCCTAATTTAACAAATAGAAAATAGAAAAAGGAATAGAAATTGTGGCCTGTGCAAAAGTTATGGCACATTTTTATTTTATGTTACTCAGCAGATTAATAAAAATTGTGCTTTCAAATTTGCAGAAAATGCCATATTTGAGTGTGTTTTCTGTACATGTTGTGCTGGCTTATAAAATGAAAAATATGCCATATCTTTTGTACAGATGGGGTTTTATGTATATTTTTTTCAGTATGTTAAATTCAGCAAATAATCAAGAAATGTGCATTAAATGTGTAGAATTGTGTTCACTGAAGGGGATGTGTTAAGTTATTTTCACCTGGAAAATCAACAAAAATGTGTAGGTCGACTAGAGATGTTCAAACTTTTGCACTCGACTGTGTAAGGCTGTTATTTGGTGAAGGACATGCACATGTTGTGTGCGTGTTTATCATCTGCAGTCCTGCTCCTCTCACTGTGATAATTGCTGCACGTTAGATTTGGAGTAGTGTTGTGTACTGACAGTGTGAAAAGGCCACGGTACAAATAGTGCTCATTAAAGCTGTTGGCATTTAGAATGACATTTTTAAACATTCTGTAATTTGTCAGCAAAGACAGCAAATAATAGCTACCTTTGAAATGATGTTCAATGCATTTAAAGATATAGCCCGAAGGTTTTGGAAAACAATTTGGAGCAAAAACGAAAAAGTTACCCTCCATGCATAAAACAAGACAAATAAAAATGTCTTTTAGAAACTATTTTTATAGTAGGAGCTGATGCAACGTGTGTCATAGCAACTGTTTAAGTTCATTGCAACATCAGTTGTTCCAATTTAGAATAGAAAAGCACTTGTAGGCATAGAAGATGTGTTTACATTACTTCAATAAACTTTAAGTATATATAAGTGTACACTTAATTATGTTTTACAAAAGTAAACTTAAATACAACTTTAATTTGTAAAATGTGTTTATGTTTATTTAGTGATATTAAAATATAATTTAAAATGTATTTAAGTAAATGTTAGGTGCAGCATAGCTTAAAAAGTAGCACTGAAGTAAATCCAGTAGTATGTTTATTAACCTCTTATGCTCCAGGGTCTATTTTGGTTTGTCCATCTGAATTTACATGACCAAATCTTAAGGCAAATTATTCAGTAACTGCATGAAATTAATGCAAATTTTTATTTTATTTTTTTGTAAAAGCTCCCCTCAAATTAACAGAACATGTTACGCTCTTTGTATTTTTTTATAAAAATAATTTTTACAGAGCAGATCACTGAAGAGACGCCATCTGTTTATAGTTTATAGCCCAGATTTGTGAAAAAATGGGTCGACTTTCAGTAGACAAAAAAATGGTGAGTTCAGCTTCTACTATTGTAAGGGTTTAAAATTACATTACCCATCTATTTGACTGGAAAGAAGACAGTTACATCTCTCATATGACCCCCACCTTTTGAATGTAGCTTATATATTAGAAATATTAGAAATATTAAAGTTATGAAAAATATGACGAAGTGTGTTTTGGAGCTTAAGAGGCTACATAGTCCAATTGTAACAACAGTTATATCTATAACAGTTATATCTATAACATTACTAAGTCTACTATGAAACTACTAAAATACTTAAGTGCAACTACACATAAAAGCAACAAAAAGCTGAGACAAGCAGCCTGCAGTTTGTGTCATGGTTGCGGTTTCAAGGTACAAATACACCACTGTAAAACATGTTGTCCTAATTGTCAAGGACAGCATCTAAACAGAGACCTGTTGATGCTTTCTTGTTTTTGTCTTGTTTTGTTCAAGCTACGCACATACACAGCTTCCTGTGCTGTAGTCAGTCATATGACACTGAGTAAGACTGGCTGACTGGATGAAGGATCTGATTCTGAATCAGTGCTGCCGCTCTGAGGCATTTGTAGCTGGTGGGTCTTGGTAATATAGTCACCTGCATTACAAACAGGCAGGGCATATGGCCGTGCGCGAGACACTTACCCTGACTCAGTGTAGTTCTGGGCAGAACCACAGAAGGGGCCTTCACAGTCACTGGGAACAAACCACAGTACGCTATCAGTCATGGGCAAATCATCATCATGTACGGTCATTATGAACCTGTTACTTTTGTCTGTCTGAAACACAAACCAGCGTTCATTTTATCCACGGTTCCTCCACAATCACCTCTAAAAGTATTTAATTAGTGAAGACAAACTGTAACTATTGTAGCATCGCGCATCCTGGCTTGCATTGCTGTGGGAGCGCGGAGGGTGTGGCCATGCAGTGGCCTGAGGAGGCTTTTGGGAGGTGCCACATTTGCGGTAGGAGGTTGTTGTTGTTAGCTTAGGTTGCAAATACATTGCACAATTATTTGTCTGATTTTAAGCCTGATTTGCCCCTTGCCACAAATTTCCACAATCTGAAGCGTTTTTCCAGGTCGGGAGCTCGATCAGAAGCGACTGACGGCACGGATAAAGGAGAGTTGTATGGTTGAATGGGACCTGCCTGCTATCTAAGCCATTTTACTAGCAAGTAGTGATGGTTTTTCCTTGCTGCCTGTTCAGTAAAATAGCATTTGCCTATTACATTACTATTACATTTGCAATGTTTCTCGTGTCTAATTCAATGCTGCTGCCACGCTGTATGGTACGCTCACACACTTCAGCTGAAAATAAAATATAAGAGTCACCTTTCAATAATTTTTATTTCGTGAGAATATTTTGTGTTTAGTCCTCTCCTGGGGCCCTGGTCAAATGACGTTTTGCTGATTTTCTAAGTGAAATTATGGGGAATTCCCCTAATTTTTCAAAATATCTACATTATCAAATAATTAAGATGTAAACAAGGTCATTCAGAGTGATTGGTGTGAAATGATCTATTCTAGAGAAATTTACAGAGTCAGAATTGTTCACAGTGGTTATGATGGGAACCAGACATCTAAAAGCTCCCTCACAGAAAGTTATTACATTAAATGGTTACAAATAGTCTGCTTGATGCCTGGAAAGTTGTTCATAATCTTTTTGAGAAAAGTTTTGGGCCTAAAATGTATTTTTTAAAAATGCAAGCAGGACATAATGATACACGCAGGTTGAGGCAAAATAGTATACTCATAATACTCATACCTATACTAACAAACTCAGTAGTAACAAACTCAGTAGACACATGTAGATTTACTGGTGGTTTTGGATAGTAAATAAAATGTCTATATTTGTGTTGTAGACATTGCGACTCCTGGTTCCTATAACCACCGCTGTAAAGAAATCTGAGTCAATGAGATTCTCTACAAATGAACCATTTCACACCAAACCATTTTGAATGACTTTGTTTTCATCTCAACCACTGAATTATGCAGGAATTTTGAAAGATAGGTGGAATTCCCCCATAAAGAAAATGTAAATGTGCCATCTTTCTTCAAATTCTAGTGCACAATTTCTATTTATTTGCTGAGTTGAACATATTGGAAAAAATAAAGCACAAAATATACATGTCATTTGACCAGGGGCGCACAAAGTTTTGCATACAAGTATAAGTAGTGAGAAAAATGAACTTGTAGTAAGTTAATGCCTCCTGTCTGAACTGTTTAAACACAGTCTGTCCAGCTTCACAACCACTTTTATGGGCTAGAACACAGAATGTTCTAAGCTTAGTTTTGGGACAAAGTCTTATAAACAGATGAGACTTAATTCAGCCATTTATTATGAGCTAATTCTCCAGGATGCTGTGCTAAGTTATCACTGGCTGAAGTGCATAAACGTGGAAGATGTTGCGTGTTTACTTGGCTTTGATAAATCCCGCTTAAAAGAGTAAATGCAAGTATTTAATTAATAAAGGAGGCCTAAAAGTATTAACAATCATTTAGGAATATTTGAGTTTTCTTTAAAGGCCTTAAAATTTGTGTAAATCTCAGAAAGCTGTGGAAACACAATGACCCCAAAACATGCTATTAAAGTCAAATTCCACAGATTTTTCAAATTTTCTGTATAATTAAATGGAACCAGATGTCTGAAGAGTTTAATGCTTCTAAAAGCTCCCTCACAGAAAGTTACTATTTGAAATGGTTATGAGTACACTGCCTGTTTTTTTTTAGAAAGCCATTCCCAGTGTAGAGTTACATTAAGGGTGGTATGAGGCAAAATAGTCCTCAAAAAATTCCAGATTTATCACTATTTTACCATGATCAACATTACATATAAAATCTCTGAAGACACTGTTGGTTTTGCACAGCACATAAAATGGTTATGTTTGCATTGTAGACAACATAACACTTGGTTATTAAAGACTCAAGACACCAAAGCTGATCATTTTCGGTAGAATGGAGCATTTTACATCAAACCACTCTGAATGACTTTGTTCACATTGCCTGAATTATGCAAAAATTTTGAAAAATTGGTGGAATTCCCCTTTAAGGAAACTAAGCCTATCAGTGGCAAACAGTCAAACATAATGTACTGGCTAATATAATCTTCCAGTTAATATCCAAGCAAGAAATTGACAGAGCATTATACTTACACAGTAGTGTTGGAGGAGTTGGCCTCTGAGTTCACTGGAAGGGGAGGTGCCCCATTATCACTACAGGGAAGGAAAAAGACACTGACCTTTAATGTTTTGGAGTCAGGCATTGAAATACCTGTTTAGTATTAGAAAAGACTGATATAAAACAATTAAACAAGGTCCCAGCTTTGATGGAGCTCACTGTGGTTATTGGTATCTTACCTTGTACTGTTCTTTGTGTCACTGTGGTAGAGGGGTGATCCAACAACACACCCCAGGAGCAGTACACTGCAGGCCCAGGCAAGGAGCATGCTGGCAGTGTGGTGAACAAATGAGCCTGGATCAGACAACTGCAATGCATTTATACATCATAATCACTCCCACACTTAATCAATGCCTGTTTATCTCCCATCTTTGACGCAGAGGGCTGTCTATGTGGACGGTTCTCACAGATCTGGCCAATGTTTTCATGAGTACAGAAAGAGACAAGGACACATGCTTTTGCCAAAAAAAAGAAAGAAAACAACGGATAAGATTAATAGGTCTTTCTTGGTGTTGTGAACATTGTTGTTCCTTCACAGTGGCAGCCGTACACAATAAATCAAGTACAGTGTCTCATTAAAACAGATCCAGAAGAGATCTGAAGGGTGTTTTCCTTGTGCTCTGTGTGTATGGCCTTGGCCTCCTCTTGCTTCCACTGATGACAAATATCCTATTTTTCACAGAAAGCAACTGTTTCAGTGACTTTTCTCAGATTACAGCAGCCCTGTCGAGTGTTTATTCACAGCAAAAAATGGGGCCCACCAAACCACCAGGTGTGTGTCTGTATACTCTGTATGGCCAAAAGTATGTGGACACCTCTCCTAATAATTGAGTTCATGTGTTTCAGTTGAATCCATTGCTAACAGATGTTTAAAATCAAGCACACAGCCCTGTAATCTTGACAGACAAACACTGGCAGTAGAATGGGTCATACTGAAGAGCTCAGGGTGAAAATATCACATACTCACGTATTTGTTTCCAATATGTTCAATTCAGCCAAACAGCAGTTGTACACTTTGCATATGACATTATATGAAGAAATCCTGCTGTTAACATTACACAGCTGGTGATCTTTTGAAAGTTCTGCCCCAGTTCTGAAAGTTTATTTAATGAGATCTGTCCTATGGTTCAAAATGGTTTATTGAGAATAAACTGTCTAATAATTTTCTAAACATTTTAATCTCTGTTGGTGTCGCTTATGTAATATGCAATTAGTTCAGATGGTTTTCTAGCCCATAAAACTAGATTTCTCTTTAATTTATTGTGAAATTTTGACACTATTTTCCAATATCAGTTATAAAATCAGCAAATAAACAGACATTGTGCTCTAAAGTTTGCAGAAAAAAAATTCACTTAGAAAATCAATGTACCACTTGCGTAATTTGACCAGAGGTATTCAAACTATTGCATATGACTGTGTGTGTGTGTGTGTGCGTCATCAACTATATATATATATATATATATATATATATATATATATATATATATATATATATTAATATTATTTATCAGACAGTGCAGTGTGTCCAGTGGTTTTCTTATATTGTTTCTCTAGCAAGAAATAATAATTCTTGTTCTATTCTTGCATACAAAAGAATATAATTGGGGTGGGTAGGGTGTGGGATGTTGAGGCCCCCAAATGTTCAGAAACAGCCCGCACACACACACACAAACATGCACAGCTAAATGTTAGTGTATCAGTGACACCAGACTAGATCAGTGATAATTCAGAGTTTTTCTCTGTTCTCAACACACCTGATCCAAATAATCAGCTCAGTAACAACCCTTACTGAGCTAAAATGCAGGAAAAGCAATAACAGGGGATGTCCAGGACCACCGAGAACCACTGATATCACCACACTGGCTTTTTTGTTTTGTGTTGTTTTTAATTAATCTTTTTCGGTCATGCCATGTTATATAAAGTACTCAGTACTCACCTTACTGACCACTGATAATCGTCTGATGTAGTCCTCTAGAATAAACTGCAGAGTAGATTAGTATTATATCTACATTCGAGAATGCAGAATGAGTAACAGAAACCCAAACATCAAATAGTGAGACAAAATACTGCAGGAAACATGGTTCCAATCTCTTCCTTCTAGATTTTGGAAAACGCATAGGCAGGAATAATGCTGCATTCGATTGTGGCTTCAAGCCTGGGCATGAAAAAGACTAAAATACTGTATCAAAGGTAATTTTCCATTTAAAATGTTATAGGACACAAATCTCATGAAAAACTGCCCTGTTTAGAGCAAGGGGCTGAACCACAAAGCTATCAAGCAAACGGTGAATAATAAACGCGTGACCCTCACAGAATCTGAATGATCATTCCCAGGAACATCTGGTGCTATGCTTAAAACAGGACGCCAGTTCAGAGAAACAGTCGTCATTCTTAGCATGTCTGTTTTTTAAATTGCATTATCTGATTGGCATCCATCAAGGACATTACACTGAGAAGTCAGTAATTGGACTTCATTAGGCCTGACATTTGTACTATTTACAACAGCAGTGTTCACACTATAAAGCAATGAAAGTGCACAATCACACAAACTGTTAGCAGGATGGCAGGTTTGATATCCTTTTTTAATGAACATGACTGTTTCTTACAGTTCTCAACAAATAAGTTAGCAGACATTTGTTTGAACAAGTAGCATCTGAATCATTTTCTTACACAAATGTAACTGAAATCTAATTGAACTCTATGGTATGTTATAATTAATTATAAGGAATGTTACGATTGCACAAACTACCTATGTGCCCTTAAAGATGTATGGATTATATAATTATATAACTTACATGTGTTAAGTGAATCAAAGCTATAAACGTCTTTATGTGCCATAAAAACACAACTTTGAACAGCAATTACATCACAAGCTGAGCACCAGTAAACATTTCATATGTCCAATCTTCAAACATAACACAGAGACACTGAAAAACATACACATTAACAATATACACTGACAGGAGTTTTCAAGATTTAACCTAGCCCAGGCAAGGCATGGGAGAGCGACCCAACAAATCCCAACAGATTTTTAGCTGCTCTTAATCTTTTTCCCATTATCAGCAAACTTGTCCCCAATGCTCCCTCTCCCATCCTCTCTCCTGACTAGGCCATGATCCCACCAGGACTCTGTCTTATCGGAAATCTTCCGCAGAGAACATGCCCTTAGCCCTGCGCAGGATGGAGTCTTTGGAAGCGTCGTATGGGTGCTCTTTCGAGGGGATTTCCAACACGGCAGGGATAGACTGCATATGGGCATCTATGGCATGGCGGATCATCTCTGCGATGAACTGGTTGATGAGGATGATCCCAATGTCACTGCGAGCCAGGAAACTTCTGTTTCAATGAACAAACAAAACAGCATTACGTACAGGACAAACATATTCACATAAACATCTAGACTGAATGTCTGAGAGTAGCAATATCCAAAAGAAGCTAAGGACGGCTTCTTGTTCAAATTTTCCATCCCACCTTAAATAGTGCAGCAGTTACAAATACTGCAGCACTATTTAAGGTGGAACGGAATATTCTAATTAAAAAACTGGCCAATTCAACAGTATAAATCTACAACGTTAGGCCTTAAGCATCTCTCATAACTGCACTATTTAAGGTGGGACGGAAATTTTGAATAAGGAACTGGCCACTGAGTTTTCAGTGTGTAAAAATATAAATTTACACCGTTCGACCTTGAGCAGCTCTGATCTCATACGAACTAAGCACTTCCACATAATTCAGTGACAGTTAGTGATTTCACAATAATGCCTTTCCACTAATGCTGTGTAATGACTGTATTTCTATTATCAGCTGTTGTTTAGAGGTTCAGTAATACAGTGAAAGGAGGGTCCGAGTTTTCTTTAGTTATTTAGCTACGCTAAAGAGACGCGGGCCGACTGACAGGACCAGCTCAGCTGGAAATGGTTTAGCACCGCCGCTATTGCTGCTGTTAGCCGCGCTTATGGAAATGGATCTGAGGTTAACCAGGCAGCTAAGCTAATGAGAGAAGACCTAAAGCGCGATACCAGCAACACTACAGACAATACTAATACAGCTATATTTCATATTTTACACAAGGGAGTAAAACTCATGGGTCAAAACCCGACACAGTCTGGCTGAGAGGAAGAAGAAGGTCTCACTTGAAGGTCTCCTCGATCTCTGTGATGCTGGTGTCCTTCTCCACCACTAAGAAGTTGGGTTTACGGTTTTTGTTCAGCTCTCCGATCCCCCCGAGCAGAAACCCGGTACAGGTGTCTTCATCTCCTATCACGGCGATCAGTTTACCCCGTCCAGCCATCACTGTTCAGCGCAGCGAAGCCCAGAGACGATATCTAAATAAAATAACAGAAAGACTGAGCTGCTGTCTGTCTGTCTGTTCCCCCTCTGGATCACATGCTACAGTCAGCTGACTGCCTCACTTCCGCTTCAGGCTCCGGAGCTGAAGGCCGTCCGGAGTCCGAGGGCTGATCTCAGATCAGATCTCTCCCGGATTTGTGACCGTTTTGGTCTCAGAAGCCGACTGTAGATCAGCACTCCTGCTGAAACAGGTCACACACCACGGTGAGCTTCTGAAACTCAGGACATTCCTCTGACACGCAGTTCGGCCTCGTGTTGGGGAAACGGGACAGAAATACAGCTTACAGGATCAGTTACTGTCATTAAACACTACTGTCAGTGCAATAAATAAAACAAAATAACAGTATAAACAATAAATAAATAAAATAATAGACCACGGTTGCCGTATTAAGCTACTTATACAAAAAAAAACAAAAAACAAAAATGGTTAATAAACAATAATTGAATAAATAAATATAAATGAAGGAATGACTAAATAAACAATTATTATTATTGTGGTTATGATTATATGTCATTTGCATATATTTATTTAAGTAAATTAGTACAATAATGGAGACGTTTTCAGTAATTGAAATACTTGGTTATTTACATTTACATCGAATGTATTGATTATTAATTGTTTATGTTGTATGCCGAAGCTGAGTATAAAAAGACATTTTTAATAATATAACACAAAGGTGTTTAAGAGAAACGACGGAGGTGATTCAGGAATTAAGTGCAATGCGGTGTTAAACTGTTGCCTCTTCAGAATCGCCTTTTTTCTTTTCAGTCCTCTGCACTTTACCGCTTTGTTTCATTACTTAAAAATGTACTTTATTCATTCTCCTCACTGTCTACACTTGGATTTATTAATTTAACTAGATTAAGCTGTGCTATGGCTTCTGCCTCTTAGGTCACAGATTCTTGCAGTCTCGGTTACTTTGTATCTGCGAGAGCGTCTGCTGAATGACTAAATAACAAATAAAAATATATATATTTTTAGAATAATAATAATAATAATAATAATAATAATAATAATAATAGCAGTAGTGGTAGGACTTTTATTCTGTCGGCGGGTGGCGCTGTGCTCGTACACTATGTGACTCGGCACTGCAGAAGAAAACTCGACCGTCACGTGAGACGCACAAGACGGGAAATAATCATCTGCGGCGCTTCCTGATCCGCGGAGCGAGCTGAAAATGGTTTGTGTTTTTCTTTATGTTGGGATTCTTATTGGACATTTAACTGAACAGCAGTGTTGTTGTGTGTGTTCTGTCGGTTGAAGCTGTGCGGAGTGTGTCGTGTGCTGTCAGATGTGTGTGTGTGTGTGTGTGTGTGTGTGTGTGTGTGTGTGTGTGTGTGTGTGTGTGTGAGAGAGACCTGTTTATTATCTCCTTCGCTGTGGTTCAGCTGAGCTGTCTGTGTTTTTCTGCACATTAATGCAGTGATCAGACCTGCTGGAACTGAATCAGTGTGTGAGCAGTGAAAACATAGTAACTAGTACATGTGGACCACAGCACTGGAGCTGGGAAACGCTGTTATTCCCTCTTTAAGCACTGCTTAATTGCTATTTGCCTCATGAAGTCAGCGTTTTTTTCATGGAAAAGAGTTTCTCCTGCTCTTACCCTCTTTCTCTCTCTTTTCCTCGCGGAAGACCACAGCACTGACTCAGGGTTTGGAGAGGATACCTGACCAGATAGGGTATTTGGTGATCAGTGAGGACGGCGTACTTGCAGTGAGTCTTCACACATTAAAGGGGATATCCATCCATTTTTTAAAATGAATGTTAAATGGTTAAAATGTAAACAAAGTCACACAGAGTGGTTAGATGTAAAATGCTTTGTTCTAGAGAAACGTACCAACTCAGAATCGTTCACAATGGTGGTGATAGGAACCAGACATCTGAAGAGTTTAACGTCATAAAAGCTCCGCCTCATAAAGTTTTTAAATAAAATAGGTCAGATTTTGCTGCCTGATGGCTATAATAGTTTTGAGATAAGGTTTTGTCTAAAGCATATATTTTTTTATTTCAGAGGTACACACAGGGTGTTGTAATGCAGTCCTCAGTAGATTACCCATATACCCAATACCCATTTTTTTTTGTTTTACCACTTTTTACATATAAAAGGTGCAAAAGGTGCATGTTTGTCCACTGGTTGTTTTGTATAGTAAATAAAATGGCTATATTGTGTAGACATCATGACCCCTGGTTTCTATAAGCACAGCTGTAAAGAAATCTTAGTCCTTACATTTCTCTGTAATGCACCATTTCACATCAAACCACTCTGAAAGACTGTTTACATTTTAATAGGTTATGCAGAAATGCTGCCTCTTTTAGGGGTCTTTTCTAGCACATTTAAAAGGGCACAAAACGTAATAGGATTGGCTTCATAAGCATTGTGTTTTGAGAGTTCACAGAAGGCTCTTTGTGCTGTTTCTCTTAGTCTTCAGGAGAGCTGGAGAACGATGAGCACACCGCAGGAGTGATCATGCAGATGGTCCGAACAGCATGTCGGTTCAGGCTTCACGGAGCAGCAGAGCCGCCTTTTAAACGCATGTCAGGTGAGTGATCGTGAATCACTGTTGGGTCTCTATTAGAAGTATAACAATGTGCCATGACAGCATGATATTACAGTGACTGTGTGCATTGTGGAATATTAATTATGCTATTTAAAGCTGCGCTATACCAGTTTTTTTTGTTTAAGTTGATGAAGTAGCATTACTGAGTAAGGAGAAAAAAATCACACTAAAATTCAGCATGTATTTGTTGTTGCGAGTCGCCCTTTAAAGACTGAAAAGTCGTCTAAAATTGAGAGGTGTTGGGTCAGATTTCATGGGAGTTTTTCGACTATGGCATATGTCTTTACGTGTTAACCTCACGCGCACAGAAAAAAAAGGTTTTGCTCAATGTTTAGGTCTCAAATGCAAAATCAGCATTATACTGAAGAAGATATAATGACAACAGTAGATAATTTGCTCATAATCTCAGAAGACACATTTCACTAAATTTTGACTGAGTTCCCTTGAACACTTTCAGTGCACATGCAATCCTCAGGGTCATCCATTCGGAGAAGGAGTCCAAAGCACAACCTATATTACAAATGTTCTTCCTCATGTTGCATGCAATTCCACATTTCCACCAGAGAGGTCTCCAAATCCCCAAAACCTGCGTAGTGCAGCTTTAATGCAATTGCATTGTTTTACACCCAAACACCAAAGATTGCTATGATGAACAGTCAACACAACCAACAACTCAACAAGTCTAGCATTCCTCCTCCCTCCCAGCACTAGTTTTTATTATAGTCATCAATTTTCTTCATAGTCATCAATCTGCTTTATCAAGTTTTGTTCAAAATATTGCATGAATACTGAATCATGAATCCAGTATTGAGAATTGATTCGAATCATGGGCTGAGTGTATCGTTACATCCCTAGTTTTTATACTCTCTAAGAAGTGCTAAGAGGACACAAGATAGTTATATAAAAATATCACTCTTTCATTTTTTCCCACAGTGATATTTGAGGACTACGTTTATGCAGTGACAATCTCCGGACAGAAGGTCTTTGTAGTGAAACGACAGAACAACCAACGGGAACCTGTGAATGTCTAGAAGTGAGAAGAGTTACATGTTAACGGACTACTCTCATACTCACACTGATTGAGTGCCCTCTGATTAAAATACTAAAATACAATATAAACATAATACCGATACGAGTTTAAGCAAAACCCTCATGCCCAACACTTTTCTCATAGTGTGCTCTTTGTACACTGTGAGTTAGAATCATTGTATTTAAAAGGTTTCAGTTGTGTTTTTCCCTGAGCTGTTGTTACTAATGCCATGAACATGTGGCCTAACTCACTGTTCACTCTTCACAGAAATATGGCACATGCCTGTGACATTTTACTGATAACTAACAATGCCTCACTTTTGTCAAACATCAGTGGGTAGGCTGCCTTACTCTATCTATTGAACTGTTTATGAAGAATTTTAGACAGTTTGACTGATTCAGCTCCCTGTTTAATGAGCTGATGACACATTTTGGATTATGTTAAACGCTGTCCGAGTGACATCTAACCACTGAGGAAGTGACTTACAGGCATGTGGCATTTCCTGATAATGATGGCACTAAACTGCATTATTATAGGTATGTGGGGATGCTGAACTATACAGCTCATCAGGTCAAGCTAATGTTTTAGTTTTTCAGCTCTTCCAGGAGTTAAAAGTAGCAAATTTCTCTATTTAAGAAAAAAATCTCTATCAAGTCACTGCATTTTTATCACCTCATGAATCAGTTTAAAGAATTTTCTATTTCATGATCTAATTTTTACTTTCACTATTTAATATTACTTCTACTTCTGTTTTTTTTCTGAGTAAAGTATTATTCCAGGCGCTAGTAGCAAGCTGGAAGTCGCAAGTAACTTGTAAGAGATGTCACAAGATGGTGATCTCAATTGGGTCAGTCCCAGAAATAACTGAGATGTTCCATGCGCTGCATTTTATTAACAGTACTGAACCCATGCACAGGGTTATTGTTGTTGATCTAAAAGATATAGATGCTGAATAAAGTACTTAATAAAGAAACTGGTGTGCTTTATAGTTTTGGGTGTTCTTTGTATCAAAACACCAGTATCTTGCCTTTAGAACCTAAAAGGATTGTGTGTCTGTCTGCCTGTTCCAACCACTAACCTTAAAGTAAGCCTGAGCTCAAAATGGATCATTTTAGATCTTTTTGGAGCAGGGGTGTGGCCAAAGTGAGTGAGACTGCATCCCTGTCCCTCATGGCCACATGATGACCAGTTAGATCTCATTGTTTTGAAGTAAATGTGTCCAAATATCTGAAAAATAGTAAAAGTAAAGGTTTTTGTGTTTTAATGAAAATACTATGATTTGCAGCATGTATAACAGTTCATTGGTGTGTTTGCTAGTCATGTACTGGCTAGCATTTTGAGTTCTGCTCAAAATAAGCTAAAAATGTCACTACTGAAACATTTGGTAAAGTTTCTGTAGTGTTATGATTATTTTGGTAGTGACAAAATAGAATGTTCAGTCATTTATTTGACAAAAATATGCATAATTAAAGTATAGAGTCACTCAAGGCAAAAGAATTTTAGCCTGAAGTCCAAGTCAGTTAAAAGCCATATCAAGCAAGAATGGGAAACATTTCACTTTCAAAATTACAGCAGTTGGTCTCCTCAGTTCCCAAACGCTTACAGTTTTAGAAGAAGAGCTGATGTAACACTGTGGTAAACATGCCCCTGTCCCAACTTTTTTGGAATATGTTGCTGGTGGCCATTTACTTTTCAAAAAACAATTAAAATTTCTTAATTTCAACATTTGATATGTTGACTTTGTACTATTTACAATTAAATGTAGGGTTTAAATGATTTGCATATCATTTCATTTGGTTTTTATTTACATTTTGCACAGCGTCCCAACTTTTTGGCAAACAGGGTTGTACACAAGAGAGAGTATGTGATACAAGTTATCCTAACTAATTCTAGAGAAAGCACAACATGAGCCTTGCCAGACACCATTATAATTATTGGGCTGTTTGAGTTAACCTTACTTGCACCAAAAATGTCGACCACTGAAAATTAGACAGAAACTGTAACTCAAACATAAAGTTATTTAAGCTTGAGCCTGTTAAGTAAATTTAATTGATTCTTTTGAGGCAATACGTTTGTGTGATGTTTTTATAGTAAAGTCAACTAATCTAAGTGTACAGTGTGACTGAAGGTCCTTCATAGACTAATGGAATGGATCCTTCAGCTGGGAAATTATGGAATGACCAACTTCAAGACAGAAGAGACAAAGAGTCTAATAGAACCATCTGGAAGAAGTGACCCTTGGAGGAAAATGAGGAAGAAATGTGGCGGAAATGTTTCAGAACAGGAACTTACTGCAACGTTCATCCAAATGCTGCCCAGCAAATACTGTCAGAGTAACTTACCCCCAAATGAAATATTTGTCCAGCACATCTTTGTCTTCCACTTAGTTTCCTTTCAGCTTTTTTGGCTGCTGTTCCTCTCTGCTCCTGTCCAATCTGCTCTTTCTCTAAGTTTAGCGCTTTGACAGTTCAGTGACAGTTCATAGAGTCATAGAGTATGAAAACTTGGAGTGGCATTCTGAGGTAGTATGTAAAATACAATGCTTAAAACTATGAGCAATTATCTTCTTATTATATTATTACATTCAGAACGAACTAAAAATATGCACTTACATCCTAGAGAGAAAACAAATGAGATTCTACAGATACTTTTCCTGACCACAAATAGGTCTTTGATGTAAAATTGATATTCAAAACAGATTTATGTTATAAATTCATTTTCATGTACCGACATCAGCAAATATTTGCTTTAAAAATATCCAACAGATGTTTAGATTTAGGTTTAGAGCAATATTTTAAACCAACATTTGCTGAAGTATTTATTTTACTCTGGAAGACCAGGATGTTTAGGCGATGCTGACTTTTTTCCTGTTATACTACTCCAGGTGGATTAAGCCCAATATCTACGTTCTATAAATGTTTATGCATCAGCTGCAGCATCAGCAGATATGAACATGAAAAATTTCGGATATTTGTATTGGTCTACAATTTCCATTTCAGTGCATTATTTGGATAGTGGGTCATTCTCAGGATTGCAGCAACACTGACGTGGTGGTGTGTTAGTGTGTGTTGTGCTGGTACGAGTGGATCAGACACAGCAGTGCTGCTGAAGTTTTTAAACACTGTGTCCACTCACTGTCCACTCTATTAGACACTCCTACCTTGTCAGTCCACCTTGTAGATGTAAAGTCAGAGATGATAGCTCATCTGCTGCTGCACAGTTTGTGTTGGTCATCCTCTAGTCCTTCATCAGTGGTCACAGGACACTGCCCACAGGACGCTGTTGGCTGGATATTTTTGGTTGGTGGACTATTCTCAGTCCAGCAGTGACACTGAGGTGTTTAAAAACTCCAGCAGCACTGCTGTGTCTCCAGACCAGCGCAACACACACTAACACACCACCACCACGTCAGTGTCACTGCAGTGCTGAGAATGATCCACCACTCAAATAATACCTGCTCTGTGGTGGCCCTGTGGAGGTCCTGACCACTGAAGAACAGGGTAAAAGGGGCTAAGTATGCAGAGAAACAGATGGACTACAGTCTGTAACTGTAGAACTACAAAGTGCACCTATATGGTAAGTGGAGCTGATAAAATGGACATTCATTACAATGTATACAAGTTATATTGTGGAATGACAATAAAGACCACCTGACTAGACTTGAGATATAAAAGTGAATTAAGTTAAGAATAAAGAATATTTCAAAGTTACACTTGCATGGCCTCCTCCTCCTAAAAAAAAACTTGTTTAGGATCTTGCTCAAGGTGGACATTTTTTTATGTTTGTAGTTATGGATTACATCCATAATGTTAATATTGACATCAAAAAAAAAACACAACCTAGAACCCATTTAGCAAAATGACAGGGTTAAAGTGTTAAGTCAAAGCCTGACTTAGTTAGGATATGTATTTTGATCTAATTATTCTCACTGAAGTTGCTCATGCTGTTCTATCACATTTGATGCTGAAAAGGAATAGAAAAAGTCACGCCATGGCTGGGAGTCAATCTCAAAGAGATTCGATTCTCCGATTCGAGAGTCGACTCCAAAACTTTGAACACGATTTACACGCACGCAGAGTGAAATGTTCTGCTCTCTAGACAACCTACACAAAACACACAGCAGACTAGGCTGGATTTTACTTTGCACAAAGTGAAAAACATCTTATTACACGAAGATGACAGAGAAATCAATTTAGTTAGAACCTCAGAACAAGTGAGGTGGCCCATACAGAAATCTGATACATGTATATATCATGACGTGTCAAGCATATATATGTACGTACATGCTGTGTACACATATGAAAGTATCAAATATTGGACATATATGCATAATATACGGATCATACATATCAAATACATGGTTAAGTACATTCCAGAACAGTTACTAAGCTGTGCTTTTAAATTAAATTTAATGTGCCTTCGAAGATTTTAATGTGTCTAGGAACAATATTCGTCTTTATTTCATTTTTTAACGCTTTCATTGTATAATGTGCATTCTTTTGGGGTTTAGTTAATTATAAAAGTATTATACGAATTTTAACTTGATTAGGAAGTATGTGGAAGAAACTAGGAAGATACCTAAGACCTTATATAACACGAAGTTGGCACATATGAGCAATGTATGGCCTCCACATATTAATAATTTTCTATCATAGGCTATATTGTTGAACATCTATATATGGCTGAAATGTACGTCCTATATTTGACAGTGAGCAATTCCTAATAAGTTAGTATATATGTCACATATATGTTCATATAAAGATAAATATAAGTTGGATCAAAGGGAAATCCATCCATGCTAATTTATGACATATATTAACCCACATATTGCCGTATATCAGTTTTCAGTATTCAGTAAATCTCTTGTCATTATATAGGACTACTTGATATTGTACTTTTATGTCGTCAGATCTCTTTTCCTGCGTTTTACTTTCAGGAATCGAGAATCGATAA
Source organism: Colossoma macropomum (assembly GCF_904425465.1). Taxonomy (NCBI): domain Eukaryota; kingdom Metazoa; phylum Chordata; class Actinopteri; order Characiformes; family Serrasalmidae; genus Colossoma; species Colossoma macropomum. Next base: position 27,992,220 of record NW_023494792.1, on the reverse strand, counting down.
AACGATTGTGTGGAATCGACTTTTGGAATCGACTCCGTTAATTTCCTTCGCTTGGACTCGGACTCGGAGTCGACAGTCCTGACGAACTCACACATATAGTTACATATGATTGTCTTGACGAATGTAAGGAATGAACGCGCGCGCACCAACGACTTTTGGATCTGTATTTAAAAGAACGTAAAGAAAAGGCGGTAGTGATTTTAAACAGCAATATCAGGCCGAAGTGTTGAGGACGTCACGTCCTGTGAGTCTGTGAGTGAAACAGGAAGAGACGGAGTGCTGTTGACACGTTGCTGACAGACTTTTACTCTTTAGGTACCGGTTTTAATCATTTTAAACTGCAGAATAATGTGAAGAATGTGCTTCCGGTGTTGCTGGTGAGACTGTGAGGTCGTGCTCTCCGGTGTCAGACTGTCCTCTGGGTTTGTTTTCGTTAGCCTTTGGTGTAGCTAGCTGGCTAAGTGTTATGATAACAGCGGTCCGCTTACACCAACTAGCTAGTAAACCGAGGACAGTGATGAGAGAGAGGGGGAGAGAGAGAGAGAGAGAGAGAGAGGGGGGATTTTTACACGTAAGATTTCATTAACGTGTTGAGCAAACCCCGATTTACTAATTAGGGCAGATTTGTCCAGTTAAATAACTGAGTACCACAATTACAGCTGCAGTTTGTGCTCTGTTGTAATTTGCAGATGTTTGCTTTTTCAGTTTAAAGGGCTCGTATCTTACGTTTTTCTTGTGTTTTACTTTTTTAATGAATGATAGTTGTGTAGGCTTATGTACCAAAATCTGTCATTCACTTTTATGTGGCAGTTTTCACCGTCTCCTTATCCCTTTAAACAGGCTGTTTGTTTTAATGCGACTGACATATGTAAATATGTAAATCGACTCTATTCTGATTGGCTTCTCTAATGTGCCTCATTGAAAGAGCAGTGCGGGCTGAAACAATATAACTTCAGTGTGAATGGGCTGGAAGGCTTAACAAGTGCACCTATTTAAATGTATTGAATTCAAAAAGTGCTGTTTTTGCAACTTAGTTTCAATATATGGACTGTTCATTTCACTGTTTTGAAACTTTAACACTATTTAAATGCCACATAAAACTTTTTATTTCAATGCATTTTGAAATTCATTTAGTGGTCAGAGTGGGGAAATGCTAAAGTGTAAAATGCATAGTAACCCCAGGAGAAGAACTGTGGACCACTTGGCTTGAAGCATTCATTACATTATTGACAAACTAAATATTTGTTGAAATAATCAGCTTTGTAGTTACGATCACATTTCCACTTGCTCTTTTACGCCTCTACAGGTTTACCTGTTTTGCAGGTTTGACTATGAAACCACTGTGACTGCATCCTCATCATGGAGAAGTTTGGTATGAGCTTTGGGGGAGGCCCAAGCAAGAAAGAACTGCTTGAGACAATAGAGGCCCAGAAGAAGGAGCTCCTCAAATATCAGACTCGATTTAAAGATGTTGTCAGAGCCTATAAGAGTTTACTGAAGGAGAAAGAAGCTTTGGAAGCTAGCCTAAAAGTCCTCACTGTATCTCAGGAGGCGGATATAAGTCTGCACAGCAATGACCCATCTTCCGGTGTATGCAGTGGCCAAACAGAGTGCCCAGTACCCACTGACCTTGCAGATGACCACTGTTCCCTTCACAGTGAGGACAGCGTGGACACTGCAGCTTCTGTTGACACAGCCACCAGCGTGACCAGTAACAGCACTAAGGGAGACCCTGCAGAGGAGGACCAGAGTGGCCCTGCAGAAGGAGCTGTGCCAGGGTCTGCAGTGCCTTCTGTCATCCAGCAGTCAGAGGAGGCAAGCGGTTCGGAGAGTGGTGTCAGTTCCAGCAGCAGTACTGGTATAGAGCAACCTGTTGCCTCAGCAGTAGCTGAGACGGACCGTCGGGTGATGCAGCTCAAGACCCAGTTGTCTACTTTGACGACATCCTTGGCCACAGTCACTCAGGAAAAGTCTAGGATGGAGGCTTCCTACCAAGCAGACAAGCGGAAGATGAAGCAAGAGCTGGAGGAGATGCAGGGGAAGATGGAGGAGGCCCACAAGCAGCACCAGAACGAGCTCCAGGCTTTACAGGAGCAGCTTGTGGAGAGCAAGGCCCGCGTCATCACGCAGCAGCACGAGCGAGAGCAGGAGCAGGGCGATCATGCCCACATGCTCCGCGAGCTTCAGAAACTCCTGCAGGAGGAGAGGAGCTTGAGGCAAGATGCTGAACTCAAACTGGAGGATACCAGAGAATCCCTGGTGGAAGCCATGAAAGCTGCTGACAGGGGGCTGGATTGTGAGGAACAGTTGAGGAAGATGGCTGAGGATTGTGAGATGCTGAGAAAGAGTTTACAGGCCTCAGAGAGTGAGAGGAGTAAGCCTGATCCACGGGTGGAGGAGCTGCAGCAAGAGATTGCTGACCTCAAAGCACACTTTAATCAACAGATTCAGCATGAGATTAGGAAGGTATGGCTTTAATGAATGATAGTCCTGCTGTCATTTTATACCTCACTTACAACTATTATGTAGATTTGAATTAAATGTGAGCTTATGATCACTTGAGAAATGTGCAATAATTCACCTAGAAATCCAGTTTCATCCAAATCCCAAATATTGTCAATCAGCCCAGACATGTTTGGTACCTGAAGTTTGCTCCTTTAGTTTTTCAGTGGTGTGATGGGAGTAATGTTGCTAGCAAGTGATAGAAGCTTATAGTCACTGTTTGGCATTGTTCAAACCACTTGTTTAATTCATGACGCACTTGTTTCAAATGGCATCAAGTTGTTGAGTAGTCTATTTGATCTCAAATAGACTTGATTACATAGATTCTGACAATGTATGACATTGTAAATATTATATATCGTACTGTAAAAATAGACTAAAGTATATAGCAGAGCTAAGAACTTTAGAAGTAGCAGTATTTTTGTCCATTTTTATAGGTAACATCTCCTTTCCATACCTTTTTTTGCTCTGTATGAATGAAAAATGAAATGTATTCAAGATTTATGTAATAGCGTTTTATACACATATCTTTGCAGGTTGCTCAGACAGAAGAGCGTTTGCGGGAGCGGGCACAGTTGGAGGAGGCGCGAGTGGCCAGTCTTGAGGAGAGGGTCTCTGAGCTGTCGGAGTTACTGGGTGCTTGCGAGAAGGCCAGGCAAAAAGACCAACAGAATGCTCAGAGGCTACGGGAGCGCATCCTTCAGCTGGACACGGAGAACAAGACTCTGGCCATCGCAGTCAGCACTAGGACCACCACGTCGGACCTTGGTATTGATGAAACAAACCTAGACGTGAATGTGCTTAAAGACAAGCTGGAGAAAGTGAAGAAGCTGCTACAGCTGGCTGCACAAAGGTCTCAGGACCAAACTTTAGAGATTGAGAAGCTGATAGAGGGGGATACAGTGCAAGGAGGTGAAGTCTCGGACGGAGAGAAGGCTTCAGTGCTGTATTACCAGCAAGAGCTGCGTCAGCTGAAGGAGGAGTTTGAGCGTTACAAAGTACGGGCACAAGTGGTTCTGAAGAACAAAAACACAAAAGATGGCAACCAAGCCAAGGAGCTTGAGGAGGCCCGTGACCAGCTGGCCGAACTGAAAGAGAAATACATCAACCTGCGCATTCACTCTGACGAGGCCGAGGCCCGGCACAAGCGAGAGCTGGAGGAGCGCCAGCAGGGGTTGATGGCCCTTCAGCAGGCCCATAAACAGGAGCTGGAGAAACTGGATGCTCAACACAGAGAGAACTTCCTACGTCTGGAGGAAGAGATGCACAAGCAGAGGGATCGCACCATGGCCCTTCTCGCAGAGAAGGACCTCGAACTGGAACAGCTCCGAGCCACTACAATGATTGGCCTTCGAAGGCAGAGCGCAGGTGATGGCACAGCAGAGAGAGGAGGTGGAGTGGATGGAGATGACGTAGAAGGTGGTGATCCTGCTCATGAAGAGAGTGAGATCATTGCTCAGGCGCTGAAGCTAGTTGGCCCAAATGAGCCCACTTTATTGCTGTATGCTGAACAGCTGGCCCGGAAGGAGGTAGAGATTGCCGCCTTGCGCAAACAGAAGCATCGGCTGGAGGAAGACCTGCATCAGCTGCAAGGGAAGTTGATCGCTAACGGTGAGAGACATGAAGAGGAGGTGGCCGAGATACGGGCGCAACTGGACAAGCGTATTCGCGACCAGGGCAGAGATGGAGCCAACTTGGAATATCTTAAGAATGTCATCTACAGGTTCCTCACGCTCCAGGACTCTAGAGGGCGTCAGCAAACACTCACAGCCATCCTGACCATCCTTCACTTCAGCCCTCAAGAAAAACAGGCTGTTGTGAAGCAGCAAGGACAGAGCTGGTGGACGGCTGGGAAGAGATGATGAATTAAGTCGGAGAACGCTGAAAGGGTTAATTTATTTTGTAATAGACGAGTCACGTTTTTCAGGGTTTCTGCTTTCTGTTCTGAAGTACCAAATTATGTGCATTACCTGTATGACGATTAACTTTCCTGTTCTGTTAAAGCTCATAAAGTTTGTGTTGTCTCTCACAATCCACATGAATAATCGTTTTATCTTGCTCCTAACTGAGGTAAGACATTTACTAGGACATACACACAAGAGGCAGAGACAGCCATTATTTGGTTTTCTCTCTTGTGAAAGATCTGCGCGCTCCAGGAGCTACAACCACTACAATTAGAACTTGTACAGACGTGTGTAATTATTAAGCAATACCAAAGAAAGCGTCAGGTGTGCTGCTGTTTGCAGTGACCTGAGAACCTCAAATAGATTAAAACTTAGCCAGAGGAAGTATCAGATTTCATAACCATGCAGACACTGACATTATTTTGCTTTTTTTTGTAAGCATCCTCAACAATTTCTGTATCCATGCATATTGATATTCAGATTATGGTTGTAATTAGGGGTGGGAAATATGACAATATTAAATCATATTGTTATATTACATCACACACTACAGTATGCTTTTATAAGCATATTGTAGATATACACAGTACTTAAAAACATTGAACAACTGCATGTTTCATTACTCAGCGAGCAGGAAAGCTTGTTTCATTGAATTTATTGCAGCACACCAATTTGAAATGTTCAATAAAAAACATTGAATTCATAGTTTTTAATGTTTTTTAATTTTGTTTAACTGAGGAAATGCTGGGGCATTCTATCAGTTCTAACTTAAAACCTCAGAAGAATTAAGTAGTGTGATACATACCCTGCATTATGATAATGTCTTTAAGTTACTATGATCTTGTATTTTTGCTGTATTGCCCACCCCTAGTCATAAAAGCATTATACTACAGCCCTTCATAACATTCCAGTGTAGTGTTTGCCCTGCACAAAGACTTCTGATTGAAAACATCAGTTAATTATCAAACCCTCTGTGAGGTCAATCATGCATGTTGGCGGACTGAAAACACTAACCATCTTTGTTATCCTTGGCCTCTACTTAGGCTTCATATTTTTCATTTTCCATCACTGTCCAACCAAATGTCACATAATTGCAGTGTTGCACCTTCTGTATCTAAAAGTAATAATTAGTTGTATGTTTTGTACAGATTTGATTTTTTTGCTATAGATGGGTTATAGAGTATCTTCAAATGTATATTTTGGATCCTTGATTTAAAACAGTGAAATTAAAACTACTTTCTCCCCTTATCAAGGTGTTGGACTCTGTTGTTCACTGATGGGATGCCTGTTCAGTGCAGCCTGTAAGTTTTCTTTGCAGGGTTTTAACCATGAATAATTATGCAACTATGAACAGTAACACCTTTATTCTACCACATTTTCATTAACACACTCATACATCCATACATTAAAATCCAAACAAGAGCTGACAACATTCTCACAGTAAACACAAAATAGATAAATAATATAAATACCTACATAAACAGTAAAGGACTGATGTGAGTTGGGTAACTGTCAAATAAGACATTCCAAATATTTCAATATAATATTGGGAACTTGGAACAGGGTTAAGCAACACACCAGCAGTCTACTGACACTGTACTTGATAATCCAGATACTTATCCATACATTCAAGATTGTTTAAGCTTCCAAAAAGTGTTACAATATTCAGAATGCACCAGTGTGCCCTGTTTATAGGTATTACATTCAGCTCATCTCACATCTAACAACATCTTACTGCTTGGCAATTTATTTGGAAAAAAAACAAACAAACAAAAAACAAAAAGGGTAGGCTCTAATTTGGCAGACCATACTAACAGAAGTAGATAAAACCTGATGCACAAAAACTGTAGAGAAACAAAAATAATTATGAAGTACAAGTTGAGGTTCGGTTTTCTAGTTGTATAAACACACCGGTGCTGGCACAGCTGCAGATTTCAAGTCTTTTGAAACCTGGCCCAAGATATCCAAGTAAGGCATTCACTTAAGCAGACAGACAACACTCATACTCTACAAAGCAATATTTACAGAGATTCAAGTAGCCTGTAGTGAAGGTGATGTCCTTTTTCGTGTGACAGTAGTAGTGATGAGTCCTGTTCGTCTCTTAAAGTGGCTGATTAAACCCTCATTTCAGTCTGGAGCTACAAACAGCCAACTAGAATAAATACAGTAATGCCACAGATTCATTCACAGATAAACTCTACTTTAAGCAGCCTATATGTCTACACTAAACACTTAAAAAAAGACAGTTCTTCGAAAGGTTCTCTAGTAAAGGCAATGGTTCTTCAGGTCGATGGAGAATGTTGTGTATAGCACCAAAAAGGCTTCTGCTATTGTTACAAGGTCAAGCTTGTAACCCTTTTTGGTGCTATATAGAAGCACTTTTAAGAAGGGTCTACTTAGAACCATACACAACACATTCTCCATCAATCTGGTGAACAATTTCACCATGCAAAGAACCATTTAACCATAAAATGGTTCTGTATAGAACTGATAGAACATCTTTTTTAAGTGTGTACTTCAGTGTAAGCTTCATTTGTCAATGTCTAAACGATGATTATTTTCCAAATGTTAGCCTGGAGGGTTGTGGCACCTCTGAGATCATATAAAGTGCTAAAACAAAATAGAGACAGTCCTAAACTAGAGGAAATATTTTTTATTTCTGTGGCCACAATGAAAGATTGAACGTCAAGTATCATATGAGGTCACTACTGCACTTGTGTTTTGAAAGGTATTCATTTTGCTTGTACGTCCATATTACAGGCTCACTGCTGTCTACAAGGCTTGTAACAATGAGGGTAATGGGAGGTCACTTAAGTTACTTGCTGCACCCGTCCTAAAGAAAGACATTCATCCAGAACACAGATCTCTGTGAACCTTTACTTCTACTCTCCATGAAATCGTCTACATCTACTAATGTTGAAGGGGAATTCCACTGATTTTTCAAAATGTTTGCATAATTCAATCATTGAGATGTAAATAAATTCATTCAGAGTGGTTTGATGTAAAACTTTATCACGAAACTACCGTAAAACAATGTCTAGTTCATATCATCACCACTGTGAACAATTCTGACTCTGCAAGTTTCTCTAGAACAAAGCATTTTACACCAAACCACTCTGAATGAATTTGTTCACATCTTAACCATTAAATCATGCAGAAATTTTGAAAAATTGGTGGAGTTCCCCTTTTTGTTCCTTAATATTAACTAAACATTATATTAGCTGCATAGTCTTGACAAGCTCTAGCTGTCTTGACACTTTACCTTGTGAACATATGGACTTCTTGATCAAGGCTGATTGGTTGTGCGTAAATTAATGTTGCTGGCTCTTAGACTAACTAGAAGAAATTTGTACTGGACATATACCCGCATTCTCCAAACGGAAGAACACGTTCCATAACAGTGGTACTACTAAAAAGGTTAGATCTTTATTAGACTATTATTATTTTTTTCCTTTGCTGTTCTGTAACTTCTAAATGACAACTCTGACATTTTAACATGTGGTCGTATGCAAAAGTTGGGCGCCTCTGGTCAAATCACATTTTGTTGATTTTCTTAGTGAAAATAAGTTACACATCTTTTACAGAGAACACACTTCTGCACATTTTAATGTAGAATTACTGTTTATTTGCTAAGTTTAACATTTTGGGGAAAGTGCATAAAATATGGCCTGTGGAAACAATTTCATATTTTAGATTTTACAGTTTATTTGCAAAAAAAGTTTGTTTCCTGGAGAGGGTGTGTTAAAATATTTTCACTTAGAAAATCAACAAAACATGTAATTTGACCACGAGTACTCAAACTTTTGCATATCACTGTACAGCCTTATTATGATGCTGAAACACATTTGGAATGAAAACGTTTCTATATAAAGTTTGCAGAGCGAAATGTAAGCATAGGCATTGTCAGTGGTAACTGGTTTTTGGGTTTTCATCACTATTTCTACTAATGGAGAACCTTGTTTTCAATTAGTAGATCTCCAGCATGAGCAAAAGCTCCAATGCCAAGTATTACAAACATGCTTTCTGGAAAGTTATTTCTTACATTTTGGCTGCATTACAGACATGTTCAACTTTGAAGCATTTCCAATATAAAATCAGTTAAAGTCACCCATTTGTAATCTATTACTTGCCACACAAGTGAAATGCAAGATCTGCCAAAATGTCAGAGTTGTACTTTACCATTTTTTTTATTTAAATCTATATGTGCACAGCTACTGTGATCAGCACTACTCAGAAACATTAGCATATTTTCTGTGTGTGTGGTAGGGATGCAGCGATATTCAATATTTTTCATGTACATATCTGCTGATGTGATACATAAACGTTTATAAAATGTAGAAATTGGGACTAAATCTACCTGGATTAGCATTACAGAGAAACGTAGCGTGTCATTACAAATGCAGTAAGATTAATAAAATGCAGGCCTTTTAGCACAGTAGCTCAGCAAAGCCTGAACAGTTTGAAATGGTGGTCAATATGCCAAAATGTTTGACCAGCCTAAAAGTGCTTTAAGAGCATTTTCGTAAAACTATGCTTGGACCTGGTATGACAATATACTAATCACTACAACTAATGATGATTAAAAAAGTATAAACTCAATTATGGTGTAACTTAAATTGCAGGTGTCTAGATCAGACATGAGAACTGCTTCGGCACCACACCTTCATTTTTACAGGACTGAACAGAAACCCTGAAAACACTTCTTGATCTATCATAGCAATGATAAACTGTAAGTCTTATAGTCTTGAGTGGCTCTTGTAAGTCAAACAGTTGGTACCTATTCATTTTTCAGATGCTTTGCTGGTGCTGGTTAATGTCAGCACTGTAGTGTGTGGTTCTGTCAGTCTCCTGGTAACTGTGCGATTGATGGTCCTTATAAGTAGCTTCGTTTTTTTTTTTTGAGTGTCAAAGCCCCTTTTGATCAGTGAGTGTGGGATTGTATGTCTCTTTGTCAGTGTTTGTGCAGTACTGTCTGTAGATCCTCAGGCAGAGAGCTGATCACAATCTGAATGTAGTTTTCCAGCTTCTCTAGCAGCTCCTCCTTCACTGGAAGGTGATGTTTACGAGCTCTCATCTGGAGCAGAGGAAGAAAAGAAGGAGAGAGGAACCTACAGTCAGTTCTATTCTTTCACAAGGAGTAAGCTAATGAATACATAAGATTAAGAATCAAGCTAAAATAGATAAAAACAAGAAAGTGGTGGCCACTGCACCAAAAATAATAGTGACTGCAATGAAAGATGTAAAATTATAAATCATTTGTTTATGTCCCAACAAGCACCATCTAGATTCCACTGAAAAAAACAAACTATTAGGAGCACAAAGTGTTACTGTTAACACTTAGGTGGGAAAAGTAGCTTAAAGTAGCTCAAAAGATCACAAACACCCTTCACATCCACATTCAGTGCAACTAATAATCCTATTGTGATGAAATGGCACACATTACAAGAATTATGCAGGCAAACTCTGCAACAAGTACAAATGTACTGTGTTATAAGAACAACTTGGCAAAAATAAAAGTCCAAGAACTCAACCATCTTCCACTCACTGAAGTAGGAAAACAGCAGCAGCCTCTTTATGAAGAAAGCCCATCAGAGGCTTCTTACAGAAACTGTTTGCATAACAGTGCAGCGAGACAGCACAGCTACTCTACAAACAACAGGCTTGTGTTATTAGGACTGATAGCATTTTCAAGTCTTTCAGTGCTCTTTCAGTTGAATATGTTTGTCCACAGTAATTGCTAATTCCCCAAAAGAACACAGTGTTATCACTAACCAGCTTCTCCCGCAATTTTAAAACGAGGTCAACGATCTCCACCTCTGACTTGTCTTTGGTCCAACTCAGCAGATCCTAAAAAGCAATAAAAATGTAGTGATTAGCAACAAAATAACCAACATACAGTACAAGAATAAGCTAATTGTGCCAAAATAATATATATGAATATGCAGTCTTATGCAAAAGTTTGAACACCCCTGGTCAAATGACATGTTTAGTTGATTAGTGAAAACACATCTACAGAGAACACACTTCTGCACATTTTAATGCACAATTACTGTTTATCTGCTGAATTTAACATACTGGAAAAAAACATATGTGGCTTGTGCAGAAGATTTATTATAAAATATATATTTTATTAATTCACATTTTACAGCAGAAAAAATGCAATGTTTAAATTGTTCCCTGTAGAAGATGTGTTAACTTATTTTCACTTAGAAAATCAACAAAACGTAATTTCCGTAGGGGCTCTTTAAAATTTTTCATTTGATGGTACAGTTCTGTGCAAACTTCTTAGGCATCTGTCAAAATAAAAATAATACGTAAACCCATTTATCTGGGCAGCAAGCATTTATTTGTTAAAAACTGACTAACATTAGAATTAATACAAATAAACAACCCAACAATACATTGTAATTTTATGTGTGCGTTAGTCTAACCATTTCTAAAGCTCTCCTTGAAGAAGTCCAGTATTTGCAGTTACCATCCAGTAGCTGCTGTAGCTAATTAATGCTTCATTTAATGAAATCAAGTGCTGCTGATGAAATTTAACAAATACATGCAGTGGAGTGCAAGGAGAAGTAAAGAACTAAACTAGTGTTTTAACTGTATTCTCCTAACATATTAATAACAAACATTCTTGTTATATTTTACTGTACTTATGTTATTTGTGTTTATGCTAATGCAATATAAAGTTTCACTGCTAAAAACACACTTACTGCTGAGATTATTAGTAAACAAATTTCTCGGCTGCCTAATTTTTTTTACAGTACCATATATTTGAAAATAATATATTTACTAATATATTATCTATTCTTAATCAATGACATACTCTTAATTCATTTTCCTTTTGATCCAGTACTCACAGCATCACAGATAGCTTCTAAATGAAGACATTCCACTTTTTGAGTCATTTCCCGATGTCTGAGACGATACCAGCCATCAAAGTTAGGAGACCGGAAGAATCGCCTTAAAACAACACAACCATCTGTACATTAATACTGATCCAGAAAACGTAACTGCACAGCAAACACCACTGAAGTAATAGTAATGAAGTAAGTGTCTACACGAGAACAGCACTGTTGTACAAGATAATACAGATTATAAAGATAGGCACTACATAGGCATGTCAGTATCTTTAAAGCCAGGGTAAATCAATCCACTGAAAAACTAAAATAATAGTGTGTTACTTGTAAAGGCCCATCCAGTCCCCTTTGAGCATGGAGGTAAGTTGTGGCCCAGCATGATCCAGAGTGGCCATAAACTCGTCCTGACTGAAGGGTCGGATCTGAGGAGGAGTCTAAGAGATGTACAAACAGTGTCTTTATCTACTTACGTTTACTGTTCCATTTTTTTGAATACAGTGATTAGAGTCCATGTGTTTCAGTCTGTGTGTGCTCCATCAGCTAACCTTCCAAGGAGTCACAGATCTCTGCAGTGGCATCAGGCTGGCCAGATATCGCTCCTACAAAACAACACAAGCGTGTGGTAGATAGAGAGGCGAGAGTTTTATCCATAGTTATGAGGGATGCATGATGATCCACAATATTAGAACAATATGAATTGTATTGGTATCTGCAGATAATTGCTTAACAAACAAATACCAGCATCAGACACACATTTAGATTTGACCTACATTTCAAACTGATGTTGTGAATATCTGATATTTGTGATTTTTATTATACTCTGGAAAAGCAGAAAGCTTAGGCAATGCTACTATTCTAAAATGTCTGCATTTTATTCATTATACTGCATTTATATCCTTTCCCAAGTAGATCTAGTACCAACTTCTACACTCCTATGCAAAAAATGGGCCAAGCACAAAATATAATGGTTTTTACTGATGGTTTTGAGCTGGTCCAGATTCAAACCCTATAGAGAATGTTTTTCAACTGTTTGAAGCCATCAGTGCTGAGTGGAAAATTTTTGACTCTTCTTTCTGTAAATGATTGTCTGCAGGTTTACCTACAAGACTTTAACATTTCAAGAAATTAAAGAGAAAAGCTCTTCCATGCTAAGTTACTTTATCTATTTATTTATTGATTGATTTGTTGTTAATACATTAAAAATTTAATGTTTTGCCATTTTAGGCTTGGACGTTTTTGTTTTTTTTTGCATGGGAGTGTATATGTTTTTAAATATTTCTGTACGTACGTAAATATTAGATATGGTCATCCTTTGGTCATTTATAAAGTTATCATCTGGTTGGCCTCCACTTTCAGAGCAAAGACAAACACATTGGATTACTTTTGTGTGTAAAGCTATTATTGGTTAGCTTCCTTCATATTTCTCCATATTTTTATTAACAAACAAGAATCCATACAATCTACATTCTAATGGCTATATTTAAATACATATTTTGTTAGTATGTTAGCATCACATTAGGTTAGTACAGTCTGAATATGGTAAGGCAGGGTTTAGTTATAGTGCTTCATCAACTTGGAATATCCAACTTGGAATTAACAATGAATCATTTGAAATTGGATCAATTTATCTCCCTGACTGATTTTAAGATAACTAATAAAACAACTGTATTATTATGTTTGCTTTTACTATTAACTGACTTATAGTTATGCTTTTTTTGTTCATTTGTTTTTGGTCCCTCTATTGCTTGTCATTTTAGTTGTTGTGTTCTGCCTTCTTGTCCAGGGCTCACATGTAAAACAGACTTTAATCTCAGTGTATCTAGTTAAACATAGGTTAAAAAAGAAACAATTCAATCGGCCCACAACTCTCATATCGGTGTATCCCTCGTTGCTATATATTATTATCCTTGACAGTCTCAACTCGCAAAAAAAAACCACTGTGAAAGAGCAACCCAAAATAGTAGTAAACTGACACAAGTAATGACGCAAGGCAAACAGTGTCCTCACCAGTGGAATGATGAAGCTCTGTGTTAGTTCTAACAGATGCCGCCTCAAGATGGCGCTCTGCACCTCTGAAGGCCTTTTCCTCTGAATTCCCTAAAAAGTCAGTGAGAGCGAGAAAGAAAGGTTGCACAGGGAAAACTTCTGTTACCTAATAAGACTATCCTATCGTCCACAGCTCTACCCTACCTTTAAGAGTCTCTTGATGAGGGCTTTGTCTTTATGGAGAAATGTTTTGTAAGCTGTGTATATGCCTTGGTGTGAATACAGAAAACAGAAATGAGAAGGGCACAGACATATATTCATTTTACAATGTTCAGTATTATTTGGTGACTGAAGCTGAGTGAATACTTTCAGATGTACCTGGTTTTGTGTCCAGTGTTTTCAACTTTGCCAGCTTCTTAACCTTAACCTGCTTTGGCAAATCTCCTGAAATAAGAGGGGCATCAAACATTAGATGCAACAAGACAGAACTGTTTGGAACCACAAGGGATTCAGAGGACGGATCTCTCACCGGACATCTTCACCTCGCCGAGACGCAATACATGAGGCCAGCACTGAAAGGTCTTGATGAAGAAGGGGTTAGTAACACCCAGTATTACATTAGGCCTGTAAATTCAAACAAACAAACAAACAAACAAACAAGAAGGAAGAGGGCACGTCAGGTCCTCTATCAGGTACAAAACAACGTTCCTATAATGAAGCCAGTGCATAATAACATATTCACTAAACAAGTCCTAATAATGTCAAATCATTATGTTGAAACTCTAATCTCCCAGTGTAGCCTGGTTAATGAGTATTCTGTTTACAATGTTTAATTATATGGTAATTAAATTTACTGACAATACAACAACTGTGTATAATAATTATCTGTGCTTACGGTGCCTGAGTCCTGGTGGTGTACTCTTTAAACTCACTGTCATGGATAGTAAAGTACGGACGAAAATCACAGCAGTATCTCAGTGGACTGATGGAGCTGGGAAGAAAGGAACAGGAACAATTTAAATAACCTCATATATGCTACATGGTCTAAACAATGTGGACACTCAAACATCACATCCATCTATGCCTGATGAACGTCTCGTTTCAAAAGCACGGGCATTATGTATGAAGTTAGTCCCCCTTTGCTGCTATAACAGCCTCCACTCTTCTGGAAAGGCTTGCCCAGATTTTGGAACATGGCTGTGGGAATTCATTTGCATTCAGCCACAAGAGCATTATGAAGATGAGGTACGGATGTCGAGCGATAAGACCTGGCTCACAGTGGGCAGTCCAATTCACCAGAAAGGTGTTGAATGAGTTGAGGTCAAGTTCTTCCACACCAAGCTCAGCAAACCATGTCTTTATTGACCTTGCTTTGTGCATGGAGACATAGTCATGCTGAAACAGGAAAGGGCCTTACTCAAACTGTTTCTACCAAGTTTGAAGCACATGATTCTCTAGAATGCCATTGTATTTAAGATTTCGTCTGGCATCCACCAAACCCAGGTTCATCCATCAGACTACAAGATGGTGAAATGTTATTCGTTAATCCAGAAAATGCATTTCCTCTTCGAGCATCCTACAGCAGCATGCTTTAAAGCACTCCAGGCAATGTTTGGAATTGCACATGATGCTCTTAGGTTGGTGTGCAGCTGCTCAGAAATGGAAACCCAGTTCATGAAGCCCCTGACGAACAGTTCTTCTGCTGACAGTTCTTGGGTTTTCCGAAAGCATACTTTAGCACTCACTGGTCCTTTTTTGTGAGCTAGTGTAGACATTAAAAGTACTTACAGTTGATCGGGGAAGTTTTAGCAGGACAGGAATTGATAAACAGATAAACTGACTCGTTGGAAAGGTAGCATTCTATGATCACACTGTCACACTGAAAGACAATGAGCTCCTCAATACGACCCATTACACTGCCAGTGTTCATCTAAGGAGATTGCATGGCTGTATGCCTTTTTTTATGCTCATGTTAGCAATAAATGTGAGTAAACTATCCAAACCCACCCATAAGAAGGAGTGTCTATATACTTTTGGCCATGTAGTGTGTTTCAGTTTAGCAGATCATAAATGTGCTTAAGTAGTTAATCAAAACAATAAACAATGGTTTGGTAGTTTTGAATTTTATTCTTTGTATGCTCTCAGCCTCATGTGTGCACAAACGGGTACAGGACAGCAATGACCGCAAGCTAATGGCCATACCTGACTAAGGCCAGCACCGTCTCCGAGGAGATGGTTGGAGAGGGTGCCATGACCACAAGTGGCTCTCCTAGCAACATCAGCTCCCAGAGCATCTGCAGGTGAATCAGGACGGACTGGAAGCACCTGATCAGGTCAAACGTAGGTTAAGTCACTCCAGAGCAATGATGTAATATTAGTGCCTTTATTTGTTCTTATTTAAGAAGCGGGTGGTTAAACAATCATAAAACAGACACAAGCATGCAGCCTCACGCTTACTTAAAAAGATCCAGCTCATGGATTGTAGGGAGAACCATGGGGGCAGGGAGAAGATTCTGAAACACCAAAGAAACAGAAAAGCTAATGAGACTACATCAACAAGTCAACCTTGGCATCCCTAATGACTGCATATTTACATATGAAAGCTGAGCTCACACCTCCTTCTGTCCCTGTCTGGTAGGACTTCCTCCTGGTTTATCATCCTTTGAAGGAATCCTGACCTGGAAGCAGAGCATTACACGTTCTAAGGATGAGATAAACTGTTATAGGAATGGTTTACTGAAAAATGAAACATACACAAATTTCACTGCAAATATAGTCAACCTGCTAAGACACGTTTGGTGTCTGAATTTTGCTTCTTCGTTTTTGAACTGGAGTCGAATGTAATGGAAATCTATACCACTGAAAACTTCCATTACTTGTTAGATACATTAGCCATGCAAAGCTAGTAAAAAATAAAAAAAATTAAACTCTAATGTTTTCACTGTGTACAATATTTAATATTTAAAAAGAGCAATCAAACACAAGCAAATTAAACCCATAATCCAGCGACAGAACATGTTCCACTCTTGCAGTAAGCTACATGCAAGATATACTTATAATATTTCAGGCAGGATATCCTTATAATACATTTATGCCTCATCTAGTGGATCTTCACCTGCATCACAACGCCCATCACAGGTAGATTGAGGGTCTGGCCTGGCACAGGTGGGGGCCACTGGTCAATCTCATTACAAACTGCAACAGATTTATAAATTTTATTAAAATTTTCATTAAATTGCTTATAAAAACATAGCTTAGATCACTGTGCTGTGGGTTTTCTGCACACTGATTGAGTCTGGTCCATGACTAAACAGTACTTTAAATCTAGATTAGAGTTTTGTACTTGGATAGCAAAATAACAGTTAATACAAGACTAGACAAAAAGTAGTCCAGCTGTCCTCACCGGCCTCCAAACAAGGCTCTAGCTTCTCAAAGTACTCCGGAGCAATGATCTGCAGCAGAGACTGGAACAGCTGCACATATGGCAGTCTGGAAACCAGGACCAGTGACTAGAACAAAGAAACAAATTATAAGTGGAGCTGAAGACCAGGTACATGCCAAGGAAAATATTAAAGGAAAGAACAGCTTGCTGTGCAAATAAAGGTATTGTACAACTTTTCTACAACCCCTTTTCCAAAAGAAAAATTGGACACAGTGCAAAATGTAATCCTATATTTCATTAAAACTTAACAAAGACAACATATCAAATATTGAATTTTTTTTAATATACGCCCACTTTCAATTTGATGCCAACAACACATTTCAAAAAAGTTGTGTAATGCTAAAACACATCTCGTGGTTAATTGGCAACAGGTCAGTAACATTACTGGGTATAAAAAGAGCATCCAAGAGAGGCTGAGTCTTTAGAAGTAAAGATGGATGGGTGGGGGCGGCGGTTCACCTGTGTGAAAGACCGTGCAGGCAAATAGTGTAAGAATTCAAGAATAACGCTCCTCAACATGAAATAGTAAAGAAGATGGGGATTTCATCATCTACAGTACATAATATTATTTAAAGAATCAGAGAATCCAGAGAAATCTCTCAGGCGGTACTGCATTAAAAACAAACATGATTCTGTATGGTGCATTAGTACACATTGCATGGGTGACTTGCACATCTGTGAAGGTACCATTAATGCTGAACGATAAATACAGGGTTTGGCAACATACGCTGCCATCCAGATGACATCTTTTTTAGGTAGGGCCTTTCTTATTTCAGCAAGACAATGCCAAACTACATTCTGCACGAATTACAACAGCATGGCTCCGTAGTATCCAGTCCAGATGCTAAACTGGCCTGCCTGCAGTCCAGACTTGTCGCTACTTAAAACTTCATCAAACGAAAATATGAAAAAGGAGACACCGAAATGTTTCAAACAAGAATGGGAAAACATTTCAGAACTACAGCAGCTGGTCTCAACATGTTGTTAAAAGAAGAGGTGATGCAAGTGGAAAACATGCCCCTGTCCCAACTTTTTTGGAACATGCTGCTGGCATCAAATTCACAATGGGCAGATATTTTTCAAAAAACAATACAATTTCTCAGTTTCAATATTTGATATGTTATCTTGACTAAATATAGGTTTACATGATTTGCACATCCTTGCAAACTATTTTTATTTACATTTTGCACAGCGTCTCATGAGTGAGGAATTCATGGTGTGGTGCCTAGAGCATACTGTGCACACAATTATTTAAGCACTCAAAAGGAATGCTTTAATGTGTGAAATGGTGTAAACTGCATACACTTTACACTATATTTTTTTCATTAATTTAACAGATTTCTGTTCTGTTTGTTTTTCTTAAAATATTTCAGAATCAGGTAATTTTGTTTAAGCATTTTTTACACTGGCTTTACATTTACATACATAAAAAAATCTGGAGTCCAGCACAGTTTGTTAATGCCCTTGTTTAAATGCAGCTGATTCAACTCATCATGTAATTACCAGGTTTAGCAAGATGTGTTCGAGCACAGTTTAGAATCGATGACCTCTGACTTAGTGTAATATTAGAAAGCTGAGTAATTCATCCAAAGCTAAAATTCACTAATACTAACTGATCTCAAATAAATAAATAAAAGTTATATAAGTTCCATGCCATTTCCCGTGAACTAAAGACATTCATTCCTACGTGTCCTCATTAATAAATTAGCTCCTGCATGCAGGTCTAAGATTTTAAGCTCATATACTCACCTTCTGAAAGTAGCCCCTTTTGACAGAGACATCTTTGACTTGCCTGAAGTACACATAGCCGTAGAAATGTGCCAGTTCCTTCTAATAAAAAAAAACAAAACACAAACAGAGAAGTGATGACCTGAAAATGGTGAACTGATCCACTCTGATTGGTTCCTCCTCATATGTTTCTTACCTGCAGTATTAGTGGCGCATCTCTGTTGTATTTGTCCTCCTCTCCAAACCACGAGCCGCTGACTCGTCCCACAGACTGCCGCAGCCTGAAGCTGAATTGTGTGTCTCCAAGACAACCTGCAAAACAAAATGATTTAGCCTATGGAACTCCTCTTTTACAATCTTTACCCAAAACATTTACCTCACCACCTCTTACAGATCTGGGAGCCACAATGTTAAAACACATGAAACAATATAAAAGGAACTGTATGGGATTTTGGGAAGTTCCCTGAACACAAAGAAAACTCATTTCTAATTAGTACAGTAATCAGACATTTCATTTAACTCTCTGTTTTTAATAATCTTGGCTCTCCAGACAAAACACTCCAGCAAAAATGAAAAATTGTTGTAAATATTCCTAATCACCTCATACAGTAGCTCAGCAGTAGTCTCTAGGCTAAGTATTTTCAGTTTAGAAAGCTAAGAAAGGCCCCATTCTGATTATGTATTTTGAAGGTGGGAGGAACTTTTGAAAACCTACAACTGGTGGAAACAGACTGTTTGAACTATTTTTCCCCTAACTGGTGAATACAGAAGGAAGCCACATAGCCAGCATTACTGCTAGGAAGCCAAGTATCTTATTGCAGCAGTTTAACTGTGGCAACTGCCTTCAGATCATCACTACAATGTTGAGAATGGATTACCCAAATGACAGAACTGAATCACCAGATTTGAAGGACAACAAACTAAAAGCTAAAATTAGCAATGTAGCGGGCTGTACAACTACCCTACCTCAGTCTGACCTATCTTCACTACCTGAAACTCTAAAAATCTTGTCTCATGTCCATTTCGTACTGGAAAATGATAGAAATAATAGCCAAGGTAGCCTCAGCCCAGTCAACTCAAACCAGTCTAGCCTTTCTTTGTTGGCCTCTCTCATCAGAAAGGTGTTTCTATCTGCAGAACTGCCGCTTACGGGATGTTTTTTCTTTATTGCACCATTCTGAGTAAACCCTGAACACTGTTCTGTGTGAAAGTCTCAGGAGATTAGCAGTTATAGAAATACTCAAACCAGCCCGTCTGGCCCAACAACCATGGTCAAAATCACAGTCCAAATCACTGACATCTCATTTTTTCCCCCATTCTAGTTGTTGATGTTAACATTACCTGAAGCTGCTGGTCAGTGTCAATGTTATTTAATGTGTAATACAACAAATACTATTAAAAGCTAGTTTTAGACAGGAATGCACCACTAAAATGAAAACTTGAAACCTAAATTCAACAGCTTATAACATATTTTCACTTTTATTAAATTATTTACAACTTTAGACATTTTGGACTCACACAGGATTTTCATAGTTAAGACTCCACCAGCTTACCTGAGTATGAATCAGGGAATGACAAGTAGCATATGCTTGTTTTCTGGGAAAGAAAGTAAGTAAAAACATTTTAAACATATCAGACAGTACACGGCAACTATTCACAAATCATCCATAATCAGAACTGGTCAAGCAAAATCTCCACTTACCTCCTTTTCTGTAAGTTTCACATCATGTGGATAGACAAGCTGGATAACGACAACAGAAAAAGCAATTCACTACACAGTGTGGACTCAGCTGAGCCTAGATAGCAAGTCAGCTAAATCCATAGAGAGGACTCTGAAGTACCAGAACCAAAACAAGCAATGTACTGTGACAAACAAACAATTATTAAGGGAAAATATTTGTACAGGTTTAATAATGATAAATCTGTTAGAGCTCATAGTATAATCATAAAGTTTTGTAAACAATTTACATGCGTGGGTGACACGAGTGGGCGACATGGCAAAATCATAATTTCACAATCCTTCAAGACCTCCTCCACAATACACAATACATATGATGATGTTTAGTTTTTCTGAGTTTGGTAAGTTGGAACTGACAAAAAAGTCCCAATAGTGCCATGTTTAAAAACTAATATCCAAAGTTGTGAGTACAATAATTTGACTTTTATTATACTATGAAATAATTTATCATCATGATAAAATATCATCATATTAGCCACCCCTACTATCAGTGATCTATTAGTTATCATAGTACAGCTCAAACTATACAGAGCTCCCCTTAGCACAGAACAAAAAACACTACTAGGGGTGTAAGAATGCATTGTTATGCATCATGCCATCTAATACAAGTGAACTATTTGAAGTGAACTACACTGAAGTTTGCAACTGATCAGCTTTAATAAAAGGGGAATTCCACAAGTTCTCCATAAATGCAGATGTAAACTATCAGAGTGGTTTGATGAGAAAGGCTCCAGTCTAAACAAACTTAGTGAGTCAAAATTGTTCACAGTGGTGGTGATAGGAACCAGATGTCTGCATCTAAAAGCTCCCTCACAAAAAGTTATTACACTAAATACATGCCCAAGACATTGCTCTGTCATAGTTCTGAGATAAACTTATGGGCTACAATATACTTTTTAAGGTAGAGTGTTATAAGGCAAAGTAGTCCCCAAACACATGTAAGTTCACTGGCGGTTTTGGATAATAAATAAAACGGTTACACTTCTGTTGTAGACATCACAACCCTTGGGTCATATCATCACCAATGTTAAGAAATCTTGAGCCTGTAAACTTCTCTACAGAGAGCCATTGCACATCACACCAATCTGAATAACTTTGTCTACATGTCAATGATTGAATTATGCATACATTTTGAAATATTGTGGAATTCTCCTTTAACAGCTCACTCCAGTACTCCTTCAGCTCCAGTATTCGTAAGTTGCGCAACAACATGATTACACTCATCATTTTTCTTTGTTCAAAATATCTTAAGAACACTGAATTGTGATGCTAGTATTGAGAACTGAATCAAATCAAGTGCCGAATGTATCAGTACACCCCTAAATGCTACAGCACAAAATCTTTTATCTAATGGAAAAGACTAACAAGGAGAATAAAGAGGAACTCTACTGATTTTTCAAAAACTCTATATAATTAAATGGTTAAGATGTAAACAAAGTCATTCAAAGTGGTTTGGTACGAAATGCTCCATTCTAGAGAAACCTAGAGTCAGAATTGTTCACAGTGGCAGTGATAGGAATCAGATGTCCATGTTCTTACATGAAAAAGATATACGTTGCTTAATGTTTGACACATTGTTTTATGAACATCTTGTGATAAAGTTTTGGCTTAAAATGTATTTGATTCCATTTATTTTAATCTATTAATGGCAGAGGGGTACACGCAGGGCGTTGTTAGGCAAACAGTCCCCAAAAACAACTTATTATTTTCAGATTTATGACTACTTTACCATCATCAACATTACATATAAAACTCAGAAGACACGTGTAAGTTCACTGGTGGTTTTGGATAGTAAATAAAATGGTTATATTTTTGTTGCATACATTGCGACTCCTAGTTCCCATTAATCTGAGTCTGTGAGTTTCTTTACAAATGAACATCAGATCAAACCACTATGACTCTGTTTACATTTCAAGGACTAAGTTACTCAGAAATTTTGAAAATTTGGTAGGATTCTTCTTTAATAACAAAAATCAGGGTTTCTGTTGTTGGGGAATACAGGGACGCTCCACCTCCAGCAGCTACAGTGTTTTAACTGACTAACATGAATACAGCTGTATGCTGTCCTTATTTATTTATTAATAACGCCTATATAACCGTTAACAGACCGGCAGCCTTCAGAGGCACCTCATCAGCTCTGTCGGGGCTGCAGGAGCCTCGCCGGGGGTCCAGGACTCCCCGTCACTGTCACTGTTACTGTGTTACCTCTATGGCCTGTCCGAGCTCCAGGTCGAAGGTGACCACGCACACACACTCCAGCCAGGCGGAGAACCGGCTCCACGGCACACACGTCTCTGCCGCGCTGGTCTCCGCAGACTCCAGCTTTACCTTGTGAGACTCGGGGCCGTCAAACGGATCCATGACGGAGTGAAACTCCCATTTCACTGTCGCTCCGAGGCAGCGCGCAACCCTCAGCTCTTCCCGAGCGCCGTCAGAGCGCGGCGTCCTCAGCGCCCCCCCTCGGAGAGGAGGAGGAGCAGCAGCGCGCTCTGCCTACAGTAAATAACCGGAGAGCGCGCTCCCGTCACACTTCGCCATTTTGAATCGAAAATATGACCGATTTTTTCTCGACTCGCATGTGAGCGCCTGAGTCCGTCGAGCCTCGCAAAGCTGTGTGAGCCGCTCCGTTTGAAAGAGTGAGAGGTCCAGTGCAGCATGCGCCGTCCTCTGGAGAGATAGCCGCTTCTCGAGGGTCGGCGTCCGGAGAGAGATCACCCGAGCAGCGTTAGCGTTAGAGCGGAGCTTCACGGGCAAAACACATCGGTACTCCAACTCCACACCGAGCTGAGAGGTAAGTTTAGACACCCCCCGAAGCGCTGTGAAGCTCGGCCCTGCCTGGCCCGCCGGCTCCCCTGCACGGCCTCCCCGTTGTGGGGGTTCAGCCGCCGGGGCTCTGCGTCTCTGTTCCTGCTGAGCTGATATCGCTGAAGAGTTTTTGCTGTGGAGACTCATTTCGCTAACACGCTAACAGACTTCTCCAACGGCGTCGGAAACACCACGAAAACTAACTACTACCGCCAAACTCTGTCAGACACACGCGAACTGCCTTCAAACAGAGCACTCTCACCTTAATTTGCTGCAGAACGAACTTATGTAATGGGTTAATTCGTGCCGTCCGAGTCTGTTGTTCCTGAAGTTAGTAAAACGGCTAGCCTAGCTTAGCTAGCAGCGCTAACGCTAGCTAACTGTCTGGTCTCGCTCGACGAGGCCTCGTACAGTTCAACATGTACCCAAAACAGACTGAACAACAGAATTAGCTCATACTAAAATGATTTCGGTTATTTTTTTCAGCATTTATACTCTGTTTAAACGTGCGTTTATTAGTTATTTGGTAATTTGTTTTGCTACTTGTATGTCAGAGAACGAGTTGTCGGGCAGTTCTCTGAGAGTAACGTAACTGTCATGTTCCCTTCAACTTAAATCCAACATTTGTTGTGCATTTAACACTATCAGGTTACACACAGCTCAGAACGGGCCCGTAACCTCTTAATGAATCCACGCTTAGTTGGTGCTAAGTTGCCTTTTTAGTGGTTTCTGTGAGATATAAACAGCCCAGTGAGGTGCAGGGTTCTGTGGAATTGCTGTATCAGTTTTCCCAAGTAAGCTGCCTCTGGACACTGCTGAGTTGTGCAATGGCCACTTGTTTTGCTCTTAAGTGCTGCCACAGCCTCTCACTCATCTTCTCAACGTCTTCGCCCTGTTTAGGCCTGTGCCTTATGGTCTGTATTGTTTAAAATCACAACTGCTCTGTTCTATTTTAGTTTTCTTTCCTGTTTAGAGTTAGTTAACTGAGGGGGCAGACACTCGAGGGGTTGCTGTTGTACTGGGCTGCGTATTGTAGTAATATTTGCAGGATGGACATTTCTACATGTGCAGTGTGTGACGTCCACATAAAGGCAGGAAACAGTTATTTTTCCCCCTCCACTTTTTTACTGGTCACTTTTCCCAAATGACATTTTCTGGCCGGTCAGTCGTGTGGCCTTCCACAGCTGTGTACCGAAGAGAGAGCCTTGTCCACTTTCAAGCGTTGTTCCATTCATCTGTCATCACCAGGGTGTTTAATGCTTAAGGAAACATGTACCAGCTGCCGTCTTGAGTGTGCCATATGTACATGAATTGTAGTGAGGGGTGGACGCGTCCTTTGGCATAAATATCGTGTCAGATGGCGTGATCTTTTTGCCCATGAGAGATTTATGAGTGCTTTATTTTCATGTTAGTGTTGTGGTACACAGAACAGATCGAATGGGCTCTGCAGAGCTGATGCTGTACACACCAGTACAGAGGAACTGTGTGTATGTGTGTGTTTACTGTTGGCAAGGAAGTGACCGTTGTATTCAACATTGTGTGTAAGAGGAACATTTCTCAAATTGATTTGCTGTGCATGCAAGCAGCGAGTGTGGTATCTCTGCACACATGGTGAAGTTACACTGAAAAGGGCATTGTTCATTTTATTTCATGTTTGTTTCTGTCTCTTTCTCTCTCACCTCTGGTCTCCCAGTGTCCTTCTAAGGCGTGTGTTCTGAGGAGGCCCGGGTGGGAAGTGGACCCCATGCTGATTAATGCCAGGCCGCTCTGTGCTCTCTGCATTCTGCCACTCAAATGCCTGTCTGCTTGTGGAGGAGGTGTAATTAAGGATTCACTTATTTCATCTGCTGGTAAATCACCATGTTTATTTAATACTTATCACTTATCCACAAGAAGTTGGATCACGAGATGGCTTCATAAATAAATGTCTTCACTGCTTACAAGTAGAGATGTCATGAGAAGGCTAATTTGGTGACAAGTCTGTGCTAAAGAACAGGGCTGGGAGGGGTACGTTCAAAATGTATTGTGTTACAGATTACTGATGACCTGTTAAAAAATGTAATTGTAACCTAATCCAAAGGATTATTATATTAAAGTAATTGTATTACTTTGCGTTACATGTGGATTACTTGTCTTTAATTAAGATGTTTAGTTAAGTCAAAAAAGAGAAAAATAATTCCAACAAAATTTTTTTACATGAATTTAACATACCACACGTCAAATACAAAATCTGCACTGTTGTATGAAACAGAGTGATGGGTTATAGGTGACTTAAATATTGTGCCACACAGAAACAGTCACTGATCTTACTTTTAGAGAAACAGCCAAACATAATATATAAAAGTATTTGGAGTATGAAGATGAGAATACAAATTTATACATAACAGTATAATTTGAGTTTAGACATGTATACTCAAACTTTGAAGTTCAGAAATCAAGCTTTGCTCTCCAGAAAAAAAAAAGTTGAGTGATTTTAACAGGAACATTTTTTTAAAAATTGGTACGCTGAGACTAAAAGCTCTGATACTAAAACACAATGGAAGAAGTAATTGATGAAGAATGATCCAGTACATTGGATCAAATACAAAATAATTAAAAACTGTACTGCTGTCCTGAGACCTTTCCCTGTTTGACTTATTTATTAAAAGTCTGTTGTTTTTTCATGCCAAAGTCAAGAGATCAGTCTCTTGAGACCCCTCATCAACAATAATTATAAATAGAGGCCATCATGTGTGTTCAATCTGCTAAAAGGCTATACAGGATCATGAGGGTTCCTGTTGGTGTGTCGTGCTGGGCTTTGATGATCGTAATTTGTAGATGCTCCCTAATCAGCTCTCTGTGGTTTCAGTCCACAGTAATCCTACAAGTTTAAATGGGCATTAAAATAGGCATTGAGGGGAGCTGATGGTCTTAGTTACAAATAATGATAATTCACACAGATTAACATTTTGCATACATCATTCGAAAACTACTAAAGAAAGGAAGCATGCAAGTGAAAACGAAACTAACTTTGCTACTCACGAGACTTAATTTGCTCTCTCTTCACATTTCAGATTGTTACTTAAAACCTATCAGGTTAAGGTTTTCAGAGGTGTAATTTATAGCCAGTCAAACTGTAGAATTCTATGGAGCAACAAATGAGAATAGAGAGTTTACTGTCAGATCAGTTTAGTTTACTGCAGTAGAATCTGGTGGTCTGGAAATCCAGGTTAAACACCCGATTTAAATATCTTCAGGAAAATGCTGCAGATCTCAGTTCTGCCAATAAAAAATAAAATACTTAATAAAAAAAAAAGTCTATAGATTGGCTGAATACAACACTGTGTGCTGCTGCTGAGTGGGGAAGTCTTCAGAAGCCTCTGTAAAACAACGTGACTGTGCCGTCTAAATGTTCTGCTACTGAGAGAGCGCTACCAAATAACATTAACCTAGAACAAAATACCCTCCTTTTTGAGACTGATGAATAAAGTAACATTGACAGTGCTGTGTTAACAGGCTGCAGACAGCATCATCAATCAATTGTAAGTGAAAGTAAAGCAGGTGACAGATTTCAAACAGGTCACTAAGTTCAGTTTGACGATTAATTAACTACTGTTATAAAGTGTTCTCATCCAGAAAAATACATTAGTTATTTTTGTTTAAAGTTTATGCAATTTCTGAGTGTTTTTGTTGGCATACAAAGGGCCCATGTCCTACATTAGTCTTGGATTTTATTTTATTTTTTCTCCTTGAATACCTTAATGACATGTTTTGTGCATCCATATATGAAAAAATAGTTCATTTGTTTTTATGTGATTCATTTTTTCATTTCATTTTATTCATTTTTGTTTCTCATTTTGCAACCTCTTTTTATCCTCTTTTTTTGTGACTGTGGCATCGATGGAGGTTTGTGAATCATTTTTTGTGGTTTAGTATCAACTGTAAAAGTGGTATTGTGACATCTCTACTTAGTACCTTGCAGATTGCTTTAAGTGGAATATACAGGTTAATGAGCTGTTTTTTGCTGGTGGTATTAGCATTTGTGTTTCTTTAACCTTTGCTTTGCTTCTGCTTTTCCCATTTCTTTATCTCCTATGTAGTCCTTTGATCCACTGTTTTCTTCACCCCATAATGTATAACTTTCTGTTCTTTTATTCTGCACTTTTTTCTTTTTTGAGTGTGCTACTTATAGTCTAAATCTGCCGTGTACGAATCAAGCTTATTAAGAAATTGATATTATCTTAAGTATGGTTAATAATTATTTCTTCTTTTCTCAAATGTTTTTTTTTCTATTTAAACAAAACAAAAAAACATACCTAAGTTGTCAATGCTGATGGTAAACTGTGTTATTAGTGCATTTGTGCGTAAATAAATGGTAAAACATGAAAATTGCAAAATAAAAATTCATACTTGATATAGATTGGTTAAGTGTTCAGACATGATTCATATTTCGATCACATGTTTACAGCTGCTTATGCTCTTTTTCCAGGTCTGTGCTTCCTTCTGCAGCCGCCACCATGTTCTGGAAGTTTGACCTGCACACCACCTCCCATATCGACCAGCTGCTGGACCGGGAGGACGTGACTCTGAGGGAATTGATGGAAGAGGAAGATGTATTGCAGGAGTGCAAGGCCCAGAACCGCAGGCTCCTGCTCTTCCTCTCCCAGGATCACTGCATGCAGGAGTTGGTCAGCCTGATCACAGAGGAGCCCTCTTCTGACCTGGAGGAAAAAACGCGCTTCAAGTAAGGCATTGAGCAGTTTTTAAATGGGATCAACATGGCAATTTGTTTGGATTTGTACCTTCCAGAAAACTATGAAATTGAAATTTGGCTAAAATCTATTTGAGCTGTTAAGCAGATGGTGTTAGTATTGGATGCATTTCTGTTCTAAAATGTAACTCAGTTGGATTGTGCTGTAGAATCTCATACTATAGATTCTGTAAGGTCTTGTCTGATGCTCTAACAAGCAAAATACATTTAGTGGCTTCTGTCAGATCGATGGTAACCAGGGTTGGAATAAGGGTAACAGAATATATGTAATGATGTAATTATATTGCAAAAAAAGGCAGCTATATTCTTTTACAGAAATATGCAAAGTCCTGGCGAAGTCCTGGAAAATAATAATTGTTGGAAAATGTACACAATGTTCATGAAATTTCCGGTTTGAAACACTAAAGAATCTAGAAGACAAAAGAACACAGCGACTCCCAAGGCTAATGCTTGTTAGCACCGAGTTGCATTGCTAATGTGAATCTTGGCTAGCTAAGGGCTGACGTTCAGGATGTGCGCATTGCAGACTTTGTGGAAGATATTTTGACATTCGAACGCTGGAGGTGGAGAATTAACAAGCCAAACAAAAGGGAAACACACACCGCTAGTGCTTCTCACACCAAGACCTGCATGACTAGCTTCTTCAGTGCGAGTCACTGCGCTCTGTCTGCACCACGGCTGCTAAGCAAATACCAAGTGCTGCAGCTACATTAAGCAACTCATCTTGCTGACTAAAGAAATATGTCTCTGCTATTGTTGATTCACTGGATTTAGTATGATATGTAACTAAACGTAATGAAATGGGGAGCGCTGTCCACCTGATTGTGTGTGTGTGTGTGTGTGGGTGTGTGTGCGTGCATGAACAATGTGGCTGTGTTATGTTTTGACAAGATGCTAAACCACTCATTAGTAAACTGATGGAGGTGTTTACATGAGGTCTGATTGTTAAACCTGGTGTTGATATCCATACATGGGTCAAATTGCAACTTGCGTTCATTCCATTAAACTGCACTCTGACTTAGGTAATCATTTGTAAATCAATATGTAATGACTATTTATTTAAATGTAGTTTTTTTGATTGTCTACTTGTGAAATTAGTGCTGGGAGGTACTGATAAAATTGAATATCACATGTTTATATATATCACAGCGTCGGATGCTAAAGATTAGCGCTGATGAAGTTAATGAACTCGAGCTTCATGAGGAATTTTTTTTTTTTGGATTGTATGTAAATGACTTGCAGTTAACTATCAGGACTTGCATACTGTTAGTAAAGTGCACAAAATAAAATTCTCCTTATCTGTCAGATATATTGGTAAAAATATCACAAACAGGAAAGTAATATCATATGGTGTGTTAGTATCACAGTATACCAGTATAGATGTTATATCGCCCTGCACTGCGCTACCTGTTTAGCATGGAAATTTAATTTTGTCGTGTGTCTTTTGGGCGGGGGGGTCTTTCGTGAGACTTTATTGCTAGCCACAGCGCCGTGGGGGGAGGGGAGACAGCACGTTGTGGCTGTGGCTGTGCTGAAAGGAGAGAACGTTCTGCAAGTGATGATATTGAGCAGCAGAGAAAAAACATTATAGTAGATGACAGATTCAGGTTAGGCAAAATTTCTTTTCTTAATCTGGTAAATTTTACTTTTACACTGACTTTTATGCATCACCCATGTTTTTTCTGTGCATTTCTCTTTATCTTGTGTTCGGAAATCGTGCTGCTGAAATTCTCTGGTATTTATTTAATTATGTGGCTTTAAAAAGACAAGTAATCCAAATGTAACACCAAATAATCAGATTACATTACTTTAGTATAGTAATCCTTTGGATTAAATTAAAGATTATGTTTTTACTGGAATTTTTATGATGTTTGTACTGGAATACGTTTTTAAAGTAACACCTCTAACCCTGATGGGAACAATAGAACTTTTACAGTAAAAATTAGACCGTCAATGTACAGGCGCCACGGACAGTCATTGTACCACTAAAGACTTTTCATCAGATGTTTTCAAAACAGTAGTGGACAGAGGAAAGTAGGAGGTGACAAAGACCCTGGCGGAGGAGTTACAGACATTTTGAAAAACCTTTTTGAAGACTGCTGTATCTAATGTCTTGTTTTTGCACCTTCTGTCTTGTCCTGCACTTTGTTTTAGTCTGCTGTTTGTTGTTTACTGTGAATTAAGGTTAGGTAATGTCTGCCTGACTAGATTATGATGTCTACAGGGAGACATCGTGATGGACGATGAAATCAGGCGGGGGCTGGGGGAGGTGTATGAGTTTTTTTTTTGGAATTAAACAAAAGATGCAGTTTTTAAAGTAGTGAGACCTTCACACCAAGTTTGAAGTGTTTTTCTGTCTTTATATATATATATATATATATATATATATAAGACAGAAAAACACTTCAAACTTTTTTTATTTTATTTATTTATTTTTTTTTTGAAAATAAATGGTGAAAGCACTGGGTAATGTAACATTCCATTCTACAAAAAGAGAACACAAGGAATTCCACTGCATTTTACAAGAGCTAGCTGAAGCTGCATAATACGCTATTTTTCTGCAGATATCTCCGTCTGTCATGGGTAAATTCGGGGCTCTGCTTCTGCGTGTTGCTCCTCTCATTAAAAGGGAGCTAGTGAACTCCGGTTGAATACATAAATGCTATGCTACAAGCAAGATGAGCTGTTCTGCTGCCGTCCTGATGCACGTTTGTTTGGGCTGCAACCATGACAGCGGTTATGGCAGACAGCATGGAAAATGAGCAGGATCCGGTTTAAAAAATTACGCAGCATCGCAGTCCGTCAGTTTCGGACAGTTTTGGTGTGAAAGGCGGCATTAATAGATGTATGTTCATTTTCAAAGCTTGACATGCGTTTATTTTATTTTTGTCTGTAAAAATCAGATCCTGTGTAAATAGGCCTTTGATCTTACAAAGGTGCTATAAATACTTGACACTTAAAATGCATATTCATCAATTTAGATCTCCAGGTAATTCTACGTTATGGTAGAGACTCTTATAGCAGGCAGGGTGCGCTCCGCTGTCAGTTTGGACTCTTGGCGCTCATGATGCTGGCTCATCTATCAGCCCAAACTGTGAAAGAGCTGTGCTGAATTCAGATACCACTGATAATGATGTGTGGCAAAAAAGTATCTTAAATCTGGTTCTCTTCCTTTAGCAATTTCAACTTCGGAAAGTTTATTTCATTTGTAATTTTCTCAGAGAATCAAGGTAGATCTTATTGCATCAAGAGTATATAAATGGATTTGTAAATACTGTAGGGTACAGAGTTGTGTAAAGATAAGGAGTGTCATCAGTGTAGTTTCCTCCTTGAGTGAATGAAGAGCATGGTTTTAATCTACAAACGTGGTTATCAGTAAGGAGGAAATGAGGTTCTGTCCCTTGAAGAGTAGATGCCAATGTACTGTGCTTATGAATTAATTCTTTTTAGTAGAATCCTCTTATTTAATTGTCAGTGGTAGTCTTGTATAAATAGGAAACTAATGTGATGTGTGTATAAAAATAGACCTGAAAGAAGGCCTCTTATGGCCTCTTATGTCGTTAGCATGTTAACTAGATGTTGTAGATACAGTACTGAATAAGACGTGTGTGTGTGTGTGTGTGTGTGTGTGTGTGTGTGTGTGTGTGTGTGTGTGTATAATTGCATTTGCACTTGGCGGACTGGATTTTACTTTCTTTTGAATTATTTGCATAAAACAAATTAATTATATTTAAACAAGTCTGTTCACATATGTACATCCAATTACAATAGCATATGCATTTGCTCTTACTTTAAATCAGTAGTCAAGCAATGGATGTGAATACAGGTCACTTTTAATACCATGTATAAAAAAAGGCCAGTATCCTCAGTTGTGGTATATTTATGTTGTGATATATTTAATTCTCTGTTCACCTAGGTTTCCAAATATCGCCTGTGAACTCCTCACTTCTGATGTTTCCCTCATTAATGATAAGCTGGGTGGAGATGAATCTCTGCTGGAGAAACTCTATCGTTTCCTTGAGCAGGAACCACCCCTCAACCCCCTGCTGGCTTCCTTTTTCAGCAAAACCATCGGCAACCTGATAGCGCGCAAAACGGAGCAGGTAGGTGTTCAAGATTACTGTGCATCTCTGATCAGTTGTAGAACCATGGTTTTAATTTTCAGTGTCAAAACAGTGTAAACAGTCTGGTGATATAGAGGGAGTTGCATGACTATTAAGTTGTTGTTAATAATATAGACCTATCGCCTTTGGGCAAAGTTTGCCAGTTTGAATTCTGAATATGCTATTCACGTGAATCATGTTGTTTTGAAGAGTTTTTAATTTTAGGATGGTGGTGAGTTTGCTGTCAGCCAACAGTTCTAAGACAGAATTTCTTCTCTCCCCTAAGCACAGCACAGCAGCAGCTCACTGTCATTATTCAGACTATCAACAGTTACAGTTTTGGCCTCTCCGACCTAAGATATTAGTTAGAAACATGAAGAGAGCCCATTTTGTGAGCAGTGAAGTTGGTTTTATTCACGATTGTTATGATTTCTTTCACAGCTTCTCTGACAGTGGGTGAAATAAGGATGATGTGTAAATTTTCATTTGTAAGCAGCCAAGGCAAAGAGCGGCATGTTTTTGTCTTAAACTGATCTAGAACATGCTGATTTCTCTGAAGTGTTGTAACTCCTTTGGGAGAGCTGAATGACCATCTACAAATTACATTGCAAATGGCGATCATTGGGGTCGAAGCACAACACACTTTATGGAGCCAGTAGAACACAAATGATAGAAAATAGTACGATTTATTATTTAGTACGGCAGTCACCTCGTAACACATCTCAGAATACACAAGAATTTTCATGTAAAAAAATCAGTACTCCCCTCTCCCCAGGAATGATGCCACCAGTCCTGCTACAGGGGATTGGTTTCTGAACTTGTTACCGATTTTACTGCTGCATAAGTTTTCATGTCATTCAAATAGTCATTCAGAAAGTGGTCAACTAGTCGTTGTTTGTCATAGTTGAAAAAAAAGAATTCATATATACAAAGTTTCCTAGTGTGGTCTAGTGGCAGACGCTGCATTTTTGAAGTGGATATACATTACTGAAGAATGTTTGTTGTACTCCACAGAGGCATGCAGGCTTCTTGGCTTCTGCATTTCATTACTAAACTTAGATGCTGCATTTGACAGCAGCCCAGAGCGCCGACTAGTGGATATATTAATGGGCTAGTCTGTGTAACCCCTCACTCAGAGCTTGTGATCAGAGGCATGTGTGATTGAACACTTAGTCTCAAGAATGGTTGAAAATGTGTGTTCTTCCAGGTGATTTCATTCCTGAGGAAAAAACACAACTTTATCGGTTTGGTGCTGAACCACTTAGATGCGTCAGCCATGATGGACCTCCTCCTGCGCCTCATCAGCTGTGTGGAGCCAGCCCCTCTCAGACAAGAGGTCCTCAATGTAAGTGCCCAAACACTTCTTTAAGCTGGTTACTTTTCCAGTGTTTCATTTTGTTTCTTACACTTTCTGATCTGCAAAGGACCTGCTGTACAGTCATTTTACAGTTATCGTAAGACTTGTGTATCACAGTGCAAAACCTGCTCTTAGTTAACATGAACTTCAAAATATTGTGATATTCCATTTTTCATAGCCCTTCCATTCAGTGTTCCTTCCAAAGCTTCGCTCCCTACACATGCATAGATACTGCGTAGGATAGAGAGCTTAAATGCTGGTGCTGACTGAGTTGTAATCAATTGATAAATAGATAAAATGATGACACAGGTGGACATACACACGGGTGATTAGCGTCCTAACGTCAGCTAACACAGACACTAGCTAATGCTGCCTTTTGTTGAAGGCCCAATCCCATTTCTTCTTTTTACCCCTACCCATCGTTTCCGAGTGTCACCCTAACCCCTTGGAACTGAGTTACAAAGGGTAGTGGTTGAAATGTTGCCCTACGAAATGGGACAACCCTCAAATTAAAAAAAAACAAAAAACAAAAAAACATCCTGGCACTTCAGGCGTCAATACTGCTGGACTATTTAAGGTGGAACGGGAAAGTTAGCTAGCTAGCTACTGAGACATTAGCATGGTATTAGCGTTTTTTATTTATTTATTTATTTATTTTTTATGCTTGTTATCAAAAAAACGAACATAATACACTGAAACGACATTAAACTAAGATAATACAATGGTTATTTTATTTTTTAACTGAGAAAATACTCACGTTTGTGGGTTTTTTGGTCGCTCATGCAGCCATCTTGTTTTTCTTTTTTTCTCATAACACTCCGTTTGGAGTGTCTCTGTGAAAAACCTCTGTTTGGAGGGCCATGTAGCCCTAACACGTCGCCCTACCCCTCTATCTCAACAAAAATTGGGACACCCTAACCCTAGACGTGAAAGCGCAAAGCAGAGGGCTAAGGGCTAAGTGGTAGGGGCGAGGGGTGAAATGGGATTGGGCCTAAGTCACTAGGAACACAGAACCTGTTTTGTTAGTTTTTGATCCACTTCTGTCTGAAGCTGATTTTCTTGCTTAGCATTGTAGCGTACATTAGCAGACACTGTTCATGGGCATCTACAGTAATTAACCACTTGGCAAAGTCACGCAGAGGGAAATGTGCTATAAAATGTAACAAAGTCTCTTGTAGATCATTGTGAGTGTCACTCTTAATACCTTTCAAAGCCACATCATTGTTCACTCGTTTTTACTCTAGTTTGGTCATATTCTTTTCTTTTGTAAGCTTGTGAGTCATCATTGGTGGCAGAATTGGCAGTTTTCTCTGCCATTGACGTAATGATGCTCATACTAAATCATTTAAATTGTTTGAGCAAAATGTATTGATTGCTCTGGTCTGAGTCAGTTTTCACATGTGACCTGACATCAGTGTCAGGAATGTATCAGGATGTTTATATGTTTGGTACGAGCTGAGCAAAGTAGGTTTAATTTCAGCCTGAACATTACATGCTTATATTTTCTGTGCGTGGAGTAGAGCCCATTTATATGTTTGATGTATGTGGATGGACAGAGAAGTAATAATATACTCTAGTAAGCTTTGCCGATTTGTCCAAATGCTGAATCCTGTATATGATGATACAGTTAATGGGCATTTCAAACTGTTAAGAAACCTCTGCGGACTTCCGGTATGCCACTGCAGGAGTAAGACGCGTGCAGGGAGTTGCTCCGTGACTTTTCTGTTTTTGCTTGGTCCCTTGGCACAATTACACTTTTTCTTCACTGCATTTTTATTCCTTGATGTCGACAGACACTACAGGAACCCTCACAATGCCAAAAGCTAAATGAAATGTGACGGATTCACCAGATACTGAGGACGCTAGCATTCCAAGCGAGACTAGCATTCCCTGCTCCAGCATTACAGCTAGCGGTGAGCTAACCCCTGCTTTGCTCAAAGAAGTCCTAACAACGACTATTCGGGAAGAGATTTCCACGTTTAGAGCGGAATTTCTGGCTGAACTTCGTTCATCACATGAAACTTTGACCACATGCATTAACACTCTGAGCTCAAAAATTCGGGACATTGAAGCTGCATCTACAGACATGGACAAACGAATCGCAGAACTCGAAACAGCTTGCAAATCATTGAGCTCTGATAACAAATGGCTCAGAGAGAAGACGGATGACTTAGAGAATCGCTCCTAGAGGAACAATCTCCGTATTATTGGCATTCCTGAAGGGGTAGAAGGCTCTCAACCCACCTCATTCATGGCATCCTTTTTCACGGTTATTCGGCGTGCAAAAATTACCCAACGCGCCTGAAATCGATCGAGCTCACCGAGCCCCGATCCAGAAGCCCCAGCCAGGTGCTCATCCCAGGTCAATGCTGGTTCGTTTCCTTCGCTTTTCGACCAAAGAGGAGATTCTTCGGCTATCTCGGCAGCAGGGCCAGCTACTGTACAGGAAATCCAAGGTGCACATTTTCCCAGATTTATCAGCAGATATACGGAGCCGTAGGAATGAGTTCAAGTCCATTAAACTCAAACTACACGAGGCTGGTTTGAAATTTCGCATGCTCCTTTGGCGGTTCCATACACAAACTCGACTCTGCGATAGAGGCGTCTGTGTTTTTCAGAGACTCAGT
This sequence comes from Colossoma macropomum, assembly GCF_904425465.1. Classification (NCBI taxonomy): domain Eukaryota; kingdom Metazoa; phylum Chordata; class Actinopteri; order Characiformes; family Serrasalmidae; genus Colossoma; species Colossoma macropomum. Next base: position 27,956,421 of record NW_023494792.1, on the reverse strand, counting down.
CCTTCCTACCCTGAAAGCAGCGCCTGATCCCTCTATGTAACTGTGTAATTTGTTGACAGCTCACTCAAAGGTACGAGGTTCTTGTCTTAACCTTTTTGGACGCTTGCTCTGTTTTATAGAGTAAAAAAAGCCACAATAGTTGTATATAGTATGGACGAATTTTTTACTCAGAAACTTTAGCCTCTACAAGGAACCTGTTTCGACTCTGCAGTTGACTCTTAGTGCCCAAGATCTAGTCCAAAGGGAGTCAATTCTTATTTTTTCATTATTACTTTTAAGACGCCTGGATATGGGTGGACACTCACTTATCTTTGAAACAGTATTCGTTTTATACCTAACAATAGACCTAAGTGTTTCAACTGAATATTAGCGTTCGCTATTTGTGTCTGTGTTATAGTTTATGTACATTATTTACATACTATCCCTACTTTAAGCCGAAATTTGTGTCGGTGAACCGAGTGTTTTTTTTTTTTTTTTTTTTTCTTCCCCCCCCTTTTCTTTTCTTATTTCTTGGTAACACATACTTTTATATATAGTTGTGGATATAACATTTTATAAGCTAAGTGTAATTTTTCCGAGTACGTTTATATAGAGTCGTTTATTCACATACAGTTTGTCACGGTGTTCCCTCTCCCATAGTTAAGGAGAGTGATGTTTGAGTTGTTGATGTGTTACGAGTCACTTAAATGTGTCGCCCTGTTTGTTTCAAGATGTGTCTTTGGTCTCTACTCAGCTCAAGTTGGTTTCCCTTTTTTTAATTTTCTGCCTGGAATCTTTGAATGTCTTTTGAGAATTTTAAAACCCCTCTGCCTCTCAATTTTTACACTGGAGCTATACCTGCTCTTGCCTTTCTGTATGCCTGGTATTGGCAGTGGTATGACTTTGTGAGTTGGAACATTAGGGGGTTAAATTCACCTATCAAAAGGAACCAGGTTCTTTCACATCTCGAGGCCTTACATACCAACATTGCTTTTTTACAAGAGACGCACTTGCGTCCTTCTGAACATAAAAAAGCTTCATAGAAAATGGGTGGGGCAAATATTTCACTCAAAACTTTCAAGTAGATCTCGAGGAGTAGCGGTGTTAATAGACAAAAGTGTCCAATTCACAGCCGGTTCAATTCAGTCAAACATGGCAGGGTGATATGTGATCGTTACAGGCCGCCTCTATGAAACACCTGTAGTTTTAGTTAATATTTATACACTCAATTGGGACGATTCTAGATTTATTGGCAAAATTGTTATACTTCTCCCAGATTTAAACTCTCATTATCTCATCATGGGTGGTGATTTTAATTGCGTCATGGACCCCAATTTGGATAGATCGTCTAACAAACAAAACACTCACAGTCTCTTTAGACAAGGACTAGACTCTTTTCTTATTTCACATGGTTACTCAGATGTCTGGCATTTTTTTAACCCTAACAGTAGACAGTATTCTTTCTTTTCATCAGTTCACCTGGCACTTATTTTTCCAGACAAGCCTTTTACTTCAAAATTGTGGCGTTTCAACTCCCTCCTGCTCTCTGATAGTGCTTTCACACAGGACCTCACTGATAATATTCAAATATTTTTTTTCTTTTTTAAAGAAAAAAAAAGAAACCTCTGCCTCCAAAAGACCCAAAATGTTGAAATTCTCACTCATTTGTACCATCATTACTTTGAACAGCTAACCAGCTGTCACAGTGAGTCTCATCGGTAGATTTGTGAATTGCTAGCTGAATAGCTAGGATACGGCTATGGTTACATGTTGACACACAATATGAGTGAGAAGTAATTATGCCTCCTTGTTCTGATTGGTTGAATGTTGTGTTCCATGATTTTTAGCTTCTTTTTTTTTCCCCCCATTCCATTTATAGAGCCTGAGGCAGCTACAGAGACCAGATTGTTGTGTGTTTATTTTCTTTCCTCTAAGCATGCACTAATCAGCCGTAACCATCTTCTTGTTTCTACACTCATTGTCCATTTTATCAGCTCCATTTACCATAAAGGTGCACTTTGTAGTCCTACAACTACAGACTGTAGTCCATCTGTTTCTCTGAATACTTTGTTAGCTCTCTTTCACCCTGTCCCACCACAGAGCAGGCATTATTTGTGTGGTAAATCATTCTCACCACTGCAGTGACACCGATGTTGCGGTGGTGTGTTAGTGTGTGTTGCGCTGAAATGAGTGGATCAGACACAGCAGTGCAGCTGGAGTTTTTAAACACTGTGTCCACTCACTGTCCACTCTATTAGACTCTCCTCCTTTGTTTGATCCACCTTGTAGATGTAAAGTGAGGGACGGTAGCTCATCTGTTGCTGTGCTGTTTGTGTTGGTCATCCTCTAGTCCTTCATCAGTGGTCACAGGACAATGTTGGCTGGATATTTTTGATTGGTGGACTATTCTCAGTCGAGCAGTGACACTGAGGTGTTTAAAAACTCAAACCTAAAAATCTTCTTCAGACCTAAAATCGATGTCCCTTTTCTTAGAATAGATCAGATAAGAAGTTTGCATAATGTTTTGGATTGTAGTCTTTTAAAAAAACATATTTCTCATTATAGAAATTGTTCAATATGATGACCTTTAATTTCATTTGCAGAGGATGGATTTCTAAATGGGTTTTTCTGTTTTAAAACAATGTTCTACCAGTGCAAGATGTTTATGAATTACTTACGATTTGACCAGCTTGAGGCTGAAAAGCATTTGTCAGCACCAACTTTCTAGTGATTTCAGCTGTAGGTGGACTCTTGTGATTCATTTTGACTTTTTTACAGCATTCTCACATGTCCAGTTTTCTCCTTACTGTCTTGTTCAGCAATTACACATTACATAACTTTTGGCACAGGTGATCGGAACATTTACTAGCGGTCTTACCAAATCGTGCTTCTCCTCTTTTTCCTTCTGGATTGCTTGCTGCTTTGTTTGTTTTCTTTTTGCTGAGTGCACTTGAGCACAACAAAATTAAGCTTACTGAAGTGAACTCTTAAGCATCTGTTTCTAGCATTTTGCCTCATGTGGCAAAGGCCCAAAGTTTGAAGATTATGTTCCATCTACAGTGGCTGAATGAAGAGCGGCTGATCCAGAGGCTCACTGAGCTCATGCACACGGGGAGAGATGAAGAGGTGAGGACATCGCTGGCTGACACAGACCTCTTGGCTAGATCAGTACTTCTTGGCTAGATATGCTTTTTTGGTTTGCATGAGCAGTGTGTATCGAGTGCTGTAGTATTTGCTTCTAAATCAGTAGTTTGCAATACATAATTTGGTCACACAAATTGTATTTTATTAGAACTGCCTTTACTGTATTCTCGACTGCAAAAAGTTAACATGCTGCATTTGTAAAGCTAGGACATACATTCTGTTATGAAGTAATCATTTTTCATCTGTATTGGTGTTGCTTGTTTTTCTGCAGAGACAATCGAATGCGTCCCAGACTCTTTCCGACATCATCCGTCTCAGTAGAGACCAGGCCAATCAGATGCCAGAGGCCATGGAGCCAGACCCTTTATTGACGGTCCTAGAGTCGTAAGTTTGCTTGGGTGTCACAGATATGATCTTTAGTCTGTTTTGTTTTTTTTGTTGGTTGGTTGGTTGTTAAGAAGGCAGAAAAAGTTATTAATCTGCAACATAAGTAACTCAGACCTAAGCTTCCTCACTGTGCATAGCTGGACTGTTATATTTTTAACATGTGGGGTTAAATGAGTTCTTAATGTTTTAAAATCTATATTTTCTTGATGCCTGACAGCAGTACTTTTGTGCTTAATATGATTTTTAAAGACTACATATAAGCAGACTGAGATATTAGTTACTAAACTTATGAATTGCTTCTCTGTTAAAACAAGCTTTTTAAAAAGCATTAAAAACAAACTATTTAATGATGAATGAGATTCGTCTGTTTTTCCTTTCATACTGGTGGAATTAGTCTTATAAATATTTCATGCATATTTCATCATTATAAATATAGTGTTGGGGCTGTCACTATTGGTTATGTTACTAATAGATTAATCTGTCAGTTATTGTGATGGTAAATCATGTAATCAGCGGAAGATTACATGATTTGCTAAGAAGACCAAAGCGTAAAAATGACTTGAACTGAACAGTAACAATGCACGTGTTGAAAGTCTAATCACAGTAGTCTGGTGACTGTTTCAAAACCATAATCTTTCGTTTCTTGAAATAGTTCAAGGTTGATTTGATGTATGTTTTGGATCAGTGTCTTGTAAAATCCAACCTGTTTTCCTCTTAAGTTTCTTTATTTACTGTGAAATGTTTCAGAGCAGAAAGTGTTCATAGTCTCCTCTTGATTTTAAGAGTCAGTTTAGGGTAAGATCCTCAGTCATCCGCTTAAATGAGCACAACAACCTGAGAGGTTTGAAGGGCCACATAATGTATTACACTCTAATTGTGTACACCTGACTTGGGTTAAGTCTAATGAGTGGGTTAAGCCTAATGAGTGAAATAAGCTCTGAGATATTGAATTTTTGTTTTGTTCATTTACATATCAAGTAAACTTGTGTAATCAAGTTGTAATTAAATCCCAAGTTGTGTTGAACATATTTCTTGGAAAGGATTACTAATAATAGTTTTATTTATCTTTAGAGAAGAGAATGTGGCGCAACTTCTAAAGAGCATGTTTGAGGGGGAGAAGAGCGAAGCTTCTGTTGTCAATGGAACTCAAGTGCTTCTTACCTTACTGGAGTCAAGGAGGTCAGGGTGAGTGGAGCTACCTGTCTACCTTTCTACATATCTAATCTCTCTCTTCTGTTTATATATTACACATGCGCACACACGCAGTGTCTTGCAAAAGTATTCAACCCCCTTAAGTCATCAGCTTTGTCTAGATTGCAACTGACACCCAGATTATTCTACCTATTATTTTTAATTGCAGTCCAATATGCTATTAAAGTGCAGTCTAAATTCATTATTTGTCTGCTGATTTAAAAAAATAAACGTGCTGCTTTCATAAGTATTCAGCCTCTTTAGGCTAGTACTTGGTAGAGCCCCTTTTTGCTGCAATAACATCTTTAAGTCTGTTGGACTGAGTTTCTGCCACCTTTTCATGCTCTTTGGGAGTAATTTTCACCCATTCATCTTGGCAGATTTGCCATTCAGGTTGGATGGATGACGTTTGTGGACCGCAATTTTCAGATGGTGCCACAGATTCTTGATTGGCTTGAGCTATTGTAGAATATTGACCTTTTTGTTGTTCAGCCACTCCTGTGTTGCTTTGGCCTTGTGCTGGGTATCACGGTCTTGCTAAAAGGTAAGGTTTCTTCCTTTAGGTTTTTAGCAGACTGAAGCAATACTATCTCCCTGTATTTTGCACCATCCATCTGTCCTTCAGTTTTAACGATGCCCAGCCCCTGCTGAGGAAAAGCACCCCACAACAGTATGCTGCCACCTCATACTTCACTGTTGGGATGGTGTTTGTTGATGTTTTTCTGGGTGGTATGATGCAGCTTTCATTCAGTTGATCCAACAGTGCTCAGTGGGATATCCATACTCTTGGTCATTATTTTGTAGCCTCTTCCTGTCTTGTGCATGTATATAATTGTATCTCTGATTGCATTAGTACTTTTTCACACTTGGACCGTTTCAGCGCCTGAAGTGGTTTTCTGTGCACATGTGAACATGTCAAACGAACTCTGACCCCTCTAAACAGCCTCAAAAACCAACCAAACCCTCGAGGTGGTCTCAATATAGTTTGTTTGTAGTTTGTTGTGTGGTCCGATTGATTTGTGCATTGTGAAAACAAAACGGCCCTAGTCCACTCCTCTGTTTTGCCTTATGGTTAGAAGTCCTTGAGGCTTACTGTGCATACACAGCCTCAGTCTTCCAGCACTTTAGCAGATAAAAACAGACTACCAAAAATCATAAAGCCTGCCTGTGATCTTGTGATCTTGTGAAACAAGACAGCAGCACTAACTCAATAAGATGCAATGAGATGCAAGAGTCTGTATGGTTTTACCATGTTAAAGGGTGATGCTAAACACGCACACAACATTGCTTTACACTGAACATGGAAAATTCATCACTGTAATTTTAAACACATTTTCAATGGGATGAGCAATGCAGACATGGATTTTCACCACAGTGTTGGCTCAGCAGTGCTCAACGGTGAGCGGAAAATCAGCAGGGTCAACTGGCGAGTCTCCACATACAACTTTCCTTCAGATTCACAGTCTGATCAGTGATCTTTGAATTAAGGGAAGCTTTAATCCAGATATGTACACACACACCAGTACATAAAACGGAAAATAAAAGGAGGCTTATGTCTTCTGTTTCAGGCTGGAGGGTCTAATGGAACTGTATTCTCAGGGATGTGAAAGGTCTTACACTGTCAGTGGCAGTATTCTACGTGCTATTGAGCCTCATCTAAAAGACTTCCAGCAACTCCTACTGGACCCTCCTAAGGTAAGATGAAGGAAAACGGAGAACAGAGTCTGTTATTCAGAACTAAGGTGCTGGGTAATATTTGCATTGTGTATTTACACACTTATTTACACAGTGGATAGTCTAGAAGGAACTGACATTGGCATCCCTTTCATTCCTGCCCTTTTTTCCTATGGTATGGAGCAGAAAAGTGCAATACTTACAACCGTTGGCGTTCTGGAGCAACCGCTGGGGAACGCCCGCCTTCATGTGGCCAGATTGGTGGCCTCCCTGCTGCAGACCAGTGACCACAACGTCTGCCAGGAGCTCTGCAGGCTTAACACCATGGACCTGCTGCTGGTGAGGGTTAAGCATTACCTGCATACACACCATACACAACACGACCTTATTATTATACCTTCATGCCTGTTGTTAAGTTCCTTCCACTCTCTTATTTCATATTTAATCCTTGCTCCTCTTTACTTTAATCTAAGGTTGCCAATTGCACCAGCTGAGCAAAAGTTCAATTGTAGCCTAGTTTGAAGGTAAATTGCCCCTATGTTCAAGTTTAAAAAATATTAAAATTTAAATGGTTGCAACAGGTAAAATAGTTTCAACGGGATAGGAAAACGTCATGTTGATTGAAATTGAACTACTCCCTGAGAAATGCCCTGTTTGAAATGAAACGGATTTGTCAGAATGAGCTGATGTTACCATTACAAACATCACTAGCTAATTCTAAACTCTATCAGTTTTTGTTATTTAGAATTATTTAGTAGCTACTTCGAAAAACTATTGAACATTTTCGCAGCTCATCCTGCCACTGCATTACATACATGAGCTAGCTATCTATGTAGTTCTGGTTATTTAGCTTAGAATGCAATTACATATTATCTAAACAGTTTTATTGTGCAAACATTTTATTGTTACAGCTTTTCACATAAATAATTGAATATCAAAGTATCCATATCAAAGTAGCCATCTAGTTTGCCATGTAAGAAACCCCTGTTTCTGTTATTATGCCTCGGCTGGGAGTAAAGCAGTACATACGTTTCGCAAGCTTGTCAGACTGCTCTTCGATAGTTGAATGCCAGTCAGTGGTTAAATTCCGACTCATTCATATAATATCAAAAGACCAGTATTGGTTCCCTTTACTGTGTCTTGATCATGGCTGTAGTAATTTCCATTTACGGCAGAAACGTTACTTGGCTGCAGTCAGTGAAAAACAGTTCTGTACAACAGTGATCATTTTATGCTCTACCAATTAAATGCTTGTGGTGTAACTGAAATTTACACGGTGACTTGCACTTGAACTTACATTCAGTTGGTGCAACAGAAGAATTTTCCTGTTTTTCTTAATTTCCTTTTTTGTCATATTGTAATGCATGGCCTCCCTTTGAAAAAATCCTGTGGTCTTGGTGAGACTTCCCTTTGAAAATACAAACCAGTTTAAAATTGCTGACTCTTTTCCTTTCTGCTTGCAGGATTTATTCTTTAAATACACCTGGAATAACTTCTTGCACTTCCAAGTGGAGCTGTGTGTGGCGTCAATTCTAAACCACTCTGCTCACACGGGTCTCCAGACCCCAACTCTTCAGAACCACGATGAGAAACCTGTTCAAAGCTCCGAAAGCCAGAAAGAGGAGGGGACTTCAGGCCAGAATAGCAATGCAGACCCAGCACACACACCCATTCACGATGCCTTGGTGGTCAATGTAATTACCGCAGCATTCAGTGTAGGGCTGGGTGATGATGATTAGATATGGCAAAATTTTTGCCAAAAAAAGAAAAAATTCATGGTTATTGATAACTCTTTGTTTAAGCATGATGAATAAGAGAGTAAGATTACATATAGCTCGTAGCCTAATGTCTTATTAATGGCCTGTAAAACAAGTTGGTTATAACAGTAAATGCGAATGAAACTTGTAAATACATGTAAACATTTCATATTTTTTGGCAAGCCAGTTAAAATTAAATTACGCCCATCTAGATCCTTTCCCAACACCCCCCCCCTCACCTGTCTAGGATTAGTGGTCAGATACTTGTCAGTCATCAACAATTACCGTTTGCATCACCCCATCACCCTGCCCTACCTCTGTATTTTGTTTCTTTCATGGTAGCAAAGGCATACCTGCTGTGAAATTGTAATGATTGTAAAGTTATATACTTATTTACAGCAGTTAATGCACCCCATATGTAGTAAGTTCTGTGTTATTTCTTTTTTCTATATGCTCTTAGTGATGCTATTACTTTGTCTTGTGTCTTTGTGCATTCTTTAGCTTTTCCAGCAGTGCCGCTTGGTGCAAAGGATCCTGGATGCCTGGGAGGAAAATGACAGAATTCAGTATGAGCTGCTTGAGATTTTCACTTGATGGTTATTTTAGTTATGGATGTCTGTGTTATAAATGCTCTTCTACTTGTGCTTGACAACTGTGTTATTGTTTTCTGTAGGGCTGAAGGTGGCACCAGGAGAGGAAACATGGGGCATCTGACTAGAATTGCCAACACTGTGGTTCAGAACCTGGAGAAAGGACAGGTGCAGTCTCAAATTAGTGATTTGATTAAAGGTAGGTTTGCATGTGTGGGTGTGTTGCATGAGCTTCAGTGTTGCGTATTTTGTGTTATTTATAAATGTATAGTTTATTTTCACTAGTTGCTGGTTGATCTATATAGGAATGACACTATATATCATTTTATCTGTAGTATTTTTTAGTGTGCTGCAAGAACTTTTATCTTCATTTATTCACAGAACTGCCTGAGGACTGCAGAGGGCGTTGGGAGAGTTTTGTAGGTGAAACTCTGAGAGAAACAAACAGGAGAAACACCGTTGACTTGGTACAAAGCCCACACAGAATTAGCATTCATAAAACACTGTAGAAGACAGTATATACTACATTACACTAGAAGGCTTAATGCTCATATCCGATCTTTCTGCCTTGATGGTTTACGTCCCTGTAAGTGACTGTGTTTTCAGTGTGAACACACTTCTGCACTGAAATGACCCTCGTGCACATCGCCTAAATAATCCACTTGTATCAGGAATGACACCAACAAATGAACGAACTTGGCACAAAGATCATTTTCTCTGAACAGCTCTCACTCAGATTTTTTAATTCTTGTGTTAAAAAAACTACAGTAACACATGACTAGAGAAATTGCACATTGCATTCTTTTTATTGTAAATGCTGAAATAACATCCAGTGACAGCAAAGTTTAGATTATGAAATGAAATTCATAATTGAATGAATTAGTTTAGAACATTTATAGTAGGTTAAAGATTCTTCAAAAAATTGAATTATTAGTAGGAAATTAACCTACATCAGCAGGATCCAATAAATGCAAATGTCAACACATTAATCCAGATGCCACAAGGACAATTTACACAAAATGTTTAACATCTTTAGAAGTTTTTGTAATCTACCCAAATCTCCAAATTTTATGCAACTTCATGTTTGTACTTGAATCTCTACATTGTGGACATCAGAGGGCCCTAAACATTGGATAATAACTGTAAAGTGTGCATGCAAGGGTGGGGGGACACTGATTCCAATCTGACCATTCTCATTAAGGTTAAATGGTCACAAATTAGATACATATCTGATCTCAAAGTTTGTGCATTCGCACAGTTCTTTAAAAAAAGAAAAAAGAAAGGATCTGGGACACATTAAGGCAAAAAAATCGGATTTGTGCTAACATGGTAAAGTGAATGTAACCATTATTGAAAACAATCTTTGGTTAGTGCAGTTAAACAATATGCTAATATGTGTTAATGTATTTTGTGGTAACACTGTAGCCTTGCTCTCATTTTGTGCCAGATGAATAGCATCCTGATGTTTTGACTGTTGCTTCATGTGTCTTGCCTGGTTGTAGGTGAGCACCCATAATCTGCATTCCTCCAGTGAGGATGATGACATGGAGAGCCCCTTCCCTAATGACCTGTCCATCCAACAGGTAAAGATAACCAATCAGTGACTGTGTGTAGTTTTTTTTGTAGTTTTCTGGCAGTCATGTATAATTTGGAATATCGTAAGAATGTTGAATCTTCTGATCACAACTGACCACTCAAGTTCTTTTCTTTATTCCCCCTCATTATTTCATATTTCCCCTCCAGGCATTCTCTGATTATCAGATCCAGCAGATGACTGCCAACTTTGTTGATCAGTTTGGCTTTAATGATGAGGAGTTTAGTGAACATGATGAAAACATCAAGTGAGTTTTCTGTTTTCTGACTCAGTGTTTTGTGTTTGTGCAAATATTTATTTTGATCCCTTGTTGGCTGAAAGCATCTGATATACACTACATGGCTAAAGGTGTGTTGACACCCAAATATGTCGTCCATCACATGGCTATTAATATGGAGCTGGTTCCCCTCTGCTGTCTCAATTCTCCTGAAAATTGTGGGGATTTTGGAACATAGCCAAACTCTCATATTTGGATTGCCCACTTACTTTTGCCATATAGTGTAGCTTCACTCTTTACAGTGTTTTGAATAGAATGGCTTACTAAAAATGTATAGTAAAAATCTTTATCAAAAGGTCATTTTGTTGCATTCATGTTCATCTCTTCTTTATGCAGTCTTAGTCATCAAATGTTTATCTTTGGTTTCTCTTTCAGTGCTACTTTTGATCGGATTGCTGAGATTAACTTCAATATTGATGCAGATGATAATAGTGTAAGTGCCTGTGGGTGTGTGTGTCAAGCATATATTAATTCATTTAAATTTCAATCTTGATGAGCTGTAGTTAGTGTTTGAAAATGCAATTGTAATTGTAGGCCAATGCTGCTGCCTTTGAGGCATGTTTCAAAGAGAGAATACAGCAGTTTGATGACTGTGAAGAGGAAGAGGACATTTGGGAGGATAAAGAGATAAACTATGCAACTCAAGTGAAATCCCGATCAAGGTATTCCACTGTTTCTCTAAAGTTAAAGCTGTAGATTTGTTGATTAATGTTTATGAGCAATGTTATTAGCATGAGTTATGTTATTAGTATTATTAGTTAAGTATTAGTACAGTAAATAGTAATTATACACAAACCAGCCACTTTATTAAGGATGTCTACCTTGTATCTACAGTCTTTGTTCATTTTATAAGGTCCATATACCATACAGGTGCACTTTATAGATCTGCAGTTGGTCTGTCTTGTAGATGCAGAGTGACAGTAGTTCATCTTACTATATATATATATATATATATATATATATATATATATATATATATATATATATATATATGTATGGTAAGCGCCTGTGATAAATGGAGCTAAAGCGGGCAATGAGTGTAGGAACAAGTATCTGATTTTAATGTTATGGCTGATCAGTGTTCGAGATTTTATTTTTATGTATACATCTATTTCCATCCATATATCCTTAATGACTACGATACCTCTCTCTCAGGTTTGGGGTGTCTTCGTCCTCAGACAGCTCACCTAAGGGTCCTGTGAGGAATGGACAAAGGGGCCGCGGGTCGGCCTCAGAGGAGGAGGAAGACGAAGAAGGAGCCGTTCAGCCCTCCACGCAAACAGCAACCAGCAAGAAGACGGGGTCACCACAGACTCCACAGAGTAAGTCTTTCTCTAAGCCAGTGGTCTCCAACCCTGGTCCTGGAGTGCTGTTTTCCTGCAGAGTTTAGTTCCAGCCTGTATACAATAAGCTGCTTAATTCTAATACACCTGATCCAGCCAGTCATGGACCTGGGAATAGATTTCTTAGCTGGAGCAGGTGTGGCAAATTGTGGTTGGAACTAGGCTCTGCTGGAAGGTAGCTCTCCAGCACCAGGGTTTGAGACCACTGCTCTAAGCTATTCCTCACCAAACATTTCATCTTAAAGAGTGCTTGGCTACTGAGCCTCCAGGGTTCAGGTAACATTCGTTCTGAATATAGCTTGGAGTATAAAATTGTATGTTTTTATATCTGTGTGTGGTTTAGATCCTGGCTGGACAGCAGGTTTTGGGGAGGCAGAGGACCGCTCCTCCAGTTCCTGGGCTTCTGCTTCTGAGCGGGGCGGTGAGGAGCAGCGGAATACGGGTTGGGCCAATTTCACGGAGTTCCAGCCTTTCTGCAGGTAAGCTGAGACAGTGTTATTAAACCTAGGCATTAGCCTTTTCTAGGTGCAATAAAAAATAGCAATGAAGAACATGAGAGAGCTGGAAAATGGTTTTATTGTTCCGTTGTTTATGGTTTTATTGTTCTTTTGCACACCGCGACCCAGAAGGATAAGTGGTTTAGATGGTGTGTGTGTGTGTGTGTGTGTGTGTGTGTGTGTGTGTGTGTGTGTGTGTGTGTGTGTGTGTGTGTTCATTCTTTTGCACAAAGATGTGAAATCGAAGTTCTTTTTGAATCAAATAACATGATTTAAAAATCAGGATTTCATACTTCTAGGTGTCTTCTACTACCTTTCAAACCCTGAATACACTATTCTTTTGTCTTTGTTCATTCAGGGGGGTTCTGCTTCTAGCTTAAAGCAGAAGCCTCCCAGAATGCCAGTCTCTCCTTCTGCAGTCATACAATCTCTTCTGCGTAAGCTGAAAGGCATGGTTCAAACTAGCAAACTCTCACTGTAAACCTGCTACAGCCAGAAATGAGAACGTTATTACAAGTAAAAATGTACATTTATATGTTCATATACCAGACAGTTACACCTGTGTTGGTAGATAAGACTTCTTGGGCAAGATTCAGTGTATGTGTGATCACCTTGGGACATTGGTTAGAAACTCTAAAGCAGTGAGCATGTTTTGCGTAATGAGTCAAGCAACTATCCCTATTAGCAGCACATATTTCTCCAAACTTTTTCTTAATAAGGACAGTTATGTGTAATTATCAGTAAATAGACACAGATGACCTATGAAACCTTTATGGTTCAATATTTCTGATCTTAAGGTATGTGATTAACAAGCACAATGTGCTGAGATAGTTAAATACAGTTTATCATTAACTACATAACACAAGACAAACCAAAATTACATATGTTGTTAATTTTTGAACTGAAAAGAAATAAACACCATGTCTACAGCATATGGTAATGCATAGTTACTTTATATACACTGTTTTTGTTTTTGTAACCATTGAATTTCTGTCTCAGCAGCTCAGAGTCCGGTAACTCAGAGAGCCAGCCAGAGCAGAGCCAAGAGAAGAAATGTAAGTATTTTCTTTCTCAGCCTATGTAAATACAGTTAGTAAAAAATGTAAATAAATAAAACCTCTCTTCAGGCCCAGGAGAATGGGAGGGGTGTAGAGGTCGGAAGGCTCCTCTGGTAGCCTCAGATAGCAGCTCTTCTGGTGGCTCAGACAGTGAAGAAGAGATGGGAAATGACAAGACAGAGGGCTCTCCTAAGACAGCCACCGGTCAGAAAACAGCAACCCAGAGGTACGGTATTGTATCAGTTTTGGGAGAGACACGATGTAAGCAATTTGTTCTTTAAAGCCACAGAGTAACTGAAGTTTGGGGATGTTGGGGACTACCTGGGTACCAGCTCTGGATGTGCACTCATAGTGGCTGCAAATAATTGCAGTACATTTTATGAACAAATAAATGAGTGAGTGAGTGAACAGAACCAAATAAACTTGCCTCACTGCCTCGAGCAGCCATTTGAGTCTTATATAACAGTTTCTTGTCTTGTGGCCTTGTAGTGAGGTGCCTGCTGAATCTATGGAGAAGCTCACTATTACAGATGGGGCCCCTAAGGTCACAGAGTCAACAACACCTACAGAGCTTGAGGCACCCAAAGGCGATTCAGAAAACACCACTGTGACAGACAAGAGGTAAGAGTCCTTGGTAAACCTGCTACCATGTGCACATGTAAAGATCTTGCCAGAACTTGACAGTTTTTTCACTGTCGTTTGCACCGACACAGTAAAGAAGCAACAGGTAAAACATATTTAAGTGAGGGTGGCTGTAAATCTGATTAATGCAGTAGGTTTTAGAATTTTAGATGCACATGCAATCAGCTGTGCTTGTGCCTTAAACTCAGCTCAGTAAATACTTCGCTACATATGTGAGTGCCTTTTTTCTTTGTTTACTTGCGGTAACTACTTTTGCGCTGTCATTTTTCATTGGCTGTTGGAAGATTTACATGACTAGATGACGCTCAAAGTCAGGTCAAAAAAAAAAAAATTTGATACAGTCTAACTGCTTTGAAACGCAAATGAGAGGCGGTAAGTCTGATTCTGTGCCCTTCGCATGCTACTCTATTATTTCTTCCAACTGTCTACTCCGACTGGCCCAAAATTTGCAGACTAGAGCCAACCAGCACAGACCCGGCCAGACTGTGAATCGGGCTAATATCAGGGTAAAGGTCATGTACTGTGTCACTTGCTTAAGCTAACAGTGGTGGACATTAATATATTTTGGCAGCTTAAGCTTAAACACAGATATTTGAGGCTTGTAACAGGCATTTAGGTAACTAAGCCTTTTCCCCTCTGTAGCAGTCTTACAGTGACTTTTCAGTAAAGATTTGAACTTAAAGCTTGACTTTAAATATGATTGTCGGAGCCTGTTAGCCAAGTTATCTGCTGATCCTTTTGATTGGCTTGTCTGTTAGCTCTCTTCACTTAAAGAAGGCAGACTATTTAAAGAGAGCCTTGTACAGCAAACTGTTAACATATTGAAAAGGATGAACTAGGGGGCTATGTGACCGTATTTATCCTTATCATGACTAGATATCACTTTTTTTCTTTTCTCCTAATACAAAGAATAAACAGACACAGTTCATGTTTTGGTTCGTTTTTACTGGTTCATTATGAGTTGCTCTTCCAACATTGTATTTTTATTTTTTTATTTTTTATTTTCCTAAATGTAAACTTTCATAACCAACATGTTCATAGTGGTGCCTTACTCTTAGATTTGTTTATTCTGTCTTACTTGATCTGACCTGATCTCAGTTAAGTGCTTAGTATTTGAGTTGTGTAGAACAATGAAATGTCAAGGATGGTGAAAATTGAGAACATGTTTCATAGTTCAGGAAAAGTTTAGTCTTAAGATGGACAGTCTGTCTGTTAAAGAATTAATCATTAAGGGAGTTCAGCTAATGTCCTATGCGACAGATGGAAGCTATATAATGGGAAGGTGAAAAGCATGATGTTTTAGTTTGTTTTTAACAAGATTTAATGCTTCTTTTTTCCCTTACAAGCTTCAAAGCTAGACTTGAACATAATAAGGCCGTATTAATGTTTTTAAAGGAATGGTATTAAGGTCTTGTTAACTGCTGTCTTCCTTTGTTCTCTCACACCCCCCTCTTATTTTTTTTTTCCGCAGAGTTGATGCACCCTCTGAAATCACACCCAATGGACCGATCTGAAGGCTTTTAATACGAAGCCAGACAAAAACCTGGTCAAACCCACTTTTGCCGCTTCCATTCTTAACCCCCAAAACCTCAATACCACTTTTGGTGTTAAAAATAAATGATGCTGCCATGTTATTGGACCTGGATACTGCCAATCAGCACCCGCCATTGCAGGAAGAGGAGGCGAGGGGCATGTAACACAAACCAGTAACCAGAACAGTGCTCAGAGGAGTTAGTCTTTTTAATCCTTTTAACTTTGTATGAAATATGCACAGTTTTAATGTAGCAGTGATCTTTCAGTTACTGGATCATTAAGGATTCTTCTTTTTGTATGTTTGCTTTCCCCTCTTAATTAATTTTTGGCAGGAACGTTCACATACAAGCAGACCGTTGAAACTGGGATATAAAGGCCCTCATAGGAAAGCACAGGTTAATAAATCCTTCTGTAACTTAAGCCTCTTACAGGTCCTCACTCAAATCAAAATGTTGTTGCTTAATAAGCACTTATGCAAGCATTCACTGTATATTTAAGCACAACTGAAAAGTATTATTTAAACCTTTGTTTTTATTGAAGGGCATCCCATTGGTTGAGTTAATGAGGGTATTTCTTCCGAAAACACCTTATCATGCTGATTCAGATAATTGAATGTTTTCAAAGTGCTTTGGGTGAATTTTAAATAATGGGTTATGGGTCGATATTCCAACTCTGAAATGGTGTCACTGCTTCTCCTCATTGTGTGCAATAATGAAATTTGAAATTTTGCCGTTTAATTTAAATTTTGAACCATTTGATAACAGCGTGATAGTGGAGCGTACTCGCGCATGCATGCAGAGCATTATAAATCAAGCATATAAAAACAACTGGTTTCTGTTGGCATCCTTTCTAAGCCTTCTGCTCGCATAGAATTTTATCCTTTTAATTATTTCTTATTTTTGCCCCTCCCTTCAAATCAGCACAACTTTTGCCTGTATGTATATTACCAAACATACTGCTTACCTAAACAAAATTGGTCTCGTGAAAAAGCACTTCTTTGAGGTGAACGTGTTTAACATTAGCCTTAAAATCCAAATCCTTCAAAGATGGAACGGAGTCGCTCCAGTACGTAATCGTTCTTTAAACTTGAGCATTTATGTGAAATACCTTTTCCCAAGATATCTTCCTGTGTGTTCACAGCCGGTGTGTGTTTCAAATTGAGCTGCTGTTGTTGTTTTTTCTACCAGAGGCAGGCACAAGAAGACAGCTGGAACGGTCCTAAATACATTATACCTTCTCTGATATCTACACGGACAATGCTGTGTACCCTAATAACAGACTGATGTTAAAGCAGTTATATTCATTTGAATCTGTCCGTAGCTCTAGGACGCTCAGTCGTGTAGTGTTTTATCACGCCCATCGTTTGTTTCAGGAACTTTTGGTCTGTTTTAGTTTATCATATCTCTACAAGTTTAAGATGGTACCAAATCCGTTGGATTACAGGATAGGGATTTTTGCATTATTTATTTTGCACTTAAAAAGGTGTTAATGTGGAAACCTGTGCACCCTTGATGCAGTGTAACACCGTTATTGTAAGCTCTTAAGTTCTCTGCCTCGGGCCTATGAAGCCTCAGTCGATTCTGCTTCTCTATCTATGACATTTTCAATAGGTTTGTTTCCAAAGCCAAAAGTATGTGTTGCCTTCTTTTTCTTTTACTGTATACTGTTTTAAAGAATCTTATTTTTCACTTTAACCAACATTATTTTACATATTGTAGAGATTCTAATTTATGTGATCTTCAGCAACCAAAATACTGCTTTCTGTTCAATTTTGTTCTCGTGTCTGGACTGGTTCTGTGTGTAGATAGCTTTCAGACCCACATGTGGTGGTCTTCAGCCCCATACACAAATCTATAAAACGTCTTCTCTCAGTTTTATCAGGTCATGGATTTCTCTCAAAGGCTGCAGTAACTAAGTTTTAATCAGCCATTTTAGTTTTTATTTAAATAACGACATGACACAGCAGAGATTCTGTAGTTATGTCGGTGTTTCTCAGCCCTGCTCCTATAGCAGCACTGTTATAGTGTTTGACTCTGCTCTAACGCCCCTCATTCAAGAAACGCTTTCTTAAAGTGTGTTAGAGCAGAGTAAACACTAAACTAGGACCCATGTTCACAAAGCTTCTTACAGCAGTACCGCTGAACTTCTCAGATTTCACTTTTATTTACTATGATTTAGTGAGAGGAGCAGATCTTGGTGCAGCACTCCTGTTCTGAGACGCTTCGTGAATCTGGGCCCAGCATTGGGAACCAGTGGTTCATAGTTCAGCATCACTGGATCATCTCTCTTTAGTGTAAAACTTATTCACACCTTTAGTTCTGGCATAAACTACTTTGTCATCAAGTAGGATGTGTTTGTGAAGTGCAGATGAAGGGGAGGTGTTATTGTAGTTCACATTTCTCAGTGGCTCATGGCTTAATTACTGCAGCTTTCAGTGACTAGTATTTTTATTACTATTTTATTAACACTGTAAGACTATTCTACAAGTGTAGATATGTGTATTTCTACAGTTATGTAATGAGGATAGTAATGATATCTGCTATCTGATATCTAAATGGGAGAGAATATCGATGATGCCTGTGACGCATATCATTCTTATAACCACAAATTATAATTGATTATATCCAAAAGAGGAAAAAACAATCATCTGCGTTGACTTCTGTATAGACTGGGTCTATACAAGATTGTTGACTACAACTGTATCTATATATTTTGCTAGATATTTTCAGATTTGTTTGATAAAATTATGTTCAATATCAGAAGTTTAATAAATCTGTTATCATCAGAATTGAATTTACTATCCTCAGAGTGTAAGGGCTGCTGTTCTGCCCACAGATGAAGCTGTGTTGAACTGTTACTGAGGAGACAACAGGTATCATAGCTTTAAAAAGTATGCAAGTACAAATAAGGAAATAATGAAAGTTAGTCATGTCCTTTCAGTAGCCTTTTAATGGGTCATCTTTTGTGTACCAACCAAACTATGAACTACTGCTTTTTAAGTTAGTGATGCTCAGGGTGGATTGCATTATGAAGTCTGAAGGGGTCTTCTGCTAGACTGACCTTCATACAGCAGTGAACCAAGGATGTCATACTTGCATGCAGGACGGTCATGGCACTGCACAATTAAGTATATTCCCTTACACAGTTCAACTGATGAGCTACTTTTGTAGCCCCTTGTGAATCAAATTGGGTACATTAGAGAGGAAAAGTCACTAAACTGTGCAGTGCTGTGCACTATAGGACTTTAACTATAGGACCCAACCCCACCCCAATTTAGACGGTAGCTGACTGCTGAACGAGTGTTTGGGCTATACATGATGTAGTGTAGCTGGTGAAGCTGCTGGTTATATAGCTCAGGTGTAAGAACCATACAAACTGCTCACTGTACTTTAATATTATAGCTTGGAAAAAATATATTAAAAACTATCAAGGCTTTCCTCCACTTTAAATGTTGAACAAAAGCTTCAGATCTAATGCATCAGTGTAATTAATTTTTTTAAGCATAATTGAATCACGAAGGTGTAAACAGTCATTCAGAGTGGTTTTAATGTAACATTCTTTCGTAGAGAAACCTTCCAACTGTGAGTTGTTCACAGCAGTGGTGAGAGAACCAGACCTCTGAAGCCTTTAACATGACATCACAGGAAGCTATTACATGAAATGTTTAAGAATACACTGCCTGGTCCTGGAGACGTTGTTTTATGATAGTTTTGAGATTAGATTTTACATATTTTAAATCCATTTATGGAGTAGGAGTACAGGCAGGGCATTCTAAGGCGAAAGAGTCCCCAAAGGAAACTTATTTTTCCATTTTGACCATTATTTTGATGAAACTGTCACTGGGGTGGAACCCTCAAGGGTACATCTCAGTACCTTTAGTCAGGGAACATAATTGTACCATAATCCATTTAAATCATATTTTCTAAGTTGTACCGACTCCACACCCCCCCGTCTCGTCTCCAGGACTTTTATTTTATTGCTCTGTTTTAAAGCATTAGGTTGTGAAATAGTACAGATACATACTTTTCACCTGGAAAAACGTAAGGTACACAACTGGACTTTAAAACCACTGTTGTACCTTTGAGGAAACATTTACATTGTTTGTACCTTGAAGAATGAAAAATGTACCTGCACAGAACCTTTATTTCTAACAGTGTATAAAAATGTGTAGATTCACTGGTTATTTTGGATAGTAAAAACATGCACTGTAGACATCACAGCCCCTGGTTATCACCACTGTATCTGAAATTTGAGTCGTCAGTTTTTTCTACAACGAACCATTTCACATCAAACCACTGTGAATAACTGCACATCTCAGTGACTGAATTATGCAGGTTGATACATTGGTGTTTATATATTTTATATAATGTATTTTATGGTCACATCTTTCTAGTGAAGTCTAAAGAGTACATGCAGCATGTTGGGTAAATTCCTCTGAATTGTGTCTTCATCCATTAGGAATCAGACACCACAGTGACCCTCTCCTGGTCTACATCCATAATTATGACTACATTCACTTTGTAAAACAGCCCATTTGTGATGAGTTGTGAGACTTTGAAAATCAACCGTCTATGAATTCTAGCTACCAATTCTAGGATGTAACCAAACAGAATCAGGAAGACAACACAAATGTTTAATGAAGACCAAGTTTCAAAACAACGTCAATCATTTATGTTACAATTGAATATTCCAGAAAAAAAACAGATCTCAGCTGGAGTAAGGACTGAAATTTGGCTTCTGGCTGGCTTGTTTGGGGTAAAACAAGGCACATCATTGGTTCTCTCATAATCTAATCTACCACTTAGCAACATACAATTCAGATACACACATTTCTTACTGGAACATAAAAATGTACCGATGGAAGCTTTAGTTCAACTAAAGGCAAACCAGATTTCTATGTGCCAACAGAAGTCACAATATAGACAAGGCACAAAACTGTACACATAATACAAGTGAAGGGTTTACATGTGACAAATCCACAAGTGTCATAACAGCCTGCCACACTGCATTTGAACAGAGACACTGCAACACCACAGCAGAGGAAGCTGAACTGAGAAATTTGTGCTTTTCCTTCTTTTCAGTAAATCATGACTGTCTTATCTACTCCTGTCACAAGAGAAACTGCAAATGTGAACAGCTATGATTATGTGCTTCATTCAGGTTTACAGGCATGATTTTATTTAAAAGAAAAGACAAGAAAAATAGACTGAAACAAGAAAAGTATCCACACAGTATCTAAAAAATATTCACATTTAAAATCAGATCCTTTAAACTACTGACAGACAGAAATAGAATCACTCATTGTAGTCTTTCCACAAACAAAACATACTCAAACAAGGGTTGCACTCACACACGGGGGGATCTCAAATAGTTCAACGTTTTACAGCACAGTGGATGTTCTCAATTCCAGTACAAGAGATGCCATGCTTGGTGGGGGGGGCAATGTGCAATGCATGGACCCCTAAAGACTGGGCTTAAGAACAACTACGGAAGAGTAAAGATACTAAGCTTTTTTTAGGATTTTGCATAGAATCTCTCAGCCAGTGACAATGCTCTTTTTAACATACACTGGCATTTGAGCCAGTTTGCTTGTGCACATAGAATATAAACCAGTACGCTCGTTCATTTTGACAAAAACTGAACACAGTGGCAAAGGTAAGGACTGGTGCTTTCTAATGTTTGCAAAGGAGCTACAATCTTTTCTCCAAAAATATTACTAAAATAAATAAATAAATACAAAAGGAGGAGGAGTGTGGCATATGTCCATCACAACAATCCTTCCATTAAGGAACAGCCCAGATTCATTCACACAGCCACCTAACATCAAAACGATTGTCAAACTTTCCCAAGATTACTCCCTTACAAACACCCAAAGAATATAAAAAGTCATGAACGCATCACTCCGCTCTGTCAAATGTCTTGTGTATCGTTTTTTTATATTTGATATAGCTGAACAGTGTCACAGTGGTGTACATATATATTTAGGGCAGTTAAAAGTGGGCGGGGCTTAGACGGAAGCACACAGCAGATCAGAAGGTCACAGCAAGCAAATGTTCGAATACCCTGGTCAAATTATACGTTTGTTTGATTTTTCTAAGTAAAAATGCACATCCTCTACAGACAACACACAAATATGGCATTTTTCTGTAGACCTTAGTGCACCTTTTCTATTTAATTGCTGGACTAAATACCGGAATTAAAAAAAATATATATGTATATGAAAAAACTCTAGCCTCCATTATGTTAAATTCAGCAAATTAACAGTAATGGTGCATTAAAAATGTGCTGAAATGTGTTCCCTGTAGAGGATGTGTAACTTTTTTCACTTAAAACACATTTGACCACAGGCGCTCAAACTTTTGCATACAGCTGTACTTTAAGTGACCAAAAACAACAAGCAACATAATCCGACCAATGTTAGCTATAAACGTCACTGTTATCAATACAGTACTAGCGTGGATTCCTAACAAGATTTTTTCTAATGCAGCCAATAAGAGCCTATTATTGCCTAACCTTTGGAGGCTATTCCTGCTGTGTCTAATCCACTCGTACCACTGCAACACACCACCACCACGTCAGTGTCACTGCAGTGCTGAGAATGATCCACCACAAAAATAGTACCTGTTCTGTGGTGGTCCTATGAGGTCCTGACCACTGAAGAACAGGGTAAAAGGGGGCTAACAAAGTATGCAGAGAAACAGATGGACTACAGTCTGTAACTGTAGAACTACTAAGTGCACCTATATACTAAGTGGAGCTGATAAAATTAGTGTAGAAACAAGGTGGTTTTAATGAAGTGGCTGGTCAGTGTATATGCAGCCTTTCATGAACTAGCACTAGGAGTTAGAAATATTGGGCCTCATTCATCAACTGTTCTTAAGAAGAAATTTCTTCGTAAAACTCATTTACGTAGTTTTCATGAAGATTCGGATATTCACCAGTGTTTTCTTATTTGGAATTGAGATTAGTTACGCACTAAGCCTTGCATGTGATGTGCTCTGTATTATTCCTGTCTATCTAAAATGACTGTCCTCAAGACAGGCATTAAAAACTACTTAAATTATTGCAACATTATCGATACAGATAAACAGTGAGATAAACATGACCAATGATCTATTTAGTGACAATATCAGGGCTCACAAGTATGACTGTCATTAGTCAATAGTATAGGAATCTAATACAACAGAAGCACTGAGATTGAGACAGAACGGACTTGGCAAACACAGCGAAAACCTTTTTTTTTGTTTCCCAGCACACTCGATTAATGAGTAAAGCTGTATATAAATACAAATAGCCAGTTGTAACAGGCATAACAAAAGGTACAGCAGTTAAGGTAAACTGCAACATTTTGAATTTAGGTTGATGAATTAGTAAATTTAGGCTGGTGTTCATAATACCTAAACGTAAAGACCTTTTCCATATAGTGGTGGAATCTGGAGGAATTTTAAATCTTACTGGAATTTTCTTTCTTTGTTTTTTTAAGCTTTCACTGACTGGGCACATGGATTGTGGGTCATTTGGTCCAAGAGAGCTGATGTTTCAGTCTTGTCTTCGAGGAATACATCCCTCCATTTCCAGAACTTCTGGCCAGCCTTCATACTTGTTGGACTCTGCGTTGTTCTTGATGTGCTGAGCACAATAAACAAGGTTAATTTGCATTTCACTTCACAGAACCAGAACTTACAGACTACTCTTTTAAGAAATTTTACTCTTATTTGTCTGTGAACTTGGAACGACAGTAACAAGATGGTCCCAAATAAGTTGTATTTGTAAGACAAGGCATGCTCCTTTTCCAACACCAATGTGAACACAAACGTCCAGACCACAGCTTCCTCTGACAATGTTTAACAGTTAGATTAACTGTGCAAATTCACCTGTTCAAAGGGACTCTTTGTTTTGATCCCCTTTCCTCCAACGAAGATCCAGTTGTCCCTGAAGCCTAGTGAGCTGATATTTGAACTTCCCAGGTCTGATATTAGCTGCTTTGCCTCATCATTCAGCCTGTTTGATACAAAGGAAATCATAAGAAGACTTTAGAAACAATCATTTTATTTTCTGACCTTACACCTTCCAAATTAACTTTAGGCTGCAGTTTAGGTGCAAATAGTAGTGATGCAAGATATAAACTGGCGGATTTTTGCTTCAAATCAGACAATCAGAAAATGTATTTTTTATTTCGAGTGATCTGTGTTATAGGTTTATGGCATAAATAACAGGAGGCAGGAATGCACTCGCTCTGTTTGAGTGCAGCCGCTACACCTATACCACCATATCGTTATACATGACTCGTTGTGCTAAATAGCCAGTGGCCTCTTACTTTCAAAGTAGCACTTTGTTTGTTATATAAATAGGCAACCATTTTTTTTTAATTACAATTTTGGCAAGTTTGGCTTGTTAAAGAGCAAATAATGTTATTTATTTTGTGTTCTTTGTGCGTTTCATGTGTTCTCAGTGTGAGCTTCGAGTTAAAAACATAAATGCTGATCAAAGACAGCCACTGACCAACTTGGCTGTAGAGAACTTAGAATCAGTCATAAAAACTAATGAGCGGTGCATCTCTAATAAATAGTACTTTTTTAAAATTATTCAAATACCACTCCACTTTAACCTCAAATATCTTTCAAGACAAAAACTATATAGAGAACTATAAATAATTACAAATTACAAAGACAATCTCCACAAAGAATATTCATATTCCAGGTCTGGCTATAAGTAAGTAGCACTCACTTTGTAGCAGAGTCATCAAAAGTGGCCATCATGACAATTGTTCCATCTTCGATTTTGTTCAGAAACTGGATAAGTGGGTTGACATCTGGAGAGAGTTATATTTTTCCAACAATTAAATCATGAAATATCTATAAAAGAACAGCTGCTTTAAAAACTGCAGAGTATGGTCTTTTTAGGTTGCACTATTGTGCCATCTACTGTCTGCACATTTCATTTTTTTAAGCGGCACTGGATGCAAACAACTTAAACCTGATTTTATATCTACATGCTACATGTCTGCATGTATATACACATGCGCTACAGCAATGCATAATCACTGAAAAAGCAAATGAATAGTGTGAGAATGGATGGAGGAAACAAATGCTTACCTCCAGCCCACAGGTCAAAGAATTCAGTCTTGATGAGCTGGCCAGTCCTTCCTGTAACAAATAGAAATTTCATGTATTACAGTGATTACCAGTGATGATGGCTCACTAAAGTCCAAGTCTTCATTATAAAGCAGTCGAGCCCTACCATTGACCAGAGCGATGTTCAAACCCCTTCCTACGTTGTTCTTCACCCCACTCATCAATCTGAGGACAGAAATATCATGCAGAAAATTGTAAAGCTATCCAAGAAAAAAATCGCGAAGGATTTTTTTCCCCTCAAATTTGCACATCACAAATATTGGTACGCTTAAAAGTCTTACTGACAGGTAGTAATAATAATAATAATAATAATAATAATAATAATAATAAGATAATACAAAATGTTAAGTCTCATCACTCAAAAGCACAACCGCTTTAGTTCCTCTTTCACAGTTGCAAAACAAGCTAACTGTGGGTGTCTATTAAGCCTCATGTTAGCACTCTCTTTCAATATTGTGGCAGCTTAAAAATGACATGGTGATTGGCACTTCATGATGCAAAGTTGGGACGGATGCAGAGGATGTGGAGGTTGATAAGTAAATAGCTGTGTGAACAGGCAACATTATGGGCTAAAACAACATAAAAACCTTGAGAACTAGATGCAAGATCCCACATTTTTCTTTTCAAAAATGTCAAAATTCCTTTTTACATCACTATTTTCCAACCTCTCTTTATCCCATAGAATTAAACAGGCTGTTCTTGTTACTGTACCTTTAAGACAGACATATGTAAATATGCTCTGTTCTGACTGGCTGTCCTGTAATTTTCCTCATTCAAAAAGCAGTTTAGGCTGAAACACTCCATATAATTTCAGTTTGAATGAGCGGGACTAAACTGCCGTAGGCTAAACAGGAGGATATGCACGCGTTGGGTTTTATGACATCACACAAAGAGTAAATTCAAAACAAGCCGTTTTCTGTATGACTGTATGAACTGGGGAGTAAAAGGTATGTTTTGAAACTTGATGTCTGCATCCTACATTAAACTAACTTCTTAAAGGTGAGGAAAACAGGGTTTCACGTGATACTTAAATGGTCATCAGTGGTCATCTATAGTCTAATGAGTTCATATCTAATATTGGGAAACCCCTTCTAATTATTGAGTTCAGGTGTTTCAGCCCCCCCCTTGCTAACAGGTGGATAAAATTAAGCACATAGCCTTGCAGTCTCGATAGACAAACACTGGCAGTAGAATGGGTCCTAGTGAAGAGCTCTTTAAGAGTGACTTTAAACATGGCACTGTTATAGGATGCCACCTCTGCCACAAGTCAGTTTGTGAAATTTATGTCCTAATAGATCCGCTCCTGTCAACTGTAAGTGTGATTATTGTGAAATGGAAGCACCCAGGAGCAACAACAGCTCTGGAGCAGTGGAAACGTATTCTGTGGAGTGATGAATCACACTTCTCTATCTGATGGACGAGTCTGGGTTTGACAAATGCCAGGAAGACGTTACCTGCCTGACTGTATTGTGCCAACTGTAAAGTTGTGGAGGAGAAATAATGCTATAGGGTGTGTTTCAGGGGTTGGTCTAGAACCCTTATGCTAACCATACACTAGAAGACTTTGAGAAGAATTTGTAAAGACTTTTGAAAGACTAAAGTCTGAAACCCTCTCACACCTAAAGACAATGTCACAGCTTTTAGTCACAGACTATGATTTTGCAAAGACTGGGAATCTTGCAGGGTCACAATTTGCAGGACTGCAGCTAGGGTTTTGAGTTTATGTCCCATCATGCACCCGGTGGAAATGTACAAGCAGATAAACCCTTTCCTTCCACTACATAGCAGTACAGATGGGAAACTGGACATGTAAACATCTGGGGCTCAGATCAGTTCACTGTAGAACTGTATATTCTGGTAGATCATCGCCCAGAATTTTACTAATTAACCTGTAAAATGTGCAGTTACTTCTTTTTTTAACATGAAGATTTACACAACAAAACATGCAGCGATTCAGCACTGGTGACTGGGTGTTATGTACTAAACCATAAGAAACAAACAAGCAAAATAAGAAACCACTGTAACAGAAAGCAAAAAAAAAAATAATAATAATAATAAAATAAAATAAAATAATTGATGCTTCTTCAATGCCATTATTAAAGTCCTCTGCACATTTCCTTACATCACTGTTACACTCAGTGAACCTGAAATATTAAAACAGCCAGTTTACATTTTAAGTTAATATGATTATTGTATTAAAGTGGAGCAGATTTGCCTTTTAACAGAGATTTCAGGCTCTCACTCCAGCATTTTCTCCCTTGCTCTCTCTCTCTCTCTATCGCGCCATGCGCATGCGCTCGCCTGCTCACTCTCCCGTGTGCCCCTGGCACGTCACTATTTGCATGAGCCAAGACTTAAAACTTCCAATAATATTAAACACGGTTGATTTTGTCGTAGCATCAAGGCGTGAAAAAGACAGACCTAAAACAGCCGCCCTGACCACCTCACACTAAACGATCGAGATGACACGAACGTGACGCAACTCTAGCAAGACTCTCATGATTTTATTCCGACACTGGAAATTTGTCTGCGACAATGAAATCACTTGAAAAGTCCTTTGGTGTAAGGACGGCATTAGTTACAGTGAAGGGAAATCTTAATGCTTCAGCAGACCAAGACATTTTGGACAATTGAATGCTTCCAACTTAGTGGGAACAGTTTAGGGAAGACCCTTTTCTGTTCCAGCATGACTGTGCCCCAATGCACAAAGCAAGGGCCATAAAGACATGACTGGGTGAGTTTGGTGTGGAAAAACCTGACTGACCTGCACAGAGCCCTGACCTCAACCCCACTGAACACCTTTGGGATGAACTAGAACAGAGATTCTGAGCCAGGCCTTCTCATCCAACATCAGTATCTGACCTCACAAATGCTCTTCTGGATGAATGGGCAAAAATTCCCACAGACACTCCAAAATCTTGTAGAAAGTTTCCCAATAAAGTGGAAACTAGGTTATGTGGTCAAATAAGACCAAAACAGAGCCGTTTGCCCACAAAGGCGGATTAGCTGCAAAAAGGAAAAAGAACCTTATACTGTGCGAAATACATTATATGATAAGTGATTAGACTTAGAAGAAAAACATTGTTACGATCATGGCATCATGCATCTCAAGCTCCTTAACATTTTCAAAATCTGGTTGCTTCTGACAAAAGACTAAACCGGTTCATCACTGGATTTTCCACCAATAAAATGAGCCAAGCCATTTGTCTAGATCCACACAAACAAGGCTCACCAAATGACCATACTGCAATGACCATACCAGCATTCTGTGCTAAACCACACTGAAAGCCTGCAAGACAGGCTAAAGAGAAAAGGCTCAATCTAAAGCAAACAGACATACTCTGCATGGAGCTTGTTCTCCTTTCTCATCAGTATTACAGCTGATGCTACCTCAGCAAAGACAATGTTTGCGTACCAGACAAACATATGCTAAATATCAGAAAAAAACGGTTGAATGACATTTGTTGTTTATTATTTGAGAGCCAATGATTTCTAAATTCACTTTTCCTCAGTGCACTACAGAACGTCAGATGTGTTTCACAGTGAAACCTGTTCTTGCCTTCCTGCTACCACAACTTCAGCACTTGGAAACAGCCACTGCACACACATAACTTGCAGAGTCAACAGCGCAGATGGGGGAAAAAAAAGCACATACCAGGCAGAAAACGAAGAGATACTTACATATTGTCCTCTACGCATAGTTTGGGTCCAACTACACTGGCAGCTCCACTGGCCATCTTAAAGGAGAAGTGGTCTTCAGGACAGGGCTTCGACAGACCGCATTTGTAACGTGACTGCTTTGTAGCTAAAGAGAATGAATATGAATCAGCTTATCTTTCTTATACATTTACACATGCATGTTTGCTTTTCTGCAATTAATTATCCGTAATACTTTTTTCTCAAATGCAGTTGTGGAGTACTGTCATGCCCAGTTTAATGTTTTCATTCTAAGTCATAAAGCACGTGTCAATTAAGTGTTTAACTGAACCAGGTGTGCTGGAGCAGGTCAAACACTAGACTGTGGATGGCAGTGGAACTTCAAGACCAGATCTGAGAAGGACAAAGCTTTAAACAGGGAATTTCTAGTGAGAAGAACTGCTAATCAGTAACATCTTCTGGGTTTGTCAGATGCTAGAGGACGCTCCTGAGAGAGTCCAAAATGAATGGGTTCCTATGGAGTTTCTGTGTAAAATCATAGTTTAAAAAAAAAATCATGTAAATCATTTTTCTCATAGAGAAAAACTCTCTCATTTCAACATCTTAACACCACTGTTATATTTTTGAACACTCTTGAACTCCAGCTCCAGGACTTTCTAACTGTGCTTCGTGTACGTTCGTGACGTCAGTGAGCACGAACTGCTTCACTCAGCCAATGAGCTGATCAGCTCGCCAACCAATCAGCACTCAGTAGCAGTAATACTACTAGGCACCCTACTTGCTGTAAAAAAAAAATGAAACATACCAGTATGTTTTCTTTGACTTTTCTAAAGGAATACATTCTTCTATTTTCCAAAATTAAAGGATGATCCAACACAAATGGCCAGACACATGTTTAATTTTCAGCTCCAATCACCCCCATTCACTGAGGAGTTGCATGTGGGTCACTCTAGTGTTTTGCAGTCATTTTTGGTTATAAGAGGAGCAACGAGAGATGGTCAGGCTCCCCTTAAACTGGCTCGGTATGTATCATGCACAGGGTCATTTCAGAAATGCAAGTAAAATAAACAAAACATACACACACCCACACACAAACACACACACACATATTCCCAAAAGAAAGGCCAGATAAATGTGACAAAGCAAACACCTGTACCTCGTACCACACCCTCTATTAACTCCACAGCTACCTAGATCCTGTTAACAAACCATTGTGCAATACCACCTGCACACCCAGAAGGGATGTTTCGATCCCCAACACAGAAACATTATTTTTTCAAAGACTGACGAGTTAAGAATAAGTATTGCGGGTTAATAGATCCTGGGGTGAGAACTACGAAGCAAGATAAAATCTAAAAACTCTATGGCTTAGCTAAAGAATGCATTAACAAAGGGTCCTCATTCAAGCAGACACCGTTAAAGTTATTCGGACTTCTTGGAAATCTAAATTTGCAAAAATACATAACCTATACAGAACACCACTGACAACAAGGTCCCCAAGTGTACCTGTATTCACAATACTGATGAAAACTGGCAAAGTCCAGCCTATTGTAGCCAGTTTTCTTTAAGAAATCCTAGATATGGCAGACATGCTTTGTACTTATTCAGTGAATGCATGGATTTGAAACAAGACAGAATTCTATCATTTATATTAGTTATTTATTTAATTAGTGAACATTACTGAATTGGTACTAATGAAGGGTAATAAATATACTTACGGGCCTCTTCATTGGGGGCAGATCTTGCTGTAATGAAAAGGAGAAAATTCATCAAATGTGCTGTTTGTGCTACACAACAAGTGTCAATACAGCTAGAATCATATGAAATGGAAATTATATCTGGACCATAAAAACAACACAAAATACTTTTTCATTTAATAACAGCTAACATCCCACCTGAATAAGAATCCTAAAAGTTCCCTTAATCAAACACTTAACCTCAGTTTCACATACACTATAAGGACAAAGGTACTGGGACAACTACAGGAGCTTTTATGACATTCTAAACTCACAGGCATTAATATGAAGTTGGTCCCCCCTTTGCAGCTATAACAGCTTCCACTTTTCTAGGAAGCCTTCTACAAGATTTTGGAGTGTCTGTGGGAATTTCTGCCCATTCATCCAGAAGAGCATTTGTGAGGTCAGACACTGATGTTGGATGAGAAGGCCTGGCTCAGAATCTCTGTTCTAGTTCACCTCAAAAATGTTCAACGGGGTTGAGGTCAGGGCTCTGAGCGGGCCAGTCAAGTTCTTCCACACCAAACTCACCCAGCCATGTCTTTATGGACCTTGCTTTGTGCACTGGTGTGCAGTCATGCTGAAACAGAAAAGGGCCATCCTCAAACTGTTCCCACAAACTGTTCCTTCGCTGGAACTAAGGGGCCTAGACCATCCCTGAAAAACAACCCCATAGCATTATCCCTCCTCCACAATGCAGTCAGCCAGGTAACGTTCTCCTGCCATTCACTCAGAGAAGCATGATTCATCACTCCATAGAATACGTTTCCACTGCTCCAGAGTCCAGTGGCGGCGTGCTTTACACCACTCCATCTGACGCTTGGCACTGTTCTTAGTGATGTAAGGCTTGCATGCAGCTGCTCGGCCATGGAAACTCATGCCATGAAGCTCCCAGCAGAGTTTTGTGCTGATTTTAATAGCAGAGGAGGTTTGGAACTATGCAGTTAGTGAGTCAGCAGAGCAGTGGCAACTTTTATGCACTATGCGCCTCAGCACTCACCGACTCTGCTCTGTAACTTTAAGTGGTCTGACACTTGGTGGCTGAGTTGCTGTGGTTTCTAAACGCTTCCATTTTTCAATCATCCCACTCTCGGTTGATTGGGGAATATCTAGGAGGGAAGAAATTTCATGACCTGACTTGGTATCTGATTACAGTATCAAACTCTTTAGAAGGACCTGTTCTTTTACAAATGTTCGTAAAGGCAGACTGCATGGCTAGGTGCTTGATGTTATACACCCGTGGCAATGGGACTGAATGAAACACCTGATTTCAATGATCAAGAGGTGTTTACCAACACTTTTGTCCATATAGTGTATTTGCCCATGTCAATGTTTTCTCTGCTCTAACACAGATAATCTGTTTGCAGTTTGTAATAAACTCAAGTGAAATGCCTACAACGCTGAGCACTTCCATAGTAAAAAGAACGTTCCAGATCACGGGCTGGGTATATTTACCGAACATACGAGCGAAATTAAAGTCCAAGTTAATTTCTAGGAGCTCAAAGGCGAGAAAAGCTGCCAAGAAGAAGACAGAAACCAGTGCTGCCAACTTCAGGATTCCTGTAAGAGAACACAGAGATGCTGAACTGAAAAAAGCTGCACTCAAATCCTCAATTTATAAATAACCATAAAGCCTTACATGATAAATTAAAATGAAGACTGACCTCCTGCTCTTATCATTTTGTAAAATGCGTATTTCACTGCGAGAACAGATATCAGCAAAAGGAGATTCAAACCTAAAACACAAGGAAGATTTTAGCACAAGTAGTTAGCTAGGTAAGTCGCTAGTTAGGTAACTTAGAGATACAGATAGGTTAGATACTTTTGATCGGATAATAAGCCACTGTTTCTCTTTAATGAGATGAGTGACAGTGTCTTTATCAGTGTGAATGCGGAATCTGAAATCAAGCATAAATATAGCTACAACGCAGACACCGTCCGACACTCTGACCAGGAAGCTATTAGCTAGCTAGCACAACTTCAGTAAAATCAACATAGAGAAAG
The DNA here is from genome assembly GCF_904425465.1 of Colossoma macropomum. Lineage (NCBI taxonomy): Eukaryota > Metazoa > Chordata > Actinopteri > Characiformes > Serrasalmidae > Colossoma > Colossoma macropomum. The sequence continues at coordinate 27,924,224 of NW_023494792.1, read as the reverse complement.
CTGACCTGTTCAAAACAGTGGGCTAAGCTGCATATTCAGCAGAAACACGGTGCTAAAATTATATAAAGTTATTAGACAAATGCTGATCAACTAAGGCTAATAACGAAGTAGCCAGCAAACTGAGTACAAGACGAAACTAACGTTAGCAGCGCTGAGGCTCTCTTAACTCTCTACTAACGTCAGCCTCCTCCGCTTAGCTACCAAAACAGAAATGTCCAGCTACCCAGACAGCTAATTCATTTAATACCTCTGCGCTGACAGTGCATATTCGTGAACTAGACAACCAGGAAGATAGATAGCTATATAACTACACCACAACGCTAATACGGTTAGGCAATGCTCCGGCTAAGTTCCGGTGCTAACGACAATTCACCTCGTACAGAACAGCGTTAGCAGCTGAGCCTCCCAGCTATCTTCCTCAACCAGCTAGCGAAGATAAACGCAAGACACACATTAAAAAGAAAACAGATACGAATGTGCTCCAAAACATACAAAGGATACAGCTGTTCAAGAAAGCTCGGGAAATCACTAACCTGACTCAGCTCAGTCACGGCACCTGACTGCCACGAACACACCGAAACACAGCCGCAGAAATATGCAGGTCTTCCACAAACCACGAGGGGGCGTGGCATCGAATGACTAAAAGCACACAGGGGGCGTGTTTTCAGCGCCTGACAGCACACGAGGGCGTGGCCTCTAGTGACAGACAGAACACGCGGGCGTGTTTTCCGTGACTGACAGCGACTTGAGCAGCTTCTCAAACCATGATCTAGACTGCAGGAGGAAGAATGCTGTTCAGGGTGTTTTTTTGTTTTTTTTTTCGTGTGAAAAATCCACCCAGACTAGAAAGGTGAAGAAGTAAGTAGGTTCCTCTGCAATGAACCATTTCACCAATGACCACTTTAAAACACCTTGTTTACATCTCAACCACACCATTATATAGAAATGATTAAAAATCGGTGGATTTCCTCTTTAATGTGTTTAGCATTGGCTTTGGTCAGTGGTCTGTGTGGCAGCCCTGTTAGGTCTGTGAAGTGAATAGTGCCTAATGACCTAATGCACAACGTCATTAATTCAGCCTCGCTCTGTCAGAAGCAAGCTCTCTGACACGGTGAACGAGGCTAACAGGCAAGCTGAACTGTTCCCAGTGAGCTAACAACTGGGTCACCAAACACTACCTGCTTCATGTCACCTCATTCAGTTGGAGAATACTGGCGAGCCTCTCTCCAAAGCAGCAAGCTACCACACTATACTGTGTTTCAAAAGAAACATGGTGATGGCAGATCCCTCACTCGCCATGGAGAAGTGTGAAGCCCCAGCCAAGACGTGTCTGTGAGAATAAGATCTTGAGCATGGACACTCACTCGGTTTGCACTTTGTGTCTAGGGCTGCAACATGTCCATGCTACACTAGCATCTCTGGGTTCATGTGAACACTGTGCTTGCTTTCCCCCTAAGAGCCTCAAAGCATGAAAGCAGACACTCTCAAACCAGTGGACTCAGCTGGCAGCTCTCAGGAACCCTATCTATCTAACTATCTATCTACTATATTAGCTGATGAAGTGGACACCAGCATCCCGGCTCTGCTCCACGTGGCCCCAAAAGCTTGGTATCCATTGGTCAGACGTCTTCAAGGAAGACCATGCCTTGCTATAAGGGGAAGCAGCAGTGCTTCACAAGACAACTGCTGCCAGTTTGACACACGTTCATAGAGCAGTCCTTTTTCTGCAAAGGAGGTTCAGCACTCAAGTGGGTCGACATGGAGAGCAGTAGATTTTCTCATCTGCCCCCCTTATAGCATCCCACAACCTGCCCACCTAGAAGTTGACTGTCTTCAGTCTTCAATGACTGAAAGGCAGCTGCCATGTCCGTAAGGGCCGTGAACGCATAACAGTTGCTGATGGCCTATCAGGCAGAACTGGAGCTGCTAGACGAGGCTCTGGACACCAGAGGCCTCATCAGCCCAGCGGTCGCCACCGTGCAGAAGCAGTGTGAAGAAAAAAAGTAAGAGGAAGGTACCCCAAGAAGGTACGAATGCCCCTCTCATTGGGACCTCGGCAGAAGCTGTGGCTTCACCACCAGGATTCCGAATCTCATAGCAGCAGCCCTCACAACAGGCTGCGGCCCAGGACCAGAGCAAAGCCCATCAGCCTAAAGGTGCTTGGATTAAGAAGCCCTTCATCCCCACTGTGACACATGGAGGTCACTCTGCACACCCCCAACCCCGAATCAGGGGGTAAAGAAAAAAAGACACGCCACCTAGATTGGTCTCTAATTTCTGCCTCCTCTACTCCCCGGTAGCCCAGTCCCAAGTGGCGCATTCACAATCCTGCAGTCCAAATTTCCGCATGCACACGAGGACCACAAGGGAGCCCCATTACTCATTTTGCAGTTCAAAGGGAATCAGTAGTGCCCTCTGTGCACCGTTACTACGGACTCTAGCAAGGACTGCATCAATGCGGAGTCATCAGCGGCCTATTATTTAAAATTGAGGTAGAGCTTGCCAGTAGGTCCAGAGGGGGTGTTAATATTGACATGGCATGCATCAATGGCGTCTACACATTTTGAGAAGAGGGGCAGTTTATCTAGCAGCTCAAACCTCATCATAACCATAACCAACCTCATCAGGCACCTGAGTGTTAGGCAGCTTTTATCATTTGGTGTTGCAGTGTTGCAATCTTTTCAGACACCACATGGGCCAATCTGCACACCGTGGCCTTGGACCTGAAGAGTCTGGGACACCACACTGCATAATAAACTGAAAATATATGTTATCAGCACTATTATGTGTTGTTCCCTGCTGACATGGCAGCAGCCTAATCAGGGGGCAGGGTCCTGTTCTCCATCAAAATGTTTTCAACGCTGGTACAGTGGCTTTGACTTCAGCATTAATGTGTGCTTTGTCAGCCTATTATTTAAACATAAGTGTGTGTTTGTGTTTTCTCATTTTTTTCAATGTTTTTAAAGATCTATTTGATTTCTTTTATGGTGAAGTTGTAAGATTTTAAGTGTTTAAGCGTTTATATTTTTTTTAACGAAAAAACTGTCATACCTTGTCATGTCACTACCGAAACACAGAGTTTTAGTGCATTGGTCGAGCCTTACTTGAGCCACATCCCTGCACTTTCAGAGGTGGAAGTAAGACTGCATCCCTGTCCCTCATAGCCACATGGTGAGCAGTCAAATCTCATTGTTTTGAAGTAAATGTGTCCCAAAGTTTGAAAATCAGTGTGTAACATTAAGAATCGTCACTCCTGAAACATTTTTTCTGCCTTTTTGTGTTTTAATGACAAATATTATGATTTTATGAATGTATAACTGTTCAAAGCTTTGTTTGTTAGTCATGTACTGGCTAGCGATTTTGATATTTATTGTTTATTCTACATTTATTATTCATATTTTTTACTTAAACTGCTTAAGATGTGGGCTTGTGATCATCTTTTGTTCTTCTTGTGCACCCATCATCATCATCATCATGTAAGATTTAACTATGCTGTAGGAACAGAGCCTCAAAAATAAGCTGGACGTGCTGCTAATGTACAGTTCTTAATACTAATACTGTTCTTAGTAAAGCTGCTCTAGATCACAGTGCACATAACTACACAACTAGCTTCAATCCTTCTTAGCAACAGTGATGAAAGAGTGGTAACCTCACAATTATTAATACAATTACTGCTATCATTAACCTCACAAATTCCACACCAACTGAAAGAACATGACATTGGGAGTGATTTACATCAGGCTACTATACAGTCTTGCTTCCTATTTACACACCTAGCTGAGCGTCTTTTTCCAAAACTAAGGTCTGCTGGCAGTCTAGCCTTATTTTCTCCAGCAGAGGCAGGTCTTTTAGTGTTACATTCACCTCAAACTCAAAATGTCTTTCTATTTATTTCCTTCCTCAACATAATTGCATCTATTACATTAGCATAAAAAATATCTCGAATCTTGGCATGAAAATAGCAGCGTTGTTTATCCCTCAGGACTAAATGTGCAAACTCTTTAGCTTCTGATTTTTTTTTATTGATACACAATGAGCATACACAATGTATGTTTATTTCAAGCACATTTTCAGGAAAACTTTACTAGCAGCAGCTTTAAAGACAGTGTAAAGTACAGAGTTGAAATGACGGCATGTGAAAAGGAAGTTTACTCATGATAAGATCCTATGCAGTTTTCCTTGCATGAAATACTTAACTGACACTAAAACAAACAGTTGAATGTTAAATCATTAATTTAGCCTATTGTTGCAGCAGTTCCTCTGTAACTGTCCTGTTTCAGTGCATCAAACATGATCTGGTGCTTGAAAGATGATTTTTAGAAGGCAGGTGCAAGAACCTCACACTCTTGACAAACCAGCTGGAAGACTCAGGAATTAGATGCTGCTCATTCAATGAGATCCTGAAGAGAGCAAAAGTACATGATTAATGTGATTAATGTGTGAAAATATTGGTTAAACTTCGAGAGTCCACTTCATTTTCCAGAACAACTTCCATGACTTATATAAGCAACAGCTGTTGATCACCAAAGCTCATCCTAAAATGACTCACAACTGCGGATAGGCTTAAGATCAAAGTAAACAGTACAGCCTCTAATTATCTCTCTTGCTGACTGAGTGATGCAATGCTGTACTCACACAAACACTTCTTCAACAAGTAATCATTTAAAGCTGTACTAAAATGTCAGAAGTGAATGTTACACGCTGAAAGAAGCTGTAGTATTTTAATGTAGCCTCGCTCTACCAGCGGTTCCAACACAGTGTCCACATATCTGTCCACATGTTACACTGTAGCACTGCAAACTACAATAGTTGTGAATGCACACTCAAACTGGGCATCAGCAGCTAATATATGCAAGAAAGAATATGCTAAATTTTTCTTAATGGGCCCAATTTTTCCAAGCCTTTACTAATATTTCAAGAACTTTTTGTCAGTTTTCTTATTTTCCACGTTTTTTCTATAACTGGAAAACTAGTTTACAAAATGCCAGGTTTGGACATGTGGACTCGAACTGAACTCGAAACCTGACCCTAATTTCAACCAAAACCCACACCTGACCATAACTCTAATGCTGTTGATAACCAACTGTGTTTGGTAACAATTTGATCATCTGAAGCCAATCTATATAAGATTATCAAAATAAAGAGTGGCCAAAATAAAAATTCTGAGAAAAACATTAAAAGGATATGGCTTAAAGAGTTCTTTGATAGTTTGTTCATGGCCAGATCTACCATATGGGCGACTTGAGTGACTGCCCAGGGGAATTCAAAGTCCAGGAGCACCAAAAGGTTGCCAAAAAAAAATAAAACAAATACAATATTGCAAAAATTATTTGAATTATTTATTAACATAACACTTGTTAAAACATTTAGTTTGCATCAAATCTATTCACACAGGCCTGTCAGTAACTGTAAATAAGCAATAAGTAGCACCAATATGGGTGCCTTAAATTTGTTAGACACCAGCGTCTTTGTGTAAAACATTCATTTGAAATATTAGAGAATATTATATTCATCAGTGAGCTGGAGCCCTGGTTGGCATATCGATTTTGACAAGGTCTTAGTTGAGGAGCTAATGTTAGTTCAGATTGTTTGCAAGTTCTATGAATAAGTGGTGTGTGTTAGTGAGATGCACATTTGCAGATTTCATGGAGATGGGGTACCATAAATCCAAAGCCCACAGGCACCAGATGCAGCCCAGATGCAGTTGTATGCTGTTGAACACCCCTGGTCAAATTACATGTTTTGTTGTTTTTCTAAGTGAAAATAAGTTAACACATCCTCTACAGAGAAAAAAGAAATTGTAACAAAATTTAACATTTGAAAATGTAACTTTGGCACAGGCCACATTTTTCCTTTTTATTTTTTAGCTATATATATATATATATATATATATATATATGAATATAAATGTAGCCATTAAGCAGTTATTGTGCATTAAAACAGACAGAAGTGTTAAATTATTTTCATTTAGAAAATCAACAAAAAACATAATTTTACCAGGGGTGCCCAAACTTTTGCAGACAAATGTAAAAGATAGGCCTAAAAATCTAGACTAAACAGTTTCCTGCCATATTTAGTGTACAGCTTTGATGCTTAAATTTAAATGTCCACTGTAATACAAGTAACTGTTGATTTGACTGAACTGAACGCTTGGCAAAGAGATTATGATGGAACATCACACTCACATCATCTGAATCTTCTTGGAAGCTGGCTCGGTTACTGCTGGGCCCACCAACAGAGGTGATGCAGGGCTCGTCCTCCTGCAGCTGAAGAGCAGAAAATCGGTATGCTGCTGACCTGTAGGGGGCAGAGAGGGCCAGTGAGATAAACAAGCCTGCTGCAGTGCACAATCGCTAACGGACTCTGAAGCCATACCTTTGCCTGCATTTCATTCTCCGGACTGTAATGGTGACTGCAGTGATGACGGCCAGCACTATGATCCCCACACTGACACCTATCACAATCTGCAACCACACCTGATCCTGTAAATCAATTGTTTAGCGTTGTAAATGGTTGAATGTTTCACCTGTTCCCAGAGGCATTTTTATGGTAAAGTAACAGTCCTTAATATTCTTAAAACCTCAAATGCATCAATCATGGCATGTTTGGACAAAGTAGGTAAAGTGATAGCAGCAGCCGTCCATACCTTTATCCATTTTATATATTACAGTATGCCATCAAATGCCAGAAACCACATAATTAGGAATACTGAACAACTTCACATTGTTTGAGGCAAGTGTGTGATTATTTAGGCATGCAGTTTGCACAATGCTGATTAGTGGGGTATAGGCTTCCATTATTTGTTAGCTACACACAAAAAAAAGATGGTTCTTGAAGGGTTTGTTAGTAACCATGAATACAGAACCACGAGTTCTATATAGAACCATTTCATGCTTAAAGTTTTTACATGGTTCTATATAGCACCAAAAAGGGTTCTGATTGCTACAATGTCAAGGTGTCAAGCTTATAACAATAAGCACATCTATGTTCCCCTGGGCAGAATGCTCAGCTCTTTATATGATACATCATATATGAATATGATTTGTAAAGGGAACCTATGAAAGAGTTTGCAAGGTAGAGGTTAACGTCATGGGTCGTCAAAGATCATACAGGCAGCAATGAGAAGCACATTTTTCGATAGGAATGCACTTTGCCTCAGCTAGGCTAGCCTCAGCAAGCTAATTAGCTATGTCCTGTCCTATTATGTAAGTATTTGTGGTTCTTGTTCACTTTAGCACTTTAATCTTATTTGTGTTGAAAAGCTCTATCTAGCCTTGTTTCTATATCCTCCTATTGTTAGCTTAGCATCTTTTCTTTGTTCCAATGTGTGTTAAACCATATAAGGAGAGCTCAAAGCCATTTATATACAAGATTTGTAATCTGTCAATGCAGTTTGCATAGCTTTAAAACGCTTATTCTACTAAATCTTAAGCTGACAGTAAGTATGTTTCATAATCAGCGAGCACTGTATTCAGTAGCCTTCTCCAGTCACCCTGCACTGTTGCATATTACAGAACACATAGCTCTAATAGCATTACTTACGGTTTATGTAAATTGTTATTCTTATTTTTCCTTATAATTTCACTCCTATTCACTCAGTGGATGAACGTGCACTTCAATAAACACTGGGGCTTGGAGGCTAAATCCTGACTCCCGTGTATTTGTTTGAATGGAGTTTGGCTTGCTGTTGAAATGTGTACATAAAAACAAGAAGAACAGCACAAGCCAGCTAAGCAAGTTTTGTAAATTAGCATGTAGAACGCATAACCTTTCGATAAATTGCTTTATCTGGTTTATATATGGTGCCCTGCCCTTCTTTTTTTGTTGTTACTAGTTCTGTAGCCCTCAGCTTGCTAACAAGCAAATTAGCAGAATAAAGGAAAAAACTTGCCATGATGAAAAAGGTGAAGGCAGGTTGATGAGGCATCTTAAAAACAGTACTGAAATGGTGGGTATATTTTGTCATTGAGGATAAGCTTAAAGATTCCACTGTTAGCATGAATGCCAACTTTGGTAATATTTTTCAATGTTGTTAATACTGTTAGGTTCAAATAAAACGATGACTTAAAACATTTAAATGCTGCCTCAATCGCTGAATAGATTCACATTCCTGTTTACTGCAGTGTTAAATTGGAGTGTGTTTTAATAAGGGATCTGTATAGAAGTATCACAGATCTATCATAGAACCCTGGGAACACAGAACCCTGGGTACACAGCGATGATCCCAGCCTCAGTTTCAGCGCAAAAAAATTAAAAATGCAAACTTTGGACACCGAACATTTCTTGATCCTAAGCCCAAACACTGGCAATCTGCTAGATTTGTAAAACACACAAGATCCATCACTACTTCTGAGGAACCGTAATATTGTAAATGCAAATGTAATATTACACACTAGTCTAGGAAGGTGATGGCTTGAAGAGGAACCTTCACTGGAGTTACCACAATGCTTATTGGATGCATCCATATGACGTGGGGGGCTGAAACCACCTTCACACTTATCACTGGGGATCTTGCGATACCTGTACATAATGCACATAAAAGCATAATCATAGGGGTGTGACGATTCATTATTTGTTGTACAATAGGGTCTCAATTTGACACACTTTTCAATGCATTAAAATAGACATTGTATTGTGACATCCCTACATAATGGTGAGCTGCATCTGTGAGTGTACCTGTGAGTGACAGAGTGAAATACAGCCCATACCCTGTTGTATAAAGCTCCTCCAACTCTCCATTTAAACAGATCTCCAGTTTCTTGTCTGTGAAGTCAGCTTCTTCCACACACTCAGAACTGTTTTCATGACGATAGTAACCATAATCACTGTCATAAAGAGATATGGGGCTGTTAATGAGAGCCTTTCAATAAAGGTTCACAATTCTATCGTCAAAGTGTCTCAGGCTATTGTGACTCAAGTGCAGTATCTTCTCACCACATGTAATCTTCCCTGGAACAGGGACATGGGGTCTGTTGCTTGCTGACCACATAGTTCCGTCCATTTCTGCAGACAGACATCTTCCTCAACCTCCTATATGTTTCCTTGTAGCCTAGAACACATCCATCAGTCTCTGAGGCTCCTGAATCATCAGAATGGGCCAGCCACTCCTCATAGTCATCCTCATCACCTGAGACATGAAGACCATCAAAACGCAGGAAATATTAGAGGCAAACAGTTTTACTCTTAGATCATTGACATATTCACAGTATTTGGCTTCTGCCTTTACATTACACATTGGCATAAGTGTAGGAATGTTATGGTATGTTATGGAAAATGCTATGATGTTATGGAAAATGATCAACTATGTAAGAAAAGTGCAGTTCACAAATATTTAATATAAAGTGTATATTTGTAAATAATTAAAAAAAACATTATATGACACATTACTTATATAAAAACATACTTCTCAACAAAAGACAGACATTTTTATCCCTCAATACATGGCTATTAAATGGAAGAAAAGTAATAATAAGAACAAGAAACTAGGATATAATACTGCATAATGTTTTATGTTGTTATTGATCCCAATTTCTATGAGTAGTAGTAGAATGTCCATTTCTAATGTAATGAAATATAATACATTCAGAAAATAAGCAATCCAACCAACAACTTTACAGTTAGTAATGACACAATTATAGTACTGCTTCAATGTAATGTACCTAAAATAGAAAATGTCAACATTTACATTCAACATGTGTGCAGTATGTTGCTCTCTTTACTAAGAACCACAGATGCTCATTATCATTACTGTTAAAGATGACAGAGGTAATGTTTTCTCACACTCTCTGGTTAGCAGTTGCTCAAAGTCAATGGTAACCGCGACCCACATGGGCCGATCATCATCCTCAGGTCGGTATCCAAACACACTGATGTTCATGGTCTTAGTGCCAGGTTCAGATGCCAGGCCAGCAATAAAAAAGGGCTGCTCAGTGAAATTATAAGTTTTCCAGCACTGGCCCTCATCTGTGGAGAATCTGGAAAAAAATAATTTCATAAACACATTTAAAGGCTTTATCTAAAGGCTGAAATGCAAACTAATTTGTTTCTAAGACAAATACAAATAGTGAAGCTGATATACAGAATTATTTCCAAAACATTTTTAATATTAGATAACATACAAATATATACATATATGTATTTTTTCTTAATGTCCCCCAATAAGTGGCATGTAACTGAATATGCATTTGCACTAGTGCACTGGAATGTGCAGTATTATTTTAGAAACATTAATATAGTGAAAATAGTAAAATAAGGAAAACCCTTCTGTGGGTAGGTGTGTCCAGACTTTTGATCGGTACTGCTACATGCAGACCAGAATATGCCCATTTAGCTTGAAATTAAATGCACTCAGTAATCAATAAATTTTTGTACAAATAGAACAGATAGTTAATTTCCATTATCCAGTCACTGATGATGTCACTAAAACTATCTATCATACTGTATTATTCTCATACCTTGTCCCATTTCAGAAAGCTTTCTCAGATAGTCTACATGTGCACTCACAAGAGCTATGATATAATGATATTCTACAGACAAGATACATTTATTAGGCAGTTGTAAAAGATGAGATCTAAGATAAACTATGAGAAATTCTCTTCACCCCAATGTAGCCATAACAAGTTTTACTTTATGGAGTTAACTGGCCGGTCTTTGTGAGCCTCCACGGCCACTATCAGGCCCCCCGAATCTAGTATGCTGTAGTGGTGGGGCCCCCTCAGTGTGCCAATCCAGTTGTAGCCCCCATCCGAGGACACATACACATCTGGCTTAGATGCTGAAATGGAGTCCCCTACACTACCTGCAAAAACAGAGGGTGCAGATTACTGACAAACTCTGGATAGATGTGCCTTAAACTGCAGATTTATTACTCAGTTATTAATGTTTAGACTTCTCATTCAGTAACGATAATGATAATGATGTCAAGAAAAATGTTAGGATCGGTTAGTTAACTAGTTAGCTTTTCTTAGCTTAGCTGCTGACAGTTATTTTGATAAATTTAAATTGTGCAGTGTGCACATTTGTGATTAAAACATTCTCATTGAATATTAATGTTTTCATATTCAAGCAATCCTTTGCGTTCTCTGTGGGTCACTTCAAGACTACATGTAAAACTCAACATATCTTCAACATCTAATGTTGCACCTCGTAACTTTAGTCTGACTGTCTACGTTTTGTAGGTGATATCTGTCAGAACAATTAGTTCATTCAGAATGTATCATTTCAGATAACTGATGTTAAAATAATGAAGACTTGTTGATGCATTATTGGACTACCAAACTGATTTTGGTCGAGCCCACTTGACATTGGACTGAGTGTAAATGGAGTTTAACACCCCTGGTCTGGATACTTTTGGACATACAGAGCACACAAGTTATGTAGTTAGGAGAGATAGACACTGGAGTGTGGGTCACATACAGGTTCTCAGAGTTTAGGTGGTTAGTGAATGATTGGGGTTAGCTTGAGAAGGACTACTACCATGAGCAATGATCAGTCCAACAGCAGAAGGGTCAGACAGAGGCAGCATGGGAGAAATGCCACTGTAGAGACTGTGTTCGCCATGGATGTGTAGGTTACACTGGAACACACAAAGAAAGACATTTATTACCTACTTCTACAGTCACGGTATTTCTTGCTACGTCTGCTAATACCGCACTGTGTGAAGGTACCCTTTCAACACCTCTTCCACATTCAACATTTTCTGGCTTTTTTAGTGGTCTCCACTCTCCGCCCTTGTTAAAGGAGATGACTGTAGAAATTCGTCCATCTGTAGCAAACAAAGTAGGCAATTAAAATATGTTTTTATGGTAAGATCTGCAGAAGGCTGGAGACTTATGTTTCCCTTTGTTGATGATTAATCTTTAGAATTCAGTTATTGCTGGTGATAAGAAAAGTATGCTGTAAATCCATGTTACGCACTTCTCACTAACATAGCACAGTGCAAAAGTCAAAAGTGTTTAATTTCCAGTCAAAACTGCCATACGAGTTATTTATTTTTCAGCAACAGGGAAAAAAAGCAGAAAAGAAAGCTTTTTTTTCCAACATGCTGTATATTCTTTTGTAACTTTTTTAGATATGATGCGCTGTTATAAAGAATTAGTTGACAAGTTGACGTGTCCTGGAAAAGACTTTTATGTCTCTTTTTATAAAGGCATAAATCTAATATAGCATTGATATTTCCCATATCATGAAAAAAAATAAAATTCTAATTCTAGAATTTAATTCTTATTTAATCTCCTCTGAAATTTTTTTATGAAAACGAAAAACTTCTGGCCATTTTGACTGGAAATTAAATGACTTTTGCAAAGTACTGAAGTTACTAACAATAATTAATTAATAACATTAAAACAAGCGGATGAATGAAGGTGCAGAATACTACAGTTTGTCATTTGAATTTGATGAAAAGTTATTGGTGCGAAATAACGTTTTTGCCGAAATAAAAATTCGAAATAGTATTTTATATTAGTGCCATTCTTTTGTCATTTTTTGGTATTAAAGAAGAGACTCAAACCTGTCGATACAGAATAATAAACCATGTAGGAAAATATTATTCATTACATAACTAATTTATAATGTAATTATGTAATTACATTTGCACAGTTAAGCAAGCTGAAAATTTCTTCAGGTTCAGTTTCTAAATCACAGTGCATGATAGGTGTCCATACCCTCCACCAGGACATTGGTAAGATAGACTCCTCTCAGCGATGTCACATTGGTAAAGTCACTCTTCCTTTCCATGCCAAACAGGTGATGTTCTAGAGACTTCGAATACAGGATGCCACGGTCATCGGAGGTATAGATCGTTCCGAAATACGAGTTGTCTGCAAGCATGAGAGATCACACACATACACACTGCTGACACAGCTTTTTATCTTTCAGATTAGAGATAAGATAATATTCACCATTCACACACAAATCATACAGAGACATTCACATATTTCACCAGCATTTTACATTTTCTCACTACGTTAGAAGAGAGAGAGTTAAAAGAGAAAAGGGATTACAAATAAAGTGTAAAATGACATTCCCAAGTTCTCTCAGTGTGGCTCGGGTTATAAAACACTCTCTTTGTCTAATATGCGTGTCATGCTTCTCTTCGTGTGTGCATGCGGCTGAACCCTGATGCACATATCAATGTGTCAGCTATTCTAACAAGGCCACAACACCACCTCCACTGCATTTTAGGTGAAAGAGAACACCATCCTCAGCCTTATCTTGCTAGCTAACCACCACTACATAAAAGCCTCAAGGCTTACCTAAATATGAATAGTGTATGCTGACCCAAAAGAGTCAGTTGTCTGCCCTCTCATGCTATTAGCAGAAAATAGTTGTCAGCACTATGGAGAACTTGTCTTGCAAGAACTTAGCAACGCTGTAAAACTGATGTGTGAAACTGAGGCGTTAAAACATCAGCACTACGACTGTTTATGCAAAAATGTACAATGGCTTCCTTAAAGACCCAAAAGCTGCCAACATGTCCAAGCTCACCCTTTATACCTCAACACAAACAGTCAGTTTGCATTGTTTTCCATTTAGTTTACTGAATAATAAGCCTTTAGGATGTAATAAGCCTGGGAATTCAAGGGATTAAAGACAAAACCAGGCCAAAATCAGATAACTGACTGTTTATAAATAATGATTGACTCGCCTCACCATCTGTAAGCACTACTCCCTCCGTTGAGAACGGCGGTGGCAGTAAATCATGTAAATCAATAAATGTTGCTGGGGAATGTGTTATTCAGACACACTCTATCCTGATAATCTGGAGGATGGTGCTGTTTTTTCATTTCATTCTCAATGCTGAAGAAGTTTTGGATTAAACTCTGGAACTATTAAAAGACTCTAGTATAAGCTAAACTTAATGTAGGTTAATGTATTCACTAACACTCATTTTATGTATTAATGCACTATTCTGTGTGCTTTCAAATTTTCCTGTGTACTACTAAACTTTTAAACCTGTTAGCACAAATGGTACGAATGCTACTTGGTGGCCTTAGCTGAAGGTTTGACGGACATAACAATAGTAACTAAGAGAGGAAGGACTTTTGCACCTTTGCATCTGCGAGAATTTGGCAAACGTTCATGTGGACAAATGTTACATTATATTAAGCACCTAATGTGTCACAGGTAAAAAAAAGAATGAGAGTGGGGAAAATAAAGAGTGATATAATGTGGGGGGTTTGTACCTCCAGGGCTGTCCACATGTATAAAGATCATGTCTTCATCACCATCCAAAAGTGAGTAGAACTGGAAACACAGAGTAGGAACATGTGGGCATGATAATGAGTGAATCACATACAGGTAAGTGTGGGCACGTAGGTGTGTCTTCAACCTTGGTGAGAGAAAGCCTTTTTTTCTGTTGAATCAGCAAGATGGCAGGCTGTTAAGGACAAGCCGGACTTACATCTTCACTAACACAACCATGTGAGTGTTCATGTGAGTGTCTGGATGGAGTGGGCGATATATGACGTGTATAAGAGTAATAGTAAATTTACTAGCACTACTCTGAGTCCAAGGTCAGACAAACCAGTCTGTGTTTCATTTGTGTATTGCTGTGACTGTTTTGCTTATTTGTCGGGTTACTCTCTCCTACCTGCTCTGAGGAGGCCGTTGGCAGCAGAGCTTTGTTGAAGTAATCCCCCTGATCTGAAGATACATAGATAACCCGAGGAGAACCCTACAAACAAACACCACACTCTGAAGAACACAACTGCACAACACTGCTTTTTACAATGGTCAAATATTAAAGGAGAACTTCACTGATTTTTCACAATATCTGCAAAGGCCAATACCTCAGCTCACTTACTCACTCTAGTAACTACATAACTTACATTTTAGTTTGACAGTAGTTACCGAATAATCAATAGTACTTACTGAACAATTTATAGTAGTTAGCAAGTAATTCATGGTAGTTAACAAATAAGTTGTGAATTGCTAATATGTAAACAAAGTCATTCAGGGTTTGATGTGAAATTTGGCTCTCTTAATGTTTTTTTTTTCCCTTCTATATTTGTTCACATTTTTCTGACCTTTTTAAACACTTTCAATAACAAATGATTTTAGTATTTATTTGTTTATTTGTTTTATTTATTTATACGTGTATCGTAGTGTGTTCAGAGCTCACTGTATGTGTGTTTTGAAAACCAATAAAACATAATGTGAAAAAACCTAAATGTGCTGCTCTTGAGAAACTGTCAGAACTGTTCAAAATAGTGGTGACAGGAACCAGATGTCTGACAAGTTCAATGCCTCTAAAAGCTCCCTCACAGAAAACTACTACGTGAAATGGTAACATATTATTACACTGTACGATGCCTGAGACATTGTTTTACGATATGTCTGAGACAAAATAATTTTGGCCTGCAATGTATTTTTAAAATATATTCATGGAAAAGTGTTGTAAGGAAAAATAGCAGTCAAAGAAATTTATTTTCACATTTACCACAATTTTATACATATACAACATAACATATAAAAACTTAAAAAAAAAAACATGTAAGTTCATTAGCCTTTTTGGATAGTAAATAAAAGGGCTATATTTGTGTAGACACTGTGAATATTGGTTCTTATCATCACCACTGTAAAAAAAATTCAGTGTGAGTTAGTAAATTTCTCTGCCATGAATCCTTTCAAATCAGATCACTGTGAATGACTTTGTTGTATATCTCAGTGACTGAAATATGCAGACATTTTAAACATTTTGAAAATAAACTGCAAAGCTTTTTGAGTTGTCTTAAACTCACATTTTTAGTACCACATCTCAGAAATAACTGTGCCACTCTGGAGCTGACACTACGTAAAGAAAGAGTTAATTTTTTTTTTAAAAAGTAAGCTTTTTTCTTTGTAAATGTATTGCATCATGCAATTTCTTTATTTATGTCTAACAGTATTCTCTGTCTGAGCATGAGGAACCTTCTCATACTTTTTGTTGGACACTTTAAGCAACTTTGAGGTTCCTGGGTTGCACAACAGGGTTTTCCAGTTTTTTTTTTATGATGTAAATAACATCATTCAGAGTTTTCTGGTGGGAAAAAGATTAATTACAGAGAAACCTAGAAACTCAGATTTCTTTACAGTGGTGGTGGTAGGAACCAGGGATTGTGATGTGTACAACACAAAAATAGCAATTTCATTTACCACCCAAAACAACCAGTAAACCTTCACATGCCTTCTGAGTTTTTATATGTAATGATAAAAAAGTGGTAAATTAGAAAATATATGTTTTGTTTGGGGACTTTTTTGCATGTACCTCTCCACTATGAATGGTAATAAAATTTATGTTTTGGACCAAAATCTTTTCTCCAACCTATTGTTAAACAATGTCTTGGGCATCAGTCAACATATCTGTTACCATTTCATAGTTAGCTTTTAGAAGTATTTAAAGCTTAAGATGTCTCGTTCCCAACACCAATTCTGCAAATGATTCTGACTCACTCTAGAACGAAGCACTTCACATCAAACCACTCTGAATTACTTAATTCACATCGTAATGATTTAATTATCAACAAAATTAGAAAAATCTTTGAAATTCACCTTTAAGTTAATGTAGAGTAACTTTTATCCTCTCATATAAACTTTTCTTTGGTTGATATGTGATTTTGTTACAACATTGACAAAACAATGATTACTGGTAAACCAGCAAAGAAAACTGAGATAGGGCAACTTTTTGTGCTGAACATTTTGTTGACATTTTCTATTTATGTGCATGTACTGTTTGGTGTTTAACATGCTGTCTGCATTTTTCCCCAACCTGTTTCTCCATGACGGAGGTGAATAAGAAGCCTCCAATGTAGCCGAAGGTGAAGACGTTCTGTGCGATGGTAGTGAATGTTTGGCCCAGGTCTCGTGTGCGTCTCAGAAAAAGTTCTCCTCGTTTATCCGCCTCCACTAAACTCAGTTTACAGCATTTACAATCCAAAAACACAGATAAACAGAAAACAGGTTAGAGATTAGTGTAGGCCTCATTTATTCATCATTTAAATGTTTTGTGCCATAGCCTGGCAGAAATACTTAATATTTATGTGATAACAATTAATGATAATTGATTGAAATGAATAATAAATGAAATTACTTTTCACTTTATTATTATTATTTTTCTTTAACAAGTAATTTGTATGTGATTTAATGAAACAGCCTTTGACTAAAAATAAAACAAAAAAAAAAAACTCACCTGTGTTTTCAGGGCTGTAACTGAAAAAAAGGGTGTTGCCGGGTCCCCTTCAATAAAAAAGAACACAATAAGAACGTATAAACAACTAAAAATGCAGTTCCGTTCAGAGAGACAATGCCTATCTAATGGCACATACTGGGGAAAATGAACAGGACTAAAGTATCAAATGAAAAAAGTGCATATGCGAGAATTAGAAGAATTACATTAATAAAGATAATCAAGCTAAAGTATTTACTTGTATTGTGCTAAAAAGTGTTGCAGGGCCAGAGTTTTTGATCTCACCATGTGAAAGAGTAGACTCCATCATGGATTTTACACCAACTATTCCCAAAGTCTTGCGAGAGCCATAGACCACTCTGGAAAAGTGTTACAAGAATGAAGCTGTCATTATTGTTTCTCATAGGAATTAACTGATGAGCTGAATCAGGTGATTGTGAGTTTTAAAATTTGTGTTTGTTTGTGTGTGTGTTTTAAATTAGGCCTATATTCAGTAATGTAAAATTCATTTGGCCACAGTACAACACTTTGAAGTAAGCATCACTGTCTGCATTAACCACCAGCATTTCTCAGTATGCCCCACAAGATTTTTATCTACTTAAACTTTTGAGGCCAAATGATGTGGACATGGTTTAGGAATACACTGTATGTGCATGGCATTTCGATAAATGAGGCCATAGGACTAAAGATCAGACAACCATGAACAAACACAAACGTCTGGTTGGTGTGACATAACCTTATTTGATTGTTGAGAGGATCGAGAATGTTCTCTCCTCCAGTCACCCTGGTTGATTTAGTTTTTTCTAGACATTCAGACATCAGACTGTTCATGTTTGTCTGGTTGGTGTGCTCTGGCTTAATCAATCAGATTACATTAATGGGATTAATTCACTGGAACAAATGTGTCATCACTTAGTGAGCTGTAAAACGTAAAAAAAATCCAATACTCTCATAACAAAGAATCCCATTAGAAAAAGGACTATAGACCAGACCTGGGATCTTTAGTTTAGAAGTTTAGACTAAATGTTCATTCACTGGAGGCTCGACTGAGCAAAAGTTGAACTCACGTCTGTGCCGATGACCAGCAGGCATTCTTGGTCCTGGTCGTGGAAGGATATGGGCTGCGCTGGGTGGAACGGCAGCTGCACTGATTTGAACGTTACCCCTGAGTCCACTGAGGTGAATATGACTCCTCCTGGGGTATGGGTAATTGGCAGCTCAGCTATCAGAATCACCTATGAAAACACCACCATGGCTGTGAGAAGGTTTTACACAAAAAAAGAAGAAAGAAACAAACAAAACACGCTTCGTAGTAAGGTTCAGTGCATCACTGGTAGATTATAAAGGAACAGATGAAGATGAGATAAACTACACAATGTGTATCAATGCAATCTTACACTATAAGCCTATTCAGATCAGATAAAGATCACTTTATCACCACTGATTCCACCCCCTCAACTCTAGCAGTTGAGTTAGGGTCTCTAGTTAGACGACTGTTATCGGAATTCTCACCTACCACCCCCTCCTCTTCGCACGCTAAACTGTGGTTTGGCAGTGTAGAGACACTCTGTCACAAGAGAATTTTTTTTTTGTTCGCAGTAGCCTCTTGCACCACTTGTAAAATGACAAAGATGAGCTGTGGTTTACTGACTGAAGCCATCCCTTTCAGTTCTGATTGGACAGCATGACTCAGATAGGTGTTCCATTAGTAAGAAAACCTATCAGGCTCGTACACATACAGATACTGACATGAAAAGCAAATTCCAATGTGTAGGTCAGCTTTTTAAGTGCACTGCATTACTACAAAATGATGCTTATCTTAAAGTGCCTTTGCATTTCAGTGGTTTATTTTCAGCCACTAAGTACAAGTTATTAATCTGAGGAGATTAGATATAAAATAATCCACTTGCATAAGGGGAAATATACATATATATACTTTTAACAACCGTGCAAGACCTGAGAGACCACCAAAAATGTTAGCACTTCTTTCTGGTGTTCTCAACATCAGTGTATGTTTTTGGATTATTTGCATTGTGAGATGCAGAAAATGCAACCAACTCCTAAGACTGAACTTTGGAGGTGTGGAAAAATATCCCTGTAAAAATCTTTGAAAAACTGGAAGCAAGTCTCCTGAAAAAAACTGAAATAATTAATGAAGTAGTTGAGGCTTCTGTGTCAGATTCTGACCCTGAAAAATGAATAATTCATACATATCGAAGGGTGGTCTCTGATTTTTCCACAGTTCTGTAAATATCATAAATACAGTGTTATAGTTACCTGCTGAGAATTCCCTGGGCCTGCACATATACCAAAGTCCTTTTTTATGAAGGAACTGTTGATGGCATGGGAGATATCATGGAATGATTTTCCATAGTCTTCACTGTGAGGAAACATAGTAATATCAAATTTTAAAACTGTCAGTTAATTATTAATAGTCCATTTAACATTTAGTAAAGGGAGATTACATCTGGATATGTAGTTCAGAGATAAACAAAATGAATGATGACTCCTTATTCTGTGCACTAACCTCCTGTAAAGTCGCGTGGAGCCTCCTTCATAAAAGGACTCCAGCGGAGCGCTGACTGTGGACAACACCAGAATTACCTGACCAGAGTCAGAGAAAAGACTTTTTTTTACTGAGGTCAAAATAGAAGTGTTTTTTCAACCTTTTTTTTTGACTCAGACGCATGTTAAGGGTGACCCTCGTTTACAGTGTAGCAGAGAAGGTTAACAAGAAAAGTTAAACTAACATTTATCAACTAAAACAAATGAAAATCAGCAAGTTAAGACAGAAGTTTACACACCCAAGCACCACCATACATGACACGCTGATACAGGTTCCTTCAGAACATAACCAAGAAAAGAGATGTGGCTGGTAACACTTCCTCTCACTGAAGTGTTGCACTAAACGTGGATGAACACTCGCACATCTTCACAACAGGGCGTCCCATCAGTGTGGGATGTAGACATTATCCAAATAACTGCATTTCTGAATTTAACTCAAAAGTGCAGTTTACCTCGTCCAGTGAGATAAAGTGACTTACCCCAGTCCCATCTCCTACCCATGTGAGACTAAAAGTGAAGCCGTCATCTCCATGAAACCCTGTCTGAAAAAGAAAATAAAAGGAACTATTGTTAATATTGCTGAACTTGACAGTTTCACGGTTATGATTATATTTTCCTCAGTACTGTGGAAACCGGTCAATTTCCCTGAAAGAACATTTTCATTACTTTCTAAGAAATTACATCCTTATATCTAATCAGTCCTACATGGTCCTAAAACAGAACCATGAACCCTCAGAACCATTTGCATACTTAAATGGTTCTTTGCATGATGAAATGGTTCTTCAGAATAATGGAGAATGTGTTGTATGTGGTTCAATACACAACCTTTTTTAAAATGGTTCTATCTAGCACCAAAAAGGGTTTTTTCTATTGTTTCTATTGTAAGCTCAACATTGTAACAACAGCAGAACCATTTTTGGTGTTATATAGAACCAGGTTCAATATAGAACCATATACAACATCATCGCACCACATACATTCTCCATTAATCTGAAGAACCATTTCACCATGCAAAGAACCATTTAAGCACATAACCTTGCAAATGGTTCTGAGTGTTCATGGTTCTATATAGAACCATTGTCTTTACTAAAGAACCCTTGAAGGACCATCTTTTTGTGTGCTTGTATTAGCGTTAATCACAAATTCACCATTTCATTCACAAGAGAGTACGTTTTAATAGCTCTAATAGCTTTAACAGCTAACTTTTATTTACAGTTTTAAACATTCAACGATGCGTCTTTTCTTCATTACAAACATAATAGAAAAGGTATCACATTTCACCTGATTCAGAAGTAAATGTCTATATTACTTATAAGTACTTTTATATCTCCTGTTTCTTTTTTAAAAAAAAAAATAAAAACTCACCAGAAGAAGAATTTATTCTTTAGACCTGATAGTCCTGCTCTTACCTCGTATGTGTTCCTGTCCAGGGTCTTCTGTTCTTTGGGGCTGAGGGAAGTTTTACACGCCGTGAAGCTGGACTTGACCGCCCAGCTGTCTCGTTTTTGTCTTGAATTTCTGGGCTGCTCGTCCGAAACACGGCGGGAAAAAGTCACAGCTTCACCAAAGACCGCGAACCACGCCACCATTAACACTGTCAGTCTCCGAATCATTCCTAATGCTGAGAGTACGAAGAGATGAAAGTCCGTGTCCTGGCGCGAGCCGGTGAGGAGCTGTGATAACTTTCAGTGAGAGCTCAGCTGTTACTCTGAGGGGAGGAGACCAGAACTGATTAGCATAGCAGGTTGTAGCTCACTGACTGACTGACGATGCTTTAAAACCCTGGACTTTTCAGTCATACTGAGAACGGACTTCTGATTCCTCCACATCTGCGCAGAACCCAATAAAACATTTTATTTTTAAGAAAGTGAAACAAAAAAAAGTGTATTTCTTTTAAATGGCCGACGCCTTGCACTTCGGCAAAGCAAACTGCAGTGACAAAGAGCTGCTTCTGTTGCAAACGACCACCTATTAAACCCTGTTTTGACTCTTGTGTTGCTTAAGTATGCAGCATCTGCCTGGAAAAGGCAGTATTGAGTGGGCGTATATCTGTGGTGTGTCAGCGGGGGTCTAACCTAAAACCAAGAGTTCCGAGAAATGAGATGTTACAAGTCAAGACTCAGTTACCACACAGAGATACTAAGGAACTCTGGGTGGAGGTGAGGCAGCTTGTAATCTTTGTGCTGGACATCCTCTGTTGTATTTGTAAGTGCTGAATGAGTTTTGAGGACGGTAGCTGTCAGTCTCACTGTTGGCTGCTAAACAGGTATAACCAACATGTTGGTTCTAGGCAATGTTAGGCATCCTTGTGGTCAGTGGAGCAGTAGGTAGCCTAGGTAGCTTTTAATGCGCTGGAGAGCAGCACACTGTAAAAATTCACTGTAAAATTACAGTAAATTCCTGGCTACCAATTGCAAATTACTTTCAAAGTAATTTGCTGAACCATATAAACAGTAGGTAACAGTAAAATAGCAACTGTTCTATGGTTCTATACCGTGACTTCACAGTCACCTGGACCACAAGATCACTGTGATGTGGCTTTATTCCTATGTACACCTACATACAATAAGCTGAAATCAAAATAATGCAAATGATGTGTTGTCAGCAAAGAAAAAGACACAAGAAACACTGGCTTTAAAATCGAATGCTCTTTTATTAACAGGCAGCAAGTGGGAACCACCACTCACCGCTGCTGAAGTGACCTAGATAGTGGGCAGGTCACAGCTAGCCACACACTTAACCTGATGGTAGGCACTAACACAGCACCAACTACCCCACAGCGCAGCACAGAACAGCACAAATATGTCAAGCCAAAAACAACAACTTATTTACATAAAGTCCCTCCTACTGCAAGTGTGGCACCTCCCTAGAGCCTCTGTGCCTGGCCACGCGTCCCGCACTGCGCAGTAGAGGGATGCTACAATATTGACATTTCCTGTAACAACTGTAGAGGATATGCAGCTCAGTAGCCAGTAATTTACTGTAAATTTACATATGAAACAAATTACTTTTAATTTTTACCAGACCTATAAATATGCTATTTTTAAAAAGCTGTGTCAATGAAAATACCATTGCCGTCCAAAGGAAAACAAGTATCTCCAACATAGTAACTTTACAGGAGAGGGCAAAAACACTCTTACCTTTCAATGTAAGTCAATGCAAAGAGATTTTATTCCAAGTGATTTTAGAGCATTTCTACTGGTCCATGCATCATGCAATTTTTACACAACATAAAGGACAGCTGGTGTGTTGAAATGATTTAGAAAATGAAAAATCGACAAAAATGGAGATACATGGTTTTCTTTGGACAGCGACAATATATATTCACCATTTTTGCACTATATATTTATGTACAGAATATCTTAAATATTATCTTAATGTATCTTAAGTGTATTCTTCAAATGCAACTTTAGCTTTGCCTATACTTTGCACAAACATGACAAAAAACATAAATCTGGCAATATCTATAAACAATAGCATTTTCATCAACACACACACACACACAAAAGAAACAGCATGAAACTTTTGTTAAAACTCAAAACCTAAATCATCATATTGAAAACACTTGTAGATGTAGGGGCTTTTTAAATTGTTAACTCCTTTTTAACTATCATATCCCATAATGCTGTGCGGTACAGCTCAATGTCAACCTCAAAGTAATTTGCTGTGATTTTACAGAAAATATCTTGAGTTGATATCACAATAAAATGATGAATGCAGTATTTTACTATGATAAAATAGTGTTAAATATTGTAATATTGTGGCAATAATTTACAGTGCACATTTTTGTAAGAGTTACTTTCTTTGAGACACCTACTAAACCTGGCTATGAGTTCAGGTATGTTACAGCAGGAAATTCACCAAACTATGCTGGTTTTTCCTTTTCCTGTCAGACCAGAGAATAACCTTATAAACCATTATAGTCATAGAACAATATGTTGTGTTCTGCACTTCACCCAGAATTGTGGCAACATTAGCAATTAACAGCACCTAAACAGTACAAGAATTAATAACACGACTATAACATAATATGTGTACATATATATACGGATCAGCCATAACATTAGAACCAAATCCTTGTATCTACACTCATTGTCCATTTTATCAGCTCCACTTACCATTTAGGTGCACTTTGTAGTTCTACAATTACAATAACAGACTAACAGACTGTAAGTTATCTGTTTCTTTGCATACTTTATTAGCCCCCTTTCAACCTGTTCTTCAGTGGTCAGGACCACCACAGGACCACCACAGGACCACCACAGAGCAGGTATTATTGGGGTGGTGGATCATTCTCAGCACTGCAGCCACACTGATGGTATGAGAGGATCAGACACAGCAGTGCTGCTGGAGTTTTAAACACTGTGTCCACTCACAGTCCACTATATTAGTCTCTCCTACTTCGTTGGTTAAACTTGTAGATGTGAAGTTGAGTCAGTAGCTCATCTGTTTGCTGCACAGTTTGTGTTGGTCATCCCCTAGTCCTTCATCAGTGCCCACAGGATGCTGTTGGCTGGATAATTTTGGTTGGTGGGCTATTCTCAGTCCAGCAGTGACACCAAGGCATTTCAAAACTCCATCATCACTGCCTTTTGCACAAGCCACATTTTATTTATGTATATTTTTTCCCAATGTGTTAAATTCAGCAAATAAACAGTGAGTGTGCATTACACACTGAAGTGAAGTGTGTTCTCTGTAGAGGATTTGTTAACTTATTTTCATTTAAAGAATTAAAAAAAAAAGTCATTTGGCCTGGGGGCACAAACTTTTGCATACAGTTGTAGGGAACAGATGATGGTTTGTCATTCATGAATGTAAGAAAGCAAAATATGAAAAATTATAATTTGATGTTGCAATTTGTAATTTTGTAATTATTTATTTATTTAAAACCTTTGTGAATTCCTGGAACTGCATTGCATAAGAGTAAATGGCTGACACTGAAGGTCAAGCACACACAGGAAGACCTCAGAATCAAAAGATCCACAAATCTGCAATACCAGTCAATAACTGCCTTGGTGTTTCAACACCAGATTGCATGAAGCTGCATTAACTGAACAAATAATTGCAAAGAAACTATTAAGGAAGAACGCAGAATAAGAGGAAAAGACTGGATCAAATAACTTTGGTCACGTTCCCAACGTCTGAGCAGTGCTAGTTAATCTTAAAGACCTATGAGTAAGATGCACAGAGTGTGAGCGCATGCTTGTTATTATCAAGCATGGTCTGAGACGTTTATGTTTATCCACAAGTCCTTCTGGTGATAGAGCTAGTAATCCATGACAATCTCAACTGCATGGCTATCTAAGGGTTTTTGAGGCCAGGTTACAGCGTTATTGAACAATGCTGCAAAACCTCACCATTACTTGTAAAACTTGGAGGAGCCCACAGCTGGGAAGCACTAGACACTAGAATTTTAATAATAATAAAGCTAGGATTAAAAATGAGACACATAGATTGTACAGAGGAAACACCATTAAGAATATTCTCTATAAGTCAAAGATTAGTGGTGCTACTGGCTGTGTTGGACATAAGATGTTAGCATTTGGAACCTGGCAGGAGTTCAGAAGGAGTACAGGGCAGGTTTAGGATGTTCGGGAGCAAGTTAGAAGTTCATGAAGAGGTTGGTTGTTTTTGAAGCTGATTGATTATAAATTATGGAGATGAACAGGATAGTAGACTAATTATTGAAAAATCTTTAGAACATCCAGGTGAGATCATAGCAAGTTGGCATCGAGGTGCACAGCTCAGCTACAGGAGCTGATGTACAACTTGACAAGGAGAAAAAAGTCGTTTGTTAGTTAAGCTTGGAGTACACTTCAGAATTCTAGCTATTAAGAGTCTGCATCTTATAATTGAAGCAGGCCTGACAGATCATAACAGGTGCTCATGTAGAGGCTGTGAGGCAAGATCATGTAACCATCTAAAGGTATTCAGCCACTACTGGACTCGTGCTGTAAATCTGAAGATGACTCCACTTGTCAGAGGGGCTTCATCAGTTCAGATATGGTGTTGTGACCATCTTTGAAGAAAAGTGTGAGTTTGATGGGATCACAGTTGTGAATCAACCACAGAGGTTTAAATGCCAGGAAATCTCACCTCCTCTAATGCAAACATCCTGAAGATTATACTGTGCCTTGATTTACTGCTGTTATACGATTCGATAACCTGGAGTGAGTGAAAACTTTCACAGATAAAGAGATAGTTACACTATGGATTTGTGATGCTACAGTTTATTGTAAAAGCTGGAAAGCTGTTGATGTTTATAAAATACTTCGACAGCTTGTTTCTACTTGATTCTAAACTGAACTTCTGTTTCTCTGAACTAAGTTGGAGGAAGTTACTTAACATCTAGAGTTCAATGTCCTTTACACAATCCTCAGTCTTGTTACATACAATTATACATACAGTTGTTATCCTCAGCACAGCACTGAAAGCTAAAGTGGTGTGACTATAGATAAATGTAGCCAGTGGCAGCATACAATATAGTCCAGTCAAGTAGTTTTACATTAAATTTTGACTGAGATTAAAATGCATGTCATTTTAAGGAATGACAATCCTTTACAGAGCCCTTTTCAAAAAGGTTCAATGTAGAACCATCTATAGCACATTCTCTATCAATCTGAAGAACACTTTCACGATGCAAAGGACCCTTTAATCATGCAAAGGGTTCTTTGCATGTTCATGGTTCTATACAGAACCATTTTATTTACTGAAGAACCCTTTAAGAACCATCAGTGCAGAGAATCAAGAGTGATTCTTTAATCGTGCAGGGCCCACTATCGTAGTCAAGCATATAGTTTGCTACATTTTCTACATAAAGTATTGATAAAATCTGGTTATTTTGTGTTGCAAAATCATGTCTGTAATTTTACTAATGTAAAATGACATTGTGTAGCTAAATGAAATTACAAACTATTTGATATGAAATATTTCCTAGTTTCTACGTGCCCTTTGATTATTAACCAAAAATGAACTTGGAATTCATTTTGTGAATGCCTGCATGTGTGTAATTTGTTATAGTTTTGTCATGCCTGTACATGGAAATGATATTTAATCAAAACAGCTATGAGAGGTACAGGTACCTTACAAAAAGTGCATGCATTAAAATGTGATTGCTTTTTTGCCACATTCCAGAGACGGCATAAACTGATATGTAGAAGACCAGATTGTGTTCCAGATCTTTCCAACTCAAGAATGTAATCTGTGTATGTAGTGCGGTGAAGCACTTTAACCTTTAAGGGCTAGATATAGCTATGGTTCACTGACAAACAGGTTAGTGCAAAAGTTTACCTCTTTGTTTTAAGTTCCCTGCATAATACAAAAGAATTTCAGGCTTATGCTTTTATTTTTTTCAAATACTGCCTTAAGAAATGTTCTTTCGTAACACCTAAAAAAAAAAATCCAAGTTATTGATTTGTCTGGTCAGCATGAACAGTTTCTTAAGCCATAAGACCTGTTTTGCAAATTTATTCACAGTAAAGTTTACAATAAACTGGATCCTTGTCAGCACTGCAGTGACACTGACGTGGTGGTGGTGTGTAAGTATGTGTTGCGCTGGTATGAGTGGATCAGACACAGCAGTGCTTCTGGAGTTTTCAAACACCTCAGTGTCACCGCTGGACTGAGAATAGTCCACCAACCAAAAATATCCAGCCAACAGCGTCCGGTGGGCAGCGTCCTGTGACCACTGATGAAGGACTAGAGGATGACTAAAACAAACTGTGCAGCAGCAGATGAGCTATCGTCTCTGACTTTACATCTACAAGGTGGACTGACAAGGTAGGAGTGTCTAACAGAGTGGACAGTGAGTGTATAAAAACTACATCAGTACTGCTGTGTCTGATCCACTCGTACCAGCACAACACACACTAAAACACCACCACCACCACCACCACCACATCAGTGTGGCTGCAGTGCTGAGAATGATCTACCACCCAAATAATATCTCCTCTGTGGTATTATTTAAGAGGAAATGTGGTCCTGTGGACCCTGAGAACAGGGTGAAAGGGGGCTAAAAAGTATGCAGAGAAACAGATGGACTACGGTCTGTAATTGTAGAACTACAAAGTGCTCCTGTATGGTAAGTGGAGCTGATAAAATGGACAATAAATGTAGATACAAGGTAGATGTACCTAATAAAGTGCTCAATGAGTGTATATGTAAAGAAAAACTTCACCTTTAGGATGTTTGAATAAAATCAGCAACGTATCATTTAATTTATATCATTTTGATGAAAAATTATTGCTGAAAGCTCATAATCTATAATACAAAATAACCCAAATGTAAAAACCCACTTTAGCAAAATGTAAAATATGTTTAATGGACAGTTTAAATTCATAAAAGGTACCGAATGAGTTATGGAAGCCTGCAGTGGTAACAAGCATTTCAGATTTGCATGGGAAATGTTCAAAAAGATGACAATGACAAATGCTACATATAAATAATGCAATTAATTTTATAAATATGTCTCTGAAAATTCATCATAGTTCCTAAAGTGTTCATCATGAATAAAAAATACACACACAGAAAAAAATACAGTATTTGAACCTGGATCTGACTGGTCTTTGGCACAGTACAAATGGCTCTAGTCCCAGAGGGTCAATGGGGTCAGAGGTCAGGCAAGCCATTTTGAGGTCCTGCAAGCCTTTCTCTGTCTTTCTCTCTGTCCCGATCCAGAGGAGCAGTCAACTCCTCCAACTGCTGCTGTTGACTACTCTCCAGCTCCTCCAGTCTCTTCCTCAGCACTGACAGCTCCCTCTGGTGCTGCTCCTCCTGGGATGAGGATGAGTGTGGGGGGAGAGAAGAGTTTATCACATAGAATTCAGAAAAGAGGAACAGAATTCAATCTGGACTCCAGATTTTTATTCCTGATGATGAAGTACCATGAAGTTAAAATAACCTGCAGGTTTGAGAAGCTGGACTCAGGGCCTGGGATGAACAAAGAAGGTGGAAGAGGTGTAGAGGCCATGTGATTGCCCAGCAATAGTCGGCGGAACTCACTGTGTCTCCTCTGCAGCTCCTTTAGTCGCCTGCTAAGCTGAGCTTGCTCTTCAGAATATGAAGGATTTCTGGTGTACACACACAGGCATACAAATATATATCACTTATCTAAAATCCTCTACAGGGAACAAAGTTAATTCTGGCAATTTTCTGCAAATTCTTTCAATGAATAAATATCTTTTGCTCAGGGAAAGCTGTACTTTTTTGCCATGCGAGCCTCAATTTCCAATTCTTCTATCTTGGCTTCCAGCAGCTGAATCTTATCCTGTAGTTTCTTTTCTTTAGCTTCAGTCATGGTCTTTCTCTACAAAAAACAAGAAGAAATGAAATGCGTATTTGGCAACAAAAAAAAAAATTCAGTGAAAATACCAACACATATTTAAAAGAATGATCCAATTTACTCGCAGATGTAGTTGATCAGATTTTGCTTCTTTAGTTTAGCACTGGAGCTATGAGGCTAACGATGCTAACAAACACTAGAGGTCAGCAGACACCCAAACTGTTTCCATAAATACATCCCCAAAACTTACAGTTAACATTACAATATCCCATCTAGCCCATTTCAGGAGAGAATAAGAAAAGAAAATAACCTTTTTCTGAGCTAGTGAAGCCCTCTGTAGGCGCTCCTTGGCTTGGCTATATTTCTCCTGCAGCTCTGCCTCTCTTTCCTGGAGTTTGTGTTTTTCCTCCAAACACTCCACCCGCCTTTCTTCCACCAGCCTTCAAGAGAAAGGACAACTAGTAGTAGCGAACGGTATACCGGTTCATCCAGTACACCAGCTGAAATTCTGACAAGTTTGTCATAACCGTTATACATGCCACAAATAACGCGGCAGACAAACAGTGTAAGCTGAGACAGAGATGTTCCATTCTTGTTTCAAATGAAAAAGTCCTTCGATCACCTCCGGCTGTCTAGTATGCTGCATCTGAAGGAGTCCACTTTGTTTTTGAGAGAGTGGACATAAAGAATTGGCCGGTGTTTTGGGGTTAGCTTAACATGGACACCAGACTCATTGCCACGGTTCCTCTTGTACCGCAAGATAAGCTACCTGACTCACTCAGCTGCACTAGATGAGGCCTTTGTGCTCAAAACAAGCCATGGGCCAGCTCTAATGTTTCCCAAATTCCAGCAGCGTCTGACAATCAGGGGCTCAAGTGTATGGGACGCATGTATGAGTTAAATAATTTGACAAATTCAACACAACTGAAGTTACCTGCTTACTCAAAATTCCCATTCCACCTTAAAAGGTTCAGCAGTTTCATTCATGTTAATGTACTGGTGCCAAAATGAAACTGCAGCTCTATTTAAGGCAGAACGGAAAACTGGAACAAAAAGCTGTCAAATAAGAAGCTAACTTCAGCCTTGTAAAAACAACATTTAGCACTGTTCTTGCATGGGATAGGGAATAGCGGGGCAGTGGGTCCCCAGGACTAGGAGAATAATCATTTCTGTGCTCTGCAATCACCAAAAACCTCACATTGCTCTTCTAGCCACAGATTAGAAAACAGGTATTCTCATTCATGCAAGGAAATGATGAGATAAAGAAACAGTGGAAGTTTATAGGGAGTACCTCTCTGCCTCCTGCTGGGTTCTTTCCATTTGTGAGCGAGCACTCCTTAGCTCTTCTCTCACCCTTTCCAGGCTGTCCCTCAGCCTAGCATTTGCCTCCATCAGCTCGCTCTCAGAATGAGACAGAGTGCTGATCTGCAGATTCAGCTCTGCATTTTGCTGAGAGATCAGCAGAAACATGCCATTAGGAAGTAGTCAGGAAGAAACATGGTTTATCATTAACTAAACTAACCAGTTAAATCTCCTTTTTAGACATCAGACACAGATTTCTTTACCCTATTGTGTTATTGAAAGCAGCTGAGTGCATGAGTTTGGTACATACTCGTCTCAGCTCAGTGTTCTCAGTCTTCTGTCTCTCCAGTTCCTCTAGCTGCAGTCCCTGCTGCTGCACCTTAGCTCTGAGAAACAAAGGACACACAGTCATCACATTATAATCATATATAAATAAAATTTAAGAAACAATGTAACAATTTTTTTAGTTACATCTATAAAGTCATACTTTTTTGTGTTGTGTTGTATTTTTCCCCTTATTACATTTCCATTTCCGCTCATTACATTTGTGTGGTTTTCTATACTGAAAACAGTCACTGAATTAAACAGGCTGCTTTTTACAGTGCCTTTAAGCCTGATATATGCAAATGACCTATGTTCTGACTAGCTGTCTTTTATTGTGCTTGATTGTGATTTTATTGTGATTGAAAAGCAGTCTGGGCTGAAATACTCCTTAGAACTTCAGCAAGAAAGGGAGGGGCTAAACTGCTGTAGGTTTGAATAAGAGATTTATGTAAATGCATTCCATATACAGACTACATGGACTTATTTTAAAAAACAAGGAAAATTCAGTTTTCCACGACAGAGGCCCTTTAACCTAGAATCTTTTCAGATAGGTCTGGGCACTTAAAGTTTCAAAAAGCACTATTCTAAAGATCAGTTCAACCTTAGTGGTGTGGGTGAATGGACAACGGACAACCACACTTGTACAGAATTATGATTATTCTTTTGATGAGGTGTAGAACTTTTAAAGAAAAATTTTACTCCATCAAGATACTTTTTCTCTAAACTAAAGTCTGACAAGACTTGCCTGATATTTTGCAGTTCTTTGCGAGCAGCCTCTTCCCCCAGCTGAGCAGAACGGACACGATCCTCCCACTCCTCTTTCAGGGAGTTTCCTGTAGCCTCCTGCATAGCCCTCTGCTGCTCCAGCTCAGAGAGACGATTCTCCAATTCCAACCTGATAAACACACATATGTGAGTATAAAAGCTGCATAATCTGAATACTAGAAAACTAACACTGTTGCTTTTGGGCTTAAAGGAAGGATTAGACGAAAAATCTAAATGATTCCCACGCCAGATGTAGCTATGAGGCTAACATTCCTAACAAACAAAAGTCAATAGTCACCCAGTGTTTATTAGCTGCATTAGCCACGTAGCTCTGGTGCTAAACTAAAAAAAGCAAAATCTTGGCTGAGGTGAGTGGAACATTGTGTAATTTACTTCTCTTCTTGAACAGCAGTCATTTTCTGTATCTCTTCTTCTCTGGCCGCCTGCACCCTGCGGACCAATTCTCGCTCTTTCTCTGACAGCAATTCTTTATTTCTGTCCACAGCTGCCTTCCAAACGTCAATATCGGACTGCAGACCTGAGACGGAAAAAATAACGAAGTCTTTCTTGAGAGTAGGCCAGTAAGAAATGTTTTGTGAGACAAAAAATTAAAAGCAAAAATTAGTTGTTTTTTTTTTTTTAACGTAAAGCAAGGGAGACTGACCAGAATAAAGAAATATGGTGAGAACGTAACAGAATGTTGACATTTACCCTCCAGTTGGGCTTGCAGTGCGTCTCGCTCTCTCTCCACCTCTCCTCTGGCTCTCACGCAGTCCAACTTCACATTAGCCAACTCCAGCTTATGAGTGTGCCTCATCCCTTCAACCTGTTTAATGTTGAATTCAATATTAATATTTAGTGCACTATGTGTATAACATATCTGAGATATAAACATGGAAATAAGAAATAAGCTACTTTAAGATTCACAGTGAAAGTGGTTCTTTGAGCAATCAGAATGAACCCACCTGACTATTGAGGGTGCTGATTTCCCGCTCAGCCTTGTGCAGCTTGCCCGTGAGCAGCGTGTTCTGCTCCTGGGTCGAACGCAGCTCTTTCTCCACACGCTCCAGCTGCATGCGCACAGACTGCTTCTCTGACTGCATCATAAACATACACACTAATCGGTCATCAAAAATAACCACATAAATATTTACACAATTACATCATTACCTGAAATGACTGCTTGTATCATCCAAGGCAAAGAAACCTTTTGTTTTTATTATATTTTGCACTTCGGCCCTGTAAACTGTGAATTTTGTCATTTCAAAAACTGTGGCTACAGATGGTGTCCGCATTCTAACAGTGACTTTCCTTTTGTTTCTGTTGCTTTGCTTTGTTCTGCATATCAAGCGGAATGTCACGTTTTCAAATGTCGTATCAAAACTATAGTGAAAAAGTCCTTGGGCACTGGACGCTCTCTTGATACTTAGTATGAACAGAGATTACAATTCACTTGTATAATGTCCCCTGTGGTTCCATAAGGCTGACATTTTCACTGTTCAGCTGCTGTAACTTTTTGAACACATCTATGCTGACCAGCGACCAACAAAGGAGAAAAGTTAGTATGTTTCTCATTTTCATTACCATTAAAATTATTTGTAAAGCATTAGATCTGTTAGATTTTGACACTTTTTTTGCCCCTCAGACGAAACCAGTGCCATTTTGCATTTTTGCCAATACATTGTGCATCCCTAAAAAAAAAAAGTTTATGCAATCATTTATCAATGAACCTAAACATAACCACACTTACACAAACCATCCAAAAGTCATTTTAAGAATCATTGTTATTTTATATACAACGACAATGTATATTAATACTATTATAAAGCAGACACCAAAAGTTATTTTTAGACATTCTGATCAATATTTGAAGTATTATGAAAACAAGAAGTTATTAAATGATTGATAATACACTGTAATTGTGATAGACACAACAATTTACAAAAAATTAATAGATGTTAAGAGATAAGTAATAACAAGTTAGTGAGTTACCTGCCTTGAGATTTGAACATCACTTAAGTCCTGAAACTTAAAAAACTTTAGCATCTGTCATTTTAGAATCATCAAAATGTTCTGTTCAGCATTCTAGTCTCATAATCTATGAAGGGTTCAAGACACAGAGCTAACATTTATTCATTTTATAAATTTATCTGCAACTGAATTGGTTCTAAATTTTAACACTGCAGTTTAAATAACCTGTAACATTTCTCTCTCCTCTCACCTCCAGGGCCTTTACTGCCGCCTGGGACTCTGCTAGCTGGCGGATCTGGATTCGCTGCACGTTTTCGGCCTGAGCTCCCGAGCTGTCCCTCTCTGCGCGGAGCTCAGCCACCTCAGCCTCCAGGCCACGGATTCGCTGGTGCAGCTGGGCCTTTTCCCTCAGCAGGGCTTCCACACGCTTCCCATCCCGCGCAGGGTCTGTGCTCTGCAGCTGCGCACTCAGCTCCTCCTTATCCCTCTCCAGACGCGCCAGCTGAATGCGGTACATCAAACACACATGAACACTAATCATCACGGGATTGTAACAGTATGAAACACTTGGCATGGATAAATACACTGCTATGTGTAACACACTAAACACAAAAGCAAGTACACTCTTACAGAAGACATACATCAGCACTGTAACGTATCTTCCTCTCTTCCAGGAGGCGTTCATGTTCCTCTCGCTGATGATCAAACTCCGATTTGAGGAAGGTGAGGTCGTAACGCAACTTATTGTATTCAGATCTGTACTTCTCTGCTTCCTGCGATAGAAACAGGCCAAAAAAGTGAGATTAATAAACTACTCTACAGGGAAGGACTGTAATTCTTTCTCATACCAGTAACAGAGACCTTTGTATGTAGGCCTGAGATGATTAAATCGCTGATAGTTTCCATGCATCATGATTGTCAATCAAGCTGGACGATATAAATATTACTATACACACTATCTGCGACTTTACACAAAAGTAATTATATTTGTTTTCTTTTAATGCCCATTAGTCCATGTCCTGAATCAGCCCTGATATGTCATTTGGCTTTAGAACACCCTGTGGTAGCAAAAAACGTTTCTATTTGCTGGTTAAACTGATAAAGCAGCAGATAAAGTGCAGCAGCCTTCCACACATGGAACAACTTCCCTCATGAAACATCAACGAGAGCCTAAACCACATATTCATTGTAATTTACATCTATAGAAAAAAACTATAGAAAAGAACAATGCACAGCTATAGTAACAGGAGCTTTTAGACTACATTACATGGTTAAGACTTAGCTGTTTTATAATTTAACAAGAAGCAATTTATGCACTGTAAACACGCAATTCAGTAGACCTATACTAAAAACTAACCAACCATATGAAGAATAACCAAACCATAGCACACACAGAGTTAGGTTCTGACCAGAAAGCATGTTTATTTTCTCAGGTTTAAGCAGGCATGGCAGGTAGTGTAGTGTTACCCCACAGCCACAATACTCAATCATTCAGCTACCCCACTGCTATACCCCCATATAAACAGCCAACACATCACACCACACAGTGTGAGTGTGTGCTATTTCAGGACAGATTTGCTATAGGATTGAATCAGATTCATTCTTTCCTATATCCAGTGAAATATTTTCTGCTGATATCGGCCCAAAACTAATATCCATCAGTGCAAATATGTCATCTTAAATTGCAAAGTCAACTATCCTAAGCAAATACTGGTTATTATTTTAACAATGAATATACTTGGCATGGGTTTCCATAGTTCATGCAGCCAATATATCTATTATTCAAGTTCCAAAAACCTAAACATGCATCACCAGGCTAAAATCTATTTCATGCAAGAGAAGTCTATTTGACATTAAAGCTTGAACTGAAGTATCACTTGATGCACGGTGCTCTTCAAAAGTATATTTACATACACTCCATAACACCCTCAACAAATCAAGTTATTTTATCTATCCTAATCGTATGCTAGTTCCAAATCCGCTCTTTCCTCATCTTAGTAAAAGTTTGTCCTCTCTTACCGGGGTTTACAGCTAGAGCTGTGATGATGATGATGTAGTTTCCTTAGAGTGAACCTACTGGAGTTCTCTTACCTCCTCTAGCTTACTGAAGCGCTCCCTGATAGGAGCCTCCATCTCCTGCTGGACCTGGGCTTTCAACAGCTCCAACCGCTGAGGGGTCATCACCTACAAAGGACACAGATGCATAAATCCCAATTAAAATCCCAACAAATATTTATCTATGAACTTGATACCTGGTATTTCTGATCATGATAGCATCAGTTACTGGTGTTCCTCTGTCTGAGTGAAAGAAAAGTGGAACGAAATAACATATAAAACCATCATTACCCACAACATGAAGCGTGCACCAGTAACACAGACCCTGGTGAGACATATTATTAAATGAATTCTGTTCTTTATCAAGTCTTACCATAAAATAAGAGAAATAACAGAACAGCAAAAATAATAGCACAACTGAACACAGAGTTGCACAATTAAGCAATTTTGCTGTTTCGTTCTGTGCCCCAAGTAAGCCTATGGGAGGTCATTTTTACACCTCCCTCTACAGAGCTTAGTGTTTTCCCTCTTCCAACATTCTGAGTTCAACACATTAAGGTCTTTGTAATTAGCCTGAATTAGGTGTGTTAAATGAGACAGAAATGTTAAATGAGGCTAAACTCTTCAGGGCTGTGGCCCTCCTGGAATAGGGTTTAACACCCCTGCTTCATGCTGCTTTGAACACTGTACAACCTTCAACTTGGAAACAGCCAATCAGTCACACAAATAGCCACTGCTAGTCTGAAATCTGGGCTATATGCACCTTACCTATATCTTCTAAACACATCTGATGGCATAGTCAAAATGGCAGTGTGTGCAGGTAAATAAATTTCTTTGCACCACTGTTTTACTTCACAAAATGTCATTTGTTGTTTCTTGCTGTGACAGCATTAATATAGGTTCCGTCTTTTCATCGATTTGCGGGTGGGCATTTGTGGATCAGAAGTTAGAAATACCGACTTGGAGATATGTGACTTCTAGGGAACGATGGAATGCAGCGATAGCAGCACAGATTTCTTAGGAAACAAAGGCTTTTGTTTGGATAAAAATGCTGGATCATTTCTTTCAGATACAACAAACAGCTGAAATATTATAGTTATTAGTCCTGTCTAACAACAGAAAACAAGGCACAAGGCACAAATGCACAATTCACTCCTTTAAATGTTATTTTCCTACCTGCAGTTTGAGTTCTTCAAGCTCACGAGTTTTATCCAACAGCTCTCCTCTCAGCTCTGCCAGCAGCAGCTGCAGTTTCTCCTGACCAGCCTGCTTCTCACTCAGCATCCTTTTCAACTCTGACTGCACCCGCGCATACTCATCCTGCAGTCTACACAGATATACACTTAAATCCAATAAAGCTCGAGACCAGGGGTGGGCAATCTGGTGATAGTTATCATTACTGTAAAAAATAGCATCACATTACATAACAATATGCTTTTCTGATCAATACTGTATTGTAAGATCTGTAAGATCAACTGCTGGTTCTTTTTTTGTCTGAAACAACTGATCGAACATCAGAACAGCGAATTATAATAATGCATATTGTGTATCATGAAAATGTGATGTTATATTCTTGCCTTATCACCCACTCCTACTTGAGACTATTACTTTGGCCTGTGATTTTCAACCATAAACATAATTAAACAAAACCACCAAGCTCATATTCTCTGCCTCACATAGTTGGACGTTGCGTACCTCGTGTGCTCAGCCTTTAGGGTCTGGTAGTTGGTTTTGTGGTTCTCGCAGCGCATCCTCTCATCGATGAGCATCTTCTGCAGCTCCATGTCCGAGCTGCTAAGTCCCACAGGCCCCCCTAGCAGAGCTGCCGCTCTTCCAGTCCCACCAGCTTCCAGGTTCGGAAACATGGCAGAGGAGG
The DNA here is from genome assembly GCF_904425465.1 of Colossoma macropomum. Lineage (NCBI taxonomy): Eukaryota > Metazoa > Chordata > Actinopteri > Characiformes > Serrasalmidae > Colossoma > Colossoma macropomum. The sequence continues at coordinate 27,886,922 of NW_023494792.1, read as the reverse complement.
ACTGGCCTGCTGCAGGGCCGCTCATCTTGTTTGCGAGAAATGACAGAATAAGAGGGTGTATGAGATTCTATAGCTTCTCCACTACCAATGGGACCTTCTTGTGACCTTGACAAAAGAGAACAAGTCCAATCCTGCCACTCCTGTTCTCTTAAGCCTCTTCAAACGAGAGGGAAATTGCAAAGGATTATTGCAGATTTTGTCAGAAAACTCTTGTTGAGGAGAATGGTCGTGAAACTAGGACCAAATCAGAGAAGAACGAAGCTCCTAATCAAGGCAGGTCGAGCACAATGCTCCTGTTACCAAGGCAGTAAGAGTCCCAAAAGGCTCTCGAGTGATTGCCCACTCAGCCACTCAGCTTGCACAGTCATTCTCAAGTGATTTCTCTTCATTTTCTGTTGTGGAAACGTAACGTCAACCAAGCAGCACACGGCAAACAAGGAGGGTTCACAAGTTGTGAGGGCAACTGAAACAGACAGTATGCAGAGCGGCACGACATGCACAGCTAGTTTATAGGATCTGTGGTTTTTGTTGACATCTCTTAAGTCCCCTCAAGTGGAGTAGCTACGTGATTTACCGGCTATAGCTCAAAAGAGGAAATCCAACACACTTTACCTAATATTTAGAAGCTATACAGACATGTTTTCCTGAACACATATCCTGATAGGTCTCTAAACTCTGTTTAAACGTGGCGCCTTTTGCCCGACCTTTAAACCGACCCAACAAGTTCAAGCCACTCTCGTTAGTTAAGTAACTTCGGTTAGCAAACTAGCGAGTGTTCTTGGTCACTTTGGCAGGCTGTGGAGATTAAAACAGGGAGAACGTGGCCTAAACTGTAAAGAATGGATGTTAATGGTGTATCTTCTCTTGCTGAAGCCGAACTAAATGAACGCTGTGTAATAAATATAACCTACATTACCTCCTAGCAACTACCAGACAGCACTGTCTCCTGCTCACATCCTCAATATGGCCGCCATCACTGAGTGAAACGCTTTCAAAATAAAAGTCCAAAAGTCACATTAATTGAAGTCTGGAATATGATAGCATAATTTGTATTCGTTTGCCTTCGTGGCTCTCATCCTGCTCATGTAACGGTTTAAGCAAGCGCTATGAGAAAAGTATAAAACATAATGATTTTAAACATTTTTTTTCTTGGTGAAACTTTTTTTTCCTTCTGAAAATTGGGTTTGTTCGGTGACACTAATTTAACAGCAGAGGGCGCCAAAATTGACCTTTTTACTTTTAAAGTCAGCTCCACCAGCATTGTGACTGTTCTGTAATCTTATTTTCTGAGGATGACTAAATTAAGATTAATTGATTGATTGATGAATGAACGGGTTGAAAGGATGAATGATTACGTATAGTTTGGGTCAGTGGCATAACTAGGATTTTATGGGCCCCAGTGAAAAAAAAATACAAACATTGCTTTCAACAAAAATAAATGACAGTGATTTGCTATTTGCTTGTTTACTTACCATTGTTATGTCTCAAACAAACAAGTAGATGTATTGAAATATGTATATGTATATATATATATATATATATATATATATATATATATATATATGTGTGTGTGTGTGTGTGTGTGTGTGTGTGTGTGTGTGTGGTGAGGTATGTTTATAAGAAACTGTCTCTTTCTGTGAGTCATGGGTGTAAATTTGTCATAGTATCTATATGTGCCGCTATGTGATGCAACCAACCACCCCAAGTAGTTTTGGAGTGTGAGAAACTGCAGACATTTCAGTCTGATCATATATGGATGTTTTTGAAGCTTCAGACTGAGTGTCTTTAAATAATGCAACACAAACGGCATTGTAGATCTTGGCAAATGTCTCCTTGACTTTCCTCCCCCCTGGAAGCCGACTACATCATGGTTACTTTGGCCATGTATTTGAATTCTCAAGTTTGCATGTTGGAAAAGTTATTTTCGTAGATAGATGTGGGTCTGTGGGTATGCTAAAACAGAGACAAAAATATCAACACACTAAGGCAAGTTCCTGTGTTTTTAGGACTGATCTGGAATAATGCAGCTACCTAGGATGTACAGCACCAGAATGTTGTCAATATCATCTAATCATCCATTCTAAATGAGTCTGTTATATTTTATTCATAATTCTGTGGTGTTTTAAAGTAATATCTGACAGGCTAAATAGCCCTGTGCTGCTATGGGCTTCAGATTGCCTTAGGTTACTGTAACTTAGTATTGTGACCTTGTGACAGGAAAATCCTTTCCTGTCATTTTATGAATCAGCCTTCCTCTGTCTAATAAGTCTCTGGAAAAAGTTACTGTATTTCTGTTTCCAGTCTTTGTTCTACCACTGGTGCTCGGTAGTCAAAACAAGACAATGATTGAGACAATTTGTATGTAGAAGCTGGCCCACAGCTACAAGATTTGGTTTTAATTAATGCAACTAATTGTGCCTTTTCCCGTTCTTTTGTTAGCATCAGTAAAAAGGGAGTATTGGAATGAGTGCAGAACAAATAACATTAAAATATCTGGTTCAAGGATCAGAGAGGAAAGCCAGAAAGTTTACATTCTCATGGACAGAAAAAAACGAGACTCTAAACATTCAAAAACCTCATTTGTTATTTTTATTAGGTATTGAAAGTAATTAGATGTTTTGGAGCGCTGTGTGGTTATCACCAGAAAAATGGGCCTCCGGAATGCCCATTTGACTACAGTGTGGACAAGGATCTTAAGACTTTTAGAGGCATGTAGTGCTCCAGGCAATGACTCATTGAGATTTCTGCTAAAAGAGTAGGTTGCATCTGTTTTAGCTCAGTCCAGGATGGAGATAGCCCGCTGGCTCAGCCATCGTTGCCCCCAACACCCTACAACAGCTCCACCCATTTACATATGTTTAGGATATGGCAGTAGTTCACTGGCTCAACCCCCTTCACGAATAGGCCGTCCCTCAGGATATTACACTTTCTTGTTGCACACAAACATCAAAGGACTTTTCTAGGACATATGTATACAAGTGCGTGCAGTTATGCTGGAAAACAGGAGGGCTTAGTTAACGTATGGACTAGTAGAATAAGTCAAGGCAACCGGTCGTCTCTAAATGTCTTCAAGATTTTACCACCACTTACTTTAATTTACTGATAGATGATTCAATGACACGGATGACTGAAACCTTCACAGATGTGTTTGTGCATAGTATCACCAAGGGCCGGAAGTAGTAGTAGTAGTAAGTAGTAAATCTTACCAGAAATAGTGAGCCAAGATAGAAGTATGGCTTCATTTCACCAAGATCGATGTTGAAAATATCCCTTGCTATATAGGTGTAAAGGAAATTGCTTCAGAGATGGTCAACACCAGAAATGTACCGAAGTATGTGACTGCTCTGGCATATCTTTCTGATCTGTTGAAGCATCCAGACCACTTCACTCAGCTGAGGCAGATTTACTGCAAACTCCTAGGATCATGCACAGCTTAGTTAGTGGAGGATCATTTTCTTATATAGCTCATAAATTCTGGAATTGCACTCCATAGAATATTAGGAATACATGCACATTAAAATCATATTTGTTACGGTTTGCATGTGGCTTAGTGTATTGTGTCTCAGTTTTGCCTGTGGTCTGTAATTGTGCTGGAGTTTTCAAATAAAAGGTGGTGTTATTATCTTTCCAATGTTTTACTTTTATTCCTGTATAAAGCACATTGAGATTTTGTAACTAAACCTAAAGTGCTATATAAGTAAAGATTTATTATCAATCAAGATTATTATTAATTTGCACAGGATCAATTTAAGAGCATGAAGTTTTTGAGTCTGTGTGTGTGACGTTAATACATAAAGACGCATGACTGGTCCGAAATACTCCCGCCAAATCCGGCTCAACACCTCTTACGTTTAAATGACTATTTCAGGCTTTTTGTTCACAGCAACACATGCACCATATTTCTGAGTGTTTTTTTTCTCCTGACTCAGCAAGTGCAACTTTTACCATAAGAAACCCAGTAATAGAAAAAAATCAACTTTTATTAATTATGATTCATTTTTTTACAGATCAGTTAATCAGAAACTCCGAGGAGCAAAGGCATGAAACTGTGATATAGAGGGTCTAAAGCAGGGGTGTCCAGTTTCAGTCCTGGAGGGCTGAAGTTCAGCATAGTTTGGTGATTTCCTTGCTTAAACACACCTGCTAAACCTGAAACTGCTAAAATGAATATGATCAAGAATATCACCTATGTCAAGAATATCACCAACTATGCTGGACCAGGTGGTTGGATAACGTAGTGCCTGCACATGCAAGATCAAAGGTCTGATTTCCCCGTCCAGACGGAGCGCCAATGCTGTACCTTTACCATTGTATATGTTACCACTGTAACGTATATGGCTAAGGCGCTCCGAGACCAGAGCTGGACACTCCTGTTCTGGATCTGATCCAGACTGAATCAGAACTGTTCTAAAGGAAAGGTTAAGAGTTCACCAAGAAAGAGCAGAAATCCCTCTAGTAGAGTCTTCTCTTTAGCTCAGACGATAGATCTCAAATTTCTTGGGCCGCCTGTCTCGGAGTGGGCTTGGCAGCAGGTTGGGCTCCTCGTCAGTCTCTGCAATAAGCTCCTGCGAGGTGGTGCTTGTATCTGTCTGCTGGCCCACCTGCTTGTCTTTGGGACAGTCTGCGTTGTAGGTTTTGACGTAGTTCTCCACGGGCCAGCCCTGGAACTCTGCAGGCTCGCTGCACACCAGCCCCGTGTGGGCCACAGCTGGGTGGTGTTTAAGCCAGTAGATCAGGTAGTGGATGTTGTAGTCACAGATCCAGGGGTTGCCCCCCAGAGACAGCGTCCGGAGGTAGTACAGGTCTTCCAGGACGCCGTAGTTGAAGTAGCGTAGGCTGTTGTTGGAGAGGTCCAGCTCTCGCAGGTACAGGAGGCCCAGGAAAGCAGCTGTGGAGTGTGGAAACAAAGGGGGACACGAGCTGAATGAGGTCCAGCGGATCTGTTGTTAATCAGTTGTTGATAATGTTGCTGAACGTTTCTGTCTTAATGCCATGTTTAGCCTATTATGCACTCATCACATTCAGAATTCTTTTAATTTGGAGATTGAATGGTTTCCATTCATTCTCTGTTTCTATTTATGTTTTTCATTAAGGAGCGATTGACAGTAGTTAGACAGCTAAACCAATGGAAGCCTCTAATTAGGGCTGCATATGTTCATTGTCAGAACAAAACCTTGTATATCCATTTTTGTAATTTTTAATGACATTTTATGAAGAATGGACCAACAGAAATGCTCCAAAATGACAAAAGAGTTCTTTTATTAACTTCCATTGAAAGTCAGAATGGTTTTTTTTTCCCTTTTCCTCTAAAGCTACTATTTTGGAGTTACAAGGTTTTGTTGTAACAGCAAAGATGTATTTATCCCTATTGTGATAAATTACATTAAAATACACTTTTGAGATATTGTCAGTACTTAAAGAACACTGACCAACTGCATGTGTCATTACAAAGAGAGCATATTTAGGTTAAAATAGGTTGAATAAATAGGTCTGTTTACGTTTAGGGCAGCTCAGTATGCATAATGTTGAATACAAAACATTGTATTCATAGTTTTTGATAGCAATTTAGGGAACTACTTTAGGTTTGGGAACCACTGTTCTATCGCATATGTACACCATTTAGATGCTGGCAGATTTTGCTGAGCATCAGTTCTGGTAGGCTTTTTAAATCTCAGCATGTGAAATCAGAACTCTGGTGTTTAATGTGAGGTGGCTGTATTTGTCAGTAATGGGTGGTCGCACCACAGAACTGTGAAGCAAACTTTTTTTATGAATGTGAAAACTTGAGAATGTGAGATTTACATTCATGGCAGTGAGAAGTAGGGGAGCTATGGCAAAGACACGTGGGAAAACCTTGAGACTTCACAGCTAGAATTATCATCACAGTCTTGGCCTTTGCATCAGTGACATTGCCAAGGCTTGTAATATGTATAGTAAATAAGCTCTCAAATCTTTTTCCATGCGCTGTGAGCATCCTGAACTCAGATGATCCAGATGTCTTTCTGGGTGTTTGAATGAATCAAGGTACTGACGTGATCCAACAAACATAAGTAATTTTGGTCAAAATAATGCATATCACCTTAATAATTAACCAGTAACTGTTAAAGATGCTCAGATGGATCCATCACTTCAGATTTTATCTTAATTCAAGCAGGATGCTAGGTTCTCTCCAATACAGTGCCTGATTTCTGTGATTCGCTGTCTGTTTATAGCAGGATCATTTGTCTAAATATTAGCATGCATGAAAAATGCTTGACACAGGGATTGACTATAAATATTGGGATTTGCATGATGACTAGAATGACTAGACTTCCGGTAAGTCAAGGCTGAAATGTTTAATTGTACAGCATGAATGGAAAGAACCTGTATGTAACAGACCGCAGTCTGGCCATATCCTTCCATCATGCCCCTCTGGGATTACTGAACTACACACCCAGCCTGTCGGTTCATTTAGCAAATCAGATTACAGTAGGCAACATTTAGTCATTTTTGGAAGCCTGGGTATCTTCTAATTATCTGTGAATGGTTGGCTTATTTTCTGCTTTCTGGAGGAGAGTGCTACAGAGTGCAGCCTTTGTATATTGTGCAATAAAATAAATTAGCCATTCTGTTAGTTGTTTTCATAAGACCGAGCTCTACCTAATGATGAGAGGTTTTAAAATGATTTTAATGAAAGCATTACTGTCAGCCTAAAGGGATCTTGTAAAAATGAGCGTAATGAGGCCTTCTCACTCTTTCAAACTCTGCAGCAGAGGGTAGAAATGTCTACTCAGCAAGAAAGCACATAAGGCTTGCAATTTTACTGTATCCCCAGCTTTAACGAATCCACTTTAACAATGTAAAATAATAGCAAGTGTGAGGGTTTATGGCTTTTTGGTTTGCACAGGGCTCATAATGTTTCATTGCATGTGCTGTACTGATACCTTCAAGACTTCTATGTGTTTATCAACCTGGCATTTTTTAATGTAACACATACATGCAAGTCACCTATCTTGCAACGTGACACCCAACAACTCCATACTTGGGTTTGGGTTCAAACCAGAGTCTTGTAATCAAATCCTCTACCAAATGTATTCTTTTTTTAAAACTACCAACCTGGGTACTACATTAAGGCCTTTCTGCTTTTGCGTTCCTTTGTTTTTTGCATGATCATATCGCCATTTTTGACAGCAACACTAAGTATTGTATATCAGAGCTAATATTGGGGATTAGGACTATCACTATCAGTTATATTAGTAGTCAAGTAATCTACTGATTATTTTGACGAATATTCATGTAATCTGACCACACAATAAAAATTGGTTAAACTGAACAAGAACATAACACAACCAAAATATTGAAAAATACATATAAAGGAAACCTTTGAAAATACTTTACATTAATACACTATGTGACAAAAGATAGAAATATGTGTGTTTCTTACTGTAAGAAACACCAGTACAAGAATTTAAAAGATGAATTATCAGTGTATCTGTAGGTATCAGCAAATGTACTGTAATGCAATGTCATTTAATGCCAACAAACTGAGAAATTTGGAGAAATCTGCTTCGGGCCAGTCATTTCATGAACTTGTCATGTCAGCGCATATCATTATAGAGCAGTGTTTCATGTAGAAATCACATATATAAGTAATATTTGAATGGTTTAATGTTTTGCTAGTGTCAAGCTTGCAGTGGTTTATCTTCACCTCCCACACAGCATTTAATACTGCTTTGGCCAGTTCTATGTAAACATGGTCATTTGAAGAATTTGAAGCCTGTAACAGAGATTTGAGTGTTATATTCTTTACTTACTTTATGCTTTTTTACTTTAGTAACTTCATGTTATTGGGGCAGCCTGTTAGCTGTCTCCCATGTTGTTCAGCCAAAACCTAGTTAAACAAAGCCTTTTATAGTAAAAGGCTTTGTTTAACTATATATATATATATATATATATATATATATATATATATACACAGTATATTGCCTAAAGTATTCGCTTGTCTGCCTTCACACTTATATGAACTTGAGTGACATTCCATTCTTAATCCATAGGGTTTAATATGATGTCGGCCCACCCTTTGCAGCTATAACAGCTTCAACTCTTCTGGGAAGGTCTTCCACAAGGTTTAGGAGTGTGTTTATGGGAATTTTTGACCATTCTTCCAGAAGAGCATTTGTGAGGTCAGACACTGATGTTGGACGAGAAGGCCTGGCTCACAGTCTCCGCTCTAATTCATCCCAAAGGTGCTCTATTGGGTTGAGGTCAGGATTCTGTGCAGGCCAGTCAAGTTCTTCCACACCAAACTCGCTCATCCATGTCTTTAGGGACCTTGCTTTGTGCACTGGTGCACAGTCATGTTGGAACAGGAAGGGGCCATCCCCAAACTGTTCCCACAAAGTTGGGAGCATGAAATTGTCCAAAATCTCTTGGTCTGCTGAAGCATTAGGAGTTCCTTTCACTGGAACTAAGGGGCCGAGCCCAACTCCTGAAAAACAACCCCACACCAAAATCCCCCCTCCACCAAACTTTACACTTGGCACAGTGCAGTCAGACAAGTACCGTTCTCCTGGCAACCGCCAAACCCAGACTCATCCATCGGATTGCCAGACGGAGAAGCGTGATTCGTCACTCCAGAAAAAGGTCTCCACTGCTCTAGAGTCCAATGGCGGCACTTTACACCATTGCATTCAACGCTTTGCATTGCGCTTGGTGATGTAAGGCTTGTAAGGATTGACTCTGCAGAAAGTTGGCAACCTCTGCGCACTACGTGCCTCAGCATTCGCTGACCCCGCTCTGTCATTTTACATGGCCTAAAGCCTGAGTTGCTGTTGTTCCCAATCGCTTCCACTTTGTTATTATACCACTGACAGTTGACTGTGGAACATTTAGTAGCGAGGAAATTTCACGACTGGACTTGTTGCACAGGTGGCATCCTATCATGGTACCACGCTGGAATTCTCTGAGCTCCTGAGAGCGACTCATTCTTTCACAACTGTTTGTAGAAGCAGTCTGCATGCCTAGGGGCTTGGTTTTATACACCTGTGGGCATGGAAGTGATTGGAACACTGGAATTCAATGATTTGGATGGGTGAGTGAATACTTTTGGCAACAGTGTGTATATATATATATATATATATATATATATATATATATATATATATATATACACACACACACACACACACAATCTGTAACAGCAAACATTTAATTTTACTTTAAATACATGCAAGTTGTAACCACACACATAAGTGCATTTGTTAAATCCTGCTGGTGTGGATTTTCTCTTTTTCAGTCATGCTCACAAAAGCAACTTTAGTGCTAATAGCACCCCTTTTGGGGGAATCTGCTAAACACGGCTTGTGGATACTCTGATTTTCACCCAAACTGTGAACTACACACTATGCCGGTTCATAGAGAATGTATATTTTAATTAATTCATTTTAATTGAGTAATCAACTGAAATCAATTGTTCACAACAGCCCTACAGCTAATAAGATTGTATAAATGAGGAGATTCCTCACCATGAATAGTACATTTTAACTGGGGCCCAATGGGAGAACCCAACTCTGTATTTGTGAAACAGTCCCTTAGCCACAAGAGCTACTCAACCAAATGATCTCTCGACGGCTGATGTGTGTTCTCTGCTAAATCAGTCTATGTCCCATTACACTAGTTTACCTGTGTCAATGCGCTCCAGACCGTTGCTGCTGAGGTTCAGAAGCTTCAAATCTTTGACACCAACAAATTCTTTAGGCCTCAGCTGTGTGATGTTGTTAAAGGACAGGTCCATTTTCACAATGCTTGCTGGGATATCAGTCGGAATAGTCTTCAGCCCTGAAAAAAGAACATTTATAAAATGTTAATGTCATAATTGTACTTTCAGGAGATAAAGAGCAGCAGATCAGACCTTTGATTGGCTAACAGCCAACAAATAGTTTGGTTTTATTCTGGGAAGAGCTGTCCAATAAAATGATCATCTTTGAGGCATTGGAGCTTTGACAAAACATTGCATGGCAGAGGGTTTCCAAGGTCACTTTAAAGACCTCTGTGTTTTAAAATGATTTCCAGCAGACTAACCATAGATGGAAACATCTGCCACAGTAATTGCTGAAACCTGTGTACAGTTTTGTCAACGTTGGTGGTCCATAAAAGCCAAAACTTATTCTCGTAACACTTACTGATAATGGAGCTAAAAAAAAAAGATTATCTATGCCATCCACTGTGTAGGGGATAGAGAGCTGAAACTAAGTGCTAAGCACAAAAGAGGTAACAATCAGTGTCTATGGAAATCTCCCTTTGTTTATTTTACGAGTATTCTTGGCTTTGCATGTTCTTAAGCACGGCCTGCAAACTTGAGTGGGATCCAACGAACTGTTTTAGCTTTGTTTATTTATTACACCATTACACCATGAACTGCTTGAAACTTTATGGCTCTACAGGTTTTAACAGAAGCATTTGTGGCCCATGTGAAACATCAATCATCTGGCGACATAAGGAAATGTCATCAGGAAGTGACCATGTGGGCAGAAGAATCAGTGACATGTAAAACAGAGTCGGTCCATCTTCTTCCCACGACCCCAACAGAACACCTGCCTTATGGCTTTAGTGAGCATGCATTATCAGAATAATGTACACAAACTTAATAGATCCCCCTCTAGTTTGACTACGGTACTTACAGCGTAGTGTTCATTTTTCTCACCGTGTCTAAACAGCTTCTGAATGATGTGTAAGAGAACGTACAAGACATTACTTCAAACGAGGGAAAAGCCTGTAGATGAAATGACTAAGGCAGAGCTATCGCTCTTCCTCTGTTTTTGCTAACTCCTCCAAGATTCCTGTGCTGGAGTTTCACTTTTCAGCTGACAAAAGAAATCCCTAGCCAGTTATCCGTTAAATCCCAGAGCAAGATGACATCACGGCGCAAGAGAGTGCTGGAGTTTCACGGCAGTTTCCCTCCGCTGACTCACCTTTTCTGAGTGGGGCAGAGAAAGCCCAGATTCTTTTGTAATCCATTCAACTTAAGGACAAGCTCCTATTACTCAGGCTGGACCAGTTCTGTACAAACCTGACTGTAATACATCTCTCTGTATGGCCACTATATATTTCAGTGCAGAAAGTCTGTGCAAGTTTGTAACCATCACAGTCAGAGGGCTGACAATAACTGATATTTAAAGCTACACTATCTGGTGAACCCCCATAGGACCACCACAGCATTATGTGGGTGATGGATCATTTTCAGCACTGTAGGGACACTGATGTGGTTGTGGTGTGCTGATGTGTGCTGTCCTGGTCTGAATGGATCAGACACAGCAGGGCTGCTGGAGTTTTTAAACACCTCAGTGTCACCGCTGGACTGAGAATAGTCCACCAACCAAAAATATCCAGCCAAACAGCGCCCTGTGGGCAGCGTCCTGTGACCACTGATGAAGGACTAGAGGATGACCAACACAAACTGTGCAGCAGCAGATGAGCTATCGTCTCTGACTTTACATCTACAAGGTGGACTGACAAGGTAGGAGAGTCTAATAAAATGGACAGTGTGGACACAGCGTTTCATAATGACAGCAGCACTGCTGTGTCTGATCCACTCGTACCAACGTAACACACACTAACACACCACCACTGTAGTGCTGAGAATGATCTGCCACCAAATTTAGACCTGCTCTGTGGGGGTTCTGACCATTGAAGGACAGGGTAAAAGGGCTGTAACAAACTTTCATGATGAATAGACGAACAGAAATAGGCCAAAATGGCACGTCAATTATAGGGGCATTAGACCGCGGATAATGATGGACCTGACTAACCAGGGCTCCCCCTGAATGGGGGGCCCTATAAAGGCCTCGGAAATAATTGATTTTGGTTTCTAATTCTGCTACTTTATGTTACTATACAAATAAATTATACGAGGCTGCATTTTCCATGATCATCTTTTAAGTTCTACTTATGTACCTGTTGTTTCTGTTTGATCCTCAAGCTGTTTAGCAGTTCTGACCTGGTTACAATTAAAACCAAAATCAGGATTTTCCAAATGAAAGGAGTGGAAAGAGCGAGAAAGAAGGCAAAAAGAGGGCAGACAAATTCTGACCTGTTCTTTCAGGAAACAGGTGAGCCAGAAGTGCCAAACTGTAAACATGTAATAGTAACATAAGCAAAGTCCTTATATGACAGTCTGTTCACTCGGCAGCAATCTTTGCAACACTGCTGGCTAGTTATTTCCAGCCATACAAGACCTTTAAATGGGTAGAGACCTAAATATTGGAAACTGAAGGTCAAATTGCTGTTCAAAAAACATATTTGATATTATTAGTTTGTAGTTTTTGGCTCAGTAACACAGAAAAAAAAGGGTTCTCCTAGCTACTATATTTGCTGTACTATTTTCCACAACGAGGGAGGCTTTCCCCAACACACAAGTCAGCCCATCGCCATCAGAATGCTTGAGAAGCCATTTTCAATTGTATTGTATCAACCACTTCATCCAAAAGGACAGGAGGATGGACTTCTTTTCAAGTAATGCCCTGATCAGAGGGTAGGTTATTTAAAATCTCATAGGCCGCCATGCCAGCTGGTTTTATTCTGGCTGCCGTTAACACTGTTTGTGTAATGTGGATCAGAGGGCCGAGGTTTAAGAGTCACGGTTCGCTACTGGCCATGGGCCAGGTTTGCAGGGGTAGGGAGGTGGGCCTGGAGAAGGCATGGCCATGGTGGAGAGCACCTCAGAGCCACCACCAACATTGACAGCGCCGCCTGGTATAGCGTAAGACTCCCCAGTGCCGCTTGCATGAAAAACACCAGGGAAACCCTGCCTGTGTCAACAGCACCACTTGGCATCTCGGAAGGTCTCCTGGAGTTGCCATTGCCAGGTGCCATTGACAATGCCGCCTGGTATCCTAGAAGGCACTGGGAAACCTCCTGCTGTGCCGACAGCGCTGCCTGCCGCCCCAGAGATGTGCTCAGGAACAGCTGCCCCAATCCTGGAGGAAGCCAGAAAAGTGCCTAACACCTGGGAGGGCCCAGGTGTTAGGCACTTCTACAGGTGAGGCCCACACAGTTGCCTGGGGCTTCCAGGGACCAGATGAAGCCAGCCCCAGACCCAACAGCGCTTTCAGCAGCGGCACTGCTTCTCTTACCCCACCTCTTCTTGGATCTAGCCACCAGACCTCACCTCACCTTTGACCTCGGTGGCTGTGTTCTAAGGGGAGGGGAATGTGGCGGTGGAGAGACGGAACCGCTGCCTAGCCCCAAGCACATGTCATGTGCTCTTCCTTCAATTGCGCACAGCTGCACTGAATCAGAGGAGGAGCATAGACTCTTTAAAACTGGCTCTCTCTCCAGCCCTGGCCCCTCCCTCCGCCACGCCACAATATATTTAAGGGTTTAAGTTTATATATTTATATTTAAGTGTAAAAAGTTTTTCTCTTTAGAATTTTCCTCTAATTACATGAATTGTTTTGAAAAGAGACCAGGTTTAAGTGTAATCTTTACTGTTGTCAGCTGTTTTACCCTTAATGCATTCCAACCAACCACATAAAGAAATACAGCATAATAAATATAAGTTGTTTTTTTTTTATTTCGTTGAAAATGGATGCATGCAAGCTAAAAGTAGTGCACTGAATTATCTGTGTCATTTTCAGTGTAATGCCTACATAGAACCAATAATAATTTTCCAGTTTATCAGCAGATAACATATTGGTTGCCAATATATGATGCATATGCAATGTTTTCCCATCATATTGCCCTTAGAGGAAGTGTGAAGAATGCTTTTGGGGTGATTTGCTAACAGACTGGAGTTGGGTATTTTAAGAAACTCTCTGGAGATGGAGCAATGATGTCAGTGTCCTTTCTATTGAGAGACAATACTGTATAGTGCACAAAACACAAAATTCTTTGTTGCCAGGCTGAAAGCTGAATGATGCATTTCACTGCCTCTGACAGCCTTTTCATTCAACTCTTCTCTTGTGATCAAAGCCGGCCTGCTTCCTCCACTGCGTACCATAAATACATAACAGAAACCAGCATTGAAGGATTTAGTAACTATGGAATCAGTGAAGCGTCACGGTTAGGAATGAGATTATGGATGTGAACACAAGGGGACCTTATGTGGAATCTGCTTCTGCTTTGTTGCTGATGTCCTGGGCATGGATCTGTTTGAAATACTATATTGAAACTCAAGGTTTTGGAGGAGTGATAGGGTCTTGATATCAGCCTGAATGTGGCATTTATGTAGCTTCTAAAGGAAAAAACAGATGTATTATCTGGAAAACATTGTTCCATTTCTTTCCCGAGGAACTTATATTTCATTGTCGTTCCTGGCTGGACTGCCAATTGTCTGTTTCCAGACGCTCAGATGCCTTTCTTCTCTTATATAGTGCCTTTCATCATGTACTTACTTGACAAAATTGTAAATCAGGAGGCTCAGGAAGGAGGATGATGAATCAAACATAGTGTCCTTAACTTCATCAGGTTATTATATACTGCACACTATCAAGGTGAGAAAATCAGCTGTAAATTACTTGGTTAAAAAATAACCTTTAAATATCTTTTAAATAGTGTAGCAATTAAATCAAGTTAGTACCATGTCTTCGGAGACATACCACCAAAAGCCAGTGTTAACTCAGCTTGCAGGGGGCAAAAGTTAATGACAGTGCATGTGCGTAAAAATGTTTCCGTGAATACTTTCTTAAAGCCCTCTTAAAATCTTAAGAGATAGTGTGCAGCGTGAACTGCTGTTGCTTGTTATTACTAGTGCATCATTAACTGGTGCCCTGTTTTAAGGGAATACTGGTGTGTTTCATTTGTAGGCCTTGTAACCAGAAGTCTATATGACACATATACCCTCTCGGAAATCACTAGCATGTGCATATACATACTTAAAAATGCTGACTGATACATGTTTGGTCACTACTACCACTGTGTATATTATTTAAACACAAGAAAAAACTGTAATGAATTAACACTGAAACTTGCTTCTCTCCATTAAGTTGACTAATTAAAAGCAAAATTTGAAAACAAGACTTTCTACAGGTGAGGGATATGAACACTGCAACAACTGACTGCTAAGAACATTGAGTGTTGGGAGCCATTGGTTGTCCTCCGAAATATCCAAGTTCTTTCTCACTGTGAGACCCTCATGTGCGTCAGCTTGCATGGTCCCTCACGGACCCCCGTGTTAATGTTAGCTACTGTACCAATAGCTTTTTGGCTTGTCTTGCTAACAGCTAGCCAAACTATAGCTACTTAAGACTTTAAACTGGATTACACCATTGTTTGTGAAGTACCTTGGATATATTTTAGGTCAAGAAAAGATAGGATAATCCTTTAGTAGTCCCACAATGGGGAAACGCATGTTTTTAGAATTTTATTGAGAAAAAATATAAATAGACCTACTCAATAGTTCGATCTTTGGTCATATTACATGTTAAAATAAGTTTATACGTTCTACAGAGAACAAATTTCAATATGGCATTATTCTGCAGATTTCAGTGCACAATTTCTGTGTATTTGCTGAGTTTAATATATTGGGGAAAAAAAATATATATATATGTTTATTTTAATGTGTGAAATTCAGCAAATAATAAGTATGTGTGCCTTACCTGTGTAAAAGTGTTTTCTCTGTCGAGAATGTGTGAACTTATTTTCACTTGTACGTGTACATTTTTGGTCACCCAAACGTTTACAAATGTTTAAAGTTATAGTTAAAATTTTAACTCTAGACTTTATTTCTAGATTCTAGAGTTTGTATTAAACATTGGACTAGAAAATATCAGCAGTGAAAGACTGTACAGAGAATTTCACTGCAAATTGTTTTTCAGCTCTAAAAAGATGATGGGTTATTTAATCTGTGCAAGGTCAATTAGTGGGTCAGTGCCCAACTAACCATTCATCATAAACATAAAGTTAACTAAACTTTATGCACTTCTTGCAACTCAGCCTCAGAAACAACATCAAGCATTGCCGATTAAACAGACAAAATACGGCTGAAAAGTCACTCTCACCTCGGCCCCTGCAGTCCAACAGTGGTTTGGGGAAGACATAAGTGTGACACAGCGATGTCGCATCAGGGTGCTTTTGTATCCCTGGTGGCCTTGGGTGAAGTTCTTGAGCCTCCACAGGGGGTGAGCAAAGCAACTTCGCATCCAGCGCTTTAAGCTTCTGCCCCCTCAGCCCTGTCGGCTCAGCGCACTTTGCAAAGTTACCCATGTAGCGGTTGCTGGGCACCTGCAGGAAACGCACTAGGCTGTCGAGCTGGCAACTGCACTTCCAAGGGTTGTCGTGGAGGCGCAGGTAGGTGAGCTGCGGCATGGGGACGAGCATGGCCTCGGTGACCACCTGCAGGAGGTTGTGCTGCAGCAGTAAAGTCTTGAGCTTTGTCAGGCCGCTGAAAGCACCCTCCTCAATGAGCAAAATCTCATTCTGCTGTAGGTCCAAACTCTGCAGGTTCCTAAAGTGGCTGAACGTGTTATCCTGCAGTGCCTGGATCCTGTTCCGTGCCAGCAGCAGGTGGTCAATATCCTCTGGCCATCCTAGCAGGACGGCGGTCAGGCGGTGGTCCTGGCAGTCCAGAAACTTGTCTCCATCCTCCATGTACTCCTTGCAGTTGACTGTAAAGCGCTTGACGGCGTTTGCCCTCCCTCGGCCCCGTGCCTTGTCCCGCCTCCTCCGGCCTTCCCTCTGTGCCTCGGCCCCTCCAAGCACCAGAAGCAGCAGCAGGACAGTGAGAAGCCGCATGGTGGGTGTTGCAGCTGGCTCACACGTTTGAGCTGAAGCCTTGGAGAAATCTCTGTCTGCAGCTTAGAGAGCTCAGTGCAGTCAGAGTGCACAGTACAGCTGCAGTCCCTGATCAGAAGCAAACAGAAAGCAGGTCTCTTTCAGACAGTGGCATTAGGCCCATTGACTTTTTGTGAAAAGTAAACAAATATATCAATAAATGCCTTCATAAACTGGTTTGACATAGCCCGGAAAGTGGAACAAGCATATAGGGATATCGCTTGTCTACATCAATTAACATAAGGGCACCAGGTTGTATTGGCTGCATTTTAGGTATTCAAATGTTGTTTGAATATTTCCTGAATGGTTAGACCTTGAGCAATTTGCAATTTGTAATTGTAATTTGTCATTTGTAATTGTAGATGATGTAGATTGTAGATAATTTAGTTCTGGGCCAGGTCCTGGCAAACAGTGACGGGTTTTGAGGTACAATGACCGACATAAAAAGTGCACATCAAGCTTCGATAACAGTCACATGCTTATTAATGCCGTCTTTCACTTGAGTCCAAAACCGATTAACTGCTACGCTGCATACAATTTTTAATTGGAACCAGCTTGATTTTCAGTGTTGTACAAAGGTGGTAAAAATCAGGCTAGCTAATTAGAGCTCATGGGTGCAGTCCAAACAAATGTGTGTTCAAGGTTCAAGTAAACCTGTCACGCTCATGAAATTTTAGCTGATTATTAAATGTAACATAAATAATTGTGATTAACAATTTGTCTGTTTTGTTTATTTTATGTGACTAATGAGGCACAAGTCTAAAGCAGCTACATTGGCTTTTTAGCTATGTTGCTTAGCCAGCTATTTCCTTTGCAGCTAACAAGAGATGACACACTGCACTGCATTGTTGTGCGTAACAAATGACTACAGTTACACAGTTAACCAAAGCTTACATTTTACAATGTAAAAATGTGAGCTAAAAACACTGCAAGCTTACATTCTAAAAAATATTAGCTATCAAGTTAACAAATAAACATTCCCTCTAACCTGTTATAAGTTGGAACTTTAGGTTAGAACTACAAATGTTTAAAAAAAGAAGTGATTTCTTTTATTGTTGCAATGTATTGTGAATGATGAAAATAATGAGTGTGGAAAATAATTGGGTTGATCTCAAATGATTCCCATCTGGTGATTATGTAAAATTGTGACAGGCCTAGGTTCAAGGTTCCACTGTGTTTCATCTGAAAAAAATGATACCTGGGGTGAATAGGTCTTAACAAAGGAATGAGTGGTGTAACCAAGCCTGTCACTTAATTTTCTGAAGCAGTCATGCCATTGCTTTATTTAACTGATACCCCCTGAGAGATTCCATGAAACGTATTTTGCATAACATTTTTTTGTCAGTGCTCTCAGAGAGTGCTGAACACAAAAACACGATACCCCAACCTTTGGACATTTTTTATAGTGTGTTTTCCTTTTTACATTTCAAGCATTTGCTGAGGAGAGCTCGAACATTCATCTACAGGCAAGAACTTCCATTTCATAAACAGATCTATTTATGAGTCTTCTCATCACTGCGAGCAGATAAATAAGGTCCAAGCACAGTTTACAGTCTCTTACCTGAGAGGCACAGAGTTCCTGTGAAAACCTCTTATGTAAACATGAACCAGAACTACCCTGCAAACATGGACCTTAAATACCCTTCGGCACAAAACGCACTGCTATCTGAGAAACAGGTTTCGTTTCACAGTTTTCTGATCAATAGTGTAGAAACCATGCTGATGACGTTGTAAAGCATGACATCAGTGCCGTATCAAAACGTCTAGAACTTTTTAATAGGCCTTAAATGCCAGAATAATTGCTTTTCCCTGTTAATACAAAAAAAGCAACTTGTAAAAAGCCCATTTCACTGTCATTATTATACTTTATTCGGCCCATGGCCCCTCAATAAATGTTTCCATTGTGGGCTGAGGCGGTGTCTATTTATGGTTTAACACCCTAACAATGACAAATGATGACTCCATGTTTTTTTTTGCAATGGCAGTTGGGACATCTTGCTCTGCTTGTGAGCTGCTGTCTTGCTCTGCCCTGCAACACTGAATCATAGGTCCCTTATGTGATGTTAGGCAGCAGGCACGGTCAAACCGCCTGCCAAGCCACGACCTCCTCCAGCTAACTCCATCCAACTGTATCCAGATCGGGTCTATGGCAGGAACACATCAAGATGCACTGTAGATTTTTCCCCTCGGCCGACACAGGTTCAGCAGATGTTAAAAAGACAGATTTATCATCTACCTAAGCCTGTTGTCTTGTCAGTGAGAAACTGAGCTCCCTCTGACTCCAGGAAGGACAGTGTGAAGTAAATCTCTGTGTAGGCCTCAAGCTCTTTGCCAGTGTGTTCAAGTGGAAGGTGAAGCTCAATACCAGACCATTTCAGTCTGCACCTCGGCTAGTGTAAACCAGGCTAACCCAAACAGGCATTCCAATGAGCTCAGAAGCTGTGGGCTTCGGGGGCCGTTCAGGGCAGGCTGTGCTCTGTGGAGAGAAGAAGTCTGCTTGAAGCTGGTGCTGGAGGTCCGGCCGAGCCAGTGTAAACACATTGGCATATGAGGAACACATGGAGGGATGTGGGTGCACTGTCTGAAGTCTGGGGGAGTCCAGAGTACTGGTTTGGCCTCAGATCTGAGAGACTGCTATATGCAGTGGGAGCCCACTAGGACTGCAGCAGTTAGTTGACAAAGTTGATTAGGCCTTGATGTTGTTAACTTAGAAATTAATATGTTTACTTAAAAATGAATACACTCTATGCAATGCCATATAAAGTTCATATCATTGCTGTCATTAAAAACCACATGTCTACATGTCAAATTTTACAAGAGAAGGAAAAAGTATTCTTAAATTTAATGTAAGTTAATGTAATGAGATTTTTTAAAAAGTCATTTTGGATAATTTTTATGCATTTAATGTTCACACGATGTAATAGGCGTCTGCTTATTTTCAAACGGTGCATGTCTGATGCAGAATGTTTCTGCATAATTCAGAGGTTAAAGCTGCGTTGTTATAATCAAAAGAAGCAGCATTACTGAGCCAGGATTTTAAAAATGTGCTAAAATTTGGTGTGCTGCTGCGGTTCAGCCTAAACTAATACAAAAGTGTCATGGTATTTATCGCACCACATGCGAAACGTTTTGGCTCTCTCTGAGTACTCTTTCAACATGCTCACAATTATCATATTCATCCACTCAGGGAAGAAATCCAAAGCACAAATGGTGTTCCAAAACGTTCTGCACATTCCGTGCAATTAAACATTTCCAAGGTCTCCAAATCCCAAAAACTTACACAGTGCAGCTTTAAGATGTAAAGTTATTCAGAGTGGTTTAATTAGAAATGCTCCATTCTGGAGTCTAAATAGTGGCGATAGGCATTTGAAGAGCTTAACGTCTTTAAGCCTTAGGCTTAATACGTTGTTTTACTATAGTTTTGCGAAAAGGTTTTGGCCTTAAAATTAATTTTTGAAAGGCAGGGCATCGTAAGGAAAAATAGTCTCCACTGAAAACTTCCTTTTTTTGGATTTAGCATTTTGAACTTTTTCACAACAAACCACTCTGAATGACTTTTTATCTCACAGCTGTATGAAGAGATTTGACTGCTATATTCTACAGGAAGCAAAGGGGCAGATATCGCTTCTATAGAACCATAAAATGAAACTTTGAATTATGGCAGAAGCTGGAACTTTGAATGATGGTGGTACTGTGTGGTGCTAGATAAGAGTGTGAAGAAACCACAGAAGGCATAGTGGTTCAGTTGGTCAGTTAATTGAATAGAAGACAGTCTTTATAAATAACTGTCAGCTTACAAGCTCTGCACAGACTGAACATATTGCTGAACATATTTCTGCTGAACGTATTCCTCTGCAAAGCCGGTTATGTAACAGCTCCTCCCCCCAATGCACTGCTCTCACACTCTCTCTGTAATTTACTCTGCTCCACGAAATCACCAAATACAAGTTTATCAGCGAACTGCACTGTACAGGAACTATTTTACTGAGCGCAGCAGCATTACAGATCAATAATTTAGAGAAACGGTTTTCACAAATGCTTCCAGAAGCCTATAATGTTGGCAGAAGGATGACAAGGCTCTTGGCAAGGTTTGCTGCTGTGATAGATAACACATCCCTGAGTGCGTTCCTTTATGGCTGTTTTCACAGGTGAAGCTCAGTTAAATATGCAGCTTTAGATTTGCAGAGTGCTTCACTTCAATAAAACTTGGTAATAGTGACATAATGTGAATAGTGTATTTCGCTGATTGAGCACCAGCCAATCCATCACAATTTTGACATGGTAAAACAACACCAGGGCCCATATATATATATATATATATATATACATATACCCCTTACCCCTTAGAGTAAGAATGCTTTTCTGTTTAGAATTACATGGACTTAAGGAGGCCTGATCTCAGATCAGTGATCTTACTTGAAAAATAGGGGCCCAGGAGGTCTTCGTGGTTTGGTATCTGGCTTGCACACTCTCTGCAAGATAAAAGAAGACCGCAAGCCAGTCAAAGTGCAGCCTGGGTGGGTAAATGAACTCTCCTTCTCTCTTTCTGAACTTCTGTATCTATAGTGAAAGTCCCAGTGTGTAGACATGGGGGATTTAGCACGCTCTGGGTTATATAAACTCTTCCCAAAGAAGCTGCAGGCATTAACAGAATTGGAGCAGTAGTGCAGTTCAGCCAGCACAAAACAGTACATGTGCTTTCATCTTAAGCTTCTGCTTACTTTAATAACACAGATGCTTGAGAAGTTCTGCAGGGAACAGGGGAACTGTTCACAGTGCTATGAAAAAGGAACTTAGGCAAAGTGGAGGTTTTCTCCCTTCTAATATAACTTTGAGCGATCTGAATGGGCTTTCTTTTCTTTTTTTTTTCCCCCCGCAGTGGCCACTGTGTCTACAGTGAAGAATTCATCCCACTTCCCCACATTCTCCCACACACAACTACACCCCCAAAACCATGACCAAATACATCCATCAGCAAAATCCAGAGAGAGTGTGGGAAGGACAGTAAGACAAAGAGAGAGAGAGAGAGAGAGAGAGAGAGAGAAAGAGGGAGGGAGAGGGAGGGAAATTGGGAGTGAAGGAGGGAGGGAGAGGAGCTCACGTAGCCTTCAGTGGTTAATTAAAACCATTTGAGCTTTCTCGCAAGGAAAGGAAAGAGGGCCATACAAGCGCTATTTTCATTTTTTTTTATTAAGAGTCCAGCTACTCACAGAGGGTTTTGCATAACAGTGTTTTGAAATTAGACATAGAAAGCTAAAGGCGAGATAAATGCAATCTCTTCCCTCACTCTGCAGACATGTATTGACTCATTCAGACGCTTAGCAGACGCGTCAAACCCCCCACCAGCAGGAGAACAACCGGAAAAAAAGTTGGAATGAAATCCCTTTGAAACTGTTCTTTATAGTCTACACGCTGTCTGCTTCCACACAATTCAGTTCAATTCAGTTCAGTTTAGTCCAATTAAGTCCAAATCAATGAATCCCTTTAAAACTGCTCTCCATAAACTATACGCTGTCTGTTCACACAACACAATTAAATTAATGTATTTCTCTTTTATATTGAGATTACTGTATTGACTACAAAGTAGACACTGCTCAGCAACTTTTACATTTATATCATCACTGTCCAAAATAAACATGTATCTCCAAAATAGTAACTTCACAGGAGAAGGCAAAAATGTTATTTAATGTAACTTTTAATGTAAGTTAATGCAAGGAGTTTTTCTATTTGATCTCGATGCATTCCTTTTGGTCCATTCATCATGAAAAATTTCACACTGAACAACTGCCGTGTTCAAAAGATGTAGAAAAATAAGTCATTGACAAAAGTGGAGATTCTTTTTTTGTTTGTTTTTTTTGGACTGCGACGTAGAAATGATAGTTGTAGACTCTACTTCTGACATGCAAGAACACAGCAGACCTTTTAACATACATTTCAGAGCGATTACCTGAGACTGTTCCTTATTACTCGTCTGAAGCAAAGTGTTGGAGAGCCACCAAACACATTTACGCTTTAAGTGAGCCCACGCTTGCTAAATAAACTCTCTGTGCAAAGCCTGGCTCCAGCAGATGCCCATATTCCAGCAGAGGAGGTTGGTGCTAAAGTTGCATTGGAGGCAACGTGCGTACGAGAGCCATTGTACAGTGCAGCTTTACAGCAGACATCAGAGTGGAGAGCGTACTGTAACTTCTTATGCACTGGCAGTGCTGGACAGAATTACTCCCCCCCTCTGCAAACACACACACACACCCCCACCACCCCTCCATGCCCTCCCCACTCAATCAAGCATACACATGCACATGTACCTGGTCACAGGGAAGCTCTGTCAGAGCGTCATCCAGTCAGTGTCCAGGGTTCCTCTGTCTTTGTGCTGGGTGCTGGAACAAAGCCTGCTCGCTCAGTTCTGCCCTAGTGTGTCTATATACGTGTGTATGTGAGGGGCTGTGAGCAGTCTGGTTTTAAATTACAGCGCGAGTCCTCAGCGCAGGCAGCCTAACCCTCATATTCAGCAGAGGAATAACTTGGCCCACCTCCAGCCTAGCCTAGTACTATTCCCTCTGCACTCTGTTACCGTGTTAATGAGCTTGTGGCAAAAGGGCTTGAAGATAAGTCTGATTACACTGGAAAATAGTGGCTGAACAACTGATTCTCCTTGACTCAGATGTGTTAAAATGTTTATCAGGAATAAAATGTGTCAACACGATGAGTCAGAGGTAGCCCATATGGCAAAGTTGCAAAATCATGAAAATTCAAGACATTTTGGCAGACATCAAGAGTTTTTGTGACATCTGATAACTTGGAACTGACAAAGTAATGCTATATTTAAAAATCCTATCAAAATGAATAATACAGTGATTTGTATTCAACGTTGCACATATTGTGCTGCACTAGGTCCAGTTAAACAGGACTAATTATGCTTTTTTGTAATCAAACATGCTGTTGGGATGTGTTTTTTAAGTACTGACGACATCCATGATATGCTCAGAAAAGCTTATTGCAACATATTGTGAGGTAATTTATCACAATAATGATGAATATTGTCAAATTGCCCAACTGTACGAATAGTGTCAGAAGTAAGTAATCTGACAGTTGTTCTTGTTGAAATGATGTACAGCTCTAAACAAATGTTTGGGTGCTCCAATATCTACTTATTTGATGAGTTTAACATATAAAAAAAACATAAAATATAAAATGCTCAATAATGTCTGCACAGCCCAGATTTTATGTTTTATTCTTTTCCCCAGTATGTTAAATACAGCAAATAAACAGTAAGTAGTTAAAATATGCATTTTTTGTTGAAGATCACTTAGGAAATCAACAAAAAATGTAACATAACCAGGGACGCTCAAACTTTAACACATTTCAACTAAGTAAATTCCACGCTTCACTGTTTTTTCCAGTGTTGCCTCCTACCAGCTGCAGTCAAACCAGAAAAACTCATTCTTTTGGGTCATAAAAAATGGTTTTGGAAAAGGAATTAATATCATCTCTGAGTATTATCTTGAGTAAGCATGCTGCGCTTTCAGCATCTGTTCCAAAGCATTTTCTCAAAAATGATCTAGTGTTACAGAGTGTGCGCAATTAACGTGCCCGCATAAATAACATTCCTGCCAAAAGATAAGTTGACTGCCTCTGTGCTTTCAAGTCTGAGATGATGATCAATGGAGTGGCCTTGAGTGTGGCATATTTTCTGCATTGGCCAGCTTAAGTACATTAATGAACACCCTCACTCTGCTCACTGGTCTTCTGCAAAAAAAAACACACAAAAAAAAAAACAGAAAGAAAATAAGAGCAATCCTGTTGGGGGATCTCTTCTGTCAGTGTGTTTCCAAAAGCTGTTTGTAACTGTCTCCGACTGGCCCAAATAAGAAACAGCTCCTCTCCGGCTGTGAAGCATAAATATTTTAAATGTGAATGAGAGCAAAAGCAGGTAAGGTCTGGCCTTAACTTTATCGGTGCTGTTTAGAACGTCAGAGGCGCATGCTGTTTTTAATATGACTCTCAGTTAGTTTTCTCTTTCAGCGTGACCCCATTTGATCCTGTCCCATTTGGAAGAAAAATATACAAACCCGATTTGAAAAAAGTTGGGACAGTAGGCAAAATGTACATGAGAACAGACAGCAATGATGTGCAAATCCTTTCTGACCTGTGTTCACTTTAACGACAGGATATCAATTAATTAGTTTTTTGTTTATTTATGCTTGCTCTAAAAGTTGATGCCTGCAACCTGTTCCAAAAAAAAAAAATCACATTTCCTCATCCCCACAGTTTGTTGACAGGGGTTTTATGATGTATTCCAGCAAACAAATTAATCACAGAAGCAAGTCTGTTTTTAATGCAGTGTCATCTGAGGGATTGATGGTCACAGGCATTCAGTATTGGTTTTCGGCCTTGCCCTCAAACTTTTGATGATAGAATGCAGCATAAGGGTTAAATACCCAAAATTCAATTGTTGATGAATATTGAATCTCATTCACTAATATGTTCCTATATTTTTTCCTTGAATTTGTTCTTGAGTAAGATCCTAAGAAAAAGTCTACGTCAGATTCATGATGTGTTCTTAAAGTGCAGAACTGTCCACACTTTTGTGCTCTTGAGTGTGTGTAGATTCTGTTCTTACCTCAGAACAAATCCCAAATAAAGAAACACTGGTGAATGTCAGAATCTTCATTAATTCTGTGTAAGTGGGTTTTAAGAAGAAATTTCTTCTTAAGAACAGTTGGTTAATGAAGCCCATTATTCTTAAACTCTTGATGCATATTTCTGGAAAAGTGTCGAGCCTCAACCCATCTTTGCTCATTAAAAAGCTCATAAATGTAGTGATAAAAGAATGGAAAAAACATTTGCGGAATAAGCTATTTGACCAAAAATTTGGAGGATCACATATATCACACTGGCTTCTGTTAATATTTGATTTATCTCCATTCATAAATCTTCTGTTATCTCAAAGGATACATCTACAATTCAATTGTTGTTTTGAATCTGTGCTCCAGCCTACTGGGTTTGAAGTGAAACAACAGCTGAGGCTACAGTACAGAATGCCAGCTTTAATTTGAGGTTTTCTTTCTTTTCACACTTTCCACATTCCATCACTCAGATTCAGGTTAATTACCGTCTCTTCTGTCCACTCTACAGGACTCTACAAGCTTTTTTGTGCTTTTTAGCAAGTGCCAACATGGTCTTTCTGTCACTGAGGCCTGTCAGTGGTTTCTGTCATCTCTTTGTATTAGTCTTTGTCACACATTGCCACACTGGACCATTCCAGCTTCACAAAAGTTTTATTACTAGTTTTATTACACTGATTGAGGAAATGGCCTAAAAATTCATAGTAACAAGTTTCTTAAATGTAGCGTTGATCCAACATATATTTCTTAAAATGACACGGGAATGTTTGATCAGCAGTATCTAATGATTTAACTCATTAATTATTATCTTATTGTCATTATTTTATTAAAAATTTGGCATGTGCTTGAGTACAGAGTAATGGTCACTGTCCAAGTAGTATGTACTCTGAGTCGTTTAAAAACATTATCCGATTACAACTGAAAACAAAATCAAGAAACAAAAAACAACACAGGGATTCGCTGAGGAAAGAGTAAACCAAAAAAACAAGAACTGTATATACAAACCCAATTCCAAATAAATTGAGACAGTATGTGAAATGCTAATAAAAACAGAAAGAAGTGATTAGTGAGTTCTGTTTTGCCCGTATTAAATTGAAAACACTACAAAAACATAATATTATATATTTTACCTTATGAACTTTGTTAATGTACGCTCATTCCAAATTTCATGCCTGCAACACATTCCAAAAAAGTTGGGACAGGAGTGTGTACATCACTGTTTTACATCACCTTTTCTTTTAACATTTAGCATTTGAGGATTGAAGACACAAACCGATTCAGTTTTTAAGTCAGATTTTTTGCCATTCTTCAGTTATACAAGCCTTCAGCTGTGCTTTCTTCATTTCTTCATCACACATTTTCAGTGGGAGACACTTCTGGACTGCAGGCATGTTACTGTAACACATGCAGAATGTGCTCTGGCATTGTCATGCTGGATATTACTGAAAAAGACATCATCTAGAAGGCGGAATATGTTGCTCAAAATGTTTCAGCATAAATGGTGCCTTCACAAATTCGCAAATTACCCACTAATACCCCCCATACCATGACAGTCCCTGCCTTTTGAACTTTATGCCAGTGGCAGGCTGGATGGTCTTTTTCTACTTTGGCCCAGAGAACAGAAATGTCCATTATTCCATAAACAATTTGAAAGCTTGATTTGTCAGACCACAAAAACATGTTTCCGGTGTGTATTATTCCATTTCAAATCCAGAGAAATTGGCAGCAATTCTGGGTGCTGTTGGCATATGACTCCCATATAGTACGGTGTGCTTAGTGCAGTATTGCACTTGTGAATTCAGCGACAGGCATAGAGGGTGAAGTACATTAAATCTTTGCAATTACTTGTTGATTTTTAAACTGTTGGATTTTTTGCTGATGCATTTCTGGCAAAATGGCAAGCCTCGACCCATCCTTGCCTGTAAAGGACTAGGCCTTTCTTGGAGGCTTTTTATATGCAAGCATAATTGCTTCTGTAACGAGGCAGAATAACTCAGACGCTCGCGGTTAAAAAACGAGAATGAGAATTAATGTTAGAGTCGTAATCCAAACTCGTGGTCAAAAGACAGGCAAAGGTCAAATCCAGCAAAGACAACCAACACCAAAAGACAAACATAGGGCAAACAAAGTCCAAAGGGCAAAGGCAAAAGAGCAAAAGTCAAAAACAGCAAACAGAGTCAAAAAACCGGAAAAATCACAATAGAGAGAAGAATACAACGCTCAGTAGCTCTTGGAAAAAGAAGCAATACCTCGCAACAAACTAGACTGAAAGCCTGGGCTTTATACTAAACTAATTATGTTAGAACACGTGTAACCAGTTAATACTCAGGAGACTGAGAGCGGTGATTGGAGCAAGATGGAGGACTGAGAACCATGTGATCCCCCTGGGGATTCTGGGAATTGGAGTCCCTAGAGGCCTCTGAGCTGAGGGATGTGTGACAGCTTCACCTGTTTAAGATGTTTGTTGAATATTTCACAATGTTCCTAGTCTTAAATCGAGTTTGTACAAGTAGAAACTGAGCTAATCATAGGTGAAAACAACACAACGAAATGGAACACGTGAATGATTACGAGTGGGAGGGGCCAGCATGAGGGCAGAGCCTAAACAAGAGTGTCATGACACCACCTCCTGAGACAAGTAAAATTGCCCATCAGTCTTGTCTCTCACAGCCCCACAATGCCTAGACATAATGTACTGAGGAATATTCTTTTATCCATATCAGGAAACATCACTTCAAACATTTGGTGAAAAACTAATTTGCGTGGATTTGGTGTAGCAAACAAATCAAACACATAGACAGAAATCAGGCCTTCCCTAGAGATGTTCCTCAGCAGATTCAAAATGCATTATTTTGCAGCTGTTAGCAGGGTTGCAGACCTTGCACAGTGATCAATCTAGACTGAATATGTCCACAGCTATTTGCAGCTGTGTAGAATGGAACATGGAGATATCCCAAGATCAGTCCAGTGCTGCGTTCTTGGGTAACTGCCATCTTACTGTAGTCCCATAATTACTGTAGCTAGTCTGAGAATGCCCGGTAGGTTTGCATTATGGCTATAGTGAGTAACTCCCTGTTTCATCATGTTTGACTCCATAGGACATGATGTCATTAATCAGGCATTCACAGGCAGATAGATTTTTGGCACTAGAGAGAATTTATACAGTTTTACCTAACCCAACCTCTGATCCGGCCAACAAGATACAATCTACATTTCAAACCTTCACATAATTATCATCAAACAATTAGTATTAAGTATGCGTTATTAACTAATACGTGGGTCTCGGGAGAATTCTAAATGAGATTTTAAGTATATGAGATTGCTGATTAGGCGCTGATGCCTAATTTGTGGATTACAAAATATTCTGCAGTGCAGTATGTCTTGCCATGTTGGGTGGTGACAGACAGACTTATGGAAATTTCTCTTCTCCTAGGAGTTGTCTACACGGAGGTCATGCAGACAAGCCTTCCATGACCGGAAAATTCCTCCACTAATCTCATGCTGGTGAAAGGAAATATTGTGTTGTGAGGGGAATGCCTAGAGCTTGCTTGAGCTCGGCTGTCCTTCTTTTCTCACTAACATTTTTTAGAACAACATTTGTCCAGTTGAAGCAATTAGGCATTGCATTTCAACATTTCGCTTCAGTTTGTCAAGCTTTGTTTTTGCTGCGACTTTGACCACCATCAGTTTGGCTGTATGAGGACTGTGGCCTTTGGGCTGGCTTTACACAGTGAAGTCTTTATGCAACTTTAATTGCTTGAAAGCTACAGAAAATTTGAATTGCAAAATGTGAAGTGTCCTGCAACTCATTTCAAACCAAGCCACAACAGTTGCAAGTGTCTGTTTCACGAAACAGCCAATGACACATCACATGATCAGATCGAAAGACACTCAAAACCAGTTTGTTAAATCAATTCACAAGAAAATAAAACAGAAGATGGCTTATTGTGTGGTCGAAAAGGACACCCCCCCTGGCTGCGTGAGTCATGTTGGTCGTTCTTCTGCTTTGTGAGTTATCTGAGCCATGACAGTACTCATGAGCTTCTTGAACGTGTCTGTAACCAGCTGCATTAACTAGCCAGCTGATGCTAACAGCTGTTTAAATGGCTACTGGTGCCTTTCTTATTCTTCTTTGGCCTACTGCTATGATTTACATAGCTAGGTTTGTTTTCTACTCTCTTGATACCCCCTAATTTTACACAGAGCTCAGATTAATTTAGGATCCAGAGGACAACATTTTGTCAGAAGGGGAGACTGAGATGCGCTCCTTGAGGATCTTGAGCATTTCTAGGACAGGGGGAACGAGACACCAAGTAGATTAAAACCTCAACGGCTACTTAAAAAATTATTTTACAAAGGCTTGACATACACACAACAGATTAAAAAATGCAACATATGGTAATGAATTGTAGATAGATATATAACTGACCAATATGCAGATTTAGAAGAAACAAACAGCATTGACATAATAATGTCATGATAATAAAAATGTTTGTATAATACTAAACTTATATTAACTATATTAAACATTCAGCAAAGCATGAATGAAAAAGATATAAATATGATAAAACATATGGCTTAAAACGTTGACGTTTTCTGAGAACTGTGTGGATATGGCTAATGAGTAGCTTGATTGACAGGTCTCTGTCCAACACAGATGGAGAGAAAGGCAAAACAGCGCGCCAAGGAATGGACAAACGGATGTGCAGGCTGATGGACGGATGAACAAATGAACAGATAAAGCACTCATAAATGAAGAAATGGACAAACAAACAATATTCGTGCATGGATAAATGAGTGAATGGGCAACAGGCAGCTACAGACAGGTGCTCTAGCTTACTAGCCTTTTGGTTATGTTGGGTTAGTTGTAGTTCACTAAGTTTCTCTGAGACTGAAACTGTTTTGTGTGGGCGGGGCAGAAGACATCAGCCTTGTGATTGGTAAGGGGAATGCTTATGTAAGCATTACCCAAGATTAGGACTACACAGTTTATATTTAGAGGAGAGAAACGTGGCGAAATATGTTGGTCATTAATTGGTCTTTGGAACATTGTTCACAGGATGTACTTAGTAGGTGTTTACTGTTTACAGCAAGACATAGATTAACCTAATTAAAAAGAAAACACAGATTTAGGTTCCCTGGGTCTTTAAGATGATAAAAACACTGCAAATCTGTAAATAACAGCTTGTTGATGACTCTATAACTATATAGTGTAACTGTTAAGTAGCACTGAAATTATGCTGCAACGTGCAGTTAGTTGCATGAAAGTTTCACCATGTAATGCGAGCCTTGGGGTCCTCACTTTTCTAAGCTGGGCTGATTAGATCCTGATGCCACTTATAGTGTTACTTTATGTAGACTCCTTCCACACAGATATGGGGATAGGGATATTTTCAAAAACGTTTGTTTGTTTTTATTTTTATTTATTTATGTATTTTGCGACACAATTTTGCATTTTGAAAACAGTTTCAAAAAGAAATTTTGAAACTTTGTCGTCTATGTTTTTATGTGGACACATAAAAACATATCTTTCTGAAAATGTTGACATCACATCATCAGTTTGTGCATGGTTGTTGCTGTCTTTCTGTGTTAAAGCTTCAGGACTCTGCATACCAAACGTGGCTAAATGTCCGGGTTATTGTCAATAATATCAGATTTGACTGCTTAACTTGGCTTAACTTTATCATGACACAATTCAGCCCACACATATAAATCACTTGGTTTTGTCATTCTTTGTTTTCTTAGCACTTTTTGAATTAGGCATTACGTTTCCAACATGCTGTCCCCTTTTCTTCAACTTTGTGTTCCATGTTTTGCACAATACACATACGTTTGACGTGAAATTCAATCATCGATACACTGCAGAGGGGAACCCTCAGTCCATATATGGAAAGTAAGCTGCAAAAACAGCCCCAAAAAGTAAAAAACAACAGTTTTTGCAAAAGATTGACTATATATCAGTCTTAAAGGCCCAGTAACTCAAACAACTGGTTAATTCTGAGGGATGAGGAGAGGATGGAAAAAGGTTGTGTAAAAATAAATTATGACTGTTTGGTACATAAACCTACATGAACATCATAAGTGGACCCCATGGGAAAAATAAAATCCAAGAAAAATGTAGGATCTGGGACCTTTACACACAACAAATCATCTGCATCTTGCAGCTGCCGTGACTTCCACGCCACTACTGTTCAGAGGACACAAGACAGAAGTAATCCGATTGCAATGTGCCCTGGATGTGTTTACACCTGGCTTTTCATGAGGTGAGGTGAAATCTGAAAGTGATCCGACCACCAAAAACACATTTTGATGCAAGGTGAAAATATATAACAGTCCTCTCAGTCTATGAGATTTGCTCTGCTGTATGAACAAAGCCTTTGAGTAAAAAGTGATACAATCACTCA
Source organism: Colossoma macropomum (assembly GCF_904425465.1). Taxonomy (NCBI): domain Eukaryota; kingdom Metazoa; phylum Chordata; class Actinopteri; order Characiformes; family Serrasalmidae; genus Colossoma; species Colossoma macropomum. Next base: position 27,855,148 of record NW_023494792.1, on the reverse strand, counting down.
AAAATGAAGGCAAGGCTGTTGTTTTTTCTCCTCCTAACAAAGGATCTTGCAAAACAACCGAGTCATCTTTAACTGGGGGGTTGTTCAAACACATGTGTTGCTAAGTCTGGACTGTTTCCATTTCCTTCTCAAAGGTGACTCGCCAGTGAGTCTGTCTCAGTGTGATGCCTGCGCTGATTGAAAGCAGGCAGCTGCTCTGGAGGGAAGATGGAGACCAAGAGGATCGTGGGGCAGGTTGTGGACTTGCCCGGCCTGCAGCGTGCAGATGTGCTGTCTCTCACATTACACACACTCTACTGTGAACAAGAGAGCTCACATCGCAACATCTGAGGGCTGAGGTATGTGTGCTTGTGTAGATGTGAGGAAGGGTGGGAAGACATAAAGCTCAGAACAAACAACTTCATTTGAGCCATTTCTTGTCTCATCCAATGTGACAAGCTGAGTTAATGTTCTTGATAATATGAAAACAGTTTGGATGCACATATATGCATAAAGTAATACTAATATATTAGTCCTGTGCAACGTCATGGCTTTTAAATGGCTAGTAGGAAGCTTGAAAAAGAAATTTTACATCTGACCAGTCACTAGATTGATAAATGAAGCTGTACAAGATTCAAAAATAACTCAGAAAGCTATACGACAGTTAAGTGTAATATATTATTTACAGTGAGGAGAAAGTATTTAAACCCCTTTGTTTTTATTATTTAATATACTTGCATTGTATATATCCATGTCAAGTGTACATACTTAACATCTTTTTTGACTTAAGATTTTTAAAATAGTATGTATTTATAAGCATTAACAAAGCTACATTCAAAAAAATGTAATTCATACGTAAGAAAGTATTTAGACACTATTTTAAAAAGGTATCTGCAAAGATTACATAGAAATAAACCACGCAAAAAAATGTTCTTGTTCAAATTGGGGTCATTATAAAAATTGTTACCGTTGGTTGGTAAGATTTGCTGAAGGTGAAGGAGCTTCCCAGAGTTCTCAAGGATAACAATATTAAACAACACTCAAATGGGAAAAGCTACAAGGCCTTGAACATGCCTCTCAGCACAACTGCTTCAATACTATGCAGGTGGAAAGCCAGTGGGGCCACAACTAATCATCTCCGGACATGTGTGCTGCACAAGGTTTTACAGCATGCTCTCAGACTGATGATAGAGAAAGTAAGATAGGAGCCAACAGTCACCTGAAAAGAGTTTCAGGACAACCTGAAAGCGTCAGGAACAACAGTTACACAGAGCACAATAAGCAGTGAACTGCACCACAATAATCTCCATTCCTGCACCCCATGCAAAAAAAAGAAGTACAGCGATGTACAGCTAAAATCTGCACACAAGCATTTAGACAAATAAGAACCATTTTGAAACAATGTTCTCTGGTCAGATGAAACAATAATTCAGCTTGTCATGTTTGGAGAAAAAAGTTGATCCCAAGAACACCATACCCACAGTTAAGTCCTAAACTTGGAGCATCGTGATGTAGGGATGCTTCTCTGCAAACGGAACTGGGGCGTTACATGTCATCAAAGGAAACTTCAAAGGAAAGATGTAGGAGAATTTAATCTCATCAGCCAAGAAACGGATTCTGGGACGAACGTTTCAACAAGATATTCCAAACATTTAGCCAAAACAACTCAAAACTGCACGGAGTAGCCAATCTCCTGGCTCAAATCTCATTAAAAATTTATGGAGGGTTTCAAAATTGCGCATTCAGAGGGACATTTGAAATCTTGGGGAATTGAAGATGGAAGCCAAGAGGAAGAGACCATACACTGAACCACAGTGCAGTAAACAGCAAATTACTACTTTTCCTTAAAGGTGTAATTACCACCAACAGTTTTGCAAAAAAGTTAATTTTCTAAATATATCTTTTTATGTTTATGAATATATTTTTTTGTTTACATTTATAAGTAAAAAGTCAAAAGACATCATGTGTGTAGATTTGAAGTGGATATATGCACTGTAGGTACATTACATAACTTTTAAAAACACATTATCATTCCAAAAATACTTGAATAAAATCTTGATCAAAACATCTAAATATATATTTCCATATTCTAATATTTAAATCTACATTGATATAGTAATTTTACATCTATTGAGGGTCCGCTGTTACCCCTTGAGCCTTGCAGATGTATGGATGGTTGAAACCTCTGTATTTCTCTTTAGGAGATGTTTGTTGCCAGTTTCAATGGCTTCCAGGCACCACTCTTCACGGGATGTCAGCCCTGTTGCTTCAGGTTGTGCCACACTCTAAAGGCACAGTGAGGAAATATGTTCTCTTAGATTAATACTTCACTGTAGTTTTCTTAAGATGCCTATTATACTTCAGTGAGTTTACACAGCTGGAAGAGATAATAGTCTATGCCTCTTTTACAGTGAGCTACAGTGTTTAGACCACGCTGTAGGAGTGGCTCTCAGCACGGCTGTGTATGTACGCTTGTCTCCATGGTCCACGTGTTGCAGACTTTGATTTTTTTAGCCGTAGCTGGCTGGAATAGTAGAGGTTGGTGTTTGTGTATTTTTTCTTCCAGAATAGAGCTTCAGCTCTGTGCCTGAAACCTGCAGTCTGTAAAGAGATCCTGTTTAAAACCAGCAGTTTACAATTTCACAATCCTTACCAAGGTTTAAGGCATAATTAGAAAGGATTGCCAAAGGTAATGTGGAAAGGAGCACAGGGGACATGGAATGAACACAGCATTAACAAAGTAAACCATCTTTAGACTTCAGGCTCAGGTTTCAGAGCATATATCAGTAGTTCAATTTTAAAGGAAAACTCCAGCACTTTTCAGCCTAATCTCTGTCTGACACATCTGTAGCTTATGGTCATTTACCACGGACAATAATTTTCCTGTACTTTGAAAAGAGGAAAACTGTTGACCCAAAACACAATTATAATCAAATCCAATGGGCAGATGCTGAGGCAGAAGATAAGCACCTGCCCAGTAGCTTTGAGTCAACTTTTTTCTGTATGGGTGTGGAAAACCATTCCCGACACGTAGAATCATATACTAGAATTAAAAAATTGGCAATTTTTCTTCTTGGATTCATCTCGGATTCTGACAGCAATATGTTAACATTTTGGCTTAGTATCTCAAAATTCTGAATATTAAATAGTTTTCACAAAACATTGACTTATTATTGTATCATTTTGATGTGTATCTACAGGAGGCCATTACCGTTACCAGCTAGAGGAGAAAAACCGCTGGTGTTTTTTTCTCTACTCTGTTTCTGGCAGCAGTTTGTCAAAATATTGACTTAGTGTCTTGAAATAATGACTTACTTTCTCAAAACATTGGTTTATTGTCATGAAATAATGATTATTTTCTCAAAATAATTGTTTATTATCTCAAAATATTGGCTTAGGGTCTCAAAATATAGTTTTTTGTTTTCAAAATATTGACTTACTATCTCATAACAATGACTTATTATGCTGAAATATTATTTTCTTGAAACTTATTTTTTTGACATATTCAAAATACCAAGAATATAAGTCATAATTAAGATATACTATGTCAATAATTTGAGAACAAAAGCCATTATTTGGATATGCTGAGTCAATATTTTGTAAAAATAAATCATTTTTGACCCCCTAAGACAAAATTTTGAGGTGATAAATATTTATTTTGAGAAAATAATCATTATTTCATGACAATACGCACTGTTTGGCTTAAAGAAAGTGAGTCATTATTTCAAGACACTAATGGCCTTCTATAGATACATCTCAAAATTATTGACAGCCATAGACTGTAGGCTGAAGATGGGGCGGATAGAGACAAAGTTGAAAAACACTGAAGTATTCGCTACCACATCCACAGCTAATTGGGAGCAGTTCTGTGCTAATTGGGCTTACTGTAATATGACAATTGTAGAACAAATCTGTTCCTTGTTACAGTGTTTCAAAACAAGGCAGCATGTCCGGAAGATGGGCTGTTATAACACAGAGCATGAAAGCTTCATGTGTTGCTGCAGTCAAAGGATGCACTGACTGAGTTCCTCTTTAATCCTGCCTTTTACACTGACTGGGGCAGCCCACCCCTAGCCTGTCATTTTCACCATATTACATGTAATTGGACGTTTTGCTCAGAGAAAAAAGCAGATGGGTTGAGAAGTTGGGATTAAATCAAAAACAAAGTCATAGACTTTAAACCAGCATGAAACAGCAGCTACAGCTTCGCCTAGCTTACAGGAGAGCGTTATGGTTATAAGCAATAATGGAGTTGCCTGTAGTGACCGGTTGGCTAAATGACAGTTCAAAGGCCCCTGTGTGACCCTTTAAGTCCAAAGCAAAAAAGTGCCTATTTCTGTTTTGATCTTCCCTTCTCCTTTACTAATGTGGTTTCCCAATGCTTTTGTTGCAATTATTTTTTGTGAGCTAGCATTTGAAACACACACGAAGAGGAATAGACTCACACTTCACTCATCATTTATTAAAATTGATCAGCAATAAGCCTTTAAAGATCTGAACTCTGTTCATGTGTACATGTTCTCTTAAAACTATCTCAGGACATATAACAGTAAAGGCAGTTTGGTGCTCTTTTATACAGTGATAGAAAACACAGTAGCACCCAGAATGCTCCAGTTCCACATACTGTTACATTTTTCATTTGACATGGATACACACACGCATCTCAGCTACTGTGGGGGCAAATGTTAATGAGTTTAAAAGGACAAAGCCAAAGTCTCTGAATATTTTGTCAACGAGATGTTAGGTTAGATAGTAGTGTTGTGGTGCTCGAGTTCAGTCTCAGTCTCAAGCCTGGTCTCGAGACCATAAATGAATGGTCTCAGTCTTGTCTCAGTCTCAATATCATTTTGACTCTGTGTTGTCTGGGTCTTGGGGTAAGGTGGACTTAAATACTAAACTTTTTTTCCTGTTCTTATTGAATATCAACAAACACCCACTTCAAACAGAATAAAACAATCTTTTCTCCACATGTTAATATAAAATCTGTTCACTGCTGGTTGAGGATCTAATTGATCTTTTCCATAATGGCTTAACTGGGTATTATTTGTTTATTGATGGATCATTGGGATAACCTCAATTTTGGAACCTTGTTTGCCTCTAAAAGATACCATGCAAAGTTGGACTATGAATATAATATAATAATATTTAATAATGTTTATGCAATGTATCTGGTCTTGGTCTTGACTTGACTACTACAAAGTCTTGAACTTGACTTGCATTCATGCTTTTGACTACAACTCTGTTAGATTGGGTTAAATGCAGAGTTGGGTAGTTCAGGACCAGGAAGTAAAAGTCCTCACCAGAATTTTGTTCTAACTGCCTGGACACCTCTGCTGCTGGTTTGAGCTAATTAGTGAAACCAGGCAGTTGGAATAGAACCTTGGGAATGATTTAGCTTTCTGGACCTGAACTGCCCACCTCTGGTTAAACGGTGATGTAATGTGTATTTCTCGCCTGCTGGGTCAAGATATTCCAGGCTTGATAATGTGCTGTTTCTATGGGGATGTTCTCTTTTTTTTAGATCTTTTGTGGTGCTTTTAGTGTAACCACAGTGCTGGTGAGTAGTGAGTGTCAGTGCTATAACAGCGTGCCATGTTGTACTGGTGGCTCATTAATGTCAGCCACAGTTTACAGCAGAAAGCAGGCAACTCCCTTCACTTCTGGAGGCCCTAAACCCTGAGCAGGGCCCATAAACACTGAAAACAAAGATGTCCAGAGCAGGAGAACTGCTTGGTTTACATTTTGTTTTTTAATTTCTGTTTTTATTTTTCTATTAGTGTCTGTTTCTTTGATTTATGTCCTTTGATGTAGTATGTTACTTTACCACTGCATGTGTTAAAACACGATAACTACTTCTTTCAATATTATATTATATTATATTATACATTACAATTTTTTGTTATTATTACTAAAGCATCAGTATCTGCGAATCTTGGTCACCACGTTTTTATGATATGCTTCAATTTGTCTTTTGCTGCATTCCACAGCGCTGAATCACAGCTGGTGGGTTTCTATGTTGATGCTGTCAAAAATGATGACTTAACTTATTGAGGGAAAAACAAAAAATGTAGCCTGTGTGAAAGTTGTGACACATTTTGTGTCATTGTTTCCAACATGTTAAACTCAGTAAATGAATAGAAATTTTGCACAAACATTTGCAGAAAAATGCCATATTTAAGTTCTCTGTAGAAACAAAATATGTAATTGGACTCAGGGATGTTCAAACATTTGCATATAACTGTATGTTTTTTATGCTTTCATAATGTTCTTGAAGTGCATCTGTCTTCCACTTGAGCCAGTAAGTTAGCTTGCTCAATCTCACTAGCAAGCTAGCGATCTCAAGTAACTTACGTTCCTATGTATGTTTTAAAGTTTGCCTTCCCCTTCGAACAATGCAAACTACATCCAGTTCACATCTGTCCTCCAAATCCTGTCAACAGTTATGTGTGAAACTAGATTTTTTCCTAGAGCCTTATATTTAAGCCAATAGCAATCTAGGAACTTTTATTTTGTCATTTTAATGTCTTTGCTCAATAAACTTTGCACTGTAACTACTTTTGGATAGTTTGCTTAATCTGGCCTGGGAAAAGAGAGGCTTTGAAGGCCTAACATACTCCAAACTGCCTATTTTCATACTTGTCATGTGCTGCCACTGCAGATATTAGACTGGTCATGAGGTTAGGGGCCCACAAAGAGGGTAAACAAGGCATGTGAATGTATACATTAGTGAGTGAGTGATAACAGATGGGCAGCCTCTCCCACACTCACTGAATAGCATTCAATCAGCCTCTATTGTAATCTTTGCACTGTGCTTTGCACTGTGCTAATAAGACGCTTGCAAAGGTGGTCACATCATTTTCTTCAGGGCAAGTTGGGATTCATGCAGCCTCCACAAATCAGCCATCAGGAGTTTCACAACGGCGTCTGGATTCTATTGCACTCTGCACAGAGGCTCTGGCTTGCCAAGAAATAAGGCCGTAAATCCTGCCGTGTCATGTCTCTGCCTTTATGTGATCCCCTAGAAGAAATGACTGTCTTGGGTTTAGAACAAGCTCCCCTATACCAAAATTCCTTTGCAGCATTCCTACCTGCCCACATGATATAGCCACCAGGAAAATGAGGCTAAGGTTGAATGATCTCAAGCAATGCGTTGTAATTATGACCGTAAATGTCTCTGTAGATTTATGAAATGTTACTCTCCTCCCAAATGACATCCCCCCAACTCGACCCTGCTGGAGGTGGAATACTTTAGTTATTCTTTCACGTGTGAAAAACTTCCATCATGAAAATAAACACTCCAGCATTGCATAAAAATGTGTGCATTTGGACAGGGCGATTTATATGGCACTTTGCATGTGCTATTAATCAAACAAACGCATGTGACATCTTTGTTGCCTATTTTTCAAACATGATTAATTGCCACAGCAGGTACTACCCACAAAATGTAGATGACTCAAGATGAATAGCAAATTACATCTCCTTTCCAATCTTCAGCCTAAAAGCAAACACATCAGGATGTAACTACAATTATCTTCCTACGCCTTGAAAGCCCAGTCATAATGTAATGGACTCTGATTAGTACTTACTCTTTCAGTTAAACTGCAACATGTCTGCAGTTCTTGTAACATGCAGTAAATAAGCCCTTCTGTAAATCAGTTGCTGTCCTGAAATCCACTGAAATCAGTGCCTTTTACATCCTCTATAAGAAGCAATATCAGCATATCTCAATATGTTTTATGTGCCAAAAGCACAGGCTAGGAAGCCTGTAATCTTTAAGTGTTATTTCATGTCACTCAACCTGAGTTTATCTTCCTGACAGTACTGTGAGCTATCTCTGGCTCATCCTGCTGAAAGTGAGTAGGCTCACATTTGGACACCCTTTCAGCTGCTCCAGTAGTTCTCCAGTAAGTTCTCAGACACATTAGGCCTTAATCCAAGTCAGAAGTACTTTGAACAACCAAGGGCTACTCTAAGCAGCTGACTAAGGAACTTAAACTTAAGATAATTGACTTTAATCAAGCAGGAGAATTCTATAAAAAAGACAACTGAAAACGTCTCACTTACAGTTTTCAGTGTCTGAAATGCTATTTAGAAAGGGAAGTTAAAGAGAACTGTTGAAGCCAAGACAAGATTTGTAAAACCCAAGGAACTCTCTAATCTGCTCATAGACTGCAGTTGTGCAAAGCAAAACCCCCACATCACTGACAAGGACCTACGAAAAGATTTGGATCCCACGGGAGTAGTGATGCACTGGTACACTGTGCAGTGCTGCTGAACATCATCTACATCTAAGTGTCATCAGAAGGAAACCTTGACAGTGACCTCATCACAAGTCCACATCTAAAGCATATGAAACAACATTTAGATAAGTCAGTGGCATTTTGGATTCAACATACCAAGGGTGTGTTTGGGAAAAAAGGAGAAGCATTTCAAGAAAATAACACCTCGCCAACTTGCCAAGTATGACGGTAGATCTATTCTGCTTTTTTAGCCAGTGGTACAGGAAATGTCTAAATAGAGGAAACAAATGGCCTTCACTGTTTCCAGATTGAAATATTATTGAAAATCTGTGATTAGATATTAGATTAGATGCTGTGCATGCAAGATGACCTATGAATATTTCTGAACTTGAAGCATTCTGCAAATATGGGGGAAAATTTTCCCAAATCCAGATAGAAAGAGAATGTTAGCTGGCTATAAGGAACATATGGAGTCTGTGATTTCAGCTAAAAAGATTCCTACCAAGGACTGACTGAACGAGTGTCCAAACTTGTGTACACATTTTGTTTTCTTCTTCTTCAATGCGCTTAATTCAGCAAACAAAAAATAATTGTAAATTAAAAATTGTAGATGCGCTATATATAAATGTGTTTTCTGTAGATGTGTTAACTTCTTTTCACTTAGAAAATCAACAAAATGAAATTTGACTAATCTAAAATCTAAAAAATTTGATGAAAATTTGTCTGCCCAAACTTTTGCATATGACTTAATGTCTTCAACTGTCCTTTTGTCCCCTACACTGTTAAAAATCTAGTTCCTGCCCCAGACACTTATCAAAATCCAAAATTACAAGCAAAAAAGTCTTAGAAATGAACAGAGATATTCTATATCTGCTGAGACAAAGTGACATGGTGTTTGAGATCATTCAGCTAGTTGTGAAAAAAATGTCTTCAATGATTTTACAGCTAATTCTTGGAATTTAGTGAAATCAGTATAGATCTATGATCATATTTAAATATATTCTTATTTTGAAAAGGCAATACAACACAGATTTGTTTTCTAAGACACTCACATATCTGATTTGAATGATATGTTGATTAGCTATACTAAATTGTCGTGGCATGTGACTGCCCATCGTTAGACTGATGCCTGGTCACATCTTTGTCATGGTTTTCTCATACCAACACATTTTCTCTTAAATGGATCATTCTACGGAACTGGTCCTAAGACAAAGTTGAAAACACATTTCACAGAACCCAAAAACACTAGCCTGTACATGACTAGCAAACACAACTTTAAACAGTTATACAAACACAAAAATCATAATTCGTTTTAATAATACACAAAAAAGTTTATGCAATGGCATAAAATATGTGTTTCAGTAGTGACAGTTCTTAATGTTACACAGTGATGTTTGGGACACATTTACTTCAAAACAATGAGATCTAACTGCTCACCATGTGGCCATGAGGGACAGGGATGCAGTCTCACTTCCTGCTCTAAAATGCAGGAGTGTGGCTAAAATATGGACTAAATTCTGTCGAATGGTCCATATCAGGTTTAAAATATAAGATTTATCAAAAAAAATATGTATGTTAATTCTCAGTTATTATTAATATTCTAATTCTGACTGTTCTGGTCTTACTGTTAGCAAATTTGACCATATTAGAGTGACATAAATCTGCTGGCCAGTTGTCATAATCCAGATGACTTACAGAGAATTATAACATCGACTGAGTGACAAACATCCATATAAATTTGAATTATACCACTGATACACCACTAAAGATAATTTTCATCTTTTCCCCTCAGTTCAAACTACACTCTTGTGCAGATGTACACAAGAGCAACTGCACCTTTCAGAAAAAGTTCAACTTGATGCGTCACCATGTACTGATCTAAATAACCATCTGGTGCTTTAAGCTCCATATGTGAGCGACATGAGCATACACAAACACTGACTTCCTCCTGATGTTAAACACAAGCAGAAAACTGTTTGTTCTTTACACAGACTCACAAATTCAGCACAGAATAAAAGCACTTTTTAAAGTCTTTTGTGTAGCCCATGTGTTTTGGCCTGTAGAACATTAAATCCCTGATGCGTCGCCAGTGGAATGGTTTCCTGTTGTCTGATTTTTAAATCTGATCCACTCACCCACAACATACGGCAACACTAACTGCCCTCAACTAAACACACCCCCCCAAGGCTTTACACAAGACCCATGTTTTGACAAAGGTCTATACATTAGAGACAGTGGGGGGAGCGGTGTGCAGAGATAATTATGGTTTGTTTTGCCTTTATCACCTACGGGTGCTCTACACCCAGGTGAGTAGTATCCTGTTGTGAAGTAGTTCACACTTAATCATATACAATCTTTATTAAAACCATAATTCTAAAGATGAAACATACAGCATTTCTGGGTATGAACAGCACTAGTTATTGTTTGCTGTATATACCAGTCTGATGTCTTTGGGTGTTTTGTATGATGTTGTGGGAGTTTGTGCAGCCTGCATAAAGAGAGAGTGATTAAATGAGTGAAAGAGCATGTGGTTGAGTGAGTACATTAGGGATGATGTTAAAGAGAGAGAGATAGGGGAGATGTTTCCTTTTAATCACTGTCTCTCTAAATGTTTTAATATCAGAAGTGAGGGAGGACATCATCAATGTGTATCATTTGTATTAGGAGCTAGGCAGCTAGGCAGCAAGACTAAAACTACTCAAATGTTCCTTTAAAAAGTGAACAAAACTGGATTTTGAAAAAAGTGCAGGAGGCAAAAAGTAGATCTTGAAAAAGTGTGGGGGACAACTGGATTTTAAAAAACGTTTTGGAGAACAAGATGTTTATCTTGAAAAAGTGACAGACAAAAATGCACATAAAAAAGTGTAGGGGACCAACCTGGATTTTGAAAACATATGTGTGGCAGGCAAAAAGTGGATTTTGAAAAAAGTGTGGGGGAAAATGGATTTTGAAAAAACAGTGTGGAGAATAAAATGTGGATCTCGAAAAAGCGTGAAAGACACACTGGATTTTGAAGACTTTGAACAACGTGTAGAAGATGTATCATCCAGATTAGAAGCTAGGCAGCAATACCAGAACTACTAAAGTTTTTCTGTTAAAAAGTGGGCGAGGGGCAAAAACTGGATAAAAAAAAGGGGGGGGGGCAAAAGTGGATTTTGAAAAAAAGTGTGGAGGACAACTGGATTTTAAAAAAAAGGGTGTAGAGGACAAAAACTGGATTTTGTAAAAAAAAAAAAGTTGAGTGGAAAAATACAGAGAAATTATGTTTAAAAATCTTGAAAGTAAAAAAATAGAAATACAGAGTCAAAAATATACCTCAGGGAAATTCAAACATAGACACAAACATATTCAGTTACATGAAAGTAAAGTGTAAATGGTTTAACAGATACATTAACAATCAGGCCATGTTTTTAAACATTAAAGTAGTTTGATTGGCACAATCTGATCATACTTAATATCACCCAGTAAATCTGCCTTGTCTTAGTGCTTTTCAACAAGCTCCTAAATGTTTGTAAAAATCAGTGCATACACAGTGTGATATTGTCATAACCATAGTATGGCACAATGTCTCAATGTGCTTCCATCCTGCAGCAACACACTGCACTCTGCTTCTTATCTTCTTCAGCAGTGTGGCCCACAGTGTGAGGAATTCATGTCATTTTATACTGATATGTATTTAATTAGATGTTTAAAAAATGTGCAGACCACCAAAGAACGCCAAGAGGAAAAAAAATCTCATGGTTCTTGAAACTTATAATGAGTACTTTGAAGATGCTTTGAAGAAAATGTAAGAAGTTAACTTGTTTTTTTCTCTTGGAAACATAATCGGTTTCAATAATACTTGAGTAAAGTTTACATCTTCCAAAATAATATTTAGGTTCCACATAAAAGGTTACATTAAGGATTGATTGAGGAAAATTACATAAGTATTGTCCACCTTAGAAAAAATAGATTGTGAAAAGTGCCAGAGATAAAAGCTGGATTTGTTCCTGTGTGTACAATTTACAATGTCTCTAAAATGATCAAATGAATTTGCAGCTGGCTGAGTGAAGGGCAGACAGCCAAGCTCATATTCTAAGCCATCTGATAGACTGATGAGTGTTGTAACAGTGTAGACAGCGCTGAGGCATTCTCATATGGGGCCAGCTTTGATCACTGCTCTGAGTCAAGCAGTTCTGCAGAAGATAATGAGCGAGGGCTGGTAGGGCCCTGTGGCATGGACGGTAGAGACTCAAAAGGAATGTGAGTAAATCTTATGCGTGGATACTACTGAGGAATGTTTAAGTGAATAGTTGGAGGTGCAGATTCAGCTGCATACAATTTGAAATATATAATAATGTCAATTACATATAGTCTATAGAAATTTACTTTGGCTAAAAAATGAACTTTTTGAAGTAAAAAGTAATTCTGCTACTGTGTAGACAGCTCCTCCAGTCACATATGTTTGATTTTTTGAAATTAAGTCTGAACCACAATCAAATCAAACTGAGTCATGGTGAAAATTCACCAGACACTGATGAGATGATGAGATTTCATGATGCGCTGACTTGTTTTTTAAACAATCGTAATCGAATTTAATTGCTGTGAAGTCTGAGCATTATAGCATTAGAGTGCATTATTCCTTCAGAATGTGTGGCCTGGAGCCACCAGCAGGTGTAGGCTTGCATTCTGTGTCATGAAAAACCTAATTTTCCTCACTTTTTTGATGTTGTTTGTAAACACTGTTAAAGTGTCAACACATACCGTTCAGTCCAAACAGTCCAAACAGTCCATTTATGGAAACTGATCTGAAAAAAACAGCCTGTTTTGAATTTATAGTTTGTGATGTCATGAAAAACCAATGCTTTTACATGTATCCACCTGTTCAGCCTAAAGCAGTTTAGCCCCACCCACTGACATTAAATCTATAATGAGTGTTTCACCCCAGAATGCTTTTTGAATGAAGCACAATACAGGCCAGCCAATCGCAACAGATATATATATATATATATATATATATATATATATATATATATATATATATATATATATATCAGTTTTAAAGCACAGGCTGTTTAATTTTAAGATACAAAGAGAGGTTCTTTAGTAAAGACAGTGGTTCTATATAGAAGCATGAACACTCAAAGAACCATTTGCATGCTTAAATCGTTCTTCAGGTTGAAGGAGAAAGGAGAAGGTGTTGTATTTGGTTCTATAGCACCAATCAGTCTGAACAACGTCATCATTTAAAAAAACATTTAAGCATGCAAATGGATAAGTGTTAATGCTTCTATACAGAACTACTGTCTTTACTAAAGAACCCTTGAAGAATCATCTTTTTTTAAGAGTGTAGGATATGGGCCCTTTAAGAATAACAGCCAGTTTGCATTTTTTCCATGTAGTAACTGAATAATAAGACTTAGATTGTAATAAACCTGGGATTGAAGGGGCTGACAAAAGAAAACAGAATAATGTGAATTTCAGAACATTCAGCAAATGTTGTACTCAGAGACGTCTCTATTATAAAGAGTGTTTTGCTGGATTACAATATTTCATGGATTCCAAAAGCAGTGAACCTGAGTGTGAGACTCTAAGAAACAGATTGCTGAGTGTGAGCACTTTTAAACCACGAGCATTGTGTTGTAACAGTAACAGCATAAACTCTGAGAGTGTGCTTTTAGATTTTTTTGGAATGGGACTGAACCACTGCTCCAAATATGACACTCACTTCACCATTTGACGTAAGAGCCTGATTATGTTCTGCTGGCTCAGTTCATTGAGTGCATTATAAATCAAGGCATTGTTTTCAGAGACTTGCCTGTAAGTGCACCTGAGAAAGAATAATCTTGTGATTGAGTGATGAAATGCAGACGTCCTGCCTGTCAAAAGCTTGAGGACACCTAACTTTTCAAAATCATTACAATAAATAAATACAAACCAAGAGGATTTAATGTTCAGTAATAATTTACCATATTAATCACTAACCAGATTTATTTTATGGAAAACAATATCACAGTATAACAATGTGAGTGTTTTTTAAAGAAATACATACATTATTAGTAAACAGCACTTTGTGTTAACAAACACAGGTATTTTTCTTACTTATTTGAAAAGTAATGTAAAAAACTGAGATTTTTACATTTTTTGTAAGTTAATTTGTGCTTTCAAAACAGTTATGAATACGTTGGTTAGAAGAACACAGTTAGAAGGACACCAGTCCTCAAGTGTTCCTGAATTCTCACTGCTCTCCAGCCACTGTATACATTTGTTAAGTTCCATCAGCATCTGATTTAATTTAGTGAAGGGTTGATTAGCTGAAGCATGTACTGGAAGGTAACCATAAATATTGGACTTCCTGAGATGTGAAAAAGGTTAATCTAACACTCCGACTGACGTCAAAACCCATTGCGTTGTTTACCTGTTTATTTGTATTTGATCTAATATTATTATTATTTTAACAAATAAACACTTACTTTCCATTTTCTCAGATGGTCCAAGACTTTTCCAGAGTATAATACATATGGCACATACTAATATTAGAGACCTACAAATACATAGAACATATGGGATATATTCTTATCACATATATATGGTATGTGTTACTATGATCTATAGTTACTTACATATAATACATAAGGAACACATTATTACATATACACATACACTGCTCTATGCGCAAATGTAAGGATCTGGAACCAAACTTTGCTCCTCAGACAAGCTCAGAAGACATCAACTCCCTTTATGAAAACAAGGAATTCTTGATACTTTTTACTGTATTTATGGTTGTTTGCATTTATTCTAATAACAGATCTTGATTTTACCTGCTAAAGCAAACTTATTATCAAGAAAAATGGATACTGTATATGACATATATAGGGGATATTATAATGTATAGGTACTTACATGGCCCTGTGATGGTGTATCCAAAGTATATCCAAAATCTCTTTACATGAACTTACATCAAAAGTAAAGAATGTTTTACCATTTTGGGGATTTTTCTTTTACTTTGGACAACAACGATATCCATAATACACAACTATTATTACTTAAAGATACTTACTTGTACCCATACAGTGCTGCGGAAACGTTTTAGGCACCTGAGAAAAATAGATTTTAAAAGCTATGAAATTGGACACTGAGTGTTTATTTTTCTCAAAAAAACACTGATATTACAATAAATACAATAATATTACAACACAGTAAGTAGTGATCATATGTATGCCATTGTGTTCATTTAACCCTTTTGCAAACCTCTGCTCATGGCAGCTCCATATTAATTGTAGTTATGATCCAAAACTTGGTTTGGCTATTCAGTACTTCATAATGTTAAATCAGGTGTGCTGCTCAGGGACTTTAATATATCCATGTGGTGGCTGGAGTGGAACATACCAACTATTTTCATGAAAACAAGGAATACCTGTTACTTTTTACTGTGTTTATGGTTCTTTAAATGTATTCTAATAATAGATATTACCAGCAAAACATGCTTACTGCCAAGATAAATGGCTTTAAATAAAGCATTTAAGTGCCTTAGACTTTTGCTAAGTACTGTATGTAGGATCCCCATGTTCTGGCACTGTATAAAATCATGTGTCTGTTCTCCCTGACACTCCTCTGCCTCCCTCTCTTCAGCTGCTCCCCCAGTTTCACACTACTGCTGGCTTCCTTCACCCTGGTTTGCCTCTTGGCCTGCGGCCACTTCCTCTTGTCTCCCCTCAGCCGAACCCGTAAGATCAGCTGCAGAAACACAGAGAGTAGAACCAGTGTGGAGGGGGCTAACATCTACTGTACTGTTTCACACACACACTCTCTCTCTCTCTCTCTCTCTCTCTCTCTCTCTCTCTCTCTCTCTCTCCCATTCTTTTCGGGGTCTCTATTGCCAAGGCCTGGCCTCATTTTCCTGCACCAAAGAGCTCCTCACACATATGGCTCATCAGTCAGAAACGTAAAGACTTGAGTTTTGCCTCCTTCCTCTTTCCTAATTAAGCTGTTTCAGCTGCCTTTGATTGTAAACAGCCTTACAGGGAGCATTCATGACATGACTTCCCTTCCATGTCTGCCTCCTATAGGTCTACTTCTACAAACTATTCTCTTTCGCTATTCTCAGGACTCAAGTACAGGCCTGCTGTACACAAATTAGATTAGATGGTAGAACCAGCCTGCTTGAAACTACATTTCTTCTCCGTTTACATCCGTGTTCCTGGAACATAAGGAGGTAAGGAGATTAGGCTGCTTCAGAGCTATTTCCCATAGTTACATTCTGACAGATGTTTGACCTCTGGGTTAAAGTAAGCCTGGAAGGGTGCGCTGAGAGTTTTTGCTCAGCATCTGGACAATTGCTTTCACCTTGCTAGGGAGCACTGACACCCCCGCACTGCCAATTCCACCACCAGTGACTCAGGCTTCTCCAAGTGGCCGGCTGACCTGCCTGGAAAAGCAATCATAGATCCATCCAGCACAGCTCCAGGACCCGCCTCTTCATGTTAACGCTGAGGCTCAGTAACATTAATACATTATTTTTTACTGGGAATGGCTTTTATGACCTTGCTAAATTAAGCTTCAAAAACAGAATCTTGAGGTTTTGGCCATATTTGGGGTAAAAAACAGGCCTGTGATTAAACAGTGTGACCAAACTGGTAAGGAAAGTGAACACAGTCCCGTGGCACAACTGGTCAGTCCTTAGAGCTGTGGTAATGGATGGCCTGGGACTGAGGCTGAGCACATCATTTAGCATAGAATGTGCCAGATCCTTTTGAAAAAAACTGACGTTTTTGGAATGATTTCAGCCATCGAAGCATTAAAACATCTTCATCTTCCTGAACAGATCCTTAAAGGAGCTGTCAACATGTATAAAACCAAAAAACAGGCAAAAACAAGAAATTCAAGGTACATATGAGGAATTTCAGTCCAAAATGCTGCATATCCATTAGTAACAATTTGGATATAACAAGGTTTTGAAAAGAATAACAGTTGACCTATTATGGAAAACACATTATTACTTCTCTACTGAAGGCATTATTAATCATAATATAGCATCGATATTTCTTGTGTATGTAAAGACCACTGCCAACAACAAACAGTTTATGTTTTGTATTTTTCCAATATGTTAAATTCAGCAAATGAGCAGTAATAGAGTATTAAAACGTGCAGGAGTGTGTTCTCTGTAGAGGATGTGTTAACTTTTTTCACTTAGAAAATCAACAAAACATGGAATTTGACCAGGACGCCCAAACCTTTGCTCACAGCTGTATATCATGAAAAAAAAACAAAATTCTTATAAATAGCCTTAAAGGCACTACAACAAAACGCTTCATAAGAAACAAGCAGGTTTTCAAAAAAACAGAAACTGGCTGGAAAGTGACTCCTGTGTCTATGAAAGAAGCAGCCGTACTTTATTAGCTGCTGTGCTCACAGCTGAACCTTTTTACATTTTGCATTCTTCACCATTTTGCAATTTCTCTCAGATTGATCAGTCACACCTTCAACAGTCCAAAAAAGAAAAGTTATGTCTGTATTCTGTTTTTTTTTTTTCAAATCCATCCTGTTAGCTATATTCCAGATGATGCTACCAGGCTAGGAAGTACATTTTTAGAAATAAAGGTTCTGGTACATTTTTTGTTCATTAAGGTACAAACAATGTAAATGTTCCCTCAAAGGTACAACAGTCGTTTTAAAGTCCAGTTGTGTACCTTAAATACGTCTTTCCAGGTGAAAAGTACATATTTGCATCTTTTCATAACCTAATGTTTTAAAACAGAACAGTAAAATAAATGCCTGGAGACGAGACGGGGGGTGTGGAGTCAGTACAACTTAGAAAATATAATTCCAGTGGATTATGGTACAATTATGTTCCCTGACTAAAGGTACTGAGATGTACACTTGAGGGTACCACCCCAATGACAAGACGGGTACTGCCCCAGTGATGCTTTCGTACCTTTATTTCTAAATGTAGTCATTTTTGTAAGTTTTGAGGATTTGGATGAATCTGATGATTGTGATCGCATTGAAAGAGTGTTCATAGAAAACTTACTCAAAACTTTGTGAATGATGTGTCTTCTGAGGATCTAAATCAATTATCTATCATATATTCATGAGTATAATGTTGCATGTGAATCCTAAACATCGAGCCAGATCTTCTTTTTGTGTGTGTGAAGTTAATACATAAAAATGTATAACAGTCTGAAAAACTCCCACATTTGACTTGACGCCTCTGACTTTTACATTATTTCAGGCTTTACAGGGCGACTCAGCAGCACATGCACACCATATTTTAGCATGTTTCTTTCTCCTGACTCAGTAATGCTTCTTCTATCAGTTTAAACAAAAGGAAGTTACATAGTGCAGCTTTAAACATACCTCTTTTGAAAAGAGTTGAAATAATAATGGAATGGGTGAATGTAAAGATAAAGGTGTAAAGAACATGATTTCTCTACTATTGCTAAAAAAAAAAAAGTAGTTAAATTTGAAGAACTGGTATTGTGGATGCTGAAGCAGTGGGGGCGTGGTCTAGCGTCACTGTCGAGATAGAAAGCCAGTCACATTGAACCAGCAGGTAGTTTGGCTATGGTTTTCACCTGTGTGTTGTTCGCAGCTTTCTTAAGTGTGACTGAGAGCCTCCACGATGCAGAGCTCACATACAAGAAAGACTGAAAAGTCTAAGCCTGAAAGGGTTTTTGTTTTGTCTTTGTGACAGCTGAAAAGCTGAGTCAAGAGCCTCTAAGTTCCTCCATTAAAGACAAAACACTGCATTTGCTATTCCTGCCTCCACATCCTCCCTCCTACTACAGCCAAGCATTTTACAAATACTCCTACAAACACTAAATATACAGTTACATGTAAAAGTTTGAACATCCCTGGTCAAATGACATATTTTGTTGATTTTCTAAGTGGAAATAAGTTAACAGAGAACACATTTAAATATGGCAAGTTTTAGTACACAGTTTCTTTATATTTCCTGACTTTAAAATACTGAAAAAAATAAAACAAAATATAAAATGTGCCATAACTTTTGCATATGATGCTGATAAAGCAGTTGCACTGAAGACAACAGTAGTGTGCTTATGAAGTTGCGAAATGTAATATAAGTCATTCAATAATCCGCCTTTACTCTTAAAAAGAAAGACGCCAGAATGGGCTTTTTGCGCAATGCCATAGAAGAACCACTTTTGGTTCCCTAAAGAACCTCTCAATGTATTCTTCTTTGGAGAACAGTTTTTGCTAATGGGATGTGTGAGTGTGAAGAACCTTTTTTAGAGTTTTATATAATGTAATTTTACATAATGTAATTTTACATAATGTCAAAATTCAAGGAAGAACCCTTAAACCTTAGAACCTTTACGTTATGTTTTGGTTGTTTAAGCCTTTAAAGGTTCTTCAAACTCACATATCTCTCTTTCAGTTTCTGTTTTTTAGAGATTGCTGACACTTTAGAGCATCAGAGAACCCTTTATGGCTCCTTTTATATGAGTAGAAATGAAATAAATTCAGTTTTCACACAGGATTTGAGTCGATCCTCACTGAAATGTCTCATGACTGGACATGAAAGGAAACGTCAGATTTCAGTTAATAAATTTAGAACAGTAACAAAATGGAATTGGGAGTGTTTTCTTAGGACTGAAAGAATGCAAGCAGCTACCTTAGCGTTGCCCTCTGGCTGTTTCTGTGTCTTTTATTTCCTGTATATCTGACGCTATGCTCAGGCTGCTGTTATCTTCTACAGGCTGAGATGTTTTCATAGCTTCAGCTTTCAGAGAGGCCACAACATATCTGTCCAAGCCCCGCGTCTCCGAAGCTGTAATTTTGGTTTCAAGATAATCATAGAGTGCACACTCAAAGACGCATAATTTTCATACAAAATGTTTCCACTTTGCTTTTTAACCAAACATAGAGCAAAAGAGTTTGCCGTCTTTGTTGTTTACAAGAGCTACGCAAAAAGATTTAGTTAAAGTTATTGAAGTTCCAGTCAGGGTCTTTTCGTAGAACTGAATGTAATAGAAACTGTCCAAAGACTTTTGATTAAATTAAAATATGTTCCAACAAGAAAAGAGAGAGAAAGGAACCACTACAGACCAAATACCCCAGGAAAGAAACAGCAATGCTGAAATCTGCTCAGACTCAATACATAGAGAATAGTATACCAAAGACATCTGCTATAAGCCTTCAATAAGACACATAAAAAGCATTTCCACAATATGCAAAAAAGCAGTACTCTTAAGCCATTCTACGCTTGTTCATCTAGGGCTTGTCCAGTCATGTCATGGATTTCCATGAAAAAACAAACAAGTGACCATGCAAAAATTTAACACCATGCTCCGTTTAGTTTTTAGTAATGAATTTCAAAATGTTTTAAATCTTAAATAACAACTGTTTACTAAATGGTGAACTGAAATATTAACTGGGTATAAATACAACACTAAGAATAATATTTCACTTAATTTAGATAAACTGTTTTCATGTTAGTAAATGACTTTTGGCTTCCAGTGTTTGTTGGCACCATTAGCTCAGCTGTTATAGATCAAAACTAGAGAAGCAAAATATAAACACCAAACATGTCTTTTCTGATTGATTACATTTAGGTTAAGTGGAAAAATAGATTTTTTGCCAAACTATTCCTGTATGTTTTAGAAGTTTGGACCTGTGGCCATTTCAGAGGGTTCATTTTATTTTAGTAAAAGTAGTGGAGTTACAGTCTACTTTAACTTCTACTTTAGTCATTATTTCATTTATAAACCTCAATTCCAAAAAAGTTGGGACACATTATTAAATTGAAAACAGCACAAAAACCCAATATTTGATGTCGTATCTTATGTTTATTTTGTAAATAATTTCCCATTTGAAATTTGATGCTGGCAACATGTTCCAAAACATTCTCCACTGTTTTACCTCGCCTTTTATCAACACTTAATAATCGTTTGGGGAATGGAGACACCAACTGATCCCGTTTTGAAAACGGACTGTTGGACATTCTTCTGTTATAAATGTTTTGAGCTGTGTGACCCTACAGTTGTCATATTTTGCACTTCAGAATGTGCCACATGTTTTCAATGGGACACAGTTCTGGACTGCAGGCAGACCAGTGTAGCACACGCACTCTCTGTTTACACAGCTACGTGCAGAATGTTTCTTGGCATTGATGAAATAAGCATTGATGTCCCTGAAAAAGATGGTGTCTAAAAGGCGTCATATCGCTGCTGTCTGAACAAAACCTTGTAGCTCCATTTTTGGCGTTTTTCAGTTTTTGACATAACTTAAAAATTGTTGTTGCCTTTTACATTATGTGTAAATTTCATGATGATTGAATAAAATGAAAAGGTCCAAAATTACTTGAAAAAAAGTCTGGTTCCATTGACTTACATTAAAAGTAAAGTATGTTTTTTACTTCTCCTCTAACGTTACCATTTTGGAGAAATGAGGTTTTCTTCTGACAGCAGCGGTACGTTGCTCAAAATGTGTTGCTCAAAATTTAGTGTTAACGATGCCATTAGCACTATTACACCCCTATTTCACCCGGAGTTTTGGACTTTACGCTGGTAAAAGGGGTATACACCCTCTGGCCACCCCAGTTATGCACAGTGAGACAGTCATCATCGATAAAGCAATCACCAGAGAAAAGTTGTCCTACCTGCTCTATGTGAATGGTTATGTTTAAATGTGTTATTTGGACAGTTTAGCGATCAGCTTTAGGAGTCTGATTGCACTGCGCTCAAAAATCAGTACATCTCGCTATGATAAAATACACTGCTGAACAGACCGGTGAGAACATTGGTCAAAACCTTAACAACGGTCTTGCTCAGTTTGCTTAATAAAGCAGCAAACATTGGTTTAATATATCAGCAAAACACAGTAACATCCACATTGATATGGTACAGGACTTTTATTTTGTTATCATGCTTTGTGTGGATCACATGACATGGACCACATGAAGATTTTAACCAATATAGTTCTGTACAGCAGTAAAAATGAAACAAGAAATAAAACAAACAGTCCAGAACCCTATCAAAAACAGGTACAACATCACTTTCTGCTTTTCATTGGTAAAAACAACATTTACGAATCTGGTTAACTGCACACTCCACAGTGCTGCTCTGTGAGCTACAGTAGGCTAGGGTAGAATATGTGTCAACTCTCCAAAATTGCTCAGCTATAATCATTCGTCATGTTAACTAATTAGTTTTAACAGCTTAGTGAGAACGTGCGAGTTCAGGCTAGATTCATCTGAGGTGAATCCAGTGCTGAATGGAGTATGATCATGCTGAACGTGCTAAACAGCCAAAGACCATTTCGCTCACAACAGTATCTAACTCTTTGCCGTCTGGCTGCATTATCATTAGACTCATGAGTGACCCATAGCAAGGGCAGCTTACCTTCTATGACCTAAAATATTAACGTTAGTGCACTCTAAAAAAGGGATGCGTTTGATTTATTTGATGCAAATGTTGTAAATTCAATGCATTTCTGTATACACAAAGAAGAACTTTATTAACTGCTACCCCAGTAAATTCACTGGGTCTAACCTGGCCACCCCATTGTGAAAGTTCTGGCTATGTTCCTGGCTGGTAACAATGTCTTCTTTGTGCAGTCTGTACAATGGTTCTGTTCTTCTTTGGCTTGGAGGACCCGTACATTATTTCCATTAACAATCTGAAAGGTTGAATCATCAGTACGTTTTCACTGAGCATCAGTCCATTTCAGATGAGCTTGAGCCCAGAGAAGTCAGCTGTGTTTCTGGACATTGTTGATGTATGGCTTCCACTTTTCATAGTAGTCTTAACACACATTTGTGGATGCTGTGACAAATGATGTTTATTGACAAAGTATTTGTCAAAGTATTCCCAAGCGTGGGTGGCGATATCCATGACAGCTACTTGCCGGTTATAAATGAGGAGTGATCGAAGGTCACATACATTCAGTTGTGGTTTTCGGCCTTGCCCTCTATGCACAGAGATTTCTCCAGATTCCTTGAATTTTTTGATATTATGCACCACTGAGTGTGAAACAACTAAAATTCTTGCAATTGTTCATTGTGGAACATTCTCGAGAAAGGTCCTAAAAACAGTCTACATTAGATTCATAATGTGTTCTTAAAGTGCAAAACTGTTCACGCCTTTGTGCTCTTGAGTGTGTACATCCTGTTCTTACCTAAGAACAAATCTCAAATAAGAAAACACTGGTGAATACCAGGATCTTCATGAAAACTGTGTGAGTGGGTTTTAAGAAGAAATTTCTTCTCTAGAACATTTGGTGAATGAGATCTATTGTTCTTAAACTGTTGGATTAAGCATTTTTTGGCAAACTTTTGAGCCCCTGTGTCAGCCTTTTCAGAAGGTGCTGTAGGGATCAATTTCAGATTAGCTGTATAAAAAAATGATGTCGATAAGAGAAAAAATAAATATCTTGGCTATTTTCTGTTTTCGTTTAAATGCAGGTCAAGGTGGATGAACAAAATACCCTTTCTGTTTTCATATGCATTTCACTTACCATCTTCCCTCATTGTGTTTTACAAAAGAAAACTATAAACATTCCAATAAAGTATCTTTTTTGGTGAATAGCAGGCTAATAGGCCTAACAGGTACCTGCTCTGTTGCCTGTTTCTATCATAAAACTACATCTTAACCAGACTTTACTGGCTCAACTGCTGGCTCATCACAAATGAACATGACAGATAACATCAGACAGACAAGACTCTCATGCAGTTCAGCTGTGTGTGTGTGTGCGCAAGTTGCTGCTGTATAGATTGTGCAGATGTGTGATTAGAGCAGGGTCTCTGTCCTGAGCTTAACTCCCCCCTCAGAGGAACTCTGACAGGAAGTGGCTGATTAGGATAGCTGTAGCTGGGAGGAGACGAAAAAGAGAGACAGGAACCTCTGGAGCAGTGTTTCCCCCAACAGTCCTCTGGGTCCACAATTATGCTCCGTCCCAGATCCTGTCCCTCCAGTAGTCCCCCTCCCCACTTTTGAAAAGCATTATAAAACACACCTTTTAAATATAGTATTTAATAGAATCTTTTTAAAATCATTTATTAATAATTCATTTCTCTTTTATAAAATGTTATTATCTTTTTTCTCTCTGGTTTATTTCATTATACAGTTGCATGCAAACGTTTGGGCACCCCAGGTCAAATGACATGTTTTATTGATTTACTAAGTGAAAATAAGTTAATACAGCCTCTGCAGAATTGCTGGATTTAACCCTTTAGGAAAACATAAAACATTATATTGGCCTGTGCAAAAGTTATGGCACACTGTATGTCTTATATTTTATTACTTTATTTTTTTGTGTGCATTTAATATATCAAATATGTCCATAAACAGAAAGACAAAACTGTGCTAATAAAGTTTATTCATAAGAAAATGATGTATACCTTTGAATCAAGTAGATTCAGTGTTACGTTTTTAAGGCCTGGCCCCACAATACACTCCATAATCCATGGATTCAAGCATTTTTGGAGCTGGGATAGAGCAAAAATGTGGACGATATATAAGGATTGGGTTGAGAAACACTGCTCTGGAGGACAAGAGCACTGTGGTTTGAGGCCGTTTTGTACATCTGTATACATTTCAAATGTAATTATTTTTTCCTGCCTCTCCAAAGGGTTTAGCTGCTGGCACTGTCAGACATGGGTAATTTCTTCCATCTACCCCCGCAGACACGGTGGCCAGTACTCAGCAATTATTCCATACTGATGCATTCAACTGGGTTTCTACCACTTTGTCTTTGTCTGTTATACAAATATTTTCTCTCCATGTTCTAGACGTTTCTCACACAGTGTCTCGCTTTTTAATACACACTTTCAATATGCTGTCTATCCCTGAATCTTGGAGATAGATTCTGTTCTCTTAGGTCTGTAGCCTAATGAACACTAGTGAAAACCAGTCCAATGTATCACCCAGACAGTTATTTGTGTATCGAGTACATGATTCAGAAGTTGCTGGGAGAAGTGGATAGAACAGCCTAAGCCCAAAGTAAAAGTAGCTTGAGTAGTAGCACAAAAGTGGAAGGTCAACCAGCTACTTAATTCCAAGTAACTTCTAGAACTGCAGTGAAACGTCTCAGTGCATCCAGCTTTTATCAGCATAGAAACTGAAATTTATTAGGTGCCATTCTTCTTCTTTGGGATCATGTTGATGTAAAATAAAATGCTAAAGCTGAAATGTAAGAGATGTGGGCAACAGCAAGACAGTCCTGGAGCTGAACCAACAGAACAGAGATGTTCACAAGGTTTTAGCTGGTACTGCACTGTACAAAAGTAAACCCCTACTAAAAATCTGTCAGGTCACTATGGCTTCAAATAACTTTTCATTACATTCAGAAAACATTCAGTCTGAAGTCACAAAGCCCTGCACATAGTAAATTAAATGCATTGTTGAAAGGAAAGAAGCAAAACAATTTGAAATGGTGGGCAAGTATAGCAGGTAGCAGATAGCTAATCCAGTTTAAGTTTTAGTAAGGTTTAAAGTAATGTGATCTGTAAATTAGCTAGATTAGCTGACAACTTCAGCTAAATTACCTATTCCCAGATAGTGAGCAAGTATCAGTCCGCTGGCTCAGTAAGGTCAGTACCCCATGACTGTATGCCACTGCCGGTCCACCCTCAGATTACCCAGATTATTGTCAAGTGGCATACAAGCACTAACTAGTTTTTAATCTCCTCAAACAGATTTTAAATGCACACAGCATTTAATTTTTCATTTTGAAAAATAATCTAAGAGAAATATTACCGACAATTAAGAGAAAACAAAATAATGATGAGGCCTAATATAAAAAGATTTTGTTAAAAATGTCGTGTTGTGTTTGTTAAATATGTAAAATTATTTACTAAACTAATTTGCAAAGGATAATGAAAGAAAGAAATGAAGGAAAAACAAGTAAATTCGACTGTAAGTGGAAAAAAAGTGCTGAAAAATAGCATTTTGTCTGTTACTCTGCTTCACCACTAGTGGGCCGTCTGGAAAAATGCTGAGCAAAAAGCAAGTGGGCCACCAGCTCTGCAGTCAGTAGGCCTGCTGTCCTCTTGCTATCTGGGTTGTGCTGGTTAGCATATGCAATCCAAACTGCTTGCCAACTTTCAAGTTGTTTTGCCACTTTCCTTTAAACACCGTATTTAGTCTATCACTGTGTTGTGTCCCTCAGTAATGCAGCCATATCGGACCTGAGGCCTCCCTTTCTCTCTCTCTCTCTCTCTCTCTCTCTCTCTCTCTCTCTCTCTCTCTCTCTCTCTCTCCTCCCTCTGTCTCTAACCATCTTTTCTCCAATCAGCGTCCGGTGCTGTATTTCTCAGCTGGCTTGCCGTAAGCATGTCACTGCTGGGGGCTGTTATTGTCAGTCTTCAGAGAGTCTCCCACATGCTCATAAAACTCTGTCTCTGTGAAGCATACGCTTCCACTTTTCACAGCATGCACTGATTCATAAAGCCATAGATGTTTTCTCCTTATGGCTGTTGTACCAAACTAACGATATAATGACAGTTTGGTCATCTTTTCTTTATGTTTAAAAAACAATAATATGATCTTCTTAATTACTTAAACCTAGTTCCTAAAACAGAGCTCACGTGTTTTAAAGAGCTGATTCAAATACAAAGACAATTTCTAATTTTGCAACTCTCTGCAAGTAAATTTGAACCGATGCCCTATTAAAAATAAACTTCTTCACACATTAAAACACAAAGTCTATGCTAACAACAAACCTGTAGTTTTTTAAAAGTTTTTTTGAAGTTAAAGTTTGTGTATCATTCAGACTAAATTATTAGAGAAGTAGAGAAGAGGTGTAGGTATAGGTCAGAACGCTTTGTAGACTATAGGGATGGAGGTTGTTGAAGATTATAGTGCATAACTAGGCTGAGGTGTTAAAAGGATAAATGGCATAGTGCTGACCCCTGGGGGACACTTTGGGTAACAGCTCAGTTAAAACTTGACTGAATCTTGGTCTGGTTCTAGGTCTTGAGGACAGCAGTTCATGCCATGGCTAATTACTTAATGTTATTCTCAGAAGCATGTACTGTTTTACTATTGTAGTCTACTGTTGATTTTGCTATTAATCTCACTTCTTTTTGGAATGCATGAAAAGAGAAAATGCAAGAAAATTAGCTTTTGTCCATAGACAGGTCCTTAAAAATTTCTCTGTCTTGGATATGTTGTATATGGTTCTATAAAGAACCGTTTTGAAAATGATTCTATATAGCACATGTAGCAACAGAAGAACCATTTCTTTGTGCTAAATAGAACCATTTTTAATTCTAAACAGAGGCGCAGGGAGCTGAACGTGTGGAGACTAAAGCTGCGGAGCTGCGGCCAAAGACAGTTTAAGAAGTGCTTGGCCACTTCTTATTTCTCCCATTGTATCAAAAATATGACTGAAAAACACCAGAGGGCACCCGCGAGCGAGTCTTCAAGCTCAGCAGCAAAAAACGTAAAAAGAGTATTTCACTAAAAATGCGAGGAAAACCTGTATATTTACTTTTTTTACAGCAAACGGGCTCTGAGCAGCAGGGCGCAAACGTTACTGCAGCTGCTTGGTTGGCAAGCTGACCAGCTCGTTGGCTGAACAAAGCGGTCCGCGCTCACTGACGTCATGAACGTATATGAGGCACTGTCATAAACTCTTATAACTGGAGCGTAAAAGCGCTAAAACATATCAGCAGAGTGAAGCCGTTTTGTACTATTCTGTGTCCAGGAAGTGAAACATTTACAAGTTATGATTTTGCTGAAGTTCTCCATTTTCACACAGTCATTCGCTCGGGAGCGCCCTCTAGCGTTCGACAAACCCGGAACACAACACTGAGTGACGGTTCTCCTCTCTGCACGTTCCCCGCCGCGGCTCTGCGGACGGAGATCGGCCGCCCTCTAGTGGACGTTACAGCGATGGACTCATCCGCTAGAGCGGTTGCTATGGAGGCAGCTGGAGACATTGAACAACAGAGCGACTGAGATTTAACCTTTCACTGTTTTAGTCTAGCGTTGTACCGGCCTGCTTTATACAGTACAGTTACAGTTAAACTACCAACATGTGCTTTTCCAATTTCTCTTACTTGTTACTTACATTTTAGACGCCAAAGAGAAAAAAAGTCTTTTGGAGACTCTACACGGTAAGTCGAAGCCACTTTTCCTTTTCTTTTCCAACAGTACACGAGCAACTGAACGATGTCTGTAAGCTAACGTTACGTTAACGTTAGCTGTGTTAGCTAGCGAGGCTACATTACCCACCCCTTTACTAAACTATGGTTTGTAACTTTACACCGGGGTTACGGAGGTCTTTTGTCTAGTTAGAGCAAAACACTTTTTTTAAACTGAAGCAAGAATAGCCGGGCTGGCCTGGGGACTAACTCCAGCATGACTAACTAAGTGCCTCAGTTTGTTACTGCCAAAAAAATGAAGACCATGTAAGGCTTATGATGGAGGCCTTTTGAGTTGAAACCATCCTGCTGTTTTGTTTGTGGTGAAGACTAATTATATGCCTACGTAATTTACTGAATGCTAAAGTAATGTTTAAAGTTCTAGGTCAATTTGTTCTTTTCATTTCCCAACCCCGACTGATAAGAAACAAGAACACATGTTTCTGATGTTCAATTACTGTTGCCTCCTGCTGAAATTCAAAGCTTAGGTTAGAGGCAGCTTCCCAGAAAAACTGTGCCAACTGTGAATGGCTGCTTTCCTTGTGTTTGTGTGTGTTTGTAGATCATGAGTGAACCAGAAGGGACCAGGGCTTCTCCGGATGGAGATGAGGAGCAGGACGTTGGTGAGCTGGAGGTACCCATCCGTGCTTTAGCTCCAGAGGCTGATTTACAGGAAGAGCGTCCAAGCCAAATCTCAGCCAATCCAGCCCTGCAATGCCTGGAGGAGGTAACAGCCATCTTCTGTCATCACATCTCCCGTATGAGCTAAACACCTTTCAAGAGTTACTTTAAACAGAAGAGAAGTAGAGAGACCCGGTGGCACCATAGACCAAATGAGCAATATTTAAGTGGGAAATAAGTATGTATTTTAGCTAAAGTAACTAGCAATTTTATGCTCAATTTATAAAACAAGCCTGCAAAAAATCTAATTTACCCAGTTGTCCCTTTACTCCAAATATAGTGGATCAGACAAGATGCATTTGGTGTCTGAAGTTTGCTTCTTCAGTATTGCGTGTCGACCTGGAGCTACGCGACTAGTCTAACAAGTGATGGAAGCTTGAACCCAAACAATTTGAAAACAGTGCCTAAATAATAACACACTTACTACTGACTGCTTTGGGTTGTTAAGTGATGACAAATACACTTGATTATGTGGTTCCTCTACAGATTAAAAAGTACAGACACAATTCAGGCTTCATAACTGCTACTAGTGTTTTTTTAGCTAAGCGTTATGCTTTTGCCCGTTTGTACAGTTATCAGTATCTCATACAGGGTCCCCACATAGAAAAGTAATATGTTGAAAATACGCTATATAAAAGTATGTGGACAACTGTTCCAAAACCAAGGGCATTATGATGGTGTTGACCACTCCTTTTCTCCCCTTTGAGGCTATAACATCCTCCACTCTTCCAGGAGGCTTTCTACGAGATTTTGGAATGTGAGGTCAGGCACTGATGTTAAACAAGAGGGCCTGGCTCTCAATCATCATTCAGATTCATCCCAAACCTGTTCAGTGGGGTTGAGGTCAGGGCTCTGTGCAGGCCACTGGAGTTCCTCCACACCAAACTCATCAAACCATGCTTTTATGGACCTCACTTTGTGCACGGATCACAGTCATGCTGGAACAGGAAAGGGCCTTCCCCAAACTGTTGCTACAAAGTAGAGGTCTGCACTGCTGCGGGATTCCCGTAGGACCCGCCACAATATCTTGCGGCGCGGGACTAATTATCAGTGTCGTGTACATGAGCAGCACGAGCAGCTGGATAACCAGTCCACTACACATGGGAGTGGGACAAAGCATTCTTGAAGAGAAATCCTAATAAGTAGCCTAAATAAATAAATAGCCTCAACATAGTAGAATGATCACTATATATATAAGAAGTCATTCTAAAGAGTTGCGAAGCAACCAGTCACATGAACAACATGTAAATTCTTGCAGCTTACAGAAATGGCAGAGCCTACAGTCTGTCGGCGACAGCAAAACACTAAAAATAAATTTTTTTTTGCTTTGTGTGTACTGGAAATAAATGGCATGTGGTGAAGTTACTTCACAGTAAGCCTGATGACCATGTTATTTCAGCAGACAATAAGGTATTTGTGAATAAACTTTGTCAAATATTGTATGTCATTTCGGTTTGACATAATAGTGTGGGTGGGAGTGGGCCACAAAATGTTTCATTTGTGGGCAGAAACGGGACAAATGATTCTGATTTTCTGGAGGAGCGGGATGAAATTTTGCGGGAGCAGGTGGGAGTAGGGACTGAAAAATCAGTCCTGCACAGACCTCTACTACAAAGTTTGAAGCATATGATTGTCTTAAATGCCTTTGTATGTTGTAGCATTAATATTATCCTTCACTGAAACTAAAGGGCCCAGCAGAAGTTCTGAAAAACAGCCCTTGACCATTATCCCTCCTCCACCTAACGTTACCGTTGGCACTGTGCATTCTGCCAGGTAGTGATCTCTTGGCATTCGATTCAGGTTCAACTATCAGACCGCCAGGTAAGGAAGCGTGATGCTTTGCACTGTGCATAGTGATCTTAGGTGCTATACAAAAGTGCTATATATTATAATATTTTTTAAATTTACTAAAAACACATAACAATATATTTCATTTTAATTTGGGATAGGCATCACGTAAGCAAGTCTATCTGAGATTACTTAACATCCCAATGTGGTTTGAGGCAAGGGAGCAATGATTTAGGATGCCAGTTGGTACAGTACAAGCTTCCATTACTTGTAGCTTTATTGCATAACTAAAGAAGCTCTAGACACCAAACATGTCTTAGCTGATCAGCTAAAATCTGAGGTAACTGTGTAAAACCTTTTGGAAAAAGAGGAGATTTTTTGCCGAGTCACAAGTTAAAGACGTATCTATCCAGTGTCAGTGTCCTGTATTTCAGAAATCCTAGTTGTCATTTTTGTTTCTGAATGTAGCAACCTTTCTGCTCAATAAGTGTTGCTTATTTTACTATTTTCAAGCAATAAAGATGTAAACAAAGCTAAAGATTTTTCTTCAGGTTACTGACTGTTATCTTTTGTTAATAACTTTTTATTAATTTCCATAGTAAACACACAAACAACATTCTCTGCATATCAATAACACAAAAGGACGGGGGGGGGGTCTTAAAAAAACTGACTGTTGTCTTTTAATGTTTGAAGTTTGCAGGACTTGCAGTGTATAAAAACTCGAGCTGAACAAAAGCTTTGTTAAAGGTCTTATAAACTTTTATTTGAATTGTATTATATAATATTTATGAATAGTTATAAAACCAGGTTAAAAATATATATATAACCAAAATTTGAAAGAAGTGCTCCAGTTAGTTTTGTTAATGTGGAAGCCTAAACGTATTCAGTATTTATACTGAAATCATTCATTTCTTATACAGTAAAAATATTTTGCACACACACATACAAAAATACACTGCCACTGCTAGATGTAAAACATTTTTCAAACATAGTATTGTATTCTTTTTATATTACATATGCAGATATTGAACATCCAAAAATAAATACTGTACATTTCTCCCTCATGTTTAAACCATTCTTACTTCTCAAGGCTTTGTGTTGTAATGAAATGATTTGACGTTAGATGGCAGTGTTAGACAGTTATGCTAAGAATGAAGAAGTCATGACATAAACGTTACAGCTGAATTTCATATTTTATCTGCTTTATATGCTATGCAGTTATTTGCTTCACATCAAGAGTAGTTTTTTTCTGTACGTGTTATG
The DNA here is from genome assembly GCF_904425465.1 of Colossoma macropomum. Classification (NCBI taxonomy): domain Eukaryota; kingdom Metazoa; phylum Chordata; class Actinopteri; order Characiformes; family Serrasalmidae; genus Colossoma; species Colossoma macropomum. Next base: position 27,823,111 of record NW_023494792.1, on the reverse strand, counting down.
TTTTTTGAAGTCATGATGAGCCCCCAGACATAAGGTGCTTGGAATGTTTGGAAAACCAGCGTCAATTTCTCAGACTGTCTCTTTCTTTATCAGTGCCCTTGTTGGTTTAGGGTGCATAATTCTTTGGTCTGATCATCATCATGACAGTTTTGAATGCTTGCCTGTAGTTGGTGGGATAGTACTCGGTGGTCATGTTGTGCCATGTGCTCCAGAAGATGCCATCTCTCTTCCCTTTGTACTTTTTGTTGTAGTATTTGCCGTTAAGGTTGGCTGACATGCAGGCGTCGAACCACCAGCCTGATCCATAGTAAGCGCCACAGTTTCCTGAAGGATACATGTCGTTGTCCTTGTCCCGGGTGGTGAAGAACTTCTGGTCATGGTTGAAATGCTTGCCGAAGTGCATGGCATCCCCAGCCGTCCCGGAATAGCCACTCAAAGACAGGCGGTAGTTGAGGAACTCGTTGGCCACATAGAACTGGTCATACTTTGCATATTCGCGCACACCCTCGAAATCCTGAAGCTCGACGCGCAGCACCATGTCTTTGGCTTTGGTGAGCAGGTGGATCCGGTCATTGCCGAGCCAGAACTCCCCATCTATGTTCCCAAAGCCCTTCTTGTAGTCAGCCCAGGTGCGGTTGAAGTTCACGCTGCCGTTCATTCGGTACTGTATGACAGTCCATCCTCCGCCATATGACTCCATGTCACAAAACACCTCAAAGGTGCCATTCCTAGGATCAGGGGTCACCTTGTAGACTCCATTCTTCCTGTGCTTCATTATGCTGTAGTCTGAACAGTCTCTGGGTGCAATGATGTCTGAAATTAGACAAGATGGAAACATCAGATTGGACGTCATTGTCCTCTCCACATTTTTCACCATCTGCTGCTATTGGAATGTACCTGCACCTGCCCTTTGGTTTCTATTAGAAATGTATTGTGAGGCAACCAGCTTTCTCTTTGGGGCTAAACATGTTTAGATGTCTGGCTTCGACGTCTGGTTCTAGGAAAAAAAAATCAATCTGTACTTTTAAATGATATGGAAGTTCTTTAAACTTTAAATGTTCTCCACTCTCACACATCTCATTAATGATTCTTTAAAAACCATCCATTGAAAGGTTCCTTATGGAACCAGAAACATGATATCACACCGAAGAAACCTTTTGCCACCTATATTTTTGTTATAGATGCGACAGTATTCCTTCAATATCTTATACTTTTTCAAGGTTTGGCTTGAACTTTGGCCAACCCAATGTCATTGTAGTAAGTCTGTTGAGATTGTGTTGGAATACTTCATTATTAAATACACAGTAAAATCTTTCTTGGCGTAAATGTTGGAATTATGAGAGATTATTTGATTTTATCATATTTGCCCATGACCTCACAGAGCTTTTGTGTTGCTGGCAGCAGGTATAACTGTGCTTATGCATATCTCAGATACTGCAGAAAAATCTTGCAGCTGTTCAGTTGTAAAGAGTTCAGAAAATGTAACATCTGTGTTTTACATAGGGGAAAGAAATAGGTGAAAAAGTCATCCACTCTTTTCAGTGAGGCTTATCAAATTTCATCAGGGGATCAGGCGGTTCCTAGAAAATTGTTACCATCTCTAGAGCCCATCTTCTTTTTGCAAGGATAAAATTTGTTATGACTAGTTTGCATTCCCCAGCTAATTTCACAGTCATAAGATTTCAATATAGATCTGCAGGGCTTCTCTCAGATACCATCAGTGTCTCCACTGATAAAATTGTCTGCATACTCTGTGTTAGCTCTGTAGGAATCATTCAGTCATATACAGTGAAGGACTGCTAACACTTTTTAGACAGATCATTGATGTAATCATTGAGTATGTGGGGGAAAAAAACAACAGCCCGAAATAAATTTTATAAATCTAACCTGCTGGATTCCATTAATCAAACTTGTGATTAGCTTAATAATATACTTGCACTCTTACGTTGTGGAGAACTCATGGCAGCACACTGTGTTGAGCAGGAGCTACTGAGTTTGTCAGTCACTCCGGTGATGTTGGCCACCCTGCTGTCCACTGCTTCCTCCACGTTCTTCAGTTGGAGGCCGTCCAGCAGGTCCAGCCGTCCCTGCAGGACAGTGATCTGCCCACGTGCATTCTTCAGGCTGGTGGACATGCGGTTCATCTTCAGCTGCATCTCCTGAATTACATTATTGCTGGAGCTGCTGTTCTTGGGCGCTTTTGTGCCACCATCACCTCTGCCCTGGTCCTTCTTCGACCGAGCCTCAGTGCTGTCCTTCAGCAAGCTCTGGTCAGCTTGCTGACTGCATTCCAAGCAGGCACTCCTCAGCTGCCTCACAGTCTCCTTCAGGCTCTGGAGCTCTTTCATGGTCTTCTCTAGCAGCCGGAATTGCTTGGGCAGCTGGATGGTCAGAGGAGGCAGGGTGATCTGGTAGGGGCATTCTTCATCTCCGCACTGACCAGCAGGCTTCAACTTCACCTGGGAGCAGCTCTCAGGTCCAGATACCTTCTTCAGCACATCAGAGGCACCACTGACCGCAGCCACCAAGCCTAGCGGGGCAGCTGCAAGCAGAGCGCACACACATGCTAAGACCAGCTTCATGATCTCAAGCGTCCACAGAGTGCGAGCTGAGTGAGTAGAGAGGAGAGCAGGCAGACTGTTTCTTGCTGCGTTTGCAGTGTCATTAATATCAGAGCAGAGGCAGAGAAGGGAACAGTGGGTGGGGCATCCCTATTGTGTAATTGTGCGCACCACAGCAGTGTAGAAAGTACTTCAAGGGAGCTAGTTGGACCAATCGACCTTTCCTCAGAAGAGTGACTCACAACTCGCAAGAATGCCTTTTTTTGAGCCCTGTTCTATACTATTGTCTTTCCCTGAGCATGTCTGCCGTGTGGGTTTTTATTTGAATGTTGTTGATTTCTAGTATTTGAGTTGAAATCGAAGCAGAATCACAGTGTTCCCCTCTGTACACATTCTTGAGTGAGCGGTAACATACTGAATTCATTCTCACAGTCTCTTTATGTGATGTCAACACCAGGCCTCTTATGGAACACATGCACTGTTCACGTGACGCAGGTTTCAAAAACAGCAACCTTAGGCTGGCTGTATACAGTGAAACTTTCATACTGCTTCAGGTGCTTCAAACCTACATGAAACTCAGCCACAAGAGTTGCAAACATCTCAACTTGGTTAAACAGTTAGCAGGTGTGAATTGGTCGTGACTAAAGTTGGGTGAAAAATTAGGCAAAAGTCTAAAAATAAATAAACAAGTAAGCACAGTTCTGTAAGGATTTATTGTCTGCACATAGCTACATAGAATCAACAACATATACTTGGAGCTGACCAGAATATATTATGTCAAAAACCCACAAATAGTATATAAAAAATATGTGTCAATTTGGGTGTTGCATCTGTTCCATGCCTCCAACCTTCCATAGCATACAACGAGGCAAAGGCAGTTCATCTGTTCTTTATAAAACCATGAAGGAAACCTTAGGCTGCAGTGCCAGTTTTGTCAAGCAGGATGTCTTTCAAAATTCCCCTTTTTCGTTCCCTCATTAATCTAGGTTTTTATGTTAATAATTGACATTTCAATATTTGTTTCCCTTGCCTTTTTGTACTGTATATCAGACCCTTCTTTATTTTGAGTCATTGTCAGGGCATGCAATTCAAACATGATTTGATCCATCAGTGTCTGCGTCTCGCTTCAAAGCCAGTATTCCACATGGAAGCCTCATGACTTGCCCTAAACCCCACATGGGCTTGCTGTAAACTCTCACTTCTGGCTTATCATGGTTCTACTTCAGGAAATCTCCTCAAAACAGCACTCAGTAATAGAATATGATAACAGAAAAGCTGTCATGACCAGCACTACCCTCCGGATATCTGTCGTGTGTGTGATAGCTTTAGAGTATATTTGGTGTATTTATTTTATATAAGCACTTATCTTCATTTTAATTCTGTGGTTATTGTCTGCATATAGCTACATAGAGTCAGCCATGAAGACTGTGGTTATGAGAACCAAGAAAATTAGAAAGAAAGAAAATTACAATTTTGATGAAAATGTTGCTTCAGCTGCTCCCCAAAGCCTAGGAAAATATTGATGCAGAAGATAAGTACATTATGTAAAAGGGTGCTGAAAGTAATTATCCCCATGTTAATATTGGTACCAAACATGATATTCCAATCACTTTTTGTGCTTTAGTGACAGAAACATTGTAGTAGCTGAAAAACAGTCAAAAAGCAGGTATTTGAGTTTGCAGTCAGATGACACCATACTGATTCATGTCATGGACACCACATCAGTGGAAAGCCTGAGCCCCTGAATTTCTCTTTCTTACATCAGCTGGTCCTTTTTTTCATTCTATGGGGTTGCTTCATGTGCGTGCCAGGCGCATATGTATCCTGGATCTAAGTGACGTCACTGTGAGGCCTGCAAATACTCGAACAGTCGGTCAGCAGACCTGTGGGTCTTTGATTTGTCTTTCATCAACAGCCTATCAATGCCATGCACTACGGATAAAAGATTTTCAAAATTGGAGAGGATTTTATGCTACATTGCTTTAAAACCAGTCGAGAGGTGGAGTTTGCATTTGTGTTTTTTTTTTGCAGTGGAAACAAACACAGATGTTCTCCCTTTGTGCTGATCCCAATAACCCATGGAGATTTTAAGGGTAAAAACAGTGGTTTAGCTTCCAGATAAACCACATTCAAAGCTCAGGCCTGTTCGCTTGTGTTTAAGAGCGTTTTAAAAAAGTGCGCAACACTGGTCTCCCTGAGGCTGCAAACACATGGATGTGTTCCAGACACCTCTGAACTGAATCCAAGTGAACCTGAATATATTTATTCATCTGAGGCTTTGATGTTTGTAATGTCTTGAAATTGTTTCTGATTTTTTTAGCTCTTCTCAATGGGGAAGATCAGTGGGGCTAAAGTAGCTAGACTGAAGGCCAGCTTCGATCTGCTACATGGCACTCTTAGAAGGTAAGAGCCAGTATGTAACATTTTTCCCAGTAACAGCTCCGGAATCATATATTAGCTTGTTTGTAGCACAGCTAGTATGCAGTAGATCAGCCATAATACTATAGAACAGCTCAACTGTTTGGCTACTTAACACCATATGGAGTAGCTCAGCAAGTACATAGCACTTCAGTTGGTATGTAACAGGGTCATTGCTCCTTTAGCTCTCAGGAGTCTGAGCTGAATCTGCTGCAGGAAGCAAAGCATTTTCGTGCAGAGCTGGAGCGTCAGCAGCAGGAGCTGGATAAAGCTGAGTTGTTTCCAGAGGGCCAGGACACAGAGGTCAGCCGCATGAGGCAGCAGCTCCTTCAGTTCCACAACAAGCTCCGCGAGTCTGAGGACAGAGAGTACCAGATGCAGTACCAGCTTGAGTGGTAGGCGAGCTTCTTCTGAGTGACATTTGAATAGTTTTAAGTACAATTAAGGAAGTTAAAAGAAAAGCAATGTGATAACTACAAATATATTTTATTTCTTTGTCATGATACACAATATGTACCATGATCATTTTCCTGGGCTTTGATAAGTTAGAACAGACACAATACCCCAGCCAAACAAAAGTGCCACATTTTAGAAATGCTATCAAAATGGATGAAAACAAGAGGAGGACATCTAATTAAATGATACATCCAGCTAAACATGACCGATTACTCTCTGATGGACCTCTTAGAATTGCCAGGACATGCGATTTCTCAGTGTATTGACAGTATTCTGTGACATGAAGAATGTAGTTAACAAAATTTAGTTGACAGTTGAGATCTTTAAACCAGATACATCCTGGCTTGATTACAGCCGACCCTGTTTAATGTAAACATCACATAAATAGAACCTTTACAGCAGTGTGAACTGTGATTGAAAGGTCTCAGCATGCAGCCACTATGCTTTGGTTAAAGGAAATTCTGGAAGCGATAAGAAAGAAAGTCATTGAAATATATTAGTCTGAAAAGGGTTACAGAGCCATTTAGCTGGGATTGCAGTGAACCACACTGAGAGCCATTGTCTCCACCTGGAGAAAATTTAGAACAGTGTTAAATCTTTCCAGAAGTGACTAGCCTTTCAGTATCTGATGTGACCCCCTTGTGCAGCAATTGCCACTAAACGTTTCCGTTAACTGTTGATTAGTCCGGCACATTGGTTTGGTGGAATTTTAGCCCCTTTTGCTCCGTACAAAACAGTTTCAACTCTGTTATGTAGGTGGGTTTCCTCCCATGGAAGCTTCAGGTCCTTCCACAACTTTTCTGTAGGATTAAGGTCAGGACTTTGACTTGGCCATTCCAAAACATTCAATTTATTCTTTGGTAGAACAACTTGTGTGCGTAGGGTCGTTGTCTTGCTGCATGACCCACGGAGTTTCAGCTCATGGACAGATGTCCTGACATTTTACTTCATTGTTCCATCAATGATGGCAAGCTGTCCTGGCCCAGATGCAGCAAAACAGGCCCAAACCATGATACTACCACCAGCGTGTTTCACAGATAGGATAAGGTTTTTAAGCTGGAATGCAGAGTTTTCCTTTCTCCAAACATATCGCTTCTCATTTAAACCAAAAAAATCTATTTTGGTCTCATCTGTCCACAAAACATTGTTCCAATAGCTTTCTGGCTGGTCCATGTGATCTTTAAGAAACTGCAGACAGGCTTTTGGAAAGCAGCAGCTTTCACCTTGCAACCCTGCCATACACACCATTGTTGTTCAGTGTTCTCCTGATTGTGGACTCATGAACATTAACACATTGGCCACTGTGAGGCCTTTAGTTGCCTAGAACTTACCCTGGGTTCCTATGTGACCTTGTGGACTATTACACGTCTTGCTCTTGGTGTGATCTTTGTTGGTCGACCACTCCTGGGGAGCGTAATACAAAAACATCTCTAAAGAATTTGGACGACTGTGGATCAGTGGAGTCCAAACACTTTAGAGATGGTTTTGTAACCTTTTCCGGCCTGATAATCATCAACATCTCTTCTTCTAAGATCTTTAGAAATCTCCTTTGTTTGTGCCATGATACACTTCCACAAACATGTGCTGTGAAGATCAGACTGTGATAGATCCCTGTTCTAAATAAAACAGGGTGATCACTCACACCTGATTCCCTGATTGCCTGATTACTCCAATTTCACCTTCAAATTATCTGCTAATCCTAAAGGTTCAAATACTTTTGCCACTCACAGATATGTAATATTGGATCATTTTCCTCAAAAAAGTTAACAACCCAGTCTAATATTTGTGTCTCATTTGTTTAATTTGGTTCTCTTTATCTACTTTTAGGACTTGTGTGAAAATCTGATGAGGTTTTAGGTTTATGCAGAAATATAGAAAATTCTAAAGGGTTCACAAATTTTCAAGCACCACTGTAACAGCTCATTTCATCATTGCCAAAAAACACCTTGATGACCCCCAAGCCTTTAGGAATAATGTTCTATGGACTGATGAGTCAAAAGTGGAACTTTTTAGAAGACCCGTTTGGGTCCTGTTACATCTGGTGTGAAGCTAACACAGCATTCCACAATAAGAACATCATACCCCATTGAGCTGCTGTGGCAGGTCTTTAAAAAGACACAAAAGCCTTCCAAAGGCTGAATTAAAGCAATTCTACCGAGAAGAGTGGGCCAGAATTCCTCCACAGCAGTGTGGAAGATTCATTTCCAGTAATAGGACATGTTTGGCTGCAGTTGCTGCTGAAGGTGGTGCAGCAAGGTGGATAAATTTGTTTTCACAGTGTTGATATTGATGTTGAAAAACTCTTTTACCTCCAATAAATGGAATGATCATTTAAAAATGCTTGCCTTTTGTCTCTTGACAAATATGTAGAAATAGAGAAAATCAGAAGAGTTTATTGTGATGTGTAATAAAAACAATATATTGTTATATAGTCAACACCTGGTGGATAGACATACATGAAAGTAGTAGCTCTGTAGAGAGTATGTGTGTGCGGTTATGATTTCTAAGTGACAATGTGACCAAGTCAAGTAATCTCAAAACAACATCTTTGCTGTGGTTGCTAAAGGTTGCTGACGCCTGGCACTCCTGTTTCTTTCCTCCACATGTCTCAGCACAATACTTCATCCTTGTGTTCAAAAGGTCAATAACGCCTCCAAAGTACAGCATGGAAATGAACACTGTGTGCCGTGCCACAACCAACACGACTGACCAAAAAGAAGTTACTGTTGTACTGCTAAGCAACAGGCAATAATGTGAGAAATATCCAGGAAGGAAAAGGCTGGGGGTGGGAAGTGGCGATGATGTATATTTGTGGTTAAATCATTATGGAAATATTCATCGTAATCATAATCACCACGCATGATGCGGAAGTTTCATCATATATTATTAATATGTTACAATCACATGTTGTTCTTTGACTGTACTGTATTATGACAGTTTGTTTGGAAGCCAGGATCACTTCCCCCCACAAAGGAATGGGCACATGACACCCAGATGCACTTTCAACAGACGCCTATAAAAACCTCCTGAAGATGAATCCTTCATCTTCAGCCAATTCTGCATTGAGGAATTCACCTTGCCCACTGTGTTGTCATTCAGAGCAGCTTCAACAGCCTTTCTGCTGCTGATAGTGCAGCAGTAGCACTCTGCAAGTACTGTGGACCTTCTTGTTTGTGTGGATGGACACATGTTAATACATCCATTTCAAGACTGAAATCTGATCTTGAAACAATTATGACACAAATACTGAGTAAACAAGTAAGCGAGTGAGCAATTCATGACACTGTTGAGAGTTTGCAAATGAGTTGTTATGACAATTTTTCTCAGTTGGTTAAATGCAGCCAATCCTGATTTCACATTTTCTAAACAGATGACTCAGAACCTCAAACAAAAACAATACACTTTGCCCCAAGATACCCCTGAAAACAAAAAGTCCTTTATGCAGGTTTCCAGATCAAATAATAAATACAATCACTACATAACTGCTGGAAAATCTTAGCTAACTTTGTTTTTGTTCTACATTTTTTCTCGAATGCTTGAACAATTCCTAAAAACATCTGACTCAAACTCAGAATTCTCTCCCATCTACAAAATCCCCCAAGGCAACCAAAATGATTTGAACATGCAGAAATGTAGTACGAAGTTGTTGTAGAAATCCTTAACAACCACAAACCAATAAATACTACAATTTCACCAAGATGTAACTGGGGAAAAAACCACTGCAAATGCCCATGTTCCTCTTTCTTGGAACTGAATTTATCATTTGCTTTCTACAGAAATGATGACTCGTGTTTGATGTATTTTCAGTCTCCAGGAGGAAAAGATTTGTCTTGAGAAAGAATATGAGAGCCAACCAAAGCCTGTTGTAAGTATGCAGACTTCAATTAATAAATAAGCAAAGAAAACACACTGTTTTGGCAGTTGATCAATACTGGAGTAAGAGGAGTACAGCAATAATTGGAAACCTCATATCAAAACACATTATATCCCTTGAGTGGCACACATTAACTGCTGATCCTTAGTGATGATGAATGATGGTTTACGATCTTGGAAACATTCATTATAAACATGATGAAATTCTTACTGCTAGATAATCACTCAGTAGTGTTTAATTAAAGTTTAAGTAGTTATAAGCAGCACATATGAAAAAATCATCGAATTATCTGGACTTTAAGAAAAGTCATAACACCTACATCCTTGCAACCCAATAGTTATTACTGCTATTAACAGGAATTTTGAGTAGAGTTCTCTTTTTCAAAACCCTTTGCACAGTGAGCACAACAACACTGCATATGGACCAACCATGAACAGTTTTGTCCACACTTGAATAATGAATACATTCAGTGAACAAAGTTTCACAGTTTTTTTTGTTCACTGCTCACTCAGCCTCAGCCTTTAGGAAAACTGTGTATTTCTAGACGGAAATTTGCAAATGCTTGCATACACTATTACAAAACTCCAAAATCTAACATGACAGTAAACTGGAAATCAGTGTGCTAAATCACAAATACTATATCGGACAACAATCAAAGACCAACTAAATATAATGGTTATAGAGACTAATTTCTGATTGGCTGTATGTAAAGGCCAATCACAGCTGATTCTCGTCTGAGCTGTGCTACTCCAGTGTTGAACATCTATAAAAAGTGGTGTCATTTCTGAAGTCATTTTGTTCACGATGGACGGCTCATTTTTGGCCCGGCACTGAGTATAAGCAAAAGAGGACATTAGCTCTGATGAAATGGATGAGAACATGTGGCCAAATGATGCAAAGCAGATAGACTAAGCATTTTCTGTATCTGTTACTTACATGTGTTTTGTTTTTTTTGTTTTGTTTTTTTGGTTGTTTACATGATCAACCTAAGAATAAGAAACTAATTATAAAATAAAAAATAAAACTAAAGAATAAATAATTCATTACTACTTAATAGATTTACCTACAATAGTAGATCTACCTTAATGCTGACAGTAATGAGTGTTTCGGAGGTGTTTGTGCTCTGATTAACAAAGTATTCTTGTTCTGGGAAAGCTAGTGCTGATGTTGTTGATGCTTGCTGGCGTTTCTAAAAACTGTAAATACATTGGTGTAATTGTGTGGAATTATGATTGGAATATAATCATTTTAGTAGAGTAAAACATGATTAATACAATTTGTAACTGGCAATTTGTAAGTTTCTAAATATTCAGCGGTTGTGTATGTGTGTGTGTTTATGTTTGTGTTTATATGCTTCTAGGAGCAGGAGAAGCGCTACCTGGCTCTGAAGGAGAGCTGTGATGAGATGAAGAAGGAGATCGCTCAAAGACGACAGGAGATCAGAAGTTTAACCGAGGACATGGAGGCTCGCTACAAACAGATGCAGAAAGAACAGCGGGAACTTGAGGAGAAGAAGGAGACAATAGAGAGTAAAGAGGTGAGCTACATCTGTCAGTCAGGAAGCGGCCGTCCTCCGTTTCTTCAGCGAGACTTTTGATGTCTGTGTTGTCTTTGGGTCTGCAGGCTGAACTGGCCCAGCTGCTCTCCATGCCTGGTCAGCTGGGGAAGGAGATTGAGAGAATCAACCGCAAGAAGACGTAAATGCTATAAACCTGTTTTAGTTCACCATGTAATAAGTGACTAATTGTTTCTCATAAGCTCATCAAATACACAACCGTTTACCAGCAAAAACATAGTGATAATATCCAGGTCTGATAACAGTGGTGCCTTCAAAAGCTGAAATACTACTGTATTTCAGTGCACTGTAACAGGTGTGTATGTATGTGTAACAGAGATGTGGAGAAACGTAAGGCTGTGCTAGAGGAGCAGCTGCTGGAGCTGGCAGAGCTGAAGAAGAAGACACAGGCACGGTGCAGGCATCTAGAGGAAGAGCGCAGGGCAGTGGCGAGGGAGCTGGAGGGCTGCAGGGCTCACCTGGAGGCGGCTCAGAGAGAGAGCAACCTGCTGCTTAAAGAACTAGAGATGACCAAGGAGAAAGAGACCATCCTCCTGGGACAGAGGTGAGAATTACACACAGAATACATGAGCAGGGCTGTTTATTGAACTCATCCTGTTTATATTAATACACTCACATGATCAAAGTTGAATATAGACACAAAATATTGTAAACACTGATCCTGCGTTTTTCTTTTATTTATACTCTGGGGTCCATTCATGATGTTTGTGTGGTTCTCTGCACAGATGTGTTTTATTTTTACATGGCCATTTTCCAACCTTTGTAATCCCTTGTAATTAAACAGGTCGTTTTGGTTACTGTGCCTTTAAGACTGATATATGTAAACCATCTCTTCTAATTGCCTGGTTTGTACTGTCTCTCATTAAAGAAATCTGTCTAGGATGAAACGCTCCTTATAACTTCTGCAGAATGGGCAGGGCTAAACTGCTGTAGGCTAAATTGGTGGATGTATATATACGCAGTGGCATACAAAACCAGTTAATTTAACACAGGCGTGTTTTTGCTGCTTCCTTTCCATATATGAACTGCATGGGCAGGCTAGTGAGTTGTATGTGAATTGTATCATATCCATGATATGAGCCCTAAAAGCATAATTGCTGGTTACTGGTTGAATAATTACCATTGTATGCTAGTTGACTCATATGTGCTGAGAGAAACCTGTTTTCTGTTATGCTACTACACAGAGGCGTGCTGGACATCAATATGAACCACACTATGGTGGAGAGGATGTCTCTTCATGAGAACCTTGCCCGGAAAGTGCGAGAGAAGGACAGGCTGCTGCGTGGCCTAAAGAAGATGCAGCTGCAGCTAAAAGTGGCCAAAGATGCCCTAACCCATACTCAGGAGCTCTACAACAAAACCAAGTCCCAGGTTAGTCTGGAGTGCAGAATTAGCTATAGTTAAGCAGACACAATCACTGTACCATAGCAAGTTAGGTTGATCAATCAAAGGAAGCTGAATTAAAATGAATTGATATTGTTCTGGGAATTTTTCTATGGTATCGCATGTACTGGATGGCCATAAAGAGTATCTATGTCACCTACCTTACAAGTGTTACAGATAGCACTGTTTTGCAGCAATATCAGCAGAAAATGCTGGATCAAATATGATCCAGTCTTGTTACAGATCTATCGTGAAGTATTATATACTTACTGCTACACAGTAGTTTTTATATTAATATTGCAATGCTAGAATGTAAAAATAGGTGTTGTTTCTGTAGTGCATTATTGTTTACTGGATGTCCCTACATCATGCCAATTTAGGCATTCAGCCCTCAGCAAATGTTTGCTTTTATTTTCTGTTCAATAAGGAATGGAAGCACAAATCCAATCTTATAACAAATCTGTCTTGAAATTGCACTCAGTCACACTGTGTGATGTGATTTTACTAGATGCTCATCTTAAGTGATTGATTTAAAATTAGCTAATTTTGAATCTTAGAATAGTTTTTCCTTTTTTTAACCGCATCAATATCAGAGTCAGGCAATATTTAAGATTTTGTTATTATATTTGGTGTTAACTGATACTTAGGGTTTGTTAACGTATCTGTGTAGGTCTACACTCAAGGTCTATATATCAGTATTGTTATAAGCTGATACCGAAGGTTTTGAAATCGGCATCGGTGTAGGCCAGTACTCGGGTGTGTGCTTCTTTCACCAACCGTTCTTAAAAGGAAGCCTTTCTCAAATCCCACTTATGCAGTTTTTTTTGAAGATTCTGACGTTCACCAATGTTTTCTTAATTAGGATTTGTTCTTAGGTAAGAAGAATCTACACACACTCAAGATCACAAAAGTGCGAACAATTTTGCAGTTTAAGAACATCAACAGACACAAACATTTTCTTAGCTCCTTTCTCAAGAACAAATTTAAGAAGAAACTTAAGAAGATATTGGTGAATGAGGCCCAGCGTTTTAATATCAATGTCGGTACAGGCCGACACTCAGTGTCTCAATATCAATAGCATAGGCCGATACTAAAGGTTTAGATATCAGTATAGGCAGACACTCAGGGTTTCAGTATAAGTATCAGCCCATACTCAAGGTTTCAGTATCAGCACTGCATTGTCAAGTCATGCAAAGATTGTGTCAAATGACAATGACAGGCTTATAGAATTAAGGCCAACTCAGCAGCTCAAATGTCTTAATTATAAGGTATTACTTTTTAGGTTTCTCTATAGGGTTTTCAGCAGCTGCAAAAGTTTGAAACTTCTGTAGTTCAAGAAATTAAAGGGAAGTGAGAGTGATGTTCGTGACAAACACGCCTTTAGTTACAAAACAGGAAGTTTAATTTTGTGCTCCTAGTTACTTGCTTTTCATTGATTTTGTCAGCATCTTGATTCCTGGTGCAGGAAAATATGCAAACACATTTTACTGTTCAGCGTTCTTTTTGCACACAATATGCTTGATATGTTCATTGTGCCTCACCTTAGTACACATCAAGGCCTTCAAAGGTCAAATTAATTGATGGAGAAGTAACTTGGGCTGAAGTTCTGGGCAGCTTCTGCTTTATGCTGTAAAACTAGACATAGAACCGAGAGATAATACTCAGGAACAGGGATGAGATGCAGAGGTGTTTGAAAACTTTGTCACAGGAAACAGAAGGTAGAGATGAAACTTCATATGAAGTTAGATGTTGGGAGTAGGAGCTTCAGACGTGGTTGACTTCCTAAACTTTAGTTATTTCACAACTTTGTTCATTAATTAAAGTACTTAACACAGTTACATCCTTTATAACCTTTAACACATAGTGTGAAGTGGGTCATGTAAATATCACTATCACGATGGGATTGTAGAGAGAAGCTTTAGTGATGCTTGTGACATGTACCAGTACAGCCAATGCATGACATTCAGCTCTCAGCAAATGTAGTCATCTATTTCTGTTTAATGAGGACAAAAAGCTTGTAGCTTGTACAACTAAATGTCCAGTTAAGTCCCTATACAGATGAAACGAAGATTTATGCTTTGCAATGTAAATGTTCTGTTACTCTGTGCTTTGTATATGTTTATTTGGATTTCTTTTCCAAACTTAACATTTTTAGTATTTATGAGATCTAAATAAACATGACACCTACTCCCCTACAACCTAACACAGTTATTAAATATATTTGTGCAATTGTGTCTACTTGTGTATTAGCATTTCAGTTGTGCAAAACATGATTAAATTCAATTTGTAATGCAGTTTGTTTCTAATTATATGATGGTACCAAAAATGCATTTTTTCCAGAGGGATTTAATGCCTAGGAATGATGACTTGCAACAGAAAATTAAGGATCTGCAAAACGAAGTAGACAAGTTGAAACTGACCCTAGCTCATGAGGTATACATTTGGTTAACAGAATCTTATAGCCCAAATAAGCAGATAAAAATGTAATATTTTATAAACTTTAGGTTGTTTGTGTGTGTCTGTGTATGAGAACAGCAATCAGTAATGGTTCATGAGGTTCAGGTGGTGGAGCAGTGTGTAGAGCAGAAACAAGCTCTGATAAGGGAGTCCAATCGCCGTCGAGAGGAGTTACACCACCTTACCACCCTCACCCTCATTAAAGCAGACGAGAGAAATCAGAAGAGCCGAGAGTTGCTCAAAGCTCAGGTACAGTGTCTTATTATAACCTCTGCATATCGCTGTTATCGGAACAAAACATCATATCTCCAAAAAGGTAACTTGACAGGAGAAGGAAAAAAACATATTTTATTTTTAATGTAAGTCAGCGGAACTTTTTTCCAAGTAATTCTGGGCTATTTTTTTGGTTCTATTCATCATGAAATTTACACACAATGTAAAGCGCAACAGGCATTTGCCAAAAACTGAAAAACAACAAAAATGGGATACAAGGTTTTGTTGCGACAGCAGTGATATGAACATTTACACCTGCTCTTTATGCAAAACTGTCAGAGAGCTCCAGTAGCCTCTTTTTGCAGGTTTAAAATGTTTTTTCCCTGTTACCAGATTGACTTGGGCCCTGTTGGCTGTCTGTGTATGAAATGTTGTGACTCTGTGTTGAGCTGCTAGTGAGCAGTGTGGAGTGAAAGGGGAAGGGTGAGCGCCTCACTACAAAGATGGGCGTGACAAAATAAAATGGACAGCATGACTGAAGCTTTCTTGATGCAAAAAAAATAATGTACAACTTCCACAATAAAAAATAGCACACTTAAATACCATAGAAACACTATTTTATAATTATAAATTTGATTTGCTTCCTCCCTTACAGAGATGAAAAAACAGTTTGCTTCTGTTACTGTAATCAATTTGTAATCAACATATCACTACTGTCGGAAGAAAACCTCATATCTCCATTTTTGTTTTTCAGTTTTCGACATGAAAATGCCTGTTGCCCTTTAAATTGTATGTAAATTTCATGATAAATGGACCAAAAGAAATGGCCCAAAATTACTTGGAAAAAACTCTGGTTCCATTGACTTACATTAAAAGTAAAGTAGGTTTTTTCCTTCTCCTGTAAAGTTACCATTTTGGAGATATGAAGTTTTCTTCTGACAACAGTGATATCAATGTTATTGAAGAACAGAAATGCAAAGTTCAACGGAGGGTCCTTCAAAACAGACAGAAATGACATTTTATTGACTACAATGACCATATCTATCTATCTATCTATCTATATATATGTCGGTAATGTGGAGATGTGGTAGACATTTGTAAGATACCACCTATGCATATGTTACTGCATTCTTGTCTTTCTGGAACTTCTTATCAGTGTGAATGCCACATTAACTAATGAGCTAACTGAGACCGGGCTCTTTGTAGGTGAGATGCAACCGTATCAAACAGGACATCCGGGGCAAACAGCTGCAGATTCAGGAACACAAGAAACAGCACCAGGAGACTCAGTCGAGGTAAACTGCTCTCGAGGGACTGCCAAAAGAAGAAAGTGAAAAGGCAAATGAAGTGGCGAGAACTATTAATGGATGACATTTGTTGTGCATGCCAAAAGAAAAGGCTGAAAAAGAGCATCATAGAATAAGCCTATTTTTTACTTCATCCACAGTGTTGTTGTTTTAGAGTATGTTTTTGTGCTGGCCAGTATTCATCCTAAAATATGCAGCCATTGTTAATAACTACATGTGTAGACTGCTTTTAATTAATCTGGCAAATGACCTGTTCATGTTTATGGTGACTGTTTAATGTGCCCCTACTGTGATCAGACTGAGCGTGTTCGGTAAGCTGTACGACATCATCAAGGGTGAGCGGAACAAGTGTGTCAACTTGATCCAGTTTGCCACCAAGCAAACAACTGAGATGAGGGAGACGTTCAAAATCCTGGAGAATGAGATTGAGATTCTGCGCACCAATGCAATCTATAAAGACAGGTGCTCCCTCTTTCTCTCATTCACTTTCATTCATTTCTTTTTAGACTTATGTAAACAGGGACAGGCAGAAAATGTATTGAAGTAGGGGTGGGCAGTATGGAAAAAGTATCATGATATCATGATACTTAAAGAGATACATATCACAATATTATGACAACTAGGACTGCTGCATCTAAAAACTGGGGTACAATCATTTTTATTCAACTTTTATATGCTGCACTGCACTAAATCCAATCGAACATGACTGATTATGCTGTATTTTCAATTAAACACACAGATGGTCAGTGTTACTTAAGCACTGACCGTATCCACACTAGACTCAGTAAAGCATATTGTTTATAACAATAATGATAAAATATTGTCATATGGCAGCTCTCTATGGCAGTAGTTTGAAGATCATATTGGTGTCACATATTCGAGTGCAGTTTGCATCCATTGTAGTATTATGTTTAGTCAGGTTTTTTGTTGAAAAAACTGCCTGCTAAAGCAGATCAAAGGGCAGTTGGAAATGGTGCTTGCTAGCCCAGTGTTATTAAGAGCTGTAATACAATCTTTATAGGCTGCTGCAGAAGTCTCGTCTGAAGCACGTCCACAGCCACACCATCAGGGATGGCCTCAAGAACGACATCTCCAAGCTGGCCTGGGTGCTCCAGGAGATGCGGAGCAAGAGAGAAGAGCAAAGGCTGAACATCAGCAAGCTCACCCACATGATCAACAGCCAGGAGCAAGAGCTGCTGCACATGCGCAAGAGCCATGAGGCGTCTGTCAAGAGTCGAAATGAAAGGTGAGTCTGTAGATGGCCAACAGATGTTCACCTTTAAAGCGATAATTCAGTGAACAATCAATAGGTGTATCATTGTGCCATCCTGCAGACTGGGTCTCAATTTCCTGCCCAAGCAAGCACATCACACTATAACAATAAGGGTTTTGAACAATACTTCTAACACTACATTCGTCTACATCTGTGACATGAGTCAATTGTAAGTCACTCTAGATAAGAGAACGCCACATGTCTAAATGTAAAACACATGATTTCCTCTTACCCCATTTGTATTCAGTTTGGTGTCTAAAATTGGCTTCTTTAATTGTCTGGTGTGAGGCAAATGTTTGATGATTTAGGCGTGCATTTAGCACTGTGCCAACTGGTGGGGTTGGGGGCTTCTTTTATTTATCTGTTATTAGCTACATTAGCATTACAGTTTCTGAAGAAGTGTACAGGCACTAAACATTTCTTGGCTAATTGACTACATTTGGGGTAAGGGGAAACTTGTGTAAATTTGATTTTACATTTTTTTGCCAAACTCTCACTTTAATTTACAAGTGATCTTGATATATCTTGGAAGTAGATTTGCAATGCAGACATTTTTGTCCTTGTGCATAAATGTGTATGTGTGTCTGACAGGGGTGTACAGCTATTGGAGAGAGAGGAGGAGATGTGCATCTTCTATGAGAAGGTAAATGTGCAGGAGAGCCTGATCCGTGAAGGAACTCTGGAGATCCAGGCACTGGAGGAGGAGATCCGCTCCCTTAAGATGCTCATTACTGAGGAGAGGAGGCAAATCGACGTGTGCAAGAAACAGGTGCCCTGCAAGAGAGCACTGGAGGAGGAGAGCACCTTACTGCAGATACAGGTACTACTTTTCCAACATACGGTCATATGCAAATGACATGTTTTCTTGATTTTCTGAGTGAAAATAATACATTCTTTACAGGGATCAGGGTTAAATATGCCATTTTTCTACAATGTTGAGTCCATAACTTCTATTTATATGCTAAATTCAACATATTGAAAAAATAAAACTAAAAAAATAACTTTTGCACAGGCCACAATTCATTTTTGTTCCTAGTATGTTAAATTCAGCAAATATACAGTAATTGTGCATCACTGACGAAGCGTGTTAGAGGATGTGTAACTTATTTTCACTCTTGGAAATCAGCAAAACGTAATTTGACCAGGCATCAAACTTTGGCATACAATTGTAATACTATAAATTCTCTCTCAAAATGTATTGCTATTTTGACTTATCTTTCAGTGTAAGCTGGCATGCATACCTATGCTGTGCTGGTAGAGCTGCAATTTGGCCTTTCATTCACATAAACATTCATCCTCTTATCAGTGTCTATAATGCAAACAATGCAAAGAATGTAAAATAATGTAAATATAAAGTCCAGTGTAAATGTATTGTTTGAAAATATCCCAAACATTTGATTCCTGCTTAAGGTGGCTTGTGTCTCTATTGATAAAGCAGAGCTTACCATTTATAGTCAAACTGCTGCAGAAAGAATGCACAGAGTGAAAAGTGTAATAAATGAACTGCGCTCCTAGTTTTATACTGTGCCATGTTTAAACATCAGGCTTGCTTAAAATCAACATCTCCTGTATGAAACTGTCTAAAACAAAACACTTAAATGACATGATCAAGTTACTGCTTACTCTAAGCTGAGTGCTGATGCCATTAGGGAAAGGCCAGAGGCCTGATAATGCTTTTACTGTTAGCAGTGACATGCTGCGAGCCAAATGGATTTCTAATGGCTTTGCAATGCACACAGAGCCAGATCTACACTATATGGCCGTAATATGTGGACTCTTTCCTGATTACTGTGTTCAGGTGTTTTAGCCTCCCTTGCTTACAAGTGTACAACATTAAGTACAAAGCTGTGCAATTTCCATGGACAAACACTGACAGTAGAATGGGTCATACTGAAGAGCTCTGTGACTTTAAACGTGGCACTGTCATAAGATGCCTCTTTCGCCACAAGTTTGTGATATTTTTGCCCTGCTAGATCTGCCCTGTTCAGCTGTAAGTGCTTGTGTTGTGAAATGGAAGTGTCTAGGAGCAACAGCTCACCACGCAAACTCAGAGAGCGGAGCTGCTGGGTGCTGAAGCACATAGCACATAAAAATCGCTTGTCTTTTGTTGCATCACTCACTAAAGAGCTCCAAACTGACTTTGGAAACAACATCAGTACAAGAACTGTGCATCGGGAGCTTCATGACATGGCTTTCCATGGTCGAGCAGCTTTGCACAAGCTTAAGATCACTATGTCCAATCCCAAGCGTTGACTGGAGTAGTGTAAAGCACGCCAGTACTGGACTCTGGAATAGTTAAATGTGTTCTCTGAAGTGCCGAATCACACTTCACTATCTGGCAGTCTGATGTTTGAGGGAAGCTGGGTTTGGTGGACGCCAGGAGAACGCTACCTACCAGAATGTAAAATGCCAGCAGTAAAGTTTGGTGGAAGAGGGATAATGGTCTGGGGCAGTTTTTTTATGCTGCAGCATACAAAGACATTTTAGACAATTATATGCTTCTAACTTTGTGGCAGCAGTTTGGGGAAGACCCTTTCCTGTTCCAGCATGACTGTGACCCTGTGCACAAAGTGAGCTCCAGATAGACATGGTTTGACTGGTTTGGTGTGGAGGAACTCTTGAGTCCTGACTTCAACTTCACAGAACACCTTCGAGATGAATTGGAATGTTGATTGTGAGCCAGACCTTTTCGTCCATCATCAGTATCTGATCTCACAAGTGCTTTTTTGACTGAATGGACACAAATTCCCACAGACACACACAAAATCTTTCCAGAGGAGTGGTGGCTGTTATAGCCAATTAAATATTGATGCCCTTTGGAGACGTTGCTGCTTATGTAGACTTGATTTAAAGGGCAGATCAAATTTGACAGAAGAACAGCCATCACTAGTTACCCAAATTTTAGCAAATCAAATGCAATATGTGATCAGCCACTCTTTCAATATCTCCTCATATTTTCTGTGTGGTCCTCCCATGTCTTATGCAGTCCTCTCTCAAATGTATATGTACAGAGGGAGAGAAACACATTTTACATTTTTACATGCTCGTCACCTGTAAACTACACGTTTCAGGCTTATGCACCAGTTTTGTACATAACACACGGTCATGCAATGCATTAGATTTGCACCCGAAACTGCCTTAGTACATTAGGCCTTAGTACACTGTGTCTCTCACCCTCTCTCACCCTGATTGAGCTCTCTGGAGTTTACCCACAGAAACTTCCAGGTTTTACCCCGTTTGTAATGTCTGCAGCTCTAACACTAGCTACCTTTTGCAAATTGCAAGCAATAAAATGAGAATTTGCAAAAAAAAGTGATTTTTGCTGCCCAGCAGCTTGTTTCCATCAAACTGACTTTTACTGAAAAAATGCTTTACATTGTTACATAATTTCCTACAAAAAAAAGTTTGACATGCTTCCACCTTTAATTTCATGTATGTCGCAACATTGGCTTCCCTGACTTCCCCATAACCTACTGATAAGGAAATTTTCTTTTAGTTTTGTTTTTATTTTTATTATTTTTTTCCCATTGTAATCATTATATAATATATTATATAATATATATATATAGTATCCAATGTAGGTTTCTGCAACTTTTCAGGTATCATCAAACAATTTTTCCACTAAAGTTTAACAAAAAAAAAGTTTTGTTGACATCCGTTAAATTTCCCTTTCCATAACCTACACTGACAAACCTTTTGGATGGAAACTATCAAGTTTTTTATAGTGACTCCTAAAGGTTCCGGTAGGAGAGATGTTCAGAATTGTACTTAATTTTGTATGTGGTCACAAAATCAACGCAGCCTCTTCACATTTTCCATCCATTGGGAATGAACTGATCTTTCCCAGTTACCGACATTTGCACTCTGAGGTTTATTTATGTTGTTGATGTCTTTCTGGGCGTCGGCTCACTGAAGACTTCAACACGTATTCCTGTTTTAATGAAGGTTTGAGAGACATTAGGGAGATCTGCAGTCTGCCTTGATTTGCAGCCTTGATTTACAGTCACTACTTTGTGAAGATGCTGTAGAGGTGGAATTTCTGACTGCGCAACACGTTTAAAGAAACCTTACCTGATACACTGAGCTCTTTTTGCTAACATTGTCCGACCTTTGGGGGTTTTAAATGAACTGAAAGGTTTAGTAGATGTGTATCACTTATTACTTAGAGATTTCTGCTCTAATTCTTTTCTGAATTGTTTGTTGAATGTTCTCGATGTTGTGGTGAGATCACAGTTGCATGAGTGAGCCAGTTCTCAGTGTTTTTCTCACCACACCCTTTGGAGCTGGAACGCAGCAGTAGGCCGTTTCTGTAATAGCATCAGGGTCTTCTGTATAAGGCCTTTAAAGTGTGAAACAAAACCTTCTGTGCTTTTGAGTGTGAATCAAAACCTTATTTGTGCTTTTGAGTGCAGTAATGCCAGACAAAAAGATGCAAAATCTCTCTGACACACACATATACTTGTTGGCGCCGTATGTTTCTGTGTTGTGACATAGTTGGAGCAGCAGTGTACGTGCATGTGTTTTTTCCCATTGGAATCACTACACCAGAGATCCTATTTTTCTGCCATAAAGAGCTGTTAGAGAACTTTCTGTTTAAAAAGGCTGCAGTGTTTTTTGAACATCTCTCTCTGTAAGAGCTGAATAGTGCCAGCATTCTTTTTAAATACAGTTTCCTTCGAGTCCAGCTCACTCACTGCCATGCTGTTTGTGTTTCACGTAAGAGGCACATGAGGGAAATCTGTCTCAGGACACTTAAATGTGTTATATTTCCCGGAAAAAAGTTTCCACTGTTGGTTTCTGCAAGATGCAAAATCTCCCCGACATACACACATACTTGTTGGCGCCTGATGTTTTCTGTGTTGTGACATAGTTGGAGCAGCAGTGCGTGTGCATGTGCATGTGTCTTCAGCTAGTCTGTATCTAGTTAAGTGACACAGCTTTGATCAGCTATAAATCAGTATCACTGCTCATTCAGAGCAGAGCCAACAATCTCAAGGGTGTCTTCTTCTACAGAAGGATTCCTAGAGTCAGACTTTAATTAAAAATCTTCCTGAAAATGTGTCCAAGACTTGGTAGGCCAGCAAAACTGTCCCCGTCAGATAAACCAGGCTTGAAGCTTTCATCTTTGAGAGACAGTCAAGCTCCACTCTTGCCTCAGATCTGAAAAAATCCACAGGTGTTTCCCATCCATCCTTCCACTGTGAGAAGAACAACTCAGCAGTATGAGTCGGAAAGGATGTGTAGCTGCCAAGAAGCCCTTACTGAGAAAAAAGAGACAAAAAAGAGGAACATTTGCAAATCAAACAAAGAAGCTGCTGGTGTTTTCCCAACAATAGACAGACCACCCCAGAGTCCAGACCTCAACATCACTGAATGTGTTTGGATTACCTGGATTGTGAGAAGCAGAAAATGCAACCAACTTCTAAGACTGAACTTTGGAGGTGTGGAAAAAAGTCCTGCATATTTGAAGACTGAAAGCAGATCTCCTGAAAAGAGTGGAAGCTGTAATAAAGACAAAGAGTGGACACACTGCATACTGAAAAAAATATGATATTATATTTAGTTGTTGAGGCTGTCTTGTGTGTCACTTTGTGTCAAATATGTTTTCTGCTTTTTTTTCCTGATGGTCAAAGATGAATAATTTGTAATTTATAACTGGAAGTTAAATAAATGAAAGGTGGTCTCTGTCAGTACTGTGTATTTTATATTCTATGAATACGGTCTCTAGTTTGTTGTGTGAATATAGTGGAGCAGTGTCTGTTACAAGACTTTCATAGCAAATACCTGGGAGTCTTTAATGATTGGTCTCTCTTTTCACCTACTAATAAAAGGGAGCTGAGGTGCACACAAGAGGCTGTGCTCTAAAAGATGTCTTGTTATTTCTGACCCTTGTTCTTTATTCACGAAATCCAACCAGTGATCAGTGTCTATTTCAAATCACTTGTCTTTTGCTGAAGCCGGTTACCATACAGTATGTCAGAATTCAGGATTCGGAATGAACACTATCTTAACCCAGTTTATTCAGTATCTAACGTGATCCTTTTTTTAATTTCTGTGGACTGTTGTAACCACTATGAGAGTTTAGTGCTCATCTACAGATTACATTGTAAATAACGATCATTGGGGTCCAAGCACCTTATGGAGCCAGCAAATCACAAATGTAGGTTTCTATTTATAATAGATGTTGGGTCTCAAAAGCAGATATGTTCCAAATTTCATACATAAATTGACCTTTTGGTCTGGTACGCAACAGATTTTTAACAAATAAATCAAAATACCTCAAAAACAGTAATTTGTTTGGACGTGATGTACAACTCCATTTCCAAAAAAGTTGGGACATTGTGCAAAATGTAGATAAAATCAAAATGTAATGATCTGCAATTTATTTAAACCCTATATGTTATTGAAAATAGTACAAATACAACATATCAAATGTTAACTGAGAAATGTTATTGATTTTGAAAAATATATGCCCATTTTGAATTTGATGCCAACAACACGTTCCAAAAAAGTTGGGATGGGGGCATGTTTACCACTGTGTTTCATCACCTCTTCTTTTAACAACACTCTGTAAGTGTTTGGGAACTAGAGACCGACTGCTGTAGTTTTGAAAGTGAAATGTTTCCCATTCTTGTTTGATATACCATTTCAGCTGCTCAACAGTTCAGGGTCTCATTTGTCATATTTTTCATTTCATAATGCGCCAAATGCTTTCAGTAGGTGACAGGTCTGGACTGCAGGCAGGCCAGTTTAGCACCTGGACTCTTTTACTATGGAGTCATGCTGTTGTAATACGTGCAGAATGTGGTTTGGCATCATCTTGCTGAAATAAGCAAGGCCTTCCCTGAAAAAGACGTCATCTGGATGGCAGCATATGTTGCCAAAACATGTATTGTTCAGCGTTAATGGTGCCTTCACAGATGTGCGTGTCACCAATACCATGTGCACTAATGCCCCCCTATACCATCATGAATACTGGCTTTTGAACTGTGCACTGATAACAAGCTGAGTGGTCTTTAGCCCGGAGGATACAGCGTCCATAATTTCCAAAAAGAAATTCACATGTTGATCAAATGGCCCATGCGGTGATTTCCACTAGAGAATCATGTCTGTTTTTAATGCAGTACCGCCTGAGGGCCCAAAGATCACAGCCAGCAAATACTGGTTTTTGGCCTTGTCCTTTGTGTACAGAGATTTCTCCAGATTCTATAAATCTTTTAATGTTATTATGTACTGTAGATGATGAAATCCCCAAGTTCTTTGCTATTTTATGTTGAGAAATGTTGTTCTTGAATTGTTTGATTATGCAGTCTTTCACAGAGTGGTGAACCCCTCCTCATCTTTACTTCTGAAAGACTCAGCCTCTCTGGGATGCTCATCTTATACCCAATCATGTTACTGACCACCAGGTGTTTTTTTAGCATTACACAACTTTGCCAGCCTTTTGTTGCCCCTGTCCCAACTTTTTTGGAACGTGTTGTTGGCATCAAATTCAAAATAGGCATATATTTTTCACAAAACAATAATATTTCTCAGTTTCAACATTTTATATGTTGTCTTTGTACTATTTTCAATGAAATATAGGGTTTAAATAATTTGCACATCATTGCATTTTGTTTTTATTTACATTTTGCACAGCGTCCCAACTTTTTTATTTTTGCATAATTGAACCAAATAATTCCTCAGCATTTACTCCTGTATTTCTGTTTCAGAAATCTCAGAAATTTCCTCCTAGGATCAGTGCCACCAGGGATTAGTTTCTGAACTTGTCACTTTTTTCACTGCTCATGAGTTTTCAAGTCTGATTAGAGTTTATGGTGTGCGTCTGTGCTAGCTGTCCGAGTGTAAGGACCGCCTTTTGTCTCTGGAGAAGAGTCTTGAGGACCAAGCTACAGAGAAGCGATCACGTAAGCTGAGTGGTGAAGACCCGTCTCCTGTAGAGCTCATCAAGAAGATAGAACAGGTACAGGTAAACTTCACTGTTGTACTCTGTTGAAAATTTGTGTAGCCATTTCATTGTGCTTTTCATTGTTTGTAGCTGGAGGAGCGTCTAGCAGAGAGAGAGGCTCAGCTGTTGGAAAAAGAGCTGGTTTATGAGCAGGTGACACGACTGTCCCAAAACATCTGTGCCAAGGCAGAGAACGGTAAAGAGGACACACTAAAACTGGCCAAGAGGGTAAGCAAAGACGCACAGTCTGAACTAACCTGCACGTATGAGGTGTGCCACTCTTTTTAGCTCATACAGTCAGTCTTACGTTGGCTCACTTACACTGACACTCAGAATCTTCACAGTAATCTAGTCTGACTTACATGTCACAGAGAGATTTTGGGAAAGGATATGTAGGCAACCCTACCATCTGTGTTGTTTGTAGACCGATCTCCGCTGAACCCAACATCAACAAAACACACGCATATACTTCTCTTATTCCCTCACTAATCCCTTCAGCAGCATGTAATATTATCTCTAAGCACCAGGAGTGTATGTTGTATTAAAAGTACACTAAATATCCAAAAGTATATATAAAATATAAAATATAAATATATAAAAGTATATTTAAAATATAAATATATAATATATAAATATATATAAAAGATACCCTTTTAGTTAATGAATTTATCTACTTTAAGGTGCAGCTTTTTCTGACAGAGTTGTTTAATCATGATCTCCCTAAGAAGCACTGACAATAGAATGATACGCTGCAGAGCAGCTGCACATGAACTTAAGATCACTATGCCCAGTGCCAACACCAAGAACTGTAACTGTGTTCTTTGGAGTGATGGAGCTCTGTCTAGTCCCTCTGGGAAGAGTTGGAGCAGCATTTGAGATCCAGAACTAACCATCCAACATCAGTACCTGACCTTACTAATGCCCTTGTGGCTGCATGCTATCAAATCCTCACAGCAATGTTTCAGCATCTCTTCTCAGAAGAGGATGTTACTTCAGGAAAGGGGGGACACTCCCTACTAATACCCTTGATTTCAGAAGAAGCAATAAATGAGCAGGTGTCTACAAACCTTTGGCCATACAGTGTATGATTGGAAGGATGTGTTGTGCTATGCTGACTTAGAGTAAATGATATTGTTTATTACTTTTACCTCCATGGTAATAGTTGTATGACAAATCAGCTGTGAACGTGAATGGACTTCACACTCCTCTTTCACTGTTAGCACTTCACTGATATGAATGTGAATAAACCTGAATGTGCTTGCATGTTCGCTCAAATCAAATCACTGTGCATTCAAACCCAAAGGCAGCATCGTGCTTCCTTTATGTAGTGATAATATGGTAAAGAAAGTACGGTAGAACATCTAGCTCCATCTACGCTGGCTGGTTATTTTTAGTGTGCCCCGCATGAACACGCACATGTTATATTTACGCCTTACCCCAAATAAGAATTAATCAGTCAAAACATGTTTAGTGTCTGAAGTTTGCTGCTCTGGTTTTACACTAGAGCTACAGGACTAATGTAGCTGACAATTACCCCAGCAATTAGCATTGTGTAAACGGCACGCCTGAATCATCACACATCTCAAGCCATGTGAAGTTGAGAGAGAGAGAGCGAGAGAAAGAGAGAGATGCCACTACAGAGTAAATTAATTGCTAAGCTACTGTTCTGTCTGTATTGTGCTGTCTTTTCTGCAGTGATATGTGCTGAAACTGTGCTGTATGTTTCTCCTCAGGTGAATGAATTTCAGAGCCGCATTAAGGACTGCACTAAGAAGCTGATGGCTGTGGTGTCAGAATTAGCCATGCGGCAGGCGCAGGCGCTGTGTCTGCAGCAGGAGCTTCGTGAGAGGGAGCTGCAGCTGGACTCGTGCCAGAGGAGGTTAGAGCAGGGCTTGCCACCGTCAGATAGCATAGAGCAAGAGTGGCAGCGCTGCCTCCGAGAACAGCACCGCCGCCAAGCAGATGCAGAGGAGAAAGCCCGGGTCAGCCTCACCATCCTCTCACACACACACACACACACACACACACACATCTAGTAGTACACATTCTGAGTACAAGCTGGACAGCTAGCTTTTCAAAATGTTCTTTGTACAAATTAGTTTTCTTTATCAGTTTTCCACAAAATTAAAAACTAACCAGATTTAATTTGAGAAAACAGTATCACATATAAGTATTTGTGTCAGTAAAATCTTGCAAATAATGCTGTAGACCACATATTTTATCTTTTTGTTGTGATGTCAGCTCTTAATCATTTCAGCTGTTTAACCCACATTTTGGCAAAAAGATTATTAATATGTGCTTTTAACAACAGTTTGCAAAAGAAAAAAATATTTTTTTGGCAGTACTTGCTCTTCATGAAAAGGAAAACACTTTGGTGAGCACAAAGATTAATGTTGTATTCATTATTAGCTCTTTAAGATTAACAAATAATAACCACTGGTATATGCTATCATACATGTCTGTAGGTTCTCTGAGCAGACCTTAGTGCCCACTTGCCATTCTTTTACAGTTCTAAGACATTTTGGCAGGATAAGCAAGGACTATAGGACTGGCCAGAGACCTGCCAGAAGCTCAAAAACTGTATAATTTACAAAGAGTGAGAGCTGAGAGTGCTGATAATGACATCTAGTATGTTTCCTGTTTAATTTTTGTGCATAAATCAGATGTATTCATAGTGCTGGGGTGTGTGTATATCTATATATTTTAGATTGCTGAGGAAGAAGAAAGAAATCAGCTTCCGAATGGAGTGTACACCACAGCAGAGGCCCGACCCAATGCTTATATCCCAGGTGAAGACCCCCTACCTTTACCCAAGCCATACGGAGCTCTGGCTCCCTTCAAACCCAGCGTGCCCGGGACCAACATGCGCCACATCCGCAAGCCTCAGCCCAAACCTATAGAGATTTAGAGGACTAATATCTACAGCATATCCTTGTAACATGAAAATAAAAGTCCAAATGCCTTCCCGTTTCATTAGTGAACTGTCTTCAGAACAGTTTTTACTGGCTGAGAGGAATAAACACAGCTATTTCATATGTTTTTAATTTGACAGCTCATGCTTTCTGGCAGGGCTGGTTTTTGTTGTCCCTTAACTGTAACTGAGAGTTCATGCGGGGAATTCAGAGATACGCTGCAATCCTGCCAGGGCTGGAGGCCTGGAAGGGTTCAGGTCATGCTGTGTGCTCTCCAGAGCCAAGCTTACAGTCACTACGGAGAAATTAATCAAAAGCTCTAACTCACATACATTACAGCAGGTTCTGAAGAACTGTATGGGTCTCGTTTGGTGAGGATTTGCCTTAGTATCTTTCTATATTACCATAACAGATGTAACAGTATGCTACTGTAGAAAAATACTTTTCTTATGCTCTGGTTTGCATATCTTCTATCAGTCACTCTTATATTGAGATTACTCAGACACAGCAGAAGCTTCAGCCAGCCCACCTGTTTCCACTTGCTGGTTTAGTAACCAAACCCTTCATTATGCCTCTCGCAGCAGATGGACAGAGGGTGGAATACAGGAAATCCTACTGAATGAAAGACTGGGAAAAGGGCTGGGTGGGGAACTGGGCACAGAGCACAGGGCACAGTCATGGTTTACAACAATCCCTCATTCAGCTTAGTCAATAATTAAGTAGCAGTTTAAACAGTGGCATGGCATTGTATAGTAATCCTCTTCTATTACAGGAAATGGGCAATAAAGAGAGATGTCTCACTTACAACAGACCAAGCTCACATATTTTTAGTTTTTGTCATAAACAGTTATGTAAACATTGACATCTAGTATATAAAATCCCTTTTGACAATCAGTTATGTTAATTGTGTTAAAAAGGGTGGAAAAGCTGTAATGTAGATTTTCCCCACATTTCGTAATCAAAATGAGCAGACGTTTGTGTGTGTTTACATTTGGGTGCCAGGTGAAGCATCTGGCGCTTCCAGTAAAATGCAATGGACGTTTCAGAAGAGACTGGCAGCCTGCTGTAGCATGTGTGATTGACACAGCAGGATATTAGTCATTGTTTTTAATGTGACACAGTTCTGAGTCTCCGTTGCTCAACGTGGGATTTATTATCGTCCTGTCATGTAAGCGCCGAGTCTCCGTTTCAGATACGTTTTGGGATTTTTGTGTAGCCACCTCATACATTCTTTTTCCTCCTGTTTGCATTGTTGTTACTTGTGCTCCAAGCCCAGCTTGATCATAGTCTGCTTCAGTGCAGTTTCTTCCACAAACCTGGCATCCACATTCTCCTGTTCTTCAAAGGGGTTTGGAGCTACAATACAATGAAAACACACATACAGAAAGGCAGTTTTATCTAAGCTGGCTTGTCTGCTCTTCATCACAGATACATCTCTTGTAGCAAATACCTTGCTCTTCCATGTCTGAGAGGATGCTGGCGAGGTAGGTTAATGGCAGGAACTCAGGCCTGAAGCATGTCTTTTCCCTGTCCAACTGTACTGAGCCCTGCGAAACACATCACATTTTGAATTTTGAATGGGGGGAGGACACAAATATCGCAGCACTCTGGCAACTCGGAACATTAATGATTAGTATTACATAAAATGACAGGAAGACAAAGGAAAAAACAATGTGAAGTTAAGTGTTGGGCCAACACAAGCCATCAGAAAGTGCCTTGGCATAGATTTTTAGAGTTTCGGAACTGTACTGGAGAACTGCCCCCCACAGCGTAAGAGAGCAACCAGACCCCCCCTCACTGTAGGGGTCAAGCATTCAGGCCTGGACTGTTTTCTTGGTGTATGTCACATTCACTTGCCCACTCGTGAAGAATATGGGGAAGGATGACTCATCTGACCATATCACTTTCTTTCACATCTCTGTTGACTGTTTTTGCACCAGTGAACTCTCGCATGTGCATTTGTCTTTTTAATGATCAAGGATCATTTTACTGGCATGGTTTGAAGGAAGAGTCTCTGCAAACCAATACAAGGTTTTTCAGACTGATCAGCTTAATCTTATCATGATACATTTCTATCTTGATGGAGATGCTTTCTACCAAGATGACATTGCTCCCATCTACAGGGCATGAGGTTTGATGAGTATGAATACGATGCTCAGCATTTTTATCCCTGCCTCAGAGCATGGGAGGATGTTAAGTACTTAATTGTATCATGCAGTACACCTGTCTCGAAGCATCTGCACTCTATTACTTTGTCTATATATAATCACAGAGTGTAATATTCAAGGTTTGAATGGCAATAACAATAACAAAGTCTATTTCAATACATTCATCTTCCGGTGTAAGTTTGTGTGCTACTTTAATGTGCAGTGGAACAATGTCATTAGTTTAAGATACTCTGTCTGTCCAGGTTGTCACAGTATGTTGCACAACACTAATATGTTCTCATTCACCCATCTAGCAAGCCATCTGACATATTCAATTCAAATATCTACTTTTTTTAAACAGATTAATTGAGTGTCAGTTTCCTTTTTTAGTTTCAGTGTGATACAGTAATGTCACCTGATTAGACTGATTAGTTAGCTGCATTCGGTTTGGGACTAAGTGGGTTTTCTTACTGACAAAATCTCTAGACTCACCCTGGTCTTGGTGTATTTCTCGAGCTGAGTTCTCACATACTCTCTGGAGATGCAGGCTGAGCTGATCGGGTGATCCCATAGTTGACACACTCTCTGTTCCATACACTAAAATCAAAATCATCATACATATGTGATCAGTCCGTCAGACCTTTAGTCACCATATTCAAAATCACAGCCCATTCAGTCAGTTCATATGACTTCATGGAAACACTATAATTCACTTTGTTATAAACGAACATTAAGTTAAGACGCTGGGCAAACTAAGTGATCTGTGCAAAAAAACAGTTTCAGAATTGTTCTCTGGCTAAGACTAACAACTTGCACAACTGTGGTTATTAAATCTGGCAAGGTGGAGGCATTTCTTAAGCAAACTTAAAGTAGAACAGCTTTCCAGAGTATTTAGATAAAGCAGCAGGGCTGATCTGTGTGGGAGAAATGCGATTTCTCTGTTGTATGTCCTTTGGCTGCATTAGAACCTGAAAAAAAAGGCCTTAGCTCACTAGCACACACTCACATCCCATTTCCCACTCATAATGAAAATAACTGACATCTGCAAAAACAGTGAAGACAGCTATGAGAGTTCCTCTAATCGGTCTGTACTGATTAAGACTAATTTCAGCGGAGCTGTCAGATATGAGCGCACAGACGTTACCTCAGGAAGTCTCTTCAGGACACTGAACTTCAGTTCTTCACTGCCATCACTGTTATCTAGATCTGCCAACAATTATGGGAGGATGAGAGCAGACCAGTAAGGAGAAAGAGAAAGAGAGAACAAAACACGTACAAAGCACAGCCATTTCTGTTTGACATCATTAATAAAATTAAGACACCTTATAGAACTTGTTCCTCAGTCGCTGCACCTCCTGAGGGTAATAATAACCACCCTGCCAACTGCTGATTCACTTGTAAGTTCTAATAGAATCTCATTCTTAGTTTAACAATCTACATTCTGTCAGACTTAATTAGCATCCAACTCCTAATTCTACAGCGTTTGCCTTCATAGGCTGCTGGTTTTGTCTCTTTGCCAGAAATTGTACAGATGAGGATGAATATGTGCCTTGGCACTAAAACAAACCCTGCTAAAAAGAGAGAAAGAGATATCTAAGTTCACTTTTTAAGAGTCATAGCTCTCACTGACCGTTTACAATTGATAATTCACCCACTGCCTGTGACTCAGTAACTCAGAATATTCCATTAAAATTATAATGAAAGTTCAGAATAATTTAAAGTGTCAGAGTGAGTGAATATTTAAAACTGCTTACAGTGAGGTGGGTTTGAGTCATGAGTATCAGCTATTGTATGCTACATAAATGCTTCTGAGCTCCACTGAGTCAGTGCCTTCACTGGAAAAGCAAAAAAACTACTCCAGACCAGAGCTGCGCATTAAATTATTACCTCACAATATTACTGGCACACTGTGATACTGATATTGCAAACTGCAGCGTCTTTTCTGGCCCCGGGGAGTGTTTTGATGAATAAAGGTGTTCAAGGGATCTAAGAAACACATTTTTCTATGTTTTTATATGTTGTTTCATTTGACACCTCTGTCTTTGCATATGTATACTGTAAAAGAGATTTGTTGTTTTAACTTGAAGTACATAACCAGGATCATTTTATGAAAAGAATACTTTAATCTGCAACCTTTTTCACTGTATATTCCCTCCCATTATCATCGTTCTGAACCACCATTGATAACGGGTGCCCCACACTAAAATGAAATGTAAAGTCTCTGCCTTGTCCAGTGTTGATTTTTTTTTGGCACCATGTTTGCCATTTAGCCACACAATGTGTTGTTATTGTTTAGAAGTGTGGCAACTCTTGCATGATGCTGATGTTAAACATCCTATTTTGGGTAATTTAGGGAAATTACCCAGACACTTTATCCAGTACAAATCAGCCAGTCGCACAAATTACTTTCTCTGGTAAAACAAATCCAGCTCAAATAGGGCTTTAGTCCAACTTTACATCATAGCCTTTGGAGGCAAATGGTGATTAAGGTTATTTTTAGTCTCTTTTCTCTAAAACATATTCATTTTTGACTTTCTGGAACCAATGAACATCAACAAACAAACAATACCCAGTTAAGCCATAACTGAAAAGAATGACATCCTCAACTGGCAGCAAACATATTGTATTTAAGCCTGTAGAGACAGGACTGTTTTATTCTATTTATAAGTTGTGTTAATATATTGACTCAAATGCAAGCACTGCACTCAGTGAGTCCAGTTTACCCGAGACAAGACTCCAAATGATGTTGAGACCGGGACAAGACACAAGAAAGTTAATTTACGCTCTCAAGACTGAAACTGAGCTTGAGTATTAGTTCACTGAACCTCCAATAGTAAGTGTTACATTCTGTTCAATTAGTATCTGAAGCTGTATGAGTTCAACATTGTAAGGCAGCCCAGGTACTTACTATTTTGAATGTAAACACCTTTTTGTGTTGTTTTTTATAGTGTAGTAAGGGAATACCTGTCATAAGGCGTGAGACGAAGGGCTCAGTGAGTTGTAGAAAGCCGTGATCCACATACTGCAGGAATGTGTGGCTAGGTAGACAGCGCACACCCAGCACAGTCAGAAGTGTAGAATAACCTGCAAGTGTCCAAATGATAAGAAGCCATTCAGTAAATTTTAATTCAGTTCATTTTAACTATCCCTTCCTCTGACAAAACCAAAACAGACAAAATAATCTTCCCTCAGACAGCCTGATAACACACAGCATTCACATGACAAACTCATTTTTTCTGTTTGGCACCTTATAGATTCTAAAAAAATCTTACACAATTTGTGGTGATTTTAAAACAGTTTTCTACAATTCCTGCAAACAGCAGAGATGGTAGAGCTGTTGATAAGTAAACAGAGAAATATCTAGAGGGGATTAGGCTGGAGCTCCTCTCACCTGGTGGAAGCGGCAGACAGAGTCCTTTAGTGGCTTCCAGAATCCGACACATCACATGAAACATCGCCCAGTCCTCCGAGCTCCCCTGCTGTTTACTAGAGCACACGCAACACAAAGGTGACACTTCAATTCATACGCAGTTCATGCACCTCAACTGGAATCAATCTGAGCATTTGTACATGAGCACTCTCGCATGAGTACAGCACTCACAGGCAGAGCACAGTGGGACCCAACTTCAGCTTCAGCCACACAGACTCCAGCATGTGTCTGACCAGCTCCAGCTGCACACAAAACACACAGACCATCAGGGAAACTTCCAGTTTTTTCCACTTATTTTTGTTTCTGATGTTTCCCCTTCCTTATGCAAGTGGATTATCTTGTGGGTTAGCTATTTCTAATCTCCTCAGAAATATCTCTTGAGAAATGATTAGACGATATGGAGAAAATGGGACCACTATCAGGACATGGTAGACCAATAAAACTGTCACCATCAGATAAACATACTGTTTAAAAAGGTAAGTCATCTCAACTTAAAATTATAAGGTAACTGATTACACTGCTTTTCCTAAGTTAACCACTTAAAATCTCAGGTTTATTACATACTAAGGCTTATTATTCAGGACTTTTTTACACTGTACTGAGAAAATCAAGCTCCACTGTTGCTTCAGATCTGAAAAAAAATCAACTCAACACCATGAGTCTGAAAGGAGGTGTAGCTGTCAAGAAGCTCTTACTGACAAAAAGAAAATAGACAAAAATGAAGAAAATCTGCAAATCAAACAAATAAGCTGCTGAACAATGGACTGTCCAGACTTCAACATCACTGAACATGTTTGGATTAGTTGGATTGTGAGAATCAGAAAATGCAACCAACTTCTAAGACTGAACTTTGGAGGTGTGAAAAAATATCCCTGCAGATTTCTTTGAAAACCAAAAATATGAATCAAGGTAAACTGGGGACACATTAAATAATGAAATATGTTTTCTTCTTTTTCCTACATAAGAGAAGTAAACTGTGTTATAATGGTCATACTTTTAATTTTTACAGGCTGTTACCTGCCTTATACATGTGAGATGTGGTAGTATGAGACATTAAAACTGCTAAACATATTCCTCCTGGTGCATATACATTCCTAGTTTCTAAACATCTCACATGGTGAACACCTAAGAGGGATACAATGATTCACATTCACTTCCTGTTTTCACTGAGGACAGTCACTGAGGTCCATAAACATTCAACAAATTCAGCAAATTCAGTTTTGGTGTGTCCCAATAAAATACGCATGCAGGCACGCACACATGGACCATGACGAACTCATATCCTCATGTTCTCTCTGCTCCGTAAAAACAGGAAGTGTCACTGGCGAACATACATCCTCTTAACACTTAAGGCTGCAGTGCAGATCTCTTGGGTGTTAGTCGGAAAAGTGTCAGTGGCATACGAAGCAGGAAATGATGGATGTCTATTAATGTGCTTCCCTGATGTACGCTACTATGAAATCTAACAGGGCGGAGAAGGAAGCTAGGATTTCAGCATAATCAGCCACTGTCAGTTACGGTTTTCAGTGTTTCGTAAGGTAGCTGTGAACTGATAACATAAAAGCTAGAAGAGGCCATTGGTTGAATGATAAAGAAGCACACGCACCAGTTTGGCGACGTAGTTCAGCACCAACATGTCAATCTTCTTCTTCCCCAGCCGTGGCAGGTGTCTGTTCAAATGCTCCCGGAGCTTGTCCACCATCTGACCAAAAAAGGACAATCACTACTTTGTTAATAAACTCATGCCTAATGGTATAACTGATAAGGACTTCCAAATGTCTTTATATTCACAGCTGTAACATGGACATAATATGGATACAACATTATGTTCAGTGACACTTGCTACTACTACTGTATAGGCCAAACTACTGTTCATGACAAATGAAAGCAGTAAAGAACAACTACCAGAGTCAAAACTAAAAAGATAATGCATCAGTTGAATTGCACTTTATCAGCCACCCACTACACCGGGGCGTCAAACTCAAGTGCTAAAAGGGCCATATCAAAAAATCTCAACAAATCTGTGGGAACGCCCTTCTTCATCTCCACCACTTTTCTGTTTTCTCTGCTGTCTATCCAGCTCTCCAGTGTTTTGTTTCATAATGGTACTGAATGTGGTATTCTTTCATTACGGTCACACCTTCTCTTCAAATGAGACACATACTGGAAGTAAAAGGGTTTCTGAGCTTCCACCCATCTTGAAATCCCCAGCGTTTACTGTCCACTTCTCACTTTTAGCAAACTAGGTGTTTTTTTAGCTAGCAAGTGTTTATATTGGTTGGACTGAAACACAGCTAGTGTGTCTAGTGATGTGACTGGTGTGGTAGGATTGAGGTGTAACCGCTGTCCCACTGATTGCTGGTGGGGGGGGCAGGGTTGGAGTGCACTTCACACTGTAGTGCAGCACACTGTGAAATGGGGTAATATTAATAGAAAATAAAAATAATTCTGCGGGCCAGACAGTATCGTGCTACAGGCCTGACCTTGCCTGTGAGCCTTGTGTTTGACACATGGGCACTACACCAATCAGCAATGGAAAGGGACCACCACTGGGCAGACATTATTTGGGTGGCGGACAATTCTCAGCATGTGACGATGGCTGAAAAATTGTCCATAGCAAAAGTGGGCTACGGTCAGTAATTGCATACCTATGAAGTTGTCCTTTATTTTTGTTGTTGTCATTTTACTGTCATGAGCACACTGAGATGAATTACACAGCACTGAGTCGGCACTGCAATAAATGAGCCCCTCCAATGAAAAACCATATATTAACCATTCCACCCTCATCAGTTATTCTGTTTTCTATTTTTTTGTACAACCTTTTACATTAAAATACAGACTATGCTTTATTTGTTTTAGTGACCCCTTTATTTTAAATACAGGGCATAAAACAATGCTATACCATGCTTAAATGACTTTTACAAAAATTGTTTTTCACTGCAAGGGCTTTGAAATCCTGAATACTGATAACACAACTGACCTTTAACTTCTTGTAGATCCACCTTCCTGCCAAGCTCCAAGCCACAACTAACATCACATCACTCCCTGCAATTTGCCTACAGAGCCAACTGGTCAGTATACAATAAAGTAAACACTGGTCTGAAAATGATGAGCATGTTGACACCTCGGGAACAAATGATGATCTTGTCTATAGACTTGAGCTCTTTAGCATTATCATTCCAGAACTGCTAGACAAGAAACTCACTCAGCTCAACCTGCCGAAGTCCGTCTGCCATTGAATCCTGGACTCTCTGACAAACTTACAGCAGTATGTGCAGCTCAGCTAGTACTCATCAAGTACTCTCACCCTCAGCACTAGTCAGGGGATGTGTGCTCTTCTCCCTGTACACCAAAAAACCTCAGAAAACCCATCTGTCAAGCTACTCAAGTTTGCAGACTACACCACTTGCACTCCTCGTTTACAAAAATGATTAGTTCACATA
Source organism: Colossoma macropomum (assembly GCF_904425465.1). NCBI lineage: Eukaryota > Metazoa > Chordata > Actinopteri > Characiformes > Serrasalmidae > Colossoma > Colossoma macropomum. The sequence continues at coordinate 27,785,713 of NW_023494792.1, read as the reverse complement.
CACACAAGTGGTGGAACATCTTTAGGTCTGGTGCAGTCACAATAACCTGGAACTGAACATCCAAAATGCTGTTCTAAATGGCTCACTTGTTGAAACAGTCGAGACATTGACTGAGAAGACTGCTGGCACTGTTCTGTTGTGGGACGAAAACTTCACCTGCATAATCGACAAAGGTTGTTCTTCCTATGAAAGCTGGGGAAATTCAAGCTCCCACAGGCAATATCATCCACCATCAATAAGTCCATCCTGACCTCTTCCATAACTGTCCAGACTGGTGCTGACGTACACTTTTTCTTAGCTCCTTTCTCAAGAACAAACTTAAGAAAAAACTAAGGAAGATGTTAGTGAATGAGGCCCAATAATAGTAAATCATGCTTTATATCTGCTTCTCTGTCTTTGGCTTATCAGTTTATCCACCCAGGTCGCTGATAATCGGCCAAAAATATGCTCCACGATCCATGAGCCAAAATCGAACATGAATCTATTATTTCATGGCTCGTCTTTTCTCGTCTGGAAAGATATGAGCAAATGAGAGTCAGGCGTTAAAACTGGCAGATTATGCTGACAGTACAGCACTGACGTGCTGCTAGAAGAGGAGGAATGCCAGCTCTACTGATGAGTCATTTCATCATAAAATGTGTTTCCACCAGCAGTGAACCTAACCAGGGTTTGCATGGAAGCGGACCGAGACATGCGGTTTTAGCCGGACTGGATCAGCTATTTATTGTAGACTCCAATACGGGTGGAGTGTTCACATGTCAAAACGGAGTGAACTAAAGAAAAAGTCTTTCATTCAGGTGTGAAAGTGCCCTGAGAAACCTCTCCATCTCTGGCTAGCTGTCCGCATTGCGCGCCTGCAGCTGCATTGTCTTAAACTGATAACATTTAAATAGCCCACAAATAAACACTGCAATGATTTTACTTGTACCTCTTTATTAATATTTTTGTTGGTTATAATTTGATTTTTCATTTTTAATCCATTTTTAATTGTTCCATCAATCTTTTTTCTATTTTTGTTTTTATGACTTACAGTGACGTTACCAGCCCACTACAAACTACTGCCTCCCCCTGAGCACAGGCCCGCAGACCACTAGAGGGTGCTTCATGGCCCACTGGTGGTCCGCGGCCCACAGGTTGAGAAACCCTGGTGTAGGGTGTCTAACTAAATTTCTTCTTGAAACTGAATTTGTTAAATTCCATCAGCAGCACTCCTGATTTAACTTAATAAAAGTCCAGAACTGGATGATAACTACAATAAACCCCTTAAATGGCCAGGGTCCGCCAGCAGGCCCAAAGTTTTATTACACACTTCTATAATCTAAGAATAGCTCAGCCAGTTTGCACTGAAGTCCATATAGTTACTGAATAACAAGCATTAGTATGTAATAAGCCTGGGATTTTAAGGGGTTAATACTGGGCTAGTATGTGGAGGTGTTTGGAAAGGGTTAAACAAATACCTTGAAATACACAGAATCAATACTTATTTTATTAATTAATTAATTATTTTATTAATATTGATTGTATTGATTATATACATTTTATTGATTAATACATTGTATTGATTAATACATTTTTTTTTCTCTGAGCAAATAAATGCTTACTCGCCAGACAACTAGCTTTTTAAATCTAATTTTCTCAGATGTCTAAAACTATTGCACAATACTGTATATCTTTTGCACATTTGCACCTGTTTACAGACATATTCATTTGCATCTACATTTTGTATATCCCACATATTTAGTTTACATTCTGTATATAATAGTTGTGACACCACCCGAGGCAGTGTCTTTGTATTTCTTTGTATTATATGTCTACTGTTTACATGTTTATATTGTCTATGTATGCACTGATTCCACCAAGACAAATTCATCATACATGCATTTGTACTTGGCCAATAAAGTGATAGTGATCCTGAACTAACAACCAGCATAGCACAGTTTTGACACTGATCAGCTGGATCAGGTGTAGATAAGTGTGGGAAGTGCAGGTCAGTAGTGGAAGGTTTTGCGGCAGCTGCATCAGAATAAGCTATGACTCACCAGGCCCACCAGCACCCTCTGTTGTTGGTCTTCCTCCTGGAACAGAGGCACCACTCTCTTATCTGCAAAAACACAAAGAGCCAGACGTCACTGGCAGTCCTCCTACACAGCTTATAACTTGTTCCTACAATTCGTACAGTTCGTAACTTTTTGCTATGCGTATTTTTTTGCTATGTGTATAAATTTAGGTAATATGTTTATTCCTAGAATATCTAGGAATGTGCAGCTATGTGCCATGGAGGAGGTCATGAGGTAAAAAGGCAGTGATTAAATGGAAAGAATGAGGAGAGGACTTGGGAAAGTTCTTGTTCTTATGTAACCCTGCTGAACTCTCTGAGTGCCTTTTTCCGCTTTTTTTCCCTCTTCATTGCTTCCTTGATTAATTATTCAGGAACATGAAAAGCGCTCTCCTGGGAAACAGAATATGTGACCCTGAAACTCTAGTCAAGGCAAACCAAAGAACATTTGCTGTAATCAAGGGGAAAAAACTGCCATTGCTACTACAAATGCTACGGGAAATGTTTTACTTACCCAAACGCCATGTGTCTACCATAGACAAAACTCTGTGGAACACGAAACAAGTAAACAAGAGCACTTTTAGGAAACCGAGCTATAACTTTCTATTTCAAAAATCTACTTCAAAATGTACTATTTGTTTGAAATTCTAAATCCACCTGTAGAATATAAGAGATTACTGAACAGAGAAAGAATGCTGCTTCATTACTCCCCTGTAGATAAGGAGAGGATGAACGAAGACAGCCTGTGTCATTATAATGAATATTAATGATTTGTTATGCATTTACACAGTGAAATGTTTCCTCTTCGTTTAGGGTTTTGAAAGTCAGTTGCATGGCAACATGATAATCTCTGTTGTGAACATTCACTCTTGACAGGCAGTGTTTCCCTTTGCGCCCACCTGTACACCCCCCCCACACACTGCATTCTCCACATGCTGCTCTCCACCTACTTTTTGGTGTTCTCCTCAAGGTATCGAAGGTGGTTAGAGGATTTCTTTTTCTCCGAGTTCTGCAACAACACAACGATGTTTCATTAAACGAATGAATTAAGGGGAAAGTCTTTAGTTACCTATTCACCTAATTTCAATTTTAATGTGAAATATTTTTTTAAATCTGGACATCAGATGGACATCTCATCCAGTAAAGACACTACTGATTGGTTTGTTACTGTGAGTTTCAACCAAAATAATTATTTTAGTCTGAGATACATGTTTCCATGTAGAGGGACTGTCCTTAATACTTGGCAAAGCCACAACAAAGCCCTTATAGGAAGGTCTGTCCACTCAAGGCCTATATTGGCAGTGCACAGTGCAGTTATTTCCAGTCATACAGGACCATCTCTTCTCTTTGAATGGGGAGACCAATAAACCCCAAACTAACATAAATAGTTTGTTCTGTTTGGCTAAAAAATGCACAAAAATCAGTTTTTCAGCTGATTCTGGCTGCACATCTCCACAAGAGGCAGCTTTACTAGCAAGCTGATTGGCTCACTTTATTGAAGTGTGGGACTTTCCCCATAAAGTAGACCCCAAGCATTATGAGTTTTCCCATTCATTTTTCACCCAGTGGCCTGTCTCCTCCTCCTTTCTAATGTTTCTGGCCACAACGAAAAATTAAAAAAGGGGGTCTTGCTAAGAAGTAATTTTTAGTATTTGGTGGGACAAACAAAGAATTGTTAATAATATTCACAAAACACAGTGATTAATGAGTAGATGTCATCTACATGTATGACAGTGTTGCTCTTACTACTCATTTTAACAGATAACCTCTCTGACTAGTGGCTCCAGTCAGAAGTCACATGACCAATAGGAGTCTGGACAGTTTTAGCTTTTAATTAAATACTTATAAACTCATCATAGGGTTTTAGAACATGGCATACCAGAAGTATATTTACTGAGCCATCACATACAAAGCATTATTTCTCTATTTCTTCTTAAATATTTGCAATTAATTAGCAGTGAACCATTTAATGTAGATTTAAAAGGTATGTTGAACCTTACAGACATGATAATTCTACTTCAGAGAGAAAAGGTTAATCATGGAAATTATCAACACAAATTTGTTGCATTTTCCTTGTAATATGTGCAATATTTTTTCATAATGTATTGATTTTTTTTGTGAATTACAGAATATTATTTGCTTTCTTACTGACACTGCAGGCCTTATACCACACAGGGTCACAGCATGAGTGGAGTGAAAAGGAATTTTATTCCTCTTTTTAGGCACAAGTCTAAAAATTTTGAAGTGTATCCACATTGAGGATATTTACAACACTTTTCTCATGTTCCCTCCACTTCGCTCTTCAACATCCAGACTCACCAGCTACATGACCTACACATGACCTTCAGTTTGCTAAAGCAACTACAGCTTTGTAAAATAAGCAAATATGTAAATACATAAATAACAAAATAAAAAATCCACTAAGAATACAACCTTAGCTTTTGGTCAAATCAGCTCTGTGGATAAGTTGGCGTCACTTGTTTGCACAGTGGTAAAAGTTGAAAATAATGTGACATAACAGACTAAATCAGATCATGGTCACATGGTTTGTGTGCTTTCCCCTCACCAGGGCGGCCTGTAGCTTGGTCCAGTCACTCTTGATCTGGGTGGTTCGGTATCGAGGGTTGGGAACGGCCTCAAAATACTTCATCCTTTCTATAATCCACTGCAACTCCTCCCAGTAGCCCTGCAGACTCCTGCCCTTTTACACACAATACGAAAACAACAGAGTGAACATGCTAGACACGGGTGTTGGCAGTACATTTGCTGCTGTTTTCAACTGGGCCAATCAATGACAATGACAATGGGGTGATTTTTTGCAAGTGACAGCCTTGAAATACAGTCTCTACCACTCGGGTTTTCTTAACCTCTGTGTTATCTTTTGTTCCTTTTTGAAGTATCTTCAGTTAATTGGTCATGAATTCCCCTACAGCATTCCTGTTTTGGCTCTCTGCTGCCATCTAGTATCCTCTCTGGATACTGCACTTTAATATTTCAACACGACCCTATAATACTGTGTAACATGCTCTGATCAGATGTAAATTAAATATTAATGTGAAATCTCTCACTGCTTTGTGCTGCATGAATATTTAATGTCTATGTGCTTCTTGTTAGACCAAGCCTTCTGTCCCCTAAACAATCCCCAGCCTTTCGAAACACTGAGTGAAATAGAGTAAAGTGAACTACCTTTCCTTTGATTACTGGCTGTGCCAGCAACTCAGGGGTGCACTTTACACCTGGGATAGCAGTGAGGGCGACTGGAAGCTCCTAGAACACAAAAATTAGGTCATTTTAGAAAGGCTGTAGTGGTTACAGTTTTGTGTAAGTTATACAGTTACAGAGAATACTGATAGTTTCCCACATGCACATGAAATCATGTCAATATTGTTACATTATGATTTAAAACACTACTTAATATCTGCTCACTATCCTAGATAAGGACTGATTTAAAACCATCTACAATTTACAGACAAGGTGCAGAATCCTGAATTGCTGATTGTTATTCAGAAGTCATTCAGGCAATCTACTTTCAGTTCTCCTCTCTTTTCAATCTCTTAGAAATCTCTTCCTCTTCCAAAATGCCTTTTTGCTTTTTTGTGTCAGAAAAATAATTTGGACATTTGTTGCATATTCATGAGAAAAGCAGCCTCAATAGTAATGTGTATCTGATGTAGATTGATTCTTGATCTTTTACACTAACAATAGCGCTGCACTCGCATACTGCACTCACTGTAAAAAGCAGAACAGAGCAGAACATGATCTCAGTTGTTTGTGAGGTTTGAACCAATGTGAAATGTTGCTTCTGTTTACCTAAACTGAAGTTTTGCTTTGCATCACTTCATTTATAGTATTTATTGAGGTTAAATAAAACCAGTTGAACTGCTTGTTAACACATGAATTCGCACAACTAATTATTCACAATGTAAAAAAAATCAGCGTAAAAATACAGTAAATTACCAACTAGTGAGTTTCATTACTTCACAGTCATGTAAATTACAGGAGATATTACAGCTTATTTATATGTGTATGGAAGAATACAACCACATCGCAGTAAACTTTTGGTCCAGATGACTGTGAAGTAAAACTTCAGTTTAGGTGAACAAAAGCAACATTTCACATTGGTTCAAACCTTAAAAACAACTGAGATCATCTACTGCTCTGTTCTGCTTTTTACAGTGAGTGCAGTATGCATTGCTATTGTTAGTATAAAAGATCAAGAATCAATCTACATCAGTTACACATGACTGTTGAGGCTGCTTTTCTCATGAATATTAAACAAATATTAAACAAATATTAAACAAAGTATTTTTAATATTATGTTAAAAAACCATGTTAAAAATGTTAAAAAATGTTATGTTAAAAAATATCAATGAGTGTTGCTCACCATGTTTTCTGCTGATTATTAGTATCCCAGATATGTTTTAAAAATGCAATTTTAAGTTTGCTCATAATTTCTATGATGATCAAAAACTTGACAATACAAATAAACTAGAAAAGTAGTTGCTGGGCAGTTGCAAAGATGTTGCCATGCTATCCCAGGTGGCTGCTAGGTGGCTGCCACAGTATTTCAGGTGGTTGCTAAGGTGTTGCTAGGTGGTTGCTGTGGTATGCCAGGTGGTTGCTAGAGTGTGGCTAATCGGTTGCTAGGTGGTTGCTATGGTGTTCTAGGCAGTTGCTTTGGGGTTTCTAGGTCATTGCTATGGTACTCCAGGTGGTTGCTAGGTTGTTGCTAGGTGGAATCACAGACGGTTAATAGGATGTTGCTAATGGACTTGTATCATTGTGATATAAGTTGGGTGCCCTAACCTTTGCCTCTAATTATTCCTATGGGGAAAAAAATGCCATTGTCATTTAACAATGATTGTACATAAACTGTACATCCGATCAGAAAGATGTATACAAGCGTACCACTCCTGATCAGACCAAACATTCCACTGCAGTGTAAACTGTCTGATGGCCAATGATATTCATTTTCCCTGCAGTGTACATACAGGTGGCATATTACATTAACATTCTCCACTGAAAATCTTGACAGTAGACTTTATTACCTTCTTCTCAAACACAGAGGAGTACGGCAGGACTTTATCCAGACTGAGAGACTGCTGATAGCAGATTCTGTACAGAGAAGCTGAAATGAAAGAGAGCTGTTTAGTGTATATCATATAGTGCTATTTCTATAGATTACATTAGTAATGGAGGAATGAATGGATTATTTTGACAGTTTTAAAATTAGACCAAACTATAAAAACTGACTTGACTGAATAATAGTAAACCATGCATTAGGATTCTAAAATACTTTGGAAAAGTTAACTAAAGAGGGCTTAAAAAACAAAACACAGATTCCCAACTTTTGAGTGACATAACCTTTGCACATTTACATTTTTATAATATCACTTAGAAAATAAACAAAGCATGTCATTTACCAGGGATGCCCAAAATTTTGCATACAACTACATAAAAACCATACATGCTCCCTCACTGCACCAGCTTTTACTCACCCAGAATAAATTCCTGAATTTGATCAAAAGCGTCAAAGCTCATCACATTCTCGCTGATCCAGTTGATGATCTGCACAGAGAGCACAGTGCGAGTAAGAAAGCTCGTCACATTCTCTTTCCCTCACTTTCCCAGCACACATAAGCACACATCTGCCAGCCAGTCCTTAATGCCTGGAATTAAGTTTGTCTTACACAAAGCTCCCACTTGTGGAGCTGGGCATTCCACACAAGAAAACACAGTGACTCACTCCAACTCTTCTTACAGAATTCACACACGGCAGCTTTTATTCCCTTCCCTTATACTTTTCGTTCTCTCTCGTCCTCCATCTCTCCCCAAACAGCCACACCGTACCTTCTGCTCTAGATCCTGGTCGGGTCCCAGGTGGACCAGCATGCAGTGCAGCCCGGCCAGACGCTGTGCTTCAGGCCTACTGGAGCTGAGGAGCTGCAGCAGAAAGTCGTGGCTGAGGTCAGTGGTGTATATTCTGCCGTTCTGTATGTCCAGCAGCCTGCGGCTGGGCACACTCACTACGACGCTGTCAGCCCCCAATGCATCCACACAGGCATCAGCACCTGCAGGACAACAGGCACCACGCAGAGGATGCTTTAACATGTGCATACACTCATAAACAAATACTCAACCTGGACAATCACAGCATGTGTACTCTCACTCACACCTCATTGAAACAAGCATTAAGTGGAAGGTGCATATTTTTGTTTGTAGAAGTGGAAAAGGACATACTTTATTGTGATTTAAACTTCATGAAAACTTACTGGTAAGTGTACAATTGTGTTTTGCAGAAAGAAAAAAAAACACCCTTTGTCAAACAATAACAAAAAAGTGCAGACTTGTCAAATATGGATGGACATTTCAGTCAGATTTGATATTCAAAACTTTAAGGCATTATTAAAATGATTACATTACATTTATGATTTATGTCACCCCATACAGTTGGCTCAAGAACGGTGAGTTTTTGAAGTGCTAGTTAGCTGCTGCCAAACATGTAAATGGTGTTGAAAAGTTTGATTCCATTTATATGAGTAGCAGTTGAATGAGCTTGATGATTATCATTGCTTTTCTGCAGTGCTTCCTATGTGCTACAGCTGTGCATGACGTTTTCCATCCAGTATGCTGTAGTCTTTAGATGGAAGAGGTGGATAGATACTGAAATAATGATACTTCTGAACCTGATGTTTCTTTTTGCGAATCGAAAATTTGTGTAATTTTCCTATAAACTGACGGTGATTTTTGAAAGAAAATTATAGTAGCAAGTAAATGTGTTGGATAGGAAGTATGTTTTCTTCTGCATTCTCACTTTCGTTCTCACACATACAGGCACAGACAGTCACAGGAGATAAAGTGAATGCTCTATAATGGCAAACCATTTCCTTAAACAGATATAAACAGTTTATGTGGCTGTTTATTTAATACGATTGCAAAGGTTTTCATTTGTAATTTGAAATGTCCACTTTTTTTACTAGTTTTCACTGCAGAAATCAAATGGAATTATCCTTTATGCACATTGACACTTTTTAAATCGGTACTGGTATCACGATAGCAGCTTTGGAACTGCTTGCCATCTGATTGAAAAGACAGCTGGAAATGTGATAGCGCCTATCCCTATTAGAGGCGCAGTAGGCTTTTTATGTTATGTGTGCACTCAACAAAGTGTGCCAAAACGTAAGACGCTACAGTGCCCTCTGGTGGAGTTTTGAGTTCAAACATTTCATGGTTCTTTAATATGAGAATGTGCATATAACATTAAAGAGAAGCTGATCAAGCTTATCAAAATCATAATTTACTGTTCTATTTTTTACACTTTCATGACTATTTTGACTGGCCACACAGAATGGAAATTGAATGTATACACAGTGCACAGTCATGGTTAGCCAATCACACTGTTGTACAATTATAATGTACAATGAGTGCCCATTTTCCACAGTGTAACCTGTAAATCAGCAGTAATCAGAGCCACTCACTCTTCTCTCACCTGACAGAAATAGACTGTGGCAGAGCAGGTCCTGCTGCCTGCAGTTGATCAGATGGAGGAAGTGGCCAGCAAGATACACCACTATGTAATAACCTGTCAGAGATGATATGTTCGTTCAAAGGAGATAAGACACACTTATTATAGCAACGTTTATCAGTATATAAAAAATGGAAGAATATTTCAGCCACCTGAACTCTGCTTATAATTCAGTTACTGTTAAGACTTACTATTGAGTAACTACAATGAAACAAAGGTATAAGTCAGTTAAGAAGGTAAGGAACTGAAGTGCGGGCCCACACTTAAGGGTTTAAATATAATATGCACTACCAAATCAGATGTGAGAACGAAAGTTCAATAAAGTTCAAGCAGTATGACAGTACATCATAATAAGCAATCAGTTCTGATGCCGCACTTACCCAAGTGGATGAAGAGTGGCCGGAGGTTTGCTGTGCTGGCTGATATGGCTGTTTGCTCGAGAGCCACAGTGTATGTCTTACTAAAGCCTAAACAGCAGGGTAAAATACTTATTAATACATCTCCACAACAAACTGAGCTGATTCAGAGACAATGTAGCATTTTCCTGTACCTTTGTGCACAAATGCAATGGTGTATGTGCTATCTTTACGTCTATACAGAGGATGACTGTAGCATACACACATGGTCCCTGTGAAGACAAACAGACAGTGTTATATTAAGTAAGTCTTTTTTTTTTAAATAAAGCTTGAACATGAAATTAAACTGGATATTTCTGCTTTATAATCAAGGCAGGATTAAAGATTAAAAGTAAACATGACGAACAACAGTACAGAATGTTGAAAGATTTCTGGATATTCTCACACTGTCAAAAAAAAGAAAAAGAGTACTGTACAGATACGTTTTTACACCCTCAAAGGTACAACATGGTCCTCAAGGTCCAGTTATGTACCTTGAATGAATTTTAGAGGTCCACTATATTCACTTTCTCAGGGGAATCTTTACTTTTTCTTATATTTACTTTTTTAACATAGAAACTAAAATAAAAAGCCTGGAGACACTTGGAGAATGATTCTGGGAGCATAATTCAGAAACAAACACACAAACATTTATAAAAGAGTCAGAGAATCATTGTATTTGTATTCCACAGCCATGGTTTAACAGCAATTAAGCCTGCATAATATACAGCACACGAGTGGTTGTGTTTGTATGATTTCAGTGATGGAATTGTTTATAAGGCTTACCAGACTTCATTTACCTTCTTTGAGTAAAAAGATGATCAAGAAAAAACTAATTTCCAAGCAAAAAAAATCAATTTTCGTCAATTTGAAGGAATTGCCATGCATGATTTATAACGTTCACTGATTCATTAAGCTAGTTTCCCAAAACTCTCATCAGATTTCAAATATCCAATGAAGTGTTCATTCACATGCACTATGTGGACTTTAATTGACAAGATGAGTGTTGACGACTTACTCTCTGTCCCGAGTCAAGTGTGCAAAGAATATAAAACAGCAATAAACATTGACTTAGTAAAGCATTACATAACTTTCCATAAATCAAAAGCCTCAAAGTGAACAGCATTTCAACACATTACTCACCTGTTCTGTCTGTAAATACCACCAGCTTCAGTTCCTCACTTGGCTGCTCTTGGTAGTGATCATGTCCGAAGTTAACAAACCTGTCCAAACCACAGTTAAACATATACAGTAAGATCAGTCTTTTCACGTTTTTGATATTTGTAAATATTTAACCCCAAGAATAAAGCTGAAAAATCTGCTTCTTACCTCACAGAGGTGAAAGGATTACTGGGCAGCTCCAGAGGCAGCTCAAACTGTCAGACATAAAGGCAACAGACTGCACTTTTAACTGTCATTAAACATAATGAAACATTAGAGATTAGTTGAAGGTAAAAATATTTACCAAGGTCTCAAAGTTGCGATCAGGGAAAAACTGCACACACTTCAGCGTATGTTTCTTCTGCAAGAAGAAAGAAGAGTGGACAGTCATGACATGTCATAATAGCAGACATTTAGAAAAGTTATTGAGAAATAACTACTACTATTATTCTGTAACTACTATGAAACTAATATGTAAGTTATGTAGTTATGAGAGTGAAGAATTGAAGTGTGGGTCCACATACAGGTTAAACCATGCAGTCTAGGGCAGAGCCTTAATACGAGAAATAGAGTTTACATGGTCTTTGCTTGGTTAAATGGTTATGTTTCGTATTTCCTGATCGCCATGGGCAGTGCTTATTAAGTGAATTTTTCTCTGCATTCACAGCTTCAAACTGAGGGATGTACACCAAATGAGTCACCATGTGAGCCCTGCACGTGATGTCACTGAGGCTCTATCATCCTGTGACTCACCGCAAGCTTCCCCCTCTCTCGTCTCGCCAACCGTGCAGCTCGGCGACACCTTCTCACAGTGTCACAACTTCGAAATTCTTTTGTCCTCTATAGGTTGTTGTCAGCGACCCCTCATTCAACCACACCTGCGTATCTCGGTGTAGGCCTAGACCTAGGCTTAGGATTGCTACTGTCTCCTCACCTTAAGCAAGCTAAATTTTTCTCAGCTAGTGGGCTCAGTGCTCAGCACTCCGGCTTCTGCCTCACCTTCTTGGCATTCTGTGGCCAGGCCTCCATCCATGGCAACGGTGCCTGCAGCCCAGATTCAAAACGCACTGAAGATCACACTGGCAAAGCTTGCACTCGATGCACTGGCAACTAAGGCTCCAAAAGCTGAGGAGGTCCAGAGAAGCTGCACTAACCCAGCTTCTCTGGCCCTCCCCAGCTTCTCTGTTCCCACTGAGGAGGCAAACTCACAGCGGAATCGAACTAGCTCCACGAAAGTACTCATTGATCTAATGTTCTACCAGGAAGTCAGTTCCCTACTGGCCAGAGAGCTTTTACTTGATTTATTTCATTGTTCCAAAGAAAGAAGGAGGCTTTCAGCCAATTCTGGTCCTCCGGTGGTTGAACACGTTTCTAAAGGTTTTACCCTTCCACACTGTTCACAAAGGAGAATGGAGTAACACACATTTTCTCTGGTTTGAGTTCTAGTTTAAACATCTGCCTTTCAGACTGTTGTTAGCTCAAAGTACATTTTCAAAGTGAAAACAGACTGCCCAGACACCCCTCCTAGAGCAAGGGCTAAAAATCCTTCCGTACTTTGATGATTGGCTGGTGTGTCCTCTTCAAAGAGGAAGTGCTCAGATACTCGGAGGCTGTTGGACCAAGCACTGGGCCTGCCTGTGAACTTGGAAAAGAGCAAATTGTCTCTGTCACAGGCAACACAGTTTATTGGCATAGTGCTGAACTCCCAAACAATGGTGGCCTCACTGCCCATGGACTGAGCCCAGGCGATTCTGCTACTGATTAAACACCTGAGCCTAGGAAGAAGAGGGCAGAAGTTAACTGCTGCGGCTTCGTGGACTCTTCACAGCTGCAGCACAGGTCATCGCATTGAGGAAGCTCTATATCAGACAATTCCAGATGTGGCTGATACCTCTCCAGCTGGACATTCTGCGCCACAGTTCATATTCCAGAGTGTCTGACAGCTCTCAGGTTATGGCATTTCCTATGGTTCCTTATGTCTGGGACAACGATGGGTCAGTTGCCTACACACAGAGAGGTAGTGTCAACAGACACATCTACTACAGGATGCGGTCCAATATGGCAGCAGAGGTGGACTCAGGGTCGTCAGTGAACACTGGCTGGGAAAACATCAACTTCCTCGAGCTGCAAGCAGTAAAACTAACCTTAGAGTGTTTTCTACCAAACCTCCAGGGCAGATATGTGCTTGTTCTCTTGCTGCACACGCTGAGCCCAGGCCAACTTCACCAAGATACAGCCAGTATGATACTGCTCAAATTAAGACAAGCACAGTCAACTGTGGTTCTCGGAACGAGACCAAGACAGTCTACTGGAACAGAAAGCCCTGGTCTACGACTGGCTGGGGGAGTTGCTTTATGAATTTCTGCCTTTTGTTCCAGCTTTCTTAGAAAGAGTTCAGAGAAAAAAAACATTGAATTCTCTTGGCAGCACCACAGTGGCCAAGACACTTGTGGTGTCCTTTGCTTCTTCCTTTGATTTGCCAGTATGGAAGGACCTTCTCTCCAAGGTGGGGGGCAAGGTGTGGCATCCACAACTGGAGTTTCTCCATCTATTGCTGTGGCCCTTAGGGTAACCTCATATCTGTCATAGTGTTCTCCCAGAGTCAAGAGATACAATGCTGAATGCTAGAGCTCCTTCAATGAGGGCAAGCAGCAGATGTTTGAGGGCTGATGCTCAAAGAACCAAGTTGACCTGCTTTCATGCTCTGTGGAGACACAAGCTGGTTGTGGACTTCTTGAAAAGGGCATGGAGACTTTGCTCCCCACTCGATCCAGCCGCCACCCTGGGAGCTCCCCATGGTGCTGGAAAAAATATGCAATGCTCCACTCCAATCTTTGGAGCAAGATAATAAAATACATTTTCAATAAAATTGGTGCTTTTGCTCATAGTCAGCCCCCTGTGTTGCCAGTGGGGCCCAAACAGTGCAAATGCTGAACTCAGCTTTCCTGCCGGAAGTTCTCATACACTGACCAGTCAATCCCCAGGAGACAGCTTGTGTCCTGTCAGAACACTGAAGTGCTAAGTCTCTGCTACAGACCAGCTGTTTTACACTTTTCTCAAAGCAGCGTGCCCGTTTAGCAGTGAGCTGGCTTATGCAACTGCCAACTATCCATTGCCCGCGCCTGCTACTGGCCACTCCATCAGGGGAGTCATGGGCTGCCTTGAAAGGGGTTCCTGTCATTCACATCTGTGCAGCAGCCACAAGGTCTGTGGCCTGCACTTCTTCTAAATTCTATAACATCAATGTTGCAGCGTCATCAGACCTGACACCAGCTATTCTGTCCAATGTCACAGGCTGCGTCTGAAGCTGTGAACACAGGGAGATGTCCACTCAGCAAGTACTGCTCCTGGTGGTCATCCACCAGTCAAGTCAAGTCAAGTCAAGGACTACTCACATAACCACAGTTACATTTGTAACTAGTGTTCTCTGTGATGGAGAAACTGTTGTATAGGGTTCATTAACTTTATAGGGTGGCTGGTAGCCTAGTGGTAAGAGAGGATGCAGGTTTAAATCCCAGGACCAACTGGATATACCTGACTGTGCCCTTGGGCACTTTACCCACTCACTGCCCCAACTGGCACTTCTCTGCTGCTGATTCTCTGCTGCTTCCAGGCCATAGTTAGACAGCAAAATGACAATTTTTTTCTTGTAGGATCAATAAAATACATAACATAAAGAACCTTTGAGAAAATGATTGTACACAGCACCAAAATAAAGCTTTTTGCTCAGAGTATAGGTGTAGAGTTCTGAATTCCCTAAAAGCAATTGAACAGCCTTAGTTTAGGACACAATGAAGATCAATGGAATGTTAAATGCACAACAGAGACCAGTGAACTATAATACTTCAACTAACAACAGTAAATGTATTATTCTTTAAAAATCAGTAACAAACAAAATGTATGTATTTCTTATTTCCTTATTCAAAATTGCCATAGTATTTGTTTATCTCAAAAAATTGCCAAACTACGGCTAAATGAAGAGAAAGGCAGATAAGGGTGGTTCTAACCCGACAGGTGAGGTAGAAGAGTCTTTGGGGTCCTGAGTCCCACTGAGCCCAGCAGAACTCCTCTGCCACCCTGTCTCTCACCAGACGCTCTGAATTCTGCATCACCTGACACATCAGCAATGATAAACACTCTCAGCTGTACCATACTCATCACATTATGAAAGACAATGCCTCCCTCAACAGATCTTGGCTTTTGAAAACTTTACATGCACATCACTCTAGGCAGTACATCTGTTCATGTATAATACAGATATTATACCTTCAGTACATTTATATTTATATCATTTGGTAGACACTCTTATCCGAGAGACTGACAAAAAGTCCTTTGCTGGAAAATGTATCCGTATGCTGGTGCACAGGTGTCAAACTGATTTCCTTCCAGGCAATAGCTCTGAAGAGATTACCATTTTCTCCCTTCTAACAACCTAAATTGGTTACTAACTAGCTTGTTGAATAAGGGGTGTTTAATGAGGCGCTAAACTCTGCAGAGTTGTGGCCTGGAAGGAACACAGTTTGACACCCCTGTGCTTGTGCAAATAAGCTTACATCTAGAGAAACCATCAAACTAAGGCACTGTGAGAAACAGGAGCCAATACAGATGCATTAATACACAGATCTTGAAATTTTGTAGCTCTAAGTATTTTCATATATATTTTGTCACATGCAACGTTTGTGTTAATTTAGGTTCCTACTGAAATGCTTTAGTACATTATTTGATGTGTATATTGAAGCATACGTAAACAGCAATCTGCATGCATTGTAAATACTCACGACTCTGTAACCTTCTTGCTTCACCAGCGGTATGTGGTACTGATCCACATCTGGACAGATAAAGAATGAGAATCACTACGAGTTGAGGAACAATGGTTTAAATCCTGAAGCTCTACTGGACATAATAAATTATAGTCCAGGGTAAAAAAACACAATCACTGCTTGCCAAACACACCCCCACTGGCGACAAGTTGAAGCACATAGGGATATATTATGAAGCCACTTTCCTAATACTCACAGCCGTCCTCTGCTGCCAGCAACAAATGGCTCTCGAGAGCAGTGTTCCGAAAAAAGTCAGGATACAGAAACTATAGAGAAAGATACGTGAACATTGCTAACATTACCTCCTTATTAAACTGGAATAACATTGTAATACATACAATTTACATTAAGTAAACACTAACAGCTACATATAGGGTCTTTCTCTTTGTATAATAAAATTGCATAAAAAACATCAGGTACAATTCCAATCATTTCAATCAAATGTATTATTGTATGTTCATTATGATATTTGTCATTAAAATCTTTGCTGACTACCTGAACTTTGACCCTGCAGTCCACAGCTTTTAGGACCTTAGTGTTGTTAATTGGGTGTATTTCTATGAGGAGTGTCAGGCATTTTGAAGCTAAGAGAAAGAGAGTGAAAAACAACAGTTATCAGTTGTTAAATGTTAACCTTTGCAACACAGTTTTAACGGTCTATAATTTGCAGATTTAACTATGGCCATGCATTTCTAATTATAACCTGTAAACTGTAATAAGCAAATGAGACTAATGCTTAACATAATGTAGTGTATTTGCACTGAAGTTAAATATACAGGAGAAATAATAGATCACATACAGGTTTTCAAACCAATGTCTTAATGTTATTTAGTGTTCCAGATAAAAATTGGAAAACTTTTTAAAAACAATAATGCATTGTGCTATAGCATACAGCAAATTAGAAATGCAGTGCTGGCTGAAATGTCGCCTCAGTCCTAAATGTAGTTTAACTCTTAAACACTCAAGCGTACATAACAATAAGTACATGACAGGCTTAATCATTAGCTGTAACATGTGACAGGTTTGTGGAGGAAAACCTAGAGTCTGAGTGTGTGTGCTCATGTGTGGACTGTTGCCATCATGTGAGGTAGTTGGGGTTAAAGTTGAGTACCTGGTTTATACGATTCTTCTCTTCCCTGCGTGGACTGAGTCAGACTGACCGCTGAAATAGACATAGATAGCCTCTATTACAGCTAATTGCTACACTGCTAAAAACTTATCAATATAGGAGTTACATACAGTTATATAGTTACATAACTTGCATACTAGCCAAACAACTTTCACAAACTCATAAACTATTTACTTTTTATAATACTGCAGCCACATAAAAGTGCCTGGTCCAAAGCTTTTCTATAGATCAAACTTCTATAGATTAATCTGTGAAACCAACATCGTAGCACACATATAATACTGTGCTGAAGTCAGAGACAACCATTCATTTATTCAGTGTCCAGTCAAACCTGGATTTAATTTATTCATTTTTCAATGCCAGGACAAATGTAGATATCACACATTTCACAGAAAACTACACAGAAGCCTCAAAGACTAAATATAATATCAGTTTTCTCAGTATTTATTGTGTCCACACTTTGCCTTTATTACAGGTTCCATTCTTTTTGGGAGACTACCAAACTTTCTTCTTTTTTTGTCTATTTCCTTTTCTCAGTAAGGGCTTCTTGACAGCCACACATCCTTTCAGACTCATAGTGTTAGGTTGTTCTTCTCACAGTAGAAGGATGGATAGAAACACTTGTGGATTTTTTTCAGATCTGAAGAAAGAGTGTGAGCTTGATTTTCTCCTCTCTCTCAAAGATGAAAGCTTTAAGTAATATTTATCTGATGGTAAACGTTTTGGTGGTCTACCAGGTCATGCACGGTTGTTAGGAGTCCCATATTCTCTATATATTTTAATCACTTTTTAAACTTCAGTTTTGGAAACTCCTGCTGAATTATGTTATATCTAATCTCTTCAGCAATACCTCCTGAAAGTAAACTTACACTTAACAGTCATTTTGGTCAGAAATTAAATAAATTAAGGGCAGTCTCTGAATTTGGTGCAATACTTTATAATGCATTTCAACACAGCAGGCTTTTAGGCAATAAGTTTCTTAGCGCAAACAGACCATTTACATGTCTGAAAAGGAGCTCTTACCCAACAGAGTTTCTTCTTTGTTCAGTGAGCAGCTGCTGATACACACCTGCTTGTCAAAAGTGTAAAGTAGCTGTGAGGAGAGATGTTAAGAGGGGTGAGTGGCTTGCACCATAGCACTAAGAAACACTGTATGGGTATCTTTTATATATTTCAGCTATTTCTAAGATAAATTTTCATTGTGCATTTTATTATCAATACCCTGATTCATTCACTGTCATTAAGCCATTGTCATTGACTATGATTAAAATTGTAATAAGCACAGTCTAGTTTGAGAAAATTTGTGTTCAGAGTCTCTGCATGTGCCTACTGATTCATATTTTGCCATTAATGCGCCCTTAGAGTCCAAAAAAATGCCACAAAGTCAAACATACCTTATTCTGTTTCGTATGAGGGTCATATTTGCCGACCCTGGTGGTTCCTGAGGCACCCTGTCCGAAGATATTGGAAAATCTTTAGAGCCATTAACAGAAATGCTTTAATAGACATAACACTTCAATACTTAGTGAAACATTTAGGCCTGTTTCCCAAAACACATTAAGCCTAAATCTAAGTATTATGCTTTAGTTCAAGATTAGGGTTTGAAACATGTGAAAACTGGCACAACTGGTGTGACAAGCTGGATTAAGACACAGGTTCAGCCTTTTATGTCCGCCTAAGCCCACTACACTGGTATGTATGGAACTTCATGCTTGACCTGTCAAAATAAAGCAATTACTCGCAAAAACTTACTCTCCAAGAATACACGATGCCTCCATCCTTCTCAACATTGAGGATGCGAGTGTCAGCAACACCTGCACAGTCTTCACAGGAGAGAACAGACTACATGAGTGCAGGCTAACTTTCATATGACCACACACTTTGTGGGCTATTACTGGAGCTGAATAGGAACTGACTGGTTAGTGCATTTATCAGTGTTTTTAATAATATGTTTATGTGTCGTTTCTGTCCAAAAAAACAAGCATCTCTACAACAGTAAATTTACAAGAGAAAGCAAAATGTTTTTTAACAATCAATGTAAGTTAATATAAAGAGATTGTTTTTAGAGCATTTTCACTGGTCCATCCATCATGAAATGTTCACACAATGTAAAGGACAGCTGGAATACCAAATAATGCAGAAAAATAAAAAACTGAAAAAAGGAGAAAACAATTTTTAGTACAGGACAACATGCTCAAACTTATTTGGGAGCAAAGGAACCTCCTGTTTACTCTATTCCGTTTCAGTACATCAGATTTAGTTCCTAATTCCTTTTTTTGTGTGTTTGATCTCATTCACTTCTGTTGGATTAACACCTGTAGTGTTTTGCTGTTGCTGAAACCTTTCAGTGTTAGACTTCAGCACTATATTTCAGAACAAAATGATCCCAAAAAGAGAAAAAGCACCCAACAAAATTCACTTCCTATACTGACTGCTGGATGTACTGAGTTCTCCTACTGCAGTTCTACACTTTTAAAAAGATGGTTCTTTAATGGTTCGTTGTAAAGACAGTGGTTCTGTATAGAACTATGACCTGTCAAAGAGCCCTTTGCATGCTTAAAAGGTTCTTTGAAATGGCAAAATTGTTCTTCAGAATGATGGAGAATGTTTTGTATATGGTTCTGTATAGAACCTTTTTTAAAAATGGTTCTATATAGCACCAAAAAGGTCTTTTGTTACAAGCTTGACATTGTAACAATAACAGAACCCTTTTTGGTGCTTTATACAGAACCAGTTTCAAAAAGGTTCTATACAGAACCATTGTTTTTACTAAAGAACCCTCGAAGAACCATCTTTTTAAAAGAGTGTAGAAACTCTGTAATCTAACAGGCCACTTTTACAGAATAACTACTTTTACTTCTACTTTACTCATTATTATTATTATTTAACTGATGTAACAGCACTTTTGCTCAGACTGCCCTGAACATCTGAGAGCACAATGACAGAAAGTGAAAGACCACCTCGGCGCCCTTCAGTCAGAGGTTTGAGGTGTCGTTAGAAACTAGTGGTTAAAATGTACTTACCTTTACTTCTTCTTACAGTCTCTTCTTTAGCTATAATGCTCGAAATAATGTCTGTTTGAATGTCGAAGGTCTGGGTTAGTTTGAGCATAAGTGCGGCTCTGCTCTCCTCTCACACAGGGCGGAGTGAAGCAAACTCTGCAGGACTGAGGAAACCAGCCGACCTCACCTTCACACCTCAGCGGGCACAAGGTGCGTCAGCACTCAGCTCCACCACATGGGGAACAGAGTTAATGTGTTTGTTTCCAACCCTGACGCTCCCGAACTGTCGGCTGTGCTCATTATTCACACTCTCAGACCTTTAAGATGCGTCCGGCTGTAGCACATCAGCTAACCTGCCTCACTCAATCACTGTACGGAAAACCAAGAAGTCCTACAAAACAACAGTATCGCGGAACAGAGCGCGACCAAGCCCCGCCCCAAGCCCCGCCCCGCTGGACCAGGGCCGGCGCTGATTGGCTGAGTGTACTGTCCGTTTACTGTCTTGGAATTCTTCGCTGTTTGTGTCACCTGATTCAGACAAAACAGGGCGACAGGCTGTGGAAGTGAAACTCGGCGATACGAAGCGTTCAGCACTGCTCAGCTTTTTTCACATTTCAGTGTTCTCTTTTCACCAGTTTGAACCTTTAAGACCTTGAGGAGCTTTGTTCTGCAGACTAAAGATCCTCAAACCTCATGTAAGTTAAAGAGACCCTCCGCACAAAATGAACAAGTTAACCATCGCTACACCTGTGGTAATAACAATCAGCCTTTTACAACCACGTCACAGTTATCCCTAAAGCCAGATTTCCAAGGTATAAAATAAAAAAATATAAAAAATGTTTTAAATGTTTTTTGTCGTCCACCACAGGCCGCACTGCGGTGAGGAGCTTAGAGAGTGTGGCCATGCAAAGTGTCTCTCGGGAGGTGCCACACTAAAAAAAAGAGACATTTAATGCAGTGTTGTTGTTGATGTTGTGTAGTTGTAGTGAGTAGTTGCCCTTGTTAGAGTAATTGTGTCAGAGGAGGGTGTGTCCTGCTGCGTATGTTGTGTCCTGCTGCCTTACCCCCTCCCCGTGTTTCGTGTTGGGGAGCACTGGGCTGTGCATACATAGTGCTTGCAAATACTCACTCTTCCAGTACTTATTTAGTGAAGAGCATTTAATGTTCATGCAATGTTTTCAGTGTCCTCCTCTGCGCCGACGCCACAGTATTTTATGTATTTATTTGTTTTGCTATTTTTTCAACTGAATTATTCATTTGAAAGAAAGAAAAATGTAATTTTGATTGACTACCATTTACTGCTATATCACTATTTCTAGGCAGCACTGTGGATGTTTTTATTAGCCTCTACATCAGTAAATAGGCAGTCTGGGTTTAATGAGTGCTGCAGGATTGCCATGTGATGTGTTCAAATAATGCATGCTGGGTATTGTAGTGAGAGAACACAGATATATGAATTCACGGAGTTGATACACAATCATAAATTCTGTCCAACCGATGAGGCTGAGGGATACAATGCAGTGCTACAAAATACAACATGACTTTGCAAATAACACTCATAATGCTGATTTTAGACATGAATGCCTCTTTAACTTCAATAGTTGTAGAAAGGTTAAAGAGAACAGTTTGACCAGTGACATTTTCCAGTGTCATCTAAGCCAGGATGTAGCATAAATCTCCTTTCTCAGCCTGGGTGTGGGTCAGTCTCCATCTGTATACACAAGATGGCGCCATTATACAACACTGCAATCTTTCCCTGCTCTGACCACCACAGAGCAGGAGTGGCTTGTGCTATAAGGCTGTGTAAATGAGAACATTATTGTGCTGTATGTGTAGATTACTTGCATTAGGCCACCTCAGTCCCCTCCTAGCCACTAAAAGCAAGTGGCGGTGGGCTTACTGCTCTCGAGTGTCCATCAGCTTTACACGTTCTCTAATAAAACCCCACCTCCTGTGGTCGGTCTGTCAGCGGGCTGCTGTCTCAGTGACACTTGGGTTTATTATCATGGCTCACAGCCTGCCAGCTGACCCATAAAATAGAAAGCTGTTCCTTTGTCCTCAGCTTTAGATAATGAGAACAATTAGAGCAGACGGACAGGTAGGCAGCATCTGGCCAGATGGAGCACACCCACAGGCACTGATGGGTAGGAATTAGTCAGGCCATAGTTTATAAGGTCATTATACCATGTTAACAAGTCCATTATTACACTCACCGAAAAGTAATAATGAAGCCACAGAGCTTGTTTGCCACAGTCATGTTGGACTGATAATAGATGCTTCATGCAAAAGGACAAAATGACACTACTAGTAACAATTGTCTTTTGTTTCTGCTTCCTCTCACTCTCTCTCTCTCATCCTGTCTGATGACTGGCCTGTCCTGTTTTAGCCAGTTTTCCCCAGAGTCTGGCTGTGTTTTTTTTTCTTACTGTTCGTAATTACCTACGTGGTTCAGCTTGGTGTGGGACACATCCTTGTGGCCTTGGAGGAACGCATGACAAGGAACAAAACACACACTCACATACACTCACTCACTCGCTTACTAGGATGTAATTACTGTGACGGCTAAATCTGACAGGCCGCTCTGGTGTGGCTCAGAGGGGAACGGCATGGGGTGGGAAGCTCAACTAGGGTGCATGTGGTAATTCTGGAAGACGAGAGAGAGAGAGAGAGAGAGAGAGAGACATATTATTTGGTATGTAGGGGACAGTGGCTGGCTGGAGCCAGGCAGTTTGGAGTCTGCTGAGGAGCGGGTTACGCACAGCATGCTGTTGCACTGGCCACCTCATTATAGCCCAAGGCCTGATTTACAGCCTGTAGCGCATACTACGACACCACATGGAAACACTGAGGCCTCCTGTGATCACACACAATGACATGACTTCCTACTGCGGGACGGTATTGGTAATCACATTTTCCAAAATATCACAGTATCTGATGAAGTTTGCATTAATAAAGTTAATGATCCTGACTTATTGGAGTCTTGTTAACCTGACATAGTTTGTTTTGACTGGACGGTTCTTTTCTGCTTCTCTTAAAGTTGCGCCAAAGTAAACCAAACATAAAAATGGGTTTCCATAAAGGAAACTTATTATTCATTTAGTATTTAAGTATTTTATACTGTTCTTTTAAGCCAATCTGAAGCGCCCAGCAAACTAACACATTGCAGTCAATAGGGCCCATATCCTACATTCTTCTTGGATTTTATGTTACTCCTTTGGGAGGACCAATTACGATTTTTGTGTGGTTTTATCTACCAAAAAAGGTCATAGTTAATTTTTACATGGCTATTTTCTAACCTCTGTTTATCCCTGAGAATTAAACAGTCAGTTTTTGTTACTGTGCCTTTAAGACTTGTGTGCAGTCATATGGAAAGGTTTGAGAACCAGTCAAATTACATGTTTTGTTGACTTGAGAATAAGTGTATACATCCTCTACAGAGAACTTAAATATGGCATTTTTACAAATTTTAATGCACACTTTTTGTTTATTTGTGATTTCTTTAAAATAAAATATTATTAAATTAAAATATTGGAAAAAATAAGACACAAATAAAATGTGATGTAACTTCTTTATGTTTAATGTATTAAACTCATCAAATAAGCAGTCATTTTGCATTAAAATGTGGAGAATTTTGTTCCCTGTACATTATATGCCAATCAACAAAACATGTCATTTGACCAGGAGGGCCTAAACAGTCTGCAAATGAGCTCTGCTCTGTTCTGATTGGCTGCCCTGTACTGTGGCTTGTTCTAAAATCAGTCCAGGCTGAAACATTTCTCAAAATGTCAGTGTGAGTGGGCGGGGCTAAACTGCTGTAGGCTGAAGATGGATATATTTAAATACACTGGTTTTAGTGACATCACTAAGACAATGAATCCAAAACAGGCAATTACTGGTGACTAGTTTCCATATGCTAACTGTATGGACTTGGGAACGAATGGTACTTTTTTACATTCTACCTCAAACCCTCTTATTTGAATAAAGTGAGAAAATTCATTTTCCAGGATATGAGCCCTTTAAAACATCTTCCTTCTTGTATACATACACTCTTCTGGTTTCTACATATCCTATACGTCTTGATAGAAAAGAAACAGCAGAAATTCTGGTAGTTCTTTTCTTCAGCTCTTCAGGCAGTTGCTGGACATATCATATGATGAAAAATCTAACTTGTAGCGTGACACCAATAGTAGTATAGCGATACAGAGGATATGTCCCCCAACACTAGCCTGTGCGTAGAGCTCAGCAGAGAGTGTAATTTGATAAAGAACTGCACCCTGATTGAAAAATGAACTTTCCTCTACACCTTCCATTGTGGCACTGTGGGCACAGTAAATCATTACACATAAGAATGGTGAAAAACGATATGAGGCTTATGTCGAGGTCCGTTTATGTGGGAAAAAGAAAAGCACATCTGAAGCCTTGAAATGCCCTGAGATCAGTTTGCTCTTTCAGCTGCCACATGTCGAGACATTCCTGTGTATCGCATTGTGTAGCTGGAGGGCAGTTATTTTAACACAGGCCGTCCCACGCTTAGCATTTCACTGCAGCGATGACTGCATGTGTTTAACAAGAGAGAAGAACTACAGAGAGAGAGAGATGAATTCAGACTGCAGGTTTGTACCTGCTCTGCTTAAGCAAACTTTGAGCTTGAGGTGGACAGAGAGAGAATGTGTGTATGCATGTGGATCTAGTCCATTAAGTTGCATAACCTTGATGTGTGTGTGTGTGTGTGTGTGTGTGTGTGTGTGTGTGCAGGCGTTGTTGGGGCTTGTAGGAGTGCATTCCTTCGCTCAGCTGCTTGCTCCTGTGTTCCTCTTACAGAGCATTCCTTCAGTCAGAGCCATGAGGACCCACCCATACACCACACACTGCTCTACATGCTTACACACACCATTCCAACCCCCCACACGCCAACTCACAGCCAGATGAAGACTAAAGAGGAACTCCACAGATTTGTTTAATTTTATACAGTGGGGGTGATAGGTACCAGGGGTTGTGATGTCCAAAATATATATATATAGCCACTTTATTTACTGTCCAAAACCGCCAGTGAACCTACGTGTTTTAACATGTAATGTTAAAAAAACATAGTACATCTGAAAAATTTGTTTTCTTTGGAGACTATTTTGTTTTACAAAATGTGTGTATTTTAAAAATGACATTTTACCCATTTAGATCAATACCTTTCTGTGAAGGAGCTTTTAGAGGTGTTAAACTCAGACTTTTGGTTCCTCTCACCACCACTGTGAACAATTCTGACTCTGCACTGTTAGAAATAAAGGTTCTGTGCAGGTACATTGTTCGTTCATCAAGGTACAAACATGTACCCTCAAAAGGACAACAGTGGTTTTAAGGTCCAGTTGTGAAGATAAGTTTTTTTTCCAGGTGAAAAGTACATATTTGTATCTTTTCATAACCTAATGTTTTAAAACAGAACAGTAAAATAAAAGCCTGGAGACGAGACGGGGGGTGTGGAGTCAATACAACTTAGAAAATATAATTACAATGGATTATGGTACAGTTATGTTCCCTGACTAAAGGTACTGAGATGTACCCTTGAGGGTTCCACCCCAGTGACAAGAAGGGTACTGCCCCAGTGACGCTTTCGTACCTTTATTTCTGGGAGTGTGTAAGTTTGTCTAGGAAGACGTATTTCACACTTCTGGTGGAATTAAGCAGTATTCATTACATCATTTAAAAGACAAAATTCTTATTTTCATTTGTAGGCCTCTGAAATTTCTTCTCAATTTTTGTCCACGTCATCTTAAAGCAGCAGGCAAGGGAAAATAATATTAATCAGTAATATCATGTTTCACCTCCACCTTCCACCACCCCCACCTATCGTCATGGTTAGTTCATGTTTCTGTTTGTATCAACCCCTTAAAAGGCCTGGTTCTGCCGACAGGCCCACGTTTTATTACACACTTCTGTAACCTAAGAATAGCTCAACAAGTTTGAATTGAAGTCCCTGTAGTTACTGAATAATAAGCCTTAGAATGTAATAAGCCTGGGATTTTACGGGGTTAAGCATGATTCCTTAGACATCATTAAAAGACAAAATTCTTGTTTTCTCATAAGCTTCGATTGAAGTGTACTGACTTTTGTTGCCTCTAAAATGTCTTCAGAGTTTTGATTACATCACCGTGCACTAGCGGGCAGGGAAAAATATATTAAGCCAAACAATAATATCCTAATAACATATTTCATCCTCCCTTCCCATCACCCCCACCTATCATTGAGTAAAATGCTTAGCTAGGATTTTCTCACACTGCTATGTATGACATAGTTATTTTACATTAGGGTTGGATTGATGGTTCTCTATGTGTACTAATGCAATTCCAATGGGCAGTAGTCATGTAGCTGAGGGGTGGTCAGGGGTGACCAGTGAGGCAGTCAATCATCATAAGTCAGCCATCATTAATAAAGCATCAGTTATGATTTAGGATGACAATCTGCTACCATTAAATGCCACATTTAATAATTAGTTTATGTTGCTGTGCTAATTTACTAAGTAAACAGGTGAGTGAATGTGCTGTGGTCCTTCAGCGGTGCTGCTCTGTCTCTTTATCATGCTGACTAATTTCTTTTGTACAGTTTAATACATGCATGTCTTGTAGGTTACTTTATACAGTGATGTCTGGCTAGATTTCTAATCATTAGACTATGTATAACCTGTAGCAAGGGCAGCCTAAATAAATAACTTGTATGTTGTATTGATGTAATATTTTATTCACATGGAAATGATGGACAGATTTAGTTATGCACAGAGAAAAAAAACACATCACTAACGCATGCTATTTTGTTATTTAGCTTCCTTAGCAGTGTGCCACCCCAATAAAATCTCTAGGTCTTACCTGGCCGCCCAATTCTAAAAGTTTTAGCCACAAACCCTGATGGGCAGGAATGTTACTCAAGAGTTGAGCCCCCTGTATTAGTGCTGTATCTTAATGATCAAAGATTGTATTAGATTACAATAATTACATTTTTTACAGTTAACTCATAAGCATCAGAAAGCAGCACTGTGATCGGGTCTTGATGTTCCTTTGATGTAAATTGGGGATGATTTGCTTCCTGGACAATAAGATTATTGTTTGTATGTATTATTGCATTATGATTAAAATGTGAAATATCTGAGCTCCGACATACTAACTCTCCCTCTCTCTCCCTGTCTCTCTCTCTCTCTCTCTCTCTCTCTCTCAGGGTTGGGCCTGTGTGTGTATGCTTGGGTAAGATGATGGGTGGAGCAGTGTTACTCACCCAGCTAAATGGGCCACAGGCTGCCCCACATCACTGCGGTACAGCAATCTGTCAACAGCACACACAGAACACAGATAACATTACTATAAGCCTCGCTCACCTCACATTTTAAAAGTCATCTAATTTGGAAGTCATTCAGAGTGGTTTGGTATGAAATGCTTCATTTTAAAGAAACTTACTGAAACTTACTGGTGTTGATGAGAAGCAGGGGTCACATTGTCAACAACACAAATACATCCATTTTATTTGCTATCCAAAACCCTCCAGTGAACCTACACATGTCTTCTGAGGTTTTATATGTCATGTTGATTATGGTAAAATAGTGGGAAATTAAAAAAAAAGGTTCTTTTTTTACAAACACATTTTAGGCCAAAACCTTCTCTAAGCTACAGTAAAACAATGTCTCAAATATTGGGCAGCATATTGACATCTGGTTCCTATCAACACCACTGATTGACTATGTTTATTTAGAACAGAACATTTCATGTCAAAGCACTTTGAATGACTTTGTTTACATCTTAACAATTTGATTGTTCAGAAATTTTGAAATATCAGTGGAATTTCCCTTTAAGAACTTTAAAAGTGTTTGAGCAAAATTTCTGGTACCACTTTACCATAAAACTACATTTACAAAGGGTATGAATGGTTTAAAATTAGTTCATAAGTGGTTATATAAGTTATTACTAAGCAATTATAACACATAAATAAAAAGGGCAACAGTGAGGTGTTGTTATCTGAGAAATATGAATATCTGATGAAGCTGACATGTATAATGCTGACTGATGGAGGAGACAAAATAAGATCAGTACCCAGCTAGACCTGAGCTTTAAGAATATTGACGAATGTGGGCTCACTATTTGGCAACAGGTTTATTTATGTGGTGTAACTGCTTATTCGTGATTTTTAAGATGATTATAACCTAATGAATAACCATTTATAAACCAATTTTAAACCATTCATAAACGTTTTATAAGGGCACTCTTATTGTAAAGTGGTGCCAACTTCACAGGGGTGGATTTGTAACAGTCTATGAAAGTCTGGTTAGTTGATGCTAAATACTTTTTTGCAATCGTAATTCAATACAATTTTATGTTGCTTGAATCAGACAAGCCTCTCAACCTAAATACATAAATGTAATTAAAATAAATGTAAAAAGAGGCTGTGTTGAATGTGACAAATTTATTTCTCACTACAAAGGAGAACAGCAAATATCAGCATGATGAAATTGAAATCTATTTTATTTACATGATTTCTGTGTACAAAAGCAGATTCTTCAAAGATGAAAAAAGGCCAGTTTTGAAATTATATGTTTGAATATGGACTTCTCTCATGCTAACCCTGCCGTGTGGAGGCTGTACTTTATCCTGGTGATCTCTGACTGTGAGTTGTTTATATTCTTCAAAATGATACTGTTACAGTCACCCATTGATGATTAAAATAATACAGGTATGGATTCTGTGACACAACTCAGCAATCAAAAACACATAAAATGAAAACATTTACTTCTATTGTACAAAGACCAAACAATCCAGTGAATCTCAAGAAAATCTGAATGATAGCTGTCAAAATTCACCACTGCTATGACTAAAGATCTCCTGGAACCTGTTTAACTAATACACATTACATTTTACCCTGCGTTACTTTGTGCTGCAATCTCCTCTGGATGACAAATTAGGCCGTTTGAAGGGAACTGCTATAGAAACCGTAAATGATAATTATTCCTCTTTTTTTAGAGTTGTGGTTAACATGAATCATTTCATTGTGTTTACTTCAGTGTTATGAACACTGAGATCTTTAATCAGTTCTTTAAACTTTAAAAAGGTTCTTCAAACTCACACATCTCATTTACAGAAATGGCCCATATTCTACATTTCTCTTTTCTTTTTTCCACTTATAATGTTTGTATGGGTTTATATACCAAAAATTGTCGTAGCTTGTTTTTACATGAGCATTTTCCATCCCTTAGAATGAAACAGGCTGTTTTTGTTACTGTGCCTTTAAGACTGAGATATGTAAATGAGCTCTCTGCTGATTGGATTCCTGCATTGGGCTTCATTCAAAACAGTCCAGGCTGAAACACTCCTTATAACTTGGACGGGGCTAAATTGCTATAGGCTGAATAGGTGGATATGTAAAAGTAGAAACAGTAAATTCAAAATAGGCCATTTTTGCAGCTTACTTTCCATTTATGGACTATATGGAGTAAGGAGTGAACTGTGCATTTTGAAACTTTAACATACTTCATAACTCTGACTCAGAATATAAGAACTCAAAGCACATGGTGCAAAAGAAGCAAAGCAGACTAATCTTACAGTCTCATTCAGGTCTCTGCTTTAGTGCAGTTAGAGATGAAGAACATGTTTGAAGAAAGACTGTGCTACTCTACACAAGCCGATTAATAATTCTTTGAGCACTGTTAGTTGCCAGTAGAACATGCTGGATGCCTTTTGGCACTTGTCAGTAAGCGAGTGTTTGTGTGCAGAGCAGAATTCATAAGTTGGTGAAATCCAGGCATTTCAGAAGTGTCCGAACACGTCAGCCTCCTTCCAGCATCTCGAAGCCTTCCAAACACAAGTGTAAATCAAGCTGGAGTGTGAAGGAGGCTGATTTGGCCCTGCACTGGCTGTTTGTGTGATATGTGTGTGATGTGTGTATGAGGGGGAATATGAGGCTTGTGTGCTTAAGACTGTAGCTCTTATTGCTTGACCTGTTTCTGTTGAACTGTGAAAGCAGCAGGAGCACAAACACACACACAGAGAGAGAGAGAGAGAGAGAGAGAGAGAGAGAGGGAGAGATAGAGTAAATGCACCCTCACATCATAAGGTTCAAGCATATTGTGTCAGCTACATCTCAATGCTGTTCTCAGCCTGAGGGTTAGTAGCCTGTACAGTAGATCTGAAAGCCCAATGAAGTGTCTACAGGCCGGCGTGATGACGTCCGATGGCACCTTGTGCCATAAAAGTGAAGTGAAAGCTGTTAGAAGTGCTTTATTTAGTCAATGAGCAGATTTCTCCCCCCTGTCAGTCATCCTGTTAAGGCACACACACACACACACACACACACACACACACACATATATATATATATATATTAATTTATTTATTTTTTAATTAATTTATTTATTTATTATCTTTTACAAAGTGCCTTGAGATGATGCTGTCACAAAGTGTACTATATGAGTAAAATGCATATTACTAATATTACAATTATTATTATTTTTATTATTATAATCTCTTTTTTTTACCACAGCTGACTGTAAGCAAGGTTATAAATTTCATATCTAACTGATTTCACTTGTATTAGAGTAATTTTGCATGTCAATTTGTTTAAGTTCAATATTTTATCAGTGAATTTAATTCATGAAGTAGTATGAAAGTTTCCAGATCTGAAATAAATCTACTAATTGAGGAGCTGATCTGGGGTGGACAGTGGGTCAGGCTTTTTGGTCTCTTTTTTTGGTTTGTGCCTGTTTTTAAAAACCCTCAGTCTTGGTGAACTGTAATCATATGATACGAATGTCATATGCAAAAGTTTGAACACAACTGGTTAAATTACGTTTTGTTGATTTTATAAGCGAAAATAAGTTAATACATCCTCAACAGAGAGCAATTAAATATGAAATGTTTGTGAAAATTGTAGTGCATAATTTTTATTTATTTCTATTGAGTTTAACATATTGGAAAAAATCCAATATAAAATTTCCAAATATGTTAAATTCAGTTTATAAACAGTAACTGAGGTATGTTCTCTGCAGAGAACTTATTTTCACAGAGAAAATCAACAAAGTATGAAATCTGACCACACTTTTGGATGCGACTGTATAACTTCCCACTGCTGTTGATCTAGACATGGTGTAGACAGATTAGTTGGAGCAAAAAAGGAGAGACAGGCGTGAAGGTGAAGTGCAGTCTTGTGCTTGAGGTGATCCTCGCCCACTGTCTGAATTCTAATGGCCACTCTTTTGGTACTGTGAGGGCCTAGCGCTTTTGCCTGACACTGTGGAGGGGTAGCTGGCTCTTTGACAGCTTGGGTCCAGCATGGCCCTCACAAACCAGCCTGAATGGGGCGTTTTGTTGTCATTGACAGAGCCTGGGGAACCAGGAGCGCTGTTACTGGTTCCTTATTGAGTCTGGTTCAGGCACGGATCTGTTTAAGGGGATCTTGGCTATCGGAGGCGGCCGAGGGGAATTACTGATGAATAAGGTTCCATTTAGCTCTTGTGTGGTGATGATTCAGTTCAGAGGTTTGAATCCACTGCATTTCTTGTACAACCAAGCCAGAGACTCTTTTTGAGTTAATA
Source organism: Colossoma macropomum (assembly GCF_904425465.1). Lineage (NCBI taxonomy): Eukaryota > Metazoa > Chordata > Actinopteri > Characiformes > Serrasalmidae > Colossoma > Colossoma macropomum. Next base: position 27,754,068 of record NW_023494792.1, on the reverse strand, counting down.
TGTTCTTTGGAAAGCTTTCTGTGCAATTCTTTCAATAGAATGAGAGAAAAACAAAGGATGGTTCTATGTATGGTTACTAGATATGCCAGTATATACTATATAAACTATATATGCCAACAGGGGTTAGAAGAGCTTTCTTTGTAGGTCTGATCAGAAAGAGTAGATCATGCTCAGTTTTACTTCAAATTAACATAAAAGATGAGCTAGAGTGTATAATGTAAAATAATAGCACTGTATAAAATGACATACAAACCCAATTAAAAAAAAAAGCTGTGACAGTAGGTAAAACAGAAAGCAGTGATTTATAAATCTGCTTTGACATATACTTGAACAGAAACAGTACAAAAACAAGAAATGTAATGCTTTACCTCATCGACTTCTTTTTTTTCTTTTAAGTAAATGCTCATTCTGAAATTGATATTTGCAGCATGTGACAGGGGCAGTTTAAGACTAGAAAGATTGTGAAATGTTCAGAAAACCATCTTAAACAGGTGATGTAATCACACTTGGGTATAAAAGGAGCGTTCAGGAAAGGCTTAGTTCTTTAGAAGCAAGGATGGGTCGAGGCTCACCAAATTGCCAAGAATGTATCAGCAAAATATCCTCATTCTTCAGCCAGTGATTATGAGGATTTTCGGTATTTCACCCTCTACAGTGCATAATAATATAAAAAGATTCACTAGAGTAATCACTGTGTGTAAAGGGCATTAAAAACTGCCATGATTGTGTGATGGATATCACCACATGAGCTCTGGGAATACTTTGACAAACTGCTGTCAATAAACAGCGTCCATCACTGGAACCTCAAATTCAGGTTACGACTGTACTATACAGGGTGGAAGTCACATATGAACAGCATCCAGAAATGCTGCCAACATCTCTGGACTCGAGCTCATCTGAAAAGGACGGATGCACGAGGAAACATGCTTTGTCGTCTGACGTGTCAGTCAGATTGTTAGTGGAATAATGGATGTTGTGTTCTCCAGACCAAAGAAGAAAAAGACCATCCAGATTGTTGCCAGCGTATAGTTCAAAAGCCAGAGTCTGCAAATGGTAGGGGGGTATTAGTGGGTAATCTGCTCATCTGTGAAAGCACTATTAACACTGAACACATTTTGGAGCAGCATATGCTGCCTTTTAGACACCGTCTTTTTCAGGGATGTCCATGCTTATTTCAACATAACACCAGACCACGTTCTGCTCATGTTAAAACAGCATGACTGTGTAATCAGAGAGTGCGGGTGCTAGTCTGGCCTGCCTGTCTCCCACGGAAAATGTGTGCAAAATACAACATTGAAGAACCCATATGGTTGCATAGCTGAGGACCTGTGTAAAAGAAGAATAGCAAAAATATTCCACTTTCAAAACCATATCAGTTGGTGTCATTAGGCCCCAAATTATTAGTAAGGATTAAAAGAAAGATGATGTAATACACCATGTAAACATGTTCCTGTGACATATATTTACAAACAACAGTGAAGTTCATAAGGCAAAACATCAAATATTGTGTTTTGTGTCATTTTCAATTTAATGCAGGCCAAACAGAATTCACTAATCACTAATTTATGCTAATCTCCTGCAGCATTTCCTTCAATGCTTACATACAATAGCCTTCTAAACTCATATGGTTAAAAACTCAATACTTAATCAAGCAATAAATGTAATAAAATAGAGATGTTTTATAGGGAAAATAAAAACACCACCTACACACAAGCAAAAAATACTTGATATTAAGTACAGGATCATTACGAGATCTAACACTGCCTCTGGATGAGATTATACACAGACAGGTTATCATAGTACAACAAACATCATATAGGCACACATTACAGATTTAATCCCTGAAATTAATTTGATTTAAAATATGGGACATGAAACGCATCACTATAATGCAGTCCTGGCAGCAGTGGGTTGTGTTCCACCTTTATATATGTCATCATTTATTTAGTATACCCTCAGGGTTGGAGCTGTTTGAGTGAGCCTATACAGCTGAAAGTGGTCTACCTCTTTGAGGAGCAGTTTAGTGACCACTTAGAAATTCAGAGCTGACTCTGTATACTCCAAAGCTAGTCTAAAACCATTCCTCAAATAAAAATTCCATTACTTAAAAGCAATTACAAGGAAATAGCCACCAAAAATGCCTTTATGTTAAAAAAAGTCAGTACAAAAACTTTCTATAGAACTGCATAGGAATTTAGTACTTCTATCAGCACTGGAACCGAAGTTTATTAAGTGCTGTTCTCCTCTTTTTGGAATCCTTTTGGTTTAACATAAGATGATAAATCTTAAAAGTGAGAGCAATGCAGTACTGATACCAACAGAACAGAATTAAATCAACCAGGTAGAAAGCAGATTACACATTTATTTACTGGACACTTTTGCTATGTTTCATCTACACTCACTATCCATTTCATCAGCCTTACCTTACAGGTGCACTTTGTTGTTCTATGTTTACAGACTGTAGTCTGTTTATTTCTCGGCATTATTTGTTATCCCCTTTTCCACCACTGACCAGGTATTATTTGGGTTGCAGTGCCGCTGGAGTTTTTAAACACTGTGTTCATTTATTGTTCACTTTTTTAGACACTACTACCTTGTTAGTTCACCATATAGAAGTAAAGTTAGAGACGGTAGCTCATCTGCTGCTGCACAGTTTGTTTTAGTCCTTCTCCAGTTCTTTATCCGTGGTCAGTTTCTGACCACAGGACACTGACGGCGGGATATTTTTTATTGGTGGGCTGTTCTCAGCCCAGCAATGACACTGAGTTGTGCCGAAATTCCAGTAACACTTCTGTGTCTGATCCAAACTGTGGCATTACATGTTACTAGCGTGTCAGACTCACTGCAGTGCTGAGAATGATCCATCACCCAATACCTACTCAGTGGGTGTCCTGACCATTGATGAATGAGAAAGAAAGATAAATTATATAGAGACACAGATTGACTGCAATCTGTAATTGCAGAACTGGTAAGCGAAGCAGATAAAATATAAATTGGACAGTGTAGCTGCAAGGTAGATGTACCTATAAAGTGGCCAGTGAGTGTGTTTGAGTATTATTAGGAAAGTAACCCACATAGCTGACAGTTTTGGGCTGATTCTTTGCAGTGTGATGGCTGACTACCAGGCAGATGTTGGCTATGCGGGCCAGAATAGGGCCAGATGCTGGACAGCTCAATAGGGTTTTGCCTTGTGTCTATATTTGTGGGAAGATTTTTGGGCTGAATGTTGTGGACCATCAATGTAGCCAGATTTGGACCATATCTATTCGTTCTACTCACTTAACAGTGTGTGGGTCAGATCTGGGCTGTGGACCCAGCCATTTACTGGGCCAGAACAAAGCCAAGGATGTGGGCCAAACAAATTAGGCTAACTGGGAAACATTTATCAAATTTGTGTCAATGTGTAACCTGGTAAATTTAGCTAGTTCCTACCCAGCTCTGGTGTACTTACTGACAAACACATCTCTGTCAGAATTAGCCTGAGGACAGTGCCATTCTGTAAGCTGAACTGCCCTTTGTCCTCTTCTTTTTACAATTACGAGATATACTAAGTCCAATATATGACAGAAAAGTAGTGTAATTACTGTAAACGTGACCCATTTCTGTGCCACATACATGTCTGGGAGACGTTAAATAGACCTACATTTTTCTGTTTCTTGATCATCCGCACGTCACCCTAACGGTGGGCAGATCTGAGCTAAACAAGAGTGGAATCTACGTGGGAGGGGCTTACGGGTTTCAACCAATGAGAAACTTATCAAGCTGACCACGTGATTGGCAGCCTGCGCTTTTACGCTAGCGACGAGATGCGTTAGCGTGTATTTGATTGACACTCAGACTGTCCAATCCGACGTGCGCTACCGTCTGCCAGTGTCCAATCAGAGCGCGCCGTTCCCACTAGAGGGTGGCAACGTGTCCTAGCGGCTTTTGGGCGGTCCAGCCAGTTTTGTTTCAGAGTTTAGTTGTTAATGTGGCAGTGTGGAGACAGGGAGGGGCGAACCGGTGTTTGTTTTTTTATTATTAAAAGAAGAATAAAGAAGTAATAATATTAACTGCCTGGTGCGTTAAAAGAGGAGATAATTTTATATCTCGAGACTGGATTATCTGTTTTTTTCCCTTCATCGGAGAGCAAAGAGAAGCATGGAGCGATAAAAGATGTTGGAATAATTGACAGAGAGGATTTTTTTTTCTTTAAAGATATTTATTTAATTTATTTTTGTATATCTTTTTTGTATTCGGATTAATTAACTTACCGTGGGAACAGCGTTATTCAGGGACTGACTGTGAGGATGGACCAGGCGAGTATCCTGAGGAAGTTCATTCAGGGGGTTCACGCCATGCGAGCAGGGGACCAGAGAGGAGAGGACAACTTCGGCAGCGACTTCATGGTGAGGAGGAACAGCAGGAGAGGAGCAGAGACAACACATACACACATACACACACCTTCTGCTCTCCCTGTCCAGTAACATTCCTCCGGTTTGAGTCTGCTTACGGTGGTGGTCCCCGTTTTCTTTCCCCATATAGTTGCAGACCTCCCTCTACTCCCAGTCATAAAGATAAAGCGCAATTCCGTGGCTCCCTGTACAGACTGGACTCCAGCAGGCTTCGGCTGCGGCCTAATCCTGTTCCCACAAAAGCTGAAGCTCATTTTTATGACGAAGCTCAAGTCAGCGTCTTGTTCGCATTTTCCCGTTCCACCTTAAATGGTGCCGCAGTTACTATTGTAACGCCTCAGGCGTCAGAATGTTACAGACGCACCATTTAAGGTGGAACGGGAAAATTAGAATAAGAAGCCAGCTTCAGCCTCGCGTTTTTGTTTCTCTCACTCCTGTGTAACGTTACCGATCTTGACAGTTTATGAGCTGAGAGGTGTGAAAACCTCGACGTTGTGTTTTTCTGTCCCCACGGTTAGCTGCCGCAACTAAATGTGCTGTGAGAGCCTGATTGCTACATGAGTGTGGCGTTGGGTCACATCCCCTTCTTAGTATTACGGAGAGACCAACGACGATATTTAAACAAGTCCCCCACGACTCCTCCGGCATGTTTTCGTGAAGTGTAGACAGATAACCGTAGCCAAGTGATCTGTTCTCCCACTTTCTAGCGTGTTCAGGGCGGGTCAGTTAGGGAAATATTGTCAACATTGTGCCAACGTGAAGTTAGAAAGGTCTGAACAGTTAGCTTTCCTTTGGTATAAGATACATTGTCAAGTTTAACCACACCAAAAAATAAGATTTATAGGCGTTGTGAACATCTCGGTGTCGGACTTTTGTTTGCTGGCTAACATTTGGACAGAGCTAGGTTAGCTAGCAGCAGCTAACTAACGTCTTTGTCCACATAGCGACGTTAAAGCGGCAGCGTGCGGTTTGTTTTGGTTTCGGCTCCTGTTTTAAAGCTCGGAATAAAGAAAATAGCTCTTGGATTTTCGAAGTTGTGTCCACGTTAACGGGTTAAAGGGGTGGTTTATGGGAGTCCAGCGTGGTGGTGTGAGGGAGTTCCGCGGATGTTGCGCAAGGAGTAGGGCCGTTTCAGCACAGAGAGAGAGAGGAAGAGGAGGGCTTCATCCTCAGCCCACCGAGAGCACTCAGAAAAGCTCGAATAGACCAAAGTGCAACTATTCTGGGGTCTAAGGCACGAAAATAGTGTCAGAAACAGAGTTAACCTAAACCATAAAGCCATGGTTTGACGCTTGGTCAAGTCGTAGAGAAGCAGTGGTATTGATTTCTTAAACGCCTCCTGGGATCAGTGTGACCATAGCAGACTTTAGTCCACAACCTCTCGAGTTTTGTCAAATGATTAGGAACAAATAAAGGAGCGGCTCACAACAAAGGCATACTTGATGTAATATAACGCTCTTTTTGGTAATATATGAACTCTAACATGCCCGTTAAAAATGCACATTTATGTAAAGCCACGTTGAGGCTGCCCTAATGCCTGAAGCCATCCTGACAAAGCAAGCAGGGTCAGGGATCCAGCACTGATAAAAAGAAAGGTTCGTTGTTTTTTAAGAGTTTTGCATGTGTATATTTACTTGCTGCGTGATTTGGTTATTTGTGGAGCTGTGTCAGGATGGTAATGGCAGTATGTTAGGCCTACTTTTTCCTCAGTGAGAAGTCAGTGTAATGAAATTCATGAGGAAAAAGGCTGATGATAAACTTAACCCCAAACAGTAATGTATGGTTGTGCTGTCAGTGAAACTGGGATTTACTGTAACTTCCTAGACGCTGTCACCTCTTTAGAATTGGACAGCGTTCTGCAGTATTTTGAATGTGGATGGACATGGCACAGTTTACATGACGGCATCATTTTATCACAGTGATGCTTGTTTTAAAACAGTTTGAATGGCATGTACTGTTAAGTAGAGGATGGACGATATGGCCAAAATGTAACACCATGATACTCTTGACATATTCACAATACACAATATGAACCACGATATGTTTTTCTGGTGTTTGACAAGATGAAACAGACTTATGTAAAGTAGTAGCACATGTAGAAAAAAACTCAAAGTAAGAACACATTAATTTTGTATATAACATTTCACTAAATCCAATTAAACAGGTTTATGTTCTCTGTTTAATGAAAAATGTTCTTTGAGAACTGACAGCATCTATGATACACCCAGAAAAGCATATTGGGATGTAACTGATCACGATAACAATAAGTATTGTCACACTGTCTGCCTCCACTGTTAAGAGTGAATGAGGAGGACACACTGCTAGTGTGTGGAAAGGAACTGATTCTTCAGGCAGAAATAGCCTTCTCAGTTGATTTTGTTCGAGCATTTTCGCTCCTTCTGTAGCAGTTCCTCCCCGGGTCCTCCAGCCATGCTCACAATGACTGTAATTGTGAGAGCCCTACAGTATTAGTATACTGGTGTTACATTACATGAATGTAAAAGGTGGCTGACTCTGTACTGAGTGATGATATGTACTGCCTCTGGCTTACAGAGTAGTGTCACCCTCTTTATGCATTTAGCACTTTTCCAAGCTGCCCTGACCTCTTCAGGGGTGAGACAGCTTTGATGAACAGACAGTTCGACAGTGGCAGTGCTGGGGTGTGACAGCAGTCTGGCTTTGTCATGTTGTCATCCCCGGTTTGTTAGAACATTGATTCAACCGCAGGGTGTGAATGGCCATGGCTTTGAAGTGTTGGCATTAGAGCTTGAGAGCACAGGTCAGGGTAAAGCCCTCCTCCTGGAACTGCAGTATTGCATTGTATGTAATGTTTTGGAGATTTGTATGTATTCGTTCATGTTTTTTTTCATGTGTGGACGTTGGTTTTGTGCAGGCATTGTGTGTAAGACACAGAGCTAGAGGGCAGAATACACACACACACACACACACACACACACACATGCTTCTTGCGCCTGCTGAGGGAGATGAGATGGGGGAGGGGGTGGAATGGAGTCGTGCCTGCATCTGGTGTGTTCAGTGCAAGAAATTAGATTTTACCCCACTACCATACTTGCTTTCACAGTGACCAAGCCTTTAAATGGCTCTGATGGTGGTTGACGTGTGGTGGTTTGTTAGAGAAACTCTGTATTTCTGCTTTTTTTTGTGGCTGTGACACATATAGGATGGTCAGGAGTCACTATAGTGGAATTTAACCTCAGTTTCTGCACTAAGCAGGGGTGTAGCAACACACAGCTTAAAAAATTGATTTGAAATGATACAGTGGCATCTCAATGCCATGCATTTTTCAGTACAGCACAATAAGAAGTTCCTGAATTAGAGATGCACATTTTTGACAAATTCTTTTGACTGATAACCGACTGTTGTTAGTCAGTGATTAGTCATTTAGCAATTACACCTAAAATTATAGACATGACCCATTAAAATATTAATCACAGCACTGTGTTTTGTGTAAACAAGGCTTTAGGCTTTATTGATTGAAAAAATGCAGCCTAGCGTGAGAGATACGACAGTAACGTAATGTATTCTACTTGCTAACATTTACTACATATTATTAGCCCAAGTTAACGAACATATATGCCCTGACCTGGTTCATATGCATAGTTTAAACAACAGTCAACATAAAGTTTCTAGCTTGCAGCTTTTAAGCTTTTTGGTCATGGGACCTCATAGGATAACCATTAGCCTACAAACACATTTGCAGGCTATAGCTTAAGGCTATACCACCAATTCAAATATCAGTTGTTTATCAGAAATTAAATAAACTTACTAAAAGCATTGGTCAAACATTTTTTTTTTGTCTGTTAACAGTTAATCAGTGAATCATTAGCATCCCAAGCCTGAATACATGCTATGTATGTTAACACTTGCACCATGCACATATTTTGATTCAGTTCTGAGGCCAAAATTCAGTTCTAGTGCTCTAATAATGTGATGACTCTGTACTGAGCACAGATTGGTTTGGTTCAGATATATAATAATTCTAATTCTTCCAATGAAACTTAAAATTACAACCCTTTGAATTGATGATTTATGAGAGGCTCAGTTATTTGACCATGGGTGCATGCATAACATAAGCCCCTTCTCTCCATGCCCACCTTACTTTTTTCCACAAAAGATGATGCATAAGAGACCTTCAGAAATTACCAACATGCTGTTTTTTATTTGACCTTTGGATGAGTGTTGAAATAATTACACCTCTAATACTAAGTGTAGTATCACAGTGCAATACAAGTTTATTTTCCTGAACACTAAAAATATTAAAATCATCACAGCTGAATTAACATCTTGTGCAATGCTAGCTACATACTCTCAGAAGTCCTTTTACTTGCCACGGTCAAGGCATCTGAAATGAGACTTGGCTCACTAGGTTTGCTGAGCGTAGAAGACCAGGCTAATGAACTATTGTCTAATTTCCAAACATCACAAGCTCTGTACTAATGACTGGAATGCGCTTTCATTTCTGGGTAGACTGGCGTGGAATCTGGCTGCTTACTGTAAACACTTATAACAGGAAAAGTTCAATGTGACAACACCACGCCTGTCTCAATATCCATCATGTGCTGAGAAACACCCTGTCTGCTCTTCTAAGGCAGCAATTTATGCCAGCTCAGTTTAGAATTGGGGCTAAAAAGGCCAGGACCTGGCAGCAGTACTGGCCTGGTACTGACTGATTTTAGAACAGAGCTAAAGCTGCTTAAGATGGCAAGATCTGTGCCACTGTATGAGACCAGTGTGAGTGCCAACTGTCACCACAGATAAGGCTCTCGGATAGGCCCTCTCTCTGCCATATTAAGAGGCTCAACTGCAAAACAGCAGTTGTGTAACTTCAAAATGTTAGTGTTATGCAAGTGCCACAAAATGCTGTGCATTTGCGTAGGACAGAGATCAAGTAGACAAAAACATTACACATGCAACATTGTTAAACATGCAGCACTGACACAGGTTCATCTTTATTTACAGAGTAAATAAAGACAAACCTGTGTCAGTATTGCCTTTTAATTCTACACATAAGCATGTAGCAGCTTCTCTAGTTTAATCAAAAACAGGGCTAAACATTGTTTCAGGTCAGAAAGTCAGTTGTCTCATACGTGCATTCCATATTACCCTTATATCTACAACCATCAGCCATTGCTGGTACAACCCCAGCTACCGGTAGCTGAGGTTCAGGCCCCCCGAGTGACGCAACTGACCAGGGGAGACGGATTCGCAGGCAGTGCGAGAGGAAATGCGTGGCTAGTGGGCTGATTTCCACGCTAGGCTAAAGGCCTAGCTGCCATTCCTTTCATATTACTCTCTTATGTCCTCTGCCTCAAAACCAAATTGGACTACCTCAGACTGCAGCTGACTACAGGTCATTGACTGACAGGTCATTGAATGACTGTGTTTTTTCCCCACTTGAACCGTATGAAAACATTGCCTTTCATCTAAATGGGATAACATTAGCATAACATACACTGTCTGTTTGTTGTGTTATCTGTACTTATTTGTTGCATACGATAATAAAGATTGTCAAAACAAATGCTTTAGAAAGAATTTTAACCAGTATGCTGGATAGACCAATGTATTGCCCTCTACTATAATGAAAGGAATATTGCAGGCACAATACCGGGCAGTATAGTCGCAATAGTCGTAATTTGTCTGTGTTGCACAGGAGGTAGCAGAATTACAGCAGCAATAACAGAACTGTACAATTCATATATACATATTAGGAGGAGCAATAATATTTACAAGGGTGACTATGGGTTTAAAGATGTGTGCTTGAATATTTACATGTTATATGACTTGAAATAGGCATTAATGATTTAGGATGATTATTAATATTTGTGAATATAAGTGAATACTGTATTGCATGTGTGTATTGAGAAATGATAAATAACAGAATAACACTGTTTAATTCAAGAAACACTAAGGTAACTGCAGCATAGAGGTCAGTCAGGCCTCCCTGGGTGTAAATGTCTGCATTAATGGTAGTTTCCATAGCTACATGCAAGCCTTTTTCATTCCTCCTCTCTCTCTTCGTCCTTTTTATGCTTTCTTGTTCTATCTATTTTATGGCCTCTTCCTCTCTCCTTCTCATTCACATTCTACCTTTTTCTCACTTTCATTCTTTCTCATTACCGCTTCTCTACCAACCCCCTTTCCTCTGTACTGCTCTCTCCTCTGGTGTACCCCATCCCTCAGCTGTCTGAGTGGTGTTGCTGGAGGCTAGGCAATAATCAGCTCGTGAGGATGGAGGGCTGCTAGAGCTTTCCATGCACGTGGGGTTGATCTGCTGTGTCTGAGAGCTGTCTAGACCGCCGTACGTCTGGCTACGATGCCAAATAAAGCCAACTAGCGAACTTTCAGTACACTGTGAGGCCTCAAAAATATATCATTCTGACAGTAATCTGTTGCTCACCCTTATTGTATTTATTAGGGATGTGCATTCCAACTAATTTGCTATTTGAGCATCCATAAGCATTAATGAATTGATTAATGAATCGGTTAACTGAGGGGAAACGAAAATGCAGGGTTGTGGGCTTACCATTCCAGATAACAGCACTGGTGTTGTGCAAAAAATTAACAGCACATGGTTTATTGTTCCAAATTATCTGGGGGAAATTGGTAGATTTTCGTGTTATATGAGTAATAGAGGGTGTCTCAGATGAGCTAACGAACTAAAAATGCAGCTAACTGGTACAATGCTGGATGATAATGAGGATTTATGGTCTTTTCACAGGTATTTTCTCCTGAGTGGACGGTGTGCCAACATGTTAGTTTGTCAAATGTCTTTTCACTTGTGGCAAAGTGGAAAAGTGGACGCACACTGTTTCTAGACCTAGCTAACATCGGCTAAAGTTAGCCCATCTCTGCCTTCTCAGTCGCACACTCACATTAAAGTGCTCGTATTTCGGAGTAAAATATCAGTAATATCACATGCCACAGTCCTGTTAAAACCTAAACACTGCAGTTTCGGCAAATTGTTTTTCTGTATATTTTCTCCATTTTTCTGTGATGAAACGTAACAAATACCCAATTAATGATTTCAGTATTTGAATAACGTCATTTCAAGCGGTAAACTGAGCACATCCCTAACAGTTATACAGGCTGAACTGGTAAACATGAGCACAAAACAAATGGAAAATGCATCTAGATCCGACCTTTGGTACGAGAACATGTTATGCACTTACAGCGTTTCATGTTTGACAGTTCACAGTTGACACACATCAGTTAGTAAAGCACTGTTGAACTAAGACTATTGGAGCCTGTTTAAAGTCAGCCTGAAATCAAAATGAATCTTGTTCTATCTTTTTAGTTCATGTCACAGTCGTACTAAGCACAGTTCATCATAGCATATCTTTTAACAGGCAATATTGTTGTTTTCTTGTAATCTTTGAAGTGAAGTGACTTTTGCCTGCTTCAGAAATGTGTTTTGGGTTTGATTACATCACTGTGCACCCGTGGGTAAAATATTACCCAATACAATCATGTCTCACCTGCCTCTCTAATCACCCCCACCTGTCATTGAGCTAAATGCTCAGCTAGCTCAGAGACCCTCCCTGATACTATGTTTCAGTCAAATATACTTTTCATTATGGAAGAAAAGTTCATGTTGACTTGGCTTCTGCTTTATCCACACAGCAGTTTGGAAAGTCATGAAAGTCAACAAGGACTTCTTTCTGTGTTTGTGTTCTAATGCGCTATAATTCACCACAGCAGTAGGCAATTTTGAGTGATTTCTCTGAGTGGTTATCTGCTGTCCTTTTCTGCTGCTGAGTTGAGAGAGAGGTTAATAGAGCGCTTAGGGGCTAATCGACTGGCTGGATGTTTTTGGGGTGAGTGTCCTTGTCCTGTCTGCATTTCGTGAGTGGGTGTGTTTATGAGAGACAGTGAAAAAGGATGGCATGGATGAGTGCTGCTGGCCAGACAGTGGAGAGTGCAAGTTTTAGGGGTGCAGGAAAAAAATCGATTCTTAGATGCATCGTGATGCGGACATGGACAATTCTGAATCGATTCATTCAACGTCAAAAAACGATTTTCTAAATATTTGATTTATAACGTAATGTTGACGGAACGCAAAAGGCGGAACTTGGAAGTGCAGAAGTGCAGCACCCGGACAGTCTGTGGCGGCATATAACAAAAACACAACTGGATGAGTGAGAAATCCGACCGGCTCCCTCTGCATTAAAAGTCAGGTTAGGTCAGGAGTCACAACCCAAATGAGAAGAAGAGCCATTTTGTCCTTTCAACAAAAATCAAACCACCTTGGGAGCCACAACATTTAATGTCCAGTATGTCTCAGTGTGTGTTAATGTCCTAGTATAGACTAAACAATATAAACAAAAACGTGGACTTACTCTACTCTGCTTTAAGCTTTAGCTACAGCCGCTTTTCTTCCATCTCCGCCAGAAAACTTTTCCTCAAAAGTTGAATAGTTTCTTGTAAAATGTCTTTCAGCTTTCGGGTGTTTTACGAGGCTGAAGTCGCTTCTCATTCGCCAGCTTCTTGCTGAACTTTCCCGTTCCACCTTAAATTCTGCGGCACCATTTAAGGTGGAACAGGAAAATTCGAAAGAGAAGCGACTTCATCTTCGCAACTTTTTAGTGTTTCACAGTCTCTCGTTGCAGATTTAACGTATCAGGAAACCAACTACGTTGCTTATAAATGCGAATAAGTCCGTTCGTCTCCAAATGTTCGTCTGTCTTTCTCTTTTCCTTTTTCGTTTGCTACTAGCCAGGCGAAACCTCGTTGCTAGGTGACCTGCAGTCTGCACGCCAATTCTCAGTCGTTGAGAACCAGGGCTTTCGCGCTATGTTGCTCACACGCCCCGTCTCGAAGATATTTTACTGACACAGCGACAACCGTAATTTAATATAAGTAATTATGCTTTTTTTAATTGTGTACTCAAAAACATTCAACTGGAGCACACCTATCAGTAATTATACCACCACATATGCTCTGTTTTTATAAGAAAACCTTTCACATCTCTCTTATTATGCTTGGCAGACATGACATATTGTTTCACACATCTGTACAATGACATTAGCGTGTTCTCTTTGGGCTGCACTGTTTTCACAGAAATGCTAATTGCCCTTCAGCAGTTCTTTGATTATGATTATTATTTTTTGATTCACAGTGATTAATAAATTTCACTCAGCAGAAACAGTAGTTGTTTATCAGACTGCTTGATCACCTGGGCACGTTCACAGTAGGAATGCGTGTTCTGACTAGTTTTGATGTTCAAATGCTTGTTTGAGTTAATGGACGGTTATTTAGTCAACCACAGGGAAAGGAGAAATAATGACCTAAAAAGGACAGGACTTCAGCAGGACAATATAAATATAAATGATGCCATAGTAAGCTTATCTAGGCATATCATGGATATTGACTATACTTAAATGCTGAACAGCTGCGTGTTTCATTACAAAGAGTGCATAATTAGGCCAGTTTCTTTGGAAACGTTGAATACTCATTCATAATTTTTGACAGTATTTTTAAATGTGGCACGCCTGGGGCTTTTTTGTCTATTCTAACTTATCAAAAACGAAAATATTGTGATGGGTATCGTGTATCATGAAAACATTTTCTGGTATCATGATATTGTATTTTTGCTATATTGGCCACCTCTGTTTGGCGGTAGATAATAATTTCAGACACAAAAATGGTCCCAAAAACATGTTTTGTTATTCAAAAATTGCTGATGGAAAAATTGCTTTGGTGGATGAGTAGCAGAGGCTTCCCCTTCAGATGAGATAATGAGAGTTAACAACACAGCCCCAGCTTTGGATACTGTACTTATTGTGTTCTACACAAGGTATTTTCTGCAGGGTGGACCATCTCTGACCATGTCAGAGAAATATGTTTTCACTGTTTCTGGATCTAGCTAACATCAGCTATTGGCGTTAGCATAGTTAATGATAAAGCCACTGATAAAGCGATAAAGCCACTGATAAAGCAATAAAGTGTCCTTGGCAACACGGTCATGTTAAGGTGCTTATGTTTCATAGTAGCCAGGTGTCATATAATGTGCCTACTTACTCAGAAATAAGAACAAAACTGTCACAATGTACAGTCCTGTAAAAACTTAAAATTACAGTTTCACTAAAATTGTTGGTCTGTGTGGTCAGTGTGTTTTCTCCTTCTTCTTTTGATGGAACATCATAACTGCCCATATCGTGATGTCAGTATTCGTGTACTGACACCACCAACTGTTCACCGAGTACCTGAGTGCCTGTACTTATTCCTAGTTCACAGCCTGTGTAGCAGGAATGTCTAGGTAGGGTTCAGACTGTGAAAGCGAGAAACTTTTGTTTATGTAGCTGGTATATTTCTGAAATGCATTGATTTTGTCTTTCACATTTAATGTGTTTTACGGAAGCGCCCTACTTTCCCTCTCTGGCTTTGTTCTCTCTTTTTAATAAGCTATTTCTCTCTCCCTCCCGACACCTCTTCAGCTCTGCTATTATGTTCCTCCTTCCCTTCTGTGTCAGCATGAAAGCATTCACATTTATCCTTCTACAAACTCAAATATTGTGTCTGCTCTTGTACACACTCAGTCAGTCATGTTCAGAAACACAACAACAAACTGTTCAACTCTCCGCGAACTGGAGTTTAATCCCAAAAGCACTGTTTTGTGTATTTGTGCAGAACATTATTTTTGTCATACAGACAGTTTGTGTGTGTGTGTGTGTGTGTGTGTGTGTGTGTGTGTCTCTGTGTATTAGTTTGTGGAGCTTTAAAGGGATCAAAGCTGACCCAGTAAATCTTGAACATTCCCAGAACCAGTCTGTGCACTGTTCACAGCACAGGAAATGATGCCGTAATGTGCTTGGCATGTGTTGGGCTACTGGGGGCTCTGTAATTTGAATAAGTGCTTAAGAATGAATGTTGTCATCCTTTAGTAGGGGTGGGCAAAAGTACTTGAAGACATTTTCACAATACATAATATGTATCATGATGCATTTTTCTGGAATTTGATGCGTTGGAACCAACAAAATACTGTCATGCTACATTTAAAAACGTCTCTCAAAAACCGAGTAGAGGTATTAAGGGAACCTGATTGTAATCAGTCGAGAATGGAGTCGGCAGGTTTTTTGATTTTAGCTGATCTGTGTTTCAGTTTCATGAACTAAACAGTGTGACTCAGGTAGTGTGCTTGGGCTGTATATGAATGCTGCTACACGTGTTACAAAATGTCTCAGCATAATAATAGAGTTACCTTTTACTTTTGATTTGGCACTTTATTGGATTCATATTAGATGATTGTATTTAAGTTTCAGAATGTTGATAATATGATGATATATATATATATATATACATATGTTATGGTAACCATGTTGCACACCCCTGCTTCTTTATTATATTTAATCAGACATCCTGATAAACACAGTTTAAGTATATTTAATCATTTCTGTGGGCGTAGTTTAGTTGCGTAGTGTTAGTTGGACTCGAGTGCAACAGTTTAAGAAAAATTGCTGACCAAGAAACACTTCAAGGCAAAATATTCACACAGTGCTTGATTGATATTCTCACACTTGCTTGTTCATTAATATCTGCCCCACATTGCTTTGCTGTCTATATTTGTCAGAAACAGTATTTTCTCCTCTTCTATCAACTGCCAGCCAGTCATTAGCATGACCGCTGTCCAGCAAACGAGACATGAGCCTCTGGCATTACTCTAATTGTGAGCCGTCTTTCAGTCGGACCAATCAGCCTGACAGCGAGTAATGTCAAATGTCCAAATACATGGTGTGGAAGAAGAAGCCATAATGATGGTGGAGCTGGAGACTGATGATGCCATGTCCTAATGCTCAAGTAGTTTACTGAAGAAAATGCCAGACTGTACTGACTGACCTTAGGAGTTTGTAAGATTCAGAGTGCATTAGGCTATGACTTTTCTGGAGTGTGTGCGCAACCCCCTTTAATCTCTGGTGGACTGTGGGAATCCCTGATACTGCCCTAAGCTCAGCCATCAGCCAACACCTCAGTCAGATCCATCCGTGCTGTAGCGTAGCCTAACCCTGAGAAAATGGACAGAAGTGTGTTTATGTTGTCAGTGTTGTTAAAACCCTCCAGATTCTCAAAGGTTTTACTGACAATTTTAAGCATTCAAATGGACTAAAGCACTAATTGGGCGAGCATAGTTTTACATGGGAAGGTGGGGTAATGTCATTTTTACCAGCATTTCTCAGTGATTTCAGTCCCATACAAATGTGCCATGACAATTTTTACCGACTGTTTGCTCAGTAAAGATTCCAGTGCCTTTTACCTTCTGTAAAACGATCAGTAGAAATAATCTCAAGTTATAATAATCCTTAGCAAATAGACATGTTGGTAAAAATGCTATTATTTTCCGTGAGAAAAGGAGTGCCTTCTTAAGTGTGAAGGCACTTTTTTGTGTTCTCTGTGGCTAAAATGCAGCCGATATCCTACCTGAAATGTAGGATTATTAAAACGTAAAAATGACACAAAAAGTTTGATTTTATGTAATATTGCTGGATGTTGACTTTACAGACATCCTGTGGTAAATTGGCATTACCCCACCTATCTATGGAAAACTAGTCCCAACTAACTATTCAGCTGGGATTTTTAATTAGTTACTGTAGTAGATGCTGCTTCCCAAGCCTCCCACTTCACTTCAGAGACGGCAGGCTTCATTGTCTTTGCTTAAGCATGCTTGCAGAGAAAGAAGATTGGTAGTGTGAAGAATAAGAAATTCTGTTCCCAGCATACAAACTTGGTGGTACTATAAAGGAGCTTTTGGGGTACTGTCTTACTTTACAACCATGTTTCACCAGAAAATATCTTTTTTAAACTCCAACAAATGCATAACATTTTTTTTTTTGTCTGGAAAAATATTGACAGATTTGTTTAATTTGCACTCCTGATAACATGAATAAGGGATTGGCCCTATTTTGGTGGCTAACTTTTGAAGATCATTTTTTCCGCTAGCCCTCCAGCAGCGCTTTAGCGTGAACAGGTTTGAGGATTTTGTCCCTATTGGAATGTTCTGCACTCATACAGAGTTTATCACATCAGAGAAGCACAAGCTGGACTGGATTAGTCAGACTAGAATAGTTACACTACATGTGGATCATAGATAAGCTGATGTCCTGATACATGTGACAAGACTCGTTCTAGTGAGGAATCTCACAGTGACACAGCAGAAGAATATGATGACATGAAACAGAAAGCCTTTCTGTTGCTGAACTGTCAAAGTGAATGATTGTGCTCAGCCTCAGCCTGTGATCAGTATAAAACAAGTCATAATTTCAAGAACACACAGGGCAAGATAATACTGAAATAAAAAAGCCATGAAAGTTAGGAAAGTATATGGAGAAAAGTCTGTGGGAATTCATATAAAAAAAGAAATGAAAATCAAGACTAAGGAGAAGTAACAGGAAGACGAAGAAAATGATTTGTCTGTGTAAAGAGGATGGTGTGGATGGGTTAGGGAATGTTCGGATCATTATAAAGTGGACCTGTGAATGAGCACTGAAAGCTCTCAGCTATGGACATAACGGAGATATACTGTGTAGAAGGCTTATCATAAATTTCCAAGCGAGTTTTGGTTGGTTCTCGTTCTGGAGAGGGGTTGAAGGCCCCATGACTCTCACATCCTGTGTTTGCTCTAAAAAAAATCCCCCGCTGAGAAAATGAGTGCACACATTCATCCGTCCTTCCTTCTGTCCTGTGCTCAGAGCTTCCAATCAGAGTCAGTCACTCTGCTTCCTTTCTGACCATGACTTGGCAGCTCTCTCTCTCTCTGTGTGTGTGTGTGTGTGTGTGTGTGTGTGTGTGTGTGTGTGTGTGTGTGTGTGTTTCTTTTTCCCCCGTTTTAATCATTTAAACTCTAAGAACCCACAACACCTCAGAACCTCACTCTTACATATTACTTTCATAGTAGTTATTGAATATTAAGTCTAAATATTAACAACTGTTGTGAGTTAATTTCCAGGCGATGCCACAGCCATCTGTGGCTGGGAGTCCAACAGAGCCTAATTGTCCTTGCTGTCTGGGTGGGCAGGATCACTCAGAGCCGTACTGCTTGAGCTGTCTAGTGACGTTGCGTCAGTGGCAGTTCAAAAATGTGGTGCTTCACATGACTAAGGAGAAAATAGAGTAAAAGTTGCCCCCCTCCCAAAAAAAGAAAAAAACAAGTTTACTAACTGAATCAGAAGTTCAGAATTTAAGGGCTTAACTAGACTGAGGAAAAGCTGGCTGTGAACATGAATGGTACAGTCTTAAAAATACAGGTTCCTATGTGGTTCTTGGCTCGGACGTTTGGTTCTAGGAGAGACCTTCAGTTGATTTAGAGCATTTACATTATTTGGAGGTTCTTTGAGTGCAAAAAGTGTAGTTTGCACTCACGCATTCTGTTTGTAAACACTTTTTTCAAAAGAGCCATCCATCGAAAGGTTTTTCAGTGGCATCAATCCAAGGAACCTTTTTTGGCACCTTTTATTTATATGATTTGAGTGTCTTCAAACTGTGAACTGTTGATGGTGATGCCATAATCTTATGTTGAGACACGTGTTATTTTAAACTGCAGTGGAATCTGATAGCTTCCCACCAGTTTTGCATGGCGGCACAACCCGCAGTTATGTCATTTGAATAAGACGGCAATCATTTCCCAAAAGTTATAGCTCGTGCCAGCTTTGTGCTGCTTTGACAATGCTGACACGATCAGAAGAGTAGGCACAAACACGTTGCTCTCTCTTTAACAAGTACATGCTTGTAGGGGTATGTGTACGCGTGTGTGCTCGTGTGTTCCAGCATACAGATCCTGTAGAAGGTGTTTTTTTTTTTTGGGCCATATGTGTAGGGAGCATATGGCTAATAGACTGAGCTTTTCAGAATTGCTCACAGACTCTACGGCCTCCCACGTTTATCCAGGTGCTTCCTGTGTCCGAGCAAGAAGTTCTCACACACACACACACACACACACACACACACACACGCACACCCCCACGTTAGCACATTTTTGCCATCTCGGGCTCATTTTTGCCATCTCTTGCAACACTTTCTGCAGATCTTACAGGAGCAACATGGCGTCTCAACAACAAAAAAAAAAAACGCATAACAGGTAAAGACAGGGTGTGTAATTCTTACTCTCTGAAGCTGTGACATAATGACTACATTCACACGACTGCAGTGTGGAATGTGTGCACATGAGATCAAACAGAACTCAGCAGTGTTGACGTTGCTAGTGTTAGTAATGGGAATCTCCAGGTACCTCACAATTCGATACATTTTCTATTCATGATGCCAAGAAGGGATTATAAAGTGATTTTTGATAATATTAATATTAATATAATCCATAGAGTCCATATGTGGAAACTAAGCTGCAAAAACTCCCTGTTTTGATTTCACTGTTTTTGTCCTGTGATGTCAAAAAACAGTGCATTTATGAAGTCCCACATATTCACCCTACAGCATTTTAGCTCCACCCTCTTTGAAGTTATAAGAAATGTTTACATATATCAGTCTTAAAGGCAAAATACTGACTGTTTTTGTACATAAAATGTTATAGATTGACCCGAGGGGCAAAAAATAAAACACAGCAAAAGTGTAGGATATGGGCACTTTACATTTAATGGGTTTAACCTAAAATCTAAAAAAAATAAAAATAGATCAGAGAACCTCTTTTACTTTCAATATTGTGTTTTTACACTTAATTCAGTAAATGAAACTTTAAGTTAAGATTTGAGAATATTTTTAGATTAGCCTGTTTGCAGTTTCCCATGTTTACAAATTGTTTAGGCATTTTAATATTATATACAAAAAAAAGTGTGATTGCAAATGTGTGCATTAGCAATATCCTCCCTTTTCTTTCCACCTCCAAGCCCAGCTCTGCCAACGTATCCTATTTTATAAAATCTCTGCTTATGTGTGACCTAATTTTGCAGTAGAGAAAAAAACAGAGCATGTATAAAAAAATTGACTGAAATTTTGTGAATCAGTTTTGAATCGTTTATTTTTCCCACCCCTGTCTAATGTGCCTCAACAGTAGAAGTAAGGAATAGAACATTTGACGTAATGTTTGCCCATTAGGATTAAACAGGCTGTTTTTGTTACTGTGTCTGTGACCAATATATGTAAATGAGCTCTGTTCTGGTTGGATGCCCTGGATTGTGCCGTGTTCAAAAAGCAGTCAAGACTAAAACATTCCTTATTACTTCAACATGAACTGCTGTTGGCTGAATTGGTGATATATGTGAACGGGCTGGTTTTTGTGACATCAGGAAAAATCAATAATTCAAAACAGGCTGTTTTTGCAGCTCAGTTTTCATGTATGGACTGTATGGACCGGGGAATTAATGGTATGCTTTGAAACTTTAATAGCGTTTACATGCTACATCAAATGTCTTATTTTAAAAAAAGCAGGGAAAATTTGTTTTTCTTGTGTGTTTCAGGCTGCTGAGCATGTATGTTGATAGTAGCAAAAAGCTCCTTTCATGGTGTTTGAGTGAGTGAAAGCATGAGAAATTTTGTGTGTGTGTGTGTTGGGGCTGGTTCACCCTCAGTGCTGCTTCACTGATTATTATCAGTAGATGAGCAGGCACCCCTGACTCACACTGCCCTCATTTGAAGAGAAAATGTGACTGTGTATATGCGTGTAAGAGAGAGCGCTCACCGCTCAGCCTCTGGGTGGGGCCGGAGGCAGACAGGTCATTTCCTGCCGCTGACTCTACTGTAGTGAGATACATATCCTTTAGAAAGGCTAATGTCCATTAAAATGCAAAAATACCTTGTGACATTAGAAAAACCTACTTGATGTTTTCATGGTCCTATAATAGTCTGTATGAAACCTCCTACCTGTTCACTTTCATTACAGCAATACACACTGAATCCAAAACATCATGGTAAAAAAGAAAAAACATGTAAAATACATTCAAATTTAACCTTTAACATGCAGATTACATATTATATAGTGTCAGAAAAGGGGTACAGTACAGGTACATTTCTGTTCATCAAGATACAAATAATGTATGTTTATTACTAGTTTTATTATTACTATGATGTAGGTGTACCCTCAAAGTTTACGGTTACTTTCCCAGGGAAAGGAGCATATTTGTGTCTTGTCATAACCTAATTTTTTAAAATGTTTAAAATAAAAAGCGGTACTCTTAATGGTAACACCACAGTGACAGTTCAGAAAGTAACCTTTAGGGATGTAATATTATTAGGGATAATATTGGGTTCACATAGTTATCAGCACATGATTGCTTTTAAAAAATAGATCAGCATTAGACAGATGTTTAAGCTTGATCAATGTTTCAAACTGATACTTGATGTAGTTATTGTGCTTATTGTTTAGGTGATGCTAGGCTGCTTTGCTAAAATGTCTGTGTTTTATTCATTTAGCTGCATTTGTAACCCTTCAGGAAAAAATACTGTATTTTTCCAAAACACAAATCCGAGTGGATTCAGTCCTGGTTTCTGCATTTCATAATTGTTTGTCAGATATATTGACAGATATGTACATGAGAATGATTGGAAATTGGCCTCAGTCCACATGTCTCATATCAGTGCATCCATAGAAACCTTTCTATGAACTCAAAATAAAAAATGAGAGCTAATTCACAGAAATCAACAACTAGGAATTCTGGGAAGCTCTACCCCCACTGCTACAGTATTTTTATTATCGGTCACGGTTTTCATATCTGTTGAGCCTTAATGGTATCGAGGTTGCAATGTAAAGTGGACGACAGTTAAAACTTTAGCACTGACCATTAGTCTACAAACTAGAACAAAAAGTCTTGCATTTGAAACCTGCGTTTCTGATGTAGGCTTCGTTACATCTGATCAAACCTATTAAGAGACGAGTAACTCCATAGGTGGACTCATCACTTTAGGTCTTCTGGTAATTTTATTTATTTTTTGTAGAAGACATCTTTTAAAAACAGCAGTTTGAAGTGATGTGATGAGATGAATAGACTTGTATTGTAGAAGTTTTGGGTGTCATTAAGTTGCATGTTAAGAACATATAATTTCCTCCCGGCCTTGAGCTCATAGTTGTGTTGAACGGGTAATTTCACGTGTAATGTTAACTGCTCTCATCTACGCTGTGTGTACTGTGTCACGTTGAGGAGCGCTCACACCTATAGTTGAATGACACAGTGACATCGCAGAGCTCATTGCTGAATGCGTGATATTTCACAGGCTCACAGAACACACGTTATTATTTTGTCATTTGTTAGTGCCTGCATCCGGTACGGTCTCTTGCAACAGAGGTTTCTCCACGTTAGAGTGGATGGTATTGTGGCCTTTTGCTGTTTCATTTCACAGAAGCTAATACTGCTATAATTAGTTGTTACATTTTGTGTTGTGTTTTGCGTAACTGAACTTGAGAAATAAGCATTAAGGACAAAATAATCTATTAATAGTCAACTTCAGCTGGAGCCTGCATGCTTTTTTGCCAAATATCTTTGGTCCCCTCATTGCAAAATCCTCCTGTTTTGTGATTGATGGACCAACCTAGTAACCTGACAGATTTTACAAGCGAATGTGTTATTGTCTAGTACTATATGCCATACGTACAGGCCTTCTTGTGTCTACCTTAATGTCATCCTACCATAATCAGAGCATACTTCATTTTAAGCATTTCACATCACATGCAGTGTAGACTTTCATTGGTGGCTCTTTAATCTTTTATGGTGCGCCTTTGACTTTTATAGGTGAGTAGTTGATAACCATGGAGTGTGTCTGTAACAGTGATATAGATAATGCATCGTCTTTGTTTATTTTCTTTCTTTCTCTCTCTTTCTCTCTCGTTTTTAAGCTTTATGGCAAAAAAGATGAAACAGCTGTTTTCTATATGGAAGGAAACAGAATGTAATTGCTCCAGCCTTCACTGACGAGCTCAGTTCAGCTTGTAATTGCTCAGCAGACACAAGTCTAATGCTAAAACTAATGGAAGTTCCCCCCTACAATTCAAATGAACTGCAAGTGTTTAGGGGTGTGTATGTGTGAACGCCCATGAATTTGTGAGTTGATAAGACTGTTGCAAGGGTATGTAGTCAAAAAGGAAAGAGTGAAAAAAAAATGCGTTTATAAAGATTCTCCCCAATGGGGAGCTGTTAGCACTCTTGCATTTTTTGCACGCATCACTGAAAGAGAGGAAGCCCACACCAGCTGGATCATACAAGAATGTACCACTTACATGTCAGTTTCAAATGCTTTAAATATCCATGTTTTAAGTAGAGCAGGCATATATAATATGTATGTATATATTTGTGTGTGTATGTGTGTGTTGTGTGTGTGTGTGTGTGTGTGTGTATTTTAGGGAATCTTTGAAAGCACAGTATGTTGTTGTTCATTTAATTACTTTTTTTAAACACTGATCATTGGAAATTGATTCAGCCACTGGAGAGAGGTGTGCAGTTTGATGCGGGGTGGTGGTGTGCAGCGTGCTATTAGCAGTGTGAAAGTGTGCCCTGAAACATCACTGCCCCGCATTTGTACTGTGCATACGCCTGTTAGATAGTGTATGAGATTGAGGTGACCTGAGGGCGTATTGCCACCAACACCAGGCTACGTCCTGACAACCACACAGTTTCCGTGGAAACCACGCGCAAGCCAGCCGCTGTTCTCTCACAGCTCAGGTCGACCAATCAGAGCGCAGAGTTTGTGCTACCTACAAAAGAACCATTTCCTGTGAATAATTCAGGATAAGGGGGAAACACAAGTGCTTACTTATTTAAGTGAGGCAGGAAAGTAGGTTAGGCCTCTTGTTCTGGAGGAGCTGCAGTTTAGCAAACGTTCTTTAGCCTGAGGTGAGGAGGGTGATATGGGGTGAATTCTTTCTGAAAAGCAGAGAAAACCCTTTTATTTTAGTCTTGTATTTTGGCCTGTCCTGCTCAGACAGGGAGTACATGATTATTTTTAATTTTAGGATGATATGCTCCTTTGAGAAGCACAGATGTTTGTCTTTTTTGTCTGTTCACTAGAACAAGATGTCAGTTAAAAGAATAAGACATCACTGTCGTTCAAGATAGTTAACTGACTTGTGTGCTGTGTAGTTCGTCACAGGAGATGTATGTTGGGTGACATGTTTGTATCTTTGAGAAGGTAATCTTGTAGGCCTAACACGATAAACCAAATAATATTTTGCATTTAAAAAAGTGATGATCTATAATCGCTTAATTAAATACCAAACTCTACAGAGAGCTAATTGCATAAACCACTCTTTGGCCTCATTCTTGAGGCATGACTATGATTTGATTAAGGTTGTTTTTGCTCATTGTTGCTCATGTAGCTTACCCTTAATTAGCTATTCTTCTTATCCAGATAGCCTGCAGGTATAGACACTCTGTTGGTTAGCTGGCAACCATTGCAGCCATAGAAGCCCATTCTCTTGTCCAGACTTTTGCAGCTAACTTGCTGTCAGTTTTGGGATTAATCTATATTTTGTCAACATGAAATGAATTTTCTGGTCATGCAAATAAGAGTTTTATTTTTGTGTGGTCAAATTTATATTGCAAATATGCGCCAGTATGTGGTTTCACAAATTCCAGGAGTTCCAGGAAGATGACCTGTCGATTTCCTGATGTAACACCTGATGAGATTGTTTATGATCGAATGGATGAATGAGAAGTCACTAACACATGCTGTTTTGCTATCATTTCATAGCAGAAGAGACATAATTCTAACGATGGCTGATTTTCTGGCAGTCTGTAGCTTAGAGCTCAAGGCTCCTCTGCTCAGCAGTGCTAATACCTCAGCCACAAAACCCACAACACTGAGCTGTGTGTGTGTCTCAGAGCAGATTACTTGAAGTGGGGGTTAGACATGGTTAGATGATGCTGTGGGCATGACAGTATATGACATTTTTTTATCATAAATGTAATAAATTACATCATAGTTAGGTTTGCGCCCAGTGACGATTAGTCTAGTTACCATTGTAACAGCCCCCCGTGACTGTAAAAACTCATTTACTGATGGTTTAAAAAAAAAAAAAGATTGTTCATTTATTGATTTAATTTTATTTTATATGCAAACCAGAGCAGGACAGCAGTATTCCCACACAATGTATGTTTTAGCATATTCTCTCACCACAGCGTCAAGTGTCAGACTGAGAAACAACTTTGGTCTTGGGAAAAACAAGATCAAAAACGTGTCTCAGCTCTCGTTCATCAGAAGAAACAGGCCTGCTTCATAGAAGGAGGCAGCGTTAAGCTACGTGGACACAAACGTGGACAGTAAAGTTCAAATGATATTGTTCGTGTTCATGATTCCGTTCTTTTTTTACTAAATTACTAAATTTATTATGTGCTTGTATTATGTTTAACGAAGATTAAGGCTCAGCTCATACACTATCACTGTGTTTTCACTCGCTTCTGCTTCAGTGCACGGGATCATTAGAAAACTCCAGGATGAAACTGTAAAGCAGAGAAACAAAATATCCCCCTCTCCACCACCTGGTTTAACCATTTACATTGTTTTTTTTTCCACAGAGTTACGTGAATAAGAGGACTCTGTTACTGGCAATGGCCTAATCACAGTATTCTTTTCTCATTATATTGTGGATATTATTAGTTATAGGACACAGACCAACTGCATGTATCTTTTACAACGTCAAGATGTCACTATTCTCATTTCAGGTGTTTATATGAGGTTAATGAAAGCCGATGATGTTGGACAGAAAGAAATGATTCCGATTCAATCTTTTAACAAATCTGTCTTAAAATAGCACTCACTCACTCTGTATGATGCGATGATGTTAGCTGTGTATTTCTTCCTGTGAGGTAGTAGTGTTGAGTAGTTTCAGTATGATGGCCTACTTACAGTGAAGTGCTTCAGTTAAACGCAGCTTATTTTAAAGAAGCATCATTGGTATCACATGATACTCAGGGTTCCAGTATCAGTATTGGTTTGGGAAAAGAAAAAGGTATTATTGTACCATCTCTTTTAAAAAGAGTGCATGATCAGTCCTGGGTATTGTTATTTAGTGTACTATTATCACACATTTCTTTTTATCGATATATATAAATCCAGTTAAATTCAGTGTACTTTTAAGTACTGATAATATCCTTAATATGCCCAGAAAAGCATATTGTGACATATTTAGAAGTCATTTATCTCAGTAACATAATTTATTGTCATATTGCCCAGTCATAATTCTGATGTTATATTTTTGTTCTATCACCCACTTTCAGTAAGATTATGAAGAATGTCTGGCGCTTTTATGTTCAGTTCCTCAGGGCACATGTGGATTGTGTCTTTGTGGTGTGACTGGGGGCTGCTAAAGACCACTCCCACCCCTTCCTATCTTGATTATAAGCCATTGTGGCAGAAATGGCATCTTTGCAGCCATGTCTGTCGAATATTTTTTGTCTTGTGACATCGCATGCTCCTCCGACCGTCATTTACCCGTAATAAAAAGAGCGTGATATTTTAATAAGTATTGATGTTTTGGTGTGAAAACTTGCTGAAACCTTAGTGGAATGTATAATCTGAGTCTTATCAACAGGTTTTGCACTGTAGTGAAACGTGAAATCTCCTCTGAAACTCGGGTTGTAAAGGCATGATCAGATATTCATTACTACAAATGTATTTTAAGGCTTAAAGCTATGAACAGTGGAGCGGTTGTTGGAAGTGATGCACGTCAAAGGCCTGTGGACTTTCTGGTTCTCCTGGGACAGCATGTGCTTGAATTGCCTGTGATGTGGTCAGTTTAGCTGTGAGGGTGTTGCCATGCCCAGTCTCAGAGGAGTCCCGTGGGGGTCAGGGAGGGGTGTAGGGTGGAATTTGATTGGAGCAGAGCTAAATAACGGGCCAATAGGGATGCAGCTCAGTTCAGCTGTGTAATACCAGTTATTGTTCTGCCCCAGTGCTGACAGAAACGGAAATATTACACCTCGCTCCCTCTCCCTCCCTCTCTCTCTCTCTCTCTCTCTCTCTCTCTCTCTCTCGTCCTCTCTCTCTCCTCTCTGTCTCTCTCTCTCTCTCTCTCTCTCTCTCTCTCTCTCTCTCCTCTCTCTCTCTCTCTCTCTCTCTCTCTCTCTCTCTCTCTCTCTCTCCCACTCTCTCTCTCTCTCTTTCTCTCTCTCCCTCTCTCTCTCTCTCCCTCTCTCCCCCTCTCTCATATACAGACACATACACATATGTGCACACACACACACTTCTGCCCTACCAGCTCCCACACACAAACCAGCACCACAGCTTCCTGTGTTACGTGGGCAGCCTGAGGGCGGGAGAGAGAGAGAGACCTTACTCCTTCAGCAGGTTTCTGCTCTTAGGCCTAAATGATTTAAAAGTGTGTAAATATGGTTAAAAAGCCCATACCCTACATTTTTCTTGTATTTTATTTTAAGCCCACCTATAACATTTTATGTGGTTTTCTACCAAAAATTGTCATTCATTTTTACATGAATCTCTTCATCCCCCAGAATTAAACAGGCTGTTTTTGTTACTGTGCCTTTATGACTGATGTACGCAAATGACCTCTGTGCTGATTGGCTGAACTTTATGGTGCCTCATTCAGAAAGCAGGCCGGGCTAAACACTCTTTAACTTCAGTGTGAATGGGCGGAGCTAAACTGCTGTAGAATGAATAGGTGAATATATGTAGATATGTTTGTTTTTGTGACATCGTAAAAACACTGAATCCAAAATGAGCTGTGTTTGTAGCTTAGTTTGCGTATATGGATTATATTGACTGGGGAATTTTGAAATTTGAACAATATTTACTTATTGTATCAAACTCTTTTATGCGAGAGAAATGTGGTTTTCTAGGATACAAATCCTTTAAAGCAGGACAAAAGAATCTATTTACTGATTTACTGTATCGGGTGTTTTCTTAACACCGTGAAGTCTAAAGCTTGTTGTTCAGTTGTTAATCTAAACTCATTCAGTGGCTGCTAAGAATTGTTCAGTAAGTACTGTGAAACTAATATGCAGGTTTTGTAGTTATGGGGGAGAAGAGCTGAGATACAGGGCCCACGTACAGACCCTTATGGATTAAGGGATTAAAAAGTCTTGGTGTTCATCTCTCCCAGCAATGCACTCTCTTTGCCTGGGCTGAGTATTGGTACAGACAGGCCGAGGGAGAGTCTCTTGCAGGTTCCTGCTTTATTTCCTCTTGTGAAATGCCTCCCGCTCCGGATTGTGTCTCCATTGTGTGCGACAGCGTTTACGTAACCGCGGAAGAGAACGCTATTAAAGCACGTCCTTCTGAGTCAGTGATTGAGAGAGTGAGAGACAGACAATAGGCACATCCTCCTGAAGTGAAATGTTCACTAGACAAGAACAGCTTATTCTGTATTTTCTGTCTTCCTCATTGCAGGCATTTTTTAAAACATTGTTTTCACGTGTTTGGTTTAATGGACGAAAGGGCCCATATCATGGAAAAGGTTTTGAAGAGCTTAAAGTAGTATGTAAACAATGGTAACATTTCAAAATGTAACATTCACCACCCAGTCCATGCTGTGTACGTACAGAAACTAAGCTGCAAAAACAGCCCATTTTGAATTGTTTCGGTGATGTCACAAGAACCTATGAATTTGCATATCCACCTGCTCAGCCTACAGCTGTTTAGCTCTGTCCATTCATACTGAAGTGCTAAGGAGTGTTTCAGTGCTTTTGAAAGAAGCACAATACAGGAGAACCAATCAGAACAGAACTCATTTACGTAACAGTTTTTACTGTTAAGTAACAAAGAAAGCATGTTTAATTCAAAGGTATAAAGAGAGGTAGAAAATGGTCATTTAAGAATTAATTATGTATATTTGTATTTTATTATTATTATTATTGTTATTTTGTTGTTGTTGTTTTGTTGTTGTTGTTGTTGTTATTATTATTATTATTATTATTATTATTATTATTATATTTTTTTTGGTAATAGGAACTATTAATATTCATATATTATTCACACACACACATACACAAACTTCACATATCAAACAATTGTATCAGTACTTCAATTAGCACCACTACATACATACATATATATATATATATATATATAGGAGGTGCTGAGTTATACATTTGGGATTAATAACTGAATAATAAATATAAAAACAAAAAATTGGACATCACTAGCATCATTTGCTATATTAATGCAGTCATGAGGCCATTAAACAAACTATAAGCAATCTATGCTAGTGCTAAGATGGGTAGCTTGTTTATTATCTTATCACTAGTTGAGTAATGTGCCTGCAGTTTAAAGGGTTAACCAGTTAATTGATATAATGGTCTCTCACTTTATTTTGTGATGTAATCAGCTGTTCAAACTCTAAGGAGACACACTCATTACACAACAGCAGTAGACTCAAATGAGATTGATTTAGTGTCAGAGGATATAAATAACTTTGCCTTAGCGTCAGGTACATCTAGTAACAGGACATAAGACCTATTTCATAAGGCAGGTTTTTTCACAGAGTTAGATAAAAATAAAGCCAAAAGACTGTCCAGTGAGAAGTGGTGCGGGTCACTTCTGTTGGGCAATTTAACTTTTGGCCTGACTTTTTTCACTAAGTGAGAAGTCCAGCTTTGTGAAATATTAGTATGGAGAGAGTGAGCTGAAATCTCACAGATACCGTAGTGTTCAAGTGATTCGAGGTTGTTTTTCCATTTTGAACGATGTTTATTAGTTTTTCATTTTGCATTGTTGAGCAGGTCATTGCACTTGGAAGTGAATGCTGACTGTGAGACTAAATCCCCAGTTGACTACTGTGCTGCATAGCAATGAGAAAGAGGAAATGAGGGCACTGGCAGTTATGAATGTTGATTTTAATGATACTTTTAATAATAATCTTTAAGATTACATGATTAAGTTTGATTGCCTGATTACAGTTTCTGTCAAAATTATTCTGTCAGTTATTTCTGTCTTGAAATAAAAAGTACAAATTAATCGAAAGTGATTGCTTATACACATGTATATACATACACACACAGTCATATGCAAAAGTTCTCATCATCTACATAATCATCTACATCATCTGCACAATCACTGTTTATTGTCTGAATTTAACATATTGGGGAAAAATAAAACAAAATTTGGTCTCTGCAAAGTTAAACATTTTTTTAATCAATTTTATATTTTAAATCAATTTTTATTTTAAATATATTAATAGATGCACTAAAATATGATCGGATGGTAACCGTATGTACTGGACGTCCTCGTGAAGAGATTTGTGAATACTCTTAACACTCTGACAAACATAATGTTACTATTTTTATTAATATTATTTGTATATATTTCCTATTAGTTTTTTTCTGAGCAAATAAGTGGTTACTGCTCAGATAAATAGCTTTTTAAATGGTGTTCCCTGTAGATTCTTACTTGTTTCTGAAAGTCCATGCATGGTTTTTATTGTTCCTTTAATGTCCTACTTGCCTCAGATTATTCAATTAATTGATGTAGATTAGTTAAATATATGATTGCTCATTTGCCAATATCATTTTAGTCTATTTTCAGTAGGTGAAAACTACTATTGTATTTCTGCTTACTGTAAAAATGACAACGAAAAAAAATCAACCACAAGGGAAGTTACAACAGCGTAGCCACAGTATATCTGCTGTGGAAATATCTAACCCACCGCTCTTGAGAGCCTCCTAAATCGACCGTCTGAAATGTGAATAGCTTGTTTCTCTTGGTGCTGTGAAGAGATGTTCATTTCGTGTGTGTGTGTGTGTGTGTGTGTGTGTGTGTGTGTGTGTGTGTGTGTGTGTGTGTGTGTTTTCTTGGCCCTGACCCCCTCTGGTCTTGTACTGCACAAAGTCACTGCGCTGATGAAAATTTAATTCACATGAGACCAGAATAGCTGTAATGTAATTACTGTATGCCTGAGAGGGTGCTGTTTTCCAGCAAGTGCTCAGGCTGGAGGAACACACAGAGTCCTCAACACCCCCCATCCAAGACATTATTGTTCTCTCTTCTCTTCTCCTACCCCCACAGACCAGAATAATTAACACTGAGCATTGATTAGTGCAGTTCTTTACACTATTACACTATGCTTGGATACGTAGGTGGCTGAAGCAGCGTTCTGTTTTGAAATGCTACCACGGTGTTTTAAAGTGGCCACATCATAGAAAAATAATTTTCCTATTATTTTTAAACTGAGTTTTATGTAGTATGTAAACACTATAACGTAACATCCTGTTTAATTCCCAGTCCGTACCATCTGTATATGGAAAAACAGCTTAGTTTGAATTGATGATTTTTGTGATGTCTTGGAAATCAATACATATATATACATCAGTATATTTAGCCTACAGTGGATTAGCTATACCCATTTAAATTGAAGTTATAAAGAGTGTTTAGACTGCTGTAATATAGTGTATGCCCCCTTTACTACAAAAATGGTAGTCAAGTGTTGGAGTTCTTGTATTATTTGGTAGCATGTTTTGGGAAGCTATTTTGTAGATTTTGAAGAGGTACAGTTCAGGGACACAGTCTCAGGGTTACTCAGGGTTAGTTATAGAGCTGTGTAGTTACTTATAAAGTCACTGGGCCCAAACGTGGTACATCAGGTTGGAAGATTCTAGAAAGAGTGGAGAAGAGGCTCCGCTGAAATCATGACTGGTCCACAGTGGTGCCTCTTTTCTTTCTTACATGTGAGAGAAAACTTGTGGCACTTTGTTCACTGTTTAAGCTGCGGCACGTTTAGTTCTCTAACAGAAGAGGCAAAGCTTTTGCACAGGCCCTCGGAAACCAGCCCGCCCACGCCATTTTTCTCAGAGAGGAGACAGAGAAAGGGAATGATATTTAGAGAGAGAGAGAGACTGAGAGACACACAAGCCCAGTTTGGTAAGAAGTATGTATACATTCTCTTCTGAAGATCCACAATTTGAGGCTAGTTTTCTGTATTTAACTGTTTAAATCCCATAAGTAATGGATACTACTGTTCTGTTCCATTGTGAGTTCTGTTTATTGTGCAGGGGGGATCTGTCTGAGCTTCTGTTATGGCTTTACTAGTCTTTATTAGTGGTACTGCTGTTATTTCAGATGCAACACAGCCTCAGCAGTAATGAATCTCTGCTCATCATGCTATTTTAAGGCACAGATGTGCAGCTCTGCTCTTGAAGGCTCTTAGTTTAGTATAGATTGGTGATTTTCCTGATCAAACACCTGATGTTACTCTGAAGTCTTGTACCAGGTTTAGTAGTGGTGTTTGAGCACTGCACTGGATTCTTGCACTCCATGACCAGAGCTGGACACCACCATTTTCAGCCCTTACTTAGGCAATCGCAGTTGAATCTGAGGATTTAATGTGGATCTAAGAGAGGAAACTACTTGGCCAGGTGAAGATGGAGAAAGGCTTGAGCAAGACCACAGCCTGGTCGGTGAGGGTGCAGAAGGGCAAGAGTGTGCTTAGAGCTGCTAGCCGGACATTGATCCTTGTCGGCCTTTATAGCATGTATAGCATATAGCAGGCCTGCACAAAGACATGGCTGGGCCTCTGAAAAATTCTGTTGGAGTCAGTATCTCTTTATTTAGTATTTGCAGCACTGATATCACAAAAATGTGATTAAAACAGTTAGCCTACTATGTTTCTGTCTTTTCATTTATGTGGCTGTTTTAGCGTTCATTATTTGCCAGTTTCGACATTGAAATTATATCAAAAGAACGTCACACTAAAGCCACACAGGTGAATAAGTTGTTCCAAACAATGATGACCCATCTGGTCAAGAACCATTCCTATCTTCTACTGTTTTGAGAGACTGGAGATGGAGACAATACGGAAAATATGGCTTATCCAGAAAATGTTTGAAATGGCTCAAATGTTCATTGCCATCCAGTCAGATTTGGAAACATGGTTCTCAAACTATTGCAAACCCTGTTCATCTTATCTAACATAACTAACCAATTTCATCATTTGAACTGATCAAGCTGCATCTACGAACACTTTGAGCTAGCTCATTTCAAATGTGTGCCTTTTGAATACATTTAGCAACAGTAGCGATCATAGTTATGCCAAGCTGTTAAATTCAGTAAAAACCAAATTACATGGGACAGCCTTACGGTATGAACAAATGTTTGTTTTAGCTACCTCAGTCATGAACTGTATCTGGCTGTGTAAACTTACTCACTAGTATAAATAACAGTAAATAATCTGGGATATGTAAGTGTTGAGGCATAATGAACACATTTGTTTAGCAAGTTAAGACATCATGAGTCAACAGGAAGGAGATAAAAAGTAGTTGCATGATTGTGAAGTGTGTGTGTGTATAATATTCCACTTTCATGCGTTCTGAGCACAGTGCTTAGCCTCTTGGGCCCCATTAGTGGCAGGGCCCCTGAAAGCCTCCTCTCCTCCACACTGGCGGCCATAATTGTGTGGACTTTGTTGGAAAAATGCCTTTTTCGTCTGTTGAGAAGATTTGGTAGGTCTCTCAGCAGCATGAGGATATGCTGAGACAAGGTCTTTCTGTTCATGCTGAGCTGAAGTGTCTGGATGGACTCGTGGTGGAGGTGGCGGTGAAGGTAGCTTTGGCTCTTGTTGTACTCCCATAGCGTTTAGTTTGTCTTTTAAGATGCCAGGATGCAGTCTGTTTACTCTAGGGACACCTAGAGTAAAGAGAGAAGCCCCAGGGCAGCAATTTCATCCCCATCACCCTCTCTGTCTGAAACACAATCATTATCGTCTCTTCTCTCCACGTTGATTCCTACTGTTACATATTGCTCCACTTATGCTTCCTATACAAAGATTAAACAAGAATGCAAAAACACTGCCTTCTGTTAATGCTGTTTTACTCTCTGTCTACAGCGATTACGGAGATTATCAACCAAATACAGAACAGATAAAATCTACCCCACCAACGTCGGCGAGAAAGAAGAGAATGTGAAAAAGAACAGATATAAAGATATACTGCCATGTAAGTAATAAACAGTGCATCACGCCTTTTAATGACCAGGTTGTGGTATAAACTCAAGTGAATCATGTTCATGACACTGATGTTTGGTTTTTCTTGTACACAAGTCAGTGTCAGTGTAGCTACTGTCAAGCTACAATCAGCTTTTAATTCTACAAATAATGGTATTCATTAAGTGACCCCAATTTTAGCTTTAGTGAAGATATTTAAAAGGGTAACTTTACACTAGAAGGGGAAAACGTTAAGTTTTTACACAAGTTAATATAATGTGTTTTTATTCCAGGTCATTTTTTATCGTTTCTATTGGTCCATTCATCATGAACTGCTCACACAACATAAAGGGCAGCTGCAGTTTTCAAGTTTATTCCTTTTACAAAAAGTTACGAAGTTTTTATCTGACTGTGACTGTATGACAATTGGATGATCAAAAACTTCTGGCAGTAGATCAGCACTGACATGGATTTGCTTGTATGTGTTGCCACGGCATGCTGCCATAGCTCAGATCTGTTTGCTGTTGAGTGTTTAATCAATACCCATTACTGCACTTTAAACCAGCTCATATACTACCACATCATTGATGCTGCAACTACAAAAGTAGAGTGACCCACATCAACAATACCTACTATCAGTCTACTAACAGCAATTGATCCCACTTTACATTTGCGTGAACAGGCCTATTGATGTACAATGCTTTGTAGAACACAAAGGCTTTACACAGTGGGATCACCCAGTTTTACATACTCTTTTGCTCTCTTTCTGTGTTTCATGCACAGTTTTCTAAAAAACCTTTTGCAACGTTCCATTTTATTTTATATTGTCTTTTGCAGTCATACGCAGAAGTGTGGACTCTCCTGGTTTTGTTGATTTGATGTGTGAAAGAAGTTCACAGTTCTGTGCATTTTAATGAACAATTGTTTATTTGCTGAATTTAACATATTGGGAGAAAAAACAGATTATGTCGCATGTAATAATGGCACATTTTGATATGTTATACTATTTTCCAGTATGTTAAAATCAGTAAATAAATAGAAATTATGCTGTAAGATTTGTTGAAAATTGTTTCCTGTGGAGGATATTAGCTTATTTTTACTTAGAAAATCAATAAAACATAATTTGACCAGGGTTGTGCACAGTTTTGCATGCAGCTGTATATAAAATGGTGTCTGTGTGGTGTCTCAGATGGAATACACTGCATGGACTAAATGTGCTTTCGGCCCGTTGCACTTTCTCAGTCTTGTCTTTCTCATCCTTCAGTTGACCACAGTCGAGTGAAAGTCACGTTAAAAACATCCAATCAGGACACGGATTACATCAATGCAAACTTCATCAAGGTACAAAGCATTTTTGTGGCTATCGCTGTATGTGTGTGTATGTGTGTTAGTGTGTGTGTGTGTGTGGGCGGGCGGGCGAGAGGAGGGAGGTAGAAGCGGATGTGGAGATAATAGTTAATCAGTTTACTGAAACGCACTGCAAATATAGTGACTCTATCATGTTCACACCCGTGCGTGTTTGACTGAAGTTGTACAGTAATGTATAAAAATATAATTTTTAATTGCTTAAAATTGTGTTTCACTGTTTAGAAACTACAACACAGGTGTTCAGCCTGCTTGCATGTAGGGCTGGGCAATATGGTAAAAAATGTTTATCTTGGCATTTTTCTGTCTTTTGGGCATGAATATTCATACTTTCTGTCTGAAATGACCTAACGGGGTGATTTTTCTTTTTTTTTTCTTTTTTTTCTGTCGGAACAACCATAATTTGGAATAAACAAACGGTTGCCAAGTAGATGTAAAATATTATGCGCAGTAAGAACAAAAAATCCATTTCGAAATGATCTGTTAATCTGATTTTGAAAGGCCTATTTTTCATTAAATGAGCATGTGGAGGAATGGTATTCAGTTATATTTGTTTTTTATTGCAGAGCATGCTGCCTGTAGTGGCGTGGCTCCTTTTTTTTTTTTCTTTTCCTAAATCTGTGCCCACCTGGTCTCCTTCTCTCAGTACAGCTACATTTTTAGCAGACATGCTTATCCAGAGCAACTTACTGTAATAGTCAAGTGCAGTGTTACAGTTTTTGCCTGAATTTCTGCCTGAACAGGGGAATTGAACCCAGGTCTTCTATGTCTATAGTGAGGGTCTTATCCACTGTGCCATCGGGCCACTTTACGTGGTGTATTATTGCTTTTCATTTTGCTAAAGTGACTTACCATGCTCATTACCATGCCCGTTACCATGCCGATTTCCAAATCATCATGGATATATATTGCCCAGGCCAGTATAAGATAGGAGAAGCAGCATGTATATTTAGAATGGGCTTGAATAACACAGACTTTGTGAAGAATCACAACACAGAAATCTATGTAGCCAGATCAGCAAATTCTATCATGATTACAGCAAACAAACAGTGGGCACAAGCAGTGCATTCCAATTAGGTTCACTGAGGGGAAACGAGTGCAGCTGAGGAATGACTCAAAGCTGTGAAAACCTGAGAGCTGTTTGACCATTGTAGCGCCAGTCTACTGTTTGTTGAGGACTTAAACCACAATTTGAAAAAGATGCAGACCTGTGTTTAGTATCAGAAACTGCCACAATACAGTGTACTTCATAAAAGATGAGTTCTATCACTGTTTTATAGACAAAAGAGATAAAAAAGTTCCACCATGTGTAGAGAAAACAGGAAAGAAGTCAGAGAGTGCAAATCCATCTGACTCATCTATGTAAATGTGGCAGTAGTTCTGTGCCTTAAGGCATGTACAACAAGTGCACAGGTAGCAGGACAGGGCCTACAGATACAGAGATGTTTTCAGGCCTGTGGGTGCAGCTTCACTGTGTAGTAAGACTTTAAACCAGCTAGCTCACATGCTAGCTAAGAACTTAATAGCTGAACGCTGTATGCCTAAAGGCACATTCCAGCCTAAAACTAGTATTTCATGTGTTATTGGTCTTGTTAGGTAATATTCTGTGGGGCAGTACTGGATCCCTCAGCCTTGTTGGTTTGACAGAATTCAATGTTCTCTCACACAAATACGTCATACAGCCATTGGGAATCCTCTCTGCTGTGATGAGGAAGTCCTGATTGCTAGCGTAGCCACTGATTTAGAGGCTGATGAATATTGATGGTAGATCGACTTCCTCAAATTTCTCCCACCTTCAAGATGCATCATCAGAAGGGGGTTTTTTCCTAGTCTTTAAAACTAAAAAAACTCTCACCCTATAGATTACTGTAACATCGCAATAGGAAGCAAATAGGCATGTTCACAACAGATGTGGTTATTGTTACATTTTTAATTTTGGCCAGAGAGCCCCTTTAATAGAATTTCTAATTCAAAATTTGTCCTTGAATCTGAATGTGCAGTTCTTCATAAACTATATGCTACTCAGACACAACTAGGATCTGTTATACTTTTGGACAGCTCACATTCATGTTTAAATAACTGCAGTTCAGTCGGCACTACAGTGCAGTCGTGGCCTCAGAAATGATTTACTGTTTCTTTTGTAATGACAAGGAAGGAGTCACAAACTATTTCATTCATTGATTTTTACCTTTTTCACCAAATAATCTTACCTTTTTTCTACCAGGCAATATACAAGTATGGTTGCAAGTCTGTGATTATACATTTTATCATTTCTGCTGAAATGTGAACTGGACCCTAACTGAGAGTACCCTTGCTGAAATTGGTAACCCTTCTTGCCTGGGGTACCAAGAGTTCTGAGCCAGAACCTATTGGGTGGAGTTACTAATGGCGCAAAACACTGATCAAATGCAGTCGTCACAGAATCGTCACACAGTGTGACTGGAGTGAGATAAAAAATAAACTCCCCCCTCAAAAAAAAGCTATCTAGCCAGACTTTAAAGTCTGTGACTCATACATAAATCAAATGTAGAGTAAAAGGTAAATCAGAACTTGAAGCTCCTCCACTGTTGATAACTGTCATTTGTGTTTACTGTTAAAGATAGATTCACATGACAAATCATATGTCCACACAAGTT
Organism: Colossoma macropomum; assembly: GCF_904425465.1. Taxonomy (NCBI): domain Eukaryota; kingdom Metazoa; phylum Chordata; class Actinopteri; order Characiformes; family Serrasalmidae; genus Colossoma; species Colossoma macropomum. Next base: position 27,715,864 of record NW_023494792.1, on the reverse strand, counting down.
AAGAGAACTCCTAGTTTGGTGGTTCTGTTATGCAATGGGAAATGAACACAGATACTCCGTCAGGGCATGGAGCAGGGTTTTACAGTCTGAGCAAAATGCGCACATTTGCTACTTCTTTTTAAATAACTGTAACCAATTTTTGATTGTGCTTGCATATGAACAGATTTTGACCTGACTAACCTACCACTTCATTGTGCGTACGTATTATGTGTGAATACAAACGTCCAAATTTTTCCTTCAATGATGCGTGTCACTAGCCTTGAATGGTGCTATATTTGCAGGTCATGATGGGAAAATTTGCCAGTTGGCTCATTACGCATATCACAAGAACTTTACTAACCTAATACATAATAAACTTACATGGGTTAGCTAAGAACTGCTGATTTGGGTCTTTTGCCTTTGCTGTGGTCTCACTGCAGTGAATGTACATCTCGCAGTGGCATCAGAGAAACAGCCAGAACTGTATTTGCAATGCACTGACCAGCATTAGTAGCCAGTATGGCTACTACTAGGAAATGGCACATAGTACAATGACATACTTTCTATTGATTAGACAAAAGACATGAACACAAATGAAATCAAAACTGCAAGAAAAGAACAGAATAAACACTGAATGACTGAAAAAAGTTCCTAATATTGTTCAGGTAATCTTTAACCCCTATTGCTGAAGTAAACATCATCTCTGACTGACAGGAGAAATAAAGAAAAAAGAGGGAATAAAGAAGTTCATATTAAGTTTGTGCTCATGGATTTTCTGTGTGTTCCTGTTTATTTCAAATCAGGAATGCCAGTGCTCTTGGCAGAAAGCTTACTGTAGAGTCCTGGATAATTCTAGGTTCAGATACTGGGCTGTACTGCCTAGTGGAAAAAATGCCTTAACATGCAGTCAGTTGTAAGACTGAGATTGGTTATCATTCTACTGTTGAACATAGTATCTCAAAAATCAGCCGGTTAGCAGCTGCTCAGTACTGGCATGCATGCACACTTTTTTTGGCTTTTCATCTTGTGCCAGCTTTCACTTTTGAATACTGTATAATGTGTATATTCCTGTGTTACAAACACCTGCCGTCATTTTTCATTCGCAGTACATACTGGTGGGTCAGTGATTATTTGACTCATGATTAGACAGGAAGTCTCGATGTCTGAGATATTGTGTTTGTAGCCGTGTTGCAGACAGACATGATAAGCACAGATAAAGTGCCGTTTCGCGGGCGGTCTGCTTCCTTGGTACTCGGTAAGGTCAGTAGTGTTTGTTCTACAATTTCACTTGATTTCTGTGAGCTCACCTCTCTACCAATGAACAGATCCTTAGTCAAATCAGATGTTGAGGTCAAAGCACACATATAGAGACTGTGGCCCCTCGTAGATTCACTTGAGTAACCCCAGTGTCTTAGGCTTTTTGTTTCTTTTTCTTTTTTTTTTAAACTTCCTGTCTTTGTTCCGTCTGTGCAGTAACGTGGATTTGAGAGAGTAGCTCATGGGCTCTCTCTCAGGCTCAGACTTCTGCTTTGTTTTTTTACGCTGTAAATTTGAAGCAGAGCACATCTGTGTAAGATAAATATGTGAAAAATGTGTTATGCTTTGGTGCTTGTACAGTTGAATTCAAAAGTTTAGGAACATCTGGTGAGATTACATGTTTCTAAGTGAAAATAAGTTAACATTCTCTATGGAGAACGCACTTCTGCACATTTTAATACACAATTATTGTTAATGTGCTAAATTTAACATGATTAAACATAATGTGTCTTGCAAAAAGGTTATGGCACATTTTCATATCTTTTAGTTTCCCTCTACACGTTAAATTCAGCAAAGAAGCAGAAATTGTGCTGTAACATTTAAGTTTGCTTACTGTACAGTACAGGTTCCCAGCCCTGGTCCTGGAGTACCCCCTGCCCTGCACCCTTTAGTGTTTTCCCTGTTCCCAACACTCCCTTTTAAGTTGTGAAGGGCTTCTTAATAAGCTGTTTAGATGGATCAGGTGTGTTGGGAACAGAGGAAACATGAAAATGTGCAGGGCAGGCGGTGCTCCAGGACCAGGGTAGGGAGACACTGCTGTAGAGAATGTATTAACTTACTTACACTTAGAAAGTCATTCATTCCAAGTGTGTAAATGTTTGCATACGGTTGTATTTAAGAGTGGCAAAAACATAACATCACAATACTTAAAGGCATTTTCATGAACTGCTGTAAGTTTTTCTGAGGTTTACAAACAGCTTAGACAAAATGCAAAACAGCAGTTCAGTATTTAGAAAATGTATTGAAAATCTTTTCAACTGTATGAGTACAATGAAAAAGGAAGAAATTGTACCTACAATTGGAGAAATAAAAGAATAAGATTATATCAATAAGATATCAGTGTCAATGGCATACTTATTATATAGTTACTACACACTGGTCACTGATTACAGGCTCTCTACTTGTATTGCTTAACTGTGTGATTGGACTCCACAATAGATTGATTGCTCAATTCTATATTGCATCAAATGTACTTATCATGACTATTTACACTCTATCCAGTCAATTTTTCACTGTGTGCTGTGAGCATCTTGACCAATCACAGTTCCAGATAAGTGTTTCAATGGACATTTTGATGAATCAGGGTATTTTTGTAATCTTACAAGGCTTTAAAAGTGTTTAATTCTGATTCGCTAATATAGTATGTTGTAAAATGTCGGTACTCAGAAAATACTTCCCAACTGCAAGTTTCACTACAAAGAGAGGATAATTAGACCTGCTTAAATGGAGGTAGTGCAGAGCAGTGATGTGAAATGTCGACACATCATTCTATTCATTTTTGTCTATTTGTATTTTTTGAAAATGGCACTATTTTGTCTTTTCCAACTGATCAGATGTCAGAAAATGTATAAATAGTGATTTATTGTGTATCATGAAAACCTGTTGACTTATCATGATATTACATTTTTCCCCATATTGCTCCAGGTATTCCAATCCTAATATGTAGTAATGTAATCACAATACTAATGTTTTGCTCAGATTTCTACCATTTTACCAGTTTTATCCATTAACGTTTATGTTCCCATGTCTGTGTCCCATGTCACGTAATTTCTTCTTGTGGTTTGTGTACAGGGAATAGACGGGCTTGAGGCCTACATTGCCACACAGGGCCCGCTGCCCAACACAGTCATCGACTTCTGGAGGATGATCTGGGAATACAATGTTGCTGTGAGTGGTTTCAGTCTCATCAAACAATGAGTTGGAGGCTGTATGTGTGCGTGAAGTCTGTGAGCTAATGTGCCCACACAGCGTTTTTGCTGTTCAATAGCCTGCCACTGTCTTTCCAACATAACCACACTATTTGTGTCTATTTGCATGTACTGTAAGTGATGAGCAGTATCTTATTCTAATTTCACTGTGACAGTGTGTTCATGATGTTTACTTTGGGCAGTTAAGCCACATCAGAACAAACGTTTGTGACATTTTTTCTTGAATAGTGTTGTTTAGATATACCTTAATACTTGTAGATTTAAAATGTGTTAATAGGCTTTTTTTTTTTCTCTGTAGGTGATTGTAATGGCGTGTCGAGAGTTTGAGATGGGCAGGGTAAGAGTGAATGTTCCGACTCATTTTACATGTACTCATTAGAGTGTTAATTGTAAGAGTATTGCTTTGCTTAGTACTGAGTTTTTTTTCTTTAATCAGCGGAGATTGTGAGAGTTAACTCCTTTTCCACCAGGAGCTCACCGAGTTTCACAAGCTTTAATGTGGATTATGTGGTTCGGGCTGATTTAGTCACAAACTGTTTGATAAGGCTTTTTACGTAACACACCCGTTCTGGTAGCGAGCAGCCATCCATGTCATCACAGCTGGTGGTATTAGCTTTAAATAAAAACATCTGTTTCCTGTCTGCAGAAAAAATGCGAGCGGTACTACCCCCAGTTCGGAGATGAGCCCATGTCCTTTGGCCCCTTCAGGATCTCCTGTGTGAGTCATCGCTTCCTGACTACATATCCCAAAATGCTTCACCCTTTAGCAGCCAGCCTGCCATAGACACACTTATTACGACAGTGCCAGCCAAACCCCTATGATAGTTTGCCCTCTCTCCTCATGTATCCGTCTCATTCTATTGTTCTTGTGTTATTCTGTTCCACTGTGGGACTGTAGGGTAGTTGTGCTTTTTCATGACTGTTTTCCTTTAAAGTCTGTGCAGTAACTACACAGTAATACATGAGAGGATGTGCTACGCCGTAGAACAGCACAGGAGTGCCAGTATTTCACAGCGTGGCAAAACCCTGAATGTGTTGTTGCGGATGATATTATTCAGTATCATACAGTGGGATCCAAATGTCTGAGATCTCATTGAAAGTCTGGGAATTTTAGATAGACTTGAACGACTAATCAGAGGAATTTATGAAGTCCATGCTACCATGAGTGTAAATAAAGCAAAAGGGGGCATCATACCAAATACTAACACTGAACCTCATGTAAATATTTGATTACTTTTCGCTTCAGTTGTTGTGCTGATATTCTAATTTGTACTGAAAAAACGTAACTCCATTAAATTACAAAAGAATGCAAAGTAGAATCATTTCATTTGGTCTCATTCCTTTGTATCCCAGTATATATGCAAAAGTTTGAATACGCCTGGTCAGATTAAATGTTTTATTATTTTTTTACTTAAAAAATGACATCTAAAAAAAAAGCAGCGGGATGTTTAGCTGTTTACTCCTGACATTCCCGTGTGTCTCAAATGTGTCTCCAATGACCACTAGTGATAAGATTTTGTAAGTGGAGGAAGGATAATGTGCAAATTTACTGTGTTAGCCTCTTGCTGCACTTCATAAATGTGAAGCACCTCATGGACCTGGCTTGTAACTCTCTCCCTCCCTCATCGTTTCATCCTCCCTCTCAAAGAAACATCTGTTCATTCACTCAGCCTATTTGTCCTTTTTGTTTTTCAGGAATCGGAACAACCACGAACTGACTATTTTATTCGCGGTCTAACAGTAGAGTTTGAAAACGTGAGTCTACTGCCTCCATCAGACTCTTTAATTCTAGAATATGTGTTGGGACAGCAGGTTAACTTGTCTGTTACTGCTCTTCTCTCTCTCTCTCTCTCTCTCTCTCTCTCTCCCACTCTCTCTCTCTCATATCTTCGTTTAGGAGGCTCGTAGAATAACACAATTCCATTATATCAACTGGCCTGACCATGATGTCCCCTCATCCTTTGACTCCATATTAGATATGATTGCGCTGATGCGGGAGTACCAGGAGCATGATGACGTTCCTATCTGTGTGCACTGCAGGTAAACTCTGCCCTCAGATGGCTGTGGTTTAGATTAAGAACACTTTATTGTCCTCTCGTCCTGACACTTGGCATTTGGCATTGTGACCTTAAGGCCATCACACACTGGATACATTGTGTAGCATCGCATAGCATTACGTAGTATCATGTAGAATCACATAGCAGCACGTAGCTGAGTGCTGCTATAGAGAATATTTGCAAAGCCCTGAAGAAGCAGCCCACAACCATGTTGTTGACATTCTGTCAGTATGATGTGTATAAGCAGTCAGTGGGGGCTGTGGCTTCCAATGAAAGATATCAAGAAAAAGCCAGTTTGATCAGAGGTGTTGATCTGTACCAGATTGCCAGGTTATCTTTGAGTCCTGCTTGTGCATTATTGCCTGTAGTAACATATCCAGACATCTATAATTACTTTGTAAATACTGCATCAGCAAACACACGGCAGGAGCTGAAGGCATTCAAATCACTAGAATAATTTATTACGTCTGTGGAAGGGTCTACGATATTATGTCTTTTGTACCCTCAGACATTGTCAGGATGGCAAAAGTGAGTGATAGTGAAATATCTATGTTTGATGTGGTTAATCAGTGTTGACTTAAACTTAAGTTACGTGAGCCCTGCTAACATTCTGCTGTTAACAGCATTTACTGACTAGCTAAAGCATAAAAAATCTCAGTATAAATAGTTAGATTGCATAAGTCAGTTATCAGTCAGTCAGTTGTCCGTAGTGAACCATTCTTAACAGAATTGCAAAACTTCAGAATTCATCCTTCGCCTAATTGTCTACCTGTGACTAAAACGATGAGAGCAGTAGAGCAGACTTTGGTATAAGGAGGTGATGGTAAATTTTTCCATTTTATTCCCCCTATCCAAAGATTTCTCCTTCCCTGGCTCAACTCTTCAACCCCTTTGCTTGGTTCATGGTTGTCGCTACAACCATGAACCAAGCAGCTCACCATGGCTGTATTTCACCAGTCAGGTCACTTTATTAACGGACTGTGTACAAACGGTGGCTCTGCGAGCGCCACTGTTGCTGCTGTCTTCTCATATAAATTTAATGAAATAAATAAATAAAAACACTTGTATAAATTTAATGATGTAGTAACGACAAAACACTGAGTGGAACTGGGAGTTTGAACAGTGAAAATTGTGTACTTACATTATTTTTAATGGCTTTGGATTTTGGGCACTCCGTGACGTGATCCAGCACATCCAGTGTGCAGAGGCCTTTAGACTTATGTGTGGCTGTTCCAGAGTGTTCCATTCTAGTGGATTCAGTTGATCAGTGCTTTTCTTTGGAGCTTTGTGTGTGCACATCTGAACGCCTGTGTCAGCAATAGATTTACCTAGTAGCTGAATTTACTGATGAGGTGATGTGTCTGGATATGTAGGAAATGGAAACGGTAAAATTTAGAATCAACAGTGAGCAGCTGTTATTCTGCTATATAACAACAATTGTACACAAATACACAACAGTAAATCAGAGTATAATAAGAAAATGCAATTTCTAAACCTTTCACAACAGTCAAGCCTTTGCAGCTTTCAATCTGCAGCCTGATGACCGAGTGTGAGATGTTGAATGAAGAGGATGAGTGGAATCATTATAGATCTGAATTGCCTTCTTAGCTGAAAATCTTGCCGGCCTGATTAACCAACCATCCATGACTGTTTGCATTTCTGCTTAACTGAGTGGTTTCTGTGTGTCATGAAACGATGTTGAATGTGAGAACAGAACAGGACCCTTTAACCTTCTGTATTGTACTGGTGTTGATTGTGAATGGAGGGGACACAACGTGTATGGGACTTGATCTTCCATGGTTCTCTACAGGGGGCTGTTGGCAGGGACTGAGTGGTGACATCATGTCTGGCCCCCAGTGCCCCCTTATGTGTGTAGGCGGGGGGAAGGGGACGGAATTGGGAGTGTGTGTAGAGGGGGAAGAAGCTCTAAACTACCAGCTCAGCCTTTTCCAGCCCCTTTGATCTCTGCCCTTAATTAATTACACTCAGGAAGTACCTTTAGGCAGGTCGTTATGAGCTCAGTTGAAGCCATATGGATTGTCTCAGGGCACACAATAACCTTATTGCAGAGTGAACACACACAAACACAGTCACAGTTCAGTTAAAGATGTCTTGTATGGGAAACTGTATGCCCCCTAAAACTGTCTCTTCAACTTGATGTAGGGTATAATGTTATTTTTGTGGATGATTTATTTTATTCTAAGCCCTTTTCATTGTGAGCCATCAGCAGGGTAACATTATATGTTTATTATAAAATAAGCGGGATTGCACACATTAGCAAATTATAATAATATAGCATGTCTTTGAAATGTCTGCTGTAATGAATGGAGTAGTTTAGGAGTAGTTTAATGGAGTAGAATGAGGAGTAGTTTAAGGAAAAATCAATCAAAATCATTCAAATCAATCAGCCAAGACATGTTTGTTGTCCAAACTTTGTCTTCATTAAGGTTGCACTTATATCTTCAGTTAGAAAATTCAACAAAATTTGGACACCGAACATATCTCGACTGATTGATTACATCTGGGATAAATGGAAAATTGTGTAAATTAGAGTTTTCGCTGAACTGTTCATTCTTTTAAGATCGTCTGTTCTGCTGAGCTTGTTACTGTAATAGATTTTAGGAGAGAAACTCCTCATTCTGTTTAGAGACATCTTAACTCTCAGTAATTGTGCTTGAAACCACAGTTGATGAATAATGGAACAGGTTTGCTCAAAGTAGTGCAGTTTTACATTATTTTGAGGTGCAATGGTTCACCCCTTTCGTGGTTCGGCTGAAATAAATTGTTCCTTTTGCAAAATTTGCTGCAAAACAAAGTGCAAAAACAAGTAAAATAAATGTAAAACAGTAGAGCAAAATATTAAAAAGAATAAAAAAATAAGTATCAAGAGGTTGAGCAATTGTACAAATCAGTTGAGTATAAAAAATATAAACAGCTGTAAACATCATGTTGAAAAATCTTTCATCACTTGGTTTTCCTTTTATCAAGTGAGTTCTACCTTTGTTTCTTCAGAAGTCTTAGGCTCCTTGTGTGTAGTGAAATGTGAAGAGCTTGGAATTTCGTACTGAGGCTCGAGCACGTTTAACATCAGAATTCGTGATCAGAATTCTCTGTTCTCTACAGTTTGAAATGGGCACATCTTCAGAACCGTCACTAATGTTGTGATGTATGTTTGATGTACATATATATGCGTTCTGCACTCGTGTGAGACTGGAATCTAAGTGCATGTTTTGTTTTTTTTTTTTCTTCTATTTGCAGTGCTGGATGTGGGAGAACAGGTGCCATCTGTGCCATTGATTACACGTGGAATCTGCTGAAAGCTGGGGTAACTTCCTCAGTCTCTCTCCATATTCATCTAACTATGTCTCTCTATGTCTCTCTGTTTTCTCTGTCTTTGTTTCTGTCTCTATTTATCCCTCTCCATCTCTGTTTTCTCTCTATCTTCATCCCTTTCTCTATCTCTGTCTCGTTTCTTTCTATCTCCATCTGTATCTGTTGGTCTTCCTAGCTCTATTAGCCTCATTCACTCAGTCTTAAATGTGATGTCTTGCAGAGAATTCCGGAGGATTTTAACGTGTTTCAGCTCATTCAGGAGATGCGGACACAGAGGCACTCAGCAGTTCAGACCAAGGTGAACTGACAGAAGCCTTACATGCAGGACAGCTTTGTGCTTTTTTTTTTTTTTAAAAAAAGGTCTCTATGTGCTCATATCTCTCTCTCTCTCTCTCTCTCTCTCTCTCTCTCTCTCTCTCTCTCAGGAACAGTACGAGTTAGTCCATCGAGCGATCGCCCAACTTTTTGAGAAACAGCTGTTGCTGTTGGAGAGTCCCACGAATTCAGAGCTAACAGATGGCATGGTGAGCTCCAACTCCTCACTATTCACTCTCACAGCCTCATGACTCAAATAGCTCCTACACCTACTGCATGGAGATTGCTTCCAGGTCAGAAAAGAGTAGAGAGAGAGAAAGAGAACTCCTTATATCACATGGGAAGAGAGGGGGCAAAAAACCTGGGTGTGTGAAAGAGAAGGGACAGATGGCACAGAGCCAAGAGCAGGGGCTTACTTCCTGTTTGCAAGGCAGAAGATCGCTGACATAATGCTCCCATAATGCCCTTAGAGCCTGAGAATCAGCCCACATCTGGCACTGGAACACACACACACACACCACACACACACACACACACACACACACACAGAGTCAGCCACTGTCCTGTAAACACGCCCTGTCCGACTACTGACCATGCATTCACACATGCACTCTCTCTCTTTCAGTGTAGGGCTGAACGATTTGGGGAAAAAGTGTAATTTTTGCAATATTATGATTACAATTTAAAGGGAAACCTTTCAAAATTACTTAAACTGCATCATTCAGTGGATGAGATGTTAAGTAATTCAGAGTGGTTTGATGTGAAATGCTCCATTCTAGACAGCGGTGGTGAAAGGAATCAGGAATCAAGATTTCTACAACACAAACATAGCCATTTTATATGCTATCCAAACCACCACTCAACCTTTTCTGTGTTTTTAGATTTTGTATTTAATGTTGATAATGACAAAATAGTGGTAGTCTTTGGGGACTATTTACCTTATACCACCCTGCATATACCCCTCTACCAGCATAGTGTATTTTTAAAGAATTAATTTTAAGCCAAAAAGTGATTAGAGCTGAGCGATATGGCCAAAAATGTTATCACGATAAATCGATATCGATATCGATACATACCGTGATAAATGTCAACTCATTATTTTTTTCAAGTTTGAAGGCTGATTTTTGTTCCTGAGTGGTTAATTGCTGTTTTAAACTGTCCTTTATGGTCTGAACACAACAAACACTCAAACAGTGGAACATTTCACAGATCTGTCATGGGAGAGTGGGAGAAAGTGTCTGCTAAGCTGTTTTTACCAGCTGGAAAAGCATGGCTATTTTGTAATAGTCATAATTTAAGAACAGATTATTTTTAGCTGGTGCCGAGCGCTCGGCTACCCCGCTACAAACGACATCACAGTATTCAGACACCAGAAGCGACGACTGGATATTCAATTGTAGTAGTTTAAGTGGTGAACCGCAAAATATCAACACCAGACAAACGGAGTCCTCCTTTTAGGTACGTTTAAACTGAAAGCGGTGCTTTTGTGTCGTGTTTGATCTACAGTATCATCAGTTCTCCGTGTTGTGGAGTGACAGAGCGCTGCTTCAAGTTAGCCAGCTGCTAAAAACAGCTAGCCTGGAAAGCTAGCGCTCTCCCGCTCTCCAATGCCTCACAGCTTCCTCAGTTTACTTTCGTTTAAATCAGGGCTGTAATTTACATGAACCCACTTCTTTCTTTCACTTTCGTTGCTTGGGAATGCACTAATACTAAATATGACTGTCCAAGCGCTGTAACAGCGCTGTAGTTGTGAGGATTGTGATTTAACGCTGCTAAAGCTGGTTAGGATGTACAGAAAGAGGTGAGTTCACTGTAGGACAGTATAGTTACACCACTGACCTCGTCACTCACACTCGGTCACAGGAGAACAGATCGTCTGTCGCTCCACTCAGACAGGGAATCTATAACTCCGCGTTTCAGCTGTTGCTAAAGACTCATCTTACTCGTGGCCCCCTCCCTCTCTAATCGTGTAGAAAAACTCAGAAGTGCGCCCTCTCCTGGTGACAGCACAGTAATGTCGCTTTCCTTACAGTAGAAACGCCACCAAGGCTTTCGCTGAACGTGGAAGTGTGAGAGTGGTGGATTATATCGAACATTTATCGAACATGTCGTATCGCTCTATCGAGGAAAAGTTATATCGCGATAATTATCGTTATCGTTTTATCGCCCAGCCCTATCTGTGATATAAAACAATATGTAAATAGGCAAATGTATGTAATTCATGTCCACTGTAAACCATTTTATATAATAACTTTCTGTGAGGGAGCTTTTAAAGGGAGTAAGCTCGTCAGACATCTGGTTCCTATCACCACCACTGCGAACAATTCTGCATTTTACATTACACCACTTTTTGGACTTGAACACTGAATGTAGTGTGCTGGACTGCCAGTTCACAAGCTCTGTGAGCTTACAATATGAGTAATCTAGGTTGTAATTAAAATTGAAGCTCTTGTAATTTGAAAATTGCACTCTTTCAAAGTGTAATTTTGATTTTAAAAAGATTAAACTTTTAGTCTTAGCTCAGTGTATTAACTTACACACACTACTTTTTGGACAGTCCAATATTCATCCGGCTAGACTTACAGAAAAATGTTTAGGCCTCTATCCCATAATTTATGACCTACAATATTGTTCTTTTTTATATGCAATAATAATGTAAACAGTATAGGTGTAAATTTTGAATATGATGCCAAAAGGTACTTTTGGATGTTTTGTTCCATGTTTAAAGGATTTTTAATTTTATATACTGTAAGTTCTATACAAAACTTCATTCAGTCTAAGTTCTGTGTTAGTGACCTCCCAGAAGTGTTATTTGCAATATTTGCTGGTGCTGTTTTCCTGTAATTGACAGAGCAAACTCAAATGGCATGAACATTTTTAATTCATTGTTTTAATTACTGTGTTTTTTGTTGTGTCTCATTCACACTGCCACCCACCCGCTCACTCACCCAAGGACGAAGGCAGTCCGGAAAAACCCAGCCAGAATTCTGATGAGGAGCGATGGGACACGCCCCCACCCAAACCACCCCGTATCCGGAGGTAAAACCCCGCCCCCCACACACCCCCACACTTCATAGCGCTTCATTACGGATTTGGTCCCACTCAGACCCGCGGGGTGAAGTGTGAGGTCATGGAAGGTGTGGCCACTGTACAATATGTAGGGCATGGAGATTTGCGTGGGGGGGGTTATGTGAGCGCGGGGGTGTGCGCAGTGTTACTGGTCTCTCTTGTGTTCTAGCTTGGAGTGTGTTTGATGTGGACGTTCAGAGTCTGAGGTTGCGTCTGAGCTCTTTGTGTGCAGAAATACTCAAAGCCCAGCCATACACACACAAACACAGGATTTTTGTCGCAATGACAAGAGACCTTTCATTTTCTAATGTTCTTTCTTTTTATATTCTTCCTTTTGTCTGTTCTCTCTCTCTCTCTCTCCCTCTCTCTGCCCCCCCCCCTCTCTCTCTCTCTCTCTCTCTCTCTGTCTCTCTCTGCGGGTGGTGATTGTGTGCAGCTGTCTCTTTGATATCTCTCGTTGGCAGTAAGCTCTATATGTGTTATGCCCAGCCATTAATGCAGTTTCAGTGCTAGAGCTGTGATTGTACTGCTGTGAACACGAAACAAGAACGCTTGTTATTCTGAAAGCTTTTTTATGAAGCAGAATATATTGTCATAAGTTCCAGCCTCCTGTGGTGCAGTGAGATGAACCCTTGAAAGGAAGCTCATTCTTGTCTTTGAAACCACGAGAGACTTATTTTCCATCAGCATGAATGAGGCTGGTTATTTTTACTGGGCTTGCTGGCATTGTTTTATGTATAATATTGGATACAGTCTTGTACGTGCATGCACACTAGTGAAATAACTGGTAAGGGGTAAAAATGCCCCCGTATTCACTATTATTGCCCCTTAAAACTAAGTATGCGTAAAGCCAGCGGAATCATATCAGTATCGGCAGTATCATCAAGTTTGGGCGCTCCTGGTCAAATGACATGTTTTTGTTGATTTTCTAAGTGAAAATAAGTTACACATCATCTATGGAGAACACACTTCTGCATTTTAATGCACAATTACTTATGTATTTGGTGGTTTTTGTTTCTTTTTTCTGTTGTACTGATCTTGTATCGAACCATGAAGTCCAAACCGTGGTGTGAGCCGTGACTTCTGTGTACAGTTACACGCCTAGAAGTAGATGTAGTTAACTTACTTTCATTCAAAAAAGCAAAACATGTAATTTGACTGGGGGTGTTCAAACATTTGCATATGACTATGTATATTTGTGTGTTACGTCATTTTTATATAAAAAGACCGACATTGGAAAGATGTTTAGAATAGATTTCACTGATATTTTAAACCGAATGGTGTTTTTATTGTACTTCAAAAGAGCACAGTCTTTAGGCCACACTGGCTTGCCGGGCTAAAGCTATCTGCATGTTATTTTACTACATTTGAAACCCTACAGAAATAAATGTTAGATTTTTCTGTAATGCTGATCCAGGTGGATTTAGTTTCAGTTTATACAGTTTATGAATATTTACGTATCTGCATCGGTAGATATCTACATGAAATATATCACTTATTGCCAGTAGCCAACAATTCCCATATCGTTGGATTCCTGCTTACAATACAAGTACAGGGCGGAAATGCCTCCAAAATCACAGGTTAGAAATTGATTAATCAATATGAAAGATTGTGTAATAAATGAATACTAAAAGCTTTGGTTCTGCAATTGAAAAGTGTATAACACTTGTGTATAACCTACCCGTGGGATTTGGTCAATGAGGGACAATATTACCTCTTAAATAATGATTTCCTATCCCAATCAGGACAACAGCTCATATTTAGCCTTTTTTTACAGCTTCTGTTCTAGCTCTGTACTAAGTCTGCTTTTGCTTTGTGCTTGAGGTGAAAATAAAGGCTGTGATGAGAAACTGAAGACAGGAAGTCTCACCTGCGTCACCACCTCCCTGTAATGTATTCTGGATTTATGACTGAGATTAAAAGCAAAGGATTCTCACCACAGAGCCGATATGTGGAGGGCATAGCAGCACGTGTGTGTGTGTGTGTGTGTGCATAAATTGAAAATGCATGGAACGCTCTGGAGCAGGAGAAGTGGAGCATTGCCTCTGAGGAGCTTTATCCCAGTTGTAAAATGAGTTGACGTGTGTTTTTGTGTGTGTATGTGCGTGTGTAATCCCAGGGGATGAGCCTGTCCTTCCTGTGTCATCCATGAAAATGCAGAAGCGGGGAGGATTTGAGCTAAACGGGGGAAAAAAACGCAAAGCGTCTGACAGCAATTGCATCAGTCCATCTGCTAAAGGCACACCAGCACTGGCCTCTGCGTAACCTCAGCTTATGTGTGTGTGCATATAGAGTGAACACAGAGAGAAGAGGGGAAAATAATGTGGCCGTGTGAATTCTCCACTGCTGTCTGTTTCTTAACTGTGTGTAGCGAATGGCACATGCACTCATGTATGAGGCTTTGCAGTGTGCTCAAAGTGCAGCTGTTTTAGCCCTTAGAAGTCGCAGCTATCACCAGCGATGAAAACATGGCATAATTCGATTGTTATGTAAATGTAAAAGGTTAATTATTTCGTACTACTGGCTCTATGAACCAAGTGGAGAATTTGTAGATTCTAAACTTTGTAAGTAGGTGATTTATTATGGTTTTGAATTTTATGAAAAGTTATTATAATGTGTACATCAGAGATGGTGATTCGAGTTGCTTGTTAACTGACTCCCAGTTTGACTTGGACTTACTCTTAACTGACCTGCAGCTCGACTCTAGATGACTAGACTTATACCTAATAGGTGCGCCTTTGCCTGTCAATATCGGGATGTCTTGCACAGTCATTTAGCACAATGCTAATTCAGTTAGCACCTCTCTTGAAGCTTGCAGTGGTATCGGGTTTGGTATGACAATAAAAAGCCTTTCATTATAAATTCGTCGAAAAAAAATATTCTGTCCGATGGACTGAACCAAAGTGCTACTTGCGTTACTGTACATGTTTAAAGGAAGTATCAAAACATTTTATAAGATACCTGATAAAAAAAAACCTTCTTAGCTAATCAAGGCATTTGTTGATGTGTTTAGTCAGTTAACTTCAATACAATAATGGGTAACACTTGTGTTCAACTAAGTATTGAATTTTCATTAACAGTCTTTACACACCAAGCATGAATTATTTGTGCGATTTATTCGGACAGCAATAAATAAATTACAGCACGTGTATAACTGAACTGAACTAAAATGTGATTTTTTTTTCACATGGTGAAAATGTTAAATTATTTTATTATTATTATTTTATCTGTTCCCTTTTTTGTGAACTTTCACAGACGACAAGAATTCACTTACTAATCATTGCTGTCTCTGTGGTTGGCATGGCTGTGTCCCAACAGCTATATTTTTTTTGAAAAATGTCAGAGGGATTAATTCTCCCTCTGCTTCGTCACAGACGGTATTAACATGTACAAAAACAGCTCCAAAATGTAGCGATGAAGCTCGTTACCGTGCTTTAAAATTTTCCGAACAGAACAAAGCCTACCCAGTGTCCCTGTTTGCCCATTTTGTGAAGAGCAAAGGATAATATTTTCAGGGAGGAAATATATTCAGTGTCTAATGGTGTTTACCCTGGCTTTAATCTTAACCTTATCCTCAATCCAAAACCTAATCCTAGCATTGTAGTGCATTGTTGAGTTCACCAGATTAACAGGTTAATAACAGTTTGAAAATCTGTTGATAATCTATAAAGAACCCAATAATCAGCTGATATCATTTCTTTGTTTTTCATTTAGAGGTTTATTGGGTATACAAAAGAGAAAGTACAAGGAACAGAGCAAGACTGACTCCTTTGTCCACATCAGGTGTGTACAAGCCCGCAGACAGAAGGCTATAACTAAGGATATAATATAAGGCTTATCCTGTACAGTGTGCATTACAGTGCATTCTGTATATAATATTGCAAGTTTAGCTTAATTGCTGTTTACAATTTAAGGCATAACTAAGGTTCACAACCATGACTAAAGACTCAAGTCTCTACTTGAACTTCGCCTCAGAGACTTGAGACTTGACTCGTGCTTGTGCAGAAAAAAAATCCTATTCGTAAAAATTCGTATTCATATTTTTCATACTTTTGTCATCTTGTGTCCTTTTTTGAAAGAATATCGGAAGTGCAGGCTCTAAACGGTCAAGGAAGAATGCAAATTCCTTATGAATGTAATGTATTTATTATGGAATTACGTTTAACTACTATAGCAAGACAACCATAATAACTAGAGACTGTTAAGGATTAATCTCATATAGAGAAAATCCCTACAAAGAGAACATAATGATGAAATTTAAACCCATAGAGGGAGGGGTGTGGGGGTGAGTGAGAGGAAGACGGAGGTAGAATTTAACCATTTATTATGATTACTTGTTTGCCATCTCTGCTCTGACAGATATGGGTCTGTGGTTATGGTGACTGAGAGCAGTCTGTAACAGCAGTGACCCCTGACCTTGCAGTGTAGTGTGTAATAATGAAATGATGCAGGCTTACTGTTTTTGTGAGTTTGTAATGAGTTATAGTGGAGCTGAAACAGTACTAATTCAGAGTCATCCATCAGAGCGGTCTCTAAAGTAGTGACCCGCTTTAGGTTTGTCTTCAGCACTCACTGAGTGTGCAGGCTCCAGTAGCTGTTCTGTTCAGTCATGTGCAGGGCATTGACCTAAGACAGCAGTCAGGTGCCTCTCGTTGGGCACATGACCACATCCTCCCACTCTTAGGCCTGCGAGGGAGTCTCAGAGTGTGTGTGGCTATGCTTATGTGTGATATCAGTGAAGGGGATTTTCACATATGGTTAATCGAGGACAAGTATTTTCCATTTCTCTCTCTCTCTCTCTCTCTCTCTCTCTGTCTCTCTGTCTCTCTCCCTTTCTCTCTCTCTCTCTCTCTCTCTCTCTCTGCCCCTCGTCTTATTGAAATGAATTGCATGTGTCATTACTATAATAGCACAGTGATTAAATAACTGCTTCTGTCACATTTTGCCTCAATGTTATAAAATGTCAAAGTGCTTACTTACATTTGAATTCAGTTTACTGCATTTCAACCAAAAATGCATTATAGTCATTGAATTTAAAATCTAAAGCACTGAACATTGTGTAGTTTGTGTTCTGGACGTTCTGTGATCTTTTTTTTTTTTGCTTGTATGACGGAAAAAAGATTTTCTCACCTTTTTGAATTGAAAATTTTACATACTATGTAAAATGTTGTTACAGTTTTAGTACATATTTTGCTGTCCATACAATCTATTTATGGAATCTGAACTGCAACAATAACCCATTTTAAGTTCTTTGTTTTTGTAATGTCACAAAAGCCAAAACATTTACATATATCTACCTGTTTACGGTAGTTTACAGTAGCATACAGTAGATTTACTCCACCCATTCATGCTAATGTTATAAAGAGTGTTTCAGCCTGAACTGCTTTTTGAATGAGGTACAGTATAGGACAACCAATCAGAACAGAGCTCATTTACATAGGTCTTAAAGGCCCAGTACGAAAAGCAGCCTGTTTAATTCTAAAGGGTAATTAGGAGTTGGAAAATTGTCAAATTATTTTGATTCCTTTGGCTCTGTTGAAAGTGGACCAGAAAAAAGCAATAAAGAAAAGTCAAGACAAGACAAGAAAAATTCAGCATATGCGCCCTTTAATTATACATGATTAAATATAGTCTGCCACCTTGTGGTGACATGGACAATTCATTTTATTCTGTTTTCATACAAATAAATTATTCAGTATAGTCTAATAATTCTGTCATTCATTCATTCATTCCCCCTCTCTCTCTCTCTCTCTCTCTCTCTCTCTCTCTCTCTCTCTCTCTCTCTCTCTCTCTCTCAGTTCTCAGGTAGAGGGCGATGTTAAAGAGGAGATTTTGCAGCCTCCAGAGCCTCGCCCCGTGCCGCCCATCCTCACTCCCTCTCCTCCCTCTGCCTTCCCTACTGTCACCAACGTGCGCCAGGACAATGACCGCTACCACCCCAAACCCGTCCTGCACGTGCTGGCCTCTGAGCAGGACCCTGACCTCAACGAAAACTACAGCAAGCCCTCAGATGGAGCAGCCCCCGGGCCAGCAGCCGCCCCCTCACCCGCTGGACCCCCTTCTCCTCCTGCAGATACCACAGAGAAGCGGCTGGCTGAGCGCAAGCTGAGCATAGAGATCAAGAAGGTGTCGCGACAGGAGGGCCTGCGCAGCTTCGAGGGAAACAGCATGCTGCACCGTTCACATGCCTTCAAATCGCGCAACAGCGGCAGCACCTGCTCGCAGTCGGAGGACTCTGAAAACCCGCAGCGGCCCAACCACCTGCCTCTGGTCAAGCAGAAGGGTCAGGCGACCTGGGCACAGCCTGTCCCGGACAGGACCCCCAGCCCTGCCCCTGCCTCCGAGGTGCCGCTCAGGACTGCCCTGTGCTTCACCAACCCTCTGCACTCAGACCACTCCGACCCGGAGCTTGATGAAGCAGAGGACATCAGGCCTGCTCTCCACGCCGACTGTCATTCCAATGTTTCCACGGCAACCGGGACGGTTTCCGCAGCGCCACACGAGGACCATGTTCCCAGGAAGGTCACCCCGATGTCCATTGCTGGCCTCTGCTCAAAGTCGGATGAGGCGACAAGTATGTTAGACTGCATTTAGCTCTTGGTGGCTCTTGTCTTGTCTGGGATGAGGGTGAAGTAGACAGATTTACATAGAGAGAGAACAAGAAGTGAAATAGAGATTTAGGGGTACATGCTAACTGAAAAGGGATACTTTGGCAAAAAATTAAACTAACACATTTTCCTCTAACCTCACATGTAGGTGTTGAGCCCTGTGTGAGAAGTTTAATTCTTAGATTTGGACTGAAGCTACAGGGCTAATGTAGCTAACAAGTAATGGAAGCCAATACTCCACCACTTGGCGTCATGCAGACTGCATGCCTAAATGTAGGCATAAATTTGCTTCATATTGTAAAAATTGTCAGAAGGAGCAAATCAAGCTTAAAATCATGTGTAGACCCAGCTTAAATCATCACACTCAATTAGTATATCATGATACTTGAAGAAATTTTCACAACATCTGAGACTTATCATGATATTTTGACACAGACAAAATATGCTACTAGCATCACATTATAAAACTGCCATTAAACTGTGTGCTTTGATTATTAATCAACATTTTATGTAATCCAGTTAAACGGCTAATTATGCTCTCTTTGTATGAAACATGCAGTTGGTCCGTTTTAGTATCGACGATATAAACAATACACTCAAATGCGTACTGTGTATCACGATAATAAAAATGATCATAATGATAAACTGTTGTTATATTGTCGACCCTTAGCTGTAGTAGCAGCCATCTTTAAGTATGAATTTTGTTTGTAATGCATAACCGCATGCAATACAGCGTCAGAAATCATATAAGAAGAGACAACAACTCATCTATAAGCTTCCATTAAATATTAGTTACATTAGCTTTGTAGCTCTAGCGCAGAGCTAAAGCTATACTCTTCAGGCAACAAAGACTTGGCTGGATGGCCATAGAGCTAAAATGTGGTAAGAATAAATAGTGTAAATTAGTTTATTTTCTTACTAAAATGCAGGATAAATGAAAAATACAAACACTTGCTGTAAACTACAAAGCAGGGCAGATTTCATCAGTTTGCTCTGTAGGACGCCCTGTATTTCAGCAGTGTAAATCTATGTCCCCATTATTTCACTCAGCCTCAGAGTTAGAGTGCAAGACGAGGTCTGTACTCACACCATGGAGAAAGTTACAGTCTTATGGATGGTCTGCAGCTTTTTGTGCATGCAACACTCTCAGGACTGCTTTTGGTGGGTTACGGAGCCCCTGATTAGGATTTTCCAGGAGTAAAACTTTCTGTAGAGAATTTTCAGTTAAATAGCTTTGTAGTTTATAGAGTAAGTTCTTTCTACTACAAGAAGGTACATTATGGTATTAAGTTAGGAGATGCAGTTTGAATGTCATAATGTAAATGATGAACATCTAGTATTAAGTGACACAAAAATGGTGACACTAGGGCAGGGGTACACAACACCAATTCTGGGGGGGCAGTGTCCAGCATAATTTGGTGATTTACCTGTTCAAACATGCTTGATTACACTTAGCTTTTAATTATCAGGTTTAGTGGCTGTGTTTGAGTAGGGCAGCCACCAAACTGTGCTGGAAATCGGCCATCCAGGACCGGAGTTGTGCACCCCTGCACTAGGGCTTGACCGATATGAGCTATCATGAGATTTTGTTATTGATGCTGGTTTTAAGGAGCTAAAAATTCCATAAAATGATAATATTGGCTAATATTATAAGGTCAAACCCTGTGAAACATCTCCAGTACTTTTAAACAGTGCTTCACTAATTAATGTACTAACTAATGTAATTGTCAGTCATGAAATATGTCAGTCAGTTCCTGTCAAATAAAAAAAAAAAAAATCAGTCCATAATATTATGTACTCATTAATGCTCTCAAACAAACATTCCCTTAACAATAATATTATTATTATTTAGAAGATAACATTGCTGTACGTGTTTTTTGTGTAGTATTATAACAGGCTTTATCAGTAGGGGTTTCACCAGTACTGCTAAATCTGTAGAACCTTACTATCAGCCAGTTTTATCAGCTAAGCAATAAATCGGTCGCGCACTAGTTGAAACACGAGACTAAATGTAGTGGTCAGTTCTGTGTTTTATGAAGCTGTATGGTTTGTGGTATTTGGGTAATTCTTGTGTAATTATCATGCCATGATGACTTTGTCACAGACCTATTTCAGACAGCCATCTGCTTAAGTGTGGAGAGGAATTGAAAGGAGAAGAGTCACAGATTAGTTATGTAGATAAGAGCACTGCACACGACAGTCGTGCCTGGGACGTCCCCTGCCCGCCAGCTCTAACGGGGAAATGTGTTGATGGAATGGAATGCTCTGAATGTGTGTGACATGAAGGGCCGCTTTTGAGCGCTGGGCTGCTGCTGGCTGCTCTGAGGGTGCTGCTGCTGGAATGCCTCAAGGAGTTGATGATTATGTCTCTTCTCTGTCTGAATATTGGGCATGACTGCTGTTACTGGCCTGTTTGAGTGATTGTGGATTGTAAAGGAAGGTCAGTGCTGGTCAGAGATCAAGAGCATGAATTACAATTATCTGCCTAACACACAAACATGGTTTATGCTCTCTTTTCACACCTGAATGTTGCTCTGGTGCCAACTTCTCACTATCACTTTCTGTCTTGTTCACTCACTCCAGTGCAAAGGAACTTTTAACCATTCTGTAACTCTATAATCACTGTCTTTCCTGCCTCTTCTCTGCTTCTGTGAGGAAGATACCATGTTTTTTTATAGTAATAATTCTGTTAAAAATCAAAAGTACGTTTTTTCCTTCTCAGATGTAGCTGATCAGCCAAGACAGGTTTGCTTGGTTTATTTTACACCAGAGCTCTGATGCAAATGTAGCTAACTTGTCATGAAGCAATTAGCATTTTATAAACTACATGCCTAAATCATCTTGCATTTGCCTGAAACCATGTCCAGCAATTCGGCTAAACCATCGAACACTGAATTGAATTGTTTAGTGAATTGTTTAGCATTCAAATAGACTTGCTTATGGGGTTTCAGACACTGTATAACAAACTGAGTGGCTTATTTTTAATTATTTATTTACTTTTTAGTTGGTCCCACCTATGTTAAATCAAAACCTAGATGCAAATCCTAATTGAATACATTTTTTGTTGGAAGTTTTACCAATTTTACCCTTTTGTTTCCCAGTAAAATGAAATGAGTAGCACTGCAGTACTTGAGAATTTAAATACAACATGCACAATGATTATATTAAACAAAAATGAGCTAAAAATTACAAGACGTTTTTTATTTCACAGAAATCATTAAGGCTTTTCTGAAGGCCTAGAAAGCCCTGAGGGTACCTTTTCAGCAAAAACGCATGTTGATGCAAGGCGTAAACAGCCTCATGCTTTGTCAGAATCAACTGTTTGGGATTCCTTAGCTCACAAGTGATGATTCAGGCATGCAGTCTTCATGTAATTGGTAGGATAGAACTTTCCATTACTTGTTGGCTCCATTAGCCTCATAGCTTCAGTGCAAAAGTTAAAGAGCAAACTTCAGACACTGACTGTCTTGGCTGATCGGCTATGTTTGTTTAATAAGAAAATTGTGTGAAACATGACTAAGGAACAGTTTATTCTGTAAAACATGCCTTAGGGACCCATCCAAGATGAAGGCATGTGTGATTGTGAGTTGATTTTCAGCTAAAGCAGTAATTGGATTTATTGCATGTGCTGGGAAACATGCTGCATGGTGGGCTGTTCCCTGAGAAAGCACTCCGCTGGAGGATGGCAGAGGTGCGAGCTGCAGCTGTGGAATCACGTGCTGATGAAGAGATGAGAGGGAATGGGTGTTCATCTTTTCGGGACTGGAACTCATGGGCCTCTTACTCAAGAGTGTCTCAAATAGCTGCCTATTCTCCACACAGAATCCTGAGATGGCATTAAAGTCTCATGCCCTGTGAAATAGGAGATGGTACATGAGCAGCATTTGAAACACTGCGTCCCTGACATGAAGCTGGTGCAGGTGGCTTGGCTTGTTGCGTGCTGGTCAGTCGCTGGGCTGTGTGCGATTTCACAGCTTCCGCAGGGTCCTTCATCACAACATGAAAATGTGTTTTTGAGCTTTGGTGGGTAACCGTGCTCTTGTCTGCTCCAGACAGTGACGAGAGTGAAGACTCGCCTCCCCCTCTTCCTGAAAGAACCCCCGAGTCCTTCTTTTTGGCCACAGGTGCGTCCTGACCGTCTCAGCCTGTCGTTCCCCACCTCTGGCCACATGAGGGCACCAGAAAGCAGAGAGCCGTGACTCGCACACGTTTGTATTCATGTCAGGGCTAAAAGTGCAGGAGGTGTGGAAAATATTCCAGACATCCTGAGTCTCTGCCTTGAAATGGAATTTTCCCTTTTGTGTTGTATGAATGTACAATTTTGCAAAGTGTTTCTCAGTAGGGACGTGCACGGCTGCTCGAACACTCGGTGAACCGTTTCAGATGCCAGTATTCCAATACTAACATCACTATGTTGCTTAGTTTATACAACATATTTCAGCAGCACTGGACGTGTACACCATGTAGTCAGGGTTTACTTTAACAGGGCTGTACTTTATAATAGGGCATCAGTGCCTTTTTGGCTGTATATTTTAGTGATAGGGATGTAAACAAAGTCAAAGTGGTTTGGTGAGAAATTGTGCATTGAGGAGACAATCATAAAAACGATTGACAATTAATTTCTTTACAGTGGTGTTGATAGGAAGCAGGGGTCTCAAAGTCTATAATGCAAATGTATCCATTTTGTTTGCTATCAAAACCACCAGTGATGTATATGTAATATTGATGGTATAATCTGGAATGTGGTAAATCTGAAAAAAAAAAAACGTTTTGTTTTAGACCAAAATGTTATCTCATACGTATCATAAAACAGTGTCAGGCATATGTGTAAAGATTTTATGTTTTTTTTTGAGGTAGCTGTTAGAGGAATAAAAGTATGTGCTGACTGCAGGTATTACAATGAAGTGAAAATTTGCTGTTATAAGAAATATAGTGATGCATTGTGGAATGAGGAACATGAGGTGAACTGGATTATATCCACTTTGTTATCCTAATGATGTTTCTGATGAGTGGTTTCTTACATATGGGCAGGTGAGGTATGTCATCTTTGCTGCAAATCTGGATTATTCTGGATTATTGTAATCCCCATTAAGGTTTGTTTATGAGTAAATGTGTTTTTTATAGCATGAACAACAGCATTCTGGCATAAATTAGTGAGCTCTATTGACCAGCTTGTTTAAGTATTGATCTCATTAGGGGGGGATACTGCAGCATATAGTTCCGCTAACAGTCTTTAAGACACTGGAGGATAATCTTTGTTGTCTGCCCATTGCACACTGTTAGCCATACCAACTCACTTAACTCAACAACTAACTATTGCTTGTGGTCAAGGAGCAAAGCTTTTACTGTAGACTCACAGTAGACTGACGAATAGTGAATGTTTTGATGATGACTTGAACGCTTCACAAAAATTAGATCATCCGTGTTGATTGTTATGCAGCAATGAATCAGTGGGGTTCTTTGTAATAGACAAAAGCCCCTAGAAGATAGTAATTACAAGGAATTTGACCTAAAGCCTCTCTCATGTTCTTTCGTACGGTAAACTGTTACTTCTGTTCTCTTCACCTCCTCCAGATCCAGTAGATGTGAAGGTAGAGTTGGATGAAGTTTCAAGAGGATTGGGGGGAGCCCCTCCCTGTCTCCAGGTAAGCCACAAATATACCACCAGTCGTTTTGTGTTTAACTTGAAGAGTCTGACAAAACAGTAAAGTTAATGTTCCTATGTTCTTTCACCTCACAGGCGTTGACAACCACACCGACCAAATCTCCATCAGGTAGGAATATTAACATCATAATACACACTATAGATGTAAAATCAGAATCAGCAGATTTTTGCTTCAGACGCAATCTGCAATCAGCTAATTTATTGTTCTTATTTTGGCGAATCTCTGTTGCAATATTATGATTTAAATAAGGTGAGCCATAATACCCTGAGTAGTTAATATCGACCAACTTATATATTGGTCTGTCCCTGCTGGAAATGTGCTAGTGTGTAAAGAAATAGGAATCAGCCATTTAAATTAATGCTCAGTGCGTCCCTAGTACACAGTCTCCTTAAGTAACATATGGAGTCACTCACAGGTAATATTCAAGATACATTAATAGACTCTTCCACTGAACTTCCTCTCTCTCTCTCTCTCTCAAAAGAATAGCTAAAGTACTAAAATAAACACTGTTGTGATTTCTTAATGAATCATTTATGAAGCAGTTAATGTTGACATGTTTTACCAGATGGAGGGCAGGAGAATGGAAAGAGTTCAGACATTCTGGCAAAAACCACAAGCTCTGTGATTCAAGCAGACGAGAGGACGGAGAGCAAACCAGTCTCAGAGATGGGTGAGTGTCCCAGCTTTAATCAGGACTGAAATTTTGGTCTAAACTTGAATTTAGCCCAATAAAATTCTGTCCAAACCAACCAAATCCATAGCACTAAGTTTTAATTCCGAAACTGACCTGAGTCTGACCACATTAAATAAAACCGAAGTGACTCGAACATGGCAGATTAAAGATTGTTTATGAACATAGAAACTGACATGATGAGGCAACATTTAGCTCTTATTCTACCCAAACCTAAAATGAGCCACCAGAAGATTTCAGACATGCAGTAAAATTTGGCCAACTTAAAGTCCAGACTAAAACCAAAGATTATATGTAAGGTACACTAAGTGCATGCCTATTCAAGTGAATGTGGCGAAAAGGGTACAGTTCCTGTCTGCTTTGCCCTGCCCCCGTCACCCGGGGCAACGGCTGCAGCCTGTACAGAATGACTGGGCAGCGGGCTGAACAAACCCCACACAAAACAGTTTTTTCTTAAAATCAACTCTGCGGAAAATGCGTAGTTAGGCTCAAAATACTCACAAGAAACAATTACACAGTTAAACAATGGCACAGGTTCACTGAAATCATAAACGAGGCGGAACATAATCACTGAAGTTTGGTGAAATGGGCAGAATTTCCTGCTTGTGTGAAGGGGGCTTGAGTCTCTGTTGTCTGCCTAAGAGGGGAATAAGGCCCACCTCCTGCTCACCAGAACCACAGGACTGTTCCCGTAAGTTTTTTTTTTCCAAGAGAAATTCTCTCACATTCTCGTGAGGCACATCCTTCAAGTTTTGACTGAGTTCTCATTGAATACTCTGTCAGCACGCTCGCAATATCAGATTCATCTGCATGGGGAAGGGGTCCGAAGCACAGCCAATGTTATAAAAGGTTCTTCCGCTTGTTGCGTGCAATTACACATTTCCACCAGAGAGTCCCCAAATCACTTATGTTCTTTATGCTGTTTATTTAGCCATTATTTATGTGCACTTTAAAATGCCTGTGTGTGTGAAGTGTGCTATTTAAATAGCTTTACCTTGCCTAAAGTAAGGAGAAAAAAAATTAAGCTAGGATAAATGCAGGCCACGCTCTATTAAATGTGAGTGACTGAATATGAGAAATTCAAACAAAGCCTGACAAATATTGAGAATTTAAGTACTTAACTGGACCTAAGTCTCATATGGTTCTGACAAATATATAAAGCTCTAGTGATTGACAGGACTGAAGAGTGGGTGGAAATATCAATGACAGTTCAACATTGTTAATTTAAGATACTTTATGTCTCATTAAAATTCCCTATTCTGCTGCAATTTCTTTTTCTAGGATTCGGTACCCGCTGCACGCAACCCAAAGGCCCAAGAGACCCTCCATCTGAGTGGACATAATGATCAAGGACCTACGATGGCCGACCCTTCATGCATCCACACACAGATACAGACATGTACCCACTCATTCACACACACACGCCACTACCATCCCCTCTCTTGTAAGTGCCATTCTAGAAGGAGGATCAAAGACATCTCTCACCGCCACTCTCACCCACTTTCCAACTAACACACAATCAGTATAGCTACATAGATAATCTTCCATGATGCAGCCGCACTCCTCATGCTGTACGTGCGGCAGCTGCCATGGGTTCACTGCACTGGTGCTACACCTTCTCCTTGCTGGGACCATAAACCTGCCTTATCCCCCCTTATAGCAAAAACCTGATCTGACTGACACAACAGTCTGTATTGCTGTCCTAGCTAGCTAGCTAGAACATCTCTATACTTTTACACTCCTACTACAACAATACAATACGATATGTATTCATAGGGACAGAAAACTACTGTTTTTTTTTTTTGTTTGTTTGTTTGTTTTTCTGTTTTGTTTTGAACCATTCTTCCCTGCTAACTTCTTGATAGCCATATATGCATTGTTTTATAGGTGTACAGGGCAAGTAGGTATATAATATGACAAATGAGCTATCGCTAAATATTCTTATTAACAGAAGATGTAAGAAGTCTGTGCATGATAACCCCCCATGTACTATGAACTGTAAATTATTTGCCCTCCTGTTATAACAAATATTTCAGGGTTGTTTTTTTTCTCTCTCGTTTCTTTCCAGTGTTTAGTTCTTTTTTTTTTTCCAAAGGCTAGCTGTTTTATCAGCCAATCCCTGAGATGGCACGGGCTCAAGATTGTAATAATGCTTTTTTGTAAATTGTATTCTAAAGGTTATTTTTGTATACGCTGTTTTTGCTCACTTCATGAACCATTGCCCAGTACCACTGGCCTCTCAGAGCCCACCTGTGCCTTTTTCGAGAGGATGCCCCTCCTGTCCAGTGTAAGGGCAGCGGCACGTGTGAATGTGTGCGTGTGAATGTGTGCGTGTGTGTGTGTGCGTGTGTGTGTGTGTGTGTGTATGTTTGTGTGTGAGAGAGAGAGAGAGAGAGAATGAACGAGAGGGAGATAGAGATTCACGCCGTTATGTTCAAGCCTCTGAGATCTGAATGACCCTCCTACACAGACCTGTTTGTATGTTGCAGAAATCAATCAACCTCTCAGTAAAAAAAGAAAGACACAAGGAAGACGTTTCTGTGGCCTGATTTATTTGTTACTCATTCCTCTGGTTGGTGGGTGAGCAGTGGGAGTGTAATGCTGCTGCTATTGTAGTTGCACTATTAGCTCTTTTTTGATAAGCTGATAAGTAGAAAGGACTTGCAAAGCTGTTTTTTTCAGACACACAATACTCGTACAAGTCTCACGCCTAACAATGCCCAGTTAAATGACTCAAATACAGCTATACAGAACAGAAATGCATGAAGAGAAGCTGCGTACGAATTTGCCAAGATACATTTAGAAAGCTGTAATACCTCCAGTACATGAATGAGAGGATAGTGTATACCACAGGGTTCTTATTCTCAGACTTCAGCCTAGAAGCTGATATTGATTCATATTAAACAATTAAATGCAAACGTTTGGGCAACCTGGTCATGTTACATTTGGTAAATTTTGAAAATGTCTCTCTACAAAGACACACTTGTGCACATTTAACTTTTTACTCAATTACTTTTATTTGCTTAATTTAACATATTATGAAAAAAAACATAAAAAGGTGGCCTGTGCAAATGTTGTGGCTCTCATTTATAGAAGTTTAATGTGCTCCATTGTAGAGAAACTTACTGACTCAGAATTGTTGTTGGAAACTTTTTCAGATTTTTTACTATTGTACCATCAACTTTACTCATAAGAACGTGTGGGTTCACCGATGGTTTTGGATAGTAAATAAAATGGCTATATTTGTGTTGTAGACATCGCCACCCCTGGGTCCTATCACCACCACTGAGCAAAAGTTTCTCTACATCTCAATGACTAAATTATGCAGAAATTTTGAAAAATAGGTATAATTCCCCTTTAAATGTGTTAACTTATTTTGACTTAGAAGATCAACAAAACTGTCATTTAACCATATGGTTGTACAGGCCGACCCCTGAAATGAATGTATTTAAAATGTATGTTAAATGAATCTGGAATACCAGAAAAAAGGCATTATAGACAAAGAGGGGGAAAATATCTTTGCCCTATATTACATAAGGCTCTTATATGGTTACATTATTTCTTGTCTCAGCCAGTTTTGTAAAATGACTGAAATGTTTTGTATACACCACCGTTGAAAAAGTTTGGAATCTTTGTTTTCAGTATTATGACACAAATTTGGTTGCAGACAAATGTATGAAATAAATCAAGTATGTTCATCACAGGTTTCAAATAGCAAGGACACTAGGAAGTTATAATTAAAAATGAATACATTTCAGATGTGAACAGAACACAGAATCTCCTGTAAATGATACTAAATTTGCAGGGAGTGCTGTATGATATAATAATAATAATATCCAGAATTTGTCATATTTCAAAAGTGGAGATCAAATCTCAAATCGCAGGCAACAAAAACTTGATGTTAAATATATAGTATAATATATACAGTATATTATTTAATTACTGAAATATTGAATAAAACCTAAAAATACCTTTTTGGTGAATAGTTTGTAGTATTTAAATCTTCATTGTGTATACATAAAAAAAAACGTGGCAAATGACTCCAAACTTTTGAACAGTAGTGTTTATCCACAAATCTGTGTGAATAATAGCCATTCTGACATCAGTTCAGGCTGTTCAAATCAAAGATAATTATCCTTCCTGTGAAGGCTAGGAAACGTCTTGGGAAACATTGCTATGCTGACACACTAGTAAAATATAAAATATCTCTTTTAAAGGGGGGTCTTTTTAGTGAACATTTGGGGACTCCCTCATGTGATATCCCACTGCTGTTGTGTTTTACCACACGCTGAGCTAAAAGCACAGAGGTGATTTTAAAATTCATCTTTTGGTAGCGTGGCTATAGGCCTAAGTCAGGAAAAACAGAATAATTGGCTGACAGAAGCCAGAGCAGGGTCCTGACCTGCACAGGGCCAATAGAGCCACTGTGCTGAAGATAGTGGCTTTATGCCTTGCTGTTTTACCTTGTGTTCTGCATGACCGCCTCACATTTCAGAATTGTACTATTATCAAGAAACAATTGAGTGCATAAATTTGAAAAGCAATTTTCCACATCATCAAATATTGCCAGCTTGGTATTTATCCTGGCCTCACGAAAGGGCCTAATTTACTAAAGCCCTTAGTACAAGCAGAAAGGATGGAAATGGTGACTGCCTGAGGTAGTGAAAATGCCTCATTAGCATGCTTCAGTCACTGATCCTGTCTGTGAAATCACACATGCAGTTATGTACATACCTGTAGGTTACATGTGCATACACACAGAAAGAGTTTCATATAAATCATTGGACACTGTGTATCACTGATCCAGTAGCTTACCTGTTGCCTCACAGCTGACACTAAGACATTATGCTTGCTGGAGCCTATTCAATAAAACAGCGATTGCCAGAGGTGCCAGAATGGTCTGGAGCCAGCCGCCGTCTCCGCTCCGCACGAGTGCCCTACTGAGGAGTGCTGGATTTGGGGGCTGGACTGAAGCCAAGCCCTGCCAGTTCATCATCTGCCCATGCTGCAGATCCATTTGAGGGGAGGGATGGAATTCCCTTGAAGTCAAAGCACAAGCTGACTGCTCCAGATGGAAGTGGCTCTTTTATGCTGATGTGGAACTTCCCCGGCACAAAACTTCCACGGAAAAGGAAAAGCTCAGTTCAGGAGGAAAAGGCAACTTCCAAAACTGTTCTTGAGAATTTTTTGTAGGCCATTTTTCAGCAGTATGAACAAGTCAAAAGTAAAAGAACCTTAAGTTGTACGACACCTACAAAACACCTACAAAAAAAAAAGTTAGTCAATATAATCAGACTTTTTCCAAGTAATTCTGAGCCATTTCCTTTGGTCCATTTATCATGAAATTCTTTTTTTGTATTTTTTTTTATTGTGGAAAGTCTTTTGAAAAGAACAAAAAAATACACAAACTTCACATATCAAACAATTGTATCAGTACTTCAATTAGCACCACTACATATATATATATATATGCGTTTGTGTGTGTGTATGTGTGTGTGTGTACAACTACATGTTATATTTATCTGTAATACTAATTTAAGTAAATGTAGTCCCGGTTTCTACCCTTTATAAATGGTAATGTATCTGGATCAGCAGATATGTACATGGAAAAATATCGAATATCAGTATCGGCCCACAATCTCCTCTTGATGTTGAAGTTACACTTTTATGCTACAACCCAATAAATGATAAAACTTGATTCAGTAGTAGAGAATGACATCCATAGTCAATTATTGCATTACTTCTCATTTTTGTGGGCAGTTTTTAGCATGTTTAACTCTAAAAGACATAGCATATATATATATATATATATATATATATATATATATATATATATATATAGCCTAACAACCTTGGTGTAGAAGGCCATACTCTTTAAACTTTTATACAAAAGACCCAAGCTAAATTCCCACACAGATAGTGTGGGTCAAAAACAGACAGAACTGGGTGCAAACAAAACACCAAAACCCCTCACAGACAGAGGTAGCCATTTACTATCATCAGATTAAGAGGATAATCACTTTCGCATCGCCCCTTGTGGTCTTCCAGTGAGCCACTAGTTTCCAGCCTTTCCCGCGTAATGGAGTAGCCGTACTGCGCCACGGCTCTGCCTCACCGCTCCTCCCCCTCCGGCCTCACTGGGCGGAAGCTCCGCCCTCGCGTAGCCGCTCTGCATGTCCATCACGCAGAGGCCGCCCCTCCTCCGCCTGGTAGTCACGCCGAGGCCCCGCCCCTCCCTGCCCCGCTCACAAACAGCAGCAGAGTCGGAGAGTAAATAGAGAAAAGCCCCAAGATGGCGGAGTCGCTGAGCTTCATTCACTTCGGCGCTGCGACCAAAAGCCCGCTCCCCAAGCCCAAGGAACCCAAACCGTCGTCCGAGAGCCGGCCGCAATCCTCCCGGGACCACCATCCTCCGCCGCCCAAGAAAGTTCGCAACGACGAGAAGAGCCTTAAACCCAAGAAAGTGAACGGGGAAGGCGGAGAAGGGGGAGGAGGCGGTGGCGGCGGCGCGGCGGACAAGCAGCAGCAGCAGAGTTATGGCAGCCCGACAACATGGAGCTTCACTCCCGTCAAGACGAGCAGCCCTGCGGCGCCTGTCCAGCAGCCTCCGCTGCACAAAGTGTTCAAGCAGAGCGCCTTCCTCGCCTCCCCGCCCAAGCCCAAAAAGCTCAAGGAGAAGCGAGAGAAGGAGAAGGAGAAAGAAAAGGAGAAGAGGAAGCATAAGCTGCCTTCGGAGAACAGCGTTAGTAGCGCGGGGATGAAGAAGGAGAACGGGGAGGTGAAGTTGTTGCAGAAAGGTAGGTTAACGTAATAGCTTACAACACTTTTAAAACCGCTGTTTAAACCCGTTTTTGGACCCGTTCGCTTATTGTGGACATTCACTTATTTTAAAAACGGAAGTCTTTCGTATGAAGCTGGTTTGTTTTTCAGCGTATTTCACTGAGAAAGTGTGTTGTGACAAACAACCAGTATAGTTAGCATACCGAGCTAGCTGCTCGGTTAGCCGTTGAGCTAAGCTAGCGGGTAGTTTCCCTCGTTTCTCGTAACGGAGTCTGATTGCGTGGAGTTGCGGTGGGACTAACGTTAGTTAGGGCTGTACATAATAAAAGTGCCTAAAATTCACAATGTTGCTATTATTACATGCTTGAACGTGGCTAGATTTGAAATGGCATGTACTAAGGAGCTTACACTAACAGTGACTAATAGTAACATTTAGGCCTGCATTAACTGTGACTCTATACAGGTTTGAGTTGTAGACTTAGAAAGTTGCACATGGTAGCTGTACAGTGTGTGCTTATTGCTGGATCAGTTTGGGGGAAATAATAGTAAATAATAAAATAATTAGATCAGTGACACATCTGCCTGAAGTTTGGTATATTTTCTACATTTCTGCATTGCTTAATCGTTGAGATGTAAACAAAGTCATTTAGGGTGGTTTGATGCGAAATGGGACATTGTAGAGAAACGTACCAGCTCTTCTTCTTTACAGTGGTGTTGATGGGAACCAGGGGTCACAATGTCAACAACACAAATATAGCCGTTTTATTTACTATCCAACATGACACGTGGACCAACACGTGTGTTCTGAGTTTTTATATGTAATGTTGATAATGGTGAAACAGTGGTAAATCCAAATGTTGTCACTATCTAGAAAGACCTGTCGACTTACTTGTGTCGTCTGAGTTTATATGTAATGCTGATGATGGTAAAATAAAAAAAAATATATATTTTTAATCTTCCTCTTTGCCTTATAATATCCTGAATGCACCTTTATCCCATAAATGGCTTTTAAATAATGTTTTAGGCTATATTTGTAACAATTTCCTGTTTTATCCTCCTGGAAAATGAGCTTTTAGAGCCACTGAATGCTGTAGAGGTCTGGTTCATATCACCACCAGTGTGAATTAAGTTTCTCAAGAGCAAACCACTCAGAATGACTTTGTTTATATCTTAACAATTTGATTATGCAGAAATTTTGACAAATAAGTGAAATTCCCATTTAAGTGCTGCCTCGGCTGGAGCTTTAGTCAGTAGCTTCAGGTACAACAATATAATGCATTGTGCTGTTGCCTGCAGCGTTTATACATCATTATGACAAACGTTACTTTCCATAACAATATTTTTCATGTGAGAAGGCTATTATGCTTGTAATAGGCTGTAATGAGGAAATTGGTAGTCTTTATGGTCTTTCGTGGAAGAGATATTTGATGTTAACTTCGTACTGGACAGTCATGTTTAGCCTGCAATTTCAGCTTTCCTCACTGACCATTGTGAAGCAGCGTAGTGACAAAGAAATAAGTTAAGCAAATTGATGGGAAAACATTTAGATTCTAATACTATCAGTTAGTTCTCATTCTTTTTGAGGGAAAATGGGAAGACCCGTCACAGAGACTGTACATTAATCTGGCAGCGCAGTGGGCTGTAGTTGTTCACTTTAGTGTCTAGCCACAGTATATATGTGCAAGTTCGTGTGAGTTTGACTGAATAGATTAGTGATGCTGATGTGTTGCTTGTTGTGTAGTCAGTCAGACAGTATGCTGTTTATGAAGCACTTACATTGACCTGTGGCCTTGCCACAGTTAAGAGCTGTTTTGCAAATGTATATCGTCTGGTTGTCATGAGAGCGTGGTTTTGTCAGAAGATCAGTCTCACATTCTGATCAGTAACAGTGGCAATACATAAACAATACAGGCAATACGGTACATAGTCAAAACATATCTGTATGGTAAGACTGTGTTGAGTGGGAAAAATGCAAATCCTGACCATGTTTCATAAAAAATGAAAAGAAAAAATATTTTATGAAATAGTAAACTGACAGTACAAGTAGAATTTTGTAGTCATCACATTTCATGATATGCAGAATGGCAGGGATGTGATACAGGTACAAATTGTACAATTTTGACACGGAAATATCTTATTCCAGTCACCACAACTGTATCAATAAAACCCTTTATCTTTATGAAAATGCCTTTTTGTCAGAATGTTTTTGAGTTATTAATTTTAAATCAACCACACCTTTAGATTTAAATACCTTATTTTCTAGCAGACGTGCTAACAAATGCTCAAAGCTGGAAAATATCAAGACTACCGTCTCCCCCCGGAGAAACTGTAGCCTAAATGTAATTTGTAGCCAGACGTTTATCTTAAAAGATGAGCATGTTTTTTTTTTGAAGCAGTGCAGTTTACAACAGGTGAGCCCCCAGGGTACTTTACTTACCTTATTTACTCAAAAATAATCAGTACAAATGAGTGGAAAAACAGACAATGGCAGAAATGAAAAATGAACACAAAAAAATAATATTTCTCACTATAGTTGGAACCACAGAATCTGCAGATCTGCTTGTGCTTAGCAGCAGTTTAAACGTTTGTGAAGAAAATAAAAACATCATTAAAATGCACGTAAAGTGGCTTAAGGAGTTCACATTTATGGCATATGTTTGTTTTGAGAAAATGTTCTAGTGTCTTAATTAAAAAAAAACAAAAAAGCCTTTTTTAGTAGCAGTACCTAAAAATGATTGAACCTTTCTGTTGGTTGTTGGATTTGAGTTATTCTAGTTGTGTGCCAAGTTACGACATTGATGCATATTCAGTAGGACTATAAAAAGGCATCAGTGCATCTGAAAGTCTTGATTCAACATAGCAAACATAGTAAATATAGCAGCACGCAGAGGAATACCCTCATTATTCAGTAACAGCCGAGGGACTGCACTAGGTTTTTGTGTTGGCCGAGTAATGGAGACTGCCTCTTCATATGAGCTAACAGACTAAGGCTGCATTTACACTGCTCCGGCGCGTCGACGTACGTGAACGCACTCCCCCTCTTCAGCTGGCTGCATGTGGGCGTTAACGAAGACGTTCCCTGCGTCACCCAATTAAACCACGTCAAATTTTAATTAATAGATGTGCTGATTTTCTAATAATCAAAAACCAAATTTAGTTATTAATTACAAATATATATACATATTCAAAAATGTCTAGGTTTAAAATTGTTTGGAGCTTTTCCTCCGTGCTCCACCGGAACGTTTGAATACGGAACAAATGTTTTATTCATTGCATTGTGAACACTTAACACGCAAACACCAGCTATCTTCTGATTGGGTAAACGCATCGCGTTGGCCGGATTAGTCTGCGTAAAATTCAGCTCGGCTCAACTTTTCGCCGTACCGCATCCCCCAGACTCAACGCGCTGGACACATCATGCACTGCGTGGCCATGTCTGGCGGAACCAACGCTTTCTATTGAAAATGAATGGGATACGTTGCGGTGCGTTGACGTGCCGGAGCAGTGTAAATGCAGCGTAACAGAGCTGAGGAGTGTCACGAGGACTCATTGTCTTCTACAACAGGTATTTTCTCTTTAGTGGGTGATGTGCTGCTGTGTTATTTGTCAGAGAAATATATTTTCATTGTTTGTTGACCAAGTTAACATCAGCAGTGCTACGTCTGCCTTCCCATTCACATCCTTAATGGTGTGTCCTTAGTAACACGCTCACGTTCAGGCACTCTTGTTTTGGAGTAGTGAATTATGACATACTTGCAAATATGAGCAAAACCATCGTATTTCTTCATCTTTCTCTGGTGAAAAGTAATGAACACCCACTTCAGTGATGTCAGCATTAGAATACTGGCACATCGAATGGTTAAGGAGTACTTGAGTGCCAGTGCACATCAGTTATAACTGATAGTAATATTAAATAAAATATCTGCTTGTTTTTAGCCAAAGTAAAATTCATGTGCTAATTTGATATGTAAAAAATCCATAAAAGCTCTTTATATTGCTTTTTCTCTTTCCTACAACTGTGTAAATAGTTCATCCAGACACATTTATGTCTTGATTGTCTAATCTAGAAGATTTATTTAAATGTGGTTTAATTTTTCCCTTGTAAAGACAAGCTGTCAGTCAACCCAGACATTTATCTTGCTGAATTAAGTTGATCATTATTTTTTCTCAACACTGTGTCCAGAAGGCTTAAAGTGAAGGCTGACTTCTGGCTAAAATGGTCACCTTGTGGATTTTGCAAGTGTAAATAAAGTTATAATAGTAACTTATAAATAATAATATAAATAATGTTAGATTTTCTAATTTTAGGATAGGCAGTTTGTTAAATCACCATGCTATAACATGTTCTATCATTTTTGTTCATTATCACACACCCCCCCCCCACACCATGCTCCGTCTGTGTTCGTGTTCCTTTTCACTGTGTTGTAAAGTTAACAGTTCTGCTTCTTTCATCTTGCAGTGTGCATGGTTGTCTTTGTTGTAGTGTCTTTGCAGAAATCTTGTTAAAAGCTGGAGGTTTGCAACTGAAGAGTTATTTTCTGTACAACCTCACCACCAGAGCTCAACTTTTACATAGTTCATTGAGGAACTTATGTACCTTTTGTAGATCCTGTCAGTTGTTAGACTACATTTTGTGTTTCTTCTAGCTTTTGTGCGCTCAGCCTGCTGTTGATGTGGGTTAAATGTTAAAGGCTGACAGCCACGTGATAATTTGTGCTTTAATTGTCTCTCTAATAAATAAATGTTGCTAAACATTGTAGAATTTCTTTCAGAGAGTCTTTGCTTGCATTTTCCAGGCACACCCCTGGCCTCTAAATCGCTGTTGCTGGAGCACTGTTGTACTATACAGCTCTAACACACATGGTTCAGTTTATCAGCTAATTGACAGGCCATTCACAAGTCGAATGCAGCGTATCAGAGCACCAAAAACAGAAGCCTGTACATGCGGCTCTCTCCCGGAGTAAATTTAACGGTTTAGTAACAGATTATTTAACTAGGTATTTATTAGTCCGTAGACGTATGTTCTGACAAATCTGTAAGAGTTGATGAAAGTGGAGAAGAAGAAGAAGAAAAAAAGGAAAGGAAAACAGGCTAAAAACCTCTGATGATATTAACTTAGTCACTCATAATGCACAGACAGGGTAAACTGTTGCACTGCTGCCAGCACACTAAAGGAAACAGTAGCGCGAAGGAATTTTTTTAGCAGGAAGCGTTTCAGGAAGCTATTCAGAAATAGCCAGGGAAAGTCTTTTGGTCACCGCAGGTTAAACTGGTAGGTTTTTATTTCGGCGAAGGCTAGAGGAATGGGTGCCATCTCTTCAGATAAGCTGATACGCTAACCTTAACACTAGAGCTAACTACTGCTGCAGTAGACAGTGATGACCCATGGGTTCTGGAAGGTTTTGTTAGTTTTTTGCAATAATGCTGAGAACAGTTAAATATCTTTTCTTTGTTTTTGGTTCTAGATAGCACCAGCCAGAGTCCTTAGCCTAATTACAGCTGCACTAGCTCTAACTTCGTAACTACGTCCTTAACAACAAGCCCTTGGCAACCCGCTCAGTGAAGTTAAGGTCATATACTTAATTGCAAATATGAACAAAACTTTTCACACTTTTCAGCACTTTACTAGACTGCAGCATAACAAATACTTGTATACTATTTTCAGTATTCAAATACTGGCAGCTTACCGAGTACTCATCCTCGCCTCTTGTATTTATTACGGTAGATATGGTAAATTGACGAGAAAACCGTGTTTAGAGCAGTGTTTTTTAAACTAGTCCTCAGCACCACCACTCCTTATGTCGTTTTTGCATGATGGACCTCCATTTAGTCCATTGGTTTATTAAACAGTAATGTTTGCCCTGCATTTACAAGAACTTAAGGCACTTTGGAAATTTAGGTTCTGAACGGCCACACTCTCCCAAAATGGCTCTTAAAAATGTCAGGACACAGAATGATAGATGTGCTTCTTCTGGCTCCGTTTTCAATAATGAATTCATTAGGCTGAACATATTTAACCCATGCACTGGTTCTACTTGCATGCACAGGGAAGGCAAGTGTTTGATTCTTGATAAAATGTAAGGAGTTGCTTTGTGCAAATAATTGGGTGGCTGGATACTGGACACTATTTTTTGTAATTAATACCTGATATAATGCCTTGTTGCTACTGACTAGGAGTGTGCTTGGTTGAATGAGTGAGAGCCGAGCGAGGCTCCTTTTCCTTCAGCTGAACTTTTCATTTCTATCTCTGTTCCAGAACACATCATCAAAGACAAACTGAAGGAGAGAGAGAGGGAGAAGGACAGAGAGCGGGAGAGAGAAAAAAAGAAGGAAAGAGATAAAGACAAGGATAAAGATCAGGAAAAAGAGAAGGATAAGGAGAAAGAGAAGAAGAAACACAAATTGATGAATGAGATCAAACGGGAGAATGGAGAAGTCAAGTTGCTGCAGAAAGGTGAGTAATGAGACTCTAATTTCTCATCAATTAATCAAAAATAAATTAAACATCTGATAGTAGAATTACCACCATATGGCAGGTGATCTGACATAGGTATTGTTCTGTATAGTTCTGCCTTGGTTCTGTTGTGGTTACCTATACTAACTCAGGTTTATTTTGAGAGTATGTTACTGTGTATAGTCAGAGTGCTCTCTGGGACGGCTTAAAATCTGTCACTGCAAACAACTCTGATGCTGCAGAAGACTTTTAGAATATCCTGGCACCTCCTCATATCCCCTTTGGGAGCTTCAGCAGTGTTTCCTTCAGAAACTGCTCGCAAGTCTCTAAAATTTAAAAACAAAAACAAATCGTGATTCAGGTTTACTTCACAGGTTTTTGAATCACAGTGATCCCCGGGAGCCATAGATATTACCTCAAACTGTGATGTGTGCTGGGTGTTTGAATAAGTTTGTCCATGCTGCACAATATTTTATGAAAGTGTGTGGATTTATAAATGAAAAAAATAATTAGCTTTGAATTTTGCATGATTTTAATTAACTTCTTTTGTGAATGCATTCTGTAAATCCTATGCACATGAATGTATTCTCACATTCAGTTTCCTAAATGAAGCCCTGCAGTGTTCCTTAGTGGTATCATCAGTTTGTCTAACTGGTTAAATTGCTGACACCACATATTTGGTCAGACATACATGATGAAATGCAGTCTTATTGGGGTCTAAACATGTTTTCTTCAGTACAAGTTTATGTTTGGTACAAAAAAACGGATCCTGAAAACATGACTTTGTAGCAAGCTGCCTTAATACTTGTTTATTTGACCCTAAGGCTCTTAAGCAAGTTGAATTTAAATAGAGGAGTTAAAATCTTATTAAACGTTCTAGGATTCTCAGTTAGTGCTGGGCAATATTTATAAAATTCATATAACAATATTTTCTTAATATGTCACAGTATCACAGCATCTTGAGTACTGGACCTCCTAAAAATAATGACTTATAAACCTGACATAACTTTTTTGGATTCTCTTAAGTTACACCAAAGAGAATCTAGCTCAGTGTGTTAAATATTAACTTGACAGAAACCAGAAAGGAAACTTACTTTGTGGATCTTAAACCTTTTTTTGTGGAGCATCAAGCAAACGCTGCAGTTAAATGTCAGGCCCTGGAGACCATGAGTAAAGTGCACAATATAAAACATCAAAACTCAGAACAAACACTTGGCAACAGGAGCATTTCTATTTCATGAGATTTATATCATAGATACTGACCATTACATTCATGAAGTAATGCTGTGTATCTAGCAGATATGATCCTTAAAATATCTCTAAAGTGAAAACCAATATGAAGGTCAACATCATGATGTACCAGAATAGGTGAAATATTGCCCAGTACTATTCTGAGGATGTCAAAAATTGTGATTATCATGCTGTGATTCCAGCGTTCATTCACTGCATTTTATTAAATGGTAAGCATCTGGAAATTTGCATATTCTGTTCACTTGATAAAGTGCTAATTATAATTCATTATCAGTTCATTATATATGTAAGTTCTTAGCATATTTAAAGCCTACTTATGCATGTAACTCAACAGCCACAGGAAGTTGGCAAGTCATTTTTGTTTCTCTGTGCTAGCCCACAAGATAACCCATTGGCTGTGTATCCTGGGTAAAAACTAATGTTTCTAACAGTAAAATTTTATGGGTTGTTTTAAAAGAGCTTACATTGTAGAGTGTGAAGAAATGTCTTTACACCTGATGGCCCATCCAAGAACAGAACACAGGAAATGTGCATGTCAGTCTGCGGTACAGCTGTGCTGAGTTCTTAACTCTCATTGAGCTTATTTTGGATGTGGTTTTTGCATTACGTTGTAATACAGTAATATCAGGAGTAATGCTATAGCAGGGGAAACAGTGATGGTTCTGGCATTGAGAGCATGCTTTCACACATGCTAATGAACTTGTTCATAATCTCAGAAGCATGACTAGGAGAAAACAGATGGCTTTCTGCTTCTTTCTGTATCTCTAAATGATCTCACTCTCCCTTTCTATCATTCCTGTTTTTTTTTTTTTTTTTTTGTAGCATACTGTTTGTTTTGGACACCTAACCTACAGGTTGAGTCCAAGCAATTTGGATCTGCTCTTGTCCTTCATGTTGCAACAGCTTTGCTCTGGTCATGTCTTATTTAATTGACCAGTAGCTTTGCTGAATAGTAATTTAGGTCTTCTCTGCAGACTGTACTTGCCTTTTATGTTGTGTTTTTGTATTTTGAAACAAAATGAAGGCAAAAAAGACCAACTAAAGTGGCTGTGTTAATACACTTGTGACATCCTAACATTTGCAAGGTTTTGTGCAAATAGTTTTTGCTAGAGTAATTGTTTTGAGTAATTTATTAGCCAGACTTCAAAGCAGCGCACTGGAATCTGCTATACTGTCTCCTTCAATCTTTTGGTGTTTTCAAATAATTTGGGAGGCCATATCACTTCATATGGGTCTTTTTTCCACGTGGCATTCTTGTACATAAATTAAGTCTGAAGTAGCGTGACTGAAGCATTTGTAGCTTTCTGTGAGTGTGCTTTTGTTTACGACTTTGTGTGTGGGAGCGAGACAGAGAGAGAAAGAGAAGTCACAAGTGGAGAACGTCTTTGTGAATTGAATTCCTGTTTTTGTAGCTTGCTTATGAGAGCACTGGAGTCTTGGTGTAACTGCATTGTTTCCGGATTGGATCTCTGCTGAGCTGTGTGAAATGAAGGAGAGAGCTGACTGTCCAGCTTGCTGACTGGTTTTGCTTTGCAGGGTTTCTGAGCACGACTGGAGCTGTGGACGAACAGCATAGCTAACAGTAAAGACCAGCAGTCTGGTTTGACATTTATCTGTTTTGTTTGTGTTGTCATACACCCTTTTGGGTTTAAAATTGGCAGTTGGGCTAAGACATCATGGGATTGGTTGAAGTGAGCTGTGAAATTCAATCCTATTCATGTCTTTCTGCAGAAGTGGGACATGCACTGTTACTCTTTAGAGTGTTATTCTTTGAAAAAAGAAGAAAAAAAAAAAGAAAAAAGAGTGACGACAAGCCTGAGCAACAAAACACAGTTCTGGCTTAAGAAGACTCAAATGCCTGGGAAAATATAAAGGTTTTCAAACTTGGTTTTTTAAAAAAAAGAAGAGAGAGATTTTAAATATCTGTTGATAAATAAATAAAAAATAGTAGCCCTGGGAGGTTGAAGGGCATTGTAGGGAGATCTTAAAGTGAAAATGTACCTAAAGCTTAATTTTTTCCCCCTCAAACTGTGGAAATGTCTTTGTCAGTTGAACAATTAATTAGACTAAACGCCTCACCTGAATTCATATATATAGTAAATATATATACTATAAAAAATTAAACCTTAGTTCATGTCCCTGAGCCCCTGGTGTCCCCTGTCTCTGAATATGATTTGAAACACTTGTTTTCCTTTAGTCTTTGGCTAAAATGTAATGATTTTTGCCTGCTTTGAAAACATTTCCTGACTTTTGAGTGCATCAATGTGCACCAGCAGATGGGACAAATAGTATTATTTGATAAAATCAGATTTCACCTCCCCTCCCAACACCCCCTTGAGAGAAACGCTCAGCTAGCTCAGATACCCTCCCTGATACTGTGGTTCATTCATAAAAATGCCCTGGTGCAACAGGAAAATGCATAATGACTTCTAATTCATGTTGAATTTAACCGTGTGACATTGCAGAATCAAATCTTCACTGATTTTGTTACAACCGCAGAGAACAGTATGATATTAATACATTGTAAACAGTCTGATACATTGTTTGGTATAAACTGTTGCTAATAACTAAATGAGCTGCAATGAGTGAAGATATCTTTTTCATTTACAAACAGTTTTAAACAATTTACTGAACACAGTAGCCTGAATCGTTAAAAAATCCAAAATTGTGAGAGATGGGGCTTTTAAAAATGTTTTACTTTAGCAGAGTTGGCAGGATGTGCAGCAGCAAGTACAGTTTGCTTTTGCTGTGTAACAAAGCCAAAACAATTCCAACTATTTTTCATGTTTATTCAGCAGTAACAATACTGACATCATTCTGCATGTCCAAAATGCATTTTCTTGTCCTTCCTTGTGCATCACTTCTACCTCTCTGTAAAGCAAACACCAAAACTCTCAAAAGCAAAGTGCAAAATAAAATTAATGAAATACTGAAAGGCACTTGCAGCCTAACTGAAAGCATATTTCTGTGGCTCTCAGAAAAACAGCCAGCATTCCCTGAACAGGTTTTTATATATATATATATATATATATTATATATATATATATATATATTGCTGCTGTTGGATGAAAACTTCATATCTTTAAAATGGTAACTTTACAGGAGAAGGAAAAAACAAACTTTACTTTTAAAGTAAGTCAATGAAACCACACTTTTTTTCTAAGTAATTTTAGGCCATTTCTTTTGGTCCATTCATCATGAAATTTACAGACAATGTAAAGAGCAACAGGCGTTTTCAAATCTGTCAAAAACAAAAAAAAATGACGAAAATGAAGATAAGAGGTTGTCTTCTGACAGCAGCGATATATACGAAATGTATTAAGTGAATAATGGCTCACACAGAAGCAACATGTTGAAATGTACACATTCAGGAAAATAAACTTTATAAAAATTAAATAGAATAAAATAATCTTTAGTTAGCTATGTTAGTTACTTGGAGCTTGCTAGTAGCGAATGTTAACTGTGCTAGCTGCTTGATTTTGATCTTGACAACACAAAGTAAATTAAGGTTGTTAGCTCACTACACTCATAAAAGTTCATAAAAGTTATGAAACTGTCACTGGGGCAGTACCCGTCTTGTCACTGGGGTGGTACCCTCAAGTGTACATCTCAGTACCTTTAGTCAGGGAACATAATTGTACCATAATCCACTGGAATTATATTTTCTAAGTTGTACTGACTCCACACCCCCCGTCTCGTCTCCAGGCTTTTATTTTACTGTTCTGTTACAAAACGTTAGGTTATGAAAAGATACAAATATGTACTTTTCACCTGGAAAGACGTATTTAAGGTACACAACTGGACTTTAAAATGACTGTTGTACCTTTGAGGGAACATTTACATTGTTTGTACCTTAATGAACAAAAAATGTACCAGAACCTTTATTTCTAACAGTGTATTAAACTTTCAATTTAAGATGATCTGGCTTTAACACTCAAAAAGAGGATAAAATCACACAGCATGGCTGCTATTTACAGGTTGCTGTGGGCTGTGATGCTAATAAAGCTGAACTGCCCCTCTCTTCAGTCTCTTCAGTGTCAGACGCTGAGGGTTCCACCTTAAATGGTGCTGCGGTTACATTCTGGTGCCTGTGCAGGCTGTAGCATTTAAGATGGAATGGAACATTCGATTAAGAAGCTGACGAATAGGAGGACACCTTAAGCCTTGTTTAACGATGAACAGCAACCATCCCGATTCCTTGAAAAGAGTATCCCCCTTACAGCTTGGAACAGCAACATTAATTTCCTGTGCACAGTCGGCCATTTTCTTTACTGCTGCGTTGTCTTTGTATGTACATTTTATGTTTGCGTTTGAGAAAGGAGACAACAGTGTTTTAGGTTCACAGTAGGTCAGTTCCATGTACTGAACTCCTCTTCTTATTAAACTACGCCAATGTAAATAGTTTTCAACTCTGTGGCACCTTTAAGTTGGAACTGTTGCTGAACCACAGATGGCCCTCCCCTTTTTGGTAACAGACAACCCCCCTACCCCCAGTCCCACCCCTGCCCTTGACCTAACAGCACTTCGTTTTACAGTCTAGTACAAGGCATTGACATAGTTGTTTAGTTGTTTCCCTTGTGTTTGCCACTCTGGTTTTATTCTCATTATGTCACCTGTGATAATAAAATGGTACATTGTGCAATCCTACCCAAAACTCTCCCATCACAAACTGGCAGTATGAACAGTGATTGATAAAGCCATTTTAACAATGACATTCTTTTGATAAGGCTTGAGCTGTCTTTTATTCCCTTGTGGCAATGTGCAGTGGAAAGGGCAACAACAATGAAAAGGGCATCGCAATGTTATTCATAGTTGTTAACGGGGAATTCCACACATTTTTCCAGTCTTCATAATTCAGTGGTTGAGATGTGAACAAAGTCATTCTGAGTGGTTTGATGTGATTCATTGTAGAGAAACTTGCTAAAGATTTCTTTACGTTGTTGATGGGAACTGTACAGCAAAAATAGACGTTTTGCTTACTGTCCAGAATGACCAGTAAACTTATACGCATCTGTGTTCTGTGTTTTTTTATATGTAATGTTGATAATAATGATAATATAATAATAATATAATAATAATAATGAT
Organism: Colossoma macropomum; assembly: GCF_904425465.1. Lineage (NCBI taxonomy): Eukaryota > Metazoa > Chordata > Actinopteri > Characiformes > Serrasalmidae > Colossoma > Colossoma macropomum. The sequence continues at coordinate 27,671,331 of NW_023494792.1, read as the reverse complement.
GATAATGGTATAAAATTGTTTCAGAATGAATGGATTTTAAAAAAATGATTTTTAGCCCAAAAGATTATGTTAAAGCAGTCTAAAACATTATCTCAGGCATCGGACAGCATATTTATAACCATTTTGTGTAATAGCTTCCTGTGAGGTAGCTTTAGAGGCATTAAACGAATCATACATCTGGTTCCCATCACCACCAATTTTACTTGGCAAGTTTCTCTTCTTAATGGTGATTTACATCAGACCATTTTGAATTACTTTGTTTCCATCCTAATGATTTAATTAAGCAGAAATTCTGAAAAATTAGTGGAATTCCCCTTTAAGGTTATTAAATGGCCAAGTGTTGATGGACAAAGGATTGATTGAATCTTGTGCTGATGATTAACCAGAGAGCCTTGGCTATTTTATGTTGTTTTTTTTCAGATAAAAGACTGTGACTGTGACTGTGACTTTGCTGCTGTATGAAATTCTAATGGGCTGCCATCAGTACCCTGTCTTAGGCGTTATGGGCAGATAACTGTGTTGTCTCAGAGAGACACTTTAAGCTGTGTTTTTGTATGAGCAGGCTTAAGCCATAATGCTCGTCCGCACCTTAGCTTGGCTAAGATTAGATCGGCAGAGGTAGCAGGCTGTGAGCTGAAAGTTATTCTGCCCTGTAGCTTTGGGCGAGAAACAGTGTGAGGGAAGTTCATGCTGTCCTTAAATTTAAGGTTTCGTTTTGGCTGGGTCTGCCTGAAAGGGTGGATTCCCTGTAGTAGAAAATGCTCTCTCAAGATAAGAGGAAGTTTTGCAGCTATCTTCAGTGTCACTGCATCCCTCTGAAGAACTGCGGAGCATTAGCGTTTATCCTTGCTCTCCTCACTCGTCCTGCGGAGGTCAGGTGCTGTTCATTGTCTACATGCACCTTTGTGTACAACATGGCTCTTTATGAGCTGTGTCTGTTTAAGTAATCGTCTGGACTGCTGTCCCAGTTGTGAATGGGGCTGATGAAGGGGGGAAGGGTACTGGAGAGGTGCAGGATTAGCAGCTATCGCTTTGTAAAACAACCATCCCCCTCTCTCTCTCCCTTTCAGGGCTGGGTGATTACGCTTATTGTAGTAGAGAATTAGAAATCGTGACTTTTCAGTACTGTGGTGAATGAATAAATGACTGTTTAACATTGAAAAAAAAAAAAGATGTTCTCCTGCTTCTCAATGTGCTGTGTTTCTGAAGAGATTCTTCAGCTCATGCCTTTGCCAAGTCTAACATTTTTATAATTTTACGGCTGCAACTATTAAATGTTTTTATTTTTGAATATTCTGTCAATTGTTATATTGAATATTTCTGCATTTTATAAGAATGAAAAAGCCTAATAGGGACTAAATATACTTTTAAAAACATTCTTCTTGTTGTTAGAATCATCATATTATTATTTATTTATTTATTATTATTATTATTATGTTGTGGTTTTACTATTGCATGAATTCTGTTTATTTTAGTATATATTTATGCAAATGAAATGGAATTGAAGTACTGCAAGGTAATGGAAAACATCACTGACAGACAGTTATTTATAATAGTAATGAACACAAATGCTTTGCTGGGGGATCCTGCCGAATCTGCCAGCACTGGTTGCTGGTGGCATCTAAAAGTTTCAGTAATGAGTGATTATGGGTGCAGTGGTACAGGGGGCCCACAGTTCGGTATGTATCACGTTTTTTTGCCATGATACAGGTACGGTTTCAGTATCTTTGTTTAAGAAAAACACATCAGCTTTTAAACAATAAACTCTCTTGTATAGACAAATAAAACTTTCCATTCAGAAAAATTGCAGCATGACTGACTAGGGCTGGTTTCTGTCGCTACTGCATGAACTCAAGGAGAGAAATACATTAAAATTAAAAGTACTTCTTAGCTTTGGCCATGATGTTTCATAGAGTTGGGGAATTAAGAGCTGAAAGATATGAGCTGAAAAAGGCTAAGACAGGAACGTTAGCTGACATAACTTGCCATTTGTCTGTTTGCCTAAAAGACTGACCTCTGGAGACGTGAGCACCACTGCACGTTGACTCGGAGTGCTGGGGCCGGCGTGCGTACCTCCTTTAAAAAGAAATTCCGATTTCAAATTTTGGACGCTGCGCAGTGCTGTCCTCTCTGTCCGTTAGCGCTCGCCATTGTCACGCTGGAGCTGTGGGTTTATTGGTTTTTAGTTTCCCCTCTCTCCTCCAGCTCGTATTTGCATGATAGGCACCAGGGAAGTTCTGATAGACTCCAGAGATGTTCTGTGGATCTGAATGTACAACGTGCATGTAGTCTGCAGCGCATTAAGGAAATAAGGAGTAAGGTAAATAACAGGCATATTGGTTCACATGTGCGGACGGTTCGACAGTGTACTGTGCACTGTTGCATTGCTATGAGCGATGTAGGAGAGCAGAGGAAGTCCAAGCGAGTGATCAAGGTATTTAAGCCACTAGAAAACGCTTTTCACCAGAGCACAGCCACGTCGGCTTTAAGGCTTGGTGCAGTCTAAAGACATTTTCCTGCTGCTCCCAACAGCCAACTAGCCAGCATACTCTCTTTTACTATTGAGAATAAACACAACTGAAATCATGGAAGCTCGCTAGCAGTCCAAAGTAGTAGCATTTATGTTGACATCACTACATGTATGTAGACAAAACTGATGCTGTCTCCACATCTCCTATATGTCTGTAGCTGGAAATGTGCGCTACTGATGACTAAATAAACTTTTTTTTTCCTGTGGAAGTAAACCACTGTTGAATTTTGTGGTTTCATAAAAATAAGTGCTGATTATTTGAATTTGTTTCCTTTTTTAAAAAAGTATTTTAATTATTGAATTTATTGAATATTATCAAATATTTTTGCAGCCCTAGTGTTGTTTAAAGTAAAAGCACACAGAATACTCTAACGGTATCCATTTAGTCTCATCAGTGTCAAAAACTAGTCGAGGGGTGCTAAAGTGCTCACACGAAGTTCATCAGATAGAAGTATAAGCACAGAGAATATATCATTTTAAAAAAAATGGCGTTGAGAGAAAACCAGCACACAGTGTCAGTCATCCAGCCATGCAGTACAAAAACAAAACCACAGTTCTCTACAGAGCTGTGTTATAAATGACTTTTCCCCCTAAGAACATCTCCCTCCCTGACTGAAGCCTGTTTTGCCTGTTTTGTTGTGTTTTTTGTGTTTGACAGTTATGCTATTGGACATTTTTTCTTCTGTATTGCTTTTTATAGTCTGCTATTTTTGTCCATGACCATATTAAGCACATGATGACAAATAAGACACGCATCAAAATACAGCATTAACCAGTACAGTTTAGGTTCAGAAAGGTTAAGAAAGTAGCAGATTATTTGTGGTTACTTCATTAATCGTTGGTGCTTAAGTCTTAATTGGATAGAAATTATTAAGTGTTATGTTGTTCTGCATCCTCTGCTCTGCTCTGTCTCTGTGGAGCTCTGTCTGGTGGAAAAGGGAGAAAAATGGTTCCTAGAGTTCCAACATGATCACAATTCATGTATGGATCTGCTAACACAGATCATTTTCACACCTCTTCCACTTCTGACAAGTTCCAGAAGATTCAGCTTCACACTTGGCAGGTGTGACATGCTCATCTGAGTGAATGTAGGGAAATGATCAGTCACAGTTCTGTGGAAATGTAAACCAGTTCTTCTCCTTTGTCCTGTTAGGCTGTAGTAAACCAGGACAAATGGCACCCCCCTCGGGCTGCTGCCAGTCCATAATGGACACAAATCAAGGATCTTTGGTAAAGAATGCAATAGCACTCAGTTCCAGCTTTGTTCTTGACACATTTTAAGTTTAGACAGTGTTTTGTGTGTCCATGTTTTATTGAAAAAAGGGGTTTAAATAGTTTAATTTTTTTTATATTTAATAGTCAATGTAACCTCATTGTCGGCAGTAACCCTAGCCAAATGCTTTTGACCCGCCAACCTGCCTGGTGGTTCTTAGGTATTTTGGCCCATTCACATGTGCAATAGATTACAAAACCAAAGAGTTACATTTTTGGGATTTCTTGCCAAACTATTACTTATTATTTTGACTTGGATGAAGATCAGATCACATTACAGAAGCTAACTCTGAAGGGTTAACTAGATTTCTCTCAGAGCACATTCAGATTTCAGCGTTTATTTATTATTTTTTTGTTTTGTTTTTTTTTTTTTAACACAAATTTAATTGTCCCCTCTTTTCTTTCTAGGTGACATGGAGAAACCGAAGGTAAACTCAGAGGAGTTGTTGCTTAAAAAAGTGAAGAAGAAAAAGAAAAAGAAACACAAAGAAGGGGAGAAACGGAAGCGTCCGAAGATGTACAGCAAGTCCAGCCAGACACTGTGTTCGGCCCTGCTGAGCCCGGACCTCCCGGGCCTGCTGTCCAAATCCGAGGCAGAATTCAAATCCCCTCTTCCTGTCTCTAATGCCCTCGCCCTCTCCTCCACAACTGTCGGTGCCAAGCAGGACAAGAACTGCTGCTCCAAGTCTGGTTCCGGAGCTGGGGATACTGGCTCCACGAAGCACTCCAGGCTACCAGGGCTGGATGGTCTGGAATTTGGCCGCTTCGTCCACGTGGAGCAGCAGCCGAACGGTGGTGCGCTGGTGCTGCACGCGTACAGCCGGGAGCTCTCTGTCCTGTCTCCAGAGGAGATGCAGAGGTTTGCGCAGGAGTTTGTAACGTTAGCGTTCTGCGAAGACGAGAACAACGCAGCGCACTACGTCATGGGCATCATCCACGGAGCCGCTTCCTACCTCCCTGACTTCCTGGAATATTTCTCCTTAAAGTTCCCAAACTCGCCTGTCAAAATGGAGATCCTGGGGAAGAAGGACATCGAGACAACTACTATGGCAAACTTTCATGCTCAGGTGAGTCGATAGCTTTGGTTTTGTCTCGTTTCAAGGCATTGGCTACTGCATATCACAAAATCAGCACTGACGCCAGCAGCATGAAGAAACTTTTTCAGAGTATCCAGATCAGCTGTCTTTGATAAGACCAGAGGCTTAGTTGCAGTTGTTGGATGAATTCCTAACTGAATGGCTGACTTGATCTTGAGAACAGTCTCATAATTGTCGTCTTCACTATCTGGGGAGGCCTCTATGCAGAATGGGAGGTAGATAATTTTTCTCTTCTTTTACTGAAATCTAATCTGTATCTCTTGTACAGAGAATTGAAGGTGGGCAAAGTGTGGTATAATCAAATATCAGTAGTTTCCCAGGACTACTGAGTTTGCCTCATATAGCAAAAAGGCTGAGACATCCTCTGGAATGGAAATATCATCACATTCAATTGACATTTAGATCTATGGTGTAATGCAAATTTGAATCCAGTCCGTGGCAGTGGAGAGACCCAGACTTAAATCTGTTTAAAGATGATTGTATTTTAAAAAATCACTGCATGTGGCACAGACCTGCAACCATCAACGTTTATTTCTGTGTCCGAGGAAGCTCGTTTTGCCTTTCTGAATCGCAGCCAAAAGATTATTGATCCTGGAGTTGCAAGGTATAACATTGAGACATTTTGTATTGATTTGGCAGCAGATTAAAAAATCTACCATCCCAGTCCAGCTGGGAAAAACTAAAACAGGTGTAATAAATTGAATTAGTAGTCCTTTATTTATTATTTGTTTTCTGAAGTTCCCCCACTGTCCTAAGCAACAGGCACCCTATTGTTATATCTTGTTGTCTGTGCTCCGTTTAAAAATGTTGATTTAGTGTGTGATAGACATTTCCCACAGACATGCCCAGTGTACTAAATGTAAAATATCAAAAGTAAACAAAATAGTTCTCAGTGAAGGTACATTTGTCTTTGCCATATTTACGTTGTAAACTTTTTCACGTTTCGGTTTTACTTGGGCTGTTGGCGTATTGTGGATGTTGCCAAAATAAATTACCCTTTACCTTAAATTTTCTTGTATTTTAGCTCTTCCCCTGAGGTCCACTTATTACATTTGTATTGTTTTGTGTACCGAAAATAATTATAATTAATTTTTATGGGACTGTTGTCCAACCTCACTTTAGCCTTTAGAATTAAACAGGCTGTTTTTGTTGCTTATGCCTTTCAGACTTTGAGAAAAGATATATGAGCTCTGTTCTGATTGACTGACTTGTATTGTGCCTCATTCTGAAAATGAGGACTTAAACACTCGTTATAACCTCAGTGTGAATGGGCGGCTCAAACCTGCTGTAGGCTAAACAGGTGGATATATATGTAAATGTTTTGGTCTTTGTAACATGAAAACAGTGAAATCAAAACAAGCTGTTTTTGCAGCTTTGTTTCCGTGTATAGACTGCATGGTCTGGGGTGTGAATGGTGCATTTTGAAACTTTGGCTGTGTTTACATACTATTTCAAACACTTTTACTTCATAAAAGTGAGCAAAGTTCAGTCTTCCATGATGTGGGACCTTTAAGGGTGGCCTTAAAAGTCTTGAAGTCTGCTACTTGATGTCCTCTTGACCTCCCAGCCGAGAGTGGGTTTAAATACTGATCAGGAGAATCCCTCTCACTCATGTCCTGCCGTCTGTTTTAAGACAGGGAGTTCACCACACGTCCAATCCCCTCTCCACACATTAGCTCTTTCTGTAGTTTCATACCCACACGCGCTCTCCCCGCTCTGTCATTAATAGTAACTTGCCCTCCATAAAACGCCAGGCCAGCAGTATCTCGCTGCACCAAGCAGATACTCCTGTGCATGTCTGTGCCTGAGTGTATCTGTGACTGAGTTTGTGTTAGCTGTTTAATTACCACTCAAAACAAGAACACTAGAAACAAAAGTCGTACCAAAACTAGCGGAAGAAAGTAACACTAAATATAGACTTGACAATGTGTCAAATTTACAGGACACTGGTGAAAGGACATATGGTTTCACCTTAAACCTTATGCGGACTAAAAAGAATATATGATGAAGAATAAAACTAAAGAGTGGCAAAATATTTGCACGTGTAGGGTACAGAGCAGAAATACACTCATCTTAGACCTCTAGGACTGCATACTAATAATTGTCCTGTTTTGTTTTACTCAAAGTTAGCCTGTGGACAGCGTACTGGCCAATACATTTTAGAAATTGTTTTGGTTACTAGCTGTGTTCAGAAATATAACACTTAGGTTGAAAGGCATCTGTTGGTCTTTCTTATAGTTGTTTTCACAATATTATAAGCCCTCATTATATTCAATATGGGGAGACGAAGTATTCAGACACATTGGTTTTTGTTATTTAATCTCCTTGTAGTGCATATATCCACTTCAGATTTACGCACAATGTCTTTTGACTTTCGACTCTATACTTAAATACAAACGAAAAACTATGTAGGAATAAACGAAGATATACTAACAAAAAGAAAACCAAAATTAACGGGGGCCGGAGGACGCCATTTGGTCACCACAGATTAATAATGTGACTTTGTTGCAGAGCTGTCATTGACAGCTTTGAGTTGTGTATGGTAAGACATAACATGCTTGTTACAGCATTGTGGTTTAATTAATTTATTTGTTTAATTAGGAAGCCACTTACCTTCACCAAGATTGCATTAAGTGTTCCTAACCAACTGCAGTGTCTTTTATAGTTATATCAGGTGCATGAGAGCATTTTTGCAAGATTAATGTCTAAAATTTGTTTAATGTGACTTTTGCATGTACATTTTTGTTTTTTTTTTTTAGTGTAATGTCTGACTGCTGTTTTCCATCTGTCAGTTGAGTTTTTTTCTTTTACACCTGTCTTCACAGTACGTTTTTATTTTGTTCATATGTAAAAGTACTAAATGAAAAGACTGTTATTGTTATTAAAGATGATATTGGTGACAGTTTTGGTAAGTTTAACCACAAATCAAGTGTTATTTTAACGTTGTTAAACTAATACATTCAAATGTACACACAATCCTACCAGATGTGAGTTTGATCATACAGATTCGCCAAAGATTAAATTAAAAAACAAAACTGTTGGTGAAATTTGTGTGCACTCGTTTTTCAGTCAGATTTGCCCCCACACATATTGGATGAATTTGAAGTGGATATATATACACGTATTAGAGCTGGGCGATATGGCCAAAAACGTTATCACGATAAACAAAATTCATATCGTTCGATATCGATACACATCGCGATAAATGTCAAATCATGATTTTTTTCATGTTTGAAGGCTGATTTTGCTCCTGGGTGGTTAACTGTGGTTTTAAACTAATCACTTATGGTCCGATCATGACAAACACTCGGCAAACAGTGGAACATTTCACCAATCTGTCTTGGGGCAGTGGGAGAAAGTGTCTGAGCTGTTTTTATCAGCTGGAAAAGCACAGCTGCAATTTTTGTAATAGTCATAATTTAAAAAAGAAAACAGATTATTTTAGCTGTCTGGTGACGAGCGCTCGGCTATCCTGTTACAGATGCTAAACAAGTGGCCAACAACAGTGCTAAACTCTTTAGTTTCTCAACAACGACAACTCGGTTCGGGAGGTCACTGCTGTCACTCCTACCACATCCATGTCAGAGCATATCACAGTATTCGGACACCAGCTAGACGGCTGGATTTCTCTATGCTATCGTAGTAGTTTAAGGGGTGAACCGCAGTATATCTGACGCTCGCTGTGTAAAAGCATTATCTGCAGTGTGAATCTCTCACACCAGTCACAGAGTCCTCCTTTCAGGTATGTTTAAACTGAAAGCGGTGATTTTGTGTCTTGTTTGATCTACAGTATCATCAATTCACCATGTTGTGCCGGAGCGCCGGAGCGCTGCTTCAAGTTAGCCAGCAGCTAAAAACAGCTAGCCTGGAAAGCTAACCTAGCACTCTCCCGCTCTCCAATGCCTCACAGCTTCCTCAGTTTACTTTCGAACATGAACTCACTTCTTTCTTTCACTTTCGTTGCTCGAGAATGCACTAATATTAAAATATGATGGTTTGGCGCTGTAACACGGCCCTGTAGACGTGATTTAACACCACTAAAGTTGTTAGGATGCACGGAAAGAGGTGAGTTCACTGTAGGTCAGTACAGTTACACCACTGACCTCGTCACTCACACTCGGTCACAGGAGAACAGATCACCGGTCGCTCCGCTCAGACAGGGACTGTATAACTCCGCGTTTCAGCCGTTGCTAAAGTATATTTGGCGACCCTTTTTTTACTCGTGGCCCCCTCCCTCTCTAATCAAGTCGAAAAATTCGGAAGTGCGCCCTCTCCTGGCGACAGCGGAGTAGTGTCGCTTTCCTTGCGGTAGAAAACGCCACCAGGGCCTTTCGCTAAAACGTGGAAGTGTGAGAGTGGTGTATTATATCGAACATTTATCAAACCTGTCTTATCGCTCTATCAAGGAAAAGTTATCACGATGCTTATCGTTATCGTTTTATCGCCCAGCCCTAACACGTATATGGAAGTATAATAAATAGCAAACAACAAAAGTGTCTGAATACTACACTGTAGGCTGTGCTGGGCTTTAGTATCTGCATCAGTGACCATGTTGTACCATGTTTACTGTGATAGTAAAATAGGAGTAACGATACTCACCTCTTAACAGGCAGAATGAAAAATTCTATGTTTTAATTTACACCTCTGATGTGCTTACGTTAAATAAGAACGTATTGAGTGATACCAGTAGTTTTCTTCTTGATAACAGTGGGACTGTATTTGTAAATATGTCTTCTGTCCTTTGAGCATCGTGCAACATTGAGTTATGCAGATAATGTTGGTATGAATTTGCTGTCAAATGTGCCAAATATCTAAATGTTTCAGATTGTGATAGTTGGTGTTAGATTTGCAGAACTCCTGCTGCGTTGATAAACGTGTCTGTATTGTGAGCGTAATTGTGTGTGGTGCTCATGCTCAAGTGATGTAAAGCATCAGCGGATGAGTCAGCCTTCTGGGCATTTATAGCCTGGACACGACTCCGGTGATGTCATCCAGTAGCTTTAAAACAATCCCACAATGCCTTTATCGCTCCTCTCATACCATCTGACCCTCAAGTGTCACCACACAAATAGCTGCACAGTAGAAAAGCCATGATGAGCTTTGAGTCATAAATTCTTTATAGAAATCAGCTCGATATTTCCATACATGTGCAGCTCTATTCATATTAGTATACTGATATAACAGCTAACCAGGCTGAAAAGGAAACAACGATTCTCTCCTTCAGTTGTGTTAGTAAATCCTGCAGCGCTAAACTGGTAAACGGGTGAAAAAGCTCCTCTGGTAGGTGTAATAATGACATTGCAAGGACGCAACGTGTACATTTTGCGCATGCATGCATTTCATGCACAGTGGTGGGCTTTGGCATTAGTGTGAAAATGATCTCCCCTGCTGCCTGTAGGGCTGACAGTTCCTCTAGTCTAGATAACTCACTCTCATGGCACTGCTGTAATGATGGTGTAGAAGAAAAAAACAACGGATAACTGGGAAGCTGGTTTAGATCTGTATGTTCATTAGTAAGACTTAATGTGCGTCTGTGTGTTCTTTTTCTCTCAGTCTTTTTCTCGCTGTCTTTGCCTCAAGTTCATGCGTTCACAAAACCCGGGGAATCTGTGTTGTTTCCTAGCAACGCTTGTTTTTATCCCTGAAAATGGAGGGAGTTGGAGAGGGGGAGGGAAAGAGGAAGTGAGAAGAAACATGTGAAAATGCAGCGTTTTGAAGTTCAGCAGATGATGGCCAGACCTCCTCTCCTCTTTCCACCGCACAATTTCCTTACGCTTTTTGTTGCTGCATAAAGAGTCTTTCTCTCTCTTTCCTTTCCAAGTGTCTGTTGTAATATAGGCTCCAAGACTCAGAGATTAAGCTTATAATATTGTCTGTCTCTCTCTCTCTCTCTCTTTCTTTTTCTCTTTCTTTCTCTTTCTCTCTCTCTCTCTCTCTCTCTCTCTCTCTCTCTCTCTCTCTCTCTTCTCTCTCTTTCTCTCTCTCTCTTTCTGTCACTGGCACTAAATAACTGAATTATGAACGGACTCTGGGAATGATCTGGTGCATCTGTTTCACTCCAGTTCTTATCCTCACTCTCTGGAACTTTATTTACCAAAGCCGAGCGGTTATCCAAGCCAAAACTCATTCAGCAGGCCTTCAGTAGACTGTACAGTAAAACTGCTCTCTCACTGGAATGTTGTGTTCAGAGGAATTATAAGTAAATTCACAAGCTCTTGACTTCAAGATCATTTGTGGAGTTTAATTGCCCAATTTCCCGCACTGAAAATTTAATCCGACTCTTATTTTCTCATTGCCTTTTAATGTTGCACTTTCTGAAGGTGTTTGAAAAATAAATAATTCAGGCTGTTCGTCCACCTTCCCTTATTTTTCAGTATTACCCATCCCTGTAGCGCCAAACAGTGCATCACTGATTTCTACTGATCTATGTAATAGTATTTCATTTGTAACATCTAAGCAGGTGACGACACTGAAAAATTAAAATAAAACAAACAAACAAAAAATCCTCAGAAGATAAAGATGTTTGTAAGCTCTGAAATAAAAAAACAAATTTCCGTTTTAATATTATATATTAATTTCATGTCTCTGGTAGTGCAACAGAAAAAAACCTTGCACTCTTTTTCCTTACTAAAGCCAAGCTTTAAATATAGGCTGAGGTGTTAGAGTTGATATGGCAGAATTACGTTCCAGTTAATGCTGTGATTTCTGTAGGAGTCAATGTTGTGCTGCTTTCAGAGAGAAACATCTGGCCTTGTTTACTAGCCATCATATCAGTAACTGGGTGCAGCAGGAAGATGACGAGCAGTGTGGTAGAAACAGGCTGAAGAATCGGGCAGCAGGTGGGTGCCGTCAGTCAGGCATGATACAGGCACACGCACATACAACCAGAATAGGAGTGTACTCTTTGTGTGAATGTACAGTTGGTGGTGACTGTAGTAAATGAGCAGGGCAGTGAGTTCAGCGTCCAGTCATTTGGAAAACGTTCTCAGCTCAGTGCTGTAGGAAAGTGCATCAGGTTGACACCCTGTTATGGTCTGGCTGCTGTGCAGGGCAGTGTTTGAGTATTTGTCCACTTTTTACGTTCCTGACTAAGTTTGGATGCGAATTCCAGTCGCCATAAGGATACCCTGGAAAGTGGACAACAGAGTATTCAGATATTTTAAGTAAGGATGCGAAGTGATACCTGAAGCATGTCAGCATCAACAGATATTTGCTTCAAAAATAAATATTGACGGGTGTTTAGAACTGATATTTTTAAACTAATATTTGGTTATGTGTTTAGTAATGAAGGGCTACTGTGCTAAAATTTCTGTGTTTTATTCGTTTGTTTGCTTTTTGTAACCCTACAGAAATAAATAGTGCTAATGCTAAACTCCTTAATGCTAATCCAAGCACATTTGTTCCCAATATATTTATATTTTATAAATGTTTATGTATCAACAAACAGATATGTACGAGAAAATTATTGGATATCAGCACGATTCCTATGTTGCTGCATGCCTAATTTGAACATAAGTTTCAAACCATAGAGATTGAAAATGTTTAAAGGAGGCTTCAAACTTTGTAGTCAGTACTGAATCACACTTATTCGTCAGGACGAAGTTGACAGGAAAGTTACGGTCCTGGCTAGTGACATGATTTAGTTTTGCCTGTTAATGACCAATAAATATTTTTTTCATAATTTAAAATATATTTTAAATAATTAAGCCTGGCATGTCATCATATGGCAACATTTTAATACAAAAATGTTATAGTTTGCTTTGTAAGTAGCATTTGACTCAAGTGAGGGCAGAATGTGCTCCAGTCTCACATTATTATGAAAAGCTATCTAAGTATCATTGGGAAAAATTAAGCTATAGAGCAGTAACATACCGGCTGTAATTTGGGCATGATTTGATGCCTGGCTGTAATATGGTCACAGAACTAATAGATAGTCAATAGGTGTAGTCAGATGTGAAAAATTGGGGAGGGGTTATTTTCTTTCCTGTTGGGGGCCCTCCTCCATGTAACAACATATGGGTTGTTCCTTCATGATAATGTGTAGGTCCTTGTGTGTCTCATCAATGGTGACGTTGCTGAGCATTTACGGAATTTAATCCACTAGGGTTCTGTCAACCCACATCCTGTGACCGGCGTGTAGAAAATATTAGGGAACTGTTTCGGCTCCCTGTTGAATGGGAGTGCAGGTTTTGGTACACAATGGCTTGAATTCTGCAAGGAAGGCTGGTTACTGGAGAAATTTTCTTGGGAATTGAATAGAGTGGTATTTGCTTTTGTGATGGTTTTTGTTGCTTGTTTGTCTGCAGAACGGCCCATGTAGTCCAAAGGCTCTTACAAATGGTGATAACTAAGCAATAGCAAAGCCACTAGCAACTGCATCAAGAAGACACTATTTTAATACATAAATATGTCTCAGAATTATTGGATATTAAAAAAAATCAGTACCTTTCTTTAAAGTTAGGGATGATATTATCAGAATCACATCTGTATCGGCAAATATTTGCTAAAAGGAAAAGAAGGCATTGATTGGATGTTTAAATTTGACATATTTCAAACTGCCTACAATGAACTTTTTGTACTTGGAAAGAGCAAAATGTTTAGTTGACTCTGAACTACTGCACTAAAAGTTCTGTCCACTGCCGTTGTAAACCTCTTTTAAACCTCTTTCTCTGTAGGGCCAATCCAGGTTCTACATTTTATAAATGGTTATGTATTAGCACAGGCACATATGTATATTAAAGATATCCTTATTTTTCTCCCCATTCGATGCATCCCCAGTTTAAAGTTTGTTTTCTGTCTAAGGGTATTTGTACCAACATGTTGTTATGGTAGTGGCTTAAGGCATCTGTGAGGCATTGTCCACTAAAATGCAACAGTGCGGGTTAATACGCGCGCACAAACTGCACTGTTATTTTCCTAATAATTATACATTTCTAAAACCTGCTTATTGCGCTGCAGTCTACACGCATGTTGTACATTTCAGATCCACAGAATAGCTCTGGAGCCTCTCAGAATTCCCTGGAGCCTATCAGCGCTCTGTGTGCAAGTATGAGCTGGAGAAGAGAGGAGGAACTAAAATCAAACAATCCCTGAGCTCCAACATGACAATGGCGAGTGTTAGCGAGACAGAAGTTAAGGCTGCCACGCAACGAACACACCGCGTCACGTCACACAGTGTCCAAAAATTCGAAGTTTTTGTTGTTCAGTGAAGTTAATGAGTTGATGCGCAGCATTGCTTGTGACCAGAGCAGCCAGAATAGTAAAAAAGTCTAGGACAGTAAAAAGGCTAAGTAACGTTAGTTGAGATACCTTACCCGTTACCTGAGGTAAACTTCTCTGTTTACCTTTGTCAAAGCTAAGAGGCACTTTTCATTGTAGTGTATTTCTCTCCTTGATTTCGTACGGTAGAGACAGAAGCCATGTCTAGTCAGTCATGCTGCTATTTGTCTGAATGGGAAGTTTTATTTGGCTTTAGGCAAAAAACGAAACCATGCTGTTGCCATGGCCCAGAAAGCGTGATACAAACCAAACCATGGGCCCACTGTACCGTTGCATCCCTATTGTCCACAGGGAGCTTTTTTAGGACCAAAAGCGCATACATCCATTTTTTGAGTCCCTGCCTCGTTTATTTTATTTAAACAAAAAAAGCTTATACGTACCTCAAGAAGGGGTGCTAATTTTAGTTGTGGTTCTGTTTATCCCAGTGATATTCTGTTGCCTAAAATATGAAGCTACTGCCCAAGTGCTTTTCTGTTTTACTGCTCTCTCGACTATTTCTTGCAGGCTTTCTCTCTCAGTCATTCTCTCTTCCCCTGTGTGCAGCTGTGTTCAAAAAGCCCTCTGGCCAGAATGAGAAGAATTCACCCTTTAGCCTACAGAAGAGCAAAATTGAAGCAAAGAAAAGAAAGAATAAAGATGACGTAGTGGGCTTCTATGCCTCCATCTGGAGAATGCAGATGGTACCGTCTGCCCAGAGGACTGCTCTGCTTTTAACTTTCTTTTCTGTTCATAATTAAGACAACAATACTGAGTTACAGAAAAATGGCCAGTACGAAACCACGCAGTCAACAGGCTCGGGGAAATCCCTCAGTCAGCTGTGTCTGTTCTCTCGACTATATGACCTGTAATCACTTCCTGGCCTGCGTTAAGCTTGTTCAAATTAAACATAACTAAAGCACTTCAGTTGTGTTTAGAATATTAAAATTATAATTGAATATATTGGACCCACTGTGTTTTGAAAGGTCACAGTTATGCATTATGCAAACTTTTCTTTTTCATTCACCACCAGTGGAAGGGCATTATGCAAGTTCTCATTTTATATTTCACGCGTTTTTTTTTTGCACTCGTCCTCCATTTCTGTGCGTCTTTTTTTTCATTGTGTTTTAGGCCCAAATCTCCTGATGGTTTCTGTGCCACCCAACTTCAAATGATCCACCACAGTCTTCTATATATGTGGTTGTTTTATTATTATTATTTTTTTTGAATTTTCCTGTTCTGCTGGTGCTTTTTCACCCTTCTCTGTTGTGAAAAGGTTGTTAAAGATTGCATTATGCAGACAGGCTGTATATTTTTAATAACTGTGCAGTTACTCCTACAAACCCGGTCTCTCAGAATGTAAGGGAAGCAGTCTGTACTTGCTATTTTCGTTAATGACAGACTGCGGGCTGTTACTGTAGCGCTCTCTTTAAATCTGTAATAAATGGGAGATTAGTGGGAGACATAAGCAACAGTATATTTATTTTAAAAATACATTTATTATAAAAATATTTTAAACCTTTTACCTCAAAGCTGTGACAAAATGTTTGTAAATGCTTTAGAAGTACATGTATTTCTACACATACTGTTCTTCTAACATGATACAACGTTAACTTCTAAAACGATAAAAATTATAATAAAGACTGATTGAATAAACACACACAGCAGTCTCCTGCCCTGCCTAGGAGTCATTGTCCTGAAAACATCAGTACAATGCTGTGTTGTCAAAACTACAAAGAACTCTCGATTGAGAGCTCTGCAGCCGTTTCTTGCTGCCTTATCAGAAGAAAAAAAACTGACTAAGAATGGTGTTAATGGGGGTTACCATGGGGGAATCCCCTGTTCTCCATAACAGTGGAAACATTGGGCAGGTTTTTAGGAGTTTTATGCAAAAACAAATAAACAAAAAATGTTTTATGTGAGGGATTTGATGCAAAAAATATTTTAACGCTATGAAATGTTTGCTCATGTAGGAAGGTAATATGTTAAAAATATCAATTAAACTTTTTATCTGCTTTCAGGATATGAAGAATGTTTTTAGCAGATACATAGGACTTACAAAGTGCCCAATATTAAGTATTCTCTGTATATTCTGTCTATTTTTTGTCATTATGCATATGCAGGTAGTGGAAAAATCAGGGAACCCTAATAAAGGCTACATAGTTTGTAAGCTGTGATTATGTCAAACAGTCTTTTTTTTTATTAGACAAAGTCAACTTCAGTTAAAATACAAGCCTAAAGTGAAGAGGGTCATGTGTATACTCACACAAATGAATTGAATTATGTGTAGAGTTAAGCAAAGCTACATGTTCTTCACCAGACTGGAAAAAAATTGTTAGTCTACATGCTAAAAAATAAGAATTCGCTGCAAAGCTAACAAATAAACAAACATTACTCGGCACTGCCCTCTAAACATGTCAGAGCACAGAGTTAGACGTTTGAACTTTTTTGTTTTCGTAAGCCCTGTAATGTCTCAATAAATACATTTACAAAGCATTTATTTGCCTCAACGCACAGTTAACATTTTGTTTTTTTGCAGCATTGTATGACCGTGGAAAATGGTTGCAGTCTTATAACTGTGATCGTCTCAAGTAATTGTGTTTAAGCGATTATGTAGTAATTTTGACAGACCTAGTGTTGGTATATTTAATGGTTGTCTGTTGTACACTGCAAGAGCAGAATGTTTAGGCAATGCTGTTTAGGCATTTCATTCATTTGCTATTTTCCCATTTCATTTTTGATCCTATAGGGAAAAAGAGCTATCTACTATTCTGTAATACTAACCCAGGGTGGATATATACATTTAAGTATCGAATTAGTATAGCAGATATGTTTGTGATAGATAGCATTGACCATCTTTTAGCTTATTTTTCCTTTCATTACTTACATAATACATATAAAGTCAGCAGAAACCAGGTATTTCCAAAGGGTTTGCTAACTTATTCTCATTACTGTATTTGTAAGCAGGTTGGTATGTATAGTGTGATGATGTCTGTGAAATAAATATTTTCCTTTTTGTCATTTAGGCAATTAAGTGGCATTTTCTTATTTTCAAGCAGAGAATAGGAGTCTTAGAACTTTAAAGCAACTCTTTGGCTGTTGATATTTGTGTTTTGAAATCATTGTAAACAGTGTCTGGAAAGTATCCTACCTCTATCTTTTCTTTATTAGCATCCCAGTTAGCTGCTGCTTCTACAGCAGCTATTATTGCTGTAGTCCACAACAACAGATCATAAAACAACAACAAATAGGCAGAATGAGAAGAAAAGGAAAAAGAAAAATGTAAAACAAAAATAATGTAATATAAGATTAAGGGAATTAATAGGACGTACAAAACAAAACATAACATCAATAAATAAAATAACAATTTGCTCAGTAAAGACCAACATATAAACATAAAGTGATTTAGCACCATTCACCACAATGACCATGAATCATTCTTTTTACAAAAATACATGAGTAGTCGTGGTCCATGCTATGAAGAGAGTCATTGTAGGATAAGAGCAGGATTATTGAGATGAAAACTGGGCGCACAGTACATATCAATAATTTCTAGAAAGCAAAGCTTGGAGTCTCTTTACATCTCTTTAGCAAAAGTTATCTCTCCAGTCGTTTGTATTCTTATGTTTGCATATTCTGAACTCCCTGTGTAGACCTGCCTGGTAGGTTACCATGTAACCTGACATGATCAACACCCTTCTCATCCTCAGGGTTTGAAAATACGTTCACAGGGACACACTAGAGCACACGCACATGCACTTCTGTGATGGCCCTGCTGGCTGTAAATATGTAAGCTGTGCCTGTGGAAAGAAGACAGGATTACTGGCTCAGCAAGATGAGGAACAAGAGTAGGGAAGAGAAAGGGGGAAAGGAGAGGTTGAGACGCAGGGAGGGAGCGAGAGAATGAGAGCAGTGGAGTACAAAGAGGCGTCGCTCCCCTGGGAGAAGCCGCTCACAGCTCAGAGAGAGAGGGAGAGAGAGAGAGAGAGAGAGATTCTGACCTTGAAAAGCAGTGTGCAAAACATGTCCTTCTGGTTTAGCAAGCTTTGCACGCACACGTGCACACACACAAAGGCTTTGGTTTATGGAGGTGATCTTAGCAGTACCTTGGGAGCTTTTTCTCGCTCTTTGATAATTTTCCATTACTGCACTTCTTTTTCTGTCTGTTTTCTGTAAGTAAATTCTCATTTGTCCATTTCATAATTAGGTCATATGAATTTGGCTCCTTGCTTCACTTCCTTCAAAAACAGAAATAAATAAATACTGCTTCTACCAAGATGGCACAGTCAGTTTTTAGAGCGATAATATTCATAAAAAATAAATATTAATTATTATAAATAATTACATTAAAAAGTTATTTAAATGCATAAAAATTAATATGAATACCACTGAAACGCAAAAGTATATAGGGAGGTCAGGGTGGTATAGCGCTTATTTACCCTTTTGTGATGGAACATTGTGCAAAATTGTTTGTTTTTCCAGTTGCATGGCAAGCAAGTTTTTACCAATCAGCAAATGGACAGGAGATATTTGCATGTGCAATTGCTTTGCTCATTATAAATATTTATTTTAAAGCAGTGAATGACTTCTAGCTGTAGCTTTTAGATGTAAAGCACCTCATGGACCTGGCTTGTAACTCACTCACATTTAGCAAGGTGAGTATTCTCCACAAGGGGGCACGGTTAACACTTCTTAACTTTTACTGCTTGAGGAGGAATTTCGTGACTATTTGAGAATTTCTACACAATAAAATCATGGTGATGTAAACAAAGTAATTCAGAGTATTTTGATGCTCCATCCTACAGTGGTTAAATTAAACTAGAGTTTAATGCTCATAAAAGCTACCTTAAATTATCACAGAGAGATACGTGCAGGGCATATATATATATATATATATATATATATAAGAATGTAGGTTTACTGGTCGTGTGTAAGTAAAATGAATATATATCGTAACCCCTGTAAATAATTATTGACAAAAGTTGTTAAGTTTCTCTACACTGACCCATTCCGCATCAAACCACTCTGAATGGCTGTTTACGTCTAAATAGGTGAATTGTGTAAAAAATTTGAAATGTTTGGTCATTTTTAGGTTACATCTACAGAAGTGTGCAGTGCTTTCTTTAAGGCATGTACAGAGGCCCTGTAGTAAGCAAATGGCAGCCTGGAATGGTGTACTGATTGAATCTAAACTTTTTAGAAGGGTATCACCAGGAGAAGGGTGGGACTCCCTTGGGTTTAGTGCATTAGGGTAGACTTAGATAGCCAGTGGGAAATGATAATGATTAACATTAGAGGTTAAACTTGGCAAATTTATGTAATAAAAAAAATCTGCTGCTTTTGTAGTCCTTTCAGTGTTGTCAGTGTTGTTAGTAGGAATGCATGATGATATTGGAATCAGCAGATATTTGCTTAAAATAAATATCAGCATTGGACTGATGTTTAGATTTGGCTGATATCTCAAACCAGTATTTGATATAATCCATTTATTGTACTTTAAAGAGCAGAACTTTTAGGCGGTGCTAGGCCCCTAGTCTAAAATGTCTGCTTTGTTCATGCTACTGTATTTGTGACCTTCTACAGATAAATGTTGTTTTTCTTTGTAATGCTGGCCCAGAAGGATCTGATTACAATTCGACGCTATAAATGCTGATGTATCTGTGACGGCAGATATGTATGTGAAAGGTATCGGATATCGGCATTGGTGCATATTAGGGATAGATATTGTTGTGATTTTATCGATACTGACAGTTATTGATACTCTTATGGTACTCTCCATAATTTGGTGCAAAAAAACAAAGACATGACATGAATAGATGTGAAAATATTCAAAATGAAAAGTTATGAAAAGACTGTGGTCATCTCCCTAAAGTATATTAACCATAAGCAATACAAAATTAGACACCACTGGATGTCAGGGCAGCTCACCCTAAGTTCAGACTTAGACTCCCTTGCAGTGAACAGTTTGTGTTATGCTAGCTACCGAATTTAATTTGTGACAGCGCTGGGCGGCTACACTGAAGACGTGGGTGCAGCAGCTCCTCTGCTAAAGCAAACGCGCTACACTTCAGATTTATAGAATGTTGTATTTGTGTTTCATGAAGTTGCTGGTGTTGCCTCCTTTACACGCAGCTACCACTTTACCCATATTACATTAAGTCGGTCCTCAATTCGCATCCCTAGTGTGTATCGGGATATCCCTTGTTGTTATTTGCATCACTTGTCTTCAGCCTTTTCAAAAGTGCTATGTCTGTTGTCAGCAGGTTTGTTGTGAAGGACAGCAGCAGCAAAATTGTTGTTGATCATTGCCTTGCTGTTTCAGACCTTAATTCTCAAAAGGTTAAACTTTCTCTGTAGAAAGTAATGCCTGAAATTTCTGATTAGTTTTCTGAGCTGTGTTTCAATGAGCTACAACAACTAGCAGCAACATTCTTAGTATCAGCAGACTCTTCAGTATGTTTCTACAGTAGATTATTGTGATAAATCTGTGTTTTTCCTTTCTGAAAACTGTGTTCACAGACCTGTCACTTTTATGTGGTCGTGTATATTTTTGTATGTACACTGCATTTATTTGTCAATGCTCAAGCATGATTGATTGCAGGTTCAGCAGTTGCCTCAATGTTGCCAACTCTTTTTCGACTGTCTGTAGCCCAGGTTTAAACTCACAGGGTGTACAGTTTTATTTGATGTCCTTAAGGGGAAACATTTGCTTGCGTCTGTTACTATTAATAACATCAATGTAGGGCTCGCATTTTATTTAAACCTGTATTGTAACTGTGATTCTTTTCTATAAATAAGGCTCCAGGCGTATCCATTTTTCTAATGAGGCTCAAACAACGGGCTCACTGTGCCAGACTGTCAGTTAGTTGTGGTTGTGTTGTCATGTTCACATGGATATTTGGTTGCTTTTGATTGGTATAATTCATCTACATGTGGTTTATAAGCTCGGTTTTATTAGGTTACAATTTCCCAGTTTAAACTTTATTGCTATTTACTGTACTACTATAATGAAAACATGCAACTCTTATAATTTGAAAATCTTTTAAATTGCAATTTTTATATAAAAATTCATCTTTCAGCCCAACATCATTGTCACAATACAGTTTACACTGTTTTTTTTACAAGGTATGACAAGCATCACTAAGTTACTGTATTAACTGCCATTGTTTGCACAACCAAAACATTACCTGTAATACAACTGAAAATGGAGTCTAAAGGAGGGTTGTGGTGCAGCACTGATGGGATGTTAAGTTACTTCTTGGGACTTCTTACAACTCTTTAACATGAGAAATTAGCTAGTAAATCTGCCGGCATTCTTTGTTTTTCCGCTTGCATAGCAAGCTTGTTTTCACCAGCAGCAGCTTTCATATTGGAGCATCCCTGTTTACACAGCTAATTATTAGACAGGGATGTTCAGGAGGGTCCTCTAGGATAGGGATTGGGGAGCGGTGCCCTAGTTAATGAAGGGGATGGTTGAAATACATTTTTTTAGTTTTTCATATTGAACCTGCCTCATCCTTTGATGCTACATGATGATAATTGGCTTATCTTCTGTGTTGTTCTCCGTTCTGCTTTACATGCACAGGCAGCTAAAGTCCATATCGCCGTTGTTGGAAGAAAACCTTTTATCTCCAAAATGGTAAGTTTACAGGAGAAAGAAAAAACATCCTTTACTTTTAATGTAAGTCAACGGTACCAGACTTTTTTCCAAGTCATTTTAGGTCATTTCTTGTAGTCCATTCATCATGAAATGTACATACAATGTAAAGGGTGACAGGTATTTTCAAATTATGTCAAAAACTGAAAAACGTCAAAAATGGAGATGCAAGGTTTTCTTCCGACAACAAAGATATGCCCTCTGTGCAGGGTCTGTCATTCCAGGAACAGCAGTTTCCAGCTTATGTAGCATTTTGGATATGTGATATTCTTCCCCAAAGTATGTCTTGAGGAATAAACACATCTCATCAGAGAAGAGGCAGGAAATGTGCGAGGCCCACCAGTAACCTGTTTATTCTTGTGACTCTTTTATCAGAGCAGTGGAAGTCTTTGAGCTTCTCATATTCAGTCTGGACTGTTTGAAATGCCTGGCTGAGTTGTTTTGTTGCCTTTTTAGCTCTCTAAAATGATGCTCTCGAACAGTGTAGCATGTTTCCAGCTATAGTGCTTTTTAATGAACTGGATGTTCAGTCTTCTTTTATTGATGTCTGCAGCTACTTTTGTTCATCGCGGTGCTTCCTGTTCAGGGTTCAGTGAGGGGTATGTATTTGTGCCTGCTGCAAAACAGTGTCTTTCGTTCTGGTTCACTACCGAATTACAGATCTGGGAACTGTGGAGTGTGAAATTCGATAATCTTTACAGTGCGTGAAAGCAGACCCGCCTAGACAGTGCGCTGGCCTGCCGAGCTTTAAGATTACAGTTGCTCACACGCAGTGCTTACCCAGCTGAAAGGAAGGCCTTTTTTTAATACACGTGAAAGATAATGCAAGCAGACTTGACAAGTTTTCTTAG
Source organism: Colossoma macropomum (assembly GCF_904425465.1). Lineage (NCBI taxonomy): Eukaryota > Metazoa > Chordata > Actinopteri > Characiformes > Serrasalmidae > Colossoma > Colossoma macropomum. The sequence goes on along the minus strand of NW_023494792.1, from coordinate 27,648,669 downwards.
GATGGTTACAAAACCATTAACTAATGGCTGTGCTCTCATGTAGGGCAAAATATTTTGTAAATGTGGAGTAAAGTTAGAAGCACTGAAAATGCTTATAATTAACTGTTTTATTTACTGCCAGTATCTATTTTTTACTAACTACATTTATCAGCCAAGTTAGTTTAACGGTAAACAGCTGTGGGTGCGTTTGTGGGGCTAATAATACTTGAGAATTCAAAACAGACCCAAACAAGCAGATTATCAGCATAACACACAATGATTGTTGGCCAGTAAAAGTGAATTAAGTAAGAGAACTGAACTAAACCCAACTTGCCATACTGGAGTTAAATCAGGGTGTTGGATTTTAATTGAATTAATTTACATGTTAAATCAGGATGGCAAATTTTATTAGCAGAACAGGTGTTCAGGTAACAAACGGGCAGCGTAGAAAACATTATTTGTAATATTGCTTTGCAAACCGTTTTGTCCCCAGAACAGCCTCATTTTGTCAATACACAACAACATGTGGCACTTGTTGACTTCAGGCTTTGCCTGCGTTGAATTGAGTTGACTAGCCATGAATCTCTTTCCTGAAGGGCTTTTTCTGTTCCTTTGCACACGTGATCAATTGGATTGAGATCTCTTGGCCACCGCATTGTGTTGAATTCTTTGTTTGTGGGCCGATTCCTGGACATCACCACTAGCAGCCTGCAATGTTGACATGTAGCATATTGTGGTCTGATGGAATCCAAGTGGTTTTCTTCATATTCTGTTCCTCCCATAATGACCACAGTGCGATTATGCTGGAGAAAAAGGAGGATGCTTCAGATACGAGCCAGTCTTTTCTTTTAGCAAATCAAATAAGCATATGACACAGCTTGATTTTGCTCTCTTGTTTCGTGCCTAGGCGCATGCAATCGACCAGACCAGCTCTCTTCAGTTCCACACAGAAATTCTATCAAATCCAGATGTAATTGTGGAGTTTATGACGATTCAGACTTTTCATTTCTGTTCTAGTGGTTAAGATTAAAGCAGTTATTCACTGGTGAGTAATGGTGACCAACTTAGGAAAGTCCATTAATCCTGTACTCAGTTGTCTGTAAAGATAAATCTGTAAAGATAAATCTGATAATGGATCTGTTATGGTCAATCTCCAGTATATGTACACTTTTTTAGACTGTATTATATGTCCCCCTAAAAAGCACCATTTTAAGATTCATAAGTGTCATATGTGAGAGAAAGATGATTAAATAGGACATTTCTTGGTGTTGAGTGATATCAGGCATTTGTACAATCATGTATCAGTATCAGTTAAATCTATCTACATCACACAGTACTTGCCGTTACTCTTTGTGTATGATTTATATTGTAATAACAGCCTGGGGTGTTTAATTTACTGTAGACATAAAGAGGTGCTGCTTTTGCATCAGAGTATAAAGCAAACATCTAATTGCATGTGGAACGTGGTAGTTCTAATATGCTACATGAGCGCTGCCTGAATGGGTTTAATTTATGTTTGAATAAACTCCTCTAGGATTTTACCCCCTCTGCCATGTGTTTTTCTCCCACTCACATATTGCCTGCTTACTTGCTGGCTAGCTATCTGATCTTTTTTATTAAAGCATCAGTAACCACATTATATAATCTTACAGGCTGCAGACACAAACTGAAAGTGGATCTTCCGAGTACACAGACAGTTGGAAAATTCCTAGTAAAATGGCACCCTTCCCCAAGCTGTGTTAAAGTGAACTCAAATCAACTTCACTGTTACGCACACAGGCTTGGCAGTGCTAGAAATTATAAGATATGGTGTCAGTTGTTTGAGACTGCTGCTGAATGTTCCATGTTTCATTCATAGACTTTGTTTTTTTTTCTGTTTTTTTTTGGGTTGTACTCCATGCACGGAGATTCTGCCCAGAATCAGGCAGCTTTCCCATGTGTAACAAAGCTAACTGATTTGGATATCACAGTCAAAGTCAGCCAAATGCTGGAGTGGAAAAATAGTAGATTACATTATTACATGCATGGAAAAATACAGTGTTTAGTACAAATAAAGTTATCTGATGAATAAATGTGAATGTTAGTGCAACACAGCAATTTACCTTTATTTTCTCCATGTCATCTTTTCAAACTCATACAAGGTTATTTTACAGTTGTATATCTGAATGCGGCTCAGTTCTTTATAAATAAGCTAACAAACACAATTAAATGGCTACTAACACTGTATACATGAGCTAAGTGACCCCTTTGACTGACTGGCACTTCTAAACTGTCCTTTCCTTCCTGCTGGCGTTGATCTGAGATATTCTGACCAAGGGCATCGCTTCATATAAAGGTCTTACCAGCACATACCTGTTATAAATCCATGCAGATTTGCTTTGAAGCGAGCACATTGAATATATTAAAATGAAATGGGTAAAAAGAGTTTTGATACACAGTTTTATTTGGTTATAATTCTTGTGAAGTTTAGCATTAATCTGTGTGGGTTGGTAGTGGTTCTTGTTTTTTTTGTAATGCTGGGCAAATAACAAATTATCATGTAATGAATTACTGCCCTCTGGTGATGACACTCAATCTACAATTTACAGTACACTCTGTTCCAACTCCTGCAGTGCCTCTGTACAGCTTACTTGTATATTTACCCTGCTTTAACTTGCATAATTCAGCTCATTGGCTGATAGTTGGCCTTAATGAACTTTTCATGAATCAGCGTTTGAGTAGGAAAGAAGCTAAACAGTGGTGTGCAGGGATTATCCAGGACACAGACAGAGAGACACTGTCTTTTATAAAGTCAGGTGGAAGACACAGTATAAGTTTCTGAGACACAGTATAACTGGACGGAATAAGCTGTGTCTGTTTGGTCACACGGCAAAAGTTATGATTTTAAAGACAGTTATTTATATAATTCCAGTATCTCTAGGGAGGTAGATTAATCCCAGAACCTGAGATGTGTAGATTGTGAATCAGTAATGTGGCTGGATTTTTCACAGACGGTTATTTTTGAATATTTTCAGCAATAATCTACTGCAAATCACATCGAGAAGTTTTCACATGCTAAGAGGTTGTAATGTTTGATTTGCAGTAATGAGAGTATATACTGTATCTGATCCTATATTGGCTACATCATGACAACTACTTGGAATTTGCTGTTCATCCAAAACCAAAATATGTGCTTTGTGGTTGGAACAGTAGATTTTGCCAAGAGCCAAGAGACACATACAGCTTAGAAATAAAAAGTCCTAGATTTTGGACGCATGTCAGGAATACAAATTGCTCGTCTGTCAGTCAAGATAACATATAATGCATAACCGTAATGTTATGTTGCTACTGGTATCCTCCACAGTTCTTATTTTGTATGCTTGAAAATATAGAGCCCTGCCAATAAGGGATTTTTGTAACAGACACTAAAGTTGTACAAAAAATAATGTTTTAGTAGCTAATAGATGGAATCAGGTGTGTAAAATGAGGTAGAATGCTAAACTCAGACTGCTGTGACCCACTAGCACCGGTGTCTGTATGGTTAAGGGTAAGCTTTTAGTGTTGGTGAAGTCGAAAGATGCGAAAACTCTCCTATTCTGCCAAAATGAGTGCAATATCTGAGAAGTAAATGATTACTGATTACAATACTATTCGGGATTAGTTTTCTATGGGTAGGTGAAGTAATGCAGTTTTACCACAGGATGTCTAGCATGACTAATTCTTGGGATAATTGACGCTTTTTCTGATGTTTTACATGACATAGTGTTAGGGTTGTATACTTGAGGTAGGACAGTACAAACTGGCTTGATTTGAGTCACAAAGAGCACAATTAAATGCTTCTTCGAGTGCCCCCATAGTGAAGAAAAATATGAAAACTCCTCCACAGAATTGATAATGTTCTTACCGACGTGGCAGTTTGCACTGGATTAATAAAACCTGGGGTTATTTCTGTGGCTCGTTTTATTGAAGGTAAAAGCCACCAGAATCTTTACTAACACAGTCTGTGAAAATGGCTGACATGGTGGATTCAAATGGAACTAAAATCACTAAGAAACACCGGTAAAATTACATCACCCCCACCTCTCCATGCAAAGCTAATTCTGTCTGAAGAGTGCTTAAGTCTGTTGTGGTCTTTTTTTTTCTCTCTCTCTAATTATAAATGTATAATTGATAATAGCTTTTACAATTATGCATTATAATTAATTATAAGAAATTAACAGCTGTTTTCAAGAGTGATGGAGAACTACTTCGGTGAAATAGTGTGGTACATTGTTTGGGGCTGGCTGTCACAACTGGCTTTTTATTAGGGTTGTAACAATAAGTGTATTTTCAGGTTTGATTGTTTTCAATTTTGCTGAAATTATGGTTTAGCTTAGGTTCATAAGTTCTCGTATATAACTTTTTCCTGATGTGCCACCAAATAAGCCCCCCAAAAAAACCTCTAGAATTTAGGAGCAACCACAGGAAAACAAGTCTAATCATTTGAGTGAGGCTGCATGTATATTATAAGCCCCCCCAGTTTACTTTTATAGGATGAACCCAGATGCCAAGTTCATATATTTGCCTGAGTGCTTCCGCAAGCGTTTAATTGTGATCAGGTCTGCATGTTAAGTGTAATTCTTCAGTTCCACACAGTCGTACACTTACATTTCCTTTACTGAGTTTTTTTTCCAAGTTTGTGAATTTTGGCCAACGTCAGTTTGACAAAGTAATCAGCTTTAACTTAAAGGGAAAAAAGTACACTGGTGTGCTCTGTGAGTTTGATTCAGAAGCTCTCCCTGTAGCGCTCTGTGCTGCTGCTGTTCAGTTTCACAAACATACAAACACTGACTGATGCCTGCTTCTTGTCTGACACACACACACGCACACACACACACAGTGTGGCTCCAGAGTGGTGACTCAGAAATGGAACAGAGTGACCAGGCCACTGGTCCAGAACACATGCGCGCACTCACACTCGGAGGGAGGCCCGCCCATATCCTGCTTCATGCTGGTGTCTCAGTCCCTCAGCACAAGGAAAAAGAACAAGGAACTGTAGCAAATGCCGCTCTTCCTCTGGGGAGGAGAAAGAGTGACGCACACTGTGGACACTATGCACATTAGTAATTTTTTTATTGGCCAAAGTCAGAACTTTATCTCTGCACCTTCTGTAAGCAAATTTGTTTAACCTGCTCGCTAGCTATTCATCATCACTGATTTCGGAGTCAAGCAGTGCACATTTCCATGTGAATCACTTTGATAGATAGTATTAATATTTACTCTGACATGGTGGACGTAGCCTATTCAAAGTTTAAATTGTCAGCAGAGTATGACATTTTTACAAACTTTGTTAATCAGTGGGACAGACAAATTCCAGCAGGTCAAAAGAGTTTCTGTAGTTCTGAAGGTGTAGAAAATAAAACTTAAGAAAAGCACCCTGAACACCTTTGTGTGTAAATACCTTATGCCAAATACATTACATGAGAAGAAAGGGCTCACTTTGTTAATTAACTGTTACCTGATTAACTACTGTTCAATGTTTATTATAGACTAATTAGCTCATTTTAAACCACTAAGATTTTATATTTTTTTATAGGCTGATGATAATTTTGTTGGTTAATTGACTGATTTAGTGATTTGTTTCTGTTTTAGTGAGAAATAACTAGTAAGTAAGGGTGCAAGAAACCTGCATTTCAAAAAACACCATGTAAATATTAAGTTTGATTTTGTTTACATTACTCTTACATTTATTTCTCATTTGAAATTCTTTGTAATCTGAAAAAGCAAACATCTGATAGCTATAAACTAGGTGCTGAGTAAAAAAAAAGCTTTATTAATTTATTAAAAACAAATCTACACACTGTTAATAAATGAAAAATGATTTTGTATAACTTATGTGTCATTCATGTATTATTTACTGGCTGTTTTTTACCTTATTGCCCTTTGCATTTTCTCAGTTGTAGCACAAGTTTAATGATTTATTTTTGTCACTGTTATAAGATTCTGAGTAGGACAAGTCTGTTTAGACGACATCTGATACATCACTGGCTAAAGGTTTCTGCATTAATCCTCAGTATATTTATGGTTTATAAACAACTTGTACATTTGTGACTTTATGACTGCATGTTTACAGATTTAAATGCTAACAACATACACAACTTCATCCTGTAAGAATACTAAAACAGATTTATCGTCCAATACACGATTATCATCCTCACTGGGATGACTGCATGGCGTTAGTCTGGAGTCTCACCATTTCATTTTTCAGCAGCTCCCTCAGTGTGGCATTAATTTTACTCCACTGCCCTTAGCATCACTGAAACGCTCCTCTTTTCCACAAGACATTGTTTTTCAACCTGTAGCTTAACAGTACCTTTACTGGGTTGACATTAGCCACTTTGGCTAGTTAGTGGAAAGCACTAGGCCAACATGAGCAGGAGCAGGAAATGTGTTGGAATTTGGATGCCTTTATTTAGTTTGTGCATCATTGTTATGCTCCTGTGAATCGCTATCTCTGCTATGTATAGTGTGAATTGCGAGCTGTAACCTTTGCGGGTCTTGCTTTACTGAGTTTGTCTGTTTTAGCATTCTCTTTGTGCTTCGCACAGTTTGTTCTTGTTGTGCAGTTTACACACATTAACAATAACACACAGTAACATTATTAAAAAAAAACAATGATGTGTCAACAATATAAATCCCACATCACATTTTTTTATAATCCATGTAGTTGACTTATTGACTGATCGACTAATTGTTGCAGCCCTTCTTGATTTAACCTCTTAATTCCTTTATGATGGTATTTACATGCTTTTATTTTGAAAATATCAGCAAAAATATCTGATTACTGGTAGATATATCAGAATCGATGTCTGTTCCAAAAAACTCATATTATCCTCTGTTGCTTAGAGAATTTCAGAGGGTGATCCAGCTTTAGTGGTGTTAATTCCTCTTCTGTGTGACCTTTTGAGATGGTGGGTCAGATGAGAGAGGACTTAGCACTGTGAGGAGTGGGACTGTGGTGTGTGGCACATTTGGCGTGCTAATTATAATATCATAGCAGTGGAGGCAGTGTGGCATTTGTGGTAGTTGTTTGTGGAGTTATTTTGACAGATTTTTATTTTGAGTTTTATTTTCATAGATGACATCAATCACCGCTCTGACAGACAGACAAGAACTGCTAATGCTCATATGTACAGCAGACGTGTGAAATTTGAGCATTGTTGATGTGGTAGGAGGAAAAACAGAGAGAGAGAGACAGAGACTGTATTTGGCCTCTCTCTGGGGAATTAGCAGCAGGCAGGCCCTAATCTCTCACACTGCAGCGCTTGAACTGTCTGCTGCCTGGAAGATGCTTCTGTAGCCCATATTCTCACGTAACCTCTCTCTCTTGCTTTCACTTTCTCTCTCTCTCTCTCACGCTTTCTCTGATGCGCGTGTGCTCACACACACACACACACACACACACACACACACACACACACACACACACACACACACACACACACACAGTTTGCATAATTATCATGCCATAAAATGAGTCTAGTGTTTGTATTGCACTCCCTACTACTGTCCTGACTGTGTTCTCTCTGTTCTCCTTGGCTCTAGGTAAAGAGAACATATTCTCATGGGACGTACCGCGCTGGGGCCATGCGCCAGATCAGTCTGGTGGGGGCCGTGGACGAGGAGGTGGGAGATTACTTCCCAGAATTCCTCAACATGTTACAGCAGTCCCCCTTCCTGGAAGTGAGTAAAATACACATTTTCAGTACCGTATAGTCCTGGAGGATTTGGGTTTTGGGTTTTGAAGATCACGGTCTCAAAAAATAAATTGGAGAAAGCTGTCTGATTAAACATACATTAGTGCAGACATATCCAAACAGCCCAAAACATACCAAGTGGCTGAGTCTGACCCAAAAAATAGACATAAAAAAGACCTAAAAATTTCAAAGTGACTTCTTATTAACCAATAAGTAGATTTAGGAGTAGCAGTAGTGGTAGTAACTTTGTCCTTGTGGAGAAATGATTTTCCAGTGAGTCACTGGAAATATATCTTCTAAATGGGTGTCGTTTTAGTGTTAGTTTGCCTGAACCTAGCCTGTGCTGTGGTGTGTGACATGTTTGGCCTGCTAACTAAGCTGTTGTTGCTTTAGGCAAAAATGATACACTCCCAGACACCACTGAACAGGTTTAATGCTAAGCTAGCATTAAGTTAGCTGATAAGGCTACAGTCCAAACGCCACAAAGCAGGTTTAATTTCACCTTTTTGTCACTTCAGTGCTGGTTGCTTGATTTTCTCAGATTTAAGACCCTCTGATTTAAGTCTTTATCATTTGTACTTGTGTTGGTGCTATAGCCAGAATCGCATATGTTCTTTTGTGAGCAAAGCTAATATGATCATGCTAGCTAAGCTAATGCTAACCAGCTCCTCTTTCCTAGATGGCAGCACTGTTTAACATTTAGTAGTTGTTAGATAAATGGCTTGACATTTATTGAGTGATAGCTTGAAAGTCATGCGTTGCTTTCACTTATTTTGTGAACATGCAAGCCAACTAAACTTTTTGACTGTTTTTCGGTTTTGAAAAAGCGCTGGACGAGATGCCACAAAAGTGACATAAATGCTTTTACGTCACAACACTTTCACCCCTCCCGTAATATCATATACCACAGTAATATTTAGAGTCGGATTGAAGATATGAAACAAGTAGATAATGCTCAACCTCTGAGCAATCCACTTTCAATATTGTTTCTAACTCCATCACACACAAGCACACACGGCACTTCTGCAGAGCTTCAGCTCATGTTGTCTCTGCGCATATAAGGGTAATCTCAAGCAATTCCACATAGTGAGGTATACAGCTTTTAAAATTAAGAAGGAAAAAATGCAATTGGTGCTTCCCTGACATCAACACTGTATGATAAACAATCCAAAGTACTGTACAGATCACAGTTTCCTTTCAACTGTGTTATTTAACCAAATGTAATCACATGTGGAAGAAGAGTATTTGCGCTGTTTTTTAAAATGTGTGTGTGTGTGTGTTTGTGTTTGCGTGTGTGTAGCGGACGTTGCCGTGGGGAACGTTTTCAAGTCTGAAGCTGAAGAGTCCTACAGAGAGTGATGACGGGCCCATCATGTGGGTTCGTCCTGGAGAGCAGATGATTCCTGTCACTGACATGCCAAAGTCTCCCTTCAAAAGGAAAAGGTATGACTTTCTCACTACACATTCTGAACTGATGTTGTAAACTATTCACAGCATGACAGATTAACAGCTGACCTGTGTACAGATCAATGCAAGTGTGTCATGCATCAGGCTGGATAAAAAAGTGGTGTCACTGAGAGTGAAGCTTAACCGAAGTGTGTTTTTCTGGGCCAGTTATTAGCAGACAAAGAGACCAATAACTGATATATGGTTCAATATTCATTTGCTAGAAATTTTAAGTTTATGTGAAAATTTACAGAAACAGAACTCGTACACAGAATATTCATTAAGTGAATGTGATTTTTAATGAAATATTAACACCAAACATTTGAACCTTACAAAAATAAAGTGTGTGGAGCTTCCAGACAGTGCAAACATTTGACAATGATGAGAAAATGTAAAGATAGAAAAATGCATGTATAAACAGAACAGGTTTAAGATCGCATGGAGCAGGGTTTGATTTAAGCAGTGCAATAAGCACATGTATTTATTTATTTTGACTTCTTTGATTATGAGATTTTTTCAAGATACACATACGCTCAGCAAGCTCTTTATTAAGAACACTATTCTAATACTGTGTAGGGCCTCCCTTTTCTCTCAAAACAGCCTCAATTCTTTATGACGGAATCTTCAAGGTGTTGAAAACATTCCTTTCAGATTCTGTTTGATGTTGACATGATTGCATCATGCAGTTCCTGCAGATTTTTCAGGTGCACTTTCATGCTATGAATCTCCCGTTCTACTGCATCCCAAAGGTGTTCAGCTCTGGTGACTGGAAAGGTCACTGAAGAACGCTGAATTCATGTCATGTTCATGAAACCAGTTTGAGACGACTTTTGCTCTGTGGACATGGTGCATAATCACGCTGGAATTAGCCATTAGAAAATGGGTAAATTGTGGCCATGAAGGGATGCACATGGTCAGCAGCAATACTTAAATAGGCTGTGGCATTCAAACGATGATTGATTGGTATTAACTGGCCCAAAGTGTGCCAAGAAAACATTCCCCACACCGTTACACCACCTCCACCAGCCTGGACTGTTGACACAAGGCAGGTTGTGTCCATGGATTCATGCTGTTGGAGCCAAATTCTGATCTGTATGCCTCAGCAGAAATTGAGATTAATCGGACCATGTTTTTCCAGTCTTTAGCTGTCCAGTTTTGGTTAGCCTGTGGTCACTGCAGCCTCAGCTTTCTGTTCTTGGCTGACAGAAGTGGAACCCAAAATGGTCTTCTGCTGTTTTGTCCCTTCCGCCTCAAGGCTTGACGTGTCTTGTCTGTGTGAATACCAGTCTAAATCTTCAGTCTGTCTCTGTGCACCTGTAATGTTATTAGTTGTAAAACAAACACACTAGCTGTCATTATTAGGCTAGTCTAAAAGCACACACATCCACAGTTAATTTACACATACATGGAATTCAACCAAACTAGTAAAAACAAAACATTTTAAAAATCAAATCTATCAAATTGTATTTTTTTTGAGCCCTAAAAGTGCAATTTATTTTTACCACTCCAGTAAAGCAGTTAACTGTATATTAAGCCAAAAGAGTTTGATTGTGTTGAAGATCACATATAAACCTTTTATCTACAAGATGATAAGTTAAAGTGCTGATTCTAAAGATTGTAATAAACGATAAATGTCAGATGTAGTAATCAGCTCAGCCCTAGTCCACCCCCTAATGTTATCCCCCATGTTTCTCGGCAGCACGTAGTGACAAGGGCAAGTGTCAGTTCAAAGCTTTCTCTGTTACCTGTGGCTCTTTCTTCCCCCTCTCTCCCTTTCCTTAAAACGTCTTACTGTGCAGCCACACTGTGCTCGGAAGTAGTCCCCCGAATACCTGTGTTTAGTGATGTGGCTTTCTATGAAGATGAGCCATTTACAGGGAGTCACTCTCTCTATCTCTTCTCTCTCTCAGTATCTTCTCTCTCTTGTGCTCTCGTGCTCTCTCTCTCTCTCTCTCTCTCTCTCTCTCTCTCTCTCTCTCTCTCTCTCTCTCTCTCTCTCCCTCCCTCTCCCTCTATAAGATGTGATCGTCATGCTAAACAGAACAGGAGCTCGCTGCAGGCATAGCCTTTCTCTCTTCACAGGCAGAATGTCTCATCTTTCTCACACACACACACACACACGACTGTGCACACTAGTACTGTCTCAGAATTGTGTAGGTGAGTGTGCAAGTGTGAGAGATTAGGGAGACAGCAGTTCTAGTGTGAAAAATGCTGATGTTTGTTTTTGCAACTATATTCTTCTTTCCTGTTTTTCCTTTCCCCTATATTATTCTCCACTAAATGTAAGGTGATATTTCATCTGCTGCTGAACCTTGCACACACACACGCCTACGCTCTATTTAAGGTGTTGCCTCTGTTCGGTGGCTCCCCGAAGGCACGAAAGTTTTGTAGTTTGTGCTTCTTTCACTGCTTTACCCCTCTTCCAACTCCCCCAAGCCTCTGAGAGAGAGGAAAGTGTTGTAGATCTCTTGCTGTGCTGTGCTGGATGAAGGCTGAGGGGGTTTAGTCCACAGTGACCACAGTGATCTCATCAGGAGGCTGTTCTTGGCTCCAGAGCAGAGGGTTATACGATAGAACTGGGACCGCCGGCCTCAGCACTGATAAATCTAGCACGCCTACACCTGCAGACACACACACACACACACACACACACACACACACACACACACACACAACTTTCTTCACCTCCTACAAGTTCATACGTGCACAATGCTTGATTTATTTATCCAAGATGAGACGCTTCCTCCTTTTCCCCCTCTTGTCCATTCTGCTGCAATCCTCTGTTCCTCCTTGGTTCTTCGTTTCTACAAACCAGCACCAATTTTAAGTTTATTTATTAAAATTAATTTAAATGAATAGAAATGGATTGTGTGTAGTTTTTGACCAAAGGTGTGACTTTAAAGCTTCCGATAACATCAGGGTATGATTTTTTTTTGTGTAAATGTAATGGTAACTGGTGATGTGCATTCCAGCTCATTTTGATATTCAAGCGTCTTTAAGAGTTTGTGAACGGATATCCAATTAACCGCAGATTAGGGAAAACAAAGCCAAAAAAGGAAAACAATAAAAATAAAACTACTGTAGGCTTTCCTTTGGTCTGTGGAAAGATGATTAGATTAGATTAGATGATTTAAAGGTATTTGCTGATATATATGCCTAAAATGCAAAAATAAATCACTAAATAAATGTTTAGGTACAGATGTTGGAGTATTAAGTGAGGACGCAGCAATATGGGAATTGTCGGCCAAGGGTGATATCCTGTAATTTTATGCACATCAGCAGATGATATTATATTTAAAAAATATTTTAAAAATTAAATATTTAAAAATTAAAATATTTAAAAAATGAAAAATAAATAAAATGCAGATATTTTTGCCAAAAATGTTTTGCTCTTCCAGAGTACACTAAATACGTGAACAAATATCAGTTTTAAATCTAAATCTGAACGTCTGTCTGAGGCCAGCACTGTTATTTTAAGCAAATGTCTGCTGACAGTGATATAATTATGTTGCATCCCTACTTCCAAGGAATACCACTGGTTTAAAAATGCAGAAATTCAAATAGCAAAAATGCCTAAAATGTTGTTGTTGTTGTGTTGTCTCTATTTTTGCTTGTGGTTCTTGAACGCTCAGGGGGAGAAAGGACAGAGAGAATAGACAGATGTCTTCCAGCTGCTGTTTTGAACATGGGTTTTCTGATCATTACCAGTAATGAGCTTCATCACCCTTATGTGAAGTTGCTGACTGAGGCTTTGCCCTGACTGTGGAATCCTCAGAGGCTGTTTATTGACTAATTCACTCACTCACACTGGACACACCTTGCCCTGCTGTTCCCCGGTAACACTGGAAACAGCCTTGTCTGATGGGCCCCTCATCACACGCTCCCGCCCAGGCTCTGTGTGACACCGCAGCACGCTGGAGTGCTTTCTGTGTGTGTGTGTGTGTGTGTGTGTGTGTGTGTGTGTGTGTGTGTGTGTGTGTGTGTGTGTGTGTCAGAGCTTTGCATTCATTACTTTATCATGGTATGCAGCTCTCTGCTGCATACTAAGCAGGTCTGCTCACTGTGGTCTGATCTCTCTCTCTCTCACTCACTCACTCACTCACTCACTCACTCACTCACTCACACACACACACACACACACACACACACACACACAGTTTCATCACTGTATAGTGAGAATCACTAGAGACAGATTGGATTAGCAGGATCTTGACAGGACCTTATCACTCCTTCAGAATGTCAGCCTGCTATGACAAATATTAGTACACTTACACTGGCGAGAACATTGATTATACAGTAAATGAAAATGGTGACATAGACACATGAATAAATCGATCAGTGTTGTCATAAGAGATGCATGAATGATGATGATTGTAGCGTAAGAATATATTTAAAAAATCATTATTAATAATTTATAAAAAATAAATAAATGGCGTATACATGACTAGGGGTGTAACGGTACACAGACGTCACACTGCGGTTTAGACATCACGGTTTGGTACAAGTTCGGTACAACTGAGAGAAGCAACAAAAACCCCCAAATGCATAAGGCTACATTTCTTTTCATTTATTTTGAACAGAGGGAAGCACAAGTCGTATAATTTGCTGAGGTAACTTTAGTTGGTACAGCCTGTATGGTGGGTCATTTGCACTTGATGGGGAAAGTCGTCGAACGTTAGCTAATTTGTGTGTGATAATTAAACGTCAGTTGTGATTTTGTCGCTAGTAGCAGAGAAAACACATGAAATTTTTATTTAATTTTTTTTATTTTAAATCCTCTTTTAATATACCTTGATAGCTGCCTTCCTCAACTTTCAACTTTCACTCTCTGTTCACACACATCAAACTCAGCCTCACAGCTGAGTGAGAGTAAAGAGTTATGACACTCTCTACCTTTATTACAGCTTCCATTCTTTTCAGGAGACCTGCTCAAAGTTTCTCAAAGAAATCTGCAGGGATATTGTTCCACACCTCCAAAGTTCAGTCTTAGAACTTGGTTGCATTTTCTGCTTTTCACGGTCCAAATAAGCCTAACACTTTCAGTGATGTTGATGTCTGGACTCTGGGCTGGTCAGTCAGTTGTTTTGAGAACACCAGCAGGTATTTTTGGAGATTTTTTTCTTTGTTGTCTGTTTCCTTTTTTCAGCAATTGCTTGTTCACAGCTCCACATCATTTCAGACTCCTTTCATAGTGTTGAGTTGTCTTCTCTCAGTGGAAGGATGGACAGAAACTTCTGTGGATTATTTCAGATCTGAATCAAGAGTGGAGCTTGATTTTCTCCTCACTCTCAAAGATGAATGCTTTAAATGCTGTTTATGTGATGATGACAGTTTTGCAGGTCTAGCAGATCTTGCATGGTTGTTACGAATCCCACTTTCTTAATTTCTTTTAATAATTTTTGAATGCCAGTTTTGGCAGCTCTTGTTTTTTCCTCTTATTTTCCTGTGACTTTCCCCTTCCATACGTAAGCAGATGGTCTTCCAATCTAAACTCCCCAGAAATATTTCTTGAAAAATGACTAACTTGAACATAATGGCCTGGGATTTAAAAACCATAAATAGTGATCTCTGACTTTTGCACAGCACTGTAAGTGAGAGTAATATGGCAAAAGTATGAATGCATCACAATATTTTGTCTGAGGTTTGTTAATGTTGGACTACACACTATGAATAGAAAGATTTATTATTTTTTAACCCAGCATTTACAGAAATCCAGTATTTAAGAAAAGGCACTGGATTTTATTCGTGAAAATTAAATGAGATAAGGGCATTTTGGACGGTCACCCAGTCAGCTACTTGTTATAATGCAGTTTATGCAGTTACTACACAACGTCTGTTGTTTACAGGCCCTCTGTAATTAGTCTAAATCTGTCTTTATGATACAGGCAGTTGTTCAGTGTTCTCTCCCTCCCTCCTTCCCTCCCTCGCTCCCTCCTTAGCTCTCTGTGGAGTATAATGTATAAATAGCAGTGTTTGATATTCATAATTATATCCTGCTCTTAAAGGTCAACCAATGAAATTAAGAACCTGCAGTACCTACCTCGGACGAGTGAGCCGCGTGAGATGCTGTTTGAGGACCGGACGCGTGCACACGCGGATCACATTGGACAGGGCTTTGAGAGACAGACCACTGCTGCTGTGGGAGTGCTGAAAGCTGTACGCTGTGGAGAGGGGTGAGTTCTACCCACACATGTATGTACACACAAAGTGGATTTTTGATTTGTGATCATAGGGCCCTCGTATGATGCCGTTCAAGAGGCAGTGTGCTTACATTCAAATTGCACCTGTGGATGGAATTTTGGCATTGATTGACTCGGCCTGTAAGATCTGATAATGTGTTTGTGTCTGTGTGTGTGAGCAGTGCGGAGCCTCCTCGCATTACCAAAGACGTGGTCTGCTTCCACGCTGCAGATTTCACTGATGTTGTGCACCGATTACAGTTGGACCTTCACGAGCCACCTCTGTCTCAGGTGAGTTCCAGTCACTGCACCTTTACCTCACTGCAAACATCTCATCGTTCCTCTCTTGGTGTATAAGTGATCTTGGATCATCATGATACAGTACAGCTCTAGTTTAGGTCTGTGTGATGTAGAGAGATGTACGATGACATTGGAATCATTTTGGTATCGATCCACAGTAGTATAAATAAAATGTATTGGCATCAGACCTATGATGAGATTGGGCTGATAACTCAAACCAGTGTTAGATGGTATTTGTTTAGAAAGGCACTAATATTAGAGTACATGCAAACAATATTAATACAATTAATATTTTAAGTATGTTAATATGTAAGCGTAACTAATTTCCAAACCACTCCTCAAAGAAACCCAGTACTCACTGTACTTTGTATCCAGTACACTAAGTTAAATCAGGTGTGCTTATGGTGGATTTGAACAAAGTATACTTTGGCTTGGAGCATTGAGGAGAGGCCTGGAAGCGAACTCTTGTTCTTCACACCGTGCTCTACTAACATTGCTCAGTGTGTGTTTAATATTGTTTTTAAAAAAAAACACGAGACCTTCTTGTTGCCTTGTACTGCTTTTATGCTTGTTTGCTTATATTTTAATGCTATGTTCTGTGTTTACAAGCACAAACACAGTTGCCCAGATAAAATTTGTTTAATAAATTGCTTAGGTGCTTTATCACCATGTCCTATCAGTAAGGGATCGTTCAAAAGTAGGATCACATCATGTCGCAAAGCCTTCAGGATGCCTGCAGAGTAAACATCAAGCACGAAAAGTAAACAAACCACAAATCTGTCAGAAAATAGCTTGAATCTTCAGTTAAAATAAGTGACTATCGTAGCTATTGTTGTGTTGGGCAGCTCTGTTTTATCTGCTAGCTTTGTATCTACTATGTTTATTCATTCATTTGCTTCAAGGGCTCTGGCAGTTTCTTTCCAAATTGTTTCCTTTCTGTTAACATCCTAATAATATTTGCTGGAAGGGTTGTAAAGATCCCTCCTTTTCTCCACTTCATGGATGAATTTCTCCTCATCCATTTTTAGGTGGAATGGCAGAGCAACGTGATGCCTCCAAAATAGAAACGGGGCATTCGTGAAAAATGGCACGTCGCATCACACCACATCGCGCTGTGCCGCTGCAGCTGGTGTAGACAGCTTCATTGATTATAATGGGAGCGTTTTGATTTTTTGGTTCATTCGCATTGCTTGCTGTTAAGACATGGTGCAAAACACAGTATTGTATGTATGTGAAAAATATCGACAGTGGTCCAGAAATCCTGTATTACTGTGTAAATGAAGCATGTAAACTCTCATGAGCAAAATCTTGAAATAGGGAAAAGAGTGATCCAGTTGTTTTAAAGTTGATGGTATTGGTAGAAGCATTACAACAAAGGTGATAGGTATCCTGATCGTACTGCTTCTCTCACCTTGAAGTGTAAAGTTTTCAGAGGACACAGTGCTGTTTTGCTGACGTATTGATGCTGAAGAGCTTTTGGTAGAAACAGTGTGGGATCACTTCAGGAATCAGTGCAGCATCAGATTCGCTCTGAATGGCTAGTAGGGGTTCAGATCTCCCAGCACTTGAACATGAGACACCAGAAAATAAGGCTCAAACTAGATTCATCCAAGTCTATGTTTAAAGTGCTGTTGGAGGATTATGTAATGGTCTTCATATCTTGATGAGTACCATTACAGTAAATGCTTGGAGAGCTTTTCTCAGTTCAGCACGCTATTAAGTCTGTTAGACTAGTAAAACAAGGGCTTTATTGAATGAGCTCATAATTCTGAATGAACCTACTAAAGAGTTATGCTATCTTGATTAATTCGAAAGCAGTGCTTGAAAGTAACCATAGAACTTTGCATCTTTACATCTGACCTGAAGCAGCTCTTAGAGTTCTGATATTGGCTATAATTAATTACAGAGCCGTCACTCCACTTTTTTAGCCATTGACATCCCAGTAACAGTAAAACTGACTCAACTTTGTCACCTGTTTACTTTGGTCCTGTTTACATTTGTCATTTGATTGCATCCAGTGCCTGGATATTGTCCATATATATGCATGTAAAAGCAATTGTAACGTTATTTTGTGATTTGTAATATATTCCAAACTTACTGAGCACATATTGTAATCAGACGTGTGTGTGTGTGTGTGTGTGTGTGTGTCTGTGTGTGTGTGTGTGTGTGTGTGTGTGTGCGCCAGTCTCATGCGGCCAGCTGGTGCTGTGAAAACTGATGCATGTTTTAGCTTAGAAGTAACCGGGTCGACTTACAAATTTTGAGTTTGTTGAACTTCTAGTATTGTGAGAGCAACAGAGCAATAATCTGTTTTATATTTGTTGACTTTTTTTCAGTGACTTAGTTCAGTGAACTCAAAATTCAACAAAAAGGCTAGAAAAGTTTAATTATTTTTATTAGGGCGGCTGCCTTCCTGGCTACCTACACAGTCACATGCTCACCTCCCACTGCTTTCAATATTGTTCCTAACTCTATAATTAAACAACTTATTTTCATCGTTTGCACATGTATTCAAGCTTTGCCTTAAGAACGCAAAAGCTAAAAAAATGTGACTTGCTGTCTTTAATTTTCTGTAATTTAAAATGTCTGAAATGCTTTACATTACAGTTGCAAAATGTTTATAGAGCATTAAACACAGCATAGCCAGACTGATTTAAAAGTGTAAATATTTTGTGGAGAAAATGAGATCTGAATGTAGAAGTTAAAATTGAATTGTGCAAGTGTAAACAGACCATGTCTTGATCGGATGATTATCCAGTCACCATGATCCAATGTTATTGGCAAATGTAAACAGAGCCTTCTTTTACTATTGCTGTTTAAGCTGATCCCTGGTTTGATCTACACAATTGTTAATTGCTTTCCATCCAGTGTATCAGAGAGGAGGATACCTAAAGGTATCAGCTGTGCAGATAATGTTCGTAATGTTCAAGCCACAGAAGAATGTGAACACATAAAGTTCTGATTTCCCAGATCTGCATTAAAAAGCATTTTACTGGTGAATCATAGCTGCCGTTGCGGTTTAGTTCAAGATTAGGCTTAGTCCATGTCCGGGAAACCAGCCCATAGTGTTCAAGAACAGGCTAAGCTTAGTCACAACTCTGAATGAAGTTATAGTCAAGCAGATCAAGCTGAGTCACAGACGGGAATGAAGCTTTACATTTAGGAAAATCTTAGCTGCCTCTGCATTTTTTAGATTTTCTGAGATAAACTTGAAAAGTCTCTCACACAAAATAACTCAGCTGTTATGGTTTACTGGATTAAATGTGTATATTACATTATCTTGATCTGGGATCTCTTTCAGTCTTTATGTTAATGAAAACAACTACGTGGATAGAGCTGCAAGATCTGCGGTTGTTTTCTGTTGGCTTTATATTAAAGGCTCTAGCCAGACTCCGCATAGTTGGTAACACTGACCCCTGCTGGACAGATTGAGAACTGTTCCGGTGGTATACTGTATTATATGTTGAGAGCCTGAAGGAGGAACTGATCTCTCAAATCTTTCTCTCATTAGCCCAGATGGACTGCTGTTTGTGAAAGGTTTAAAGAGCAGTTATGGAATGAGTACTCACACCAACAGGTCAAATACTCTTAAATGCTGTGCAAAGAGGAAGTAGGTATAGTTGAGCCTGTCTTACTGCACTAGTTTAATACACACAATGGGCATCTGGTGAACTGTCTATTGTCTTAGCTTTGTTTGACATGTGATTGATTGGTATATCATTGTGTACTGTGTG
Source organism: Colossoma macropomum (assembly GCF_904425465.1). Classification (NCBI taxonomy): domain Eukaryota; kingdom Metazoa; phylum Chordata; class Actinopteri; order Characiformes; family Serrasalmidae; genus Colossoma; species Colossoma macropomum. The sequence continues at coordinate 27,629,316 of NW_023494792.1, read as the reverse complement.
TATATACTCAGTGTCCTGGCTAGAAGGTACATAATTCTGTGCTATTGCTGTATCTAGTACATTTTATATTTGTAATCCACTTATTATTGCTGCTGTTGTACTTATAAGTGGAATGCTTTTTAGTCTGCTAGCAACAAATTATATGTTCTGGCAACCATGCAGGTGCTGTCTAGATATTTTATGGATATTTATGTAAATGCATTTTCATCAGTGTGAAAATTAACATGTACGTATAAGGCTAAAGCAGGTGAGACAGTTTATCTGACTTTGTGTTATGCATAGTGAGTTTGCTGCAGAATAAGAAAATCAAACCTTTGTTCATATCAAATAAATAATCTACTATTCTCCCCTTGAAATGCTGAAGTTTGCAGTCCTGGATTTGTGGTGGCATTAAAGCAGTTTTTCATGGAATAGGGAGGTGTGCCTAAAAAAGACGATTAATTTTTTGTAAATTGGCGAATGTTTAGGTTTACCTAAAGCGTTCATAAATGTCCAACATATGTCTGAAAGTATGCAGACCCCTTCTAATTAGTGAATTAACTGCACTTATTGCTGATAGAGGCATTTAATTGTGCATGCAAATCTTGTATAATCTCCTCAGAAAAGAATTGCTAATAGAATGGGATGCTTCATGAGCCTGAAGTCACAATGACCGGTGTCTAGTGTTGAGGTGTATAAAGTCTCCAAGCACTGGCTTGGGGAACAGTGGAACTGTGTTCTTCTGAAGTGATGGAGCTCTGTCCAAAATCGGGATGAATTGGAATGAGATTTATTATCCAGAACTAATCATTTAACATCAGTACCTGACCTCACTAATGCTCTTGTGGCTGAAATACTCACAGTTCCCTTTGCTGTTTTGCTGTCCCGGCAGTAAAACAGAGACGGAGTCCCTATTAATACTAGGGCCTGACCAATAGTAAATTTTTTTGGCTATTAACGTTTTGAGGGGGGTAAAAATTCAGAAGAACGGTAATATTGGCTGATTTTATAATTTATTTTACATTTGTTCAATTTTATTTGCTCCAGTAGTTTTAGTTAAAAAGGGCTCATATGATTGACAGTTCTCCATTATCACGCTTCTTAAACGCAAAACAAACCCAGCAGTCTTAATATATTGTATCCTTCCTGGTGGAGCTATGCAAAAGGCTTTGCACTTTTGTTTTCTGTTTTTTTTTTTTTCCTTTTTTTTGTGTTATGAAATGTTGTTCTCATAGATATGACATCTTGAGTTGTTCAGAGGCACAACTGTGTAAGGTTTTGCCTTAGCATCAAGAGATTCAAATCTCACTGATGCCACGTTAAACATAGCCACAAATAATCAGCTGATATAAGGGACTTGTGGTGTAATCCCGCTAATATCCCGGTAATTAGCGTCTGTTTTGGATTGCGGGACCATTAGCGTCTGTTTTGGATTGCGGGACCATTAGCGTCTGTTTTGGATTGCGGGACCATTGGGATTCGAACTCTCCATCAGCCATCCGATATATCAGTCAGGCCCTAATTAATACCCTTGATTTCAGAACAAGCAAAGGGTGAGCAGGTTTCTACAAACTTTTCCACACAGTGTATAAAACATTAAAATATTCAGCTAACACCAGATCACTCATAGAAGAGGCCAGTAAAGGCTGACACAGTATGGACTGTTTTCAGTACCTACCTGTTAACCTTAACTATCAAAGCACTGACCCTGGAGCTGCGACATCTGAGTACAGCAGGGATGCTAAAAATGTTTTCATTACATCTTACAGTTGACTGTAAAAAGTATTGCTGCATACTTCATACAATCATAGAGTAAGTGTACCGACACCATGGCTACTGACTGCATGTTGAGTAATTTTCACATAGCAGTTTGTAATGGTTTGTTTTATGTAACATCACTTAACAGATAACTCTCTTTGTGCTGTCCTCAGTGTGTGCAGTGGGTGGATGACGCAAAGCTGAATCAGCTGAGGCGAGAGGGGATCCGCTATGCTCGAATCCAGCTCTATGACAACGACATTTACTACATCCCCCGCAGCGTGGTCCATCAGTTCAAGACGGTCTCAGCCGTCTGCAGCCTGGCGTGGCACGTCCGCTTGAGGCAGTACCACCATAGTGTGGAAGAAGAGGCGCCAAAGGAAGAAGAGGAGGACAAGAAGCCCCCGTGTATCAAACAAGAGCCTCTGTGTATCAAACAGGAGCCACCCTGTGAGAGCCTGAGCGCCCCTACAGCTTCACCCGTCTCCACCGATACCAAGCCACCCAGAGATGTGCCCCACGTGCCCCAGATTAAGGTAGAAGAGGTGGAGCCCCTCCCTGAGCGGATGGCCAAAGCCCTCAGTAGTGCTCCCAGCAGCTCCAGTGCTACGCCGCCTCTGGCCCACACAGCCGTGTCAGAATTTCGACCCAAAGCACACCATCATCATTCAGAATGTGGAACCACTCCTACACACGCGGTCATGGCCAGGCCAGCACCCAGCCTGACCTCAACAGCGCCCAAACACACACACCATTCTACACCAACCAAACACACGCACACCTCGATGCCAACCAAACACACACACACCTCTTCCTCAACCAAACATCACACACACTCCAGCTCGACGTCCAAACACACCCACTCTTCTTCCACGCCCAAATCCACCCATTCGACCACGACGCCAACCAAACACGTGCATTCTTCCAGCACAACCAAACACACACACACTATCCCAACATCCAAACACATGCATTCCCCTAATCCTAAACCCAGCTCTGGACATTCAGACAGTCGGACTGCGCCTCCCCAGCACCAAGTTCTGCCTCAGGCTGTCCTGCCCCAGTCTCAACCCCAGCAGCTGCCCCATCCCCAGCAACAGCAGCACCAGCCCCAGCCTCGGCCAGACAGAGGCCAGGACTCTCTCCACCCAAAGCCTGTTGTCATGCCGCAGGACACGCGGCCGCACCACCCGCTCAACCCCCTCCTGCATGAACAGCAGAAAGACTTTTTATACTGATTATACTGATTTGTACATAACTGTTTTTAAAAAATTGCATTTCTTTAATTTTATTTCAAGGTTTTGGGTTAACTTTCTGTTTGTATTGATCCGATGAGGCGAAGATAAAGGAAGGACGAGCGTGACACCAACAGCAGCGTGTGAGGTGGAAAGCAGCAGAGTGGCAGACCTCCAGCAGGGCGAGAGTGCGGCTCGCTCCCTCTCCCTAACGTTACCGATGGAATACATAGCAAATGTAGCGCGTAACATTCCTCAGTGCCTGCCTGTAACTGTGAACTATCAAAGCACTTAGGGCCAGCTGCACTGCTACCCTGCAGGTCGGAAAACAAAAACCCCACAAACAGGTCCTTAAATAATATATTTTTAAGTTGTAGGCTATAGTTGTATTAGAGCTGACATGAACATATATATTTTTAAGATGAGATGAGACAGAATTCTTTTAATGACTCCAGGCTTTTCCATAGAGCTTATTTATATCAAGGTTGTTTTTTGTTCCATTTTTATTGTCAGCACTGTAGTGTATATAACTTTTTTCTAAGAAAATGTGTAGTTTGATTTATATCTAATTAAGAACCTCGTAATAAAAAGTTCTTGATATTGGATATTGTCGTCATGTAAACAAGGGCTACACTGAACGATCATGTGTGTAATCCAGACTGGCTCGGTGTTCGGTAGGCCGCCCTGACCTACCAGCACGCTTCCACTTTCATGATTAATCCAGAAACGTTTCCACAGTTACTCTGTGTAGAACTTAAGACAACTGTGTTTGGAGATGACTGAAGATTAAAAGCATAGGATCACCGCACAGTGTGTTTCCTTTTGTCCTGTTTCAAAACGTTTCATCGTTTGGCCAAAAATCTATTTTACAGAATTTCTTCATTATGCCAGATGTAGTTGATCAGGCAAAACATGTTTGGTGTTAGTTCACTGGAGCTGTGAGGCTAATGGAGCTAAGAAGTAATAGAAGCCTATGGCTACCACTTAGCATTGTGCAACCCATGTGCTTGAATCCTCACACATTTGGATTAGTCAGTGTTGAGATTTTAAGTAATTTTAAATGGACTTGTGTTTATTATATGTGGGTTATGACATACTGTGTCCTGCTATAGCTGCTACTACTGTGTTTAGCTACACCATATAGTTTTGTCAATATTAATAGGTAACAGTGTGCCACGGTTGGTGACATTAGCCTCATAGCTCCAGTGCAGACCTAAAAAATAGACATCAAGCATGTCGTTTGGGGTGGAGGACTATGATGCATATTAGATTTTTCACTGAACCGTCACTGTAAGGTTACATTTACTCTTGTCCACTTGGTAGTTCCTAGAAGGCTAGAAATCCCATGGTGATTCTCACTCTGAATGCGGCTTATTCTGGTGTTGCAGTGAAGCCGTAGACATTGTTTGGAGTGAAATGAGTAATGAGGCTTGGTAGTTGGGGTTTCTAAGCCATACTTAGTGTGGCCGGAGCTGGAGGGGTATTAACTTGCCTGTGTCAGTGTTTGTAGTGTTATGTAACACGGCCACCCACACTGTGAAGTGTGATAGCAGTGAACTCGGCTATGCTGGTGTGTGAGTTCATGTCGTTGAGCCTGGGTGATGTCCTGGAAGTACCCATTACTGAGGGATGTAATTGATGGTGTTGTTTGAATATGGCAGTGAGCTAGTTTGTCCGTGACCTTACAATAAAATGTCTGATATTTTGCATGTTCACGAAATGTTTGCAAATGAAATTCTGTGGCCTGAGAATTTCAAGAGGCTGAGCCAGAATCACCCACAATTAGCAGGGCTTATGTATTTATTTGAAATTCAGTGAAGAGTTTAACTTGGAAATAGGACAGCCGGTAAGAATGGAGCTCCAAACCAGACTTCACTTTCGAAGAAGCCTTGATTGACAGCTGAGATCATTGACATTTGTGGTAGTTTCATGTAAGTGTTACATGCAGGCTGTGCTTGTAGTTCTGCTGTTGGTCATAGTCAGGTATTTAAATCAGGTATTTAACATAGTAGTCTTGATAGTCTTGTGCTTCTTTTGCTCCAGTAACGTCTATTTTAAAAGGATGCCATCTACCCACATGTAAGTGGTATTACATGAGCCAATGCAAGAGACTAAACAGTTACAGCAGTTGTGGCAACTGCATGCTTTTCAGACTTGTGAGTTTTCCCAAAAGATCTGATTCACTTATCGGCGCATTCATGAGCTGAGTGAGTAAAAACACCTGCAGGGATTGAGGACTGCTGAGTTATCTATTTTGCTAAATTGCATTGCATGCCTCCTCTACACTCACATACTGAGCTATGAGTTTTTAATCCCTAATGAAAAATGACAGTGGACTGGGACTAAACTCTGAACAGTCTAAACATGCCACAGCTGCAAGATTACTAACGCTTCTTACAATCTTTGCTTGACCTACAGTGTGGCCGATGGCATGTAGTTGCTGGTTTAGCATGCATAATTCCCAAATCCAGAATCACTGATACTCTTCAAACCAAGATGCAAGCTGTAAACAGCACTGCTACAGGGACAGCATTTCACTTTTACTTAACAAAGCAATAACTCAATGTGGTTTTTGATCGTTTAACTGATTCAGGAGGTTCATTCTGTGCTTCACACTAAGCCGTTCACTACTCCCTGGTCACTTTTACACTTCATCTCTTGGTAACCCAAAAGTTGCAGGGGTAATTAATCTAGACATTGTTTCTTTCATGAGCTATTACTGAAAAATAGCTTTCAAATGAAACAGCAGGACTTGCTTTTATCTACATTATTTAAAAATGAATGGATCTTCCCAAGAGGAAGTGGCTAGGGGAAGCAAGTTAGCGCTTAAATTGTAATCAGACCAGGACAGCAATTCCACTTTTAACTCCAACCCCACGAGTGATATGAAAACAGCTTATCAACATGTATATTTATTTTTGGAACAATTCAACAGATACAGTTAATGTTGAATAATTTACAAAGTGCATGCTATATAAAACAATAAAAAATGTGCAAAATAAGGAAATGCAATGTCTGTACATGGGTAATAATGGCACAACATCGAGGGATTCTTCAGATTATCCACCATAAATAGTCTTTGAACAGTCATACAGAGTGTATGTACGCTTCAAAAGGGCTATCACAAAAAGATCTTACATTTCTGACCAGCAAATGCCACTGACTCCAACATTTAAAGCAGTGATGACCTCCTGGAGAATCATCTTCCTGCAGGTTTCACATCCAAGCCCAATCTGATCCACCTCATCAAGGACTTATGAAGTTAAGAAGTAGGTAAATTGAGTGTGGCACATTAGGGGCAGAGCACAACTCTGCACAGCAGTAGATGTAGGAGCAGGGTTGATGACCACTAAATTAAACTAGTAACAGACTAGAACAGACTGGCTAAATCCTTAACTGGCAATTGCCAGTTTCATCAAGACTTGATTTGCAGAGGAACAGAGCATGATGATCATAGTTTGTTTCAGTGGATGTAGTTATTGGTGCAGTACTAAAAAATGGCCTACCTACTGGAGTTATAGGGTCTTTACATGTTTTTTTTATTCAGTTAATAAATGAATGATCATAAATTTTGGCAACCAAACTCTTCTTAACAGTCAGACAAATTCAACAGTACTATATTCTGATACTAAGAGCAATCTAAAAATGACTGAGGTCACTGCTAGCCATCATGTCTGGAAGACTGGAGTTAGTAGCAGGATCTTGTTAAAGGCAGTGAAGTACATGTGAATTTTGTAGATGAATGATTTTTCATCTGCGGTGCTACAGTTTCACTGATTACAGCTTAAAATCCCTTCAATTTCTTAAGCTGCACTGTCCTACTTTCAGTCGTTCATGCTTCTTTAATGTATTTGCGATGTGACTTGGTTTTTAGCTAGTTTGTTTCACATGTTCTGACCTGGCTTGAAATCAGATGGCTTCATTCAAAATCCAGCAAAATGTTTTGCAGTAAGTCATTCTGACAGCTCAAACTCAGATCCAGAACTTTATGTAACATCAAAACACACTGAGGAGGACCTTGTGCAGTTGGATGCTGTCAGCTGTAAAGTCTAGAAGACAAAAAAGGCAGGCAAGTAGATGTAGTCATGAATCAGACATTTAAAATCAAATTCCTATGAAGAAACTAATGCAGAAAGAAGGCTAGGGTGCCTCTGGCATTACTATGTCCCAAAATCATAAAAAACCAAACTGGAGGCTGTTAAATATCAACTGTTTGAAAAAGAACAGCATTTGTTTGGAATCATAATTACCGGCTGGTGTGCCAATGTAGCCCTGCAGTTAGCTAACAAGGGGCCAAGTTCTGCAGACAAAAGGAATTATGTGCTTCTACAAAAAACAAAAACGGTTGTAAAAATGCTTAACCAATGTTGTAGGACATTTAAAATATATCAGACTTCAAACTGGACAAACTACAGACATCAACCATCCAATCTACTAGACTTCCAGACATTAAGCAAGCACTGACAGCACAGATATCTTCAGACTCCACACAGAAATATGACCACCTCAATATCCAGTACACAGTATCACCTGGACAAACAGCCATAGCTGTGAAATGAAACCTGCCTGTTGGGGCCAGAGAACGAAATGAGTTTCAAATCCATGCCAGTCATTTTGTTCTGGTCAATCAATCACAGAGACGAGACAGAGCAGGATGTACTGCCTTCTTTCTCAGTGCAAGGTGCACGTAACCAAGAACTCCCTCTCCCTCATTCCACAATGAAACTGTCCTGAATCCAGCCAACAGTGTAGAACCCACAATGGCTGGGACTCATCTAGTACAGAAATAATGTTGAAAAAATGGTAACGGTCAAAAAGTCAACTGCCTTTCTCCTTTGAGATTGTCCTGGTCAGTCCTGTTCGATTGTGAAACAGTCTGCAAATGTGGCACTTGTGAAAAGCTGTGTTGGATAGCAGGACGTGAAACACAAACTCAAATACACATCTGTGTTAAATCCTTTGCCTTCAGTACCGCTCTGCACATTGTCTGGCCCCCCACTCAGCATCATCTTCATCACTGTAGGGGGCCTGTGTCAAAACGACAGTTCAGCCAGAAATCTCAGATTTTTCAGCGTTGTACATGTTTTTGCTTTTGTTTTGCACTGGAGCTAATGTAGCTAACAAGTAATAAAAGCTTATAGCCTCCTGGTTAGTATCGTACAAACTGCATGCCTAAATCGTGTTTTTCTGAGCTATTAAAGGGCCCACATCATAAAAAAATAATAAAAATTCCACCTTTTTTCAAAAAAAGTTTGATGTAGTACATGAACACCAATAAAGTTTCAAAACATCCCGCTCACTCAACAAGTCCACACAGTCCCTATATGGAAACTGCTGCAAGAACAACCAGTTTGCATTCAGTATTTAGTGATGTCAATCAATACATTTATATTTGTCCACTTATTCAGTCTACAGCAGTTTAGCCCCACCTATTCTTGCTGAAGTTATAAAGAGGGTTTCAGCCTGGACTGTTTTCTTGAATAAGGCACAATACAGGGCAGCCAATCAGAATAGAGGTAATTTATCAGTACTGAAGTTGCAGTTACAAAAACAGCCTATTTAATTGTAAGGAATTAAGAAAAGCTGAAAAATAGACATGTAAAAATGACCTGAAATGACTGTTGTGGTATATGAAATCACTTAATTGGGGGGAAAAAAATAAATAAATTACTAGAAAAATGAAGGATGTGGCCTCTAAGTAATCTAAACAGATTTGCATATGTGGTTTATTGTATGACATACTGTTATCAACAAAGCTACGATGCTAACCTGGCAGCTATCAACTTCTATTGCTCGTTCGCTCCATTAGCTAAACAATCAAACTTTAGACACCAGACATGTCTTGGCGAATCAACTACATTTGAAATAAGATGAAATCTGTGTCAATTTTTGGCTGAACCATCAACGCCAGCCCCACTGTGGGGGGGGTGTGTTCATCTGCCCCCAGAGTCACTGTTCTCCAGCATCAAGAATCAGTCCCTGCGCTGAGGGAAGATATTAGCCCCTAGCTCCACCATGGCTCCGGTCAGCATGGTCCACAGTGGGATGCAGATGTAGACCAGGCGAAGGTTAGTGAGGTGCTCCAGCCGGGCACACAGCGTGACACAGAAGCCCAGCTTCAGCAGCAGAGCCATGAGGTACCACACCTTTCTGCGCAGGCCAGGAGCCCCCTGGCGTAGGTCATGACCCGCCCTGCACCGGCCCGCCATCTTCACCCCCAGCATGAGCAGGAGGATGCTGTCGAAGATCCACAGGGGGAGGAAGATGAGGAACCAGTTCCAGGTCACTTTCCCATCCAGCTTCAGGACCAGCATGGTGAGGAAGACTAGAGTGAAGAGCCAGGTGAGGAGAACACGCTGCGCTAAAGACATCTTCACTCCTTAACTGCCGCACCTGCAGGGGGTGGGGACACTGAGCTTCAGTGAATGTGTGGTAGTGGGTACTTGAGTTAAAGTGGAAATACTGAGCAAAAGCAAACGTGTATAAAAGCAAAAAAGGATTTATATTTACAAATACTCAGCAAAAAATAAACATTTTGAGAGTTTTCTTTTTAAGGTGGCGTGTGGTGCGGTGATAAATCTGTGATTTTGTTCTTTGAAGTTCTTATGAAAATGTAAGGAATAAAAGTATTAGGGATGCACGATGATACCAGAGTCATATCATGATCGGGGAATATTTGCTTTTAAAAAAAATTTGCATTTGACAGAGGCCTAGATTTGACTAATATTTGATGATGTATTTGTTACGCTCCAGAAGAGCAAAATGTTTAGGTGACTGTGAGCTACTGTGCTAAAATACATGCATTTTATTATTATTATTTTTTTTACAGCATTTGTAACCCTCTACAAATCATTTCTGCATTTTATAATTTTTTATGTACTGCCATAATCAGATGTGTACATGAAAAGTATGGGATATCAGTATAAGCCCATAATTCCCATATCTGTGCATTTCTAAAAAGTATGTTGTTGTTTTTTTCCATCTTGGAAATGTATTCGAGAAAAAGTACAAGTATTAATTTTCAATAATACTAAAGTGAAGTACAAATATTCCAAAATAACACTTAAATGGGAGCAATACAAGAAGAGTGTTCTAAAGGCAAATTAGTCCCCAAAGACGACTCTCTTTTTTCTGACTTTTTTCTATTTCACCATCAGCAACATTACGTATAAAAACTGGTGGTTTTGGATACATTCTTAAAAAGATCGTTCTTCAAGAGTTCTTTAGTAAAGTAAATGGTTCTATATAGAACCATGGACACTCAAAGAACCCTCTGCATGATAAAAAGTTTCTTTGCATCAAAAAGTGTTCTTCAGATTGATGAATGTGCTGTAGATAGTTAGATATAAAGCTTTTCTGAAAAGGGTTCTATATAGCACCGAAAAGCATTCTAATATTGTTGCGAGTCAAGCTTGTAACAATAGAAGAACCCTTTTTGGTGCCTTTTTCAAAAAGGTTCTATACAGAACCATATGCAACACATTCTCCATTAGTCTGAAGAACCTTTTCACAATGCAAATAACCCATTAATCATGCAAAGGGTTCTTTGAGTGTCCATGGTTCTATACAGAACTATCATCTTTGCTAAAGAACCATTGAGGAACCATCTTTTTTAGGAATGTAGTTAACAATATGGCTATGTTTGCATTGTAGACGTCGGGACTCCTGATTCCTCACCACCACTGTGGAAATCTGAGTCCTTAAGTTTCTCTGCAAATGAACCACTTCACATCAACCCACACTGAATGACCCTGTTTACACCTCAACCACTGCAGAAATTTTAAAAGATCGGTGGAACTCCCCTTTAAATACAGTACTCAGGTATGCACCGATCAGGCATAACATTATGACCACCTCCTTGTTTCTACGCTCATTGTCCATTTTATCAGCTCCACTTACTATATAGGTGCACTTTGTAGTTCTACAGTTACAGACTGTAGTCCATCTGTTTCTCTGTGTACTTTGTTAGCCCCCTTTTACCCTGTTCTTCAGTGGTCAGGACCCCCATGGACCCTCACAGAGCAGGTACTATTTGGGTGGTGGATCATTCTCACCACTGCACTGACACTGATGTGGTGGTGGTGTGTTAGTGTGTGTTGTGCTGGTACGAGTGGATCAGACACAGCAGTGCTGCTGGAGTTTTTAAACACCTCAGTGTCACTGCTGGACTGAGAATAGTCCACTAACCAAAAATATCCAGTCAACAGCGTCCTGTGGGCAGCGTCCTGTGACCACTGATGCAGCAGCAGATGAGCTATCGTCTCTGACTTTACATCTACAAGGTGGACTGACAAGGTAGGAGAGTACTAGAGTGGATAGTGAGTGGACACAGTGTTTAAAAACTCCAGCAGCACTGCTGTGTCTGATCCACTCGTACCAGCACAACACACACTAACACACCACCACCACATCAGTGTCAGTGCAGTGGTGAGAATGATCCACCACCCAAATAGTACCTGCTCTGTGAGGGTCCATGGGGGTCCTGGCCACTGAAGAACAGGGTAAAAGGGGGCTAACAAAGTATGCAGAGAAACAGATGGACTACAGTCTGTAACTGTAGAACTACAAAGTGCACCTATATAGTAAGTGGAGCTGATAAAATGGACAATGAGCGTAGAAACAAGGAGGTGGTCATAATGCCTGATCGGTGTAGCTGCTTAAGTAATTTCCACCATAGACATGTTTTCCACCCATGTGCACCTGTACACACATACACGGTAAGACGTTTAACGTGTTAGGTGAAACGGGAGTGACCAGATAATTCATCACAGTCCGGCATTAACACAGGAGTCTATAAGCCCGAGTGAAGCGATGTGAGGCTCCTCACTGACTCTCCTCTATCAGCACCCAGAGAGCCGCTACCGCCACAGCGCCCTGCAGCTACAGTCACGTCTGACACCCATGTCATCTGTCTGTCTGTCTGCTGTCTGTCTGTCTGCGGGGTTCAGCTCCGTGTTCCGCTCCTACACCGTTAGCTCGCTCTTCCTCTTCCTCTCCTCCTCCTCATCCTCCTCCTTTTCCTCCTCTACTCTCCCTTCACTGACCTGACCCTCCGTGCAGTCAGCGCTGCTGCTCCTCCTCGGCCTCCAGTGAGACCGCATTCACAGGCCGTGACGGAGGAGACCGAGTGATGGTCAGGACTCCGCAGTTCGCCATATTCAGCTCCAGGTTTCTGCTCCGCTCTCAGTCCGCCGACTCGCACACACCGTTTGACCGCGACTGTTGTATTTCCGGGTGCAGGTTTACCGTAAGGCTGGTCTATATGCGCACACAGACTGAGGACTCATACTTTCTGTCTCGTCACCGGTGCTACCTTAAAATCCATTTTAATTTTATTCTTTATGAATATATTTACCCACTCACTCGTTGCAGGTAGCGAAATATCACGAGTAGCTCATAACTTAACCGGACACAATACTTACCGAAAAACGCATAATTACATCGTCGAGATGTAAATAACGTCGTTCAGAGTGGTTTGGTGTGAAACGGTACATTGTAGAGAACCTCACCTTCTCAGAATTGTTCACGGTGGCGGTGATAGGAACCAGACGTCCACCTCTGAAAGCTCCCTCACAGAAAGCTCGGACACAAAGCTCTCATGGTTGCCCCTTTGTTTTACGATAGTTCAAGATAATGTTTTAGACATTTTTTATATGAATCCATTCATGGTGGAGAGATAAATGGAAGGCGTTGCGGGGCAAAATATTTCCCAAAGAATTTTGTTTTTAAATGTATCACTGTCTTATCATCAGCATTACATATAAAAACGTGACGCGTGTTGATTCACTGTTTTTTTGTAGTAAATAAAATGCCTATATTTGTCGACATGGCGACCTCTGGTTCCTATCAACACTAATGTAAAGAAATCAGTCGGTTTCACAGCAGTTAACCATTTCACATTAAACCACTCCGAATAACTCTCAACCATTGACCTACACAGAAACTTCGAAAAATCGGTGGAATTCCCCTTTATAGTAATCGACACGGCGCTAACGCGCTTCCCTCAAGTCACCACAAGAGGGAGCCAACGCCGCGCCTCTGTCCAGGGGAATTCCCTCCGCCTCGCGTTTCTTTCTGTTTGAAGCAGTTTGGTCACCGTTTATGATACAGCGCTGAAGAACATGTTCTTGTGGAAGGTTTCTGAAAGGTTACCTGCGTCTGCTCCGTGCTTGTTTTCCTGCAGCGCGTCGCTTAACGGATTTATCGAGCGTGCGCTTATACACCGTCTAGCTCGGTAAGGAGAGCGAGACAGAGAGAGAGAGAGACTGAAGCTGGCTGCGGGTCTACAGTAAACGGACTGGAGGTCAGCAGAAGAAAAGGAAATCAAACCCGCTGTAGAAACCCTGCACACCAGCGTCTCCCGCACACTGTGACACACACGTTAGCGGAAAGCTGTTGTTTGGGTCCGTCAGCGAGTTGAATGCCGGCGCAGAGCTGTTCATAGAGGTAAGACTCCGCCGTGTGTGAGTGTAGTGCACATAACCGACATAACCGTTTCTCCGGTTAGCCGCTCTCTCTCTCTCTGTAGCTCCATCCGTGCTCTGAGCTCTCGGCTACACCAGCTGTCCCTCTCCGTGTGTGAATGTGTTCATTCCTAAACCCCAGTAGCTCCAAACACGGTCCAGATAAACATTTGTGCTCGTTCTGCTCGTGTCTCCGCTAACTAATACAGTTGGCTGGCTTCCTGAATCAGAGCACAGAGAGCTCGACAGTCGTGAGTGAAACGAGCCCAACGCTACTGATTTTGTTGGCTTTGTAAAGCAGCAGCTCCTCCACTGCAGCAGCTCCGCACAGACCAGGCCCGTATCAACACTGTCCGGCCTTTTAATGCCCCCTAATACGAGCTCAATAGATGAACTACGGACTTCAACTCTCGGTAAGAGCACACAGAGCTCATTTCGTGATTTTAAGGTCACAGCTCTCTCGGGTTAGTGTGTGTTAAACCCGTGTGTGGAGGACGTTGTGGTCGAATATGAGTTTTTAACGTACATCTCCATCATCTCTATGCACTGGATTGCTTTGCTAAAAGAGGAGACCCATACACGGTATTTGGCAGGAATTGGGTGGCTGTCTATTAGCTGCACTGTTAAAAAGATGATTCATTAGTAAAGGGAATGGTTCTGTTTAGAATTTACTCCTGAAATGGTTCTGTATAGTACCTTAAGAACCATCTTTTTTTAAGAGTGCACATTTGTTCTGGTGTTCACCAATTCAGTCTGAAAGATTTTCCTGGGCTTTTTGGTTCACAGTCATCTAGGCTGTGGGCAAGAGCAGCAGGATTTAAGGGTGCATTAAAAGTTGGCTCAATATAAAGATGCTTAATTTGGTTAAATAAAATCAAACTACAGCTTGTTGCACTTATTGCAAAGTGATAAACCTTTTAAAGCAGGGCTTAACCCTTTTCTGTGGGCTAGAAGGACTTGTAGGTTGGTTTCCTGGTCAGGAGTAAGCCTAGTCTTGGACTGTGGTTTCCTTTCAATGAAGAGTCTTCAGTCAGGATGCTGCGTAGTCCGGGACTAGGGTTAAAATCCGACCCTATAAGACATGGAAGACCTTCACTCATTTCTGCAATGTCTAGTACACGTATCCCTCTTTAAAACCTGCATCTGTTGCTGCCGGCCTGTTTTACTCAGAGCCTTGGTGCAGCCGTCTGTAGGCCTGTGGATGCAATTTGCATCTTCATTTGACCATCGTGCCGAGCTCAGACTGTCAACCCTGTACTGGGCACTCTTATCTCTCTCTCTTCTTCATGGTTTTGTAAGTGCAGTTGGTGTAGTTAGGAGCGTTTAAAGGACCGCAGAAGGTAACTGCTTACCATAATCAAATTACCTAACATTCACTGTACCTTGAGGCTGCTGTGGGGTCATTATGGTGGTCATAGATTGGTAAACATTGATCTGCTGTCAGTACAGGATGCGCCGTGTTCCCCGGCATTACCTCATGTCTGGGCATTCGGCCGACGTCTGGCTGTCAGATTTTGATGTTTGCCTGCTCTGTTTCTCTCTGGCTCGCTCAAGCTCAGCCATCCAGTCACAAACAAAAAACGGTGACTGTCGCTCAGGCGGCCTGCCGCTGTCGTCGAACTGTTGTAGGTTACATCATCTTCCTTTGATTGAGCTCTATGCAGAGTGTTTTTTTTCCCCTTCTAGTCTCATTCCAGTGTCTCTCAGTGATGTAATCTGCGCAGCGGCTGGAGAAACGTGGATTTTGACCTCGACGCGGCTGTGCTTTTGTACACAGTGTGAAGAATGTCGTGGTTCGACACTGATCACAGCTGCCTGTGCATTTTCATCGTTCTGTGAATGTGTCCGTTCCCAGGGTTTGAGTTGTGGAGCGTTCATTGTCAGGCTCGAGTTTCACCTTGAGAAGTAGCGCAGTACCTGGGTGGATCTGAAGGCTGCCCTGAGGGGGAGTGTCACTTAGAAAGAGGAATACTGTCAGAGGGCTTCATGAAAGGCCCATGCGGAGGAATGCATAAGCCCAACAACGCATGGAAACATTCTCTAAGAGGCACATGTGACTGAGCAGAATGCCTTCTTTGTTGCCTTTTTTTTGGTAGAACTTTGCCTGTAAAATGAGGCATTTTGTTGCCAGGCTGGGCACTGCCAGTTCCTTTAAGTTCCAAATATATCAGATTTTCCAAGCACTCTAGAGATTCAGGGTATCAGTGACTCATATTCAAGGACATTTATAAATACAAATGGGGGAACTTTGTGAAGTATTGTTCTAACTATAGCACTGTAGAGTTAGAACATTAGCTAGTAATTTAGTCTCAACAACATAATATTTATAAATCAAGCCATTCTGTTATTTCTCTTTTATGGGGAAAAAATACAGAATTGGTCTCCGGGAATGTTCTTGTGTTGAGAGGTTGCTTGCAGCAGCTTCTTGCAATGTAGCAGTCCATTTTATCTACAAATGAGCATGTTAACACAGTCAGGCCAAAACCAGTGGGCAAAGTAATGCGCAAAGTGTTGCTAATTTGAGACATTCATTCACAATGTCTTCCTTCTTTATTAGTTTTTGTTAATATTTTTTATTTATTCTGGGGACATTTTTGCACCTGTGGTAGCGGTGGGCAATCTGACCAATTTTATTATCGTGATAAGGTACATCATAATATGCTTTTCTGAATATATGGTAGATATCGTTAATGTTTGAAGAACTGCATTACAAATAGAGCACAGTTAGTCCTATTTAATTGAATTTATGCATTGGGGTGTGTGAAATGTTGATCGAAATGACTTCGTGTTTGTAAAAAAACAGTAATAAATATGGAGAAATTTTTGCTTTTTCTGCCATGTTATATCAGTAACCGTGCAAATGTGAGGTTATTTTATATTTGTATATCATTCCATTGCACCAAGAAAAAACAGCCTGTGTAAGCGTTCACAACAAATCCACATCACTATGTAAATACCGTCACAACTACCTGTGCTCTCTCTGCAGCCAGGCGACACATCTTAACCTCCCCTAACAGATCTACTGCCTGTTTTCAACCTGTTCCGCTCTCTTCATGTGTTTAGAGTCCGTCCTGTGATGGATGAGCCGCTGGTGGCTATTTCTGGCTGCGGTTCTTTGCATAACCTGCGCTATTTTTTCCCCTCCTCATTCAAGGTACAGGGCTTCTTCCCCCTGCTAAGCCGAAAAGGTCATTCTTTTCTTTCATCTTTCACCTCTCTCTCTCTCTCTCGACCTTCCGCTTGTCTGCACGCTGCCGCTCTGTTGAGGTAAATCTGAAAGTTCTTCTCTCTGCTTTCGGTCGGTGGCCTTGAGTTGGCAGGCCTGAGTGTTTGTCTCCATTTGGAGTTCCTGCAAGGCTGCTGCTTTGTTTGGAGTTTTCAGCAGGGCATTATAAGATTGGCTGTGCTGTGCTTATCAGCGAGATAAGAAAAGCACCGTTAGCTGTGGGCACTTCCTGCCTTTCTCTGCTCCCAGCCTGTAAATGGGAGCTGGCTGTTGAAGTGTGCTGCACCTACTGCTGAGACAGTTAGCAGTTTTAATGGTATAACCAAGTATGAAGACCGTAACCGTAATCATACTAGTTGACATTTTTATTGATTCCAATAACTGTGTTTGATTCTAATCTTTTTAACAGTTCGCAGTCTGCTGCTACAATCTCCCTGCAAAGCAAGTGTCAGGACAATGCATGTTTACATAGTCATAATCTGAACGGTAAACAGTAGCAGTGCTGGTGATTTTAGTTGATTGCTTGATGTTATAAAGAATTATGAGAGGTTCAGTAATAGAGAAATACTATCAGTGTTTCTCTAAAAACAATACCTAGGTAGGAATTGGTTTCAGTTAGTAGTGTGTGACATACTGGTTCGTCCAGTGTAGGCTACTGATTGAAATTCTTCTGAAGGTTCTTTCCTTGATACTAGTACACCACAAACAGGTACAGAGAATACATTAACAGTGCAAAACACGCTCCTACCCTCCCATGTGGTGAGAGGGAGTCTGAGGTGAGTTAGGACGATTTGTTGTTGAAGGCGCAGATATTAGATTGTAATCAGTTAAAGGGAAAGGAGAGTTGTGGGAAATTTGTCTTGTCTCCATGCTAGGCCACAGCCTAACTCCACATGCCTCCTTGCCTGGCCAGCTGCTTCAGCCAACGCCATAGTCTCGAGACCTTCTCCTCACAACAAGCTGAGAGGCCCCATATCTTCCCAGCTAATACTGATGGCTTGTAATTTTAACCAAATTCCAGCAGCGTCTGACGCTTGTAGATGAAAGCTTGATTTTGAGAGATGCATATGTGATACAAATGACTTCAGAAAGTCAGATGTAAAACTTTTATTACCACTTTTCAGGCTCAGAGAAGCTATTGTGCACTTACAAAAGCTCGTCTTTATCTCATTAGGGTTAGAAAGCAATATTGACACTTGACATTAAATAGTTCACGTCCACATTTACTATTTTTGCACAATAAACACATTCAAGATTTACTTCAGTTGTAAATATGATTCTTATTATAAATGAAGACATCCTAGAATAATATTCCACTGTTAATCCACAAAAGGTTTAGTGAAGCATCCAAAAGGGATTTTGTGTGGAAGAAATTGTACATGAATACACTTTACCATGATACATACTGAAACTGCCAGAAATCTTAATTATAATCTGATGTAAATGGCCATACTGCCCACTACTAGTTTGCATTATTATGTTATGGTATTATTATGTTTGTGTGTTAGTGCTTTTTAAAAATGTTCAGTGTTTTTTAACAACACCACAATAACACTGAACACTGTCATCATTTTGCACACTGATATCAGGACTGGAAATTTTTGTGCTGTCCCACCCGTAACTGCGTCAGGCTTATATTTACGAG
Organism: Colossoma macropomum; assembly: GCF_904425465.1. Lineage (NCBI taxonomy): Eukaryota > Metazoa > Chordata > Actinopteri > Characiformes > Serrasalmidae > Colossoma > Colossoma macropomum. The sequence continues at coordinate 27,611,010 of NW_023494792.1, read as the reverse complement.
TTTTTGAGCCTTGCTTTAGAGGCAGTGAAGGCTCTCTCTGTGTGCCTGTTTACATTACTTACTCAAGTCTTAGTCAGACGTGTGCTGCTCATGTACTTGCCCTGTTTCATGGTAAGGCCTCAGATGTTTTGAACCCTTTACAAAGCGAAAGCTGACTTCACTCGGTTTTTGGACTGTGGTTAATAGCTCTTGTAAAATGTCTGATCTGCTAATGAAGGTTTGCATTGAGAAGCGTGGTTGGCTGCAGGTGTTCAGGGGAACAGACACACAGAGTTTAGTGTTTGTGTGATTCAGATTCAGAGGATCCTAAATGGTACACTGACAGACTTCAGATTAGGCTTTAGCATATATGTTGCACAGCTTACTAATGAACGTGATGATGTGGGTTGTTGATTGGGGCTGGTTGTTTGGTGTTCAGATGATGCTGTTGCATTAGATGGTGTATTTAATAGAATTTCCATTCTTCATGAAAGTGTTGTCACGTCTCCACCATGCACATTGCTATGGTTTTACATTGTGATATCTCAATGTCATGATCCTTTGTTGCACCCGAATTTACTTCACAAAACATGACATAAGCTGGTTGTAAATGCTTTTTAAATACATTCTGTGCTTATGCATATGTTTTTACATCATTTGAGCGCAGCAGCTGTCCTTTACATTGTGTCAAAATTTCATTGTGAATGGACCAACAGAAATGCTCCAAAATTGCTTGGAATGAAATCTCTTTACATTAACTTGCATTAAAAGTTAAGAACATTTTTACCTTCTTCTGTAAATTTGATATTTTGAAGATGCCTTTTTTAACAGCTACTATGTAGTTGATCTTCAAAAAAAAGTCTTACCTGCTACATAAAAGAGATCCATGTTTATCGTGTCTATCAAATCTGTGGAACCTTAATATTGGCTGATATTGGGGGGTGGGGTTTGTCAAGGTGTTTTAGCTTTACCTATGAGGGGGAAAAACATCACCCACATTCATTTAGTTTGCAGACTAGAGTCAGTATGTATGTTAGGATGGATGGATTAATCCAGTGAAAAACTGTTAAGAGAAGAGTATAGTGTTATTTATACATCTGCAGACTTTAATCTCCAGCAGAATGTACCTGTGCTGACTTCGGGGACGATAAGAGGATGTTGTGAGTGCAGGTTTCTGATTTCCTTTAATCACATCACGTCTGTGTCCCCAGTAAACAATGACAAGAAAATCTGGGCACTGACTCTGACTGTCAAATTTTTTTTCTAACAAATCAGATGCAAAGTCAGCTGCAATCAGATGCAAATGTTTACTTGATGAAAGCTAACAGCATTTATTTATTTATTTAATAGACTGTATAAATCTCTGTGCCTACAGAACTGTGTAAAAGTCAAAGACCACCCTGCATTTATTTAAATTATGGGCAAAGCAGCCATTAACTACAAGCTATTACATTTTCAGGAAATGTTTCTTTGGAAATTTCATATAATCTGTCCGCTTGCATTAGAGAGAGGGGAAAGTTAGAGGAAAATAAGTGGAAAAAATCTCAAAATATATAGACAAAATGGGATCCTAATCACCTAATGCTTTAATCTTTGAGAGAGATACTATAGTGCTTCTCTAGAAGCTGTAATAAAGACAAAGTGTGGACACACTAAATACTGAGAATTTCGGTATGATATTTAGTTGTAGAGACATCTGTGTCATTTTCTGTTAAATGTATGTTTTCTATTTAGAAATAGAAAACATACTGGAAATCAAATAAATGCAAGTGTGGTCTCTGACTTTTGCAGGGTACTGTATGTTTCTGGTTGTAGCTATTTCATGTGAAATAAGGAGTTGATGTGTTAATCAGTACAGATTTTGATCCCTGAGGTGCGATTTCCAACACTGTTGATGCTATTATTTAGTTGCTGTTGCTCTCTCAGGAATCTGGAGAAGTCTTGAGAGGTATGAGGATAAGAAGCCATTTCTTGTTAGTTCTTTGTCTAATATGACAGTGGTGAGTCAGTGAGTGATTCTGAACAGTGAGGCTTTGCGACTGCATTATATCCAGCAGTGGTGATGATACTGGGACGCATAGTGCGTTTTTGCTGAGTAAGCTGGAGAAGGCCGGCAGGGCAGAGGGAGGGTGCTTAGAGTCACATTTCAAAGTGGAGCCCCAGAGCATGCCGGCATCAGGCCCTAGCAGTGAACATTAGGAGGTGGCTGCAGAGTCTTACGCCAAGAATTGGTGAATTTGTGTGATGGTAGCCAAGAACGACTTAAGCTGGTGGCTTGCATCGTGGCTTCTCATGTCTGTTTCCTTTTTAGCACATTGCGCTTCTCTATTCCACTTCCTAATACGCACGCACAGACATTGACATGAAGCTGGGGAAAGCGAGAGAAGACGTGAGCGGGAGAGAAAAAGAGAGAAGGAGAGAGAGGAAAAAATGTAGTAGCTATTTCCCCAGAACAGGGAGGTATTTTTAAGCTTTTAAATGATTGAAAGACTGACAGACAGACAGACGGGAACATATGACCAAGGACTCCAAACGTTGTGTATTTCCGTGTACATTAGAATAAAATGACATAGTAATTTGAAATGACACTTCCACCAGGGTCTTCAGAACAGATGTGTAAGCACAGAATAATGTGTTTAAAATAATTTAATAATAATAATAATTGAAAAAAAAAATTAATAATTTAATAATAATTTTAAATAAAATCATAAAGGTTATCTTTAATGTGTGTTTAACGCTCTTACGCTGTCAAAGAATGAATGAATGTTCTGGTGGAACGTTCATGTTGAGCCTTGGGTTTAGTTTATTCATTCTCAGAGCTGAATTTTGTCAGTAAGTTATTTTGAAGTGAATTGTTTCATTGAACATTTCCGCCTTTGACAAGAGCCGCAAACTCCAAGCAGATGAGACATCGATTTTGGACTTGAAATGGAGAGAAAACAGTTTTCTGTTAATTTTTGTTGTTTTTTTTTTTACACTATTTTTGTCATTGACTTTATTTTTTTCACAAGCCATGTCATTGTTTCACTACTCAAATCAGAAATAGTACATAAAGAATCTATGAAAATATGTGAAATTATTGGCTTTTTTATTTATTTATTTATTTTTTTATTTTTACCCGATTTTCTCCCCAATTTAGTCGTCTCCAATTCCACCCGCTAGTTAGGACTCCCCCAATCACACGATCCTCTCAACGCTAGGAGGGTGAAGGCTGACACAGGCTTCCTCTGAGACCTGTGAAGCCAACCACCGCTTCTTTTCGAGCTGCCGCTCACACAACGTCACTGGACAGCCGAACGCGCTCGGAGGAAAGCGCCAACCGCCAGATCTGTTACGTCAGCTAACAGACGGCTGCGCTGACTAGCATCACGCTGAGTGATGGGGGGAGAAGGAGGGGCCATCCTACCCACCCAGAGAGAGCGAGGACAATTGTGCTCTCTCAGACTCCAGGCTACGGATGGCTGTAGCATCACCAGGGATCGAACTCGCGATCTCCTGATGATAGGGCCAACGCTTAGACGGTTGCGCCACTCGGGAGCCTAGTTATTGGCTTTCTGACCCCATATCTAGCCTTGTAGTCTCTGTTCTGATTAGCTTCAGCTAATGTCGTTTACGTAAATGCGTGTGATTAGATAAACTGTAAGACAGGACTGCTGTAGAAAACAGTGGTTCAAGTTCATGTATGTTGCTGAAATACTTTGCTGGGTCCACCATTTGGTACATGTTGTTCTTAACTAGACCTCTGCCTTATAAGTTATGTATAACAGTGTTATACACAGAGCAAATGCCTGTCACTTTAATTTAAGGACCCTTACATTAATACTTTATAAAACATCTTGCAAACACTGACATAAGCTGTTTAAAAATACTCTAAGTATCTAAGTATAAGCTTTTATTAGAGATGCATCAACACCATTTCTTCAGACTAAGTATGAGTACGTTTTTAAGTATTACCGAAACCCACTATGTTATAGAGGTCTGTGATCTCAACGCGCTGGCCCTGGATATTTATGTTAATGTGAATGTGCGTCAGCATCTTTTCTGCTCCATTTAGCACACTTCACCGTTTCAGACACACAGACACCGTGTCCCTTCAAATTACTGTTGCTTTTGATTTCTTTCCAGAGTCTGCTTAATCTTCACACTTCACATTTTCCACTGCCTGTAGAGCAGACCGCTGCTGCCCTCTTTGCCTTCCTGCCTGCTGGTGCAGTGCATTGTGAAAGGTGACTGGTCAGCTGGAAATAGCACATCGCTCCTCAGAGCAGAAAGACCATTCGCTTGTAGATTGTTGCAGTCAGAGCCACTTCCAGCTACAAAACAAAATATCCAGTCCTTCTGAGGGAGATAACTTCTGCTGCTTCTTCAGGTCTTCTTCCATTTCCATCCTTGATCTGTAACTGTTGATTTGTCTTTCGCTTCTCTTTATCGTTAAGGTTATTAATAAAGTCCTAAAGCAGTTAGCATTTCTGTTTAATTCACTTTTGTTTACATAGTGCTTTTTACATCAGACATTGTGAGAAAGCATCTACACAGTCAGCACAAATTTTATGATGTGTGGGAGAGTTTACTGGTCACTGCCATGCTGTAAGTTTTCTTTCAGAGTGTTGCTGCCTGTTCAGTTCTCATGTACGGTTACTCTTCAGCCACATAAACCACTCTGGTCACCCAGAAGCCATTGCTTGAGTGATATAAAGGAGAAAAAGTATTGTAGTTAATATTGCTAATCATTGTCTCTCTGAATCGCTTTGCAATTCAGTTTCAGTTTAGATTAAGAGTACATCATAAAGAAAAGAAAAGAGACTTGCAAAATTCAGTTTCTGTGCTAAAGGATACTGGATGTGCTTAAGAAACTCCACTGCAGTTCTGTAGGTTACTCAGTAATTCAGTATTTTTTGACATTTTACTTCTACTCAACAACTTGTTGGTTGTTATATATAAATAAAGATATTCATTCCTAAATGATGTAAATGAATTTGTAACAATTTTGCATGTAACAAGTTTTCAAAAAGTATAACAGCTGAAATGTAATTGGGTACATACTTCTATTTCTGTAATAAAGATGACAATCATAATACGGCATTGATTTTTTAATTCATTAGTATAGATGAGGACAAGACCACAAATATTTACGCTTAACAGTTCATTTTAAAGCAGTTCATGACGTTGGATGATATATTCCTTTAAAAATATCAATTCCAATTCAATTGCAGTATTATGATCCAGAGTGCATGAACAGTGAGTGCATTGATTATTGAAAAAGGAACCAAAACTGCTGAGTGGAAACAGCGTTTCTGGCTAGGTGCCAAACACTGGCACAGGCCTAAAAATCATCATCATCTTTGCAGTGTTACATTGTTTATGTTTACATGATGTTTGCTGGTGCATAATGTGTGTAAGTGTAGTCTGTTCTTTGTATAGCAGTGTGCGAGGCTGAGTGGGCTGTGGTGTCTGAAGTGGTGGGTGTGGGGTCTGCACGAGGCAGCTCAGTTTTGATTACCCGCAGTTCTGATGTCTGTATGTAACGTTAGCTGGCTGTTTCTAAGAGCCAGGAGCACGGGGGGATCTGATGACATTACCAGGCAAGGGAATCACCCTCAGAGTGTGTGATGGAAAACACGAGCACACATCCACACACATTTCGCACTTGATAAGTGCAGGATACCCTCTGCAAACACCTCTCAACCCCCCAGCCCTGCTGTGAGAATCAGGTGTCCTTGTCATCTCTCCTTAATCTCCCTCTTAGTGCACAGACACCCACACTCAGAAAGCTGTACTGCAGTGTGACTGAAAACAATCCTTCTTCATTAAAAATGGACCTGCCCTCTGCGTCGGGTTTCACCTCATGAACTACATGCTCACAAAGTGGAGTCGAATGCTTAGGGCTGGGCAGTGTGGCCAAAAAAATCTTGTCATGATATGTTCATGCTCAGTTGCAAACCTGAGTAGTATGTTTTGAACCCTGCACACACTACCTCTGCGTGACATGAGCGATGCAGCAGCATGACTACTGATACTTGTACAATTTGGCTATTCATATTTACATTTGTAGCTTTGCGCTGTGGGGTGGTGCAGAAGGCCTGTACTGGAAATTCTCACCATTCAAACGCAAATTCTATAGATGGGTAAATTGTCAAATTAGTTGCTTTACTTTGCTTGTAGGGCCCATACCATGGAAAACTGAATTTTTCTTGCTTTTTTTCAAAAATACAAAATATACTGTTCACTATCCAGTCCATACATGGAAACTACGCTGATAAAACTGTTTTGAATATTGCTTCAAAAACCTATTGATTTACATATACCCACCTATTTAGCCTACAGCAGTTTAGCCCATTCATACTGAAGCTCTAGGCAGTGTTTCAGTGCTTTTTGAATGAAGCGTAATACAGGACAGCCAAACAGAACAAAAATCAGTTATCTGCTATCTCAGTCTTAAAGGTGCAGTTACAAAAACGGCCTGTTTAATAAGGGATAAAGAGAGTTTGGAAAATGGTCATGTGAAAATGAGTTATGACAATTTTTAGAACATAAAATCATGCAAACATTATGAGTGCGTGTGTAGGATATAGGCCCTTCAGTAATAAGATAATTTGTACAAGAACATGCTGCATTTTTTGATGGTTTTATTTATTTTCATAGTTTCTATAACTGTATTTTGCAGCATGTGGGAAAAGTAGGCATAATGCAAAGACTCAAGGTACTGTGCCTCTTCTGGCACATACCTGGGAACACTCTAAAGGCCTTTACGCACCAAACACGATTAATTTTATGTGATGTATTTGAATGTCAAAAAATGAACACATGTAACTTATGAAACCAAGCTAATTGATCAGCTGTCTGTCCATCTTTTTGGCAAGCAGAAACGGATTAGTTTGTCTTCTGTTTTGTCGCATGGTGTTGCATCTCCAAAAGTACCTCAAACTTTGTTACTGATATCTGTCGGATTTCGTGGGAGGTTTTTGGACCATGTTATACGGATTTATTTTCTTCACACAAAAAGAAGGACAGGCTCGATGTTTAGGTTTCAGATGCAAAATCGGCATTATATGATGAAGATTCAATGATGGTAGTAGATGATTCACTCACATCCACAGAAGACACGTCCCTCACCAAGTTTTTACTGAGTGTGTTCTTTGAATATTCTTTTATCCACTCAGAAAAGGGGTCCGAAAGCACAACCGGTATTAGAAAATGTTCTTCCACATGTTGCGTGCAATTACATGTGTAGCGCCCGGTGTTTATAGTTTTGGTGCATACATTTTGTGATGCTTGACCCAGTCTTGGAGGGCCGGTATCCAGCACAGTTTGGTTGACCTGCTCAAACACACCAACTATAAATGAAGGAATGAACTGATGAGTTAAATCAGATGTGTTTGAGCAGACTGAGCTGAACACCAGGCCTCCAGATCCTGAGTTAAACACTTCTGCTCTAACCTGTCAACATGAGCAAGATGTTCAACATAACTCATGCTAGTGTGTGTGAAAAAGGCCTCAAGCAAGAGGATCGCCTCTGTAAAAATGAGACAGCGTTGCCCTGCCTGAAGGAATATTATACTGTATGTCTTTCTGAACAAGTGTCTACCAAACACTGCAAGTCATATCAGAGTCCATTTATATTCAGTGCTATTAAAAGTGTTTCTGAGACTAGTTTCTGCAGAATCATTTTCATGTCGGTCACTGTCCTTGTTAGTTTGGTATAAGTAAAACTATTGCAGTCTTGACGATGTATGATTAGTTTGGCCAAATAATTTTGGTTTCAGTCTTTAAGCTCCTTAAGATTCCTTTTGATGATGATTCAGACTGTTCAACGTCTACGTGCCTACATTAACCACAGTGTCCTTTAAAACCATACATTTGCAAGTTCTTGCACATAATTCATGATGTACAGCAGTACCATACCAGCTATAGCAAAAACATCTGCACAGCATGTGTGCAAGCAGATAGAGTTGCAGCAGTGCTGAAAGGTGGAAAGAGCGGAGCAGTTTTTTTATTCTGTGTAACTTATCAAGCATCTTCTAACGCAGGCGCGTCTCACAGCATCAGTCATCTCACTGGTGCACTCAGTGGAGCGTTTCATAATTGTTTTCATAATGGCTGTTTATGTAATGTTTATTTCTTCTGTTATGTAACAAACACCCCCCCATGCCCACCCCCGGTTGTTAATCCTGACAGTACACACTCACTGGCCTTGCTCTCTCTCTCACCCTCTCTCTTCCACACTCGCTCTGTCTCTCGTCTTTCTCTCTCTGTCTGACTGGGATTATTAGGTAAGCAGTAATCCAAGTTAGTATATATATATATATATATTTTTTTTTCAAATTTAGGTCCAACCCTAGTCCAAGAAGACCATATGTTCACCTCTTTTGACCTAAAAAGGTGTACATATTACAATGTGTACAACAGTTATAAGCATTTTATTTACTGTTCAAGACCACCAGTGAACCACTTTTTTCTTCAAAGGTTTATACATGGATAAATAGTGATAAATCTGAAAAAAATGTTTTCTCTGGGAATTTTGCTTCACGACACCCTCTCCTTATAAATGAATTAAAAAGAAGTTATGGTTTAGGCTAAAGTTTTATCTCAGAACTAATGTAAATCAAAACAAAACCACTCTGAATGACTTTTCACGTATTTACCATTGAAGTACGGAGAAATTGTGAGAAATCGGTGGAATTCAGCTCAAAGCTTAATCTCTGAATGTAGTAGGTTTGTCACAATTATTACATAATAGCTTTATTATTATGTAATGGATTTAGGTAAATGTACATAAATAAAAGAGAGTTTAAAATTTAATGAGATCACAAGTCTTACAAAAACAAAGTCCTAACTTTTGACCAATAGCGCCTGTAGAGGGCAGAGGTAATGACCTTTACATTCTACAACAAAACTAAACTGCTCCCATTGTAATGAATGAAGCTGTCTACACCAGCTGTGAGCAGCAAAACATGATGCGATGCGACAGGCATTTTTCATGAACACCTCGTTCTAATTTCAACGCATCACGTTGCGTCGTTCTGCCGTTCCGTCTGAAAATGGAAGAGAAGCTCATCCATGAAGTACAGAAAAGGAGGGATCTCTATGACTCTTCCAGTAAACAGTTTGAAGGGAAATTTCCAAAGCGCTGGAAGTTAGAGGTCAATATTGTTTGTTTGTGTCACTGTTTGCTTGTTAGCTATGTAGCAGATACAAGTTAGCAGATATGACTGGACTGCCCAACACTAAGGAAGTATAATGCGATTTTAACAATGTTATTAAGGCTACTGATGCAAATGTGGGGGTAAAACATAACTTGTTACAAATGTAAATCAGAATCTTAAAACCACAGCTGGACAGGTATTTTCTGATGGGTCTGTCGTTTGTTTGTTTTGACTTGACTTGACGAGCTCACTTGACATTTACATGTAGACATCCTCAGGGCTTTGCAACGCAATGTGATGCAACATTTTGAGCGCTTTTTATTTGTACATCCAGTCCTGTGGTGTTCACCCACAAGACTTAAGTGGCCATGCGTCAAAATACTGCTGGATTAGAGGGTAAATGAACATGTTTACTGATTATTAGGTTGTTTATTTGAAGGAAACAATAGTGGTGCTCCAAAAAGGGAAGATTCCAGCCCAGTCTGGGTTCGGCAATATGATGATCATTTATTGTTATAATGAAATTATGTCACAGTACACTTTTTTCATCAGTACATTGATTAACTACATGTTTCATGACAAAGTAAGTGTAATTAGTCATGTTTAATTGGATTTAGTGCAGTGCATTATTATTATGATCCATGTAAAATATCTAACTCTTGTTTTTTCCACACAAGTTGATGGGCAAATCTAAATATGAATCCTCTTTTCTTTGCTTTACACCTGTTAAAGTCTCACTGCGCACACAGAAAAGCCATTTAGAGTAGATCGCTCCCATGGGGAGCAACAAGCCCTGTGCATCAGGTGCGCTGAAAACTTGTGCTGACTCATGTGGTGCGCTCAGAAGCGGCGATCTGCAAGAGCTCAGTTTCTAGCAGAGGCCGTGGGGAAATGAACGCCTGTGATGTGGGTTAGCGATGTGGGTTTAGACTCAGAAATCTTGACGTAAAGCCTCCAGCATTACTGCTTCCTGCCCTGCTACTGGCTTTTGCATGATGGAGCTACTCCCAGCCGAAAAGTTGCCCTTTTGCACTTATCTAGACCTTTCTGAAAAGAAACTTTTCCATCTTCTTTTCTATTTTGAGCCAACCTGCAAAGTGGAACCTAAAAATAGACACTGGTTCATGCTGCGAGTCTGTTTTACTTTCAGTATAGATTTACAAGTACAGACCAGAAAACAGCACGGCCATATTTATCCCATGGTTTAAGTTACACAAATGTGGTGTTTCAGGAAGTCATCAGCTTGAGTGCCAGGGGAGGAAACCAGTAATCTATTTTTAGAACGTTATACTGTGACAGATAGAAATATAACTTGCAATCTATAATTGAGCAAAACAAACTGACAGCAAATTGGTGGTTATGTGACCCATTGACTTGACTGCGTATGTAAAACCCACAACACTTTTAGTGGCCAGTGCACAATATTGGAGCAAAACAAAAAAAATAAACAAATAATTTAACATGCTAATAGAAACAGAACTAAACAATTTGGTAATAACAGAGCTAGAAAAACTAGCAGCAAAAGTATTCAAACGTCACATCCCCATACCTAGCAAACAACAAACAGGTTAACATGCTAAAATTGGGACATGTTCAGAATTCATGCACCGTATTAGCTAGTAAAATAACCCAGCTAAAATGCTAATAAAATCTGCACAAAACAAACTAGCAGTAGGACACATTTAAAAGCCTTGTCCATTTTTAGCTATCTAAACAAATTAGTTAAAAAGCTAATAAAACAAGATACATTCAGGTCACGCCCCTTGCTATCTAACAAAACAAACTAACATGTTAAAAATGGGACACATTCAAATGCCATGTCTCTTGTTAGCTAGTAGATCAGACCAGTTAACATGCTAACAAAAACTGAACAAAACAAACTAGCAGTGGGACATGTCAGAACAAATTCACTAAACAAAATGAGCCAGTTAGCAGTGAAACAGTGGTGTTGTGACTCAGTAATATGACTCTACGTATCAAACACACAGTATTTCATTGTTTTGTCTACAGTATTCCAGAGTACTGCTGATCTAGATCATTCCAGCTTGATGAGGAGGCGCCTGTCTTGTCAGTGCATGGCTGTGATGAAGATGTTGTTTCTAAATCTTGAAGGAAGTTCAGTGAAAAATTGCTACTGTGCCAGGTAGCACACGGATGCTATCATGGCCTTGCTTGGCGTTAATCTTGACTTACAGAATAAAGATGAGGGATTTCTTTTGTTATGTTTCCGTAACTCGTCTCCTTCCTTCTTCCTCCTTTTTCATTTTGTTGACATGAACAAAGACTTCAGTCATGAAATCAGTAATTTGATTGTTTTAGAGCAAAGACTTACTTAATCTGATATTTTTATTTTACTTGTACATCCAGTCCAATGATATTCATCCACAAGATTTCTGTGGACATGCAGCAAAAATGCCTCAGGTGTGCTGCTGAGAGGGTAAATAAAGGAATTAACACTGGGTATCCAAAAAGGCCTGATTGTTCTGTCTACAGTGTTTCAGACTTTTGCTGATTTAGGTCATTCCAGCTGCGTGAGGAGCCACCTGTCTTGTCAGTGCATGATTGTGCTGAGGATGTTGTCTCTGAGTCTTCCTTCCACTGAACTTCTTCCTCTCTTTTCATCTACCCCTTCTTTGTGACAAAGTGCAATGAGGACAGATGTCTGACGCCTCTGCCCTTTAATAAGTCTATACATGAAAAAGTGACAGAACCAGTAAATTACTCAGTAGTTTCTTTTAATCATCATTTAATCATTTTAATCATTTTTATTTGGAAAAGAAGATAAAAAAAAATTGAGAGGAAAAATGTATTGCTCAAATGTTGCTCTTTGACGGCTCAAGAGGCTTAAAGTGGAAATCCAGATTTTCTTCATAATTCTGTCTTTCAGATGTAAACAAAATCACTCAGAGGGGTTTGATGCTTCTAGAGAACTTACTGACTCCAGTTTCATCACAGTGGTGGTGATAGAAACCGGGAGTCATGATATCTACAATGCAGATGTAGCCATTTTATTTACTATCTAAAAAGACCAGTGAACCTACACGTCTTCTGAGTTTTACATGTAACGTTTATAATGGTAACATCAGTGACAATCATCGCCACTGTAAACATTTCTGACCCTAAGTTTCTATTGAACAGAGTGTTTCAAGTGACTCTTAGTTACTGAGTTTATGTTTCAACGATGTTGAGAGCTTAGGTGCAAACATGTCTGCAGATCTGCGTACAGTGTGTGGCTTTGCTGAGATCTTTACTAAAACTCAAACGGAGACACTTGAGTTTACTGGGCTCTTTAGTTCAGGAGAAACATCTTCTTTGTCTTTCCATCTGATCTCTTTGTTGTCTCAGAGAAACTAGATATTAAGGAGATCTCTTTAGCTTTGTCTCTCCATTGGCAGTTGAGATTTAATTGCTTTATGCTTTTACAAATGGCACAGGTGCAGTTTTAGCTTCTGTACTTATTTGATTTTTCAGCCTTCAGTATATGGTCAGAGGTGGGGCTGGGCAATATAACAATATTTATCTTTATTGTGATAAATTATGTCACAAAACAGTACAGTAAATGCCTTTCTGAACACATCGTTTACATTGTCAGTGCTTGTAGAACACTGACCAACTGCGTGTTTCATTATAGAGAGCAAAGTTGGTCCCCATTGAACTGGGTTTAGTGCAACACAGTATGCAAAATATTGAATTAAAACCATTGTGTTCAGATTTGGATAGTGTTTTTTAAAAAATAGAGCTACTGTTTTTGTTCCTGTCTCAAAAATAAATGTTGTGACACGTTGTGTATCATGAAAATATCTGGAAGGATTGCGATATGAGATTAACTTTCCCTTCTGATCTGTAACAGCTGAGTATGCTTGAACTAGGCTGTAACATGAGGTAGAGTTTAGCAAACCCTTTGTCATACAGTACAAAGCCTTAGTGCAGTGAGGCGATTTCAGTAAGTGCGGAAGGCTGTGTATGACACATTTGACACTGATCTGGACAAGCTCACCATAATCATCTTCTGCTGCCACTCCTTCAGCTCTCTCTAGCTTTTTTTCCCTTTCCTCAGCTCAGAGAGAGGGAGACATGGAGATTAAGCGATTTGGTGGGCTTTTGTTTTGGAGCCGTCTGTCTGCGCTGTGAGTGTGGTGAGTGAGCTGGGGTGTAGCACACTAAAATAGTACAGCCACCCCTTAGTGTACACACACCCCCACACACAGAGCAGAGGGTGGGGGATGGGGGGTTATTTTGAGCTGAATTGGCCGCCACATTCCCACTGACATAGTTTTAGAAATGTTGCTATGGCTGAGTTTCTGACCCACTTTAGCATTTTGTGTGTGTGTGTGTGTTTGGTTGCATGCTCTCTTAGTGTCGATTGCAGGTGGATTTAGCAGTAGAGATGAGACTGATCAAATAACAGGTGTCAGTATCTGACCGATATCCGCACAAATAGCAAGATCGGATATTGGAGGGTAAAAAGAGAGTGAATCTGAATCCTGTAATGATAGCCTGCTTTTAGATGCACATCTTAAGTGAAGTGCTCGTATTAAAGCATTTGAAAGCATTTTAAAGCAATCATTATGCTGATAACAGAATTTGTAATTTAGGTTTTTGTAAGATTTTTGGTTTAAAAAAAAAAAGGTTCTGAAGAAAAAAAACACTAAAATTTGCTCATGTGCTCTGTAAAGCCTGATATAGTTATTTTGTAAGTCGGTGGTGTCCGGTCTGATTTTTCCAGATAATGGAATTACATAATTACATCACTCACACAAGCACAGAAAGAAGATCTGGCTTAATGTTTAGGTCTCAATTGCAATATCAACATCATACTGATGAAGATATAATGACAACAGTAGATAATTCACTCACGTCTTCGGGAAGATACGTCGTATACCAAGTTTTGACTGAGTTCTCTTTGAATACTTTTTTAACTCACTTGAACACATCAGATTCATCCTCTTGGAGAAGGGGTCTGAAGCACAGCAGACATCACAAAACGTTCTTCCACACATTGCGCGCTATTACACGTTTCTACCAGAGACGTCTCCAAACCACCAAAAACTTTCATAGTGTAACTTGGAAGAAACAATATCTGATCACCTTTGCTGTTGGTCAGTAATGAAAGTTTCAGTATTGGTCCTCTCTACTCATATTGAGGCATTCATCCATACGTAAAGAGCGCTGACCAAATTCGTGTTTCATTAAAATAAGAGCATAATTAATGGTGTTTAATTAAATTTAGTCCAGTACAGTATGTGAAATGTTGAATAAAGTCATTGTGACTGGAGTTTGACTGTTTTTAAATGTGTCCGTGACAGTATGTCAGAAGATGTATCAAAATATCTGTGAGTGTCATGATATAACATTTTTGCCATATCAGCCACTCCTGTGGCTACTTGGAAATTTCTGACATCACAAAAAGGGGTAAAATGACATTATTACCACAGACAATACTGTCAAAAATATTTTTATATGATGTAAATCCACTTTATTATTGCACATTATTGTAAACTGATGAAGAAAACATGATCTTAAAACTTTTTGAAGAGCCAAGTGTCCTCTCATGCTTTACGGGCAGTGTAAGTTGCTGATGTTTGAAGGGACACACAATGGTGTTGATTCATATAATCTTCTTCCATACTTGACTATACAATGACAGTGAGTCAGGCATTGTGGTAAAATGGTGCCTAACCCTGCCGTTAAAACAGGTCATATCCTCATCAGCCTCATCATTTAAAGATTATAATAATCCACTGTCTGGTGTCGTTCGCATTTGCTCGGTGTGTTGTTGAGAGAGGCAGCACTAGAGGTACACATCTTAATTATTCTGTTGTTTTTGCACTTGTTTTGCATCATTAAAAGCACAACCTAGAGTGAACACATCACGCACTGCTTTTAAAAGTGACAGACACAGTTTGCTTCCCATTACATGCTTGTGCAACTTGTTGCCCATATTGTGCGTCACTGTGCTACTTCTTTAGAGCTGTCAAACGTAAGACACTACAGCTTAACCTACAGTGCTCAGCCCTGTTTCTGAGAGAGGTTCTCAGGGAGAAAGTCAGGAGATTGCAGTGACTCATGGAAAATGAAGTCCTTTAAATGAATCAGAATAGTCTGAAGCTTGGTCATTATTTTTGAAAGCTCAGTATGACTTGTGCGTAGGTGTGTGTGTTATTCTATATTTTGTAAGAAAAACAGCAAACAAAATAGTCCTGACTTTGTCCAGCTTTATTTTCTATTGGTTTAAAACTAAAGTGTCTTTTTGGTTACATTGTTAAATATGTAGAGACATTTTTCCATTGAAGCTGATGTTGAGATGATGCTCAGGTGGATTTGATCTACTCATCAGAGGCCTTTGCATAGACTGATGTTCATGGCAGCTCGAGTGTCATTAAAGCAAAAGGGAACAGACTGTACCAAATACTAAGAAATTCTGAAATTCATGTGGGTAAGATTCTACTTTTCACTCAAAATGTTATGCTGATAACAGAATTTGTAATGAAAAATGTTGTATTTAGTTACAAAGGAATGCGAAATGACAGCACTTTCCATAGTGCTCTCAGACTTTTGACCCCACTGTGTATGATTCATATGGGACTTGACATGCAGTCGGTGGTCGGCCAGTTTATTGTTTTAATTTTGTTTCTGTGTTGTGATCTGGGTTAGTCACAGTGTATAATTGGATCATTACCTCACAATTAATTTTTCCAAAATACCATTTCCGTTTTTTTTTTTCTATGAGTTGTAGTTTTTAAACCAGTGGTTCTCAGCCTGCTGTAGCCAACTCACCCTGAAACACAGTAGAGACAAATTTTGCAGAAATTTTTCAAAATGACGCACATAGTTTTATGGACTGTTTAGCATGGTTAACTAATAAGAAGAAGAATACTCATATTTATATACTAGACTTAACTGTGTCTCAGAGCGGCACCAGTGATAGACTTTTTTTTTTCTTTCCCCCTTCTGTTTTTTGGTCCTCATTGCGGGCCTTCTTTCACTTGCACTGTTTTGGCTTATAATGATAAACAGGTATCATTAGGCTGGGAGATTGGAGGAGTCGATCTCATGTTGAATAACCACCTTAAATAACGCTTACAGATATCGCAGAAAAACATGAAATAATTTCAGCGTCATTGTAAATTTAACCTCAAATATGGTAATAAATCTTTTTTGTTTTTTGTTGTTTCTTATTAAATATATGCAGGTAAAGGTATTTTGGTTGCTTAATACAATGATACTGTAAAACCATAATATTGTTTTGATCAGGTTATCATATTGTAGAAATGTCAAGCCATAACACACCTAGAGGCAGGTAAGCGCACTCACCCTGTATCTGAATGTTGCTTATACATCTGTATTGAAATATCATAGCATAATTATGAATGACTAATTGTGCTTAATAGCCAGTTGCCTCTTACTTTCATTGTAGCCCTATTTGATCCATGATACATAAATAGGAAACTGATTTTTTGGTTTACTGTTTTAAAATACCAGTTTGACTTTGGCTACTATATAGTACCATATATATATATATATATATACTATATAGTACCATATATATATATATATATATAATGTATGACTCCATGTCCTAATCATGTGTATGTGCATGAGAGTGAAAGTGTGAGTGATTTAGCTGTTAGTCTTCCTGCCATAGCTGTGAGCCTCAGCCAACTGTTCTGTGCATAAAACCGGTTATTCCAGCTATTCCTTAGACCACAGAAGACGCTCTGTGCTGGGAAAATGCTATGCTGTATGTACCCTTGTGTACTTTTGTGGTCAGATGTGTGTGTACTTTAAAACTGTGAGAGACAGCAAGTACTGTGTGTGGTGTCTTTAGAAGCTAAATTGGAAACGTTGGTGAGCAATTTTTCTTATTTGTGCAAAATGTTAAAATATTAAGCAAATATTGGAGATTTTACAGATTCTGAACCTCAGAGCGCAGTGTGATTGTCTTGTGTAAAGAGAAACAACAGTGTCTTTTGCAGACAGACGTGCACCAGTGCTGATTTTGTCATCGTGTCCATGCTGTTGCATGCATAGCAGGTTTGTGTCTGCATTTGTTTAATGTTCATTTAAGCAGTTAGAACATGAGGGTGCATTATCAACCTTGTTTTATTTTTCTTTTATACAACATTTCTGAAAAATAAAGAGAAAAGTAAAGGAAAGACACCCTGAATATTGCATCATAAGTGCTTTAATGTTGGTAATTCCTTCTGCCATAAAAGTAGTAGATTTTGCTGTACAGATAGCGCTATAAAAGTGTCACAATATCAGGTTCAGCTCTGCCTTTTGAATATTTGGCAGCTTAATCTTAATGTCATTTTGTCTCAGACGGTCTGTAAAGCATTTCACAGCATGTGATATTGGCTTAATTGTATTTTGTTTGTTTCTTGCTGTCATTCTTGCTGTCATAATCTGATTCAGAATCTGACTAAACAGGCTGCAGGTCAAATATTACTTTACAGATGTTATCTAATGCATTCATGTTCTTTTTTGTACCTGTTGAAGACAAGGAGAAATGCAGTAAAGCTTGGGTGTAGTGTAAAGTGAGTAAAGACGGTCTCTGAGAGTGAGATTAAAGAGAGTTTAACTGCAGTGAGGACGAAGTGCTAAAAACTCCAGCAGAAATAAACACATACATTTAATCCCAGTGTACTTCCTGCCCATAGATGCACAACAACAATACATCACACTGACACTCTTAGCAGTCTGTTATTTCCCCCTCTCTCTTTCTCTCTCTCTCTCTCTCTCCTCTCTCTCTCTCTCTCTCTCTCTCTCTCCTTTCTCTCTCTCTCTCCTTTCTCTCTCTCCCTCTCTCCTTTCTCTCTCTCTCCCTCCTTTCTCTCTGTCTCCTTTCTCTCTCTGACTGTCACTCTCTTGCTCATTCATTCTCTCCTTCAATTTACTCTCTTTCATGCTGTCTTTTTTCTTTCTCTTTTTCTCTTGCTCTCTTTCTGTCTCTTCTCTCTGTTGTATTTTGTCTCTCTTTCTGACTGTTTCTCACTCGTCTCACTTGATTCTCTCTTGCTCGCTCCTATTTTTTCTCTTTCCTTTTTCTCTCTCTTTTTTCTTTCTTTCTCTCTTTTCTCTCTCTTCTCTCTCTTCTCTCTCTCCCTTTTCTTCCTTCCTTCCTTTCTTTTCCACTCTCACATAGATTTGGAGGCTTTTATCTTTGTTGTCTCTCTTTAGCTCTCAGCATGACAGGAAGCAGCACAGGTGGACGAAAGGCCTGTTTCTTTCATGTCATGGCCAGGTGGTGTGTGTGTGTGTGTGTGTGTGTGTGTGTGTGTGTCTGTGTGTGATTTGGGCTCTCTTTCTCTCTAGAATCATCCTCAGAAAGGAAAAAAGGAAAAAGCACATGTTTCCTGTCCCTAAAAATAGTGTCCTGTGCTTGTTTAAGCGTTCCTTCCTGTGTGTGTGTGTGTGTGTGTGTGTGTGTGTGTGTGTGTGTAGTATATAGAGTATGTAGAGCTGTGGAGCTCCTGCAGTGTTAGGCAATATGTCTGTCACTCAAACAGAATGGCAGCACCGTGCCAAACTGGGTCAGACCTCTCACAATGCTGCTCTCAGACCAGGTTTGACTGTTTAAGTCCTAATAAGTACAGTTCTGAGAAAAGGGAGGTCCTGGACCTACATCCATTGTCTTACTCTGAGGTGAGGGCTGTGCTAGTATTAAAAACGATTATTGCTATGATTACCAAACCTTTTACCACAGTTTATGATATCACAATATTGCATTAAAAATATTTTTTAGATATGTTTTAATATAATAAAGATATATATGTGCACTACTTGCAGCAAAATAATCATTAAAAATACAATTTTAAAAACTGTTCATGCAATGATGAGCAGCTCAGCAAGTCTAAGAGATCTCAGGTGAAACTGCAGCATATCTAAATATTGTAATACATTCGAAGGATCTTTAGTGTCTTCAAGTGACATGATATTGTATTTTTGCCATATCGCCCACCCCTGTGTGAATGATAGTCACACTGTTAGATGTGTGTCTGTTCTCTGTATAAATTTTGTAGGTGCTATAGCCACAGGTGGCTTTCAGTAAATGACTGGCCTCATGAGCGGCACATGAGAGATGGTGCCAAAAGTATTTTTTTTTTCTTCAGGTGTGATTCTTCTATATAATGTGCTAAAGATGTCATGTGGTATTGAGACGGTTTTTATTTTTATCTGTGTGTTAGATGTGTCCTGCACAGCTAAATTAGTCGTAGTTTCTCAACATTTTACTGAGGAACTGATATCACCACTAGCACTTGAGTGTGCAGAGACACAGACAGAGGAGACAAAAGCATGAGCAAAGTAATAACAGATACGTAAACATACCTTTTTAGAACAACAACAAATACACAACACAATAACATGTTTATCAGTCCATCATCTTTGTTAGTCACCAAAACATCCATCCTCTTATGGTCTGCGTTGTACCTATTATGCATATGTTTTTGATCACATTTGTGTGTGAACTTCTTACTAAGCCCTTAATTAACACTAGTTAGTTTCAAGCTGTTATTCTGCTTAATTCAGTAGCTCATCCAGTCCATCATTAAATACATCAACACTTGCACCTTCTTAAGGGTTAGTGTAAATATTTATTAGCTACTAAACACAACCCAAAAAATATTTGGCATGGTGCAGCCTGGTTTGATGTATTAATGTGTAAACCTTAACTTTGTAAAAACTAGCATGCGGTTGAACTTGAGCATGGTTCAGAAAGCTTGTTGTATGTTATCACAGTTATCGTCACCAAATGTATATCATAAAACTTGCCCAGTAAGTTGTGAGTAGGGCTGAAACAGTTAGGCCTATTCAACGTTATTGATAATGTAAACAATAAAAATTTGTCTACACATTTCTGTTGTCAAGTTTTTCGATTGCATTTTCACAGTGATGTGCTGCTTAGAGCATATTACTTAGAGTAAGCAAGTCAACCTGAAGAGGGCAGCACTTATGTGAACAGATAAAGAACAGTTATGGCTTAAAGGTGAAAAGGTAACATTTTGGAGCATTTTCTTAAAATGAAGGAGATTGTACTCGCATACAAACCTGCTGGTGTCGCTTGTGATGCAGCAGAGCAGTGAGTAAACAGTAGCTTTCCCTCCATGCTGGTATTCTGACAAACCAATTTCTCCCTAAGGATGTACGATTCATACTGTAAGTGGTTTGTCAGAATTAGCTAACGTTCCCATCACTTAAGCTCATCATGTTGCATTACTAACATTAGTCACTGGAATATTCTAAGCTGAGTCATTTTCTGTTAATTAGAAGAATTTAGTAGCTGCTTCAAAAAGCTATGGAACATTAAGCAGTCCATCCACTCACGCTGTTACATACATTAGCTAGCTAACTGCATACACCTGGCCTCATTAGCTTAAAATACAACTCATTTTGTAAACAGTTTTCACATGAAAAATGCCATCCGTTTATTCAGTAAACCTGTTTACCCCGAGCTCATCTAGTGAACTAGCTTGTTAATGTTAAATAATGGTTAAATGTGGCTGCAGCGCAAAGAACTATAACGTTAATCTATGTAATTATTATTATATCACTTATTTTTGCTAATGCTTTACTTACTGTGGCTTAAAATGATGGGCAAACTTTTTTCCATGGTGGTAATAGCTTCTTATATCTTCATCAGGATATCCAAATTGTGCAACCCTAATATAAAGCTACTAAAGTTCTCAGTGTTGGTATCAGTAAATCTGATAGAATTTATGATGTTAATGATGCTTTTGTATAAAATTCACATGCACATTCACATGAACACGTTCTTGTGCGCTTGTGGTTTGGGTTGCAGGCTTGCTGCTTGCAGATGTGACTCGTGTGTGGGTCACTGTGTACTTTGATGTGTTTGAATGGCAGGACCTGCATGGGTGCTTTTCTTTGTCTGCAGTAGTCAAGAAATAAAGAACATCGAAATGCGGGTGTTTACATTCATTGGTGTGTGTTTCCTGTAAGAGCTGGTGGTTTGTGTTCACACCATTTAACAGACTTTTCTCACACATCCCTCAGAAAAACGATCAGTCACCAATGACACCTCAAATTATAGCATGTGCTTTGCATCAAAAGTTGTTACATGTAGATGGAAGATTACAGAAAGACCAACTTTTAAATTATATATGATATGATGAATTATGCTTAATATGACCAGGAACATGAACTGCCAAGGGGAAAAAAGGTCGGATGACTTTGGATTTGCATAGATAAAATTAATGAATCCATGCTTCCTGAATGCTGGAACTCTATACCAAAGAATCTCTTACAAACCTCACATTTTGATTAGATTATTCTGTTTGTACATCAAAAGTAACCTTTTACTGCATTTTAAATTGTAAATGTTAATCAGACCAGATTCACAGAAAGGAAACTTACTGTTTACTTTTTATAAATTTTAAGTTGCTCTTTTAGAAAAATCTGAAGCATCCAGCAGACGTCATGCATGTTGTTACATATGAATGCTGCTAAAATGTTAAAATAATAAATAAAACAGTAATATTGGGCGGTGCAAATATGCGTGTACCGATACAGACAATATGTCCAACCCAGCACTAGATTTCGAGGATGAGTTAGACTACACTGTTAATGAGGGCTTGTGTGTGACGTGGTGTGTTAGACACACCCTCCCAGCAGGTAGAAGCCTGGTTTATAAGCTCACTGAGAGTCTCACTCTACAGCACACTGACGGACGATCTCCTCTCTCCCTTTCTCTCTGTTTGTAGCCTAAAATGACCCATGCGGTGACTCCTGACATGTAAATGGCTTCCAAAGTGCGCGATGCTGTGGTGTGGTACCAGAAGAAGGTGAGTCAACCTTTTTTAACTATATCCTGTATTTCCTTTGATTGTGTTTGCTCAAGTTTGTTTTCATATAGTGGCCTCTTCTCTGCTCTGTGGTGACTGTTTCTTGAATGCTGTTAACATTGCTTAATGTACTACTTTCTACTTTTTTGAATCTTGTGCATGTATGAAACTATAGGAAAACTGTAGTTTTCCATGTGTGTGTGTGTTTATAGTGCAGTACTAACACACACTGCTTGGTAGAGTGGGTAAGGGATCAGTTTAGACTGGCAGTAATGGATCTTCTGTTGGACTATGCTCTCTATAGCACTGTCTTCATCTATTTGTCCACATTCATAAATAAATCAAAGTGCTAACAATAAAGTTGACTGTCGTTCTGTAATCATGATCTTGCACAATAATACATGACTGGTCATCTAGTACGTGATTAGTGGTAGATACATCTGAAAGATCAGAGGTCTTCTAGGATGGACTTTAAATCAAGTTTCTGGTCCTAAATTTTGTAATCACTTGTAGTTAGTTGAACTGTTGACAGTGCTGACTTGGCATCTAGTGTCTCACCTACCTTTAGTTACAAGATACTGGACCGGAAACTGGACTCATGGTTCAAATATATAATCGGTAACAATTGACTAATAGATGAATAGTCGTAGATGTCTGATCTGCTAATACACAAGAAGTAGTAGATGTCTGGTCATCTTATATGTGATTAGCAGTAAATGACTGGGCATTGAATAGATAGTTAGTAGGAAGTGGCTGGTCATCTAATAGATGGCTAGTAGGAATAGGCTGTTTGGACTGAATTAAATAGGTGTTGTAGAGGATTGTGCTCCATTCTCTTCATATGTAATTAATACTTGTTTGCGTCATTCACCAATTGTGTGTAGGTCACATGTTGTTTTTGGTCTTTGGTGTAAATAATGGGTTGCTAGTTCTAGGAGCTCCTCTGAATGGGTTAGAATCTCACTGGAAGTGTACGACAAAACTGAACAGAATTAATCTGAGCAGATGTGCTTTTGCTTGTTCCGAAATAAGCGTAGTATAAAGGAAATGTAAAAAGGTAGGCAAATGTCTTCAAAGTTCTGCTTCACCCGAGCTGTGCTGTGTGCTGTTAATTTCAGGCTTCAGATTGCATTCAGGGCTTGAGTTACAGTGCATGGAGAAGGTGCACAGTTCAAGACCTTGAGGTATTTTTATAAGCAATAGTGCATGTTGTCACTGCAGAGGTTAAAGATTCAATTCTGTGTTGTGTTCAAGGCAAGTTTTATGGCAGCTATACTTTGTGAACTTTTTAAGGCTTTGCTGAAGATCTGGACTACCAGCACGTATTTCCAGTAGCATTTTCTCATGGTCAGTGTTTTCCTTCCAGTCCACTATAGAATTCACACTGGCTTAACCCCATATATTTGCTGATACTGTCTGTTTAGGCTGCCTCTGAAATCCACAGTGCATCGTCAACATTGCTCTGTCAGATGCCTTTTCCCCAGTTCTTGTTAATTTCCTTTATTTTTACAGAGGAAATCCTGTTTAGGGTGAACTTACCTCTTATTCAAGGGAGACCCCTGTTCAAACAACACTACGCTATGATGCATCCAAAATAGCAAATGCTATTTAATATATAAATCGTTTTCCATTGTTGTTGTTCATTTTTCATTTTACATTTTAAAGCCATGTCTGTTGAAAATGAATAGGTCATTGATTATGAACTGACATATACATATTTAGATATATGGATTGCAGCATAGCTAGCTATTTTGTTAGCAGAATAGATGATTAGCATGCTGACATGTTAAGATATGATAGTGGAATTTGAATGATACTTGCTGCATTTTCTCTTTCAGCATTACCTTATCTGAGAATCCTTGTGGTTAAATAGTTTAGTGCAGTGGTGTTCAACTAAAACTTGGGAAGGTCCACTTACTCAAATTTCTTGCTTAAAAAATGTCCAGATAACAAACAAACAAAAGAACAGAAATTAATGGCGTCACCTGTTACCTTTAAATGCTTAACCCTTAATAATTACCCAGAGCATCTAATAAAATAAAAAGACGCGTCAAATACATTGAAAAGTTTTTTGAATGTCATTTTATAATCTGATGAGTTTTTTAAATTATATTGCCGCTTCTCACTCATTAAGAATAGGTCATGATTTCAGGGAATGGGTGAGCACTCTGGTGGACGTTTGAGCTTTATTTTATTCATCCTTAGAACTGGATGTCAGCAGGTTAAATCTCTGTGATTTGTTCTGCTGTGGTGCTGATACTTAATGTTTCCACGTTTGACCAGCGCCACAATCTCTGAACAGATGAGACTCAACAGTTTTGAAACTTGAAACAGAGAGAAAAACACACAGTTCTCTGTTGATTCGTATTTCATTCGTATTTCATTCTCTTTTTTTTGTTTTTTTTTTTAACAAGCCTTGTTATCAGTTCACTTGCTATGCTTTATTTCAGGTAAAAGTAAACATCAATGAAAGTATGTAAAATTATCGACTCTGACCTAATGTCTAGCCCTGTAGTCATCTGGATCAGATCATTTCTTCTTGATATTGTGATCATGACTATTAGGAGAAAATGTCTGTTTGCCTTTTTTTCTGCCCAATATTGTGGTGGTGATTTAAATGTGACTGTTTTTCCAAGAAGACAAACACATTCATTTTTTTTTTTAATGCAGTGAGTCAGACTGTCTAGTCTCTGTTCCAATGAGCTGCCTTCGGCTAAAGTTGTTTATCTATGTGATTGGATAAACTGTAACACAGGACTGCGACAGAAGCCATGCTGGTTCATGTTCATGTATGTTGCTGGCATACAAGCATTTTGTTTTTACATATGTTATTGAGCTTTGCTACATGCAGTTTTTTTTGGTCCACTGTAATACTTTGCTGGGTCTGCATGTGCACTGCTCTCCACCAGTTGATGAGCCCTGGTTTAGTAACATAAAGTGTGTCTGTGAATATTTAGGTTAGTCACAGAGCCTGTATCTGAAATACATCACTTTAGCAAAGTTAGTTTATAGTTTTAGCTGAATGTTGGAGAAGGAGCTGTTTTTCCATAACAAGAACTTGGCTTTGCCTCCGGTCAGTCATATATCACAAGACATGGGTCTCCTGTTTCTGCTGTCCGCACTGTCCCCAAATGTGGAATTAATTCAGGATGGTGACCTTGAGCTTGCGCTGTGTGAGTGGCCGCTATAAACTGCACGTCTGGGCCATTAGCTAATGGTCACCTGAGCCTTATTTTTAGGCAGCCAGTCTAGGAGGAACTTCATTCTTCAGTGCTGAGCTGAATCACAGTCAGATAGACCACACAAATAGAACAAGTAAGCCTTGTAAGCCAGGGCAGGGCTTTTAATTCACCTCTTTACCTACATGGAGGTGTGGAGACCTCACACGTTACACATGCGGGTGTTTCACAGGGAGACGAGAGAGTAAAAGACAAACAGAGAAATAGAGGTGGAGAGTTATTTAGATGGTTTTGAACAGTAGTAGGTGGAGGGGCATGTACATTTTCTGCTGTGTACGCATGTTTGTAGGTGTGTTTGCAGGTGTGTGTGAGTGTGTGAGAGAGAGTGATGTCAGGAAATACCCCAAAGCAGGGCCCCACCCAGCCTAACCGGCCTCCACCTGCTGATTATTGCTTTTCTGTCAGTAAACACAGTCATCTTCTATTTTGAGTGCAATAAGAACTGGTACAATGAAGAATCAGATTGTATAAACTGGACACCAGAAGATCATTTTACATATTTTATTCTATATTTAATTTAGCAAAAATAAGTTATTAAATCATAAATAATATATTTTAATTATCCATTTACAATATTTAATGTTCAGTTAGCATCCACAGGATCAGACTATTACTTCATGGCAATCTGTAATCATTACTATTAGGGCTGAATAATTTGGAGAAAATGTTTTATGTGTGTTAGATTTTGCTGGCCAGTATTTTGTTGTGATTTTAAATGTGTTTAAATGTGTTTAGATGTGAACTATTTTTCCGAGAAGACAAGCAAATCCATTTTTTCCAACTTGAGGCTCGAACTGTGAATAAGTGAGCCAGACTGCCAGTTCACAAATTTACATTTCCCCACTTAAAACTTGCTAAGACAACATTGAAAGATGTAAGATATAATTAAAATTGTAGCTATTGTGATTTGAAAATTGCACTCTTTCAACTTGCAATTTTGATATAAAAATGATTAATTGTTCATCCCTAATTACCGCACTACTTTTATCACTTACACACTTTGTTACACAGATTTCTCAAATATTATAGAGTGATGTACAACTCATCAGTCTGAACTCCTCTAAAATGATAACTATTTTATTTATTCACAGTATTTTATAGGGGTGGCACTAGACCGCTTTTTCCTTTCCAATGAAGATACTGAGCAAATCTTTTTTTCTTTAAATCTGCTTTAAGCTTTAAAGCTTTAAAATGAGAATTTTAATTGTAGCGTTTTATTTAAATTAAAAACAACATTCATTAAACATTCAAAAGTAGTCTTTTGTGCTCAGTCTACACAAAAGCACCTCTGTACCCCACAGGAAGAACTGAACAGCTAACAACATCACACCACAGTGTGAAGGTGTGACATTTCAGACTAGATTTGTTACATTTTCTGCTGATACCTGATACCTAGTGTTGGATCGGTGCCTTCTCTGTTATCATATTAACTGTTTAAAATAAATGTTCAATCATATTTGCAATATATTAGATTTAAATTGGTTTTATGTTGTTGAAAATTGGTTCTAAACCAAATGTTGATTCCAGAGTTTTGAACAACTTTGGAGTTTGGCTTACTGGCAGTTTCATTCATTCCACTATTAACTCAAAACACTGGTCTTTGTTATTATTGCCTTTCAGGAGGAAGCTGTACTTTTTTGTTTTATACCAGAATGCTTCAGTTTGAACCACTGAATCTAATTCTGATTTGTTCATTCTAGGATATTTTTAGCCTCAAGCATCCTGAATGTGGAACAACAACTCTGTCGTAGTGTTATGAAACCGATTTTACTGTGAGCAAATTAAGCAGTGTTTGGCATCTTGACTGCAAATCTTTGTTGCTGAGGCAACAGGTTGTGATTATTGGGTGTTCCTGAAGTGGAGAATGCAGGGTGGACTGCTGAGAATGTGGGGAGGGGTGGGTGAGCTGGACTTTCACACAGAGAGATGGGCATATGTTTGTGTCTGTTTGTGTGACAGTGAGGCAGAATCCTTGTTTTCATTGTCTTTCAGGGGTTATTTACTTAAGGCAGGTTGTGTAATTCAGCTATTAAAGTAATAGGATGTGGTTTCCCTTGAGCCCAGGAATGCACTGTTGGCTTTGAGAGCCTAATGCTTACACCACTCAGTCTGTCTGTATTTCGGCCAATTCAGCAGCACAATGGAAGTCTATCTTGGGCCACTTCCAATCTTGAATAAACACACACAGAGCAATTCACTGAAACCTCACATTTGTCGGTCTCTATCTCTCTCGCTCTCTCTCTCTCTCTCTCTCTCGCTCTCTCTCTCTCTGTCTCTGTCTGACTCACTCACTCACTCACTCACATATGTACATTCTATTTGTATTGGCTGAAGAGATCTATTGTGTTGTTGTTTTGGTTGTATTTATTTATAGTCTGGTAAGATCATCTTACTGGGGGTCCCTGCAGCCTGGATTAAGATGTACCAAAGTCCAGTAAGATCACACTGTCTGACCGCATTATCTTCACTTACTTGGCCCATGTGCAGTTTAGGCCTTATAGGCTTTATCAACATGGAATATAATAAGACAATAACAAGTTTAATACATTATCATTAAACTTAAAAAATAGTCGTTTGAAACAGTGCGTCTCTGATGCTCCTGTCGGCTTCTTCTTATTGTCTTTCATTTACCGCTTTTCATGGAAACCACCGTCAATGACTAAAACTGGACATACAGTGGAAGGGGAGAGGCTTTTCACATACGTGCACCCAATCTGGAATATATGTACTTTTTTCTGAAGTTCTGAATTCTAGCAGTCGTGACACATGTATTTCCACATGTGAACATAACTGATCTGAAGCATGTTGGGTGATGTGATGACTTACTAAAAGTTACGTTTATTCTAACTAGCATAGATGAGATTGTCATAAAAACACAGCTGTTGAGCTGCACTAGTTGAACATGCCCAGTGCTGCAGACATATAATAATATGCCTGTACAAAAGAGCCAGCTATGGTATGGTGTACATATTAGGATGCCCTCAGACCAAAGCATCAGTTTCAGATGAAACAATTTCAGGGCTTGAGGGAAAAATACCCGCCATCTCTCAGTTCTCGTGCAGTCAGGTTAAGCCAAGCGGCTACAGAGACCACAACATTTTGAGGCACTTCTTAACTGTGAAGCAGACACAAGGGGA
Organism: Colossoma macropomum; assembly: GCF_904425465.1. Taxonomy (NCBI): domain Eukaryota; kingdom Metazoa; phylum Chordata; class Actinopteri; order Characiformes; family Serrasalmidae; genus Colossoma; species Colossoma macropomum. Next base: position 27,582,709 of record NW_023494792.1, on the reverse strand, counting down.
AAGCTCAGTGATTCACTGCTGTATTTTTTGTGCACTGAATACTGATAACTATTGTTCCTTAAGGATTATGAAACGTGAAGTTTCTGGACAGAAATCAGTATTTCTGAAATCTTTATTTCTGCCAATCCCAGCGGTGTTAGCAGTGTTTTGGCTGTATTACATTTAGCGTTCTATATGGGTCAGAATAGATCCAATTAAAATTAATCTGCAGGTCTGCTATTAAAATAAACATTTGCAGGTTGTCTAAAGGTTAACTAGTGTCTCAGAGGCCTGTGGTGGACATCTGTGATTAAGTCTGCTCAGTTGGAACATGCTCTGATTAATATATCATCATATCAGTGCTTAATATCTGCTTAATATTAAACAAGTAAAGACTGATTTACTCTAGCCTGCTTTCTTTCTCCTTGTGCAGTTTTTTGCTGAGCTTTTGCTGTAGCGTTGACGTGGGTGTCCATCCAGTTACATAACGCAGGCCTCGTTCCCTCAGACTGACTAAAGCCATTACCTCACGGTTAAGCATAGCTGTCCTCTGTTTGGAAAAGAGCAGCTACTGCTGGATGGAAGTGATTATCTAAGAGTTCAATGAGGAAGGAGGGTGACTGGGGTGAGCACAGAGAGATGGGGTCGTGCAGAAAGTGGAAGCCGGTGTTTGTTAGAAATGGATTGTCTGCATCTGCGTGTAAAACATATTGCTGACCGAACACACGGTCACCCCTGTCTGTATGATCGCGTTCATTATGATGTAAAACACTGAAAATTGTAAATCGATAGTTTTGCTCCAAGCGGCTCTGCAGCCCCTGGTTGCCACCAACATCATCTTTGCATACAGAGGTACATTTTAACAAGGGTTGCACAATAATATTGGTAATTATCGTAACATTTTCTACATTTTATAAATGTTTATGCATCGGCAACGGTAGAGGCAGATGAAAAATATCAGAGATTGGCATATAATTATAATAGTAAGACCAATGCATCCCTAATTTTTTCCATTTTTTTTTAAATTTAAGTATCCACGTTATTAATCAGCTGCTGTTTATATGTCCCAGTGACAAAGTATTTTGTTCGTTATTAGCGATGTTCACAAATGAAAATTTGTATTTCCTCTGTCAATTTTTTGTTTTCATTGTCAGTGTTGTCCAACCTAGAATGAGTTAATAACCTAACCTGAAGACTGCAGCAGTGCACTTGTAGAGTCGTACCTATGTGAGCAGACACAGAAAGAAAAAGGACAGTTATAGCTTAAAGTTGAAAAAGAAGTGAAGTCTGGAAGCATTTTCTTAAAACGAAGGGTGAACAACATATGGACATCTGACTTGGCTTTTCCACGGAAGCACAACATTACCCTCAACCGGCAGAAAAGAAAGCACCGTGTCAGTTCTGAAGCAGTTAGCTTGTAACAGGACCAAGAATTTTCTTTCCTTTTTTCACAATGTATGTAGTTGGAAGTGGACTTGCACTATAAATACTATGAATAATAACAGAAGTAAAAATAAAATTATTGTTAATAATATTAGAGAAATAATAAGGTTTTCCGTAATGCATCAGCTGTTATTCTTTTCAAAAACTCATTTATGTGCAAAACTGTTACAAATAGATCTACAGCATTTTTGGATGAAACTCTTCAATTATTATTTGCGGCTAGCATAACAGGTTAACTGTTTCTGATAGTTTGGATTGACTTAGTGATTTATCTTTGTGTTTTAGGTGTGTATGTGACCTGTTGGCTGACAGGACGAAACCTCGGCTTACACAGCTTACACTGTGTTCAATTTGTCATGTTTTTATTTGAAAAATATGACCTTACATAGCCTCACTTAGATTTTGCCGTTTGACTTCACGTGAGCCATAATATCAGCTGTTTATGGCACTGCGTGTGCGTGTGTGTGTGTGTGTGTGTGTGTGTGTGTGTGTGTGTGTGTGTGTGTGTGTGTGTGTGTGTGTGTGTGCGGGCCACCGTAGCGCTGGTGCTGCATGTTTGATGAAGGTTAGGATGCAGCTCATGAATGATGCAGACTTTTCCATTCCTGTGTATGAGTGTGCAAACGACACCCCAGAAAACCAGTGATCAACACACACACACCAAATCAACAACTGCCCCAGTGAGCCCGCCGCCCCGCTGCTGCCCGTTCCTGCTGCAGTCACACACACTCTCACACCAGGTCGCTTCCTGTACAAAGAAGACAAGGACACCAGGTGAACCACGATGGCGTAGAGAAACTCTAACCTGAGCTAATCCACTCCGCTCTGATTAACTTTTCATCAGCGCATTTATCTGACACTTAAAACTTTTTGTGACTCCCCAAGAATAAACTTCTTAGCTTTCTGGGAACTTGGTTTGCCCTTTTATTGTCTGCCTTTATTTAGATTTAGAGTGGTGTAGAGCAGGTGCTGTATTAAAATCACACCAAAATTGGAAAATAAAAACTCTCTCTGGACACGAGCCCTTTCTCTAAATTTTGAAAGTGGTTGTGCGCTTTCTGAGAAGAAGAAAATATGATTAGGTCCAGATGGGATCAGAGCGGGTGACTCATGAAAACTGAATGTGTGTCGAAGGGAACCCTGCAGAGCCAAAAGGAAAGCCATGTCCTCCTCAAATAAAAGCTCAGAGATCATTCTGTATATGCCGTGTATCTGCTGCCTGAAGGTCCAAACAGTGAAATTCCATTTAAGCCATGGAGCTAAAAACTGAGACTGTGGTCTTAACTCTGAAACCTGCTCACAGCATGTTTTTCTCTGGGTTCTTCAGTCAGTGTGGCACCTTCTCCACGGAATGTTGATAGCCACCACAGGTGCTATCAGGTGCTGCACTGAAGAAGGTAGTTGATTGTTTTTTAGGTTGTCAATCTTGGATAGTTGGCTATTGTCTGTTGCTTTGTGTTTTTAGAAAATAGGCGAGAGTGGCTGTACAGTCATATGCAAAAGTTTGGGTGACCCTGGTCAAATAACTTATTTTCACCTAGAAAATCAACAAAACATGTCAATACATCCTGTACAGAGAACGCAATTAAGGATGGATTTTTTTCTGGATTTATTTGCTGAGTTGTACATGTTGGAACATATAGACTGTGGCATGACTTTTGCACAGGCCACATTTTATTTTATTCTTTTCTTCAATATGTGAAATTCAGCAAATAATCAGTAATTGTGCATTAAAATGTGCAGAAGTGTGTTCTGTGTAGAGGATGTGTAACTTATTTTCACTTAAAAGATCAGCAAAACATAATTTGATGGGGGTGTTCAAACTTTTGCATACAGCTGTATTCTGTTGGCAGTTCCTCATTTCAGTTCTCTACACACATTGAGCTTTAAACTGCACGACATTTAACTCTGAAGAAATCCTGAAGTAGCTCAACACGGCCTGCGGAGTGAAATGATTCCGCAACATTGTTTTCATGAATAAAATTGCTCCAGTAGTTTTTCGTGTGCTTCTGCTGATTGATGCTCACAACAAGCAGCAAAAAACTGACTTGCACAAATGAAGGACTACACTTACTGCAACCAGATCAAGACTTGCTATTGAACTTGCTAACTTAAAATTTAATTTTGTTGTTTAACTGAATAAATATCACATCTAAGTTGTATTTAAATAAAATATCTTGCCTATAGCTTTGTGTCGAAGGCTTCTTCAGTTCAGCCCAGTGCAAGTGGAAGTGTTATTTATTACACATTTTTTCAAGCGAAATGTTATTTCTGAATGTTGCTTTCGGTTAATACTGTAGAGATTTTTTTTTCTTCAAATGCAGAAACATTTTTTAACCTTAAACTTCTACATCATATCACAACAGCCCCCACTCCACTTTCTTGTCACGGGTCTTTTATTGCAGAGTGTTTGTGCATCTTTCCAAAAGAGGTTGGTGGTGGAGGAGAAGGTTCGAGGGGAGCATCGTGCCGTATCTCTCTCTCACTCACTGTCAGCAGTATCGTACATCTTTAATCACATTGGTAGTTTTCACTGTCTCTTAGGTCACTGTGTGTGCTCTTCTGCTTCTACGGTGACAGACACAATAGTGACCATTGGTTCTATTAAAATATCTGCATTTTTAAATGAATGATAAGGACAAAATATCCTACATTGTTAAAAAAAAAACAAAAAAACATACAGCTGCCGTAAGAGGTGACTTGTACCTAGTTGGTTGATGGATTTCGAGTTATTTTTTCTTGTAGACGTGTGTGATTTAACATACTGCCACTGCTAGAGTACATAGGAATGGCCGGTGTTATTATATAATAGTGTTGATGTTTAATAGTAGACTTACTTATTTGTTTTTTCCATAGAGAAACCCAGCTTAGATCTGGAGTTGCTAATATGGGCATGACGCCGAATACAGAATGACGCATGACTTCAGAGGTGTACACCCAATTAAGTAAACAAATGCTATAATGAGATCTAACCCCACCCATCTGTACCTCCGATAGGCCACAAGCTGGCATCCTCTATGGAAAGTACATATCCCACAAATATGAAGGATGTCAGCATTTGAGAGCTGATGTAAGTGCAGCTGGAACCGATTATGAAAATAACCATGCTTAACAAGTTTAACACTCAAAGCCAGGTTTGCATGGTCCTTTTCAGTAAATAGAACAGTTAGGTCAGAAAATCAGGTTTGCACATATTTTTCCACCCCAAATTTGCTCGATCAGCCGAGACATTTTTGGTGTCTGAAACTTGCTTCTCTAGTACCCTAAAGCTTCAAGACTAAAATAATACACTTCCGTTAACTTTTAGCTATGTTGGCCTCATAGCTCCAGCCCAACACACGCGCACACACACACACACACACACACACACACACATACATATATATATATATGTATATGTGTGTGTATGTTGTACAGGAAGTGTGTAAATGTTTTGAGGCGTGAGTGAGATGAGCTCAGAGGAAGAGGCTGTTTGCAGGCCTTTGCAGCGCGCTGTTGCTTTCACATGAACACACTCAGAATAGAAGAGCGCCAGCTCTGCTCCAGCCGCTGATAAAAGAAGTCTGACATCCGTGCAGCAAAGTTAATACAACCCAGCCTTTTGGTTCACCATATCCTCACACACCCTCTCTCTTTCCCGAAAACGTAACCCTAACCTCAACCTCATTAACCAAACAGAAAACGGGTTTGAAACAGATCTGTTTTTCCTCTGGCTTTCCTACAAACTCAGGACATTTTTCTCCCTAAAATATTTTCAGTACAAACACACACACACACATACTTGCTCTTGTTCTTACACATACACACATGCTCACATGTTCAGGCTTGGCTGTTGGCAGCGCTGGTCTCTGAGACTGCTGAACCCTGACAGGCTTTTGTTGTTCCGGTGGGTGGTTTTAATCAGCTCTGCAGCAGCTGATTGATAGCAGATCTCGGTCCTCTTTGTGCTGCGAGGTGAAGGGGTGTGAAAGTTCAGGTCATTTTAGTTGGTGTATGCCTAGCCTTAGGTCTTAGCTGATCGCGTCCTCTTAATGCACTGCAACAGTAAACTAGTGTACCCTTCCTCTTCTGATGCTTCTAAAGTGCACTCTAAGGTCTGAAGCATACTCAGTGTACTTGCGTGCAGAATGTTTCAGACCTCAAAAATAAAGCTGCCAAAGAGGAATCTGTGCACGATGCCATAGAAGACGCATTTTTGATTCCCTAAAGAACCTTTTAGTCATTGGGATGAGATGTGAATGTGAAGAAAAAAGTTCAAAGAACATCCACGAAATATAAAGGCTCTAGAAGGGACTGCAACTTGGTGAAGAACCTTTACATTATGTTTGTTATTCTCAGATCTCTTTTTCAGACGTGGTTAGAGGAATTGTGAATTGCTCAAAGAACTCTTTGTGGAACTTTTTTTATTAAGAGTGTAGTGTGGTGAAGTTTTGTTATTCTGTTTCTTGTATATTGCTAAGGTGACTCACCTGCTTGTAAATTTGCTGCCTTGCATCTCTATTATGTCTTTAGTGTGATTTATGTTTCTTTATTGTTAGTTTATCTCTAAAGTCTCTTACTTTTATATGTGTTTTTTATTCTTGGTAATCGTATTTTAGGATTATGATGTCAGGCATCAGGAACTACAGTTGAAAACGTAGCTAGTTAGTTAACACTAGCACATTAAACTTTTAACAGGGATATACGTATAATATTTGCCAGGGTTGTTTAATGTGCATGTGATATATAAACAAAAAAAAAACAAACATATAAAAATGTAGATGGAGAGAGAGATGGAGACACACAGCTGTATGTAAACATTCAGGTGCCTGTGGTCTAATAATATTTGTCTTTGTTTGATATTAGCATATACAGAAAGGGACAATGACAATTATATGAAAATAAAATTATGAAAAAACCTAAAAGCAGCAAAAATATAGTAAACAATATACAAAATAACAAACAATAAAATAAAACGATCAGATGTTAAAAAGTAATAAAAGTAAATAATAATAAAGTAAAAATCAACAATAATAGAAAACATTTGTTAAAATGTGTCTAACTGCTTATTAAAATTGTATATTGACATGCCTGTATAATCTCCATTGGGTAGATTGTTTCTTTTTTTGGATGAATGATGTGTTTAGTTGATTTTCTGAAGTGAAAAAAGTGAACACGCTTCTGCACATTTTAATGCACAATTACTGTTTATTTACTGAATTTAACAAAAAGTAAAACATCGAATGTGACCTGTGTTTGACAGAAGTTATAACATTTTTTATGTTTATTTTTATGTATGATAATGCCATATTTAAGTGTGTTCTCTGTAGAAGATGTGACTTATTTTGATGCAGAAAATCAACAAAATATGGAGCGGGGGTGTTTAAACATTTGCATACGACTCTATTTGGTGGTGTGCTAGGAGGCTGATGTTTTCCTGTTGTCTGTATTGTTTTAGAAACTGAGATTTTCAGGAACCTTCCTTTATGGCCTTTTCTCCATTGTACACTTTTTGTGTGCTGGTTTTGCATGCATAATTTCACTTGCTCCTCATCTTTAACTGGATTTTTTTCTCTCTCTCAGATCGGTGCGTACGACCAGCAGATTTGGGAGAAGTCTGTGGAACAAAGAGAAATTAAGGTAAGACCTCCCCTCAGTTATTTCTTTCCTCCATCTTCCCCTCTTTTTTCAGTCTGTTGGCCGTTTTTTCTTCTCCCAGAGCTCGAGAGTGTGGGTATACTTGTGAGTGTGTCAGTGTTGAGCTGTGCACTGACTGTGTGCCATCAGCACGCTTTCTGTTTTCAGTTAAACCGTTTCCCCTCTTCTCCACCACTCTGACTCCTCTGAGCAGTTCATTAGGCTGGTGAGTACTGCAACGGCCTGAGCTAGCCTAACAGTCTGAAGCCCATAGACTCAGCTGTGTGTGGTTGTTCCCCTTGGTCGTCCTAACTAGTCCTGCATTTTTAACGCACCTGGGTGACTCCGCTATGGTTTGGGTTCGGCATGTGATACGTGTGCGTGCGTGTGTGTGTGTGTCAGAGAAAGAGAGATACTTGGCAAAGTTGAGACCCAGAAATCAGAGACTTAACCAGAAGAGATACAAATCAGGAGGAAAAAAAAATCCCCTTTTTTAATCAGTTCTTGGCTGTTTTCCTGGAATAACAGGTGACTCGGATATTAAAGACGCATTTCACGAGTCTCATTAAATTTGCCCTTTGTCTTCTCCCTAACTTCTTACATAATATTAGACAACAACTCACTGTTTCCTCACAGATTCCTGTGTGGTTATTACTCCAAGGTTGTTTGCCATGTGCTAGATATTAATAAATAAAAGAAACAACAGCAGCACTTTGCCGCATGCTTTTTGAAGGACTTGATCCTGACCACATAGAGAGAGATGATAGTTTGGGATCTAGTGCTAAGACTGCTCTTGTTAAGCGAAGTCAAATTGTTATGCATTCACTGTAATGGTTTCACACTTGACTAGCAAAACAGTGACAGTATGGCTCTTAATAGTAGAAGCTTTAGTGTGACTCTGTCAGTGAGCTACTCTCAAGGACATGTGGCATATCACATCATCATAACGGTTCTCAGGCAGAGTAAATAAATAAATAAATAAATAAAATCTCTGATCAGTTGTTGACAGTGTTATCTCTGTGATCTGTCTTATCTAATGAGAGCACTGTAGTCAGACATTTTCACTGTGTGATTAGCATGCGCTATTGGTTAGACTTATTCATAGTGAAGACACATTGAGGTAAATGGTATTTTATCGGTACGGCAATGTTCACATCCAACCCCTTGTGGAGTGTTTTCTGTATCGGCAGACGCGTGCTTAAAAGAAAGGCCCATGTCATGTAAAACATTTTTCCTCACTTTTTCTTTGGAGTAAAACAATTGGATAACACTGTCAAAGTTTGAGAACACTCCCAGCACAATACAGTCCATATATAGAAACTAAACCCGGAAAAATAGCCCATTTAGGGGGGCTCCCGAGCAGTACAATCATGTAAGTGTTGGTGATGCTATAGCCATCTGTGGTCGGGAGCCCAAGAGAGCACAATTGGCCCTGCTGTCTGGGTGGGTAGATGGTAAATTGGAAAAAAATAATTTGAGTATATGTTTATCTATCTGCATCAGCGGATATGAACGCGAAAAATATTAGAGAATTTCTGTGGCCCAGAATTTCGATGATCGGTGTTCCTAGTTTTTTTCTCCAGCCAATGGTGTGTTTGGGAACATCTTGTATTATCTTACATCAGAGCCCTCATGTGATTCAGAAAATGACAGTGCAGGATGACCTTGTGCATCCTCCGCTGAGTGACCTTTATGTTTCACCTGTTAAAAACAAGCACCTCTGAACTCTGTCACACAAACAACAGACCAGGGCTGCCCAGTGACCTTATGTCCCTCACATTCATCTGTTTATCTGTTCACCACTGTTCTCTCTCCCCTCATTTACTCCCTCTCTTCATGTCCAGATAACTGGCCCACTTCAGAGTGGAAGATAGTCCAGATAGAGAGGCAGGGAGGACAGTCCCTGACCTTGTTGTAAACAGACTCCCATGAGCACCCCCCCCCCTTTCATCTCTTTCTCCCTCTTTTTCTTTTTTTCTTTCTTGCTCTCTTTATGTCCCTCTCTCTTTTGATTTTCTTCTCCTTTGATCTCTTTCTTCTTGTCTTTCTTCATTCTCTCTATCCTTAGCTTTCCATCTGTCATGTCCCCAAAAGACCTGACTGAGTGTGATAGTGTAGACACTCTTTCATTACTAGTTCAGGGATAAACTATGTTTCTTTAGTACTGTAGGGGTCAGAGAGAGCAGGGAGAGGAGGCTTTATTACTTTGCTACTGTGAGACCCCCTTTAACTGCAGGCTCACATGGGACAGTAATCACCTTACAGTGAGATGTCTGCAGACATTAAGAATACGACTGAATGATTGAACAGTAGTGAGCAAACATGGCAGTATTGTCTGGTTTGCAGCACCCTTGCAGTTATGTGGTGTTTTAACAGCATGCTGTAACAGTCTCAACTAATCGGGTAGGGAGTGCTTTGAAAGCTGTGTGATCACCAGAGCCCAAGGCGTTGTGAATAAAATGAAACTGATATGTGATCATGGAAATGTTTTAACTGTGGCAGATTATGACCTAACAAAGAGCCACCAGAGAGTATTGGAAGCTAATAACTGCTCCCTCTAGTGGTGAACAGGGATGGGTGGTAGAGCCTGTCTGGGAAGGTGATATATGTGGTTTGTTATATACAATTCTTTCAATTTCTGAAGTTTTAGTCAGAGTTGTTTGCATTTTGTTGTGGCTGTGACTTTGCCATTTCATAAACCAAATGTGGGTCCTTTTTTCATTATATAACCATTTTTAGTCCATCTGTAAGGTGTTCTTTCTCTTTCCTGTGTGTGTGCGTTTGTTTCTTTGTTGTGAACAGATCGTGTTTGAGAGTGTACAGAAGGAAGCCATTGAGCTGTCTGATTGATGGTTGATAGCCTCTCTCCACTCTTCTGATTGAGAGAGTTTGTGTCAGCTTAATGCGATTAGACATTTAATCAGGCCTGTGTGTATCTTGTCACTGATGGAGGGGCCACCAGCAGGGCGCTGTGTGAATGAACGGACCATCGGAGTGTCATTCAGTAAAAGCACTCAGTCCTGCCTCTGTGGGAAATTAAGCCAGAGGGACTCAGTTCATTAATAACTGGAGGGTTGCCAGACACCATTGTAACACATCAACACAACAGGCTTTTGGCTGATCAGAGCTGGTGAATGAGTAAATATTTGTGTTGAAGATCATGTTGGTTGGAGTTAATTCAGGCTATGGTGCCAGTGTTGAAGTCATTTAACCCCTCAAAAGGCCAGAGCCCACTTGAAGTCATTTAAGCAGTATGGACGTCTAAGAGCAAGTAGATCTGAGTTTGTTGGGTTGATTATATGACAAGAAGTCACCTTCCTTTTCTAAACTAAATAAGTTTGTGACCTTAAAAGTAGAGATGTACATGGGTACATGGGTACTTGACCATACTCCATCAAAGCTTCACCACTAGGGGTGTGCACGGCTATTCAGGTTCTCAGTTAACTATTCCAGGCACCAGCATTTGAATACTGAAATCACTATTCGGATATTTGTTACATTGCTTCCACGGAAAGTCATGGACAAATAACGTAAGCCAACAGTTCAGTGAAAGTTAACTTTTAACATGGCTGTGAAGTTAAAAGTAAACTTTAATAAACTTTGTTTCTGAGAAACACCTTTTTAGCACAGCATCTGATGGTGGACTTTTTTTATGTAGAGAACGGCTGGAGAATTCTAACCGGACTGCACTAAAAGTACTGTAAAGCACGGAGATGGAAACGTCGAAGTCTGGAGCTGTTCATGAAACCTGCTAACCTGCAGAAGTCTGTAAAGAAATTGAATGATGAAATCTCAAACACACCAGCTGCCTTTCGAATGAATACTTTGCCAAAAAGAAAGCGGCTGTCTTGCAGTACTCTTTTTAAAATAAATTCCACCTGGCTGGACCTTTTGTTTATACAGTGAGCATTAAATTATATGTTGCTACAACAGCGTGCAAGTGTTGTAACCTGAGTGTGCAGAGGTAATGCAGCTGTAAGTAACTAACTGTAGCTAGTGTTAGCTATAAATAACAACAATGGAAAGATCTTTCTCTGTTCTCAATGTAGCCTTATCAAACTTGTTGGCACACCTTCCTCTGAAGAGTAGAAGTGTAGAAGACAACGAGCCGTCACCATCTACGACTGTAGTAGCATTAGCTCACTTGTACCCAAGAGCAGTGGCCAAAAGATTTAGCTGTTTTTGAATAATAACATACTTTCACACGTACTATTCTATAAGCTGCTAAATGTTTACCATGTTTGTATGTTATGATATATTAATATCAGATGAAAAGTCTGGCTTTTTTGCTGTCCACACAGTTAACAGAATATATATTTATTAACTCTTATGAAATATCAAAATCATTCAGGCTTGTTGCAGTTGCTGTATGTAGCAATATAATCTCATTATGGCGTTTTGTCCATATTGTGCAGCACTTCAGAGTAAAATTGTAACTTTAAAATTAAATTAAAACTGTTTGAGGCTCTCTGTGTGTTGATAAATGGGCTGAGTGTGTGTGTGACCTGTTGGTGTGTGTATGTGTAAGAGAAAGAGGTTATAAATGCTGCTCTTTCCATATATATTCACGCTCCATCAGCACTTAGTCATTGAAATGGGATCGCTGTAATATGTTGTTTCTCTGCTGACTGAGAGTGTGTTATAGTGGAATAAGCCTGTCTCATACTGGATTCATTTGTGCCTTGGCTCCAACTGGACGTTGTTCTTTTATGCTGATGCAGAACTACGGCCATATGGCAATCCGTTCTTTTGGATGCAAAACAATAATAAGAAGCATTATAGTGTTAAGATCATAACTGTTAGAGATGTTCATACTACCAGATTGTGATCTTAGCGCTGTAATGTTTTACTTATCCAGGCCATAGTTTCAGATCAGCATTAAAACAGTCCCAAATTACTTCTTTTCAACGTGGCTAAGATTCAGTATGTACACAGACACTGTGTGTTGTATAGTGTTTGTGTTCTGTGTCATGCTTTAAGTGTTTTGAAGGGGCACTCTGGCCAAAATGAAAAATTGAGCCATTGCTACAACTGTGGTAAACATGTTTATGCACCTTCTACATCTGTGCTGCAGTAGTCTCTTGAGTGATTTAACAGTTTAAAATCCACCTTCTGATGATGTGTCTTGAAGGTGGGAGAAACCTTTCAAAAACCACAAGCACTTTGGAGTGAATATTTTAGTAAGAGAGCACTGATGAATGAAAATGCAAAAAGAATTACACAGAATCATGAATTGTGTCAAACTGGTGAGGTTGAGGGACACACTGCCACGCTACAGAGCACTGTAACACCACAAATAACATTAAATGCTACTTTAATGTAGCATTTAGGCTGGAATGTCCCTTTAATGCTGTAATGGATTAGAATGTTTGCTTATAGAAAGTACATGTGATTTAGAGAATCCCCTTTGATATTTTTCTCTTTTGCGAAGTGATCCATTGACTTCTATGCAGCCTGACTAAGCTGATTTTATGGATTGTGCATGGATGAGAAGCTGTATAATGCTCAGTTGGTGGTAGCCCAAAATAGGCTCAGACACAGTGTGATACAGGCTCACTTGTGCTTGTGTTTGTGTGAGTGCACGTGTGAAAATTTCACAAGCACGGATTTACAGTTGTTGCCTAACGGTAGTGTGGATTATAATAAAGTCTTGCAAAGCTGTTTCATTCACAACAGGCAGCTTTAAGGTAGCGGGTATGTGTTTTCTTGTCTAATAACATGTTCCTGTTCTGCAGGGTCTGAGGAACAAACCAAAGAAGACAGGCCATGTGAAGCCAGATCTGATAGATGTGGATCTAGTGAGAGGTAAGGAGAGACCAGCAGAGATTAGATGTGCCAGAGTTGACTTACATTTTGAGAGTACTACAAATTAGGGCTGCAACTAACAACTATTTCTATAATTTATTTATCAGTCCATTATGACTTTGATTAGTCGGGATAAGAAAACAGTTATTAGTCTGTCAATAACTACACAATGTTTCATTTAACAATTAAAATAAACAGGGATCATTCCATAAATCACAATGCTTTTCAAATTATAAAACACCTGACTTGTCTTCTAAATCATACAGGCCTTCTCTGAACCCAGTCGGACTGATGTGGACTGATGCGCTCACGTGTTATCTCCACTTGTCTTCTATATATATCTTTCCCACCCTCTCCCTCTCTCTGCCTCTCTTTACACAATGCATTATTCAGCACAGTATGCTCACCTTCCCCTTATTGCTTTTGCATGCAGACATGCATCTCTCTCCTTCTCTTTCTCCCTCCTTCTCCCTCTCTAGCACGTATCTTTTCCTTCCAAGCTTAAACCTCACACAGTTCATCTCTGATGTAACACTGTCATGTTCAAGCCTCACCTTCAAGCTGAACTTGCGAGTGTTCTGCACTGAGACTTCCCATCATCTGACCATTTGTGTCTACAATCAGGGTTGGGATGTAACAGAATGCAAGTATTGGGAAAGTATATTCAGAATATAGAATGAAGTATCTGTATTCAGTCCAAGTTATATTTTGTAAAGGCAGTATTCAGAATACAGTTACTTTGAAATTTTTAGGACAATAACTTTTAGAGTACTTACCCAATAAATTTATAATATGCACTTCATGTCTAAAACGACGAATGCTTGTTTATTAACTATTTTAAAGTCAACACGGCGTGTACAGACATACTCAAAAAATGGCTTCTTTACAAACAGTGAGGTTCTTGCTAAAGCCTGAGTAGACTGATAAATCAGTGTGATTATCAATCATGTATCGGAGTGTTACTGAGCTCTGCTGAAGTCTGACTAGACTGATAAATCAATGTGATCAGTTATTAATCTCAGTGTAACTGAGCTCTGCTAAAGCCTGAGTAGCTAAATCAATATGATTAAGTTATTCATCTCAGTTTTACTGAACTCCACTAAAGCCTCATTTTTATGAAACATATTAACAGAAAAATTACACGAAGGAAACTGCCAACCAGTAACAGTGAGGGCCACTGTATTACAATGGAATACATTACTGAAAACATTTAGGACAGTGCATTCAGTATTCAGCTGTCAGTATTTTTTCCAAAGTATTCTGCTCATCATGGTCTACATTGTATCTATATTAAATCTACACACATGCTTTACCAAAGCTCTGGGTGGGGCTCAAGATCAGGCAGTGAATAATTGATATTTTGACTATTTTATATTCACAGATAATGTCTGTCTATTTTCTGTAGCAGTTTGCAACAGCTAATGTGTTAAATAGCAAGCTTTTTAGATGTTGCAGTCTTTATTTACAAGAAGAGTAACTGAAGAAACAACTGACCAAAGTTCTATAATTCACGCCTTACAGTTGTCTAAAGCATTTTTGTGGCAAACAGTATTCAGTATGTGCTTTTAGCAATTTATACATCAGTATATCATGAAAAAAACTGTCAAAACAACTGCTCTTCATACCAAGAAAGATCCTTTGATTAACTTAAAGCTGAGCGTTGCATAGTACACCCAAAATATTAGCAAAAAGCGGCTTTATGTTAAAGCTTTTGCAAGTAGGTTTTCCTGATTTATTCAAACATTAAACATTTCATTATGTCATCAAATGTGTGGTCTGAATGTATAATACTGGTAGAATAAAATAACTGGTATTCTTGTAGGCAGCTACATAAATGCATGTCTTTCTCACTCTTACACATTCAAGGCTCTGCATTTGCCAAGGCCAAGCCCGAGAGCCCATGGACGTCTCTGACACGGAAGGGCATCGTCAGGGTGGTGCTCTTCCCCTTTTTCTTCAGATGGTGGATCCAAGTGACCTCCAAAGCCATCTTCCTACTGCTGCTTTCACTCTACCTGCTCCAAGGTGAGTTTGCCATTGCTACTACTTAGGTTATTCAACATTCAAGCCTGAGGGGGTAGAGAAGCAGCATTCATTTGCTTGTTGAGGAAGGTTTAATAAAACCTGCTGATCTTTCTCGTAAATTAGGCGTTTTCTTGGTTGTGTGCCTTCGGGCAAAACACGGTGCCCCAAAAAAATTTATCGCAGGAGTGCCAGAGCTGACTCAGCTAGTCGTTTCTGACTTACCTGTTGAACAACCTATTCAACTGTCTGCCTCCACTTGTTGACACAGGTACACACTGGCCTAGGACCGTGACATGAAACACACACAACTCACCCAAAGCTTGAGTTTTGACAGTAATCATTGTTTTTCTGAATCATACTGTTTTTGGCTTGGTTAAATTCAACAAGAGCAGTACTCTTCTTGGGTCAGTCCTGATTGAAATGAACCTGTTGTTTAGAGATGATGGAAACACAAAGAGTGGAAGTTTCTCCCTCATTAATGGTGAAGCATTTGTCTGACTTGCCACTGGAGAAACTGTACCACCCTATTATGTCCTTGACAAATGTTGACTATTAGTCTAGCTTAAGAGTGGATATGTTTAAGTTGGATGCCTCTTTTGGCATGCGATATTTGTAATACAGCACTATTATCATGTTGTAACCAACGCCCACCTCACCTCAACCCTGCAGTATGTGGTTCTTTTAAGTAACATTTTGTCTGTATAGCACCAAAAATGGTCATGCTACTGTTATAAGTCATACTTTTTTGGTTCTGTAATAGTACACTTTTTTGCTAAGAGTGTATTTACAGAGTGCTTACAGTATGTGAATGTACAGTCGTGAGCAAAAGTTTGAACACCTCAGTCAACATCTACAACGTAAACAAACTTAAGCGTGGCATTTATAAGCAAGTTTTACTACACAGTTGCTGTATTTACTGGGTTCACACATGTAAAGGACAGTTGGTGTATTCAAAAAATGCAGAAAAATAAAAGATGAAAATAGAGAAACAGGACAGTTTTAAACAGTGGCTAATTATTTTTAGTCTAACATATTAAAATCTAAAATGTGCCATATTATTTGCACAAGTCACATTTTTACCAATATGTTCAATTCAGCAAATACACAGTAACTCTGTATTAAATATGCAGAAGTGTGTTCTCTGTAGAAAGTCTGTTAACTTATTTTCACTTAGTAAATCAAGGAAACATGTATTTTGACCAAGCTTTTGCCTGCGACTGTATGTGTTTGTGTCTATGTATCAGCAGCTAGCTGTGTCACAGCTTGTGTGCTAGGTTGAGGCAGACGTGGTAGGAAAAGCAGCAGTTTGAGAGAGGAGGTGTCCGTGTCTCACTCTTTCCGTCGCTGTCTTGTTTTCCAGTGGCTGCGGCGGTGTTGTTTTTCAGCATCTCTCAGCCTCACGACATCCCAGCCACTGAGGTGTTTGGTGCCATCTGGCTGATGCTGCTGCTGGGCACAGTACACTGTCAGATCGTCTCCACCCGCACACCCAAACCAGCACCCAATGGCACTGGCAAGAGGAGAAGGTGGGGAAGAGGGAAAAGGAGGGTGGGCAGGGTGGGAGGACAGAGGCTTGGGATTTGCATCTCTCTGTGTTCTTTCTTTGTGTGTGGGTTTTCAAGCTGGTAGTGTTTCTGATAGAAATGTGCTGGCTAACCCCTGTTAGTGCCAGAGGACCTGCCTGTGCCTGGCTGCCTCCCTTTGAGTCATGTGACAAGGGTTACCCACACATTTCGTTTTAAGTTTGCATTAATGAAGTTAAGGAACTCATGTTGCTTGAGTACAGGTACAGTGTGCTGAAGAAATGTCTTATAAAACAGCTAGTTTTGATTGAACTGTTCTGTTCTGCTGCTCTTAAAATTACACCAAAGACAGCACAGTATTTTAAATGTTACTGAATTGGATTTACAGAAATAAACGTAACATTTTAGTATTTATGTATCGCTGTTCTTTAAGAACAATCTGAAGCAAATGGCATACATTGTAATTAACAGTGTTATCTGTGAACACTGCTAAAGCTAAAAAGCTGAATAGCTATGTGACCAGTGCCAGTGTATGCCATTTCAGGTTTTTAAAGGAATAGGTTAATGTTTTGTTTTCACCTATAGGTGGACCTATTGATCAGTCTCTGCTTGTAAGTTCCATTCACTCATACTTTGGAAAACTGTTGCCCTACTTTTATGTTAATCCGTCTGGAAATCAGATCAGAAATCAGTGATCCTTGCCTGAAGGCTACAGTCGGGGCAAAAAAACTGTCCTGATTCAAGCAAATAAATGGGAACGCCGCCTGCTATACTGTATGTTCACTAGTATCCAGACACCACTTCTTTTTAGCAGGTTTAGCTACTTGACTCTCATTGCTGACACAGGTGTTCAGTTTTGCCCACATATATATTGTATAATAGCCTAGAAAAGCATTGCCAATAGAGTAGCCAAACGTCTGGGATCAGGGCTTAAAGTCCCCCAGCACTTGGCTGTGGACAAACTGCTTATTAATACCTTTGATTTCAGAAGAAGTGCTGGAAGAGCAGGTGTCTACAAACTTTTGGACATAGAGTGTACCAGTCTCCAGACAGATATAATGTCTGACAGTTTATTTAGCTTCAAAATGATCGATCCATAATATGTAGTTATGCAACTTTAATATTAACATTTGTTTGGTTAAGTAACTTGAAAAACATGAATCTGTTAGGAAGAGTGCAGTGCAGTCTAACAGAGACCAGTGAACATATCTCTTTTCTGCTCATGACAACATAGACAAATTTATTCAGTTACATTCGTGAGATATTCTAACCTTTTATTACCTTTAGAGCATTGCTTCATTGACTGATTCCAAAGACTTGTACTGTTATTTCATCATTAATTCAGTGAAAACAACAGACCTCTGACGATACCTCCCTGATCCTTCGTGCTGCTGTATAATCAGCCCTTTTTCCTCATTTATCTTCAAAATCTCCTTTGGGGAAATCTAGTGAAAAGGTTCTTTATTTTATTTTCTGAAGTGATTCTGTTTGGACTTCTCTTTCTAAGCGCTCTACACTTTTAATCTTTCTTGCTAAAGGAAGTTAAGGAAGGCAGCTCACTTGGAGGTGCATAGGGAAGGCGATGGCTCTAGCACTACCGATAACACACAGGAGGGGGCGCTGCACTCCTCCGGCTCCGCCGCCACTCACAGCCTTGGCGCTTTCTTCAGAGATTTCTGGCATAATGTCTTTAAATCGGGGTGTGTATTTTTCCCTCTAAGATTACATGTTATGTCTGCATGGCTGCAACATCCCTTTCCCCATCACTGATTGCCATAAAAGTATGATAAATGTTTTGACGTTTACTGGAGTACCGCCATTAGATTATTCATTTGAGCTCCTCGTATGTACATTCCTCTTTGTATTGTGTCAGAGCTTGAATGGCAGGGTCCTTTATCATTATACATTTCAGTGGGGAAAAGGATTTTGCAGCTGTTTCTTCCAAAATGACTTATGTTACAAATGGGCCATTCCCTGTCAAATCACTGGGAATTAACCACTTGCATCCTAGATCATGGAGCCACTGCAGCAGGAGATATACAGTTGTGTCAAAGACAGTGTTTGACCTTTTTGTGTGGAAATACTTATTGAATTAGTGGGAAAAATGTATTTATAGGCCACATTGAAGTATTGTAGTGTTCAGTTTCATAACCTTAACTTTGTTGTGAAACGACCTTAATATTAAAAGGTCATAAAACCTGCAGCAAGGGACAGAGCAGTCTCCAAATGCCTTAATTTAACATTTATTTATTTTACTGAAATATCTTTCAGATCAGATAAATATCTACAAACATGACAGATGGGCATTCTTGAAACCAATTAGGAACATTTGGACAGTGATAATGACCTTTAACTTGTATTACTTGTTAGCTATATTAGCCTCCTATTCGGTGCCATGTTTTCAATCATTGCCATAAACACTTAAGATTAAGATTAGGAATTAGCATTGATGGAGTGATGATCCAAGATGTAAGAGTTGTTCTTTCCTCAAGTAATTTAACATGGAATGACCCACCTGCCTCAGCTCCAGAGGTTAGCTTTAGCATGAATGGACGACTGTGGATGTACACAGAGCCATTACGTTAGCACCTTGACTTTGTTAGTACAAAGACTTTTTTTGTATTAGCCATAGAGTACTACAACCTCCCTGAAGTGCTGTACCCTCTAGCTTTCGATGAGGTTGCTTTTCCTCTGAGAGTTATCGGCTGCTTTCTTTGAAGGGGATCCTAATCTTGCTGACTGAGAAATACAGCCTGCTTCATTGTTGCTCTGCATTCCTCATCCTGTACTCGAACCTGTCACCGTCCTGATTTCCCCTTGCAGGTCAAAGAAATCCAAGCTGTCCATTGATAAGTCCACGGAGACAGACAACGGCTACGTGTCTCTGGATGGCCGCGTCACCAGTAAGAGCAGCGAAGAGGGGCTGCAGCTGCACGATCCGCACTGTGAGCTGCTGCGCTCCGAGGAGCCATGCTGGAGCAGCCCACAGCCCAGGAACAACCTGATACTGCCACCTCTCACCAAGGTATGCCTGCACACACATTAACCCTCAAACTACTAAAGCTGAAGCTAGCTCATCAGCACAGTACCCACAGGCACACAAGTGTGTACTCAGATGAGGGGAGACCAGGGCCATCTCTTAAGCTTATAAAAACTGTAAGCAGTATGATCAGTCATTTAGGGCATCAGTGTTTTTTATGTTGTTATTTATCTCAGTCGCGGGGGGATCCAACAGTAGGGTGGTGCCTAGAACCCCCCAAAAATTAAGTATTGGCCCAGGGGGAGACAGATGGTCATATTCTCACTTCTCAAACAGAGAAGACTTAGTAATAGTTACCAATAGTTACTATGTATCAGCAGCTAGCAAGCAAAATAGCTGATCAGCCAATCACAGCACTTTAGGCTTGAACTAATAGTTGCACATAATGAACAAAAAAAAATGTTAATTGCAGTTATTTATGTAGCAATTAATCATCAGCCAAATTTGTATAAGTGGGACAAGCCTATTTAAATCTATTTATTGGGCAAGTAAGCATGTATTTGTTTCAAAAAATACTAAAATTAGAATAAATACAACTAAACATACACAATAATGATTTTATGTGAATGTGGTAACCATTTTCAAACCTCTACCTGAGGCAGTCCTTCTAGGCTTCTCATCATCTCACAGCATATAAGTAACTTTTTTTGAAAAAAGTAATTCTTGTTCCTTTGTACTCTATTAATGTTTACTGTTTGCTCTTTTAGTATTTTAAACATATAATGTGTGTTTACTCTATCAGTATTTATTCTAAACCTATGCAGTATTTTTTACATGCAAAATTCACCCTTACTGCCCAGATAAAAAGACTTTTGCACAGTACTATACACACATACACACTCAAAATGTGGACATCCTGATTCTACAGTCTGGTTTTTGCATTCAGACCGCAATACATGGACATAACAGCTGCCTATTAGTGAGAAATACACTGAAACATGTGCGTACGTGCCCACACAAGCTGTGCATGTTATACAAAGATTGTCCTTTAGAAACTCCAGAAGCATCTCAGTAATGCTGCGGTATGTTCAGTGTATGCAGGACGTGCCAGTTCTGCGCAGTGTGGAGAACATGTCAGACGAAGCATCAAGTGAAGAAGACCCAGAGAACTACAGCACCCTCCGCAGGGGCATGGAGCGTATGAACAGCGAATGCACCCTGCGTAACAGAAAAACCCACCACTACAAAAAACACTATACAGCAGAGGTACACTTGCACACAAATGCATCTACACTGTACTACTCAAACGTTTGGGCAGTGGATTAAATGTATGCTTTTCATGCGTCTTTTGAAAACAGTTTTTAAGTTATTTAAAGGTTTATCCTTAGTTGTTTGACCTTTGTTTCCGAGACAAATGGTAATTTTAGCAGATTCCAGCTCCGATTTGTTTAAGAAATTGTCGCTGTCCAAAAAAAAACATGCATCTCGGGGCTCCTGAGTGGCGCGACCGTCTAAGCGTTGGTCCTATCATCAGGAGACCGTGAGTTCGATCCCTGGTGATGCTACAGCCATCCGTGGCCAGGAGTCCTAGAGAGCACAATTGGCCTCGCTCTGTGGGTGGGTAGAGAGCCCTCTATGCTAGTCAGTGCAGGCGTCTGTTAGCTGACGTAACAGATCTGGCGGTTGGCGCTTTCCTCCGAGCGCGTTCAGCTCATCGAAAAGATGTGGTTGCGCTTCACAGGTGTTAGGTGCCTGTGTTAGCCTTCACCCTCCTAGCGTTGATAGCATTGTGTGATTGGGGGAGTCCTAACTAGCGGGTGGAATTGGAGACGACTAAATAGGGGAGAAAACATGCCTCTCCATTTTTGTTGATTTTTCTTCATTATTTGAACAAACCAACTGTCTTTTACATCATGTAAAAATTACATGATGAATGGACCAATCGTAATGTTCCAAAATTGCTTGGAATAAAACGTCTTTACATTGACTTGCATCAAAATTTAAGAGTTTTTTGTTTAAGTATTTGCCATCTCCTGTAAAGTTACTGTTTTGGAGATAACTGTCTTTGCACAGTGACATATTAGAAATTGTGCACTAAATTTGGCAGAAAACATATTTTATTTCTTCCCTATAGAGTAAATGTTAGCTTATTTTCACTTAGGAAATTAAAAAAGCATGTAATTTGACTGGGGATGTTCAAACTTTTGCATACAACTGAACCTACCACCTGTCCCTATGATACATGGGCCTATATAGCCCACCCCCCACCATCCCACCCTTTTCCTCTGTCTCATCTTCTCTCTGTCTCTCTCTCTGTTCTACAGGAGACGCCCAAGTCTGGCACCAGCTGTAGCTCCCGCTGCTCCAGTCTGCGCACACAGGACTCTGAGAGCACTCGGCACGAGTCAGAGACAGAAGATGTGCTCTGGGAGGATTTCCTGCACTGCGCCGAGTGCCGCTCCTCCTGCACCAGTGAGACAGAGGGGGAAGGGTCTGCTGTCTGCCCTGCCTCCAAAAAGGAGTACCGGGATGACCCCTTCCACCAGGTGCGGCCACAGAGCTATAGAAGTGATTCGGTGATTCTGTTCTACTTTGTACATCAAGGTTACACACGTTGTTTAGTAGTATGTTCTTTTAGAGTTCATGATTTATGTTTATTATTTATGTTTATGTTATGCAGGCCAACATTGTTTCAGTGGAATTTTCTCTGTCTTTTCTCGTGTTTGTTTAGGGTCATGCCCCATGGCTGCATAGCTCAAACCCGGGGCTGGAGCGCGTGAGCGCCATCGTGTGGGAGGGAAATGAGTGCAAGAAGGCAGACATGTCAGTGCTGGAGATCAGCGGCATGATCATGAATAGAGTAAGTGGGTTTTTGATGTGATTTCTGTGACCAGTATTATGATTTAAACAGTGATCATTTTCTAATAATTAAGGTCCAGTGTCTGCTTGCTTAAAACATCTTAAGTATTTTCATCATCAGTTAAATGCTTAAAGGATAAATTTAAAGCTGAACATTGAAATTGAAATATTGGAACTGATAAAAACTGCTGAAGTGCTGAAACTTTACGATTATGGATTTTAGTTTTTCTTTCATTTTCCACTTAAGCATGTTATGCTGCTTCCTTAAGTTAAATGGAAACATTAGGGCCAAAATTCCCTGAAGATGTTTTATGCAAGTTTCTCTAGCTTGAGGCTTGAATACTGAATGTAACGAGCTTGTAAACTGGCAATTCACAAGGAAGTTCACAAGCTCTGCGTTATTGGGTTTGATTCCCCACTTAAGACTTGTTAAGAGAATTTATATATATATATATTTATATATATATATATATATATATATATATATAGAAGGTATTTATAGACAGTTTGTCTTACCTGACAGGCTTTTATTTTATGAATCATAAGATCATGATAAATAAAACTACTAAGCCATACTGTTCTTAGATTAATGTTGTTCTCTCTCTCTCTCTCTCTCTCTCTCTCCCCCCCCCTCCTCCTCCCCTGTTGTTCAGGTGAATCTGTACACTCCTGGCATTGGGTACCAGATCTTTGGCAATCTGGTGGCTGTGACTCTGGGCCTCACACCCTTCGCATATAGACTTTTCCAGTATAAAGACCTGGATCAACTGGCCTCTCTCTCAGCCAGTGAGATGATCTCTGTTGCCTTTGGCTCCTCTTCTAACATCCTGGTGATTGCCATGGTGACGGTGAGCCTTGTGGTGCGTGTCTGCCTCATCTGGCTCTTCTTCTTTCTGCTCAGCGTGGCAGAGAGGACGTACAAGCAGGTGCGAGGAGCATTACTGAACATACTTTCTTCTCTATTTTTGTCAATTTTTAATTTTTCTACATCATTTTAATATGGCAGCTCTCCTTTACACTGTGAAAAGTTTATGATGAATGGACCAACAGAAATGTTCCAAAATTCTTGAAACCTCTTTATGTTAACTTAAATTGAAAGTTAAGAATGTTTTTACCTTCTCCTGTAAAGTTACTGTTTTTCTTTTGACTGTTTTTATTTATTTATTTACTTATTTTTTAATACATATTAAAGTTCAAGATAAATGGACCAACAGAAATGGTCAAAAACAACTTAGAATAAAATCTTGTTTCGTTAACTTACAGTTAACAACATCAGCGATGATATGCACCCAATGAGCACTTTATTAGGAGCACTATACTAAAACTGGGTAGGGCCCCTCAGCAGAAATCAAGATTCACCAGACCAGGCTATGTTTTTTCAGTCTGCAACCGCCCAGTTTTGGTGAGCATGCAAATGCCGACCTTTGCCCACTGCAACCTCAACTTTCTGTTCTTGGCTGACAGATGTGAAACTTGATGTGGTCTTCTGCTGTTGTAGCCCATCCGCCTCAAGGTGCAATGTGTTGTGCATTCTGAGATGCTTTTCTGTTCACCACAATTGTACAGAGTGGTTATCTGAGTTACCGTAGACTCTCTGTCAGCTCAAACCATTCTGGACATTCTCCGTTGACCTCTCATCAACGAGGCGTTTTTGTTCACAGAACTGCCACTCACTGGATGTTTTTTCTTTATTGCACCATTCTGAGTACACTCTAGAGATGGTTGCGTGTGAAAAGGTTACATGTGTGACAGTCTAAGGTCCCTCATTTCCGCAGAACATTGAACGTTGCTCTAACAGTTTTTAAATGTTCTCACCCTCTTCTCTCTTCTGTTGCCATGCAATTGCTCCACATGCATAAGATGTTTCTGGAGTTTCACTGTAAATGGAATTTAACTATAACGGTTGTGTGTTAAAATCCCAGGAGATCAGCATTTATAGAAATACTCAAACCTGCTCATCTGGCACCAAAAATCATGCCACAGTCAAAATCACTAAGATCACATTTCTCCCCATTCTGTTGGTTGATGTGAACATTACTGCCTGATTTTATGCACTGCACCACTGCCACACGATTGGCTAAGTAGATAATAGAATGTGTGGGTGTACAGATGTTCCTAATAAAGTGTTTGGTGAGTGTATATGTATTTGGTGAAGTAATACTGCCCTCCACTGCATACACTTACATTTTTCTTTTCAGCAAGCCATCTCCTTCCTTTTGTTAATTTTTTTTTCTTACAATCAGTGTTTTCACACATATCTGTAGCTAATATTCTTTTGAATTGGAAGTTGGCACATTTGTGAAAATGTGAAAATTATATATGTTTTACCATGAGTAAGCATGTATAACAAGACTTTTGAATTGAATTGACTCATATAAAGTTTCTCAGCATTCACCATCATTACTGTTCTGTTTTCATTGATGAGGAATGTAGGAAATCACTGTAAAGCACATAAAACCCCAGGGCTCTATAATTTTAGATAATGGGACAATAAATAATTAACTGCAACCAGCTGAGAGGCCTGAGGCTGAATTGTGTTTAAATCGCAACTGACATCTGTCTGGCTTTTTGCAGAGGCTGCTTTTTGCTAAGCTCTTTGGTCACCTGACCTCAGCCCGGAGGGCCAGGAAGTCTGAGGTGCCTCATTTCCGCCTGAAGAAAGTGCAGAACATTAAAATGTGGCTTTCTCTGCGCTCCTACTTGAAGGTATAAAAGGCTTCATCTTAAAAAAAAATAAAACATCTGTAGAATATTTTTGTATTTCTGAAAGACTACCTAAAAATGACGTTTTGATGATTCTAAGTACGTGATTTTCTAGATACATTAACACATCCTCTACAGAGAACACGCGCCTGCACCTGTGTAAAGGTTGCGGCACATTTTATGTTTTTATCCTATGTTGAACACTGCAAATAGAAATTGTGCTGGAAAATTTGCAGAAATTTTTTAATTAGTGGGTGTGTTATTTTCACTTAGAAAATCAACAAAACATTATTTAACTAGAGCTGTTAAAATTGTACATATTACTGTTTTGTTTACGTCTACTTTAAATGTCTGTCTTTCAAATGAAAGGCAGGTCACACTGTTATAGAGGCAGTCATTTGCTCAATAACAATGCTAGTATGCACCCCAAAGCACTGAATGATGGTGATCTCAGTTGTCCGTGTGTGTAATCCGTTTTCCTCCTCTGTGTGTGCGCGTGTGTGTGTGTGTTGTACAGAGGCGTGGTCCTCAGCGTTCAGTGGATGTAATCGTCTCATCTGCCTTCCTCCTCACTCTCTCAGTGGTCTTCATCTGCTGTGCCC
Source organism: Colossoma macropomum (assembly GCF_904425465.1). NCBI lineage: Eukaryota > Metazoa > Chordata > Actinopteri > Characiformes > Serrasalmidae > Colossoma > Colossoma macropomum. Next base: position 27,557,174 of record NW_023494792.1, on the reverse strand, counting down.
AGGTGTGTAAATGGAAAGCTGTATGTGAGTCTGAAACATGTTCAGTGAAACGGAAGCAGCAGGAAGATTTTCTAAGCCTGGTTCTCATTTATTCTTTGAAACAGTTGATCAAAAATTGTTCACAACCAAACTGCTACCCAACCACTAACTAAATACAACTGACTGTTTTTATTTGTTACAGTTAAAATCATTCAAACAGCTCTGCTCTGTTCTATTCTGTTCATTTGTACATTTTTATATGTTTATGTTGGGTGTTTTGCTGCAGCTGTAAACGTGGCTTAGCCAGTCAGATTTTAGACTAAAGCTATCAGTTTTCTGGTAAAAATCTGCTATTGTTTAAAGCCAGAGGCACTGTGTACGAGCTGTTCTTACCCCATTTCAGTATAAATAGTCGACTTCACCTAACTACGCAACTACGCACTAAATACAACTGACTGTTCTTATTTGTTACAGTTAAAATGATCCAAATGACTAAATCAGTCAGACAGGTGCCTCATTTCTGGAGAACATTAAGATGTGGTGCTTGGAGCTGAAGGCTTTGTTTACATGCTGTTCTCAAGCTCTAACAGTTTTTAAAGGTTCTCAAGGTTCTCAAGGTTCTCACCCTCTTCTCTCCACTGTTTCCATGCAGTTGCTCCACGTGCACGAGACGTTTCTGGAGTTTCACTATAACTGGGAGCTGGTGATTTGGTGCTTGTCTCTCTCTCTCTTCCTGCTGCGCTTCGTCACTCTGGGCTCCGAGACTAGCAAAAAGTACAGCAACACCTCCATTCTACTGACCGAACAGGTGCGGCTCACCAGATAGCACACGCACACAGAAACACGCACACAGAAGCACGCACACAGCATGTTTAATTCAAAGAGGGTTTTCACAAAGGGTTCAGAGTAGAGCTTGATATATTGTATGTACTGTATCATGGTATACACATACTGTGATTTTCATACTGATGAAATTTCATGAGTTAATTCATTTACACATTTCAAATGATTTTCAATTTTAGTGATGTTTTAACAATTTATTTGATAGATAATTATATAAATAATATATAATATATATAATTATATAGAACATTTATATAGTCTATTCAAAAAAATGCACATCAGGTTTTCTTTTCTTTTTTCATTTTTTATTTTTCTACATCAGTTCTACAAAGCACAGCAGTTGCCCTTTACACACACACACACACACACACACACACACACACACACACACACACATATTTTCTAAGCCACTTAATCCTTCTCACATTGTGTGAAAATTTCATTACAATAAAAGTTAATGATGATGATTTAATGCCCGTAAAACAGACTGGTTCTGTTGCCTAGCTGTCTGTTTTTGTGCACTGTTCTTATGGTATCTAGGAACTGATAGTTATTTGTAATTAATACCATTTCCTTGCTGTTTTAGAATGCATTAATAACAAACACCATTAAAATGCATTAATGTTATTAATTAACACCATTTAAAATGCATTAAAAACCTGTATTAGTAAATAATTTTATTTCTGGAAAAAGTAGTTTTATCTGGTTAGCGTTTACAAAACTGTGTAAGAGTAGAAAATGGAACAGAACAGTCCAATCAAAACTGTAAGAAATTTGGGGATCAAATAACATGTTGATTTTCTAAATAAAAATAAGCTAACACATCATCTACGAAGAACACGTTTTAATGCACAATCACTGTTTATTTGCTGTATTGAACATATTGGGGGAAAGGAATAAGACATAAAATGTGGCCTGTGCAGAAATTAAGGCACATTATGTATTTTATGTATAGCTTAAGAGTAGCAGGACTCGTGAAGTCTGGTCTTATTAACATTATTAATGCAGACTTATTTGCTTTATGAATGAAGCGTGCAGTTTTTGCTGTTTGTAAGAAATAATTGTCTTTTTCTTTTTTACCATTTCTTGTTAACCAGATCAATCTGTACTTGAAAATGGAGAAGAAACCAAACAAGAAAGAAGAGCTGACACTGGTCAACAATGTTCTCAAGCTGGCCACCAAACTGCTGAAGGTTCAGATTTGTTGTCATTCTCACCATAGATGTTCATAGAGGCACACAGAGTAGCAACAGAAGATAAACCTACAAAAGTGCAAACTACTAATGTAACATAGTAACCCCAGTCAGCCAGTCAAAAGAGCCACCAGCCACCTTGTAGGCAAGGACTTTGCGAACAATGCAGAGATACAAAATACAGACAGTAAAAGACGCACATCACAGATAACAGCAACTGTGTTGGTAATAAAGCAGCAAGTGCAACTCCGTCTTTGCCTCTGTCATCACTAAACACTCAAACAGTGCACTGGCCAGTGCTGATAACCTGTTTAGACTGATATGTTTTCTTTATTCTCTCATTTCCATCAGGAGTTGGATACTCCGTTCAGATTATACGGCCTTACCATGAACCCCCTCCTGTATAATATCACACAGGTGGTCATCCTGTCTGCAGTGTCAGGAGTCATAAGTGACCTGTTGGGCTTCAATGTGAAGGTGAGTGATGACATGTGTCACTCCAAAATGACTATGTTCACAAATAAGTTATAGATAGGAAAGTATCAAAACTATAAACAGCTGTTTATATTTTATGTCATTGCGCTCAGAACAAAACCTTATATTTCCAAAAAAAACTTTGCAGGAGGAAGAAAAATGAGATTATAAGTCATACTGAACAGTTTCGATTGGTTCATTTGTCTTAACATTTTGACACAGCGTAAACAACAGATGGCTTCAAATTACATAGAAAAAAATGGAGAAAAGGTTTTGTTCCAGCAGTGACAATATGCAGCACTTGGTATTAATATTTTGAGGGAAAAGATGCAGAATTATGGTTTCTTATCTTTTCATTGTATATTGTAATGGCATCTATGTTATGCTGAGTTTAGATCGAAAGTGTGCACATGCATTATTATTATCATAATATATTATGAAGTGACCATCTTTGTCAATTTTATTTATGTATTTATTTGTCTGCAGCTTTGGAAGATCAAGTCATGACAATGAACTGACTACAGTCTCCAGCCTCCTCAGAGTGGACAACACACAGTTTGACCACAGGAGGGCGCTGAATCCCCCTTTATGAGGGGCCGCCTGACAAAGAACTTTTGGCCCTTTTCCCTCTGACATATCAGAGTTTCTTATATTTTACTTGTGCAATTCAGATATTTATTTTACCCTCTCAGTGTTTTTTGAGTTCTCACATGTGTTTAGCTGTTTTAATTGTTTTAAAGTATTATTTTTAGCTCTTGGAATTTCATTGTTACAGGAACAGGATTTTCACAGAGGGAGAAAAGTCCTGATTTAGGGCTGTGTTATATGCACAGTGGTATGCAGGTGTACAGAAAAAAAAACAAAATATTTATTAAGAAACTCTGAACGTGAGCATGACGGCATGATCCGAGAGCAGAGACGGTCTCGATGTTGAAGAGTCGAGGCTGGCAATAAGGAGTTTAGTTACTTGTTGAGGCCAGACTGGCTACCATTATAGGTCACTCATAGCAACAGTCCTCTAATTTTATGAGCAATTAAGCATCATGGGAGGCATCATTTGATGAGCTTATTTGGGAAGCGGAGTGTTTGGAAGCACTGAACATACAGGTGAAACTGACACATGCACACACACACACAGCCTCAGTGGGAGCTGAGATGGCCTCAGGGTGTGTGGGAGTGTGTGAGTGTGTGTCTGAAACGAAGCTCCTTTCACTGTTTGCTCTGTGTGTTATGACCTGTAACATGCTGTTTCCACAACGTTCTTCATTTTATTGAGGTTGAATCGCCTTGTTCACATCTGTTCTTCGTGTGCTGTTGGGCCACCCAATGCTTTTGACTTTTGTCACATTTGTTTTAGTGCTGGTCTCACTCTGTGTGTTTGTGAGATTTGAGGAGAGCAGGACTGGGGCCTTGAGAAGTTCTTAGAAAAGCAAAAAAAGAAAAATAGTTCTGTGTTTATAGCCCAAATGTGGTCGCTAGTTACAATGAGAGAAACTCTGTCATTCTGATGTGACTTTTATTATAGTTCGTCAGTTTATGAATGTCAGCTGTTTACGCTATTAAGACTCGCGTCCACTCCGTCTGTTTGAGCTACAGTGTGTGGAGGACTGTATTTAGAGGCCTGTGTGTGTGTGTGTGTGTGTGTGTGTGTGTGTGTGTGTGGTGTGTTTGTGTTCTCTCAAAGACACAGTGTGTGTTTGTGCCCAGTCTCAGTCAGAAATGCCTCAAAATGTGCACTTTAAAGCAAAGAAATTGTTACTCCTTGTCCAAAAGGTGGTCAGAAGAAGAGCCTTGAAGATGTTTTCTGTTTTTGTACTTCTGCATGGGACAGTCAGTGAAGATGACCAAAGTGCTTTTTTTCTGTCTGCTGGAGAAGAATGTATTAGTTCTTGCTTTAAGTGTTAGTTTCTCAAAGTTCTTTTGAAAGGGCAGTGGATGCCTTTTCCTTTATACCTTTTTTTTCTGCATTGTGTTGTTCCTGTACTTTGTTTGGTTTTTGTTATTAAAGTCACTCATAGTTCGCTGATCTTTGATGGAAATATGTGGTGTTTACAAAAGAACACGATGTCTGAGAAAGAATAGATAAAGAGCTTTGAAAACCAGAAAAAATGACTGTGTGTGCTTTCCAGACAAGTTATGTATTTGTTTTGAAGTTTTTTATTTTATTTTATTTTTTTGGAAACCGGTCTGTTTGTATCCGTTAATGGTTTTTACATGAAAATGTTAAAAAAAAAGAAAAAAAGTGGCTTCATATTTTCTCTTCCTGAAAGTACTAAGGTACAGACAGAGAAGATGGACAGCAAACCTAGTGTTCCTCTACTGTTTGGACACTCTGTACATGAAGACACTGTAGTTAACTCATTAAAACACTGTGGCTGAATAAACTCCTCATTATCGTGAATTGGTAATTTTGAAATTAAACATAGCATGTAGTGCACTGATTCTGAAATAATTTCAGCTTTGTTCAAAAACTGTTTAAAAAAAAATAGTGGTCAAAACAGAATTGGCTTTGTAGCACACATGCTGGTCAAACTGTAGTGTTTGTGAAGGCCACATCGAGTCCAAATCTTTGTTCTCTTATATTAATGCAATAAAGCAGTAGTTTCCGACTCTGGTCTTGTAGTAGCCCTGTCTGTATATTTTGGTGCGTTCTCTGCGCTACCACACCTGATCCAGCGCATCAGTTCATTAACAAGGCCTTCCTCAGTTGAACACGTGTGGTGGTAATGCAGGGCAGTGGTATATTAATACCAGGCTTGAGAAACACTGCAATAAAATGTTGCGTTTATTATGAGCACTTTCGACCCAGTGAGATATTCAGGGTAGTGGCTAGTGAATGCTTAAAGCAACCCTGTGTTGTCTTTGTCAAGAAGTGTCCAGACAACATTAATGTGGACATCCTGGAACTGCTGGTCATTACTAATTTTGCAATATCATGAACAATACCAGTAGTTCTGCCTCACCTTACTAAACTGGCTTGAGTTTGTTTGTGCTGATGCTGAAGGTATGCAGGGTTCAGCCTGAAGTTCCCTGGTTTTCAGGAGTAAACAATAACCACACCGCCAGTTATGAGTCTTCGCATTTCTCCTTTGTAAATTATTCTCAAGAACTGCCCTAGCGCACACAGAAGGGTCGTCTTCAGTCAGGTCAGATTCAGCCAGGGTATTGGTCTAAGCACCTACTATAAATCAAGGCAGAGACAAAAGGAATTGATATGTATTTAATCTTTTAATCAAATTATCATTCATGTTTTTATACAAAATTACAAATAAATAGGCATGTAACAATTAGAATATATTAATTTATTATTCTAAAAGGGATCCGTGATTGTCAAAATAGTTTACAAAATTTTACAGAGATGACGCAATTTAAAAAGTTCTCTCAAAAATTTAAACGTGGTTTTCTCATGATTTCAGGCATTATTATTTATGATAATTTTTAATAATTTCAAAAAATTGTTAAAAGCTCCTCAGAAATTCTTTCCCTAAAAATAAAATCTATGCTTCTATACTAGCTATACGCCAGATGTCAATGTCCAAAAAAAACTGCAGAGTTGTCAGGTCAGTACAGTGTATTCTGTTCCATTCAGTTAGCTACGTACAGGTGGTGGAGTGTTTCTCTTCAAACCTTCAATGTAAAAGAACAAGGAATGTGAGATGATGTGGGAATCTCCAGACAACACATACGAAACCAATCCCTGCTACTTAAACCCACAAACTCTTTAAATTGTGCTAGAAAGATTCCAGAGATAAAATGTTCCTAAAAATAGGAACAGTTCAGGAATGTTTTCCGGTTGTGGCGTTCTAGGCCACGCTCTGCCTGCCGCTCTCTCGGCTGAATGTGGATGACCCTGAGCAGCGGCGGGGGAACTCTATGAATATTCCCTCTGCGTCTGAGTCCAGAGACTCCAGGATCTGATCTACGATCGTCTCCGGGCTGGACGAGCCGCTGGGCAGTGAGACCTCCTGACCTGGGTCAGATCCTGAGTTCCGTGAGCTGCCAGGGCCGAAGGGTCCAGGGGAACATTCAGGGCAGATCGGGGGGGACTGGGGTGGAGAGCTGTCCTCTATCTGCCCCGCACAGCTGGACAGGGCTGAGGTCAAGTCCTGCTCTGTTGAGAGGTCGGGCCGGCTAGCTGAGAGCGGGGAGGCGTTGTCTGTCTCAGGACTGGACGGCACACTGGAAAAGGCAGGCTCCTCTAGACAGGAGGTCATCTCGCAAACAGAGTGACGGCGCACCCCCACGCTGCCCACTGAGGCTGTCTCCGTGTCGTACTCGGCCACAGGTGTCAGCATGGGGATGTTGTAGCTCTTCGAGCGAACCACTGGATTTTTAGCAGGGGGGTCGCCGGGCTTGGGCCAGCGCCGCATCAGCCGTTTCTCTGAGAGAGATAAAGACTAAATTGGTATCTAATAATTACAATATTAACCTAAGAAGGTTGCATCTTGTAGGCTGAAGTTCCTGTTGTCTCAGTTATTGTTCCTGTAACACTGTATATATGGCAGCTCAAAAATACACCACATGCCTAACATAATTATGCTTCACCATCTGGCAGTCTGATCTAAGAATCTGGGTTTGATGGATGCCAGGAAAACTCCACCTGTCTGAGTGCAGAGTTCCATCTGTAAAGTGGGGTGGAGGAGGAATAGTAGTCTGGGGCTGTTTTTTATGGTTTGGGCCCCCTAGTGGAGGAAAATATTAATGCTACAGCATGCATACAATGATATTCTAGATAACTATGTGCTTCCAACTTTGTGAAAGTAGTTTGAGTAAAGCCCTTTTAGGTTTCAGCATGGCAATGCCCCGTGCAAAATGTAAGGTCCAAGCCAGGCATTATCACTCAGCATCAACCCTCATCAAAGCTTTTGTGGCAGAATAAATCCCCAGTCATGTTCCAAAATCTAGGGGAAGTCCTGCACTAAAGAGGGGGATACATATGGCCATGGTTTTACAATGTAATGTTCTGGTGTCCACATACTTTTGGCCATGTGGTGGTATATGGTGATTAACTACACTTGCTATAGAAGAGGCATGTATTAACCCTGCAGTCTTCCTTCAGTAGGGTGTATATATACAGATGATGTTACTATACCAGTTTCATATTTTGCAAACTGCTGTCTTAAGAAAATACCAGCTTCCTTTTATGCTGTGTGAACATTTCATGATAAATGGTCCAATATGTTGTTTTTTGATGTTTTTTGATGTTTTTTTTACTTGGTTTATTTTTAATTAATTTATTTTTTATCTTATTTGAGTTACATTACAAATACTATAGACTTTGTTAGACCTTTTTTCCTCTCCCTATACATTTATTTCCCAGAGATACAAGGTTTGCCCACAAGACCACTTACATATAGTTTGTTCCAATGTTTTATAAAACATAAAAATCGTCTAGTTTTACACATCCATCTCCAGTTCTAAAAGCATGAGCAGTGCCATTATTTAAGCAGAAGCTTGTAAAATGCACCGCACACACACTGGACTTGCTCACGTTTTGGGCTTAACAAAGTAGCAGCCCTCTTTATGGCAGCTCCCTCTAATGTGTGACCTCCATACTTGTTCACGCTACACTTGGAACTGAACTCTTACCCAGCACACAGGAGCACTGCGCCACAGAGCCGTCATCAGTGTAGAGGCCGTGAGTGCCCAGATACGGAGAGACAACCTTCTGGATCAGAGCCTCCAGCTTCAGGTAGTCCTCACTTACTCCTCGAGATTCATGCACCCCCTGCAACACGCAGCACAGGACACGGGTTCCTCAAACAGATACATTTAAAACTACCACCTTTTTTCAGAAAATTATGTTCCATTTAATGTTTTTTTAACATGGAAGACCTTCACAGGCCATTACTCTTTGTAATACCCCTCCCTGACCAGATGATGGTGCTAGGCTGATATCCTGAACACCTTCAGTAAATGAACAGAAACTCAGATCTCTGCCAAACTACACAAACTGAAATGAGTCTTTCCTCATTTCTCTACCTCTGCAAAACCAGGAGACCTGGAGAAATGGATTAGTTACTGTTGTTTACTTAGTATTTGTAGGAAAACCTAATATAGAAATTGTGTGCCATGAATCTGATCCAATATAAAGTGTCAGAAGGAAGCCAGGGCAGTGAGAACTTTGTTTATTTTATTTTTGGCTAGTTCATACATGTATAAAATAGAAAAGATTGCCCTTAATTACTGCCTATACAAACAGAACATCACCAACTAATTAACTACACATGTACGTACTTTCAGTGCCACTTGGAAAGATTATAAAGTAGACTTTTAAATCTGGAAAGGGATGATGGGCTTCATACAAATGAAACAAAGAAATTGCAGTATGAGATCTGCTCTCTGGTAGGACAAGCTTGGATATGTTTTACTTTATTACCAAACGAACCTGGAGAACCAGAGGATGTTAACAGTGTTATATGTCTTGTGTGTGGATTATAGTGGTCATAATGCATTAATAAGTAATATTAGAAGTTGATCCTGGTGGTAATTATATGGTAATTATGAACTCAGTGGACAAAAAAAAAAAAGATTCATGTGTCTTTTCTTTTCTAATACTTGGTTACGCATCCTATTGCCTTAGCAACAGCGTCAGTCCTGTCAGGTATGGATTACACCAGTCCCTGTCCATTTTAGCCCACTCTTCCCCAAACTAAGTGCACATTTCAGCATCTCACGTCCTGTTCCAAAACTGACAACTGGGACTGAGGTCCAGTGATTTCACTGGTCCAGTGATTTCACTGGTCAGTCAAACTGTCCCAGTATTATATCAGTTGAACCAGTCACATACAAACACCCTACAATGGTCATCTTGGAATGTAAGAATATCAGTGTTGTGCTCTGCTTGGAGCACAAAGGCAGCGGAAAAATGGGCTGAAATGGACAGAAAGAGGCTGGTGTGCTCCTCACCTGACAGGACTGATAATGACAACCCTGTAATGCTCACATGTGGTACTTCATAACTGAAGAATACTGTCTGAAGTATCACAGATAGTACAGTATTGCTGTTGAAGGTGCTTAAAATGACAAAATGTGCATTAGGTCTCCAGGTATATGTGGTGCTGGGAGTGCACCGCCAAAACCATATCTTAGTAAGAGAAATCATTCTAAACGCACATGATATTTGTAATATTTCTCATTATAAGAAGTGTTCACTTGCTCAGACAGTGTGAGTGTATGTGCGGATTTGAAGGTGTGGCTTAGCGAGCCTGTGCTGTTTTTGAGGCTGACTCAGTGAATTTCCACAGAGTGTCTGAAACTCTTCCCTTAAAGCAGAGCGAGGGAGTCTGACAGTGTTCACAGCCAGCAGTGGAACACAGCTAGACCCCACACAGACAATAAACAGATCAACGTAAACAGCAAAGCTTCCTACTCTCAGTTCAAATAAACAGAAATGTAGGACTTAAAAAACAGAGAGAGAGTGAGAGAGAGAGATGGAGAGATTGTGAAAGTGTGAGAAAGTTAAAGTGCACAGGAGCGCGAGTGAGTGTATATTTTAGCTGTGGTAAGCGAGTGAGTATGATGCTGTTCTCACTCCAGCCCACTCGCTGACCCACACACACTGAACAAAATCAAGCCTCTACCTGACAGCTATTTAGCTCCATTATCTTAACAGCCTTTGTCTGTCACAACCTCACTCATAACATGACTGAAATCTAACGTACCACTGAAAATTACTCCAAACTCCCAGTGCCCTCCTACACATACAGGCCTGTGTGTATCAGCACTGCATTCTGAGCACAGTACTATTCTGTGTTATTCTTTATGTATTCATAGGACACACTAGCATCAGCCGTTTTCATCCAAGAGACCATGATGTCACATACTTTCACCGACAGCATCGAGCTGTGAAATGTAAAACTACATATATGAGTTATTAATAGTTAATAATCCTTCCTCAAAAATCTGTTTTACTAGAAATACCAGTTTTTTGTTGTGTCCCAGTCCTGCTCTGCATTAGCTGGTGAGCTCTATGAGGGCTTGAGCTGCTCAGAAAGATTGTTTTTATGTGTTTTCATAATGTAAACGGGTTTAATTCTAGGAAATAAGATACTGTATTAGATGCATAAACTACAACCAAGTTAAAATCCTTCAGCTGAAAAAGTTCCAAAACATTATAAGCTTTTTCTTACTAAATTACCTTTTACTTCTAGGGCTCTTAAAACTGCGCCAAACTCCTAAAACCATTGTATAAACATAATGAATACACATCTGTGTTAAGTAAAACATATCAGTTGGCTGATAATAGCAGCCAGTATTAATCCACATTTATTCTATGTAGCCGAGCAAGTTAAACATGGATTGAAAAGGTTAAACGTCATGAATCTAAAACTAACAAGACTAAGTGAACAAAGTAAAATTAATAAAGAAAAATAAAATAAATAAAAGCTCAAATAACACAGAGATAAAAAGCAATGCAATAAGTAATGAAAGCAAATAAAGCATAAATGAAAGAAGCAACTAAGATAACAGAAAATAAGATGAACAAAAAATCTTAACAAATGAAATGATTTAATAAAAAAGTAAAGTAAAACAGAACTAATATAAAGTAAAAGAGCTGCAGGCTGAGTGGAGGTGAGAGATTAAAAGTTTATAAGGGTCGAGTGACAGCAGCGAGCAGAGATTTAAAGTTTCCTGTAATGCACTCCCTGAGTTCCCTGAACTCATATTTGTGACTACAGTTAGTTAATTGTATTTACTTTTTAATAATTGTATTTATTTATGCACTTAAAAATGAAATCACAGATGTGGAACATGAATAAAACAAAAAAAGGTATTTCGATCTAAAATATGCTTCAGAAATTACCAACCGTTTTGTATGGTAGAATGTGTTGTGAAACTTGCTAAAATGTGAACATACATCCAAAAAACCCACTTCCAGGACCTTAGTTGCAGAAACATCCATGAATATAAAATCATATTGGCTGATATTATGTTTTCAGAATTTTAGCCACTTAAAATGAGTATCGGCTACAAAACATTCACACCGGTCAGGTCCTAGTATTAAGCATTTCTACACATAAACACAGTGCTTATTTTTTGCTAGACGTAAATAACGGCAAGAAGCTGGAAAACCTCCAGAAACAGGAAAAGCAGACAGCCACCTATTTCTGTGCAGCTACTTAGAGTCCTTATCCTACTTCCTTTCTGGTAATTACTCTGTTTGTCAAGGCCGCTGCACAGTACGCGGAATGCACCAGCCTTAAAGAATGCTAAAGTCCAGCTAAAGGGAAGATACTACAACACTGGAACTGGCTACAGCTACATTAGCAGAAACTACATGTAGTTTTGATAAAGCATCAATATGTCCAACTCATGCCATGTATCAGCACATGTGCTTGTGCTTGCAAGCTTCCGCAGCACTTTCCAGAAATCTAAATGTGATTTAGATCATCTCTTTTATCTCCTTGGGACTTCTGCGAAAAATCAGTGCCTGTGAGCTGGGAATGCACGGAGCTGACTCGGAAGAGGGGACTGAGGCCCAAACGAGTGTATTTATAGCTACGTTTCCCCCTGAGTATGTGGGTTAAGGGAGCCTGAGGCCACAAATGAATGGAGAGAGGGAACATGCTTTAATGTAGAGCACGAGAGGCTCTGTGCCTTTTGGGAACACTTCACATACTGTGTCCACTGAAGCAAACATAGCTGAGGGCCTGAGAGTTACAAAGCCCTGTATGAGGCATCAATCAGGTAGAGCAAATACAACTACTGAGCAAAAACCGATCTACGACCAGCTCTCATTAAAAAAACCCTACAAGGAAACAAACGCATTGTCACTGGTGTAAAAACACCTAATTTATTCTTAACTTGTGTATGCTTGTGTGAAAAGATTTTCTTTCTTTTATCATGAGATGGTAAGACATACATACATACATACATACATCATCTAAACCGCTTATCCTTCTGGGTCGTGGTGGGGTGCTGGAGCCTATCCCAGCTGTCATTGTGCGGAAGGCAGGATACACCCTGGACAGGTCGCCAGTCCATCGCAGGGCAGACAGACAGACATACACAATCACACACACCTAGGGGCAATTTAGCATGTCCAATCAGCCTGACTGCATGTCTTTGGACTGTGGGAGGAAACCGGAGTACCCAGAGGAAACCCACGCAGACACAGGGAGAACAGGCAAACTCCACACAGAAATGACCCTGGTCGCCCGGCCGGGAATCGAACCCAGGCCATTCTTGTTGTGAGGCGACAGCGCTACCCACTGCGCCACCGTGCCGCCCTGATGGTAAGACAATGCAATGAAAACACTGTTATGAGCTACTATGACAACAACTATGTGATAATGCTCACTAAACAGACAGCACAAACATAACAAATCATAATTTTAGAGCCATATAATCACACCCGGTATGTATATTTTTTACCTTCACTAGGTAGTTCTGATAACGTTATTATACGCTTTTCAAACCAGACTCAAAACCGTATATAAAGGCTTCATTAAAACTACCTTTTAGACCACAAAGCTCTCTTCATACCACAACAGAAGCACATTCTTCACAGATTTCCTGTAGTCATACATTAACTAGCAGACTCACTGGTAAACTCCCAAATGCCTGTGGGTTAAGGTTAACCCTGGCGTCATCGCCACTCATAATGATCTGCCCTTGACGTCAAAAAGAGAACAAGAAAAAGGTGCTAGTCAGACACGCTGTGAACTTCTGAGTGAGCTAACCTCCGGTGCTTCCCATTTTCATTCTAATCTGAAGAACATTTGATCTTGAGATAAAGATGCAGACAGTGTTCCACTTTTGTTCAGACAGTTGATTTGACCTGATAAGACAGGAACTTCCTCTTTTTATCTTCAAGTTCTTAGAGTTGCATATAAGCTTTACTCTAACAGCTCCTAAATCAGACGTGATTTGTGTTCCTTGAATATTTTTACACCACTCATTAAAAAAAGGTCCAATATGCTCCCAGACACGACCTTTGATCCCACTAAGGATCAAAAAAAGCGTTTTACGTTGGGGATGCTGAAATTTATAGCAGCGTATACAATCCTAATTCCAAGCTGAGACAGTATGAGAAATGCTAATAAAAACAGAAAGAAGGGATTAGTAAATTCTGTTTGGTCTGTATTAAATGGAAAACAGTACAAAAACATGATATTTGATGTTCTACCTCATGAACATTGTTATTTGTAAATATATTCTCATTCCAAATTAGATGCCTGCAACACGTTCCAAAAAAGTTTGGACAGGAGCACGTTCACCTCTATATTACACCACCTTTCTTTTTGACAGCTCTTAATAAACATTTGGGAACTGAAGACACCAAATGATCCAGTTTTGAAAGCAGAATTTTTTGCCATTCCTCAGTTATACATGTCTTCAGCTGTGCAACCATACAGGTATTTTGTTCTTCATAATGCACCATACATTTTCAGTCAGAGACTGCAGGCAGACCAGTCTAGCACTCACGCTCTCTGATTATGCATGCATGCTGTTTTAACACGTGACTATCATGCTGAAAGAAGTATTGATGTCCCTGAAAAAGACGTTCTCTAAAAGGCAGCAAATGTTGCTACAAAACGTGTATGTATCTTTCAGCATTAATGGCGCTTTCACAGATGTGCAAGTAACCCGTGCCATGGGCATCAATACGCCCCCATACTATGACAGGTCCTGGCTTTTGGACATTATTCTAGGAACAATCTGGAAAGGTGGACTTGTTAGACCACATTACACGTACTACAGTACTAAAGCGCTAAAACATTAAAATTTTATCAGTATCAGCCACAAAATGATCATATCAGTCGGCCCTACTCAAAATGAAATGTGCTTTTTTCATCTTTTACTGCTAATTTGACGACAAATACAGATTCCACGTTGTATAACATCCGAGTGCGGCACAGATTCTGTACTGTGTGCAGCACAGAGCTGGAGAAATTTCTAAAGCCTCTGCAAAAACATTGTAGATGTTTGGAAAAGGGCACCAAACCACAGTCCACGAAAGTCTGAGACAGTAGTGAAACTCGCCCATAGTGGCCTGCCAAAGTCCTGCCAAAATCTCTCCAAAAGCAAACGGTCAAATCAGCCATGTATAAACAAAAACTTCTCAATTTCAGAGAACTGTAGGACACCCTGACCTTAACTGAGGTCAGTCTTCATGACTCCATTGTACTTTCTGCATAAAATCATAGCACTCATTCATAACACACTGATGCCCTATGACTAACTCTCACCACACACTACAAGCTTAACCAAGTTTGATTACGAGCAATCTCACTGCCATTTATTGACAACTGTCCACTCTCAGGAGTGTCTGAACACTATCCTTTGGGTTTTTCCCACTGATGTCTGTTACTGTAGCTAAACACTGCTCTGTCTGCACATTATTCAGCCCTAACTTTAGCCTCGCGATGAACAGGAATTCTTTTGGCTCTTCAGCTATTTCCAAATACAAGTTTTTGGGTTCTTTTTTTCTCTTTATGAAAATCAGTTTGCTGCGTCTACAATGTCAATACTTCAAGGATATGGACATACACATACACATGCACATACACATACATGTACACATACACATTCATCTTCTATTGTGGTTATTTTACCATCTTCCTCTTTCGGTATATGGGCCTTGAGTTAAGTGAGTCACTTGCAGTTAGACAGACCCTTATGACCCAGATGTTTCTTAGAAGCAGCACATTTAGAGCTCATTGTCATGCAGCTTCCTGGCAGTACGTGATGGTAAAACACACATACACACAATCTGAATCATGCACAGCAGGTATAATGAATTAGAGGAAATATGAAAAGATGAAAACTGTAGTGAAACAGCCTGATAAGGCTTTCCCATTGTCCGTATGCATGTGTCCAGGTTGCTAAGAAACATGTTTCTATTTTGTTATGAATGGAGACTTTGTTACTGTGTGAAAGGCAAAGAAAAAGGAAATGAAAAAAGGATAAGAATTTCTGGCATTGCAATTTACAAGGTCATTTAACAGTGAAGAACAGGCACACATGGCTTGCTGGACTTTTGCTGGATGTAGGAATTGTCACTAGATGTTGTATAAAACAATCTACTGTGAAATAAGAGCTTAACGCAGGACAAAAGCCAGTACAAACAGATAAAATGCACTGTCATAATCATGGCTTTAATCTTGATTATATAACTAACATGAAGGTGTGGACATGACATTTATAGATCCACACACACACACATACATATGGACCATTCTACCGAATCAGTTCAAACTGTGATCCCACAGTAAAAAATCCATTTACAATTCAGATCTTAGATATTTACAAGCATTATGTTATGATCCATTTATACCCAAGTCATTAGCTGACATAGTAATAAGCTATATACAAAATCATAATTTATAGGGTGCTTTCTAAAGGGAGGTGCCTGTCCCAAACACTAACCCCTAAATTTCAGCTTCTTAAAGTAAGACTTTTTACATTTTTGTTGTTGTTTGTTGTCAATGTTTTCCAACTGCCGTTTCTTTCCAAGTAAAAAAAGTAAAAAGCTTTATTCAAAAAATCCGGTCCTATGTTTTCATGTCAGTACAAAAACAGAAAATAGGATATTCTGGAAACACTATCCATATGTTCGCCAGGAGTCGGAATTGACTTGACATTACTTACTAATGAACCGAAATACAAATCGTTTTAGTCTGTAGGTGGAGCCTTATTTTAGCCACACCCCTGAATGTTAGAGCAGGAAGTGAGACTTCATCCCTGTCAGTCATGGCCACATGGTGAGCAGTTAGATCTCATTGTTTTGAAAATCAGTGTGTAGCTTTAACAATTGTCACTACTGAAATGCACATTATCTGCAATTAAGTAAACTTATTTTGTGTTTTAATGAAAAATAATTATGATTTTATGTGTGTACAGCTATTCAAAGCTGTGTTTGCTATTTATGAACTGGCTATCATTTTAGAGTTATGCTCAAAATTAGCTAAAGTTGACACTATAAAAACAGTCAACTAGTGAAACGTTTGGCACAGTTTCTGTAGTGTTACATTTGCATACGACTGTATATATGTAGTAAATCTGGCATTTTCTTGATCTCTGGTGGTTCAGTTATGTTATTGCTGTTTGTATGATTTTCTTGCGCTTGTTATATGACATGAACATATCATGATGGTAGGTTCTGAGGTCATTTTCCAGTTTCTGTTTGTATAGTGAGGACCAAAGTTTAAGTAAAAGGAGGATGACAACCTGTCTAGGTGGGCTTTTCTTCACAATTTGTTAACTGTTGCTGCCAACAGTCAAAACAGGGTGTGTCATTAGTGCATGTGTACATGTAACAGCTTTCAAAATTTGAGATGGTACCAAAACGCTGATATCTGAGTGATAAATAAATATGCTTACCTGGAGTATGAGCAACATCTGTATGATGGAAGGAGGCACACGTGCTCTGGGCCGAGACAAAGCATCCTCCAACTTCAGGTTGAGAGTAATGATGTTCCTGAAGTGCAGCAGAGCCAGCTGCCTCACCGAGGGCTCCTTACCCTGCACAGACACACAAACACTAGCTCATTAGGAAATAGCTCTATATATAAATATATATATATATATATATATATATATATATATATATATCTATATATATATATACATATATATACACACACACATACATACACCATGTTTTAGGTATACAATTACTGACTGTGGTCTGTTGCTGGGCACAGTTTATCCAACCCCTTCTACCCTGTCCACCAATGGAAGGAGGGCACCAGAAGAAGCACCATTTAGCACCACACTCAGCGCAGCAGTAACCCTAACATGGTAGTAATATGGTAGTGTTGCATGTGGTTTTGTGGTAATGGCAAGGTAATGTGGCATGGTAACACAACTACCTTGTTCTTGGACCTTGTAAGTGTAAAGCGGAGACTATAGCTCATCTTGTTCCATTCACAGTTTGTGTTAACCATCTTCTAGCCCTTCTTTAGAAGTTTCTGACCAGGGGATCACTGTTGGCTGGATATCATTTGGTCAATGACACAGAGGTGTTTAGAAACTCCAGCTGTCCCTGATACACCACAAAGCACATCCATGCCACTATCATGTCAAACGGATGTGGACACCTGACCATCACACCCTGGGCACATATGGAGTTTGTCTGCCTTTTTGCAGCTTATAGCCTCCACTCTTCTGAGAAGGTCACAAGATTTTAGAGTCAGTAGGAATTTGTGGCCATTCTGTTAAAAAAGCATTTGTGAGCATTTTTCTCGTCCAATGTCAGGCACTTAGAAAGCCTGCAATCAACGTTCCAACCCATCCCAAAGGTGTTTAGAGGAGTTGAGGTCAGGGCTCTGTGCAGGCCACTGGAGTTCCTCCACACCAAACTTGTCAAACCACATCTTTTTGGAACTTGCTTTATGTACAGGGGCAAAGCTGGAACAGTCATGCCTTGTTGCCCGCTGCTACAAAGTTGAAAGCATATAACTGTCTAAAATGTCTTTGTATGCTATAGCTTTACTGCACTATGCATTCCAGTAAGCAGCGTTTTCTTAACAAACCCAGATTCATCCATCATACTGCCAGATAGTGAAGCATGATTCATCACTCTAGAGAACACATTTCTACTGCTCTAGAGTGGCAGCATGCTTTACACCACTCCAGCTGACACTTGATATTGGAACTCTGTAGTGAGTGCGTAACAGAGGATAGACATGCTATGTGCTTCAGTGGCCGCTCTGTGAGTTTACGCGGTCCAAGCTTCGTGGCTGAGCTGTTGTCACTCCTAGACACTTCAATTTCACAATACTAGCACTTACAGTTTACTGGGGAGGATCTAGCAGGGCAGAAGTTTCACAGACTGACTTGTGGCAAATGTGTCATCCTATAACAGTGCCATGTTTAAGGTCACTGAGCTCTTCAGTACAACCCATTCTATTGCCAATGTCTGTCTATGGAGATTGCATGGCTATGTGCTTAATTTTATACACTTATTAGCAATGGGTGTGGCTGAAACATCTGAGCTCAATAAATAGGAGGGGTTTCCACATACTTTTGGCCATATATCTGCCATGTAATATCTGCTCAGTGGTGGTCCTATGGTCCCTCACTCCTTGATGGATGGGGTGGAGGCTGGCTCATACATTGTGAGCTACAGTCAGCAACTGTAAGCCTACAAAGTGCACCTATTTAACAAGTGTACCTGATAAAATGGTTAATGCGTGACAAGTTAGAGGTACCTAAAAAACTGGAATGTAGTCTATCTGAGCAGAGTACCCGAGTGAGAAATACTGTACCTGGACTGGGTAGAATATGGCTTGCAGCATGGAGAGCACGTCGCAAAAGAAAAAGTCCCATGTTTCAGCCAGAGAGTCTAGCAACTTCTGACCTGCATGGAAAACCAGAAAGTTAACACATATCATCAGTCAGAAAACCTACAGAACATATGCTCTACATACAAAAATACAGGACATCCGTCTTTTTTGTGTCTTCAAAGGTTAAAGGAAGTTACACGTTGTTAAAAGCCAGAGCAGAAGATAGCAGGAGGTGGGCAGGCATTTGGTTGGAGCTGATAATGACGGAGCAGCACTTTTCTGTTAAACACATACAAATTTTTTTACACATTCTTTTACATTCTTTCTCACATACATACAAATTCAGACTCGCACCCATGCACCCATGCTTTTGCATAAAGCTTCCAGCAGATCTAAGCTGTGGGGAGCAATGTGGGTATCACTACAGGAGATAAATGAGCTTTGATCTGAGCTCTCACAGTCACAAAAACATTTCTGAGGAAAACCGAACTTCAACACCCCTTTAATCACACTTTCTGATTTCTATTTTGCAGTCTCTTACCTTCATAGAACCGAATTTTGTCTCGCAGTATCACCATTCCCTTGGTTAGGAGTTGGTTCTGAAAAAAAAAAAAACAGTGAACTCTGAACTGAAATTTGCAACATTATAATACTTCATTAAATCTGCATTATGTGAGATTGTAAAAGAGCTAATCTTCTATTTGACATCAACCTGAACTCTGAACACTTCTGAACAGTATGAACATGAGTCAGTCTGTCATGTTTCCATTTCTTGTTGACTTATATCAACTGGAAAAGCTGCGCTGAACCAACATGAGAATTTCCTGTGTACATCAATTATTTTTGGGTACATGTCAATGCTCACCAGATACTGTTTGGGTGGTGGGCCACTCCCAGCAGTTACTTGATCTAACTGTCAAAACTACCTAATAAACTGGAAACTTAGTGTAAACAAACATGTTTGTATATGGTATATGCAGTTGTATGCAAATGTTTGAACCTCCCAGCTCAAAAATGTTGGCATCTTATACAGGGAACAAACTTAAATATGGCATTTTTTAAACATATTTTTAATATGTTTAATATTTTTCTGTGAAATGTCATACAGTTGAACAAAAGTAAAACAATATATAAAATGTGCCATATCTTTTGCACAAGCCATATTTTATGCTTTATTTTTTCCAATATGTTAAATTCAGCAAGTGTTCTCTGTAGAGGATGTGTTAACTAACACTCAGAAAATCAACAAAGCATTTCTTTTAAATTCTACCAGGGGTGCCCAAACTTCTGCATATGATCTTACTTAAGAATGTGCCTTCTGAATAATCTTGTATGTCATAGTAGCAAAACACAAACTATAACATACATACTAACTGTTACATCTTACAGTCCTGTTAAAAAACATAAAATTGCAGTTTCACAGAATTGTTGGTACCCATGCACATCCCTAATTTATTTTACTGTGCACACAGCTAGAGTATATAGCTTGCTTTTCCTGGTCAGAGCTGATGAGAGGAATTCCTGGTCAGGAAGCACCTGTCCCTCCTCTCCTTAACAGTTCATTGAGGAAAAGTCCTTCACTTGAGTGAGTCACGACTTACAAATGCCAGTCCATGACAACCACTGGAAGTTTACAAAAGCAATGATACAGCCAGACAAGTAAAAAAAAAGTCTTCGCTATTTTACCACTGAGACTAGATGAACGGGTTTCACATAGTGCCACCCTCAAAGAACAAATCAGAATGAACTGATCTTTCAAGTAAATTAAATTCTAACATGGTTTCAATCACCTGCTTTAAATTCTAAATATGTTTTTACAATATGTGTATCAAACACATCATATTTTCTTTTAACCCCTGTCATCTGCAGTATCAGATATTTTACAGAGTAGACTGCACATAGCACAGTTTACGTGTTTGTGTTTGATTGAAGATCACAGTTTTGGCAGTTTGGTTTGTTTAGCTGTCATCCACCCAAAATAAGTATATAGTAAGTCCATTTACGGCACTCTATCAGCAGAGTATTAACTGAAAGTACACTTTCATAACCGAAACTCTTAAGAATTCAGAAGTTTTTCATTTTTCAGCAGTTCGTTGACTCTTAAAAGGAAATTTCACAGATTTTTCAAAATTTCTGCATAATTCACTGGTTGAGATGTAAACAAAGTCATTCAGAGTGGTTTGGTGTGAAAAGCTTCATTGTAGAGAAACTTACAGACTCTATTTTCTTTACAGTGGTGATGATAGGAACCAGGGGTCATAATGTCTCACAATGTCAATGTCAATGCAAATATTTTAGGTCAAAATTATTCTCCTAAAATCCTAAAACAATGCCTCAGACATCAGGCAGTGTATTCACAACCATTTCGTGTAATAACTTTCTGTGAGGGAGCTTTTAGCGGCATTAAACTCTTCAGACATCTGGTTCCTATCTCCACGTTTTAACTGCTATTTAATTACGCTGATGTTCTTCAGTACCACATCGTTTTGCCTACATTTGTGTTTGATAAATTTAGCAGTTGCTCACCTGCAGGTACTCTGTGAAGAAGGAGCCCAGCTCAGTCTTCAGCAGCTGCCTGCAACACAAGACCCAGCACTTTCAGTGTAAGAACAGGGGACTGGGTGAGTGAGTAAGAAAAGGAGAGAATAATTAAGTGAAGAAGTGCACAAGTGAACAAATCAATTAATTACATGATGCATTGATATATCAAAAAAGACTTTCACTTCGAAATTCACTGATGACACAGCCATCTGTGGCAGAGAGCCCAAGAGAGCATAAATGGCCTCAATCTCTCTGGGTGGGTTCGACGGCCCTCCCTTCACACCCGTCACTCAACTTGATGCTAGTAAAGGCGGGAGTCTGTCAGTGATCTCTGGCAGTTAGTGTTCTCTTTCAAGCTTGTTAAGCTGTCCAATCATGTTGTGTGTGCAGCAGTCTGAAAAGACCCGGTACAGCTTTATGTGACTTTGTGGAAGCACAGGTGGAGACTTAACTAGAGGGTGAACAGGCCACGACTTAATCAAAAGAATTTTTCTTATTTCACAACTTAAATATCCCATATCCTACACAGTTCTGCCATAACCAATGACCATTTTCCAGTATCTCTTCATTAAGTTTTTTTTCCTGTGCCTTGTATGCAGAAGTTTGAACCCGACTAGTCAAACGATGTGTTTTAAAGATTTTCTAAGTTAAAATAAGTCAAGACATCCTCTACAGGGAACAGACTTAAATATGACATCTTTTAAAATTTATTTGCTGAGTTTAACATATTGGAAAAAAATTAAAATGTAACTTTTACACAGGCCACAATTTCAGTTTATTTTTTCCAACAATATGTTAAATGTAGCCAATAAACAGTAATTACGTATTTGTGTGTTCTCTGTAGATGATGTTTAACTTACTTTCACTTAGAGAATCAACAAAACATGTCATTTGACCAGCGGTGCCTAAACTTTGGCATACAACTAAGTATCTAAAGTCTCCTAATAACTTAATTGTAAATGGACGGGGCTTAACTGCTGTAGGCTGATAAATGTGGCATCACAAAAACAATAAAATCAAAACAGGTTGTTTTAGTTTCCATATATATGGACTTTATGGACTGGAGAGTGAACAGCATGTTTTGAAACTGTTAACAGTGTTTACATCCTACATCAAATTCTTGTATTTCAGAAATGCAAGGGAAATGTTTTCCATGCTATAGGCCCTTTAATTCCCATAATATAATAGACCACAGGAGGTCAAACACAAAAACAGGGGTGGCCGTGTGAGGACACAGGGAGTGTCTGAGGTCTGAGAGTCTGAAACTGCAGGACAGTCAGAAACCATTACCTCAATGACCACGCTTTGTTGATTTATGAACTCTTAGTGACCTTCTGTGTCTCTTATTTAAGTCATGCCCTGTCTGAGATGCCCAACCATGCACACAGGATTTTATTACACCTTTGATCTTTGCATTAAAGCCCCACACTGGCTTTCTGCTCCCCTGTTTCTTGTGGGCAGTGGGAACAGGTGCTTCCTGTTTCCTTTGTGTCTCAAACTGATGAGGTCTCTGTGATCATACAGACACAGGAAATGAGACACTAGGCCACGAAACACTTGAGTTTCCAAGACGAACCACTGCACACGAGCAAGTCAACGAGTCTGCACTTTGTGCATTGTAGCTTACATGGTTTACTGAGACAGTTACACCACAGTTTGCCTTTAGTTTTCATTCATTATGTTGCACACTCGGCTTGATTAGCGTCAGATGTTCAGATAGGCACTGGCTTTATCTTGCGGTCACTTGCAGCAGTATATAGCGATGTGGTCCAAACCTGCAAATTAGACCTAGTGTGATTTCTCTGTCATTCAGACATTAAGGAAAGGGTCAGATGTGCAAGTAAAAACAGAATTCAGTGTCATTTACTGAAGCAGTCACTTTGAGTACTACAGTTTCTGTTGGGTCACTGTAAACCTAGCGGCACTCCCTCTGAGTGTGCTGGACAGAATCAGGCCTGTGGGTTATTCCCACCCGGCCCATGTCTCTTCTACACACATACAGACTTGTATGTGTGATCACTGCAGTTTCATGAGGCTCAGGCAATTACAACCTATTAAAACATCAAACTCTCCACTTTAGCCATTACAGAGCTATGTGTCATAGGGTGACTGGGACGCACATGTGTGGGCTGCTTGATGTAGAGGAAGAATCTGACATGCTCCGCTGCACTGGGACATTAATCGCTTGCTGTTGCCGTTATTAGTTTCATGTTCAGCTTGGTAGCAAACCTTGCACTACAAACAACGCATTGGCGCAGATCAAACTCCCGTGGATAAATAAAGACAACCCACATTAAACAACGGACGTGTAGCAAAACCTCAAACATTTGATACTCTGGCCAAGTTATTTCAGTGCAATGGCACGAGACAGTACAGCTCTTAAGGGACAGAATGAAATATGACTCGAGACAGAAGAAGTGGGAATGGTATTTAAAGGGGATTCAGTCTTGCTGAGAGGGGGGAAATCATTGTATTTAAGTAAGTAAATAAGAGAGTAAGTAAGTAAGAAAAAAGGGCCAAACTCCAAAGAGAATAGTCCACCAACCAAAAATATCCAGCCAACAGCGTCCTGTGGGCAGCGCCCTGTGACCACTGATGAAGGACTAGAGGATGACCAACACAAACTGTGCAGAAGCAGGTGAGCTATCATATCTGACGTTACATCTACAAGGTGGACTGACAAGGTAGGAGAGTCTAATAGAGTGGACAGTGAGTGGACACAGTGTTTAAAAACTCCTCCAGCACTGCTGTGTCTGATCCACTCAGACCAGCACAACACACACTAACACACCACCACCATGTCAGTGACACTGCAGTGGTGAGAATGATCCACCACCCAAATAGTACCTGCTCTGTGAGGGTCCATGGGGGTCCTGACCACTGAAGAACAGGGTAAAAGGGGGCTAACAAAGTATGCAGAGAAACAGATGGACTACAGTCTGTAATTGTAGAACTACAAAGTGCACCTATATGGTAAGTGGAGCTGATAAAATGGACAATGAGTGTAGAAACAAGGAGGTGGGGTCACACACACACACTATATGGCCAAATGTTTGTGGATACTTGCTCATCCAATGTTTCTTCCACAATCGAAAGTATTAAAAAGGAGTTTTGCCCCCTTTGCTGCAGTAACTGTCTCTACTCTTTGGTGAAGGCTTCACACTAAATGCTGGAACATTGCTGTGAGGATCTGATTGCATCTAGCAGCAGGAGTGCTAGTGAGATCAGATACTGATGTTGGATGATTAGTTCTGGATCACAAACGCCACTCCAGCTCATCCCAAAGGTATTGCTTGGTGCTCCATCACTCTGGAGACTGCAGTTCCACTGCTCCACAGCTTATTGCTGAGGGGCTTCATACCACTCTAGTCTACGCTTGGCATTGGACATGGCAACCTTAGGCTCATGTGTGGATGCTCCAGAGCATCTTATTCTATTGCCAATGCTTTTCTATGGAGGCTATACAAGCTGTGCATGCATTTGAACTCCTGTATCAGCAGTGAGTGCAGCTTAATGCAGCTGAATTCATTAATAACAAGGAGTGTCCACAAACATTTAAACACAGTGTATATATTTAAGAATCTTTGAAAGGCTATAAGACTATGTATAGTTTGTTATTACTCGATCACTACGCGATTACTCACCAGATTACTAATATATTTTCGAAATGGGATTAAAGTGGTAAAACTCTATCTGTTGAGTTTTACCACTTACCACTGTTGAGCTCTTTGAAATCAAAACAATAAAATCTAATCACTTTGAATGGTTGTGAAACTGTGAGCATGTAGTTGTGAATCACTGCTTTGCCAACACGACAGACTGTCAGAATTTCAAAGTAGGTCAGCTCTGTAGAGTTCTTTCAGTTTTACTTGTATCATCTCTGTATTGGCATGGCTAAAAAGAAGCCTAAGGAGCTCATCAGGTGTAATACACACACACATACATACATGTATATATATGAATATTATATATATATCAAGTGGTTACACTGAGAGCCCTGCAACGCAACTCCCCTGCACTTCAAAGCATGGTATTAAATTGTGAACTGGTTGAAGCAACTGCTTGAGAGACCACCAGGCCTTTACTGCTCAAGACAATGTGCTAGCATGTGCTGTGCTGCAGCTTTTTTTCTGCAATAATGGAAGCAAATACAACCTGAACAATTACAGAGGTTTCACTCAAACTTCTTTCACCGCACTCAGATCAGCTCAGGAAAATCAACATGCGGTTTTGGCTTCTTAGTTTCTGTAATTGTTTTTGCGTGGTAGAGTGGGTGTTTAAAAGAGTATCAGTTTCCACTACTCAGCAGGCACACAGCTTTCGATGAGCAACCTCAGACATCACACTGTTTGTCAGATGTCTCCTCAGCTCATAAAGCCTTCAGATATTCAGACAGCTCGTCATACTTTTCAATTTGGTAATGGCAAAATGCATTGGTTATGGGCCTATATGTGTTCCTCAGAGGAGTTCATGTTGCTTACCTGACCCCTTCATTCAGGGAGTACAGCTCATTATCTCCCAGGTCCTTCTTCTGGAACACAGCGATTACTGCATTATGGATGCTGCAGAGACACACACACACACACACACACACACACATACACACACACACACACCAATCAGTGGGTTTGGTGATAGGCAATATGGCAAAAATATAACATCACAATATTTTTTTGATACACATTATTTATCATTATATTTACAGTCAGAAGCAAAAGTTTGAACAGCCCTGGTCAAATTATGTTTCTAAGTGAAAATATGTTAACACACTCTACAGAGAACATACTTAGATTTGACATTTTTCTCTATTTTTCTGTAAATTTGAACGCACTGCTCCTATTTTTTTTGCAGAGTTTAACATATTGGAAAAAAAATAAAAAACAGAAAAAATAAAATGTGCCATAACTTTTGCAAAGACTACATTCTGTTTTTTCCAATATGTTAAATTCAGCAAATAAACAGTAATGCTGCATAAAAACGTGCATAAGTGTGTTCTCTGTAGAGGATGTGTAACTTATTTTCATTTATATCCCTCACTTAAATTTGCACCCTAAGTCAAATTTAAAAATGTTTCATTAATTTTCTAAGTGAAAATAAGTTCACCCGTCCTCTACAGAGAACACACTTCTGCACATTTTAATGCACAATTACTGTTTATTTGCTGAGTTTAACATATTGGGAAAAAATAAAACATATGTGGTCTGTGCAAAAGTTATGGCACATATATTTTGTACGTTTTATTTTTTCCAATACATTAAACTCAGCAAATAAACAGAAGTTGTGCACTAAAATGTGCAAAAAATGCCAGATTTGCGTGTGTTCTCTGAAGAGGATGTGTTAACTTATTTTCACTTAGAATATTAACAAAACATGCAGTTTGACCAGGTGTTGAAACTTTTATATACAGCCAGGAGAATAAGCGCTAACATGGCACTGTAATTTGCAAACATGCATTTTATATCAGCGAAATAAACCATATCCACTTGGGTCAAACTTCTGCAGATATGTGTAATGACAGTATCCAACTTTGGATTTTCAATATGGAGGAGAAATGTGTTGCCACTGAAATCAGTGTTTTAACTAATGAGCTATTTGGTATTGTCAGTACATGATAAGATATGAATATCAGCCTGTGGCGTTAAGTGATGCTAAACAGCTTTTCCTCCTTCCTCCCTCCTCCTAGCCACACACACACAAACACACAAACCTCATCAGGGGCTGATTGTATTAACAGCACGAATACCACCCATGCGCTGTTCTCCGTGTGTGCGAGAGTAAGAGTTTGAGAGGAAACACAAAGGCCTCTCTTCTCTCAGTGACCTCTTTGTGTTCGCCTCTGCATCTCAACCAGCTGATGGAGAGAAGGGCTGGACGTTTAGTGCCACCAAATGCCAACCTTGCACTGACCACTGAGCCTTAGCACTAATGTACAGTTAAAACATGCTATTATAGACAAATAAGTCAATCTACAGTACACAGCAGTGTGCAGTGCATCAGTGACTGAGGAAATGTTTGAACTGTATGCAGAGAAGACAATGCTAACATCTTCTCCGCGTAAGGAGAGGAAAACACATACGCGCAGAAGTGACGGAGCAGAACAAACGGCTGTGAACAGCTGAAGAAGTGCAAAGTACCTCTCTGTCATCTCCCTCTTTGTACAGATACGAAACCATTAGACAAATACTCTATATATCAAATCAATTTGGGCCCAAAGAGGCCTATGGCGCATCTGCATTGTCATTTTGACAGCTGGGATAGGCTCCAGCAGCCCCCGCGACCCTGAGGGAGAAGCGGCTTAGAAGATGCGTGTGTGTGTGTGTGTGTGTGTGTATTGTCATTTTTCCTCTGTGCTTTACCTTTTTAATATTTTGCTTATTTTCTTGTCCAAAGCACACTGAGATTTTGTAACTAAAGGAAACGTTCTGTAAAGACTTAATTATTATTATTATTAATTATTATTATTATTAGTAGTAGTAGTATTACCAGAGGAGCTAATAAACAGAGTAGCTCTAATGAAACCTCAGCAGTTATGAACCAGTCAGGCTTACTTCTAAGACAATTCCCACATTACTGTTTGAAGCTGAAGCACTGAGATGTGTTGGTGTGGTACCTGTTCCAGGTGGCGTTGGCCCCCGCCCTGCACTGCTGGGTGCCCCTCTCCTCCAAGGCTGCCTTCTCACTCTTGCCCAGTTCGCTGAGGCTCGGAGAACTCATCAACTTCAGCCTGTGAAGAGTCCTCATGGTCATTGGGAGAGAAAAGGCCAGTGCACTGCCTCACTGCACCACAGAATATCAGCAACTACAATAACAGAGTGAGAGGAGTGCAGACAGCACCACAGAGGAAGAAAGAGAAAAGCAGCACTCTTGCAAGGTGCAGGATGGTTTTGTCTCCTCCCCCTCTTCTTTCCTTCCTCTCTCTCTCTCTCTCTCTCTCTCTCTCTCTCTAGGTCAGGGAGGGGCTGCCTGACCAAGCTACAGCCACTGATACAACTAATCTCTCTTTCTCTCTCTCTCTCTCCTTCCTTCTCTCTTTCACACATTCTGCCTCTCTATCTCTCCATCTCTCTCACTCTCTGTCCCCCCCCCTCTCTCTCACACACACACACACACACACTGTGCCTCTCTATCTCTCCATCTCTCTCTCACTCTGTCTGTTGCCCCCTCTCACTCTGTCTATTTCTTTGTTTGTCTCTCAATATTTCTCTCTCACTCTTTGTCTGTCTCTGTCTGTCTATATATCTCTCTCTCACTCTCTCTCTGTCCCTATCTCTCTCTCTTACTCTTTCTGCCTTTTTCACTCTTTCTCCCTTTCTCTCTCATTCCCCCTCTCTCTTTCACTTACTTTCACTCTTCCTTTCACTCTCTCTTGGTCATTGTCCTCCTGTCCCTCTCTTTCTCACTGTTTTTCTCTCTGTCCCTCTGTCCTTCTCTCTCTCTCTCTCTCTCTCTCTCTCACTCTTACTCTCTGCCCTAATGCACTCTCTTCTCTTTCTATCCCTCTCTTTTGCTGTCCTTCTCTCTCTTTCTCTCTCCCTATCCCTTCTTTCTCTTTGTCTCTCTCTCTCTGTAAGTATGACTTTTTTCACTCTCGTCACATCTTTCTCACTCTCTCTGTTCTTTCTTTTTTCCTCTCACACTCACACTGAGTGCTGTAAAGTCCCACATGGACACATGAGAAATGCTCTCACTGAGTGCCAGCACTGAGAACCACACACACACACACAAACATACAGAATTCCTCTTGTGTAAATAAGGGTAGTGGCAGTAGAGGTGGTCTTTAAAATGTCTGTGAAACTTCAGGTGGGGAATAATGTGTGTATGTGTGTGACTGTGACTATAAACCCTTCAACTGTAAAAACTCCATAAACAAAAAAGTTATTTTCTCTTACATACACAACCAGTCCAAAGCAGGCAAGAGGAACTGAGTGGTTTCACACCCCAGTAATCAGAGACAAAGCCCACAGCCCAAAGCCAGCACTGGCACACATGCCCAATGTATCCAATACACACGGACACATACACATAAAGTACTGTGCAAAAGTCAGAGACCACCCTTCATTTATTTTATTTATTTAATTGCTTCAGATCTGAAAAAATCCACGTTTCTGTCCATCCTTCCACTGTGAGCAACTCAACACTATGAGTCTGAAAGGATGTGTAGCTGTCAAGAAAGCACTACTGACAAAAGGAAATATTCCAAAACAAACAAAGAAGCTGCTGAATAATGGCCTGACCACCCCAGAGTCCAGACCTCCACATCACTGAATGTGTTTGGATTATTTGGATTGTAAGAAACAGAAAATACAACCAACTTCTAAGACTGAACTTTGGAGGTGTGGAAAAACATCCCTGCACTCTCCTGAAAAGAAAGGAAGCTGTAATAAAGGCATAGAAGAAAACATTTGATATCATATTCAGTGACTGAGACTTCTGTATCATTTTTGTGTTAAAATATGATTTCTGTTTTTTTTCCGGATACTGGAAATTGAACAACTTGTACTTTGTACACGACACTTAATCAGTAAAGACTGGCCTTTTGCACACTTTTACTCACAGAGACACACAGAGCTTATACAGTCTCTAGTTACACACACAGACACACACTCCACATACAAATCCAGCCCAAGCAAACAATACGATATTACAAAGACATCATAAACAGTTACAAACACACAGCAGCACACAGCAACACACAGACCAACCACCATTCCAATGACCATCTGCACTCATCAGCACTTGTCTACAGTTACAGTGAAAGGAGAAATGCCACAGCTTCCCCAAAAGAGACAAAAGTTTCTACTTACTCCAGGAAATGGATTTGCGCATAGCAACTCAGCTCCATGTATGAGTTTTAGGGAGCAGGTTAAGATCAAGGTAAAGAGACCAACGAGCAGAGAGGGTGTAAACCAATCAGAAACCCCGCAGAGCAGATGGCTGACTTATTGTGCCAGACTTCACTGCTACAGCCAAACTTCTTTTGACGTGCAGCACACCAGCCCATCCACACTTCAGCAAGCAGCGCCGTGATTTAGGAGGACAGAGAAGTGAGAGAGTCGAAGAGGAAGAATCCATTCCCTACCGAGTGAGCCAAGCCTCTCATGTAAGCCAATCAAATAAAGCTGCCGCACAAGCACACGCTCCGACAAAGGACAAATTCAGCCTGGCATTGTCTAATACAGGAAGTGCTTTTTAGGGTGAATTACAGAGAATTTAGTGAGAGAGAGTGAGAAAGAGAGAGATAGAGAGAGAGAGAGTCAGACTGCACTAGTGTGGGTTTCTAAGAACACAAGGGGGATTGCCTTGATGCAAGAGAGCAGTACTGCATGCAGATTTGGGTTCAACAAGTGCACAGTATTTTTAAACTTGCCTCACTATTTCATAACAAAATCAAATCCCAAAAATAGTACAACACACTGGCCATCTCTACACAGAAAGCACAGAAATGTAAAAAATTTTGAGCTATAAACATTTTAGTTTTTTGTGCACTCGAAACTCCACACAACCTACAGCTTTCTCACATCCCACATGCTCATACAAAGATCAAAATGATGTGATCCTCTCTCAAACTATACTTGGTAGAAGAAGTTCACCATAAAATCAAAAGACAAGACTGATGAAGAGTTTGGGAAATATTTTATAATATAATATAATATAATATAATATAATATAACAGGCCTTTGGAAACAGCAACTTAATTACTACCTGTTTGCTAATGACAGTTAATAATCGTATAATTGTTACTAACCTCAACATAAATGATTTTAAAACTGTGGATAAAACCCAATTAATGATTATTAATGTTTTAAAAAGTACATATTAATCGCTTCATAATGATTACCTAATTTTATGCATAACAAAGTAGCAAGTTAGTAATCATTTAAATCAGGAAGTTGACGAGTCATTCATAATTATTAAGAAATGTTTTCATGTGTATAAAATATCGTTGTTGTTGGAAGAAAACCTCGTATCTCCAAAATGGTAACTTTACAGGAGAAGGAAAAAACCTACTTTACTTTTAACGTAAGTCAATGGAACAAGACGTTTTTCCAAGTCATTCTGGGTCGTTTCTTTTAGTTCATTCATCATGAAATTTACATACAATGTAAAGGGCAACAGGCATTTTCAAGTTATGTCAAAACCTTAAAAATAATTGTTTGTTATTTTTTTGTTATAAGTAACAAATAAAATAATTGTTAACAAACTATAATTAATGATTAGATTTCAAAATGATTAGTGATATGTTTGTCACTAAGTAAATGGGTAATAATTCAAATGGTGCCATTTGTTAATCCATATGTAACTCTTATATATTTATTAACATTCATTAACAAAATATTAGACAATTATTAAGCTGCTGCTAATTAGGGCCTGCTATTACAAAAGTATTACAAATATTTGTTGAAACTAAAAAGGAAAATCTACAAATAAATAAATATAAATATATATATTTGTTCCCCTGTTTACTCAGTTAAAACGGTACCAGCAAACATGCTGCAAAGTAAGACTGGTCTGTTGAAAATGCTTAGAGGTAGAAAACACTATACACAAGGAGGAAGCTAAGGTTGGATGAGAATCTGCTCAAAAAATGATGCTTGTCTTTACAATTCATCATTAATTTCATGGTTTTTTTATGAATAGAAGTCTTTTGTAGTTCAGGTTAACCCCTAAAACTACAGGATTATTTGGTTCTCTTAAAGTTTGTGTACAGTAAGGATGATCAATGCATTTAAAACACATTTGTGCCAAATGGTTCAACTGAGACAACAATCTATATTGTATTCATGACTTCTCACAGCAGACTTGCTGCCTGAACTGGACAATTCTAGTTGATCTAACAATTTTTAAAGAGCTGAACTGTTTCAACCAACTTCACTAGATCAGTAAACAGCCAGATACTGAAAACTGGCTATGAGCTAACTTTAAACACAGGCTGATGTGAACCAACACTACGGACTCCTAAGTGACTGTTTTCAGTTGCACTGATTGTGTTCAGTTTGTCTGAGACTGCATACATGTCCCTTAGATTTATAGAAGTACACTTAAAATATTTTTAAAGTTGCACTATGTCAGATTACAGTAGCAGTATTACTGCTGTGCATGTGCTGCTGTGAGCCTCCCTGTAAAGCCTGAAATAATCATTTGAAAGTCAGAGGTGTTGGGTTGGAGTTTGTGGAAGTTTTTCAGACCATGTTATACATCTTTACATATTAACGTCACATGCACAGATTTAAAAAGAGGATTTGGCTTGATGTTTAGGTCTCAAATTCAAAACCCATGTTATGCTGATGAAGACACAATGATAAGAGTAGATAATTCACTCAGATCCTCAGAAGACGCTTCCTTCACCAAGTTTTGACTGAGTTCTCTTTGAATGCTCTTTCAACGCTCTCACAATCATCGGATTCATCCATTCGGGGAAGGGATCCAAAGCACACCCCACATTACAAACCACCATAAGGGTCTCCAAATCCCTGAATATATACATAATGTAGATTCAAAGTTTTTTCTGGCCTGATATTATGAGGCATTAAAAGACACAGCTGTATTTAAGTGATTAAGTTTTAATCATATCCACCTACTCCTTTTAATGTGCCGGTGCTGTATATTTTTCTAGTTCCAGTCAGAGTGCCCACCTGGAGCTCTGGCACAGAAAAAGAGAAGGAAAAAAGTGAAATGACAAATTACTTCTCTGAAAATGAACTGGAGGAAAATTTGCAAATGTAACAAATTGTGTTTTGGGTCAGTTATATAACAGAGGTGGCCTCACATCACAAACACACTTTTATTTTTATTTATTTATGAATAATCTAAAAAGTCTATATGCACCCTGTTGACACTGATTAACACGATTCATTAGGTTCAGACATTTGAATCAGTATGTGGTAAATTACAATTTAAAAATGTTTAACATTATTTTAACACACTTTAGTATTTAGTGAAAAAAGTAACTGTTGCATTCTTCTCTTCACTGGGACTGCTGTCACTGTCGTCACTCTCAGGGGAGTTTGATTCAAGTCAGTGTGTTTCAAACGATCAGTTTAAATGATGCCATAACTGTGTGTTCTAAATCGGTTTACAACACATTCCTACATGTTTGTTTTGTGCTGGCTGCAAAGATTGCACTGAGCCTAATGTGAACTATTACATTGGATTTGCCTTCACTGTCTGAGTTAAAAAAACATGTTAAACTAACCTAATTTGTCAAGTTGCAATGCTAATATTTACACATATAACTGCATATGATTACCTAATTCAATATATTGTATCTGTTGTGTAAAGAACAAGATATTTATGGTGTTCTTTTAATAAAATAACAATAATCAGAGGAGGACAACATACTGAGTTTTAGATAAGCAGATAAAGTGCCTGAGGTTGTGCTATGTTTCACATGATATTAAACTATTTAGTCACATAAAATCAGTACTACTGTACTGCATACTTTAGTGGTGCTGTTTTGTCACCACACTGCATACGGTGTCTACAGTATAAACTGTAGATGTATCATGACAACTCATCAAACCACCACCAGACTTTTATTTAGTTTAGTTATTCAGTAACTACTACGTATTAATCAGTAACTACTATGAAAACAGTATATAAGTTAATTAGTAGTGATAGTGAAGAACTGAGCACAGGAGATTAAAAGGGCCTGTAAGGCCTTCAGGAGTGGAGAAACCACTTAAAATCTAAATCCACCTATGCATGCTTTGTTCTTTGTAAAAGTAGACAAGCTTTATAGAACACTGGGAAAATACAACTTAATGAGAGAGCGTAGTCACACTGTTAGATCAGGTTTTTTTTTTTTTCATTGGTCGTGTTATCGAGCTAACGTTGGCATGGTGGCATATTAACCACAACAACATATTCCTGCTTGCCAGCGTCGCTTTTTAAATTGAAAAATCAACACTATGTACCGACTTTAAACAAAGAGCACAACAATTTCTTATTAGGTTGAATTGAATGTTTACCATTTCCTTCAAAAGAATGTCTATATAGGCTCATTCAGCCTGGTTCAGAGTGCAGAAATAATCCTCTAATCTAATAACAGATGTAGGTACAAAGTCTTTTTACATCATCACTGCAGTAAAAGGCCTCTGCTTTGTACTAGTGTGACACCTTAGAAGTGTTGTGGGTCTTAGACCCTTAATCAGTGTCAGGTTTGGGGACTCAGAGGCACGCTCTGAGATAGGTCCAGACTTAAATCAGATCTATCTGCTGCTACAGCTTCAGTCAAGCGACAAACAGAGCTATCAAAAGATCTGCTCCAGCTATATAGATCAGAGAGAGGTTTCCAACACAGTGCAGTGCTATGAGTATGATAATTATGATGCCCTTTTTGCTGTTTGCTGCTGCAGAAACAGTGACCCACATCCGGCACATATAAAGCTAATCTGTGGGGACGTTCAGTAGTGCCCCCGTGACTCAGACCATCTCTCAGCGAACCACAAGCAAAGGACAGGCACTGCTTTTAAATTAAGCCTCAGCATCCTTCCCATCTAAGACGTCAGGAAGGCATTAATGCGGACAGCCATCTTTTTGAGAGCCGTGCCCCCCTTCGCTCTCTGTCTCTGTCATTTTCCTGCTTGCTCCCTCTTGGGTGCTGCTCTCTCTTTCTTTTCGTCACTCTTTCATCTCTTTTACATTCAGGCAGGAAGTGCCTCCACAGCAGGAGGATGCATTGAGGCCCTTTCAGGCACACAATAGCTGTGGCTTTTAAGGCAGTCGTTTAAGAACGCTACCACTTACATCCTTTGTGCAAGAGGGGCTACATATACTCACTGGCCTATTCATATAAGCAGTTCTGTACAGTCAAATCAGATTGTAAACTGTAACTGTCCAACAGTTTTGAAATTCATCATTTTCATTTTCGGTACATCTGTAGTACATCTTCAGGTACTACATCTTCTGCTAGTGCAGAAGCATCTCATACACTTCAATAACACAGTGTTTAAATCTGTTAATTTACCATTCCCTTCACCTTCACATCATTCTACCATCTGTAGTTTTGTTTATTTCACATTTTATTCTTTTCAGTCATCATAATTTTAACACTACTACACACTAACACTGGTTAATCGCTAACTTTGGCCTTAAGTCAGTCCTTGCTTGTACCGCTCAACTTTTGTTGCAGTGTGATAACTGCACTGAGAAAAATAATGAACTGAATTTACTTGATTTACATGTGTACACAATTTCCACATGAATAAAATATGCCACATCACCACTATTATTGAAAAAAATAAACAAAAAGGCAAAGTTGTGCTGATGTAACAGATTTTATTCATGTGGAAATTATGTACCCATTTGAACATGCCTTCTATAGAAATGTTGCCTCCAGCTTCTCAGAGAACCGCTTAATGATCCACCAACCTTACACACACATACAATGAAGATGATGTTTAATGTATTATGTTCCCTCAGGCTAATAGACTGTAAAATGGAAGCACATGAACACACTGTCACACTGTTACAATCCTCATTCAACCCCAGTGGAAGAAGAGGTGGGGGCTTTAATGAACAAGCTTTCTGTCCACTTCTAGTGGCAATATTAAATGCAAATAGCGGGTCGCACAGAATAAACCCACTTATTTCCTCTGTGGTCATCAGTGGAATTACATGCCGCCTATTTCAATACTCAGAACATGCATTTGTCAACTTTGCCTCAGCATTTCCCCTCAGGGGAATCCCTAGCTCCAGTAACGTTTATTAGATGAGCGCTAGAAGGAGCGAGGGATTAAGTGAACACAAGGGTGAACTTCAGCAGCAGCACTTGCTCTGAATTTCTGACACTTTTTCCTTTCCAAACCCAAAAAAATTATGTACAAAACTGTTCATAACACATAGCAGTAACATTAACAATTTAAAATTTTAACAGCTTCAATTTGCTATGTTCAGAATGAGTCTTAGGTAGGAAATTCTGTTATACATGACTGTTTACACAAACTTCATCACTTTACTCCGCTAGTTTGCTAGCTAGCTAAAGGGCAACACAGTTAGCAACAACAAAAAGAAAGGCAATACACCACAGTTTTTAAACCAAAGCTTATAGTCAGACAAAGCAATTATTCATAAATTGTATGTACTTCATGTTCAGTACATGCAAAAAAATGCATTACAAAGTTTGCAAAGCTAGCCAAGCTGACTGAGGCTAGCCTAGCTGGGGACGAGTGCATTCTGTTAAACATCTGCTCCTCATTTCCACCTCCACTTGCGAGTGGCCACTTGTGGAACGTAGGTGTGATGCAGTGGCGTAACTGAGATCTTATGGGTGCTGGGGGAAAAAAATTATTAGCCCCCCTATTCTAAAAAATTGTATAAAAAATGACTTTGTAAGATGTTTACTCACTATTGTTATGTCTCAAAGGAAGAATGCTCAATGAATGAAAGTTTCACCCACTAGCATCTAACGTTAAGCTAAATGCTTACATTAGACTACTTAAGATTTTAAAATGATCAACAGTGAATATATTATGTTGCAGACTGTGAAGGATCGGTTCCACAGATGAGGTGCATTAATAATAAGAGGGAGATTTATAAATGTCAGTTCTGTCTGTGTAGTATTGACAGAAGCCAACTGATGAGGTACAATTTTAAAAAACTTAAATGAGTCATTCATGTACAGTTGTGTCAGTATCAATATAAGGGGACTACTAAAGATTTTAGGGGACCACTCTGTGCCATGGGCCCCACTGCAATTGCCCCCCCCCCAACAGTTACACCACCTATCAGTGAGTTGGCAAGTTGGCAAGAGTACATTAAAAAAAGTGCAGATCAGTAAAAGTATGATCAGATTTTCTACAGTTACCAACACCATCAATGGACCAACTGATATAAAAGAAGAAATGTTAACTGCTAAAAAGTAAATGCCAAAAGCCAGAAGAAAAAAAACTCATACACAACATGAGCTCACTTGTACACAAACCACCTGCACCTGCGGTTTGAGCAAATCAAGAAATTCTCTGTTTCATCTACTCCAGCTGTGCTCATCACTGTGGGAAACCCAAAATGAGACTAAGCAATTTACCACAATTCTACATTCCTCCCTCTCTCTATTGTTCACCTCCCACTCTCCCACAGTTTACAACTTTCCAACATTCCTCTCCTCCTCTAGATTCTGATCTGGGCTATGAAGATGCAAAGAGAGAAAGAAAGAGAGAGAGAGAAAGTCTGCAGTCTGACTTCTCACATGTAAGTCATTATAGGTCTGCTCTGGCTGCAGAATGGACGGCTACAGACTAGCCTGCCACTGTGAGCTGAATGGTCAGAGCAGGTTGCTGCACTTGAGTAAGGCAGAGACCAAGTATAATGAACACTCAAATTTCTCTGCTTCTCAGATTTCTCTGTTAATCATCTGAATAACCGCTTATGCTCTCAGTACGAAACCTCTTGGGAATGAAATGCAGGGCAGCAGACGCAGAGACCCTTCGATCATTAGTCAGAGAGGAAATGAAACCTGCTGCTTTATACGGGCATGCAGACAGAAACTTCACCACTTATGCACCACCATCTGGGTCAATTTCGACTCACATGGAGTTCTTAAAGAGAATAAAAGCCTGGTTCTGGCTAATGGAAAATCGTTTGAGCAGCTACGCTTCTCTAACAGCACAAAGGTAGCCTGGGGCTTCAGGCCTGCACATGTAAAGGGTTTGTCTGCATATGTGTGTGGGTCTGGTGGGCTTTGTGGGGAGGGGTGTGTGTGACACTTAAGACACTTCAAAAGCATTGTATGATTGTTTTCATCAGTATACGGAATTTACAAGGCCAGTTTTTCCTTTTGTTCTTCCTGTACAATAACGGTAAATCACTAAAACTTTATGTTAATGTGTTACTGTGTCTTCTTTTTTGTGTGCTTTCTTTTTGGCCAGGGTTCACTTGTAAAACAGATATTTAATCTCAGTGGTATCTTGGTTAAATAAAGGTTAAACAAATAAAGAAAATACAAATGTTCTATGCGTATTATATGTTGCAACCACCTATAGATAATAAGAATTTAATAAGCTAACCCTAAGTCTAACCTTAACCACCCAGGGAAGAAACACATAATGTGTAATAAGCAAAACATTAAAAATGTTTGTGTGACACTAAAACTATTATATTAAACAAACTGCAAAAGCACATTTCATTGACATCCTTCTGTCCAACAGTGCCAGCCTGCTACAACGCTCAAACTAAAATATATTCAATAGCAGAGACAGAGGAAGTGGAGGTTATCCCTTGGAAACTCTTGGTCGCTGTGAGGGCGTTAAAGTGTTTGGAGAGTTGTGGGCTATTTCTGAGCCTCTAACTCCACCTCTAATTCAATGTAATAACGTCTCATGGAAACAGAAGAAAGCAGAGTAACCACGGTGCGAATCTGCTGGTTATGTGTCAGTTATATGCACATACTGTTGTACTCCGCCGCATTATAGCACGCTAAGACACATTCTGTCACTACGTCTAATAAAAACAAATGTAATGATTCATTCTTTTGCATGACATGACAGTATACGTCTTAAAAACCTGAATGCTGGCATAACCAGATAGACGAACGGATGAAGGAACAAACAGTAGACAGGCAGACCGAAAGATGCCAGCTCAGTTACGCATGACAAGTTACTCAGACTGGAAGAGAGAAGGTGACTTTGGGAGGAATGCATAGCTGGATTAAAGCTGTGCAAGCAAGAAAATCCAAATTAGCCTTGTGACAGGTGAGAAGACAGCTTATACAAGATTACGACCCAAAAAGAGAGAACCTATTCACAAGATATGTGTATGGTACACTGTGTGCATCGGTGAAGAAGAAATCAGATTTAGGTTCCCGTTAACCAAAAAGAAATGGTGTTGCCCATGTAAAAACAATGTAGCTTTTGTTTGTCAAGAAGAACTTTAAGTACAAAGTCAGCACCATTACAAGAGTTTTTTTGCTAACACACACACACACATAGCCCTGAGGTGCTGCACCATACCTGGCCTAGAAGTGTACTTCAGCTCTAAATTAAAATTTCACAAACACGGATGAGTATTAAAAATACACTATGGTAAATAATTGATGCGGAGATGGAAGGGGGTACAGAATGGTCTGTGCAGTGGCTGTGTCTGCCCTCACAAACATTAAAATGTGCGTCAAGCAAACAACACAATGCTTTCAAACGAATCAAGATACATTAGGATCAGTGCAAGAATTCAGACGACTACTCCAGCATACTAAAGCAGGACCTCATGGGCTACTTAGAAGTTTCAGAGTGGAGGCCTCAGGGACCCGATTTCAAAGTATTTCCAGTCTGCTCCTGGAGACTCTGCAGCCCATGCGTGCTCAGTGAAGGGCTGCAGATCTGCTGCACCTCCAGGCTCACTGGTTTGGTTTGTTTTTGGTTTCGTATCTCTCAGTGGAGGCAAAATAGGCAAACAGTAATTCAGTGGCGGACTGCCTCTTATCTGAATCCTGATAGATGGTGCTGTTCTAAAAGTCGTGGCAGAACGGATTCATTACCCAGCACAGTTTATTATGGTGTGAAATGTTTCTGATTTCCCTGAACAAACATGCCAGAGAGTGTGGCCTCAGCTAGCCTCTTTTGAATAGCTGACCTTCACAATATTCATATTAGTAGCTACATGAATTTCCAAACCATAAGAACACAGTACTGTAATTGGTATTCAAGAATGCTAATTTCAATGTTTCTAGCTCAACAACCATAAGTTGATGTAAGCTATTCTAGGTGCTCATTATACTTGTTAAACATACTGGCAGACAGAGCAAACCTTCTATATGCCTTCTGAGCACAGACCTGATTCAGCACGCTCAGCTCCGTCCTGATGATGTCACTGGTCTCGCTATATATAGCGAGGCCCAAAGAAAGAAGTGGATGGGGGCGACATGACTAAAGCCTAATAAACAGAAATGTAATGAAATGTAACTTCCTTGATTGATGACACCCTTCCTTAATATCCTCTCCCTCATTGTATTACACCAGTTGGAAGAACATGTGGTGACAGTAACCCTTATATTCATAGCTTCCAAACTGTATAGATCCACTGGTACCTGTACAGAACAACTGAATGGGTTTATTCCAAAATGCCTTATAGACCACTAGGAGTTTTCCTTTTTTTTAATGATTTATGTTGTCGGTAGTGGGCTTTACACATATAAGAAATATCAGTGCTGTATTATTATGCATACCACCTTTATTAGAGATATAAAAATGTGTTTTCTATTATATATCAGCTGTTATTCTTCTCAAAAACTCACTATTTCCAAGATTGTTACAAATAGATACAAAGCAAATTGGAATGAAACTCTTCATGTTTGCTATTAGAATTATAAAAAAACAACAGCAATTTAACCAAATACTCATACAGAATCAGAATTCTTTTTTTAGGTTATCTGAAAATTAAACAGCTAAACAGTTTCTCACATGCAGTTAAACACATACAAACAATCATAGGCAGTCAGAAAGAGAGAAAGAGAGAGAGAGTGAGAGAGAGAGAGAGAGAGGGAGAGAGGCAGACAAGAATATCAGGCTGTCATGAGCTGACAGAATAAAAATAATACGCATGGTAAGACTGAGGAGTAACATACCACTGCTAACGTGTCTTCTTTTCACAAAGGACACAGAAACTAAACGTTCATCCCTCTGATGACCCTCGTCCTACACTTTTTCAGTTCTGGCGCTCTGATGGCTTTGCTTGTGTCTTACATGCGGTGACATCTGTTTTGTTTTATCTTTGTATCTGTTCAAACTTTTTGAAACACTAGAATGAAACATAGTGGGTGTGTCACCTCCAGACATAATGACTGTTCGGGGCTGCGGGGTCACACTGGACCAGACTTCATCTTTTATACACAAGAAGGAAACAGCAGACAGGATTTTAGAAGAGCGTGTCCTAGGAAACAGCCACAAATTAATCTCACCAAGCAAAACATCTCTTGAGAGGTTGGATACTTTTGCGTCATACTGGCATCTCCCTCTCTCCTCCTGATGTTCCTTGTGTTTGTTTAAACTCCAATTTCTGCATTTTATGAGCATGCACTGCATGTGAGAGCAGACAATGTGAACGAAAGGTGCAAAGGGTAAAAAACACAGCAGACTGTGAGAGAGCAGAGCGGTTTCAAGTGCAGCGGATGATAGAAGTCGATACGAATGCATTTTTATTGAAACATGCTAAATTAACAACTTGTT
The DNA here is from genome assembly GCF_904425465.1 of Colossoma macropomum. Taxonomy (NCBI): domain Eukaryota; kingdom Metazoa; phylum Chordata; class Actinopteri; order Characiformes; family Serrasalmidae; genus Colossoma; species Colossoma macropomum. Next base: position 27,515,753 of record NW_023494792.1, on the reverse strand, counting down.
TTATTTTTAATTTTGTTTATTTGTGTTAAAAAGATTCTGCTATTTTCCACTGCTTTGTTTGAGTCTCAGCTGCACCATATGCTGTCTGTGGCCAAGTATAAATGGAATTGAAAGTCTAGAGGATGCTTCAGAGTGTTCAGCACCATAATCAGAGTGCACTGTGGCATGTAGTTGAAAAAGAAACAGTGGCAGGCCGCATATGCTCTGTAAGCTATATCTCATGATAACATCCAGTATGGTAACAATGTAACCTATCTGTAACTTTTTCGGTAAACTGGTGAAATATCCTGTCATCTAAAACTCACCTATGCACATCCATGGAAGCGTGCCTGAACACAAATTCTCAATGTACAGGTGACAAGTCGATACACTGATACCTAATGGTTGCTCTTGGTTAACTATGGGACAGAAGTTCTTCCTTGCAGCTCCTACTTGCAGATCCTCAGCCAAACACCATAATCTACTGGCTTGTCAGTAGTCTATAGTCATTAACTGGTTGATATTCTCATGCTTGGATCACTAAGCAAGACCAGAAATGAGGAGAAATAGTCATTCGAAAGCCTGAGCTTTTGAAACACCACAGCACAGAAGCCCGGCCGGGCAGCATAGAGTACCCCCCCCACTGGTCAAGCGTGTTCCTTTAGCAAGAAAACCATCTGCACTGAGCCATTTCCCCCAGTAATTACGCAAAGAGGAGTCAAAACACGAGTTGCACACTCCCTGCTGAGCATACCCCACAGAAAGAGTCGACTTTCCAGGAAGAAATGCACATTCCTGCACTTAGACATACAAGTACACACGTATGATGAAACAGGGCATGTCCATTAATAAATCCAGCACTCAGACATTCCCTAAAAGCCAGTCAGGGACATTACAAGGGACTAGATCGGCTCATGTATAATAATTGGAAAGTAATTCTCTGTCAATCAAAAACCTCTAAATCCCTTAAACTCTTGCTGTTTTATTGAGTTATTAATGAATCATCTTTGGAACCAAATACTACATTACTATGAGAGTGAGTAATAGAGGTCTGTACATGCTGACAGGTCTTATTAGAATTTAAGGGGCTCGATGTTAAATATTAAAAACTTGCTACCGACTGGGACAAAATTAAGCCCATCAGCTAAGTATTGAAATCAAAGTATGACTTTAACAAAGTGACAATGGGTTATTATGATCAGTTTTATAACCACTGCAGCTTAAACTTTCAAATGTACAGTCTGAAGGGGCACTGAACTCTGATGCCGTCTAGTGGCTAAAACCGATAACTGGGCTAAAGGTTTTAACCCAGTGACTGACTGGCCTGGGGCCCTTCAGTCCTGTACCGCACCACTCAATTTACCCAATAAGCCAGGTCTAATGCATGCTGGAGGACATAAATGCAGCCCTCACTCAGCTCATTTGAGCTCCTGTATTTAAGGTAACCACACATCAGTCTTACCTGATATCATACAATTACGCAGTGCTGACCAAGGGGAAGTGTGCGGGTGTCTCACTTAGTGGCAAATGCTGCTTTTATGGGTTATAAATGGGTTATAACAGCACCATCACCATGAGTCAGGAATATGTTAAGCACAGCAGCAACCTCAGATACGTCCTATTCTAGCCGTGATAGAAGAAACCGTCTAGCAGCAGCAGATGTGTAGTAAAATCTTTCTAAATACCTTTCAACACTTAATAACGGAGCTTCATCAGTTCAATAAAAAAGAAAAAAAGTAATTTATGTTTTATTTAAATACTAACAAAGTTTGCTTCAGAACTATGGTTTGAGTTTGCTAAAACTTAAATAGAAGTTAAACAGAAACAGGTGGCACAAAACACCTCAGATATCCAGAGTTTAAAGGGTTCATATTATGGAAAACCGAATTTTCTTTAGTTTTTTAAATAAAACAGTTTAATGCAGTATCAAACACTGATAAAGTTTCAAAAACGTACAGTTCACTCCTCAGCGCATACAGTACTCATATAAGGAAACTATGCTGCAAAAATAGATCATTGTTGTCACAGGAACCAACAGACATATATCCACCTGTTTAGTCTACAGCAGTTTAGCCCCGTCCACTGACATCGAAGTTATAAGGAGTGTTACCACTTGGACTGTTTTTCAAAACAGGGCAGCCCATCAGAACATACATACTATCAGTTTACATATATCGGCTTTTAAAAGCAGTCACAAAATCAGCCTGCTGGATTATTAGATCTAAAAAGGGGGTGGACAGTTTCGTGGGAAAAAATGTACCAAAGAGCAGGTTAGGGGCCCCTTTTTTCAGTTCTCTTCAGGTACTGTGTAGTCAGGTGTTTCCAGTTGAAAAGCTGAACTGGTCTCTGAGACATAATAAGGGGGTAAAAAAGAACAACAACTTTCTTATTACATTTTGCCATTAGTGGGTATTTTGCTCCTCTTTCAGTATTGAGGTTCCCAGACAGTTTGCACACAGCAGCCCACACCTAAATTTAACCTCTCACTGGTTTCCTCCATCCGCAAAGCAAGAGGCCCATCTATTCAGCGACCGCCAAAACCTCCTGGCTGCCTCATTTTACATTTAAAACCAGTCTGTCACAGAAACGTGTCGTTTTTCTACATGTGCGCTTCTTGACTGTCATGCAGGCTGTTTCTCGAAGCAAAAATAACGACCCAGCTCGTCTCAGACAGAGCACAACAGGGCAGCTGTTCGAGTGGCGCATATTTCTGCACTCTTACAGTTCTGCTGAAACTAGACCACCGCGGCCACCACAGCTAAGATGTGTTCGAGCATCTCCACCAGACGGACACTCACCGTGTTCAGTCGCTCCAGTGCCCGTCCGTGCTCTACATCTCACCGAGACCGCTGTCCGCACTCCGGCGCGTCCCTGCTCTCACTGCGGCTCCCGCTCCGCTTCATCCGTCTGGAGCTTCTCCAAGAGCCCAAACCCGCTCTGAGCACACCGACCAACCGGCTCCGACTCGGCACAGCCAGTCGAGCACCGAGCCTGAGAGAGGGTCTCTGTGTGTCTGTGTGTGGGCTACTCTGCTGCTGGCCCGGTTATATCGCCTAGTGAGTGAGTGTGTGTGTGTTTTCTCTGAGCCAGCTGCTGTCTAGCCTGCGCTGTTTTCCCCACCAGTTTTCAGACAAGTCCCGCCCTCCGCGCCAGCGGATTGGCTAACGGCTCCCCCGTCCTGCACCGCGGTTGGCTATTTGTTGGCGGATCGCTTGTAAATATGAAGGATTGGCCAATCCCAGCGCAGGGGGCGGGGCTTGTGAAACACGGGCTGGTAAAACAACGCGTCTAGTCTGTGTGTCGTGAGCGTCTTTGGCTATAAATCCGCAGCCAAAAACTAGTTTTTTTGCCAGACTGCAGTGGCATATTTAAAGTTTTATGCATGCGAACCACAAAAAATACTTATGAATGAGGGTCAACGATGAAAAATCAATTTGTTAGGAGAGGCAAAATGACAATTAAATAATACATTAGCCTGTGGAAGAGCCCGTATCCTACATTTTTTATATTTTATTTTATGAGGTACACTATGTGCAATTGTCCGGGTTTATATAACAGAAACTGTCATTATTCATTTTACATCACCATTTTACACCTTTTACAACAATTTTTGTCTTTACAATGTGTACTATGTAAATGACTTCTGATTGGCTGTCCTGTATTTGTGCCTTATTCAAAAAGCCCTCTGAGCTGAAATACTTCTTAAACTTTAGCATGAATTAGCAGGCTTCACTATTACAGGCTGGACAGATGGATATAAGTAAAATCACTGTTTTTTATGACATCACAAAAACAATGAATTCGAAACTGGCTGTTTTGCAGCTTAGTTTCCGTATGGACTGTATGGACTGGGGAGTGAACGTAGACTGTTTCAGTTTTGTTTTGAGGAGAGGACCAAATGTCAAGTCCAATCTGTACATCATGGGAAGACCGGTTCTCCTGACATTTATGTTTTCCGGATCTGGTCTGCATCAGGATGTCAGTCTGGTTTCTATCCAGGCCACAGCTCTGCAGAGATTAGCGTTTTCCCCTCTTCTAACACTCAAATCATGTAGGCCTTACTAATCAACTGCTGAGCTGATTCATGTGTGCTGAATGAGGTGCTACGACCTGAAAGGAATCCACTTGGATGTCTCTGAACTGGAGGCTTGAGTTGTTTCAAGACACGGGTAAAGAATACAGTAAAGAAAGACAGGATTCACAAGTAGGAGTGCAAATATTACATTACAAAAGATATGACAAAAATATAAAGCCTAGTACAAGCAGGGTGAGGTCAGTGTCTCACACACTCCCTTACAATAAACAACTTGAAGAGATAAAGTGCCATAAATCTGAGACAAACACTAAAGGTCTAAAGCTGAAACACATTTCATTTGGTGACATATTTGGCTTCAGTTTGGATTTGTATTTGATCTGCAACAAAAAGTATTTGGACCACACTTAAAAATGTATTAAATTCAGTGTGTTAGGAAACATAATGTCAAACTGAGTGGCATTTATTTTAAAAAGATATGATGGAAATAATGTAAGGCAGCATGGTTGAGAAGTCTGAAACACAAGGCTTAAAACAGTTAAGCATGTAGATGTGTGTTGCGTGTGGAGGACACATCACATATAGTAAGAGGAAACATTACCTCTTGCGAAGGAAAAAACAGTTATTTTGTTAAGTTTAGCATCTCACAAGCTAGCTTGTTTTGCTTGTGTTATTGAGCATAGACTAGAGGAATTTAGGGAGTGTTTTTAGAGGGCTCGACACCTTGTTTGCGGTGAATTTTGCCACAATCCAGCACCAACATTTTAACAAGTTGTCCTAAGATGTGTATATTTATTATAGATCACATCCAGTCCTGCAAGTCTAACCATCCCAAGACTGTAATTTTCTTTTAAGCAAAGAATTCTTACCAAAAGCATTTTGTGTTTCAGATTTTTTTGCAGACTTCTGCCGAACACAAGAACACAAGCTCTCAGACATCACTGTAAGAAATACGTTTGGTTTAACAATAACTATTTTGGAAATTTTCTTTTCCAGTTTGGTAACGCACTTTTCCACACATTAACTGAGATCTTACACTCCTTTTTTGTCTCTGGTTTGAGAAATAAGTTACAATTTCCACCAGTTTCTTGGAAAATCTGGCAAGTTTTTAGATTTCCAAATGCTACACAGTATTGTAAAGTTTTTACAAAGTATACCAGACATAGTTACAGTTGGATCCACTGGATGAACCAATTTGCTGCAGAGCCACCCTGAGGCAGACCAGGGCTGCATCTGTAGTTAGTTTAGAGTACCAAAGACAGAAGCTCGAAGATTGTGGGTGCAGCAGCTAAATAATTACCTTTCTCTGAATTTGTATCTGGACATCAGTTTTCCTTAACGGACAGCATAACGTCATAATAAGGTTGTTTTCAGGGTCCCTCCAGACTTTCTCCTCACAAAGAATCCACCATCATTATGATGTTGTGCTACAAGTGTTTTTCTCTAAATTTAAATATCAATTTGTTAAACATTCAGAGAAGTAATCTTAAGAACATCAGTAAAGTTTAACAATGGTTAAAGAGTCCAAACACTTTTTGGGGTCACTGTATGAGTAGAAACCACTCCAACAAAGAGCTTAACAGTCTCCTTGTATTTATCTAAAACGCCTCCTCTTGAAACACATTCCTCATCCATTCAGATTTAAACAATCCAAAATGGCTCCACTGTGGGAAGCAGGTCATGGTAACACAACCTGAGTTCATTAATTACGCTTTTAACATTAACATCCCTGCAGGCGTGGGAGGGGACCTGCCATTGTTGACTCACTTTTAATTGCGACAAGAAGGTTTTACAGTTCTAAGAGCGGCGATGGCAAAGTCTAACATTCAAGGCCAAACATATCTCACTTTATAGCACCAAAAATAAATAAATAAAAAGGATCTGGCCTACAATGCACACACAATCACTGAGTTTACAGCCTCCTCTTAGCCAATCATTAATGGAGCTTTCTAAACATTGCGGTTTATGAGTGAGAGGGGACCTGAGTGCAGAGCCGATGATTTATGTACCTGATATCATAAAAGACATTTGTGAAGAGCACTGAAGCGTGTAGAGTTTCACCATGCGTCATTTTCTCCTTTGTGTAAACTGTTTAGCCTGACAACCATTTACCCATGCAGAGACTGTACACAGCCGAGAAACGTGTCGATTCACTAAACTCAAAGCTAAAGAATACTAATGGCTGGTTTAGTTAAGACCAAACAGAAATTTTAATGGTGAAACACCAGAGGCATCACAGTGGAACAGCGTTGTTCACAGTGGTGGTGACATCTGAAGATGTTAATGCTTCTAAAAGCTCCTTAACACAAAAGTTTTTTTTTAATTACACAAACTAGTTATGAATATGATATCTGATGTCTGAGACATTGCTTCACGATAGTTTTGACATAAGCTTTTGGGCTACAATGCACTTTTAATCCATTCATGGTGAAGGGGTTCATGCAAGACATTGTAAGGCTAAATAGTCCCAACAGAAACCTTTTTTTAGATTTACCACTATTTTACCATCATCAACAAAGTACAGAAAGAAACAGATGATGTGTAGGTTCACTGGTCATTTTGTATAATTAATAAAATGGCTATATTTGCTTTATTGACATTCCCATCCTGGTTCCCATCACCACTGTAAAGACATCAGAGCCAGTAAGTTTCTCTTCAATTAACCATTTCACATCAAACCACTCTGACCGACTTTGTTTACATCTCAGCTACTGAATTCTGGGGACATTTAAAAAAAATCAGGAGAAGTTCCCTTTAAAAGGGTCAGGTTTAGTCCTATCTTCAGACACTCAAATCCAGATGTGCAATATATGCTCACTGTTTCTATGTTTGCCTATTCACTACTGTTCAACAGTTTGGAATCAATGTTTTCAACAATTTAAATGCATATTAAAGGAACTGGGTATGCTAGTCCTGAATTTCATAGCTTTCAAATAATTAGTAGGACGCTAAGAAAGAGATGTGTTAGATGTGTCCAGAATAATGGATGGAGCTGTAGTTAATTCTGACTAGGCAACTAGCGACTAGGAAAGATGCGCAGCATCAAGAATGAAATTAACATCCAGAATTTGTCAAGTTTTAAAAAGTGGAGATCAATTCTTAAGGAAGATTGACATAAAATATGTAAATAGACTTAATTCTAAATCCTTAAACTATTTAATAAAACAACCAATAAATACCTTTTGGTGTCTAGTTTAAGTTCTGGTGTCTAATTTACATCCTCACTGTATGAGTTATTATTGTTTACAAAATACAACAAATGAATAACAAGGGATTCCAAAGTTTTGAACAGCAATGTAAATGAAAGCGCTCCTCCTCAAGTCTGTGGAGTCAAATAATAAAGAATAAGTTTAAGAAAGGTCATATACATGTGTTGTTTGTGGTTTGAGTCACAACAAATGGCAGTTCTATATAGGCTTTTAAGTGCGGTTAGGTTAACCATCATCAACTGGAATATGATTAGGCGTTGTGTACGTCAAAGATAGCACTAATCTAGGATACCCAGCAGGGACCTAGATAAGCACTCTTACTCTGAAAAGCTTGGTGTGCATGGACTACAGTCTAGATGAGTATTCCCCCATACACAGGACCCTAATGGTAGCACTGCAGCCCAAACACAATCATATTTATGGGTGTTTCTCTCAGCTGCTTAAGTGTTTAGAGTGACTATCATCTTAAACAAACATACAGCATTACAAGTACTCCAGCATTTTAAATTGCTTGATATCTAAATGCCTTACAACACAACGGGAACAGAAGGGCAATTACTATTTAAGAATAAATACCACATTACAGCACCAAAACCTATTAAGGTGATGTGTTTTTGACTTTACTTTAAACGTTTCAATGGAAAATACATTCAAAATTGAAATTAAAGCTATACTGTGTAAGTTTTGTGAATTTGGTGGAAATATGTAATTGCACGCAACGTGCGGAAAAACCTCAGTTGTGCTTTTGTTTTTTTCTCCTGTCTTAGTCATATTACTGCTTTCAATTTTAACCAAATTATTACATAATGCAGCTTCAATGAAGCTAGCTTTCCTTTGAACACATACAATATAAGCTCATTACTTCATCTGAATCTCTAACGCAGCTAAATGATTGTGTACTTAAAACTCAACAACTGAATGACATACTGTACACAATGTTTCCAACTTTATTGGAAACACTCACTTTGTACTTCCCCTCACAGAGCACTGTATCAGCTCCACCTATCAAATAGCTATAAAGGTGCATTATTACAGACTGTGGCCCATCGTTTGCTGTTAGTGGGTGGAGCGTTCTCAGCACAGTAGAGACACTGACATAATTGTGGTTATGGTAGTGTGTGTGGTGCTGGTATCAGGCACTGCATTTTTTTTTCTGGGGTTTATTCACAAGTCTGCCTCACTGCAAGGTTGAGAATGGTCCACCACACAAAATCAGCAGCTCTGTTGTCAAAAATTGACCACTGGTGAAGGGTCAGAGGATGGCTAACACTACCTGGGCTACAGTCTCTAAATGTACACCAGAAAGGAGGAGTGGGATTTTCTAATAAAGTGGCCACTGAGCGTATTACATTTTACAGTGTCCTGATGGAGCTCATATTTTTACTTTGGGCATCCACTCTCAGAACCCTTAGATTCCCTTAGAAACGGCAAAACAAGACCCACCCAAAATGCATGCTGTTTGTGGGTAAACATCTCAGACAGACTGGCATGTTTGCCCTCAAACATTATTTGTGCTGAAGCTGTTTTGGTATTCTGCAGTGAAGCCCTGGGAATGGAGTTCTGACACCACGGAGCCAACAACAGGGAGGAAACACTGCAGAGACGAGAGAGAGAGAGGGCGAGAGAGGGAGAGAGAGAGAGGGAGGAGGACTCAGTGTCTTCCCCACATTTTAATTCTAAACAAACAGTCTCCCTCCATCCATTTAACAGACTGCTGTGTTCCAGTGTGTGAGCAGCTCGCCCCAAATTTCTGACTAAATTACACATGAGGGTCACTGCTTTGGTCAGTCCGTCTGAGTTATTGGGATTAGAAATGAAAGAGTTTGACACTGTTTTTCATTCACCTTAGTTTTGACGTCACAGCCATGAATTCATGCACCCATTCAGACTGCACAAAATGGGTGGGGGCATAAAATGGGAGGGGGGTGTTTAAGAGTTCTCAAAGTGAGAACTCTTTGTGCAAGACAAGAATATAAAAGGGGCAAAGTGGAGAGAGAAGGACAAATCCAGTCTTAAGGACTTCCTCACTTTATTTTACACACCCAACTCAGTCTTAGTTAAAAAGCAGGTTTATACATCCACCAAATGATAATAATTCTTCACGCCATCTGACTCCTGAAAACTAGGGGACAGTCTACCTCTCTACTCAGGCCCATATTACTCTTTATATCTTTATATAAAAGAGTATTGATTTATACCCCAGTGGCTTTCAACCTCATCCCCATCTGCTGCATCTGTATCGTACCACTGATTACCACAGACAATAATTTTAAATGTTTCCTGTGTATTATGTAAAAGACTCCATGCACACTGATAATAGAGGCCGATGGGTTGCATCTTCAGGCTATCAGTGTGTTTCAAGGCCACAGTCTCTCTGTTCTTATACTATTATAATTATGGAGTCAAATGGATTATCCGTGTATGGTCTGCAGCGTCTCAAAAAAAATTCTGACTCATATAATGCCTTGTTTTAGTGTCTAACTGAGGTTACTTTCTTTCATGCATTTCTTTTGGCACTATGTCAGCCTTTGTCATACTTACACACCACCCTTCATTTATTTCCAGTCAAAACTGCCAGTAAGTACAAGTCATTCATTTTCAGAAGACTTTTCTGAGGAGATTAGATATCCACTGCATAAGGAAGCAAAAGTCAAAGGAAAATAAGTGCAAAAAGGAGTTTTCAAACCTGAAGTTTAAAAGTATTATTAAAAGATATAGAGAAAATGGGACTCCTAACAACCGTGCCTGGTAGACCACCATAACCAAGACCTCCATCACATAACTATTACTTTCATAAGGAGAAAATCAAACCCTGCTTCAGATCTGAAAAAAAAATCCACAGGTGTTTCTGTTCATCCTTCCACTGTGAGAGGAACAACTCAACACTATGAGTCTGAAAGGATGTGTAGCTGTCAAGAAGCCCTTACTAAGAAAAGGAAACAGACAAAAAAGTACATTTGAAAATCAAATAAAGAAGCTGCTGGTGTTCTCAGAACAATACGCTGACCACCCCAGAGTCCAGGCCGCAACATCACTGAATGAGTTTTACTTGGATCGTGAGGGGCAGAAGCACAACCAACTTCTTAGACTGAACTTTGGAAGTGTGGAAAAATATCCCTGTAGATGAAAAGAATGGAAGCTGTAATGAAGGAAAAGAGTGAAAATTTTGATATTATATTTAGTTGTTGAGACTTTTGCACAGTATCACCTTTATTCGATTAGATTTTATTTGAATTATTAAGCAACACTTCAGTTGATGTTAATCATGCTTTGGGGGCAGTAATGGGCTGGAGGTTAGGGAACCGGCCCTGTAACCGGAAGGTCGCCGGCTTGATCCCCAGAGCCGACAGCGCGTGACTGAGGCGTCCTTGAGCAAGGCACCTAACCCCCAGCTGCTCCCCGGGTGCAGCGGATAGGGCTGCTCACTGCCCCCTAGTGTGTGTGCGCTCACTAGTGTGTATGTCGTGTTTCACTTCACGGATGGGTTAAATGCGGAGATGAAATTTCCCTGTTGTGGGACTAATAAGGGTCTCTTAATTTATAAATACATTTTAATTAATTGACTTGAAACTCTTTGCTCCTCTCTCTCTTAATGTCCCCCCTCACACACACACAAACTTAGAATACACATGCCGTTGTATCAGTGAGAACTAGTAAGCCACAATATTATACTTCTTGATCAAAGAGTTTTCCAAAGGGTCCAGCTTTCAACCCAACTCCTGAGAAAGCCAGAGAAACTCATTCTTTTCAATCACTAACTACATCGTTAAACTGGGATCAAACCTGCACATTGTGAAGGACATCAGTCTCTGACCAATTTCAAAGAAGTTTCCTCATTTCCAGCCGATCCTGCACCTGCCCGCCTGTGTACATAACATGGTTATCTACCACTATTAGCTGCTGTTAATGGCAGAACAATTCATAAATATACACATTCACACCAAGGTGCCCTGACTGTGTGTCTCTGTACAGGTCAAGCTGTGTCTCAACAATGATTGACTGCATTCTCACTGATGTTTCTTAAGCTGAAAAAAAGGGTTAATGGTTAAACCTCTGCAATTAAGTAAGAGGTAAAGTCTTAAAGGGCCCATTTAATGGAAAATCAAAAAAAAGTTTTTTTTAAAAAGAAAGAGTTTGACATAAAATGTAAACATTGTTTGTTTTCAAAGCATACCATGGAAACAAAGCTGCAAATTTACATATATTCTTCCATTTAATCTACAGCAGTTTAGCCCTCCCATTCACCTTAAAGTTATGAGTGTTTCAGCTTTTTGAATGAGGTACATTACAAGACAGCCAGTCAAAACAGAGGTCATTTACATATATGAGGCACAGTAACAAAAACAACCTGTTTAATTCTAAGAGGTAATAATGGTCATTTAAAAATGAATTCTGACTGAGAGAATCAATTTGTCGCTGACGACAAGCTGGGTGGTCTTAGTCTGGAGGATGCAGTATTCATAATTTCCAAAAAGAATTTCAAATTTTGATTTCTTTGGAGCACAGGACACTTTTTCACTTCCCTTCAGTCCATTTTAAATGACAGCGTTTCTGGATCCTGTTTATATTCTTTGCATGGTAGAGTTTTAACTTGTATTTATGGGAGCAGTGATGAACTGTGTTCCTGAGCCCATGCAGTGATATCCACTACAGAACCAAGTCTGTTAGCATAGCATCATTCTTACTTTCTTAGTTTGATTACTATGAGCCCTGGGACAGTTCTTCTTCACTAGAACAGCTTTCCTAACTGTGTCCAATGCCTTTCTGCTTTACTCATTCTCTGGTTTGGCAAATGTGTGCTGCTTTGTTTTTAAGCGACAAATGGTTCACTGATTGCATTCCAGAGGATCCTGTTTCAAATGGTGGGACTCAAATGATGCAGCACAAAGCACAGACTGTGTTTCATCGTAGCATCGTAACATCATAATCCAATGAAGGTAGGATTACTTCAGATGGTCTGACAAACAAATGTGTTTGGGCTGCAAGTTAATCAAACTATGTACTTCAGAGGCCAAATATATAGAAGCAAGCAGTAATTTTTTAAAGTAATAATTTTCAATTAAGCCAATTTGCCAACAACCAGCACATAAGACAGTATTATTAGACATCTTAAAATTGGACCTCATTCACCAATATCTTCTTTTTTTCATAAATTTGTTCTTGAAAAAGGTTTTGAGAAAAGTTTTCATTCAGATTCATAACGTGTTCTTAAACCGCAGAACTGTTCACACCTTAGTGGTCTTGAGTGTGTAGATTCTGTTCTTACCTAAGAACAAATCCCAAACAAGAAAACATTGGTGAATATCAGAAACTTTGTGAAAACTGCATAAGTGGCTTTTAAAAAGAAATTTCTTTAGTGATGTGCTCTTACAATTACATGAAAAAAAAGTTTTCACAGTGTTCGTTAATAACAGTCCTTTACATTGACTAGTTTTTACTTATTTACATTTTCCACTATCTTCTTCATTTCTTACTCTTAGTTACAATTTATATGCAACACTGAGATAACCAGTAGCTAGTCAGTTACTAACTTTTCGATAAAATGAAAACTGGTAAAACCGTTACCGGCCCACTAGGAATTCTCCCAACTCTCCTGATGACCCACTCCAGCAGAACTGTTTATAGTGGTGGTGATAGGAACCAGACATCTGAAACGTTTAATACCTTTAACAGATCCATCACAGAAAGTTATTACATGAAATAGTTATGAGTACTTTTACAGATGCCTGAAACATTGTTTTACAGTCATTTTGAGAGAACGTTTTGGCCTAAAGTGGTTTTGAAATAAGGTTTTGGTCTAAGACAAATTTTTAAATGGGCAGTACGGTGGTGCAGTGGGTAGCGCTGTTGCCTCACAGCAAGAAGGGCCTGGGTTTGATTCCCAGCCGGGTGACCAGGGTACTTTCTGTGTGGAGTTTGCACATTCTCCCTGTGTCTGCGTGGGTTTCCTCCCACAGTCCAATGCAATCGGACCAATTGGACATGCTAAATTGCCCCTAGGTGTGAATTTATATGTCTGTCTTTCTGCCCTGCGATGGACTGGTGACCTGTCCAGGGTGTATCCTGCCTTCCACCCAATGACCTCCAGCTGCCCCTGCAACCCAGAAGGATAAGTGGCTTAGAAGATTTGTGTGTGTATTCCTGGTGGAGAGGTACATGCAGGGTATTGTAGAACAAGAAAGTCCCCAAAAAGACTTATTTATTTTTGGTTTTATTATCAACATTATATTCAGAAGAGTCATGTAGGTTCACTGGTGGTTTTGGATAGTAAATATAATGGCTATATTTGTGTTGTATACATTGTGACTCCTGGGTCCTATCACCACCACTGTAAAGAAAGAGTTGGTAAATTTCTCTACAATTAACCATTTCATATCAAATCACTCTAAATGACTTAGTTTACATTTCAATGATCAAATTATCTGGAAATATTTTGCATCACAATTGGTGGAATTCCCTTTAAAACTCAGATAGGCTGCAAACTAATATTCCATTCATATTAGTCTAATGAATGGACTTTTAATGGCATACTAGTTTTGTAAATACTAACTAGTATTGTAGTATGTGATTTTGGATGCGGCATTAGTTGTGAACTGCTGCAGATATATAGAAAAACCCTTTTGTTGTATGACATATCATTGTCCATTATCTCTTTGAAAAAAAAGGATGCTTACTTTTGAGAAAGTGAATGCTGCTTCCAACCTTTGGCCTGCAATATATAAGATATGTTTGGGCTGTGAGTAAAAAAACAGTACAGCATGAATAACTATGTTGATCTTAACCCAGCTCCTTCTTGTCATCGTCCATGAGTGACACAAACCCTGTTAGTCTTATGTTACCTCATACTGACATTTTGCTTACTCTAGAAGCAGTAGAAAAAGAACTTCCTGCATTGTGAAAAGTGTCTTTCATGTGGTGCTCCATATCCCCAAAACTAGCTAGTAATGAGCCCAACGATGAGCACACATCCCCTTTGCATATAGAACAAAGGGCCAAACAGGTTCTCATGACAACCGGGCACTGTTTGTAAAGGAGATGGGTCTGCTGGAGGAGCTCTTTTGCTTTTTTCCTCCACCAATGCCTCCCACTCCTCCATGCCCGGCTGAAAAGGGCATCCATCGGATACACGGCTAATTGGTCACGACAGAGAGACGGCAGCGTGGCGGCCTTCACAGAGACGTGGCCCACTTTAGAAGCCCAGTTTCACCATATTTACTGTCATGATTACGAATTTAAATGCACAGTAAAGCACCAAATTTCAAACTTCTACCTAAATAAAACTCACTTCTATGCTCATCATATAGATCACCATAGGTGTAATTTCCACTAGGGATATAGATACTGTTAGCTTTGGAGTATATAATTAGCTAGAGATAGCATGCAAAACTGTTGCTAAACACAGTAAGTCTACTCTTACTGCCCAGCATACATAAACTAGATTAACAGAATTATAACATAATTTTATTGATTAAAAATCCATATGAAGTATAACTACATCACTGGTATACAGTATGGGGTTGTCATAATACCAAGTGTAGTACCACAATGCTTGATATCAAACTGATATTATGGAAAAAAAAGTGTTAGCCTATATAGAGGACCCATATCTTACATTATTCCTGTATTTTATAATTTCCCTGAGGTCCACTTATGGCATTTGAAAATAGAACGAATATGAATAATATATGTATTTATGAGCAAAAAAGGTGTTTAAAAAATAAATTGATGGGGAAAAAGTATTCAGACAGCACAAATTAATAGCATTAGTGCTTTGTTGTAAAGCTGGGGTTGGTAATTTCACCTTTGAGACTAGTCTAGGGTAAGAAGTAATTTGCTTTTTTACAGCATTGTGGTTCAGTTTTGTTCTGTGCCTCTTGGCAAGCCCTCTTCAATTCCCCAAGATTAGGAGTGTCCATCTGACTGACACATAATTTCAAAATACTCCTTAAGTTTTCAGTGGGATTTGAGTCAGGAGGTTATGCCATGCAGGCATCTTTTTAAGAAACCTGTCTTGAGTTATTTTGGCTGTATGTTTGGGGTCATTGTCTTGTTGAAATGTTCATGCACATCGCTCCAATCATGTTTCCTTTGATGATGTTTAATGCCCCAGTACTGTTTGCAGAAAAGCAGCCCCATAAGATGATGCCCATCATACTTTACTGTGGGTGTTTTTGGAATCATACACACAGCTCTTCTTTCTCTGAACATGATAAGCAGAATTACAGCCAAAGTTTTATGTTTGTTTTATCTGATCAGAGCTCATTGTTCCAAGAGAATTCTGATTTGTCTAAATGCTTATGTGCAAATTTTAGGTGCTTCTTTGTGCTTCTTCTCTAGCACAGATTAATACAGCTGTGAAAATGAAGACATTCTAGATAAACATTCAACATGAATAAAGACATGATTATAATCTTAATCTTGCCAGATTAAAAATTATACTAAGAACATTTGTTATGGTGCTATTGTGAAATGGGAATTGATGGCTGACGCTGATATTTTACATTTTTCATGTACATACAGTCATATGTAAAGGTTTAGGCAATTGTTTGTATAAGTAAAATGGATAAATAATTTTAAAAGATGACTTAAATAAATACAAATAAAATGTGGGTTTAAAATAATGTGTTTAAATGGTGTGCTGCTTTTCTGCTTTCTTCAGGTTTTGAAAACAGAGTCATTAGTGATGTTATTTTTTATATCACTACTAGCGCACATGCACGCACACACACGCACACAAACACACACACACACAAACATATTTACAGGCCCCTCAGGGGTTTGGGCAAGCAATTGTTTATACTGTTTAAAGCAAAAACCATTAGCTGTAATTTTGTGGGGAAAATAAAAACTAATAAACAAACATGCGTGGTTATGGAGGTCACATGCCCAACGCTTTCTGCCACTGTGGTGGTGTGATCCATCCATCCTCAGAAGTTTTGTGTTTTATTGCTGGAACACATAAGAAGTCTGACCCCTGCCCAAGGTGATAGTTTAGCAGTAATAAAATGTATAATTTGATTTTCTTGGTAGTTGACCAGCCAAGACATGTTTGATATTTAATGTTTGTTTCTTTCGTTTGCACTGGAGGGAGGCTAATGCACCTAACAAGTAATGAAAACTTACATCCCACCAATTAGCACAGCAATTAGCAAACTTGGTGTCATCACACATTTGCCTTAAAGCACATTGAGCTCTTAAAGAGGAACTCCAATGATTTTTCAAATTAGTAAATAGTTAATACGTACAAAATTCATTCAGAGTGGTTAGATGTGAAATGCTCCATTGCCTCAGAAGTGTTCACAGTGGTGGTGATTGGAACCAGACGTCCACCTCTAAAAGCTCCCTCACAGAAAGCTCTTACACAAAATGACAAAATACAAAAAATATGTTGCACCATGTCTGAGACATTGTTTTATGATCATTTTGTGAAAGATTTGGCCTAAACCAAATTTTTAAACACATCCATGGCAGAGAGGTACATGCAGGAGGTTATGTGGAAAATAGTCCCCAGATTTCTTTTTTGGCTTTACCATTATCAAAATTACATAAAAAAACACAGAAGACGCATGTAGGTCCATTGGTGGTTTTGGATAGTAAATAAAATGGCTGCATTTGTGTTGTGGACATTGTGACCCCTGGTTCCAATCACCAACACTGTACAAAAAATCTGAGTCAGTAAGTTTTTCTACAATGAACCACTTCACATTGAACCACTCTGAATGACTGTTCACATCTCAAACATTGAATTATGCAGAAATTTTAAAAAATCGTTGGACTTTCCTCTTGAAATAGACTTACAAATGTGCTTTCTGACACTGTATGACATGTCATCCATAAAAATGGACAAAAGTTCTTTGCATGGATAAGAACAGTGTATCAGTTGGAGGGATGTGTACGTTTCCATTACTTCTTAGCTCCTGGGCTCCTGAGTGCTGGGGTGGAAACACAGTAGCCTACATGACTGTTTTAAAGCACTGGAGTCTCCACTAGCCCGAAGAGCCCGAGATGGTGATGGACTGTGCAAAGAGTCAGGCCAGAACATGTCTAGTCTCCTCACACAGACACACAACCCTATGGGAAAAACACCACTTAAAAACTTGTCACAGGGACTGGCGGCAGGGAAAAAAATTCAGAAAATTTGTTCTGCAGTATAAGTATGGTACTGTGTCCACATCACACTTAATTAAAAGTGGAAGTATGGAGTCAAAAACATACTTGAGTGAAAGTAAAATAGTATCTACATTTAAACACACTCAAGTACATAAGTGTAAAAAGTACATATAATAAATAAAATTAAGAAAGAAATTGTCTTATTTTAATTGAGTGACTTTTTTTGTTACTTTGTAAAATTCATGCACATTTAAACGTTAAGTACACAGCTGGGTCACACGTGTGGTGTAGCAACTGACAGGCAATAATAAGCAAACAAAGTTATCCTTTATTAATCCCACATGGGGAAATTCACCTCCGCATTTAACCCATCTGTGCAGTGAAACACCACATACACACTAGTGCGCACACACACACACACACTAGAGGGGCAGTGAGCACACTTGCCTGGAGCAGTGGGCAACAATATCCATGGCACCCAGGGAGCAGTTGGGAGCTAGAATTCAGTCATGACCTGTCAGCTCAGGGGATCAAACCAGCAACCTTCCAGTCACAAGGCTGGTTCCCTAACCTCCAGCCCACGACTGCCCAACATTGGTCCTTTAACAAAAACAGGTCAGTACAGTCGTGGGCTACTCTGTTTTACATTGTGAATTTGATTGGGTGTGTCAAGAAAATAAAATAAACCAAACAATTAAATTAAAAAATAGTTGTACGTAATAGTTGTGAGAAAAAACAAGAGAAAGAAAAATTTAAAAAATGTGGAGGATTAAATGAAAAAGTAAGAAATAAAAAGTATGTTTTTTCTCTGGCAAGTCTTACTGAGGACAAGTATGAGTATTCAATTTCATGAAGCTGTGAGAGTTCAAACTGAACACCATCTGAAACTGTCAGGGATCAAACCGAACACCATATGAAGCTGTGAGAGTTCAAACTGAACACCATCTGAAACTGTTAGGGATCAAACTGAACACCATATGAAGCTGTGAGAGCTCAAACTGAACACCACCTGAAACTTCCAGAGCTCTCATAACCAAAGTGTACACAGACACTGATGTGCAGTTCTAATGACTGTGTTATTAGTCATGGTGTGACCTTTTGCATAAGCTGAGCTGGCAAAGTCATCAGTCTGCTGTCTGAACTGCTCATTTCCCCCATCCTACCTGCTTCATGTTTGCTTTGGGCTTGGGTATTCTCTCTGCTCGTATAGAGAGGAAGACAGACTTTCCTCTACAAGTTCTATCAGGAGAGCGCAGGCAAATTAAAAACTCATGTTATTCAGCTTCCGTCCTGCACAGTTAAGCTTCCTATAGGCTTCATTATTTCCATTCTGTCCATGGTGACCCAAAAACAGAGCAGAAAAATGTCAATCTGCTTAAAAAATTATTGTATTGATGATCTGCAATTGTGTTAACTCTTTAAACCCTAAGGGTCCAAGTGTGCGCCCACACAGCTTACATGTCAATAAGGTAAACATCAAAACCTCAAAAACTTTTTTTTCGTTGGGGCTTTATTTTTTGACATCATTTAAAAATGCCAGCTGCCGTTTATATTGTGTGAACATTTCATGACTGAATCAATAGAATGTTCCAAAATTGCAAAAATATCTTTATATATTAACTTATCTTTATATGTTAATTCAAGGTTTTGTTATGACAGTGATGAAATTAGTTTTACAGAAGTCACCGAATAATTTATAGTTGTTTGTGAATATTAAGGCTTATGATTAATTATTGAACAACTAAGTGTTCAAAGATAAGGAAATTGTGGTGCAATAATGATATCAAATATTTTTCATATATATCTATTCATGAAGATGCATAAATGTTTACAAAATAGAAATACATACATATAAATATATTTATTTTCTAGAGGGTTACAAATGCAGTAAAATGAATAAAACGTCAACATTTTAGTACATTAGCTCAGCATCAATTAAACATTCTGCTCTGTAAGAGGACAATAAATACATCATCAAAGTGTAGTCAGTTTGAAATCCCATCATATCAAAACAATCTGCTTTTTTAAAGCATTTAATTACCCAACGAAATTGATATGAATCCGATATCATAGTGCATCCCTGCGAATAAAAATAGTAAAATGGGCTGACAACCATAAAATAACTACCAGGCTGATAAACCTAAATAAAAGTCTTATTTTATTCTACATACTTACATATTTATAATAAAGCAATGAGCCTTGAGAGGCTGTGCGTTACTGCGATGTTATCACGGTGAAGGGTGTTCTTAGGCATGAAGCAAAGTAGAGTGCCTATAACTTCCTTCCCCGTGATAAAATGCACAATTGTTCAGAAAATAATTTAGGCTAATCGACATAAATAAGTATTCTGCAAAGAAATGTAGTTCCTTTAGAGGACGGTATCATTGCCAAGCAACCATGGACCACTGAATGAGGAGAATGTTCAGTTGCCCATCGCTGTATATTGCAGTCATTTCATGAACTTTTTAACTTTTTGTCATGTATCAATGAACATATGACAACACAGCACTGTTTAATGCAAAAACTTTCACTTTATAAACACAGCGAGTGTTATTTAGCACCAATCCAGCAGCGCCCCTGTTCTTGTGCTAGGGCTAAATCTCAAATGGCTCCCAGTTCCCTACATAGTGCACTACATATGAATTTAAATATTACATCATGCACCCCAATGGTGCAAAATATAGCTAAGAAAATAATCATTTGGGATTCAACCACATTCATACTTGATAAATGAGGCACTATTTGGCTGTAGAGGCTAGATTTTCTAAACTTTCATAGCTAGCACACTATTTAGGGACACAGAGCCGTTTGGGATTCAGCCTGGGTTTGACGCTTCTTCGGACTGAAACAGTCATTTGAGGCGTGTGATCCATTCAAGTGACATTTTTAGACTTTCATACTGCTGTTTTACAGTTAATCATACAGTACGTGCTTTAATTCAAGCCTGTGATATTGATAGAGTTGTCTAGACTGTTGACTATCTTTTAGCCTGTTAGCTAGCTGACCAGCCTAGTTCTAGTTAAGAACATAAGTTGCCAGCCCCTCAGTTTAAACAAAAAAATGAGTTCTTACTTCATCAAGGCACTTTATGGTCCATGCGAGCAGCATGAAAGTCAGTTTATTCCATTAACAACACAAGAGTTTTTTTTCGTGCCGTGGCGCAGTAATGCACAATTCAGTTGTGAGACGCTCATAGGTGTGTGTATATCATGGATTTACAACAGCTTTGAATGCGGCCCAGCCAACCCGATTTTAGGACCAGAACTATCCATTCTATAAAGCATCCATAAGCACTTAAGTGACAACTTTAAAGACAGTTCAGTGGCATACAAGCTCTCTTTGGCCATGCCTGTCTAAATCCCAGCTTCTCCAAAATACAAGACAGAGAGGATCACAGTCTTTTCTACAGGGTCTATACTTGCTGACTCACAGTAAGTTGTCTATTACAGCTGTCTCAATGAAAAGCTGTTGACTAAGGGGGACCCAGGCTACTGTATATCTGTTAACAGTGTTGTTTATCAGAGACTGCTCTATAGACAGTATGAGTGTATTGAAAAACATTTAAAACAGCGTTTAGTTTCAATCTTTGACGGAAAAGGAGGAACGAATCTTCATGCTTTTTTTCCACTAAAAAAACTTTATAATGTATTTCCAATGTCAGCAAAAGCAAAATAACAGCAGCAACAAACTCTATTTTCAATATTAGAAGGAAAATAGGCTACAGTGGGAAAGTGTATTATCCAGTGTTGTCTGTCATTTGAGAGAGAGAGCTGGATTCTAGGTTATAGGAAACTTTGTCTTAGGTCTTGGAAGTATGCCCTAAAACACTGAGGTGGATATCATCAGTACTCAGAAAGCACTTCCCTACTGCATGTTTGATCATCTTGTGTATTGTGAAAACTTCTTCGAGTGTTGTGATATTTCATTTTTGCAATTTTGCCCACCTTTAGTTTGATTAGAAAATTGATCACATTATAATTAACAGGCAAATTGAAAAGAACATTTTAAATTCAGCATATCTCTAACAGCAATTTTTTATGCATGTTATGAACTAATGTGTACTAATTTACCATGAACAGAGATGCACGGCTACAAAAGCAGTTTTAGCCATATCAGCTTACATTTGCGGACAAATCAATTCCCGCAGTTCACCTACACAGCTCACTTTTCCTCCTTAGCTAATAATCAAACCTTTTGGGGCTCGTTCACGTGTTAGAGCAGGAGAACACGGGAGTGTGTGGTGGCGGTGGACTCGTAAACCGGTGTGGTGCCCAATCTCACATCCCCGTCCTGATCTTACTTCCCCTGGTTTTCTGTCAAGGTATTCGCAGTTTTTTGGGATGAGTCATATAAATCACCTCTAAAGGCACAGGTGGATATGTATATGACTGTCATTTTGTGAACTTAAATATACTTGTAAACAAACGCAACTAAGCCAGCACACAAATGAGTTAAAACAGTGACGTGTTTAATGGTTTACTGTACTGGCTGGTATGGTAATGAAAACGTGCTAACATGCTAAGTCTGGCCGAGGACCTGTGGGAACTGAAATCAGGACAGGGATGTGAGATTGAGCCAGAGCCGGTTTATGAGGAGCCTGGCCACTTCCTATTTCCCCCGTTATATCAAAAACAGGACTGCTAAACAGCAGAGGGCGCACGCGAGCGAGTCCTCAATGAATGGGAGTAAATGGAGCAAACATACCTATATATTTCCTTCTTTCTACAACTCACAAACGTCATGGACATACATGAGGCACTGTTTTAAACTCCTATAGCTCGAGTTTAAAAGCTCTTAAAAATATAACCGCAGTGTTAAAATGTTTTATCAGTGTTCAGGAAATGATTGTATTCTTTTACATTAAAAATGTTTAAGCATTTATAAACTATGATTTTGCTGAAATCGCCATATCAACCCATTCAACCCATTTTGGACTTGCTCGGGAGCGCCCTCTAGCGTTTGAGAAACCCGGAAGATATTGCAGAGTGGTAATTCTCTACTCTACAAGTTCTCTGATGAGGCTTCACGCCGGCTCTGGTGGACTGCAGGAGTGGGGCTTTATTGTCTTACTCACTCTGCCCTCTAGTGGTCAACAGAGACTTGGAGCGCAGAGAACTGATTCTGTAACATCGTCCGTTTCAATGATTCAGTCTGGCAGGTGAGCCTCATTCACTCTCCACTATCTGACATCTGATTCAGTGACGGGAAAAAGAGCAGAGAAGAGAAAGGAAGCAGAAACGTAACAGCGAATTCAAAGACATACTTCCTTAACAGGTCACAGAGTCGGGTTTTATGTTTAAATCATGAAAGTGCGATTCCAACTTTACTACAAGTCCTCTGTTGTGCGGACGTCACTGAGAATCAGATGCTGCAACAGCTTCGATTCAGTTGAATCGGTTCGACCGGTTTATTGAAAGAACCGGTTCAAAAGAACGATTCGTTCTCGACCTTTACTAGGGCTGCTCGAGTCGATTCTCCATTCCCCAATGCTTGGAATCGAGGAATCGATTCTTTTTGTCATTGACTCCCAGATTGTAGCGAATCTGCCGATTAGGGCAATTTTGTCACAGCCACAAACTCAATTACTCTTAATTACCAGAAAAATCTTAGAAGTCAGTTATGTACGTGTTATTGAGTTCACCGTGCAAGAAATTAGTTGGAAATGCGACATTGCTCCCAAGATCTGAATCTGCTCTTTCGAAACCAAAACTGTATTTACTAATTACACGCTGTTCTAGCTAGGCGTGCTGATGTTGAAAGAGTAACTTAACCTACAGAGAACGACCGGCTACGGGTTAGTATTACAGTTGTCTTGTGTTAGTTTACAGACGTTGTCGAACCGATTCAGTCTTAGCTGGTAGTCGGTGTGTGAGGGCAGAGCGAGCTGGCACGGCAGTGACATTGAGGGAGCCGGACAGGTTTACTTAGGCTCAGTCTCAAATGGCTCCTTACTCCCTATATAGTGCACTACGTTATGAGATTTTTAGCTTCTTTACCTAAATATTGCACTACAGGTTCAGTAGAGAATTGTGCAGCCGTGGCTGAACTCCACAAGAGTTGTTGGACATGACTACTGTGCACCGTTTTAAGACCTACGGAGGGCGCTACGCAGGGAGTACGGAGCAATTTGAGATTGAGCCTTAGTCTGTCCTGCTTTGAGTCTACATCGATTAGCCATAACTCTTGTTTCTACGCTCATTGTCCATTTTATCAGCTCCACTTACTATATAGGTGCACTTTGTAGTTCTACAGTTACAGACTGTAGTCCATCTGTTTCTCTGCATACTTTGTTAGCCTCTTTTCACCGTTCTTCAGTGGTCAGAGCCCCCATGGACCCCCACAGAGCAGGTATTATTGTAGGTGGAGGATCATTCTTAGCACTACAGTGACACTGACGTGGTGGTGGTGTGTTGTGCTGGTATGAGTGGATCAGACACAGCAGTGTTGTGTGGGTTTTAATATGGCTGATTTGTGTTTAGTGTGTTTGGCTCTATAGACATTTTGAATGTGAGCCCAGCTGTTGACAGAGTGATTTGTTTATAGCTAATTGTTTGTTTTATTTGGTAGTCAGGGCCAAACAAGATGTTAAGAGTATTGCTAGTGTTCTCTGCTTATTATTGTGCATTTAATCTCTCTTTTCCTTCCCCAGCTCTGCTCTCCGAACATGAACATGTTTGGTTTCAGCTCTCCTGCCTGTCGTGTGACATCATGGACCGTCTTGTGGTCCTCTCTCCGAGCCAGACACACTCCAGACATACTACATCACATGCCAAGAGCATACTGCTGCTCCTCACCTCTACTACTCCCACAAAGGTATCAGGTACATTTCAGTAGACACTCTTCTGAGCACTCCCTCTTGCGCTGCAATAGATCACCTCTATTCAATCAGCAACAAGCCTCTTTTTCTCAAGGCTCCACCCAACCTCCAAAGCCTGGCTTATCGGCAAAGATAAAGCTAAGAACCCGGCTGGCCGTGACTCTGCTGTTTGGTGGTGGGATCATCGGCACCTGGTGGTATGTGCATCAGGAAAAGCAGCAGAAGCTGCAGATGCAGCGGTTGGAGCAGTTGAGGAAGGTGGCCGTGGGTCAGGGAGACTTCTCTTTGCTGGACCACACAGGGCAGCGCAGGACCAAAAAAGATTTTAGGGGCAAATGGGTGCTCATGTACTTCGGCTTCACACACTGCCCTGATATCTGCCCCTGACGAACTGGAGAAGATGACCAGTGTGGTGAATCTGCTAGACAAAGAGGCTGACTTTCCCCGCGTCCAGCCGCTGTTCATTACTGTAGACCCTGAAAGGGATGACGTGGCCGCCATGGCAAAGTATGTCAAAGACTTTCACCCACGACTGATTGGACTGACAGGGCACACCTGAGGAGGTGAAGGAGGCTGGCCAGGCATACAGGGTTTACTGCCAGTGCTGGACCCAAGGATGATGACGGGGACTACATTGTGGACCACACCATCCTCATATACCTCATTAACCCAGATGGACTGTTCCTGGACTATTACAACCGAATGAAAGATGCCACACAGATTGCAGAAAGTATTCGTAACCACATGAAGAATCACGTTAAGTTATTCCCTGACCAGACTTAAGTCTGATGCTGGGAGATTTGATTGTGTCTGAACAAAATAAAGTGTGCCTGCATCCACTGAAAAGCCTTGACTTGTTGAAACTTTATTCCTCAGATATTCAAATTAATTCGAGCAATTGTTTTTTATATTTATATACAAGGTTATTAGTTGTGATAACATCATTACATCATGGCAGTTGATGCTTTATTTTTGCACTAAGATGCCCAATTTTGGTTACAGGATAGAAGATGTGTAATACATGAAAACACATAAGAAAGACAGCCATAGTACATGAAAATATTACACACACATATGTATAATGAAGACAACCTGATATACATAGGAACATTGTTTTTCCCAGGTAGCACTTGGTAAAAATGCCACACCAGTTACAGAAAGGATTTATGATTATATGGAGAATTAAGTTATTCCTGGACCATTATATAGTAGAGCACTGAGATTAGATCAGAAGAAGCCTTGTACTGGTCTACAAAACCCCCACAGAGTGTTTATTAAACTCGGTTATAGGTTTAAAGTATACATAACTGGATGACATTAAAAAAACACTAAAATATACTTGTCCGATTCAAAAGACTTTGCCAGCACTGTATAAATGTCTTTTTACATTGTTTATATATTTTCATCTAAGAACACCTGGTATTGTGTGGTTTGTGCATTATGCAGCAGTGAAACATCAAGGGAGGTCATGGTCTGAGGTGGTGGTGTATGTCTTGAGACGTTCATGTGCCCTCTGTTTGCTCAGTAACGTCAGCTCCATGGTATCAATGCTCTCCTCAAGCCCAGCTTTCTTGTCAATCTCCACTGTGTAGTCATTGGCCTGAAGCAAACATATGTGCCATGTTTACAATCTGATTAGCACTTTGATTACTATGAAGAAAGCGCATTTGTCATATTTCAGACATGATGCAGATGAGTGGAAATTGCATGGTTGGCTTCAGAACAGAAAATCAATCGGAAAACAAAAGATAGGTCAAATGATCAAGTCTTGTTGAATTTGAGAGGACTCACCACCAGGTTCTTCAGATTAACAAATGGTAATTTAATCTAAGTACTCAAAATTGAACAGCACTCCTTCACTGCCTAGCCTTGCTGCCCCTCTGCTAAAAAAAACTCTTTGAAACTGACTAAAACCAATTCCTATTTCATTTTAAGGTCAAACAACATTGCAAGCCTCAACTAATTCACTAGAATGTCCTGATGGGGTATGTTAGGATCATTCTAAATATGGAGACTTAAACTAGAATACAGAATATGTAATTTTCACAAACATTACAGATATGTATGCTTACCAGCTGAAGAGAAGCCAGCATGTATCTGCAGGCTTCTGTGTTCTCCATGCCTGTGACGAGGGATGCAAATGACTGCTTCACCCCAACAGCACCAAGTGCATGGACAATCCTGTCCCCGTAGTCATGGATGTCAAAAGGAGGACGGTCTTCCTGAACAACAAAGAATGCCAGTGGTTCACCAGTTAAATGTATTCACAGATATGTATATATACTTACACATTTTTATTGCTATACACTTAACTGTTAAACCTGTGTTGATCCACAAATCAGTTCCTCACTCACACAATGTATTAGTCTTGGCACTGAGGGTTTTATAGTAGTTACTGAATGATTATTCATGTAATTAATAACTAAATAATAAGAAGTTAAAGAAAATTAGGGAGACGGGGAGGATTGTTCAGTACTTAATCAAAACGGTTCTTAGAAGGTATTAATTCTTTTAAAGTTTTGAACTTTAAACAGTGGAAGCTTTGTTACACACTAGGTCACTACTGAAAGTTGGCAATAACAATACAAAAAACATTACGGACTGCTAGTGCATTTACAGGAACAGTGACAGAGCTTACAAACTGTCCTATTGAATAATCGTGATAGCAAAACTATCCGCAGCAGTGTTATGATAAGTCAGAGGTTACTACCTGAGCTGAGAGCCTTGGGTTGATTTCATCCTCCCATTCCTTCACTCTGCGAGACAGAGCAGTCTCCTGAGCGTACTTCTGCGAATTCACTAGGAAGAGTTCCTACAGCCAGAGATGACATTTTGAGAAACACTTAAGCCTGTTCAGCTCTACTCCATCACAAAAGACCTCTACATATCTTTCAAGTATGCAAGACTGAGCATACCACACTCTTTTTGACCAGGTCCTCGTAAGTGATCCGGCCCATCTGCGAGTCTGAGAGGAAGAAAGAAGAATTAAGAGACCATGCATCCACGCTAAAAAAAAATGTTGTGATGGTATATAATATATATTAAATAATTACCAGTGAAAATCGGGTCCTGTTCACCAATATCATTTCTGGGACCATGATCTTCATACAAGTTCTCATTTTCATTATCTGAGTAGTCCTCTGCTGTTTGTGAGACAAATTAATTATAAGAACAAATGGTATAAAAGCACCAAGTTCTACATCTGTTTTATTTGGAATAAATACTTTTGTGCTCATGTATGTGTACAATACTGCACAAAATCAGATCAACATTCATTTATTTAATTTCCAGTCAAAACAGCCATTAAGTACAAGTTATATTAAAAACACAGAGCCCTCAAGAACTAAATAATGTAATATAATTTTTTCCCAATATTTAGTGTGTCCATCCTTCGACTTTATTACAGCTTCCATTCTCTTCTGGAGACTTCCAGTTTTTCAAAGAACACTAGCAGTTTCTTCAAAATTTTCTTTTTTTCAGAAGGATAGACAAAAACACCCTGTGGATTTTTTCAGAACTAAAGCAAGAGTGGAGCTTGATTTTCTCCTCTCTCTCAAAGATGAAAGCTTTGAATACTGTTTATCTGATGCTGACAATTTTGCACCCACTGAAATCATTTTTTGTAAACACCTCTTTTTTCCATCGCTTCACCTCTTTCCCCTTTGTTATACAAATTGATTATCTAATTTCTTCAGAAATATCTTCTGAAAAATGGAAATTAAATAAATGAAGGGCGGTCTCTGACTTTTGCACAGTACTGTATATGCTTGTTTTTCTCACCATCCATGTCTGGATGTCGGGCCACCTCATCTTGATCCTCTTGCTTCTCTGGCTCCAAGTAAGTTCTTTTCAAGACCTCATCAGATATATATATACCCTAAAACAAATACACCGAGTTAGACACAGTCAACACATACGCATTACAGATGAGCGTTATACACACTGACTAGACTTTACTCAAACAGTGTGTTTCAAATAAAAGCTCAGCTAAAGTTTTTCACTGTTTTGCTGTGTCTGTAGATAGAATGAGCTTTTTCTGATCTTAGCTTCCTTCACTGCCTCAGTGTTTAATCAACTTCAAACTATATGGTATAGCATTCTGAGGTCTAGGCTTAATGTGTCACCATGACCTAAACTCACTGTTTTCCTCAGAATCCTCTTCCGTGTTTTCAGCCGCTGATTCATCTTGCTCAGATAGATGTAATTGAATTCTACAATAAAATGCATTTGTTAGTTCATTTCATTCACTCTGTAGACAGCAGTAATACATTACTTTGTTTCTAAATATTACCAGGATGCAAAGGCCCATTCTTCAGCTTGCGGTCTGTGTTCTCGTCTACAGTTTAGAATAGGGGTGATGCATTTATAAAATGTTTATACTGCTTTCAATTTTCAACATCCTACAGGCACATTAATGCTATGTTTACACAGCAGGTTCTCAGCAGGCTGTAATGCTCAAATTTGATTGATCCCAGTCTGTTTTTCAGCCTGTTTGAATTTGTCTTCTACAGGAACTTGGTCAATGCAAGTGAGCGTGGTTCAAATCTGACATACCTACCGTGAATACAGACCATGTGTACAGAAGATCAGATATGAATCAGATGTGGAAAAAAAACTGATTTGTACGCATAACTAAACATAGTCACACACGGACTTACAAACACTTGAGCACCAGCCCCAGAAGTCCTGCAGTTTGGAGGGGCCTTTTCTCTTCCTCTTTCCTGACTCTTCCAGGCCAGCAGGCACGTTGCAGCACTTCCCTGAAGAGCAGTCAGAAAAGGTCAGATACAGTTCAATCAACTGAAAAAACTGAATTGAATGTTAATAGTAGCACCGGAAATGCACCACTAACTTCTTTGTATATGCTTATGAAGGGAATGTTGCAAGCAACTGGAGAGGGTGCCAATCCTGAGCACTCACCTGTTTTCAGAGGTTTATCTTCCCCTGTATTTTCATATGGGTCATGCCACTTCCAAGGATCTACAGCCTCCTGTGAAATTTAAACACACTGCCGTTTTATATAACATTTATGCATTAGTAAGTTGTTTCCATTAACAACTAGTTAATGTAAGCAGATGGTCCAGAGCATGCATAACCCACTCTTAGTGATAAATTGCACATGACTTTCACTTCACTGACTATTTTCTTAATACATGACAATCTTACAGCTATGAAATTTACACTTTCCCATTTTTCTTTCAGTCAGTGCAATGTGACTTATTCATTCCATTTCTACGCAGGCTATGCAGTTGCACTGCTCCCTACCTGTAGCTGCTTGGGCTCCTCAGCAGCAGGCTGCACTTGAGGCCTCTCTCTTAGCAATCTTTTCTCACTGGGGGCCTAGAGACATTGAAAGAGAGCAATATAATATATGCTTGCACTATAAGACAGAGGAGAAAAACACATGCATTTTGTTTTTCGAAACAACTACTGCTATTTCCTTTCACAAAAATAAATACACAAATAAAAATAGACTGAATGTAAATGGTGTTTTGTCACATTTTATCAATATAAAAGTTTGGTAAATCTGTCAAAAAGACCCCACATCTTTGATTAAAACAACAGCCATTTATTACATACATATTAAATGGGCAGCATTAGAATTTAGAAAACAGAACTTCTTCCTACCTGGTGTCTTTCGACATGCTCCTCAGGCTCTGGCCCCACCTCCATGCCATGTTCTTCCAGAGGAGGGAGCTCCTCACTGCCACCATTATCATCAACATCATCATAATTATCATTAGGAACAGCAACCATCACCTCTGCCCTGTCCTCTGGATACCAAATCAAAACACAGATAGCAGGATCAACAAAAAACAGGATACAAAAAAAAATCAGAAATGAAAGGAAGCCTTCCAAGCTAGAGGACTACTAAAAGAAGTCCAGCACATTACCTGAAGCCGCTCTTTGGAAGTGAGTGCAAGAGGAATTCCGTCCCAAGCAAATGATCCCCAAAGCATCCATGGTGAAGTTATTGATCCGGAAATCCTTACAGCTGCCAAGAACCTCTCCCTTGAGACTGGAACAAAAACAAACATCCTATCAAACAGAATTTGGACTCCAACAACTGAATTACTTTAAATGCTTTTTTTATTATCTTCTTCTACCTGCTGTGGCAGTTAAACACAATACAGATTGAAGAAGTCTAATGTTAAATGTAGTTTAAATATTAAACAAAAACTTCCAGTGCTACACTTTGGAGCCAAAACATCTACACATATGCCTTTAAAATGTAATTTTCATTTCTGTCTTGCTGGTTCTTCTTTTGCGCTAAAAGTATCCGCCCTGTAGAAGGGCAAGAAATCTCTATTTTGTTACAGCACTTTGCTTCGAATATCTGCTCTGTAGAATGGTATGTAATGTGTATTTTGCTACAGCAGAGACGTCCAGCAGAATTGCCTTCTATATGTCCTCAAATGGATGCCTGTAGCTGCTTGTGTTCTTTACCTGAGGAGAGGGTATCTTTGCTTTTCAAGTGCCTCTACAGGAATCAGAGACTCAGGAGGCAGCCGGGAAATCTTCACTGGCTGAAGGAACACAGAAGATTTATGATCTAAAAAGTTCTATATATCTAAAACACCACCAAAAATAAATAACAGTAAAAAACAGACACGCACTATCATAATCGTGAGGACTTTACCCTAATCAAAGACACAATTAAAAATGCAAATGCAAAAGGGAATTTCAACAAAATTTAATGGTTTATTATTAATGGTCATTATGAATGTGTTCAATCAATAAAACACACTGCAAGCAAATATGTTTTGGCAATTTCCTGCCATAATCTGGCCGCTGACACTGCCTAATTTTAAAATATGCCACCTTAAGACCACCTACACTGGCAAGAGTGTACGTGGACAGCTATGGTATATGGCCACCTGACCAGCACACCTAAATGACACGGTTGGACATCTCATTCCAAAACCATGGGCTTTAATACAGAGTTGCTCCCCTTTTGTGGCTACAACAGCCGCCACTCTTCTGGGAAGACTTTCCACTGGATTTTGGAGTGCGTCTGTGGGAACTCGTGCCCAGACAGTTAATATTTTCCAACTCATCCCAAAGGTGCTCAGTGGGGTCAGGGCTCTGTGCAGGCCACTGGAGTTCCTCCACACCAAACTCATCACACCACGCCTTCATAATGGAACAGGAAAGGGTCTTCCCCAAACTGCTGCCAAAGCTGGAAGCATGTAACTGTCTAAAATGTTTTTTATGCTGTAGCATTAACTTAACTGTTCACTAGAATTAATGGTCCAAGCCCAAACCCAGAAAAACAGCCCCTTACCATTATTTCTCCTCCAACAAACTTTACTGTTGGCACTATGCATTCTTGTAAGTAGCGTTCTCCTGGCATCCACCAAACCCAGATTCATCCATCAGACTGCCAGATAATGAAGCGTGATTCAGACACTCTAGAGAACACGTTTCCACTGCACCAGAGTCCAGTGGTGGCATGCTTTACACCACTCCAA
The DNA here is from genome assembly GCF_904425465.1 of Colossoma macropomum. Taxonomy (NCBI): domain Eukaryota; kingdom Metazoa; phylum Chordata; class Actinopteri; order Characiformes; family Serrasalmidae; genus Colossoma; species Colossoma macropomum. The sequence continues at coordinate 27,484,133 of NW_023494792.1, read as the reverse complement.
CTTGGCATAGTGATCTTAGGCTTGTGTGCAGCTGCTTGGCCATGGAAAACCTCTTCATGAAGACCCCAATGCCCAGTTCTTGTCCTGATGTTGCTGGCAGAGGCCATTTGGAACTCTATAGTACTCTATAGAGGGTGGGTGATTTTTATGCGCTACGCCAAGTCCTGCTCTGTGAGTTAGTGTTGTCTACCACTTTGTGGCTGAGCTGTTGTTGCACCTAGATGCTTCAACTGCACAAAAACTGCACTTACAGTTGAGTGCATCACATCTAACAGGGCAGAAATTTCACAAACTGACTTTCTGAACTTCAAAGACGCCATCCTATGACAGTGTCACGTTTAAAGTGACTGAGCTCTTCAGTATGACTCATTCTCTTGCCAATGTCTGTCTATGGAGATTGCCTGACTATGTGCCTGACTTTATACACCTGTTAGCAAGGGATGTGTCTGCAACACTTAAATAATTAGGAGGTGTCCACATACTTTTGGCCATATAGCGAATCTCACACCGCTCTAATTCTATGCACGGAGGACCAGGTCAGCCCTGGGTAAGAACATGAATGTTTGCTGTTTTGCTTTCCAAAGGCGGTTGAACAAGAAGAAAGATAAGCATGAAGGACACACGTTTCATTAGTTATCTGCAGTGTGTAGCATGGCTGTAGACATTGAGCGAGCCAGGAAAAACGAATCACTCTGTAATTATAATGCCATTACAACAGCAGTATGTGGTTCAACTGACAATAGACAACCATATCTACACACATTTTTGCACAAAACTAAACCTTAGCAAAGGTATGAAATGCATCCTCTATTCATTTCCATAGTCACCACAATGGTACATATTAAGGTAAGATTCAGCAGTAAACATGTACAAAAACTATTGTGTCCCAGAATGTGTTAGAAAGACATTAAATACACTTTTAAAGTTGTTTTTATTAAAATACCCCTTTAAAAATCTCACTTGTCTTGTAAGGGCTGTTAATACAGAACCTTACTTATATTTTCTCTAGCAAGAAACTCACCTCAGCCGGATCACTCTTCATTTCCACGTTATGAGTACTGGGCTCTTCTTCCATCACATCAAACTGCGTAGGGGCAGAGTAAACGCATATGCTTCATTTTCAAAACAGAAGCACAATGAGGAACAGGGAGGGACTGGATTTACAGCCCAACAATTCAAAGCCTTTTGATCCCTAGATTTTAGAATGAATGGCATGGCTATGTAAAAGGGCTTCTTAGTGGTCAGCTACTCACATACCTCACAATCATCTCTATCACTGTTTGCAGTCGTGCCATCTGTGATGCCATTTGCATCTTCAGAGCCTTGCTTGTCACGTCTGTGGGGACAGTAAAATGCAACATCCTTATTCTCAGACTACAGTATAACAGTTCAACAAGCACTTGGTCAGAATTTTTGAATGTTGGAGTCTGGGTCTAACATGACAATTTACCTTCTGTTTTTATTCGAGATGCAGTCCAAAGTCTGGAAAACCAAACTATGCAGAAGTTCCACCTTAAAGAAACATGATTTATTAAGTTAAACACAGAGAAACAAACAGATGAGATTTATTTTGATGAGATGAGACACATTCAGGGTCTGTCACGAAACAGAAAAAGACTCAATCATAAGAAGGCAGAACACCCTTGCTGTAACTGAAAAGAGACTCAATCATAATCTGTATCTGGAAAAGTCAAAACCTCACTTTTCTGCCATAGATGCACGTAGAGCCTTGAATTAACAGTGCTGCTTCAGCAAAGTTCATCATTGTCTTCCCTCCATCGAATGAAATGGTCATTTGGTCCAGCTGCACAGGAGGAACACAAACATACGTGTATATTGAAAACATAGGAACCATCTATTAAGAAGGCAATACTTATCTACTATATCAGGAAAAAATATGCAAAGATACAAAAGGTAACTTGTAAAGCTGCTCTTTATTCACATGGGGTTTTATATTAACCTTGAAAAAAATACCATAACAACTGGAAATAACACAAGAGCCCCGTTCAGCACAACTACCTGCCATAATTACAGAATGTAATGTTGTGTTATGCAATGCTTGATAAGACTGTAATATATCATTAATGATGACGATGTGTTTGGGGCCGTCACTTGAATCACAAAAAGTACATTTAGTACACTACTAGTGTTCAACAAACTGGCTTGTCTTAACTGACCTCTTCCAGATACTCTCCAAGCTGGGCGGCCAGATCAACATCCCAATTTTTAGTAAGTTCCCGGATGGGCTGTAACAGGTGGGCAAACCTCGTCTCCGCAGAATTCATAGCTTCCAAATTTGTGAGTTCTGTAAAACACACAATAAAAACATACATATTTATAAAGCAAATGTGTAACACACACACATACATACACACACACACACACACATATACATATATACATATGTATATATACATATACATATGTATATATACATATACACACACATAAAAAAGCATCAAAGACAACAATAGTTCACTATTGCCTATATATAACCAAGCCACCTTCTTTTCAACAAGTGTAGTTATAAGTGGTGCCAGTGACGTCTTCATTTCCTCACTCGTCCGAGGAGGTTTACCAGTTGAGTATAATTTTATAATTACACTCAACTATATTTAATAATTATAATTGATGAATCCTTTTAGAGAAGTGGCAAAATGCCTACAATATTATACTGCAAATGAAGATGCCTTACTACTTATAACTGAGATGTTAACTTCTCCTCCTGATTTCCTAAAGGCATGATATGCAATGCTACACCTATCAGCTGGCATTAAGGGGGATTCCACCAATTCCTCAAAATTTGTCCATAATTTAACTAAAAGACGTAAACAGTCTTTCGTGATATGAAATGCTCTGTTCTAGAGAAACTTGTTCACAGTGGTATTGAAGGGAACTAGACACCTGAAGAGATTAATTCCTCTAAAAAGCTAACTCACAGAACTTAATTAATGCAATGGTAAGAATACAGTGTGATGTTGTGACTTTGTGTCTGAGAGACGACATGGCAGAGAGGTACATGCAGGGCAGAGTACGGCAAAACAGTATCAAAGAATACTACTTATTTTTCTTACCATTATCAACATTATGTATAAAAACTCAGACGGCACGTGTAGGTTCAGTGGTTATTTTTGATAGTAAACAAAATGGGTACATTTGTTGTAGACATGGAGACCCCTGGTACCCATCACCACCCCTGCAAAGAAATCTGTGCCAGTAAGTTTCTCTACAATGAGCCATTTCACACCAAACCCCTCTGAATGACTTTGTTTACATCTCAACAACTGAAACATTCAGAAATTATTGGTGAAATTCCCCTTTAAGGATTTATAGGCTGTGCTGATGTGATGTTATTTTTATATCCTCATTTCTTAACATTTTTGTTCCCGTTTTTAAGCCCCCTGGTATGTGTGTCACTTCTTTAAAATGGTTGCTGCCCCTAGTTGTCTGTGTCTTTGTTGATGTATTAATATGAAAAGTAACGTTGACAGTCAGAGGGGTTACCGGGGTCAAGCAGCAAGTTTACCGCGTAACTTAATCCAGAGTCTCTTACTCGTATTGGTCTGACTCTGGGTTACCGTTATTTGTCTAAGTGCTCCTCTGAGTAAAATGACTAAAACTCCGACAGGCTGGAGCTGCAGCAGAGAGCAGTGAGCTAAACTACAGCAGCGCTCAGAGTAGAGACGGTCGGTCGGTCCGCCTGTTAGACTGAGCCGCTATCGGTACTCACCTCTCAGGAGCGCTAAACACGGCGCGGTGGGTCAATGAGGGGCTGTCGCACAAATCAGTCTATGAAACGTAAACAGAACAAAGAGCTAAACTACACTAAAACCCTGTCAAATCAAAACCCCGCGCGTCTGCCATTTTCATTTTTTACCGCGCCGGTGACGTCAGATCGACAGGCAAACACCACACCAGCGCCGCCAACAGGGCCGGAGCGGCATCACAACAACGGGAGCGTAGCGGCATCACAACAGGAGCGGGGCCCTCAGTCACGTGACCAGTCTCTGACAGGGCCCCTAACACACACAGCCCGTTTCTGACTGTTTCATATAGACGAGTTTGATGTAGTACGTTTCAGAACGCACAGTTCACAGTTCACAGTTCACAGTTCACTCTCACATGGAAAATAAAAATACCAGAACCAAAAACGTTTCTGCATGATTATTTTGTTAAGACGCAAACCGTCTTTTGTGGTATAAACTGTTCTAGAGAAACTTGTTCACAGTATTGGGGACATCTGGAGAGGTTCATTTTAAAATTACACTTTTTATTGTTCTACATAATTTGAAAATGCCAGCTTTCGTTTAAACTGTCACATTTCAAAACTAAAGGACTAATAGAAACGCTTATATGAATTAATAAAATCTTCTTACTTTTTTGGAGACACAAGGTTTTGTTCCGACAGTGAAGGTATGCGAAGTGTATTTGTCAATTTACACTTGAAATTCACGCAAATCGTTTTCGTGTGATAAACAGTACTTTAGTGTTTGTAATATCCAGTTGTAACCCATTTAGAATTAAACAATGTCTTTGAAATGTATCTCATATTTATAAAAATATAGTTTTTACTGCATGGGGTCCGCATATAGAAACTATGCCGTAAAGGCAGCTCGTTTTGAGTTCGTTATTTTTGTGATGTCGCGAAAACCAGCACATTTATGAATATCTGCCTGTTCAGCTTACATTAGTTTAGCCCCGCCCACTCACGTTGAAGAGCATTTCAGGCTGGACTGCTCTTTGAACGAGTCACAGTAGAGGACAGCCAATCAGAACAGAGGGCATTCGCATATGTCAGTCTTAAAGGCACAATAACAAAACAGCCTGTCTAAGAGATAAAAAGAGGTCAGATAAATGGACCATATAAAAATAAATTCCGACGTCTTTGTACACAGAAAACCACACAAAGGTAAAAAGCACTCTCAAGGTAAGGAAGAAACAAGGCAAATGTAGAGTACAGGCGCTTTAGAGCGATCCTGGTCTGATCTGCAGACCCTTTTGTGACCAGGAGGTGTGGCTGTAGCACAACTCACAGGCTTAGCTCGGGTTCTCAGTAAGGGTGCTGACTTGGGAGTTCAGCAGATAGTCTCAGGGGTCACTTCTTTGTCAAAGAGTAAATGAGTATAGAGGTTTTAACATATTACTATTTCTAGGAAGTTAGCAGATCATCCGTTTCTGAAGTAAGGCAAGGAATAAGAGTGAATTGTATTGACGTTTGAGCAGTTCTTCTTATTAAAATATTGTATTGAAAACAGGATACATGATCTCAGAGGAGTCTAAGGGTAAATTGGACAAAGAACACATGTAGTCAAAGATGAGAAATACACAGTAGACATTGCACACTGTCCACAAATCACACATTTTTAGCATGTTTAAAATATATTGTTTGCTAGAATGGCATTAAATGACCTCATTAGCATTTTTCAGAAAGCATTCATAATTTACAACAAAATATCCCCAATGACTTGAAATATGTCATGATCAGTGCATAAATATAAACACAACATAAACATTAATGAATTGTTTGTTTTTTCTTAAGGAATAAAGTTTTCTCTGATTCTTATTGAGCTCAACTAATCTTTAAAAACATTAGTTCACTGCAGACAGTGTTATAGCCCTGTAATACACCATGAATAAGCCAGAGTACAGCAAAGCTAAACCATGAATGGCAGCCTGTCGCAATCAAATGTTTTATCTTGCGATAACAGCACTTCAGTAAACTGTTCTCTAAATGAGCCTGAATTACACCCCATAAAGCATGTGATATTGTTTTGATGCACCTGAGCAATCATTTACATTTTTAGCAATCATTTACAATGTTTAAGGTGGTGCCTTGTCACATCAATTGACTAAGTCACCAGTAAAAACAGCCTATACTGTTTACTTTCTGTGATGTGTGGTATTTGCCATTCCACTGTATCTGCTGCTCTAAGTTTCCTTTTCTCTTATCTTACTCAAGTAATATTTTGATGGATGTGTCTTTTTCTGAGTAAGTTCAGATTACAATACTTTTACTTCTATCCAAATATACTGGTGAGGAAAGTAATGTACTATTTACTAAGTTACTTTGTAGTGATTAGAGTTTCATTAATTACTATTTTGTGTTTAATTGCATTGTGATGCTGATAAAAGAAGATTTTTCTGAGTCTTTTTTTCACAAAAGTAACAACACCCCTCAATTCACACTCAACGACGAACTTAAGGGGGAATGCCACCGATTTTTCAAAATTTTGCATAATTCAGTGTTCGAGGTGTAAACAAAGTCATTCAGCGTGGTTTTATGTGAAATGGTTAATTGTAGGAAAACTTACGGACTCAGATTGGTGGTGATAGGAACCAGGTGTCACAATGTCTGACATACAGATATAGCCATTTTATTAACTATCTGAAACCACCAGTGAACCTACACGTGTTTTCTGAGTTGTACATGTTATGTTGATGATTAAATGGTGGTAAATCTGTAAAAGGGACTATTTTTGCCTCACAGCACCCTGCATGTACCACTCCGCCATTAAAACATTTTTAGAAAATGCATTTTAGACCAAAACTGTGTCGTAAAACAGTGTTACAGACATGAGGCAACTGTAGTAATACTTCGATGTATCAACTTTCAGTGAGGGAGCTTTTAAAGACATTTAACTCTTCAGACGTCTGGTTCCTATCACCACCACTGTGGACAGCTCAGTCAGTTTCTCTACGCTGTACCATTTCACATGAAATCACTCTGACTGACTTTGTATCTTTAACCATTTCACTTATTCAGAAATATTGATAAATGCGGTGGATTTTCTTTTAAGGCGCTACACTGGCCGGATGTTAATCGACCCAGTGAACCTGTGAGTGAAACGCTCATCCGAACTGTGTGGCTCCACCTTAAGAAGGCGCGCTCGCCTGCGCCCACGTGACTGGCGGTTCCTGGAAAGTTCTGGGAAACTGATCTTTTGTGCTCGACTCGGTTTGGGTTAAACGGAGATTACGCTCGCGCGCACACACACACATATACACACACATACACACGAACACACACGCGCGCGCGAAGAGGACACAGCCGCTGGAGGTCTGACAGGTTCAGCCGCAGGCTTTATGGCTCCTCGCCGGCCGGGTGCTCCTGCAGGAGGGCTGTAATGTGGCCACATGCCGGGCTGCTCCCTCACACACATATATACACACACACGCGTGCGCGCGCAGGGGATGTAAAGGCTGAGAAGGAGGAGGAGGCAGAAACACGGGCTGGTGGCGCTTTGTTTACCCTCGGCGTGGCAGCTAACAAGGCAAAAACACCGGTGCCAAACACAACGGAGGAGTAGCAGGGGCGAAAGGGCGAGAGGCTATCGGTGTATCTGCGACCCCCCCCGCCAGATTTACCCTCCCCGTTTAGCCCCCTGTGTCAGTATGTGGGGCTCCTGATGACACGGCGAGGTGCGCCGGCGGCAGCAGGGCGCTGAGGGAGCCGGAGGAGCCGAGGAGTCTGACATGGACAGATTTAGCGCTAAAGCGAAAGTATCTGAAGTGGCTGGAGCTGTTTGTTAATTTCTGGCAAGATAAAGGAGGTAAGTGTCTGTACGTGATCCTCCTTTCCTGTACCTGTCCTGCTCCTATATATGTATGTTTACACACACACACACACACATATATATATATACGTATATATATATATATATATATATATATTTATACATATATATATATATATATACACATACATACATACATACATATATATATATATATATATATATATATATATATATATATATGGAAAGCTTTGTTCACAGCCAGGACATATTAATTTGACGAGTCTACAGCTGTTACACAATAACACTGTAAATCTGTGTTACGTGCGGTTATTTGTCCCTCCTTCATGTGGCTGTAGGTTTACAGCTGATGGTGTGTTTTGTGGAGGCAGCAGGTTCACAGTATTACACAGAACTCTGCTGTGTTTGTGAGGCGCTGGTTTATTGTCCATGCTGTGCCACATGTGCCTCAGTGAAGGTGTTGTGCTATGGTGTGTTGTGTTCTGTTGTGTATTGTGTTGTGCTGTGTGTTGTGGTGTGTTGTGTGCTGTGTGTTGTGGTGTATTTTGTTGTGATGTGTGGTGTGTGGTGTGGTGTGTTTTGTTGTGATGTGTGGTGTGTGGTGTGGTGTGTTTTGTTGTGATGTGTGGTGTGTTGTGTGTTGTGTTGTGTGGTGTTTTGTTATGATGTGTTGTTGTGTGGTGTGTTGTGTGTTGTGTTGTGTGGTGTTTTGTTATGATGTGTTGTTGTGTGGTGTGTTGTGTGTTGTGTGTTGTGCTGTGCTGATCCTGCCCTGCTGTTCTTCATAACACACAGAGGAGCTGCTGCCTCCTCCAGTGCGCTCAGACAGACAGAGCGGACACTGTATCTGAGTCTTTGAGTGTAGTCGCGCCGCTGTTTGGGTTGGTCTCTTTCCTCAGCGGTTTTACAACTTTATTCATGTTTTTTTTTCAGGTCAGTGCACTCATTCATAATCCTCAGTGCCAGAGGACTGTAGACAGTCTGGCTCATCTCTGAAGGACAGATTTAGCTGGATGTGTTTTGGGTTTCTCCAATGACCTGCCACTCCTCTGAGAACACGGAGAGCATCGCGGATGAGAGGAGAGCAGAGTTGGAGAGGAGGAGAGCAGAGCCGGAGAGGAGGAGAACAGAGCCTGGGCACACAGAGCAGAGTGCCATCGCCACAGCCATGAGAGACCTGAAAAACACCGGTACACTTTACTACCGTTACCACTTCTCTTACAGCAGCTTCTTCTGCTTTAACTATTCAACTATTTTTGTAGCTTTTCATTTCCTTACTTTATTATTTTTATTATTTACAATAACAGCCATAACATTAATAATAACAAGATTATAACATCAATTATAATTTTAATAAAGTTAGGCCTTTTACAACTTATTATTATTTTATATATATATATATATATATATATATATATATATATATATATATATGTATGTATATATAATATTATTATATTACTACTGCTGTTACTACTTATATTATTACTACTATTATTATTATTATCTCTTCTTATTGTTATTTGACGTTTTACCTTGCTTCTTAATTTTCCTCTTTTGTTATTATTATTATGTAATTTGGGCTTCTCATTCCTTTGCTTAGAGCTTAGTAACCCTTTGTGACACAGTATATATTACACACTGTTGGCTGGATCAATGGGGGGAATCAAATGAATCATGTATCAAATAAAAATGAGCTCTAGCTGAATAGAGTCAAACTGAAAACAGGGTTAAAATGCAGAGCTTTTAATGGATTTAAATCATACAAGGATAAATAACAGGACACACAAGACAACCAGTGTATCAGTATTTGCGATTTATTATATGCAAAAATGAAGATGCTTTAGAAGTTTAGATGAAAATTGGTTTAGTTTATTGGTTGTTTTATTATATTTTTTCTAGTTGTGCGTGATCTGAATTTGTTAATTTTAAGTGGTTTGATTTTGTGGTAATGTATCTCTGTGTGCTATGTATAGCTATAATGTATAGCTGTGTGGTATGCATTTATTAATTTGCTGCAACCAAGCAATGCAAAACAAAACACTCTCAGATTTTCAGTAAGATAAATGTTTTTTTTCAAAACTTTGTCAAATTTATGTAGTTTTCAGGAACTCTTCTTTTTTAATGATTGCTTATGTGTTATGTTTTTTGGTTTCTGGAGTTTATACCTGATTGATTTTAAAATAAATTTTAAAAGTCATTTTTTGTATACACTTAGTGCACAATAAAAATAGGAAATATTTGTATAGCACATTTGTGTTGCTTTTAAATATATAGTTCTACATTCAGAAGCTTACAGTCCCTTCCTGCATGTGTACAGTTTGTTTGGGTTAGATACAGTGGAGGAATATGAATGAGACTAATGGGTTAGTTGAAGGAAAACACACATTTTTTTTCTTCTGCCTGTACTGTGAGATGCTCTCTGCAGCACATTTGTGAATGCAGTGCTCATTATTATCAGTGAAGCAGAACCTTAAGTAACACATCTGGAGCCTCCTAAAGCAAATATAGTTCTTGCTATATTGCTTTTTCTCGCTAAATAATAATAACTGCTATATAGTAATACTAAATTCTAACAACTTTGTCATTTATGTCTGTATTACTGTCAGCATTCTATAGTTTTAACCTCTTGATTCCTCCGTTTATGTGGACCCACATAATTGCTTTAAATCCTCACTCTCAAAAATACATAATTTACATTTTAGTTTCATAGTAGTTACTGAATAATAAGTCTTAAGATGAGTAACTTAATAATAAAGCTTAGAATTCATGGCAGTGCTGCTCAAAGTAGAGCCTCCGGGCCAAAGTTGTCCCGTGAGGACGTTTGATTTGACCTGCCATAAAGTTAACCTAACCTCCATGAGCGAATAAACATATTTTTAAATTGTTTGTAAATTATTAAATTCTTTTTTCCTTTTACTTTATTATTAAATTTTACCAAATACAGTCTAATTCTTTATATATTAGTTCTTTATTTGTATTTTGTTTTATCTTTTTGGCCCTCAGCCCACCACAAACACAGTACTTTGGCCTCCCCAAGACAAAAAGTTTGAGCACAATAGAACCACATCGCATGAAAGCTAATGTGTGTTCTTGTTTCCTCTGTGGTAGGCTGGTACTGGGGCCGCCTGACAGCCAATGAAGCCAAAGAGATCCTTCAGGATGCATCAGAGGGGACATTCCTAGTCCGGGACAGCTCCCAAAGAGACTACCTCTTTACCATTTCTGCTATGACATCTGCTGGACCCACTAACCTGCGCATTGAGTACAAAGAAGGCAAGTTCAAGCTGGACTCAGTGGTGCTGGTCAAGCCTAAACTCAAGCAGTTTGACAGCGTGGTCCATCTGGTGGAGCATTACGTTCAGCTGTCCCGGACTTCCTGTAAGAGCGGGTCTGCTCCACTGGCCCCATCCAATGGTACAGTGCAGCTCCTTCTGACGACCCCTGTGTACACAGCCATACCCTCTCTTCAGCATTTGTGCCGCATTGCCATCAATAAAACCACACGAAAGGTGCAGGAGCTCCCACTGCCAAACAGACTGAAGGACTACCTGACGGACTATGCCTACAATGTATAGAGCCCAAAGAACTACAGTGACCGTAGATGTTCTGTGAACTACACGCCCTCTACGAAGGGCCCTACCAGGCACTAGGGATCTGAGAAACCACCCAAGGTATCTATTAACCAGTATATTAGGGCCTTGAGAATCACAAAAGGGTCGTTGAGAAAAGACTAGAGGTTCTACAGACTTTGTTCATTGAGTTTATGTTTTATGTGTAGGATACACTGGTCTACACAGACTGCTGTGGGAACACCCCCCCAATCAAGTTATATTGTATGCCTTGAGGTGTGGTCAGGCACTTCTGTTGATGCGTCCAGCATCAGAGATACTTAGTCTCCTGTGTTTGTAACATGGATGTCCAACACTGTGTTTCACTTCTGCATTTAATGATGTGCTAATTTGTTCACCTTTGGGTGTGTATACATATATATATAAATATATATATGCATATGTGTGTGTATATATATATATATATACACACACACACACACACACATATATATATATATATATATATGTATATACACACACATATATGTATGTATGTATATATATATATATATATACGTATGTATGTATTTTTTTACTGTAATCATTGAAGACACTATTATTTTCTGTCTCAGAGGCATTGTAATGTAAAAGACTTCATGAAATGAACTACAAGCAATACTCAGAGGCTCTAAATTTAATTAGCATTAAAAAATACATTTCTTTCACAGCATTTCTTTCACCTCCTTCTTCCTAGTTTGAAATCACATTTTTCATTTCAGAGACTAAATTACCTGTGCCCCCTTTTAAATCACAAATCACAGATTTAAAACTCGTTGACATCCAGTATTTTATGTGTTCCCCCTGATAATTGGCTACTGATCAGCCTCTTTAATTGTAATGGAGAATACAGTTCTTGCTTTTTTCCTCTCAGTATGTATGATTGTGTTTCTGGAGAGACAGGGAGATTTCCAGTACAGCACTCCCTAGTTTCACCAGCTTTCTATTTATCACTGGTGTTGAATTGCTTTGGCCTCCACACATGACAGTAGGTAGAAATGACCTTTTTGTGTTGATCTGCTGCCACCTGAACTCAAATTCTGACCTTAGTGATTGCTAGAGAAACCCCAAAGCCCAGATTAACAGAAAACGGCAACTTCTACCTCCCATGTTAGGACTCCCAGGGCTTTTTCATCAACTTGGTTTCTATGAAAAGGTCTAAGTGGAAGACCACGTTTGTGTCTCTAGGAACTGAGTCATACATTAGTGCATCGCATCACATGAACAGTTTGCTCTTTGAGCCTCTCGGCCACATCAGTCTTGAAGAATTCAACTAACATGATACTGTTGTATACGATGGTGCTGATTTACAAGTAAATGTTTTCTTTTTCTCATGAAGTGACGAATAAAAGGAAAAACCTTTAGCTTCATAGGCTCTTTTTTATCTTGGGCCCTATTAAGTATGAGGTTTCTAAATTCCTTAGAAAGACAATACAGCATTTATTTCCTCTGAACATCAGTGAGCTTGTGCGCGTGTATGAGACAGAGAGAAATTCAATGATGGTTTTGTTTGGAGATGGGCAGGAATAGTAGCCCATTTATCCTCCAGTGTAAATGGATCCATGTCAGTTGGATTCAGGGTCCAAGGGCTTCAGGGAACTGCTTCTTATGTGTAGAACAGCTTTAGCACCTTTAAACCTACATGTACTACTGTAATCCTTGCTTGCCCTGTTCTATTTGCCCTAAAAAAGTCTGCGACTAAGCCTGTTTTCATCTGAGCTTGAGCTTGCATGTACAAATTGGTAGACTGGCACTCACAAATGAAGGTTTCAGTGGCTGCCCAAGCCTATCATGCAACTTAGTAGCAATTTTTCTGTGTGACATCCGAATCAGTCAACAAAGTTCTGCTTATTCCTAGAATGGAATCCCACAGATGATAAGAGCTACTGGGAGTACAGAATTAAAGTAAATGTAAAAGTCTATCATTTGGACCTCACAAGTTTGTAACATTTGATTGATCTGTATAAAATGTTAAACTTGTATATTATACTAATGTTTGTACAAAATCTTGGAATACTTACCTTTAGGTCTTAACTCAGAAGGTGGTTTGGGAGACATAGAGAGTGGAAAGCAACTGTAACCCAATATTATGATACTATTCCTACAGTCATAGGCAAAAGTTTCATTGTCCCTGGTCAAATAACATGTTTTGTTGACTTTCTAAGTGAAAATAAGTTAACACATCCACTACAGAGAACACAGTGTTGCACATTTTAATGCAGAGGTAGTGTTTACTTTGCTAAATTTACTATATTGGGGGAAATATAAAGCATAAAATATGGCCTGTACAAAAGTTATAGCACATTTTATACTTTGTTGTATTTTTTCCAATATGCTAAACCCAAGAAATATTTAGAAACAGTGCACTAAAAATAGCAGAAAAATGCCATATTTCAGTTTGTTCCCTGTATAGGATGTACTAACTTATTTTCATTTATAAAGTCAACAAAACATGTTATTTGACCAAGAGTTGTTCAACTTTTACATATGAGTGTATTTATAGCTCGGCTCTTTTAATATTTCATGCAATTTTCTAAAATACTAGTTTGTTTTTGTTAATCAGAAATGACTTTATATGCTAAAATAGGATCATTTGTGATTTTCTGGTGGATTGGCTGAAGACAAAAGAGTAACATTAAGTATGATTCTGTGTATACACAGTCTTTAGCTTGTGTTGTAACCATCTGTGCCTATTTATTACAAGGAAGTGAATATCATTACCTTAAGTATTTACACGCTCCACAGGCAGCGCTTAGGAAATGGTGTTGTTCTCCTTGTCAAAGGTAAGAGCTATCAGGGAGCTTTAACGGCGCATACGGCTCGAGGTAATCCAGACCTCATTAAAGCAAATGGGATGTAATTAGTCTCACAAGCGTTCCATTACACTGGATTGATGGCATTTAAACTCAACACAGACAAGCAGGTGTCAGGTTTAGGGGACTTTCAGGAAACAGGCCGAAATCAATTCGGTGCAAGTGATATGGAAACATTCACTCAGCTTCATCTCACATCCCTTTCACCTCTCCCACTGTGTTTCTTAAACATTTTAAAGCTCTGTTATCTGGATACATTTCCAGGGACTCATAAATAATGCTGGACTAGTCAGTATCTTAACAGCTCAGAGAGGTCAAAGCTAAGGGTAAGTTGGAAAGGTTAGTTTGCTCATATATAGTTCATAATTGTTGTGACCGCTCACCTTACATTCACATCCAACCAACTGTGGCCAATCAATTATTTTTTCCTCCTGTTCACTTCTTCAAAACAGATGATTCAGTTCATAAGAAAAACTGTTCACACAAATGCAAATTACTGGCCATAATGTATGAAACATATGAAACATCTGCTGAAAAACATTTAATCATTTGAAAATGCTTTATGCTGATCAGCTAAAGGACCGTTAATCATTTGCATATGCTTTGTCCCTCTCTCTGTTGTACAACTTTCAGGTAACATTGCAGACAGCATGACTTAACAGATTAATGTATTTCAGGCTGTATACTAAAAAACAATACTACACAAATAGAATATAAAAAACAATTATTTATACATTTCTAATAATTTTTTTTCTATTATGGAGTAATGAAACATTAGAAGTGGTGAAACGATGGGCAGTTGTGCTAAAAGCTGATTGAAGAGTTAAGTACTGTGTGTTCATACTCAACTGGTAACATTACTCTGAGTGGGCTTAAACAGAGTTAAGTGGATTGTAAAGACAGAAGGTCCACTGAGGGCAATGGTAAAATTCTGTTAGGTCTTGGGCGAATTTTTACTATTACTTTACCATGACCTTTACAACAAAGAGCAGCTACGTGAAAAACAGGATACTACTCACATGTGGTCCAGATGGCCATTGATGTACCCTTATATAATAGCCCCAAAATGCAAAACACACTAGATACTGAAAACTATAATGTCTGTGATTTTTGTATTGTGTTTTATCATGGAAAAGGAAAAAAAGAAGATACATAGGTAGATAAATAGATAGGTAGATAAGGAAGTTATTTCTATTTAAAAGTACTTACTAATATATTATTATTAATAAATAATGTCAACAACTATATATTAACCATATATTAATAATTGCAAACAAATTTATTTTGTTTTCAATTTTATTTTGTAGTATCTTTTATTTCCGTTTCAGTGAGCACTTTGAGTGAGCATGCCATACCATGTTTATAGGATTTTTATAAAAAATGAATGCTAGGAATATATATATATATATATATATATATATATATATATATATATATATATGTATATATATATATATATATATATATATATATATATATATATATATATGCACACACATACACAATGTAACAAAAAAAAACAAAAAAAAACAATAACAAATAAATAGTGATATTTATTTTCTATGCGTTTTGTCTGGCATCCCCACCATAGCAAGCATTTCCCTCCACACAGGTTCTAGCTGGACCACCTTCTGAATTATATATACATACACACACATATGCTTACACCACATTTCATGGTTTCCCAAAAATGTTAAATTCAGCAAACAAACTGTAATTGAGTATTAACATGTGCATGGATGTGTTCTCTGTAGAGGATGTTTTAACTTATTTTCACAAATCAACTAAATATGTCAGTTATATGTAATTAACTGGGAAAGCCAAACTTTTGCATATAACTGTGAATATCAGCTTTCAATTAAAATATTAAATGGCATTTTTATATTGTACACCGCACACATATACGGTTAAAATTCGGATTTTTCTAATTTGACCTTGTGCGTCTTCATAAAAAACATCCTGACGATTGCTAGCTTACGTTTGTTTACTCTATTTCAGTCTGGCACAACGGCATTGTGTTGCTCAAAATTGTTTAACCATGTGTTTTGGTAATACATGCTGAAAACAGTTCTATCTAAATGCTTGGAAAAATTATCATTATTGTTTCCAATTTCAGTGCCAAGCACTGGTGCTTCTCTTTATATCATAAACTGATGAACCAACCCCATAATTTACATGGTGGCCAGCCAGAGCCTGTGTGGAGGAAAATGCTCACAATGGTGAGAATGCCAGACAAAAACCATAGAAAATAAATGAAAACCACAGTTTATTATTATTTATTTTCTTTGCTTTTTTTGTTAAAAGTCTGGTATTTATGTCCAAAAATCCCACTGCTGATGCTTCTGAGTATCTCACAAGCTTCCTAATAACAGGGATTCCCTGAAGGCAAAAATCACTGTTAACAGATTTTAAAAGGCTTAGTATAAAAAGCACTACACACTATGTGGTTGTGTAATGAGGAACAAGACTGGACCTGCAAAAAATCAGAATGCGAGGGATTATAATACGAGCACACCAACTAAAACACTGGTCCTCAATAGCTCTGCACTCTCTGGTATCCTCTGCCGTAACGTACCTGTCTCAGCTGGGACCTGATAAGGAAACCAAAAGTCTGCAGTGCATGTTGTCAGTAGAAGTTATTGACTGATACCTATTGAAAAAAAGACTGAGGTTAAGTGATGTGTGGGTCAACATCTCATCCTCAGGATGAACCAGATCAAGCTAGATTTACATAGCATGTTGGATAGTTCCTGATATACTTGCCTCCACAAAAAGGTCCTTTCATGCAAATGCTTCTCATATCCTGGAACAATTGCGCCAGCAGCTCAGGGCAAAAGAAACAACGCTACAATGACTGAGCTCCAAGTGTTTAATTATTTGCGATGCCCATTGTTTCAAAAACATCTGTGTACAGCATTTGGAGAAACGGAAACCAGCTAGACTGAGCATAAGATGCAGTCATCACATTTTGTCTTTCACCTTAATTTAAAGTATTGTTCAATTCATATGTACCTTAAGTTTGTATAAAGCCAGGAGAATGTTGAATAGTTAAAATTTACTATTTTGTATACCAGTTATTTCCTGTATCCTCTGTTTCCACATTGACACACTGAGCAAAAAATCAGTTTCTTGTATGCATGTATGCCATTTCAAAATTATTGTTATATCAATTAATTAATATTCACTACTCTCTATAGGATAAAGGTGATGTGGAACTCAACTTTAATAAGACCAAGCTTGTGAGGATTGTGTGATAAAAAAAAACTACAACTAGTTTGCAAAAGCAGGTTGTATTTTATTAGTGCAACATTTTGTCTGAGAATTTTTGATGCTGCAGCATAACCCAAAAAAAAAAAAATCTGTGGGGGGAATCAATTTCACTGTATGACTTACATGTTAGCAGATATGGGCCAAAATCTAAAACACTACACTACAGCACCACTATAAAGCCGAATGGATTCACTCCATGTCAGGACACCAAAGTTCACCAAATTTACTGTTTCTACACCTCACAGTCTTTACTGCCTAGTGTGCATGGGCCCCTAAAATATCACTCAAAGTATCCAAGACATGACTTATACCAATAACAATTACAGTTAAAGAATATCTATATCTCTAGGAATATTCTGAGATACAGGCAATTTACATAACCATTTAGTTTAGCAGCTGTGTGGAAACATCTGCTGGTGAGAGACAGCACAGCCCCCCCAATACGAACGGTTCAGTCCCTCTTATGATGTTTAATTAGACCCTACATGTTAACAAACATGCTGTGGTATTCAGTCATTTTATCTTATACAATATGTATTAAAAATAATTCTGACAGATAAGTGGTGACAAACACAACTCCTAAACAGAAATGATTTCTCATTCCTCTCCAGGTCACCAGACCTCAACATTTGTGATGTGAATTTCGCTTAAACAAAAACATAATGACTATCAATAAATGACTTTTGTTTTACTTAGCAGTGACTGTACAGAGTGTGTCGACTTTCTAAGTGTTATATTATGAAAAGACTGAAATAAAGGAGGTAAATTAAGACAAACAAACATCCGTCAACAAAACTTCAGTTCCTCGTGTTTCGTTTCTAGTCGGTGTAAAACGATGGAACATGAGGAAACGGCGGTTTAAAGACACCATCTCCCAAGTAATAACAGGCCTACGGGGGGTTATAACGGTTAAAAAGGCTGATTTATATAACTAATCACTTTAGCGTTGTCATTCAGCAGTTAAACTGAGTTGGTTTCGCATGAGGGCGAAGCGGCTCCTCCGCTGCTGCCCTGCTTTCTCTCTCCACACCGCTAGCAGGACTAGCAGACGTTTGCTAGCAGCATAGTTTCACTCTCAGCTCGAAAATCCGTAAAATTATGGACCCGAAGCATAAAGAAATTCTTCGAGCGCACAGGCTGCACCTCTCCGAGCAGCTCATAGTCGACGACACGATTATTCAGTACTTGTATCAAGAGGGCATTTTAACGGAGAGCCAGGTGGAGGAGATTCAGTCACAGCCGTCGAACAAAAACAAGACTCTGAGGCTGCTCGCTATCCTGCCCGGCCGCGGCCCTCTCGCCTTCGGCGCCTTTCTCAGCTCCCTCGAGCAGGACTTCCCCTGGATTAGAGAGAAACTCCTGCTCTTATCTGCGGCTGCAGACGACAGCGCGACTGTGTCGCACCCCAGCGCGGCCTCAGGTGGGTGAGTTGACCCACTGCGGTGGAGAGGTAAGGAGGGGGGAGGAGGGGTGATATTACTGAGTCAGGTAACCTAGCTAACTAACTTAGCGCGCTAACCTCTTGTCCCCAGGCCCCCTCAGGTTAAAGGTAGCGCTGAGGTGTTTTCAACAGAGCTGGAAAAACGTCCGTTGGTTAAACTGAACTCGCTGACCCAGAGGTTCAGTTTCACAGCCCGCTCGTTTCCCCCCGAGCGAAAAAAAGAGAAAGCCTCATGAGTCTGATGTTACAGAGTCACTGATAAGGCGGGCAGCTCAGCTCAGGTTGCCCACAGCTGACTTCAGGCAGAAAATGCTCCTTTGTTCCCCTGGTGTGTCCTCATCTTCAGGGTGACTCGACGGTGCTAACAGCAGTCTGTGTTCATAGCAGTGATTTTTAAAAAGCCTATGTCTCAGTAGCCTGCGTGTGTAAAACAAATTAATCTATCAAAAATACTTACATGGTTTGGGTCAGGGATAATGCACACAGGTCAGTTTAGTAGTTCAGTAGTTACTCCCATAGATATATGTGTACAGTACAGTGAACAGGCTCCTAAGTACCCCATGGTTGGTTTTGTCCTGTCTGTCTGGAAAAACAGAAAATTAATAAAGAAATACAGTCCTGTCTGAAAGTATTTGGGCAGTGAACCTGCTTATTGCTGTGTGCGTAAGAACTTTGTATTTGAGGTGCAAGGAATATAAGGCCAAGATCAGAAAAAGTATTGATTATGAACTCAGGCTAAAGTAGATGTATAGTATATAGACGTATAGAACTTATAACTTATTATATAACTTGATGTTTTTAGCGAACGCTAACTACATCAAGTCTTTAACGAACATTTACACATCACCAAATTCTTGGTTTGTGTCTCTGTTATGCTTTGCCAACAATTCAGATTATTAACAGTTGTTGTTTTCGGTTTAGATTTATGACCCAGATGCTGACTTTCAAGGTTTATAAGTTTTTTTAACAGGCAAAATTTGTACTTTACTGAGTTTGTATGTGTGTTTTTTTTAATGGCTTGCTGGTACATGTGGTATGTAAAGTTTCCAAAGACAGCCATGCAAAGCCCAAGACCTGACGCAGCCTCTCCTGTGTTTAATGTTCGGATGAATTGTAATGTTTTGCATCATAATTTATTTCCATTTCTTAAGTTTTAACTTTTCACCTTGGCCATGCCTGTCCGTTTGTTTTTGACCCATCTGTCCAGATTTGCACCGACTAATCCCTGCATTATGTTTAAAATTGTGATCATTGTGTTAATGAATAGATGATGAAAATCATCTGTAAACAGTAGATGGTGGTACTTGAACTCCTTCACTGTGGAGGTTGTTGGTGAGTGCAGTAACTTTTATTTATTTATTTATTTATTTATTTATTTTTGCAGTTTTTCTCACAGCTCTCACAATTCTGACTTGTTGATTTGGTCATGCTGAGTTTCTGCGCTATGAGTCTGATTGAAGTCTTCTTCCAGCATCCAGCATGCCTGGTTATTTTTCACAGATGGCTCTGTAGTTTTAATGTTGGTTTGAGCCGACTGATTCCACAGACAGACACCAAGGGGGAGATCAAATGCTAAATCCATCACTGTGTGTGCACAGCTTTATGTGTGCGCCATGTGATGGGGTACACCAGTAAAAAATATCCGGAAGCTGACTGCGCACATAAGTTAAAATGGATGTTGAAGCACAAGTGGCTTTGCTCTGAATTGGTACAGTACTGTGCAAAAGCCAGAGACCACCCTTCACCCTTTATTTAATTTCCAGTCACAATGGCCATTAAGTACAAGTTATTTTACATCTCAGGAGATATTTTGGGGGAGATTAGCGAAAGGAAAATACGTGAAAAAACTGTTTCCAAAACTGAAGTTCTAAAAATGATTAAAGGCTATAGAAAAAATTGGGCTCTTAACAACCATGCAAGACCTGATAGACCACCAAAACTGTCACTTCAGATAAACACTGCTTAGAGCTTTCATCTCTGAGAGAGAGAGGAGAAAATCAAGCTCCACTCTTTCTTCAGCTCTGAAAAAATCCACAGGTGTTTCTGTCCATCCTTCCACTGTGAGAAGACAGCTCAACACTATGAGTCTGAAAGGATGTGTAGCTGTCAAGAAACTGTTACTGAGAAAAGGAAGAAGATAAAAAAAGAAAAAAAATTGCAGATCAAACAAAGAAGCTGCTGGTCTTCTCAGAACAATGAACTGACCAGCCCAGAGTCCAGACCTCAGCATCACTGAATGTGCTTGGATTGCTTGGATTGTGAGAAGCAGAAAATGCAACCAATGTCTAAGACTGAACTTTGGAGGTGTGGATAAAATATCCTTGTAGTCTGAAAAGAATGGAAGCTGTAATAAAGTCAAAAGGTAGATGCACTAAATACTTAAATTTATATTTTGTGTAGTTGTAGAGGCTTTTGTGCAATTTCCTGTTAAATATATGATTTTTTTTTCCTGTTGCTGGAAAATGAGTAACTTGTATTTAATGGCTGTTTTGGCTGGAAATGAATTAAATGGAAAGGTGGTCTCTGACTTCTGCACAGCAATGTACAGTTTATAATCCCGCTCATGCCAAGAAAAGAAATGTGATATTCGGCATTTTTGCCCAATATTACTGTCAAACAGCTTGAGAATATGTCAACAAAAAGTTACAATTCTAACTGCCATTTTGCTCTCAGACTTCACTTCATTTTAAATCATTATATCCTTCAAAAATGCCTTTGATTGGTACCTCAGTGTCTTGTTTTGCTTCCGAGACATGCTTCCTATGATGAAACCATGGCTTTTAAAGTAATTTCACATAGGACGAAATGACTACAGCGAGAAACAGAAGGAGTGCAAAAAAAAAAAAACCAAGTTGTGTTTTCAGTTTCTCAAGGCCAGGCTTGCTGCCCTGCTTTCCGTGAAAGCTACATAAATTCCTGGCATCGGCACTCTCGCCCTGCATCCTCCTTTCTAGGAAAAATACAGCCTAATCAAAGCCATTTGTTGGCTGCTCTCCCTCCCTTTCCCGTCTCCCGCTTCTGAACTGAAGATTTTATTGACTCACTGTGGTTCGACTTATAATAAATGTGAGAGGCAGGCCTGTGGATGAAAGAAATGGAAAAAATAAGCATGCTCCCCATACTTCTAGGAAACAGATGATAAAGGAGAAGCATTAAAGTGAACAAGAACTCACAGTTGCTGAAACCCAGCTTTAATTAGGAAAGTTTTAATCGATCATGTTTCTTTGTCTGTGTACTTTCAGTACATTTTGTTGTTTAAAAATAGAAGAATTGCAGAATCACTGTTATTTGTGCTATAATTCAGCATGTCTACAAGATTAAAATTCATGACATTTACTTGTTTGTATCAAACTTTTGTCATGGCAACAGATAAGATAATACCATTCTGTTGACATAGAAACAGGTTATTTTAGCTCTGCTATATTCTCTTTTCTAATTATTGGCTTAAAATCCTCTCTCTTACTGCTCATTTGTGTATAGGCATCTGTGTCATTCTCTTTTTTTCGGAGCAGATACTCAACTTGTAGTACTGACTTTATTGTGCTTCCTTGTGTCTCACATAAGTTACTAATGTTGAATTGGCTAATTTGCTCATTTCGGGACGTTTGTCACACAGTGATTGATCATTCGCTTCAGTCGTTGATGACTTAAGTGATGCTGCCCTTTGGCTAATGCATATGATTACAATTTCCTGGCCTTTTGTGCCAGACTAGGAAATGTTCCACTGCAAAATGAATGAGGTTTCTTACCTCACATTGTATGAATCCTCTTTGCCAAAATGGGAAACTTTTTGATTTGTTATTACTTCCATGGACTGGCTCCTGGCTTAATGCTTCCTCATAGGTGGAGAACTGTTCCCCTTTCCAGACTCATCAAAAGCAGAATAAAGTAGGTCTGGGGATGTTTGACACATCTGTAATTCATTTTTAACGGAATTCTTACATTTTTTCTGAGAAAGTATATGACCACCTTAAGTTCACAGTTGCCTTCTCTGTCTGTGCCATGGCTTCTAGCTTCCCCTCCCCACCAGTGCAGCGGAGCAGGCACATTTAATAATTGGCTCTCGAAGCAGGTCCATTTGTTTTCTTTGGCTCTTGCAGCCCCCACCCACCCCGCTCCTTTGGCGCAGTCTGCTTTCCAGGAATTTTGGACCGAGAAAAGCTTTGCTGTCAGTGTAGAAACATGCAGTAGGCCCTGCTCCTCCTAACAGTGGTTTAGCTGCAGTCCAGCTGGCCTCTTTCCTCTGACGCACTGCTAGCCACGAAGGCTGTATTAAACTTTTATTGAGAGGCCCAAACAGTTGCTCTGTGTTTTGTAAAAGAGAACTGTAGAAGGCAGTTGAGGACGCTGCAGGTTTAGCAGACCAAAGAGAGTGTGGAAAAAGCATATGAGAAGGAGGGAGCAACTTAAGGTTTGTTACTTAACCACAGCTTGTCATAGTCGGTCTTCCATGTGGATTAGCATTGACCATTGCTGACTTCATTTGCATTTTTATGTATGGAGGCCATTTTCAGATGCTTTGTTGTAATGAACTAGACCCACTTTTTCCAGATGTCCAAGACAGCGTGAACTGTAATATGACATATAGCATTGTGATACAGAAGTCAAACACCTCGTGCATTTGTATAGTGTTTAACTAGCTATGACAAAGTATTGATAAATGTGTCTTATTGTATGTAACTTCAGGATAAACAGTTTATACTGAAACACTTTGTTTCCAATTCCAAAAAAAGTTAGGACAGTATGTGAAATTCAGAAAAAAACAGGGCAAAGACAAGATGAGTAATGTTTTATCTTATAGACTTGATTGTTTTTATGTAAACATACACGCATTCTAAAATCGATGGCTGCAGCATTTTCCAAAATTTGTGCAAAACAAAATCTTAAACGTAGTGTAATCATTAGGGGTGCAGGAAAAAATCGATTCTTAGATGTATCGCGATGCGGACGTGAACGATTCTGAATCGATTAACAAATGTCAAAAATCGATTTTCTAAATATTTAATTTATAACGTAATGTTGACGGAACGCAAAAGGCGGAACTTGGAAGTGCGGAAGTGCAGCGCCCGGACAGTCTGTGGTGGCACATAACAAAAACACTCCCTGATGAGGGAGAAATCCGACTGGCTCCCTCTGCATTAAAAGCCAGGTCAGGTCAAGAGTCACAACACAAATGAAAAGAAGAGACATTTTGTCCTTTCAACAAAAAATCAAACCACCTTGGGAGCCACAACATTTTATGTCCGGTATGTGTCAGTATGTGATAGTATCCCTAGTATAGGCTAAACAATATAAACGAGAGCGCACTTACTTTGCTCTGCTTTAAGCTTTAGCCGCTTTCCTCCCCTTTCCCTCAGGAAACTTTTATTCAAAACTAGAGCAGCTTATTGTAAAATGTCTCTCAACGTTTGACTGTTTTACGAGGCTGAAGTCGCTTCTTATTCTCCAGCTTCTTGTTCGAATTTTCCCATTCCACCTTAAATTCTGACTGAGGCGCTGAATGTAAATGCGACATCATTTAAGGTGGAACGGGAAAATTCGAAAAGAGAAGTGACTTCATCTTCGCAACTTTTTAGTGTTTGACAGTCTCTCGTTGCAGATTTAACATACCAGGAAACCAACTGTGCTGCTTATAAATGCGAATAACGCATCGCTGCTATGTGACCTGCTTTCTGCATGGCAATTCTCAGTCGTTGCGAAACACGGGCTTTCGCGCTATGTTGCACACGCCCCGTCTCAAAGATACTTTACTGACACAGCGATCCCCCCCGTCTCTACAACGAGACTAAAGCCGAAGTTATAAAAATATTAAAGAAAACGGGCAGGACGGCTGTAACGTGCTGCATCGACATCCATTACCACTGGATCTTTTGTCACCGTAAATGCGCATTTTATCACTGGCAGCAGCGTCTCCTGTGCTCTAAACAAAAGCACTGAATGAGAGCCTTCCAGTTCGCTTGCCACATCACTTCCATTTGATTTATTAATAAGAGATATTGGAAGTAAATTCTTTATGGATCATTACAAATACTTTAGTTAAAAGTACCAAGTCACTTTAAATAACAACACTGAGTCACTTAGTCACTTTAAAATGTATATTGTCTCTATATTCTGTGTATATTTTGTGTATATTTAATATATTTCAGTTGGTTTTTCTTGTATTTTTATTTTTACTTACTTACTTTCTGTAGAGTGATTAGCTGAGCCTCGCCACAAGCATTTCAATGCATAAATATCCTGACATGCAAATGACAAATAAACTTGAAACTTGAACTCACACAGTGAGAAAATAGAAATGCATATAATATAGAAAAAAAATTGTTTTATAATCGCATCACAGCCCTCTGAATCGTAATTGAATCGAATCGTGAGGTGCCTAGAGATTCCCACCCGTAGTAATCATGCTAGGTGTAAAAGGGTCCAGTAAAGCACTTAGCAAAGGCCTTGTGCTTAATGAGGATGGGATGAGGCTCGCCACTTTATCAAAAATGCATCAGCAAAAAATCCAGCAGTTTAGAAATAATGCTCCTCAGCAAACAATTACAAGACTTTTAGGCATTTTACTCATACAGTGCATATAATCATCAACAAAGTCAAGGAATCTGGAGAAATCTCTGTACGTAATGGGCAAGGCCGAAAACCACAACTGAATGCTCATGACCTTTGATCACTCAGACAGCACTGCCTTTAAAAACTGCCATGATTCTGTGATAGATATCCCATAGGGCTGGGCGATATGGCCAAAAACTTTATCACGATAAAAGTATTCATATCAGTTGATATCGATACATATAAATGTCAAACCGTTATTTCTTTCAAGTTTGAAGGCTGATTTTTGCTCCTGAGTGGTCATTTGTCGTTTTAAACTATCCTTTATGGTCAGAACAAGACAAACACTCGCCAAACAGTGGAACATTTCACAAATCTGTCATGGGAGAGTGGCAGAAGGTTTCAGGGTCAGCTGTTTTACCAGCTGGAAGAGCATGGCTGCAATTTTTGGAATATTCATAATTTAAGAAAGAAAACAAAATATTTTTAGCTGTCTGGTTACGAATGCTAAACTGTTTAGTTTCTCACCAACATCAGCTTAGTACGAACAGCAAACATTAGCTGGCTCAATACGTCAATGATGGATCACACCGCCTTACTGCTATCACTCCTACCGCATCCATGTCAGAGCATTTCACAGTATTCAGACACCAGCTAGCAGACGACTGGATTTCTCTATTCTTTGGCAGTAGATTGAGAGGTAAACAGCGATATACACTATATTGCCAAAAGTATTCACTCACCCATCCAAATCATTGAATTCAGGTGTTTCAATCACTTTCATGGCCACAGGTGTATAAAACCAAGCACCTAGGCATGCAGACTGCTTCTACAAACAGTTGTGAAAGAATGAGTCGCTCTCAGGAGCTCAGAGAATTCCAGCGTGGTACCATGATAGGATGCCACCTGTGCAACAAGTCCAATCGTGAAATTTCCTCGCTACTAAATATTCCACAGTCAACTGTCAGTGGTATTATAACAAAGTGGAAGCAATTGGGAATGACAGCAACTCAGCCACGAAGTGGTCGGCCACGTATAATGACAGAGCGGGGTCAGCGGATGCTGAGGCGCATAGTGAGCAGAGGTCACCAACTTTCTGCAGAGTCAATCACTACAGACCCCCAAACTTCATGTGGCCTTCAGATTAGCTCAAGAACAGCGTAGAGAGCTTCGTGGAATGGGTTTTCATGGCCGAGCAGCTGCATTCAAGCCTTACATCACCAAGCGCAATGCAAAGCGTTGAATGCAGTGGTGTAAAGAGCCGCCATTGGACTCTAGAGCAGTGGAGACGTTTTTCTGGAGTGATGAATCACGCTTCTCCGTCTGGCAATCCGATGGACGAGTCTGGGTTTGGTGGTTTCTGGGAGAACGGTACTCATCTGACTGCATTGTGCCAAGTGTAAAGTTTGGTGGAGGGGGGATTATGATGTGGGGTTGTTTTTCAGGAGTTGGGCTCGGCCCCTTAGTTCCAGTGAAAGGAACTCCTAATGCTTCAGCAGACCAAGAGATTTTGGACAATTTCATGCTCCCAACTTTGTGGGAACAGTTTGGGGATGGCCCCTTCCTGTTCCAAGAATCCTGACCTCAATCCGATAGAGCACCTTTGGGATGAATTAGAGCGGAGACTGCAAGCCAGGCTGACCTCACAAATGCGCTTCTGGAAGAATGGTCAAAAATGCCCATAAACACACTCCTAAATCTTGTGGAAGGCCTTCCCAGAAGAGTTGAAGCTGTTATAGCTGCAAAGGGTGGGCCGACATCATATTAAACCCTATAGATTAAGAATGGAATGTCACTCAAGTTCATATGCGTGTGAAGGCAGACGACGAATACTTTTGGCAATATAGTGTATCTTTTGTTTCTTGAGAATGCACTAAAATATGACTGAGCACTGTAACACAGCGCTGTAATTGTGAGGAGCAGACGTGATTTAACGCTGCTAAAGCTTGTTAGGATGTTAGGCAAGTGGTGAGTTCGCTGTAGGACAGTACAGTTACGCTACTGATCTCGTTACTCACACTTGGTCACAGGAGAACAGATTGCCGGTTGCTCCACTCAAGCAGGGAATGTATAACTCCACGTTTCAGACATTGACAAAGTCTAATCATGCCTCTCTAATCATGTCAAAAACTCAGAAGTGCGCCCTCTCGTGGCGACAGCAGAGTAGTGTCGCTTTCCTTGCAGTAGAAAACGCCACCAGGGCTGTTGAACGTTTCTTATATTTCTGTTGAGGAAAATTAAATCGCGTTAATTATCGTTCTTGTTTTATCGCCCAGCCCTAATATCACCACGTGGTTTGAATCCTTTCACAAACTGTTGTCAGTGAACGCTGTTTGTTGCTGACAACACCAAGTCACATTCTGCCGTGTTAAAACAGCATGGCTGCGTAATCAGAGCGTGCAGGCGCTGGACTGAAAGCAAAACAGTTTGAAGGACCTGTGCAGTTGCACAACTGAAAACTTACAACAGAAGAATAGCAAAAAAGTCCACTTTCAAAACAATCAGTTTTTGTCTTTAGTCTCTAAATGTTCATTAAGTGTTGTTAAAGAGGGAGGTGATGTAACACAAAAGTAAACAGGCACTGGTCTCAACTTTTTTGGAATGTGTTGCAGACATCAAATTTGGAATGATGATATATATATATACATATAAACAACAATGAAGTTCATAAGGTAAAACAAAAAAATATTGTGTTTTTCAATTTCATACGGGTCAAACAGAAATGACTAATCATCGCTTTCTGTTTTTATAAGCATTTCACACACATTGGGTTTGTATTAGTATTTGATATTCCTCAGAGCTTTAAACATTGTACAGTAGCTGCTATCCTGATTTTGGTTCAGAAATCCTTTTTGGGGGCATGTAGGAAAATGTAGATCTAAAGAGGCTCTGAGAACAGTGTTTTAGGGAGTATTTGCCCTTTGATAAAAATATGAGTGCCTCACAATGCCTGTCTGTTCATTCAGCACCTGATCTGCTGTGGTGAGGTCGGTATGAAAGCATCCACAGTGACCACAATGCTACCTCTCTTTACCTCACTCACAAGAATTCTAGATTTTTCCTGGAACTAGAAACCAAGAAGCTTTAAAAAGTCGGTCATAAATCACCATGACTGCCTTTCTGAGTCTTTCACAATATTTCAAGTAAAGGGAACTGTGTAATTATCTTTGTTGCAGCGATAAAAATAGAATTCACTAGCTTGACTTTGTGTCAGCAACACTAAGTCATTGGCTTGACTGAAATGCTTATCATTAGGATTAGACTGTTCCCTGTTACAGCCCCTGCACAGGTCTGCACAAGTTTGTTTGCCTGTCCGCCTGGCCAGCCAGCTCCTTCGCTTGGCCATTAAACATGCTTCCTACAACTTACGACTCCCTGGTGTCCCTCATGTATTTCCTCTAGGACATTGCAGGCAGCTTGCTGTTGTTTCATGCAGTTCTAAGTGAGTTGTGGTTAAGTCAGACTTTAATCCTTGTAAGTCTCAGTAGAAAGAGCTTTAGAGCTACATGAAAACACAGTCATGTGACCAAAACCACACTCCTGTGTTTATATAGTATCCTCAGTGTCAGTCGTTAATATAAATATGTACCTTGATCATAAAGGCAAAAAGCCCCCTTCAGTTTCTGCCAAAACATTGTGATGGCATAGAGGCTTAAAAATACAAGTAAACATATAATATTAAAAAAGAGTTCAGCACAGTGCTTTGCTGCCTATGTGTTCCACATGAAAGTGTTACAGGTGACTGTCTGTAAACAGGCTATCAATAGATCTCAATACTGTTAGCTTCATAAAGACAGCCAGTAAAATCAGTGAAAGAATGGAATGGAATTGTTTCTAAATTACGTATTCACAAAGAAAAAGCATATGAGCCCACTTTCAGGGAGTATATTTTGTGTACATTATGTAACATGAGCAGACAAGACTCCTCAAATGAAGAACATTGATTAATATTTGCTTCTAAATGATGCTGTTTGCTTTGGGGAACTGAAAAGAGACACATATGGCAGATTAGCCTGAAATGTATTCTGTTTCTTTGAGACACGTGCATAGAATTGCTATTTATAACAAATAATGCCTGATAACTGTGGAAAGTAGTCTATATCTTAAAACCGTAAATGTATATATGTAACTCAAAGTTAGAACATTGCAGTATGACAGAATACTTGTTGGTTGTCTCCTATGCATAAATGATCCCTTAACAACAAGAAACACAACAGCACATTGCTAGTCTGTAGCAAAAAGTATACAGACTTTCTGGAAAATGGTTATTTTGGAAATACAGTGTTTTTCTATTTGCCCTTTTGGCATTTGTTCATGTTTTACTTCGTAGTAGGGCTGTAACGATTCTGAAACCAGGACCGAAACCGTGATACAAACATCCACCGTCTTGTGTTGCGGATTCGGAAGACAGAACCGTGATAACCCCCTCCCCCCAACTGCAACCCGCTGACACTGCAGCTGGTGTAGCCTGTTGAGCTCTCAGTAAGTTACTAAAGTAACAAAACTCATTTTTAATTTCACAGTTAACATTATAACACATGGAAATCACAAAATTATTACTGTTTAAAGCTGTATAGCGTGTTCTTTAGTGGTCTTCTCTTTAATGTTCCTTATTGTTGGTGAATTAATAAAACACAGAATTTTTTCCCTGTTTTCTCTTGTTTTTGAGAAAATACAGGGTAATTTTGAAGAAAACTCATGGTGTAGCTTTATATATTACATGCAAGTAATACTTCATAGATTTCATAGAAATGTAAGAATATGTTATAAAACCCTGGCCTGCAAACATTTTAAAGATTGATAAAAGGAGGCTCATTAACTATATAAGTAAATAAAAAGATATTTATGTATCCATAAATTATTACATGGCCCAGCATAAGCGCCCAGCATGAGCTTTAAACTGAGTTCTTATAGGCTGCTTTTAATGTAAGCCTGCAATCCCAAATCAATTATGTAATAAATCACCATAGGAGGGCTGAGTGTCAGGGGTTTACTTTCCTGTAGAGTTAATGTGAATTTAATATCATAATGGATTTTTTTTTTTTCTCACTAGCTAATTCTCTCTCAATCACATGATGCTACCAGCTCTAGGAGGGTGAAGTCTAGCACATGCTTCCTCCAAGTCATGTGAAGCCAGCCACTGCATGTTTTCAACCTGTTACTAATGCAGCATTGTTGGACAGTTGAACGCGCTTGGAGGAGAATGCTAACTGCCAGGCCTGAGAAACCCTGCTCCATGTCCGCTCCACATGATCCATTCTAATAATCAATATCTTTATTTGATTTTCACGATGATGGAAGAAATTAGAGCAATGGTCGTAAAGACAGTTTACAACTTAACAGCAACACACATCAAGACAAAACAAAACCAGCAAAAAAAAAAAAAACGTACGTAGTGTTCACAGTTCAGTTTATGTTGATCCGTTACGTTGCAGTCGTGTCCAATTCTTTTGTAGTATTCCTCTTTAGGCTTCTTCGCTAAGCAGCCTAGCTATATTTACACTATATATCAGTCAGCAAGCTCCCCCTTTTCAAGAAAATTCAGAAACACCTCCCATATATCTCTGAATTCATTCATTTTTCCCTTGATAAAATATGTCTTAACTTGAGACTTGAGGTCATTCCTTTTATCCACTGTGATATACCAGGGGCGCCTTCCTTTTTCCAGGATCGAGCTATTACACGTTTAGCTTCAAGGAGACATAGCTTAATCAAGGAGGATTCTTTTTTATGGATTTTAAGTTCATCTGGGAATATTTGAAAAATGCACAGCTTAGGACTAAGAGGAACATCCTTGTCAATAATCAATGACACTATGTGGATTACCCTTTTCCAGAGGTCCCGTATTACAGAGCATCCCCATATACAGTGGAACAGTGTACCTTTGCTCTGTTTGCATTTAATACAAGTATCTGGAATATTTGAGTTAATTTGGTGTAGTCTGATGGTGTAATGTACCATCTGCCTAGCCATTTGTATTGAAGACGTTTTGAATTAGTATTTAGCGTTTGCGTCTGGGCCTTCACACAGGCCAGACTCCATTCTTCCTCAGATATTTCCTCCTTTAGGTCGGTCTTCCAGGCTCGAAGTTTACAGTTAGAAGATTCTTTTGATTTTCCCACCACAAAACTATAGAGAACGGAAATCTGGCCTCTTCCTAATGAAGGTAGTGGTGGTATATCAAGAGATTTGTGTCTCAAACAGATAAAGCTTCTTACTTGAAGGTATTTATAAAAATACTTTTGAGGGATATTATAGGTCTTCCTGAGCTCCTTGAATGTCATCAGTTTCCCTTCCTTGTAAAGATCTGACACACTGCTTATGCCTTGCCTTGACCACATCCTGAAACCTAGATCAGATTTCCCAGGACGAAAGCTATTATTACCAAAAATTGGACTGAAGCGAGAAAAATGTGACGACTCTTCAAGGTAGCAGAGAATTTCATACCACACAGATATAGTATTTTTGAGAAAGGGGTTTTTTTGTTTGTTTTTTTAAGTGTTGTGCCTTCAGATGAGAAGAGATACAGCTTTAATGGGAGATTCTTTATATCATGTGATTCAGTTAACATCCATGCTGGTGGTGGCTCTGACATGAAATAAAACATTGCGGCACGTATTTGAGCTGCCCAGTAATACCACTTAAAATTGGGTAACATCAGACCTCCTCTATCATATGGTAGGTAAAGTAGAGAATATCTCAGTCTAGGATGTTCACCGTTCCATATGAAGTGTGTGATCGTTTTTTTGAGAAGGTTAAAAAGAGAAGGTGGTGGCTGGAGAGGAATTGTCTGAAAAGGATATAAAAATTTAGGTAAGACAGACATTTTAATTATATTAATTTTTATGATCATAGATATGGGGAGCTTGGCCCATCTGGAGATTGAATTTAATGTTGAGTCGATAACTGGGTCATAATTTGTTGTGATAAGTTTACTCATATCAGGGGTTATTTTAATTCCAAGATATGTGAATCCCTCTTCAGTGGAACTAAATGGAGTTAACAGAGGCAGTTGAGGTCTGTTCTTTTCCTGCAGATACATTATAACTGATTTGTTGTTGTTTATCTTGTACCCAGAAATAATACCAAAGGAGGTAATTAATTCAAGGAGTGCATGAATAGTTTGCTTTAAATTGGAGAGAAATAAAACTATATCATCTGCATATAATGATATACAGTGCTCTACCTCACCAACCTCTATACCCCTGATACTAGTATGTGTTTGAATGGCCATGGCCAGAGGCTCTGTGGCAACAGTAAATAACAGAGCTGACAAGGAGCAACCTTGTCATGTGCCTCTGTGCAATCTAAATGGAGAAGAAAGAAGCCCGTTAGTGAGAATTCTAGCCGATGGGTTTGCATAGAGAATACGAATCCATATTATAAATCCATCTCTGATACCCATTCTGTGGAGAACATCAAACATATATTGCCATTCGATATGGTCAAAAGCTTTTTCTGCATCCAGTGACAGTACAGCTCTATCATCTATTTCAGTGCTTATATGTACAATGTTTAATATTCGCCGAATATTGTGAAAGGCTTGCCTCCCTTGTATAAAACCGTTTTGGTCCTCATGTATAATTTTTGGTAGAAGGGATTCCAATCTTCTTGCTAATACTTTACACAGAATTTTTGTATCATTATTTAGAAGTGAAATTGGTCTATATGACTTTCTATCTGTTGGACATTTCCCAGGTTTGACCAGCAGTGTAATTAGCGCGCAATTTAGTGTCGGGGGTAGAGTGTCAGATTTGTAGGATTTGAGATACATATCCATGAGGGGTGGAATCAATTTACTCATGAATAGTTTATATATTTTTATCGGTATGCCATCGGGCCCTGGCGCTTTCCCTCCCTTCATGTTACTAATTGCACCAGCAAGCTCTTCAGCTTCCAATTCACGTTCCAAAGAAGCAGAATACACTTCATCCAATGGAGAGAATTGTAAAAAGTTAAGAAATTCTGACTGCCTTTGTTGCGATATATGTGAATATTCTTAACTATATATGGTCTGGTAATATGCTCGAAATGAATTATTTATTTCTTCTGGGTCAACTGTTATGTGTCCGTCCTCACTTTCAATTGCATTTATAGCCCTCTCTGACTGCAATTGCTTAATACGCCAGGCCAGAAGTTTCCCTGCTCTCTCTCCCTGTTCATAATAGCTCTGCTTTAGGCGCCACAAGCTCTTTATTGCCTGGTTCGATGACAATTCATTATATTGGGATTTTAGTATATGCAACTGGGGAATGAGTCTGGAAGGATCATTACTCGAATAAATTTGCTCTTCCATTTCTTTGATGTTATCTTCTAGTTTTTTAAACTTCATCTTTAATTTTGCGGCTTGTATAACTTATCATTTGCCCCCTTAGGAAGGCTTTAAAAGCCTCCCATCTCACTGATGCTGTCGTTTCATTTGTGTTAAGTTCAAAAAACCCCTGCGAAAGCGGGGTGGCGCATATGTAAAAGTAACTGGAGCGTGGTCAGAAATAACTATACTATCATACCAACTTTTTTTAATCTGGGGTTGAAGATGGGCTGACACTGAAAAGTAGTCAATGCGGGAGAATGTCTGATGTGTAGTTGAAAAACATGAGAACATTCTAGTATTAGGGCTATTATATCGCCAAATATCTACTAAATTAAAATCTTTAAGGCATTGATGCAGCTCTAGCCGTGTTTGTTGATGAGATATGTCCGAGCCCGTTGACCTATCTATATCTGGGGAGAGGGTACAATTAAAGTCCCCTCCTATTACAAAATAACCTGGTAGTGAGGCTAGCAAGATAAACAGGTTTCTAAAGAATATTGGGTTATCATCATTTGTGCCATATACATTTACTAGATTTAACGGAACAGACAAGAGCTTTCCTTGAATAATGATATATCTTCCTGAGCGGTCACTGATTGTATTGATTACTTGAAAAGGAATTGATTTATATATCAGAGTAATTACACCTCTTGCATGAGAGGAAAATAATGCAAAAACGCCTGTCCAGACCACCTTCTTCCTACTCTTTGTATCTATATTTTTGGCCGTTAAGTGCGTTTCTTGGAGGAAGACAATTGTAGATTGCAGTTGTAGAGTTTAATTGCTTTAGCCTGCTCATGACTTGTTTCAATTTAATAAGGCTATTTAAACCTCTTACATTCCATGACGTGAACTGAATCTCAGCTTGTGAAGCCATTGTGGTGACCTGTAAGTGACTGGCATTTTGAATACTCATTCTGACTGCTATGAATTGAACTGATCGTACACTCAAAAACAAACATGTTATTAACACATACAAAAACACTTCTGTAACCAAATCTTCCTACTGTTTCCCAAACCGAGTAGGTTTCCCTTCCCTTACTTTTTGACCTGACTATGGGGCAAAGCCGATCTACACGCTGAACTTTCGTGTGGAGCAACATAGTGCATGCGACAGACCTAACCTATCACCCATCGCTCACATACAGTTGTATAAACACCATTTGAAAGAAGTTAGAACTGTAAACCAATAAGCAGCTTTCCTCTTTTAAACCAAAGAGGTAAAAGAGAATATTCTGAACATCTTAATAAACCAGCATTCGTTTCCTGATTCGCCACAGAACAACGATAACATAGTCAATTTCAGCTGACTAGTGAATAATATGTAACATTTAGCCATTGAAACAGACCACAAAACATTCCTGATCATGCAGGCTACTGCTAACCCTGTTAACCTATGCCTTCATGTAGGCTATGAGAATTTAACCATCAGCTGGTAGGTCAAATAAACATTGCCTACTTATCAACTGACATTAGCCTCATCACAGTTGTGTCCCGTCTCGCGCTGGGAATGTTGAGAGATCGCAGCTCCTTTTTCACCGTGTTGAAGCGTTTTCGCTGCCTGTGGAGCTCCGTCGAGATGTCAGGGAAGAACATCACTCGCCTGCCCTCGAACAGAATGGTGCCCTTGTCCCTCGCTGCCTTCAAGGTCCTAACTTTGTTTGTTTGCTCTTGGAGGTATATGCCTCTGTGCAGGATCAGTCATACCTTCATCGTTTCTTCCGATTCTGTGCGCCCTTTCGATTGTTAAGGGCGTGGGAAAATCTTCAGAGCCGAAAGTTTCAGGGATCCATCTCTCCAGGAAAGCACACATGTCGCCTCCCTCAGCCCTCTCCGCGAGCCCCACCAGGCATAGATTGGTTTCATGGGCATGCAGCTCCTGTTGGACGTGTTGAATGGCGGTGAATAACTTGTCGAATCAAGATGTGAAGTCGTCTTTCATCGTTTGGATGGCTTGTAGAATCTCGCTCGATGCTAGCTGGTCTCGGCTGTTGCTAGCCTCCGCCTGGGCTGCTACGTCCGTAGATTGTGGCTCGGCAGAAGTTTCTGTTTTCGTTGTTTTCTGTACCGTTCTGAGTGGTTTTGTTGTAGGCATTTTGCCTGTAGTGTAAGCTGGTTCAATTTCTATTTCAGAATTAACGTGGTTAGTGGTCTTTAGTGTCGAATTTTCCAGAATATTTGCGACGGGCTCTGCTTTGCGTCTAACTAGCCCTGCGCCATAACCGGAACCACATGATCCATTCTAATGATTTTTTTGAATGTGTGGACAAGACACTGCACACTTTATTTCATTTATTATATAATTTATCATTATTAATAAATGAAAACTGGTTAAACATTATGTGCTTGTCAGGCTTTTTTTTTTTCGAAGGTTTAGGCTTGAAGCGACGGCCTAATCTAGAAATCTGCTGAGGGTAAATAAATACACACACTCTTCTATATCATTCTTGCAGCAAAATGGACGACATTAGATTGTGTACTGTCTGTAGACCTTTGTTGTGATCGCTGTGAAGTGCAAGCTGTTTCTGTCACTGCTGCATCACTCATGTCACGCAGAGGTGGTCAGTGTGGGAGGAAAAAAGGACTGTCTACCATGCGGGGTGGAGTGATACCGGAGCGATGTTGGAATAAGAGACAACACTGAGGCTCCCACTTTCTGAAAAGCTGCTCTGTGCTCTGAGCAATAATCATGTTGCTTCGCGTCTACTCTGTTTCCACTCCAGACCACTTGCATGCTCTGAGGGGGGAGAGGGAGGGCCATCATCCTACCCACATAGAGAGACCAAGGCCATTTGTGCTCTCTTGGAGTCCTAGCCACAAATGGCTATAGCATCACCCAGAATTGAACCTAGTTGAGGTTTCTGAGTGAATCACAGTATTAGCAGTGCTTCTTCAGTGTCCCTTAGTTGTGTTTTTTCACAGTGATAGGTGGGGATGATACAAAAGGTGATATTATTGTTTAATGTTATTTACCCTGCCTGCTGGTGAATGGTGAAACAGCCAGATGTTTTAGACGTCCTTTTATTTTGATGGATTATGGAAAAACAAGAATTTTACTTTTTAAATGACATGACATATGATTATGACAGTTGTGTTTCATATGAAACAAACTAAGATCATTTCTGGTTGACTAAAGGGGTTGAGGCTAATAAATATATAGCGTATAAAGGTTTCCAAACTATTAACCAGTAGTTACAACAGTAACTGTGGTTCTGAGAATGCCAGATAACCCTCAGGGGGCTCCTTAGGTTATAGATCAGCTACCTTAGTGCATAGCGCATATCGACTTATGGCCGCACCACGTGGTATCTGAGGAAAAGTGGCTCTAACAGTCATCTGGCTGTTAAAGAATCACAGTTACATTCATAAATAAAATTCTATTTCGTGCCTCGTGGTCACCAAAGGGAAGATTACCACATGGATAACTTCATACCTACATAATAAGAAGAACATCTCCATCATAGCTTATTGATGACTGATAGAATAGAAGCACCAAAGTTAGTAGTTGGGGCCTATCAAATGTATTTGAGAATGGACAAAGACAAATGTGTGAAAGCGGGACCACTGAAAGAAGCCCACAATGCCAAAAAACCTCTAGTTGATTGCCATATTGCACATTTCCCAGAGGTGGAGTACCAGTTGTTTTGTTAGCCGACATAATGACCTGAGTTACTCAGTGTGAAAGCCACTGCTTTCAGAGTGGTGCACAAGCAATGTGGCTCCCAAAGCAAACAAAGAGCTGGTCAGCACGATTAATAGATTCAGTTATTGACACATAATGGTGGAGTGCTTGGACACAGAGGTGAGTGTCACTCTCATTTGAGAGTTGACAAAGGTTGGTGACATAAATTTAGTTTGAAAGAGAGGATTAGGCCACCAGAGAAGCCTGGTTTCCACCATAAATGAGTTTGGGCTAGCAGCAAGTGTGTTCAATTTATCATCCTGTTTTCCAGGAAGTAGAGCTAGTAAAAAAAGTTTGGTTTGAGTCCACCTGAGACAATGGTTCAAATGATCTATGTACAGTTATTCCAGTATACAGTGTAGATAGAGGGCTCTGTGGGTCTCTGTATAGCCAAAGGTACAGTGTACCTTTGAGGAAGCTACAAAGTAGTCTGTGGGCGCATAGTGACGAGCCATTTGGCAGCCATATACATTTTGGCTGTTGATATTGATGTTACTTTCATCAGTAAGTTGTTGGAGAATTTTTAACACCACTGGGAGAGCTTGTGGCGTTGGCTGAACCCTGATGCATCTTATCAGCTAGAAAAATTTCAGTCGGTGAGCATGCATCAGTCTTGTTGATGTTCACATTTTCATTAGTTTTCCTCTCTGTAAGGTCTCTGCTAAAAGGTTGCTGGGCAAAGAGCCACATCCATTTAGGTGTTCCTGGAGAGTGTGACATACCCTGCTCTCAAGGGCAAGGCCTAAGGTACCCCATGTAGAAGTAAGTGAAGCAGTGTGAACCTTATTGCCCATTGTAGAGCTGCCAGGATAAATTGGATGGCCACACTGGTGAATTTAGAGTAGCATCTCCAATGGAAAAGATACTGAAATGCAGTTCTCATGTCCCAGGTGGCTGATCACCCCTCTTTGTCTGAGTAATAGAACCACAGTCCATATATACCACAGTTTCTGGTCTCTTTGCTGGCAAAGAGGTGTGCAGATGCTGATGGTACAGTCCACACTACCCTGGATCACGTTGCTGGCAGATGGGTTGCCCTTAATGAGGCTTTTCTGTTGATGTATTAATAAGCGACATATCAGACACAGAGCTGGTAAGAACCATGTTCTGGTCTGGTGA
This sequence comes from Colossoma macropomum, assembly GCF_904425465.1. Taxonomy (NCBI): domain Eukaryota; kingdom Metazoa; phylum Chordata; class Actinopteri; order Characiformes; family Serrasalmidae; genus Colossoma; species Colossoma macropomum. The sequence goes on along the minus strand of NW_023494792.1, from coordinate 27,445,799 downwards.
TTGATGTTGAACATGGTTGTTACATTGTCTGAGTGAATGAGAACATGACTTCCGACCTTGTAGGTTTGGCCCTAAATTGCTCTGCATTGCCGCAGTGCACCCCAGCCTGTGAGTGACGCATCGGCATCCACTTCTCTGTGTGTGGAGGCAGAGCTCAGTGAAACCCTACCACCAAATTTTGCGTGTGAACATGTTTATTAATGCTAACATATTTTTGTATTGGACTAGATCAAGGCTGAGTTGCCACAGTTCTAAGAGATCAAGTGGCAGGATCTGTGTAGCTGGCTGCGTATGCAGTGGACCAGACAGATTTGTACCACTACAGTCAAAATGTATGCTATACCCTTCAGTGACAGGATTGTGGTCATGGACGGTGAAAAAGCAAATTGTAAATGAAATGTCAGAACCACTCGTTTTGAAAGCTACACCATATGGCCAAAAGTATGTGGACACCTGACCATTACTCCTGTACAAGCTTGTTGGACATTGCATTCCAAAACTATGGTCATTAATGTAGAGTTGACTGCCCTTCGCAGTTATTACAGCCTCCACTCTTCTCAGAAGGCTTCCTACAAGATTTTGGAGTGTGTCTGTGAGAATTTGTGCCCATTCAGTCAAAAGAATTTGCAAGGTCAGGCACTGATGTTGGACAAGAAGGCCTGGCTCACAATGGACAAACCATGTCTTTATGGACCTCGCTTCAGATACAATCATGCTGGAACAGAAAAGGGCTTTCACCAAACTGTTGCCGCAGAATAACTTTGTATGCTATAGCATTAATATTATCCTTCACTAGAACTAAAAGGCCTAGTCCAAACCCTGTAAAACAGCCCTAGAACTTTATCCCTCCTCCAGCAAACTTTACTGTTGGCACAGTGCATTCAGGTAGGCCGCATTCTCCTGGAATCTGCCAAACCCAGATTCGTTTATTAGACTGCTAGATAGTGTAGTGTTGTATTACTCCAGGGAACACATTTCCACTGCTCCAGAGTCCAGTGGTGGCATGCTTTACACTACTCAAGCCGATGCTTGGCATTCGCATAGTGATCTTAGGCTTGTGTGCAGCTGCTCAGCCATGGAAACCCATTTCCCGACGCTCCCGAGGCACAGTTCTTGTGCTGATGGTGCTTTTAGTGGCAGTTTGGATCTCTATAGTGAGTGATGGAGCTTCAGCACTCAGCACCTGAACTCAATAATTACAAGGGGTGTCCATATACTTTTGATGATATAGTGTATCACTTTCAGAACACCTGTTGTTTGAATTTGAATGGAAGCCTTTTGAGATTATAATTTAGCCCCTGTAGGTCTAGAACTACACAGAAATCCCTTTCCTTTTGGGGCATGAGAAATAAGCTGAACAAAAATACTTGGAACAGTACAAAGCTCCTTATCTCCTCTATTGTACCTTTTGTCAATAAGGAGTTTGTCTCTGCTTCAGGTGGCAGCCTTAACTGAACTTTCTACAGTTGTTGGCCTGAAGGGGCATGTGGAAGAGGGTGATGTCTGTAGCCAGTGACACTGTAAGAGTGTATGGGTCATAAAAGCAAGAACTGGCATGCACTGTGATGTTGCACCCTAGATCCTGAGTGGTGAACCCAAGCCCATGAAGTATTGTCTTGGGTGCATCTCTCAGTTGCACCATTGGCTCTAACTCCACCTGTTGCAGTAGCAACTCCACTCCTAACAGAAGATTAGAAATTGTGTTACCCAGGTGGCCAGTTTGGGCTACATTATTGTAAGCCCTTACAATATCACCATCTGAGCAGTTGCGTGTGTACTGTAAAACAACCAGAGAAGGGACTCAAGTGTCTACAGGGGCATTCGTTCTAAGCGAACTAGGATGCATCCGTCATGTTCCATATCGCGTACACCAAGGATGTGGGATGCATGCATGAAACTGTGGTTTTGAAGCCAACAAGAAACTCCTTAGGTAATGCCTCACATTTAATGTTGAGGACAGGTATGTCCACAAAGGAGTGCCTGGTGTGGTACCATTTCTCCTATTACCATTTTCAGCCCCAGCTGAGATAGAGCTGTGTGTTTGGTGGTTAACAAGGAATGTGAGCTGCCTGTCTCAACTAGGCCTAAACAAAGCTGCGTGTCCTCCACTGAGGAGTAGGTAGGTGGGGGAAAACCAGCAAGTGTGGTAGCTGCATTGTCTCCTTCTAAGGTGAACAAAGAATCAGTGACAGCGGTGGATACCACATCATTATTAGCAATTTCCTCAACTGGGCAAGAAACATTCACCATGGGCTGGATGATATCTGTAGCAGGTAGTGTGCATCAGTCAACTGTCCTTATTGAGGGAGAGATCAACTACTATTTTATGTAGCTTAAATCTTGTATGGTCTTGGATGGACTGCAGCAGAGCTTGAGGCTGCATGTTTCAAGTTATTTTTGGTTCCAGATGGAGGGATCACAGCATCACTGTTCACAGTTGCAGTAGTGAGCAGGCGTTGACGAATGACCAGGGGTTTGACAACGCAGTGCAAACATTGCTCTGTTAGTGCCTCACGATGGTGTTCTGCAACAAGGCATTATGAAAGTTTATTGTGGCCATCATCAATTTGAAGAGGAGTCAGGCATAAACTACATGGTATTTATTGCAGTGTAGAAATCTTAGACTGGCTTATAGTATAAAAATACTTTCTACATATAATGTAAATATTGGACAAAGTTTGTATACCAGAGGTCTGCATGGGCATGAAATTGAAGCTGAAACCAGACCCGTACCCCCAACTTTAAAGCGTGTCCCAATAAGGCCCAAACAGTACTGCTAAATTTGAGATCTGAACCTGCACTGATGCACAAGGCTGAAGTTGGCTTTTTATTCACCAGCCTTTATTGAAAATATCTGTTTGACCTCAATTGGTCTGTTACATTCTGATGGTTCCATTTAACGTGGAATGCAACATTCAAGTATAAAGCTTCAGCTTCACTGTGCTGCCAGAGATGGATTGTAACAGACATGGTTTTACAGTGCTGTGCTTTGTTACTAAGGACTTGATTCGCAGGGATAAACTGGTATTATACACATTAGACAGTATATTTTGTAGAATTGCCGATCATACCTGGCAATGTTAAACTACTAAATTCCTGCACTTGCTACTGCTGCTGCTTTCACACTTCAAGCGAGCTTAGTAAGGAAACCGGAAATCTTTCTACCAACCCAGCACATCACTCTCATCTTCTGTGGTGTGAACTGATTACTGCTGAACTTCATTTAGGGTTTCTCTCAAACGCTAAAGCTATTCTATATACAAATGCACTGTAAATAGCCGTGCATATGAGAGAGTGCTAAAGAGCAAAAGTTTACAAATCTACTACAGTCTGATACTGTAGGTGAAAAAGCGGCCTGAAACCCGATATATTATCGAGCCTCGTCAGGCTCAAGTTAGGTAGCAGTCCTCTGTTGTATACACGCAGAGAAAAGTTGCCTCTATGTAAGAATAATAAAGCTCTTGGAGGGGAGCACACCTCTCTTGCTGTTCAGTTATTGCAGAATATATGATATGATATGGAATACTAAAAGTGAAATCAAACCACAGATTAAGGATGTAAAATAAACAACAGGTCTAAGTAAAATGTTACAACTCAACAACTTGTTGTACACAATGACACCTTTTCAGGAAAGACTACATTTATGTACATGCTAACCTTTGATAAATAACCTTTAATACATTTTAATGTTAAAAAAAATTCTCAATGGTTCCACCCCAATTATCACATTTGGATTACTAAATTCTGAATGGACAACTAACTATAACTAAATATCTGAAGTGATCACAATTAATTATTTTTCTTAAACACTTCTCCATTAGGACTTGTTCTCCACTGGATAGTATAAATACCCATATTTTCTGCTGCTGTTCTCATCTGCAAAATAAACAATGAAAACAGAAATAAGTGATATCAACAATTGTGAAAGGAGTAACAACAGCTTTGAAGACTTTGTCGCTACCTTGACTGGTTTGTGATGACTCCACACTGGGTACTCACCTTTGCTAAAACCTGCTGCATGATAATTGGGTTATTTGGATTGATTCCAGGGGTAACCTGCACTTCAGTTCTCACCAGAACATATCTGTGTGCTGAAAAAGAAAAAAGCAAACTTTTTTTTCATTCATTTCCATTCAGCAATTTTGAAGGATTCATGACCAGGCTGGGAAAGTAGGCATTAAAATGTAAAAATTTAAATTTAGTATTTTTAAGACAGTGTTTCTTAATTCTTACTTCTGGAGATGTGCAGCACTGCACAGTTTCATCTATTCAGTGATTCACCTGACCCGGCTTATTAACTGATTATTGAGCCCTTAATGATTTCACTTTTTCTCCAAATTCTGTCTCTTTCTACATTTTTCATTTGTTTGTACATTAAACATGAGACTTCTATTAATGAATTCAATTAAAACTCAAACACTCACTCATTCACTTATGTTTAACACTAAAAACACTAAATGTTAATATAATTACTGTAATATAACTAATTTAAATTAGTATAGTACTTAACAGTAATGAATATAAATAATTGTGAAAACACTAATAGTCGAGTAAATCTAAATAATATTAATACCATAAATATGTTGTTTCTATTTGTTTCTGTTGGGATGAAACCTCATTTATCCAAAATGATAATATTAATGAAGAAGGAAAAAACATACATTTTGTTTAATGTAAGTCAATGTAACTCGACTTCATTTCGACATCAAAAAACATGAAAAATGGAGAATTTTGTTCCTACAGCAATGACGTTTTATGTTTGTCACTGTGCTCATTTAACCGTTTCTACCTCCTCTTGAGAAAACCCAATATCATTTGTAGTTACCACCCAATATCAGGTTTGATTACACAATATTTTGTTAAACTAGGTGTGCTGCTGATGTAATTTATTTACATCAGTGTCACCTTTGAAGTATCTGTATGATCAAATTTGGTCGGAATGTTTCAACAACCTGAAAAATGTTTAATTTACAACCAAATAATTATCAATATCATGAATAAAATACCAATAAAAGAGTAAAAATAATCAATAATTTGATTTGAAAGAAGCTGTAATGATATTTGTGCACCGGGGAATCCTTGTGCTAAATGTCATTTATAAATGTAAATTTTAATTTGCAGGCTTGAAACTTTATTAATTTATTAGTTTGTCTGGTACTAAGTGTAAATGGACACACTGAATCAATGCTCAAGATCATGACAGATTAAGCAGTCCTAGAACTCGTCAGCTGTGCTTGCATGTGAAAGAGTATTCTGCAAGTATTACAACAAAATTGGCTTTTCAAAACTTGTTTTCACTGACTATTGTGATACCTGCATTAATTTGTTTTTATGTAAATTATATGTATATGAGCGTTGTTTGAACTTGTCATTTGCAAATGATATGTAAAGGAAGGACTAGCGCACATCTGCTCATTTTCACACAGCAGAAGCTGATTCATCAGTTGAGCTCAAATTACAGCTTGTTTCAGTGTCAGCTGCTTTGCTGATTGGAATAATTATTGTGGAGAACCTCCGCTCTCCTAAATAAAACATCATTGCCACTGATATGCTGCACTTTATTAGGAAAGTAAAGAGAGAGTTGAGGTCAAACGAGAGTGAAATGGTAAAATTGCAACCTGCACCAGTAAACTAGCTGGCTACCAATCCTTCAACGAAACAGCATCAAAGCGAAGATGACAGGTACGTCTAGCTATTTAGCTCATCGAGGGGTTGTGTTTATTCCAGAAAACAAGTTAGCTTTTCATGATTGTGCTTGTTTTATGTGTAGGCAGAAAAAGTTTGTTTAAAAATAAAGTTGTTCAGACTTCCAAATAGACTTTCTGAGCTTGTTTGGCATGAACGGCGTGAAACATCTTGCTTTTCATTTTGTTGATGTTAACAGGTCAGAGCTGTCACAGAGGCGTGGCACTAAAGCAGCAAGATATGTAGAGAATAGGTGTGGAGCCTATTTTTTTCTTTGAGAATCAGTGAAAATGAAATAAAAAACCTAAACAAAACTTCAAAAAACACACATTTATCAATGCATGACTGTTACGAAACTAAACACCAGCTAAGCATTTTGAGCTGCGTACACATTTACTGGTAGGTCTACCTATCAAATGTCAGAAAGCTGTCAAGGGTAAACAAATGTACCATGTTTTTTCAAAAATTATATTTTTATTGGGCAAAATAAAAGAACTGGCCAAAAATTGGCCATAGATTTATATGTCGTGGCTGTCAGAACAAAAGCTTATATCTCCAAAATGGAGATATAAGAGAGGAGAAAAAAAAATTCCTTAAGTTATATTGAAAAATATTGTAAATATATTTTTTCCAAGTAATTTTGAAACATTTCTGTTGGACCATCTATCAGGAAACTTTCACACAATATAAAGTTCAGCTTGTGTTTTCAAACTGTGTAAAAGAGTAAAAACAACAAAATTCACATTCTCACTCACTGGTGGGATCATGTAGCTACTGTTCCTCTCTGGATGTTGAAAATCAGAAACTGTGTTGATACTACTGTGTTGTTCACGCGATTTTCGTGATGAGTTCATTGAATTCAGTTTATTCGCATGAGTTCACGAGTGCATTGAGTTTAGTGCGTTCACACAGTTAAAACAATGTCATTGAGTTATTAAAAGAAACAGTTATTGAAACCAAGGAAGTTTATTCTGCACTGATCTTTAAATGGAAAAAAAATTGAGCATGTAAGGCAAATAGAATCAATCAAGATTAGCTAAACAAAGTCATGCAATTAATGAGAATTAATTATTTTCATAGTTTAACAGTTCTGCAATATTTATATAATACATACACAGGCATAACACTGCCTGTTGTTGAATATACAATTCTTTAAATGTTTACATATGACTATGCGGATATTATATCTGTGTCTAATATTCATGAGGTCTTTAAGGAGAGACCTTAAAGTGCTGTACAGGTTTGAAAGCAAACTGTATTTTAAGTAGCCAGTATACTGTATAATTTCATTCTGCAGGTAGAATAGATATTCCCCATTTATTTTTTATTTGCTCTACAATTACTAGTAATGTCATTTATCCACATTGTCTCTCAGTGTGGAAGGAAGTGCCTTTGACCAGCCTCAGCTCAGCTTATACAGTAATATGGAGACGTTTGGGCACCCCTAGTCAAAGGGAATTTTGTTAATTTTCTAAGTGAAAATGAGTTAACACATCTTCATCCTCATCCTTAACACACTTCTACACATTTTAATCCACACTTATTGTTTATTTGCTGAATTTAACATACTGGATAAAAAATAAAACATCATAATAAAAGGCCTGGCATATTTTATACTTTGTTTTATTTTTTCAATTATGTTAAATTGAGCAAATAAATAGAAATCATGCAATAAATTTGCTGAATTTTAAATATTTTCTCTGTAGAGTAGAACTTCTTTTCTCTTAGAAAACCAACAAAACATGTAACTTAACCAGGGGGTGTTTGAATTCTAGGTGTTAAGACATAATTCTGTATGTATCATTGACAGAAGAATCACAAAGTGTAATATAGGCCTGCAACATGTAATCAACATTATTGATAACATTGATAATAAAAAATTCATGGCAACAAATCACGTTATCAGTTAGATGACTTGATGACATTTGCGCTTCCCATTTACATCATGATTGTAATGAAGAAATACAGATGTTTCTTATTTCATGCACAGACTGCAATACAAGGTCATGCACAACCCCAAAAAATATAAACTATGAAAAGACAGTTTCCTGTCTGATGTGTAAAACCGAGCTGAGCAGGCAGCGCTACTGTCAGGCATGAGTGTAAGAGAGAATATACACTGTATGCACAGCAGAAACTTGGTAGGGTGAAAAAATACTGTAAAATCTTGTTAAAACCGCAGTCAAAAATAGTGCATCATTTCTTTTTGGCTAGTTCTGTTTTAGTTTAACTGATATAAGCAGTGCTGGCTGAAGGGATGAGCTGCATTTTGATACTGTTCATGGGTTGCTTTTTAGTTAGTAGATGTTTTAGTTTTCTCTGTGTTTTAGCCTTGAATCCATAAGAAAAGAGAGCTTTAGTTCACTGAGATTTTTTAAAACTCTATTTTCAGTATTTAATGGTGGACTGATATTTGAAGACACTGACATCACACATGTGATCAGCTGCATTAGGTCTCCAGCTGATCACTGCACTGTCATAGTGTGTTCTGTCATATCAGTGTTTTTATTACATGATGTTATTGACCACACAAGCTATTCAATAATACTTTTTCTTTAACATTAGAAAATATGAATTTGAGTATATGTATGCATAAAGTTTTTTTTTTATTTTTTCGCACTTACATTGGCAAATGACTCCTGCATCCTCACCATGAACACAGTTATGTTTTCCCCATCCACTGAACTGACAGTCGATCAGTGAAGACTCAGTCTTAGAACATTTAACGTCATCCATCCATATTTGACCAGATCCCTGTCCAAAGTAAGCATTGCTCTTTGCCTCTGTAGCGTTTCCACAGCCCAGCTCTCTACACACAACTTCAGCATCATTTAAATCCCAAGAATCATCACATACTGTTCCCCATATTCCATTATAGAGAACCTCCACTCTTCCAGAGCAGGGGGCTGTACCATTGACCAATCTCAGTGTGGTTGGGCTGGCATTTTGAAGATCTGCATGGAGAGTAAAAGGAGATCTAGAGTAGCAGTAGAGACCAGAAAGACATACAAAAGATACAAAAAGAGAATAGGTGCCTATTTGCATGTGTGTGTCTTTCTTACCTAGAAGTAGTACGAGCACCAGGGTCCACATCGTTGTTACTGAAAAGATATTCATGAATTTATATTTATCATATTTTTATTATTTTTTTTTCTCTCTTTTAGGCCTGTTATGGTCATTAAATTTTAGCTGATGGTTTATTGTCAAACAAATAATTTTTTACTAATAATTTGTTTACTGTGTACAGCTATTAAAGTACAATATAAAGTTGTCAAAAGTCAAAATGGCTGGTTACCTAGCTGTCAGTAATTAGCTCCCAGCTGATGACATGCACAAATATGAAAATGGGAAGAATATTTACATTATAATATGAATGTGACTGAATCAAGGCAAAGTCATTTAAAAAAGGTGCTTCCACAGTAAAATGTTTATCAAGGTAACATGTATAATTATTATGCACTTATAGGCCATTAAATATTACTTCATCAAGCTTGACTCCATCAAGTCATAATTTCATCAGGCTAGTCTTATTTTACACCACCTTCATATTTGTGTAAAAACTTTGATATTTGCTGTTTTTCAAATAATAATAACTGACCTCATTCTGTAAAATAGTTACTGTTGTATGCAAAAGTTTGAACACTCCTGGTTAATTTACATGTTTTGTTGATCTTAATAAATGAAAGAAACATTAACAAATTGGAAAAATAAAACAAAATATAAAATGTGCCATAATGTTTGAACAGGCCACATTTTTTTTTCAAGATGTTACATTCAGCAAATAATGGTGTAACAAATAATTGTGCATTGAAATGTGCAGACGTTGTTCTCTGTTGAGGATGTTAGCTTAGAAAATCAACATAACATGTTCAAGAAAACATTTGACCAGTGGAGCTCAAACTTTTGCATATGACTACAAACAATCACAAAAAGAAAGCAGCTTGGGAAGGCTGTAGACTTAGTTGTAGATGATCATCAATGGAAAATAAGGCAAAAGAAACTCAGCATATGAGTGAATGAAAAGAAAGATATAGAAAGAAATAAGAAAAGAAAGAAATAAAGAAAAAGGAAAGGAAGGAAGAAAGAAAGAAAGAAAGAAAGAATAATTCATCAACTAAAACAATGTCATTAAGCCCATAAGCACATGTTAAGCTACTCCACTACCATTAATACTGCTAAATACTACAGTAAGGGTAAAATCAGCTATAATAACTATAATTCATCAATTTATATATCTGCACAGTTCTGCTCTTCTAAACTCTTGTCAAGACCTCTTACAAATAACTCCCAACGTTAAATAAGACAAGCTAAGAATAAAAAGAAAATAAAGATAAAATATATGCACAGTATGACATTTGATGACATTTGCCTTTCTGGCCTTTCTAACTGAACACTTTGCCTATTTGCTTTAATGATCATAGGATTACCTGTTTTTGCGTTCCCACTCAGTATTCCAGCTCTGACAATTCTGCTCTTGTGTTGTAAAGATGCTGACATGGTTCCCCATGTTTTCTTATGAAAATTTGAACTCTGAAACCGGTCACTCCTCCCACATCACCCTGAAGCTGCACCTCTACATCTCATGTTTTGCACACCTGCTGACGAATTGTATTCAGAACTTGCCACTACTTCATATATTAGTTTCAGAGGTTATAGTGATTATAGGCTTAGGTAATATGTCTGTATTTGTTAGTTATGTACAAGAGCTTTAAATGGCCAAAATGGACAGTGGTTTCTAGTACACTTTTTTCTCAATGCTGTAAGTGTCCTTTTATTAATTTTATTAAATAAAAATGTAAATAACAATATAAAAATAAAATGCATGAAAATTGTGCCAAAACCTTTGCATATGCCATATATGTTTTAAATCTTTGAAAAAAGCAAGTAAATGGAAATAAGAAATACAAAGGATTTGAAAACATTTGAGAATAATAGTAGATTTATCGCTGCAGAGTCTCTTTCTTGACCGTGGATACATATGTACAGAGGTAGAGACTTACTCATGACGTGACCATTTCCAGCACTGATGCAGCGATATCTCAGTGCTGTTAAAAATGCCAATTAAGCCCTAGCTTTCCTGAACTGTTATGTCCTTCTGTTGGTGAAAACCAGTTTCTCCAAACAGATCAGGAAGCACCTGTCATTTGAATGTCTTTTCCATTTTCCACCTCCTGCATATTCAAGGTCAAAGCCAAAAGCTGTCAGTTTGAAAACATCACAAGAGCCATGTTTGTGCTTCAGACAGAGGCTGGAAAACTGTCTCATTCCACTCTCTTCTCAAGATTACATCGTTCAAGTATGTGTGCATTCTAACTGAAGTGTCTGCGCGTCTTTGTGGAATGCTGTGCCTCATAAAAAAGCCAGAACACCATGTCTCGTAAAAAGGAGACATTTCCTTGAAAAGAGTTTAACAAAACATGGTCTCACTCAACCTCATATGATTGTGCTTTGTTTTTCATGCAGTGTTGGTAATGACGACATTTGAACTGTCAGTGTAGATTTATTTTTCTAATTCTGTTCTTAACTAGTGCCTTAAATTCCTAGAAATACTACAGATCTGTGAATTGTCGTAGGAAATATGGGACGTTTGCATAAAAGTAGTGGAAACATGAAAGAAATGGTCCATAAATGAGGGAACTGTTGTGCGCTGTTACAATTAGTAAAATGTGTGATTTAAACAATGACTGTTTTGCCTGATTCAATTAAAAGAAATATGGATAAGCAGTTCATTCACTGGTTCCAGGTATCTTCTGTAGTGGAATTTGTGCTCTGTAGTTGTTGCAGATGCTATACCTTGGTCACTTTTCATATTACATTGAGTGTTATGTGAGTTTACTGAGAAATACAGTGCAAAAAGTCTTAGGCGCCTGAGTAAAAAAGGGCCCTATTTCCTACATTATTTGTACATCTTGTGATCCATTTTCCCCCTAAGGTCCAACTTACCACCAAAAACAGTCATAATTCATTTTTACATGACCTTTTTTAATTCCCTTAGAATTAAACAGGCTGTTTTTTTGCTGTCCCTGTTAGTCTGATATATGTAAATGAGCTCTGTTCTGATCGGCTACTGTGTAGGCAGATATATACAAATATGTTGGTTTTTGTGGCACCACAAAAACAAGGACTTCAAAACAGGCTGTTTTTGCACTTTTGTAGGCACCGAGTTGTGAATGGTACGTTTTGAAACTTTAAACAATGTTTATATTGTAGTCTCTTTAAAAGAAAGAGAGAAAAAGTCTGTTTTTACATGATGTGGACCGGTTAAGACCATGTATCTCTGCTGTAAGTGTGCTTTGTGGGTAAAATACTGTATAATATTAGAACAGAATACAAATAAACTTCAGTGCAGTAAGTAGTAACAAGAATTTCTCGTTATCCAAAAAGTAGTTGAGATGTTGTGAGCTGGAAAAAGAATGCTGGTTCTGGACTTTACCTCCATGCCTCTTGTTAAATTTCTTCACCAGCATTTCTGATTTATCATCAATGAAGGATTGTTTAGCCAAACCAAGTGTTACATGATAACTACAAGTAAAAACTTGGCTGAAAGAAATGGGACAGAAAAGAAGGGTTTGGTATGCGTTGTTAAAAATTTGTGTACTGTATATTCTGATGTTCACATTGGTTGAAGATTTTCATTTTTTCAGAATGTGCTATCTGTAAGTATAGAGTTGCAGTTAATGATTGCACCCACGTACCGCTAGAAATAGCTGCTTTCATCATTTTTGTTGACATGCAGCTTTAATTTGAAGGCTTAATTCTTTTAGACAGAGCCAGACACTTCTTGCTCTAATGCTCTTGGTAAACTTTTTTTTTGCACAGCATTCACACTGTCATGCTACACTGAAACACAGAACACAAACATCTTTCTCATTATCTCTGAGGAGATGTGTTAGACTTGTTTTAAATTTTTTCTTAGTTGTTCATTTCAGTGGGGCGAAACTGCCCGATGAACACTTGCTGAAACATTAAAAACAAAATTAATATTTCACACGGCTTCTTTATTATTAGCAAATTGTTTACATTTCAGTGCTCTTATTACACAGTAATATTAGGCAGTTTTGTTACAGTATTTTAAATGCTGCTCACTCAGACACAAAATGTTCTGTTCATAATTCACTTGCAGTTTTCAGGACAACATGTTATCACATTCTTGCCTGAAGCAAAATGACTGTGTCAAGTAGTAATGGGTGGGATGGCCAATTTTGACCAGTATACCAGAAGAACCGGTATACCACTCACTACTAGTCTCAAGGTTAAATTCCCATTACCATTGTAACTCAGTGATTTCTGACTGGAATCAGAAGGTTGTTCATCTGAATTCTGGAGAGAAATTGCTATGATCTGTTAGTTCCCAATGATGCAGTGCCTCAAATCAGATTTGTATTTTACCACTTTAAACACTGGGGCCCAAGTAGAATAACTGTTCTCCTTGTTCTTATTAGACCATTACCGAAGCAGATTCCTCTTTTTTTACTCTACGTTTTAGAACGCAGTGCTGTCGAGCACCAGTAGATCATCTGCAGATTTTAACAATGCACAAATCATTAGTGCTGTTGGAAGCATCCATTGGAAAAATGCCCAGTCTGTTCTAGTTGTCTTCATCATTGGATTAAATCCATCCTACACAACCTTCATAGTGCTCTCCTCCAGCCAAGAGTGTCTCCCGCCCAAACAGAGAGAAGCCGATTTGTTTTCAAAGCACTGACGTGACTCCTGTCATCACCCAGCAGAAATCAATGACTGTCCTTGATTCTGTGAGGCGTTTGAAAACACTCTCAAAACAAACTGGCGATCTGAACTTTGTTCTTTTTGTCCCTGCTGTTTAAACAAAACACATCTCTATCCTGTTCTGAAAAAAACAAGAATAGGTGATTTGATATGTCCTGGCAAAAATGGCAAAAATACAAAGAAGTGCTTTTAAACCGTTGTAACTGTGTTAATGATGATGGCACCAATCAGAGGTGACAGTGTTAAGAGGTGTCAGAGTAGCCTATTAAAACCCTGTTAGTGAAAAAACAGTGCTTGGTCATATTAAGTTCAAATTATCATATGATATCGTCTAAATGACAAAATACATTTTAATCTAAATGTAAAGACTTTTGCCCACCTCTAAAACATCTTCAGAGTTTTGATTACATCACTGTGCACCAGTGGGTGGAGAAAAATAATATTAACCAATATTCTCATGTTTCACCTCCCCTTCCAACATCCATTTATCACTGAGTGAACACACTCTGCGAGCTCAGAGACCCACCCCAGCAGCAGAAATATTTTTTGTATTGTAGTGAGCTTCCATGACAGGCTAAATATTAAACATCAAACATTTAAACTTGGTATCAGTCACAGAATTTTAATACTGTTCCTGCCCCAGTATAGATGTGTGGGAAGAACAAGGCATGTGTTTTATTACAAATGACTTGAGTGTGATGAGGTAGAAAAATCTTTGGGTTACACAATCAGTGCGCCCAGGAGGCTGGAATGAGTGTGGGCGCGCTGAATGTTTATGTTGTGCCTATCTGCCTGTCCTTGGCAATCAGGCACGCTGTCCTGGGGTAAAAGCTGTTCATGAACCTATGTCTTCGGGTCATGATGTTCTTTAATCTGTGACACTGAAAGTTATATTTGGTTTCGTGCCAGATCAACAGACTGTGACTCGTGTGGTGGGAGTGTCTGAAAATTGTGCCTGCAGCCTGAGCTGAGTTCCTCTATTAATAAGAGTTCTGTTCTAGTAATCTGCTGAGCTGTTCTTGTCCTCATCACCCTGTAGAGTTTCTCTTTATCCTTTTGGGTGACACTGCCAAACTAGTGATGTCTCCAGTGGTAGAAATTAGCCAGTGCTTGTTTGTGGATGCAGCTTTTTCAAGTACTTTAGAAAGTACAAGTGCTCTGTTGTTTTCTTTGGCACTGCTGTTTGATGTCTAACTGAAAATACTGAAAATATGAAGACTGAGCAACATAATGCAGTGAACTTGTTCTATTCGTGTCAGTGTAGATGGGCTTTTAAGGGGCGCTGTTATTCAATAATCCAGGTCATCTCTTTTGTATTATAGTTATTGGTATCAGCAGGTATTTGTTTTTCAAAAAAATGACATATTTAGATTTTACCAATATTTCAAACCGATATTTGGTGTATTTGCTGTGCTTTGGAAGAGCAGAATGCTTAGACGAGCTACTGGGATTAAAATGTCTGCATTTTGTTTATTTTGCCCCATTTGTGAGCCTCTAGAAATAATCCTTTTACTATTAGGTATATTTAATATTTAATAAGTGTTTATGAATCTGCGTTGGTATCGTCATCAGCAGACACACAATATGGTGAAAACCATGTGGACAACCCTTCAAATTATTGAGTTCAAATGTTTCAGCCACACTCATTGCGTACAGGTGTATGTACGCACATAGCCATGCAATCTCCGGGAACAATAGAATGGCAGTAAAATGTGATGCACTGAAGAGCTCAGTGACTTTAAATGTGGCACAGTCACCTTTGCCACAAGTTAGTTCATGATATGTCTGCCCTGCTAACTGTAAATGCTATTATTGTATAATGCAAGTACCTATGAGCCTTACAACAGCTCGCAGAGCTCACAAAATCTCTGAGTGGAGCCACCGAATGCTGAAGCGTGCAGTGTGTAAAAATCACCATTTATCTGTTGCATCATTCACTATAGTTCCAAACCGTCACTGGAAGCAACATCAGCACAAGAACTGTGCATCAGGAGCTTCATGAAATGAGTTTCCATGGCTGAGCAGCTGCACCCAAGCCTAAGATCACTATGCACAATGGCAAGTGTTGAATCACACTTCAGTATCTGGCAGTCTGATAGATGAATCTGGGTTTGGCGGATGTCAGAGAAGGCCATCTGCCAGAATTAATGAAGTTTGGTGGAGGTGGAATGTCGATTGCGAGCCAGGCCTTCTTGTCCAACATCAGTGTCTGACCTCACAAAGGCTCTTTTGATTGAATAGGCACAAATTCCCACAGACACACTCCAAAACCTTGTGGAAAGCCTTCACAGAAGAATTGGGGCAATTCCATTTTAATTCACACGGTTTTGGAATGGGATATCCAGCAAGCTCATATAGGTGTGATGGTCTGGTGTCCACATACTTTTGGCCATATAGTGTATGCACAAAAAAAATTGATTATTGTAATCATTCACAATTCCTATATTATAGCACCTCTACTAATAGTATTAGATTCTGTACTAGCATGAAAAGCATCATTCATTGCTTTGTTTGGATGAAATGCAAATTGCAAAGGTCACTCTGGGCTGAATGGATGATGAGCTTTTAAAACAATGTAGATCAGTCGCCTTGGACAATGAGGTGTAAAAAGATATAGACACCAGCAGCTGCTATATTATACTGGCAGTCATTGATACTTACAAATGTGAAGCAGCATCACAAACACAACTTTTTCACATTAAAATTATTACATGATTGAAGATGACTGTGCTGTTAAGAAACCCTAGAAGGATTAATTTTTTCCTTTAACTCTCCTTGTCTTCAGGTCAGTGGGGTGTTCCTGAGCACCTTCTCCACACAGTTCCGTCCAATCAGCAGCTGAACAGGTTGGCATCTCGTCTTGGTTCAGAGTGGGAGATGGTGCTGTTGGACTTGGGCCTGTCGCCGGGGGAGCTCTACCGGTGCCGTGCTGACCATCCGCTCAGTGTTCAGAGTCAGGTGCTAGCAGGCTTAGTGATGTGGAAGCAATTGCAGGGCCGTGGAGCCACCGTGCAGCGTCTGCTCCAGAGCCTACAGGCTTCAGATCTCCATCCGTCTGCCATTGACCAGGTGTTCATCTGAAGCTGCGGGAGAGAGAGATAGAGAAAGACTACAACCCCTCTGCTGTCTTTCTGCCACCTTATTGCCTCAAACTGTGCCATGTACCTGGACGCAAGTATTCCAGGAGAGATTTATATACATCAGTGCTGTGTTAGGCCACGTTAGCCTTTATGCCTTGCCAGACATTGCAGCTATCTGGACTGCAAGGGCCACCTACTTGATACATAGACACTGATGTAGGATCAGTTGGAATGTATCCATTCCATGTATGATGTTTTATCACAGTTAATTACAGGAATTATGTTTTTTAAAAAAACTTTTTTAATTTAATTGGCTCTTATTATTCTGTCAGTACTTTGCTATATATGATAGAGACTACTTATTTTTTGCATCTTAATTAAAGTAATTTAAGTGTTGTAGACAAATTAAAGAAGCTTTAGTAAGCCTAGAAAGAGATAGGCATGTAGCTGACAATCAGCAGAACCAGTGACTGACATTACCTCACATGAGATGACACGCAGTGTCCAAAAACTTGAAACGATTGTTTTTAGCGATGGAGCATTCACCACCATGAGTGGTCAGCACCTTTCAGCACTGCTCACTATCTTCGTGCCTCTTCATCATCTCTCTATTACTTACAGAACCAGACCACAAAAAGCCATAGTAGGCCGCCTGTGGTCTGGAACTGACACTGAGAAGGGAGTGAATCTAATGTGCAAATTATTTGTGTTCACCGCAGTTAACATTACCAGCCAAGTCACATCGTAACATTTCACTTCCGACCTCAAAAACAGCGAATTTGGGAACAGTTAGTAAGCTGATACCAAATGTGATAAATTAACTAAATGTTGCTGAAAATTTAATTGCACTGAAACTGTACTATTATTAACCAAAGCTGTACTTGTAAGTACAGTAAGTTACAATGTAAAATGTGAAGTTATCCTGAACTTGACATGAATTTGACATCACGTCACTTTCCTATGCACGGCACAGTATAGTTTACTATGTAAAACCAATAACATCACCAAAACAACCGAGCTCTAATATTAGCTATAGTCTGTAGTTTGATCATCTTAAAACACAAAGCGCAGGTTATCCCATTTTTCTTGATTAAAACACTGCAGAACTATTCCAGTGGAACCATAAAGTGAATGTAGCTCACGGTTCTCTATTTCTTGGCTGAAAAGTCTTTATACTGTCTTTGAAATAATGATTTCAAGAAATCACTCTCAATCTTTATTAGGAATATAGAAGTCAGTGTAGTGCTAACATTGCATCTTGTCTATGAGCAAACAGCTAGGGAAGCACTAGCTGATGTTGTTGCCTCAATTAGTAGTGAACTAAAAATCTCATTATTTTGGGAATTTTTTTATAAAAGTCTGCTTTTTTATGTTTTTAGCAAGTTGTTTTTAAGCTCTCCCCTCACAAGTTTCAAATGAGATGTATCTGACACAGCTGCCAATCAGCATCAGAGCTATTTTTTTTTAATGAATACAGCCAGTTAGAGCCCCTGAATTCAGCCCTGTGTATTAAGTCATCTGTAACCAGAATGCCCTTGTTGATTGGTTTATGTCAGTAGATTCTCAATAAAATGATAAAATGCCTTCCTTGGGTTCTTCTGGGTTTTTTCTCTAAAGGCCTATAGTAGTAAGGGTTCAAATAAAATTAAATGCTAAAATGCAGCCTATATTATATATACAGTGCGGTCTGTATGGGGAGACCACACGTGAAAATGCTTCTGTTTTGCTTTCTTTTCTAACATGATGCATCTTTGAAATATTTGCATGAATTTCTAAACTGATGATAATGTGTAAACTCGAGCTCTCATGGACTCAACAAGTTTGCACAAAGCCTTAATGAGTTGATCAGATCTACCCGAGAGTCGTCTGAAAATGTGCTTCAATAAAAGTAATAAAACTAAAGAAAGTTTTACAAATTTACTTAAATTTGAACAGGCGTAGAAATATTGATTATTACTTATGCACTTCTAACTTTAATTTGTTTTACATTTTTCAAAATTCTAAAACTTTCTTGTTTATTTCCAGGTTTAAATGTAAAAAAAAAGATTTTTGATGTGGTCTCAGACTTTTGAACCTGTACAAAAAAATTGTTTCAGTGTCAAACATTGTAAATGTGGTGCTTCACTCTGATTTTTATTTATATTTCAGTGTTTACATATGACTGCTGTGCTGTTTGTGATATGCCACAGGTCACTTCCCAATCTCTCACTCGGGTGTGTGTGCGGTGTGTGTGTGTGGGTATCAGGAAAACAAAACTGAAATGCCACGACTGAAATGTGTGCATGTTGGAATAATAATAATAAGTTCCCTGCCAATTATTATAATAGTGCTCTCTTTGTCCAGTGCTAGCTGTCCTGCAGTTGCTAAGCTAAATTGTTCATTTTGTTAATATGATCACTTTGAGTACAAGGCGTGTGCATGTATATTGTCACCTAATTATGGAGCGTAGTGAGGTGCTGCTGAATAGCTTGTCTATCTGATGATCGAGAGCAGACTGAAGATGTCAGAGGTGATGGAACTGGGAATACAGTGTACTTTATGTGTACGAAAGACATGGTCATATTTTTAGCAAATAAGAGATATATGTATTTAATTGATCTCATTAAACATTAATTTTCCTCTCAGTAAGTTAAGCAAATTGCCAAGTTGAAAAAATTCTGAAATGTTTATTACAGTTGGAAAGGAATAGCATGCAAAGTCGAGTAGGTTGTCCTCAAACTGCATACTTTACACATGAGTTTCCCTACGTATTTTATTAGATTTGGACAGTACAGTGAGAAAGAGGCGTTAAGAGGATTTGTTTGAGACATGTGTGCCTGATCTATTTGGTGAGTGGTCCAGATATGTGAACTGAAGCTTATGAACCGGCCAGGAAAACAGAGCACTTCAGCGTTGTTTTTCTGAATGGCTAAGAGACTTTGACTGTTGTTGTACCAAACATGCACAAACAAAGTGCTATCACAAGCACACATGCCCATACATATGCGCAATCTGCAGCAAGTCCCAGTTCCAAAGAAGACTAGAATGTAACTATGAATGTTTTTCCTTTTTTGCTCTTTGCTTGTCCGTCTTGGAAATCTAGAAGGTATTTTAACCATGCAGTCTTTAGAGCTTTTCTCCGTCTGCTGGGGCTAAACCTGGGAGTCGCACACAAAACCATGTGCAGGCAGTTCAGTTCAGTCAGTCAGGAAAGGGTCACGTGCTGTTGTTTTTATCCAGCAGAGTTCATCTGTGTCTTGCGCCAAAAGCATCCGGCTCTGCCCAGAGAACCTCCTTGTCCATGTCCATGAACGTCCATGTTTAAATCAACATGCAAGCCGGATGCTGGTTTTTGAATTGATTTCAAGAGGAAAGACTTGAACACTTTTTAAGGCTTGCACTGTGCTGTAATTAGGAGTTGTAGGACAGTGGTCACACGCCCAAGGCCGCCTTCCTGCAAGGCTAAGTGTAGCATAGCCTTAAAAGACCCTACTCACCCTCACAGCACCCTGCTGTAAGTGGTGAGGCTTGCCCTTCTGCAGGGGTCATCCTGGAAACTGGGTTACAGTTAAGTGATGTGTAATGCACTGTACAGTGTGGCCTTGTTTCTTTAGAGAGAGGCAGGAAAATGCAAACACAAGATGTTGAATCGGCAACAATTCAGACTAAGTGGGAGGATATTAGAGGATAGAGTATTAGGAGCGTCACTGACCCAGATTAACCCCGCGTCTCCTTGCTGGACCACCAGGCCGCACGCTTGACCTGTTTCTAATATGCCCCCAAACCCCCCCACTTCTAACCCGGCTGGTTAAGCTTAGCATGCTAATCCTTTATTCCCAGTAACCCAACAGAAAAACATCTGTTTTCTGCAGTAGAGGCTGAGGACAAATGAGGGGTCACGCAATCTCAAGCTTTCCTGGTTGTTAAAACAACAGGGTGGGCAGACAGCGCCAAGGTCACCGGAGGCCAAAGGTGAGACCAGACCGGTAGCTAATTGCTTTTTCTTGTCTGCAGGAAGGCAGCTTCGCCTACTCAAAGGCTAATGTTAGCTTAACAATTCTAAGACAACGACCATAATGAAGAAAGACCATATGTAACACTCATAAAGAGAACCATCCAGTGCAGTTAAGTTCAGTTTTAATTCAACATTTATAAAATAGGCATGAGGGAAACATATAATGTGTAATATAGCACAGTATTTCACAAATACAGGGTTGTGTAAGACTATTAGCCAGTGGCGAACTGTGATTACTAGTGCTAGGCCTTCAGTTCAGGTCATAAATGTCAAAATGAGGGAAAAAACCCCTACGTAAATGCTGGTTTCTGCAGGCATCATTATGGTATTTTAATAATATGTTAGTGCTAAGCTAACAGTGGCCATTCTAGATTAAACACACTCATAAAAAACATTCCATGCTTTATCTTGTCTCGGACATATTAATGCCCATTTTACCTTACAGCACTTTTACAGTGACTCCTTCAGAGCTGAGCACAGAGCTGCTGCTTTTTTCCCCTCCTACTGAAGCGTGTTGGTCAGGCAGTGATGTAGCTAGAACATCCAGAAGATGTCGAGTGACGTTTTTCTCACAAAATTGGTCCCATGTGGTTGCTTGATTTCTCGGTCAGTTCCCAATTACGTTAGTGATTAATCTTAGGCCTACAGTTCAGCTCCTGTAATCATAACCAATGGGAGAGCTCACTTGGCTGTGTCTATGTAGATACCAGAGAGAAAAAAATTACTACAGTACTTGCAGTAAATACAACAGGCATCTTGATTATATTAAGAAAATAATACCTAAAATTACAAGCATGTTTTTATTATTATTATTATTATTATTATTATTTCACAGTAATTATAGAAGGCATAGAAAGTCTTGAGGGTTCCTCACTGCTATGAGTGAACAATAACTATGATAAGTAAGAGAAGCAACAATGGAAAACAGAAGATAATAATGAACAGCATCAGAAAAAAAAACAGACTGGTGTTTAGAGCAGTTTAGGAATGTAGAGTTGTAATGTAAATAACAATCACAGGATGTTTTGTGAGTCACAGGATTAGCATATTGTGTGATTAGTGTACTGTATATCCAGCATCAGAGATGTTTGTGTGAGGTAGAAATGACATGACTGATTGTTAGCTTGAGGGCTCAGGGATGAAGACTGTTCCCTCATCTGGTGATCTGGGACTTAATGCCTGGTGGTGATTGAGTAAACAGTGTGTCTTAGGGATGGTATGGCATGATAATTTACTGTCATTATATCAGTTTTTGGTATTACTTCAGTATTATTAAAATATGCTGGAAAGCACGTTAAGGGGGAGGACGAGGCAGGATGCAAGTGTAAGTGCTTGGTTTTGTTAAAAATCCATGACAAAAAGGTATTTACAAAGGTGACAAAACAAAGACAGAACACTACTGAACAAAATACTGAAACGGAAAAAAATACATGAAGAAAACTAGAAAACAAATGAGAGATAACCAAAACAGTGCAAACATAAAGCACACAAGCAGGGGGATAAACACACATAGGACAAACCAGAAAAACCTGGGACTAATGAGAGGACGGGGCTAAAGACAACAGACAGGTGAGACAGATGACAAGAAGGCAGGAATGTGGGAGAAGACAAACACCAGAACAACAAAGGCACATGGAAGAGGAAAACAAAAGGCTAAAACAGAAAGACAAGGACAGGGCAAGACAGGATGTTACAGTACTAATACACATTGAAATTATTACACCATAGGTGTGTAGTTAAACTGATTATCTCGTATGTTTTTATAACACCATAATATAAATTACAATTCACTGAAATATGAAATTATCAACAGCACTACTACTGTACACTGTTCAGATATTTACTATGTAAACAATATCTAGTGCTGTCCTGGTTTATGCTGGGCAGAGAAAATATAATTAATTAATTAATAGAATTATTAAAATTCGAAACAGTATGATTATCACTGAGTTTTATACCACCATGGTTAAAACCTATAACTGCCTCATTCCTAGTCTGTAGCTTAAGTGTCAGAAGTCTCTGATAATACTGCGAGTTTCCTCTTTCTGTTATGAATGTGCCATGTTTCAGAAGAAGGAATCTCAGCCCAACTGGAGGTCTCATGGTTTTATGAATATGGGAATTGACTGAAACAAGTGTTCTGTTTCAACCTCCCAAAGAAGAGACAGGACGTTGATTTAGTCATGCTTTGTTGCTCTTTGTCAAACTAAATGATGTTCCAGTGTCTTCCTAGAAAAGCAAATAATGTAATTCCAATGCCAGCAAAATCAATACAAAAGCAGCAACAAATGCCATTTTCAGTTCAATGTATGATACGCTGCATTTCTGTGGGGAAAATCAAAAACTGAATTTTCACAAACTCACTGTGTCAAAGACTCTGTCCAATTCTTACTCAACTAAAACGGAAGTATGGAGCAAAAAATTGACTTTAGTGAAAGGAAAAAATTGAGAAACATTCAAGTCTATACAGTCAAATGCAAAAGTTAAGGCCTGCGCAAAAAGTTATGTTGCTTTTAATTTTTTTCCCTGATATGTTAAATTCAGCACATAAATAGAAATTGTGCAATAAAATTGCAGAAAAATGGCATATTTAAGGTTGTTCTCTGTAAAATATGTGTAACTTATTTTCACTTACAAAATCAACAGGACACGTCCTTTGGCCAGGGGTGTTCAAACTTGTACAAACGACTGTGTGTACTTGTGTGTATCTTTTTTATAGTACATTTTTGCTCCATAATATGACCTCGAATGTTTGCATACAACTCTTAAAGTAAAAAGTAAATGTTTAAAAAGATAAAATAAACAGTCAGCACAGCCTTCTTGATTGTTTTAGAACATTAAATTAACTTTAATGTTGGGCGTGCGCTCATAACACACTACATAACTCAGACTAATGAATCTGCCTTGTCATAACCCTTTTTAACAAAGTTTTATAAGAGTAACAACAGCAACAGAAAAGGAAAAAAAAAACAGAATACAAGAAAAATCTCCTGGCCTTTGAGATTTTTAACAAGGACTTCAAAGATCTAATTAATCCAATCCAGTGCTCCTTGGGATAAATAATATCGCCATATCGTCTATTAAAAGTCTGTTTGGAGATACAAGGTTTTGTTCCAGTCTTGGGATCATAACCTTGTAAGTTTCTAAGGTCTGAATACTTAATCGTTTTTCTCAGTATGTATATTAATTTTTTTCTGTGAGACCACAGTTTGAACTAATTTGCTGGAATGGTCCATATGTACATGAAAAAATGTATTGGCTTTGGAACGTTTTCAAAATCGTTGTTCATTTTTCTCAGTCAAAAATAGCTCAGAACCCAGGTTCTTCATTTGGGCATGAATGATGCACGACCTCAGAGGTTGATGTATGTCTCTGGTGACGAGCCCTGCCAGATCTTTGCTTCATCACTATCATGCCCTATTCCTCCAGCTGAGCTGTTGACTCAAACAACCAAATAGTGTAGCTGAGTGGACCCATCTCTCATTTCAAAAGCCTATTAAAGTAATCCTTGTTTTCGCTATTCAGGATTTATGTATACGGGTTCAAGTAGCTACAGGTGCAAGATGATAAACAAATTTGAATGTGGAAATGATGAGCACTGTGGAAATCGGCTGTCTAAACAATGCTGCTGAGAGTATTATTCCCACACCATCACGTTCGTAGATGCAGATTCTTCGGTATGACGCTCCATTTCCTGTTGTTCCTGTGCTGTGGTTGTTTTTTTTTCACAGAAATGAGCGGGTGGGGTCTCTGCATCTCAGAGCTCATCTTCTCCGTCTGGGTGTGTGTTTGTGAGCGAGTGAGTGCGAGAGAGAGAGAAAGTGCTATAATGTTGGGTGTGGTGCAAGTGTGGCCACTTTAGGTTATGTGGGCAAGGGTGTGTAAACCATAGCAGCTGTGAGCCCTGTTCTACAACACCTCTAGTTGTGGTGTGTGTGTGTGTGTGTGTGTGTGTCTGTGTGTGTGTGTGTGTGTGTGTGTGTGTGTGGTGCTGTTGGCCCTCAGATAATATCACTGAGAAGTGTCTTTCCACATCCTGTAGTTTTATCCTGTCTCTCCTTTTGTTCCTGCAGAAAGCCCTACAATTATGGCACTTGCGTGTTAGAGAGTGTTTTGATAAATCTTACTTAATAACAATGCAAAGTCTTAAATGGTTTTACCCATAATTGCATGCTTTATCCCAGACGGTGGCTCTTGTAAAAAATGCTGCAGACACTGGAGCCCGTATGACTGCGTGGATGAACTGTGGTTACTACAGACTAGGGCTGAACAATCTATCACTTGTTACTCAGTATCGCAAAACTATCGCATTTGCTTTACTGGTATTGTAAAAGGCTGCAATATGCAAATAAGTCTTTTAACAGATCACAATTTTACTGTGCAAAGAAAATTCTGGAAAATCTCAGAGGATCTGTTTTGATGAATGGAGTACACTCTATGGCCAATGGTATATGGACACCCCTTCAGATTATTGATTTCAGGATTTTCATGTGAAATCACATAAGCACATGGCACATGCAGTCTCCATTGGCAGGCGAATGGGTTGTATTGAAGAGCTCAGTGACTTTAAATGTGGCACTGTCATAGGATGCCACCTTTGCCAGTCAGTCAGTCTGTGAAATTTCCACCCTGCTAGATCTTTTTTAATTAAAATCCTGAAGATTAAACAGTTTTGGATTATCTATAGGAGACCACACTCACAGCTCCATGTTAAAACTATTAACAGGCAAGCTTATGCTGACTTTAAGGTAAGCAAAGCTTTATCTGGGGTACTATTTGTTAAAAAGCATTTTAACATGATGTCCAACATTACAAAAATAGTAAATCACACTGATTCATTCATGACATTCTATCTGATTTATTCATGACATAGTAGTAGATACAGTGTGTCAGAATTAAGAAATCAACAGAATTATTACTCATATCCACTGAGAATGCAGATAACTGCTCTCCACTTGGAAAAAAACTTCACTTGCATTCTGCAGAAATGCCAACACTATCATAATGAGAGTCCCATGTAATTGTAATGTTAAATGTACGTTTATTTAATTCAGGTGAACGCTAAAATGTTTAAAAACATCATATAACATTAACATACATTAAAAGATAAGAACATTTTGCTTAGTCCTGAAAAATGATCATTTTGCAAATATATATAGTTCTGTTAGGACAATAACATTTTGTTTAATCTTCTTGGTATATAACGAAGAAAACGCCTTTTTTGATGTTAGATTTACTCTCATCTCTTTCCTATTTTGTTTAACGGTAACATAGTAGACCCACTTGTAAAATAGATTTATGTTGATTATTTAGCTTTACTGTGGTCCTTCTTCCCCAAAACTCTCTAATCACTAACTGTCTAATTATAATATTGATTATTCGTCAACCAACCAGAGAATGATTTTCAGTTTTTTTCTGCTTTTAAAAGAAATCATCTCAATATCAAAAATCAGAAATGCACATAACAGCTGCAGCAACAAGCAAGCATAGCTTAAATTGTAGTTCTGCAAACTGCAAATGGACACACTGTGCTTTTCAGTGTATACCATTACAGTTGTATGTCTGTGTGCACTGGTGGGCTTGGTTTTGCAAAGCTTGATATTAGTGCATATCTTTGGGAGCTATTTTTAAACCAGCGGAAAAGGCGGGTGCAGAGGGAATACAGAGAAGATTTAACAGGCTCAGCAGAAACATTGCATAATGCTGCCCACATATCTTCTTACAGCTCCATACATACATACATACATACATACATATCTATGTAGTCCCACTTACTAATGTGTGTGAATTTCTTTCTCTCTCCCATCATTTCACTGCCCTGGAGAAAATGTTCCAAAATATCATTTAGATGACATGAAATAAATGCAAATGAATTCCCTCTCCGCTCCTGAAACCCTTTTCTGCTTACCAGCCGCAAAGAGAGAGCTTCACAGAACAACGGCGCTCTTCCCAGTAAAGCCCACTGCAGCACTGATAACACACACACACACACCACATCTCCTTTCACGCTTTGAGGAGATGAGAGATGTGAGGAATTTCTCTGGGATTACCTACAGTTCAGCGGACTTCCCAGAATTCCACACACTCGGAAAAGGACTTCCAGGAAGTGGTGATTAGGGCGAACTGGCAGAAAGCCAGACGAGTGGGATCACCCGTTAAAAACCTCTTTCTCTCTCTCTCTCTCTCTCTCTCTTTCTTTCTCTGTTTCTCTGTCATTTTCTGTTCCTCCCCCTCTCTTACTGTCTTGCTCTCTCTTTCTTTCTGTTGCTTTTCTTTCTCTCTCTCTCTCTCTCTTTCTGTTGCTTCTTTCTTTCTTTCTTTCTTTCTCTCTCTCTCTCTCTCTCTCTCTCTCTCTCTCTCTCTCTCTCTCTCTCTCTCTCTCTCTCTCTTTCTGTTGCTTCTTTCTCTCTCTCTCTCTCTTTTGTTCTCTCCCTCTTTGTCTCTTTCTCTGTCTCTCACTCTGTCTTATTTCTCCCCCTCACTCTTTCTCTCTCTCTTTCTTTGTGTCTCTCTCTTTCCTCTTTTTTTGCCGCCCCCCGATTCCTCCACCCAGTTATTTATTCAGCCACAGTAAATAATACATGTTACACAGACACACTTTGGAGCCAATTAGTAACACTTACCCACATCAGCACTGGCCAACAGCCAGATACAGAGTTTAGAAAACACATTTTATGTCAAGGAAATGGAACCAGACAGGTAATCTCTCTCTTACCTCCCTCCCTCCCTCCCTCTCTCACTCCCTCCCTCTCTCACTCACTTTCTTTCTCCCACTGCACCCCCAACTCTCACTACCTCATTCACTCTCTCTGTCTCTCTCTGTCTCTTGTCTCTGTTTCCCCCATCTTTCTTTGTTTCTTCCCCTCTCTTTCTCTACCCGTCTCTCTCTCTTCTCTCTCTCTCTCTCTCTCTCTCTCTCTGTCTCTCTCTCCCTCTCTCTCTCTCACTCTCTCTCTCTCTCTCTCTCTCTCTCTCTCTCTCTCTCTCTCTCTCTCTCTCTCTCAGGTTTCAGTGGTAGAATGTAAAAAATCCACCTGCCCTTCAGCTAGGAGTGTTAAAGAGGTGTGGTATCATTTGAGGATGAAGTGTGTGATTTTTAAACACCTCTGAGAAAGGAGAAAGATTGAAACACATATTTCCACCACGCAATTCTACAACATCTAGAAATTTCAAAAATGAAAACTTTGTATATAGTATTTTATACATTGTTTCACATTATTTGACCACAGCAGCTGTCCTGCACATGGTGTAAAAATTATAATAATGATAAATGGACTGACAGAAATTGTCGAGAAATATTTGGAATAAAATCTTATTGCATTAACTTGCATTAAAACTTAAGAATGTTTCTGCCGTCTCCTGTAAAGGTACTGTTTAGAGACAAATGGTTTTGTTTTGTTAGAAAATGTCTCTGAAAAAAAAAAAGTTATTTGAAGTTCAGTTACTTATTCTCATTTCTTTCTTCTGTAGTTTGATTACTAATTGGCATATTTGGAAAACAAACTTCTCCAACTTTTGTTTAATTTTCACTGTTATTCTGACCTGAAGAAATAAACTGCTGTCCACCTCTGTTACTTCCACACATGAGATGTAATTAGTCATAATTAGGCAAAGAGGTTTGTTTAGCTCTTTAATGAAGTTTCTGAAGTGATGACTTCAGGCAGAGACAGACAGAGGCAGAAAAATAGAGCAAGGAAGAAAAAAATAGTTTGTACATGTGATACTGAATGCAGTATATCTATTACAGTGACTCTGCCAATTACACACTCACGCACATGTTCTCACACAGCCGCAGGATACATAGCTTAATACATGACCTGTAACACATCAAAGAATCACCCTCCCTCAGCTCAGAGCCCAGCAGTGTAGTGTGGCATTTCTGCATTTCCAGTTCTTCATGGCTTTCTTATTTTATCTTCTTCCGATCCATTCAGATAAACCTTACACCCAGACAGAAGCTCAGGCCTTTGAGATTTCTGACTGAAAGGGGCTGAGTGACTGACCATCATTCTCAGAAAACTTGATGGTCCATCAAGGGGAGATTACGTGCAATAACTGAGTTTATTGAAAGCAGATGTCCTTTTCCTACAAGTCACGGCAGGGTTATATTCTCCGAGGTTTAAACTGAGCCCGCTGCGCCTGCTGTGACATAGAGGACCTGGGGTGTGTGTATGTCTTCATTTGTTTTTGTAGATTTTCAGGAGAAAAATCTCCAGACTTTGTAGAAAACAAGAAATGAAATTCTAACCTACAATGTCAGGACCAACAGATTATATATATATATATATATATATGTATATATATTATATATATATATATATATGTGTGTGTGTGTGTGTGTGTATGATTCACTCACACCAGCACAACACCAGTCAGTGTCACTGCAGTGCTCAGAAGATCCACCACCCAAATAATACCTGCTCTAGAGTGTAGAAACAAAGAGGTAATTTTAATGAAGTTAGTTAAGTAGTATAGGTAATACATTAATAATGAATTTATTATACACTAATATACTTATTTATTATTTACTTCTATATGTACTGCATACATCCGTTTACCATATTTTTGGTGTTGGCATTAAATCTGCTGACGAACGCATACTGACTTATTTAGGACTTGGGACTTGACTTGAGACATGCCTTTACTGAGACTGCCTTTCCAAACAATTGACTCAAACAGTAAGTAAACCGTCTCAAACCCTTTACACAATGCAGTTATACAAATGATCACAATTGTCTGTAGAAAACGAGGCTAGTTTTTCCTGTGCTGACTTTTCTAGCATGCACCAGACATTTTCTCCTTTAAAAGCCTAGAAAAGCCACTCTTCCCCTTTGACCTGTGATCATCTAAAAATACCAGAAACGAAGGCAGGTATATGTTTTGCTATCCTATTGCATTCATAATTGTATTGGCATGCAGTTTCAGCACATTGCAAAAATCTTCAGTCTTCAAAGATTTAGATGTCTGTTCCTCATTCATAATGTTAAAATCTCTTTTATCATTATGTGGAGATAAGGTTCTGCTCTGACGACAACAATGTAATATATATGGGACATGTTCTTATTATACACACGAATACACATATGTACATACACTTACATACTGTTGCTGTCATTTTTATTTTTGTTTTATTTTATTTTTTCATTAAAATATATTTTCCTACATTATCTAAACACAGCAGCTGTCTGTTACATTGTGTGAAAATTTCATGATCAATGAAGCAATAGAAATGCTCCATTTGAAATAAAATGTAGTCATTTCAACCTACAATAAAAGAAAAGAACGTTTTTGCCTTCTCTTGCAAAGTTACCATTTAGGAGATACTTGTTAATATTTGGAAAGCAAAATATATTCAAGACATATTCTTATTACATATAAGTAAGTACTTATATTACATATGGGACGTATTATTATATATACACTTACGTAATCCTTTTTTATTTGTTCATATGGGTAGGTCCTAACAGTGTATAATAACAAGTGTGTGTCGTGTGTGTGTGCGTGCTGAGAAGGAGCAGTTCTGTGAAGGGTGCCCTGCCCGAGTTCTCTGAATTACTTGGCATGCAGTGCCAGCTGATGCTTGCTGACGGCAGCCTCTCGGTCTTTTTCTGGATGGACTTTAAAGCTACAGAGAGAGCCAGCACTGAGGCTTCCCCCTGCTCTGCTCCACTGCCCTCCCCAAGAGCCCAGCCATCACTCTCCCTCCCATCGTCATGATGTAACCTGACGAAATGCAATGACGGGCAACTGACTGAGCTTATTCAGCATGGTTAATGTAGGCCAATACAGTGCCTCCCACTGCAAGCCCTGTAATGTGCACTAACGTCTGGGGCACAAAAGCACTCAGATGAACTGCTGTCTGAGGTCAGCAGGGTGAGGACTGTTTCAGCGTACGCAGAAGCAGACCTGCCTACTGGAAAGCATGCAGCCTTCCTGGAATGCGAGAGTGAGTGGATAATTTGCTATTGATCTTTCCACAACTGGAGATCCGAAGAATGTGGCCCTGCTGGTTACCATGGCGATGGAAATGTGCTTTCATTCTTGTCACTTTTTTTGCGGCCTCTCTCTCTCTCTCTCTCTCTCTCTCTCTCTCTCTGTCTTGTGAAGTGTTTGAGAGCACTTGTGTGTTTGTGCAATTACACATCACTTTGCGCTGAGACAGTCAGACTAGGCTCAGTATTATTTCATTAGTTGAATGGCATTGGTTCATGGCATTTTTAGATTCCATGGCTTTCAGTCTAGCTAAGAGGGCAATATATCCCATATCTGCAACCTGTACTAACATTATCATAACTGAACTGGAATGATATCATGGAAATGAGAATGTGCTTTGAAATTAAATGTGTAATTAAGTGAGAAATAAACTGGTTGTTCACATGATCCAAACAATTGATTTAAACAGTAAATAAATCGGCTGCGTCGTTTCAAACCCTTTACATAATGCAGTTATGCAACCAATCACAGTTTTCTGTAGAAAATGAGCCTACGTTTACTTTTTCCTTTGCTGATTTTTTCTAGCACGCACCAGACATTTTTTCTTTTAAAAGCGTGGTAAATCCACGTCCCCTTTGACGTATGGCCATCTAAAAATACCAGAAGTTTAACACCTGACTATTACATTTTTATTTCTAGTGCCCTGCAGTTTCAGCATTGGGCGAAAGTGCTCAGTCTTCACAGATTTAGATCTGATTCTGCTCCTCATCCACGATGCTAAAATCTTTCTGTAGACCACTGTGTCAAACTAAACAGTTAAAAGAACTGATAATTATCCGATCAGTTGAATTTGAGGCAACAGATCAGGGAAACACTACTAACAGGCATTACATACGAGTCTCAGCGACACCAGTGAAGACAAGTGGGAATCATATGAAAATATAGTTTTCCACTAACATTCACAAACTGAAGCCCAATTTAGACAAACCAGGTCTGCTAGTGCTACTGATCAGCTTCTACTACTGCTTTTAACGGCCACGCTGTTGTTGAAAAGATCTGTGAGTTTAGAGCGCCCCCTGCTGACTATTTTTTATAACTTTATTTTTTTGTGGACTCCATTATTATTTAACAAGTCAAAACAAACATGGTTAAAATCATGGTACATATGCCAAGTATGGACAAACTAATGTATCAAAGAGGAGTATTGGCTGCCAGCTGAAAATCCTTGTTGCTAAGATCCTTGTTTAAAACTACAGCCTCAAAAATGACCACAATATTGAATCAGAGCCTCTCTGATGCCGTCTAAACTAAAACTATATATTATGAGCTTCAAAGGCAGGAATTATTGGCAAGGTTGCAGTTCAGAATACCTTGTGTCTATGGCCAATACATAGAGCTGAAGTGGTATAACCTGATGTAAGAAGAACAATTTCAGGCCCCGCTGAGTAGTGGGAAGATGTGGTCTGATTACTGATCTTTCATTCTTCTTAATTCCAGTTATTTTGGAAAAAATATTATATCAGGAGAAAATGAAAGGATTCATTCAATCTGCTGTTTCTGTTCCCAGCTGATAAATATGCTGGTTAATCCATAATGTTGTGTGTTGCCATTTCATATTCTATGTCTAGAGTATGTGTAGTGAATTCTCAGTGTAGTCACCTAACAACTATGAAATTTGATGCTGTTTTACATGAAAAATCATTGCTGTCCAAATAATTGGTCTCCTCAGTTCCCAAACACTTACAGAGTGCTGTTAAAAGAAAGGCGATGCAGCACAGTGGTAAACATGACCCCGACCCAACGTGTTGCTGGCATCAAATTCACAATGGGCATTTATTTTTCAAACAACAATAAAATTTCTCAATGATGCCAGGAGGCAGATCCAAAGCTGGCGCTGCTGTATAGTGGTCTGTTGAGCAATCCTTAAGCTTCTGATTACTTCTTTTCATTATCTAATATTTTGTTAGGTGATCTTGTTATTTTATTGGTCTCCTGTACACTGTGAAGGCCAATGCTTAAATAATGAAGATGTTATTTCAAGTTACACACCAGATTATCCTGAGCAAAATGTGCCTGCAGACAAACAAGGTGGTCAAAATATTTTCCAGTACAGTTTAGTGCTGGAGATCATATTTGATTTATGTATTTGCCTCCAATATATTTTTGTTACAGAAATGTACAGTTTTACATTGTAGTCTATTATTTATCTCTTGATGTTTGCAGTCATAGTCCATGCTGTTTGGATAAAGTGAGATTAGGCACATTCCTGCAGAATTGCTATATATATATATATATATATATATATGTATATATATGTGTGTGTGTGTGTGTGTGTGTTCTTTTTTCATTTAATGTAACCACTAGGGTGACCTAAAATTTGCCAATAGTCATGACAAATAAAACAAAACAAACAAACAAAAAAAAAAACAAAAAGGAAAATTATGATTTTTTGTATTAACCTCTTTCTGTCATTGTATTATTGCATTTTTGTGAATGACCTGTCCAGGGTGTATCCTGCCTTCCGCCCAGTGACTGCTGTGATATGCTCCAGCTAGCCCATGACCCAGAAGGATAAGCAAAAAATGTTGAGCCAGAAGGCTTTGAAAATGTGTGTGTGTGTGTGTGTGTGTGTAGGTGTGTGTGTGTGTGTGTGTGTGTGTGTGTGTGTGTGTAGGTGTGTGTGTGTGTGTGTGTGTGTGTGTGTGTGAGAGAGAGTTGTCTGAACTCTATCCTCCAGCAGAGGGCAGTGAATATATGTCTATGTTTTGGTCAGAGTTTCTTAGTACAAAGAAGGAAATATAGTAATTTAGACTGCTAAAGGCTACCACACACAGGAGGAAAACCACTGCTTCATGCTGGGCCGCCACAGGTTCTCTAGCGTTGGACAGCAGAGAGTACCTAGTACAGCTACAGCACATAGGAAGTGTCAGAGAAAAAGCTCCCATAAACTACAAATCGTAGTTTCCATCGTGGATCTGAACATTGATCTGGTGGACACCTACAAATATCTGGGTGTCCTGCTTGACAACAAACTGGACTGGAGTGTCAACACAGAGGCTGTGTACAGGAAGGGGATGAGCAGTCTCTACTTTCTGAGAAGGCTCAGATCCTTTAATGTGTGCACCAAGATGTTGGCAATCTTCTACCAGTCTGTTGATGCAGGTGCTGTCTTCTTCGCAGCAGTCTGCTGGGGAGGCAGCATCAGAGGGGCAGATGCAAATAAGCTCAACAGACTGATCAAGAAGGCTGGCTCTGTCTTGGGATGCTCACTGGATAGTTCTGAGGGGTGGTTGAAAAGAGGTCTCTTAATAAACTCACCGCTATCTGGAACAATACATCACACCCCCTCCATGACCACCTTCAGCAACAGACTCTTTCAGCTTCGCTATAGTAAGGAACAGTACAGGAGGTCATTTGTACCAACAGATCATTTGTACAACACCTTGTCACTGTGCCGGGACGTTACTGTATGCTGAGCCACTGACAGAACAGTCTCACTGGGCACCAACTGGACATTACTACATCTCTCCACTCATCTTACTATGCACTGCCACTTTGATTATACATTTATACGTATTCCATATTGCACTGCCACTTTGTTTATTTGTCCACAGATATTGCACTTTGCACTGTCACTTTGTTTATGCATCGTTATGCACTTGTTCATGCATTGTTTACAGTACATAGTAACTTGTTCATTCACTGGATGGGACCACTGCACCACTGCATCATCAACCGCATAGTATTTATGCAATTTACTTGTTACTTTTGTACTGCATATTATTTATTGTTTTTAGTATATCTGGGATTCATGAGGTGATCTATCTATCTATCTATCTATCTATCTATCTATCTATCTATCTATCTATCTATCTATCTATCTATCTATCTATCTAATTGTCCTCACACAATATGCTGACTGTCGGTTGTTGGACACCGTCAGGCCTTTGGTAAGCGCTGTCCAACTGTTGGCAATTTGAGCATGTTAAATCAGTGCTAGCAGTTGGCAATGAAAGAGAGTCCTCTCATTGGCTGTTCAGCAATGTTGTAAACTTATGTAATTCGCTCTGGATAAGACGTCCGCTAAATACAGTAAATTTAAACGCAAATGTTCAGCCTAGCGAGAAGAGAAACAAAAGTTAGCAATGCAAGCAAACAACAGCTGAGGGCACTGATTTTTCAACACCAGTGCAACTAGTACAGTTTTATCAGTAGGGATGACATTTTCTCTATTCAAATGTCCAGATGGTTAAATGATT
The DNA here is from genome assembly GCF_904425465.1 of Colossoma macropomum. Classification (NCBI taxonomy): domain Eukaryota; kingdom Metazoa; phylum Chordata; class Actinopteri; order Characiformes; family Serrasalmidae; genus Colossoma; species Colossoma macropomum. The sequence continues at coordinate 27,411,120 of NW_023494792.1, read as the reverse complement.
AGCAGGAGATCCACCAACCAGTTCTGATGCCGCGTGTTCAGCTCTTCACAACCCCGTGGCTTTTCCCCAGTGGTGAATGAAGGCTATAATGCCAGGAAGCCTCACTTGTTCCATCTCCAAGCCCAGTGTTTCCTTCATGAGGTCGAGCTCAGCACCAGCCACTAAAAGGAAGCCTAAGTGAAAAAGGCACACCTTCTGCATAGGTGCAAGCCAGACATTGTGCACTCAGCTCAGGCCCATACCATGACTGGGAGAGGGACTTCAGCTGAAAGGTCATCACTTAACCCTTGGCAGTTATGCTGCTCTTTTGGAATAGCCTGACGAGCCAGTGTCAATGAGGGCAGTGAGCTGTACCTCGTCTGTGCTGCACTCAACCCAATATCCGCGGCGCCAGCCGATTTTCCTGGCTGGTTTCCCTGCCAGCTCCAGTTTGCGGCATTGCCTGGCGCAGTGTACCTCCTTCTTGCACCACCAGCACACCCGTATTGTGACATTACTGTTCATTCTTTAAGTGTATTTTTTGTAATGTTTTTGGCTTTTTTAATGGGTTTATATCACAATGTAAAGGATCCTGATGATTTAACAGGTTACCAGTGGCTGAAACTTAATGCATTTGATGGTTTCCTAATGGGATCTAAATGTATTCCACAGGAAACTAGTGGTCTCTATTGGAAACCGTTACGGCAATACCCCTTAGAAAGCATGGTTTCTAATGGCTCTTTTTCAGCAAAAAAAAAAAAACCACTGAGTTTTGGGGAATTGTTGTTGGTATATTAAATAATTTCATACTACTTTGGTTCATTGGTCACTCAAGAAATGCACTCTTGACTGGTTGGATATCGGGGACCCTCTTTATTGGAACTTTTCTTTTTATTACAGAGCCTGGCATGAGAGTAAGTTTGCATATGGATGGTGGGGACAAGTCCCTACCAATATTTTAGGAGGACAAAACTGTTCTTACCAATATTTGAGCAAACTTGTTCACATTATCTTTGGTTTGAAGTCATATTAGATAATTCTGATGTGCCCTCACAGAGGCTGCATCTTCAAGATGACCAATTTAGGCATGCTAGCATTTGACTGGCCAAAGGGGAGGGGGCTATCTGAAAGCTCATGACGAGCAAATGTCCTACTTACTGCCAAACACTAAGCAGACTAGAGCTGATCAGTGAGCTGACAACAGTAACTCATCTGTAAGTTACCTCAAACATGGATGAAAATGTATGCTTTCAGATGACCTTCCTCTATTGCTATCACACATAAGGTAATTTTGTCAGTGTCACGTTTTGTACTTTGTGGATATCATACCAAAAACAGAAGGGACATCACCAGCTTTTTCCCCATCCAGAGCGTAAGTAATAGGTAGTAAACTAACCAGCCAGTAGATGTTTATTTAAAATGTAAACCTGCTAGCTAGACGTCACCAGTCTATCCACTGTGAACATAGTTAATGTAACTTAGTTAACCATGTTAGCCAGCATAAACCAGTAACCTAACCTGGCATCTGTCATCTGTAAGCTAGTCAGGCTGTGAGCAGAAGTAAACATAAAATGGGTGGATATATTCAAAATTTCAGTCTAGAAATCCCCTTTAATTGTTACCATCAATGAATTAGTTTGTATGGACAACAGGAAAGACAGCAGCAGGCAAGAGAAATAAGATGATAACGTAACAGGTAAACTTTCAGGGTTTCAGGTGAGGTCCTACGTTTGGATTTGTAGAGAAGCATCAGCATTAGTCTTAGGATGTTCAGCAAAAATAACATTTGAAAATCAACACAGTTGATCATGAGTTTATTTTGACATCAGAACAAGTTGGTTTCATAAGGTTTCATACTATTCATTCAATATTTAAGACTGCCCACAAAAATAAAATGGGACCCAAGGTTTAATCATATGTTTGTATGTATCTTATTCATCAATGCATCGTTTTATTACATATATGAAAATTCAGAAATCAATTGAAGATGCCGTAGGGCAGGTTAAGGGAGAAACAGCTGGACCTTCAATGCTTCAGGTTAGGTCTCAAAATGATACTGGACATTAAACATATGCTGTGAGTATTATTGGTTTTGCAATGTATACAGTCCCGGTGGGTGTGTCAGGGGACGGGTGTCGTGTCTTTACCAATACTGAGACTAAACCTACGCCCTTGGAGCCTGGGGAAGCTGCTAAAAATGACAGCTGACAGAATGCGGAGAGAATTTAGCCAGCGTTACAAGAAGTGCTCTAACTTTACATATAAACATACATACATACATACATATAAACATACACACATACATAAATCAATAAATAAGCAAGCAAGCAGTCACTGACGCCGCCTTTAGGACGCGTCATCACATGGGTCTCAAAGGGAAATACGAACTTTTCTGAGGTCCACTTCCACTTTATGCTGAGACCCTCGTTCTGAACAGATGTAACTCCAGCAACAATAAAGTTTATTCAGGATGAGGACTGTTTATCTGAGAATGCTGCTCTTATTCCAAAGCGCTGTTTCCTCCTTAACGGAGTTCAGCGTTAAAGGAGAGATCAGGAACTTTGCTGTTGGAAACGGGAAAGTGTTCGTCGTCACCGACTCTCAGCTCCTCCAGATGAGGCTCGATCTAGTAGAGGAGAAACACAAGGACATATCTAACCACACACATCACCAAGTTAATATTTTACTGCCTTTCGACGCGAATAAGACCCTGATAACCTGCGGAACCTCTGACTGTGGATACTGTGAACTCCTGGACATCAATGACATCAGCAGAAGTCTCTACAGGGAGGATGTTACAGTCGGACCATCTGTTAATAAATCATCTGTTTCCTTTATTGTAGATTTTGATGAAGGAAACGGAACTTATATGTTGGTTGCCAGAGAGAAGGTTCCTGATCATTGTGACTCTGTTGGTGGAGTGTCTCTGCGGAACACTCTGGACTCTCAGATAGGAGGAATTTTCTCTAAAGCAGCCTCTTCAAACGAAGCCAGCATTTCTCCACAGAGTGATGCTGAGTGGATCGACGGCTTCCAATCATCTCCTCCCTCTCACTCGTACCTGCTGATGAACGTTAAGTCTGGAACAGGTCCAGCTGTGGTGGTCTTAAGGATGAAGAACAGCCGCAGTAAAACAGAAATGACCAGATCTCTACAAGGTGCAGTGCTACAGTGCTGTGATGATAAAGACCGTAAAAAGCTCTTATCCTCCTCTGCAGTTCTCTCCTCTGGATCTCCTCTTCTCTGGGCGGGAATATTCACTGCGCAAGAAGCGCACGACCCCCAGAACACTGCTTTGGCCATTTACGACCTCAGTCAGATCAGAGACCGAGTACCTTCATATTTCAGCTGTAAACCACAGTGCACAGCTCAGGTGAGAAACTACTAGAGATCTCTAAATTCAATAGTAATTATGATTCATAATATTTTAACCATTTCTTACATGAATCATGAGAGGATGTTTTAAAAAGTTTCAGTTGTCTTACACAAAATGTACTTAACATCAAGAGCAAACAAATAAAAATCTCTGTGGGGGTCCTATTTGGGTATATCTACACTGGGGACACCTATTTCTGATCTGATCTCTTCTAAATATTTATTATAACGAGTAACTACACAATTCATTTTCATTTTTCTTTCAATGTAAACATGTTACCATAATGCAACACTGTAAACATTTGATTTCTTGAAATTCAAATAGTCATTTAACACCAAAATGAACTGAATTTTTTTAACTAAAGTGAGCACTCTAATAAAATATACTGTATGTTGATATACAGTACACTGCTACATAACAGACCTGACTGCAGTGGGCTTCTGGTCAGTAACACGTTAAATTCTAAATATGTTAGATTTCTGTCCTATATGAAAAAAAAACTAACCACACAATTGTGAACCATATTGTAGCATCCACATAAAAGAATATGCAGTGAACATCAGGCATATGAGCAAACATTCTTTTATAATTTTGAGCAGGCACTTCAACAGGCAGCACAGGGAGGGGGTAACGCTGGAGGACATGAGGAGGGTAAACTGTTCAAATACTCTGTAACTCACCCTCCTTGGTCACAGTTACTCTAATTAACTTCCATAAACAACAACAACAACAATAACAGCAGCAGCAGCACTTTTTAACCCGAGCTTGACGCCTCCCGAGAGCCGCTTTGCAAGTTCCTCACAGCAGCGCGGCCTGTGGCAGATAATACTTCTGAAAGAGTAACAATTCATTTTCTCAGTCCTGTGCAGTAATGTGTGTACATTTTCATAACCTAGTGTCTTAAAACAGAACAATCAAATAAAAGGTCTGGAGACAAGACGGGGTGTGTGGAGTCAATACAACTTAAAAAATACAATTGCAAAGAACTGTGGTACAGTTATGTTCCCTGACTAAAGGTACTGAAGAGGTACCATTGAGTGTTCCACCAAAATGACCCTCAGCATCTATAGATCAGTAACTGTCATCTCTTTCCCTCAACATGTTTCTGGTCTCTGCAGAAAGGAGATCATGCTCTGAGTCCTCGTGCTGTGGTGCTCAAACACAGTTCAATGTCATCTGTAGCAGCAGAAAAGAGAGGATCCTGGATTGAGCTCTACATCGGAACTGCAAATGGACAACTGATGAAGGTCTGACTTTCTGTCCATCTTCTAATACATAACAGAATATGATCTATATCTGTCTCTCTCTCTCTCTCTCTCTCTCTCTCTCTCTCTCTCTCTCTCTCTCTCTCTACTATTACTATTCTTTTTCATCATGATTTCTTAATCTTTATGTGTTTCCAGATTGTGCTGGACAAGGCTTTGAATTCTGGCTGTGTGACGGTGCTGTACAAATCTACTGATGACAGGATGGTGTTTCCCAGAATGCACTTTGACCCAGTGGATCATAAGTACATCTACATAGCTTTGAGAAATCAAGTGAGTGTTAGAGCCAAACACCCATTAGCATCATTAAAGATATCTTTCATAAACAGGTGGCATTTTAAACAAGTGACACTGGCCTTAATAATTATGCTTGCAGAACTTTCTGAACTGACATTTCAGATTATTGAGAGGCAGTGCTCTAAATGAGAGCTTTGTTACTGCAGAAATTTCAGGAAACACATGTACCTCAATGTTTTAAAACTAATACCATAGATATTTTATTGTGAGATTAAATTGGTTGTAAATGTCTGTGTTGTAGATCAGGCGGGTAGCAGTGACTCAGTGTGGTCTGTACAGCACTTTGAGAGACTGCAGAGCTTCTCAGGATCCGTCCTGTGGCTGGTGTCTGACTACAAACGAGTAGGTTTCTCACTCATTCATACACATCTCTTACATTCAAAAGTTCAGTACTTATTTTTATTAATCATTTTTGTCTCACGTGTAATGATGCATTACATGGCAGGTGTTTCTACAGTCAAATAAATAAACTGCTGCATGAACTCAACTTACGCCACACATTTCCTTTAAGTCAAATAGAGTAGAGTTGGAATACTCAGACTTTGCTACCTCAATGTAAAGATCAGTTGTTGATGGAACAAAACTGACAATTTCAGTTATTTGAATTTCATTTGAATGGATTTCTCTTTGGATCAAAATAAACAGGTTCATGAATGTTTATCCATTGGATAAACATTCATGGATAATGTGCAAAAGCTACCCTATATACCCTGCACATTATTATTTACAAGTCTATTTTGGGACCATAGTTCTACTTAAAGGTTAGTGATATAAATTTTCATCTATCTTTTGTTTCCTGGGACATTTCACGCCCATCTCCTCTTATCTCCTCTTGTCCTACCTCTGTTCAGTGGGGATTCTATTAAAATAAAATAAAATAAAATCGAACAAAATAAAATTGACTCACTCTTGAAATTTTTGAAGGTTTTAAACACTAACTTAAAGCAGAAGCCTCCCAGAACACCAGCAAAGTTCTCAGAGTTCTCTCTCCTCCTGCAGTCACGCAATCTCTGCTCCATAAGCTGAAAGGCATGGTTCAAACTAGCAAACTCTCATTGTAAACCTGCTACAGCCAACAGAGGAAATTAGAAAATTGCCACAAGGAAAAAAAGTTCAATTATATTTTCATATACCAGCTGAAAATGAAGACAGTTACACCTGTGTTGTTAGGTATAACTTCTAGGGCAATATTTAGAGTAGATTTGATCACACTGGTACATTGGTTTGAAACCCTGAAGGCATGAACATGTTTTGTGTAATGAGTCAAGTAGCCATAACTATTAGCAGTCCATATTCCTTCAAACTTTTTTCTGAATAAGGACAGTTATGTATGATCAACATGTAAAAAAATTACAGATGACCTATGAAACCTTGAGGTATTTGACTAACAAGCACAGTGTGATAAAATAGTTAAATACTGTATATCATTAACTGTATAACACAAGGCAAACCCAGATGACATATTTTGTTGAATTTTGAAGTGAAAAGAAGTGAACACCTCTGCAGCAAATTATTTAAAGAAAAAAAACAATTTTCTGCAAATGATAATTGATATTTGATTAAAGCTGCACTGTGTCAATTTTCAGGCTTTGGAGACCTCTTTGGTCGAAATGTGTAATGTGTGAAAGAACATCTTATAATGTGGTTTGTGCTTCAGACCCCTATCCCGAGTGGATGAATCTGATGATTGCGAGCGTGAGAATTCAAAGAAACTCTTCTTTTAATTTTAACAAAAAATCTTAGATCAATCAAAAGCATAGTGTATCTTAGAAAAGAAAAAGATATTGTGACAGTGCAAATGTGTGGAGACCCTACTAAGTCAGTGCTTAGTAACACCCCTTGGCAGATATCACAGCTTGCCAATTTTTTTTTATAGCGAGTTTGGAGTCTTTTTCTTGTTTTTGTAGACTTATCAGCCACTTTTCTTTGCAGAATTTTTGTAGTCCTGCTATATATAATTTAGATTTTTTTTAGGTATGTGTTGGATCATTGTCCTGTTCATAAAAATTTTCTCCAAACATAACTTAGGTGGTTGTGGTCAAAGAGTTTTACAACACTTGTTTCCAAAATGCCTCTGGCTTATCTAGATGTTGTTTTGCATACTTCAGATTTGGACTTTTGTGATGAGGTCACAGGTGAGTTTTCTTTCTGATGACTCTTCCATGCATATCACGTTAGTGCAAGCAGTATTTCACAGTAATACAGTGCACCATCACTCCTGCATTAGCAGATTCTTTGCTGTTATATGGAAGTGCTATCTGGGCGTTTTCTCAGTCTAATCTTGCATTGACTTCAACAGTTCCTTATTTCTTAATGGTATTTCAGGCAGCAGAAATTGTTTTGGAAATGCGCTTTGATATCTTTTTTCAGAAGCTCCTTAGAGGAGACCATGCTTGTTAAGTGTAAACTGCGTTAACATTTGCAATAAAAATGATATTTTTAAAATATGTTGCTGTAGAGGTTATGCTTACTTCTTTTCACTTTCAAAAATCAACAAAATATGTAACTTGATCAGGGTCTAAACATTTGCACACAACAATTTGTGCAATTAGTTAAAGAGCATATGTGCAAAGACTACACCAGAGGGAAATGGGACAGTATGTACAGTGGTTAAAGTGATTATGCATTATGCAAAGTGTGCATTAAAGTGCATGTGCAGCTGTTTACTGCAGAGCAATGTGAGAAGAGTCATTATTGAGAAGGATTACGTCCTTAGGAAAGAAGGTGGTGGTTGGTGTTTCCACCATTAAAGCTGATACACAGGGTCATCCAACTACATTACCAGTGCTGTCATTCCATGTGTGATAATGCTGTGTAACACTTATGTTTGAAATGTTGTTTGGCTTTAGACAAGAAGAGTTGTACTATTCTGCTTTTTGAAATATATAAAAACTACAGATAAAATGTTTCTGTGTTAACAGGACATTTGTGAGCAGAGTGTAAAAGAAGGCTTTAACAATGACATTATTGGAGAAACATTTCTGTTTTTGACACTTTTTTTATATTCCATTTACAAACAGTGTTTATGATTTTGTTCAGAAGAGCCATCAATCAACGTTGCTAAATTGCTGAACATTTTGTTTATATATAAAACCTCACATTAAGTAAAAAGTTACATTTTACATGTTAATTTTAAAAAGTTTGGGGGAAAATAACCCTACAGTAAGCTGGGCTGAGCCCTACATCATTAAAGACACAGCCAGTGCTCCTAGCAAGGAACCATACATGCGTGCAAAATATCATCAGGTCCTTTAGAACTCATGTCCTAAACATCAATTATCCACCAATTCAAATTCTGCCTTTCTTCCTCATTTTGGTCACTAGATGCTCTATCCAAGATGAGTGTTCAAACTCTATTTGGATCTCCATTCCTGAAGACTCTTTTCAAGAAGAGCTGATTTCTTTTCATGTGAATAAAGTCTCCACCAAGGTACATCACATTTTCTTCTTGAGTGAAATCTCAAAAACATTTATCTTTGCTTTAGACAATTTATACCACTACTATCTGTCTCATTTAGGTCATTCTGAATCTTTACCTGAATGTGGAGGTCACACACAGCCCTTCTTCAACATGTACCTTTAAGACAGGAGATAGGAATCTGTGTGACAGCTCTACTGTAGCCTTTCCCAACTGCTCCTGCACTTTCTCCAGCCAGCACCTGCCTCCTGATGGTCAGTTTTGATCTTTAGATCTATATAATTGGTACACTTAGGAAGCCCACACTATCATTAGAACAACCAAAGATGAACAACAATGGGGAAACTCATAAATTGGCCTGAAATTTAGGAATACAATGTTAATTTTCTTTAATGCAGCACACAAGAAACTCAATGCTATTCAAGAGTTCTGACTACCTTCTATATCTCAGCTTGTATATTGAGAAAATGTTATCTTTTGTATATACAGGACTCAGAGTCACAGCGACTGTCACTATTGGAGATCAGAGAATCACAGAGAGTCTGAAACTGAGGAGCTGTCCAGACATCACAGAGACATCATCATATGATAAGTAAGAGAATCCAGATCATTACAAAATGCTCTGAGCAGCAACTGTCCTGTAGTTTGAAACATATACGTATACTGTACAGTTCTGGCCACCATTATTGGCACCCCTGAATTTTAAGTACATAATGTACAATATTTCCAAAAATAAAATGTGTTGTGAAACCTCTTTGGCCAACAGCTAAGGATAAAAAAATAATAAAAAGCAATGGAGGAAAAAGCATAAAAATGGAAATATGGATATGACACAATTATTGCCGCTCTTTTGATGAATTCCATTCAGATTAGACTAGATTAGACTCACTTGTGATAAATTGGAAATTAGAATCACCACAGAAGGCCACTTTACTTTCCCTGATCCCTCACAGTGCTGAAGACAAGAGAGCTGTCTGAGAGCATCAGAAGTGCTATTGTCTCCAAGTGCAAGAACGGTGAAGGATACAAAGCCATCTCCAAAGTCCTTGCCATCCCTGTTTCAACAGTGCGTAATGGACTTAGGAAGTTTATTGCTAATGGATCTGTCAAGAACCTCCTAGGACATGAGTCAAAGAGGAAAATAAGTGAGAAAAGTCTTCGAAGGTTGAACTGTGAAAAAAACACCATGTGTAATATCCAAAGAGCTAAAGGCAGACACAGAGCAATCTGGAGTGATGGTTTCAATCTGTACTATACGCCGCACACTAAACCAAGAAGGACTTCATTGGTGAAGGCCAAGGAAGACGCCATGACTAAAAGAAAGACTTAAGAAAGCACGATTGATGTTTGCCAAAATGTACCTAGACAAACTGCAATCCTTTTGGGCAAATGTCTTGTGGACTGATGGAACAAAAATAGAGCCCTTTGGTAAAGCAGACCAGCAATTTGTTTATTTAAGATTAAATGAAGCTTATAAACAAAAGAACTTCAAATATGGTGGTGGATCCATAGTGTTGTGCCATTAATTATATCCATGCCATATTTTGTTTTTTTTTTCTCCTTAAAATGACTTGAAAAGACATGATTATTTTGTTTACTAACTTTAGACATCCATTAAAATATTCTTTCACAGACCTCACAGTTTCACACTAGACACAATACAATTATTTAAAATGTACACATTACACACGTCTAATACATGATTATCGGCTCGGCTGCCTTTTCTGCTGTGACGCTGCACTGCACGTGTGTGTTTTATATGCAGGTGTGCAGCGTGTATCTCGGCTGGGTGTCAGTGGTCTCCCAGTAATCAGATGTGCAGTTGGTCTCAAGAGTCTGCACCACAGGTACACACACAGGTAAGGTTATGTAAGAAATAAGGTTATGACAGCATACAGGTGAGTTCATGGCACAAACAGACAGGTTTACATATTAATGAGCTCAAGACTGTCAGGTTTTGTACAATGTCTAATATAGTTTTAATTTTACCAACCCAATTCCAAAAAATTTGGGACAGTAAATAAAAGTAAATGAAAACAAACAGCAATGATTTGCAAATCCTTTTTGACCAGTATTCTACTGAAAACAGTACAAAGACAATAAGCTAGCTTTCAGCTAGTCAAGTTTTTGTATAAGCATGTTCTAAATTTGATGCCTGTGGCACATTAAAAAAAAATTGTTACCTACCACAGCATTCATTTTAACAATGTTCAGTAATCATGCGGGAACTGAGGACTCCAATTGTTGTAGTTTTTCCCATTCTTGCTTGATATAACACTTGAGCTGTTGGTCTATTCACTCACACAGTTTTACCTATACATCTGTTTGCCTGTGGAAAGTTACTAGACAGGAGTTTTTGGTCATTCTACAAACTTCCCAGCATTACGTTGCCCCTGTCCCAGCTATTTTAGAATGTGTTGCAGGCACCAAATATGGAATTTTGCAATTAAATACCTGGAAAAGACAGTTAACAGTTATTTTTATTTATTTGTTTTTCAATTAAAAAATGCTCTGCGTTGTGTTTTGCAAAATAAATGTAGATTTTCATTTAATAAATCAAGTATTTATTCTTGATTATATTTGAGAAATCCTGGAGAATTTCCAACCGCAGGTGATTCAACTCCAACTGCAGACAAACACAACTGTTCTGTAAAAAATGTTGTTTTGAAAAAGTTGGCATTTGAATTCAGTTGTTTGAACAAAGTAAAAATGTATGAATGTTTTGTGAAATAAAATTTGTTTATCTTCTCTGTAGGATACTTGTAAAGAATTACTTTCTGAGAAGGACACAGTAAGTAACTTTTTTCACACAGTAGAAAATAGATCTGTCTTTGGGGAATGTTTGAAAAGGGAACTAAAGGTGTGAAAAGGGAACTAAACTAAACTTGCTGTTTTCAACAAGAAACACAGTATGGTGGGTCCTGTGTTTCTCTTTTGGAAAACTGGACCCCCACTGTAAAACAGCGTGGGTTAATAATCCCATTTGAACTTCACATGTACGGCCAGTTAGCAAATAGCTGCCAAAGCTAGCTGGCACAGCTAACACAGTGTAGTGCACAACAACAGCACAGAACAGGCTAATTAAAGCTACATGACTAATGGTTACACCATGACAGGGCCATGCAAGGGCTTATGGGTATGCAGATGAGGCAACATAACACACACAAAGCCCCAACCACCCCAGTGTGAAAGATTGGTGTTAAAGCCAGTTTCAAATGCATCTTCTCTTTATCCCCATTATCAGCCAGAGATTTTCTCCCTGGAGCCTAATCAGGTCTCCTTTCACGGCAAAAACAATGCAGTGCTAAAAGGAAGAAACCTGGAATTGGTCAAGAAAATCCATTTTCAGGGAGTCATGGAGTGCACTTCAAAGGAGTGAGTGTTAACAGAAGTGTATTTGTGTGTGTGTGTGTGTGTGTGTGTGTGTGTGTGTGTGTTTGTATGCATGATGTATTTGATTTGTGTCTCTGTGAATCTGCTGTTTTCCATCAGGACTCCAGTGTTGGAGCGCTCCACTGACACTCTGAAGTTCAGTATTCCGAGTGGGAATAAAGGAACTGTGAGGGTGTGTGTGGTGACAGAAGACGGCCATTGCCACGGTAATGCTGCAATCACTTATGGCTCCCAGCCCACCTGTACTGGACTGCAGCCTAGAAACACCTGGACCAGGTAGAGCAGAGGCAACACAGACACTCTTCATAACAAAAGCATGTCATCCACTTTCAGGGTAAAAAATAATGCACAATTGACTCCCTTCATTAAAAACCATATATTAACCATTCCACCCTATTTTGGATTATCAGTTACGTTGTTTTCTTTTACATTTACTTTTATCTTTAATGACCTCTTTGTTTTATTTATATACTGAATTTCAGAACTGAATTTCAGAACTTAATTCAAATGAAAAGTGAATTTTTCACAAAATACATTAACAGAAGCTATACAGGAAGAAAAAGACCAACCAGTATCGACACGAAACAACATTTTTAAAAAACTGTTCCTATGTGACTTGTCTAGATGTATTTTAATGTATTCTGAATATGTTACTTTTTTGTGTTGTAATCGAATATACTGCTGAATACATTTATGTTAGTTTGTTCAGTAGTAAGCCATCACTACTTTTTCAGTATTTTGTGCAACCCTGTCTAGACGTTATTATTCCCTGAGAGGAAATTATGGAAAGGGCTCTGCTCTAAGGAGTAGATACCTTTTCATTTACTCTGCATAAATGACAGAAACAGATGGTACTTGGTATTTATTCTATAGCAGTCTTGAAGATGAAGAAGAGTTTCCTACCAGCACCACTGCTAAATGTGTTTTGCTGTCTTCACTTCTCTTTCTCCAGTCTCTAGTCATTTTGTAAGTGTTTACACTTCTGCTATAGATGTTAGGCTGGCAAATTACTTTGTTTTATAAGTGGAAATGGAGCCAGTGTTTCTCAGCTTGCTAAAGTTTTGGTAATTTAGTCCTCACTTCCTTCTGTATCACTTCTAGTTATCAGAATTCATTGGCTTAGTCTTCTTCAACTCCTACCTCTGCTGTTCTGAATCCCTTCTCTGATTGGCTGAATAAATATCTAATGTTTTTCTTTCAGTGGTTGGAGGAAGATCCACGTGTTGGGAAACAATCTGGAGTTTGTGGATGAAGTTACTGTTCATTCATCTCTCAAACTGATCACCCTCAACTCAAACAAGGTATATAAGTGTGATCATCTCTCAGAATGAGTTGAGCACAGCCACTCTGTTTTACAATGTAACACACAGTCAGTAACTCAAATGCATAAAACTTGCTTATGACTCAGCTTGAACAATGTGGATTTATGTACAATTTGGCACGCACACATGGAAGTGGCAAGATGTTACAAGAGAGTTTGCTCAAATGTCCAATTCATCACTCATATCATTAAAATCTGATGTATCTGTCTGATTCTCTCAGACCTTTTGGTTCCACACTCTTAATCAGAGAGAATACATGGACTCTGGGCCGTTCAGTGTCTCTCTCAGAGTGGGAAACTCAAAAGTGGAGTGTGCAGATAAACTGCTTTACCTCCCAGATCCAGAATTCACCAGCTTCTCCACCTCTAAAGTGGACAGTGATGTGCTGGTCACCATACAGGTAGGGTCAACATTTCTGTTATAAGTTGTTACAATTGTAAACTAAGTCCAAGATCACTATCAATCCATTAAAAATTAAAAAAAAGCAAAGTTTATAAGTACCTCAGCAATGAGCCTTATTTGATTAACTGCTGGAACATGAGAGCCAAAGTTTTAGTAGAGCCATTAGTTTTGAGTGCAGCATCATTAAAGTTAGATTCAGGCTGTGTTCTGTAGCCCTTTATTTGCAATTGATTGTAATAAAATGTAACTGTATCTTGGCTCTGCTTTACTGTATCTCACTCTCTTTCTCCCACACTTTACTGTTCTCCCACTAGAAAACAGAAGACATGCTCAGTATCAGTAAAGAAGATGTGATAGTGTGGGGGCTGCAGGAAGAGAAGCAGTTTGAGTGTGTGATTGATGTGATTAAGTTTACTGCTCTCACCTGTGGAATTGTGGGAGAAAAGGGACGAGAAATCAGAGTGGACTCAATCAAGGTATGACAGTTCAGTCTGTTATTGCTTTACTGGACCATTCTACCAAATTAGTTCTAACTGCACTCCTACAGTAAGAAACATATTGAGGCATTATGTAAATCGAGGGTAAATACCTGATTCTGATATTTTCAGGAAAAGGATCTTAGTTTTGCCACAAGAAGAAAAATATTTTTATGTCTATAGATTGGTCAAATAAAAGGATGTGAACTGCTGCTTGTGATGCTTCAGAATGTTGGCAGCAGCCTGATCCCTTCACAAAATGAAAAACTCATCAGATTTACACAACTCGTTAAACATTTATCATTAAAACAGCTCATTTTGACAAAAAGTGTTTGCATGCATGTGTTTCGAATGTAATCCTGCTGGTAATCACTATTTACTACCTGTAATCTTATAACTGTCTCTTTTACTGTAACTGGACAATAATACAGTTGTCTTCTTTGTATTCTGATCACGTAATGTTGTTACATTAATTCCTTTACTTCCCAGCCCAGTGTACTGATTAGTGTTTTTGAGTTCTGCTAAAAACTAGCTAAAATTGTCACTACCTAAACATTTGGTACAGATATTGTAGTGTTATGATTGTTTTGGTCGTGACAAAATAGAATGATCAATCATTTATTTTAAACAATAGGAAAATGGTTTTAGTCTAAATTCAAACTCAAAAGTCCAAAATGGGTTTTCAACTCTTGATTTTAAATTCATTTTTAGAATGATCCTACTGCAGACTGTAATGTCCCCATTATATTATGGACACTAAAAAGCCACAACATGAGTGTGAATGTTTAGTCGGAAATCTATATTGGAATTAAATGGCTTTTTACATAACATATTACAAATTAGCGGTGAACTGTGAATGTTAGAGCTGAGCCTTACATGTGGGCAATAAATGTCAAAACTTAGTCAAAATATGAGGAAAAAACCCTCAGTGATAATGTTTACACAGATAGCATCCCAATGGGATTCTAGTAGTTTGTTAGCACTAAGCTAACAGTGATTTGCATGAACACTTTCTGACAAGAGTAGTATAAGCAGTAGCATAAAACTACAACAAACTACAGCTACAGCTACAAACCAAACATCTGATTTCTTTAATCTTTTTCAGATCATTGTTGGCAATTTTACCAAACTTATAGAGATGACACAGCATGGCACAGGGTATTTATATGCACTTGTTGCAGTGGGCATTTTGATTCTTCTTGGTGCTGTTGGTGAGTATTGAGCTGCTGGAAGATATTTATGTCTGTGGTTACTGTTAACTGGTTACTTAAGTAAAATGTGTTTCTCTGTCTCTCTTTCTCTGTGTGTGTGTGTGTGTGTGTGTGTGTGTGTAGCTGGATTCTTATTTATCAAGTCAAGAAATCGATGACTTCAGACTCAACTTGACAAAATCAAAATGGCTTTTGGATTTTAACACCAGTGACTTGAACCCATAGTCATTGGTCAGAAACAGCATAATAGGGTGCAAACAGGTGGACCAGAGCCTATATGTCCAGATCTATATGAGTTTATAATTGCATGCTTGTAAAAAGCAAGATATTTTATTGTTTGTGTTTAGCCCAGGGGTCAGCAACCCAAAGAGCCATTTTGTCAATTTCATAAAAATCAAACCACCTTGGGAACCACAGTATTTTATGTCTCTTCACAATCTTGGCTGTAAATATGTCTCTGTATGTGCCAATGTACTAGTATATTCTAAAAACACAGGAAAACACAGACTTACTTCTTTAAGCTTTAGCTCAGCTGTAGTCGCTTTTCTCGCATCTCTGGCAGGAAACTTTTCTGCAAAAGTAGAATAGTTTCTTGTAAAATGTTTCTCAACATTCACTTTTTAGGAGGCTGAAGTCAGCCTCTCTTTCGCCAGCTTCTTGTTACCACCTTAAATGGTGCCAGAATGTACCAGCTGCAGTATTTAAGATGGAACAGGAGGATTCAAACAAGAAGCTGAAACCTTCAGCTTCACAACTTTTTAGTGTTTGATAGTTTCTTTTTACAGATTAAACGTATCAGGAAACCAGCTGACTGCTTATAAATGCAAATAAATCCGCTCGGCTCCAAATTAAATCTTTCTCTTTGCCTTTTCATTAGCTGCTAAGTTAGCTAGGCGAGATACCGTGTTGCTGTGGTGACAAGCAGTCTGCGCACCAACCGTCAGGGTTAAAGGGTGAATTAGCACTTATAGGCTGCATTAACTCCAGCATTTAAGACCATTTATTGTTGAAACTGTGTTAGAACAATCAGCAGAGCTTTATTTTACAGCAGAGAATTATTTTATTTTTACGTAAATATCTAATTCTGCTGTGGAGCCACAAAAGGGCAGTAAAGCCGCATGTTGCAGACCCCTGCTCTAGACAATATGTGGGGTTCTAACACTACTGAAGAACCTAAATACCCATGTTTGAAAATGAGATTTGTGGGATGTGAAGAAAACCTTCTTTGAACCTTCTAAAGGTTTAAAGAACCGTCACATGATATTAAGTATCTGTACCAATTTAATGGGTCTTTTATGAACATTTACACAATGTGGAGGTTCTTTAGCTTTTAAAAAGGTTCTTCATTTCCAAAATGGTTCTTCCCATTGAAAGGTGGTCCTTCATCGCTCAAAGACCCCTTACAACTAATTTTAGGTGGAACAAAATGCAACAAAACGTTTTGTGAAAAGTGGAACACATGAAGACACAGTGATAGTGTCCTGAAAGAACAGGTTTTCTTGTATAGCCAACTGAAGCCAGCATGACCAGCAATATACAATATATATACAATATATATAGGTTCTATCTGACATTTTTGTCAAAATTGAGTCATATTTAGTTAGACATTTAAAAGCCTATGTTAATTGAATCCATTATTTTCTAGCAAGAAATGCTTTTAGATCTTTTCAAATAAATAATAAAAATCTAAAGTTGTCACAGTAATAGTGGATTTTTTCTTGTATTAGTGATTTTACCTAATGACTCTCGTTACTGAATTGGCACTTCTGGTAACATACGCTACTAAATTAAATGACAATAAAAAATAAAAAGATAAAAAGGCAATAAAAAGACAATTTTCACCAAAAATGACTGTATAACAGAGCTGAAACCTGGGGAAGTAACATGGTTGAACACAGATCACCCCAATAAGGGAAAGTTGAAAAATTGTTTTAATCAAAATGATTTAATTTTTGTTTTAATAATTAGATTTTATTTTAAAGTGCAGAACCCTTCACTTTTCACAAAAAAAACACTTCATTGTCACTTCATTGATTTCAAAAAGGTAGTGATACAAGTACCAAAAGGTTCCAGCTTACTAAATGGCCTTATAAAGTTCTTTCCGTATAAGCCAATCAGTACCGCCGATGAATGTAGGACAACCAATCAAAATGCAAGTTTTACCAATGTGCCTAATCTGTTTAGAGGGTTTAGCTCGGCTATGATGCCTATTTAAGTGAGCCTTTAGACTTTTTAAAGAATTTAGTAAGAAATCTTAAGTAGCCAAAGGTAAGGTGAAAGGCTAGTAAGACTGCAAACTGACAAGCTAATGTAACATCTATGCTTTTTTTCACATTAGAAGCAGTTATTAAGCCAGCGTCTGCTAATATTCGCAAAGGCTGGTGAGTTAGCTTGGTAGCCTGCTAGCTAAATTAGCATCTCTACAAAACAGAAAACTAACTAACTAAAGGCTGAATTCCCTGATTAACTAATACAGACAGTTGTTAGTTAGTAGGAAATTAAACACCAAAGCTTACATAAATTATCTAATCTACAAACCAGCAAACCAGCTACCAGGGTAGCAAGATATATTAGCTAAAATTATGTAATAAAAGTGCATTTTAAATAGTTGATTTCAGAAACACTGAAGATAAATGCAGCGTGAAGCAGAGAAGCAGAGACACAAACAGCAAAGAGAGAAAGATTTACACATGCACAGCAGCAAAGAGAGAATATTTCTATTGTTATTGTACTCACTGTACACACTGTACACCTCAGACTTTAAGTACAACTCTGAGATGTGCCACATGCAGAAGTTTTTGGATGACTTCCATTGTGGCGTGTGTAAGGGGAGGTCAGGAGGAGGAGTACAGGAACCTGATGAAGGACTTTGTGGCATGGTGCTATAGGAACAACCCGCTACTGAACACTTCCAAGACCAAGGAGATAGTGGTGGATTTTCGCAGGGCCACTCACACAGCCAATCTCTATTCAGGGAGTTGAAGTGGAGAGGGTTAAGGCCTAGAGGTATCTCGGACTGCAACTGGATGATAGTTTGGACTGGTCAGCCAACACAGACATCCTGTACAAGAAGTGGCAAAGCTGGCTCTATTTCCTGAGAAGGCTGGGGTCCTTTAACATCTGTAGGAAGCTCCTGCAGATGTTCTATCAGACCGTGGTTGCCAGCTGTCTTCTTTATTCTGTGGTGTGCTGGGGAGGAAGCATGAAAAAGAGAGACGAGATGTAAAAGATGTACAAGCTGGTCGGGTGTGCGGGGTCTTTGGTCACTGTGGAACTGGACTCTGTGGTTAAGGTGGCCAAAAGAAACACATTGCACAAACTGCTCTCCATTATGGAGAATGATGGCCACCCACTGCACACCATCATCATGGACAAGAGGAGCATGTTTAGTAGCAGGTCTCACAGACTGTCACAGAGCTGGTCAACCGACAGATTCAGGAGATCCTTTGTCCCTAGAGCCATCAGGCTCTTCAACTCTTCCCAGTGGGGCCAGAAAAGAAGAGGGAAGAGGATAGATGAGGACTGAATCTCTCACGCTAAATTACAGGTTTATTTTATCTATCTGCACATACGGACACCTTACTGTACATATTGCACTTTCTGCACACCGTAACAAACATCTTGCACATCTGGACACGCCACACCTAGACACTTTATTTTCATTGTCATTATGTGCTGTTACCTGTACCTCCTTGTACATTCATTATTGCATTGCCTTTTTTTTTTTATCTCAGGATAGATCTTATTGCATATTTTTAGTTGTATATATGCCTGTAGATAGGTTTTTTGTATATATTCTTCATTTTATATTGTATCATTCTTATTATTAACTGTCCTGTGTTGTGTGACTGCTAAATTTCCTTTGGGATCAATAAAGTATCCATCCATCCATCCATCCATCCATAAAAATTACATCAAAATTTACACAGTTGGAGCATCTTTTCAGCTTTTTTCCCCTTAAATTATGTAGCACCTGCTCTGATGCTTATTGTCTTGATATTTCCTAATCATTCTCATCGCAATATATTTTACATTACAGGCTCATGAAACGTGCAAATGTCTGAAAGTTAAATTAATGTAAAACAGTGTACAACGCTGTATTACACTGAAACAGCTGCCTTCATAGTTACATACATATCATGCTTTATAAGTGTTTATGATGAAGTTTGAGTGTTGAACAGAAGTTTCCATTCCGGTGTTTATTCATAGATACCTTCTAAACTTAAAGCTCTCAGAAATAAAACATTTTCTCTGTGTTTGGTCCATCACAGAAAAGGTAATTCCACATATGATATGATTTTAGTGTTCAGGGGTATCGCCACTGATTCAGTGGTATCGCAAGACAATGACTTTATTAGGCTATGAAAGGTGATTGTACCACTTAAGAGTTTTGCTATTTTGAAAGTGAAATCTTTGATCCTCAGTATCTTGAAAACTTCACTGAACACAGATAGTACCATTATTCTAAGTCAATGAAATATCTGTGTATGCTTTGTCTTATTCACTCACAAATTCTGTCACACCGATGAGACTGAATGAGTGTTACAGTACACTATATACACTATATAACAGGACAGATAACAATAAAATCTGCAGAGGGCAGATCGACAAGCCCTAGTCATGCCACAGACACTGAGGTGTCAGTTCATTATGTACACCTATGCTGTAGGTACACTCACTGGCCACTTTATCAGGTACACCTGCCATACAGTGCTGTGCAAAAGCCAGAGACCACCCTTTAACCCCCTTTATTTAATTTCCAGTCAGAACTGTCATTGAGTACAAGTTATTTATTTTCAGAACAAATTTCTGAGGATATTAAATTACAAGGATAAGGAAGGAAAGTCAACGCAAAACAAGTAAAAAAAAAAAACAGGAGATTCCAAAACTTGCTTTTAAAAAAATGATTGAAAGATACAGAGGCAATTTGACTTCTAACAACTGTGCAAAACCTATTAGACCACCAAACCTGTCACCTTCAGATAAACAGTGCAGGAAAGAACTGATGAGGTGACAGGGTTAGTCAGTTACGAGAGAGATCCAGAAACGCCAGCAGAGAAAAACGCCACCTCGCACTGCCCCCTGCTGTTCATCAGTAAGTACAGCAAGTGGATATTCCATACTAGAAATTCGTGGCAGTTAATGGCAGGGCGCCGCCTGGCCTGAGCTTCCAGCCCCGAATATCTTTAAGCCATGCAGGTTAATCACTTCAAGTAAAAACTCAAAAAACTCTGCATTTTAAAATATATAAAAACTACAGATAAAATGTTTCTGTGTTAGCAGCACATTTGAGAGCAGATGTGTCGAATATGACTTTAAAATTGGGACTACTGGAGAAACGTCTTTATTTTTCTATTTTTTTTTCTATTTTCTGTTACAGTGTTTTTTATGATTTTGTTTATAAAATCCGCCAATCAACATTGCTGAACGTTTTGTTGATGTATAAAATCTCACATTTAGTGAAAATCATTTTTCTGGCCCTTATTAAAACTAACAAGATACCACGTTGCCAGTTATTTTTAAAGTATTAAATCAGCTTTGGCCAGACTAAAACCAGGTTTTCCTTCCAGGGGAAGACTGGATCTCTATCTGTGTTATGTAATTTCTCTGGCCCGATGTGAATCCACCTGGAATTTATTCATTTACTTGTGGGCACCACTGCTCTATGTGCCACGTTGTCAGTTATTTATTTAGTATAAGTATTTAACGAGATTAAACCAGGTTTTCCTTGCAGGGACAGAGTCGTTCTCTGTTTGAGATCTGTTATTGTTATCATGTGAATAAATCCCTCTGAAATTCAGCTTCTTTCCCATTTACTTTTACGTACGATAACTCACACTGTGCCATACTGCCATGCACATAGTGCTCATTCTTAATTCTTTATTTATGTCTTCATTATTAGTCTCTCTGAGTCTGTCAAAATGGAAATTGCGCAGCAAATATGCGAATGTGAACACTCCCTTTATTTTACCGTCGTTCGCTGAATGAGGAGCCGTCAATAAGGAGCAACTTCAGCCGGCGAATAAGACGCTGCGATTAAAGAGCCAAACGAATCGGCCTCGTATGATATCGTCCACTGCGCTGCGCGCCTGATATAGACGATCGTGCAAAAAAGCATATGCATTTGTGCGCCTCTGCCGTTTTCTGGCTTGAGACTGGGTGCTCTCTTTCTCTCGAGCTGGAGTGAAACGTATGAACTGTGAAGCCCACGCCAAGCGATGACCCTGTGTAGTGCCTCATAGGACACCCCGGACGTACACAGAAGTTAATAGAGTGAGTGAGTGAGTGAGTTACAAGCCAGGTCCATCAGGTGGTTCCCTTCTAAAAACACTGCAGACACATCTCAAGATAAACTCATTCCATCGGAATATCAACACTAGTGTTCTTACAACAAGAATACTTCGTCAATCAAAGCACAATCACCTCAGAAGCAATAATAATCGTCGACATTACGTTAGATGCACTAACGTACTCCATGTAAATCTGTGCGGTGGTACACAATGATGCTCTTTAGTTTGATTTGTATTGTAGTTAATATTCGCTGGTTGATCATGTAAACAAGAGCTTGTTTCAAAAACTCATTACAGAAGACAATCATTGCAAAACAGAGAAATATATCTTCTCATGAAGTGACTGAAAAAAAAATCCAATACTCACCTGGTCTGCATCATTTGGTCACATGTTGTCATCAGAGATAATCTCAACTCTTGTACACAGAGTGGGACCATATCGAAAGAACTCCAGTGGTGATTTCTTCATACAAATAGTCATATTTACATACATATCATTTATTAGGATTTGATTGTTGTCGTCTAATGTAGTATTTGTGATTTAGCTATAATTGATATCTAGTTTTTGTTCATGTTAGCTTTTGGAGTTCAGTGTAACAGTTTTGTAACAACGTATGCAAGAATTTGAAAATTGAGCTGTAGAAATACACAGTTTTGCTAAAAGCTGAGGCTGAGTGAGAGGAGAATGAAAAAATTGGGAAATTGTTTTACTGAATATATTTTGTATTCAAACATACTGAACCGTGTAGAGTTTTGAGAAACAGAGCTCAGAGCTGAAAAAGCTTGTTATCAATATTTAAACTCTATAAGCTAAAGAGCTCAGCAGCTGTATCACTTCAGTCTGATACTAATGATGTGAGGATGAGCTACAAACACATTGAACACGGAAGTTCTCACCTCCATCCACTTAGAGCAGAGACGCTCTGCAGACATTAGTCCTGATCTTCTCTCATCTCCACTTGTAGATCAGACTGACTCTGTCTGAGTTTGAGCTCCACTCAGACCTGCAGGATGAGGACTGTTTATCTGGGAATGCTGCTCTTATTCCAAAGCGCTGTTTCCTCCTTAACGGAGTTCAGCGTTAAAGGAGAGATCAGGAACTTTGCTGTTGGAAACGGAAAAGTGTTCGTCATCACCGACTCTCAGCTCCTCCAGATGAGGCTCGATCTAGTAGAGGAAAAACACAAGGACATATCTGACCACACACATCACCAAGTTAATATTTTACTGCCTTTCGACGCGAATAAGACCCTGATAACCTGCGGAACTTCTGACTGTGGATACTGTGAACTCCTGGACATCAATGACATCAGCAGGGAGGATTTGTCTGTTGGACCCTCTGTTAATAAATCATCTGTTTCCTTTATTGTAGATTTTGATGAAGGAAATGCAGAGAGATACATGTTGGTTGCCAGAGAGAAGATTTCTGATCATTGTGGCTCCGATGATGGTGGAGTGTCTCTGCGGAACACTCTGGACTCTCAGATAGGAGGAATTTTCTCTAAAAGTAGCCTCTTCAAACGAAGCCAGCATTTCTCCACAGAGTGATGCTGAGTGGATTGACGGCTTCCAATCATCTCCTCCCTCTCACTCGTACCTGCTGGTGAACGTTAAGTCTGGAACAGGTCCAGCTGTGGTGGTCTTAAGGATGAAGAACAGCCGCAGTAAATCAGAAATGACCAGATCTCTACAAGGTGCAGTGCTACAGTGCTGTGATGATAAAGACCGTAAAAAGCTCTTATCCTCCTCTGCAGTTCTCTCCTCTGGATCTCCTCTTCTCTGGGCGGGAATATTCACTGCGCAAGAAGCGCACGACCCCCAGAACACTGCTTTGGCCATTTACGACCTCAGTCAGATCAGAGACCGAGTACCTTCATATTTCAGCTGTACACCACAGTGCACAGCTCAGATGGGAAATTACTAGTAAATAAAATATCAGTTATGATTTATAACATTTGAAATGCTCAGCACTTTTATGCTTCATGTCATTCAGCTTCTAAATTTCTTTCCCTCAACATGTTTCAGGTCTCTGCAGAAAGGAGATCATGTTCTGAGTCCTCATGCTGTGGTGCTCAAACACAGTTCAATGTCATCTGTAGCAGCAGAAAAGAAAGGATCCTGGATTGAGCTCTACATCGGAACTGCAAATGGACAACTGATGAAGGTCTGACTTTCTGTCCATCTTCTAATACATAATCACTCAACAAAATAAAAATCAATGTTAGAATATTAAACTTAACTTTGTTTTGTTTTTTGCATGAGTTTGAACCTTTTAATGTCCTGTAGTTGTGAACTGTCTCATAATCTTTACTGTCTGACAGTCTCTCCAAAATATCATGATTATCTGATCACATAATCACATCAACTGTTTCTTTTATGTACTTGTAAAATATATTAAACTCTTCTTCAAAAAACAAGAAACCTTCAAAGGTTTGCAGAACAAACACATAGTGATTCCTATTGTCTTAATTATTTATATTAGTTGGGCAAACATTATTTGCTTTCTTTTTTCATTTTGGCTAGCAGCCAGATGCCAGATTACCCTGATTTTTTATTCTTCTGTTTGTGTTTCCAGATTGTGCTGGACAAGGCTTTGAATTCTGGCTGTTTGACGGTGCTGTACAAATCTACTGATGACAGGATGGTGTTTCCCAGAATGCACTTTGATCCAGTGGATCATAAATACATCTACATAGCTTTGGGAAATCAGGTGAGTCTTAGAGCCAAACACCCATCATCAGAAGATGACATAAGCACCATTAAAAACAACCTACCTAAGAGCTCTTCAACTCTGGACACTGAAATAAGGAATTTTAGGTGCAATTGTAACAAGTAAAACTATTTGCCCTTTTAAATGACTGCTCAGCTTTTTGCAATGACAATTCAAGTTTATTTAAAGTCAGTTTATTTAAACTACAGCAATTTCAGGGAAGTGAACTAATATCTTAGACATTTAATGTAAGATGTATTGTTTGTATATGTTTGTGTTGTAGATCAAGCAGGTAGCAGTGACTCAGTGTGGTCTGTACAGCACTTTGAGAGACTGCAGAGCTTCTCAGGATCCGTCCTGTGGCTGGTGTCTGACTACAAGCAAGTAGGTTCCTCACCAATTCATACACATCTCCTTTTCAACGCTAAATCTCTGCCTTTTTATTTATAAGTATTAAAGCATTGTGTGCTGGTTGCCTCTGTAACTGTCTTTATCCACCTTACATGCAGTTTAAACTGATCTCAGCAAAACAAATCAATACTGATATTTTGCAAAATATTAACTACACCTGCTTTACAGATTAACAGATAAGCAGCTGCACCACATAAGACCATTTTTAAGTTGCAATGTGTTTTGGGACTTTGGTTCTACTAAGGTTTTAGGTGACTCACTGTAGCATATCTTACACCCTGTGAAAGTCATAGAAGTCTCATTTTGACTTACCTGTATTAGACCATATAACAGTAGGGTATACCCCACCATGATGCTGTATTCTTGGATTAGCAAATTAAACTTGGATTTAACTCAGCCTTAACAGCATCATAACAGCAGCTTGACAGTCAGTAAGCTCTACGTTCTTAGGAGACTATAGCTTGATTTATGTAAATAAGTTTATTTTCTATTCCAAACATCTTGACTGGCTGAAAGGGAGGCAGTAAAAAATAACAAACTACACAGTATATAGCTCACTCTCTTTTTTGAAAAAACTCTTTAACTTACTGTAAAGAAAATCATTGGCTCATTCATTCACCCTAGAAAGAGAATCATAGCAAATACTATGATACTACTTCTTAGACACTATTTTAGGGATTATTTTCATTATTGTTAGCTTGGTGTTAACAGGAGGAGGGGAAGAGGGGCACACAAGGTGTAGTTGGCTGCATGGATGTATATACATGTATGTGGAATATAAAAAAATAATACATAATTACAATAAACATGAGAATGTAACAAAGCTTATAAACAGGACAAAAATAACAGTAATAAAATACATAACACATACAGCTCGGTGTATGCATATTTTGTTGTTTGTTGAAGTGAAAAGAAGTACGGCATCTGCAAAAAGCTATTTTTAATTTTTTTTTTCTTATTGTAGCCAGCTTCCGTTTTTCTATTTTTGTTTTAGGAATTTCTCCCACTCTTGCCTCCAGAATGCATGTTTAAAATCTACTCACAGATTTTCAGTGATGTTCAAGTCAGGGAACTCTGAGTTCAAGTTTCAAGTTTCAAGTTATTTGTCATTTGCGCAACATGTCAGGACATTCATGCATTGAAATGCTTGTGGCGAGGCTCAGGTAATCACTCTACAGAAAGTAAATAAGTAAAAATAAAAATACAAGAAAATACTAAAACTGAAATATATTAAATATACACAAAATATACACAAAATATACACAATATAGAGACAGGAGGGACCTATGTACGGATGTAAGGGAAAAACAAAAATAAAATAAAATAAAATAAAGATAAAAATCCTCTCTGCTATGTACAAATATATTTATATTAAACAAGGGATAAGGGAGCTCCAGTCCAAAAGCTTCAGCTTGTGTTTCTTGAAGTGATTCATGCTTTGAAGTGATTTAACTTCAAATGTAACTTGACTAACTTTATTACATTTGTGTCCAGAATTTTCTTGTACTTGGAAATTCTTCCATTTACAAATAAAAAGTAGAGTAGTTGTGGATTAACATTTTCTGAAAAAAAAATATAGTTTATAGTTTGATGTAGAGATGGCGTTTACTTCTTTTCACTATTTCGTTTTACTTCCTTTCACAAGCTGTTAACATGCAGTCTTATTTAAATAAATCTGATATGATCTGTTTCTTTAGATAGACATGACTGTCAGCTGTGAATTGCAAAACATTGGTCTCTAATGAACAGCAGAACCCAGGGGCAATGACTGGCCTGGGTTTTTATAATACTTATCATTTTATAGTACAATCCCATTTCCAAAAAAGTTAGGATGCTGTGCAAAATGTAAATGAAAACAAAATTCAATGATGTGCAAATCATTTAAACCCTATATTTAATTGAAAATAGTACAAAGACGACATATCAAATGTTGAAACTGAGAAATTTTCTTATTTTTTGAAAAACATATGCCCATTTTGATTTTGATGGCAGCAACACGTTCCAAAGAAGTTGGGAAGGGGCAACAAAAGGCTAGTAAAGTTGTATAATGCTAATGCTTAAAAAAACACCTGGTGGTCATAAGTTAACAGGTCAGTAACTCACTGGGTAGAAAAAGAGCATTCCAGAGAGGCTGAGTCTTTCAGAAGTTAAGATGGGGAGGGGTTGACCACTCTGTGAAAAACAGTGTGGGCAAATAGTGCCACAATTGAAGAATAACATTTCGAAACCTAAAATAGCAAAGAACTTGGGGATTATGTCATCTACAGTACATAATATCATTAAAAGATTCAGACAATCCAGAGAAATCTCTGTATGCAAGGGACAAGGCTGAAAACCAGTATTGGTTGGCCAAGATCTTTGGGCCCTCAGGTGGCACTGCATTAAAAACAGACATGATTCTGCAGTGGAAATGACTGCATGGGCTCAGAAACACTTCTGAAAACCACTGTGAACACAGTTTATCACTGCATCCATAAATGCAAAAATGCATAAAAGTTAAAACTCTAAAACGCAAAGAAGAAATCATATATAAACAGGACCCAGAAATGCTGCCACCTTCTCTGGGCCTGAGCTCATTTGAGATGGACTGAGGCAAAGTGGAAAAGTGTCGAATCAAAATGTGAATTTCTTTTTGGAAATCATGGACGCTGCATCCTGTGGGCTAAAGACCATCAGGCTTGTTATTAGCACACAGTTCAAAAGCCAGGTATGGGGGGGCATTAGTGCTGTGAAGACACCATTAATGCTGCATGATATATACAGGCTTTGGCACCATTTAGATGATGTCTTTTTCAGGAATGGCCCTGCTTATTTCAGCAAGACAATACAAAACCACATT
This sequence comes from Colossoma macropomum, assembly GCF_904425465.1. Classification (NCBI taxonomy): domain Eukaryota; kingdom Metazoa; phylum Chordata; class Actinopteri; order Characiformes; family Serrasalmidae; genus Colossoma; species Colossoma macropomum. The sequence goes on along the minus strand of NW_023494792.1, from coordinate 27,383,731 downwards.
CTGCACATATTACAACAGCATGGCTCTGTAGTAAAAAAGTTAGGGTGCGAAACTGACCTGCCTGCAGTCCAGATCTGTCACCCACTGAAAATGTGGCACTTTATGAAATGAGAAATACGACTAGAGACCCAGAACTGTTGAGTAGCTGAAATCCTATATCAAGTAAGAATGAGAAAACATTTCACTTTCTAAACTACAGCAGTCGGTCATCTCATTTCCTAAAAACTTACAGAGTGTTGTTAAAAGAAGAGATGATGCAACACAGTGGTGAACATGCCCCTGTCCCAAATTTTTTGGAACGTGTGGCTGTCATCAAATTCAAAATGTGCATATATTTTTCAAAAAACAGTTTCAACATTTGATTTGTTGTCTTCGTAGTATTTTCAAATAAATATAGGGTTTAAATGATCTCCACATCATTGCATTTTGTTTTTGTTTACATTTTGCGCAGCGTCCCAACTTTTTTGGAAATGGGGTTGTATTTACTAATTACTAATATTTATTAACAGTTTTTAACCAACCCGGAATCATCACATGTTTCTCCGCAGGAGGCGTGTGGAAGAGATAGTTGATGTGGAGAGAGAGAAAATATACAGGGGTTTTTAATAATGGCATTATTGGGCAAACAAAACAGTGTTCACTAGTCATTTCTTTTGTTTTTATGATTATGTTTACAAGACATGTCAGTGATCAATGCTGAATTCCTACTAGATTATTGATGTCTAGATTCTCACATTCAGTAAAAAAGGTTTTAAAATCAGACTGAGCTCCGGATCTTTACGTGCCTATAGTGCCCCTGGCAGAAACTCACGGTCTTAATATGAATATTTGTAGCACTGGAGGCTATAGTTTATAGTTATAGAAGATATAGTTTATTTGCAGGTATGTCGGCCAGTGGAGAATCAGCACTACTTGCGTTATGGCCCTGAATTTTACTGGCTGCTAGTTCAGCATGGTTTAATACAGCTCTAACAGACATTATGGTGTAAATTCATAGACCAGACACTCTAGATGATTCAACAGTGAATATTGATTTTCTATAGATGATGAGCTGTGAAATGTTCTTTTAAGGTTATAATACAGCAGTCTTCCTGAGTAACCTAAAAATCACAAAATACTGTATCTAGCATAAGCCCACATACAGAATCTAATGCCATCAGTGTAAATGTCCTTCTCTGAAATGTATTTGCTAACCCACAATGCAGAAAAAGAATGGCATCAGCATGTCCAAATACAAATGACACATGGATTAAAAGGCTCCTGTCATTGGCTGGTGAACTATACTATAACTACCTATTGAATAACCAGAACTAACAGCTTTCTGGATTGTCTGAGCCTTTGTAATCAGGGGTGCTGCTGAAGGAGAGAATATGCCCCTCAACTTTCAACAAATCAGTTGGTCCCCTGCACTTTTTGTCAAGCAAAATATGACACCCATGATAGAACTGGTAAAAAAAAGATCTAAAAAAATCTAAACTTTAATGGAAGTAAATTTGTCAAAGAAAACAAACAAAAACTGTAATATTTAAAAAGCCATTATTATTATTCTTATTATTATTCTTCCTATTCTTATTCTTATTATTCCTGGCACCCATAGAAATTCTAATGAGTAAATAGTAAGTGAAGCATGTTCCCTTTTATATTTCAAGTCCACTTTAGTGATGTTGCATGTCTTCCTGTTTAACTGGGTATGAGGAACCACAGAGGCCAAATTCGTGTAGTCATTCATCAACATGGGGAAGATTTGAGAATACAAAAAGGACCCGAGACAATGTTTTGCTAGCCTTCAAAAATTAGACTATTTAAAAGACCATAAAATTAACTACACAACTGAAAATGCTTGTATCCACTGTTACGACAGCAATTCAGAGTTTTCAAAGTTTAAAACAACTGGAGCTGTAGTAAAGCTTCTAAGAAGAGGATGCAAATGTATTTAAAGTGTGTGGGGGCAGAGGTGGTGGTTAGAGGTTTTTTCCTTCAAAGGCTTTTGGAATCGTGTTAGGCTAAATGACGTCATGTATTCTATGAAAAAATGGACACCAGTTCCAAAAAGATACCATTCAATTGCGGTTTAATTGTCTAATAGGACAAAAGTCCAAAACATACATCCAAATCCACACAAAAATGGTTTAATGACTATTAATGCTGCTAACAGCAGCACCAAACTACCTTGTTCTTAACACCTTGAGAACAGTAGAGTTAGATAAACTCAGTAGAGAGAAAGCAAGTAGATATAATGAAGACAAGCAATCTTTAGTTGTATGATTGATCATGTTGTTTTTAACGATGATACTTGCTTGGTTGCATCATGTTCATATGAAAACTATAGTTTTCAGCTGTTCAGTGAAATTCAGTTTGCAGGTTCTAGCATTCAATCTAAAAGGGGGCCATAGTGGCCTGAAGATTTAAAAACAATTATGCAACCTTATGGCCAAATAATAAGAAACTGAAAGCCATGGATACATAGTTGCTATGAAATGTATAGCCTGAATGGTACTTTCAGCTGATTTGTATAAAAGTTCTGGATAAAATTAATTTTATTTCTTATCAGATATTTTCAGTATTCAGCACAATGAGAAAATTGCCTAATCACATTGTGATAATATGTGAAGAAAAAAAAAAACTGAGTTACTTACATGCCTATGACATGCCAATTTACTAGTATGTAGCCCCTCCCTATATGAGGATAGCTGTGCTGTACTGCTCTACAGTATTTGATAATGTGGAGAGCACATAGAAAGAGTTCTGAAATCATTCCTGCATACTGAGTAACACCACATTCCTCATAACCCTACAGTGGCTCCCAGGACAGCAAAGCAGGCTGTAAACATCAAGTATCCACCATGTGTGATCATGTGACTCAATTTCTCATTGTGGTCACTCTAGATGCTCGACCAAAGACGAGTGTTCAAACTCTACTTGGATCTTCATTCCTGAAGATTCTTTTCAGAAAGAGCTGATTTCTTTTCAAGTGACTGAAGTCTCCACTGAGGTAAATGTGTATCTTTGATTTAAAATCTCAAAATCACTTCACCTTTATTTTAGACATTTATCGATTTTTATCCACTACTGTGCTCTCTCCTTCAGCTCAGTCTGAATCTCTACTTGAGTGTGGAGGGAACAGAAAATCCTCTTTCAACATGTACCTTCATGAAGGAAGATGAGAATCTATGTAACAGCAGTTCTGCAGTTTTCCCCAACTGCTCCTGCAAATTCTCCAGTCAGTGGCTGCCGGCTAATGGTCAGTTTAGATTTTATAGCTCTGAACTTTATCATCCATTTAAATTTCAAAAGCCTATTTTAAATTATCATTAGTACAAGAAGTAGCTGTTGTAACCTAACAGTATATAATACTATATAAAAATGTAAACAGCATTTATGAATATGCAATACACAAAAAACAAATGATAATCAAGCGTCTCAACCTCTCTCTGACTAACTGATTATGATAACTCTCAGTAGTTAATCATGTTCACACAGAAAGTGTTTTCTTTTGTATGTCCAGTCAAAGCGACTGTCACAATTGGAGATCAGAAAATCACAGAGAGCCTGAAACTGAGGAGCTGCCCAGACATCACAGAGACATCACCATATGATAAGTAAGACATTTTAGATAAAAGCTCTCCAAACAGCAGCCGGTCATCATGATACATTTTGTCTGGCATGTTGGGCCACTTCAGGTAATTTTAATGTATATGTGATATACAGTCATATAAAAAAGTTTAAACATCCCTGGTCAAATTACAGGTTGATTTGAAAGTGAAAATAACAAATGCAAATTTTTCTGCACAATTTCTTCTTATTTGCTAAGCTTAACATATCAGGCAGTTAAAAAGTCAGTTGAGCCGATTATCATGTAGCAATTTATGTTTTAATGTGTATAGCTGTTTCACATTATACACATTAAAACCTAAACATTTACACATTATACACCTTAAAACATTAACATTTACCCATTAAAACATTAAAATCGCTACATAATAATCGGCTCAACTGCCTTTTTAACTGCCTAAGAAACTGTTGTGCTGTTTGATCTTTTAACTGAATGTAGTTGAAAACCATGATCATGGATGTGTGTGTGTGTGTGTGTGTGTGTTTGTTTTGTATGCAGGTGTGTAGCGTGTGTTTCAGCTGGGTGTTATTGGTCCAGCAGTACTAATATGTGCAGCTGGGCTCTTGAATCTGCATCACAGGTACTCACATTCTGACATTTTATTTGTATTTATTTATTTATTTAATATTTATTTACTATAACGACCCTGGAGATCATATTACCCACATATGTGTACTCCAGTTCAGAAAGACGCACACAGATTTAATTCATGGTCATATTGTACACTGACTATAAATTTTGTTTCAGTACAATCATGTTTTTAAACTGTATTTTATTTGTGAATTTATTTGAGAAGTTCCAACTGAAGAGGAATTATTTTTATTTATTTTTTTATTTATGTTTAGGGGGCAGTGATGGTGAGTTAACAACTACCAAATCACTAAAACTTCAAGATACCCTATTTTTTTAAAAAAGCAGTTTAGTGTTTATGAATTCAGTGGCAACAAGGCAATGAATCTATTTTAATACTAAAATTAAGTGTTTTCTGTAATTTATTTCTCTCCTCTGTAGGACGTGTGTGAAGGATTATCTTCTGGGAGTAATGCAGTAAGTGACCCACAAAACTGTCACTCACAGTGTCAGTGGAAATAAGATCTGTGTCAGGGGGAAGCTTAGGGTTTGAAAAGGGAACTAAGAATAAGAACATACTGGAGAAGTACCCCTCTTATCACTGGGGCAGTACCCCTCTTGTCACTGGGATGGTACCCTCAAGGGTACATCTCAGTACTTTTAAGCAGACACACACCCCCTGTCTCGTCTCCAGGCTTTTTATTTTATTGTTCTGTTTTAAAACATTAGGTTATGAAAAAGTAAAAAAAAAAATACACTTTTCACCTGGAAAAACATTTTTAAAGTAGAAAATTGGACCTTGAAACCACTGCTGTATCTTTGAGGTACATTTACATTGTTTGTACCTGGTTGACCAAAAAATGTCACCTGCACAGAACCTTTATTTCTAACAGTGTAGGGTGTGTCTCAAAGGAATCGGACATTTCCTAGAGTGTCTTGTTGTCAAAATCGTTCCAGTGCACTAGAACTTTTGTTTCCTAAAAAAGTTGCCAATGCACCATAACAATCAGTGAGCATCAACTGTTTCAGCTTAGCTAAGCAGGTCCATTGGGAAATATTCAGTGACTTTAAACTTGTCAGCTGACATTTTAGCATTTTAGCTATAGCTGCTATGAATTGCTTAGGAGAAACATGGTTAACTTGGCAGCAGTGACACTAATGTAATTTGTATTTATGCTAGCTGTGTTAATCAGCTGAAGAAAGGCTTAAATTTATCAACCATTACAGAATGTGACACACACATGGCCGTACCTGGGTCTCAGAGTAAACAAGATGAGACTGTTCATGAAATAACTGAAATATCCATCCTAAAAATCACAGTGGATGGAACAATGCTCTTGTATATTCATGACTGAGTCATCAGAGTCCCGATGTTCCCATCTCCAGGGATCTAGCCAGTGCTCGAATTAGTTTTTACTATGTATTGATTCACTCCATATACGGAACTAGTGAGCGAATTGGGACAAGTATGATGGCTCCTGCGTTTCTATTTTGTATGTTATGAATAGTTTTTATACAAATAGAACACAATTTATTATTTATTTCAGTTTTTAATTTATTTTTTACTTTCATATATTTATAAAACATACTCTGATATGTTTTCTATAAAGATAAAAAATAAAACTCTAATCTAAGTATTACATCACTGTGCACAGAAGACAGCACTTCTTAACTGGTTGTTTGTACACATAATAATACAGGTGTTTTCATATGAAGGGTTGGTTAAAAGTGAGTTTCAAATTTCTCTTTTTTATCATTTTTCTAGCCAGAGATTTTCTCCCTGGAGCCTAATCAGGTCTCCTTTCATGGCAAAAAAATGGCAGTGCTGAAAGGAAGAAACCTGGAACTGGAAGAGAAAATCCGCTTTCAGGGATTCATGGAGTGCACTTCAAAGGAGTGAGTGTTAACAGAAGTGTATTTATATGTGTGTGTGTGTGTGTGTGTGAGTGTGTGTGTGTGTGTGTGTGTGTGTGTTTGTATGCATGATGTATTTGATTTGTGTCTCTTTAGTGAATCTGCTGTTTTCCATCAGGACTCCAGTGTTGGAGCGCTCCACTGACACTCTGAAGTTCAGCATTCCAAACGGAAATAAAGGAACTGTGCGGGTGTGTGTGGTGACAGCAAACGGCCGTTGTCATAGCAACACCAAAATCACTTATGGCTCCCAGCCCACCTGTACTGGACTGCAGCCTAGAAACACCTGGGCCAGGTACAGCATGAAAACACTAAAAATCTTTGTGTAGAATCTGTTTCTACCCAAATCACTTAATTTTAATACTGTTTCTCAGAAAAAGATGATCAATTGGTTGATGATCTTTAACAAACTAATCCACAATTAAACATGATGTGAGAACCACTGATAGTTAACACCAGATGAGGGAGAGAAAAACATATAATTCCCACAAGAACTTTAATATTTCCCAGAACTTTTACAGAGCCTCTTGAACTCTTGAAATGGGACTAGTGTTTCTTGAATTGCTAAAGTCCAGCTAAAGCTTTGCTAATTTAGTCCTCATTTCCTTCTCTATCACTTCTAGTTATCAGAGTTGGTTTAATCTCCTGCAACTCCTACCTCTGCTGTCCTGAAATTCTTCTCTGATTGGCTGATTAAGTGTTGTACCATTTTGCTTTCAGAGGTAAGAGGAAGATCAACGTGTTGGGGAACAATCTGGGATTTGTGGATGCAGTTACTGTTCATTCATCTCTCAAATCGATCACCCTCAACTCAAACAAGGTATAAGTGTGATCATCTCTCAGACTGAGTTGAGTGCAGACACTCTGGTTTACAGTGTAGCATACACAGTCATTAATTCAAATGAAGTATGAAGTAGTTGTAACACAGAGGATTGAACAATGTGGATTTATGTACACTTTTGGTTCATCACTAATATCTTTAAAATTTGGTTTATCTTTAACATCTCTCAGGTCTTTTGGTTCCACACTCATGATCAGAGAGAATACATGGACTCTGGGCCATTCAGTGTCTCTCTCATAGTGGGAAACTCAACAGTGGACTGTGCAGATAAACTGCTTTACCTCCCAGATCCAGAATTCACCAGCTTCTCCACCTCTAAAGTGGACAATGATGTGCTGGTCACTATCAAGGTAGGGTCAGCATTCCTACTGACTTTAATCATGTCCAAGATTGCTATCAATCCCTTAAAAATTAAAAAAGCAAACTTTATTTGATTAACTGCTGGAACATGAGAACCAAATTACATTCATATATGTTTTCTCTGCTGTTTTATGCTTCATTCAGCTCTCCAAGGGCTTAATAAATGACTGATGATAATAAGGTGTTCTACAGTAAAAACTGTTTACGATTTTATGAAAGTGCAGTGCTTTAGGCTGAGTATGAGCTACAACATTTATTTTGAGTGTTGCGTCATTATGGTTGTGTTATAGCCCTTCGTTTGCAAGTGATACATTCAAAATGTAACTGTATCTTGGCTCTGTTTACTGTATCTCACTTTTTCTTCCCCACTTTACTGTTCTTCAACTAGAAAACAGACGACATGCTGAATATGAGTACGGGAAGATGTGACAGTGTGGGGGCTGCAGGAAGAAGAGCAGTTTGAGTGTGTGATTGATAAGATTATGTCCACTGCTCTCACCTGTAGAATTGTAGGAGAAAATGGACATGAAATCAGACTGGACTCAATCATGGTATGACTATTCAGTCTGTTATTGCTTGCTCAATGAGTCCCCCAAATTAGTTCTAACTGCAATCCTGCAGTAAAAACTGTTAAAAGTATTCAGACCTAGTCTGAATAGTTACAAAGATTATGTGATGATCCATTTTAAACCAAGGCACTAATTGAAATTAATAAGTAATAATGAAAAATAAGCTAAATACATACAAAATCATTTAAATGTTTTTTTTTTCCTTTTTTCAATGTTTTTTCTTTGTAATTTCTTTTAAATTGAGGTTGAAAGATTTAAATTTATCATGAGTTTAATTAAAAAAAAGAAAACTTAATTCAAAAAATGCTATCCTACATGTCACTACCAAAAGGTTTTTGTCATAGGCGGAGTCTTATTTTAGCCACACCCCTGCATTTTATAGCAGGAAGTGAAACTGCATCCCCTCATGGCCACATGGTGAGCAGTTAGATCTCATTGACTTTAAGCAAATGTGTCCCAAAGTCTAATAACCCCTGCGTAAAAAAAAGAGCTAAAATTAACTGTTTCTGGCTGAAATTAGCTTTTTAATGCAGTTTTTCATTCCACCTTAAATTGCACAGCAGTTACATTTTGGTGCATTTAGGCACTAGAATTTAACTGCTGTTGCATTTAAGGTAGAACGGAAAATTTAACTGCAGGACAGAATATTAAAAAAAGGCAGTTATAGCTTAAACACAGACATTTATTTTTTCTTACAAAATTCCTCTGTTACTTTGTAATTATGCTGATGGTTAATCTAACGTGTTAGGCCTTCTTTCAGCTCTTGAAGTTCTGAACAATAGGAGAGCTCGTTTAGCTGTATCTACCCTAGATACCACACAGCAAAACAATTCCTGATTGACCATTTTCCCCCTCAGTATTTTTGAGAATTTCACTTTTTTGTTTGCATCCAAAACTTTGCAATGAAACAAAAGTAATACTGTAATACTTGCTGAGATTAAATACAAGCATGAGTCTACCAAATAAAACCAACTAAAAACCACAGAAATGTGTGTTTTAGTTCTCAGAAATCATTAGGCTTTCTCTGAAGGTCTAGAAGGTCCTGAAGGTTCCCTTCTGCAAATTAGAATGTAGTTTTACAGAAACACTTGCAAACTGGAATCTAAGTTAACGCTCAGCTACAAACCAAATATCTGATTTCTTTAATCTTTTTCAGATCATGGTTGGCAATTCTATCAAATTTATGACACAGCATGGCATAAAGTATTCATGTGCACCTGTTGCAGTAGCCATTGTGATTCTTTTTGGTGTTCATGGTGAGTATTGAGCTGCTGGTAGATAATTGTGTGCCAGTTAGGTGTGTCTGTGGTTACTGTCATCTGGTCTCATATGCTTAGTTAAAATGTATTTGTTTTTCTCTCTCTTTCTGTGTCTAGCTGGAATATTTATCAGAGGTGTGGTCTCGAGACACATGACTCGGATCTCAGGCAGATTTGAGTAGAGCAACTAATGATTTCATGGCAGCACTTAAAGGTCACAGCACACCAGATTTACCATGAGGATTCGCATCGCTCAGTGCAGCGTACAAAAGTTCAAAATGAGGGTCCACGTGCTGCCTTTACGCTGCTCTGGCACGTCCACGCACCGCAACGTAACCCATTTGTCTTCAGTGAGAAGCATCTGTTCCGTCAGATGCGGCCATGCGGTGCATGACGGTCCAGCGTGTCGAGTCTGTGGGATGGGGTGTTTCGAAAAATCGCAGGCCTTGGGGTTCAATACACATGGGAATCCTCGCGTTAACAGACCGAAAATTTATGTGTTAACACAAAACGATGTTTACATGTTAACACAGGAATTCTCAGGTATTTTGATCCCAAAGGCCTGCGACACAACTGGTCTTCGATACCAAAAAGTTGAGCAAATCTGAACTTTCTACAAATGAATCAGGCCAACGCAATTCATCTACCCAATCAGGAGGCAGCTGGTGTTTGCGTGATTCGTGTCTGCAGCTTTTAAAGATTGGTTCCACTTTTAAAGATTGGTTTCACTTATCAAACGTTTCTGTATGACAAGTAATACCAGCAGCAATAGCTAATATATTCAAGCGCAACTGTTTACCTCCTGAATTTAAAATCCAAGTGAGAAAGCGATTGGTTGGTTGATAATAAACCGAAATAACTGATTGACTGCAAGTGGTAATCAGTGACCTAAATTCTAATCTTTATAATTTAACCTTATTACCATTTTGGCAAAAAATTTGCTTAATGATGGATTCTACAGTGACTTTCTGATTGTTCAAAAAGTAGAAGCATTTCTTAGGTAAATATCGAGACTACATCTCAAATGGATTTTGCAGGGACCTCCCTAGTAATACCCACATGCAGCCAACTGAAAGGGGAGGATGCGTTTATGTCCGTCGATGCACTGGAGCAGAGTAAACGTAGCATGATTTAACATGCAGTTACTAGTCTAGCCTTTTTCAGCACGGCCTGGCCCCACCAGTTGTCGCTGTGGAGCAGTGCACAACATGATCAATAATTCAGTGTAACAACTTTTTATTTTTTTTCATTATTCTTTTTTCTTTGTAATTAACATTTTGGTGTGTTTATTACATATGGCAATGGTAGTGCTGTCCGATACATTCTAAATATCTTCCTGTACCTGTTGTGTTGTAGCCTACCTACTTTTCCTGGCAGTCTTGGTTTGGTGAGCGTGGGGCCGGCCCATCAGTGTTCGTCTAACCAAGTGAGCAGTTAAAAACACTGCACATGTTCAACATGCTTTCAATAACCAGCTGTGGTGCATGATCATGTTGGCTCCATGCAACCAATAAAATCTAATAAATTTACATACATCCAGACTTTAGTAAATGTAGTTTACAGTATGAGCTTTGCTACACAGCTAGCCATTGTTCCTCATCAGTTGTGGTAGCTACTCCTAATAGCAAGGCAATATAATGAGTCAAGTCAAAAATGTAATAAAAGTTCAATTTGGTTTACTGCCATTAGAGCAGAGATGAGAGATTAAATGTTTGGGACCACACCAGCCAGAGGATTTCAACATCATTCAGTCTGGAAAGGACAAAAACTGCTCCTTCAATTCAGAGAGGTTCAAGAGAAAAACCTGGCTAACTGCGAGTGCAGCTAAAAACACTCTTCTGCTTGCCTTGCCTGCCCCTGCTATGCTATCACTTGAATTCGTTCATGGATTGGTGGACTCTAAGAGAAAAGGTTTTTGACAAGTTTGCCTAGATGAAAGATCGCCACGCATCTTTTCTTTTCAAGCAGTGAACGTCTCTGGTGAGTCGTTCTGAATTATTATAAGGCGTGTTATTCCTAATGCCCGGAAAGCGATGTGGTTCCCCGCTCTGAAATGTTGCTTTGGATGTGTATTTGCAGATCACAGTGATTGTGTACTGCTAGATAACTTTGGGTTTGTAATGCGATGATGTATAACAAGGTTTTTTGAGACCTAATGTTATTATCATATCACTCGTATTCCTGTCTCCGCACCACATTACGTTAAATTGTGAATTTCTGATTTCATTGATGGAGTAGATCACACACCTGATTACTGACTGCAGCAATTTTTAGAGAAAGTTAAGCTTTAAGATGAAATATTTACTGTATGAATCACTGAAAATTGCAACATACAAAGTAAAAACTCTGGTAAAACTTTATTTGGATAGTCCACGTTAGATGCTTTGTAGATACTTAATTAATACTTAAGTTACATTCAACTAAATATTTACTACATTGACCATAATCTTCTTTAACTCTAAACCTGGCTCTAATCCTTACCCTAACCTTAACCTCAACCCAAAACCTAAGCCCAACCCTAACCCTGGTCCAAATCCTAACTCTAACCCCACCACTGTTTAGAATAACAGTTTCAACAGACAGTTTGTTAAAAATTTGAACATCTGTAGATAATCTATAGGGGACTATAGTGGACTATCCAAATAAAGTGAGACCAAAACGGAATGTGTGTTTTAAATAGGGATGTGTGTTTTAAATAGGGATGCATCGATACCATTTTGTTCAGAAGTATGTATTTTTTAGTACTTGCAGATACCAAATCTGATACCATAACGAATTACCTATTTAGAATAAAGTAGATGTTAGTGTAAATGAATACAGTGTACCTTAACAGTTAAATCATTAAAATGTACCTGATTTTAAATGATGTGAATTAGCTACGTTACATTAGTTAACGGTGCCTTGGATTGAGTAGCGCTGCAGTAGAGAAGAGTGCATTTTGTTTCACATCAGAAAAGCATTTCTATACTACTGTAGTTTTGGTCCTCATCTGTGTCTAAACAGCAGTCTCTGTAGCTCAGTGACAGCAGGAATCACATCCAGGGCTACTGCAGCCAAGGCTAATCCGAGGGGCTCACTTGTGGAGTTTTACGTTTGAAGACTTTTGTTTGGCTGGTTGAGCTGTAGCTGAATGTCCTCTAAAGCCAGACATACTGTAGTGAAAAGTTTAAATTTAATATGTTTTTTATAGACCCAGTTAGGAAGCTCGACCCTTGCTTGAGCTCAAGCGGAAGTCAAGAGAATGACTCACAGAGTCAGGCAGTAAACTGCGTAGTTTACTAAAACACACTGATATATATATATATATATATATATATATATATATATATATATATATATATATATATATACAGCAGTTATGAGACAACTCTCACACCCACACCCGCTAGCGCCCCCAGCCTCAAGCTTCTCCATCTATGTTCGTTTTGCTGCCTGAGGCGAGAACGAAACTGATCTTGTATTTTTATGACCTATGAAAGAGGTTAAGGTCAAGAACAGTATGTTCCTGCATACATAAGCACTTCTAAGATGTTTTCTAAAATCTGCAAAGTCCCCTTTGTCTTTTTTTTTTGAGGCCTTCTGTGGAAAACAAATTTATACAGATTTTTACATTTACATGCAGTCCATTAAACAGTTCATAATCCGACCAATAGCTCAATCAGAATAGATTGCATCCATGTATACACACCAGTAGAAACATTCTAGTCCAATTGAGGCCATTCGGAATACAATTTATATCCAACTGAAAGAGGCTTATGCATTGAACTTGGGTTCACGGTGGGACGGGCATCCAGTTTATGTGTCTCAGAACATGATGTCTACATAAAGTACTTTTCCTGAGTCTGCCATAATTTTAAAGCAATTCAAAGCACAAACGTGCCCGTTGAAAACTCAGGTAACACACTGCTGCTCGTCTCACACTGACTGGACTCACGTGATGCTTGTTGTCATGGTAACGGTACTCTACACCTGCGTATAATTTGAATCAGATTACTTGTAGTGTGCACGGAAACTGAATTTTTCCATCAGACTGTTGACTAGAGTGAGCGTATAAACACCTCAGTCTTAGTCTATAATCTGAATGCATTTAATTGGATTGGCAAAAATCTTTACATGTAAACACAGCCACTGTGCACTGAAGCTAAAAGCCAGGCGGTGATGCACACAATAGGACAGTACGGTGTCTCTACAGCCTATTTTACAAAAAAAAAAAAACAAAACATATATTCATACCTTGCTATTCTATTCAGTCAAACAAAGTAAAGTGGTAGGAAATGGCAAATTTTTTCACCTCTTTAGCCACCATACATGTCTCCATTTGTGTTGGGGAAACAGCTGTGATTCTATGCTTAAAATGAGCTAAAATCACACAGTGTATTCCTGGTGGGTATCTGCCAATGGGGAATGTTTAAAGTGATCAGTGATACTGGCCTTTTCTCTGCTGTCGAGTCAATTGGTTCTCAAGGCCATACAATGACATTCCGTGCTGGTGCAACTCCTGAGACTGGTTACAGTTCCTTTTTCCCTCTGTTGTGCTGCTAAATCAGAACCAGGAAATACTGAAGAAAACTACAGCAATTAGTGGCTAATAGCTACATACACAGCATACAACATGTATGATTTAGTGTGTCACTTCAAATAGGCCCTTTTTACATTTCTGCATTTTTTCTAAGCACTTGTTGCAGGTTAATGCTGCTTCCGCTAAAGCTACACCAACAATGATGAGTAGAGCATGTGCGACTTACTTAAGTGTTTAAGCTTGAAGCAAAAATAACCTTATCTCAGTTTCAATGGCTTCTCATCTGACGATCAGCAGAAGAAAAAATGGTTTTGTGCAGTGACGATGAAGGAATAAACTTTGTCATATGGAGGAAAAGAACATCTGTGTCTGCATTTCACCTCTGCTGACTAACATTACACTGAAGGCAGTTTGTGCTTGAAAGCTGGTGCTTCAGCTTCTTCCAGAGGAACAGTTTTCATTCTCTCCCTCAGTGGGGAGCAGATGTTCATTGGACTAGAATGATTATCCTCTGTGCTCAGAATCTTTTGGCCCTGCAGTGGAAAAGAGACCTTTGTGCCTGACTGTGACCAAATCAGTAGCACTTCTGTGTGTGAGCAGAGCCTCCTTCACTGCCAGCTTGAGTTATTTGTTCATTAGCATGGCAGCTACACTTGGCTTATGTCACAGATGGTGTCAGAATTGTTAGTATTGGTGAAACTTTTATGAGTACAAGTACATGAGCACAGTATTTGATCGATACCCAATACCAAAATCAGTATCAATGCATCCCTAGTTTTAAATGCACTTTTCAGTCAGTAGCATTAAACCCAGGGTGGATGAGTGACTATAAACTACCATTAGCTGCTACTGGACATTTTTGCAGCAAAGGCAACTTATAAGGTTGTAACAGTTGCCATAGAATTACATTTGCAGCAGTCACATGTTTATAAGCAAGTTAAAAAGGTCTTAAATTTTATGTGTTGATAATTGCAGATATCTTGCTTAAAGTAGTGTGGTAACTTACTGCATTGCTATTGAAAGTTGATTTAATTCCTTGCTCTCTCTCTTTTATTTATTTATTTTTTGTAATATGTTAAACAGAGGATTCACTTTAAATCTTTTTAATTAGTACATAATGTTTTGCATGAAATTAAATGTAATAAATGAATAAATACAGAATTAATTTCAATAAAACATGATTTATACTGGCTGATATCATTTTTATTTTAATTAATAAGTTACCAAATTATAGGAGTACCTATATATAATATATCAAAAGATTACTTATTTATTTTAAGGTGTTTTATTTGGCCCCATTTGTAGCCCACATGGGCTAACTTGCACAGGGCCCTTATGAAGCTAATGGAAAAAAAAATTGTGTGCCCCAACTGTCTTGCACAAAGTGGGCCCAATTACTAGCCCATTGTTAACCCATGTGGGGCTCAAATGGACAATAAATGGGTCCCACCATTTACTAGCCGTAACTTTTCTCAACCAAAGTTTTTTCTCTTTTGATCTCCCTTTAATAAGCCACAAAAACAGGTGGGATGTATGATGGTGGAGTTTAAGGCAGGGGTGCACAACTCTGGTCCTGGAGCGCCAGTGTCCCACACAGATTGGTGATTGGTGAATTAATTGGTGCAAGAATTGGCGTAACTGTGGGACACGCCACAGCAGATCGGTGTCAACATTGGACGTCCCTGGCCTGTATTTTATGTTAAACCTGAATTCTGAGAATTCCCCCATCCATACTGCATGTATATACCCTAACCGTCTGGTTAAAATTGCAAATATAGGATAAAATTAAAGATATCATTAATTTTACTAGAGATATTTTTTTGAAGATGTAAGATAATCCACATGTATATGGAAGGAGAAAGTCAAAGAAAATAAGTGAAAAAATCAGGAGTTTACAAAACCAGAGTTACTTAAATACAGCCACGGTTTAAAGAAACACATACACACAAAGAGTTTACATACACAGCTCGGTGTATGTAAACTTTTGACCCTCTGGAGCTCTGAAACAGTAAATTAAAGCTGAAATAAATCTGTGTCTAATCGACTGCTTTATAAATTCTTTACATTTTGAATGAAGTACATACTATAATTGACTCACCAAAAGAAATTATTGAGCGAAATTATTGAAAGAAATTATTGAGCGAGATCATGAATGCTAGTTATTCACAGAGCATCCAGTCAGTTTTTATTTAACTTTACTCACTCCATTTGGATGCATGTAGAGAGTGCTGGCACTTTCATTCAAGATATGATAATTCTGTTTGATTTGATAGCAAAAGTAGTGCAATAGAGCTGTTGCAGTGAGAGTGCATGATGTAAAAGAATTTCATACTGTCCGTTAAAGGGCTAGCATGCATTTTTTATTACTTGATATTAGAAGTAGGCGATATGTCAAAAAACAGAATCAATATGGCTGCATTTAAAAAAAAATACTACTGAAATCTGTGAACACAGTGGTTTTTATTAAGTATTTTGCTTACTGCAAGCAATAAAACCAGGTAAATGGGACTAATTCTGCTCACTTTACAATGAAATATGCAGTTGGTCAGTGCTCTATAAGTATTGATGATATCCACAATATGTTCAGAAAAGCATATTGTATTGTAACATAATTAATCAAAATACTGATAAATATTGTCATGTATATATCACATATCAGCACTACTTGATATATATGTATTTTATATTTAATCATGAATTAATTAAATGTAGTCTTTTTTGAAAAGCAGAAGAGCAAAGCCTGTTTATTTGCTATGGGTGTTGACTGAAGTGATGACACCAACACATCAGCTTGGGGGGGAGCGGGGCATTTATTTTCTCAGCCTGCATAAAAAGCACACATCTGACTCATCTGACCACATCTCTAAACACCAGTTGTGCTTGTGGTTTTACACATCTGAACTCTCACATGTGTATTTGAGGACAGACTGTTCTTTGCCAGCTACATTGTCAGCTGAGGAGCAGCTGCTCTTCCATCTTTGTTCAATATCACACGAATGCACGAGCAGAATGAGGAGGGTTTCTTTAATCTAATCTGATTACTTTCTGTTTGTTTTGGATTACTTATCTTTTAAACTTGTATAATGAAATAAAGATGAAAGAAATATCACTTCCACCAGGCGCTTTCAACAAGATTTAGGTGAACATAATGCGAATAGGAAAACTGCATTTTATGAAACAGACTGATAGATTATAGGTGACTTAAATATTGTATCTCACGCAGTCACTGATGTCACATATACACTACACACACTATCTGAGCATATTTACAGTGTGTACAAAAAAAAGGAACCATAATAACGGACTGCAGACTGCTACTTATGGAGAAAAATAAACATCCTGTTCAGAAAATTTGTTTCTTTGGAGAATAACTGCTGTACTTTTTTAAGTGAAATGTTTTCCCATTCTTACTTGATATAGGTTTTTAGCTGCCCAACAGTTCGGGGTCTCCTTTGTAATATGTTTTGTTTCATAATGCGTCAATGATTTCCAAAAAGAATTTCACATTTTGATTAGTCGGACTACAGGACGCTTTTTCACTTTACCTCAGTCCATCTGAAAAGAGTTCGGGCCCAGAGGCGTTTCTGGATCCTGTTTATATATGGTTTCTTCTTTGCATGGTAGGGTTTTAACTTGCATTTGTCAATGCAATGATGGACTGTGTTTACAGACAATGTTTTTCAGAAGTGTTCCTGAGACCATGTAGTGAATTCCACTACAGAATTGTATCTGTTTTTAATGCAATGCAGTCTGAGGGCGCAAAGATTATGGTCAGCCAATATTGGTTTTCAGTCTTGTCCCTTGCATACAGAGATTTCTCCAGACTCTCTTAATCTTTTGATGATATTATATACCACAGATGATGAAATCCCCAAGTTCTTTGCTATTTTATGTAGAGAAATTTAATTTTATGTTATTCTTGAATTGTTGCATTATTTTCACAGAGTGGTGAACCCCTCCCCACCTTTACTTCTGAAAGACTCAGTCTCTCTGGGATGCTCTTTTTATACCCAGTCATGTTACTGTCCTGTAGCTTATTAACCTACTTAACTGTGAGATTTTCCACCAGGTTTTTTTTAGCATTACAACAACTTTATCAGTCTTTTGTTGCCCCTGTCCCGACTTTTTTTAAAACACGTTGCTGGCATCAAAAACAAAATGGGTATATATTTTTCAAAAACAATAAAGTTTCTTAGTTTCAACATTTGATATGTTGTCTTTGTACTCTATTAAATATAGGGTTATTTAATTAACCCTATTGAAATGTAGTGTTATTTAATAAATATAGGGTTTAAATGTTCTGCACATCATTGAACTCTGTTTTTATTTACATTTTGCACAGCAACCCAACTTTTTTTGGAAACAGGGTTGTAAGTGACAAATGAGGTCTATTTAAGAAGCAGTGCTTAAAGTGTGAAAGATACTAACGTCACTAAACAGCAGTAAAGAAAATGATGTTTGCAAGTGTGAGTGTGGCTTTGGTGTTTTTGTGTATTATGTGTGGGTTTGTTTGTTATAGACTGTGCACATTGCAGTGACTCAGTGTGGTATGTACAGCACTGTTACAGACTGCTTTTCTGGACTGTCTCTGTGGCTGGAGTGTAACCACACACAAGTGTGCTTATCTCGTGCCATGTTCATGTAGATCTTTCACATTTCACACTGCATGCTCAAATTCCACAGCGCACCTCTTTTGCTAATTTGCATGCATTTAATATTTCCACAGTAAAACAAACTTACATTTATATGATGCACAAAATTATTCTGTAACCATACACTGAATGCAGAGTATTCAAACACACTGCATGGGTTTATTTATGCATCTAAGCATACACCAAGTTCAGCTTCAAGTTAAAGTTAAAATGGATATGGTCTAAACAAGTTATAAAATGTGGCTGCATAAAGAGCATGTAGGAATAAAAACAAGCCAAAATAATCTCTTAGATTTACAGCAGCTCATGTCACATAGCTCTCCAATGCAGTTTTGGTCTTTTTTTTCCATATTCTTTTATTCACTTTGTAGGACTCATCTGTTCTTGCTCTAAGGTCTGGGTATGTTTTCCTTTCTGTTCAATTGATTTTCATTTCAAAATCCAGTACTGAAAAACAAAAAATCAATTTTCCGATTCTCGTTTTTAGTTTTGTTATTGTCAGTGGAAAGAAGATAAGAAATAGTTTAATTTTACAGGTTCACTAACTAATAATAAATTACTGAAATATTCATCATAAAAACAACTAATTAACAATGGGATGAGGGGCCATATTTTACTAATCCAAATGAACTGGAAATAAATGTGCAGAGTACGCTTATGGGTCACAAATTAGGGGTCGTGGTTAAAATTATGAAGACAGGAAATATCAAGCATGAGCGTTGAGAATATTTGACCTTCAGCGCAACATCGAGTGCTGCTGCGTTTTATCGCTCACAGAGATGTGGCTATCCACGGCAATACCGAACAACGGCAACCCACCGGCCGGCACACGGCACATGGTTAGACACACGTCTAACATCATCTTCAAGTTTGCTGAAGACAGCACCATCCTAGGCCTCATCACTGATGGAGATGAAACAGCCTACAGAGACGAGGTCAGCGCTCTGTCAGAGTGGTGCTGAAGTATATTTGAAAGAGTAGCTTTATAGAAGAAGGCAAAAACTCTCTTAACTTTCAGTATAAGTTGATGTTGTAGTATCTAGAAGTTCCATGTGTTCTGTTTTTGCAGGTTTGGAATGTTTAAGTTAGGGGGCCCCTGGTCCAAAGGCCCCATAGGGAGTGGGCCTCTCTCTCCCTTTCCTCTCTTACTTCCAGACAGATGAGATCATTTTAAAAAGGACCATATATTCTGTTCCCTTTTTTGAAAACAAGCACCTTATATATGCAGTTGCATATATTATTCTGTGGGGGACACTTTAGAATTGGCACGGATCCTCTCTCAGGTACTTTATAGTGCTTGATATGATACTGTTTTACTTTGTAATAAACATCTTATACAAGAAAGACAGTGTCAGCAGAGACTCCTTCATCATCTTCACATCATCGCTACTTAATAAACAACAAGAATTTGGCGTCGCGAACTTCAGACGTGTTGTGGCTTGCTGCATCACCGACAGCCTTAGCGCACTTACTCCCACACCTAGCCGGCATTTCAGGTGAGATTTTTAACAGGATTGTGCGCTGGTTTGTTCGTTGAGGCTGTTGGGTGTTTGCTGTCTAGTCGCACTGTAAAGAGTCATGTGTGTGTGAGCCATGCTGTGTTGATGTTCGGAGTGCTTCTCCGTTCTAAATTGGGGTTTATTGCGTTGTAAACACCGCAATAAGGGGGGAGTATAATAGAGAAAAGGAAGGCTGATGTAAAAGTGTAGAATAGCCTAATTAGCAATGATAAGGTGAGCTAAATAACATCATGCGAGATTAATGAAGTTTGGGCCCTTATCTTCTTAACGGTAAGACATGTGTATATCAGTCACTGCATGAAAGTTGGCTTAGAGAAATAGTCAGATTAGGTTAAAAAGGGAAAAAAGTGAAAAGTAACAGCCCATGGCTCTGGGGAAATTAGATTAAAGAAAAATAAGAGAAGTTGAAGAAAATAGAGAAGAGTTAAAGAGAAATAAGAGAAGTTATAGAAAATAGAGAAGATAAGAGTTAAAGAGAAAAGGAGCCGCAGATTTGGACAAAAGCCCTCTGGGAGGCGGTTTTAGACGGGCCTAAAATCCTGGAAAATCACTAGGTGAATTTCGGGTCAGTTCAAAGGAACTGGAGGTGTGGAATGGAAAAATTCAATTGTAAAGTTCCCACTCGAACACTAGTTGACAAACAGTGTCTGAAGCAGCTTTTTATTGAATATTCACACCTCATAAAGGTAGCATAAATTTAGAAGAAAAAGAGAAAAAGGAGCAGCAGGAAAAAGCATGCTATAGGATTAAATGTTATTTTTGTCTTCTGCGTTTTTTGAGCTCGCTGTGTGCTCCTGTGTGAGGGGGATTGACCCCTGCTTACAGTGTGTGTGCGAAGCTGAAAGATTCTGTGTGTGTGTCGTTTGTCTTGGCTATGTTCCAGCTGTGTGACTGGCTTTAGGAATGTATAAATGATAATATGTAAAAGCGTATGAGCCTCTACAAGAGGATGTTTTTTGGATTTTGTTAAAACTTATGAGCCTTTCTTGGGGGACATTTTTGGATCTGATAAAACTTATGAGCCTCAGAAAGCAGGACTTTATGAGTTTACATAACACTTATGAGCCTCTTTCAGGGGACTTTTGATAAGATTTATGAGCCTCTTTTGAGGGGACCTTTTGAATTGGTTAAATTGTATGAGCCCCCAAGAAGGACGTTTATGATTTTGGAGAGGAGTGGAGAGACCAGTGAGGATATGTTTGTGTGCATGGGTAAAGAAAAATTTAATAAGTATTTAAGGTGTTATTAGAGTGAAATAAACTGAAATTTCTTTATTGATGATAACTTGGTGTTTAAAGGAGGAAAACATTTGTTATAGATACAAATGACCTAAGTGTTGGCAGATAAAGTGCGTGAATCATATTGGCTTGCTTATTGTGTTGTTAAAAACCTAGTGGGTTCATTTGATACTTAATTCTGATTTGTTTTTTCCTTTATCCACCTATGGTGTGTGAGAATTGGAGGGGAGAGAGAGAAAGAGAAGAGGGAGCAGGCCAGCTCCAGTGCTGCCACGGATTGAGGTCTGTTGATGACCGCATGCCCATCTGACTCCAATCTGATTAAGGCCAGTGTGTTTTATCCAGAAAATTCTTTTTTGACAAATACCTGCATTCTAAATATATGTATGTATACTTATTTATAGTTATTATTGTTGATACATATATAATCTGCTTTTACTTATAGGCTATTATAAGAATATTTCTCAATTTGGGGTTAATAGAGTATAATTATTTGTTTATATGATACTATATGTTGTAGTTTTTAAAAAAGAGAGGTTTGGCAACAGACTGACCGACCAATGTATTTAATTAATTAATGGAATATACTTATTTGGTTTAAACTCTGTTAAGAATTGCAAATGTGAGTTTTATTGTTTGTGCATGGTTTATTCTGATTTGAGCTGCATTGGGGATTCAATATTGAGACTATTTGATGATTTGAGGTGCATGGGTGTGAACATTGGGTGATAAATAGGTGATTGTTTTGCTGCAAATAGTAATACATATGGTGATAGTTGGTCCCTTGTGGTGCGTGATTACTTTGAGCTTTATATCGGATTGGATTTTTTTTTATTTGCAGGATATTTGAGGAAATTTTACTTACAATTGGGCAGATTATTTGTGTGTTTAGTCAATATTATAGGTGGACTTAATGTTGTGAATTGTTATTATATGTTTCCGATTTCTTTGAAGTTGGCAAATTTCTTTCATTTTTATTGATGTGGTAAATTAGTGGTTTGAGAAAAAAAGAGAAAGGGAGAAGAATAATCCTTTAGTTAAAGGCATTGCAAAGATATCGGAGAAATGGCACAAGCATTGATCTGAAATTGACCAACCATGGCCAGTGGAGGGGACCCTTAACCCAGATGTAATTAAAACAATGCAGGTGCTTGTGTCCACGTACAAGACAGATCAAAAGAAGGGTAAAAAGGGGGAAAAACGTAAAGAAAAGAGACAAGCAGAGCTTGGTATTCTCCAGTTGTTTGAAGATGAGGGACAGAAACGGATAAAAGTGGCAAAAGATAAGAGAGATAGAGGTGCAGAAGAAATAGGAGAAAATGCAAAGGAAATAGAAAAATTAGTGGCAGAAATTAAAGTACCTTTCTCACATATGGCTCCAGTAAAGAGACCCCCACCTTATGAGAAGGAGGTGAAGGAAATCTATCCCCAGCTCCCAGTGATTAGCCAGGAAGGTGAATATGAGGATGACTGGATAATTGAAACAGGTCAAGCGGAAACAACTATAAAGATGTATCCAAGTTCCAAAAGTAAGAAGAAAATGGCACATTTGGAAACTAAGGGTGAACTGAGGATCAGGAAGATGGAATCTGGAGATGATGGTGATCAAAGTGACCTGGAAGGGATCATGGGTGGATATGACCCTGCAGTCAGGCGAATATTGGTGAGAGCAGAACAGAGGGGAGATAAAACATGGAGGAAAGAGGACTCAGGAGATGACAGTTCTAACGAGAGCGGGAATGGAGACAGTGATGGAGATTCGGAGAGTGAGGGCCTTTTGTCTTCAAAAGGGTTTTTTCCTGTGGCATCCAGTACCAGAATAGAAGAGGATAAAAAGAGAGCCTTAAGAGAGGTCGAGAGAAGCATAGATCAATGTCTTTCATGCTTGGATAAATCCATTAAACCAGAAAGCCAAAAAGCACTGGAAAACCAATTAAAGGACCTGCAAATACAGAAGAAAGAGTTGTGGAAAGGAGGCTCCCAAAAATTGGATATGAAATATGCATTATGCACAAGAAAAGGGAAGACACACGAGAAGATGTGTCCAGTGGTCATCCAAGGACAGAACTTGGAGTACAAGCCTTGGCAGAACACAGATATGTCAGATATACTTGAGAAGTTACCTACTCTTCAGGATGGAGCACATCCTTGGATTTCAAGGAAGAGATCATGGTGGAAACACAGCCTGCAATAGGAGATATTAAGAGACTTTCGGCTAACCTCCTTGGGGTTCCAGCTATGGAAGAGATTCTACAGAAAGCTGGACTTAATCGATGTATGGAGACTGCAGTGAATGATCCAGAGCTGTTTTCGGCAAATAGAGGTCGAGTGTGGAGAGTGCTGAGAGATACATTTCTGACAAATGTACATCCTGATAATATTCTTATTGAGCCACTGGGACAGGAAGAAAACCAGAGGGCCTATGTGTCAAGAGTCCATCAAGTGTGGAGAAATGTTACAGGAAATGACCCGGATTTGAATCAAATGGAGCAGTCAATTTTGCAAGCCAAGGGGCTGCCTCTACCAGTGAGGAGTAAACTGGCAGAGGTGGTTGGTCTTGGAAGCATGGCAAAGGGTGTTTACACAGATCACATAGCCCATCAAGTGGAGCTATATAGGAAAAAGGAACATGACCAGAAAGAACAGGACCAAGAAACCCTCAGAAAATTTAATCAAATACAATTGGTGGATAACAAGAAGAAGGAGAAGAAGCAGGCCCTGGTTACACAGAGTCAGTCTCTGCTGAATCAACCATTACCACAATCGCAGTCGAATCAGGTTCAGCCCCAATTGTTTCACCTGTATTCGGCCTGAAGATGCTATACAACTCCCCATGTCTGGCCAATGGATTCGGACAATCGGGTTTAAGGGAGTGAAACAGCTGATTCCTCTCACGGAACCAATCAAGCCCTGCTATAAAAATATGGAGACTACAATAACTATACTGGTACCAGAACATACACCTATTGCACTTTTAGGAAGAGATGCTTTGTGTAGATTGAACTGTACAATAAAGTGTGAGAATATGAGCAGAAGCACATAGGAGAAATGATGGCAGAAGCAGAGGAAGCTGTTTTTGAACCGATGAAGGAGAATCTTGCCATCTGAAAGAGTAAGGATCAGCGATTTATTAAGATTATGATTTCTGCTCAAGGACAGGGACAGCCACAAACTGTGCGGATGACACATGAGTCAATTTGCATTGTTAAGATGGATTCAGACTCTATGAAAGAGGAGATGTTGCGACAAGTCCCAGAATGTTTGTTGTCTCGGCATAGTACTGATATTGGACTTGTTAAGTCAGCCCAACCAGTGAAAGTTGAACTTCGACCAGGAGTCAAACCTCCTTGGAGGAACCAGTGAAAGAAGAGGCAATCTGAGGGACTGAACCACAGATTGAAAGACTTTTGAAAGCAGATGCCTTTGTTGCCTGTGAAGAAGCCAGATGATTCTTATTGCCTGGTACATGATTTGAGAGCCGTGAATGAAGTGGTAGCTGATTTTCTAGCAGAAGTGCGGGATCCGCATACTTTGTTAGCTCCAGATGCGACACATTTCACAGTTTTAGATTTATGTGGTGCATTTTTCATTGTTCCACTTAGCATAGAAAGTCAGGGTTTATTTGGGTTCACATACAATGGACAGTTCTATGAGTATAAGACATTACCACAAGGATTTAAACATAGTCCTCACATTTTCAATAAAATATTGAAGGATGATTTGGCAGGGATAGATCAGATTAAAAAGCACTGTAGTACAGTATGTGGATGACATTATTATTTCTTCACCAGATGAGGAAACATGTCATAAGGATTCAATTAAATTGTTACAGATACTGGCAGAAAAGGGACACAAGGCCTCTCAGAAGAAGTTGCAGTACTGTCAGGAGAAGGTAGGTTATTTGGGTCACACAATAACCCAGGGACACAAAAGCATTTCTGATAGTCGGTTAGAAGCTATTCGCAAGGCTCCCAAGCCCAGAACAGTCAGAGAGATGATGACATTTCTTGGTATTGTTGGCTATTCTTCAGCATGGGTAGAGGATTATGCTAGTTTAACGGGGCCTTTGAGAGCTATGATTAAAGATACTGGGAATGCTCAACCTCATTGTAATCTTTCCTGGACACAGGATGGCCTTTTGGCATTTGAAACGATCAAGAGGCTCCAGCGCTAGCACTTCCGGACTACTCTAAGAATTTTTTGTTATATGTGTCCACTTCCACTGGGGGTAAATATGCATGTGCAGTTCTTTGTCAGCCAACAGGTACGGGGACAAATCCTCAACCTACTTCTTATTATTCTACTGCTTATTCAGAAGTGGAGCTGGGGCTACCACTGTACTACAGAGCAATGGTGGGAGTTTTTTTAATGTACGATAAAGGCATCATCTGTCACAATGGGTTATCTGGTGACAATTCTTACTCATCAAAGTCTTAGAAATCTCTTGAATTATGGCAAATACACATTGACTATGCCTAGGCTTAGAGACTATCATAGGCTCTTGGAGCAGGACGATGTCACCCTAGCGAGGTGTGTCACAGTGAATCCAGCTAAGAATTTGCCAACTCCAGAGGATGGTGAACCACATGATTGTGTTCAAGAAGCAGAGAAATACTCGAGGCTTAGATCAGATTTGCAAGCCCTTCCACTGCGTGAGGCGGTCTTGGAGTATTGAACTGATGGGTCCTGTTATCGTGTGGAAGATAAATTGAGTGCTGGTTATGCAGTAGTAAAAGCCCAAGGAACTGAATTTGTCATTGAGAAGGCTGGAGTAAAACCACACCCTGCATCTGCACAGCTTGCTGAACTTGTGGGACTAACTGAAGCATGTTTGTTAGCGGAAGGTAAACGAGTGACAATATATACTGACTCCGCCTATGCTCATAATGTGTGTCACTTGTTTGGATTGGTGTGGAAGAACCGAGGGTTTAAGAAAACAGATGGTTCTCCAATACAGCATCATGATCAGATAATGAAATTGTTGCATGCTATGATGAAGCCTAAAGAAATAGCAAAAGCTAAATGCGCAGCACATAAAATGGATGTGTTGAAGGTTACACAAGGGAATAAAGCGGCTGATGAAGCTGCAAAAGCAGTTACAGGAGCCAATAAATTGGGCAAAGTGTTTTTGGTCACTCATGAAGCAAACTTAGAAGACAAAATCACACTTAGGGATGTGGTTTTAATGCAGGAAGCTGCTCATGCAATGGATAAACAGTTGTGGCTAGACCGAGGTGCCACTCGAGATTCCACTGGTCTTTGGAGAAATCATGAGGGGCTGATAATAGCACCTCCAGACCTGTTAGGTCTGATGATTCAGGAGGCACATGGGTTAGCTCATGTTGCAAGGGGGGAAGTTAGGCGAAAGATTACAAAGGAGTATGGTTTTTGGGCACCATGCTTGCTTGAACAGATTGATTATGTTATAGGCACCTATGGGTCCTATGCATGAGTTAGTTGTGGACTTTGTTGACATGATAAAACCAGTTGAAGGTAAGAGGTATATGTTAGTTGTGTGGATAGATTTTCGCGTTGGCCTGAAGCTTGTCCGACCAAGTGGAAGGATGCTCAGTCGGTTGCCAAGTTTCTATGTGGAGAGGTCATGAGCTGGTGGGGACTTCCAGATCAGATATCCTCAGATAATGGGAAAGAGTTTGTGGATAAGACGATGCAATTGATTTTGCAAAAACTGCGAATTAAACAGCGTCTTGGTGCAGTCTATCATCTGCAAAGTCGAGAGATTTGTGTAACGAGACAGAAAGGGCCAGACGCTCGTGGTAAAAAACAAAAGATGAGGCTTTAATATCCAAGGGTTTGACAAGAATCGTGGTCAGTAAACAGGCGTGGGTCAGATCCAAAACAGCAACAAGGTACAGAATGGCAACCATAACCAAAGGGCAAAGACAAAAAGGGAAAAACCAGAAATCCAGAAAAACAGTCCAAACACAAAAAGGCAGTCACAAAAACACAGGAGAAACGCTCAGTAGTTCTACAAGAGAAGCAATACCTCACAATCTGGCTAAGCTAAAGCCTGGGCTTTTAAACTAAACTAAACAAGTCATGTGACATGGAACACAGGTGAACAGAGTTAGTATTCAGGAGACTGTGAGCGCTGATTGGAGCGTGAGGGAAGGTCAGGGGTCACGTGAGTCAGGTGATCTCTCAGAGGATTCTGGGAGATGGAGTCTGAGTGTGCATCAGAGCCGGAGGGATGTGTGACAGTACCCCCCCCAAAGAGTCCGGGGTGGCCTCAGAGCGAGGCCGACTAGGACGGCCACCACGCTCACCACCGGAGATCCGAACAGGAGCAGACCCAGAGCAGCCGCAGCGCTGGACAGACAGGGTTCGTCTACAATGACCCCGCAGACGATCAGGAAGTGAACTTGGGAGCACCTTTCGTGGACGACCCCTAGGGCGAGGAGCAGGTTTTTCAGGGTGTTGACTGTGGAAGTCTGCAATTAGGCCAGGATCCAGGATGTCACGTGCTGAGACCCAACACTGCTCCTCTGGGCCAGATCCCTCCCAGTCCACTAAGTACTGGAGGTCACCTCCACGTCTCCGGGAGTCCAGTAGCCGACGGACAGCATAAACTGGTGCACCATCTATCTCCTCCGGGAGAGGTGGCGTGACGTCTGGCGTAGCCTCGTCCAAAGGCCCTGCAATCACAGGTTTCAGAAGTGAAACATGAAAAGAACGGGATATTCTGTAACGAGGGGGCAAATCTAATCTATAAGTCACATCATTGATTCTTTTAAGCACTTTAAATGGACCAATATATTTAGGCTGTAACTTTTTACTTCCCTCTGTAGCTCTGAAGTCTTTGGTAGATAACCACACACGGTCTCCAGGTTGGTATACGGGTGTAGCACTTCGATGACGGTCTGCTTGTTCTTTGTTCCTTTGTAGCATAATCTCAATACATTTCTTCCCAAATCCTCTCACTTTGTTGCATCCAGGCATCCACTGCGGGAACATCTGTTGTGACACCAGTCCAAGGCGCTTGGGGAGGTTGGTAACCGAGAATACACTGAAAAGGGGTGATGCCTGTAACTGAGCTCATGAGGGAGTTTTGGGCCATTTCTGCCCATAGTAAAAAACGGGACCAATCAGTTGGGTTATTATGGCAGAAGAGTCTTAGGAATTTTCCTAATTCCTGGTTCATGCGCTCACATTGACCGTTGGACTGAGGGTGATAGCCGGAAGTTGAGATACTCCTACATGTTCAAAAAATGCAGACCATACCTGGGAGGTGAACTGAAGGCCTCTATCCAAAACAATGTCTTCTGGTATACCGAAAAAGCGGAAGACCTGGTTAAACAGAGTCTCTGCTGTCTGAAATGCACTGGGGATAGAGGCAAAGGGCACAAAACGGACTCCACGTGAGAACTGGTCAATGACTGTAAGGATTGTGGTATAACCTTGAGATTCAGGCAGGTCTGTAACAAAGTCCACTGCTAAGTGTGACCAGGGTCTGACAGGTATTGGTAATGGGACTAGTTTACCAGCGGGTAAGGTCTTGGGGGTTTTGCATTGAGAACAGGTGGAGCATGATGCTACAAACGTGTGAATGTCTTTGTTCATGGATTCCCACCAATAGCGATTGGCTAACAATTGTTGTGTACAAGTCTCCCCGGGGTGGCCAGAAGTGAGTGCAGAATGGGCCCATGTAATTAGCTGAGCGCGAAATTGGTTAGGTACATAGGGTTTTCCTGGAGGGCACTGATCAGGAACATTAAAATTAACCAAGGCTTTCTTGATCTCATCATCGACCTCCCGACGAACAGAGGATATAGAAACCTCAGTGGGTAAAATACGTTCAGATGTGGTCTGAATGGGAACTGGATTGTTACTCTGATGTATTCTAGATAAAGCATCTGCTTTTGTATTCTTGGAACCGGGGCGATATGTTATATTGAAATTAAACCATGAGAAGAACAGGGACCATCGGGCTTGGCGTGCATTCAGTCTTTTCGCGTTACGAAGGTACTCCAAATTCTTATGGTCAGTCAACACTACAAAAGGATGGTTAGCTCCCTCTAACCAGTGCCGCCATTCCTCTAATGCCAGCTTAACGGCTAATGACTCACGATCTCCTATACCATAGTTCCTCTCTGTTGGGGTTAACTTGTGAGAATAAAATGCAATGGGATAGAGTTTCAGGGGAGAGCCTGATCGCTGGGACAAAACCGCTCCTATACCGGTTTCTGAGGCATCAACTTCTACTACGAAAGGTTCTGAGGGATCAGGGTGTTTAAGTATGGGAGCCGTGGTAAAGGTCTCTTTCAAAGTTTGAAAAGCATTTTCGGCCTGTGTATTCCAAATTAACTTCTTGGGATTACCTTTCAACAAGGAGGTTAGGGGAGCAGCAATGCTACTGAAGTTGCGAATGAACCTGCGATAGAAATTAGCAAACCCAAGGAATCTTTGCAGTTCTTTAACTGAAGAGGGAGTGGGCCACTGAACTACTGCCTCTACCTTTTTATCATCCATTACCACGCCTTGAGAACTGATCACATACCCTAAGAAAGCAACAGACTGGAGATGGAATTCACATTTTTCGTCCTTAACAAATAAATTATTTTCAAGGAGACGTTTCAGAACAGTACGAACATGTTCTACATGAGTATGTTTGTCAGGAGAATACACAAGGATGTCATCAAGATAGGCGATGACGTATTCACCTAACATGTCTCTTAGAACATCGTTAATGAAAGCCTGGAATACAGAGTGGGCGTTACAGAGGCCAAAAGGCATAACTAAGTACTCATAGTGCCCCCTAGTGGTCACAAAGGCAGTTTTCCATTCATCCCCTTCTTTTATTCTAATCAAATTGTAAGCGCTTCTAAGGTCTAGTTTAATGAGGTATTGGGCTCCCTTTAACTGTTCTAAAGCTACTGGCACTAGGGGTAGAGGATAAGGGTAGGCTTTAGTAATCTGATTTAAACCTCTGTAATCAATACAGGGACGAAGACCTCCGTCTTTCTTCTTTACAAAGAAAAAGCTGGAGGCTACGGGTGAGGTGGAGGGTCTAATGAACCCTTGTTCAAGGGCTTCCTGAATATAAGTATCCATGGCTTTTTCTTCTTCTTGGGTTAACGGATAGACTTGGGCTTTGGGAAGTACTGGATTATCTACAAGATCAATAGAGCAGTCGTATGAGCGATGTGGAGGTAATTGTGTGGCATTGTTCTTATTGAAGACCTCTTTGAGGTCCGAGTACTCAGGGGGAATGTCAATGGGAATGTCAGTATTAGGGCTCTCAACTGAAGTGGATCGGATGAAAACTACAGGGGGTGAAATACATGTCTGAAGGCAAAAGTCTGACCACTTCTGTATTTCATGTTCAGTCCAGGAAATCGTGGGATTGTGTTTTTCAAGCCATGGGAGACCTAGGATCAATTCAAATTCGGAGTGTTCTAATACTAGCAAGGGTAAAAGTTCAGTGTGTAGGGCGCTGGTTTCCAGATGAACAGGCTCTGTTATCGCTGAGATGGTTCCCACTCCTACTGGACCTCCATCTAATGCTGCCACGTTTAGCGACGTTTCCAGGGCCTCCACAGGAATTTTTAGTTGTTCCACCAAATGAGCATGAATAAAGTTTCCTTCGGCACCGGAATCTATGAGAGCTGAAATAACAACAGAAGTTTGGTGACAGCATACAGTTACAGGCAACAAGAATGATTTAGAAACCAACCCCTTTGTGGGAACACTCACCACATTAGCGGGTTCTACAGTCACGGATGCGATGACCAGCACCACCACAATACAGACACAGGTTTTCTCTCAATCGACAGAGTCTTTCTTCCTTGGAGAGACGGGAGGAATCACACTGCATATGTTCTTCCACTTTCTGTTCCACTGAGTCTTGGGGGGTTTTCACTCTGGTGATCATCTTCCTGGCTTGGTCTACTTTGGGTTTGCCACGGTTATTCAATAAATGGTCAAGTCTGATGGAAAGTGTAATGAGCTGATCTAACGTTAAGTCGTCGTCTTTGCAAGCCAATTCAGTCAGAATTTCCGGATTCAGTCCTTGACGGAAGGTGACCAAAAGTGCTGCCTCGTTCCACCCACTGCTAGCTGCTAAGGTGCGGAACTCTAACGCATAATCGACTACTGAGGGATTACCCTGGTATAGTTTGGATAACAACTCCCCACTAACCTTTCCTTCATATGGGTGATCAAATACAGTTTGGAATTCCTTGAGGAATTGGGTGTAGGAAAGGTTATGTATATGAGACCAGCTGGCTGTGACCCATTCTAAGGCTCTGTCCGCTAGATGAGAGACTATAAATGAAATTTTAGCCTGATCAGAACTTGCTGGGGAGTTATCAAAAAAGATTGAGTACTGGAGCAAAAATCCACGAAAGTTATCAGGGTTCCCATCAAATTTATCAGGTTTACTCACTGGAAACAGGGAGCTTTGTGTTTCAGCTTGGGCCAAAGGGCTGGTGGCGCTTGCCTCTGATTCTACAATGTTCAAATTCTGAAGTTGATCAGTGAGTCCTTTTACACTTGCCACGAGTTGCATCAGTTGAGCTTGTTGTTGTGATTGCTGGTGTGCTAGTGACTCAAGAGAGTGGGTAACTCCAGATAACGCATGCTGATGTCGGCCTAGCAATTGGCCTTGTTCAGCTAAAGCCTTCTGAAAAGCCTCCGGATCCGCCGTCTGCATTGCAGGCGAGGTATTCTGTAACGAGACAGAAAGGGCCAGACGCTCGCGGTAAAAACAAAAGATGAGGCTTTAATATCCAAGGGTTTGACAAGAATTGTGGTCAGTAAACAGGCGTGGGTCAGATCCAAAACAGCAACAAGGTACAAAATGGCAACCATAACCAAAGGGCAAAGACAAAAGGGAAAAACGAGAAATCCAGAAAAACAGTCCAAACACACAAAGGCAATCACAAAACACAGGAGAAACGCTCAGTAGTTCTACAAGAGAAGCAATACCTCGCAATCTGGCTAAGCTAAAGCCTGGGCTTTTAAACTAAACTAAACAAGTCATGTGACATGGAACACAGGTGAACAGAGTTAGTATTCAGGAGACTGTGAGTGCTGATTGGAGCGTGAGGGAAGGTCAGGGGTCACGTGAGTCAGGTGATCTCTCAGAGGATTCTGGGAGATGGAGTCTGAGTGTGCATCAGAGCCGGAGGGATGTGTGACAATTTGTGAAAAAATGAATCCTGTTCTTTGCATTGTTAAAATCTACCGGCACACAGGTTTAAATTGGATAGCGGCACTTCCGCAAGGCGCTAATGGTGTGTCGCTCAAGTGAGCTGCGTGATTTGCATATGACACCTCATGAGTTGGTTATGGGAAGACGAATGCCAATGCCTTGTTTGCGTACAAGTGGAAAGGGTCCAAGTTTAGCCCTTTTGGAAGATTGCATGTTACATATATGGCTAAATTGCATAAAAGAATATATACGTACGTTTCTGACAGGCAAAGAAAAAAGGAAGTTCAGGAGAGGCTCGATGAGCAAAAGAGGAGCACAATGCAACCTGGAGACAAGGTGTTCGTGAAGGTGTTTAGAAGGAAGTGGTATAACAAACGCCATGAAGGACCATTTGAAGTTGTTCGCAGTACTGGAACTGCGGTCCAGGTTAAAGCGTCTCCAACGTGGTATCATTTATCGCCGAGGGAAGAGGCGCCACGTTTACAGAGTCAAGATGTTGAAGGCTCAAGAGAGCCAGAAGAAAATGTGGAAGAACATGCAGAAGATGAAGAGATGCATTCAGATTTCCAGAGTCAAAATCCAGAAGAGGAGGTTGTCCATGTTGTGGACAACGTTGATGATTCTGTGCACCTTTCTGATGATGCCAGAAATTACTCTGCAGTTAATGGACAGGAAAAAAGATTTGGTGACATTGATTTTCAACATGTCCCAGAAACAGCAGAGCCTATTTCAGTGGAGTGCGAAGCGCCAAAGGTTTCAAAAGACGGTGATTCCGCTGCAGGAGAATTCAGAGATTCAGTTACACGAAGTCCAAGACCAGTTCGGAAAAGGGTCAGACCAAAATGTTACGAGGACTAGGGTTGAAGTGGCCTTTTAGCATCGAGGGTTGCTGAAGGTATAAAAGTATGTCGCATTTAATTACGTTGGCGCCTCAGATGATTTCAACGACATCAACTCCTTTGAAGATGGTCTTCGGAGCTAAGTTAGGAAGAGCAATTCATCTCCCCGTTGATGTGGAAGATTTAATGTTGGTGGTAGTAATCCTCCTAAGTGGAAAAATAGTCGTGGTGAAGATGTGTTGTTAACAGGACCTGGGGTTGATACTGTGCCTCGTGATCAGAGGAAGTATCTTTTGTTTAATGACTGGAGGTGGTTGAAAGTCAGGGATGATTGTTCACTTGTTGTGCGTAATGTTACATGGGAAGACCAAGGGGAATACACATGTACTTATTTTGAGCCAGAGTTTAAATTTGTTCCCTTTCAAAATGTTTTCATGGTTGCTACAAGAGTTCAGGAAGGATTCACCACAGCAACCACTCCAAGCGTGAATATTACATCGATGAAGCTTACTACTTTAGCTCCGGAAACAATTAAGAATGTTAATACATCAATTCAGGCTATTACTTTAGCTACGACTTTGAAGGGGATGAATACTACTACAGGGAAGGTGACAATTTCTACTTTTGTTACTTCTGGAATATTACAAGTGAGGTTGACATCTCTGTCACCTACAAAATTTGTAAATGTGACACAGATCCCTGGTATGATATCTTTGAACTTTAAAGAAGTAGGAAATATAAACCAGGAACCTATGTTAAAAATAGAGCTTAGTGTACATAGTAGTAATGAGATTTTTGAATCTAGAGAACAGATGGCGGAAGAGCATGATGCAGATTCATCTGTGACAGCGCAGAGGACTATTTTAGACGTGGAAGATGAGTTTTTTGACTTTGACTGGACACCAGAGGACATGACTAACCATTATCATGTATTACAGAAGAGAGAAACTAAGTGGAAGGCATAGGGATTTGATTCTTCGGTGTTACAAATTGCAGACCCATGGGCAGGTAGGAACTTATGGTTCCAGCAGTTAACTCATTCTATAAGATCGGTTAGGAAGCTGAATTGTCCATGTGTGGTGAAAGTTCGAACACCAGGCACGTTGCCTTCAATTTTAGAGGCGGTACCAGAACTATTAAGTGCTAA
This sequence comes from Colossoma macropomum, assembly GCF_904425465.1. Lineage (NCBI taxonomy): Eukaryota > Metazoa > Chordata > Actinopteri > Characiformes > Serrasalmidae > Colossoma > Colossoma macropomum. The sequence continues at coordinate 27,349,517 of NW_023494792.1, read as the reverse complement.
ATGTCAATCTTATGCATTATCGTGGCTGTTATACCAGCAGCAATCAGCAGAAGATAAGGTGATGGCTCTGTCAGTGCAGCTATTTAGACCTAAACATAATTGTTCTTGGTTGGGAGAAATACCATTTGTGAATTTACTTGATCAGCATGAAAATATGATAACAGCGATGCCTGATCCGTTGGAAGTGAAATCTGAACTGTTTTTGTTCAGATGATCCTCATAATGGGCCTGGAAAGTTTATGGGAATATCAGACTGTAACAACTATATCATGGACTTGGGTGAGCGTAAATATGAGGTTATGGATGACTTGTATAAAGTGACTTTTCAGGTACCACATCGCAAACTGAGTAGAATTTTGATGGTGCGGAACCAAAAGTTGCCTGGAAATGTGACTATAGGGAATTTTAAGGATATTTGGTGGGTTTGTGGTGATAAGGCTTATATATTTCTACCGTATGGGTGGATAGGATGCTGTTACATGGCAACGTTGAAGCTTCCATATAAGGTTTTTACTGTCCAGAAGGGAAAAGTATCTGATGAGGTTCAATCTGATGGTATTTCTGGAAGTAGGAAGAAAAGGGAACTGGCACAATTTCATAATCTGGAGTCCTATCATTGGAGGATAAGTCTGGGAGAGAAGTGGGGTATAGAATTATTTCCATGGTATGGGGTGACATTTTTGGCAGATCACATTGATAATATTACCTACACCCTACAGTGTTTTGCAAATGAGACTATAAGAGGTTCTGAATACTTGTCAAATACCCAAAAGAGTCATAGACTGACGTTGCTGAAACATGACATGGCTCTTGATTATCTTTTGGCCAAACAAGTGTGTGTGGCTTTGAACTTAACTGGTGATGCCTGTTATACTTTGATTCCTGATAGTTCTGACAATATGACTAGTGTCATAGATGCATTGAAGCATATAAGGGATGCGTTTGGCCCATCGGAAGGAGCTGGATGGTCTGCGAATGCTTGGTTGCAGGAGAAATTAGGGCCGTTGGGAGCAGTATTGGTTCAGATTATGGTAGCAGTTCTTATATCATTGAGTGTGATGTTCTGTTTCTGTACATTGTTGTTAACCTTTGCGAAGGCTATGATATTAAGATTGTTGTGATGGAGTTGTGATGCCTGGAGATCAAGTTCAGATGCTATTAATACATAGGACTGACACAGATGATGACGAGGAAGTGGTGATAGAAGGTGAACTGATGAAGAAATATCCATTTTGAATATTTACTCTTATTATAGTCTTAACATTTATTTCTGTTACCTTTTTGGTATTTAGTAGTCTCTTACTATAGAGTGGGATGATAGCAGGGGGAAATGGAAAATGTGGTTTATAACTTGGAATAATGTGAAAGTATGATACTGTGAATTTCACATTTACTTATAAGGTGTTAATTTGCATTTGATGTTTCAATTTGCATCTGTTTTTGCAAAAGATACTGGTTGGTGGTTTTCTTTCTTTCCTTCAAGAACGATGTTGGGGGAAGACCACTGTAAGGGTGGTTGGATCTTCGGGGACCCCAATGTGCATGGACAATAAGAATGGACTGAAGGACTTTGAATGAGGAGACTGTGATACAATGCCCAGAATCAACACATCATCGACACGACACTGAGAGTCGATGCAGCTGAGGAGCTGCAGTATGATACATTTTTATGTCTTCTTATATATATTTGCATAGTATTGGATTTTGTTCTATTATATTGTAATTTGTGATATTGATAGAGGACATTTATAAGGTAGTGATAATCTTAGTAAGACATAATAGTTGGATGGAGTGCTTGAGTTGTTTACTGCATGAGTAGAACTTAAATTTATAACACTTGCTTTGTTTTAATTGCTTGAAGACTGATGTTTTCTGTTATGGGGTAAGTATGTTGGGACCTCAGATGTTTTTTCTTTTTTCGGTGCTTAGGGATATTGGTGTTAGGCAGGGAAAGGTCCATAGGAAGGTCCAATGGGTCGACCAGCCTGAATGTGGACATTGTTTTGATTTTATTTTCTAAGGTTTCCATATGTATTTGCTTAAGTCATATCCCTACACGATTTGTCAAAATTCCTCCTTTTTAAATTGCTCTGGAATACTCTATGTGGTCGTGGCAGAGGGACCGTGAGAGAATTTTTCCTGTCTAGATTGTTTGATGGACATTTCAGGAATGATAGATGCCCGACAGGTTTTTTCGCTCTCACACTCCAGACAGTTGTTATATTGCTATGGTTACGCTGTAGGAAGCATGGGTAGGTGGAACTATTATTTTGTTTCAATTGCAAAAATGTATGTGTTACTTTTTTGTTTTTCAAGACTCTGTGGAGCCTCGAAGGAGGGGATATAAAGTATCTTTAAAAGGGTAGCTTTATAGAAGAAGGCAAAAACACTCTTAACTTTCAGTATAAGTTGATGTTGTAGTATCTAGAAGTTCCATGTGTTCTGCTTTTGCAGGTTTGGAATGTTTAAGTTAGGGGGCCCCTGGTCCAAAGGCCCCATAGGGAGTGGGCCTCTCTTTCCCTTTCCTTTCTTAGTTCCAGACAGGTGAGATCAATGAAGCAGAAGTGGAGAGAGTCAGCAGTGTGAAGTTTCTCGGTGTACACCTCACTGATGACCTCACTTGGTCCCTCCACACCAACACTATTGTGAGATCTGCCCATCAGCGTCTCCTGCGCAGGCTCAGGAAGTTTGGTCTGCCTCCTCAGATCCTCACCTCTACAGATGCACCATAGAGAGCATCGATCCACGTATTTATTATATGAGCATCTCATTTCAAACATGAAACGTTATTTTTAAGTGTGAAATTGTGCTCTGCGTTGCGATGAGGAGTCGATTCTTCGACTCCAGCATGTCTGGGAGTTAGACATGGGCATCGTGGCTTTCTCAGTCAGCTCACCAGTAAGAATTGACTCTTTCAGCTCCCTAACGGCTTTTCAACAGCACTATCCGTGTTTTTATTAGCCCAGTGAACAGCATCTGTCAGTTTTTTCAATAAAACTTGTCTACTTTCTAATTAACAACAATGCATTACGTTTGTTATAAAACAAAAAAATATTCAGATGTTGATAATTAGTTTGACTGCATAAATTTCGAGAGGCACAACTCAGACAAGAAAAGTGCAGACAAAACCATCAACCATTCATCAACAGACAGAAGTCAAAAATCAGAGTAACTAGCCGAATCACACCTGGAAACATGACCAAGAACTAACTAACACAAAAGTAGGTGTTAGGAATAATTAATTATTTTAAAAAATGTGAGTCCGCTCCCTACGTTGACCTAAGTATACTTACTACAATACAGTTTTGAGTTCACTGAAATTCTAATAGCAATATATATATATATAATATCGCTTATTTGAAATTCAGTGAACTCAACATTTCACACATTTCATCACTTTTTTACACTGTTCAAAATATCATCTTTAAATGGCAGCAACATAATCTCACTAATAGTCAGGGTGTCAGGGTTACACAGTCAATGGCTGGTCATTCATCCAATGTTTATATCTGCTATGGATTGAGTAAGTATTAAAGCCACCCCAGGTCTTGTGGTCTGAGAACTACAGCTCCACCTGCTGGACAAGGTTAATTCCTTCTATGACCCCTCCAAATACAATAAAAACTTTACTAGTAAAGCAATGCTTGATGTACATTCCCTCAAAGTTTGCTTATCAATTATGAATAAACAAAAACACAGTAGTTTCTTCAAACATTTAATACAGTAGTTTATAAAATACATGGGATATTTTTGGCCAACATACAGAACCTCCTTATTCCAAACATCCAGTGTACTGGATATTTTTCTCAACTATTATAGCTCTATAGAGGCAGGCATGTCACCACACTCACTATTTTGTGTGTTTCTAAATTCTTTTGTTTTGTACATCGCTCCTCTTTCATTCAAAGCCTGTGATATTAGTTGGCAAAATGACTGCAGTCAAAGGAGCTGTTCTGCCCACTGGCGTCTATTGGAAGTGTTTATGAACTGTTGGAGTAAATACAGGGAAATGCAACACATTTGCCTTTTGGTAATAGACTGTACAATAAAACTGCTAACAATCCAGACACAGAAGATGGTTATAATGTTGAAAAAGGCTGTAGCATTCATGTAATATTCTCTTCATGTCTGTTGGCCATCTATTTCTCAGCTCTCAGTCTAACACCTCAATAAATACACTGACCAAATATTCTGAGACATTCCTGTTTGGGCACACTATTGACAAAATTATTCCATCATGTATTAATATTGAACAGTTAACGTTGCCAACTCACCCAACAGCAATGGGATTCACTATTTCCTTCCACGACAACTCACTCATCCCCTGAGCAGACAAAGCAAGTGCTTTAAGAAGGAGATTCTAATAACACACCTTTCATTTTCCCATAGTTATTCACTGACCACTGTGAAATGGATGAAGAGGGCCACATCTTTATGTTGTGGCAGATAAATGGCCCAAGTCTGGCATGTCATAATTGGCTCTTTACCCAAGTTACAGAAAACAGCAGACGCTCACCATATCCAGATAGCAGACACATTTGGGCCTAATCTGTGCCACTTCCGCTTCCACTTACGGCTCAGTTAAGGCACTGGCAATTGTTGTGTGGGCTGAATGTGGGCCAAATGTCATGAGCCGGGGTTGACTTGGGTTGCGGCAAGAGATGTCGAGTGACTGGTGCTGGTTGTAAAGTTAAAACAGTAAGTTAGTTTTCCTGACTAAACTAAGGTATGATTTAGTGCTGCCCTTTGGTTTTACATAATCAAGTTCGTATATCTAAAACAATTAAGTTAGGTCAATGTTCAGATTTTGGAGTTCCGTATCTGTTGTATAAACTGGAGTTTGAGTATCCACTTTATGAAAATATTAATTTAAATATGATAAGGGAATAAGAATATTTAATGTAGCACAGGAAAACAGGGTATCACTGACTAGAGGTCAGTCAGACTAACATTTCTAAATTTTCCTTCTTTCACCCTCCCTCATGCGCCGTGATTTTCTACATAGGAGGCCTGCTGCACCATTTAAGGTGGAACGCTTAAACTGGCGAAAAAGAGGCTGCTTTGGGCAGTCACTAGGAGTGGAGGATTGTATTCTGCGCAGTTGGTCTATGGGTGTGCACTGGTGATAAATTTAAAACAATAACTACAAGCAACACCACTAACACTTAAATAAGAATTAACAGTTAAACAAACGACAGGCAAGCATAAATAACTTAACCTGCCATCCAATTGCAGTAAGCTGCAGTGACTTGTCTGTCTTGTTCCGTGATGATCCACATCTTCACTGGCATTAATGTTGAGAAGCACTGCGACATTGAACGTTTGTTGCTAGGTTAATCCACAGGACGATAAAAGAAAACCAAACGACAGTCATTCTGAAGCACCTTGGTACTGGGGTACTGTGGACCCAACCACTAACAAGAAGGTTGTATGCCACAAGAGTTTTGTATGCTTTCATTTGCTTTCTTGAGTAGATGGATGTTTGAAGGAGGTAGTTGCTTATCTACTGCCAAGGCAAGGCTTTCAGTTCAGTTCAAAAATCGCTCCACTTCATAACAAAAGGATCATGTTTAATATGTTCCCTTGTAATATCGTACAAACTAGCACAGTATGGGCTGGCCTGCATCTTGTCCATTCTGCTTTTCACTTCCTGCCATCCTTCTGGATTTTACGCATGATCAGAATCACGTGTCTGCAGACAACGTATTAGAGATTGTAGTCCATCTGTTTCTCAGCATAATTTGCTTTCTCCTTCATCAATGATGAGGACCGCAGAATAGGTATCATTTGAGAGGCGGTTTCCTTCTCAGCATTGCAGTGATGTTGACATGGTGGTGGTGTGTTATTGAGGGTTATGTTGGTACAACTGAATCAGACAAAGCAGCACTGTCCACTCCACGGTGTCCAATTACATACCTGCCTTGTTAGTATTTTTAGAGGTGAAGTTAAAGATGTAAGCTCATCTGTTGCTGCACAGTTTGTTAGTTATTTTCTAGTCCTTCTGGAAATTTATTCTCAGTCCAGCAAATACACTTAAGTGTTTAAAGACTCAAGCAACACTTCAGTATAACTCTGTGCAACACCACACATATTACCATGTCAGCGTCACTGCAGTGCTGAGAGTGATCCACTACCCAAATAATACCTGCTCTGTAGGGGTCCTGAACATTGTAGAACAGGGTAAAAGGGGGCTGACAAACTATGCAGAGAAACAGAAGGACTATACTTGTAGAACTACAAAGTGCTCCTATATGGTAAGTGGAGCTAATAAAATGGACAATGAGTTTAAATTCAGGGTAGCTGTACATGGCCAATGTGTATATACACATAATCAAGCACAATGGTGTACTGCACACTCCACATTCCATATTTTTCTTTAACACCTGTTTATTGGTATATGGTAACTATTACCCGTATACTTGCTATTCCACCCATTTTTTTCTGTGCAAGTTCTGTATATTTTTGTAAGACAATTAAAGCTGTTGTTTCCAAATGATTTCTAGTGTTGTTGTTGAAATTCATGTGTGCATAGAGGTGAGTTTTAAGAATCTGTGACTTTTACAAAGTAATACAGTACATACTGGTATAATGCATGATAATGCGTATCATGTTCTTAAAACTGCAGCAGAATGTTGATTGCTCTGCTATGTTAACCTCTGTTCATTCACTTTTGAAAAACGAACCAAAATTAAAAGATGATTTAACCTTGATTCACAACATTGACTCAAATATAAATAAACGTTGAAATGCTGGCTGAGGTGCCTGACGTCCGGCCCATTTAAGGAGAACTTTAATTTAAGGTAATTTCGTGCGGCCCATAACATGGTCGATGTAGGGTAAGTGTATGGTATGGCCCTGATCTGGCACACATCTGGTTCATTTATTTGGCCTGGATTTGGCCCATATATGGTGGACCTGTGGCTGAGTTGAGGCAGCCAGACTCACCCCTACATGAAGGCCAAAAGTGGGCCATAAGAGAACTGCAGATGTGGGCCACATTTAGGCCAAAAATTCATTGCTATCTGGGTAAGGGTTAAAACCTGAAATAACGAATTTCCCCACCCAAGTTCATCATTTGTAAATGGGCAGGTCAGCAGCTAGATTTGAAGAGAAGACAAAAGGAAGAGGGCATTAATAAGGTAAATAATATGCGTAAAAAGCACATTTACATACATTAGCATTATTTGTGATGTAAGTTGGCATAACAGTTGAAAAGCACATGCTAGCAAGGTTAATTAAAGCTAAAGATTTAGTTACATTACCCTTTTTAGCTAATTTGTCGTGGCTAAACTTATTCCTTTTAAATGTTAAGAGTAGTTAGCTAATGTTAGCTCGTGGTCACTGCGTTAGCTTGCAACAAATGTGCTAGCTGTGCTAACCCGAGCTAAAGTGCTAAATGCGAGCTAATGTTAGCTAACAACTCTGAGCATATAAAAGGAATAGCCTGTGCTTTTCAAGTGTTGTGCCATAATGATATGGCGCATTAGTTCGCGGTTAACACATTAGCTTGGAGCCAATGGATCAACTTCCAAAGAGACAGAGCACATTGAGTCTGCAGAGGGATCTGATGGAAATGCTGATTGTGGTGTTATTCCAGTTCGTCAGGTAAAAGAGTTGTAGTCTGACCCAAAAACTGTGTTATCTGGAAATCATTTAAAGAGGTAAATGACATCTGAATGCTTTTTCCTCTTTCCTCAGGCTTCAGGAAGTGGACAGATTTTGATTGATGTAGAATTTTAGGAATGTTCATGTGCAAAAATTATGACTATTATTATTATTATTATTATTATTATTTTTATTTTTCTAAGGTCACTGAATAACTGCCACTATCTAGTATTTTAATTAGATCTTTGAAAAACAAATTACTTCATACTTTTGTTGCTTATATATTACTATAAGTTATGTAATGAACATACATTTAAAACATACATACAAAACACATACTATTATTATGATTATTATATTACTGAAGGCCCTGCTTCTAATTTTTCAGTAAAAATATTGCTTGTTTTAACTTGTGTATTCACTGGCCATGGTATGAGGTTCATCTACAGTAGACCAAAACATTTCTGTTTGTGTATTTGCTTTTGTGCATTAATAATTTGTGTACTTTGAAAATGTTTATAATTGTGATGCACAATAAACATTGTGACAACCTTCTAAATATTTTCTGCTTTTTGTTGAATGTTTGCAAAACAAAGCATTATAATCATAATATACGAATATAGGCTATGATGGAAACAGTTAAAAGTCTATGTATAACTACATTACTAGTAACTACGTTACTACCACCATGGGTGGGTTTAGAAACCCACCTCTTGCCGAATGTTTAACATATTATAGGATAAAACTATGTATGTGTTTAAAACCATTAGCAGTAACAGCAGTTTTTCCAGTTTTGTATTTGTTTACCTCTATCCTCTATTAGGATAATCAATAATTAATAATTATAATAATTAATAGTAATTAATAATCCTCTATTAGCCATATTAACTATTACATACAGAATCAGATCAAAGCTGACAATCAAAATCAAAGACAATCAAAGCTGTTTAAACATACACTGCTGTTTTTATTTCATAGACCTTAAGTATAATTATTAAATATAAATTTTTCAGACATGTTTGTCATCTCTGATTCAAAATAAAATCTCTGAAAATTACTTCAAGGAGGATGTCAGATTTAGCCTGTGTTTCAGTGGCCTCCCCACGTCATTCAAAACATAGTGCTTTTTGATTCAAGGCAGACGGTCTGCAGAATGGCCAGCTGCGTATGTCCTTGAAGAAGTACACACAAAGACTGCAGAGAGTGACCTGTCACAGAGATAAAGCCTTTTGCTCCTTCATTCATTGAGTGTTTTTATTTATTCTATTAATCCATCATCCATTATTATTCAAGTTATTCCATTAATCAAAATGCAGTTTTCATTCTGAAACGAACTGATTATTAAGAATAAATGTTACTAATATTTTCCATGTTGTGCTGTAAATGAGTGTTGCATCCACCGGCATCATCTGGTCTGGGGACCAAGGTGGGTACTTGGTCGTAACTGTGTGCCATACATGAGCCAGATCTGGGCGCACCTTTTAAATATGCTCACTTTACAGTTTGTGGGCCAGATCAGTGGCCATTTGCACCAGTTCTGTGTGAGTTAAAACATAGACTAGTTGTAATGTAAGTGTTTATGAAGTTCAGGTTTATGTATTATTGAATCCAAACAGGCTGCACAACATAAACTAGTTTTAACGGCGAGCTAGTAGTTACTAAATATTTACACCTCCCCCTCAGCAGGTGTAAGTTTTGGGGAAACCATCAGAAACCACTAAGACAGCATAAAAACACAAAAACGTGACTTTTTTGGTTAATTAAGATAAAAAGTTTCAAATGCCATATGCTGTGATTCTACTTACAGCTCTAATCATTGCCCTGGTTTAACCTCTGAGCGTGAAGCTAAACATCCACAGCTCTAGCTCAGTGAGACTCAGCAGCTGCCCAAACGGCTAACTGAGGCTGCTGTTGTGTTCGTTAGCCAGAAACAATTGTTTAAGAAGCTGCATATTTGGTTGTCTAAGAGAAATATTAAAGAATAAACAGACAGTGGCTTTAGATAATTCAGTTAAACCTGTTCACATTGTTTTCTTCTATGCTGGATATTTTTTCCATGGAGAAGTCGGAACCAACTGCCGTCACATTTCCATGGCAGCAAGTTTATTACTGATTTACTGTTTAAGTTTACTAGTTGTGAACTTGTCATGTTAAAGCGTCATACGCTTTAGTTAATTGTTACTAGTTAAGACATGACTTTAGGGATTTGTGGTGCAACCACATTTAGTACAGAGGTAGTTTAAAACTATCTAGTGTTAACCAAGGGCTTTACGCACAAACTTAAGTATGAACTTACACAAAACTGGTGCAACCCAGTCCTGGACCACAGCTGTTAAACTTACACACTTCACACTATATAGGCCAGAGCTGGGCCAGAACCCAATTCTACTCACTTTACAGTAGATGGGCCAGGGCTGGGCCACATCTGTTGCCCAGTTGTACTCATTTTACAGTGTGTGGGCCTCATCTGGGCCACATCCATTAGCTCTACTTGTTTTACAGTATATGGGCCAGATCTCAGCCAGAACTAAACCAAGGATGTGGCCCATAAGTGGGCCAGATAAATTTTGCTAACTGGGAGGGACGCCATGATTCCAACAGTAGTAGTGGAGTGCATTATATACCAGGCAGAAAGGCATATACAAAGCACTGAACTTGTGGGGAAGGTCACCACTAAGTAGCATCAAACCCAGGCTGAATCTCAAACAGCTCCTAAATAGCATGCTATGTAATCTTTGAAGTTCTAGGTTCTACAGCTAAATAGTGCACTATTTGTTGAGTATTGATGTGACTGAATCCCAAATGACTATGTTTAGCTACATTATGCCCTGTTCAGCTGAGAAAACATAATTTCAGTGTTTCCTCCTGATTCACACTCATTAATTAACTAATTAACTAATTCTACTCTCATTGTAATATTTAATAGTTCATTGTATTTCACAAAGATTCAAAGATTTAAATCCTGTGTTCCCCATAATGTTTGCTTAAAAAAGAACTCAAATTCAAAAATTCTACATAATTAAATGATTCAGATATCCAAAGCCATTCTGAGTGGCTTTGGCATGAAACGCTCTGTTCTAGAGAAACTCACTGAATCAGAACTCTTCACAGTGGTGGTGACAGGAACCAGACGTCCACATCTAAAGGCTTCATCTCAGAAAGTTGTTGCATGATTTGGTGAAATATATTCTATCTGATGTCTGAGACACTGTTTTATGACAGATTGTGATAAATTTTAATCCATTTAAATTATTGTAATTCATTTATTTTGATCCATTCATGGCAGAGAGGTACATGCAGGGTGTTGTAAGGCAAAAGAGTCATCAAAGAAAACTATTTTGACCATCATCAACATCACATATAAAAATTTCAGAAGACACGTGTAGGTTCACTGGCGGTTTTGGACAGTAAATAAAATGGCTGTATTTGTGATGTAAACATTGTGACCCCTGGTTCCTATCAACACCACAGTAAAGAAACCAGAGTGTGTAAGTTTCTGTACAATGAACTATTTCACGTCAAACCACTCTGATTGACTCTGTTTACATCTCAAGAACTGAATTATTAATATATTTTGCAAACATTAAGGCACAAAAAGGTAACACGATTATTCCTGTTACTGATTTCACATTGCTAACAGGCTAAATGTCACACTTCTTTCAGCTCTTTGTGCTAAATGTAGTTTGTACACATGTATGTTTTCAGTTGTTAAGCTGCAGTGACATGAACACAGTGCCCTTTGGTGAGTCCTTCACAACAATATTCGACACCATCAAGGGCAGAATTTTTGCTGAAATCCACACAGAGGTCACCAGATTACTGAGAAATTTACTGACACCAGAGATCAAAGACACAAGAGCAACTTTTGATCTTTCTTTAAATATTCTGGACAACTCACTGAAACAGGTTAGATACAATATTTACAAGATTTTCATTCCATCTATGTCATGCTCAAAGCCCTCCAAAGCTGAGTTGCTAAATTCAACGTGAAACACATTTCATGTAAATACTTATATTGTTTTCTTGTGTTTTATTATGTCATTTATTGTTACATTAGGTGAAGTCCGCTCTGATGGAGATCTATCTTTATAGCTCCTGTACCGCCAGTATGAACCTTGCCAAAAAGCTGCTGCTTGTAACTGTGACCAAGATCCAGGATTCTCTGCAAATGTGCACAGTGTTTGGCTGGTTGAGTGTCATTAGAGGATCTCCAGTCAACACAAATGAACAGCTGGATGATTTGCTGCCATTTGTAACAGCAAAGGCTGTGGGAGCTGTTTTTCAAACTATGTTGAGCATCTGCACTGAAGGAACATTGAAGGAGTCGACAAGATGTGGTTCAGCTACGTCGCTGTATAACTTTATTCAGGCTGTGGCTGACAACATCACTTCTGAGGTTTCCCCCAGTGCAACCACACACAGGCAGTCTACTGGTGAAACTTGTTCTAATGTGGTTGAAGGACGGTTTTTTACTTCACTGACACTGGCAGAGACTGATACTGTGGAGGCAGAGAGCCAGATAAGACCTCGCTGTGAAAGGGTCTTGGCGAGCATCATCTTCAACTGTGCCAACTGACAAAATCACACAGACACCACTAAGAGGTTCTTCATGTGCTCCTCTAAGGCTTTCATGGTCGAGGCCTCCAAGGTGATCAGCTACATCATTACTAATGAGATTCTGAGCACTCCCCCTGCCTCTGACTCTAAACTGGAAAGCAGCACATTAGGTGCAGCCTCAGGAGTGATAAGTGCTCTGACATCTGAATTAATCAGCACCTTTGAGGAGTCCTGAAAACAACCCAGGGTGCAATGAAGGTTTTTCTTATCAAAGGTTTCGTCAAAAGAGCGAATGGAGACACGATTGGAAGAAAATGTGGATCTATTCATGTGGGAGCTCTCAAGATCATTTGACACATATCTAGATTCTCTTAGTGATTATTACTGATGAAGTGTTGGACCATTGAGTTTGTCAGCAACATGTGAAGGAAGAAACTAGTTGTGGTGCTGCTCAGGAATCCCAGTCAAAAACTGCAGGTTGCTTTGTGAGGTCGACCGCAAGGAGACTATTCCAGCGATTCTGGAACTTTATTTCTTGCTGTGGGATCAGCCAAGCGCAGCCTGTCTCATCTTTGAGGATGCCTGAGCTGCAGAATGAGATGCAAAGCCTGTCACTGACGTCCTCTCAAAGCAGTGAGAGCTTACTGGTCAAACTGCCCAATAATGTCATCATTGAGATTGACTCAGATGAGTTCATTGTCGTCCCATCTCTTCTGCTCTCACATGTCCTGGAGTCTGACATTAACACAACACAGGTGAAATGGATAGACTCCATGAGTGACCCCTCAGAGGACTTTAGGAAGGAAAAGTCGATTCCAACAGGTAAATATTTTACTATTCATCTCTCAGACTTCAGTTTAAGATACAAAAGCAGCTAGAAACACTAATCTTACCAGTATAGCATTTCACACAGCAGTTATTCTTTGCATTCTTTACAGGCTTAGTCCAGATGGCCCAATAATGAGGCCAAATTTTAATTATTAGCAATAGATCGTATTAAATGTATTTTGAGTATTTAACATGATAGATTTCTGTTGGATAAAACTTTGTTCCACTTTTTTAAAATCTATGTCCTTTGAACATCAGTTTTACATGCTAATTTGCTGTATAACTGTCATCTTTCTTTTCTTGTGGCTTGTCAGAGGAAGTCCTTCTTCTCCAGGGTTGCTGCAGCTTTCACTAAGACCTTTCGTAAGCGAGGAAAAGTGTCAGCTTAATTTCATCAGCTGTGACTGAATGTGGACTCCTGCTCATTCAAATAAATAAAATAAAATAGAAGCAAAAAAGAGGCAATTTATATTTATAGAAAATAGTCAGAATATCATAACTGTAAAAAATCACAGTCTGACACTAAGCATGTAAAATCTGGACAGGCTGGCATTTAAATTTCACACAGGTTGGAAATATTACAGTCTTGGAGAATGAATCAAATATGCATATTCAAAATTCAGTATTTACAGTAGTGAGCAGTTACATTTAGCAGAAAGGGAATTGTCTGAACTCAGGATAGTGGAGAGGTAGATGTGCTACATTGTTTTCCACTCCATTGTATAACAGACTTGCTTCCAAAATTTTGGTGAAATCACAAAAGTGAAAGATTGTCAAAAACTCCAGGGTTCCAGCATTAATAATGTAGTAATGGTTTAGTAGTGTAATGATTTGGTTTGACTGAAACTAGACTTCATGTGAAATTCCTCAACAGCTGCAGTTCAACCACTATAAGACAGCAACCTGTTTCTCCAGTAAGAACAATCCCCAATATAGATTTTATAGAATCTGAGTGTTTCTTTCATTAGTATTTTTTTATAAATATGACGTGTACATGTAAAGACCTTCTAAAGAAACTCCACATGATAAATGTTCTAGAAAGAACAATTTAATCGATATAGAACCCATGTATGTGGAGGTTCTTTAAACTGTAAAAATGTTCTTTACACTTGCATATCTCATGTATTTAAAGGTTCTTTAGAGAACATATGTGCACACATCCATTCACTCACAAATAACACCATAAGATGGGGCTCAGTCTGTGACTGGCCTCAACAAGGGTGACACATTTAATGCAGCCTGTGGTGCAGAACCCATTCAGGCCACCTGAGGGCTCATCAACACACATAGGATGCTCTACAGGTCCTCTCTCCAATAGTAAAAGGTGCCTATATAGTAAGTGAACCTGATAAAATGGACAGTGAGTGTGGATACAAGGAAGGTGTGCATAACATATACATACATTAAAAGAAACTGAATATAAATGCACTGAAACAAACAAGCTTGTGACAGCAGCTAGTTCTCAGCTGAAAAAACTTCATGTTTGGTTCCTGTCATTTCCACTGTGAACAATTTTGACTCTAAGTTTGTTTAGTACAAACCAGTCTGAATGACTTTGTTTATATCTTTTGAATATGGAGATATTCTGAGAAAAAGGTGGGATTTCCCTTTAAACCTGTTTAAAACTCTCATAAATGTAAAGTTGTAGGGCTGGGCACAGTTCCACAGGGTAATGTAGACATTTGCTGGCACTTGCTTGAACACAGTGTGAGATTTTTCTGTCACTGTAACTCCAAAATACTCATCACTGCACTGGCCAAATTTTATGCTTTGTTTAAATTGGAAATCAAATGTATAATTTGTGACAGAAAAATGATTTTATCAAGCAACCTTGCCAGTGCTAAAAAATTCCATCCATCCATCCATCCATCATCTAAATCGCTTATCCTTCTGGGTCACGGTGGGGTGCTGGAGCCTATCCCAGCTGTCATTGGGCGGAAGGCAGGATACACCCTGGACAGGTCGCCAGTCCATCGCAGGGCGCTAAAAAAATCTAAACACCCAAATGAGTTGGCAGAGAAAATCAGGTACAGTTTAGGTAGACCCATTTGTTAGCTTAGGTAATTAGCTAGAGGTAACACCTCAAATTACTATGCTATGGTCAAATAGGTCATATAATTAAATGGATATCTTGTGTTCCTGAAGATCGTCTGAGGAGGGAGTACATTAATTTGATAGTGTCATTCATGCGGTTATATATTTAATACTTTACTGAGAAAATTGGAATCAACAGAGAACCCTCATGTCGCTGCTGCCTTCTGGCTCTCCTTTTGTCTTTAGGCTGTAAAGTCACTGCTTTCACTTCATTAAAAGGTCCATATTGTGGAAAACCTTTTGCACATTTTCACTCCCCAGTCCATACATGGAAACTAAGTTGTGAAAACCGTCTTCAGGCTTCTGATGTCATGAAAACAACACATTTACCTGTATACACCTATTCAGCCTTCAGCAGTTTAGCTCTGCCATTCACATGAAGCTTGAAATTGTGTTTTAGCCTGGACTCTTTTTGAGTGAGACAGAATAGAGGACAGCCAATAAGGATAAAGGTCTTCTATATATTTCTTAAAGGCACAGTAACAAACAGTCTGTTTAATTTTAATGGATTAAGAAGGGGCTGGAAAACAGTTGTGTAAAAATGAATTACGAATTACTTTTATTTGTTCCTCAGTTATGACTGCTCCTCAGGGGGGGAAAATAAAATGAAGGAAAAATATAGGATGGTCCCTTTAACACTATATTTTAAGCCCAGTCACCCAAAGCAGAGCTGACTGTCTGTGTTTCTTTGTGAAGCTGAACAACGGCCCACCCTGTCTGGCTTGATGCTGATGCAAGATTGACTTTGATCAGGTGTTCCTTCCTGCTCACCTGCCCTCCACTTTGACCACCTTGGAGTCTCCTGCAATTTACTCTCCTGCTGTGCAGGAAGCCTTACCTGCATGCCCCATTCACCCACTTGAGTGCTTACCTGGTCATTACATGCCCTCACAGCAATCCTGAATTTACTTCAGATGATCATTCTTTTTAAATGGCCTCTGATAGGTTTCTAGATTCTAATATTCATACATCATTGGTCTTAATGGGTTAATCTAATTAGGCTCACTTCGTTATTCATTAGTGTATATTTCTAAGACACTTCTTTATTCATTACTCTTATTGCTTGTTTTTCTATCTGGTGTTGACCAATGAAGGATGGGTTTCTCTTAAGGTTTCTGCCTTTTGCTCTCTGGGAGTTGTTCTTCTTGTCACTGTCTTGCTTAGCTCGGTCACTTACGGCTGGACCTGGGTTTCTGTAAAGCCGCTTTTTGTCAGTGTCTGTTGTGAAAAGTGCTATACCAATCAATTTAATTTGAATTTAATTTAAGTGTATCAGATCTACTCAGCTGCAGCTACTGCAACTCCAGTTAAGACTTATGTTGTAACATGATTGTCTCTTCCACGACTCCTACATGTGGTAAAATCCCAAAACGTTTCCTTCAGTCAACTGTATAGTTATTACCTAAAGTTAAAGGTGACAGCTGTAACTACATCTTGTTAAATGCCCAGGAGGTTCTCTTCTACATATTTCAGCTACATTAAACTCAGTAGTTGAGCATAAATAACCTTACGTTTAAGGTGATAAAATAGTGAAAAATCTGTTCTCTTATGGTACTGTTTTGCTTTACGGCACATTTACCTCTCCACCACTAATGGATTTTGAAATCGCTGTTGCTTTGAAATTGTTGCTACTGCCTGATTATCATTGTACCCCTGGACACTGATTATTTGTTAAGGAAAAGGACACATAAAGTCATGGTTAGCTTTCAAAAACAGGTAACCTGCTGCCCTTTTTGTTTGACTGATTTGCATACTGTGACGTGTCATGGTACTTTGGTACGAAGACACGTCATCCGCGCCAATAGCAGAGTTGAACCAGAGGGGCGCTGCAGAGGCGGAACTGACCACGAAAAATGATATTTTTACAGTTTGGAAAGATGAGTTCACATTTTAAGCACATCTTCACATTTTTCATTTCATCATGTCAGCAAGGCTGGTATATATTATTATTATTGCAGAGTAGTGCATTTCAGCTGTTAATGAAAAAGGTGTTATTGTGTAGATACTCTTTAAGGGTTGAAAAATGTTAATTCTGGTATTGACGTTTCATCGCGAAATAGCATCACGGCTGTGATTTGGTCGCAGTAGATCCATCAGATGTGATGTTATTCCCAATAACACATGACCTCAAGTGTTCTATTGCTTTTATACAACAGTTAAATAAATAAAGTAAGAAATAAGTAAATTGGGCCGTGAATGTGGCATTTAATATGTTTTAATGTTAGAAATTCTGGTAACACTTTCTATGAATGTCACCTTTGTAAGCATCTATAAACACTTTCATAACATGTTATAATGCATTCATAAGACATTATAAACATAGCTATAAATATTTATAAAAATGCATTATACGTTATAGCCATGTTTATTATGCATTATGAATTGTTAACATAATACATTATAAGTACTGATCATAACAAATTATAAGAGCTCATAAGTCGTATTTGTCCGCTCTAAGTAAAGTGAAGCGTATTGTACTAAAGCCTCCTCCAGTGTTAAGAGTGAGGCATCAAGTTGAAGTATTTACTGAAGAATTTACTGAAACACTAAAACATACATAATAAAGCACATTACAGGCTTCAAATGTCAGATTTTAAACTAGTGCTGCCATCAGTGTTTTACCCAATGTGGGAAAGTCAATGTACACCACCGTTAGCTTGGTATTTGTTTTTACTTTACGCTCTCCAGCTGGGACTGACTTCTTTGGCACTGAAATTATAACATGTTATTAACACTATTTATAAAGCATTATATTAACAATTCATAATGTATAATAAACATGGCTATAAAGTGTAATCCAGTGTAATTCGTTTTTATAAATATTTATAACCACGTTTATAATGCCTTATGAATACATTATAACATGTTATAAATGTGTTTTATAGATGCTTACAAATGCGACATTCATAGAAAGTGTTACCGTAATTCCTTCTGCCAAATTATAGTTCCTTAACAGCAGCTTGTTGCTATGTCAGAGTAACGAACTCCACTCACCCGCTGCAGAGTGTGCTGTAGAAGGGGCTAAGCCTTTTGATATATAATATTTAGCTGAATCTAGTAAGGCGTTATAATAGCTATTTAATTCAAAATTTGTAGGGGAAAAGGAGGGCAAGGTGTTGGACCCTTGTTGGCCGAAGGGCAGAGACCTTAAAAGTGTATCTTCCCATTCTCTAGAGCTGTCTGATTCAACATCTGATTCTACATCTGTCAACTGCTCTTCATAACAAAATAAATCAGCTTCTTCATTCAAACAAGTTCCTTCCCTTCCCAAGACGCTGCTTCCCATCGCCTTTGCTTGCATGCTTCAGGGCCAACTTGGAATGGACAGCTTTTAATTTCTACTCACTGACTTGGGCCTTGTTTTCATATCCTATTGCAAGGTCAAATGAACTGTCTGATTCACTGTCTGACTCTGACACATATTCTTCATCTGATAATGACTTGTTCTCATCAGAACTTGCATTCCTTTCCCCCTAGTATCAGACAATAGAAGATCACTATACAACACTCTGTATAAAATAGTAACAGTTCATAAAACAGACTGTAAATATACTTACCCTTGACACCCGGTCTCTGCCATTCTTTTCAAGTTTTTCAAAGCAGGACTTGTGCCAGAAACAAGAGCAGACTAGAAGAGAGAAACAATAAAAGCACTGATGCTGTGATATACACAGTAAATTAAGGAACACACCTCAACAGCAGTTTTCACCTAACCTGACAAAACTGTGACAAAAGATTTCACTCAGCATCAGAAACCATCAAACAAATTTTCATAATATCCTTATTCCCCATTGTGTGGAAACAGGTTTAATAATTCATTTTTTCCACCAATTGACAATCACTTTCAAAAATGGCATAGAAAAAATATCACAATTTGATTAATATAAGAAAACCACCTTACTCTGAAATAAACGCATATCCATAAAAGACATGCTGATCATTTGCTGTTTTATACATAGAACTGTAATGACTGTTACTGACCGTTACATCTCAGACCAATCCACTTGAGTGATGCAACAGGTCCAACACATGCAATGCATTTGTTCATGCTTGAAACAGTCGCAAGGACAATTTCATGTTTACAGTTCTGTTGACAAAAATAAAATAAAAAAAAATGCTTAAATCAGAAAATCTGTTAAAATCCTAACAATGATAGCTTGAATTCTATAGTCTAAAAATTACAGAAATGAAAAACATTTTGATTGATATGACAAATCTGAAAACAGAAACTGTGTACTGTGTAAACTGTGTCTTTTTGTAATGCAGAAAATGATTAAATCATTAAAAGCCCCATATTCTATTTTTTTTTATTTTGTTTTACTTCTGAGGTCTAATGTTTGTGTGATTCTGAGTATTAAAAACAGTCATCTTTCATTTTTACACGACCAACTTCCTTTGCTTTCAAGCTTACTCAAAAAGTAGTCCAGGCTAAAACTTCTGTGTGAGTGGGTGGGGCTAATCCGCTGTAGACGGAACAGATGGAATTCAAACAGGGCTGTTTTTGCAGCTCCACCGTCATTACACATGACACCGTTAATCAAAACAGAGGCCAAAATCTTTAATTATTACACATTACAAGCAAACTGACTGTGTAATGTATGGGTCATTTGACTGAACTGGACCACAGTCAGAGTTGAACATTTCAGACTTTTAACTGTTTCCTTTGAGTGACCCTTTTCCTTAATTTGTTTATTTTTTAAAACAAACGATTTGTGATGGGGAGCACTTGGAAGCATTTATTATGAGGGGTGCAATACTCCTTCAGAGGGTTTATTATGGCAGGCAGATTATGTCTTCCCATTCCCTGTAGCTGTACCCCTAGTAAATGGTTGCAGTTGGATCTCTCTGGTGAGCTGTTGTTGGTGCTGTGAAGAGCTTAAGGTAGGAAAATGTCTTAGTTGTGATTTTAGTTCAATGGGTGGTCAGATCTAACTGAAATTTAGTATCTATTGCACTCATTGGTCAGTGTGGTGTTACTACTTGCCTCTTTACTGGGTAGGCCCTAATCTTATGCTACAGGAGGTGTTTTTGAATATATTTTAGTTTTAGTGGTGCCTTTTTTGAATTTATCGTCCCCATGAAGTTGTTTTAAGCATATGGGATTTTGTTAGTTTAGGTCAGGGGTGATTCTAGGATCAGAGCTTAATGAGACCCCCCCCCTTTTTTCTCATCATATCTTCTCTCATTCTATATCATAAATTAGCTGATATGCAGACAGTGCAAGTCTAGCACCTTGGCTTTAATATCAACACATAGGTCTACCAATGGCACAACAGCTCACTTCTCTCACTGGAATTTAAACAGTGGATGGTGGTTGATTGACAACCTGCAACATTAGCTTGCTAGATAAAAAAACGTCAGATAGGCAACAATAACAACATAAAGAGTGATCTGGGATTCAGAGCAGCAACAATGAGCACTGTAATGTAATGTGTTGGTGCTGAGTGATAAGAAATCCTCGTCTGTGCTACTGACTGGAGCCACGACACCGCACGGTCACACTGTAACTGGCTTTAGTGCAGCTACTGCACGGCTTCGGGGAGAGCGGGGCGGGGAAGAGTAGGAGAGAGAAAGTGGGTCATAACATTTGCTTATCAGAGGCAAACGTGTCTAGCCCCTTAAAAAGGGGCTAGACACGCCTATGGTTTAGACTACTTAGAGCTGCTTTATACTCACCCATTTGAAGACACTACCTGAATGTGGAGCACTGAGGTTTTATTTCTTCATGTTTTGCTCCTGTGGGTCCATACTTGACTCCAGATTTGTTGGCTGTTTTGTGGTGAAGGCCTTCACTGTTATCCTGCGGTCAACTGAGTAAAGGTGCCCCCATCCTAAGGATAATTTGTTAAACATAAGTCTTTATTTTTCTGTAAAATATATTTTTGCAGTTTCTATAATCAATTTTTTTTTGTCTAAAGGCAGGACTTCAAGTCATCCTGCTGTTTTGCCTGATTTTCTTGGTTTGTATCTTTTGTTTCTTGCCTCTTTTGTTCAACACAAGTTTTAAGGCCTTCAGTGTTGTGTCGCATCACGAGGTTTATATAAACTGTGTATAATTTTACTTTTTAGTTGTTGGATTTTTTCATTCAATATTTCTCTTGTTTCTTCTTCTTCGTCTGAATTGGGCCAGGTGGTCAATGGCTTTGTAGCGAGTGGGTTGCAGCTTAGATGACTCATCATTGCACTGGGATTTTGTTTTTTTGTTTTCCTTTATTTGTTGCACTTTGTGTGATTAGATGAGTGTGTGTGTTTGAAGTGACACTTGACTAAAGAGGTGGTACAGCTTTTAATTCTCGCAGGCAGCCACTTACACTTGAGCCCTACCTTTAACTACTTCTGGTTACTATTGTGTAGGACGTTCTTAATCCGTCTTTCAAAACCTGTGTGATGAGTGAAAATATAGAACATCTGGTACCACAATATGATTGAGAAAATTATAATAGCAAAATACAAACAAAATCAGGAAGTTTGCTGTTGTGTCTGTAAAGTCTGTGTCTAAACTATTTCAGATCTCAGATATTTGGGGTGTAGAGGTGAAAGTAGTGAGGCTGGATTTGGGAAATACAGTTTTAAAGGAATATAATAGACTTTTTGGAACTGACTCCACATACTGTACTAGACAAAAACAGAGGATTTACCACTGTACTGTAAATTCAGTTCAACACTGTAAGAGTTCATGTTATCTAGAACGCTGCAGGTATTAATCCATCATTCCAGATTATTTACCAATGTTTCATTCAGTTCCTCTAAAAAGTTGATTGTACTGTGTAGTTTTATAGGCTGAGCTTTGTGATGAGTCTGTTTATACTGAGTGGATGAGCCTCATTGACCCTGTATTCTATCTCACCTCATGACGTCACAATAGGCGGGTCGATGACGTCACAAGAGACGAATGGGCCGGTCAGTTGATGCAGAAGATCATAATGAAGATGAGCTGCTGAAGGTAGGCTGTGATTTCATTCCTCTGATTCTGACTCTTCTTGTTTCTTCATTTATTATTATTATTATTATTATTATTATTATTATGATTATCACAACAACACCGATCAGGTATGCTACAATACAGGCTTTAGTTCTAATGTTCGTCTTAAAAATGTCCAGAAAAAGAACTTACAGTCAAAAAGAACCCGGGTGAAAGACACAAAACATTCTAGAACAAAGAGAATGAGAGAGAACATTTTGTAGTTTTGAGTGTTTATATACAATAATAATAATAATAATAATAATAATAACAAATACACAATAATACGTAGTATTATTATCATTATTATTATTATTATTATTAGTAGTAGTAGTAGTAGTAGTAGTAGTATTAGTATTAGTATTAGTATTGATGTAACACAGTGGATTTTCTCACAACTGTCTTCGATGTGCTCTAGCGCTTCGCACAAAAAGACGCAGGACTCGATTTTTGGTTCCTATTTTGTTTTGTGAACTGTTTATTTTTCACGCAGAGCATTAAAAGTAGAGCGTTTGAATTCAACTCACCACAAGGCGGCGCTGTAGATCATGAGAGAAGCGCAGCGCCTCACAGCCACATTAACGCCGAATGAAGGCGATGAAAACACTTTTAATCTGGGATTAAATTCTCGTTCTGCTACGATGAGATTATTCAGGACTTTCTTTTCCTCAGAGCTGAACTGTGAGAGACTCAGTATCGATCTGAAAGCTGTTTCAGTCACATAAACAGGCTGTTTTTCGGACTTTCAGCTCATTTGTGGGAGATGATAAACAGTTTGGGTCTCTGATCCAATAATATGTTTAGCTGATGTTCTAAGTGAAAATAAGTGAAAACATCCTCTACAGAGAACAAACTTCTGCACAGTGTAACACACAAACACTGTTTATGAAACATTTTACACATTAAAAAACATAAAACATGAAGCTGACACAGTTTATAATTAATGTTTATTTGATCTGAATATAAAACCCAGCAAATAATAGAAACTGTGCAGTAAAATTAGCAGAAAAATATCATATTTCAGTGTGTTGACTGTAGAGGATGTGTTACTTACTCTGACTGAGAAAATCAACAACACATAGAATTACAGTTCACATTTTACACACAGCTAAAATATCTGTGATTATAATATTGACAATAACGTTATAATAATTAATGTTTTGTCATTTGCTTAAATTAATGTAGCTCAATAACAACGATCATATCAACAATAATGCAAAAATGAATACAATTATTATAATGATTATCACTATTATTAGTAGTAGGGGCAGAAGTAATAATAATAATAATAATAATAATAATAATAATGTTATTGATAATGTTATTGTTAATGTTTTTCTTGTTGTTGTTGTAACATTTTTTAACTGAAAACAACATTTGATTCCTAGAAATGTGATTGAATCATAAGACAATGCAGAGTCAGCGAGGAAGCAACGTCACCGGGGAAGAAACTGCTGGGAAGCCCCCACAGGAGCCCCCATCTCCACAAAAACTCCGCTGCTTCCAGGATATCCTGGATATCGTCTTCAGTCTGACTGATCGGTATGTGTCTTCTTTGCTTTCAGTTTGATTCTCTGATAATGAGAAGATTCTTTAACACACTAATCATGCAATAAATGTTTTGTAGGGAATGGAGGACTTTGAGCAAAGATGTGCCGCATGCAGTAAGTATCAAAACATACTGACTAACACATCTTTAAGAACAAGCTTTAGTCAGTAAAAATCCTGAAACGTCACTGATAATTTACTGATATGTTTTGTAAACAGGGAACAAAACTGCAGTTTGCATCACTCTGCACAAAGATCATCATCTCCGTCTCCAAATCAGCAGTGCAGAGTTACCTGCCGTCTCTTCTGCGTGTGGTTGGGATGGAAGCCGTTCTGATGGCAGAAGAAAAGCTGAGTAAGAAAGCAGAATCTGCTTCCATCAATCCATCTGGCAGCAACACTGCAGAAGAAAACTCAGACAAAAGGTGAGACCAAAAAGCCCAAGAAGTGAACTTCTCATCTTCTCTCAGCCCCTTTACACTGACTGACCACTCAAGGCTTGATGGCTGTCACTAATTTCTACATTTGTTCTCTAATCTGACTCTAAAACAAAAGAAGAATGACTAAATGAATAACCTGATAATCAGCTGTATTAGAAAAAAGTATTACTGTTTGAAAAAACTCCTGAAAGTGACCACAAATCAATCAAAACTTTACTGGAGTACATGGAACTGAGTAAATGTAGCTATTTACTGTCCAGTTCTGCTGACAAACTCTATGATTTTTAGCTGTGGAAGATATAATTCCTTAGTGTTAAAGCATGTAGGCTAAAATTCAAAATCATAATGTGGAGTTTTATATTTTTATGATTAACATCCAACGTTGGTACCAGATGTTTTGGAAAGCATATTAAAAACCACACAAATGTATTTTGTCATGTTTTAAACCAGATTTAAACCTGCACACAGCTACTGAAAGGCCATTAATTATGCATTCATATAATGATACACACTCTTATAAATGATGGTTCTTCAAAGGTTCAAATAAAATGGTAGCACTATGAACACTCAAAGGACCATTTATATGCTTAGAGAGTTCTTTGCATTGTGAAATGGCTTGATATTGTAACAGTAGAAGAGCCCTTTATGTTGCTATAGAACATTTTTATAAAAGGTTCTATGTAGAACCACACACAACACATTCTCCACCAATTGTGGAAACATTTCTTGATACAAAGAACCCTTTAAAAAGGCAAATGGTTCCTCGAGTGTTCATGGTTCTATATAGAACTACTGTCTTTACTTAAGAACCTTAGAAGAACCACCTTTTGTGAGAGTGTGAACTATAATCTGTGTTAATGCCACTCGTCTCATTTCTCTTTAACAGCTCTATAAGAAGTAGCTACCAAAATGTAAAAGACATCAACTGTTGTGTTCCGGATGAAAAAGAACATGATGTTAATGACTGTGTTCTTCCTGTGTTTGTCTCATTATTTCATCTTAAACTAGATCTCCAGTGGATCCATCTGATCTTATCTGCCACATTATTGAGGATTTTGTCAGTGAGGTGAAAACGGCAATGGTGGAATCAGTCTGCAAGGTTGCCTCCTGTAAAGAATCCTCATGGTCCAAGGACTGGAAGACAACGTGCAGTCTAGTGGCTAAAGAGATGCTGAAAACTCTGGAGGGTAAAATGAGACATTCTCAACTGGAGGACACAAAAGATCTGAGAGAGAAACAAGACAAATATGAATCAGACACCAAAGCGCTGACGAATAAGATAATCGTGGTGGTGCTTGATGTCCTGGATGGAAACAGCGCTAAGAGAACTGATCACAAAACCAGTGATCTGCTGAGGGCCGCTGCTGAAAGGCTCATCCAGACTGCCTCGACTTCAGACTTTGAGAAAAGCGTCTTTTTGGATTACAGGAAGCAAAGAGTTCACTTGCCACCTGAGGAGCTCCAGACAAAAGCTACCAGGGCTGTAAGTCAGGTACTTCTCAGTAGTACTGGGGTTTGGGACATGAGCAGCAGCTCCCCTGAGATGCCCAGTAGCCTCGCCAGTGAAACAGATCTGGACTCAATGTTAGAGGCAATGGCTCGCTCAGGGTTCCCAACTGATTTGATGCGAAGTCATCTGGATGCCACGTCTAGGGACATCGTTAACACTATTCGAGGCAAAATCAGGAAAGTTCACTGTCCTCTAAACAGCGACACAGCTAAGGACTCCATGATGAACGACATTTTTCACAGAATTAATGAGAAGGTGAAGATGTTCTTCAGTGTGTTCAAGCAGTTTATGAAGAAAAGAAGTACAGAGCTTCAACAAAACACTGTCCCCTCATCAATAGATGATCTCACAATCAGCTGCACAAATGATGTCATTGGTGGGATCACACGTCTTTATCATCTAGATGTTTTAAGTTCTGATTCCCACATTTCTACAGGAGGTAAAACCTCACAGCTGTCTATGGCATCCAAACTGAGTATCCATGGAGTGACGCAGGAACTAGAAAAAATAATCAGTGCCAGCAGATCTTCTTCCAAAATCCGTTTGGAATGCAATGATTTGGAGGAGAGTAAAGTCATCTCATCTCCTGAATCAATGAATGGTAACAAAGAAGCGGCATCTTTTAGCTCTCCTTTACTTCCATGTATCGAGAGTCTTTTCAATGGCGAGTTTCAGGAGAAGGCAACACAAGTTGTGAGTGATGTTCTCCTTAAAACATGTGGAAAGGTTTCAGCCACAGTGTCAGTTCACTCCAGCAAGGACGGAAGCGATGGTGGTCGCTTAAAGGAGGTACATATGCCGGAGAGCCAACCTGTCCCATCCTTCTCATCATCAATTCTGGTGGAATCAGCTGCATCAGACATTATGAACACGTTTTTGGAAGGTTTACAGAGAACATCCTCAAGTCAGGTGGATTATGAAAGCACAACAGAACCAGCTTCTTCACCAAAGACCTTCCGTTCTGCAGCTCAGAGACTCTATAGGAATGTGCAGTACAAGATTTTTGGATTTCTTTTGAGGCTCCAAGAATCACAATCAGGAAAAGAGTCTCTCAGAACATCAACTGAGTCTGGAACCAATATCCAGACATTGAAACCTGCAGAATCTTTACAGACAGATGACAGTCAAATACCTCCAAGATACCAGGCTGATATAGATTCTTGTACAGATGACATAATTTACAATGTCCTGGATTTGTACAAGAAAGAGGTCCAGCTTGTTGAGTCCAGCTCACCTGAACAGTGTGAAGTCATCAAGTCTGCAAGTCTACGTTCAAGTGATCAGAATGATCAGGGTGTTTTAGAAAAGCAAAAAACCCACGAGTTTAGCAGCTCCGACGTCGTCCCAGTCCTCTACCAGCCTGAAGTCAACACGTCATCAGTCACGTCTGAAGGATTTCTAACCAAGGCCATTCAGGTGGTGAGTGAGGTTCTGGTGAAAAGCGCATCACAGCAGGTTTCAGTTTGTGCATCAACATCATCTAAATCTTCCTCCAGAGATTTACACAGTGCTGCTGTAGATGTTGCAGGAATCGTCGTTGATGCTTTGGATAAACTCGTTGAGTCGAGTGTGATTACTAGCAAAAGTGACTCTGATACTATAATTAGGTCACTTGTTGCACTTCCAGTTGAGCCATCTACTAATGTGCTAAGGACCTCAAACGTTTCAGTGAGGGGGTCTTGTTCAGCCCCCTTGAACTTGTTTGAAAGAGTACGAGGTTACCTTCAGGCTCTTTTCATGACTTGCTTTGAGAGCCAGACAATTTGCTCCACACAGGGTGATTTGCAGCTCTCTACAGTCCAAACTGCTTCCCACATGGATGATCTCACTGTTACATGCACTAATAGCATTATTAGTGAGGTTGTCCATCTTTATGCCTCAGATGCATCCCCTGAGTCTCAAGCACCAACAGGAGATGAAGACTCACTGAAAATATGTGACATATTTCAGGGTTTGGGAGAACTTGCCAGATCTAGTAGATCCTCATCCAAGACTAGTGCTTCAGGCAGGGATCTCACAGAGTGTAAGAACAGACCTTTCCCTGAACTTGACTCAGATTTTAAAGACACAGCACTTGAATGTACGTCTTCACACCGTTCTGTTGAGAGCCTTTTCAGTGCTCAGTTCCAGAGCAAAGCAACACAGACTGTTGGTGAAATACTTCTAAAAAGTGTAGAAAAACTTTCTACCTCTGGTTTCACCCAGTCATTGAAGTCCTCCTCCAGCTCAACTGCTATTCAGCCGTCTGTTGCAGCCTCTTCTGTATCCATACAAGCCCAGTCTACAGCTTCAGATATTATCAGAAGCTTTTTGAAATACTTGCAGAAGTGTTGTTTGTCAGTCCCACCAGATAATGCTTCTAGTTCATCTACACCAACTTCTAAGACAAAGGAAAGCATACCCTCTGCTTCTCGCAGCATATATAGAGGTGTGCAGAAGAAAGTTTTTGGATTTCTACTGGGGCTCCAGACGTCATTTTTAGAAAGAAGCAGGATTTCCGCACAAGATCAGCCTACAGGAGGAGTAGAGCTGGAATCTGAGAGTGTTTTAACAGTCAGGTCACCTCCTCATATAACTCCAGCAAGAATCCAGATTAATTTAGACTCTTATACAAACGAGGTTATTGGCAAAGTTGTGGAGTTATACAAGAGTGAGCTTCTTCTGTCAAGCTCCTCTGAAGTGTCTCTCCACGTCTCAACATCCCTTCCAGAACAGCCTTTCAGACTGAAGACTGTTAAGTCTAAGAGCTTCCTGACTGATGCTGTTAAACTAGTGAGTGATGTGTTAGTCAAAAACGCATCCTCACAGAGTTCGAGCCTCTTTTTGGATTCTTCTAGACAAACATCTTCTTCACCAATTCTGTCTACAGCCTCAAAAGATTTACAAAATGCTGCTGTGACTATTGCAGAGGAAGTTATTGATGCTTTAGGCAGATATGCTGAGTCTATGGATTCAACAATGGCAACCGTGAACAGCAGCTGTGAAATGCTGAGTTGTCTCGATGCTCTCTCATGCATCTCTGCCTCCAGCATCCCTGTAGAACCTGATACATCTGAGAGGATGGCTTATTCAGACCCCTTCTTCATCTTTAGGAAGGTGAAAGATCTTCTTAATCATCTTTTTATGGATGCAAAGACTGAAAAGACTTCAGAGAGAATTCAATCCACGCCACCCACCTCCCACGACAGCAGGTCTACAATTTCTAGAAAAACTCCAAGCTCATCACTACTTGCTGTGTCAGAGAGAACTGCTGACCCTGAGTACGACATCATTCAGAAGTCTGACTCTGCTGCTGAAACTGTAGCAGTCCCCCAGCCTCAGTCTCTCCAGCAGATGAACCAACTGCAACATCTGATTTCTGATGAAAGCATACGATGTCACGCAGATAGATTAATCAATTTTGAGGTTCTCAGACATATAAAAGGACCATCACACATTTGGAAACGTTCCTCAGACTCAGTTCTAGAAACATCTTGGGTGAGGAACAATCTGCTGAGGGACCCAGTCCAAGTTCCCTCATCACTAGTCTACGTTTTCATAGATGAATCAGTTAAGACCTTACTCCTACACTTGCTAAGTCTGAACTCAGCGTCTTCACGTGCAGCTGATCTATCAGGTACAAGTGCAGGTTCTAAGGGCCAGGACAGACATTCGGACAAGTCAGCTGGCTCACAACGTGCCTTCACTGATGCAGAAAGCCATTTGACTAAGGTGCTCAAAGACTCACAGAGCAGAATAAAGGATTCTCTATCATTGCTCGTGGATTCTGAGCAAACTAAACCTGAAAGGAGTCATGATGTCTCTCCATTAGACTTCAAGTCACCTGCTGTGTCACCCACAACCTCAAGCAGGGCTGGCAGTACGATGGTGAAAGAGACGTTGGATAATAACAGCATCTCTAGCCAGGATCATGAAACTTACTCTTCCAGCTCCAGCCCATTAAATGACCACCGTTCCTCGGATCCAAACCCTGTGGCTGTGAAAAAGAGCAGTCGAGGATTTCGTTTCATTGTGTGTAAAAAGGCTCCTTTCTTCCGTCCTGCAGTGAAGGTAGTGGACTTTTTAATTTTTAATAACTGGATGATGAGAAATCATACTAATCATATGAGTTCCTATGTTCTGAAATATTGTGTTAAGTATACGACTGTATGTTATTGTTGTTAATGTTGATTTTTTTCTGTTTTCTTTGTTGAATGTTTGATCATCTAGAAATTAAGTCAAGTTTGTCCTGCTGACATGATGTCTGACCATCATCAGTCTACCTCGTCCTCTGGGAATCTTCAGAAGCGTAAGTACTTGAATCAATACACAGAGAGCCGTTAATTCACAGTTGACGTACTCAGACCAGTGTTTCATAAGCTGAGCCTCACAGTGTTGCTCTTTTATTCTTCCACATGTAATGTAGAATATAATAGAATTAACTGGATGTTGACTGTTTTGTCATTTGCTGTTGTTCTGATTTATCTTTTACAGCTTCACAGAGAGAATCAGCCTTTAGGAAAACACGCCAACGTCTGTCCAGGATCTTCACGGCCATCCGCAAAGCACTGCCCAACCCCTTCCAGTGTATGACCCAATCATCTTAAGCTCTTAGCAGAGGAGTGCTCAATCCTGGTCCTGGAGATCTGCCACCCTACAGAGTTTAGCTCCACCCTTAATCTAACACACCTGATCCAGATAATGAAGACATTCAGGAGCACCTGAACATTAGAGCCAGGTGTGCTGGATCTGAAATCTACAGGGTGGTAGATCTGCAGAACCACGATTGAGCACCCTTGATTAAAATGTGTCTTAATAAATTCATTGCAGCAAAGCCATGTGTGTTTTTTTATTTTCTTTTTTTGACCATTTCACAAGGTTTTTATTGGTTCCCTCTTCATGATAGTAATAGTAATATCAATATACTACTGCTACTACTACTACTACTAATAATACTAATAATAATAAGAAGAATATATTTCATTTATATAGCACTTTTCATACCAGTGGCAGCTCAAAGTGCTTTACAGAAAGGTGATATATATATATATATATATATATATATATATATATATATTATATATATAATCCTGTAAAATAATGACAAATAAAATTATAAAGGTAAATATCAAGACACATAGATATTTAATTGAATGCTTGGTTAAAGAGGTACATATTTAAGTGTTTGTTAATATTGTACTCTGATTGTCTAATAAAACGTGGAAATGAGTTCCTCAGTTTCGACACATAATAACTAAAGAGTCTCTCCATGTTTTCTGTATTTTAGTGAAGGTATTTGCAGAAGGCCACTGTCTGCAGATCTAAGTTCTCACGCTGGAACATAAACAGACAGACATTCTTTGAAGAACACAGATGCTAAATCATTTAGAGCCTTAAAATCTAGTAGCAGAACTTTATAATCTATCCTGAAAGATACAGACAGCCCGTGCAGTTCTTTCTAAACGGGAGTGATGTGATCTCTCTGTTTAGTTTTTGTTAGGATCCTGCTGCTGCATTTTGTTTGAGTTGTAGAGGATGTGTTGTTTTCTTAGGAAGCCCAGTAAGAAGAGTATTACAGTGATCAACTCTGCTTGTAGCAAATACATGGACAAGTTTCTCTGCGTCGCTCTGAAATACTAAAAGCTGAAACTTAGCAACATTTCTCAAATGATGAAAAGCTAGTTAAAACACAGCTCAGAGTCTAAGATTACACGCAGGTTTTGTGAAGCTAAAGAAGTTTAGTTGTAGAAAATTTTGTTACATCCACTGAGAACTATCTGACACACAGCTGGTAAGCCTGAATACAGAGTCTGAATCATCAGAAAGAATGGAAATGTGTAATAGTGTGTCGTCAGCATAGCTATGAAAATTGATATCATGTTTAGTGACATCATCTAGAGGTAAAATGCACAAAGAGAAAATCAAAGACCCTAAAACTGAATCCACAAGAAATGTTGCATTTTTGATAATTGATCTCCCAGTAAAAACACAAAGTCTCTATTAACTACATATAATTTAAACCATGAATATAATTTAAACCATCTTGTCTGGGAATGCCCATTGGGACTGCAGGGAGACTTTGCGGCCAGTAGCCTGACCTGTTGGACCATCCAGGCAAGTAACTGCACTAAACTAGAGCACAGCACAGCAGCATCCTTTAAAATATCCAGAAACCTGCTCCCCTGCCATCTCTGCACAGTCCTATCTGCAAAGGGCTGCTGTGGCTGCAGGTTTTCAGTCCAATAAAACAGGAGGACAGCTGATCAGTTGTTTGAAGACTGTGACCAACTGAAGAGCAGAATCAGGTGTTGCTCAAGTTTGTTTGGAAGGAAAACCTGCAGCCACATCAGCTCTGGATAAGATTGAAAACTCCTGTTTCTTCTTTTGTTATAATTTCAAGCTTAGAACAATAGAAAAACTCATTTTGTCGCAATATAGAACCATTTTCAAAAAGGTTCTATATAGACGCATTTACGACACATTCTCCATCAATCTGAAGAACCATTTCACTATGCAAGGAACCATTCAATCATGCAATTTGTTTGGGTTCGTGATTCTATAGAGGCCAGGAAAGTTTATTTATAAAGCACTTTTCATTCACTGCTGTCACTCAAAGTGCTTTACAAATGAGAAAATATGAGTCCTTTAAAAAGCAAAGTAAAAGAGAATAGAAATTAAAAACATGAGTAAAACTTGCTTAAAACTATAGATATAAAAGTAAAAATCAAAATCAAATTGGAAATTAAACTGTGATGATTAAAAATCTAATTAAAAATGTAACAATTAAATTAGGATAATAAAGTGCCGTTACAGAAGAGAAGGTCCAGAAATGCTAACAGTATATTAAACTGAGCTGAAAGCTCAAATAGGACCGTTTTAATCCTGGACAGTTGAACAGATATGTTTCAGTCTATTTTTAAAAACTCTTACAGTCTGAGCTCATCTTACATCTTCAGGTTTATTCCAACTGACGGCAGCGGAATGGCTGAATGCTTCCTCACCATGTTTAATTCTGGTTCTAGGTACTGTCAGGTGGTCAGACTCCACTGATCTGAGGTTTCTTTTAGGCCTATATTTTACCAGCATATCAGTGATGTAAGTAGGACCTTGTCCATGTAATGGTTTATAAACAAAAAGCAGGTTTTTTTTTATCTATTCTGAGACTAATGTGGAGCCAGTGTAATGCTCTGAGTACTGCAGTGATGAGCTCATATCTCTTTGTCTTTGTTAGCACTCTGGCAGCAGCATTCTGGATGAGCTGCAGCTGTCTCACTGATCTTTAGAAAAGTTACTGAAAAGGAGGCCATTACAATAATCTAGCCTGCTGGAGATGAATGCGTAATTGATATAAAGAACCACTGTATTTACTAAAGAGCCCTTGAAGAGCCGTCCTTTTTAAGAGTGTAAACATACTTGTCAGAGAAATAAGAAGAAAAATAAGAAAATGTCAGAGAAAGAATAAGAAATTCTAAAACATAAAAAATCTCACTGACTGTATTTTGGCCCAGCATCACCCTGATCTTCCTCACCAGTCCCACCAACATCTCAAGCCAAGAAAAGGAATTCACTTCTTCCAGCACCTCTCACCAGAGTGGCTGGTAGTGATTGAACATTAGTTTAAGCCATATACTGTGCAGCAAGTACAGACTCTGATTGATCTGTCTGTCTAATTCACTGTATAATCGCTGTTATCAGAAAGTGAATCAGACACCTTTATTCATTCATAAGATCAACAGAAACTGACCTACAAATCCATGAAAAATATATTCACAAAACCCCTGATCAAATTAATCAGCTCAATGACAACTGCTTACTGTCTTGAAGTGGGTGTGTTAAATCAGGGTACTGCGCCGGGTTTAGAGATTCTGGGTTCTAGGCAAAAGACAGGAGTACACACACACACATATACACACAGAGATACAGACACACACACACACACACACACCACTCAAATTACAGGCCATGAAGTAAACTCCTTTGAAGTCCTGAGTCTTAGAGTTGCCAGCCCCTGTCCTGCCTCTAAATAGAATTACTTTATATTATCTACAATCTGTCATCCCCCAGGCCCTTACTCTGAGTTTCTTAAAGAGTTTGCAGAGTTTCTTATGAGTATAGCTCTCTCTGCAGATAAGGCTCTCATAATAGCAGGTTTTAACATTCATGTTGAGAATACTCAAGACCCTTTAAAAATAGCTTTTGAAGCACTTGTTGATGCTATGGGCTATACTCAAAATGTGATAGGGCCTTCACACTGCTGCAACCATACTACTAGATTTAATACTATCTATGGGAATCAGGATAGAAAACTTAGTAACTGTCTCTCAGAATGAATGCATCTCTGATCATTACTTAATTATGCATGAAGTCATTTTGGATTATAATGTTTGCGTACCATCCCACTATGATCACAAGCGCACTGTCACTGCCTCTACTATAGATGCTCTTATAAATAGCTTACCAGATTTATCAAACATCCCTGGCCTATTGGGCTTCGATGATCTTGAAAGAAAAACTTAAATTCTGCAATCCACACTTCAGTCATCTCTTGATAATGTGACACTGATTAAGATGAAAAAATGAGAAGAAAAAAGCTCACACCATGGTACAATGACCATACACGTAAACTAATACAAAAAGCTTGTAGTCTGGAACGTAAATGGCGTGTATCAAAACTAGATTGTTTCCAAATTGAATGGAAAAACAGCACCATAGAATGTAAGCATACCCTAAATGCAGCCAAAGTATACTATTTTTCATCACTAATTGAGAATAACAAAAATAATCCTAAGATCGTGTTCACGACTATATCCAAACTAACTGGTAACATTAAACAGTTTGAAGACGATACTCAAACAACATACAGCAACAATGATTTTAGCAGATTCTTCAATGATAAAATAGAAAATATTAGACTACAAATCCAAAATTTGCCTATAGGTCTAATACCACAACATGATGAGTGCCCTGCCAGCCCAAAAGTCCAATTGCTATCTTTTAGTCCTATCCAACCAAATGAATCAGTCACACTGATCAGCTCATCCAAATCATGCATTCTTGACCCAGTACCTACAAAACTGTTCAAACAGATTGTCCCCTGTGTTCTTAAACCTCTGCTGTCTATAATAAATTCATCCCTCATTCTGGGACATGTACCAAAATCATTAAAACTCACAGTCGTTAAAACCCTACTTAAAAAGCAAGATCTTGATCCCAATGAACTCGCCAACTAAAGACCGATTTCCAATCTCCCCTTCATTGCTAAGATCTTAGAAAAAGTGTTTTCACATCAACTGTACTCCTATCTACAAGAAACCTCTCAGCGAGATGTTTCAGTCTGGCTTTAGACCCTTTCACAGTACTGAAACAGCATTAACTAGAGTAGTAAATGATCTCCTTGTGTCTAGAGTCTTTACAAGGACCAAAAATTTTGACCACATACCTCCAATCCTGTCGTCATTACACTAGCTACCCCCGTAAAATTTCGTGTAGAGTAAAGATCCTTCTCTCAACGTATAAATCATTAAATGGCCCTGCAGTATCTTAGTGAATTAATTCAGTCATATGAACCCACACATACGCTCCGCTCACAAAGTAACGGCCTGCTGACATTTCCTAGAATTCGAAAAACCACAGCAGGGGGTCGAGCTTTTTCCTACGTAGACCCAAAATTGTGGAATCATCTCCCGACCTCTGTCCGGGACTCAGAGACTCTCTACATTTAAAACTAGACTCAACACGTCTGTTTGCACAAGCATTTTGGCAATATAAGTTGTTGCACTATTAACTCACTAATATCTCTCCATAAACGAACCTGTCCTATTAATCAGTTTCTCTGTCTCTCTCCCTCCCTCCCTCTCCCTCTCCCTTTATTTGAGCCCCTGAGCGATGTTTGCCTGATGGGAGCCACCAGAGCTGCTAGAGTCACCAGAGCTCCATCTCTGTTGGCTGATCTGCACCATTTTGACCACCATGGAGTTTCATGCTGTACAACGCTGTGCAAACCTCACCTGCATGAACTGACCCTGCTGATGCTGCTGCTGCATAAACTTAAGCTATCAAATTAACCATTGCTCCACCTGTTTTTCCCTGTTTTTGTATTCTAATATTTTATACTAGGGCTGTTTGCTATCCTTCGACAACCAGAGGAGGATGGGTTCCCCTTTTGAGTCCGGGTTCCTTTCAAGGTTTCTTCCTCTTGTTCTTAGGGAGTTTTTCCTGCCACTGTCGCCATTGGCGACGCTCATGGGGGCTTGGACCTGGATTTTTCTGTAAAGCTGCTTTGTGACAATACCTATTAAAGGGAAAGTAAAAAGAGGCACCACCACAGATGACACACAAACTAATCATCATGTTGATGATGTTTTTAGAGCACTTTAAAAGTAGACATTAGAGAGGGTGTTATGAACTTCCTAACACTAGTTATAAGCAGCTTATAATACATAACTAAAATTACTAATGCCCAGATTTTTTCAATCAAAGCAAATACATAAATAAAAAAACAATCATTTATTTCATGATTGTTATTTGAATTGTGCAATTTTATGCAAATAACCACTGTAGATGAGAATAATGTAAAAGGATAACATTTAGAATTTTAGATGATTTACATTGACTTTGGGACATTTTAAATTGACAGTGGTGGAAAAAAAAGCTATTCTGGAGCCAGGACACAAAAAAGAACCTGACCTCTGACCACAAGACATGACCTTAACCCTTAACTGGCACCCCACAGTTGATTTTAGAACACACGTTTAAAGCTGAAAAAGTTTGATAGAGTGGATAAGTGGTGTAACAAAAATAGCAAAACATTTATTATTATTATTATATGTGCAACACTTATCCAGTCTAGGTGTATTTTTGATTTTAAACAATAAAGCCTTTACAGTTTTAATATTCACATATCATAAAACTTTTTCTGTACAATACAAGATCTTACTTCATAAATATCAACAGTGGGGTTTTTGGGGAAAAAAAAGTAATAATTAGAAAATATGCAGATTTTAGAAATTGCTCAAAAACATTTTCTCACTCATACGTGAAGATGAATAGTCTCTGCATGGCATTACACTCATCATCATTCCTCTGGGTGTGGCTATAGGGCTCATCAAGACATATAATACGAAGTATGCTTTTTCAGTCTCTCATTGCAGGAACACTTTGAAATCCTGTTTTTCATGGGTCTTGCACCTTTGTCAACTAAGGGAACAGCCAGTGATTACTAACAGTAACAGCAAGAGAAGAGACGCTCAGTTGTAATCAGCCCCTGTATTGGTAAAATATTATTAGCGCTATCGATGCACAGTCGATGGGCAAATAATAAAAGTGATGATTTAATCCTTGATATCCCTTTTGATCCCAGAAACATTCCGCAGGAGATGTTTTTGTCCCAAACACATTTTTCCATCCCTGGGACTACAGGACACCCTTAGAGTCCTTAAAGTCTCGAGTCCTTGCACTAACCCACGTCACTAAGAAAGTAGACTACTTCCCCACCCATTAAAAAACCTATCTTGGTAACTGGTGGGAAAATATTGTCCTTTATTCGTGGTCACAAATTCATTCTCTCGTTTTCTTTTAATCGTGGTCATATTTTTAACTGAACGCATGTTGTTTGTTTTTTTATTCATGCACAAACAAAATAAATATAGCAGATTGATGCAGCTAACAGCTCCCTGACATTGTCTGATGGGTTTTAATGAGTTCGATTGATGAGATAATGGACAGAGATGCTCATCAGGTCTGATTTTGATTTGGGGCGTTATGAGGACACTGTAGATCCTCTTCACAGCAAACAGCCCACAGATTCATCAGTGCAGCTGCGGTTTGGTGGAGAATTGAAGGATGACAATAAACTACAATCACAATCTTCACTAAACTGTACTTTACAATGATTATATTTGTAGTTTATTAAGTAGCGATGATGTGAAGATGATGAAGGAGAACTCTGCTGACACTGTCTTCCCAGTATAAGATGTTTATTACAAAGTAAAACAGTATCATATCAAGCACTATAAAGTACCTGAGAGAGGATCTGTGCCAATTCTAAAGTGTCCCCTCCAGACCACTATAACCAACAGCTTATATATTGGACTTGTTGTTGAAACAGAAGACAGAACATATGGTTCTTTTTAAAATGATCTCATCTATTTGGAACTAAGAGAGAAAGGGAAAAAGTAAGAGGCCTACTCCCTATGGGCCTTTGGACCAGGGGGCACCCTTAATTTAAACTTTCCAACTCTGCAAACACAGAATGCATAGAGCTTCAGACCTCAACTTATACTAGCAGTTAAGAGTGTTTTTACCTTCTTCTATAAAATGTTCTTCTAAATACACCTCATATTAAACTCTCTGCTCCCGCGACAAGCTACGGCCTTAGAGACCATCACACAATCACAGGAAGAAATGATCTGCAGTAGTGATCATTATCCCGGTCATGCCATCAATAACAACTGATATCACATATACTCTGTGCACACTATTTGAGCATATTTACAGCGTGTACAGAAAAACGGAGCCATAATTACAGACTGCAGACAGACCACAGACAGACTGCAGACAAACTGCAGAGGGACTGCAGACAGACTGCAGACAGACTGCAGACAGACTGCAGACAGACTGCTACTTAAAGAGAAAAAATTAACATCCTGTTCAGAAACTTTGTTCTCATTATATGTTGGACGTTTTTGCTATGGTGTGTTATTGTTTTTGCTGTATGTTTAATAAATCGAGTGGTTATAGCCTATAAATTGTTTTTTTTTGATAACATAGCAAAATGGCTAAAGTGTAACCATGGGAAGTAGCTTATTGGCCACTGATACTGTAGCTTTGCACTGTCTTTTTTGTTTTCTATTAACTGATGTAATCACAACATCAATGTTTCGTGACAGAAGCTATTCAGTGCTCAGAAAGCTGCAACACACTGGCTGGAACACAGATCTACTGCACTACTGAAGAATGTTCTAAAGCCAGATAGTCAGAGCTGATTCATGACATAGACATTATACATCAACAGAACACAAGTTAAAAGAAAACAATTTGCAGACAAATAGAATTACTTTTATCCATCTTAAACTCTGGACAGATCGTCCAACTTTACTGTTTCTTCTCCTTAAAGGCCTCGAGGAAAATGGTAAGTTAGCCTGATAAGTTTCTCCATTGACACTGGAGCGAGGGCTTATTTCTCTTCCAAAATGAAATAAGCCAAGCATAAGCATAGTAACATATTTTAATGACGTTGCTGTATATAAGATTTACAACTGATGCAATTCTGGGATTCCTAATCTATTCACATGAAAAGTAGCACTGCTTTAACTCACCAGCTCAAAGACCAAAATCGTCCTTCCAACTGTAAACCACAATGTTCAGCTGAGGTCATAAACTACTAATAAATATCTAATACTATTCATTTCAAATGATGTGCATTTTATGCTACATGGCTTTCAGCATCTAAAATCAGATTATGTAGACAGTCAGAATTTGACTTTTCATATCTGTCAGTGTGTTTTTGATCTACAGAAAGGAAATCATGTTCTGACTTCTCATGCTGTGGTGTTCAAACACACCTGTAGCAGCAGAAAAGAAAGGATCCTGGGTTGGTATTACAGAAACACCCTAACTTTCAAACCTTGTCTCATCTGTTTAGTCACCATGACTAAACAGCTTCACTTAGGAGCAGATTTAGGACAGTAGCTATTATAGTGTAACAGTTCCTAAGTTCATAATCTAAATCTAACTCCAGATAAGAAAACAGTATTACAGAAACATCATAAACAGACAAAATTTCCTTCCAAAATTAGGCGTGTTGCAGTGACTCAGAGTGGTACGTACAGCACTTTGAGAGATTGCAGCGCTTCTCTGGACCCTCTCTGTGGCTGGTGTGTAACAACAAACAAGTAGGTTTATCTCATGATGTGTTTATGTAGATCTCTTATGTACATCACATTTCACACTGCATGCTTAAATTCCTTTTGCCACTTTGCACGAATTTATTTTCGCAGCAAAACAAATTTACATTTATAAGCTTATAACGCACAAAATCATTTTATAACCATGGCTGTACTCAGACATTAGCACAACACTGTAGCATGTTTTCACTCCATTCATCCCTAAACGATCCGTTTCTGCATATAGCTGTAAACACGTATAGAGATGTTGTAAACTACAGCTAAAGCTTACACTGAATGCAGGGCATTCAAACACACTGCATGGGTTTATGCATCTGAACATGCACCGAGTTCAACTTCAGGTCAAAAAAGATATGGTCCGAACAAGTTAGAAAATGTGGCTGCATAAGAGCATGTAGGACAAAACCAAACCAAAATAGTCCTTTTGATTTACAGCAGCTCACTGTCTTTGTATCATAGCCTTCCAGCACTTGGCCTTCTTTGTTTCCACATTCTCTGATTGCTTGACCTGATTCCTCTATACTGATCTAAACTGGCTCCTACAGCTCATCATTTGTTTTACTTTTGTCTTGAATCTGTGTAGGAAAAGAAACCTGGCCGTGCGCACCTCATAGAACACCACACTGAGACCCCACCATCCGTTGTACGCACACAGCCATACCCATACCCATAAGTCCATGCTCAAGATGGGGGTAATCAAGGAGTCACACAGTAACTGGAGCAGCCTCGTGGTGTTTGTGCTTGTGTTCGGTTCTGTGTTGACTACAGAAAAGTCAATGCGATGTCTAAATTTGCTGCCTATAAATGTTTTAAATCTATTTTTATTTCTGTCATAAATGACTGGTGCTTATGTGAAAAATGAAACTGCAAATGTAGGTACTTCATTTCATTTTCAGTTTTGGCAGGATATTTGCGCAGATGTTTGGAAAAAGAAATGGCAAAAAGAGGTTTGCATTTACATTTTATTGTTTTAATTTTTTATTTCTTTTTGGCTCCCAGACCAGTTATTTACACAGAAAAATCACCGAAATCACGAGTGTATTCTAGTGTCCATATACCTGTGAGACGCACGTGCAGGTAACAAAATACTTCTTAACTTGAACCTGAGCTCATCAACACCAAACCCCGTTAAATGTCGAGAGTCCAGTTTCTGAATGAAATTCGAAACGAAAAATTGAACGAACAAAAGATTGACGGACCTTAGTTGAACGAAGCTCTTCTCTATTTTTAGATTTGTGCTGAACATCTGAGATGAAGGACATTTTTGATCTGAAAACGGTGTTTTTCTCAGATATGGAGAGATGACTATACAGACTTATCCATACCAAAACCACGATCACATTTCAGTCAAAAATATAGAGCGCTTTATTAACTGTTCTTTCGCAGTTTGTCATTATCTTTCTTTATCTGTCATTATTTTTCACCTTCTCCTTTAATTTTATCCATTTCTGTGTGAATTACTTATTTAAGCATCATGAAATTGTCTTTATCAGCAGATCTTCAGTGAGTCAGACACAGCATTTAACCTCGTTGTAGGCGTTTACACAGATACTGTGTTATGTGCTGATGGAAACATTCAGGACAGCTACACAGAGTTTAAAGTAGGTATAAATGACACGAGTGTTCAAATTAAGATTAATGTAAAGTTTTCACTGCAACTTCCACAGATAAAAATACTTCATGTAGTTTCTAATTTAAACAAAGGCCTCAGTGTCAATGATCTCGATCTCTAATTCCTCACACCAGAGCAGGAAAGCAGTGAACCAGCTGTGTAAGAGTTTGACTTCCTGTCGATGTTTATTTCTGTCTGAACAATGTGGCCACATTACAAAACATCCAATTCCTCGAGGTTCCTTTGTGTGTGAACGTGATCTGTAACGCGGTTACCTGCTGATGTTTTGATGAATATCATTAACATACTTCTGCTTCATTAATTGTTTTCATGATTAGCTGTCAGTAGGAAACATTTCATTTAGTGACAAAGTAAACGTTAAAATATGTACCTTAAAGCTCAGGAGACTCACCTCACTCTCCTTCATCACACTGAGTTCATTTTTGTGTGGCTTCATGTCAGACATTTTATCTTCTGTCATACAGCTCACTGAGTGTGGATGATCTCAAAGAAATGGGACGTGAGAAAGCTGTAAGTGTTCATACTGTGGGTGTGTAGCATCACCTGCTGGTTAAAATGGGAACTACAGGATGAAATGAGCAAATGACTCAAATACAACCCACGCAGAAAAATACATATTTACAACACAGAAAATATGTGATAAATGTTCTATACTATCTATAAATAAACACACATATCTGAATGGATTATTTACATTGCAATATATTCTTGAATATCAGTGGAAATGTTTGTTTTCTAAAAAAATACTATGATATGTTTTGAAGAAAACACTTCAATATTCAACACTGTTCAACTGATTTAGAAGCAGAACTATGAGAAACATTTAGCACATTCAACTGTTTACTCATAATGAGAAATTACAACAAATACAGAGCAGTTTCTTACAACTTTACTAATAAAACATGTTTACATCAAATTATTGTTGTCTTTGATTCATTACTCTTCATATACAGACATTCAATAATAGATTTTAACAGTTATTTTTAAAATATTTGTTTATAGATGTGGGTGACATTTTTTGGGCCAATTTCAAATATTTGTATTATTCTAAAAATATATATTAGAAATTTGTTTCAAAACATTGTTTTTCTATATGAGAAAATATGGGTTTAACAATCACATAGACATTTACAGCATAATGAAAAAATAATCCTCAATCTCTGCTGATCTGAATCACTCTGAAGATGCTCTCTTGGCTTTATTCTGTTATGTTCACATGTTCACACTAAAAATGCCTGCAAACCGTAAAAAGAGACTGACAGACAGACAGAGGGACAAACAGACATTCTGAGTTGCACCACTGGGGAGCAGCACTGAACCGTGAAAGAACAAAGAAGTTGCAAAAGTCATAAACATCATCAGTGCTGTCATATAATGATCAGAATCAGCTTCCATGAGTTTTACCTGAATCCTGTTTAATGGTGTGGAAAATCTGAGTCGCTCATCCAAGATCACATCTAGTGAAGCATGTTTAATACTCATCATTATGATTACTGTTTTATACGGCCACTTAAAAAGCATTTTCCAGTGCCTAGTTCACTTTTCCAAACTCATTGCAGCAGAAAAACACAACAGAATGATAAATCCACTATATAGAAACGAATTAAGTAATAGAAAAAAATAATGCTCACCTGGTCTGTATCATTTGGCCACATGTTCTCATTACAGATAAAATCCTCTCTTTATTCTCACCCACATCAGAGATAATGTCCACTCTTTATTCTCGTCCACATCAGAGATAATGTCCACTCTTTATTCTCGTCCACATCACAGATAATGTCCTCTCTTGTTTATACACAGTGCTGGGTTCATTATTAACACAATAACTCCAGAGGTGACCCCTTTTTATATGATCAACACCTGTTTAGGACCTCAGCTGAGACAGAAATCAGCCTTGATTGGCTGATTTCATTTCATCAGCAGTTTAATCAGCAGTTTTTCTCTGTAACCATTATCATTATTTGGTGATTTCACACACTAATATGCAGGTTATTTTCATGTTAGATTCTGGACTTCAGTGTAACAGTTTTATGACGGGCTACAGGAAAAAAGGCTGAGAATGAGTGAGAAGAGAATTAAATAATTTGGGAAATTGTGCTCACTGAGTGCATTCTGTATTTAAATAACATAAAATAAAATAAAATAAAATAAAATAAACAGATCATGGTTTGGTCCTCAGGGTGTTACTGAACCGTGTAGAGTTTTGAGAAACAGAACTCAGAGCTGAAAAAGCTTGTTATCAATATTTAAACTCTGCACTAAAGAGCTCAGCAGCTGTATCACTTCAGTCTGATACTAATGATGTGAGGATGAGCTACAAACACATTGAACGCGGAAGTTCTCACCTCCATCCACTTAGAGCAGAG
Source organism: Colossoma macropomum (assembly GCF_904425465.1). Lineage (NCBI taxonomy): Eukaryota > Metazoa > Chordata > Actinopteri > Characiformes > Serrasalmidae > Colossoma > Colossoma macropomum. The sequence goes on along the minus strand of NW_023494792.1, from coordinate 27,306,092 downwards.
ACGCTCTGCAGACATTAGTCCTGATCTTCTCTCAGCTCCACATGTAGATCAGACTGACTCTGTCTGAGTTTGAGCTCCACTCAGACCTGCAGGATGAGGACTGTTTATCTGGGAATGCTGCTCTTATTCCAAAGCGCTGTTTCCTCCTTAACGGAGTTCAGCGTTAAAGGAGAGATCAGGAACTTTGCTGTTGGAAACGGGAAAGTGTTCGTCGTCACCGACTCTCAGCTCCTCCAGATGAGGCTCGATCTAGTAGAGGAAAAACACAAGGACATATCTGACCACACACATCACCAAGTTAATATTTTACTGCCTTTCGACGCGAATAAGACCCTGATAACCTGCGGAACCTCTGACTGTGGATACTGTGAACTCCTGGACATCAACGACATCAGCAGAAGTCTCTACAGGGAGGATGTGTCGGTCGGACCATCTGTTAATAAATCATCTGTTTCTTTTATTGTAGATTTTGATGAAGGTAAAGAAACTTATATGTTGGTTGCCAGAGAAAAGATTTCTGATCATTGTATCTCCGATGATGAAGGAGTGTCTCTGCGGAACACTCTGGACTCTCAGTCAGGAGGAATTTTCTCTAAAGTAGCCTCTTCAAACGAAGCCAGCATTTCTCCACAGAGTGATGCTGAGTGGATTGACGGCTTCCAATCATCTCCTCCCTCTCACTCGTACCTGCTGGTGAACGTTAAGTCTGGAACAGGTCCAGCTGTGGTGGTCTTAAGGATGAAGAACAGCCGCAGTAAAACAGAAATGACCAGATCTCTACAAGGTGCAGTGCTACAGTGCTGTGATGATAAAGACCGTAAAAAGCTCTTATCCTCCTCTGCAGTTCTCTCCTCTGGATCTCCTCTTCTCTGGGCGGGAATATTCACTGCGCAAGAAGCGCACGACCCCCAGAACACTGCTTTGGCCATTTACGACCTCAGTCAGCTCAGAGACCGAGTACCTTCATATTTCAGCTGTAGACCACATTGCACAGCTCAGGTGAGAAACTGCTAGTAAATAAACTATAATTTATGATTTATATTTAAATGATCTGCACTTTATGCTTCATGTCACTCAGCCTCTAAAATCAGAATCTGTAGATCAGTATCTGTCATCTCTTTCTCTCAACATGTTTCTGGTCTCTGCAGAAAGGAGGTGATGCTCTGAGTCCTCGTGCTGTGGTGCTCAAACACAGTTCAATGTCATCTGTAGCAGCAGAAAAGAGAGGATCCTGGACTGAGCTCTACATCGGAACTGCAAATGGACAACTGATGAAGGTCAGACTTTCTGTCCATCTTCTAATACATAATAGAATATGATTCTCTCTCTCTCTCTCTCTCTCTCTCTCTCTCTCTCTCTCTCTCTGTCTCTCTCTCTCTGTCTCTCTCTTTCTGTCATGCGATTTTCTTTACTTTTTCTGTATTTCTCCTAAACCTCTTCTACACATAATTGTTTTCTTTATTTAGTTTAATATTTATGAGTTTTTAAACATTATTTAGAGATCACTGTATCCAGTCTTACTATTGGGTGCTATACAAAACATACCATAATGTATTTTATTACAAAGGAATATTGTTTTTTTTTATGTGTTTCCAGATTGTGCTGGACAAGGCTTTTAATTCTGGCTGTGTGACGTTGCTGTACAGCTCTGATGATGGCAGGATGGTGTTTCCCAGAATGCACTTTGACCCAGTGGATCATACATACATCTACATAGCTTTGAGAAATCAGGTGAGTCTTAAGTCCCATTCGAGCTGGATCAGTATTACATGGGGACGTGGTGTAATTTGAGTCATTACTGATGAGCACCATGATTTTAATCCAGTAGGTGTGGATCTGCCATGTCTGTAGTTTTTACATGTCTGCTAAGTAATAATTCCAGAGGGAATTAACTCCTATAATTCGCCAAACTCAGAACTCCACAGTTATACTAGTCCTTTTCGAATCAACATCTCAGTGATGTAATGACAAAAGTGGGTAATGGAAAATGGTTGAGGCTGAAGTCAGCTTCCTATTCGCTTCTTGTTGGAATTTTCCTGTTCCATCTTAAATGGTGCAGCAGGTACATTCCGGCGACTCATTTTCAGCTTCTTAGAAAACAGCACCTCCCTTTATTTTCCTTTTTTGTGACCTGAACGCAAAGCTAACAGCTACAACGGAGCTTAATTTAACCCAGTTCATTAATCCTCAGGTTTATGACGAACTACTGAAATCCACGTTTTTGGTAATGCTAGCTTATTTGACGCTTAGCCGCACAACGTGTTGTTATTGTTAAGAAGTGTGGCGCCTGTCACATAATGTTGAGGCAAACATCTGTGCAATGTCGTTTCAACCCAGGCTATTTGTTGTAACTTGGGGAATTTATGGAGACCCTTTATCACGTATGAATTGGCCACAAATCACAGATGTAATCGCAAATTACATTACCGGACCTCCTCTGGCAAAACCGATCCAGCTCGAATAGAGATTTAGGCCTACACACCTATCATCTCCTGACATATACAGTGTTGAAATGTCACACAAAAATATGGATTTTTGGAAAGAATCAAATAAAGTAAGTGATCATATCTGGTGCAAATAGTCATACCTATTTCCACTGCTGTCTGGAAATAAGTATAAATAATAAATGAGGTTTATCCAGGAGGCAATGCTCAAGGTGTGAAAGTTGATTGCATGACTAAACAACAGTTTAAGGAAATGGTATGTATGTGTGTGTGTGTGTGTGTGTGTGTGTGTGTGTGTTGTAGATCAGGCGGGTAGCAGTGTCTCAGTGTAGTATATACAGCACTTTGACAGACTGCAGAGCTTCTCAGGACCCTTCCTGTGGCTGGTGTGTAACCACAAACAAGTAGGTTCCTCTGCTGTCCTCTTCATGCCTCTCACACCTCTCAAACTACACACTGCATCTGTTTTTCTACTTTATGTAACCCAGACTCAGCCCTACTCTGCGGAACAATGACAGAATCTGCATCATTTTATTCTGCATAAGAACTTTCACAGAGCAACGGTCAGGTAGCATTAGACCTTTAGCAATCCCCTCGCAGATATACCTCGTGCATCAGCGTGGGATGGAAAAAGGAAGGTGAGGGTGTGAAGAGTGGGTGGCCACAGCTTAAGAGAAGCAGGGCCTGTAATTCTAAAAACAATATTCTGTTAAAACTACCAATTGACCATGCATTACACTGCTATGATGGTAGAAGAAAAAAAAGATGTAGTCAAAAAAACTGACTGGGCAGATTTTACGATGTACAAAGACTGTGATAATGCGCACCAAACAGTTCTGTCTATGTGTGCAGCCAAATGTGTATATCTAGTGTTTTAGAATGATTTTATAATGACTTCAAACACGCCTGAGGCTCGTTTTAAAATGGAAACTATCTGTTAAGAGCTCAGGAAGATTAAACACATGCAGGCATCAAAACAGCACCAGAAACTCATGTTGTCCTCGAACCAAAGAAGTTCTACAGTGAGAAGACCAAGGTTATTCTCTCTTTGGTCCATTTAGACATCTTTGCTCTATATTGCGTTCACACTTAAAATCACCCGTACCAGAGTTCGGATGACAGCATTCTCACTTGAACTGCACTATGGGTGCTTTCACATCTACCTGGTTTGGTCCAGACCTATTTTAAGTTTTTTTAAGTTTCGTCCGGACCTATTTAACCTTTTTTTTGTTTGGTCTGATTAGACAGCGCTGTACTGTCTGCATAATCTGTCTATTTTAATGTCTGATATATGTTCTTTCAGCCCAAGCTTCTGTTAATAACAGCAGACAAACAATAAAATAATATCCAAAGAATGCATATAATTTTCGGAAAATAAAAAAGTTGTCAAAACCAGAGATGTTTCCTCAGTAATGCCTTTATTAAAGTCCTCTCCACATTTCCTCTCACCAGCCATCTCTTAAACATCTCTCAAATGTCCCGATAACAGAGAGAAACATATTTTCTATAGTTATTTATTTGTTTTACTGATACTTGCTAAATAGCCATTCAGTAAAATTCTTCATAATCCAAACTAGAAACAATACTTAATAAGAAATAAAACAAGCTATTTCATTTGGGTAATTGTGATAAACATTTTAGAGTTGTGCTTCCTGATCTAAGCCTGACTGGCCCAACAAAATACTAGCTTGGGCTGTGAGCTGATATTTTATATACAACTTTGGGCTCAGGCTGGGTTTGCTTTCTTATGAGTGATTTTCTTATGTAGTAGATTTACTTCTTTGCAGTCGTGCATTTTTCACTTACACTCTCTCTTTTGCTAGCCACAGACATCAGATCAAGACAGTGTAAAGAAAAGATGCCCTCAGCTAAAGATATTTAGAGTGTTCTGAATTTGTATCGGGACTATATGGGACGATAACAACTGAAGTGAATTGTGCTTTTGTCACACTGTAACCCATGACAGCACTAACATGAAATTGCTTGTAATAGGATATTTGGTTGTAATATACTCAGTGGTTACTCATTTCACTCATACTCATTCTCATTTTTATGTGCACAATGTACATAAAAACAAAATGCATTGATGTGCAAATAATTCAAACCCTACATTTAATTAAAAATAGTACAAAGACAACATATCTAATGTTGGAACTGGGAATTTTTTAAATACATGCCCATTTTGCCTCTATCAGCATAGAAACTGAAGTTTCTACAGTAAAATGATAATCATTAGAAATCAAAGATGTGACCAATCACAAAGCAGTACAGATGCTTTTCTCCAACATAACAGAATGCAATTAAGCGCTAAAAAGGAGTTAGTAATTAAATGTTACTGACTCGCATGCAAAGTAAAACGAAGTTTCCTTTCCTCACAGATATACTTTAGTAGACGGAAAGAAAATCATCATTTAAAATATTCAGGAATGTACAAATCTAAATTTGTACAAAATTTTATTTGAGTAAATAGAACTAGTTAATACCCACCTCTTTTTACTAAACTTAAAAACTTACATTTAACAAAACGTCATTTAGCAAGAACATTACACCTAATAAATTGCAGTTGCTCATTTCTTGTCTTATGTGATTCTTTTTCTCCTTTGGGTCATTCTAGGTGCTCCACCAAGGATGAATGTTCCAACTCCATTTGGATCCCCATTCCTGAAGACTTTTTTCAGAAGGAGCTGATCACATTTCAGGTGGCCAAAGTCTCTGGAAAGGTAACTGATATTATGTTTTCAATTGATACGTCAAAATGATTTATCTTGAATTTAGCCCTATTTTTATATGTTTTTATCTACTGTGTTGTTCTCATTCAGCTCAGTCTGAGTCTCTACCTGACAGCACAGGGCACAGTAGGTCCTCCATTAAAATGCAGCATTAAGGCAGGGAATGTGGATCTGTGTGACAACCTGACCTTAGTTTCACCAAACAGCTGCTCCTGCAGTTTCTCCAGCCAACATCTGCCTCCTGAAGGTCGGTGCAATCTCAGTTTGGCTTATGATTGTTTTCAGAACTTTCAGAGTTCATTGTCTACTTTACAGTGACAAGAGTCCATTTCTAAAGAAGGTGTACTTTCCCTGCAGCAGGGTATAAATTAGATCGCTAGGCCTGCTCACCACTTAAATAGCATAATAAAGCTCAATTAGTAAGAACACTAAGGAAGTGAATGGAGTGAATGATCTTAAAGTGAATGGTCTGAATTCATGTGTAGTACTGTGCAAGTCTTAGGCATCTAGAAAGAAATTAGTTACAAATTTTAAAAATTGTTAAAAAAATGCTAATATTAGAATAAATACAAATAAAAAAATATAGCTATTTTGTGTGTGAGTGTTAGCTAAAGTATGTCCAGATCTCTCCTTGAAAAAGTCCAATATTTACAGTTACCATCCAATACCTGCTTCAGCTAATCAGTCCTTCATTAAATCGAATCAGGTGCTGCCGATGGAATCATCACTCTCCAGAAAAAAATCTCAATTTTTTTCTACATCCTGTAAACACAGCAGCTGCCATTTACATTGTGTGAAAAATTCATGATTAATGGTCTGAAAGAAATTATTTCAAATAAAATCTGTTTACATTTACTCACACTAAAAGTTTTTTTTTTTTAAAGTTACAACAGGTAAAACCACCTAAATGCTTTTGCTTTCTCCAATTTTGTTTCTTTGTTCGTTTTTGGACAGTGTCAAAAGACACTCTTGACTTCTCGATCGCTGAAGAGCACTTAACTTTTAATAATAAGTCTTTTAACTTTTTACTGTATTTATGTTGGGCGGCACGGTGGCGCAGTGCGTAGCGCTGTTGCCTCACAACAAGAATGGCCTAGGTTCGATTCCCAGCTGGGTGACCAGGGTCATTTCTGTGTGGAGTTGGCCTGTTCTCCCCGTGTCTGCGTGGGTTTCCTCCCACAGGCCAATTGAACATGCTAAAATTGTCCCTAGGTGTGTGAATGTGTATGTCTGTCTGTCTGCCCTGTGATGGACTGGCGACCTGTCCAGGGTGTATCCTGCCCTCTGCCCAATGATAGCTGGGATAGGCTCCAGCACCCCACCGCGACCCAGAAGGATAAGTGGTTTAGATGATGTGTGTGTGTTTATTTGTCTTACATTATATAGTGTTTTACTGGGAAAAGGACACTCACTGCCTACATAAATAGTTTTAATCAGTTTTCTTGGCTGCCTAAGACTTTTGCACAGTATTGTATGTACTTATTTTCATCAGTGAATCAAACAATACACCAGGAATCAAACAATATTCAGAGTCCACATTCTCTATATCTGAACTTGTGTAACCAGAATATGATACTCTGCTTTGTGTGTCCAGGACTCAGAGTCACAGCAACTGTCACTATTGGAGATCAGAAAATCACAGAGAACCTGAAAGTGAGGAGCTGCCCAAACATCACAGAGACATCACCATATGCTGCGTAAGAGGAACCAGATTCTTACAAAACTCTCTAAGCAGCTGTCCCTTAATCAGATTAGGTTTGTGACATTGGGCCACTTTAAGGCCACTTCTTTTTTTATTGAGTTAGTATATTGGAAAAAATAAAACATGAAATGTAAAATGTTCCATCACCTTAGCACAGGTCACATTTTATGTTTTCTTTAATACTTGTAATTCAACAAATCAGTAAGTGTGCATTTAAATGTGTAGAAATGTGTTCACTGTAGATGATGTGCAACTTATTTTCAATTAGAAGCTCAATAAAGCATGTGATTTGACCAGGGGTGCACAAACTTTTACATACGACTGTGTTTGTATGTTTTCTATGCAGATGTGCAGCGTGTGTGTCAGTTGGGTGTCACTGGTCTCCTGTTAGTCAGAATTGCAGCTGGACTCAGGGTTCCGCACTACAGGTACACATACAGGTGAGTTCATGTAACACATTAGTACAACATACAGGTGAGTTCATGGTGTATATAGACCAGAGGTGTGGACTTTGATGACTTGAAACTCGACTCAAGAAAATCAAGAAAGACTTGTGACTGGACTTTGTCTTCAACACCAATGCCTCAGACTTTGACTTGGACTTCCGCCTTATGATTCTGAGAGAATCGAGACCCAAAGTGGAGGTAACATGGAGGCTTAGTGGTAGTATCAATGCATACCTCACCACAATGCTGACATTTGCTTCTTATTCCAGCGTTCCGTTTCACTTTAAATGGTGCTGCAGTTACATTCTGGCACCAATGTGGCATTTGTGAAGAGTTAGTTAGCTTAGATTCCAAATGTGATATTCACTAAATAATGTTAAAGGTTTTATTCTGTTAAATCTCAGATGTGTTGTTTAACTTCATATGTGCTGTTTAACTAGAGCTATGTCTGACTAGTCGAGTGAAACTTCTTTTCCTGTCTTCTTTTCTTGTTGTGATCTTTGATCTGTTTGTCATGTAGATTCATGCTGGTCAGCTCTGCAAACATATTTAGTGAGACTACAGGCTTCAGATCAGCCAAAATCAAGAAAAGCAGGTAGAAAATGAGGATTCATTAACTGTTCTGAACCAGCCTATACAGGCTAATTCTTCCACAATGGTGGATCATCCCTAAGTCACTCCAGCATGACATCACATTCCCAAGCCCTATAGATGTAGTTCACCGTGAGGAGCAGAGAGACAGAAGAGTGAATGTTCTGCACTTTTATTCACAGAGACAACAGCACAGGAAGTAGTCAGTATGTGGGCACATATACTGGAGTGAAACATTTTTCCTCAGTGCAGTTTTTCATATTAATAAGTTGTTTACCATGTGCTGGATGCTGTAAAATGTCAATCTCTCAGACTTGCAGTGTCAGTATAAATATCAAGTCTAAGAGAGCGACATTTTACAGCATCCAGTGTGATTTAAGACAAACATTTTAACCACTTTTCTCTCCTCTGTAGGATGCATGTAAAGAATTCTTTTCTGAGAAGTACACAGTAAGTGAATTTACCCACAATATTAGTAGAAATGAGAGCTATTTCTGTCAGCGGGGAGCTGAGATTTAAAAGGGAAGCTGTGCAGAGTGGAGTTTGTTTAGGTAAAAGAGTTCTGGCCTTTTGAATATGAATGCATCGATACTGTTACTGGTAGCAAGTATCTGTCTGATACCATGCTCTTTCACTCGTACTTGTCCTCATAAAAAATTAACTGAAACCAAGTTCATTTAAAAATGCCACCAAAGCCTGCATATGCCAACTCTACTGTATTTGACTGAATAACATTGTGAAGTATAAATGTAAATATGTTGATTTTTAAAATTGTCTTCTTACAGTAGGCTGTACAGAGACTGTACAGAGACCGTATTGTCCTACCCATGTATATCACCAGTTCCAAAAAAGTTGGAACAGAATGTGAAACGCTAATTAAAACAGAAAGCAGCAATTAGTAAATTCTCTTTGGTCTGTATTAAATTGAAAACAGCACAGAAACACAATATCTGATGTTTTACTCTATGAATGTTATTGTCTGTTGTAAACACACTCATTCCAAATTTGATGCCTGCAACACATTCCAAAAGAGTTGAGACAGGAGCATGTTTACTACTGTGTTATATCACCTTTCCTTTTAACAACACTTAACAATCATTTGGGGACTGAAGACACAAGCTCATCCAGTTTTGAAAGCAAAATTTGTTGCTATTGTTCTGTTATACAAATCTTTAGCTACAACCATACAGGGCCTTTGTTGTTGTATTTTGAGCTTAAGAAGACACATTTTCAATGGGAGAGTGCAGACAGCACTCTAGCACCTGCACTCTCTCTGATTACATAGCCATGCTATTACAACATGTGCAGAACGTGGCCTGGTGTTGTTATATTGAAATAAGCATGGATGCCCCTGAAAAAAAACAAAAAAACAGCAACTAAAAGGCAGCATATGTTGCTCCAAAATGTGTTTAGTGTTAATGGTGTCTTCACAGACATGCAAGTTATCAACTAATTCCCTCCATACCGCAATAGACTCTGATTTTTCAACTGTATGCTGGTAACAATCTGGATGGTCTTTTTCTTTTTTAGCCTTTGACACAACATTCATTATTTCCATAAACATCTAAAAGGTTGACTCAGGCCCAATACACACTTCCACTGTGCATCAGTCCATTTCAGATGAGCCTGAGCCCAGAGAAGTCAGCAGCATTTCTGAACATTGTTCACATATGACTTCTGCTCTGCATAGCACATTTGTGGATGCAGCTACGAACAGTGTTTGTTGACATCTTTTTTCAAAGTATTTCTGAACCCATGCAGCGATATCCGTCATAGAAACATGCCAGTTTTTAACGAATTGCCATCTGACGGATTTGAAGGTCTCGACTGTAGTCTTCGGCCTTGTGTTTTCTGCACAGAGATTTCTCTGGATTCCCTGAAACGTCTGATGATATTATGCACTGTACAGGGTGAAATGCCTAAAATCCTTGCAATTGTTTACTGAGGAACATTATTTTTAAACTGATGGTGAATTTTTGGTGAAACCCATCCTCGCTCATTAAAGTCTTGGCCTTTCCTGGATGTTCATTTTATATCCAAGTATACGTAACCTACTTGGAATTAAGTAGTTTTAGTGTAAATGAGTGCAATGTGCCATAACAGTTAATTCATTGGTAACATTTATTTTGATGGTCCATGGTAGATGCTTTGTAGATGCACAGTGTGGTTTTAACTTCAGATAAATGTCTATTAAATGCAACGGAACTTGAAGTGTGATAGATTCAATTAAATCTAAGCCTAAACCTAACCCTAACCTTAACTTCAAGGCAAAACCTACACACATACTCCAAAGCCTAACCCTAACCATAATGCTGTTGATATTCAAGTATCATCAGAGAGTTTATCAATAATTTAAGTATCCTTATATCATCTGTAGAGACCCATCAAGTGTTCCAAATCATTAAAATCCAGCTGATTTTAAATGATCATGTGACATGGCTCATTCGGTGTGCAGTTAAACATGAAACAATAACATATTTTGAAGTTAAAATAAAAAATTACATGAATGCAATCTTTTTAATTTTCTACATATAATGTGACTGAAACTATAGTGGCAGTGGATTATATTTTAAAAAAGCTCACATTTTAGTCATTTTGTCAGTGGTGTTACAATTAGTGGTGATACAATTATACCGATCAGTATAAACGACATAAGTTTTACACTTAAATTTAATTATTAACATTCGTATCCTAATTGCCACCACAATAGTAGAATGATCCTGCTATTGATTTCATAGTCACTGTCTAAATTCTTCTTTCTTTGTCCTAATTATCAGCCAGAGATCCTTTCCATGTTGCCTAACCAAGTCTCACTTTATGGCAAAAACAATGCCATAATAAAGGGGAAAAATCTGGATACGGTTGTGAAAATTCGCTTACAGGGGTCTAAGGAGTGCGAGTTAAAAGAGTGAGTATGTGCTTAGTCAGACATGTACACAACAAACACACACACACACACACACACACACACACACACACATATAATATATATATATATATATATATATATATATATATATACTCACATGCAAACTTGCTTTTCTCTTTGATTACTTCAAATGCGGTTAATTTGCAGACAGCCTTTTACAGAAAGAAAAGTCAGTGTCGTCATTCCACTCAGCACTGACGGCTTCAAACCATAGAAAAGCATTGATAAACTAGTTTGTGTTTAATGGGAGATCAAATATTCTCTATAAGGAGTTTAAATCTGGACACTGACCAGCCCAAGACCATGTGTAAAAACCATTATATTTTGGCCTTGGCGCATATTTTTGCTCTTTGATTTCTCCTGAAAAGTTGCCATTTTGGAGATGTCGTATGTACTAACATTCGTAATTATACATCTAATGTTTCCAGGACTCCAGTGTTGGAGCGCTCCACTGACACTCTGAAGTTCAGTATTCCGAGCGGAAATAAAGGAACTGTGAGGGTGTGTGTGGTGACAGAAGACGGCCGTTGTCATAGTAACGCCACCATCACTTATGGCTCCCAGCCCACCTGTACTGGACTGCAGCCTAGAAACACCTGGGCCAGGTAGAAAAAAGACATTCTGCACATTAAAAATAATCACTACTTCTAATTCAGTTCTTCAGTTTTAACAAAGTTCTGAGTGTTTTATTAAATATATTCAACCCACTGGTTCTGAGGATGAAATGCTCTTTAGTTTTTAACTGCGTAAAACTTGTTTTCTGTTCTTTGAGTTGTCCTCTTCTCTCTGTAATGAAATTAAGACTTACATGGCAAGTGTCAGGGTCAAGTGTTTTAAAGGCATTATTGTACCATTTAATGGAGCTGGTAACTGTGATTAAATAAAAAAAATACAATTACACATATGCATACAGTTACATTTAAAAACATATTTAACACAATGTCGTATTTTTTTCTCTTTTTTCCTGCTGCTGATGTGTGATATTTACTGTGTCGGTCAGTGGGGGGAGGAAGATCGAAGTGCTGGGCAGCAGTCTGGAGTACGTGGAGAAAGTCATAGTAAACGATAAAGAAATGAGCATCAAGTCAAGCACTGTGGTAAAGTATCTGCACACACTTTTCTCATTTTTCTCTGCTCAGCTAAACAACTACAATACTCTTCTGAGCCTCTCTGATACAGATCTCACCTGTATATTCATTCAGAGCTGAGACTTTTATTTTCATCATCTTCATTATACTTCATTTGACCTGTTTTTGCTCTCTCTCTCTCTCTCTCTCTCTCTCTCTCTCTCTTTCTTTCAGGGTGTCTGGTTTCATTCTTCTCCTCTCCTCTGCTCTGGGCCATTCAGTGTCTCTCTCAGAGTGGGGAACTCAACAGTGGACTGTGTAGATAAACTCTTTTACCTCCCAAATCCAGAATTCATCAGCTTCTCCACCTCTCAGGACGTCAGTTATGTGTTAGTTTTCATTAATGTAAGTGTCTTAAATAGAATGTTTAAAACATATTTAACATAATGAAACATAGGTGCTTTCACACACAGTGCTCTTTCTCTGTTTGTCTAGAAAAAGCAGGACAGGCTGAATATGCGTGTGGAGGATGTAAAGGTGTGGGGTTTGCAGGAAGAGAAGCAGTTTGAGTGTGTGGTAGAGAAAGTCATATCTACTGCTATTGTCTGTGACATTCTGGAAACACAGGAAGTCAGAATAAATGTGACCTCACTCAGGGTAAGACTGATCAGTCTATCTCTGCAGTGAGAATGTGTAATAGAGCAGACTGAGCACTGCTGAGCCCAGTGCAGGCAAAGCTAATGTTCTCTGTAAGAGTAATTACACACATTCAGAACTTTCAGATGAAAGTCAGTGTCCTGCTTTTCTCAAATGTTTGGTCACTCCTGGTCAAAGTGCTTGCTTTAGTTCTTTTAAATTATTATTTTTTTGGTTAAAGTGAACCAGTGACCTGATCTGACCTCAGCAGAGCACAAAATTAAAGATACTTCCAGATTTTACATTTGCATTCATGAACTTGTAAATTGTAATGTTTATTTAGCAATTTACTGCCTTTCCCTCTTCTGTAAAAGCCACTATTGTTATTTAATGTTCTTGCACAACATTTTAAAGGCATAACTGCAGAAGGCAAAATTTTACTACACATTTACAGTTAAATGCTGGAATTCTTCAAACCCCACCTGTGAGGAGAAAACATTGTTCTATGCCTTATAAATAATTTTTTTATTTAAGTAATATGTGTTATAAACAGTCACTATACTAAGTTGAATGTGTAGAATGCACATAGAAATATTTTGTCATTATCACTCTAAATTAACAGAAAGAACTCAGGACTATGCACAGCTGAAACAGGGGAGAACAAACATTTCCATATAACTGTTTTAAGACAGAAAGAGATATAAAGGCAGTGAACAGGACACTGTTACACACAACAGGTTTGTAACACTAGTTAACCTGTTTCTTTATTAAAATCAGAATAATTTTGACTGCCAACCCTGTTTTTTCTGTTCCAGATCAGTGTTGGTGACTTTTCCACGATTCTAAAAACTCAAGTGGGACACACAGACAGTTTGTTCTGTGTGTAAGATTCACCCTGAATTACTGTATCCTGTAAAAAAGTGATCCTGATCATTTCTCTCTTCTCTTTGGTCAATATGTTTTGTAATTATGTGTGTTTGTTATCAGTGTTTACATGTGCACAGTTCAGATCCAACCTGCATCTAACATGCTGCTCCCCCTCTTTTTGTCATGTTATTTTTTTATTTTTCTTTGTCATTTTCTTTTTCCTTCAGTTTCATATGCTAGTGATCTGTGTAGCTGAAATATCAAAACTCACTCATTTAAAGGGCTGTCCACATACTTGTGCTGTGTGGCCATGTAGTGTGTGTAAATGTGTTCATTTTCATGATGTCACAGAAATATTTTTTAAAAAGCTATTTTTGCTGCTTAATTTTCATATATAAAGTGAAACTTATAACAGTGTTTACATACTATTATTTTTAAGGAAAATTAGGTTTTTCATGATATGGGCCTGTTAAAGTCCGTACACTAGAGATCATAAAACATTTATGATATACAGCTTTCTTATATCATACAGAGATATGCATGAGTGCATGTGTAGACAGCTACAAGCACAGTTCCTTCTGCAGTTGCTGATGTCAGATTTCATAAATATACAGGATATGAGGCACATTTAAATGTGTTATGAGTGCTCATTTGAAGTGTTAGCTGCTGTTCTCATTAAGAATATAATTGGGAATAATCATCGTAATTAACAACAGTTTTGTTCATTTAAATTCAGTTTATTTTATGGTTCTAATGATGTTTGAAGCATATCAGCTGAAACTCGGGATAAAAGCTATATCTTACTCTCCACTGTCCTGATGTCAAAATGTGCTGGGTATATGGAAAGAAACACCTTCTAGTGCAGTAGGTAGTGACTAACATAAACTACAGAGGCCTGAATGTCATGAATCGTCAACCCTATTTCCTACTCCCGGAAGAACACAAGAGCAGGAAAGCAGCAATACAAAAGCTGAGTACAATGTTTTAAGATACTTCAGATTCCTTTTGTGCATGTGATTTGTAGCAATGTTTATTTGTTGATGCGTTTGAAAAGGTAAATATCTTTAAAATGATACTTTTCTACTTTTAATACTTTTTTCAATATAACTGACTGCATTTATGACTGTTTAACTATTACTACTGTAGTATCCCAGTCAATGTACAAAATAAGAACTTTATTACTGCACAGGAAAATAGTCTCTCATTTACTCTCATCACACAGTGGGTCTTTTTTGTGTGGTATTAATGTGCTACTTTTATATATCCAATTATATAATCTTCATTAAATGGGATTTGAGAAAGCTGTATATACGTTGTTTATGTTTAACATGTATATATGTTGTTTATACTGTGGGGATGTATCTTCCCCCATCTTCTGGTTAAAATGGGAACTACAGGATGAAATGACAGAAGAAGCTTTGGGAAAACATTTTCAACAAAATCAATCAAACCAGTACAGGTGCTGTCACCACCATACCACAATGAAATTAAGCACAAAAAAGAACAAGTAAGAAAGGAAAACTAAACGATAGCAACTAAAATGTTACTGAGTAAAACAGATTACTTTCCTCACAAATATTCTTGAGTAGAAGAGAAGCATTAGAATTTGAAATACCCAGGAAATTACAAATCTATTAAATTTACTTTGGTACACATTCTTAAAAAATGGCAGTAAATTGTTCTTTTTTAGGTACAAATATTGTCACTGGTGTTGTACCCTTCAGTACCTTTAGTTTAATGTTGTTTTCAGTAATTTTAGTTAACTAACCATTATATGGTATAATTATACCATAATGCTCCATCATTTTTATTATCTCACCCCCAATTTCAGACCAAGCTAAGATTTGTTTTGTGGTTTCTCGGTTGACTGGATTGGGCTACCGCTATCTGGTCTAAAGCACAAAATCTGTCTATGAGCAATTTCTGAAAGATTTTCACATGGTTTGATCATCCACACAAGGGTTAGTGGTGAACTGCTGAATAAACTGTGCAAGGCAATTGTTCAGTTTCGGACTATGCTTTAGCTAGTAGTGGGTGGAATGAACCTGCTTTAGTCATGTTTCGTCAGGGACATAATTCTGACATACTGACTGAACTAGCCTGTAGCCTGTAGCCTGATGATGAGTTAACTCTGGACCAACTAATCATGCTATCGATTCGTTTGTATCAACTCACTCATGACCACAAGACACTCACATCAGTCCCAAGGCCAGTACCATGACCAAGCCGTTTGTCACTGTTTCCAGAGGATCACAAGACTCCAGAGAAACCAACGACCTCGATGAACTGATGGAGTGTGATTCCTTGTGCCTGTCAAGGGAAGAGAGGCACCGTTGTTTAAATGGAGGTCTGTGCATGCACTGTGCTGGTGCTGGCCACATTCTGTGTGACTGTCTGGTTCGTTCGCAGGTGCCAACGCTAGGAAAGCGTGTAGAGGGTGAGTGTTCCCAGAAAGGGGTTGGTCTCAAAGTCTTTTCTCCTGCCATTAGCTGTGTACTGTCATCAACTTTTCTCTATTGTTCCAGCCCTGATTGACTCCGGAGAGAAAATTCATACACACTCAACTAATTGAACAGCTGCAGTTTCTCGTGGAACATCTCAAGACCCTTTTGCAAGTGGCCGCTTGCAAGCTGAATCCATTACACTAAAGACTAAACTAATTCAATGAAGTACCAGTGTTCTACACGCTGAAGTTATTTCTTTTTCGGTCCTAGACTCCTCTGAATTTTCCCTAATTCTAGGTTTACCTTGGTTAGAGAAACACGATCATCGCATCTCCTGGTCTGACCATGCATTACTAATACTGAGGTCCTTCAGGACATTCCTGCAGAATATTCTGACCTTCAAGAGGTGTTTGGCAAAGGAAATGCCACCAAATTACCTCCTCCGCATACCTACAACTGTGCCATTGATCTTATTGAAGACACTACCCTTCCTAAATCTAGAATACATCCTTTGACCCAGTAGGATGGACAGATAGTAGTCAATGGACATGTACATCCAAGAGGCACTAGAACAAGGTTTTATTAGACCCTCAACCTCACCTGTAGCATCTGGCTTCTTCTTTGCAAAGAAAAAAGACAGGGGTATCCATCCCTGTATAGATCACCGAGGTTTGAATCAAATCACTAAGGAATATCCTTATCCACTTCCGCTCATTCATGCAGCTCTAGAACAATTACGGAGGCCTCAATCCTTCACCAAATTAGATCTCCAGAGTGCGTGTAACCTAGTCCGGGTCAGAGAGGGGAACAAAAGGAAGCCCGCTTTTGTCACCACTAGGGGGCACTATGAATATTTGGTAATGCCATTCGGCCTCGCTCTGTCTATATTCCAAGGTTTTATTAATGATGTGTTGAGAGGCATGATTGAAATTTGTGATTGCCTACACTGAGGACGTTATCTACTCCCCTGACCATGTATCTCATGTGGAACATGTCTGTTCAGTTCTTAAATGTCTACTAGAGAACAGTTTGTATGTGAAAGGAGACAAATGTGAATTTTATTTACAGACAGTAGCCTTTTTTTATTATGTCATCAGCCCCAATGGTGTCACGAAGGACGACCACAAGTTTGATGCCGTGGTGAACTGGCCCAAACCTGCTTCAAAGCAGTCAAAGAATTACGTTTTCTAGAATTCAACAACTTCTACCGATGCTTCATTCGAAACTTTAGTTGTATAGCTGCGTTCCTTACTGCCCTCCTGAGAGGTCCCCCCAGAAAACTGGCTTGGTCTACGAAAGCAGAAAGCAGAAAGCGCTTTTGACACACTAAAAGAGGCATTCACATGAGCACCAGCATCAAAACACCCCATAGAGGTAGACACTTCGGAAACTGCTCTTGAAGAATGGAGACATTGGTTAGAAGGTGCTAATCACCCTTTCATCATCCTTACTGATCACAAGGATCTTGAATACCTGTGTACAGCTAAACATCTCAATCCCTGACAAGCATGCTGGTCCTTATTCTCTTCTGGGTTTAGATTTAATATTTCATTTTGCCCCAGTTGTTGCAACACAAAAGCAGACGCTTTGTCAAGAATTTATGAAGGGAAGGAGGAGGGAGGGAGGGGTCAGGATCCAGAAAATGTCCTTCCCCCCACTTGTTAACATTTCCTCCATTCACTGGGAGATAGATGAAGAAATGGGGCTCTTGAGAACCTCTCTATACCAGATCAGTGTCCCTTGAGTAAAACTTACGTCCCTGAACCGTTTAGGGATTGGCTTATCACTTGGGCTCATTCGTCCCTCACCTCATCCAGGTAAATAGGACAAGGGAAGTAGGACATTGAACCCAAAATGTATTGACCTGTTTAAGATTTTTAAGACAGTTTATGAAGCTACTTGAAAACTTTACTTGCCGTCTCATTATTGAGTTTCCCATTGCTCAGCCTCACCCAAATACTGATTTGCTTCACCTGTCTCATTTATCATGTGACTCAGTTTAGTTAGTATAATAGCCCGGGCTTTATTCTAGCTCTTTGTGAGATATTGCTTCTTCCTGAGAGCTACTGAGCATTTATCCTGTGTTTATTGCTGTCCTGTGTACTGGACTTTGACTTTGTATTTCTGGATGTTGCCTTTTGCCTTTCCCCTTTTGGAACGTTTGCCTGTATTTGTCTTTATTATGTTTGTCATTTTACTTGTTCTGGATTTGACCTTTGCATGTTTTTTGACCCAAGTATTGATCATGTTCTAACTAGTAAAGCCTCATTTCCTGATTTTAACCACAAGCGTCTGGCCAGTTCGGTCTTGTAATATCGATTAACATTTCACACACTGTCTTAACTTTTTTGGTGCTGGGCCTGTACATTTTTTTAAAAAAACTTTTTTCAGTGTTGGTGGACAAAAATGTGCATTTCCCTTTTTTATGACAGTGCATGAAAGTGTGTCTTGTTACTACCCTTCACAAATATATCAGGGCTATACATACAGTGTTGTGAAAAAGTGTTTGCCCCCGTCCTGATTTCTTATTCTTTTGCCATGCTTTGTCATACTTAAATGTTTCAGATCACCAAACAAATTTAAATATTAGACCAAGATAACACAAGTAAACACAAAATGCAGTTTATAAATGAAGGTCTTTATTATTAAGGGAAAAAGAAATCCAAACCTACAGGGCCCTGTGTGAAAAAGTGATTGCACATCCTTCACCAGCAATTAGGACCATCTGCCAAAGCATATTGAAGATATTCTAGTATATTATATACCTGACTCCTGTTTTATGATCTAGTGAGTACTGGAGTCGTCCATGAAACCATCTAATGCAGGACAGTGTCAGCAGCTGTATCACTTCAGTCTGATACTAATGATGTGAGGATGAGCTACAAACACATTGAACACAGAAGTTCTCACCTCCATCCACTTAGAGCAGAGACGCTCTGCAGACATTAGTCCTGATCTTCTCTCAGCTCCACATGTAGATCAGACTGACTCTGTCTGAGTTTGAGCTCCACTCAGACCTGCAGCATGAGCTCCTCCAGATGAGGCTCGATCTAGTAGAGGAAAAACACAAGGACATATCTGACCACAGACATCAGCCAAGTTAATATTTTACTGCCTTTCGACGCGAATAAGACCCTGATAACCTGCGGAACTTCTGACTGTGGATACTGTGAACTCCTGGACATCAATGACATCAGCAGAAGTCTCTACAGGGAGGATGTTACAGTCGGACCATCTGTTAATAAATCACCTGTGTCTTTTTTTCTGGATCTTGATGGAGGAAAAAAAAGTTATATGTTGGTTGCCAGAGAGAAGATTTCTGATCGTTGTGTCTCCGATGCTGGTGGAGTATCTCTGTGGAACACTCTGGACTCTGAGCGAGGAGGTATTTTCTCTAAATCAGACATTGATCCAACTGAAGCCAGCATTGATCTAGAAAGAGCAGTTAAGTGGATTAAATGGATTGACGGCTTCCAATCATCTCCTCCCTCTCACTTGTACCTGCTGGTGAATGTTAAGTCTGGAACAGGTCCAGCTGTGGTGGTCTTAAGGATGAAGAACAGCCGCAGTAAAACAGAAATGACCAGATCTCTACAAGGTGCAGTGCTACAGTGCTGTGATGATAAAGACTGTAAAAAGCTCTTATCCTCCTCTGAAGTTCTCTCCTCTGGATCTCCTCTTCTCGACCCCGCATGACCCCAAGATCACTGCTTTGGCCATTTACGACCTCAGTCAGATCAGAGACCGAGTACCTTCATATTTCAGCTGTAGACCACAGTGCACCGCTCAGGTGGGAAACTGCTAATAAATAGAATATCAATTACAATTTATAACAATTTAAAAGCAGATACGTACCTGTCATTTCTTTCCTCAACATGTTTCTGTTTCTCTGCAGAAAGGAGATCATGCTCTAAGACCTCGTGCTGTGGTGCTCAAACACAGTTCAATGTCATCTGTAGCAGCAGAAAAGAGAGGAACCTGGATAGAGCTCTACATCGGAACTGCAAATGGACAACTGATGAAGGTCTGACTTTCTGTCCATCTTCTAAGACATAATCACTCAGGAACGTAAAAATAAATGTTAGAATATTCAGCCTTTCTTTGCTCTGTTTTTCTCATGAATTCCAACACTTTTAATGTTCTGTAGCTGTGAACTGTCTCATAGTCTTCTCACTGTCTGACAGTCTCTCTTAAGAGATTCTCTGATCACATAATCACATCAACTGTTCTTTTACATACTAAAATGTGTTAAACTCCTCTTCAAAACACAAAAACCCTTCAATGGTCCACTGTGGAACAGTTGCTACTGCCTTTCTTATTTATTTTATTTGAATTATTTCTTCTGTATTGTTTCATTTTGTAGCCAGAGGCTAATAAAAACATTATCCTGATTTATCCCCCATTATCCTTATTCTTTTCTTCTGCTTGTGTTTCCAGATTGTGCTGGACAAGGCTTTGAATTCTGGCTGTTTGATGGTGCTGTACAAATCTACTGATGACAGGATGGTGTTTCCCAGAATGCACTTTGATCCAGTGGATCATAAATGCATCTACATAGCTTTGAGAAATCAGGTGAGTCTTAGAGCCAAACACCCATCGTCGGAAGATGACATAAGCATCATTAAAGACACCTTACATGAGAGATCTTTAACTCTGGACCCTGAAATAAGGAATTTAAGGTTGAATTGAAACAAGTGTAACTACTAGCCCTTTTAAATGACTGCTCAGCTTTCTGCAAAGGCAGTTCAGGTTTATTTAAAGTCAGTTCATTTAAACTACAACAGTTTCAGGGAAGTGTTTTAGAACTAATACCTTAGATGTTTTATCGTGAGATTATATTGGTTGTATATGTTTGTGTTGTAGATCAAGCGGGTAGCAGTGACTCAGTGTGGTCTGTACAGCACTTTGAGAGACTGCAGAGCTTCTCAGGATCCTTCCTGTGGCTGGTGCAGTTTAAACTGATCTCAGCAAAACAAACCGATACTAATAATGTGCAAAATATTCACTACTTCTACTTTATAAAGAAATAACAAATAAGCAGCGACACCACATAGGACCATTTCTAAGTTGCAATATGTTTGGGACTCTGGTTCTACTTAGAGGTTTTAGGTGACTCACTGTACTGCAGTCTTGAACTCTGTGAAAGTCATGTAAGTCTCCATTTTTCTGTTTTGTGTATAATCTGTAGTAGACCATGGAACAGTGGAATATAACCCACCATGATGCTGTATTCTTGAGTTAGCAAGTTAAACTTGGGTTAAGCCTTTTAAATGGCCAGGGCCCACATTTCTATGACATTTCTATTGCATGGCCACACCTCCTGAACTCTTCACAGCAGTAAAGATATATTGCTTAATGGTTATACATACAGCAGACTGCTAACACAAAATATCATCACACTTGACATTAAAGAATAAAATGACTCATACAGCCTAATATACATACATACACAGAAATATACATGCTAATCAGAAATATAACACATACAGTATATACACGCAGAAAATTAGATAAAGCAGAATGAATACAAGACTTCATTTGCTATGTCATTAATTGACTACAGCATTAAAAGACTCCTGACTGATCAGTTATGCTGTAATTAGCCAGTTAAGTAACTTCAGCAGAACCAACAGATATTTGGAATGTCTGAGCCGTGCTGCCTACAGTGGAAACATGCCGGCCAACCTTCAAAAAAGTTCTGTCCCTGCAATTTTGTCAAGCAAAATATGGGGTAATATTATAGAAATCTGCAAATCTGGCTATACTTCTAGTACAAACCATGTTATAAATATTATTTAGTTACAGTCACTTATTGAGACCCTTGATAAAACCTGTGGAAAAGGAATGTAAAAATGTCTTTGTGGTTAATTAGCCCAATCTCACAATAAACAAATGAGAGAAAGAATCTAAACTTTAATTTAATTAAATTTAATGTAAGAAAACAAAAAGTCCTATCATTTAAAATAAATTGTCATTATTTATTATGATGTATTATGTTATTATTCTTATATTTTATAATTCTTAGCAGTACTAGAACATTTTACGAACAAATTGTAACTGAAGCATGTCCCCATGTATATTTCAAGTTACATGACTTCCTGTTTAACTGCTAATGAGGAGCCACAGAGGCCAGATTCCTATAGTCATTTATCAACATGAGTAAGATTAAAGAATACAGAAATGATTCAAAAGTGACAAAACTACGATTAACTGCCTCCTCCATGTCAATGATCTATTTGGAATGCGTCCCAGAGGTAAGTCTTTTGCTTCATCTACTCACAAATGCAAGCGTCTAGAGTTTGCTGGATGCTACAGGAACCTTGATTGGAACTGGGCTCTAGGAAAAAAACAGAGCCCTTTGAAAACAACACCCACTCAGGATTTAGCATAAAAAGAAGAATGGTTATACAAAAAGAACTCCATCTCCACTGTTAAGTATGGAGGAGGATCTAATATGTTTTGGGGCTGTTTTTCCTCCTAAGGCCCTGGGAACCATGTTAGGATACATGACATGATGGACTCCATGAACTGCCAGGTGATTTCAAATGAAAATGTAACTCCTCTCTCTCTCAAAAAAAAAAAGAAAAAAATCAGTTGTGGTTGAATCATTGAACAGGACAAAGATCTAAAACATACAACCACATCCACACAAATTGGTTTAATGACCATGGAATCAAGC
The DNA here is from genome assembly GCF_904425465.1 of Colossoma macropomum. NCBI lineage: Eukaryota > Metazoa > Chordata > Actinopteri > Characiformes > Serrasalmidae > Colossoma > Colossoma macropomum. Next base: position 27,283,558 of record NW_023494792.1, on the reverse strand, counting down.
TTTTGACATGGCAATCCCAGTCCACTGACCTAAACCCTTTATTAAACCTATAATAATTCTTTATTGGTTGCTTCATATATATATGGCTAAACAGAAGGGCACTAGAGGCCATGAATATATAGTTGACATGAAATGTAACTCTGAATGTACCTGAATATACTTTCAATTGTATGAAACATTCTGGATGAAATTAACTTTATTCTTTATCAGATACTTTCATCATTCAGCATTAAGAGAAAATTGCATTATCATGTTATAGTCCTTGGAGAAAAAATCAGTTACTGGCATGCCTGAATTTAGTAGTATGTAGCCCCTCCCTATATGAGGATAGCTGTGCTGTACTGCTCTACAGTATTTGATAATATGGAGAGCACATAGAAAGAGTTCTGAAATCATTCCTGCATACTGAGTAACACCACATTCCTCATAACCCTACAGTGGCTCCCAGGACAGCAAAGCAGGCTGTAAACATCAAGTATCCACCATGTGTGATCATGTGACTTGATTTCTCATTGTGGTCACTCTAGATGCTCGACCAAAGACGAGTGTCCAAACGCTACTTGGATCTTCATTCCTGAAGATTCTTTTCAGAAAGAGCTGATTTCTTTTCAAGTGACTGAAGTCTCCACTGAGGTAAATGTGTCTCTGACATTTACTGTGACAATTACTGTATCTACATTTTACAATTATTTTTAGAAAATATTTTAATCCACTACTGTGCTCTCATTCAGGTCACTCTGAATCTCCACTTAAAGCCTCCCTTAATTTGTACCTTCATGGAAGATGCAGATGTAAATTTATGTCAATGTGAGCGACTGCTCCTGCAAATTCTCCAGCCAGCGACTGCCAGTTAATGGTCAGTTTAGATTTTTATGGCTCTGAACTTTTTTTGAATGTTCTGTTTATGGGTACAGTTAAGAAAGTCTATGCTAGTTTAAATAATCTTTAGTACAAAAAGGAATGTATAACTATATAACCCAGAAAAGGTCAACAGCATATATGAATATGCAATACACAAAAATCTAATGATATTCATTTCATTCATTTGAGAGTCTCTGACACTTTCTTAGTATCTGAACATGATAATCTCAGTATCTGGTCATAATAAAACAGAAAGTGTTATCATTTGTATGTCCAGTCAAAGCAACTGTCGCTACTGGAGATCAGAAAATCACAGAGAGCCTGAAAGTGAGGAGCTGCCCAGACATCACAGAGACATCACCATATGATAAGTAAGACATTTTACATCATAAAAGCCTTTTAACCTACAGCCTGTCATCATACTATTTGTCTGGTAGTTTGAAGCATGTTGGATCAGTATATATATCTATCTATAACATATTTATAACAACTATTTTACTTTATTCATACCATTACTTTTTCAAAATATCATTTATCTTTTAATGCTCTTAATAATGCTGTTTATATGGTATATGACTGCTGGCTATTAATTTGATAGTTTTATATCCTGGGAAAGGAGGCTCCGCCTATGTAGCTTACATTAACATCTGAAAACCATGGCGTTAAACTTATTCAAAGGAATATGGAATATTCACCTGAACACCACTTCACAGTATACACTTCACAACAAAAGTACATTAATTAAAGTATTTACACATAGCAATTATGATGTAACATATGATGTAACATGTATTTCATTCATGTAGAGCCAACTTACACATTTGAATCAAGCAAATACAAAACAACCTTTAAACAATTTTTTTTTCAGTGTAGGTTGTAAACATTAAATTCATGATTCAGTTTACCTTCCTTTTCTGCTTAGAAACTAGAGGCCTTTCTTTTGTTTTGCTGTGTTGAATGTATGCAGTTGAAATCATGTTTAAGTTTTAAGTAATTCCAAATTTACAGTCAAACTCTGAATTGATTCTGTGATGCTCTGTTGGCAGGTTGTTTGGTTTCGTTCAGCAAAGGTGTGTGTGTGTGTTTTGTATGCAGGTGTGTAGCGTGTGTCTTAGCCGGGTGTTTTCCGTCCAGCAGTACTAAAAAGTGCAGCTGGGCTCACAGCTCTGCTTCACAGGTACCTATGCACATTCTGACATTTCACTTTTATTGATTTATTTAATTTGATATAAAATAATAACCTTGTAGATCATATTACACACATGTGTGTACTTCAGTGCTAAAAATTCCACACAGATTTAATTCATAGTTATACTGATGATGTGTGGTCCTAAACTTTGGTTCAGCAGAATCATGCTTTTTATACTATATTTTATTTGAGAAGTTCCAACTGAAAAAGAATTACTTTATTTGTTTATTACGTTTGGGTGACAGTGAGGGTGAGTTAACAATTACTAAAATACAAAAACATTTCAAATTAATATTTCTAAATTCAGTGATTTAAACAAGACAAAACATCTGTTTTAATGCTAAACTGAAGTGCTTTCTGTTATTTATTTCTCTCCTCTGTAGGACGTGTGTGAAGGATTATATTCTGGGAGGAATCCAGTAAGTGACCAGAACTGTCACTTACAGTGTCAGTGGAAATAAGATCTGTGTCAGGGGGAAGTTTAGGGTTTGAACAGGGAACTAAGAATAAGAACATTCTTGTTTTCAACAAGAATTATAGTATGATGGCTCCTGCATTTTTCTTGTGTATGTAGCGAAAAGTTTTATAGAAATTGAGACTTATTTATTTATTTATTTTTATTTCAGGTAACCTAGCACTGCTTAACCGGTTGTTTGTACACATAATAATACAAGTGTTATCATGTGAAGGTTTGGTTTTATAGTCTCATGTTTCTCTTTTTTATCAATTTTTCTAGCCAGATTTTCTAGCCTGGAGCCTTTTCGTCCTCCTTTCATGGCAAAAACAATGCAGTGCTGAAAGGGAAAAATCTGGAACTGGTCAAGAAAATTCGCTTTCAGGGATTCATGGAGTGCACTTCAAAGGAGTGAGTGTTAACAGAAGTGTATTTATGTGTGTGTGTGTGTGTGTGTGTGTGTGTGTTTGTATGCATGATGTATTTGATTTGTGTCTCTGTGAATCTGCTGTTTTCCACTAGGACTCCAGTGTTGGAGCGCTCCACTGATACTCTGAAGTTCAGCATTCCAAACGGAAATAAAGGAACTGTGAGGGTGTGTGTGGTGACAGAAGACAGCCATTGTCATAGTAATGCCACCATCACTTATGGCTCCCAGCCCATCTGTACTGGACTGCAGCCTAGAAACACCTGGGCCAGGTACAGCAGAGACATTCTGCACATTAAAAATAATCACTACTTTAAATTCAGTTCTGGTTTGTTTTTAACAGTTTAAGTTCTGAGTGTTCTTTTAAATATAATTAACCCCCATGCTCTGAGTATGAAATGCTCTTTAGTTCTTAACTGCATAAAACTTATTTTCGGTCCTTTGAGTTGTCCTCTTCTCTCTGTAATCAAATTAAGCTCAACTAAGTAGTAATACTTACACAGCCGGGTCAAGTGTTTTCAAAGGCATTATAGTGTTTTAAGCCTGTTTAAACCTGTTCAAAGTGAAAGTTATTCTACTATTTAATAGGGATCTGAGTATTACGATAAAACTGGGCATACTCTGATGAATCAAGATCAATTTAATGAAAAAAATATGTATTCTATTACATTTAAAACTATTTAGTAAAATATTGCAGTTTGTTTTTTGGCTATTCGTAAAAAGCATAGTTGAGCATTATAGCAGCTGAAGTGCTGCAGGGTTCTGTTAATGTACTAAAATAGCAGTGGTTTCCTGCTTGCAGTACCACTGATGTTTGATGTTACTGTGTGTCGATCAGTGGGGGGAGGAAGATTGAAGTGCTGGAGAGCAGTCTGGAGTACGTGGAGAAAAGTCATAGTAAATGAGCATCAAGTCAAGCACTGTGGTAAAGTATCTGCACACACTTTTCTCCTTTCTCTCTGACAAGCTAAACAACTACAATACTCTTCTGAGACTCTGTGGTCTGTGCAGATAAACTCTCTTACCTCCCAAACCCAGAATTCATCAGCTTCTCTGCCGCTCAGGATGTCAGTTATGTGTTAGTTTTCATTAATGTAAGTGTCTTAAATAGAATGTTTAAAACATATTTAACATAATGAAACATAGGTGCTTTCACACACAGTGCTCTTTCTCTGTTTGTCTAGAAAAAGCAGGACAGGCTGAATATGCGTGTGGAGGATGTAAAGGTGTGGGGTTTGCAGGAAGAGAAGCAGTTTGAGTGTGTGGTAGAGAAAGTTATATCTACTGCTATTGTCTGTGACATTCTGGAAACACAGGAAGTCAGAATAAATGTGACCTCACTCAGGGTAAGACTGGTCAGTCCATCTCTGCAGTGAGAATGTGTAATAGAGCAGACTGAGCACTGCTGAGCCCAGTGCAGACAAAGCTAATGTTCTCTGTAAGAGTAATTACACACATTCAGAACTTTCAGATGAAAGTCAGTGTCCTGCTTTTCTCAAATGTTTGGTCACTCCTGGTCAAAGTGCTTGCTTTAGTTCTTTTAAATTATTATTTTTTTGGTTAAAGTGAACCAGTGACCTGATCTGACCTCAGCAGAGCACAAAATTAAAGATACTTCCAGATTTTACATTTGCATTCATGAACTTGTAAATTGTAATGTTTATTTAGCAATTTACTGCCTTTCCCTCTTCTGTAAAAGCCAGTGTTTTATTTAATGTCTTTGCACAACTTTTTAAAGACATAACTGCACAAGGCAAAATGTTCTACAATTTACAGTTAAATGCTGGAATTCTCCAGACCCCACCTGTGAGGAGAAAACATTGTTCTATGTCTTATAAATAATCTTTTATTTAAGTAATATGTGTTATGAACACTCATATATATGACTGGACACATTTATGCTAAGGTGAACGTGTAGAAATGCATATTTTGTAATTATCAATCCAAATTAACAGAAAGAACTCAGGACTATGCAGAGCTGAAACAGGGGAGAACAAACATTTCCATATAACTGTTTTAGGATAGAAAAGGATGCAAAGGCAGTGAACAGGACACTGTTACAAACAACAGGTTTGTAACACTAGTTAACCTGTTTCTTTATTAAAATCAGAACAGTTCTGACTGTCCTCCTGTTTTTTCTGTTCCAGATCAGTGTTGGTGACTTTTCCACAATTCTAAAAACTCAAGTGGGACACACAGACACTTTGTTCTGTGTGTAAGATTCACCCTGAATTACTGTATCCTGTAAAAAAGTGATCCTGATAATCTCTCTCTTCTCTTCGGTCACCATACTTTTGTAATTATGTGTGTCGGTTATGTTTACATGTGCACAGTTCAGTTCCAGCCTGCATCTAACATGCTCCTACCCATCCTTTGGTCATGTTATTTTTTATTATTATCATTTTTTTTTTCCTTCAGTTTCATCTTTTTTTTTTCTATGTGGCTGAAATACCTAAACACACTCATTTGAAGTGTATGTAAATATGTTGATGATGTAACTGAAATAATAAAAAAAAACTGTTTTTGCCGCTCAATTATCATATGTGAAGTGAAACTTATAACAATGTTTACATACTATTGTTTTTAAGGAAAATAAGGTTTTCCATGATATGGGCCTATTCACACTCCAGGGATCATAAAACATTTACGATATACAGCTTCCTTATATCATACATAGACATGCACAAGGACACTTATAGACAGCTACAGGCACAGTTCCTTCTGCTGATGTCAGATTTCATAAATATACAGGATATAGGGGCACATTTAAATGTGTTATGAGTGTTCGTATAAAGTGTTAGAGTTTTGTTCATTTAATTTCAGTTGATTTTTTGCTTCTAATGATGTTTTAAGCACATCTGCTGAAACTCAGGATCAAAGGTACATCTTAAATACTCACCACTGTCCTGATGTCAAAATGTACTGGTAAATAGAAAGAAACATCTTCTAGTGCAGTGGTTAGTAGCTCATTTAAACCATGGAGGCTGAAATGTCATGAAATGCTGTTCCTAGTTGTTCATACTGCTGGAAGAACACAATATTTGAATAATGTGGCCACATTTTATTATTATCTTATGCTATACACCGGTTAGTTCGGCCACGCAAGCTGATTGGTTGAGAGGCGTTCTAACTGTGCTGATATTTCGCCATAACATCACGGGTTTTTCACAAACACTGTATCACGCCGCTGAGACGCCGTTGCTAAGCAATGAATTTGACAGCTGTAGGAGACGCTCAAGCCATTTGAACGTTTTTACTTCTTACTTTGCCACAAACCGAAAATGGACACTTTTGAGATTATATTTGACCGACAGCTGATTTGGTCAGACTCTGAAGATGAGACTACACTAAATTCACAAACTGTCATCACCACTGAGCAGCTTTTCAGTCGGCAGCTGAGACAGAAGAACAGATAAACAACCTGGAATCAGCCAGAAACTTACTGTGACGTTGGAACGAGCTGCTTGTTAAGGAACTATAATTTGGCGGAAGGAATTGCTAACATTAAAATATTTCAAACGCCACGTTTACGGTCCATTTTATTTATTTCTTACTTTATTTATTTAACTGTTGTATAAAAGCAATAGAACACGACAGGGAGTGTGTTATGGCGAAATAACATCACGGCTGTGATGATCTAGGGATCTACTGCGACCAAATCACAGCCGTGATGTTATTTCGCGATAACTCAGTTCCTCTCGTGTTCTATTGCTCAATTTTAAGATACTTCAGATTCCTTTGTGTGCACGTGATGTAACAATGTTTATTTGTTGATGCGTTTGAAAAGGTAAATATCTTTAAAATGATACTTTTTACTTTTCATACTTTTTTTCAATATAACTGACTGCGTTTATGACCGTTTAACTATTACTACTGTAGTATCTCAGTCAATGTACGAAATAAGTACTTTATTACTGCACAGGAAAATCATCTCTCATTTACTCTCATCACACAGTGGGTCTTTTTTGTGAGCTATTACTGTAATACTTATATATTTAATTACATAACCTACTTCATTAAATGGGATTGGTGAAAGCTGTAATTGTTTACACTGTGATAATGTATCCCCATCTGCTGGTTAAACTGGGAACTACAGAAAGAAATGATAAACATGCAGAAGATAAATATACAGACGTAGATAGATTTGTCTAAACGCATACTCATGTCAAAATGTTGTTTTAATGATGTAATGACTCAAGTAAAAGTATATTTACAAAAACAACTTGAGAAGAAGTACAAAAGTATGTAAGCACAGTTTGTTAGGTGTTACAAGTTTGTGTTCTTCTTTTGGACTAAAATAATAAGTCAGAGGTGTGAGTAAAAGCACAGCAGTACAGATGCTGTCACCACCAAAACACAATGAAATTAAACACTAAAAAAGGAAAACTAAAATGTTACTGAGTAAAACATAATTACATTCCTCACAAATATTCTTGAGTAGAAGAAAAGTATTATAACCGAAAATACTCAGGCAAGAACAAATCCATCAAAACTCACATTCACAAAAAACAGTTTTAAACTGTTCTTTTTTAGGTACAAACATTGTCACTGGGGTGATGCCCTTTAGTACTTTTAGTTTAGTGGTATTTCTTAAGTACCTTTGGTTAAAGAATATAATTGTACCATATTGTTTTGCAATTCCATTTTAAATGTTTATTTATTGTGCATTTAAGTCTTCTCCAGACTCCAGCATTTTCATTTTATTTTTTACTTCAATAAAGTTATGAAAAAGTACAAATATGTGCCTTTCCCCTGGGAAACGTAAATGTAACTTTGGACCTAAAGGACCATGTTGAACTTTTAAGAGTACATTTACATTTTTGTTGCTTCACTGAATAAAAGGTTGCTTGAAATGTACTTGATTCAAATACATATGGTTCCACAGCAATGAAATATACAATTATAAAAGACACAATTATTGTCTTTCATTTTACTTACCTTTGACTTGTATTAATGTAACAAATTCCATACATGTGGAATTGATGTGCCCTTTTGAATCAAGTACAAACACAATTCCAAAAAGGTTTGGACAGTAGATCATTTCTTTTGTAAATAGAAGCTCATTCTGAAACTGATACCTGCAACACATTTCAAAAGAGTTGTTAGAGGGGCAATTTCAGACTAAAGACTAGGAACATTGTGAAATGTTCAAAAAACATGTTAAGCAGGCGATGCAATCATGCTTGGATATAAAAGGAGCATTTAGAAAAGGCCTAGTCCTTTATGAGAAAGGATGGGTTGAGGCCACTTTGCAAAAAATCCACAGTGTAAAAAATAATGTTCCTCAGCCAGGGATTGCTAGGATTTTACATACTTCACCCTCTACAGTGCATAATGACATCTAAAGATTGAATGAAAGATTGAAAAATCTCTGTGCGTAAAGGAAAAAGCCAAAAAACACTATTGAATGCCCATGACCTTCAACCCCCTCAGACGGCACTAAAAACCAGCATGATTTTGTGAGGAGGATCACCAAATGGGTTTGGGAAAACTTTCACAAACCAATGATAATAAACACCATCCTTCACTGCACCAACAAATACAAGTTAAACCTGTACACAGTGGAGGTCACACATCAACAACAAAGTTCAAAACCAGCCTCTGTGAGGTTCAGGACCAGCGTAAACATGCACCCATGCTTATTTCAACATGTCAACACCAGCCCACATTCTGCATGTTACAATAGCACTGCAACAGCAGTGTAATCAGAGAGTGCAGTTGCTAGACTGACCTGCCTGCAGTCCAGAACTGTCTCCCATTAAAAACAAGTGTCTTATTAAGCTCAAAATACGACAACAAAGACCCTGTATACAGTTGCACAGCTGAAGACTTGTGTATAACAGCAAATGGCAAAAAATGTATGTTTTCAAAATTGGATGAATTGTTGTCTTTAGTACCCAGACAATTATTAAGTGCTGATAACAGGAAAAGTGATGTAACACAGTGATAAACTTGATTCAGTCTCAACCTTTTTGGAACATGTTGCAGACATCAAATTTGGAATGAGAATATATTTATAAACAACAATAAAGTCAAGTCAAGTTTATTTATATAGCACTTTTTACAACAGACATTGTCGCAAAGCAGCTTTACAGAAAAATCCATGTCCAAGCCCCCATGAGCAAGTTCAATGGAGACAGTGGCAGGAAACACTCCCTAAAAATAAGAGGAAGAAACCTTGAGAGGAACCCCGACTCAAAAGTGGAACCCATCCTCCTCTGGTCAACACCGGATAGCAAAACAATAACACAAGAGCAAAATGAACAGAGGAAAAGATTTTACCATGAGTATAAAATATTACAATACAGAAAAGGGGAAAGCAGGTGAAGCAATGGCCATGATTAAATAGTTCGAGTAGAGCAGCAGCAGCATCATCAGGAGGGTCAGTCAATGCAGGTGAGGTTTGCACAGCGTTGTACAGCAGAAGTTCCATTAAACAAATTAGTTCACTATTTATCAAAATAAGCCTTGTAATATGTAATCAATAAATACCTGTATATTTCTAAGTTGGCATCATAGGTCTAATAATGAGAGAGTTTAATAGATTAATTGAACTATTAAAATCATTATCCAACACATTAGTTTACTATTTACCAAAAAAAGCCTTAATAAAAGGCTAATATTGATAGAGTTAAATAGCTTCAGTCTACCAATTTTGCATATAAAATACAGTTTAAAATCCTAAAAAGAAGGGGAAAACATTCCAATGTGTTTTTCTAAGGTGGTTTGACACCATGAGGTCAGCCACTTAAGGGCACATCAACAATTACTTTAAAATTAAATAAAACATGAAGTGATGGAGTGGAAAAACTGAAAGAAAACATTTTAGTTCAAATCAAATAACAACACAACCACAAACTATAGAACATAAATGTCTTTATGATTTGATGATCTACTCTGGTCATTTAGAGGCAAAGTTACAAGCTTCAATTTCCATGCAGTTCTGCATTTCTCAAACCCAATAACGAACAGCCAGCTTCAAACTCTGAATAATGATAATGAGGTGATGAGTTCTTGCCGTCTGAGCGGCACCACTAGAGCGCAGCACTGAGTCGCGAATGACCAAAGAAGTTTCAGGTCATTGAGACCACTAACAGATTACTGATACAGATCAGTGTCAGATACACGAAGAGCTCAGCAGCTGTATCACTTCAGTCTGATACTAATGATGTGAGGATGAGCTACAAACACATTGAACACGGAAGTTCTCACCTCCATCCACTTAGAGCAGAGACGCTCTGCAGACATTAGTCCTGATCTTCTCTCAGCTCCACATGTAGATCAGACTGACTCTGTCTGAGTTTGAGCTCCACTCAGACCTGCAGGATGAGGACTGTTTATCTGGGAATGCTGCTCTTATTCCAAAGCGCTGTTTCCTCCTTAACGGAGTTCAGCGTTAAAGGAGAGATCAGGAACTTTGCTGTTGGAAACGGGAAAGTGTTCGTCGTCACCGACTCTCAGCTCCTCCAGATGAGGCTCGATCTAGTAGAGGAAAAACACAAGGACATATCTGACCACACACATCAGAACCAAGTTAATATTTTACTGCCTTTCGACGCGAATAAGACCCTGATAACCTGCGGAATTTATGGCTGTGGATACTGTGAACTCCTGGACATCAATGACATCAGCAGAAGTCTCTACAGGGAGGATGTTTCAGTCGGACCATCTGTTAATAAATCATCTGTTTCCTTTATTGTAGATTTTGATGAAGGAAACGCAGAAAGATACATGTTGGTTGCCAGAGAAAAGGTTCCTGAAGACTGTGGCTCTGATGATGAAGTATCTCTGCGGAACACTCTGGACTCTCAGACAGGAGGAATTTTTTCTAAAGTAGCCTCTTCAAACGAAGCCAGCATTTCTCCACAGAGTGATGTTGAGTGGATTGATGGCTTCCAATCATCTCCTCCCTCTCACTCGTACCTGCTGGTGAACGTTAAGTCTGGAACAGGTCCAGCTGTGGTGGTCTTAAGGATGAAGAACAGCCGCAGTAAAACAGAAATGACCAGATCTCTACAAGGTGCAGTGCTACAGTGCTGTGATGATAAAGACCGTAAAAAGCTCTTATCCTCCTCTGCAGTTCTCTCCTCTGGATCTCCTCTTCTCTGGGCGGGAATATTCACTGCGCAAGAAGCGCACGACCCCCAGAACACTGCTTTGGCTATTTATGACCTCAGTCAGATCAGAGACCGAGTACCTTCATATTTCAGCTGTAGACCATATTGCACAGCTCAGGTGAGAAACTGCTAGTAAATATAAATAAAGCATCAATTATGATTTATATTTAAATGATCTGCACTTTATGCTTCATGTCATTCAGCCTCTAAAATCAGAATCTGTAGATCAGTATCTGTCATCTCTTTCACTCAACATGTTTCTGGTCTCTGCAGAAAGGAGATCATGTTCTGAGTCCTCGTGCTGTGGTGCTCAAACACAGTTCAATGTCATCTGTAGCAGCAGAAAAGAGAGGATCCTGGATTGAGCTCTACATCGGAACTGCAAATGGACAACTGATGAAGGTCTGACTTTCTGTCCATCTTCTAATACATAATCACTTAACAAAATAAAAATCAATGTTTGAATATTCAGCCTTTCTTTGTTCTGTTTTTCGCACAAGTTTAAACACTTTTAATGTCCTGTAGTTGTGAACTGTCTCAAAGTCTTTACTGTCTGACAGTCTCCCCAAAATGTCATGATTACCACATAATCACATCAACTGTTTCATTTACATACTTGTAAAATATATTAAACTCTTCTTCAAAAAACAAAAAAACCTTCACAGGTCCAATGCAGAACAAACACAGACAGTAATTCATATCGTCTTTCTTACTTGTTTTAGGTGGGCAAACATTATTTGCTCTCTATTGTTTCATTTTGTAGCCAGAGGCCAATAAAAACATTATCTGTATTTCTTATTGTTTTCTTCTGCTTGTGTTTCCAGATTGTGCTGGACAAGGCTTTGAATTCTGGCTGTTTGATGGTGCTGTACAAATCTACTGATGACAGGATGGTGTTTCCCAGAATGCACTTTGATCCAGTGGATCATAAATACATCTACATAGCTTTGAGAAATCAGGTGAGTCTTAGAGCCAAACACCCATCATCAGAAGATGACATAAGCATCATTAAAGACAACTTACATGAGAGATCTTTAACTCTGGACCCTGAAATAAAGAATTTAAGGTGGAATTGAAACAAATGAAACTCTCTGCCCTTTAAATGTCTTTGCTCATCTTTCTGCAGTGACAGTTCAAGTTTATTTGAAGTCAGCTAACAACGTACAGCCATTTCAGGAAAGTGTTTTGGAACTGATATCTTTAGTTTTATTGTGAGATTAAATTAGTTGTATATGTTTGTGTTGTAGATCAGGCGGGTAGCAGTGACTCAGTGTGGTCTGTACAGCACTTTGAGAGACTGCAGAGCTTCTCAGGATCCTTCCTGTGGTTGGTGTGTGACTACTAGCAAGTAGGTTTCTCACTCATTCTTACACATCTCCTTTTCAACACTACATGTCTGCCTTTTTAACCATTTTTGTTCTATAAGTATTGAAACATTATGTGTCGGGTGTCTCTGCGACTCTCTTTATCCACCTCACATGCAGCCGACACTGATCTCAGCAAAACAAACCGATACTGATAATGTGCAAAATATTCACTACACCTGCTTTACAGAGTTACAAATAACCAGCCAAACCTCATAGGACCATTTGTTGTCATTATGTTTTAGGACCTGCTTCTACTCAAACTTTGGCTCTTGTCATGTACGTCTCTGTTCATCTATTTTGCGTGTAACCTGTATTAGGCCACATAACAGCGGGGTATAGCCATGATGGCATATTCTTGGGTCAGCAAGTTAAAGTTAGGTTTAATTCAGCCTTAATAGCATCATATTAGCAGCATAACATTCAGTCATTTTAGTCAAAGGCAACTTACTCTCCAGTCTTACTGTGTAGCTGCCCTTGTCCATGTTATGTACATGAACAGTCCTTGATAAAAAAAGCTATTTTAGCATCATCAACAAAGTTTTTAGGATACTGTAGTTCAGTTAACATAAAGAGGCTTATTTTCTATTCCATACATTTTAACAGGTGGAATGGGAGGCAGTCAATAAATAACTAACTACATAGCATATAGCTCATATTGTATATGATATATGATCATATTGTATATGATTATATATCATTCTTTTGTGTGAAACTCTTTCATTTATTGGAAAGAAAATAATTGGCTCTTTTATTTACCCAGGGAAGAGAATCATAGTAAATACTGTGCTACTAAAAAGGCGTGACTGTTGTTGTTGTTAGTCTGGGTTGACGGGGGAGGGGAACAGGGCTCCTAAATAAATTATAATTATCTGTTAGCTTACAGTTTCTCAGGAATATAACAACATCAGTGTAAATGTCCTTATCTGAACTTTATTTGCTAACCCACAATGCAAAAAAAGCATGACATCAGCATGTTAGTCCAAACACAAATCATATGTGGATTCACATTTAAATGAATAATACCTAATCCAGCTTATTTAAGCATGTATTGCTTAATGATTATACATACAGCAGACTGCTAACAAATTATCATCACACATGACATGAAAGAATAACATTATTAGGTGCAAAGCAGAACTATTACAAGATTTTATAACATTAATTAACTACAGCATTAAAAGGCTCCTGCCATTGGCTGATTAATTATACTATAACTACCAACTGAATAACCAGAGCTAACCGGTTTTTGGAATGTCTGAGCTGTGCTGCATACACTGGGAACATGACCCCCATCTTCAAAGAAGTTCTGTCCCCTTCATTTTTTGTCAATCAAAATATTGAGAGAGAAATCTGCAAATCTGGCTAATTTCTACCATATTCTACCATTTAAACCATATTACAAATACTACTTAGTCACAGTCAGCTTCAGAATTATTGGCACTCTTGGTAGAACCTGTGAAAAAGGATGTGAAAAATGTCTTTGTGACTAATTAGCCCAATCTCACACTAAAGATATGGGAAAGAATCTTAAATTGAATTAAATGCAGTCTAAGAAAACAAAAAAAATCATTTAAAAAATTTTCATTATTTATTATGTTATTATTCTTATATTTTGTCATTATTGGCACCCTGAACTTCTTCTTAACAAAATGTAACTAAAGCCTGTTTCCATTTATATTTTAGTCCACCTGCATGTTTAGCAACCCTTAAGTGGTCTTGCATGACTTTCTGTTTCACTGGGTATGAGGATCCGCAGAGGCCAAATCCCCGTAGTTGTTCATCAACAAGGGGAAGATTTTTCCCATCTCTGACCATTTATTCTTAAAAATGTAAAATCAGTCCATGATAGTTGTGATAATCATGTAATTATTATAACAGTTAAGGTATGAAGGGCTATACGTTACTTTGAAGGAGGGTCTAAATTAACTTTCTGTTCTAACACCAGTTATTAATAATCTTGAACTCATGCCAGGTAGTCATGATGCAGACTTCCGAATTTGGCTGGCCAAAGGCATTAAAAAGTTAGCGGACCTTTTTAAAGATGGACATTTTTTTTAACCATTGACTCCGTAATATAATTTATCGAGACAAGATTTTTTTAGATTTTTCCAAATTCGTAACGTTACATTTTCGAAAACACTTTACTGACCAACCATTTTGATGAATCCCATGAAGAAAGACTCCTATTTTACCCCCCTGGGAAACTAACGGTGAGTCTATTCTATAATGTGTGGAAAGTTAACCAGCTTCTCAGACATCTGAGCTTAACAATATAACAGTAGAGGGACCTCTGTGTAGCTGTAAGTGATGAGGAATAGGAGAACATCTGGAAATCTGTGTGTAACCATGCAAAAGTGATTCAGTACTGAATCATACATCGGATGCACATTTCTCCCAGTCGAAGGCATGCTTAAACAGTTCAGCCTAACCACTTTGTCTTAAGTGTAAAACTCAGAGGGGGTCTCTTACAGATTGTTGTTGGACATGTTATAAGTTGTAGGAATACTGGGCTAAGATAGCACAAGAAATTGGGAACATCTTTGATATAGAGGTTGATTTAAAACCGTTATGTTTGATTTTTAACTTCACTAAATGAAAGAAAGTTATACAACATGCTCACCTTTGCAACAACAAAGAATATTCTATTACAGTGGATTACTGAGAAGATTCCAACTGTGATTGGTTGGCATAAGATATTAAGAGAAATAATTTCAATGGAGTATTTAACGTGTACACTACATTGTAAGACAGACCACCTTTACCTCACCTTTTTAAGGTTTGGGAGCCTTATATTAACTTAATCGGATCTATTTTACATATAATGACAAACTGGAATCTGTTGAATTTTATGAGCTTGTTGAGTTTGTGCAACCTCTTTAGTTGTGCATTGTTAAGTGTTTTAAAGACAAAATCCAATAAAAATATTCAAAAAAAATAAAAAACATAGGGAAGATTGGAGGATTCAAGAATACAGAAAGGCAATAAGCGAAAAGTGTGCTAACCTTCATAAATTCTACAATAAAAAAGGCTATAAAATAGTTGCATGCCTGAAAATGCCCATATCCTCTGTTAGGGCAACAATAAAGAAGTTTAAAACAACCAGAGCTACAGTAAGCCTGCCTGGAAAGGGAACACGAGCAATTTTATTTTATCTGCCAACAAATGTAAGCAACTGAAGTTCATTATTACCTTGGAACCTACTGGAACCTTTACTGGAACCTGGTTCTAAGGTTAGATGAGACAAAAAAAGAGCTTTTTGAAAACAGCACTTAGTGAAGATCAGGCATGAAAAGAAGAATGGTTATACAAAGGAAACCTGATCCCCACTGTTAAGTATGGTGGAGGATCTATTATGTTTTTGGGCTGTTTTTCATCTAAAGGCTCTGGGAACCTAGTTAGGCGACATGGCATAAGTGGAAATCTGGGCCTTCTCTGCCAAAAGATCAGATAAACTTTAGTTGTAGTTGGATCTTCTAGCATGACAAGTATCCAAGCATAAATCCAATAAACTTTACACAACAGTCTACAGCTGTATAATCCTGTCTTGTCCTGCTTTGTCTTTCCTTGTTTCCGTCTGCATCTTGCTCCATCAGCTTTTGTTTATGTCTGCCATGTGCTTTTGTTGTTTTGGTCTGTCTCCTGCCCAGTCATCTGTCCCACCTGTGTGTAATCTGTAGCCCGGTCCTCTCGTTAGCCCTGGGTATTTCTCATGTGTTCTTTTGTTTATATTCCCCTTTGTTTGGTCAGTTCCTTGCTTGTTGTTGTTTGTAGTATGTTCTTAGTTTGAGTGGTTATTCCTGTGTATTTTGTTCTCTGTTCTTTGCTTTTGGTGGTTCTTTTCATTTCTTTAGTGTTTGCCTCATTTTGCTTTTCTTTTTTTTATTGTTCTGTTTTTGCTGCTTAGACAACAATAAAACTGCTAGCTCACACATGCCTTCTCGTCTTCCAACACGTTACAACAGCTGTGACTACTTTTACTTCTCTTTGATACTGAAGATTGAAGCTGTACGTAGAAAACACAGAAGCAAGCCTGGTTAAGAAAGTTGGCTGCATGCCCTTACAGATGATGTGTCCCTCACAACTGACCATACAGCGTTCAATACAGCCTGCTGTTTTCTGACCTGAAAAAAACAAATGAAGAGTTAACCACTGGCAGCAAGGATAGTGCCATTTTGCTGAAATACAAAATTGTTGTTGACTTATGCAGATTCTTTACAAACATAGCAAGCAGGAGCAGCTGAGGAAATGCCAGTAGGGTGAACATCATCTTCACATCAGCTGCAGTGGCAAACAACTAGAACAGAATAACAACAGCATGCACTAAACACATGTATCTGTCCCTCACTGAAGCACCAGTATCACCACTGAACAGATTCCTGAATTTCCACTCTTCAGATCTAGTTATATGAAATAGTCTAATATCAACCATAGGCTAGCACTCTGCAAGTGCTTTCAGACACCAACTAGCTAAACTACATTAGTGTGGTATTTTTTACAGAGAGAAGATGTAATGTTACTCAGGCCAAACACTGCATACAAAACACATTTTCTCTCACAAAATTGTGATTTCAGTTTCAAAAAACCACTGACATGATCACAAAGTTCAGCTGTTAGCTAATTTATTTACTAAAGGTGCTAAAAGGACAAAAAATGTAGTCTCCTACAAAACGATAATCTAGACAGCTGGAAATGTAACAGATGAGTTTTGTATTTCCTCACAAGCAAAATGAAATGCCATGCTATAACGTAAAACATGAAGGTGGATGAAAATCACAAGGAATTGCCACAAGCTACTGCTACGCTAGCTTCATATCACGCAACTCCTGTAATGCGATAGTTTTACAAAAACTAGCTGTTTTAAGGATAACGTGATAATACCGTAAAAAGCGGCTGTAAATTTACAGCTGCAGTTCGTTTTACAGTAAAGAGCTGTTTTTTGTGTATAACGGATATATAAGAATAATACCATTGTAAACTGGCTGTTAATTTACAGCAATTTTTTTACTTTTTATTTTTTACGTGTGTTAGCATGTTAAAATAAGGTTTAACTTGGATGACAGCAGCTCAACATTCAGGCAATTAGGTCAAAGGCAATTTACCCTCCGGTCATATTAGCTGACCTGGTCCAGGTTATGTGCATGAACAACAGTTCATTAAAAACTGAAATAGCTATTGTAGCATCACCAACAAAGTTCTTAAGATACTGTAGGTGCACTAACACAAAGAGGCTACCGCACATATAGAAAGGGTTCTGAAATCATTCCTTCATGCTGAATAACACCACATTCCTCATAACCCTATAGCTGTTCCCAAAACAGCAAAGCAGACTGTAAACATCAGTTATCCACCATGTGTGATTGTGTGATTTGATTTCTCATTGTGGTCACTCTAGCTGCTCGACCAAAGACGAGTGTCCAAACTCTACTTGGATCTCCATTCCTGAAGATTCTTTTCAGAAAGAGCTGATTTCTGTGATTGTAACTGAGGTAAATGTGTCTCTTTGACAGTTATTGTATCTTTGTTTTACAAATATTTTTAGACAATATTTTTATCCAGCACTGTACTTTCTCACTCAGGTCACTCTGAATCTCTCCTTGAATGTGGAGGGAACAGAAAAGCCTCCCTTAACATGTACTTTCAGGGGTGAAGATGTAAATAGTGGAAATCTATGTAATAGTGAGGCTGCAGTTTTCCCCAGCTGCTCCTGCGAATTCTCCAGCCAGCGACTGCCAGTTAATGGTCAGTTTAGTTCTTCATAGCTCTGAACTTTAAATTTTCCATTTATGAGTCCCGTTATGAAAGCCTTTGCTGTTTTAAATTATTTTTCGTACTGAAAGGAGTGTAGAACTGTATAACTGTAGATATCTCAGAAAAGCATATTTGAATATGCAATACACAAAAAATCTAACGATATTCATTTAAATCATTTGAGAGTCTTTGACACTTTCTCAGTATATGAACATGATAATCTGATACAATAAAACAGAAAGTGATCATACTAAAACAGAAAGTGTTTTCTTTTGTATGTCCAGTCACAGCAACTGTCACTATTGGAGATCAGAAAATCACAGAGAGACTGAGACTGAGGAGCTGCCCAAACATCACAGAGACATCATCATATGCTAAGTAAGACATTTTACATCATAAAAGCCTTTTAACCTACAGCCTGTCATCATACTATTTGTCTGGTAGTTTGAAGCATGTTGGATCACTTTGGGTAATGTTTGCCAGTATAAATAGAACCTTTACCATTATCATTAAACATCATCATATTTAACCTGCATGTATTTAAAGTGGATGTTTCCATGGGCGGAATATGCCAGAGAATAAACTCACAATAAAGTCACTGTCCAGTCTTGTTTGATAGCAACGAATTTCCTGGTTGATCACAGGCAGCAGGAATACTATAACCACTATTTTACTTTCATACCATTACTTTTTCAAAATATCATTTATCTTTTAATGCTTTCAATAATGCTGTTTATATGGTATATGACTGCTGGCTATTAATTTGATACTTTTGTATCCTGGGAATGGAGGCTCCTCCTATGTAGCTTACATTGACAACTAAAACCATGGTGTGAAACTTATTCATAGGAATATGGAATATTCACCTGAACACCACTTCACAGTATACACATAAAAAACCTTAACATGTGCACACTACATACACTGAAAAAATACTTACATATAGCAATTATGATGTAACGTAGCATATTTCTTTCATATAGAGCCAACTTACACATTTGAATGAAGTAAATTTAAAACTTTTAAACATTTTTTTTTTCTGTGCAGGTTGAAAACATTAAATTCATGATAGTCAGTTTACCTTCCTTTTCTGCTTAGAAACTGGAGGTCACTTTTGTTTTGCTATGTTGACTGTCAGGTTTAAATATTAAAACATGAAAATGTATGTAAGTTTCAAGTTATCCTAAATTTACAGTCAAACTCTCAACTGATTCTGTGATTCTCTGTTAAGGCGGGTTAAGTTGTTTGGTTTGGTTCAGCAAGGGTGTGTGTGTGTGTGTGTGTGTGTGTGTGTGTGTGTGTGCGTGTGTGTGTGTGTGTGTGTGTGTGTATTGTATGCAGGTGTGTAGCGTGTGTCTCAGCTGGGTGTCATTGGTCCAGCAGTAGTAAACAGTGCAGCTGGTCTGATGGCTCTGCTTCACAGGTACTTATTCATATCTTATTCATTTTAATATACTATAATAACCTTGTAGATCATATTACACACTTATTTGTACTCCAGTGCTGAAAAATCCACACAGATTTAATTCATGGTTATTGTGCACACTATAGTAACTATATGTGTGGTCTTAAAATTTGGTTCAGTGAAATCATGTTTTTATACTATATTTTATTTGAAAAGTTCTGAGTGAAGAAAAACTGTTTTATTTTTATTACATTTAGGTGGCAGTGATGGTGAGTTAACAGTTACTAAATCACTTAAACTTCAAATTTAGCATTTTTGAATTCAGTGATTTAAACAAGACAAAAATCTATTTTAATACTAAAATGAAGTTCTTTCTGTTATTTATTTCCCTCCTCTGTAGGACGTGTGTGAAGGATTATCTTCTGGGAGTAATGCAGTAAGTGACCCACAGAACTGTTACTCACAGTGTCAGTGGAAATAAGATCTGTGTCTGGGGGAAGTTTAGGGTTTGAAAAGGGAACTAAGAATGAGAACATTCTTGTTTTTCAGCAAGAATCATAGTATGATGGCTCTATGATGGCATTTCTCTTTTGTATGTTACAGATTTTCTTCAACTAAAATAAGATTTATTTTTTTATTTTAATTTTTAATGTCATTCTTTTACTTTTATATATCAACAAATGTCAACAACACTGATGTTAAATAAATAACATTTCTGCACGCAGATGACACGGCACTTCCTAACTGGTTATTTGTACACATTGTAATGCAGGAGATTTCATATGAAGGGTTGATTTTATAGTTTCAAATATCTCTTTTTTATCATTTTTTCTAGCCAGAGATTTTCTCCCTGGAGCCTAATCAGGTCTCCTTTCATGGCAAAAAACATGCAGCGCTGAAAGGAAAAAATCTGGATCTGGTCGAGAAAATTCGTTTTCAGGGAGTCATGGAGTGCACTTCAAAGGAGTGAGTGTTCCCAGCAGTGTATTTATCTGTGTGTTTGTGTGTGTCTGTGTGAGTGTTTGTGTGTGAGTGTGTGAGTGTGTTTTCTGCATGCATAGTACGTTTGATTTGTGTCTCTGTGAATCTGCTGTTTTTCACCAGGACTCCAGTGTTGGAGCGCTCCACTGACACTCTGAAGTTCAGTATTCCGAGCGGAAATAAAGGAACTGTAAGGGTGTGTGTGGTGACAGCAGATGGCCGTTGTCATAGTAACGCCACCATCACTTATGGCACCCAGCCCACCTGTACTGGACTGCAGCCTAAAAACACCTGGGCCAGGTACAGCAGACACTGTATATCTTTGTGTAGAACCTGTTTCTACCCACATTTCTTAATTTAAATACTGTTTTTTTTTAAAGACGTGTGGTTCCTGTTTTAAGCTAACTAATGCACAATGACAAATCTGGCAAGATACTAATGCTTTTTCATTTCAAAACCATACACATCATAAAAGCTTCAAACATCTCTGATATGCATTGCATTCATCCATTTGGAAAGCAGAAAATGAAAAGGATTTAACTTTTAAAAATGCAGAACTCAGCAAACTGTGAGACACTGGAGGTCTGCGTTCTGGATGGCGAGACTAAATGAAAGTAAATTCATTGAGTGGCACGCTTACTTAGCTATCTCTACTGAGTTGTAATACACTGGTCTGGTCGAAGGAAAAGTTATCCATTTATTTAGACTGGAAAAACAACAGCAACACCCATTAGCCCTCATTCTGTAGCAGTCTTGAAGATGAAGAACAAGTTTTATTCCAGCACCAGCTAATTGTGTTTTGCTGTCTTCACTTCTCTTTTCTCAGTCTCTAGTAATTTTGACTATGTTTACACTTCGGCCGTTGACATTAGGCTGACAAATTACTTCTGTTTTATAAGTGGAAATGGGGCCCAGTGTTTCTTGATTTGTTTCAGCTAAAGCTTTGCTAATTTTGTCCTCACTTCCTTCTGTATCACTTCTAGTTGTCAGAATTCACTGGTTTCGTCCCCATCAGCTCCCACCTCTGCTGTTCTGAATCCTTTCTCTGATTGACTGAATAAGCGTTTAATGTTTTTCTTTCAGTGGTTGGAGGAAGATCCAAGTGTTGGGAAACAATCTGGAGTTTGTGGATGAAGTTACTGTTCATTCATCTCTCAAACCGATCACCCTCAACTCAGACAAGGTATATAAGTGTGCTTTGCTTGCTTATGAAGTAGATGCAACACAGGATGTCAAACAATGCGGATTTATGTAACTTGCAACAAGAAAAACAAAATGAGGGAAAACAGAAAGGCTCAGAAATGCACATATACATGGCAAACCATCCATCACTAATATTAAAATCTGATTTATCTTTCTGATTCTCTCAGACCTTTTGGTTCCACACTCATAATCAGAGAGAATACATGGACTCTGGGCCGTTCAGTGTCTCTCTCATAGTGGGAAACTCAAAAGTGGACTGTGTAGATAAGCTGTCTTACCTCCCAGATCCAGAATTCACCAGCTTCTCCACCTCTAAAGTGGACAGTGATGTGCTGGTCACCATACAGGTAGGGTCAGCATTTCTGTTGACTTTAATCATGTCCAAGATCTACGACGGCGTTTTAGGGCCACTGTTAATAAAAATAAAAATAGTAGACTTCGAGAATAAAGTCTTAATATTTCGAGAAAAAAAAGGGATAAAGTGGGCTAACTGTAGGGGTGCTATAACACGTTGGGGTCTCAGCTGCTGTACTGGCGCCGGAGTCCCACACACTCCTGTCACCCTGTCAATCAATCATTTTGATTATTATTCTCATTGTCTGTAAAAACGTCATGCCCTCTTTGAATGGCACAGAGATGTAGCCACTGATAGCCGTGTAGACAGATAGACAGTTTCCTCCGAGTCTGCCTGGTTCTTTCATGTAAATAAACACAGTTTCCTGCACAGCCGTTTACTATACTAATACCAGGCTGGTGCTGATGTGCCAGACAGGGAGACAGGGAGACTGAGTATTTCTTTATGGGTGAAATTGATATGAAAGTATAACTCCACCAGTTCCTCAATGCCCCTCATTTCAACATGAGGAGGTGCTACCTTCCCTTTGCAATGCCTTTGGCCACAATATTGCGACCTTTCCTGGTATTAATACCACTTTAATGTTGTAATTCTATGACTTTTTTCTCAAAGTAGTACAATTTTATTTGTGAAGTTTACTATTTTTATTTTTTATTAACAATGGTCTAAAACGCTGTCGTAATAATCACTATCAATCCATTAAAAATGACAAAAAAAAGAAAAAAAAAGTTTGTAAGTACCTCAGCAATAAGCATTATATGATTAACTGCTGGAACATGAGAGCCAAATTGCATGCCTATACATTTTCTCTGCTGTTTTGTACTTCATTCAGCTCAACAAGGGCTTAAAATAAGACGGATGATAATGAGGTGTCCTACAGTAAAAACTGTTTACTGTGTTATGAAAGTACAGTGCTTCAGGCTGAGTATGAGCTACAACATTTATTTTGAGTACTGCATCATTAAGGTTGTAATCTAGTTGTGGCCTGTAGTCCTTCGTTTGCAAGTGATTGTTATAAAATTAAACCGTATCTTGGCTCTGCTTTGCTTTGCTTTAATTCCACTAGAAAACAGATGACATGCTGAATATGAGTAGAGAAGAGATGATAGTGTGGGGGCTGCAGAACGAGAAGGAGTTTGAGTGTGTGATTGACACAATTAAGTCCACTGCTCTCACCTGCAGAATTGTGGGAGAAAATAGACGTGAAATCAGAGTGGACTCAATCAAGGTATGACCGTTCAGTCTGTTACTGCTTTAATGGATCAGTCCACCAAATTAGTTCAAACTGCAGTCCCGCAGTAACAAACTGTTAAAATAATTTAGTATTCAGGCCTCAGATAGTTACAAGGATTATGTTGTGATCCATTTTAAACCAAGGCACTAATTGAGATTAATAATAAGTAATATTAGCTTTTTTCCTTTTTTATTTCTTTTAAAGTGAGGTTGAAAAATTTAGTTTATCATGAATTTAATTTTTAAATAATACTTTCATAAATAAATAAGAATAAAAATAAATAACTTTATTCAAAAATGCTATCCCACATGTCACTACCGAAACACAAAAGGTTTTAGTCAATAGGTGGAGTCTTATTTCAGCCATGCCCCTATATTTTAGAGCAGGAAGTGAAACTGCATCCCCTCATGGCCACATCGTGAGCAGTTAGATCTCACTCATTTTAAATGTAACTGAATGAATGTAACTGCTCTTGCATTTAAGGTGGAACTGAAAATTGGTTTGCCCAAGAATTGAACTGCTGGGACATTTAAAATGGGACAGAATACTCAAAAAAGGCAATTCTAGCTTAAACACACAATTAAAGACATTTCATGTTTTACATGAAGCTTGTGACAGACATTAGCATAGATTTTACCTTGTAGCAGTTTCACAGTGACTCTTTTAATAGAGAGGCTGATGTAGAGCTGCCGCCATTATTTTTGGTTTCTAACAGTCAGCTGATTAGACTGTGGCTCGTATTCACAGTCAGTGACGTATCTAAAACTTCAGAAGGTGTAAAGTGACCTTTTTCTTACAAAATTCCTCTGTTACTTTGTAATTATGCTGATGGTTAATCTAACGTGTTAGGCCTTCTTTCAGCTCTTGAAGTTCTGAACAATAGGAGAGCTCGTTTAGCTGTATCTACCCAGATACCACACAGCAAAACAATTCCTGATTGACCATTTTCCCCATCAGTATTTTAAGAATTTCACTCTTTTGTTTGCATCCAAAACTTTGCAATGAAACAAGAGTAATACTGTAATACGTGCTGAGATTAAATACAAGCATTATTCTACTGAATAAAACCAACTAAATCACAGAAATGTATGTTTTAGTTCTAGTTTAGTTCTAGAAGCCCCTTAAGGTTCCCGTCTGCAAATTAGAATGTACTTTTACAGAGTCTTGCAGACTTTAATCTAAGCTAGCGCTCAGCTACAAACCAAACATCTGATTTCTTTAATCTTTTTCAGATCATGGTTGGCAATTTTACCAAATTTATGACACAGCATGGCATAAAGTGTTCGTGTGCACCTGTTGCAGTAGCCATTGTGATTCTTCTTGGTGTTCATGGTGAGTATTGAGCTGATATTTTTGTGCCAGGTGTGTCTGTGGTTACTGTCATCTGGTCTTATATGCTTAGTTAAAATGTATTTGTTTCTCTCTCTCTTTCTCTCTCTTTCTGTGTCTAGCTGGAATATTTATCAGAGGTGTGTTCTCAAGACACATGACTCAGATCTCAGGCAGATTTGAGTCGAGCAAATAATGACTTCAGACTCAACTTACCAAAATGAAAGAAAGACTTTTGGATTTTAACACCAGTGACTTGAACTCATAGTCACTGGTCAGAAATGCATAATAGGTTGCAAACAGGTGGACCAGAGACTCTGCTGACTGGATGCTAACAGAGGAAACACCTTAGCAACTTTGACAAACTGCTGCCTTGTGGTAGCGAAAAAAAAACAAAAAAAAAACTTGCTTACATCATATGTCCGTATCAGGACCTTAGACCAGTCAGAATTGTAATTGGGGGAGGCACTTAAAGGTCACAACACACCAGGCGTCACATCACTCAGCGCTGTATCCCATATGTCTTCAAAGGGAAGCGTCGGTTCTGTCAGACACGGCCATGTGGTGCATGACAGGTCTGGCACGTCGAGTCTGTGGGATGGGGTGTGTTGAAATATCGCAGGCCTTGGGGTTCAGTACACATGGGAATCCTTGTGTTAACAGACCGAATATTTATGTGTTAACACAAAATTATGTTTACGTGTTAACACAGGAATTCCCATGAGTTTTGAGCCCAAAGGCCTGCGACACAACTGGTCTCCGATACCGAATCTGAGCTTTATACAAATTAATCCAGTCAATGCGACGCTTCTACCCAATCAGGAGGCAGCTGGTGTTTGCGTTACTCGTGTCTGCAGCTCAAGGTATTAAACGCTGGTTCTGCTTTTTTAAACGTTTCTGTATGACAAGGAATACCAGCAGCAATAGCTAATATATTTAAGCACAACTGTTTACCTCCTAAATTTTATTTTTACAAGGTTATTTTTACAATTTAACCTTATTACCATTTTGGAAAATGTCAGCTTAAAGATGGATTCTACAGTGACTTTCTGATTATTCAAAAAGTAGAAGCATTACTTACGTAAATATCGACTTAGCAAGACTACATTTCAAATGGATTTCGCTGGGACCTCCCTAGAACACCCACATGCAGCCAACTGAAAGGGGAGGATGTGTTTATGTTGATGCACCGGAGCAGAATAAATGTAGCGTAAGTCAACGTGCAGTGGTGCTCACAACTCTGTTAGCTAGTTTTTTTTGGTAAACACACAAATGCTAATGGTAAGTTACCTCAGCTAACGTTATTAGCCTAGCCTTTTTCAGTACAGTCTGGCCCCACCAGACATCGCTGTGGAGCAGTGCACGACATGATCAATAATTCAGTATAACAACTTTTTCTTATTCTTTTCAGTAACATTTTTTTTCTTTGTAATCAACATTGTGGCACGTTTATTACAGATGACAATGGTAGGGCTGTCTGATACATTCCAAACGTCTTCCTGTACATGTTGCGTAAATGCGAGTATGCCTTGTATTTCTCCTAGTGGTCTTCGTTTGTTGAGCGTGGAGCCCGCTCATCAACGTTCTTTTTTAATCAGTACACAATGTTTTGTATTATATGAAACCGAATGTAATAAATGTAATGGATGCATAAATTCAGAATCTATTTTAATAAAACGTGATTTATACTGGCTGATATCATGTTTATTTTATATTCATACAAAATAAACTTATACTCATAAGTTGCCAAATTATATGAATACCTAAGATTATTTATTTATTTTAAGGTGTTTTATTTGGCCCCATTTGTAGCCCACATGAGCTAATACACACAGGGCCCTTATGGAGCTGATGGACAAATCTTTGTGGGCCCCAAATGTGTTGCACAAAGGGGGCCCAATTACTAGCCCATTGCTAACCCATGTGGGGCTCAAATGGATCATAAATGGGTCCCACCATTTACCAGTCTCTCAACCATTTTTTTTTCTCTTTTGATCTCTCTGCATTTTATGTTAAACCTGAATTCTGAGAATTCCCCCACCCATACTGCATGTATATACCCTAAGCGTCTAGTTAAAATTGGAAATATAGGATAAAATTCAAGATATCATTAATTTTACTAGAGATATTTTTTTAAGATGTAAGATAATCCACATGTATATGGAAGGAGAAAGTCAAAGGAAAATAAGTGAAAAAATGCATCAGTTCAAAGAAAAAAAAGATGGAAAATTAGAATTTTTTTTTCTTGGCTGAATTGCTTAGACTCTGCTATGGCATCAAGTGCAACAAAGCACTGGGTCTAAAGGTAGGCCCTTAAATACAGCCACGGTTTAAAGAGACACATAAGAGACACATAAAGAGACACATACACACAGCTTGGTGTATGTAAACTTTGACCCTCTGGAGCTCTGAAACAGTAATTTAAAGCTGAAATCAATCTATCTCTAATCGACTGCTTTAAAATTTCCCTACATTTTGAATGAAGTACATACCATAAGTGACTCGCCAAAAGAAAAATATGATAACATAATATGTAGGTCTTGTGTATGTGTGGGGTTTGAAGGTCTTTGATCTATCATATGGGAAACAAATGGATGACAAAGACAAAGACACATTTTTTGTGTTGGGCCACCTCGTGCTGCAAAACAGCTTCAGTGCACCTTGTAAGTGCAAACTGTACTGGAGGGATGGAGCAAGTGGGTTGAGATCTGGTGTCTAAAATTTCAGTCCAAATCTCCCACTGGTGTTCGATTAGGCTGAAATTTCATCACTGCGAAGGCCTTAGCAAATTATGTACATTGTCTTTATACTCATTAAAACATTCAGGAACTCCTCTTGCTCTGTGGAACAGGGCCCTGTTTCATGTTTTGTCATAAGATAAAGGAGATCAGGCAGAAGAACCTTGTATTGATTTACAGTGACCTTCCCTCTAGTGGAACAGGTGGACTCAAACTGTGCTAGCGTAACAGAGCAACTGATGGGTGGAGTTTTAACAGCTTTTGCATGGATCAAGTAAAAAGAAAAACACAGCCCCAATTGGAAAAATGCCATTTTGAGAGAGATGTATGTCTGTTTTTCATTCAGAAAATGTCAAATGGTTTATATTTCAACAAAAATCAAGATCCTTTCATCATATAAGCATTTCCTCACACACTTGTGATTAGGTTTTCTGCAATTAAAATATTGTAATGTGTTTTTAGAATTGTGTGTTTTCCTACACCTGTCCAGGGTGTATCCTGCCTCCCGCCCAATGACAGCTGGGATAGGCTCCAGCTCCCCCGCGACTCAGAAGGATAAGCAGTTTAGAAAATGTGAGTGTGTGGTTTTTCTACTCATTGTTGTCTGCGAGTTAAGGCAGAAACTTTGTTAATTATTGAGCGAGATCATGAATGCTAGTTATTCACAGAACTTCCAGTCAGTTTTTATTGAACTTTACTGCATTTGGATGCATGTAGAAGTGCTGGCGCTTTCATTCAAGATATGATAATTCTATTTGATTTGATAGCAAAAGTAGTGCAATAGAGCTGTTGCAGTGAGAGTGCATGACGTCCATTAAAGGGGTAGCATGCAGATTTTATTACTTAGAATAAGTGGTGGGCGATATATCAAAAACAGAACCAGTAGGGCTGCATTTTTGCATCTGTGATCACAATAGTTTTCATTAAGTTTTTTGCTTACTGTGAGTAATAAACCCAGGTGTACAGGACTAATTCTGCTCACTTTAGAATGAAACATGCAGTTGGTCAGTGCTCTATGTACTGATGATATCCATGATATGTTCAGAAAAGCATATTGTATTGTATTGTGACATAATTTATCAAAATACTGATATATATTGTCATGTTGTCCAGCCCTACTTAATATATATGTATTTTATGTTTAATTATTAATTAATTAAACATAGTCTTCTTTGAAAAGCAGAATAGAAGTCGCAGCTGAATGAGAGAGAAAAATTAGCACAGCCTGTTTATTTGCCCTGTGTGTTGACTGTAGTGATGACACCAACACATCAGCTTGGGGGGAACAGGCATTTATCAGCGTGCATAAAGAGCACACATCTGACTCATCTGACCACAGCACTTTTTTTCTACATGTCTGAACACCAGTGGTGCTTGTGGTTTTACACCTCTGAACTCTCAGATGTATTTGTGGACAGACTGTTCTCACTGACCCAGTCCGATCATGTCCTGCACTGACATTCTCAGCTGAGGAGCAGCTGCTCTTCCATTTACTTCCACTAATGCATGAGCAGAGTGAGGAGGGTTAAATGAATAGAGTTCGGGCCCAGAGGCGTTTCTGGATTCTGTTTATTTGTGGTTTCTTCTTTGCATGGTAGAGTTTTAACTTGCATTTGTCGATGCAATGATGGACTTGGTTTACAGACGATGTTTTTCAGAAGTGTTCCTGAGACCGTGTAGTGATTTCCACTGCAGAATAGCGTTGGGGGGAAAAATCAATTCTTAGATGCATCAAGGTGTGGACGTGGACGATTCTGAATTGATTCACAAATGTCAAAATGCGATTTTCTAAATTTTAATTGATAACGTAATGTTCACAGAACGCAAAAGGCAGAACTTTGCAAAGCACAGAAGTGCAGCGCCCGGACAGTCTATGGCGTACACACTACATTAAAAGCTAGGTCAGGAGTCACAACCCAACTGTTAACATTAGTAATTTTGTCTTTTCAACAAAAATCAAACCACCTTGGGAGCCATCTTGGCTGTATATGTGTCTCAGCACATGCTAATGTCCTAGTGTAGGGTAGAAATATAATACAACCAAAACGCAGACTACCTTTACGCTCTACTTTAAGCTGTAGCTCAGCTGTAGCTGCTTTTCTTGCATCAATAGCTGGAAACCTTTCCACAAAAGTAGAACAGTTTCTTGTAAAAGTGCCTGAGGCGCCAGAATGTAACTGCTGCACCATTTAAGGTGGAAGGGGAAAATTCAAACAAGAAGCTGGAGAACGAGAAACTGACTTCAGTTTCACGTGTTTTTGTAGTGTTTGACAGTGTTGCAGATTAAATGTATCAAGAAACCAACTGGAGTGATTATAAATGCAAATAAGTCCATTCGTCTCCAAATTATGGATGTTCGTCTTAAATCTTTCTATTTGGCTTTTCATTAGCTACTGGCTAGGTGAACTAGCAATAAAGGCTACATTAATTCTAGCGTTTAAGATTATTTATTGTTAAAACTGTGCAGAGCTTTATTTTACTGCAAATGATGATTATTTTAAATAAATCTAATTCTGATGTCGAGCCACACCAGGCCCTATAGCCACGGTCGACCTATCCAACTGAGTCATTCTAAAGAGATTTCTTCCCGTACCTAAGCAAGGAGGGACGTGTTGGTGAAACACCTCTCTCTGTTATCAAAGAACCAGGGATTACGTTAAGTAACCCAACGGTGTTTCACTATGGGAGATATAGACTACTCCTGGATTGCGCTATCCCACTGATGCATAGCTCAAAGGCCCTGTGTTGGTGCTACATTAGACTGATGCGGAGGCATTGTCTCCTAGCACTGCATGCGCCAGGGATGGAACTGTGACATCTAATCTGTAGAAATGCATAAATGTTTTCCCTGAAGCCCAGCTAGCAGCGGTGCACAGATCCAGTACTGACACACCCCTGAACAAAGCCCAAGATGTCGCCATGCCTCTAGTAGAGTGAGCTCTCAGGCCCTCCGGTGGCTGTGAGCCCTTACACTTATAAGCCAGGGCTATAGCCTCCACAATCCAGTGAGATAGCCTTTGGCGAGACAACGGCTTCCCTTTATGAGGAGCGGTCATGCCACAAAAAGCTGGTCATGCCTTCTAAAGTCCGCTGTCCTAACCAAATACTGACGTAAGGCCCTAACAGGGCATAAGCAGTTCAGTCTCTGATCCTCTGCAGTCGCAAAGGGTGGGGGGTGAAAAGCTGCCAGCTCCACCGTCACGCTTCTGTAGGCCGAGTCCATTACCTTCGGCACATATGCAGGATTAGGGCGCAAGCACACTCTCGTGTAGCCTGGGTCAAACTGTAAACATGATGTACAGATGGACAATGCCTGTAAATCACTCACCCTTTTTGCTGTGGTCAGAGCCAGAAGCAAGGCTGTCTTGAGGGAGAGGAACTTTAGCCCCACACCCTCCAGGGGTTCAAAGGGGTGACAGCAAAGGGCATCCAGCACCAAGGACAAGTCCCATGGCGGGACCAACGGCCTGGAAACAGGCCGTTTACGGCGTGCCCCTTTCATAAAACGACAGACTAGGGGGTGCTGCCCCACAGGCTTGTCCCCAAAACCCATATGGTAAGCTGAGATAGCTGCTAGGTACACCTTGATTGTTGAAAAGGCTTTACCCTTATCTAACAGATCCTGTAGAAAGCAGAGAAGTCTGCTAGTGAGCACTGAAAGGAAGTAATATTCGTCAGAGCGCACCAGTCCTCAAACACTCGCCATTTATTGCCATACAATGACAGCAGGAGGCAGGCCTGCAGCATTTAG
This sequence comes from Colossoma macropomum, assembly GCF_904425465.1. Lineage (NCBI taxonomy): Eukaryota > Metazoa > Chordata > Actinopteri > Characiformes > Serrasalmidae > Colossoma > Colossoma macropomum. Next base: position 27,252,399 of record NW_023494792.1, on the reverse strand, counting down.
ATTCCACCTCTCACGGGCCAGGCCCAGAGAGCCATGTTGTCTGGGTGTGGGTGGTAAATTTCCCCGTCCGCCTGTGACAGCAGGTCTCTCCGTAGTGGGAGGGGCCAAGGCTGGCCTGCAAGAAGCTGGACAATCTCTGCCACCCAGTGCTTGGATGGCCAGTGTGGAGCTACCAGAATTAGAGACAGACCCTGATCCCTCACTCTGACCAGTGTGGGAGAGATCAAACTCAGGGGTGGAAACGCATACAGAAGGACGTTTGGCCATGGGTGGGCTAGAGCATCCACACCCAGAGGTGCATTTTCGTCTAGCAGGGAAAAATAAAGAGGACAATGCGCGTTTTCTCGCGAGGCGAATAGATCTACGGCTGCCTGGCCGTATCTCTGCCACAGCTGAGCCACCACTTGTGGGTGAAGTCTCCAGTCTCCGTACAAAGGATTTCCCCTTGACAGGAGATCCGCCCCCCTGTTCAGTATCCCTGGCACATGTGTGGCGCGAAGGGATAAAAATCGGGTGCTGCACCACAGGAGAAGCTTCCACGTCAGCCTGTGTAGCTGCAGCGAGCGTGTGCCGCCCTGTCGGTTGATATATGCCACTACCGTGGAGTTGTCTGTCTTTATTAATACATGCTGGCCCTGGAGAAATTTCCTTAAGTGTTTCACTGCTAAGAACACCGCAAGAAGTTCCAGATAATTTATGTGCGCTTGACTCAGCTGCGGAGGCCACACGCCATTCACAGCTCTGCCCATCAGAGCTGCTCCCCAACCTGACAGGGACCTGTCGTTAAGGTTATCCTCGTGGACACACCCCCTAGAGGAATTCCCGCTGTCAGAACAGCAGAGTTTCTCCAATAACGGAGTGCTGTCATACAAGCCGCCGTTATTCTGACCGGGCGGCTGAGGTGGCGGCGGGTGCACAGGTGATGAGACGCAACCCATCGCTGAACATCTCTCATCATGAGGAGCCCCCACTGCATCGCTGAAATCGCTGATGCCATAAGACCCAGCATACGCAGACAAAGCCTTAACGGAACCGTGTTCTGTAACTGAAACCGGGCTAGGCATTGCGTGAATGACACTACTCTCCTCTCTGACAGGCTGGCTGGATAGGAGAGGGAGTTTATGTTGAGACCCAAGTACTCTATGCACTGTGAGGACTCCAGACGACTCTTTTTCACATTTATTTTGAATCCCAGATTCCTCAGGTGATCTAACACTGTGTTGGAATCCCTGATCGCTTGCTCCTTCGAGTGGGAGCAAATTAAGTAATCGTCTATGTATGAGAAAATTCTGACACCGTTGTTTCTCAAAGGAGCCAGCGCTGCTTCCACACACTTGCTGAACACCCGCGGGGCTAGAGACAACCCGAACGGGACCGTTTGGTATTCGTAGGCTGTGCCCTCGAATGCAAACCTGAGGAATTTTCTGTGTGCGGGGTGGATGTCTATGTGAAAATAGGCATCCGACAGATCTATTGTTACAAACCAATCGCGCTGTCGAATCGATCAACAAAGCACTTTGTGTGTTAACATCCTGAACGTATATTTGCATAGATGTCTGTTTAACACAGAGAGATCCAAAATGGGCCGAAGCGAGCCCTCTTTCTTTGGAACGACAAAGTAACGGGAGTAAAAAGCCCTGCTTGCTTTCCTCCTCTGTGACAACTCTGATCGCTTGTTTGTTTAACAGAGATACAATCTCGTCCCGTAGGACGAGAGCTGAATCTCCACTGGCTACCGAAACCAACACACCGTTGAATCTGGGTGGTTTCGTATTGAATTGTAGCCTGTAGCCTCGAGAAACTGTTGACAGAACCCAAGGGTGAACTACGCATGCCCGCCACTGGTCCGCTCGAGCAGCGAACGCGCCCCTGTAGTTTTCTCCGCTCGTGTCGCAGGCGGATGACGTCACCGCCGTAGGGAGACAGCGGATTTGTGTCGAAGAGGGAGCGTGAGCCCCCTCTGGTGGAGACAGACAGGGAAAACTCTTTTGTGTTTTGAAATGTGGGGAGCACATCACCCTCGGCTCTTAGCCTGGCTGTGACTGTGCATTCTTTATTTTTTTGTCCCCTGAACTGAGTGCTTGGTGACACCTTGGACCTTGTTTGAAAAGCCCCTGTGCTCCCTCCGTTTCTGGAACTGGAGGAAAAGCTAAAGTGTGGGTCCCCAAAATTTCTAACACTGGGGAGCCCTCCGAATGTGTGAGAGTGGGGCTGCATTTTCCCCCAGCTTCCTCCTTTTTACAGGGAAGGGGGGGTTAAAGGGTAGGCTGTGTGGGGGTCAGGCCGCCCGCTTCTTCTTTCCTTCTGTGGGGTGGGGTGGCCGGTTCTTAGCTGCCACAGCCGCAAAGGAATGTTTTCCCCACGGCCCAGGGTTTGCTGCTCTTGACCGCTGGTTAGCCTGCTGACCTGCTGGGGCTGTTCTTTGGGCTTTAACAACCCCTTGCTTTGCTCTCACAGCTGTGGCTGCAAAGCTTTGCTGGCCAGCTTGAGGAGGGTGTGGTACCTGTCTGCGAGGCAGGCAAAGGTTGAAAGCCTCATCCTCCTGTTTCCTGAGAGTGCTGGTTTCTCTCATTTTCTCCAGGGCTGGTCCAAAAAGGCCTTTGGTGGGGTCAAAAGCCGCGTCCATGACCTCAGCTTTTTGAGTATCGCCAAGGCCTGAGAGATTTAGCCAGAGGGCTCTCTCACCTGAGACAGCCAGGCCCATCACGCGTCCACAGCCTTGCACTGCACCACGGGAGGAGCGCAGAATCAAGTCATTCACCACACATATTTCGTCCCAGAGAGCAGGGTTTGGCACCCCTGAGTCCAGCTGTCGCCCCATTTCCTCCAAAATCTCTGCCTGATACGCTGACAAGAGTGTAACAGCGTTCAGTGAGCATACTGACTGAGCAGCATATTTGTACATGCGCTGGTATATGGATGCTGTGAGGCGATCCATTTTACTGGGCAGGGAAATGTGGATGGAGGCAGATATAGCACAGCGGTTTGGGTGGAGGTGATGGGGGTCCGGTCAGCCCCAGCTCCTCCATCCCATGGATTTCCAGCTTAGAGCAGCCCTTGGTGGGAAGCTTGCTCTTAAAGGGGCTGGACCAGTAAAAAAAGGAGTCAAACTTCTTAAAATATATTAGAATAAATAAAATGTACCAGCCAAAATTGAAACTAAGTAGCTTCACTTTGTGAAACACACAAACAGTAATCAA